>NC_083560.1:60587265-63541507 GCF_019925205.1 Metopolophium dirhodum | reverse complement strand
TTATATACTTTTATGATATTATTAAGGTGCTCTATAAAGTAAAATAAATATTGTAGAAAAACTATTGACAGCGAAACAAGTAATAAAAAATAATAGATACCTAATGTCACGATAAACATAATAGTATACTAGTAGAAAACAAATAACGACAACGCTATTAGAAATAACGATGATATGATTTAAACAGGAGTCGATAGAATTCAATTGTCGAGCTCAAAAATCTAAATAAGTTACATTAGTTTGATGTTTGAACCCAAAAATAATATTAACATCCTATACAATATTCATTATGTAAAAATTAGTTTATTTTTGATAGCCATATTTGGTAACCATAAAATAAATCCTAATATAGGTAGTATAAATTCTGTCAAAGTAATCACAATTAGTTAGGAAAAAACAATCCAAGTTTCTATATGGTCGGAGGATGAACAGAAATAAACGTAGGTATGCATACAACTGTAGGATAATGGTCAAAAAATAAAAACTATGTATAGTATTATTAAAATACATATTTTGTGATGATAGATTATAAATGTATGAGTTTGATCAACTGAACTACTTAAGACAATAAAATTTAAAAATTTAACAACTATAAAACAAAATATTATTTTATACATGGCTAAAAATTCCGACATAAAAATTATACATTTTGTAAAAAACATTTTGTTTCAATTCTTTGTTAATTTCAAATACATATTTTTTAACCTTTGTTCATATTTATATTTTTTTTTCAAGGACTGTACCCAGTGTAGATATTTAACAATTGCTTGTGAATTTGATTCAAGTAGTTTAGTTGATCAAAAATATACATCTATAATTTAATTATGTTTATGATAATATTAGACACTAGACAAAAAAATAATTTCATATTAAATATTATAATATAACAGCTATTATTAAATAGTAAACTTATAAAAAAAATGGGGTGTGGGGGGGGGGGGAAATGTCCGGGTGGAAAATGCCTGCGATTAATCGATTGTATACAACTCCTTTCCCGTCAATATAATAGATTTATGATCGTATAGTGGCCCCTGCAGTTGTAGGTTGGGTTATCGCTCTACCTTAAAAATGCACCAAGACTTTATTCGTGACGTGTTTACATACAAAATCCGAGCTCCGCCCTAAGTATGAACACGATAGTACTATTACAATACAATAAATGCAATATATAGGTACCTGAATAATCTTATACCTACACTACACGACGACGACGACGACGACGACGACGACACAATGATAGTATGTCACGGGGCGTAAATTGTATTGTTATATAATAATAACCATATACCTACGCCGGTGTACCTACCGCTGAACACGGTCATAGTGACGACGATATTATACATACCTAGGTATATTATAATGTGCATATCGTGTATATGATGAGATAAAACAGTTCTATACAACGTTTGCTTTTGAAAGGATTCGGTCGCGTCGCTTTGGGGGGAAGGGGGGTGAAAAAAAAAATATAAAATAAGGGGGATCGCGGGTAAGCTGCTGACGGCAGGCGCCGCCGGTGACAATCCGATAGCCGTCAAATCGAATTGAACGCATTTGAACTTGGGGCAGACGACCGGAATGGCGGTCGGGGCGCGGGTGGTGGCACAGGGGTGGATAACCAATTTGGTTGCATTGAAACACGGACGGCGTGCGAGAAAATCCAATTGATCTTCGCGTGCGCTGAACGCGAAACACGCGCGCATTCGGCGATCGTGCGCTGAACGCGAAACACGCGCGCATTCGGCGACCTCCGTGTAAGGACGCATTTTATATACGATGCACAATCACGTTATGACGACCCGGCAAACGTGTCGAGGACGTCCGCAGAGAATATTTCGCTCGACAGTCGTTCGTTAAACGGTTGTAGTTTGAACGTTACACAAACTGCAGTCGGCACCTCCGTCGAGTGCGTCACATAAAAAAAAAAAAGTCTAGATTGGGGTTGGTATTATCATGGTATACGGTCACTATTATTATACCGATATACTATATGTATATAGCTATTATAAAGTTATCAATAACATTTCATGTTTTTTTTTTTTTCACATACCTACGACTTTTATTTGGTAAATATTACTGTGTAAGTCGACGGCGTAACGACTAACGAAAATAAAGAAAAGTATAGGGAGAACACCTTTATTTTACCCATTATATTATATATACGGTGGGTGGTACTTATTAATTTAATATATTGTCTAATATTTTTTCCACGTCCCAGTGAGTTGATATTATTTATTAATATTCGAATGGTGTCTCACATTTTATGTCGCGGACGTGTGAGTAGGAAATCGATAGATTTCCTTGATATAACTGAAAAGGAGAGTGTCAATAATATATAGTCACGTGCGATACGCATGACGTCCAATCGGTCAATTTCGATTGCCATAAAACGGGCATGTAAGCTGAGTGTACCTATTGTTTATGTATATGGTTATTTGATTTTTTCATGTTACATTTTACTTGTCGAGTTCGTAAGATTACCGTCGTATTAAATATCGCATTACAATATTATATAGTGGCTCGGCGCGGTGCAGTTGCAGACGTCAATCATGCAATTTGATTGAGAGTAAGCAACGCCGCTGCTACTAGTTCCCGGATGGGTGACCAGACGGGTCCATAGTTGCAAAAACCTTGCCACACATACACGTCGTGTTTGTCAACCACAGCCGTACCAACCATACCAATCGTTTCAACCTTACCGACCACAACACTTACAATACCTAGCTAATGACCATAGTTTTCCAGGGTCTAGACCAATAAAAAAAAATATTATTATAAAGGTACAAATGTATTTGACAAAATGTTTAAATAAAACAAAGCCATGTAGGTATTATGTACCTATAATAATCATAATACAGGCACCTAATATAGAAGAGGCATTCATCCCTTAATACTTTGTTTTTTGTTTTTTAATTTTGATCACTGATACCTTTTTATAGACTTTTTCAGAAAATTATTATATGCACAATGACCATTACGGTTTATTACTATTGTATATGTTTATAATACTCAATTACTAATAAGACTGTTCCCATCCAATGAAGCCATATAATGGGTATAATCAGTATATAGGTACAACATAATAATATTATTTAATGTACATTTATTTTAAGCACTGTATTCATGTTGATTTTGTAGCATATTAGTCACCATAAAAATAATAACAATAATATGACCAATACGTCTTGTCGATTATCTACTCCTACGAAGTGAGAAATTACCCATTATATTGGCGGTCTGGCGCTAGGGAACTTTGAAAAATCGTCAATCGATAAGACTCGAGCTTTTTCTCTTCATCATCATCATCGTCCCCATCGGAGGCCATTGGTACTAAATTGCGTCACGCACGTGTTTGTTACGAATACGATACGTCGACACAATGTAAGTAGAAGATGTATATTGTATATGCCATATAGGTATAATATATTAAGTAATATGGTAGACAATCACTTATTCCGTATTCGTCACGCGTATATACAACGGCAAATAAGTGTAAATAGTTTAATATTATATCATTCTATTAGAGTCGTACAAACTATTCTATATCTATTTGTGTGTTATAATAAGTGGTGTATATTCCAATAGTGTTCTCTATCCAAGTGATGATAACGATAACGCATTAATAACCGTGCCGGTTTCATTCTCACTGACTTGCTCACTCTCTGTCTCTCTCTTTCTCTGTCTCTCTCTATTTCTCTCTCTCTCTCTCTCTCTCTCTCTCTCTCTCTCTCTCTCTCTCTCTCTCTCTCTCTCTAACTAAATCCCACATCTCTGGATTTGTCCATCTCTATGGATAACAACGTAACCGGTTAATTTCAGGAACATAATTTATTATACTATATAATGTTATTATAACGACCCGTCAATATTTTATGGATTTAAAATGGTATATTGTATGGTAATCTCACCCCTTAAAAACTGTCAATGACTCATCTACGGATACAATGGATTATTTAATAACTGCGAGCCAAATATTATGTTGTGTGTGGTAGGGAATAACAAAGTTTTCGGTAGCACAATATAATTATAATGTCTACGCATAAAATGGTGGCGATCGATGGACGATCGATTCATCCGATGGTATATGATAATCAATGAAATTGACAAAAACAAAACAATTGAACCAAATGATCATTATAAATGTTTATAACTATAACTAGGTACTTTAAAATTATAAAATATCTTTGAAGTAATTCATAAATTATAACGATCACCACTCATAAATATATACGGGATTTTAAGAATTTTGCGCGTTTAAAAATGCCAATAATAGAAAATAAAAAATAATAAAAATGGAATTTCACAGAAGTTCCGAAGAAATTCCATACGTTGCACGTGCGAACTAATCTTAACTTAGTATTTTGGTCGCACACAAACATATCTTAACATTATTGGTATTTGATACACATTTTTTCACTACTCGATCGCATCTGTAAGTCAATACTGCATACGTAATATTATTTTTACGTCGCCACAAAGGTATATTCAACCAAACAAATTTCGTTGGTTACCCCTATCGTTTAATGTATATCTTAACCATTTAACTTGTTATAAGTTATTAGTGTAATATTCTGTATTTCATCGATATCAATGTATACAAAAACAGTTCATAAGGGAAAAATTAACTTAAATACAATTTTAATTGTTTAAAGATGTATATGAGTGAGCCTACTCATGGTTCGCGGGGGGGAGGGAGGGAGGTTGCGAAGGAGTAGGTTCTGCCCTTCCAATATAATATACCCCTAGTATGAAGTGTAGTGAAAGTAACGTAGACAATGAATAAAATAGATAGGAACCTAGTTATGCAATAAAAATAAAAACGATAATATTGATTGATGAGTTTACGGCGTTCGCGGACATGTTGTGGTGCCAACTATGAAGCCAACCGATGCCAGTATATCCCAGAGGGACCATGGTGATTTTGGACGTTGTATGATAATAATAATATATTAACGCGTGACATGTAGAAAGGCAATTTTTCGTCTGAATAATGTGAATTTGAATGCAATATTGACATAATAATGATAATACTAATAATTTTGCATTATCATTTTAATAAATTACAAACTATATAACTTTTGAAATGTGAAAGGGTAAGTATGCACATGTGTTTTATGAGTGCGCTGAACGCTATTTTACAACAAATCGTGTTGGATTCTACGAAGTATAAAAACAAAACGAGTTATCTGTTATCGTCGTGAACGTATTATTATAGATATGGTGTAAAAACTAAAATATCGAACCATTCAAAGGCAATTTTATTGTAATTATTCTGAACATTATTTATTTAAAACAGAGCTGGTCGAAAAAAAGTTTATCAGCCGCAGTTAACGTGAACACCATAATAAAATTATACTGTTCATTGTGGACTTGGTCAAATGTAAACACGATTAACCGGAAAATTAAATATAATATTATTCACTTCTGTCCAAACTATTATTTTGTTTTCATCAGCTTATTGTGCACACTTTTTAACAATCAAATTACATACTAGGTTATCACAAAAAACATTAAGTGGCAGTCATTTTGTTGAAAAACGTGTCCGTTTTTGTTTCTTTTCTTCGGCACACGTGGTCCATTTGTTGGAAAAGTTAAGATAAATTTATACAATCATTTTACACAGCAAAACCTGGAACCAATATACATTCATATTTTTTGTTTTGAATTCTAATAAACCATTGTAAATGGAACTTCCGGTAACTTCCTTAGGTAACTTTAAAAATATGCGCGTCTTGAAAAAATAGAATTAAAAAAAAATCAAGTAGGTACTGAAAAATATATTCGAGATAATAAAAAGATAAAGGTCGCTATATTATATGCGATGCATTTAAATAATGTGATCAAGTAATTTTAAGATTTTTTCTTTTTAGGGTATTGCGATTCAAAATTTGATGTTTGGAGTCATTTGTTAGTAGTCATAATATTATATTTTCATTTCGATAGTCAATACGGGTGTAATACGTTCCCCGCTAAAAGTATACATTTCACATTTCAACCATTCAACCCAATACTCGTTTTCACTAAATGAAAAAAAAACAAATAATAAACAATATTGAAAAACTACTTTTTATAATGGATAACTATGATTTATTATTTAAAAATGTTTTTTTTCTTTTATATTATATTAATATGTTAATTTATTCAACCAACTCACGATTTTAGTACCAGCAGTACAGAGTTGTTATTATTGTTGATCTATTTTAATAATATAATTAACTATAAAAAAATTATTTTATCAAAATGTATAGTATAATGTTTTTTATACGAGTACTATGTGGGTAGTCTTTTAAATAAACGTAGGCACTGTATTACGGCTTTTTAAAAGTGCAACAAACCTTCCTAGTTAATTTAAACCAAGTGGCTGTTGTTATTTACACATAATCCTATCCAGTTAAGGAGTAGTTGGTTAGCTATTCTCACTACCTGAATCGGTCTTGAGAATCGTGTTGTTGAATCGATATAAATGAAGTTTCCTAAGTTATATTTTACAGGTCCTAGAAACGTATGACCTACATTCATAAACTAACACAATCGAACACGATATAGCACCGTGTACAAGAACATTAAATTATTGAATAGTAATAATATTATACAGTACACTATCACCTGAGTTACCCCATTCTTAATGGTGGCATATATTGAAGATCACAATAATAGCTGAGTTGACACAAATTAAATTATTATGATTTATCCATGCTAGGTTATTATACCTATAGTAAATCAAATCATTTATATTAGTTAAAAATGTAAAGATGATCTGATAATATTTTAGTCTTTACTTCGCGATTCAAAACTTGACTACTATGGCAATCATTTTTATGATCGTACTCTATTTCTATATGTTCATATAACCTAAGAAAATTCGCCGGCTAATGACGAGTCAGTAATCTGTAAATCATTACAAAAGTATGAAGATTGTTTCGATGAACGGATACTACCCAGTCATACCTTTTTTTTACCATTTCATTTTAATATTTCTTATTTAAATTACCCATTATATTTATCACCCATTATAACACTATCTTTGACACAATTTGTCCTCAGACTATGAGCGCTCATCGTGCACCATTTAGTCGAACTTACTTCTCCATGCAAATTAAATAAAGTGAAGAAAAATGTAAATTACCATGCACATAGTTACACACCTGTTCATCAACACAAAACCAACCGAAGATTGGAGATGGAAATAATGACCATAATTTGTTTTGGTTTATGACGCTTAATGATAAAAACGATTTGTATACAATAATATAACTTTACTATCAGTAAAGTTATCGCCATATTTAATGTAATATACACTTATAGGTAGATACACAATACAGTACACATCCTGTAATAGAATAAAATAAAGGGGGAACAGTTATAGTACGGTAAATTTTTTGGAATATGGAGAAAATACGCGAGTACAGAGGAGGGTCAATGATACGCCATAAACGAACGGAGTGGTTAAGGTATATTTTTTACAGATATTGTATGAAAATGGAACTTAAAATCTGTTCAATTTAGGATTCGACGAACTGTCATAAATTAATGAAGGGACAACGTGTGTAAGTACGGTACTTATGATCCTTTCGTAAGGTGCCACGAAATGTCACAGTTGGTTCCTATGTAACGGTTGCATAGTAAGGGTTAGGTAGTAAGCATAGTTCTTGGTTTTGAATCGACCCCCATCATCGGATGTATTTATGCAAAAAAATATACGATCTATATAATTCAGATTCCTACCAAATATGTTACATGGTTCTGATAGGTATTTAATATTATTAATATTTAGACCAATGTCTACAATGCTGATGAGTATATACAAAGCTCCTGACATGTCATATTTAAATATAAAAATTAAAACACCCCCATAAAAAATCCTGGTGGCAGTATCGATTAAATAATATATCTTATAGTGTTTTTTTGTCATTAATATTGTTTAGTGGTTTCTTTTCCCCTTATTTTTGACATGTGCGCATTCTACTACTATTGGTTATTATGACATATATAATGGGTTTTATAATATAGTTATTTTTATTAAATATTACTCACAAGTTTTAATTATTAAAATTTTATTTCTCACATGGACCAACATACTGATTTATAATAATAATAATAATAATGTTTTACACAGTGCGTAACTACAAAACAAGATAGTAATAATGCGCATCAGTAACCATCAAACATAAAATATACTATCTACGAATGTCAAGTTACAGTCAGTTTAATAGTTTGATAAATATAATAAACATAGGTATATACCTAACATCTCCCTTTTTTTTTAAATATAATTTACCTAAGTACAAAAATAATAAAAAATTGCATTTGAAACAAAATACTTATATAATATAACAGTATACAAAATTAAGAGAAACAAATCAACAAATTTAAATGTGCTATTAAATTCTAAAAATTGGTAAGAATTAACAAATTTAATTAGGTACATATATTAAAAAGGACATAATATTATTAAGATCACCATGGCTTTTAATGTACATACATTTAGAAAAAAACTATAATAAGCATATATATTCACTTGTTTTACTTTGCGACCATATTTAGTTATATCAGAGTCTCTTTTTTCTTATTTATTATTCGTGTCACTTTTTTCCTGTTCACTTATAACTTTATCAGTTTCACTAACCATTTTTCTATATTTTACTGCGAAATGGTTTGGTTTACTGCAAGTATTACAATTATTATTTCTATGTGCTGGGCATTCATTAATACCATGAGATTTAGCAAATTTGTTATAACTAAATATTTTAACATTATTATCCATACTTTTACCAGTAACACTGTCAACATTTCATTGATTTTTGTTCTTATGCTTCTGTTTTCTGTGTGCACCATTATTTTGTTTAATTCGACCCACCCTTTTGATTTAAATTGTTGCCCTTTTTCAATTTATTTATTTTGTATAAATCAACGCCTGACGGCCATTTCACAAATTTTAATTATTACTTAAACATAACATAATATATATATATTTAAATAATGCATAATTTATTAGCAGCAATGAGTAATGTACACACAGATAAAACGAATTAAAACAAACATTTATTGTGGTCCTGAACTAAGATCTTCATGTTTTATATTATGTTTTTCACTTTTTTCGGTCTAATTTGATCCAGACTTGAATTTTATTTTTGAATTACACGTCGATGCATCTCAGCTTGTTTTACCGCTTGACAATACTTAATTAATTTGGACAACAGAAAATCTTTTTCTGAGTAATTTTGACTGCAGATCTTTATCATTTACGTCAAGTACTTTTTGTCTGCACAGCACAAGCAACGCTTATTTAGCTTCTCCAAATGAACATGACTTTATAAGTTAATGTAGGTCAGAATAAAATATATCAAATATATTAATTTTCACCTTGTTTCCTAGTAAAGTATTTGTAATGGGAACCTTATTCTTCCGAACATTTGAAAATTCCTTTAACGTTGTATCTTACATTTTGAACGTGTTAATAAATCTCAAACCGTCTGTATCTAAAAAATTGATTAGATGTACCACCTGCCTAACGTGCTATGAAGTAAACCTCTACTTCTTGTTTAAATATTTGATAATTTTTATTTAGATTGTCGATCAGTTTGAGGTTTGTCGGTTTATTGAATTCCATTTTCAATTTTTATCGAATAGAATCCAAGAAATTAAACATTGGTAACTTCGTCTGTAACTCCAAATACTGCACCATGTTTTATTTAGTTATTTTTAATTAATACAACTCAGAAGTTTTAATTATTAAATATTATATTTTTTAACTCGCATTGACCCGCATGGTCTGTACTTAATAATAATGATAATATTTTACACGGTGCGTTACTAAAAAACAAGATAATGATAATGCGCGTCTGTGACCAATCATTAATCAAACATAGCTACTATATGTATATGAATATAAAGTTACAAACAAGTTGAATAGTTTAATAAATATAATGCACCTACATTATACATAGGTATATAACATAATGCATATGAATATATATATAATAACCTTTAATACGCTTACCTTGGTAGTAATATTTATTGTTGCTTTCTGAAATATAAAATTATGGTAATTGTGGATGTTTTGACGGGATCAAATCCTATGCTCTATATCACTACGATATAATGATAATATGTAACGTAATTCCGTTTGTATTCGTTTAATGCGTAATGTTATGATATTATGATGACGTGCTAAGTTAATATGGTATTGAGATATTGTGCTTTATTCCATACCCTCGATCTTAATATTGAGCTCCTAAATGTTGCCGTTAACGAGTACTTATTTATAAGACTGGATATCAACAATTTAATAAGTTAAAAGTTAAGTTATTTTTAACTTTTTAACTTAACTAGTTACTTTTGGGTTACCGTTAACTATTTTTTAACTAAAATGAAATTTAGGTATAGAGTATAGTTTTATTGTTTTCGAAAAACTGACATTGGTCGAAAATTTTACACCTACGTTTGATATAGTGAGAAATAATAATTTATATTATACTTAAATTTAATATAATATACTTGCTTATTGCCGAGTAAAATTGTTTTGTACCTACTGCAACAAGGGTTGTATGTGTTAATCTTAAAGAAATTAAAATGTTTAAAATAACCGATTGAGGTTTATAGAGTCTAAAAATGTATCCAACGTTCCGGTAGGGTCGCGCTAAGTATAAAAAGAAAAGAGCGCCTTCAAATACACACATCGGCAAGACACACTTAACTTCCGGACCATATATTATTACAGCAACCAACACGATTTACGAAATAAGTTACTTGGGAAAGACTAGCAAATTTGTGGCAAAATAATGAAGTTTGAAAATACAGTAATCTAATTTGACATTTTACGTAGAAGTGCATAGTGTAGTTTTTCAAATAATTTTGAAGAATATCAACAGAGTTATAGCCAATTTAACTAGAAACTATTGTAGCGTATTTTCAACAATTTATTAGATAATATTCCCCGCGACCCGCATCTCAATACACTACTATCCGAGACCTATGGCAACCGAAAAACAGACAAAAAAAACATCATTGTCAAACCAATATGTTCCCGAAATAATAAGGAGAAGGTATCAAATAAAAATTAGTGTTATCCCAACAAAAACATTCCACCATACTCCGTGTAAAAAAAAACACTAAGTACCTACCTATAAAAAAAACGGCTCTAAAGTTTGTGATTTAATTTTAAAGGTAGCTAAGTTTTTGAAAAATAGATACCAATTATGTTAAAATAATCTGCTAAAAAATTGATTTTACTATTGATTTTACTATCAATTTTTAGCAGATTAATTTAACATAAATGATATCTATTGCTAAAAGACTTAGCTACCTTTAAAATGATATCACAACTTTTAGAGAAGCAGTTTTTTTTTTTTTATATTTAGCGTTTTTTTTTTTTACACAGACTATAGCGGAGTGTTTTTGTTAGGGTGATATATAACAATAATAATATTATATAGGTATAAATAAAATTTTTATTAGATTGGTAACAATTGTTGGTTCTTTTTGTGTCGAAAAAACTTCGTTGAAATACTAGGGGGTATAGAAAATTGGAAATATTATATAAACACTACTTATAGGTATAGTTTTGAGTTGGGAAAAATAAAGTAGGCTAATCATAATTACAAAAATAAAAATTTTAACTTTTATAAAAATAAGTTCACACGCCGTGTATCAATTTTTATCTTAACTAAGTTAACCAACAGTTCTATTAAATTTCAACTTTTAAGTTTTTATTTTTAAAGCAAATTAACTTAAATTAACTGAGTTAAAAAAAATCATGCCTTACTAATTTATATGTACCTCTTCGATTGTTTATGAATATTGGTATAATCTTAACTGTAATGTAAGGTTGATCTAATCTTTAATGTCGGAGAATAAAACATAAACTATTGTATTTAATCTTTTCGGTTGGGGACCGATTGAAATTCAGGACTACCTTACGTATTTTAGCAATATGCTTTGAATACCAGTACTTTTGATACTACCGTAACTAATTAGGAACAGATTTAAACTCAAAAGTATCATAACATTTGGACACTGTAGTTACATATTTATGTATATTAACTGTGTGGGTACTATGACACTACTGCATAACTTATTAGGGACCGATTAAAATTCAAGAATCCCATAGTATTGTAAATATGATTTGGGTATCAATGGTACTTTCATCACTACCATGAAACCAAGGACCAATTGAAATTTGAAAGTATCTAGATATTTATATTATTCTTATTATAGTAGATACTGAGTAAATTCTGTTTGATATACCGTCATATTCTTTATACTTATTGTAAGTTCGAAACTAATGCCATATATTTTAAGTAGTAAACATCAACTTATTGTGCATGTAATATAATAATTATTTTACTTAAATATATTCCAATTAAACGAGTTAATTATAATCAAAATAATAGTACTATACAACGCAATACTTTAAGATAAATATCAAAAAGATAATTTAAATGATATCATGCTAGTGAATACTTAAACTGTAAGGCTTGAAAATGTGTGGATAGAACAAGTTTGATAGTGGAATAAGGAAACAATTGCGTTTTGTGAGTTATACAAAATAGTTTTAACTTTTGCATTTGAACGATGTCAAATACTCGTTGAAATGATAAAAAGATGTTTGCGCAGACCAGCTTGGATGATGTGTGCTAATGTTAAGACAGTAAAAACTGACCAACTACTGTTGTTTTCACCGACTCTTATAATAAAACATTGTTGCAGAAATAGCTAGTATACTCTCTGCTTTTTATGTGTATCGGTCGTATGGAACGTTTAGTGCATACGATACGTCTGTATAGTGTATATAATATGTGTGTGTATTTTAAAACGGAGTTCGGGAGTTAAACATTTTTGTAGGGATTCTTAAAACGTCGGCGTCTTATAATGGAACGTTGGATCGTAAATGTGAGTGGAATGTGTGTAATGTGTGTCCGTCCCGTATATGGTCATAATGTTGAAGTTAACTTAATCGTATTGAACGTATTGATGACTGTCGATTCCATAACATTTGAACCATGATTTAGACTTTTTAACTTTTGTCTTGTGAAATATAATATGGTACTTTTTTAAAAAGTGAATTGAAAATATACTACTGAAACGCGTGTCAAGAAACGAAACGCCAGTATAGTATTGTCAATGTTTAACGATAAGCGCCAAAAACTTAATGTTTTCCAAAACTCGTTATAATTTACTGATAGGTACAGTTTAAACCACGGTGTTCATAATAATATCGACTTATACTTTAATATTAACTATTGTACGGTTGTTTTTCGTTTGTCGCAGGTGGTCGTCGGGGACGTCTACAGTTGTGGTGACGGCTGACACGAGTGCCGGTGGCGGAGGAGGTGGACGCAGCAAGGCGCCAATGAACTTCTTGCGCTTGCGGTCTGTCCAGCGGACGGACGCGGGCAATTACACGTGCACGGCCAGGAACACGGTGGGGTCAAAGAGTCTACAGCATCAGGTGATCGTAACACCAGACATGAGTGCGCACGTGGTACCAGCATTAGCGGATATCGAGTCCGGCCGTTCCGTGTCGTTCACGTGCATCACATCTGCAGCCGACGATAACGTGAGTTTTTTTTCAAAAATCTTTTGATCGGCTTGTGCCGTAGCTTTATTGTTTTGGGTCTTGGTATTTTCCTCTGGGCACGCCCTTCGTGAATTGTGTCGTGTATTCCACCCGTGTAACAACACCCGCTACGCGGTAGTTGTAAATGAGGATTGGGTGACCGTATGAAAACAATAATGTATTCATTCGTTAATTTACTTTGTTTAAAAAATAACGTATTATATAACACGAATTGGTGTGGAGAAGACGTTGCTTGCACGATGTGAGTTGAATAGCAAACGAGTCTGTCCGTAGACGATGCCAACACTCACGATCCAGCACGGCCCCTATGTATTGGAGTTACCGGCTTAACGGCCAGCCGAGTGAAAACCACGTCCAGGCGATAACCATATTATGGTGATCTGATAAATACAGATAGGAATATCATTCAACACCTCTTTCAATATTTAAATATTTAGTAAGCAACTGTTCTGGTATTTTGATAAAAAAAAAATAAAGGTATCGGTTCCAGATAATTTAGGTACCAAAAAGTATGATAATTTTAAATACCTATCCGGAATGCGGGTTTAATTAATAGTATAAGAAATATTAGATATAATCATTATATTATCATATGACATATGATAATTCATTGTTTATAAAACAATAATACCATTAAATTATGATAAATAAAATTATTTTATATTTGAACCAAAAAGAACCTATTTAATTTATAAATTCCAGCTCTTTATTTATTAAAAAAAAGTTTACAGTACTGTTCCGGTTCTTAATATTTTAAAGGTTTAGGTTCCAGAACCAGTTCTTTTAGGTTCAGTTCCAGGCTCCGCTTTAAATGCACCGGATTTCGTCAAATTACACACAATTTTAGCTACGATTGATTTTTATTATTAATACTAATAAATACCAATAATGGATTCGTAACCAAAGTGTATCAGTCATAAACTCACTACTCAGGTATTGATTAATGATGCGTGGATGAATTTTATGAAATGTTATGAATGTTGTGTCAATTGTCAGTGTTAAACAAAAACATATATTATAAATTATATATTATATTTGCATAGATTATACGACAGAAATCACTGTGTTTATTCCATGTTATTTGTCATAAAAACTCATAAAAAAAACACAATTTTTGTTCAAACCTTTGAATAAAACGTTTAATGTAGGTATAGTAGGTACAATAGGGTTAATTTACAAAGGTACACGATGATGACTTTTGGTTAAATACTGACCTATTCTTCTTATATAAATCTAGGTCATAAAAACTCATAAAAAGAAACACGATTTTTTTTTCAAACCTTTGAATAAAACATTTAATGTAGGTATAGTAGGTACAATAGGGTTAATTTACAAAGGTACACGATGATGACTTTTGGTTAAATACTGACCTATTCTTCTTGTATAAATCTAGGTAATACTATAATTTTATACGAACTTAATATTTTTTGTTTATATGACTTGCGCATAATTTTATATCTGATCGACAAGCAATGCACATAATATGCAATAGGTCTTAATATTATATTTTTGGCGGTGAGTGTCGAAAATTGCATATAATATGATCGACACAACTTTAATGCGAACAAACGACTTACATCCCTAGTTTATATTGATGTCAGACATTTGTATTTTGTTAGTCAAATCGGAATTACATAAGTAACTGCATTTTTAATTAAAAACAAGGATATTATAGAATTCTATGTAATCTATAGTTTTTATTATGCACTAATATTTGTATTATTACCATTTGCATATATTTGCATAAATAATGTCACTATATGAATGTTAACTGATAAACTCAATGAGTTATACACAAATGAATGTGAGTGGGATGATAAAATATCACCTTACCACCCACATAATGTTATTAATATCACACTTTTATTTGTAGACCATTTGTATGATCAGTTTCAAACTCTCAATTTAAAAACTACCTATGTTTGCCATTTGGATGTTATCCAACCCATTCTCTCATTTTCAACACTTTAATTTGGCACACCACGTATGCAAAGGTTTGGTATACATCATGAATCTTGATATCATGTGTAATACATTTTTACATTTCACAACTAATTTTAACCTATTTGCAACATTTATCAAAAAATTGCATCTTAGTCTTCACGGTAATCGAATTTAAAATTAAATTGCTTATGTTGGCACTAAAGTAGAATTAATATGAACTTTTGCGCCCTTCAAAGATATTTTACGATTCAAATTCTTCCAAAAAATTATTTTGCATTGAATTGGAGCTCATTTTCTATACTGCTATTTTCTATACTGCTCTTTACATCATCGATCATTTTAATGAATTTTGTTAAAATTTGAACTTTAAATACACATACAAAATAATCGTGGTTATGTATCTTTAATATTTTTGAAATTACATTAATGAAACTTATCAGGGACCTCGCATTAAATGTTCAAGCTTTTTTACTAAGGAAAAAGTTTTTTTTTATCGAGAATAATTTAAAAAAAAATCCCCTTATTGTACCTATCATATGCCTTTAAAAGTGTTCACGCCGTAGTTCATGCTGGAGTTGATCAATATAATTAATAAAATTGTCAGATTTTTTTTTAAATTATTCACTTGTACACCGCTGTATAGTAGAAAGTCCGAATGGTGTATATTTTAATCACATAAACGAATTATTAATTTATCCAGCAATATTTATTAAGTAGTTTATCGAGCGCGGTTTAACTTGGTGTTCGGAACGGAACAAATACACATTCCCACCTACTATAATACACGTGTATCAAATGGTTTGTACGATGAGATACGTGAGCGAAATAGTCATACTTAATAATTATTGTGTGATGTATTATAAAGGGTACACAACGGGTAAATATTTACTTTGTGGAATACATGTAAAACAAAAGCGTGCTGCTGAACTGTTGTAATTCAACTGACATATCTATAGAAGCTAAACAAAAAAAAAAAAAAAAACTATACCTACGTACAATGTGTTTTTTACTTTAACAATATGAAATACAACCCTTAACAATATAAATGATTACATATTACAACAATTACAATTTAAAAATATATTATAAACCCAAGTGGCAATTAATGGGTTATTTAACATTTACAGCAGAAAGAGCAAAATACTAATTCAAAGTTTCAGAAAGGAAAAAAAAACTAGATAATAACGTTTGTGGCGAGAAACGAAATAATTAATAAGGTATAACATATTTTCCAAGCACGATAAAAGTTAATATTTGTTATGATAATCGTCTTAGTGGCATAAAATAGAAACGTGGACGTTTAAAAATGTTGTAGTTATGATGAAGCAACAAACAGATATATATATTAATGCTATAGTTGAAAAGACAAAAAAATATTAATTTACTGTTTTTCGTACCGATTCATTAAAAAGAGATTTTCATTAACCATAAAATGTTGAGGTTCAAAAGTTATACACCAGAAAACTACCTTCCGATTATTCAAATAAACTTTTATGGAAAAGCGTTCGAGAAGAAAACAATTTATTTTTACGTAAAACTTTACATTTTACTTTTACAGCGAACTTTATGATCTCTGGTCCGAAATACTTTCTGAAAACCAAACAAAAGAAAAAAAAAGTTAAAACCATCAACTCTCTATAAAAGATACATTTTTTAGTTTCAAGTGACTTATAAGCAGTAACAAGCCTATGCGATATTATTTTCAATTTATACACATCGTCTAAATAGTTTTCTTTATTTAAACTAAACTTGAATGTTACAAAAAAAAAACTATTCTGTACCTACACAAAAGATTTAGCAATATTTTCCTAACAGTTTCCCGAAGAAGATATGAACATAAAATTAATGGATATATCACAATACATAATATTATATAAAAAATTATATTTTATTAAACTATCCTCATGAAGGTATGTTTTTTTTTTAGAATGAAATTTATTTGCAAATGCTTAAGTAAGTATATACATTTTAATGATATAAAAAAAAACATTTTAATCAAGCAAGTTACTACGTAATAATACTTAAAAATAAAAGTTATATTTTATAGTCTCTATAATAACTACTTTAATCAGAAATGTTATATTAAAAATCTATTAAATAATATTATATTACATTTAAAGTACACAAGATATTTTGAATTCTAAACGTTATAAAATATTTTCTATAACTTAAAATTTAGATATCATTATACATAATATAATATTTCAGATTCGATCATTCTTGTACCTAATGCAATGCTATCATTAGTTTTAAATTTGTAAATTTAATGGTTCGTCTTAATATACCACGAAGCGTAATTTTAATTGACATATTATTTAACTTAATATTATAATGTTTATGTATCCGTTATTTATTGGACAATTTTTAGGCACTGTAAACTATTCTGCCCAACTATTAAAAAAAAAAATTTATTTTAATAAAAATATAGAATTAAAATATTGTTGATATTCAAAATACAAATGTATTAATACATAATATTACGCGACATGAATCTTAATAATATACATTATACCATTGAGTATATATTGTATATAGTATTATACTTAACAAATATTAATCATTCACAAACTAGAGTATTACAAAAAATAAGTCACATTGTAGAAAGTAGAATTTTATTTTATACGTTACTGTTTTTATATTGTTTTGCTAGTTAAATATCTAAACTATAAATGATTTTTTCATGCCAATTTTTGTTTTCTTAACGAATAACGTGATGGTTTTTTTAAATAAAAATTTAAAAATGTTACAATATTTTACCATACATTTTGATATTAGACTTCAGTAGATAAATAAATTGATAGTGTGGACATCTGCCTGGAAAATAACATCAAAAATCAGAACGTGGAGTATAGTAATATTATAGTATAGTACCAAGTAAAACTATTGAATAGTAAGTTGGTCTGTTACCTAAGTTATTGTTTACGACTGCCATAAATATGATTTTTTTTTTTTTTGTTATTGATCTTTATATAATATAACTTGGCCGCAAAGGCCATTAGTTTATCTCTTACATACTAATTACAGTTTTTTTTACAGTTTTTGTGAAGTTTACATTATGTTTCATTATCTTAACAGTTACAATTGAAATCATATTTTATCTATAAGGTTGGTTAGTTTTAAGAAGGTCATATAGGTTGGTACTTATGACATTCTGTGATGATGTGTTTGACTGTAATCTGTGTATTACACAAATATCGTTTGACACAAGGAACCCATGAATTATCCTGGTGTGTACGATTCTTAGTCGATTTATAGTTGTTTTGTCTTTTTGATTTAGGTTAGGGTTTTCCCAGTTAATCATCAATATGATTTTATGACATCTAACGTTTGTAATATTTTCTAATTACTCGATTTCCATTTCAATTTTAACTTAAAATAATAATTGCTGCATTTTAAGCATATTTTATAGTAGATGTATCTGATGTAAGTTATTTAGTAATAAGTTGCAAACACGCAAAATTATAATAATTACCATTGAACTGTAATTAGTTTTTACAGGTTACTATTTTGGAGAGAAATTAAATGGTATTACACCCATACTACAGTCATCCTGTGAAATGTTTTATTTCTTACGAAAAAAAGGAAAGACACAGTGGCGTTTCCTGTATATACAGAGTGATTCGCCAAGCATGCTTTCCTCCATTGATTCCTTAAATAATGGATTTATTCAAATTCTGACCGGATTTTGGTTTCATTTTTAGTCAATTTAACGAAATCAAAAGATTTTTGATTACATTTCTACTGTTGAGAATTGTGTAGTCAAAGTAACGCACGCTCGTGGACATTAACTGCAATTCAAGTTCTTATACTTACCTACTATATTATTCGATTGTTGATTAAACGTATTCTGATCTTGTCTCTTCGATATCCAATGCGAAATGATTGTGGTTTTGGGTTTTCAATAACAGTTCGATTGTTCACCATGCAGGCATTTTGCGCACGGTAAGGATTCAGTATAAAACACATACTGGTAATATTACGCGAATGTCTGATGTCAGTTCGAATTGGTCTGGGGAAGCTACCCACGCAAATTAAATTGAAATTCCTTTCGATTCAACCCACGTCGGCAGCGATGATCTAACGTTTAGTACTATTATACCTATTTAGTATATGGTAGGTTTAGAAAATCACTCGGTTAGGCCTGTTTACACAATAATAATAATAATAATAATACTAATATAATATGACTGAAATACACGTGGTGTTCAAATAATGTCATGATATAATATTTAAACAGCAATAATACGAAAAGGTCTTTATCGAGTGCCACGTGGAAAATGCGTCTCATCCGTGACGAGGTGTTTCCTCTGGTCTAAATGGCGCTTGCGCGTCGTAACAATAATAACAACAACAACAACAAGTTTTTCACACGCACTCTCGAAATGTCTCTGCGGGTGACACTTTGAAACGTTTCGGTATCCTCGAAAATGAGTTTCGTGTGTATAATTGAACGTCCGATAACATCGACGCCGCCGCCGCGTGAATCAGACAGCCGACGACGGTTGCCATCATCATGTCGTCGGAGGTGTAGGTACATTCAGTGGAAAAGTTACCGGGCGGGGGGGTGGTCGTTTTACCACCCCCCAGATTAGGGTTATACATTTTTTATATAGAAATTATCCGAGTATTTACACTTTTATTTTAAGAAAACCAATAGTGGATTCATTTTATGAAATTTTATTGTACACTAATACACTTATTAGTTATTACTAATACTAATTCAGAATAAAAATGACGTTTAGTTCTTATATTTTGTATCATAAATATACTTTAACTCCCCCCCCCTCCCCAGAAAAAAAATGTATTTACGCCACTGGGTACATTACGTACAATATGACGCCCACGATCGAGCATAGAGTTACGTCGGTCCGTGGATATATTTTATATTACCCCCTGCACTTTTAAAATAGTCTAAGACCTGAACAAAGTTCGATTGTCGGCCATTTTAATTTCATGTGCGATGAGATGAAAAATATAAAATAATGTATTCCTTTCTGTGGGTTTACTTGGATATATTTCAGAGCAATCTTTCTATAATAGAAAAAGTGACACAAACTGGACAACACGTTTTAAAATAATAAAATAAAACAAATATTATTAATTTATGTTATGACTATTGTTCACGAAAAAATTTACTATACACGAGATGTAGGTGCAATAAAATATATATAAATGTAAATATAAAAATATGCAATGCAAAGTAATTCTTTTAATGGCAAACACTCATTTTCTCAAAAACTTTTACCGTTTATAGAACTTATTAAATGAGTTTTTTGAGTGGCACATGGGTACTCTGAAAAACATCGGTCCACTTGTCTACTACTTTTCGTGTACGCAGATACAAATAAAAATGTAAAAAAAAACACACAATCCATTTGCAAAATGAATAGGTTCAAGCATAGTACTCACTCAGAATCAAAATTGTATAAAGTAATAAAAAAATTATAATCTATATAATTAGTTATAATATTATAGATATAATATTTAATGACATATACCTAAGCTTTGTAAAGAAGATTTTTTTAGTGTCATAAAATAATTATTTTGTTTTTTAAGACGTTCATTAATATCCACATACAAAAATAACTGTGTTTATTTATAAAATGCATACTTTTTCTTCTATCAGGGGTTTTGAAAAAAATGGAGATTTTAGTATAATATACTATTTGGTTTGAATTAATAATTTTGTTATATCTATCGAAACAAACCTTTATAAATTTCGTTTTATCTATTGAATATGTATATTAAGAGCAAATTTTGAATAATATATTTTATAATATATTAATTATAAATGGTAAATAATAAAATACTCATAAATTATCATTTTAAATTTGGTATATTCCCATATACAATAATTCAAGTTAATTTTTTTTTTTAATTTATGGCACAAGTTAGTTATTAACCAAATGCAGAACGTTACTAAGACTGATATTTTGTAACTTGCATTTTTTAAATTTAAAACTTTAATGCAATAATTTTACAATAGTTTAATTGTTTTAAATTTTAAATAAAGTGTTACGTGAAATATTCTGTGGATTATTATTATGTGAGGTAATATACAAAAAAAAACAACAAACTTAGGTATTAAAAATTACGTCTCGGGTGGCAATTTCCGTGTGAAATTCTTACACTCTAGGTTTATAATGCAACAAAATAGGTATTTATTATACAATATACATTGTATTGAAAAAAGAAAAAGTATACTTCAAGCTGATATGGCTCATATATTATACTAACACACTTTTTAATATAGTCGTTCAATATATAGATTGCCGTAATTAAGTTTAATTCACAAACTACAGTCAACGAATTTCTGACCCACCACTATACGTCCATGCCGGAAGATTTCGATTTTGTTCTAAAACTTTAGTGGGAAAAGAAAACTCTAACTCTATGAAATGGGTCGATTATTGTCCTGAAACCCGAGTTATAGATCCAGATTCTATATTTGATGCTCCATCGGCTAACGTGAAAAAGAAAACTATTATCTTCGAACACAATACTTAGAAAGCCGAGAAACTGTATGTTGAACCAATATATTATAAGTACTGAAATCACTTCGGATTTTACCAAAAACTATGAAGTAAGATAAAAATGAAAATAATTTTTTTTAGAAATTCTAGGTTAGTATAGGAGTTGAATGTCAATTAGGTATATACATGAATCGTTATCAACTTACTATATTATATTTTGTTGATACTTAAATTATTATTCCAAAGCCTAATATTATATTGTAAATCGCACAGAATTTAATTGATTATATTATTATACCTAGTATGTTTTATCGTGTATACATGATACAATCACTTAAATAAACCAAAATGTTTCAGAACATAAAATAATATTTTCTAACATTTAGATCTTTCATATTTATATAATATTAATTTACGATAAATATTACTAATAGAATATGAAATTTCGTAAGGAGAAATAAAAACGTTCAGAAAATAATATTTCCTTTGATGACTTGGTTTACGTAAAAAATTCTTCTTGAGGTATATGACACAAGCGAAAATATGAGTAATGTTTCTGAAAATAAAATCGCTTGTATTAATAATACATTTTCCCTTTCAAAACGTATAGAAAATACAATATTTTAAAGATGAATTCACGTTTTAATCAAGAGAAGAGTTGTAGATACCTACCTATCTCCTGGTCCACGATACAATATCGTATAACTATGATATATAGACAGACGTTCTCAATTATTGATATAATATATTATATATACATATATCCATACAAAAATGATATCACTCGATTCCGATGAAATTTTCTCGTTTTTTGTTCCACGAATTTTGGATCAGTACGATAATATTTTTAGAATAAAATATGCTAGGTGGTATTATTATATAGATATGTATAGGTTATATTATAAAATATATACAATGAAGCATATGTTAAAGGTGCGTTACACGTTTGATATGTAATATCATTACTCATAAAGTATGTAGGTCAGTCGTATAATATTAAACAAACACATCCAGAGACTATAGACTGAAACGAGTTCAATCTTTTGAATAAATTGATAGGGAAGTGTTCACTACGGCGCTATCGCACATGGCTCGTCCAGGTACATATTATTATAATAATGTAGGTATATTATTATGTAGGCAACTGTAAACAAATTTCTTTTCGTTTCACGCCAATAAGTATCCTATTGAATATCTCTGAAACTCAGACATAATATTGCATGATAACGCACAGGTGGTACGTTAAACGAGTCGTTCCCTAATCGGTATACGTGACAGGATAACTGTTTTGTCAAAAATATGAATAACATAAAAAAAAACAACGACACCACGAACGAGGATAGGAAATTCAAAAAGTGGGTTCCTAGTGAAATGAACCGTGTACCGGTCTGACTTGTATTGAACATTTAAAATGTTATGTTTATAATATGATATATTAGGAAATAAGAAAACTGATTAACTCGGTATAATATTGTTATGCGTCGGACCGAGTTTTGTGGAATAATATGCGAACCGTATTATAGATATTATATTATCAAAACAACATTTAAAATATATTGAGAGTCATTGATTATAACTTCAGTATAGTTTATTGTTTTATAGTTAAATATAACTATATACAATCAAAACAAATAACTCAAACACATAAGTAATCCAAATTCTCTAAAACCTGATTTTCTTCATTGTTTTCCCTTTTGTATAATAATATAATATGAAATGTTATCACAGTAGTTATAGGTAGGTGATTTGTACCATAGTTTTTTCTTAAAACTATAACTTATTTGTTGTGTATTTTGTTTTTTTAGTATTTTATTTGTATTTGATTTAATTTAATTTTTCACGATTTTATACCTATTCTCCTAAAAATTACTTTTTACATTGAACTGAATAGAAAACTGTGTCTAATTGCTAACTAACATAGTGAGCAGTTCACTATATAATATTTTATTTCATAAACTTAAAATAAACCCCAAAATAAAAATACAACTAATAAAGTAATGAACTTAACTTTTACAATTTCTTCAAACCATGTTCGAAAATTTTTCATAAATTGGCTATTTTGTAAGTAACACTTACGTATTAGGCTATATAAAGATTTTCCTTTTCACACAAATAATTTCTATGCTGAGTTCGCCCTTGGCAAACGAAAATGGTGAGAGCAAAGTTCGACTAGGTGGGTATATTTATTTATTTTTTTTTTAAATAAACTGACAGCAGCTTGCACCGTGCTTTCGACTTTACGGTGCATATATTTACACAAAACATCGTCGTCTCCACGTTTGATAGGGTAGAGAAAATCCAATGAGTTTTCATTATCGGCAGTATAAAAAGTAACCCAGTTCAGCACTCCTCATACTCCGTCATGTAACTGTTCAGTTTTTGGTTTAATAAAAAAAAAACGCTTGTCACGTCAGGGATCGGCATGTAAACTTTCTTGATTTTTAATTTTTAGAAATGTATTAACTGATGCCACACCCAAGTGGTATAATAATTTGAATCCAGAAAAATGTCGGTGTGAACAGCCCCATAAAAAATCATTTTCATTTTCATTTAGTTAGATATAAACCAGTGAGCGGATTTCGTTGTTTGGGGTCTTGTCAGATTCACATTGGCTAGGAGAAGTGCAGTGACGATTTTCAGAACTTTATCTTTAATAGTTAATTCACTACAGATCATTAAAAAAAGGTGGATAAGTGGATGTCGCTCTGCTGTACAGTAGGTTACAAGTGGGTCACTGTAATGGATGGTGTTAAATTTGAATTCAATGATATAATATCATTGTATAAGAAAAACGATTCTGAGCGAAAACGGTCAGTCAGCCTATGATTTTACCAAGTATATTTGATGATATTATTGTGAATAAAGTAATTTATATATAACCTATTTACTCGGAGCCTTGTTTTAAATTTTCAATCTTTAGCCATAAAAGTTAAACATTTTATACATTTTTAACCACAAAATAATTAATAAATTATAAATTTGATAAATGTTGTCAAAATTTGAACTTTAAATGCTTATAAAAAAAAATTGTGCCTATGTATTTTTAATATTTTTCAACTGCTATTAGAACGATATATCAGGAGCCTTATATCAAATTTTCACGCTTTTTTACCCAACAAATAAAAATTTATTGATATTTATAGAAAAAAAAACTAAAAAAATTGAAAACTGACAATGTCCGTAAACAGCTCAAAAAGAGTCAAAATATTTTCAACATTTTATAGTGTATAGAAAATGCTAATATAAACATTCAGTGAAATTTTCAAATATCTACAGTCATTCGTTTTTTAATTACAATAAAATAAGAAAATTGTTACATGAGAAATCGAGTAAATATCAAATGTTGTATAAATATAAATTTCAGACGCTCATAAAAATTTAATTTAAGTTTCTTCTAGACATTTTTTTTTGATAAAGGTAGACAAACTTATGAGTAATCTTATATTACATTTTAAAATCTTAGATTTAAAAAGAAAATTTTTTATGAATTTCTAACTCAAAATAATTTGCAAATTTTCGTGATTTTTCCGTATTTTTTCAAGATTTGAACTTTAAACGTGTATAAAAAAAAACTGTGACTAAGGATTTTTAATTTTTTTCATCTGCCTTTGAAACAATAACCTAGGAGCCTTCTATTAAATTTTCAAGCTTTTTTACCCAACAAATAAAATTTTATTGATATTTATAGAAAAAAAATTTAAAAAAACTGAAAACTGACAATGTCCGTAAACAGTTCAAAAAAAGTCAAATTATTTTCAAAATTGTATTGTGTATAGAAAATGCAAATATAAACAACCAGTGAAAATTTCATGCATCTACGGTCATTTGTTTTAGAGTTACACCAATAACCAAAATCGATTTCGTTAAAAATCGATTTTGCGTAAAAATTCCCGTTTTTCCTTAATTTTTCTTTTGTTTTTCACATCGCTTTTGAAAACTACTGGGAAATTAAAATTTTGACCTCCCCAATGCACCAACGATATTCACTTTCCCATCGAACAAGATACTGAAGTCGAAAATCGAAGCATTATTTCGACTACTTATCGTGTACACAGACACAAAAATAAAAAAAAAAATTAAAAAAAATTAAAAAAAAATAAAAAAAAAATAAAAAAAAAAACACACATCATTGTAAAATCAATACATTCATCGTTTCACTCAGAATCTAAAATTAAAACAAATTTTATTTGGCGTTTTTTGATGCTTTTCAACTTTACAGCTTTGTAGTGAATTAACGATTGGAGATAAAGTTCTGAAATTCTTCACTGCACGTCTCCTAGCCAATGTAAATCTAACAAGTTTCCAAACAACAAAATCCGTTCTCCAGTTTCGGAAATCTACCTTTCTAAATACAAATCTATCAAAAAATAACTCTTTTTTTATCTATGAAAAATTTTAATTTCACATTTAGTATCTACTTAATAATCCATTTTTAATGAATTATCAACCAACTTTCTAGCTATCATAGTTTAGGAGAAATGTTAAAAAATAGAAATTTTGGGACTGTTCACTCCGACGTTTTCATGGATTCAAGTGGTTATACCGCTTGGCTGTGACATTAAATCTCTCGAATTAATATTTAATATTAAAGCTAGATAAATTACCCACCTACTCATCATTGCTGAGTTATATTTTTATTATTTTCCTATTTAACACAAATTCTCAAAGTTTTCAAAATTCAGACTTTTTTCATTTCAATTAACATACTTCCTTGATTAAAAATCAAGAAAGTAAAAACAGATTTACAGTGCCTATCTACTAAATGCTTACAGCGATCATTATAATATTAAAATAGTTATAGTAAAATATATAACAAATAAAATATTAAACTGTATATTCGTATACCAAGGTCGTTGTTTCAGTGCCCCAAAAATTGAACTCTTTTAAAAACACTTGCACAATCCACGATGATAATTCCTGTAAAAATGCACGGGTACCTATTATGAAGGTACATAATAACTTTATAATATTAACGCGTCCCATGTAATCAGATCGGGAAATTCTAAAGAATTTTAATATCGCAACTTGAGTATTTTTGACTGTAGTCTCTACAGATATAACAATATGATGTACGTCTTAGTTACATTCACGCGTCTCCATCGCGATCGACTTGTAGTATAATATTCCATCCCCGATTCTGTCAGTCGGGATTAAGTTCGTTATTTAATAAATGGGAAAAGAAATAAAACTCATATTTTACCCTCTTCCGTTCTCAAGGCTTAAATTAAATTGATTTTATTATTGAAGTTCCATTATTTTAAAAATTTAAGTTGTTCTGCGAATATAATTCATTGTGTTTTTTTTTTATTCAAAATCTTTTATCTTTATTGTTGGAGTTAAAAAAATGTTTGCCTTTGCTGAAAATAAATAACACAATTTAAATAATTATTATTTCTTATAAAAATGACAAAAGTAATTATTTTCGTTTACAATTCAAAAATTTCAGTCTTAATCGAATTTTGACGTATAATGGTATTCTGAAAAACAACTATAACTCGTCTGGAATATAAAACATGATTCCTTGGTGTTATTATATTGTTGTACCACTTGTACCTAGGTAGGTGGTACATTATTGTTTTTTGCAGAATTTTCTTCGCAACTAGCACGTCTTACCTATTCAATTCACATACTATATTATTGCGTCTGTGTACGCATTGTCTCGTATCGATTCACTGAAGTCTTATTCTTATTTTATTTTTTTCGATTCACCATACTGCACCGTGAACTGTTTGTGCGTATATATTATAATATGCACCTACACATTGTTAAAAACGAAGTGGAAATAGATTGACATGATAAAATATATAATATGCCTTTTGTTCTCGAACGTGTATAACTTGCAATAATTCACGGAAATATAATATGTAGTTACAACAATATTATTTCATTACGATTTCCAGTATTTCCGGTTACATAAAGGTATTAGCTTATGTATCACAAGAAAATACTGTCCATTAAAACATTTTTATTACGATTCTTTCACAAAGTTTTTCTCGTCAAAATATATTTCAAGTTCATTTTCCGACGTGCAGTAATTTGATTCTGAGAGGGATTTCAAGGAAGCTATCGATTTCAAAATCATATAATATGGTTTTGAGTTATCGGAAAATAGTTTTCGGTACAATATAGGTATGAACATGAAAAGTCTATATCGTGTATCATTCGTTTGGAAATTGATTGTACACCGTTCCATAATACAATTGTAAACTTTTAATATTGTGATGTTGGAAAAACCATGAAATATATCTAGTGCACAATTATATCGTGAAAGAATTTATTGCAATTTCTTTCAGTTTTTTTCTTAACCTTCTGTTAATTCTACCTGACGCACAGTAGAGATAAACATTATTAATATAAGAATTAAGAAGTTCCATCAGAATATTTAATAAAAAATATAATTATTGTGCACTAACTTGTTTTTCTTTTTTAGTGATCTAAAACTTCAGCAGCTAAGTCCATTAGTTTTTACAAATTATTATACAAAGTTTATTATAATATTATAATAACATTAGATAACATATTTTTTTTTTTAAATATATTTAAAAAATATTATTTCTAAATTTAATTGTCCAGCGCGGTTTCTTTGAGGAAGGGTTAAGGTTGCTTGATATGTCTGGTTCTATGGATTCATATAATCTATTTGGGTTGATTTTGTGTTAAAGTGTTGCATCTTCATAGAATCTGCATTCCGTGAAAATGTGTTTTACTCTCATTATTGTCACACTAACTTGTTTTTTATAGTTGCATTGTTTTTTTAATTACATTATTAAATGTGTTATTTAATCGAATAGCTGATAATATTATAACGCGTTAATTATTGTAATCATAAGCCCATAATGTGATTATTAGACAATGCATACCATAATGCTTACATTTATTTTTTTATAATTCATATTATAAACTTTACTAATATTTTAACGACTTTAGACGTTTCATACTCACTATATATGACGAACATAGACAAAAATTAATTTTTTCGGTTTACGTAACATGACGCGTATAGTGAAAAATATTGACATTTTGTTTCTAAAGAATAACAATATTCGGGACGTGAAAAACGAATATGTTAAAGACCGCACAATATTGCGTTTGGCATGGACTACTGCGAAGCGTATAATAATAAGCTATTCCCTGACGTTTGTGGGACATTTTCATCCGTAGAATTTAGTCCGAAGGTACATAATTTAAGGTCCACCAAGTCACAAATATGTTGTCTGCATGCGTAAACAGTCAATATATTTTCTAAATTGAAGAAAAGAGGTTAAGCGCACCATAGAGATTATAACGATGGTTGTAAATCAAATGACAAGACGTGGTTATTATTATCGTATACAAACATCTTTGAACACTCACGGACGTTTATATATGATACCTAGTGAATCGCGTATAAAATTGCGATAAAATCAATTTTATTTTAAATGAAATAAAATATAAAAGTAAAAAATAAGTTTGATATAAACTAACCAAGTTACTCCAATTTCTGTGATAACTTATCTATTTTTCTGTCCATACTCTAATGACATATTACTAAAAGTAAAAATTATGTTTTTACCATTTATTAATTTTCTATATCATCTGATAATTTTGATTTAAATTTAGTATGACGTGATATGATTTGAAATAAGTATGGAAAACAGTTTCAAAATTTGAGAACTTTTTAATCCGGTTATTAGAAAACTGCGTTTCTGCATTCTTTCAATTAATTAAAATATTAATGGTTTCAAAAAAACTAATGGTTTTTAGATCTTAAGAAATTTAGGAAAGAATTACCTTCTCCTTATGAAACATCGATGTACTTTCATAGTATAATCAATAGTATGTATACGTTTATTTGAAAAACAATTTCCATGTTTTTAATTTTTTTTTTCTTATTTGTTTAATATCACATTTTATTTCCCTCAAGAGATTAAATAATATTATACGATGATTTCGATCTTATTGGACAAGTTATTGGTAGTAATACAATATTTGTAATCTACTATAATTTCTGTTTTTCTTTACAGTATTAGCTGTTTTAGTAAATCTATTATTAATATAATGCCTAAATAATGTTATAGTACCTATATTGTTTATTTAATTAAATTTATCCAATCAATAAATATAAACTATCCATTATCCAATGCATATAGAAAAATACCTGGTAAAATGCATTTTATATGCATTATCGATTAAAGGCTTAAAGCTTAAGATATATTAGTTGTCGAAAATAGATTTATTGAATGTGAATAACTTTTGAAACAAGGAGGTAGAGTTATAATATCACTTCATTTATCGTAATTTAAAACATTTAACAATTATATTTAGTTAAAAATAATTAAAACATTTTCATATTGCACAAAAGAATCAATAGCATCAGAAATAATATATTTTAAATTCAGTCCGAAAGTTTTAAATTCAAAATAGAAATTCTAAATTACAGATTTCATATTAACATAACTATTGGAGTCAATATAAAAAAATGAATGGATTTATTTTGCATCATACTTATAATAAATTGTTCCTAGGAACTTTTATTACAACAATTTATTTTAAAGGAATTTAATATAGTTTTTTGTTTGGTTATATTATAAAAATAAATAAAATAATACCATTATTTGTTCAAAACTTATCATAATATTTAATTAATTCAAATTTAATGTATAAGAATATAAGACTTTCAAGCTAATATGTTTCTAAATATAATACAAAAAAAGTCTATTTACTATTAAAATTATATTTTATTTAAGAGTATCTAGATTATTATTTGTTAAAGCAAAAATTAACTGTGAGTTTTCAAGCGATTAGACAATGAAAAGTTGGTATGAATAAAATTCGTTTATATTATAATGCAATAATAGATTTTTAGTAACTTTACATTTTCTAAAGCTCCATAAGTCGTCACATAAAAGGTTCCGATAACAATTATTCAAAAATGACTTAGGTAACTATATTTCAAAGTTATACTTTTTAATTATTGAGATCTAAATGAGAATAGGAAATGTTTATTTAGTTTTACGAAATGCATTCTTCGAAAAAGTCATCTACGCAAAAAACATAATATATTACATAAGGATACAACAATGATGAGGTTTTAATTTTTGGCTGGAAGTCAAATACTTTTAATTTGTCTAATGTATTTCTACATTATTATTAAAATCTGAAAAGTAGAGAGATACAATTTTTTAAAAATTAGATCTGAATTGTTAAAATATTAAAAAAATCTAAATTTAGTAACACGATTACCGTCTTAATGAGTTTATATTTCACAAAAATAAATAGTTGTTCATTGTTTTACATTGTCTGTAATTAATCATCTTTAAATGATATTATTATATTATATTTATAATTGTACACATGTATTTGTATATTACATATTTTATAAAAAAATATTATTTTTTTTTTATTTGTCTGTTTGTTGTGGTACTGAAATTATAATATTTTAGTAAAATGTTGTTGAAACCCTTAGAAATACCTTTTTTTTTAAAAGTGTTAAATCAATTCTGACCGTTTTACCATCATTAGACCTCTTTTTATATATTTTTTAATTTTAAATACAAACTTTTCACTACGTATATTTTCTGAATAATCTAGTATACAATATTTATTGATATAAACTGAGTGATAGAATACGGTAATCAATAATGGTCAAGAAAAATATATTTTGTTAAGAAAACAGTAAAAGTATTTAAGCTGTCATAATTTCAAGCAAGATGTGGCATATTTACTATTAAGTGCGTACAATGCAAATTTAAGTATAGGCTTAGTGACGTATTAAATAAATCTGCGGAGACACCGATTGTATATTATAATTAAACAAGAACTATTACTCATCTATCGGTGAATATGTATTGGTATTGTTTTTACATTTATTTTTCACGTGGGTTTTTTGGTTTTTTTTCGTTTACGGTGGTAAGACTAGTTTCAAATAAAATATCCGGTAACGATAAGACTTCAAAACAATCTCGTCTAGACGTCCATGCTACGGAATCTTAGGCACGCGACATTTTTGGAGCTGCACACGCACGTTAGACGTAAATACCATTGAGCGAGGAACAACAATATATACAGCCATGGGAAATGAAACGAAAGTTGGTAAATAAATCTTATGTCTTTGTTTCAGTGGAAATAAAAAGAAAGAGAAAAACGTGTAGTGTACGTACTATACGGGTAGAGGGCCACTCGCGGTCTTTAAACAAAAAAAATAAAAATAAAAATAAAAACAGAGTGCGCTTTCGATGTTTTACGCACAGTACGGAAAACGAATTTATAGCAAAGGGTCCCACTTTATATATATATACATTTTTTTCAACCCCAATCATAGAATATATAATATTGTATATAGTCCTATTCGCACTTGCGCACAGTTTTTCTTCATTTTCCTAGGGACAAAAGAATCAATTTCTATTTTATTATTATTATTTTTTTTTTTAATATATTATACATTTTATAGGATTTTTTTTTTGTATTGGAAAACCGACGATGGAAACTCGTATATTTCACGCAAGTGCATCCCAAGTGCTATGCCGGAAACGTTGTGCTCGTAGTATATCATTAAATCCTAAAGGTATATTCAATGCTCACGTTTTTAAAAAATAATATAATATAAAGAGACACATAATATTATGAAGTAGGAGAAAAGTATGTGTAATTATATGTTTACAGACGTACAATATTAAACTAATAATTATTAAAATATATAACATAAAATAAATAATTAATACAATTATAATTGTTTTTTTTCCAATCATCTCAACTAATAAAAACAAATACACTTTGGTAAATTCATTTTTCTATGTCCATGAAATGTTGTGCAAAATTATAAAACAAAAAATCATTACTGTCATTGAATTAAAAAAAAAATGTATAGTTTATGGAATAAGAAATCATATCCCCACTTAATTTACGGTAAATGCACTTCACTTCGTGGCAGTGGTCAGAAACTGTATTGTATAATATATATGTATTGTGTTGTTGCGCATTATTAAGCTCGTCCAGATTAATAACTACACTGTTCGTTGCGTATGCCATTAGACGTACCTAACCATCTAAAATAACACTATAATATTTTAAATTACATTTAAGAGTAAGAATGATTACATAAAAAGGTATATCATGATATTATGGTAAATAATATATTTGACAGTATTATGGGTATTCATTTAGCATTGTATTTGTCTCGTAAGGTTTGTTATTGATTTAAAATCCGGTAGGTATTTCGTGTATAATTTTTGGGAAAAGGTTTGAAATTCAAAGAGGTATCTGAATACGCTCAACGAATTAGAATATCATGTCAAATCGAAAATCACCGTTTGACATTGTGCGCAGTGATCAGTGTTGAGACTTATCTAGATAAATTTATCTAGATAATTATTTAGTTATCTTTTATCTTATCTAGATAAATAGTTGCATTTTATCTAAATAATTATCTAAGATAAATAATTTATCCATCTAGATAAATTTATCTAGATAAATTCATCTCTATACAAAAAATTAAAATACTCATTTTGATGGTCAATTTATTTTTTTGATAATAACCCAATACTTTAAATTTGAATTGTCGAGTCATCTCAGTAAAAAAAAATTATGTTCATAATAATATTGTTTATTAGGTAGGTATTATATTTTATTATTGATATTTTCGTTAGGGGCCCGGAAACGGTACTTAAATATACCTACATTGCATTGTTATCTTGTATTGGTGACTCGTAAAAAGTAAATGATTACTGTCTTATAAGTTATTTTTAGGAAGAGTAAGAGCTATATACCACCTATTTAATTGTGTTTTCCTAGTCCCGACGAGTATTGTACCGATGCGGGTCAACTGCGGCAACCAACTGCAATGGGACATGGGTCTTGAATTTTTAATTGGGTTTGGGTATGATTAGTATTTTATGTAATCGAAGCCATGTTGATATTATTATAAATCTTTACGGACTTTACGTAATTATTATTTTATCAGTAATAAACTAATAACTAATAAGTAAGCACATTACATTATATTTGTAACAGTGTAGGTACATTGTTTACCCGGAATTCTGCACATTTTGTCATTTATCAAACTTATCCACAACAGTTGGGTTCAAAAATCTATAAATAGTAATTACTGTTATTTAAAAAATTGATTAGAGTGGATATAGCTTTAAGAGCGCGTTGTTCTTAGTCTTGAAAAAAGATTCAATTATTTGTTTGATTTAGAGCTTTCTAAAAGCAAACCATTTATTTTATCGGCTATTAGTCTCCCAAAATTCAAACTTGGGTGGGTACCAGCAAGGCATTTAGAAATGTGCAAAAAATTATTTTTGTCAGAATGTAATGTATTAAATATAACTGAAAATAATTTTGATATGAGTAATGAATCTGATGATAGTGATTGTAGTGACCATGAGTTTTATGACATTCTTAGTGGAGATGGCTCTGTTCAAGATGTTAGACCTTTAAAATTAAAAAGTAATGCTAAAAGTACAAATCTAGCAAGTGTACAAGCGCTTTCTTATTTTGATACAAAAAAAAAAGATTTAAATATTTTAGATATGTTACCCATTGTTAAAAAAGTTTTCCTCAAATACAATACAACCCTACCATCATCCGCACCGGTAGAAAGATTGTTTAGCAGCGGTTCCCAAATATTGACTCCAAGAAGAAACCGTCTTACTGACAAAACATTTGAAATGTTGTTGTGTTGTAGGTGTTTGAATAAATAATATATTGATGTAATAAAATATAGTATATTAATCTTTGTTGTATCTTTAATGTTATTAATATTATATTTATAATTTTATTATATAATTATATCATTATGTCATGAGCATAACATAAAATAAATATTCTTTTATTTATTGTATAGTAAATACTTATGCAATGTACATAGTATACATGGTATTAGTACCTAACCTAACCTGGTAACAATAACTTTTTATTTATTAAAAAAATGTATATATATACTAAAACTATTGTGAATGTTTATACTAATTAAAATTGACAGTGACGAGTCGTGTAAAAAAGGTAGTTTTTTCTTGATATTTATACTTAATATTAAAAATGTTTTTTCAGTTATACCTTAGTTATTGATTAATAATATATAATGTCTACTGCTAACATTAATTTAAACATATAGCTGGTGTTTATATAATATTGAAGTACTAAGTAGTATCAAAGGTGTAGTCTTAAAATGTTTTTGATTTCAATGTGTTAAAAAAAATTATCTTTTTTTTATCTAGATAAAAATGTATTTATCTTTTATCTTTATCTAGATAAATTTGAATTGTGTTATCTTTTATCTTTATCTAGATACATTTTTGTCCTGTTATCTTTATCTTTATCTAGATAAAAAAGTACTTATCTAATCCCAACACTGGCAGTGATTATACGGAGAAATATCCATTATCTGTGCCGATGTCTTGAATTGCACTCTTAATTTGTTAGGTAAATTGGACGTATACCTATTATCTTATACACGTGGCAGAAGCCGGAAAAAAAAGTAACGTTTGTCAAAACCGAATGGTAATACGTTTCCACGATTAAGTTATAAATGCAATCTTGTAGAGTTGTTACAGTAGACGAGATAATTTCGTATTTTGGTGCATGTAGGTAGAGGAGATACTCAGCTATTAGTATACGGTGTGATACATGTCTCCAAAATCATTGTCATTCAATTTGATCGTAACAATGACGAACTAAATTGCTATACACTAATCGAGTAAGTCGTCTTTATTATTCTCCGTAATACGTCTATAAAATAATTTTGCACTCCAACACTATTAATGAATCTTTGAGCTAAACGTGTACCCATATTGGGTATTAACAAACATTTTAACGTTTCGGTGGTGTAAAAATAACATTTTATGAAATTCGTTGTTTTAAATCATTGAGCTAAAAAAGTCTTAATAATCCTTTTGTTGTTCTAGGAATGTATCAAATCAGAAATTTAGATTTGATAATTTATTTGAATTGTAACGTTTTTGATTATCTCGATATCATTACTTACGTTCACAATATAATCATAACAAAGTTCTTTTGTAAAATATTTAATTTCGCCACTCGGTAGACTGCTGCAGGATAGCATGATAGCGAAGTTGACCTATGGACAACCGAGGTATTTTAATGTTTGAAGAATTTTTAAATAATGTATTCTGCTTTTGACTTAAGATCGAAATAGTAATCAAAGATCACCGGTATGACCTACTAGATGCATCTAATATGCGTGAACTTAAATCAACGAATAATTTATTCTCATTTTGTACAACACTATAATCATTCACTGAAATATCAAAGTTTATATTGTAAAATATACTGCAAAGTCAAAATAAATAAATTCAAACAAATTCTGAAACAATATTACTGTAAATAAAACAATACAATTATGACAGTAAGTATTTAAAAAAAATGTTTGATAAGGGAAAATACGTTTTATTATCTAGCTTACACATCTATATAATCGTATGTTTAAAATATCATTTAGTTATTCGCGCATACCAAAAAAGTAACATCATGGAAATTAATTAGATTATTTCATGTTAAACATTGTGTTAAATATTTAATTTCATATACACTTATATGGTACAGACTACAAAATATATACTTTTCATTAATTAAATTCAGTAATTATGTTATAGTATAATGTCAAAGATACAGAGTGAAATCCTTTCTGCTCACATTAGAATAAACAATATTCTGGCATCCCTTCAAATCAAATTCGAATTGTGTATTTTATAGATCATTCGCAATACAACTGCAGATACTTTAGCACTGGCCACACATCAGCATAATAGTATAATACCAAACCAACTACAAAGTCCATTAAAATTTGACCATAGAATAAAATATAAAAGCCCAAACAACCAAACGACACTTTTAGGACTTTGATTTAGTCACAAACAAAATCCAATCAAATAATTTACAGTTTATTTTATAGAGAAATTTAGATTAATTTAAAAACACAGTTTTTGAATATAATTTTAGAACCGAAGCTAATTAAAATATTAAAATCAAGGATTGAGTGTAGATAATAACATTTGTTGAATAAGTAGTTAAAAAAATCATTTTTGATACAATTACATACATTTATAAAAAAAAAAAATAATAATAATAAGAAATAAATCAAAAACGATTATATAGACATTTTAAATGTCAAATTTTTATTTAAAAATATGTTTTGCTAAGTTAAATAAATTGTTGCATTAAATAACAAATCTATAAATTTAAAAAAAGTTTATTTATTTATAATAACGATGAATAATGTTTTGTTATTACGTTGTTTTTTCTTTCAGCCAACGCGTGCAATAGAATTTTAAAAATCAGACGATTGTCTGGAATGTGTGGTATCAAAAAAAAATTGTCTTAGTCGTGTGTGAATAATGGATTAAAACGTTTCAAAAAGGTTAGAAAAAAGAGCTAATATATGTTTTTCTTAGTATACTACAAACGAGCAGGATATAAATTCTTGTTATTAAAAAGGTTTAATTTTATTTAACGGACAAAAAGCTATAAAAAATGAACTAAAACGTTAAATATTGTTGTAAGTATACAATTTTCCCAGACTGCAAAAAAGCAATAATTTCTGGCAATTTTGTTTTATTTATTTGCGTTTTTACAAATTTATAAAACAAATTATATTTTAATACATTATTTTTAATCAATCCTTGTAAAAAAATTACAATTAAATTCATAAAAAATATTTTTTGATTAAAACATGAGTTACTCTTGCGTATCACGATTATTTAACAACGAAATAATAAATTACAAAAATAAATAAATAATGATGAACATTTTTCGCAAAGGATAATATAATAATGATAAACATCTTTGTAATGTTCACATACTTGCTATTGTGGGCATGTCGGGAAAATATATTGTTATATACAGTCTATAAAATGATAAGTACCTGCGTACTACATGGTCGTTTATTAGTTTTTCTTTGGAAAAACTTTTTGGATAACATAACCTGGAATATTAAACGTTCGATCGAGTAAATATTGTCACAAAATGATCATTGTTTTATATCCCTAGTTTATTAGAAATTTTAAGTTAACACAATATTTTATAAAGGTCAACATTCTTAAGCCCATCTAATGTAAACACAAAACTTTATTAGTTTCTATCCAACCGATTGCGATGGATTTTTATGGGATTAAAAATAATTTACCTACACCTGTATTATGGGAATTAAATGATATGTACCTATCGGGTTTGCGTATATGCACACGAGTTATCCGCCATATGTTGTAGGTGTATTGCAAATGTGTAAAAATAATTAATTGTAAGATATAAATGATTTATTATGATTAAAACGGTTCAATTTTGAAATCCAGAAGTTTTGGAATATTATACTATGTAAAAATAATATTTTTAAATGCGAGTTATCTATATGATATTGATTTTATGTTATGCGTTATGTGTCATTTATCATAAATGATTTTCAACTCGATGAAATTAATAAAAATTTCCAACTATTTTTTTTAAAAATTATTTCTAATAATATTAATATTAAATGTGTGATCAAACGTTTTGAAACTTTTCTATATTATAATAGCTACGTATGGTGTGAGTATTAAATCATCTTGAAATTACGTTTGATCATAATAATAATATATCCTTGGTAGTATTTTTACACTTTTATATAGCATTATTTGCAAAACCAAACTAACAACACTTTACAAAATATGACATGTTTGGTACATTCAGACAAATGTCTTTATTATACGAGTCTTGATGGATTCTTTTTATTATTTATCCTGTCTTGAATTTAGGAGTCTGTTGAAAATAATAAATAATTTATACGGGTTTTCCAAAGTTACGGGTTCGGTATCATTCATTAATTTTCTTTAAAGTCTTCAGTTTATTTGCATGCATGTCAGTTCAATTATCTCTTTCCACTGTCGTCGACAACTTTTTACATCAAGGATACGATTTTTTGAAACTCGTATTTTAAAAATGTTGGATTTGATTCATAAAGTGCCGTACTAACTACCGTGATTGGCTATTACAGAGGCAATTATAACAATATATGGAGTCTCTATTAAATGCTAAATTATATATAAATTATATTTCTTAGGGAAAATACAATTTTACATACATACCTAAACCTGCAGTGAAATCACTCACTTTACTATCGAATTTATTCGTACAATTTATATGTATTTGTCGAGTATGCAATCAACACATTTAGGAACACTAAATATGACATACCAATATTAATAAATAAAATGCAAGATTATTTGAAATTTTGTCAAATATTTTAAAAATGGGCGTCAAAATTTAAAATTAAAACAAAGACAAATTCAAATGATCTTATTTTATTTTTCTTCAATTATTATAGAATTTATTGATATAGATATAAATACTAAACAAGTATAAACATAAACTTAGGTACTACCTACGTACTTTTTAAAGTATTATGATGATTGATTTAGGATTGATATATAATATAAACATTAAAGTACTGATTTGTACTTGCTACTCGTAATATTTTTAGTTAAATAAATATTTGGTAAATACCTGTATAAGTCATTTTTGCCTATACTATTATATTTACACTAAAAGATTTTTTTTTAAAGTATGATCATATGATCCTTATGTATTTTCTAGTATTATGTTCAAATTATCAAATTCAAGAGATCAATATTGAAACACTTCATAATTATTACCACATAGCAGGGATACACATTTATTGTAATGATAAAATTAATTGGACAAAATTGAAAAAAAAATAATAGTACGTATTAGTCGTATCACGTATTCTTAAAACATGTATAATAATAACATTTTACAAAAACAAATTATCTACCAATATATAATATAATAATGCAATAAAAAAATAATAATTAAAATTAAATTGTCATAAAATATGTTATACTTACAGAAATTGAATAGAAATAATTTTAATAATATAAGTTTTATATGGCAGAAAATTAAATTGTTATTTTATCAAATATTCTATTTGTTTCTCTTGTTTCTCTGTTTTTAAAAAGTATTTATTTATTTGTTATATTACTAAAAATTAACAATTTCATAATTTTCACAATTTAATTGTTATAGGTAGGTCTACTAGGTCCTACCTAAATATTACAAGAAAATTTATTTTGTCATTTGCTATTCTTATATAAAGTCCCAGAGCCAACGTAAAACGTATAAACGTATAAAATCAATTTATGCGTAAATTACTACGTTTTGAAAAAATAACACGGTCTGAAAAAAATTACAGAATACATATATAAATTCTAGTGAATGGGTTTTACTTTCCATAACTTTCCATTCATAACTATCTAATAACATAAATTTAATATTTTCTAGGGTATTTTTATCCCACCATATTTTGAACCAGGAACTGGAACCTTTTGAATTTATCGGCATCGGTTCCGCTACTGGTTCTCTAAAAATAAAATAACTATTCCGGTTCGGTTCTAGTTTTTTTGATAAAAATAAATAAAGGTATCAGTTTCAAATAATTTCGGTACCAGTTCCACAGAAAAGTCAAATAATTTTAAATACCTATCCAGAATGCTGGTTAAATTAGTAGTATTATGAGAAATAATAGAAAACTCATATGATCACACATAGTTTATGCCTTATACACAAAACAGTAATACCAATAAATTATAATAAATAAAATAGTTTTGTTTTTGAACCTAAAAGCACCTATTTAATTTAAAAATTTCAATTCGGTTCCGGCGCTTTATTTATGAAAATAAATAATTCGGTTCCGGTTTTTAATAGTTTAAAGGTTCCGGTTCCAGAACCGGTTCTTTTAGATTCGGTCCCATTCCCTGACACATAGTGATTATATTTACCAAATTATTGATAGGAAATTATAAAAAGCTTCAAATTGTACTTAATATGGCTATATAATGTATCGATTGAATTCTTGACATAAACTATTGGACTCTATCTAGTGGACCTTAACAATCTTTAAAACATCAAATGTATACGAAAAATGCAAAGTATCCCTCAACTGTTAATGTAGTCAAATTTATTTTTCCATATGTGTATTTATTGTGTAAATAACACGTACATAAATATATGTAATTCATTCCCAATGAACAGTGCTGTTGACTGTCGAGGGTAGTGTTAAAAACAATGGAATGGAATTCACCAAGACTTCATAATATATCTATGCAATTCAATTCAGATCTGGTTTAGATATAATTTAGTTACAATGTGGTGTATACAGACAGAGATGTTTCGAAACATTCACTATGTAGCAGGTGTCTTACAACTTTAATAAGCTTTTCAGGTTTTTCATGTAACACACTTAGCAATCATATTATACATTATTTAATTCAATTATTTATGTGTATCACACTGCCAGTCACCTGGTAAATAATGTTTTATAAATAGAAAACCTTGTTACAATATAATATCGAAATACATTATTGTAATTTTTTATATTTTTTTCAAAAATAACTATTCAAGAATTTTAATATAATTGATGTTTTTAAATACTGAAAAATAATGCACACTTTTTTCGTGGTTGCATTATATTATTATATATTAGGATATAAGATTATTATATACGAATGTAATAATTAAAACAGGGCAATTCCTCGTTTGAATTTAAATTCGGATGTAATTTAATTTTTAAAATAATTATCTACCTAGTATTTCACTGTCATACGGATGGGTTAAGAACTAAAAAATAATTATTACCACCATGTGTTTTTAATGAAATAAAAATCAAAGTTTATAACATGTACCGTGTAAGTATACACATTTCAAAATCAGATTTTAAATAATAATGTCTTTTAAAACATAAAATAAATCATGCTTGTTAATGTTAGGTTAAAAATATATTAAATTGTAGAAAAAAAATCACTAAATAAGTTTAAATTTAGTTGTCAATAATAATATTATAATTGTTATAGAACAAGAACGTTACAATGTTTAAAATATTTTCTATTTCTTATGTTTATTGGTACGTTTTAAGTGATTAGTTTAAATGTATGTCTGAAAATAACTCTCACCTAATTTATTACATTTATAGTAAGTACTTATCTATTACATTTTTATTACACGGTCTGTATGTAGAATTGTACAATGAATTTAATAAAATGTATATGTGAAATAAGGTGTGGATATTGGAGTTATTGCAGACTTATAATTAAAATTAAAATTCCATAATAACGTTTTTTTTTTTTTGAATTTGTTGTAATGGAATACATTTAAAACAGAATTTTATCGTAACCATAGCAAACAATGTTGTTAAATTCCATGCGGAGTAGTAGTTTAAACTTATATGATTTTCTCTATTTTTTCTTTTCATTTAATATCATGCATTTCTTTATGTATATATGAGAAATATTGATCCACGTATAAATATTGAACTTATTTAATTATTTGTATAGGTACATAACGGTATTAATTATTAATATTCTCTTGCTACTGTATAGTAAAAGTTTTGAATTAATGTATAATAATACAAAATAGTGTCTAAATTTAATATAAAAACAAAGTTTTTACCAAAAACAATTATAGGTAATCAAAAAGTCGAAACTACACAATCGATATTTTAATGTATTATTATTAAACTCCGTCTTTTTACCGGTTCATAACAAACAATATTTGTGTAAATAGGTTGATGTTTGGTAAAATTTTGTTTACTAAATAATTTATATTATATTATGTTACTCTAAGCTATTTAAAATACCTTTAAGTGCAAATAACTCGATACGAAAACTAGAACATGTTTATTCACACTAATAATCGTCTTATTAATATTCTAAACTGTACCCAAACGGTGTCCATTACGGATAGAAGTAATGATATTAATTACTTTACTATATTATACCATTTGGTAAACTAGGTAAACTAGGTAAACTAGGTAAGTACCTATCTAGATAAGGTACTAACCCTACAGCACTGCAATCGTATCGACGAATGACTGAGGATCACAGTTTTCTGTTTACAATATTACGATACTTTAGCCGGTCTTATTTTATTGTGAAATTCTGAATAGAATTGTTTCGGTGAATTAAACAATTACATCGACTTTTGTTTATTTTTAGTTAACATTATACACAGTTGTAAGGTTAGGTACTACTAGAAATGATTTTTAACACAATTAAAATATAATCATTAAAATCATACAATTTCATTACACTACATGGTTGTGAAATAGATTTGTACTTATATTTCATGGTGAAGACGTTACATTGAACTATATTTCAATATCGCAAAATACACAAATTGTCTCGTACACATTATATTGTATCCATCACAACTACACAAGGTGCATGACCGTTATAGTTTATCGGAATGAACGTTATTATATAATTAACTTTTTTATGAAAACAGCGAATATTACGTTTTCAATGGAGAAGACAAATTCGTAATACAAAAACATATTGTTATTATTGTTTTTTATGCGACAAAACTAAAAGTAGGTACGTAACGACGATGAAAATTTAATAGGCAGTGATCTGTATTGACGTAACTGAAAAAGGTGAAATAATCGGCTTACACACTTATTCCCATTTATTTAAAGCCGACTTTGTACATGTTCTTACATATTCCGCATCAATTTTCTATTATTTCTGATGATAAGCCTACACGCGATGGCACACTTTCTTTATAAAAAATATAATAATGTGTAGTAAACCTATAGAAACATCGATTTCGTTTACTTTGTATCAGAAAATAGAACGATTTTACACGTTTTACAATAGCCTATAGGTACATAATATAATACAATATTTATTTTTTTCATTTTTTACCATAAATCAAAGTGGTTCGAGAAGCTCCAAAGTTCACGTTGTATACTAATTGTCGTAGAACGGGTAGACTACGCACGTTATGATATATTTTGACCAATGATCAAGGTTTCAATAAGTAATATAACTGTCAATTTTTGACTTAAATAAAATAAAAATATTATGGAGTTGATGGAAACTATTTCAAGTGCAAATTTTCTTCGAACACCATTTGGACTTTTAGTTCCAAACCAACCGGGTGCAAATGACGTTGTGGTCGCGGTAACCGCACTCTAGTATAAACGATCTTGATAATTATTATATTAGAGCATTAGGTGATTATTGTAAGCTCGTACTATATTACAGACTTTATTAAATCTGCTAATATTGCTAATAACCGACATCATTATTTGTATTTAACACCAACATTTGCACACTCCAATATGAATTATATTGTTTTAGAAGTAGGTAATTTATCATTAATAGAGATAAACAATACTGGTGGTCACCCAAAATGTATAGTCATATAGACTGTTGTAAAGTACATCGCACGTATTTATAATATATCAAACAAAACCACAGACGAGATTAATATAAAATAAATAATTATTAGGTACTATAAAATGTTTAATGCACCTTTGAAATCACCGCTATACTTCAAATTGTAATCATTAATATTAAAATACAATTTTTTCTAACGTTAATAGGTACTCAGCATCACTTTATTCATAAGTTTTAAAAAGTTGTGCATTCTAAACGGCATGTTAACAAGGGTAAAGCGTTAAATTAAAAACACTAAAATAACGTAAAGTAAAAAAATATTTTGATCTGAATATGGTGCAAATAATTCATTTTTTCTTTTTAGGTATTTGAATTGTGAAGGCATTTATTTCATTTGTGAATAATTCTACTGGTCTGCTTGATAACTTTTTTAGAATTCCTCTTTCTTTATGAATTTTTTTTTTTTTTATTAAAGTATTATAATAATAATAACTTTAAATAATATCATATTGTTATTATTATTCATAATAAAAGTTCATCAAAGTACACTATTCAATCGCAAACCCATTTAATATATTCTGTTTATAAAATGTAATGAATGCAGCCACGATAGTGTTATGATGGAACGGTCAAACGGAAATACACATTTAAATTTTACCTTTCATTAAAATATATATGTATACCTATCTATCAATCTAGAGTACGTTTGTGTTACTATTTTGTCTTTGGCTAATAATTGAATGTCTAGACAACCGACCCGACGCTATAATAATTCAAATTTAATAACATTCAAAGCTCGTCTATTCAATGTATTCAACCTGAGTGATGTTATTACTTATAATTATTTAAGTTCTGAATTTAAAATATTCCAAAATTTAAATTTGCACTCTTCATGAAATTATGAAAAACATGTATTAATGTTTTACATGTATCTTTGTATGGAAATAGTTAGTTTTAAAATTAAATATTACACATGGTAAGAATTAAATAAGTACGAGTGAAACTAATAGAAGCAACAGGTTTTTATGTAACAAGATAATGCCGTTGAAATTAAAATGTAGATTTTATAAAACAGTTGTGAGGACAGTCATGAATCATGATGTATGGACCCAAATGTTGAACAGTAGACAATTAAGTGGAATAGAGGGTAAGTGTAATGGCGATGAGACTGCTAAGGTGAAGTGAATAAGCAGGGTTGAGTTGTAAAGTAATTCATAGTATAAGAGTGACATCCTTTAACTAGGCAAAATTAGGAAGAATAGATTAAGATGGTTAGGTGAGAAGAAAGGTAAATCGGAGGCAATGTGAGTGACCATTATAATAATCGTCAAATAAAAAAGAGAAGTCCTATTAACGAAGTCTTAATCGAAGAATAAATGGATAAATATAATACATAATTATTATAAAGACACAAAAATAGCTGTTGTGAGTAATGATGTGGTGAGGTGGGTGAACCCGATGGAGTAGTAGGAAATGGATGGCCAACCCCACATAAATTATATGTGTAGGGTGGAGAAAAACATGAATAATACATAGCCAACTTTGATAATGAACGATTTATCGCTATTATATATAGCTATAGTTCAGGAATATTACCTTGTTAATGGTTATAAACGTATCAGTTATCAGCTTACCACATAATAATAATTGTGTAGTTGTGTAATTGTGAAATTGTGTAATTCTATATTATTCATATTTTCCAAAAGAGCCAAATAATTGCGTTCATGTTTTTAATTTGTATAAATGCATTAGATACAGTATTTAGTTTTTCAAAGTTTTACTTTGTTAAGAACTAGTTTTAATAATAATAATAAATAATAAGTAATAACTAATAACTAATAATACTAGTATTTACCATAATATTTGTAATAAATACAATATTAAGTAAATTTAAAGTATCTCCACAGAGAGGTTTCTTCTCTCCGTTTTCCATGTCATTATTTTATTATATTTAGTATCATCAAATAAGCTTTTTGTTTAAACTTGCTACAGATAGCTTAGTAAAAATGTTGGGAAAAAAAACAATGCTAAATACTTTATAAATGTCATATAAAACATTAAATCAGTGAACTTTTTTTTATTTTAGATTAAAATGTGACATGACGTTGCATAAAATATAAGATCGTCATTTTTTAATTTCAGATTTATTTTTCACATAAACGAAACATTTCAAGAAAATAAATGTATTAATAATATAATCACCCTATTTACAATATTATAATAATATGAATTTTGATATAAATATATAAATATTGTATAAGTTTTACACGACACAATTCTAATATCATACCGATGATAAAATATTATTATAACTTTATTGCAATGATTATTTACTTCTTTTAGCAAATCGTGACCTGGTTGAAAGACGGTGTGCCTCGTAAGTCCAGTTCGTCAACTCCTCCTACTTATACGCTGAACGTAGATTCCGTGCAAAAAGACGATCAGGGCATGTACCAGTGTGTGGTTACCAACAAGCTGAACAACGAAATGGCACATTCATTCGCCGAACTAAGGCTGAGTGGTGAGTAAAAACCTATGTGTGACTAATTTATAAACAATATTGTAATCATATCCGGTATTAATTATAATATTATAATTACTATGCATAATTATTGTAAGTTCAAGATTGATTTCTTGTCGTATAAAATATAAATATTACAAAAGGGTCTTACGATTAATTATCTATAGACATGATAATCTTAAAGTATATAACCTGAAGGAATATTTTAATTTGTTTTTAAAAACCATTAGGGTGAAAATCTCAAATTGGCTTGCACACTAAATTAAACATACACTGAATTCACGCCACTGTTTACCGAATTATGTCTGTAATATTATAATATCAACACTTCATGTGTTTTATTTAATTTATCTTCGATCGTAGTAATATTGTGTCCGCTCATTGGTATAAAACCATTAACAATAATTTTTATAAATATCTGTGAATTCAAACACTAAACCAGCTATCAACAATTCACTAGCTCTCGCTTCATCGATGCCTTCAAATCCACTAATTGTACTTTTGTCCACCTGCACCATCCCCAACAGTTTAACGAATAGCTAAAAACATGATTTCCTAGAGAGTTACACATATATTCTGTGGGGCGGCACTACTGGATGCTTACCCATATCGAATTCCACTGCTGCTATTGTTATTTGTCAACACAATTACTTGTTGTTCACAAACATATATTATGTATATTAAACGCAATTTCTTTTAATTTAATTAAATAATATAATAATATAATATATTTGCCGTGCGACGGTCTGATAGTACAATATAAAAGTGTCGCAATACTGTTGTAAAACTACAACAAATCATCTGTAGGCCTTGTAGCCTGAAAACCACGATCTGCTGTAGTTGATGTAATGATATTTCTTCTTTGTCGTTGTCGACAAAATGTGCTCATTGCCGCAGCCATAATCGAATGAAAATCCTGCCAGCTCTTGTGCATTGGAGATCGTTTGATGTGAAATACACCCCACAGACCCCGCAAAGGATGTGGCGCAGTCAATGAAAATAGTAATATATTATATTACCCTAACCCTCCGACAAATAGGGCGATTGAATGATTCCACGTCCATTACTTAATATCGAGTATAATCGATCATAACCGTTCGTACATAATATAATATGACTTTTGTTTTCAAAACCGCCTCTGTTTATCTGGTGCGTTATAACTTAATAATAATAATAATTTACAGTTCGTTTTAGTCCGTTAACCAGACTGATATGACATCGATATGACAGATGCATTTTGAGTAACACACGTTTACAGTTTCGTAGACATTTAGCACTTCAAAATCCGTTTCGATCTAACGTCGACTATAATAATTGTTAATCTGACATATCCCGACTTATGGTTCGCGCGTATTCGTAAATAGTATCCCTCTCTATTGGATAGACTTTTTGAGTGACCGTCTCTTCCGAAAAAAATCCGTAAACACGTCGATTAATAATGCATGTAAGGAAATATTTCATTGATTTCATAATATTTACAAAGTTTGGATGGCCAAACTATAAAGACCATGTTGTGATTGATGATCGACCTACGCAAGTTTTTATTTTCATTACGTCGCAAAATATTATCTACAAATATATTTTATATTCTGTATATGTCATTACCGGCAATATAGGTACCATGGCCCGTATATTATACTTATCTGCAGTCGATTGAAGTACAAGTTTCATAGTATTTCGTTTGAAATCTCGAGAAACCGTTTCTCGAAATAATATCCATCCAGCAGGCGGTTTTTTTTTACCGTTTACAACTCAAAGCCGCCAGTTATAACCCTTACATTATAAATTTATAATATCAGGGTTAGGTTACTATTAATAGTATACCGGCAAACGTAATATATTACCGGTACTCGATGCATACCCAAGTTGAACTTTTTATAGCTAATTTATCCAATGCGATCATATACCGAGAAATAACCCGAGATATACCATATAAATTATATGCCGTCATGTTTGTATGCATAAACATACATATTACCAATATTATAATATAAAAAACATTATATACATAATAAATTCCCGTGATTTCGGTGAAAGAATAATCGAGTTTCTTTTGGTCCGACGACAAGACGTATTCCTCTAAGTAGTCTGGCGCTGTGTGTCGAATAGTTCCGTTTCCACATCGTCACGACGTTATATTATGTGAATATTATTCATAGTACGATGTAAATGGAATTCACGATCCCTTATAGGGGTGAATTCGTATGTTATGATGAGGTATGATGTGGAATATTTACTCGCACGCGACCGTATTATATAATAATATTATGCCCAGTGCTCCACTCGATATCGATCCGCCATTCGTGGATCGATCAATGAGTAGGTATATAATATTATTTTCTTTTGAAGAAAAACAGACGTTTACCTTTTTTTGTACGTACCTATATGGCGTGTTTCTGATGATTGGAAACCTCTATGTTTGGTCGTTCAATATTTTAATCGGAACTGACTTGTCAATCATGATCCTAAAACCGCGTTTGTACTCTTATATTAATACCCTTTGTAGTTTTTTGTATTTAGGTTGTACACATGTGTAATACAACTACTTTTATACTATTTCCATTACCAACAATTTTTATTTCCACCAATAAATTTTGAGATGGCCGAGTAACAGCATTTTACATTATATAATATATTATTATATACAACGTGTTCAAATTAAGTTCAATTATTAGTAACTTTTATTTTAAAATAGGCAAAATGAAGTCATCTAATTATCATACTTATATTTATTTAAGTTGTTTTCCTAATTATTTTGACAATTACTTGAAATCGTTTCTCAAATGGTTTGAAATGTTTTTTAGTGGAGCGATTATTGTATCGATTTTACAACAATGTGTTAAAAAAAATGCTGTGTTTGTCATCTTCTAGTGTTTACTGGTTTCACAATTATATTGGTTTATTTTTAATGAAAGAGTACAATACAAGAGCACAATTAAAATAACATAAAATAAAATAACAAGTGTAAAATATAATTATTGTGTTAAAAATTAAATAAAAATCAAATCTAAACTCAAATCTTTTTGTTTTTTAAGTTTTGAACATACCGAGTACTGAATAACATTTGAATTATATAAGAGGTAGCAATTATTACGTTCACCAAAGTGCATGGGTACAGCTAGTATTATTATATTTTAGTGCAGGTACAAAATTACATTTTCAAAATAATTAGATTAATTTTAACCTATTTCGTATTTATACGCAACTAATAGTACAATCAGGGAATAGAACCGAACCTAAAAGAACCAGTTCTGGAACCGGAACCCTTACTTTAATAAATAAAGTACCGGAACTGAACCGGAATTTTTAAACTAAATAGGTTCTTTTAGGTTCAAATATGTAATAATTTTATCTATCATCATTTAATGATATTACTGTTTTGTGTATGAACAATGTATGGTTATATGAGTTTTCTAATATTTCTCATATTATTAATTAAACCCACATTCCGGATAGGTATTTAAAATTATTACACTTTTCGGTACCTAAATTATCTGGAACCGATACCTTTATTTTTTTTTTTATCAAAATACCAGAACCGAGCCGGAACAGTTATTTTATTTTTGGAGAACCAGTACCGGCACCGACACCGATAAATTCAAAAGGTTCCAGTCCCTGAGTACAATATATTTCTAATAATAACATAAATATATAATAAATGATACATAATTACATAGATAATAGGTATATTGTCATCCATCCTCACCCAGAATTGTTTTTGGTATCATTAAACTGAATTCAACAAATTCATTTCACAATGATGAGATTCACTCGACGCCAACTGTACAAAATAGCCTACCTACTTGCCAATTTTCTGCTTTTGACCCCTCACTCGCCAAGGGTCTAATTAAGATCCAATTTGCTACCAGAAACCACACTCAAAGTTGAAGATTGGAACATTTTTACTGTTCACAAAGTGACGTCACACACACAAAAAAAACATTATAAAAATACATTTTATTGTAAAACCAATACATTCATCCCATCACTCAGAATATAAAAGTAGGCTTTTACAATATTATACGTTGTAGTGACAGAACAAGAACACGGGCACTTATGATATCGTGTCAACGCATATATTAAACAGGATGGGCTGCGTACGTATTATGTATCAACACGGATTTACTGTAAATTATTATCACATGACAAGTGGCTGTGGTAGCCGGCTACAATATAGCAACTTTATGAGTGTTAGAGATTTCTAAAATTGTTCGAAACCATGAAAACTCTACACATTAATAATTATGTATTTATAATCATCAGATATTTTTTGTTTATCCGATATCGTTCTTTTACACTTTCACAGCATCGTTTGCTGATTGCGATTAGTTGTATTGTAATATATTTTTTAACATAAGCGTCCATTTTATTTGGTCAATTACCAATTCGTATTATGTAGGTGCCTAGTTATTTACAATGATATCCGTGTGGTCACGGCTTTCGACGATAAGCTTTTGTTATATTATTATATTGATGTAGGTATTCATTATTATTTATATTTCTGCGAACCTCCATGTACAATAATTATAATAATATGTCGTCCCCGTTCATCGTGAAGTCACTTGGTCTGGTCGACCTCTACTGCGAACGTCGGTCCCAAAGGGTCTCGGCGAAGCGCCGTTCGCAATCTGTCAGAGGTCAGACGTGTTTCGTCGTCTTCCACTCGCTGACGGTTCTAATCGGCTACTGGACCCATCTCATGGGTATACAGGACGACAAAAAACAAAACGGTGCTTGCCTGCAGATAGGCACGGAGAAGTTTCACTGTTGGTGTGGTGATTGACACGTCAGTGGTTTCCGGGAAGCCCCGTTGACTGAGAGTTCGACGAGAATCGTGTCGTACAAGGCTAGGCAGCTTTGTAATTATTTCCAATGTATTTTCCGTCCAAAGTTTAGCGAAATTGTATAGAAAATAGCATCGTCTTGTTTCGCTGAAAATTCAACATCACGTGCAATCATTCGTTTGGGTACCTGTTTCACGCCAACAACGCTGTTTTTTGAACATTTAAATAATTGTTTTTTAGTTTATTATCGAATGCCGTGTTCAAATTTAGTCATAGATACACAAAAAATGTTTATGGAATTATTTTCACAAAAATAACGACAATATAAATGATGTACTCAACCTGCAAATTTAGAATTGAATAATATTTCGATGTATTCTTGAGACATTTAATGTATATAAGATTGTCCATAGAAAATCGTATCTATGTCATTGATGATCCGTCATTATTTTTTTGCTCCAGTATCGCAAGGCCAACATTTTGTCTCTAATTGTATATGTTTTTCATACATTTGCCTCTTTTGAAAGCTTTGCAAGAATGGTTGTACTCTTTGGACAACCGGTCTCAACCCTGTGGTGTTAATGGTCAGAGAACCACAGACGAGATAACTCGGAGTTATTCCTAGCCTAGTACGACATAATTAACTATAAATATTGTAAATTTGACACTTGAAATTCTACACCGTGATTGATGATCATGTTATATAGAATGATTTACCAATTATGGTCACCCCCCATTTTTAATTTATATAATACACATTTTATCAATATACTGATTTTTGATTAATATTGATAAATAAAATTTTCAAGTAACTATAGCCATTATATTCTCCATGTTCATTATTATCGACAAATAGTCTTTAGTACACAAAGTTGAATAACCCTAAAACTGCTCGTTTGAGTTTTGATTTTGATACAGAAAAATGTACAGAAAAATTAAAAAGTGGGTATCTATTTGACAAATGGAAATTAGTGTCAACAAAGCACATTCGATAAAGCATAAACGATTTCTTTCAACATTATCTTCGAAGAATCCAAATATCAGATTTGAATAACTTCATTCTCAAGTGGAAAAAAGGGATGATGATGCTTGATGAATCACTCTGTATACAGCCATTAAGTATTATAATTACATATTATTAGTGATTTTTGCACCTGTAAACATTTTTTTGTGGTGGTTATAAAAATATTATAGGTGAAAATGTATGATATACATTTATTTTGATATAATACGACAAAAATATGAAATTAAGTGCGAGTATATCTTTGAATAATATTTGCGAAGTTTGTTATTTTTCACAAAACAGGTATACTCAACATCTTGAACAAGTTTTAAAAGTCTCAAGAACAATAAATAAATATTATTATATTACGATATTAGTCTGTATTTTCATGATATACCTGCCATTTGGCATTTTCACCTTTTTTCCATTTTATCATAACTCCAGTTTTAAAAGCATTTTTGATTATCTTAATTACACGTTTCAAAAATTGTTAGTGAAATAAGTAAAGAGCCCTACTCATAACATTCATAATTATATTAATTGAATGCACGGGTTAGAGGCAAGCTTTTACTGCGTAATTAAACCGGAAAATTAGTTATGAAAAATATACAGAAAAGCAGAAATAACTAAACTAACAGCAATTACTTTGGTTTTAAATTCGCAATCAATAAACATTTTTAATTAATTATCATAAAATAATATTGCAAATTGTCATTATTTTGTATAATAACCTATACTCCATTATACCAATAAAACAAAGAATGCCTTAATATTTCTCAAAATATAACTTAATTTTTATGGAAACTATAGTTTACATACAGACATTCCCAGTTTTTAAAATAATATTTTTTATTTAACTTTCACTAAACTGTGTTTTAAGATTTGGAATATGTACTTAGTCATTACTCTTTTAAAAACGTTCCGTTGTTTTTTTCAATCCACACGACAACGAGTTAAACATATAAAAAATATATGTATACTGTCGATAACAACATTCCTTTTATAACTAGTTATTTTAATTTTTTATCAGATATTCTTGCACCAACCTGTATACCATGGATCCATCTATATATTACCATACGTTGAATAAACAAGGTCTTTGCATTATAATATCTAAGTTGTGCACAAGATACTAGGCATATTCGAAGACAACTGGTGTGAATATTAGAATAAGAATTATGTCAATTCAGCACTCCAACGTGTATATTTCAAATCGTTCTCGTTAATCCACTTATATATTCCAATTATATAGCACAGTGTTTGCAAATACCGTAGAATTCTGCAGGTGGGTGTGTAAATAATTTCGTACATCGCTTATGTAGCTGTCGAGGGTTATTGCCTATTAGCAATAGTATAATATAGATTTTCGTATATAGATATTTAAGTCTGGGCAAGTTAATGATTTTTTTAACTCAGTTAAGTTAAGCTTATATGCACCAATAACAAAAAGTTAAAAGTTAATTTAACTATAGATTAACTCAGTTAAGTTAAAAGTTAATACACACTTTTTGTTGACTTTTTATTAATTTAAAAAAAGTGAATTTGTTTATACAACGCTAGCGTACTTAATTTTTTTCCGACCAGAAACTAAATTATAGGATATAGTGTTAATACTTCATACAGTATTTCTATATGAGTTAGATTTGAATGACATACATTTTAACTTTAAACAATTTACGATACATATTTTTTGACATGAAAACGAAATAGACTGAAATAGTGAAATATTATAAAATTAAAAACAAAATAAATTAACTTAACTTACTTCTTCAAATGAAAAATTAACTCGTTAATTTCACGTTAATTAAGAAAGAAATTTAATAAGTTAACCGTTAAGTTAATTAAAAGCCAAAAGTAACTAGTTAAGTTAAAAAGTTAAAATAAAATTATCTTTTTAACTTAACTTTAACTTTTTAACTCGTTAATGCCCAGCCTTTCAGATATTACACTAAATTTGTACTTTAACACAATTGTATTCAAGCTAAATCACAGCTAAAAACTATAAAGTCCAATGCTTAAGAAAATAATAACTAGAAGTTTTTTAATTGTTTCCTAACCGTTTTATTGTAACACAATAGTGGCAGTTCTCTCGTGTGTTATAAATGTATTATATTAGGCTTACTACGTACTATATTAATAGTAGTATTCTTGCTGTATTAATCGTCAATCATACCATATTAGATTATATCTCTTAAAATTAATAATATTATTGAAACGTATTGTTTTAATTACTATGTAGTTATTTATTATGTAGTAATATATTATATAGATGATAACGCGCTAAACTAAAACTAAGTACATTATTTAAATAATGTAATATTAAAATATAGCTAGTGAATGGTTTCTATTATATGGTGGTGGCTAGGACCACTAGTCGACCTTTGTTATAATATATGTGCGTATATATATATATATATATATATATTTATATAATACACATGTATATATACAAAGCTCATACCTTTATAATAATAACCGTCTCGCAACAGGAAACCGTCTCGTCGAGTTTTGTTCACCGGCACTACTATGAATATAATATACATGTATTGTATCATTATAATATATAGTATAGTAGCTGCAGGGCTGAGGTGTACTGGTGGTCTATCCGGACACGCTCGCGGGATTTACGTGTATTCCTTAAAGCGGATATTTGAAAATAATATCAGAACCCCTTTTTGACCGCTGTTGAATAGCGATGCCAGGTTATTTATGAATATCATTATGTGCAAGTGTAATGCGCATTCGTATACCTTACATGAATAGGTACACATAAATACGCACACACACACACATATTTATGTATAGATAACTTTAGATCTATTGTTTCTTGTACTTTGTTTACACACACACAGATACACTTCACCCACATTTATAGTAATAATATTATTAGGTATAGAGTACAACTATACGCGCAGGCATTTTAATGCCACCGGCTCTTGCCATTTGCAGCGCATTTGTATGATATTTATATATATATATATTATAGTTTATAATGGATCTGAGGTTAGACGCATAGTATACGTAATGCAGTGTATCGAACAATGATGCGTCGTCGTCGTGTCCGATACCCAAAATAATTTGTCAAAATAACATCTATCACAATATATTATTGTAATCTACATGATGATGTTAATATATAAATCAACGTCGTCGGTTTGAAATGTGCAATATTCCTAAGTATATATGCGTGTGCTTGCGTTTGTATTATTTTACTATATCTACGCATTTTCTTACGGTATACTATTATAAAGCAAACAGTTTTGACCGGCTGAATAGTTTCAACAATATTACTACCATTTGTACACTGCAGCACTATATACAAAGACTTCAATAATAATAATAACAACAACAAGTAGTACTGTAGTAGAATAATATCGAATCGATGGTGGAAATATTACTGTATAGATTTATACGATTCAATTTCGCACTTTATATTAAAACGTTATACTCGATTTATATTATTGTGGCTTGTGGCTATATAAAATACCGATGGATCACCCTCAAAGTTGTTCAGGGCAAGGTAAACAAGTTCGTTTTGGTGGTAACCGTCACGAGCATAATACAGCGCATTATCATATAAATAATAAATATAATATTATGCCGAGTACGATGAGTTAGAAGCGTCACCAAAATACATATTAACTAGATGTATACGCAGTAATATGTAAATGATTCTAAGGCCAGCGTATATCAATATTTTAGTAAATAATGTCACTTTATATTCGTACTATGTTCGCTGTCAAAATATAATATAATAGTGCACTGGATAAAACTAGTTTCGATACATCACCACCTACAAACAATAAATACCATAAAAGTCCACTGAGTGTCATGGGTGATATATTATACTATCATGTGGCATATTATTATTATTTATACGGTACATTCTAATTTGCAAATATTATTCGAAACGTGTAGTCGATTTTGGTTAGTTTGCAACGACAGGTATAACGAATTATTGTTTAATATGCAAATTAAATATATAATGTACTTAAAAAATAAACTAATTTATTGCTTTTAAAAATAACTGCATAAAAGTAAATATAATATGTGCTGACGTCAAGCATTTCGTTATGTAGCGAAGCTATAATAGTGATTATTATTAGTAAAAGTACAGTAACTACACAAGGATATAATAATTTACACAACATACAATATGTATGATTACTGTGTACTACAATTTTTTTAACACTCATTATAATAAGAAAATGTCAACAAAAATTAAAGCTTTTGAAAATATTTTTTTACCTTATGCGAGTCACTATAAAACGACATGTTTCAAAATAAAATTATAATTTCATTTTTATTTAACATCATTCATTTTAGACTCTCAGTGGACTGATGAATTTATTGATTTTACAATGATGTGTGTTTTTTTTATTTTTTATTTTTTATTTTTTATTTTTGTGTCCGTCATTACCGTTTGGAGCAGTTAAACTCCTTTGATTTTCTTCAACAATATATTGTTCGATAGGAAAGTGAATCAAGTTGGTGTATTGAGGAGATAAAAATGTAATACTCGCCATAGTTTTTAAAAGCACAGTGGAAAACAAAATTAAAATAAAGGCATACATTTTTATGCCAAATCGGTTTTTGACAAAATCGATTTTGGTTTTTGGTGCAACTTAGAAAATTATAACCGTAAATACATGCGATTTTCACTGAATGTTTATATTATCATTTTCTATACACTTTAAAGTTTTCTAAATATTTTGACTAGTTTTGAGCTGTTTCCGGACATATTTATAATAATATTATTATATGATATTTTATTTGCTTCTAAACCTATTAAGCATTATACTCAGGTATTATATTAATTAAGGATTACGTTAGTAAGTTACCGTCCGAAAGCCACCTATACGGCTATGTACTTAATTTGCCTATACACGTCGCCGGCCAACAAATATAAAAATATTACATTATTATGGTTAAAAAAAGCGGGAAAGTAGGTTAAACTATCCAACTTGGTAATAGTAGGTACTATTAAAAATAGTTTGCATATTATAAAATTATAACTATAATATTATTTCATACAATCTTTCTAGCTAATTCTAAGATTTATATATAGTTGTAACTTGTATTATTAAAATAACGTTTCGCTGTGATTAGTAATCACCTATATTAGTAATCACTGATCATCAAGATAAGAAGTTTTAATTTAAAAATAATATTTTCTTTTTTTGTAGATTTTTTGCATTATTTTTAAAGTACTGGGAAGTTTCTACTATTTACTCCTCAACGTACATACTAAACTCAATTTTTTACCATATTCCTCTACTCTGTTACTAAAAAAATGATATTAAACATTAGTAAGTGATAATTTTAAAATGAATCTAAATATTTTAATTATATATACAACTTTTAATAAAAACCTATTCAATGTTTCAAAAAACATACATTTTAAATTGTTTTTATCGTTACCATTTATAAGTTTTTACTTTTTTAAATGACAAAATACATTTTTAATTTAATAATCCTGAGAAATACACTTTTTGGAGTACTTAAATAAATACAATTTGTGTTTTGAATAATCAGTGTAGTGGATCCATGCCCCATAGATCTGTACCTCTGTGATACTACTCAACTCTAAAAACATTAATACTTATATGTTATATATTGTAATATTAAATATGCTGTTTTATTATTAAAAACTCACTAGAAATTCAATTTTTACGTATCAAAATATTTAAAAAAATATACTGCTTAGGAATATTAAATTAAAAATGTAGGTATATCGTAATTTTTATTGCTTTCATAATATGTTGAAAACAATAAAAATGTGTTGGGTTAGATTATAATTGCTTTTTTTTCAAATGTTGTTTTGCTATGACATACATTTATAATTTATTTAAAAATTATATTTTCAAAAATGTTTAAGCTTTTTGAAATATTTAGTGTAGACACCCAGCCACGCAGGTAATGAATCATTTTGTATACAGTGTGATTTACCAAACCTGCTCAACACATTTTTATCCTATATTCATGAATTTATTAAAATGATGGATTTTGGAATATTCCCGCATTAAGCTTAAAGACCATATTATAGTATCGAAAGCTCAATAGTTTTTTGTATTACTTTTAACTTATGTTCCAAAACAAACTGTAATACAAACTTCTCTATTCTAAAACAAAGACCACCCTTTTTAGTACTATTTATTAAGCAGATAATTTATTTTGAAAATGTTTTTGTATCAAAATTGTAATTATAATGATCAGTTCCAGTGGGTTATGTATTTATACTTTTATTTAAAATCATCATAGCCCCAATATTGTTTAACATATCATTATAATATAATATAACTTATAATCATAGACATATTACTCTTTGTTCTCAAAGTTAAACAATTCAAATATGACATATTCTAAATTCAATTTAGATACCTACATCATAATTTTCAACAAAAATAACATCTGGTTAACCGTTTACCATCAAAGCGGCAGTTTTAGTTTAATATTAAAATAAGTTATTATTGCCACAGGACACTTCTTAAATGGTTATAAATATTTTAGTATCTGAAAATTCAGCCACTATGTAATTCCAAAAATCAGAATTTGAACAAATACATTATTAAAAGATAAAATATGAATGAATATTGTTAGTGAATCACCCTATTTAATTAAAATGGGCAAATTGTTTAGGTACACGTTTCATTTTATCATGTAATATTTAAGTGATAATGTTAATAAACAAACGTAAACTGTGTAGGCTTAGCATTTTACTCAGCTTTCTATTGACACAAATTATGTCAGTTGTACTAACTGATTAGTGCTTAATATTAAAATTATATACTATATATAGGACATAGGTACAATACACGGAAAATACATATTCTGAATTCTGATAACAGCGTATTATTGAAAAACTTATTATCAAAACATAAAGTTTAATCTATAAAATGCTACCTATAATATATCATACATAAAAGTTTAAAATAAAAACTTTTGTTTTTAATGAATATTCAACGGAGGTCTAATACTCTAATCGCTAGAATGCCGCCATACTTTTTTCAGAAGAAATTACTTACGTTTTAGTTTAAAATATGTGCACCTAATGCTTATTTATTTCTTCTGTTTTCACGTCCATAATATACCTAATAGGTATTATCTATAATATATTTTTTTTTTATTGAACTTAAGCTCGGCGACCATGACCATTATTATCTACATATTTTGACCATTTTATTTTCTGATTATTATCATTATTATAAAAATTACTCGCTTATAGTGTAGTAAAGGAAATACACGAGTTTAGTTAAAATGTTTATTATTTTAGTGCCCCAAAGTAAAAGTAAATTGAAAAAAAAAAACAAAGGAGCTAAGACTATGACATACCAAGCGTTTTAAAATTGAACCATATCGTACGGTGTATTTGTGTCCAGTAATTATTTTCTATTTGTCTCTCACTAATAATTGTTTTCATTACACATTACCAGCACGTACTTGTCAACAGTCCGTGGTGTGAAGATTATAACAGTCAATTAACGATCAGCGACGAACAAATGTTATCCAGTCACGTATACGGTCGTTCACATTAAAATGTCCAAAATAAGATATTATATTATTACCGGCCAATAAAAGCCCTTTTCTGGAAAGACGACCATAGCGTATGGTGAAGTAGAGAATCAAAGGCGCAGTAAGGAATACTTAAGACATTAAATTGTCTGCAAAGTCTATATTATATATGTAATATATTATTGTCCCGTTTCTCGTATCAAGTGCTTAGAAAGTCTTATCAATTAAACTAAAGTTAATTATTGTACATTATAAACAGTGAAACAGCATAGCGCATTATCCTTACGGTTTTACTGTTTTTTGCTCAATAAATTTGTAGTTATATTCAATTTTAACCGTATACAAATGTGCTCGTGTTATGATCAATACCAGTAATATGTCTCATCTAAAACATGTTTGTAGCGTTTTTACGTTAGGCTCGTTCTAAGTCCTTTTAATCTTTCTAGTGACGTATCTTCTGGTTTTGGGTAAATATATGACTATAAGTATTTATTATTTCTTTAGATCATCGAAAAATATCAAGAACTATGGTGACCGTATAAACATAATAATACGGAGAATTCGTTTTAATTGGGCATTTTGTTTTTTTATTGATATGATTAAAATGTTATATAATTTTATATTATAATCATATATAAGATATTATTATCATTAAAAAAAAAATGTGTAATATTGAAAAATAAAATATTATGCGTGTGTACTTAACCTATAAAAACCTATATTTAATTATAAATGTTCAAAAACGTAAAAACGATCATTAGATTCTTATCATAGAATAAAACCAAAACAAAATTGTAATATTTTATCCATAAAACTTGCAGCTAACATTGAGTGTCACTGCCATAACATCTGCGTACACGTCACTGGTGATCGAGATAAGTGTGCCACAGCTGTACACAGAAAACTTTACATTAAAAATAGAAAACGTTTTTTAAAATATTGTTGGGAGGTATTTTAATTTGTTTGAAAACGGTTTACAAGGAATACTTTTGCCAACGGAAAAAAAAAGCTATTAAATAATCTTCTAAAAATAACTATCAAACATTTATCAAACATAATTTAAAATACATTTTTCACATAGTACTGCATAGGTGTTTCAATTAAATGGTATTTAAGTAAAATTGTTTTTTTTTTATGATTTCCATAAAATATAAAAGTAATGATTTATTTTAAATACGCATATAAAAATTAAAAATATTATTTCCTAAGCTGGAGTCTAAAGAGCTGCGCATATACGAGTTAAAAGTTTAAGTAATTTTTATCTGTGGTACCTACAGTGTAACTTGTTATTTATATTGTCCATAGTCTAGCTTCTAAAATAATGAGTTCAATTGTTTTCCATGACTGCACAATTACTTTTAAATTAATTATCTATATATTATAATCACGTCAAGTTAATTGCTTGTCTACCAAGTATAACCTAAAAAAAATGTTTAAACAAAGATTTAAAATATTTTTTTTTTTTAAATGATAATTATCAGAAATTATCAAAATTTATATTTTTACTCATTGCTTGTGGAGAGAAAAGTGGCAATCACGCAGTAACCCGGCTAGTAACAACGATATGTCGAAGTACAATATAGTTTATTACAACCATTGAGAACGGAACACAGCTGTTATGGAACAAGACATCACCATAGGACAAATTAAAGCGGTTTATTATACTTTGGAAAATAACAACCAATAAAGCCATCGTTTACGACGACGTCCTTCAGTTGCAAATTTAGACCAACCGGGTCGTGTCTACTTAGTACTTCACGTATCTGTGGCGCGGGCGTTGGGTAATGATTTGAACGATAAAAAAATACTCAAAAAGGTTACCGTGTTGTAGACTAATTATTTTTTACCACGTATAATATGGATATGTTCCATAATTTGTGATAGGCTGCCGATGAGCCAAACTCACTATATAAATATTCCTGAACATAACAATATAATATACAAAATAGTATATAATATGAAAATAGTGACCAACAAATGTATAGTAAAATAATATATTATTTTATTATTACAGTGTAAAATTATCTGTAAAAGTTTAAAAATGAATAACCATTAGTTCGGAGTAGGTTCCATCAATATAGATAACAAATATAGTCTGTTGCAAACAAAGTAACACAATATAATTATTATAGAAATGTATATTAACAATTTGGACAGAAAAATATGTAAAATATAATTTTATTTTGTTTAGCTTAAAACAACCTAATCCGTGTATTTTAACGGAGAGAAGTTGATTTTTTTCTATCGAACTTTTGACTTTTTCATGTTCATTTTTTTCTGATTTTTATTTTGTCTTATAAAAGAGCAAAGTTTGTATTTTGTACAATACATTTAATAGATATTATTGGCAACGGTTAATTGACAATTTGTAATATGTTTTATTTGTGCTGTTATCCAACCTGTTTTTTCGTGCAAACTTTTAATCATTCGAGACGTTTATTTTTTTAAAATATTAATAGACGTGCGTCATCGAAACAGCCAAAAAAACTAAATAAATATAAATTTAAAAATGTATACTTCCAGCGTAAGTGAAAAAAAAACAAAACAAAAAAACAATCCCTCCAAAATAAAATCCATTTCCATATAATAATATGACACATAGTGAATTTATAATTCTGATTCTATCGAACGCAACCATGTCGGATTTTATTGTCAAACAATAGTGAGTTGACGGTCACAATGCTGTTTTTTCAACTAATAGACTTTTGATTTTTCTCCCTGCAAATCCCTCACGTTCATTGTTTTCTTTAGAAATGTCCACAGCAAACAATTAAATCGTTGTTTTGGAAAAAAACATTCGTTGCCGTGTGCAAAACAAAAAGAAATACTGTGCGGTTGTTTGACACCGACAATGCGTTGGGTCTGTTATCTTTTAATATTAAAACGATTAGTAGAAATAATAAAGTGTTCGTAAATCCATTACTTGCTGTTGTTCTACGACATTTTTGAGCCCAACCTCCAAAGCCGTACAATTCAAAGATAATAAAACATACCATCACATACACTCAGTCAAACTCGTCATCAATACGGTCGCTTATAAAGCAAACATGCACACGTGACTCTATAGGGTTATTCCATATTATATTATTTGATTATTCATTTTAAATTTTTGGACTTTCGGACACTATTTTGAAATATTCTATACGACATTGTGTAAATATTGAACGGTTAATATCTTGATGACACTTGCAATACATATAACATTGATTCATCGCTTGGTATTATTTGGTTAGGTTAGGTTCCAGTTCCTAAAAGTGTCCAATGAAAATGTTTTTTTCTTACAAAAACAAATACAATTAAAAATACTGATGTTTCCGTACAGTTTTCAATTTTGAAATCGATTTAAATCCACACTAAAAAATTATTGATAAAAAACTATTTCAAACGTGTGATTTAATTATAAAAAAAAAACCATTATTTGTTTGTTGTTCAACATTCCAATACATATTATTTAATGATAATAGTGGCATGGATTGGTATGGTCGTTAGTTACACTGTTTTGGTCACGCCATAACTTAAATACAATTGCCAATAATGTTTATGCTCCTATACAATAGGGTTTATAACTATATAATAATGACAGCCATGTTGTAATGAGTTATTGAAGAAAACAAATAGTTCCAAAATAAATATATTCATCACAAATAATACATAATATTAATAACACTACAGCATGGATACCTCAACATACATTTTGATAAATATGTGCCATAAACTCGTTTTACTTCAATAACGGCTTTATATGGCTTAAAATATTATACAATATTTACATTTAATTTGAATAATATGTAATGTACACAAAAAAAAAGAAATAATAATTTTCCATACACACCATATGCAAAATAATTTATTTTTTAGCCAGAGTTTCAAACATAAATTAATGCAAAGTAAATATCATATCCATTGCTAGTAAAAATAACATCACCCAAACGTATCTAAATATTTATTTTGTTATACTTATATAAATATGTATATTATACCATACTAAAATATAATTTACACATATCAATTCGTTCTGGTAATATAGACAACAATATTCAAAAAATACTGTATTTATGAATTATTCACAATTTTTTTCTAATAAACCTACTTAGTTGAGTTCCATAGAAACATACGTGTTTGCAATATGTTAGTGTGCATGTGCTATAGAACTTAAATAGCAAAATAGTAAAAAATATTGCATTATTAAATATTTTCATTTTCCATCTATCTCATGTAGTTAAAGTTTTATTTTTGTTCTGTTTTCTGTTTCGTTCAAATTTGTTGAAACATTATAATGAAAAATCTAAGTTCATTAGACAAGGATACATTGTATCTTTATTAAATTAAACGTGAACAATTAAAACTAATATATTTTAAAATGTCGTTATTTTCAATACATACAAATAATATGACGTATGGTATAATTATTATTTTATACACATAATATGTACATTTCATATGCCTATTAATAACACAAAAATAATCCAAATATTTTGTATTTTGTAAAATTATGTCATTTATAGATTATAGTATTATACTTATTTAAATATTTGGTCACATGTCTTCACTTATTATTAATACAACATTACAACTGTTATTAAAAATATAATAAAAAATATAATAAAAACCCAGTAGGGACCTATAGGTACAAGCCCTTGTCGATGATATCTAATAATATGTTTTGTGCATCAATATAATATGTAATAATTATGTATAGATAAATACAATTTTGTACGTACCTACTTACACTCTTCAAATATTTGATTTCGGTTATTGAATTTAGATTATTCACCATACATATACATTTTGTGTAGATATAGTAATTATTTGAAAGAATTAAGCAAAGGAATGGCAATCTTTTTATTTTTATTTTATTCATGATACAGCTTCAACTGCTAAGGTTATAAGCTTGCAAGAAAAAATAAGGTATTTAGTTACATTTAAATGATACAATAGTTTCTTGAATTAGTTTTACATATAAATTAGTTTTTTTTTTTGTTACACCTTTTATTTTATTACGATAGTAAAATTACAATAATTATTATATTAATACTGTTTTCGAACGCATCAACCTGTTGCCGCTGTTATTGTTGTGGTGATTCAATACTGCCACAATGGTTTTGCTGCTTTGCAACGTAGACCGAATACACTGCAACTGCATCGTGTGTCGCACAACTAATATTATATAACATCGAAACTATCGCAAGGCTGACGGAGTTTATCACGACATCGACGATCGGTATTTTAAGACATTTTCAAAGACTCACATTGTTTGTATTTCCACTATAATATTATACGATGCTCGCACGCCAACTATTATTAATATCTAGTTTGTCATTTATCCATGAGGTTACATTTCACGGCACCTCAAACGAGGGCCACGCAATAACGAGTAGGTATTAACTGAAATGCATATTATACTATTGGAATAGGTACACGCATTTCTGTGGCAATTAACAGTCTGTTGTTCGAAAAGACCAGCGGAGTCGAACCAATATAAGCTTCCTTTACTCTGGAAATGCTAATAACGGGAACAACCTTAATACTATTCAAAGGTATTAGTATGTCTAAAGTTTGACATTAATACAAGAACAAACAATACCGAATGATGGATGCAGTTTGGGATTTCAAACGACAGCGTGGATTACGGTTTACTAATCTGCTTGATGGGAAAAATCATAAACATCTAAGGATGTCCATCAAAACGTACTATACACCTATATAAGTACATTGAAATAGTTACCAAAATACAACGCGTATTTTCTCACCGAATAATGATTAGATGATCTGAAGACGGTAATGCGTACGTATATAGTGCACAATAGCAGACAGTATACTACTGCACCTTGTACATTGTAAATTATTACGATGTGTATTCACATGCTAGGTAACATATTATATACAAACAATGTTATTGTTATATTATAGTATAATATTGTGTATTATTGTTACACTACTATTTTAAGGGCTGCGAACGAATATAGAATTTCATTATATTCGTAGGTATATTATTTAAACCGTAAAATGCACGATTATGACAACTGATCCTCATTAGAATCCAGGATGCTGCGATGATAATCGAATTGCGCACCACATTATGTACGTTTATAATTTATATTTAGAGCAAAGTCAGTACTCATCTTCAGTAATTTTCAACATGTTCGCTAACATTACAATTGTTTGCCTCTTTCATATTTTGGTAGGTTTTAATTTCATCACTCACATTGTACAAAAAAATGGCACAGTTGTATTATTGTTAACACTGTTTCGTTATTAACACAGTATATTATCTGTTTTTATTTTATTTCGAGTCTCGAAGATAAATATTCAAAAGCGGTTCCCTATAGAATCGTATAAAATATGACCTACATAGTATGTGATTGTGTATCTGATCGCGAGTACGATGCACCGTGGTTTAAGGATAACCATTCTTAAAGGGTTCATTTTCCCGAATCCCTATGCACGTATCAAAGGTATATAAGTACACGTGCATTGCACACGTTACAATTTTATAATATTACATGACCAAATAAATCATTATGACACGAAATTTAACAGAATTATTATAGCCGAACGTCCTAGCATTATATTTTATTTATTACAAATATAGGTTCACGTCAAAAATATTATGTGTGTACTGTGTATATATTATAATATATATGTATCTATTTGTATATATGTATAATATTGTATACATGTTATTGTATATAATATATGTATATATAATATATTACTATATAGTGTAATACCTATATAGTGTACACTGTTTAGTATGTATATACTCGTGCATGGAAGTTAATTATCCGGCCCCAGTTCGTATTGTATTTGATTATCCTCTCGTTGGACTGTATACGTATTTCAAAATAGAGCAATAATAATATTAATTTCCTGGGTAAAGCTCATATTACCAAAAGCAATATTATTCATGTTGTGACAAAATGCTATGAAATTAACAATCAGAGATTTGTTGATTTTCATTTCACCCGCAGTGTTAGAAAATTGTACTATGTTTACGGTTTATCGTTTATTTATCGATAATATCTGCTGAATTGGATGACCACTTGTCGACGAAATAACGAAAACTGTAATTTATAAATACATAAATTGTTTTTTTTTTTATTTATTTGATTTGACGTATACGGTTCTCGTGTTCAATAAAACAATTTCAGTTATACAGTAAATTTATCTAAAAACCCGTTAAAACGATAATCATACGAATAAAATATTATGTACGCAACATGACACTTTTCATAGCATCCAATAATCTCGTGTATTTTTTCTAAATTATAACCTGAATTAAATTTATGAATTTTTAGAAGGTATGCATAATTGTATAAAATTGTAGAATCTATTGTATTTTTCCAATCATAAAAGTTTTCATTGTTTTAGCTATGCATTGAAGTGTCTATAAGGAGGAAATATATACGGCGATAAGTAGTGACATTTTTGGTTTATTATTAGGAAAACATTTATTATGAAAATGCTGTTGTCTTATACAATTCAAATAACTGTAGTATACTATAATAATAACCTTGTGCGTTTAAGCTTCAGCTTTTCGCGATACTGATTATTGAAATATAATAATATTGTATATGATTTATTTTTGACACACATGTAATAATAGTCTATTATGGGTCAAATAATAGATGAAATCTTAGTATTTGATTGTGAATTCAATGCTATTGGCATTCAATACAAGTATGAAAACGGTAGTAAACGATTGGCAAAATTATAAGCTTCGAATGACCATTGTTCGGAAATATTCCTCTAGTGAATGCAATAATTGTTTCTAACGATAATGTGTGCGTCTATTGACAAAACTATTCCAGCATCTACAGGACTTCGGCAAAGATATATATGGACGGATAAATCTACGTGTCATTGTACGGTACAGAAGATCTAACTGGAATTAATTGTTTTCATTAAGTTTCACTATTGACTGAGTACCAACCTTAAATGGACTTATGACTCAATCATCAGGTTCGGAATCGAAAACCATTGGACGAGGTCGGACAATTTGTTCGTTTTATCGAATCGGAATTACCAATACAAAATGCATTTACAGTGCCGTATAAATTGAATTTCCTTAACATAAAGGACATCTTATACGTCATGACGAATGATTAAGAGAGCTACTGATGAAAACGCGGATTTAGAACGTTCTGATGTTTATTATGTAACGAATAGGATTTTAACAACAACCTAATAATCACTGTTTCGTGAAACTCAATCACGTACATCATTATACTATGTTGTTCTAATAATTACATCATCGATTTTTTTGATTTTTGCTAACCATCTAAAAGTCTATAACAATATGTGGTTGATTGCAGACAAAATCATTTCGAAAAATTACACGTTTTATTTTCAGCTGTTATTCCAAAAAAGTGATACGGTTCAAATTTAATTACATGACGGATTAATGAGCCATATATTGTAAGAGTGCAAACGAAACATGTGGTCAATAATGAACGGATTACCATGTATTTATTTTTATTAGAAAACTTATAATTTATTACAGTTTTCTAGCCTGAGTAATTGACACATTATGATTGATACGATGACAATATTAAAATTATCACAACAAATCGAAACTTCGAAATATAAAAACAAATCAATTTACAATATACAAAATCCATGGACTATATTAATTTAATAACTTCCGTAGAGGTTACGTTTTTAATATTTATAGTGATTGCAGAATTGATCTGCGGGGCCAAACATAATGCACCGATTTGTCCTGGAGAGGTAAGACCATCCGACCATGATAAATAATAGATCGTGACAATTATAACGCACTTACACTATTGCCGTGTTTGTCGCATCGAATACAAATGGAGAGGGTGAGGGGGGTCATTCCGTATAAACAATAAACTCAAAATAACGCAACGCACGGTGGGGGGAGAAAGGATGATGCGGTGTTTCGTATTTTTTTTTATTACCCTCCCCCACCGCGGCTCGAGTACTTGAAATTGAAAAATGTCCGCATCGAATTCCTATAAACTTTGCGCTATTGTCTACTAAACGGCGACTCGTGTAGCCCGCGAAATTGGCCAGACTTTATCAACGTGGCGGAGTTTCCTGCACCTCGTTAAAGTGCTCGGAGGATTTTTTTTTCACAAATGCCTACGATTTTTTCCTGTCCTACGAGCACGACGGTTAATAATTATAGGTAAGTTTTTCTCCTCGTTTTAATCAGTCGGCCCGGGGGACGGGTTTCGTGTGATATAATTACGTGCAATTTTCAAAAACGGTAATGATTAGTACCTATCTAGTTACGTTTTTTTTTTTTTTTACAAAACACTAAAAGCACTTTGATGTCAAATTAAACGATGTTAACAGAGAAAAAAAACATATCATACATTTAATACAATACTATATACAACTATATTGATTATATCATATGTGAGTTCAGTTTATCCGTACCTACATTTAATCATTGTTCTATTTGTACTTATAATTTATGTAGGCATAAATGGTAAATATATGACCAGCGAACAAAAATAAATGGGTGTCCTACCAGACGATGCACAATAGAATCATATACACCAGAGTTTAATCGAAAATATTTTATTAAAAATATTCTTTAAATATTTAATTGCGAGATTTGTTTTAGTATCTAAATGTAAAAGGTTCCCGACAGATATAAAATGTTCTAAACTTTTTTAAGAATGGTTAGGCATATACTATTCTAAATGTTTAAAGCTTTTAATATTAAAAACAATCAATTTTAAATTGTATATGTTTTCATTTTAATGTCCTGGTTTACAAATGAATCTCTTGGTAAATAATTTGTTTATGAACGGCAATATCATATATTATTATAATATGAATGATACTACTGAATATCCGGTTAATAAATTATTCGAAAAATATATTGCCGGCTTGGTAAATGTTTTGAAAATTTAATCATTTTATTTATGACTTGATTTTTAACCATTATTACAATTTGATAGTTTTTTAGTTTTTAATACAATAACAAGGAATAAATTTATATTTTAAGACTAATTGAATCATTGGATTTTGTTAAGAGAATCAACGGTTAAACACTTGATACAATTTAGATTTTGGATCCAATAAATATATTATTATATTGTGTTACCACTTATCACAAATCAAAAATAAAATTGGAAAATACACTGGACATTCATAAAAACAATAGGCAAATATTTAAAAAAAAAAACTTACAATATAGAATCTAAATGCATCATATTGAATATATCATATTTTGTACATTTCATAAAAACTAAAATCATTTCTTTAAATTAATTCAATATTTGAAAAATATTAGATCAGGTCAGAAAAATTGACGTGTCAAAAAAAAAACAATTGCACTGCTATAAATATTATTATAAGTCAAATTTAGACAAAATTATAAACTTAAACTAACCAAATTGTTTCGTATCGATCACTATTACTCCACCAGCACAACACACGTCCAACCACCGTAAATCTTTGGTAATAACTTTGTTGCAAGAATAGATAGAAGACATAATAATATTTTTAACATCGGTATTTCTGTGATGGAAATTGAATCGTGGAATCTACGCAATAAAAACAAACCTCGAAACACCCAAGTCTTGATATAGAAAATAAAACGAATTCGTATATTATGGTAACACACGTAATTTAATAAAGGGCGCAAAAAAAAAAAAATAAAAAATTAACGTTTTGATTGGAAATCCCTCACGGTCACGCTTTTTTGCTCACGCAAAATGGATTATTGAATATTTTAAATGATTATATACAACTGTAATTGCGTTTTGTGTACAATATTCGTGCGTTTTGTTAGAAACGTAAGTGTATAATTTTTCAATTACGGACAAAAAATAATATATAATTATTATTATATACGCCACAACATAGGAATGGTTATATTTTAAATCGATACGCATACATCATCACGTTTCAGACATGTGTACGTTATTACAGAAAATATGTGTGTTTTGAACATTATTTAGCAATTATATATTGCATTTTATAATAATGTTACATTTTTGGTCAAGAATCACCGTCAAAAACACGAATATAGGTCCTGCGTCGCAATACCACAACAATAATATAATAATATTTTTCATAATGTTTCGAGTCCTATAATATGAGTCTTATACGAGCATAATATTAATATGAATAGTAATAACGTCGCAAAGGTCTTCTGTTTAGAAAACAATATCAATTGCTTACGACAATGTATTGTACGTTATTTAGAAGTTATCATCAACCATATTATGTTTTTTTTTTATTAATCATTTGAAAATATAATATCACGATGATATGCAATCTCGGTACATCAGTTCACAGGTGGATTTCCGACGATTACCCGAACTCAGTTGCAATTAACACGTCCTATCAGTTATCGAATAATTAACTTAAAATTGGAATATTTCATTATAATATTATAATATTATAATACTTCGTGATAAAAAACACAGGTCTACTATTTAAAATAAAAAAAAAAAAACATTTGAACTCAAACCTTAAAATTGCTCTCCTAGACAATTTCATAAAAACGATTTAGAACCTTTTCATTCTAGACCCACGCAATGTCTATTAGTTGATTTAAAATAGCATGACAACTGAATGATAGTTTCAGCTTTGCTTAACAATGTTGAGTGTTTGATTAATAAATCCTTTATCCAGTTATAGGTTGATTTGTTAATTTGTTACATTAAGAAAGGGATATTAAATCCTATTTTAATGATTTTATCAACTGGCAAAACGAAAACACAATATTTTATTCATTATAAACAGTTTTTTTTTATTGTTTGTCTGTTTCGGAGGGGGGAGGTAAATGTAAAGCAATACCTCAAAACACACAAAATCATAGTATCGGAACCACCAATGGTTTAAATAATAAACAACGTGCAACATTGTATAGATGGTGGATAAGTAAAACTTTTCTTTTTTTTTGTTAACTCTGCCAGAAAAATTACTTATTGTAACTTACATTACGCTGTAAAAATATAATATTAATAGTATATATAGACTGAAAAAAAATTGAAATCATACACGAAGAAATGCATTGAAAAAAGCAATAGTGTAATACGTTATAATTATATAACATCACATCAGGTGAATAATTAATTTTTATTAGGTATTTCACCTTGGTTTTGTTTCACATTAGCATTGTATAACAAATTATAACTAAATATTATATATTATTAATTTATTCACAGTCACATAATTGTTTAATTTCATCAGCGCGGGTTTCAAAAGTGTGTTCCCAGAATTTTCGTTTCATTTCCAAATTAAAATTCTTTTAAAAAAAATACATCTGGTAACTACACAACTATGAGCCACCGCCATCAAGCGGTATTTATTATTTACAATGACAATGTTATAAATGTTATAATAGAATTTTATTCATCAAAATAAATAGAAAATAAATAATATTGAGAAATGTTTATATACGAGTATAATTAACAATCTGTTTTGAGACATTTTATTTTTCAACGTAGGTATATATTTTTACATATTTTATAAGTGATTATTTATATTTACAAACAAGTAAGACCTGTGTATAAAATAACTGTGTTATATTCTAAGTATCGTTTGTACCTTCACATACGTCAAAATCTAGGTCACAAATAATTTTTAAAGTCAAATGTTGGCTTTCTAATTTTTATAAATATAATATTTCTCATTATAATATAACATCTATTATTATAATTTTCTTTTGTAGAATAATGTTTCAGAATGATAATTTTTTTATTTATTATTACTTTTTTTGTGTTAGTATTTGATTCTAAATCAGTATTCAACATCAACTATAATAGATATATAGTCCACCAATGATTAGTACACACCTATGATTTGCATATAGTCTGACAAAAATAGTGGTGGTCGGTACTCTAAGGACTATCCAATATGTGCACAATTTCTGTGTGATAAAGTTTTGATAAAGTTCATAATAATTTTGATAATTGTACATTTCATATTAGGAATTTCAATATGTAGCTATATTATTTTTTACTATATTTTTTAAGCCAAAACGTCTACAACTTAAAAAGTAAATCACGCTAATTACGTTATTTTTGTCTACAGCTATAGATAAAATAGTGTAAATATAGATCGTAAAAAAATGTAAATGGTATTTCTCTATCTTAGTTACTATTATTTTTTGTTTTATATTTCAAAACTACGTATTTTTGCATGCGAACAGGTAGTTAAATACACTGAGTGGTGGTAAAAGTTAATAATGCCGCTTGCAAAAAAATATGATAAAGAATTTTGTAAATTAAAAATAAAAACAATCTGGGAAAACTTAGTTGAGGTTCTGCTGCTTTTGTAATTTTTAATTGAATATAACACTTTAAAGATTGCATTAAATATGAATACAAAACACAATTCTGAGCAGTGAAGTATGTAAGTATTTATTCCTAAGAACATTTTAAAAAGAAAAAACAACTATTATAGTAGTTATTTATTTTTTTTAATAGCTAAAGAGCTCCCAACTTGCTCTATCAGCTTGCCAATAGACAATGTTTTTTTTTTGGGGGGGGACGAGGTGGCCGAGCGGTCTAACGCGACGGATTCGGCACAGCCGGTCTGAGTTCGATCGTCGACCACCGGGCGGCATTTTTCTCCGTGCAAGTCACGGTGTCCGGAGAACTAATGCCGCCATCCCCCACCCGGGCATGGTAGATACCTACGGGTGCCCAATCAAAAATTCTGCAAAACCCAACACACACGTGTTCCTTCCCCTACCGACACTAACAACCCACAAACAAACCACTACAGCTAATGGCCATAGTTGCCGAAGCTTAAGATCAAAAAAAAAAAAAATGTTTTTTTGACACTTTGTATTTACTGTAAACATCACAACAGACAAAACTTATGAGGAGCACTGTATTCAATTGTTATGTCTTATAAATAACAAATTCATAGGACTATGTCGATTTCAAAATTCTAGAAAAAGTACAAAATCTTATTTAAATGTATTATAACATGACGTTTAGAAAGTTTTGATATAAATATTTGGTAAATATTTCAAGTCCCTACAGTTATTCATTTCAACATTTTTTTTTTATATTTTTAGGCAATGACTAGCTATATTATCATAGTATTATTAAATATTATACATTTTAATATGAATTATAAATCAATACATCGTTGAATTTGAAATTTTTTTTCGATTAAAAGCCGAAAAAAGTCGTATATATCACACGTATTCCTAATAGGAAATTCTCAAATATCCGTAGTGTTTTTTGCATGTTTGTGTTTATTTTTACAAACGTTTGCATACCGTGTGATCTGGTGAAAATCGTTCAATTTTTCCTCCGTAACGTTATTACAGTTACACGAGGTACTATAACCGATCGGACCAAATCTTTTTTTTTTAGATTGTTTTTCATCGTTCACGTAGACATTTATAAAAGAGAACGTTTATAGCACGTTTATAGGTAGAGTAGGGAAAAATGAAAACTTACAAACGAGTAGATTGTGTACAGTTATTTGAATAAAGTAATAATTTATATTCAAATGATTGCAAATGAATGATATATTATTTTCATAGCACACATATTGTATTTGCGCATAATTTTTACACACCAATACATGCATTACTTATAATATGTAAGTTTAAATATTGAAATAGGTCTATAATGATTATTATTTTTAATTAAAGAATGTGCATTTGAAACAAACATACTATTATTATTTAAATTTTTAATAACAACATTATTGTAATTACTTTTTAGTAATCATTTTATGTATACTTTTTTGTACAAATATTTGAGAAAATTAAAAATTAAATTCCTATTTTTATGTATTTATTTATAAATTATTATACTAGTACATATTGTTAGTTATTTTTTTTGACCATTAGTGAACAGAGTTAACTAAAAACCATCTTAGCTTATAGACAAGAATATTAAAAAAGTTGACTCTTTTAGAGTGCTCAACAAACATGCTAGGTACCTATATTCTTTTGTACGGTCTAATATTGCCAATGAAAAAGAAATTTTATATCTTAGCAATATAATATAGGTACTTATATAAGTATATACATATGTAAATCTGTGCTAATATTAAATTATGTGATTAATTAAAAAACCATTTAACGCATGTATCATTTTATAAAAGGTTTTATTTTTAAAAGTTGTATCATGATTTGACGTGACGGAGTGGGTCACATTGACTGATTCGATATCACAAATTAAATGTAATGAACTTTCTACTTTAATGAACGATAAAAATATTACGTCAAAATGTTATCCCAATTTTTTTTTAAATACCCTGTCAACCTACATGGTATATGAACTAAATTAAAATCATAAATGAATTTAAACTATTTCCTCGAATTTATGTTAAGTGTATAGAAATTATTTGAAGGATTTAAGTTTTGTTTTTAGGTATTATTTTGGATAAATAACTTTTTCCTCTAGTTAAAAGTGATTTAAAAACAAACCTACCTAATTAGTTATTGAGTTTAAACTAATAAATTTATTACAGTCCATAGAAAAGTGTTAAAATACCAAAGTGACTATATGCTTTATAGATGATGAAGAAAAGTTAAATAACAAGGGTTAAATCTAAATTTAGATTATTTTAGTTGATAAAATATTATTCCAATTAATTAATAGACTATATAAAGTTTGAATTTTTTTATATTTATGTAATAAGAAGAAATTGTTAATATTCTATGATCAATAATAATTGTCATAAATTACCTAGTGTAAGATATTACTCAATAAAATGATCACATTATAATTAGGTCATGAGTAATACAATTTATCTAAATTTTGAAAAAAATATTATTCATATTTCATATTTAAATAGTTGTAGGTATATATTATTTTGAGTAATAGTATTTTCAAAAATAAACCAAACAAAATTAACAAGTAAAAATCATGATACTATAAAATGTTCAAATACTATTTTTGGTATTTAATACATTAGATATTGTCTATTCATTTACGCTTATATCTTATTTAATTCGTTAAAAAAAATATATATTAAACTATTAAGATTGGATAAAATAGTAAACCAAGGATATATAGGGAAAAAATGGTCAGGCTGTGAATAAAATAATATAAATGTGGTTTTTTATTATAAAGATTAAGATGAATAAATCAATATAAGCTCATATCTGGTGTTTACATCAATGTAATAGTAAAGTTTTTAGTATAGAAATTTAGTCATTTAAGTAAAAAAAAATTGGTGATGAACGGGTGTGTTGAACCCGTTTGACATCAAATGAACCCGTTCATCATCGTAGAATAAAACCTCCTGGCCAAAAGTGACTGCTTCAAGACATCGCGCTATCGTAAACCTAGGGCTTGAAACCAAAAAAAAATGGAAACGGTATTTTAACTCAAAACCAAAACTAGAGAAAATTAGAAATTGGTATTAAATTCAAAACTGAAACTAGAAAAAATTAGAAAATGGTATTAAATTCAAAATCGAAACAGGAAAAAATAGGATACCTCTATTATAATTTAAGACCAAAACCAAAAATATAATTTAAAAACAGTATTTTTTTGAAAATCTTTGGTATCTTGAACATTTTGGAAAGTTTATTTTACTCGAAAGGCGATTCAAACACACGATCCCGCGTTTCAAATAAATTAATAAACTGAGAATGAACGTAAATAATACGAAAACAAAATCAAAAACGCGACCGGAAAAAATTGGAAACCGGTGTTATAATTGAAAATCGAAACTGAAAAAAATGGAAACCGGTGTTAAATCCAAAACAGAAACCGAAAACAATTGGAAATCAGTATACAAAATTAAACCCAAAACGGAAATTTCCTTATACCAGTATTAAAAATTGAAACAAAAAATTACAAACCGGTATACAAAATCGAAACCAAAAACCGAAATTTTTAAATCGGTTTCAAGCCCTGCGTGAAACAACAATACAACAATGACACTCCGAATTAGAGAATGAGTCTGAGTGAGCGAGTGCGAATGAGTCCGAAAAGAGAGTCATCGCCAAGTGGTATGTTGCGTATATAAAGCCTAGTGAAGTTTGGTAATCTCCACTTTTGTTTCACGATATCTGCACTGTCTTGTGTGTCGAGTTTTCTTCTATATTATAATATCGGTATGTCTTTGTAATATTGAGCGATTATTGATCTATTCATATTAATTATTGTTGTGTAATGTCCATTTGTGATTAGGTGTTTGATATTAATTAATAGGGCGTAATATCTATGCGTGAATTATGAATATTATGATCTAAGTAAATAGGAATGTTAAATTCATTATATTGACTATCACTGTGAAATAATTTAATTTCGTTTGATTTATAACATCGAATATTCTCATACTGGAATTATTCGTCTTATCATTTATAAATATTATAAATCATATTATTTATATATTACAATCATTAGGTAATAAGGTAGATTGAATTCATTTTTCCAAAAACATTGCATATTTTATTATATTACTAATAGTTATTATAATAGTATAATATACCTACTATTGTTATTAATTTTTTAGCCAATACCAACTATAACGGTGTCGTAAGTAGTTTCGTGGTATAAATAGGCATTAGCTTGAAATTAATCTAAATGTTTTGAACATTTTATTGTGCATAAAAAATGTAATTATGATAAATGTAAACATAATAATATATGTACGAATATCAAGCCCCCACGAATAATAGTTTTGTCTTTAAAAATTGTGTCCATATAGTTTTAGATTTTCAGTTATTGTATATTATATTATTAAACATAATATTAATTTTTGAAATTATAAGTAGATATCTTACGTTGAATAGATGCCCGGTATAATAATTGTTGACTATTTTATACTGCAATATTTATTTTTTTTAAGTTGTTGCCTAACATTTTTTAACGACCACGTAAAATTTTTTTCATATTTTGAAGTAAATTAATGATCATTAAACTATCTTATACAACTGCGTATCTTGGTGTTAGTGGTTTATGTATTTACAATATATGAAAGACGAAATATCCTTACACAACCCTGTTGTATCCAGATCAATTTGGTTCGTTTCGAAACAAACCTCTGCTTTACACAAAATAAGCTTATACGCCGTCGATTACAAGCAACTATATATACGCACATTATACTGTACACGGATTGTGTATTCGTTTGACCCCCCCAACGAACTGAATTATCGGTGAATGTGTTTCCCATAAATTATGTATACGCATGCCAAAGTACACATTTTACAGATTCAATTAACTACGAATCATGTCCAAAATTATAATATCTGTCGTTTACAATAATGAGGTTATGTACCTAGGTCACCTACTATACATTTTAATAGATTGTGGCGTACCAGACTTTTGTTTACAGATTGAAGTCGGATAATATGTAACAATAATACATAACATGAACCGAACAAGCACCGCTTAAACTATATGTGTCCAAACGCTATTCGACAGGTATCTTATCAAACTAAAATACAAGGTGCTCTCCGGGAGGATTATCCTGATTCCAACATATTATTACGAATAAAAATTAAACCGATTTCTATATGCACGTGTCAAACAATTATTTCATACACAAATAATTAATACTTATTTATTTATATAAAAGTTATGCTTTGCTGATTAAATTGATGTGCTCTTGACAGTTAAGATGGTGTATTACGTTACCTATTTATTTTGAATAACGTGCTTTTTAAAGGACAATACGCGCATTCTATTATTGGAAATTATAATTCTGTACTTCAGAGTAAAGCACCCCCATCTGGGTCAGCTGAACCTAACCTCTTCTACAGACGCTATATAACATAAGCGAACGACTCACCAGTGCTATGACAAAATCATTCTCTTTTAAACGAATGGGAGAAATTTATCCTGACCAACTCTCACCGATTCAATCTTAGGGTGTTCAACTTATAAGCACAATGAGGATTTCACCTAGCCTAACTCCCATGAAAAACAGTGATTGAGCCAAACACGTCTTCTAACGTCACTCTATAATATGTAAGGAAGCAATTAGTATGGTCAGCACCTAACTTAGGTCATAGATACAGTATCACAAGGAATAAATATGATAACGAATTTTAAAAAATCATTGACGTTAAGGGTTGCCAGTTTTTCAAATTTTCCACAATTCTATACAATTTTATATTTTAGTTGTCACCTCAATTATAAGACTTTTCCACTACTCTACTACCCGATACCTATTTAGGGTTGTCGATAGGGTGTATTATATAAAAAAAAATTACTTTACGGGAATAACTCTCAAGCTTTGTAAAATTGTTGGATTTTGATGTTTTTTTTTTTTTATCTGAAAGAAGACTTCCTATAGTCCACATCGATCTCTGATTTTGTATTTTATTTAAAATAATTGTATTAAAAAATTTGTAAAAAAAATCTTTTTATCTTGTATTTTTTTAGACATATTATAAAGTTTGAGAATAAAATATTGAAAAACAGAGATCAATACGGGTTAGAGAATATTTCCCTCTAGTTATTAAAAAAAAAAATATGAAATTTGGTTGATTTTAAAAGGCGGTATTGTTATTATTCATGCAGAATGTATTTTTGAGGACAAAATGGCATCGGCACTGGGCGCCTTAAGCCAAATCCGATCAAGTCATTGTAGGTGCAATAACTTAATGGACAAATGAGGTATCCTCTCAACAACAAACTGAGACAGAGCATATTCACACCAATCAATGCCCCACACCATCAGTGAATACCCAAAATCTCGGAGGATTTTATCAGTGTGCCAATTATTGTTGTTATAACCGATATCGTTTTCAAATTATAAATACGTTCCATTTTATTTACCATTATGTTAAGAAAGTCTTATATAATTACTTTGACTCCATTAATGTACCAATTAATAAATAAACTTATAATTTATTTATATAAATATGCACGCCATTATACAAGCCAAACGAATAAAAAATAAATTGTTATCAAACCAGAGTAGATAACTAAATTACAACTTCAATACATTATCGTTATACTATAGAAGTTTTAAATATATCATGAAACATGTAGAATATGGTGAGTAGGTATACTTTTTGTAGGATCTCTATAAAGATACTTACCTAATTTTAAATCAATATTTTTTTATTTATTTATTAAACTTTGTCCATTGGGGGTAATATTTACAAGGATGTACAAATTATAATAAAAATAAACTTAAATACTAGTTGGAAACACGTTAAGTTGGTAAAGTTGTATCATGTTGAGAATATTGGTGGCGACGATAAAGTTGTTTGAGGAATTGATCAATATTTAATAAAGGTACGAATCTGTATAATATTAGTTTACCCCATAATAATATGAATTTATGATACATGCTCAAATATGTAGCAGTATAAATTTCAGAATACAGACGATATGAAACAAAATGTGAGAGTCTTATACCCGCAAGTAAGTTGTCTCCATCTTACGAAAGGATAACATAAACAATACATTTGACATTCAGAAGAATCTATTTTACTTTTTTTAAATGCTCATAACAAGCTTCAAAATTAAAACATAAAAATAAAATATTTTCTAAGTTAATTTAATATTAAATAACATTTTTACTTTTAAATTTGATAATAGGTCAATTCAATATAATATTAAAAATAACAGAGCATAAAAAATATTCTTCTCACTGTGAAATTTGATATTTTATTAGGTGGTAAGACATACTTACGTACATGCCGGTTTAAAGTCATCTTAATGGGAAATACTTTACGTTACGTTGTGACTTGTGGTTGGTTTAAATAAACTTATAAAACAATTCAACATATTTCTTCACTCTCAAACTCCTAAACATTTTAGGAATACTTTGAAGTCCATTACTACTAAATTAAATAGTGAGCATGTTAACAAATTTAATGTCACCCAGATTTTTTTTTTTAATTTGGTGCCACGCAGTCACGCACGTATAATAACACACTCGTCTAGAATAATATTATAATGTATCGCAATAGTCAACGAACAGTGCAATACGTATCCGCCATATTGCCAAATCTGAAACGCATTAACATCCATGTGCGTATATAATAATACAATTATTTACAATAATATAGATTATATTGATGTTGTACGCAAAAATATTAACGAGCCGATTGAACGTCGGATTCCATTGACTGTAACGCATATTCAAGTGACTATCTGCAATAAATTATAGTGTGGGTAATGTGACAAATGCAACGAAATTATTTCGTTTTAAACGTTTCAAATACGTTCTTGAACGGTTTTCCCATTTCCGCGATTAAATCCAATTTTATTGAGGCTAAAGTGCACATCACCATTATAGTATTATTATCACATTAATTTATGTAACCAGACTATATGTTATATTATTATCATGTTCAACTGAAGTTGTTAGAACATTTTCACCTGACGCTTCGATGTGTCATAGGTAATTTATATTATTTTTGATGCGTTATTACCTAAACATCATAATAGTATTGTTAAATTGTTATTTGAAGCACTATCGAAGTAGAACACAGCATGTTGGAAATATAATGTGTTTTCGGCCAAGGCTGCACACTCGGTGGGTGATTTATTATAGAATAAATAATAGTGGCATAAAGATACAACTTTTCCAAGTAGGGGTGGATTGGCCATTTTTGGACTACCAGAAAATGTTAAAAAGGACCAAGACATGTACAAATCCACAATATTTTGTGAACATTTTAAGTCTCAAGCGTCTCAAGCGTCAAAATATAAAAAAAAACATGCAATTTACGCTAATATAAATTATAAATATTATATAAAATAATATAAATAATATAAATAATATATAAAATATAAATTTTAGTTATGTACACCACAAATTATATTTAAATTAGGTGCTGGAATTTACCTGATAAATTAACCAAGCTCCCATCAGTTATGAGTTGTAACACATAAAAAGTATATTGATAACTTAATAACATGCAAAAAGCACAATTTATTATAATATTCCTGATGTTTACATATTTTATTAATTATTATTAACCCAAATATTATTAATTTGTACAAAAAATACGTATACTCTATTCAGCGAGTGAATGCACTGATTCTGCGCATCCCCCGTATCTCCTTGCTATCGAAACCAGTTTCCCAATAACAGGGTGTTTCATGGAGGAAACAGTTTTGGTCGGTGCGCGGCGCGTTCTCTCGCTGGACAGACCATAAGTAAGTATACATATCTACAATAATTGTAGTATACTTACTTATGTAATTATTACAATTTACTTACATTTTAGATTTGAACTGGAGTGATAAATGTATTGAGGTCCAACTTGGTTAAGCGAAATACTGAGGAAATTTTGGTGAGCCTCTTGAAGTTAGGGCCGGTCGTGTGAGTATGGGTGAATATTCCCAGTTTCCTTGTAGGCCTATATGCTCATGATTCCGTGTGCGACTAAATCAAATAATCTGTATACTAATATTTCGAAGTGGAATAAAAATACGAAAAGATAAAAGGAGTTTTATAATATGCAAAAATGTATTGTGAAATATTATAACTAATTCACCTGAGTATTTAGTTGTTTTCGTGGATACGAGGTTGAGTTCGATGCTCGAAGTCACTGCGATGGATATATGTATATATTGCGTGTTTTTGTTTGTATATTTAACATTGAGTATATTAAGATTGTAAACCACTGTGTGACGGGGAGTATAAGACCAATCCCTCGGGGGTTGTTACACCTTTAGCCATATTTCTCGAGGGTGGCTACTTCACGCCTTTGTGACGCGGTCGCATCCCTCCGACAGGTTCGGTTCAGGGCGCCCTGGCGCCAGGCTGACGGTCCCCCGCCGGCTACTCTCGTACGAGGTAGAACGTTGGGTCTCGCTGATCCGCGTCGGCGAGCGCTGGATTCGACCCAGGCAAATTCCTCCCCTTCTACTAAGGCGCTACTCCCGACAGCCCTCGCAAGGCCATCCACATATGTCGCGAACGCGCGGCCGGCGAGCGCGAGCACGCGAGGTACACGCGCGCGTCGGCCGGACGCACGCCACACAGCTCGACGGACACTGTTACCGTTCGGGCGTTAGCTAGGTCGGGTTTTCAGTGGGGCTGTCCTCGTCGCCCACGGGATGAGATTGAAGGATCCGTTATCCAGAGTACTCACAACGACTCTTTTCCCACTAGCATCGACACCGGGGCAGTTCTTACGCTGACGCGATGTGACCTTTTTTGAGTGATACGGTTTTCTTTTGCCGGGTGCCGTGTCCGTACCGAATGCTCGGGTTTGAGTGCTTGTCGGTGAGTGTCCCCCAGCCGGACTTACACCTTGCACGTGTTCGCACACGAGTTGGTCGGGCCCGTGTGTTCTCAGTCAGGTTCGTGCTAGAAGCACCAGCGCGCTAACGTAGGTCCGCGTCTGCTTCCCTCGTCATGCTCTGGCGCCTCTCGCCCAAGCCCACCGGTTCGTCGCAGGTGGTATAATTCCCCCACTTGGATTTACAATCAATGAATCTACCTAACTACAAGTAAAAGTGATCTAAATTGTTTTGTAGCTTAAGTTCAATTCCGTTTAAAAAATAGTTAGTTTAGTTATATTACCCCCTATGGATATTTATTTCGTTGTTACACTTAATGGATAATTTCGTTAAGTATTCTAATAATTGTTTGACGGTATTATACTTCCTTGTTATTTTTCATGAAATATACCATATTGTTAATTTATTTTATCAATGTATAGTGTTTATTCAACTAAATCGCCTCCTTCAAATCAAAAGACTCCAAATTATCATTTTTACTTCTATATTTTAAATATTACAGAATTATGCAAATGATACCGGTTATAACCTTTAGATGTTTATTTCTCACCCATAATTAAATTAATTTTTACCATATTAAATGGTATTAAACCAGCTGCAGCGTCAAAGGAGCTACGGTTCACTCCAAAGTGAAATGAACAAAATATGGTCCGAAGGACTTTTATTAAAACAAACACAAAATTATAATTATCCATGCCTGGATCGTCATTTGATTATGTACAACTAATTAACACATAAACTAGTATGTACAACTAGCTACAAGGATATTCTCTTTCATGCATGGCAGTGGCGTTAAATAATCAAATCACATATTTGTGCAATGTTCAATGGAAACTCTAAATATAAATAAAAAATATTCGATTTTCAAGAGCTAAAAATATTATGTTCGTGTATAGTGAATCTATTGATGTAACTTTTATTGAAATTGGTCCATAATTATTGAGACTAGCAGTTAATACGAAACTAATTCCACAATTATATATTCTATAGGTAGAATAAAAATTTCAGAATATAGAATAATCCCAACTTTACAAACGATAAATTGCTTATTTTTTTTTTAGTGAGATAGGAAACAGTAAACAGAAACGTGAATATCAAAATGGTAAATTTAGTTTTCAAAATGCAGGTGAAAATATTAAAATTAAAATTGTAATATTGTCTGCAAAATAGGTATCTAACATGCTGAGTGAATTGTTCATCAAATATAATGTGTACTAAAAAAAAATAATTTTGAGGATAATATGGAAAAACAAAATATAAATTATTTACAATACCTATGATAAAACCATGGTTATAAAGAAGTGTATAAAGTTATCTATAACCGTGAATATAACTCAAAATTTAAAAGTTACAGTTATTATAGATACTATAAAATTTAAAAGTAATTAGGTATAGTAAATTTTAAAATTACCTACTTATCAAATGTAATTGCTAAGACAAACGATATTAAAATTGTTTGTAAATAATATTTATAGTTACATAAACAAAATATGTAAGTACAATATTTTATCAAGTATTTGTGCATAAATAAAAATATTTAAAATTCACATGAATATACATGAATATACATACTATGAAAAAATATTTTGTATTCTGATATTATAATAAAATATTTTTTAATTTATCCACAGATAATTCAATTAATTTGTTTTCTTGGTTTGAATAATAAATAATATGTATTTTAGACTAGTTCTTTGCTGTACTCATCGATTCTAAAAAAAAGGTTATTGCATAAATTATATTTAGCTTATCGTTATTATGTTTGGCGTTTGCGTTACAATACTGTTCAACGGCAACGGAAGAAAAAAAAATAACCATTTATTTTATGAGTTTCAATTACATGACTAGGTAACTGATAATCCGGTATCAAACTATATTATTCACTTATCCGGTGTTAACAATACTGGAGAGTGGTGCTGTTGCTGTTTAAATACAATCGGCTTACAAATTAATCGAATGTGAGTAGGTACTTAGAGAATTATTTAATTGCTTAAATAATCCACAAAAATGTTGTAATTTTTTAACTGTGTAAATCATTGTTTTTAGCTTACGTTTTAAAAAAAAAATATTTCCTTAAAATTCTGTTAAAAATTAATAATATATAACAATATTGAATTAAATTAATTGATTGATTACTATAGTATGCATTATATTTTTAAAGTGTGTAATGTAGTTTTAAATCAATTTGGATGAGATAATATTGTATACTACGATGGCTACGGTGCAAAACATCCTAAAACATCAGTAAAAAAATTTTTATTTCTTATCTACTGGTTCAAATGTATATTAAATATATAACTACAGATATTAATTGTTATGAGATATAGATATGAAAAATAACGGAAAAAATTAATTGATTTACGAGTTGATTCCCTTTTGAGGATTTTTCAATAATTGTTTCCTATGTACTGATTTTACATTATTAGTTTATTCAATCATAGCAGAATATTACAGGGTTTCAAATCCACCTTAAAATGTATTACATGAACAAAAACAGATTTTTTTAATCTGTAATACATTTAGAACTAAATCTAATATAATTGGACTTTTTAGGTTTAAGCTATAAGCAAATGACGATCGTATCATGATTGAACAATAATTAATAATTATACACACTTATTGACATTCGCATAGAAGATAATTTCATTTGATTTATTCGTTATAACAGAGTCATCTGCAAAACTAATAATTTTCCATGGTATTTTTGGTATTTGGAGTAAGCCGTTAACATACGAGTTAATATTAAATCAAATTAGAGAACAGTCCCTTCTGATAAATTTGCCGTGCGATGATGTTATTTATTCTAAATGTTCGTGTCTTATTTGATAAATACACTTCAATTAGTTTTGAAGCAATTTATCTAATACATATTTATAGTTGTTTAAATAGTGTGCTACGTACGTTTCTCCAACAACCCCCCCCCCCCCCTCTTCCCATTTCAAATTTCAAAATTTTTTTGGCTAAATATTTAGCGTGCAATTATCGTGAATTGGTGTGGCTGGTTTTGAAATTTGCTTGGCACTAGGTCAAGTTTAAAAATGTAAATAAACTCTTCTAGTTTTAGCCCCTTATCGTCATCAATTCTGTATATTTTTTTGTTTTATGGTTTTGTTTACCACTATCATAAATATAGTACCTAACAACATCTGATTTATTAATGAAACCTAAAAAATATAAGGTGTGGTATCCTTCAGTCAATAAATTAGTTTCATCAACAAGCCAAGTTTCAATTAGTTCAATTTATTATATCGAATAATTCCCTATAAGTTTTTAAGAAACAAACAATTTAATAAAAATAATATTTTATAAGTAATTCTTATGTCTGTACAAAATATAGATATCTCACAGTTAAGTAAATTTATAAAAAAAAAGTTATAATATGTTTCTAAAGAATTGACTTTATTTATATTATAAACATCGGACAAAATATTAATACGTTTAGTATTCATTATTGCATAATATAGAAAACCACAAAAAATATCAGTATTATAAATAAGTTTCGTGATCAAATGATTTCTTATTTGCTCTGATTTCTAATTGGAAACATATTCACATCAACTTTAACAAATATAGACTTTCCAAGTATTATAGCTATACAAAAAAAGTCCCTTGTTTGATGCAGTTAAGGATTCATTGATGAATACATTTCCGGCTGGAAAGTTAGCACAAGTGTCAGTAGCAGGGTGGATTTTCCTTGATCCATCGCCATTAATAGTTGTTATGAATTATAATGTTAGTGAACTGGACAACAATAATTGTACAGCTCCAATTTTTTAAATGTCTTCTATTTACATACATTTTTACATACCTTTTTTAAATTTAATTAAATTTAGTACATTTAATTTTAAAAGCTTTCCCAAAAACAGGAAAATATGTATTAAATTAGCATTGTTAGATAATGGAATTCCTTCAATTTCAATATAATTGAATAATTTGATTGCTGTCAAATTTTCAATTACGTAATTTTATTAAATAATTTATATATTTCATAACTCTTTAGTTATTTAAAAGTTTGATATTTACTTTTTAATTGGATAGTATAGGGGAGATGTATTTATTTTTTTTTTAGCTGAATTTGATCATAATGTTTTGATTTTATTTATTATATATTACTTACGTTTTCAGGAGTTTTAGATTCTGAGCGTAGCGGTGAATGTATTGATTTTACAATGATATGTTTATTTTTAATTTTTAATTTTTGTGTCTTTCATTACCGTTTGAGGCAGTAAAATTGCTTTGATTTTATTCAACAGTATCTTGTTCGATAGGAAAGTGAATATATTTGTTGCATTGAGATCAAAAATTATTTTTTTAATAAACATTAAAGTTTAAATCTTCACAAAAAACTTAAAAATGTGCATATTATTTTGAGTTAGAAATTCAAAAAAATTTTATTTATACAAAATTTATAATAAGTTTGCCTACCTTTATCAAACAAAAAATGTCTACAAGAAAGTTAATAATTATTTTGTAGTTAAAAATGTATAAAATGTTCAACTTTAAAAATATGGAGATATTAATAATGGGATATGATATTTGGTTCAGTTTTTAAAATTACGACAGATTAAAGGTTATTTAAGTTGGATAAATGACTAATTGAATAAGTAGGTTTAGCACTAGTTACCATAACTACAAAAAATGCAAAGTAATACGTGGTTGGGATTTTGTAGTTAACATGAAAAGGCAGAATATGCCCTAGCATAATACAACTAAAGGAAATCTAATGTTCTTAGAAAAAAATGTTTTTATATATTATAATTGTAATTGTTTGGAGCATCTTATAGTAACTATTTAGAGTCCTGATTAAAAATTTCACTAGACTTATATTGGATTATAAAATAAAAGTAAATACGTATATAAAATTATTTTCATTCATTTAATATTAAATAAATAAAAATATGACTTAAAACGTGCTAAAAAGTTATAAGTTAATTTATCGTTTTTAAAACTTGTAGACTTATGTAAAATACAAAATTGGAAACAATGGATGCAAATGAAGTGGTATACATCATAATATATTATAATTTTATAATAAAAGAAAAGTTAATAATATTACCATGAATTTAAAACCTCTTTTTACACTTTATGATATACCTACGAAGAAATGTAATAATATGTCTGTACTATTCCATTTAATAAACACTGAAAAAACTGATTATAAATGCATGATGATATAAAAATCAAATAGTGCTCTCAATAAAAATATATACTATACTACTATATTATTGTAATTCATTTTAATATAATTTTATGAATTATAGAATAATGATAAAATAGTTTTAAAAATGATTAAGCAAACCATAATTTAGAGATATGTAATACGTGAATAAAATTAGAATTATATTCACATATTATGATTATATGAGAGAAAAAATATTTTATATGCTCTTAAGAAATGTTTTAATCATACCAATAAAATGTAATCACTTTGATTGATAACTTTTTATACCATTTAGATAAATATATAAAACAATTCCTTGAAAAAAAAACATGTTTTAAATCTCTATGCTCCACACTAAGTCGTAAAAACTATAAGTATATGGGTACAAAAATCTTTTCTTTTTATCACCTTACTCGATGTTATTTTACAAAAAACTCGATAACACGTCAGTATAATGTTGTGTGGTCTAATGATATTAGAACAAAAAAATCTCTATGGCCGTTTGTTGAAGACTATACATACACTTTTCATAACTCATTTTACAGCCCGTAAGAAGTGTTGTCTAAAAGGAATTTCATAAAAATACATATAAAAAAACGGTTTGACTTTTCAATAATATAAAATGAAATTATCTGTAGCCCTTTTCGCTGTTATACCTAGCATGGAATTGGTTTGAACGCAATCTACTATCTATACCTATCTATTTCTATATCATTAATAAATATAAAGTTGGTAAGTGGATGTCGCTCTGCTGTACAGTAGGTTACAAGTGGGCCATTGTATAATGGATTGTATTAAGCTTTAATTCAATGATATAATATCATTGTATAAGAAAACCAATTCTGAGCGGAGACGGTTTGTCAGTCTGGATTTTTTATACCTATTGTTATTATTTATTATAGCCTGTATGTTGAATTTATATTATAATATTACTATTTATTATTCGTCGCTATGGTGATAAACAAAGCGTTAGAAATTAAAATTTAATTTTTAGCGGTTTTTCGTAATTTGATGGTAGTTTTTCCCGTGCCATTAAATAAATATTGAGAAAATCTATGACCTCTTTAAAGTACCATATTGATCCAATTTGCTGAAAGATAAGGTACTAAATGTTGGCATCGAAGAACTCTTTCTGGTAGAACTTTTGTATACAGGATAAAAAATTAAATTAAATGAAATAAACACCATTGTAAAACCACCACACTCAGCTCCACTCAGAATCTAAAATGATTACAGTGATTTGGTTTGATAAGAAGTACTCGGTTATCTTGGAAACCACAAAATCTATGGATGCCATATAAGGTATACCATATAAGATGCTATAAGGTTTGATAGGTGGTTCCATTGGTGTTTGAATTGGTTAGGTGCCGGTGTGACAGGGAAACAATACCTCCAGATAATTATACCCTCCGGGGGTATGATTTTCCTAGGTCAATAGTATCCCCGGTACTAATTTCCTAGGATATTTATACCTCCAGTATAATATCCCTAGGATATCTGTACCGCCAAAATGTCATACCGGGGGGGTACGAATATCTTAGTATATTTATTCCCCTCAAAATAATATACCCGGGTTACCAATGTCATAGGATAATAATACCCCCAGTATAATATTCCTAGGATATCTATACCTCCCAAAATGTCATACCGGGTGGTATAAATACCCTAGGATATTTGTAAATACATTTTTGGACAGTACAATACTTTCTTGGTCAGTTAGTACAATATACATACATAATATACTACTTTTTATTGTTTATTTATTAAAGAGTTTACCGTCTTTAACATCTAAGGTTATTATTAGCCAAAAAAATTTGTTGGATATATATTTGGAGACCTTTGTCCCATTTATAATGACCTGATCATCTCACAGGTGATCCCGTCAAATGTCCGATCACTTCGGATTAGATAGGATATTGGGTTTGTGCATCTTCTTCTGACTCGTTGCAGTAGGTTTAGAGATTATTACGCAAGATAATTTTACATATATTTAATCCAAACTCACTATTTAACTGTCCCCCGGATTCTCTAGGGATGCAAACAATGAGAACTTGTAGAGAGATAAAATATTGTAAATTGTTATTGTCATATATCATACATCAACATGATAATGACAAAATTGGCTTGTGTTGTACTCAACGCATGTATAGCCAAATAAAAAATTAAAAAAAACACTATATTTATGTTGTAATTTTATTTTTATACTATCAAATAATATAAAATTGGAATAACAATTAGTCCATTTCCATATATATTACTAAAAAATTAAACTGTGCATGGTAAGACCTATTCAAAAATATTCAATAAAAATGAATTTGGAATAATTAAAAAAGAAAATAACGTTGAATTACTAAAATGTGAAAAATATTTATGCACAAAGCCCATACAAATAAAATCCGTTAAAAAATCAACTAACTGTCGAATTAACACAGTCGTCCAGTAAAAATTACGTTACAATATTGCATCAACATTTAAAAACTACAGTTAGTGCATGGTAAAATTAGTCTGTTACTCTATTGTAATATTTTAACAAAATCATTTTGTTAATATTATAAATTCATTGCTGATCCCACGCACTTCTTTGCCCGTAAAACATGTGTGATTGTTCAACTCCTTTTGGGTGCAACTCAGCCTCCCTGGTAGACAATATAACCACGTCTGATCGCGGACAATGTGCGAAAACATATCAAGTAGGCAATGTATGAACATTTGATTGGATTTTATGCATTTTATGCTTACTTGCACCTGATCTGTCAATGATCTTAACCGATGGCAACCAAATAGTAAGGACTAATTTTACTAATTATTTCTCCTATAATAAATAGCAACCATTTATAAACAAAAATGTCCACCTTAAATATCAAAATCCCCGTTTGATCATTCCCAGCTTGGACCTACGAAGGTGAAAAATAGTTTACGACCTATTCTTATACCTACCAAATATACAAAACAAATTGAATTCAAATCGGTAGAGTCGTTTTGGGGGTTTTCGACCACATACACCGTGACACAGGATTTGTATATATTAGGTAGGTTAGATAGGTAACTTTATATTATTCAAAAAACAACTATGATAATTATAAATCGAGTAATTGAATTCGAAACTCTCGAGACAAGATTTGTATGACACCTGTGAAAGTCACACGACCATGTATTCGTACAATTCTTTAAAGAACTATTGAAATGTTTATTCAAGAAAATATAACTAGCTGCAAACATTAACAAAAACGTAAAAAAAAAACAATTATCTAGCTATTATGGACGTCTATTATGGTACTTTTGCCTCGGTAAAAGCCCGTGGGCTTTTAGAATATAATCTGAATGCGGCATTATAATGTGTACGGCAATTAAGAGACCAACGTAACCTCAGCTTAGTCCTTCACATTTAAACACACACGGATTTAAACCACAAGTTCTCCCATTCACACAACAACTTTTTGGTCCACTAATTATAAATGATCAAATCTCACTGAAACTCTTGATTAACCGTGACCCATTCAAATGCGCATTTCAAATAAGGCAAATAATTATATACCTGTGAAAAAAGAAGGTGACCGCTCTGCTGTATAGTAGTCGAGAGTATCACGTCATTGAGTAAGTCGCTGAAAAGGATGGTGTAAATTCGATAAAAAATGCATTGCATCCGAAAAGTAAATCTGAATGAATCAATCTATCGGTCTATTCATTTTACTCAGTATATTTTATGATATATTAATTATACTGCTAAATAATATTAGTCAATTTATTTTACTATTCATAATATGGTACATTGAATTAGTCTATATCATAATAATATATTTTCTGTTATTACATTTTTCGGAAAAAAAAACTTACGGTAAAACAAGGTTTGAATAGCTTTGTGGTAGGTTTAGTTTAAAATTAATCTTAATGTTTTGAGCATTACCTACATTGTGTATATAAAATATAATGACGATATACAAATAAAAGTTTCAAGTCCACATAAATAATATTTTCAATTACATCGATATAATTAAAATCAGTAATATTCATATAAACATCTAATTTCGTCCAAATTTGAACTTCAAATGTCTAAAAAAAATAGTGTAATATTATATTAGTAATTAGTTTTGTACTCCTATGTTAGATTTAAGTAGTTTCAATAGATATCCATTATAATTATAATTATAAGAATTTTAAAAAATTGGTTGGTTAATATGTATTTACGCATATTGAAGTATATAATGTTTAAGACTGTAATGGTCTTGGGGTTTTTTATTTTTTTGAAACTCCTGTGCTGCTGTCAAAATGAACATGGGTCCGCGGATCCAACTATTTCTGGCTTCCCAAAAGCTAAATGTGTCCACATTGTACTTTTGTATACAAAAGTAACCTCAGACGAGCTAATATGTTTCACAATTTTCACAACAATATTACAACGTTGCAAAAGCATCTGTTAAACGTCTCTATGTCAAATCCTATACGTTTGTAAAGTTTGGTTATTGAAAGTTAGGTCAAAACGGTATTTGGCTTCATATTTCAAACCACAAGTATCCGCAAAATGACAATCAATTGTACACGATAGCTAAGGGTTGATTATAAAAAGATAATTGAAGTTTCTATTAATGCTTATAAGTATGGTAACATTGATTGGCAAAATGAATTAAGGCGAAGTACAACTTTTTAAACTTTGTACAATAAGCTGTATAGTATATGATTTGGTTGCTTTTTTTTAATTTTAACGATGTACTTTATTACATTTTATTTAGTATTTGTATTTGTATTCCTTTTGTTTATTTATTTTCATATTTTTACGTTTTACTTTTTTACGATATTTGACTATATATTTTCTGTACACACTCCAACAGAAAACACAAATATATTTTTTTTGAGTGGATTTCTATAAAACGCTGTATGGTCTGCGGTTCATGCTGGACCCAAAGCGATGGTAAAATACTACGGTTATTTCGTGACTCAAAGACTGACGTTCTTAGTATACCACAACCATACTTGATAATATAGTATTATATAGTAGAAGCGTGAGTAAAATCGTTCTTGTAAGCAAAAAAACTTCTGTTGATTTCTACACGTTTTTACGCCAGCTGAAACCGTTGCAATCGATCAGTGACGATATATGTAATTACCCGGCCCCATCGTCAGAAATCAACTGTACAAAATGAAGTTGTTAATGTTTTTTTTTTCTGTTTCAGCGTCCAAACCAACATTAAAATACAAGTTCATCGGTCATTTGTTGAAACCCGGTCCGGACGTTTCTCTCAAGTGCATTGCATTCGGCACACCAACTCCTCACATCACCTGGAAGTTCGACGGTAACGACGTCTCTCTCTCGCAAATGTAAGGAATATAATAATATTATAACTGTCCAAAACGATAATGTTCTGAATACAACTCACCGATAGTTGCATGCACGGGGCGCATCACGTGATAAATTTACGTTATTGAACATTACAGGCGTACAACAGTTGCACTTGTATGTGACATAGTAAATTATCACGTGATACGGTCTGTACGAATGAATACATTATGTTATTGGGTGCATATATTGTATCGAGGGGAACCGTGGTACTTAGTTTATAATACTATTATGACGTATTGTTATCGAGAATTTGATTACGATATTTTTCGTACAGGCGGATATCGGTTAGTCAGTATGTGACAGAAATCGGAGATGTCGTCAGTCATTTCAACATCACCAAAGTCCAAGTGGAAGACGGTGGTCTGTACGAATGCATTGTTTCCAATCGAGCAGGCCAAGTGTCGCATTCAGCGAAAATACAAGTTTATGGTTCGTAGGCTTAAATAGTTTATATTTTTATTTGTGGTTATCCACCTATAGAAGTTAAAAATTAAACTATTATATCGGAAAACTGCAAGATTATTCCGAAATCGACCTCTCTAAAGTTTATGTGTATACAATCGTCAATCGTAATACATAGTATTAATTGTCCAATCGAAAAAAATATATATAATCGTATATCAATATATTATTATAGTATCATAATATAAACTTTTGCAATATTATTTCAGTTGAAAATAAATGAAAACTAGTTAATGTCATTATCATAAAACCGGCACATAATTTGTACCACTAGGAAATCCAAAGTGTAATATAATTGTAATTAAAAAAAATATAGGCATGCAAATATTCTTCATAAAGTTAGTATGGAAACTGTTTGATAACTTTAATGGTTCGAGTCTGTAACAGCATATAGTAATTTCTATTACCTTACTGTAACAATGCAAGTATAACAAAAGTGCACTGAGTTGGAATTTATTTCTTTGAGAATACATGTTTCCATCTACTTATCACGTCTGTGTGTGAAGTTATTTGATTCGAAGTTTCAATGAAAATTAATGAATAATAATTTAATTTTATGGTTTAAAATATATTTAAAAAATATTACTCTATCGTGGTTAAAGCTAGAGATAAGAGTTGATCTATGAACGAAATAATGTGTGGGATAGGCACAAAACATATGCATCTATATAAGTCATAAAAATAGAAACTAAATCTTGCAGCTGCAGTGCATAGGGCAAAAGTTTTGTGCTAAAAACACGCATGCTATGCACTAATGCAATATGAGGTATAATAAAAGAAAATAAATCACTTGTTATCAATTTATATTTTATAATCATAACTATTTTTTTTCAGTATTATAATTATGTATTACCATGCATAAGTACACTTATAACTTGTAGAATTATATGCCTATATATTTAAAAATAATAAAAAGTATGTGTTTTTATGAACACATTAAAATAAAATATCATATAAAAATAATATTGTATTATGTAATATTAATTTAAATTATATATTACTATTAAATTACAACAGTCCGATCAGATTTACAGTGCATACTAAATAGATCACAAGACCCTTTTAGATTTGTTAGTTATTATGTTGGACCGCATATTTCAAGTTTAAACAAATTTCATAATCAAATGAAGGATAAATAATATACCAGATTTAAAGCATAGATTATTGACATGTAGGTCTGTACATTTTACTAGGGTTATAGCAATTATTGAACACTTTTATTTTATACTTATATATTTCAATTATATGAATTAATCATACAATTTATATTATAATATATTGTAATACAAACCATAAATTTAAAGTTCCTTCTTCAACATTATTAACGCATTTCGATGACATAAAAATAACTGGTAATATTAAATATTAAAGACGTTTAAAATAACACAAAAATATTATGTTTCATGATATCTAAAAGCTTGATAAATGTTTCTCGGCTATTTGGAATTATCCGGTTTAATTTCTGTAATATGGTTTGAGTCGATCTACTTCATATTATATGGTGGTTGGTGTGGGAGTTGAAAAATATTAAACAAATGTTAAGCGAGCATACGACGTGGGTCGGAAACTGATAAGACCATTCTTATTAATAAATATTGAATAGTTTACGTTCAACTCTTGTAAAAAAAAAAAAACACGACAATGATACATAAAAATAGTGTTATTTATTGATGATAATATACTGAAATTATTATTTAGACGAGCATTATTATTGTTTCCATAAAAAAAAATAAATAAACAAATCCTCAATTCTACGATTAAAAATATTTTCCTGTACCCATTATCAATCAATAATCACAAATAAAAGCGATGATTTTCGTTTTCATTAAAATATAATATACTGTTATTTATTTGTTTTTATAAACGTTTGTTATTTTTAATATTCTTGCATAATTAATTAATATTTAAAAATAAATATGAAAATGACAGTTTTAAACCGGAGACAATGTTTATTTAAAAAAAAAATGTTAATTTTTTTATGTTAGTGCCCAAAAAGTTATATTTACGTTCAAATTATAACGTTATACACTTTGAAAAAAAAACTATTGCAATTTTAAACATAATTAAAACAGAAAACGAAAATAATGCATTTATAAAATTGTTACACAAGACTTTATAACGTTCAATTAAAAAAAAATGAATATCATTAATCAACATTGATAATTAAGAATATTATTAATACAACCTAGGTACCTATTTTTAATCAAATTATAATTTTATTATCTCCAGTACACGGACAAACATAGAACCATATAAATATGTATTTTGGCTTAGACGGCGGGATAACCATTGTATCAAATCTGCTTCAATATCAAAAATTTTAATCTTTTCCTCCCCCCCTCCGAATTTCAACGATTTATCCAAACTCCTCCCCCTCACTTACTGGTGGCTAAAAAATAATCTGACGTAGGGTAATTAATAATGCTAGTTCAAGATGAACCTTCAACAGTTCCGCACAATATTCATGTAAATACGATACCTATTTAAGATTTTTTCTGCACGCTAGTATAATAATAAGATAAATGATAGTGTACGATAGTTGGGTTCTCAATTTGAAATACTCCAATATAATTTTTCCTTTTAAACACATTTCGTTGAAAGTGATTATAACTGATTATTGTTTACACACAGAAAATATCGATGATGAATGACTTATCAGCCAATGTTTACGAATTACTATGTTAAATGTCAATGGTTATAAATTAGGTATATACCTAAATGGTATGAGTTATATTATCGGTTAATATAACACTTATAAATCATAATTATTCATTTATTATTTATTATTTATTATTTATTTATTATTTATTATATATTTGATACATTTAACCAACTTTCAAAAATTTTCTCTTACTGTATGTTTATGACTATTAACTTTTAGATATACCAAACACTCAATTTTTTTTTTTCACATAAATTAAATATTTCAAGAAAATAAATTTCATGAAATTTTAAAACCTTATGTATAGTAGTATTATGAGTAATAAGTTAAGTCGAACTAAAAAAACCATTATATTACAACACTCGACGTCGCATTTTTCACGTTACAAAAAAAGTTTATCGAACATTTTTGACTGACCCACGGCCTAAAAACATATTCATGTAATTTATATTTTTGCATGTTGAATACATCATTTTATTATTTGATAACATATAGAAAACAGATATTCAATAGTATTTATAACCAGTTATGATATGTACAATTCCAAGTCGTGAAACCATATTTCGATCTATTGGATTTCAAGCATTGGAGAACAATCAAAAACTGATTTTTGTGAGGAATAAAATGTTAGGAGATGAACGCTATTCGTTTGCTGGTTCTTAAGAGTTTACCCATTGAAATTGTTATAAACTATAGTATATTGGACTTATTCCTGGACCAAAGTCGAAATATAACAGTCTGTCTCAAATTCTCTCTTGCGTTCAACCCACAAAGTGTTTTGTCGGTAACATAAAGTAAAAAATATTTTTTTTTTCTTGTAAACTAGGTTTTAAAATATTTAATACATTTTAATACCTAATAATACATCGAGTTATTGTTTTTTTACAATAACTGTTATTCATCGGGGGGTGAAGACATCTGAAGATTAGTTCTTCGTCATAGGTTAAGGTTATTCTTATATACATACGTATTGGATGAATTTCGCACACATTATTTCAACATCGTCAAGATATCGTAATATCTAATACCGTACAGTCGGCATCGAAACCGAAATCCGATCTTACTATAGGTACCTACGCAACGTGCACTTATCTGCAATAAGTCAATTATAAAAAAATTGCCTACAAAGCGCATAATACAATAAATATAGATACGCATCGGTGTAAGAAGTTGGTCGTGGAAAATGAAAAAAATCGATAGCCATTTCCTTGAAGCTCGCGTAGGCCTTTCGGTTTCACATCGTCGTCGTCGTCGTCGTGTATAAGTGCAGTGCGTAAGCGCATTGTTCGTGTTTCAAACGAGCCGTTGTCGAGCACCTGGTACAATAATGTAACAGTCTACCGGTGTGTCACTCCACAACCCCGCACGGACTGTTGAACGGAATTCAACCCGAAAAGTATTATATACCATCGTCGCACGTTAATATATTGTGTAATATTATAATATATTAACCGGCTGCACAATTAAACTGCACACTCAAAGCCCGCGACACAGGCACCCTCACCCATTAAAACGGACGATGATCTCGTTTTTTTTAAGTACAGAGCGCACGTGACGTGTGTGCTTGTTCGCACACGATCAATTAAACGTAATCATTTACGTATGAAAGCGGAGCTGTTAAAAGTGAAGTCGTTGACGAGGGTGTTACGACGACGGACTCGGACATTATTCGTCCCGAAACCGGACATATTATTTCCGTTGTGTCTTTCACGGTTTGCCAAACTCGATTACCGGGTTTCCACTTATTATATTATAACATACAGTACGTATAGTCCATGTAAAATTAAAATACAAGGTATATATATATAGGCAGGTAAAACCTTACTACTGGAGTAGTTGTAGGTTTTCACCTCGCGATTCATTACAGTATCGTGCTACTAGTAAAATATAATAACCCATAATTAATTTTAACTTGCACTGCTGTTACTGTTTAGACGAAATATTAAACTGTGTGTTATTGATGATTATATTTTTGAGATTCTGCAAACTTTCCTTTATACACTTAAAATTAATTTTTAACATAATTTTTGGTGGTGAATTCGTTAATATCTTTAACCATAAAATTGGCTGTTATGTTTTCAGAACCCAAACTTGTGTAATTTATCAAAATAGCGATTATAATTATAATTAGTTTGTTAGCTAATAAGCTGCCGGATAGAGTACCAAAATCATTTATCAAAAATATCAGCCTACACGATAATATATCAGATTTTGGTTATTATAAATATACTTTCTAAACAAAAACGCTATTTTCTAAATATTTCAATGACATGAATTTTGTCCATCAGGCTTAAAAATGTGAATAATTATTTTTGGCTTTGTACTATAATTTTGAAATAATGGGACACTAGACTGAAGTTATTCGAACGTTCCTGATTATAATACTATGGGAAATCAAAAAACCCTTAATAGTGAGTATTTGAAATCAATAAAACCATTTAAAAGGTTTCTAAAATACAATTTTCAATAAAGTACTTAAGTATTATGTATTTATATAGCTAGTATAGTATAAGTATTTTGAATATCTTACAATAATTTCGATCACGGTTTTGTAACAAAAATAAGATAATTTTCGGTGATTGGCATTTGTGACGAAAAAAAACACACCATAGAATATTAATTGATAATATCCACGATGCGCTGACATGTGACATTAACAAATATCGAAATAATATGTTGGCAGTCACTTTTTAGATACTCAAAACATATCTATTTATTCGATCGATTTGCCATGACTGCTGACGATTTTTGCCGTACGTCATCTATACAATCACCGGTGTGACTCTGTCAGCATCCTGCTGACTTTCTGGAACATTCACAGAGTGCGAGATAACTTACTGCATCGTCCTCATGCAAACGTAGCTCGTCGGATACAGCATAAAACATAATTATAGTAATAACACATTGTCGTGTGTTGCGTATCCATATTTTGATATTTGACACTATATAATATAGGTACCTTACGCGTTGTCCTGGGTCATAATGTTGTTAACACGTAAATTTAAATATTATTATTATTATTATTATTATTATAATTATTATTATTAGTATTATCGTTGTGCCGGTAGTTCTTATTATACACCGAGCCACTGCAACACCGCAAACATAATATATTTCAGCTAGAAATATGCGTTTTTTTCTCTCTTAATATGGACGTGCGTCTTGGGAATGTTCGCAATTCCAGAACTGAACAAAATGGCATCGTTAAAACAATATCGCCGAAAATGTTATGTGTGCGAAACGACTGCCACAGAAAGTTATTGCAATGTTCGCGCAAACTATTTTTCACACATCCACCTCAGCCAACGAGTCGTAATCAGTCCAAAGCTTGCAAATTGATGAATAATTTTAACTCGGTTGAGTTCAATAAATTAGTAAAACCAATGCAAGTGTGTAACTTGATTTCACGCGATACGTTCTATCTCACATAATATACTATACCGAATTTAAGAATCGAAATTAGTAGGTAATATATTAATATTATGCTGTTTAAAACGAATGGAAAGTTTTGTAATAAACTTATCTGGGTTTGGCTGAAAATTAACTCATAATTTTGTAAGCGACATCGTAATATGTGCACAATTTATTCAAGTTGAAAAATAAGTTAGTAAAACATCAAAGTTACTGGTTGAGATTAAAAATAACTACTAACTAATCGTATACATGAACTCGTTGGTGACCGGTCTTGAGTTTTTATCGCACAATCACAGATGTTTTAAATTATGCATATTCTTATTATTTTTTTATTTTTGGTTCAACAACAATAATATGATTATTTGTCATTTAAAATTACGTTTTTTACTAAAAGCAAATCTGTACTCCTGCGTTTATATATATTCAGTAATATTTATTGTATATAAATTGAATATTTAAATAATTGTAAAACTACATTTTTATGAGATTTATGGGCATTTCAGGTGATCCGGTGGCCAAGAAAACTCCTAAGATTATTGCGCGGGCTGGTCAACAATTGCAAATGACCTGTCCAATATCTGGATATCCAATTTTCAACATCAATTGGGAAAAAGGTAAACAATTGTATTTACAATTGTTTTATTTTTATTTTTATATTTTTTTTTTATTTCATACCATCACGTCCACCATATATATTATAAACATAACGTTATATTGTTATTATTTTATTTTTTAAGTACTTATTTAAATATAGGTGAAAATCCACTAATTACTAGAATATCAACATAAGCAATACAAATCTGACCTAATCATGGTCATGTTGAAGTATAGAATAAACAATTGAAAAGAAAATTATTTCTGATATTTAATTATCGACGAAAGATGGAAGTGTAAAGTTTCAAAGTTTAATATTTTTATATTATTGTTGTATTATTAACAGAACTCTATATTAAAATGGACTGTTTTCGAATAAACTTTTGTTCAACCATTCTTTTCTTTTTCAATAAACTTAAAATGCGATGTAGTTCAAACATATATTTTTAAATGTGGGGTGTCAATCCAAGACGTACTATTTACAATTTACATTTTTTCGGTATTGCTGGGTTTTTGAATGATTGAATTATTATTATAGAGAAAAAAATACTGTGGTATTCAAACCAAACAAACTATATTTTTTTTAAATAGTTTTTATTATGTTCCATAAGAATATTAATGTAGTTTAATGGCCTAAATTTAAAATTTACGTTTATAGATTATTCCAAAATGCACTATTTCCATCCAACGGTACTTACATTTTTACATAATTTTAAGAAATAAAACATTCATACTGTTCTTGATTGTTGACAGTTTTTGGAAAAATAATTTTAAAATATTACAAAGTTATTATTTTTGACACATTCAAATCTCAATATAGCGTAAAGTTAAGTTTATTGGTCTGCTATTGGTTATATTGAATTATTGGATAATGCTAAAGACTATAGTTTTTGCACAATTTGTTATCAATAAATAATAATACAGTTAGAGACTGCATGATTTATTATCTACTGAAAAAATATACAAGCAAATGAAAACTATAAATCCTCAAAATATTTATTTATAATATTTTAATATCGGCTTTATACAGTTTTAAGACCAGTGTAAATAGTAGGTTATGAATTTAATTCAATTCTGCTACCTAGCTTCCTACTTAAGTGCACTATGGCCTACTTTGAAATTTTGTATTTTTCAATTTTGTAATAATCAAGTAATTAGAACGTTTTTCTAATGAACCGCAACTATTTAACACGTGGATTTTTGCCTTTTTTTAAATTTAAATATAAATTTATTTTTCATAAAGAAAATGCGTACGTTTAGATTAAATACTATGGCATCATTCGATTTCACAGATTTCTCTATAATATAGTGTTCTACATTACTCTCTACATTAAGTGTATTCATCAAGTATTCAAACAGTTGTTGTTAATTACTTCATTATAATCTAACTTGTAACTGTTAAATTGTAACATGTTTACATAATAATTCAATATTTTTAAAATAACACAAAACATTTAAATTGTTTTCTGACATGTCCTGCGAAATTTTTTTTAATTTTTGAATGGGGCCCCAGAGTCCAAAAAGGACTGCATACGAATCAATAATTAACTAAATTTTGGAAATTTTGGGAATAGTACTTACGCTGTGGATTTTCACCACATGATTAATATTGTTGCTTAAATTTGTATTAAACTTTATTTCCAATATTCCATTTTAATGTGATTATTTATTCTCCGTACGCGATGTACAAGTAATTAGTGACTATATTTCTCAACTTTATTGAGAGAATTACTGTTGAACGGTAGTTATATAGGAATTATATTATATGTTCTACGTGAGTGAGTAATTTTGAATTTAAAAGTTTAAATATAGCGATCCATCATTAAATTAAATGTATGGCTATGAAGTAGTTTGACGATTTATACTAGAAACTTTCTATTTTTATCTATTCACATAAATCCAGCATCAACTTTAAATTTTAATTTAATGTTATTAAACCTCTACAAAGTTTACATTTTGCGATGTAAACTCAGACAGTATATACGTTATCTAATGAGTTTTTCAAAATTCTCTAAACTGATTAACAATGGTATATACAACAAGTTAATGGCGATAGTGATATGTCAAAGAAGGTTTTTTTTTGGTTATCAAACCTAATTTTAACAAGTCATTATAGTACATTTTTTCTAAATATTATCCAAAGTCATTAAACATCATTCTTGGATTAACCAGTAAACCTCTCACTGAAAACATCATAAGGGTTTCAGCTTTTAAATATACTCATAGTGTTTTTTTTTCAATGTCATCAATCACAGTTTTGGAGTTCAATCAACCACTAATATTACTTTATACGTAGACATTGTATTTTATTTTAATTTATAAAACAGTACTTTGCGATCCAATAAACATATCACTATTTTTGTTAGACTACAAAAATGGAAAATGTTTATTGCGTATTATGGGAAACTAAAAGGGAAAAGGTTAATTTAACCAAATTGTATCATACATTTATCATATACTTAGTAAATGTATATATAGTTATACCTAGTATATAATTATATAGTATCTATAAAATTATGATTATCTAATTTAACACAATGGGTAACACCTTTACATTTTTTTTTCAAATTGATTTTATTATTAAAATAAATTGTTTAAAAATCATGGTAATAATTAATTTATAACCGATAGTGGTTGATATATTGCTTATACAGAAATCATTTGAAGAACCAAAATTTTCTCAAACTATTTACAGATATACATGTTATAAATTAATTTATTTGTTAATGTTAGTACATTATTGTTTTAATAATGGTAATTTAACTTCACTAAATAATAATTTAATATAAAATAAGCAAGGTGCTAATAATAGGTTTCCATAATGATTACGGCTGAATAAGTGACTAAATAACAAGAAAATATAATAATTAATAACTATGCTTTGCGTGAATTGTTTTGAAAATGTCCAATATTACATGATGTAAATCCAATTAATTGGTACTTGGTAGTATTACCTAATTTATTTTTAAATTATAAGGTAGGTGTAGCGATAATTTAAAAAGTAATAACTGTTAATTTGAACGTTATAACGTGTCTGAATAAAATAAGAATTACCATTATATGTAGTGATCGAAAAAATGCCACAAAAACTGATGAGATTTGGTTAAAAATTAACGAGAGATTAATTCCTTATTGACAGCGGCTAAATGATTTAATTTTAAATATTGCAATATAAAATTTAAATATTACGTAGTTTATGGCTCTGACTTTCAAACAAGCCAAAATTATCGTGTTTAAAATAATGACAATTTTTATTTTATTTTTTTATCAATGGCACGTTTATTCTATGCAGTAATATGTCCATAAATAATGTACGATGTATACCTACGTGTTTTGAGATGTACTGAAATGCTTGGAGTATAATTAAGTGGCATACATATCACTGTGGGCATTATACGAAAATTGTCTTTATTGTTGTGCCCGTAGGGTGAGTTTCGCTATAACAACCAGCCAACAGCTTCCCCACTCGACGTCTACTTTATGTAAGTCTGGGTTTCTAATTATAGCCCGGAGGTTCATCAAAACACTCCGGCTATCACACTACAAACGAGCCACTCTTTTCCGCACACAAAGCTTCAGCCGTCGGTTGGGAAAACTGGTCATTTAAATATGTTATGAGCTGTACCCACCCCACGCCCACGCCCGTGTTTGTTTTGTTTCGTATTATATATCATAAAAAAAAAAAATAGGATTGCACGTGCTCCCCATACGCCCATGGACGAGTTCGATAAATTGTTAAGAGAAGAGATTACAAATGGTTTTTTTTTCCGTTTTTTCCTCTGCATTCCACCGCGTGGACCAAACTAAGTTATAAGGTACGCCGGTAGAGCCCATTGTGCGATATCCCTCGAAGTGCATGGATTGATATATAGGGATATATATATGTATTTATTTTTATCCTTCACATTGTTCAGTTTCTGTTCGAGCTTTTCTAATGGCATTGTTTTCCGGCGACAATATTCTACCGGTACATTACAAACAATAGGAGGTGCTTAGAAAAATAGCACACGGAAGAAGGGAGGCTCGATGTGTATGTATATATATAAATGTAGTAGGATTTCCGTTCGCAACTACCACTGTACTGGTTATTTTTCACTTTTCCCCCTCCGCTATTGTTTTATTACTTTTTGTTTATCTATACGCATACCTGAACATATATATGATATATATATATATGAATATATGTTTCCATCAGATAACAAGAGGTTACCCGGAGGGAAGTTACTGAACAAGAGACACAAGGTGTTTGCCAACGGTTCGATAGTCATCGAAAACGTGCAGAAAAAGACCGACCAGGGGACGTACTACTGCGAAGCTAGCAACGAAAAACACGTTGTCCGAGCTTCGGTCGAAGTCGTCGTAATAGGTAAGAATTAATGCGACGAGTCCAAAACGGCGACGCAATAATAACAATTATTATTATCATTATAATTAGGTAACAACAATGTTCCGTTTATTTCGGACGGTTTAATTTTTGTTGACGAAGATTAAATCTGTCGTAACGGAAATCGAAAAATAAATAAACTGATGGCTTTTATTATTATTATTATTATTATTATTATTATTAACTACCCAAAGGGTAGATATTAATTAATCACTGTGCAGATTTTAATTGATGTAACACGGGGCTAATACAAATATGCGCGTTCAGTCGGATTGTAAATTTAACCAACCGATAACTAATCACCGCCAACATAATAATTAAAGATGTCGTTAGAATAATATATTATTTTAAAATGTCTGATCCTTGTAACACGTAGAGACAATTTATAATATTTTATCAATTGCGATGGTTTTATTTCAATAATGAAATTAAATATAAATTTACACCAACGGGTTTGAAAAATAATGCGTACCTATGTAAGAATAGATAATATTATCAACGATCAGTTATTAATTCTTATTAGGTACAATATTATAAATATTTTATTTCATACCAGGTAGGTACTAACCAAATTTCAACATTAACAAATAATATTATACCAAAGGTAGGTACTATTATAACGTCAATACATCAATCAACTATAGTACCCGATAGGGAGTCACAATTTTACTTTAATTGCGTTTTAACCAATAAATAAGTGTAATAATTTATGGTTTACCCACAACGAACTTCTACGTTATAACTGAATCATAATAAACAACAATAATGAACAAAACATAATATAATATCATAGGTAGGTACTTAACGATGAATATATAATTGTCCATTCAACCGTTGTGACCATCAATAGCGCAACTTTCATTGACGTTGTTACTAATACAATATATTATTATTCTTTTTTTTTTCATAATCAAAACAATAATATTATTAAATACACATAACAGGCATGACTAAATTCATTTTTAAATATACATATCATTACCTATTACATTCTAAATTATATTAACTTTAGATACCTACTCTAAAAAGTTGTTGGGGATAAATATTTTTATTTAACTATATTGTTTTAATTAATTTACATGGTTGAAAAATATCTAGATACATGATGGAAAAATTTTAAAAGAAAAAATAAATTGTGCTATTTTACAAAATGATTATTGACTCTTACATTTATAGTGACCATTAAAAGGTCTTTACGATTTACAAGTTCATATGTTATAATAACAATATTATGTACAACATATGAAGGTTCAAATAATTTTTAATTTTAGTGGCGTATTTATGAATTTTTTATGTTACGTGTGAATATGAAGCAGGTCAGATCTTGTTTCAAACACACTTCTGTAGAAGGTTTCATTAGCGCAGCTATTAGGGAAGGAATTTGGGGATATAAGCCCATGAAATATATTCTTGGCGTTCCTAAATACGTTTTGGATAACAATTCACGACAAATAGTTTCAATAAGATAAATAATTGGCTAAGAACAAATAAGCTGCAAAACTGTTTCTTAAATTTGGCTATTCTCAATTTTAAAAATAGTGTTGTTAAGTTGTTAAAACATTACGATGTATTGAAAATATGTAATTCAAAAGATAAACTAAAATTGTCTTTATTGTTAGCTGTGCGGGCTAAGGTAGTGTTACTATCATTAAGAGTTATTTTTTTTCGGCACCTTACCAAAACAGAAATAAATGAGAACACCAACTGAACATAATATGTGAATATAGCTTCGAAAGCTTTTGTAGTTTACCGAGTACTAACAAATGTATAATCATTTATGTATTATATTTATATAAGCCACATTTAAATAAGCAAACAACTGCACTCACAAATAAAAAAATTACAAATATTCAACTATACCACTCCCACACTTACAAAGAGCACACTTTAATGGAAAATCTAAATCTAAATCAAAATAATCATCATAATATTTTGAATTTGTATAAATACTGATCAACTAATCAAAATAAATAATTAAAGTACCAAAAAATATCAAAATAATTTTTATAACATTTATTGTATAATGAATAATGAAAAATTGATAGTAATATTATCATAACTTCTTTATTTACTTTATGACTTTACTCATTGCGACAATAGTGGTAATGTAACAAGCCTAAATATACTTCAATCACTTTACCTTTTTAGTGTATTTATTATCTATCAGTAATTCATAAAAATATCATGTTTGTAAGTATTACCAACTATAATGGTTATCATAATTTACAATGGATTACTAAACATTTATATTATACTAGCTTATCCTGAGCACTACGTTACCTGTAAAAATTACAAATTTTAAAAATTGTGATTTTTCAACTCCTTTTGGGTGCAACTCAGCCTCCCTACGTCGGATCGCGGACAATGTGTAACACCATATCGAGTAGGCTATGTGCGACAATTCGATTTGATGGATGCTTGCACTAGATCTGCCCAATTAACCAATTCGTGGGTCTAGAATTAAAAGGTTCTAAATCGTTTTTATGAAATTGTCCAGGAGAGCAATTTTAAGGTTTGAGTTCAAATGTTTACTCCTTGAACAAAATGTTTTAAAAATGTAAGTTCTAAAGCATGCAGAAACTTGTATAGTTTAATTCACAACATTATAATAATAGTTTGGTGTATGGGTTGATATACAAATTATAAAATGATTAATATGAAAAGGTTCTATAATATTAGAATATTTAGAAAATGTTCATCCTAAAATAAAAAAAAATATATTTAATTAGAACTTTTTCATTCTTATTTATTATTTTTATTATTGTTAGCTGAAACCTTTTCAGAATAATGCTTTCTCATTGCTACCAATCTTCTATCACAAAACAATGTAATAATTATGAAACATCGAAATCTATATCTCGATCGTAAAATTCTGTTGAATATGAATAAATGTAATAATTATTAGGCTTATTATTGGTAGTGATTAATTTAATTAGAACCTTTTCATACTAACGTATTGTTAACAAATTGGTTCCATTAACCAAGCGTTTTCAATTTGATTAAATTGTGTTTATAATTAATTTTTTGGCGATTTAGAACCTTTTACTTTAAAAAAAATTGTCAATAATGATCGTATAATCATAAATATTAGCTTAAAAGATTCACCTCTGCATTTTAAAACCATTTTAGATAAAAAGTGACTTTTGAAAAAAATGCGATTTAGAACCTTTTTTATTCTAGACCCACGCAATGCCAACCAATAAAATAATAAATACTAATTTCTACTAATCATTTCTCATATAAGTTATAACCAATAGCAACCATCCATAAACAAAAAAATTCCACCGTAAATCTTAAAAACCAAATTTGAGCACCTCCCCGGGTCGAACCTATCTGTTCCAATTGTGAATCTAAATCATTCCAGGAACCACTCCTTGAATGCACACAAACAATTTCTTCAATACCGGACCAGCCGTTTAGGAATGCATAAAGGACACACATATAGACAGATAAACATTCATTTTTATATTATATATACATTTTTATGACACAAATATACATATTTTTGTTAATTTAATTTTTGTTATTAACGAAGAACACACATGTTAATATGATTGAGTACCAACGATTGATAGAGATATGGTGTAAATACGCCACTGATTTCAATATCTTATGATACCTACTTAATAAATCGTGTTATAATGATGGTCAAAAATCATTTTTAAATTAAAATTAACAGTACCAACCCCACAACGAGTTGTTAATTGTTCTACGCACCCTCATATGAAACGCAAAAAGAAAATAATAATATTTTGAACTCAGTTTTACTTATTTTTAAAGTTCGTAACTGACAATTAATCTTCCAAAACTTTCGGTACCGCAACGCAACGCAATAAGTAATAAATTGTCATGAACGTATGTGAGGGCGTGTGTGATGATTTACAACACACCATATCATAATATTCGCACACACGTCATTCATCCGACAGAGTTTATATTATACGCCATAGTTCTGTGTTGAAAATGTGTCGTTCAATTGACAAAAATGGCAGCCGGTTGCCGTGACAAGTGCATTTTTAATATTAAAAACAGTTTTGAACTCGCGTCAGCTCACCAACATATTGCGTTGCTTTGTGGTTACCCTCGAACGCTGAAAACCATTAGATAAATTACCGATCGACGACCCGATCTCTACATACGAAATTGTTGAATCTAGATACCTACCATAATAATATAAAATATAATAATTTTAATCGTAAATTTTACTCAATCAGTTGTTTCAGCTTCGATTAAAACTAAACGCAATGACTATAGTGAATACTTATGAATTATTTTTCCTGGCCATGCGAAAGTGATACATTGCATAAAATTCCAGTCTGGTTTCTAAGTCTACCTTAGGAAAAATATCACGTTTCATAATAAAATGAATAGATGATCACGTACCTATTGCCAATGAAAAATAATTTTGGTCAAAGACGACTTTTATCCATCAAGAAAAACAAATTTCTATTATTTCTATAAAGACAATCATTTTCTGATCATCGGAAAAATACTGTTACATTTTATTATATAAAAATAGATTATAATTTGCATAAATTAAAATTATAAATATAGCGAAAACTGGCTTTTGAGGGCTATTTAGATACAACGTCATCTATTGTTTTTTATATACGACACTGTTGACAAAAACACACACACACACCACAGAGTATCAATTTGTTCAGCATATTTCTTGATATTATACAATATAAGTTGATCAAATATAATTGAGTATATGGAATAACTGGGAATCGTAAAAGTATGTTTGAAGAATGTTGAAGAGATTAATTTTAAAATATATCTATGAATAAATATCCATATAATAGTAAGCTACGTCAAAATATTTGTAGTTTCATGCAACTGACATACCAATAGGGTGATAGTTCTTACGCTCCAAATATTTAAAAAAAAATCATCCATTATAACAAAAGTCAATTTCAGAAATAAAATCCCTTAAGTTTTCATTTCCCATGAAATTGCTTAAACGCGTATCTACGTTGCATACCTAACCAATACCTGAATATGTACATGATATATTATTTCATTAGTGCTGTTGATTTTGATGGCAATTTACAATTAAATAAAACATTATAATCGGTGTGAATCCAATAAACGTAAAATGGAAGACTTACACAAAATATGCACATTTAATTTAGTCATATAAATTAAAATAAGGTTGGTAAGAACCTACCTAGGTACTATAAGTTTCTAAATGTAATAAACCGAGCATAAACAGTTACAATATTGCAGGTTTTACCTTTTGTTAGAGATTAATAAGTATCTATTGGTACCATTTTAACACTTAATTTTGTATCCACCCCTGGTTATATGTACATATTATTACTATTATTATTACTATACATAACTGTTGTTTTTTAGTTTTTTTTAATTTAAATAATAACACATAGGTAATGTGAATATTTTGAAATAAGTTCCTACTGTTTAATAGTTATTGGCCACATAAAGGCACAGCTTGTGCATTGAAATTGTACTTAAATATAGATATTATAGTGATAGGTACTCGAGTTACGTAAACCAATAACGCAGTACTCAATTCGAGTAGAAAATTGCCAATTGGCTGAACGTTACATGGAACGCAATAATTTGTTTCCAATTCGAGTGTAATGTGCACGAATGAAATAAATATATTTTTACATTTCTGTCTCCGTTTCAAGACCTAACAGTTGCAATACATAAACAATTAAGACTGACTTGTGTCAGTTTAAAAAACATCTCATTAGCCGTCTCGAAATGGCTATTTTTTTACCACCGATATCTTGCAGCTTGTACAACGAATTATTCGTATCTAATGATGCACAATTTTCATCGACGACCAGTGACTCTATAATCGAAAGCGGATGACATATGTATAATATACAATTGTAAATTATTATTATATTTAAACGTCTAATAGGTCGCACCGCTAAATCAAGTCGTCCAGTTAATAGCAAAGCAAAACAAAAATTATGTACCGAAATACATTATTTATTTTATAAACATTTTACATTACATAAATTGTGTATTTGGATCAAAATAATAGATTACAATTGCTTATTATTATAAAATAAAAAGTTACAAACTTATATGATAAAATAATAGTAAAAACCATAGGTCCCAATTCTGCAATTAATGAACAAATAAATTTAATTTTAATTTATAAATCAATCACAAAATCCAATAATTTATTATGCTAAGAGGGTATGATAAGTGGTTTTATTATTTCATTCCACTGACATTTACTCAGTTCACTTCTGTTTGATTCAAAACTCTTTCAATCTTCTTATAAGTTATAACACAGATAATTTACCAAATAAGTTATAACAGCTATTATTATTTTTGTGGATCTGACATAACAATATTTAAATGTGTAACTGCGTAAGTAGGTGACACGACTTTTAGCAACGAAATAAAAATTCTAAAGGATACATAAGTAAAATTATGTCCAGTAAAGTAAAAGTTATAATTTATTTTATATTTTACTGATGAAAACATTTTATTGCTAAAATAATTTTGTTCTTTTTATCCCACATAAGAGAAATCTGTTTGGCTTCTTTTACCGATATTTCATTGCCACTCTTCTTTTATTTTTTTTTTGTATCGAATATTATTTTTTCTCTTGTCAGTGAGCCTGTCCGTCAGGGATACTAGACTTTTTAATTAAATGGATTTGCACTTAAAAAAATATCAAATTAAAACTATCGGTTCCCGACCGTTGAGTTGTTTAGGTGGGAGTTCCGTTTCGTTCCTTCGTTAGGCGTTCTAAACGGTAACTCTGTAAAATGGATGATTGTCGTAGTATTATTATATTTTACATTTCCGGAATGAGGAGACTTAACCAAATGCATTATTTAACCGCATAGCGGTTGCTTGATGGTCGAGGTCGACTCTCCTGTCTTGAACCGTGAATCACACTGATATACAGACAAACTCATACACATTACACATACGCACACACACACACGAAAACTCACCTACACACACACACACACACACACACACACATGACACAGTCACGTGTGGTTACCCATGTTACGCGTGTATTGCAGAACCGCCGCACATCCATCCGTTCACGATAGGAGACGGTTACCACGAAGGTGGTCGCGTCGGATGGCAGTGTTTCATAACCAAAGGTGACGGGCCGCTGACGATCGAGTGGCTAAAAAACAACCAATCGCTGGACCTGACGTCCACGCCGTCACTGTCTGTGACCTATCAGAACGAGTATAGCAGCTCGGTGCTCATCGAGAGCATACGATTGGCACACGAGGGCAATTACACTTGTCGGGCGACCAATCCCGTGGCCACGGTCGAGCACACGGTCACGCTGACCGTACTCGGTACTTACTCACGCCAGCGCGCGCGCACACACACTCACCGACACCTTTACACGAGCACATTATTGTACACGTATATTGTTGTTTTTGTTGTTGTTGTTGTTGTTGTTGTTGTTGTCGTTGTTGTTGTTGTTGTTGTCGTCGTTTACGTTGATGTTGTCATCGTTGTTGTGACCGTCACACTGGCCTTTCATTGGTATAATGCCTTTTAACTGATCACGTCGTATACAATCGTTTTTGTATTTTTTTTTATTTTTTATTAACTTTATGTTATTTGAAACAAACACAGCAGACCTAATCGTCTGACACAGAAGTTTTTCTTTGTTTTCTTAAAATGTATGTGTTTTGTTTATAATAAAATTAATTTATATGAATTTTAATATTAAATATTATGGACGAATAAATTGTAATTTAGTATTCAATAGTGGATGTTTTTGGATGGGCGAAACAGTTTAATGTTTTATATTTTTTATACATTTTGTTACTAAGTAAAGAAATACGATTATATCGAGTTAATAATCAGTAACTGTTTTGGCCTTTTAATAAAAAAAATTTCAAATTTCAAAATACAGCTTAAATCTACTAATTAATAATATATTGAACGGTAATAATAAGAGCCAATCCTCACGGTCACAACAACGATAATTTTTTCCTTCGTTTCTTGACGGCATCACCACCACAGAACACTTTGTCGCACAATCACACACACGCGCTCGAGTTCTTCGAGATTTTATTTTTCAAGCACACGCTGCGATCGCACAATATCACCGCCACTTCCAGCATAAAAAAATATTATGTATAATATTTTTGACAACTGTAAATTGTTATTTTTTTTTTTAACACTGTTGTTATAGTCCTTCCACTGAAAATTCACTTCGCTCACAGCACCAGTCTTCTTAAATATGCACAAGCACCATTATATAATATTACAATATATTTATGTACCTACTATGTTTTAGCTTATATTTTGTTATTATTTTTATGATAATATCACGCGAGTACATTATGGAATCGGAGCACATATTTTATAACTTCTATTGTATTGCATCATAAAATAACAACAATATTATGTTATTAGGTATTATTATATTGTAACAGATACGCATGTGATCGGTTCCAGAGCGTCGGCCACCATATTTGCCAAAAATATTATTATCACGTACAAGCAAACTTATCTCAATAATAGATACTTTTTGAACAAGCCTCTGATATGTAGTTGTTCCTTTCTGAGTGATAGTAATATCATTATATAAAAGTATAAACGCCATGTGACAAATTATTAGAATGATAATATGTAGGTATATCAGTTACACGAAGAACTCTCGGGTGTAGTATGTGGTCGATATTTATTAACAATGTCTCTGTAACCTATACCTACATTAATAAAGCCACAGTCGCTGACAATGACCGCACTGTGTATAATAGGTAAACACTAAACCGGTCACAGCGTTTGTATACTTTATTAAAGCGCACTTTATTTCACAATAATTATTATCATAATATTATCGCACCAGTAGTGTTTTTACACTCGAATAAACCGTACACATACACACCACGCATAATGCGATCTCACGTTCACATTTATAAAACAAATATGAACGGATGACTTATCTAGAAAATCCAGATTTTTTGTATCAATTATTAATTTAAGATAACAGCGGGATGATGACTGAAGAAAGAGGACCTATTATATGTACTGAGCTATAATTTTTCATTTTTTCTTTTAACAAAATTAAATAATAAAAATAAAAATTCAAAATTACAAGACATAATATTATTTTCTCACTTTTGAGAATGCGTTCGTTCAAATATTTATTATTTCTGTATTAAATTGGGCTCGGTTTCGGTTGTCCTATGCCATCGACAAGTGCACGTGAGTTGTACGTGTGTGTGTATGGGTACGTAGGTGTGCACCACGAATTAAGATACATACAGGAGACGCAACGAGTCAATTAGAATAAAATAATATTTATTATTTTTCGATTCTGGTATAGGCTATTAATATAGTAAGCTCTAATACTACACAAATCGGGGAAAATACGTATACATTTTAACTATACTCTGTTCAGCGAGAGACCGCACCGCTCACCGATGAAAAATGGTTTCCCACGCAGCACACCCTGCCATTGTGGAACCGGTTTCGATAGCATGGTGACGCGGAGGGATGCGCAGAATCGACGTGCTCTCTTGTTGAACAGAGTATAATAGGTACTGCAGTGATCAAATTAGTGCAAAAGTTAGGTTTGATATTGTGTTCATAGTGTTCATATACCTTCCCTGTTAACGATGCATGCCATTATTCTGGACCAGAAACCAAACGACAATAAATCAGTTATATTTTGCCACCGGTTATTTTATTATTTAATAATTGATAACTGGCACTCGTTAGTCGTTGCGCGTGTCTCGCACTTAAGTCACTGTCTGTAAACTCGAGCAACTAAAGTAAAGCTGGAACTCAGAGTATCAGACCACCCACCCCGGAATACAATTTATTTAGCTCTGGTCTCTTGGCCGTTTGAATAACGCAGCACATCCATTTGATTGGCACAGTGTGGTCTAGTCCAATATTACCTATAAGGTACCTATAAGTGTGCGTTTTAATAATCATCGTCAAATATTTTAAATTACTATGGAACTAAGTCCCTACAGAGTCCAACATTTTTCGAAATCTTTGTAAATTGTTTAATATTGTGCACATGGGAGGGATGGACGGTTTTATTATGTTGCTGTACCACTATAGTTGTGCCTGCGTTCACGTTTCGTCTAATTATTATGCCGAACTGCAGTAAAGCGTCTTCATTACAATATGATATCTCAATTCGTGTGGCGTGCACTTAAAATATTGGTATATTATAATAAACACATGAGCACAGTTTTTTTTTTTTTATTTATTAATTTAGTCTTTGCACGGATATCGTAATTGTTACTTATAAGTTATAATATACATGCACACATATTATAATACTATATGCTATAAGAATAATTTTGCCAGAGCATCTTAACTCTGAAAAATCGAATAATATTTTAAAACCAAATTGGCCCAAACCTCACATATATTATATATAATATATAAATATAATATACTGTTGTGGCGTATGACATTTTTATACGATTATAGTGTGTGATAATAATAATATGTGTGCGCGTGTATTAATGCGTATTTGCGTCTGTTGCCTTTCTTCCCGCCGCCGTCGTTTCTGTTTTCTGTTTCCAGCGCCTCCAGAAATCACTCCGTTTTATTTCTCCGAGCTGACCGAGGGCTCTAGGGTACAGGTGGCGTGCACGGTGCACCAGGGCGACCTGCCGCTGAACCTGACCTGGCTGAAGGACGGTGGCCCGGTGTACCGTGGTCCGGGCGCGGCCGCCGTCACGCCGTTCAACGCGTACTCGACCATACTGACCATGAACAACGTGTCCCGATCCGACACGGGCGACTATACGTGCGTCGCCGCCAACCCGGTGCACAGCGCCACTTACACGGCACACCTGAACGTCAACGGTACCCCCTAAAGCCAACACCCCCCCCCCCCACCAAATAAAAACAATCGACCAAAAAAAAAATATATAAATATATTATATACAACTCGGGGTAACCGCGGTGGTGGTCCCGGTTACGGCCGAGCTCGTGGCAGTGGCCCGGGGATGTGGGATTTTCGTAGAATAGTATAATTATATTGTATTACACTAATGGGGGCATTGATCGAGTAATATAATATGTATTACATTTTTATTTATTTAATATTACAGCCATAGGAATAATATCATAATGTATAGGTACATAGGTACAAATATTAAACAATAACACTATTTTGTAATATAAAACGGAAAAGACGAACAAGTAGAAACAATGACATTTTGATGTTTTAATGATGTATAAATAAGTGAACTTTTTAGAAAAATGTTGTAATTTTAACAAATGTTCATAGGTTTTTTTTAGTTTTTCTTGTTTATTTTAAAATATACTGAACATTTTTAATAATGACTTCCCAAAAGTATCGATTAAATCCAACTAAATACAAAGGATTTTCATCAAATCTGATGTCCAGAACATTTTTCCCGTAGAAAATGTGTCTACACAAGTTCAGACACAATAATAAAAAAAAATATAGAATAAATACACGTCACTACAAAATCAATAAATTCAAAGTTAAATTCAAAATCGATATAAAATAATTGGAAATTAAATTAATATACCACTGACACTATCATAGGTGCCTAATCGTAGTGACCGATATTTCATTGGCAAGTTAATAAACAGGATTTTTATAACACTTAGTTAAAAACGTTTTCGGACGTAATTCACATTCTACATCTGAAAACAATTGAGTCCGTCTTGTAATTAAAACGTCATAATATAATATTATTATGTTATTACCATTCTCATTTAATTCACCATAGTTTGGTCATTTTAAAAATGACGGTTTAAGCATATTTACAGTTTATTTTATATAGGTGGATCGTGGATAGAAGTACTTAGATTCTATATTATAGTGACTAGTTTGACGTAAAAAAGTACACAGGATGTCACTTATTCATGATTGGTTTAATTCGAGTAGACATGTTTTATTAAAATGTTTGACACGATAAACACATCGCATTTAATGTAGCCCATATGGAATGATAACTATAGTGATATACTGTTCAAGCCTGTCCATGACTTAAATAATAATATGATCTCCAATTTAACAACATTTTTTGTTTTCTGTAACATAAATAAGAAATATGATTATACTAGTAGGTAGGTATTACTATTATAGCGATAATAAGTTATACATTTTTTATAACACCAATTATTTTAGTTGGTTTTAATCTATGTATATAAACTGCTGTATTAAAGTACCTATAATAGTAATGCTTTGATGTGAAATAACCACATCTTTGGTCCACTGCGAGCTAGCTGGCGAGGTCATTCAATGATTCGTCTATTTTAAACAGACATTTACGTGCCTTTTCCATTATCTAATCATGTTTTAATTATTTTACTAAAATATTTTTAGGCGAATCTTAAATTCGCATCACTTGTTTTTATATTGCTGCATGTTAACCGCACTTGGCACCGTAATCACATAATGTTTGATCGATACCGACGAAATATCATGTTCAAAAAATAACAGAGTCTTGTTTATAGTACCTCCTGAATGGATAATTGAACCCAAGGACGTGAACGTTGTAAGAGATGACCAGGCAGAAGTCAACTGTTCCGCTTCAGGACATCCTAAACCGACGATAAAATGGAAAAAGGGATCCAGTAATAAATGCTCATAATTATAGTTTTGTCACATTTATGCACGGAAATAATTGTAATTAACTATATAATTTTAGGTAAGGATTCAGATCAGTTTAGTGAAGATGTAACTGATAACGTGACAGCTGATGGCACCCTGGTCATCAGTAAAGTGACGAAGAAACACGAAGGCTACTACGTATGTGAAGCAAACAATGAAGTCGGCACGCCCATAATTTCTATAATTCGTCTAAACGTACAGGGTGAGTGCTGCTTTTAATGTGACGTAAATATCTTGCAGTCTTATCAAATAATGAATGATAATAATAATAGTTATAACATAATAATATAAGTTGAAATAATGTGACACTTTTCATAAAAATTAATGGAGAGAATGTTTTGGTAATCAATAATGGTCTCTTCCATGTGGTTTGAAAGTAATTTATTTTATTCTTATTATTATTATTAACTTAATAAATGCACATCATTATGGTAGTAAATTGTAGCTTGAATATTGGGCAAATGCACATGTTCCAAAAATAAAAATCTTGTTATTTAACCCGTCCAGAATAAAGAAGACATGCTATCACCAAGACAAAAATGGACATCAATAATTAATCGAATTAAGAGAGGATGTGGTAGATTGTAGCACTCTTATTAAAATTACACTATCATAATAATGTGATGCGTGACTGCGGTGGACCAGAAAAAACTATGAATCACTTTGTAGATACATTCCCTAAGACATAGTTGGAATAGGGCTTATAGAAAAACATCGAGTTATCTATGAGTCCAAATAATATGGTTAACGAACTTGACTTAGATTTTTAAAATTATAGTAAAGATTTTATTTGATACTAAGTTTCATAATATTATTTTATGTTGATGATTATATCAAAAACGGCTTCCATACGATTATTATATGATTCTTTTTTTCACTATTTCTTAACTTTTATGATTTTTTGTAATTTGAGATTTTATAGTGTAATATGTATTTGTTTTATACGCCATACGATATAAATAAATAAATAAATACATTATTACTATCGGTAGGTACCTACTAAATCTTATCGACGATAAATCGTCTTTATACGGTTTACGCTCGGCGCACACTCAAATGTGCACGATGTACGGGTGCGTAAAACCATTTACCCTGCTCGAACCGACAAAACACGACGACGACGTCTCATACGTCTCATATTATAAAAATAACATTATTATTATATTAAAATGGGCATCGCACAACATAATATTATAAACACGATATAGTCACACGAATCGTGCTGGTGACGGTTGAGCGACGACTTGTCAATAGGCCAATCTATCACGAGCAAGTTTTCACAGGGGGTGCTAAAAAAAATTGAGAATACAAACAGGAAAAGTTATCTCAGTGCTTCAGCCGATTTTGTTCGACGTGCGTTCGAAATACAACCGGGTCCCGACCGTGGTTGGTGGTTGCGAAATGATACCGTGACGACATATTATGAAAATCTATTATGAGGTCGCCGCATACACACACGCATAAATGTACGTGTGAGTGCACGTGACGGAGGTGTGTAAATATTTGTACGAAAATATACTAGAATATTAAGGATTCTCGTATATGTATGTAATATGTATATATTTGTGCACTCCGGGAGACCCTACTGTCGGTTCGAGTTATTTACTCTTTTATTATGCGGTTTCCGACCTTTTTTTTCATTTATTTATATTTTGTATGTTTGTGTTTTTTTTTCGTCCAGACTTACCACACATTATACTTCCGAATACGAAATACATGTCGATAAACGGTGGTGTGGCATCCATGGCATGCGAGGCGACCGGAGACCAACCGATACACATATCGTGGATCAAAGGATCCGTCCAACTGAACTACAAAAGCGCCAATCTCAGGTAACTAATCCTCTGCAAGATATATTATCATCGTTATAAAGTAAACGTTAATATTATTTACAGATGCAAAATATACCCTTCCAACGTCATACCTATAATATATTGTATTTTGCATATTAATATATTATCTTGACGATATTTGATCCTTAATGTATTTGTACGTCAAAGAAAAATATTGGTATATTATACATATAGCAGACTGTTCATAGTAGGGTTAATTAAGTGTAGTAAGGGGTAGGTTATACTAAAGTATATTATGCTAACGAAATTATCTAGATTTTAAATTGACGTTTTTTCATAATACGATATTGATACGTTGCAATATTATACACGAATGTGTAGCATGTGGAATCTTAAAATTAAATGTGAACTACAAAATACATTATTTGGCTTTTTTTTATAAATATTGGTTAACTTTTAATTCTCCAGAATATACTTTAATAAAAATGGTAAATTAATGGGCTTTAATATTATCAACACTTTTACACGTTGACTAATTTTTCGTAACAGTGTAAAACTATAGAAAAATATTAACAATGATCTAGGTGTACCTAAAATGCCTATCCAGAACGCCGTTTGACCATAGCGTTTTTAATAAATAAATAAATAACTTGATGAATATTTCTAGACAATACGATTCGGGATAAAATTTACTGTATGGTGGTGTTAACGTTAAAACAAATGAGTAAAAAGTAATAAAAAGTTGCATTAAAATGTTTCTCGTAGATTTAAATGTTTTGTCATTATACATATAATATTATTAGAAAATAATTTGTAAAAAATATTTATTGTATAATGCGAAGTGTTTATACCAGAAGAATTTAATGCTCAAATACAAAAAATGTATTATATATTGTTGATTAATATAACAAATTATGTTCAATAATATATACTGAGTTCCATATTTAAATTACATTTAATGCGACAATATATTTCATACATATTCTGCGATGCAGTGTGAGTTGAATTATCGATTATTTGTACATATTGTATTATACCACTCTAAACACTTAAAGGAACAATACGGTTTTGGGTTTTATTTTAATGTTTTGAGGAACTAACTTGTTACTATTTATGGTGAAACGAGTAGTATAGTCGTATATTATTAAATATTATTATGTATTGATTATCATATATAAAACATAAATTTCACTGTAACGGTGATTTATAGTTAAATCATGAACCGTAACACGTTTACTAAGTACAAGGTAATAAAAAGAAATATACTGAATATTTAAACTTGGCATTTAACAATACAAATAATAAATATATATATATTGTATTACAAACGACTGGTATACGAAAAATGTGATGAATAAATTAAGAACTTTGCTGACTTATCTTCAGTTAAATATATATTTTAACTGTATTTAATAAGTCCACTTTTTCAACAAAAAAAAACTATTAACACCTTTTGTAACTACTTTGTTGCATTAAAATGTTTTTTTTAAGTGATTTCAACAAGTGTACGAATTTAATGCGATTTTCAATCCAAACATCAAAACTTATAATATATAATGCATTCAAAATATTTTTAATTATGCAACTGTCTAAAAAACTTCGTAAATACCTACCTATTATAATTCGACTGCCCCAACAAAAAATGCATTAAAGTAATTATAGGTCTTATAGGCCTAACTGTGTTATCTCTTTCAAACCATTCCGGCTATATAATTTAACTTAGGTCTTATTTACTATTTGTTTGAAATTAATGTCCATGTAAAATATTATATAGATAGGTACAGCCAAAATATAAACACAAACCCGTAATTCTTAAAATTCAAATCTTAAATCATTACAAGTGGCCTTAGTAGTCTTATGTCATTTTTACAATAATATCTGAACATTTTAAATCTTCATAATCATTTCCTAACAAAAAATGGCATTACTTTTTGATGGCTTATTCTGCGTTCAAATATTACGAACAAAACAATGACAAAAAAACATGATTCATGAAACCATTAATTTAATGATATTTGCGAGACATTTAAGCTTCGTAATAACATTTTAAAAATACGGGTCAATAATAGAAAATGGTCTATTTGTAGAGAAACAGGAAAATATTCATGTCTGCCTACAAAAAAATACTCAATTTAGGTACTATACTTCAAATACGCCCTCGTTGAAATAATGGTAATGCATGAAAAAGTTAAGGTATTATGAACACGAATACATTTGTAGAAACAATATTATGTAGTTGCGAGGCTACCGAGACAAAATAGAAAATATAATTTTTTCGAAATCCGGTCACGTAGTTGAAATTTTCTCCGGCGACACGTTTTGTTTGTGACAGCATTGTAAACCCAATGTATGGCTAGACTTAGAGATTTTTGAGAATGAACTAAATATTAATATTTATGAGTTTAAAATAATCTACAAAAAAAATTAGCCTTGTAAATCTTACTCATAAATCATCTGGTCACGATGTCATTTGGACATTTTTTTTTATTATTTTGTAAAGTGAATATTATTATTGATAATTCGTGTTTTAGTTTAGCACGTGACTACATTATTTCAAAGATATACTATAATTCTCTAAACCAAAATGTATCTACGTCCACACAGAAATATTCTTTCAATAGTTATAAAATATAAATTAATAAAATAACAATCAGTTACTCCAAAAAGTAATTAAAATTACATTTTTATTATACTATTTTATAACACGTTAAAAATAATATATCAATATTTGTTTGAAATCATAAGCTGTGATCATGAAAATTCTTTGTCTATTGTACATAATTATCAAAAAGTTTGAAAACTTAATAACATATTAGAAAACTTACATACAATATAATATGAGCAGTAAAGATACTATACTTTCTACTTACCAATTTCACTAGAGACATTAATATGATGATTACAATATTATAATACTATAACTATACAATTATAAGACTATAAGCATGTAAATAATTCTGAATCATAACAAAAATGGTTTGATAAACCTGTTAAATGTAAATGAGTTTATAATAATATAGTTTTTTTTGTCTATAATATTATACATATTCGTCTAAAAACAATAAAAAGATTACGATTTAAATGTTGAAACACTTCAAACGAGTTATAACTTATAGTAAAACTGATGAGCATTTGTAAAAACCACGTCTTTTTAAAAAATTATAAAAATTCCTATTAAAATTGTATTGGAAGTAAACCTTTATTATGTTAATATGGACGTTTAAAATTTAGCTAATTTTTTAAGGAAACAACTACGTTAAATGCAAGCAACAGCTGATTATAAAATGCCAAATAATATAATAACCGATGATACAACTAAATAATTGTACTATATTTTATGACTCGTAATAACATAATATTTTCGTTTGTAGATATCAAACTTTATATTTTTTTTTCTTTATAGGACTATACCTACTGTTGCAATCCAACAACAAGAATACACTTTTTAATAATTTCTTATGTTATAATATTCTCGACAGTTTTAAAATTTCATTACAATGGGATTCATATTCTATATTTATCATAATAGTTGAATAACAGTGCAAGTTTAAAATTAATTAAAATATTAAATTTATTTTAAACTGCATAATACATTAAACGTAAATATTTCCGATGATTTAATAACGTACATTTATTATTTACTTATGAAAACTGTTTATTTTCAAAACTAATAAATCTTATATAAAATAATTCAACATTAAAAACAAACATATTATGAAATGCTTAACTAGATAGTCACCGTAAAGGTATCAAAAATTATAATACATTTATGGTATGTGGTTTTTTACAATGAATCATACCAACCGATTATAATATAGTACCTAATTGACAATATTAAATTTGTAACTCAAGTCATTATTTTTATATTCATATATCATACAAATAATCTCAAAGTACTCTGGAAATATTTTAGTATGTTTGTAATTTTATTTGTTTTAAACAGTTTATATTAAATTTAAGTAATGCATTCAACTGAAATATGAATTAAAAACAAGATTCATATAGAATTATACTGATGTGTATGTATTTATATACAGTAATAATTTGTTATTTCTTTCATAATTTACTATACACTAATTTTGAAAATGTCCATTGACCCATAATAATTGTGATTAAGGACTATTTCTCCATTGTTATTAACTGTATTTTATAAATTATACGTATTTGAGATATGAACGCGTTTTAAATGAATAAATCCACTGATAATACACTGTTGTTTGTCAATAGATATAACGTAGAGGAAATGTACACTGATACATCTGTGAAGTCGAAATTGATTATCAGTAAAGTGAGTGCCGCCGACTCGGGAAGGTATGTGTGCGTTGCTGAAAATTCGTTGGGGAAACACGAGGCAGCCATGGAATTAGAAATTAAAGGTATGTCAGACACCAAGATTTCTAGTGATTTATCTCAACATTACTTTGTAATTAACTTTAAATTGTTTTATATAGTTTTAGGATCTCCTCCGGATGATCTATCGTGCAACGTCACCACTCCTAACAGTGTGAGATTGCGATGGACCGACTTGAATGCGAATAACTTAATGAACGACTATGTGCAGGGATATGTTCTTACCTATTCAAAGGTGGTACCTGCGGATGACTTGATAAGTGAGTTAATATTTTAAAAATTGTACGCACAAAGTCTTACAAAATATTACAATTATGCTAATTTATTGTTCACCCTAAAAAATGCATTGATTTGGTAGACAAATAAAAAAATCTTTTTAAAATTATTCTTTGAAGTATAACTATGCTATAATGCATGCTATGCCTTTTTCTCCAACAAAAAAATAAACTACGATTTAATCCAAATAGAATGCTGTTATGTTTTTGTTTGTACATAAATACAAGAATATTAACTGTATAATCAGCGCAGCTATAATATGTTATTGGTAATATAATTAATAATCAGAGAAAATTATTTCCGTGTCATAATTAAATTATTCAAAATTATTCGGAAGTATTCAAATTAGCGTAACGATAATTTAGTGAGCTACCTTTTACGTATAGCAATAAACGCATTGACTTTTAGTAATTTTACAGCTTTGTAAACATCGATTGCAACACTAACCGATAGAATATTGATAACTTGAATAATTAGAAATAACTTGAATCACTAAATTAATATTTTATGTAAAAATATTAATCGTAAATATTTTTCAAAACATGAATGTATCGATAAGGTAATATAATATATAACTCTAAAAACATAATACTTTAATAACATACAATTTCGAACAAAAATATTTAAAGTGAATATATAAAATTTTATGTTGATTACTTTTTTTTATCATTAAAACAATATGTATGATACACAAATTTCATTTTTATTTTATTATTAATTTTGAATATTATACAACTAGTTTTACAACTGGTACAAGTGAATCAAAATTATTGAAGCATTTTTTTTCTCACACTAATCTAGAACACAATAATTTATAAAAAATAGCAAATATTAGACATTTTAGATTCTGATTGTAGCGATGAATGTAATGTTTTTACAATGATGGAGTTATTTTACTTTCTATCATCACTCTTATGAATGTTGATACATTTGAGGTGCAGGTAAAAATGCTCTAATATTCTACATCAGTATATTTCCTGAAAGAAATATTACGGGAGGTTAAAATTTAAAATGTCTTGTATTTTTTGTAAGCGTCGGGAATAAAATTTGGATAACATTTATTTGATTTTTTTTTAGTGCAACTCATACATTAATAACCGTAAACACTTAAATTTTTAACTAAATATATTTTACATTAAAATTTTCCATACATGGTAAATTTTTCAAAATATTTTTTCTCTTTTTGACAAATTTATAGCCATGATAATTTCATAGCTAACGTGAGAAATTGTAATAGAAGATTCCCACAAGTTAATGTGATATTTGTATTAATTTCTTAACTAAACAATTAAATTTGATTATTTAAACAAGTATGCTAGGTTGAAACTCCGCCTCCGCTCAGAATTGTTTTTCGTATTTACCATTGAATTTACATCCAACATATCCATTACAATGGCATACTCAACAACTACTGTACAATAGTGTGATACCCACTTGTAAATCTTTTTTTTACTTTGTTTGTGTTTTTATCAACTTTATTCTGGTACTTCCAAAATTTGAAATTCTCAATAACTCATCAACATTTGGTTAATTTTAATTGATTCTAAAAATATTTGTTAACCCTCGTTCTAAATGTATCTCACAATATATAGTTTTGCTATATGTAATATATGGATTGTAAGCTTAAAATTTCAACAAAAGCCAAGTTATATGTAAAATAATGATAAATGACATAACAAAACATTATTGATGTTATACCATAATTATTGTATTAGTGAAAAATGGGTAGTTAAAACGATTTTTAACTTTATACCATATTATACTCATTTTGATTATTTAGTGTAATCTACGATACATAAATAAAGACATGATTTATCAATTCAATTTGAGGTCAATATAAACTTGTGAATGTAATCTTGAATTTGATATACCGTATACGACGTATCGAATTTAACTGTTTCCATAGGAATCCGATTTAAGTCTATCTTCACTATTCTAAAATCTTGAAGAATTATTTTAACAAAGTGCTCACGCCATATCACACGGTGAGTAAACCTAAAACTTCATCCGTTTGTATAGGTACCTTTTCTTGTTTTAAATGGCGAAAAGCCAACGACAAAATTGCATACGGTGTATGTTGGAATTCAATTAAAGCTTTTTGGTGCCAAGATGTACATTTGCAGCACACTACACTATTTCAAATAAAAAAGTAAACTTGTCACGCCACACCTAAACATGTCTGGGAGCTCATTCTGTCTGAGAAAAAGATAAACCTTTCGGGGAAAAAAAACTACACAAGTATCTATTATGGATTTCAACGTGAAACTTATAATTTAAATCGTTTTAAATGTTGTTTTTGTTTCAAGAGTTCTAAAAAAAAAAAATTCCAATCGTTTTTTGATAAGTACCAACTAAAATTAATGGATAAACTTAAAAAAACATACTGTTAATATTTACCACGAAGGATATTACCAAACTAGGTGTTTTCGTTACAATTAAAATTATTATTAAATATATTATAATATTATTATGCTTATATTTTATTTATCATAAATAGATTTTGAACATTCATAATAAAAGTAGTATTATTATATTTGTGACAAATAATATAAATGTATCAATACTTATAACGATTCTAATGAGGTCTTTGATTTATATTTTTGTTCTTCATTTTTATATTCTTGTATAAAAAATAAAATCTAAATAATAACCGTTGTAAGCAGTCCAATAAATGTATATCATTATAAATTGTGGTGCACGCACGGGACTTGTGAAATATTCAAACCTCAATATTATGGTTTGCGTTGTATATCTTATGAGTTGTGACCTACGAGTTACACATTGTATGATCAACATATAATAATAAATTATTAAGTATAGTAGGTATATACTATATACGCACAATATATGCCAACTCAATTCATATTATTTACAACAATTTTTTTTGTGTTTTTTACTGTGTAAACAATTTTAAGAGTGTGTTCTGATATTAACATAACCTACAAAAATAAGATGTCCTCTAATCTAAAATACTCGCCTCCATAAACTGCAATAATGTTTTTTAACAATATGTTTTAAATTCATGTTAATTAATAGTTTTAACTTAGTGTATTTAACTGAGATACAACAGTTACTGCTAATTAATAATTTAATATGATAGAAACTAATAAGAAGACAAAGTTTTTCAGTGTTAAAAATAAGTTATTTATATTAAAACAATATTCGTGTCTCTGGTAATAGAACCGTACAACGGCTCCATTATATTATTATCAAAAACTAAAAGTTTTTAAAAAGTGGAAAACAATTATATTATTTCAATTAAAACTTTGCGTTTAATACCGCAGATGAAGATTATAATAATTATACTGTTATTCATTAATTTTGTTTATCAGATCTAAACGTTTGTAACTAATTATTATAAACCTTATGAACACAAAAAAAAAATAAGGCATTTTGACTTTTTATATGAAGATAGTAAAATAATAACTCGTAATAAAACAAATAATTTACACCCAAATATGCTATACTGTTTTATATTATTTAATATTACATTAAACTTTAGAGTTATTGTACTAAAAAAATATGTTTTGATTAATATTTTTTATGTGAATTTTTAAACAATCTCAAGTGAGTAAAAATTTTTATATTTTCATCCCATAATATTGATTCACAACATCAACTTTTGCAATTACAGATATTGAATTTTTAGTAAAATTCATGATTCTCGTTAGGATAGGTATATATTATTTTGTCATTAACAATTGAATTTGTTTTTTTTGAAGGCGAATACAATGAAATTGAAGTTTTTCATAACGGCGATGACGCAACTATTTCCAATCTTGATACTGACACTGAGTACGTATTTTCCATCAAAGTGAATACGATTCAAGGTCCGGGAAAATCAAGCAAACCTCTGATTTGCAGAACTTCAGAAAGTTGTAAGATATTTAAATTATATTATGTCCTTTGATTTATTCCTTCGCTTTTATAATTGCTTTTATTTTTATAATGTATCATATATTATATAGCAACATATTTTATTAAGTTCCAGAATAATCAAACGCTATCATTAACCGTAATCAGGGAAATTATATTTTTTAAACAAATTTGTCATAAAATTTGTTGATGACAAATAACTGACAACAGACATTTATTTCAAACAATTATTATCATCCCCCATTTCTATAATCCAACAATAAACTTTTCGGAAGGTTCAAATTTCCACATTCCTAACTTCAAGTATGCTAGGGGTTTTCTGCAATATAAAAAACATACTGTATTATTGGTTCCATTTTTATCGAATCCACACGTGATATGTTTTGAAATAAAAGTTCTTGGACTTTTTCAAAATGTCTTCATATCCCTTTAATATTCTATAGACAAATAGTGTTTCTAAATAATAAAAAACTTGACATTATTTCGATTTTGTTGTTTGATTCCAGTACCAGAAGCACCAGCTGGTTTAAAATCTATGCTTTTATCACCAAACATGGCTCTTATATCTTGGATACCACCGAAACAACCAAATGGCCAGATTCAACATTTCACCCTTTACGAAAGAGAAGTAATAACATGTGTTTACTTATGATTAGGGATACTTATTGTCTATGTCCTTAAAAAATCTATAATGACTAATATTAATTATTAAAATCAAACTTAATAAAAATATATTATTCTAATATTTTTAAGTAAAACGACTTAGAACGAATGCAATTATAAAAAAAATACCTATTATATGAAAAAAAAACTAAAACTAAAAAATGCAAATTGTATACATAGGTATAAGTCCCAAAAATAAAAAATATGGATAATACAATTTAATATAGGCACCTTGACGTGTTGTGTACTCAACTGTTCATTCCAAAATACAAACGGATTTATAATTTGGTCTGCAATGTGCATAATAAGGTATTAAATTAAAAAAAAAGTAATAGCCATAAACATCTTAACACTACTTATGATTTAATTTAATCACAAAAATAGTTTTGCCTTTTTTATTTTACAAGCCTATAAAAATCTACTACCTATTGAATATGGACTGTGTAATTTAAGATGTCAGAACGACCCACATTCAGAACGAATACTTTCATAGTCTCATGCCTCACGAAACAGTTGTATTTTGATATTTTTTTTATGTGTTATATGAAAACTTTATTCAGGTCACGTTGGATTCTGATTTTAAACACTATTTTTTAGAAGTTGATATAAATTACTATACCTATATCAAAAGTTGTTTAATAATTTTAAAAGGCGTTATTTAAAATTAATTAAAAATTCTATATCAAATCCAACCTGAATAAAGTTTTTTCTTTTAAATAAAAAAAACGATTGAAATCTAACTTTTTGTTGAGGCCTGATCATGTTTCCTGTTAAGTCATTATTGATATTTGAATGGTTTGATTTTATTCTCAGTGAACGATTTGTTGTATTGACGTTGTACCGTAAAATTGTAAATGGATTACATTTCCCCCCCCCCCCCCTTATAAATACTCAGGTACGACACCCTTTAGTAGATTACATTTCTTAAAAGTATACTATATGTACTAACGTGTTATATTTATTCGATTTTAAACAATCTGTTTTAATACTTTTATAGACCATTTAATTTTTTTTATTTACAAAACTATTAAAATACGAATGGAAAAATGTATTAATTTGTTTTAAATGTCTATAGAAAAATGTATGCTTTGTTGTATAAACATTTTTTTAAACAAATGTTCAAACTATTGTTAAATAAGACAATTCTATTGAAAAATCAATATGTGGTAGAAAAACGTTCGATATAGTATATTTTTTAAGCATCAATTACATTGTTATCATCGATCAGGTTCAGCATCATACATTACAACATTATTCACTTCATAGGTATTCTTTTATTATTAGAAAATCGTTTAGCAATGGATATAGTATGATATATGTTATCTAGAAACTAATTTCTGGCCACGTTGGCATTTGAACAGTGGGTAACAATATTGCGTTTGACTTGAATTTTATGTAGTATATTACATGTTGGACATAGTCAACATATATTTCATGTGGCCTTTTTCATGTGAGATTTTCGTGTGACTAATTCTGAGCCTATTAAGCCTTCTCGTTTCCTGTTTATTAAACTATTGTATTTTGGCCAGAGTTCAACATTTTGGAGTGGTTTATTTCCCTTAAATTATCTTCTGTAACATTGTACCATTCAGTATTGCATAAATTAATGAGGTATTTATCTACATTTCTATGTATAATGAACATCTACTAGTAATGTAAAATATACTGTTTCACTGTCGGTATTGTTTATTGATTTTTGAACTTCTATTTATACTGAAATGCCTTGGGGTCTATATAAAGCACATAAGACGTATATATTTAGTAGATTTGTAAATCGAAAGGATCTATCAGCATATTGAACATTATACTTAGAATATTAAGAACGTCAAATCATATTTTGGTGAAGATTTGAAATTAATAGCGTTTTACAAAAAGAGTGAGATTTCACACAACATTTTTAAAAGCGATAATCATTAAAGATAATGACGATGCGTGTAATAAATAATAATATTAATATATTGTATTTTGCTAAAATCATTTATGTAACTTATGTCTGAAATTTGTTTACGAGTGATAATGACCATGTTTAGAAAATAAACGGAATGCAAGGTGCCGTAAAGTCACAGTCATTTGAACCACACATCCGACAGATTCAACTGTCCATGTTCAGACACTCTAGCAGCTATTTATGGTGGATAACCGCAACCAACGGCGTGGGTGAGAGTGACAAGTCACGGACAGCTTCTCTGTCGACAGTTAAATCCGGCGGTAACTATATTATATTATAATAAATTAATATTAGTTATAGCCAAATTATCAGCGATAACATTTTTTTTCCAAATCCCTAAATATTGTGAAATGTGTGTATAATGCAAATTCCGAATGCTTTGACAAGCGTGTTTGGCCATTTGGCGTACCACGATAGATAAGTACTAGATAGTTAGGTACTTAACTTAATAAACTAATTTATAACAACCTAAAATGTAATAACTGGCTAAATGTACCCATTGTTTTTATTTTATTATTTGCACTGTTATATTTACAAGGTGACTGGTGGTAAATATTTTCACATTACACTACAAAAGTGTATGAAACACATTTTGTATTTTTCATGTTCATTGATATTTTGGCATAAGCTTTAGTAATTTTTGAGGTATTAAAAATAAAAATACTAGAAATTCTGGAAAATAGTGTTACGATATAAAAGATTTAGTAATAATAAAACGTGAACACAATATTGTAAAAGCTACATCAAATTATATTATCTGGAAGATAAAGACATAAAAATTATCTACATAAATGAGAGTTATTGACTTATTGTACTAAGATTTTAAAGAAAAATTCTAAGATACTATGTTTTTCACTTTTCAGTTTGTACGTGTAGATATAAATATGGGGTACCTATTCAACAATACTTAAAATTGAATGTATGACTTTTAGGAATGCCCGCAGCCATTGGAAATTTCCATGGGAAGATACAAACCAAATGGCACGCCAACATCGATCTGCCTTGTATTACATCCGGTATTCCAACTCCGAATGTAAAATGGACCTTCAACAGTCAACCAATCGACTTATTGCATTCTCAAAGATTGGTCCATGATAACTTCACGTTGCACTTAGACTCAGTGACCAGCACGGATTCCGGCAATTACACGTGTACCGCGTGGAATGTTTATGGGTCAGAAAATGTTACCACTTCGCTGCTAGTAGTCGGCAAGTATAATAATATTGTTATTATATATAACATACGTTTATAGATCCCCGAAAAGAATATAATCATTATATACCTATATGATTGTAAACATTTACAATAGCCAATATACCATAGGTATTCGTCGCAATTAAATCGATTATTCAGTACAAAAATGCAATATCATTATTCATTATGCAATTATGACTGACATATGAAATTCGTGTTGTGATTACAGAGCCACCGAAACCTCCAATTCTTGGGATAGTCAATGTGTCTTGGACAAATGTAACCGTGAATTGGACGAAAGCGCCAAACACATACGCGGTTCAGCAGTATTTACTTTCGTACAAATACGTTAATGTAAGCTGATTACAATATAATCTCTGTACTGTAAAAAAATTTAAACTAAATATCGTATTTTAATTGACAACATTTTAGGAACCAGAAAACATGTACACAGAAATTTCTCTACCTTCACATTCAAATGTATTCACGTTACCAAACATCAAGTGCGGTACAACGATAGCGTTCAGCATTTCTGCAAGCAACCGAGTGGGTCACGGAATGCAAAGCAGACCGTTTAACGTAAAGACATTACAAGGGAAAACACCAATTGCACCCACACAAAACGAAGTACTTGTAGACATTTGATTTATTTACCCTATTTAAAAACCATAAGGAGAAAATAACTTGAACTTAAGGTAATCACAATTTTAAACTGTTGTTGTGTGTTTAAGGCTATCGAACAAATGGTATCGGGATTTTTGATTCATCTGCAAAAATGGAACGCCAAGTATTGTCCAATCACACATTTTTCAGTATACAAAAGACTCACTACAGAAAAAGAATGGACAACGGGTAATGATTATCAAAATCATAATGTTATTGAATTAAGAGTTAAATTCCACATTAATCCACATAAGGGAAATTATTTCTTATTTTAGTGAACGAAAACATTACACCAAATGGAATTTACTCGATTGAAACGTTAAGTCCGTCGACTAACTATAATATTTTGGTAAAATGCTACAATTCTGCTGGTATGACATCAACAATGTACACTGCTTCGACCTTAACTAATTATGGAGGTTCGTTTATATGATAATTGTATTATAAACAATAAATACCAAGTGCACCAATTAAATGTGTCATAATATGTGAACTCTGTTTTCAATTGAATAATTTTAAAAAATCACTATTAGTAAGTTATATTTATCATTTTTTTCAGGAAATTATGACAAAGAAGCTCTATCGGTGAATGACAAGATAATGCTGACTATTTACAATATAGCTGTAATGTGGCCACTCGCTGTAGCCTTACTATTTCTCATAGTCATCAGTCTATCATTGATAGTATGTTATAAATACAGTAAGTGCAAAAAAAAACAAAATTAGATTTAATATCATTAAAACACTTAATAATGTGTTGGGTTTAAGGCAATATGTATTCACATCCCAGAATAATAATATTGATGTACAGAGTACCTATTAAAAGTGAACAGTCACACAATGTGTCATGGTATATACTATTATAGGTACGAATACCTTTTGTGTACGTGTGTTTACACGGTTGAATCTAAAGTATCCCAAACATGAAGTTATTAAGAACATTTTTGTTCATGTCTTGTCAGTTTTATTATATACCTATATTTAAAAAAATGTTTCATTTTCCGAAAAGTTCAAAAATATTACAACAAATATTGAATAAAATGTGTCCTCAATAATTTTCATTATAAGTTTCGATACTTTAATCTCAAACGTTTGAAAAACTTACGAAAAGTAGATATTACAATAAACACGTGTTTTAAACAAAACCACTTTTGACACCTTCTTAAGATTTAACATATTAATATTGTTCTACTTAAGTTAAAGAATATTTGGACATATTTATTTTCAAATGTACGTGACTCAAATAGTTTTTACTTAGAAATATAATTTATGAGCCTCAAATAAAATAATTTAAAAATAAGTTTTTTTTAATTCTAAATGTTTGATTTCTCAGGGCATATGTATAAAAAGAACCAACGTCATCTGGAGGCAAATAATATGATATTAAAAAATAATAGTTGTTCAAAATCCGAAATACATTCAGATGCATATGAAACGTGTACACCATTCAAATCGAAGAGTACCATACTGACCAATGACGATTCAAGTAAAACTATTATAACACTGTGTTTATTTGTAATAAGATTAAGTAATCTGATAACATAATTGATAAAGAATAATTACAGAATACTATATTAATTTTATTTAAATAGGTAACAGTTACAACTTAACGTTTTGAACTTGATAACACGATTTAAAGTGTAGCAATGTCAAAATAATCCCATTAGACATTTTCTTTTTAAATATTTAATCCATCATTTTTGGTAATAAATATAAATTATTTACAAGCGTACGATGTGTATTTTTTTTAGACTACAACGAAATATCACCATATGCAACATTTCAAATTTCTCCTTCTAAATCACCAAAAAGAAACAAACAATACTTTTGCACTAACTGTGGAGAAAATTTGGAAATATGCAACTGCAATAGAATGGTAATACCGTATAGCCATCAAGTTATTTTTAATACATTATATTATTGCATTATTTTATTTTTATAATGATTAATACAATGTTTTTAGTTTTGTTCTCAGGCGGACTACACAAACTTTTTAAGACGTCCAATACCGAAACGAGTTCCTTCTTATTCAGACAACAACAATGAAGATTCCAAAAGTCAAAGTAGTTCTATTCATGAGTTTTGTAAGTGTATCAATATAGTTCAACGTAATTTAACAATTCTACACATTGAAATTGTGTTATCAACAATACATTTTTACATAAACACTGTACTTACTCTATACTTTTCTGAAATTGAACAATGGGTATAAAAAAAAGAACAAATGCAGTGACAATTATTTAAAACATAAATGATATTTACCCATAAATGTACTAACTTCATTTCACTTTATTTATTCATTTTCATATTTTTCTTTGCTCTCCACCCTTTGTTCTCACCTACATGGGTTCTGCCACCGTTGTCCTACACTTTTAAAGGACTCTGTCCACTACCTATTGTTTACTCAAATCTACTATGTTTGTATAATTCTCTATTCTGCATATCCATCTCTTCTTCGGCTTTATTTTTCATGCAACTTCCTCATTTTTCAATTGATCATTGAAACACTTTTTCCATCTTTTTCATGTTCACATAAATTGTCAGAACTTTATGATATTTTCCGTTTCAACACCAAATTGTATTAAAATATATATGTAGCTTTTTCTTGAATCTTAACTACTAACTAAAGCACTTAATCTCCTCCTTCCTTTGTCGCCAAGCTTTCATACAGGGTGCTTCTTAGATGTTGCTTATCCCTCACTGAACTATTTGCTTCTGTGTATAGTATTTTGAACTCAACTACTCCTCTCTTCTTTTATCTTTGTGCTATTTTTAAATTTAGTAATATTAATTTTACTATCTACTCTAAAATATTAAAATGATCATAAAATTGAAAATTTAAGATACCTTATATTCAATACGATCGATAGAAATACAGGTATATTTAGGATACATAGACTATTTAAGTCTCATTTTGAAATCAATTTCCTTCAACTAAGCTTTTTTTTTGTTTTTTCAAATATAGATGATATTGAGAGAAACTCAAAAACATGTGAGCCAATGAAGAAACCTAAGCGGAGATTGTTACCTTTACCAGAGTAAGCCTTGATTTTGAAAAATTAAGTATTTAAAAGGTTTGCAGTATATCTATAATACAACTATAATTATACAATAACAATAATATATACTAATACTAGCTGATCCGGCAATGCTTCGCTATTGCAAGATTTATCAGATATTAATTTCCTATTATTTAATTGTCTGCATGTTAAATAATAATTTTTATTATAGACCACTTTTAGTCATGTCTCCGTGGTAGTGTAGCCATATAATTTAGCTTCGCCACCGCGAATTCTTCATAATGTTGAAAAAAAATTATATCTCTCGTGTCAATAGAAAAATTGATGCTTTTGCAATTTTTTTTTATTTAATAGGTTTAATGTAATGCTACAATTATAGTTCGTGTACGTATATTTTGTATGTATAACTTTGGATAGAACAAAAGCTATGAATTATGTTAGTATTTTGATAATTCAAAAACTTACAAAATTTCTTTGGAAACGACGTTATCAACTTTTTCTGGATCCGGGGCAAAAATATACAAATTAAATTTGGATGTCACACGTGACAGGGCGACGTATAGTTGACTGTGAGGAAAACATTGAACGCTTAGGTCAATTCCAGCAACGTTAAGTGTTTGTCCCTGTGCTTTATTTATAGCATTGCAAATGCTAATTTAACGGGAAATTGAATACGTTTAAACTTAAAAGGTAAATCTAAGGGTATAATTGGTATTCTTGGTATAAAAACAGTTTTTCCATTACCACAGTCAGTTGAGACTATGCACTCGAGCAATGAACTTCTCAATTTTTGATTTGTAGTCTTGTATCGTTGCAAAGTGTGGGTGGGCTCAAATTTCTCATTAAAATAATAGGTGCCCCTTGATTTTAAAATCAGTGTATGTGGTGGGACTCCAGAAGGGTTAAGAAATTCAGTTGAGAAAAGGACTACATCCTCCTTTTCTAAAACTGTATCAACTGAATAGTACATATGTGATTGTGCGTCAAACCTAGATAGAATCAAATCATTTAATTTGTCGACTTCCTCATTTGTAGGTGACAAAATAGCCCTTTTTTGAAACCATTTCAGTGATTTAGAAGATAAATTTTGAATGTTTGGGTACACGTTTTGAATCAATTTTGTTATAGTGGGCACTGAACTACAGAAACTTTTAATATTTATTTTATCATTCGTTGCTTGAAATTCGACATTGCCTATTAAAAGTAAACCTTTGACAAAATGTATATTATCTTGTCCGGTACATAGACTTTCGTATTAGTTTTAAGTTCTAATATTTTTATATAAGACCATAAATAGGATCTTTTCAAAGACGCGTTGACTTCATCAGCTCTATATGAATAATATATATATGTATACAATTCACACGATTGTTTTAATTAATAATAACTAATTATTTATTAACTTTATCGGACTAAATGTATGCTACAAACCTTATCTGTGATGTTCTCTTTAATTTAAAAAAAAACTGCACGACGATTGAATAAGTAGTTTTGGAGTTTATCCCGAACAAATAAAACCGACTTCATTTTATATAGTAGTATAGATTCTAACAGGTGTTTCAAACCAAGAAATAATAAAAATAAAATAATAACGATATTCAACTAGGTGCATCAATGATGCATCTATTTTGTTTGTTACTAAATATTGATATTTCATCAGTTCTAGACGTGGATCAAACCAAAGTTCCAGAGAATGTAGAAGCACAAATTTACACGAGACCACATTCATGATGCCTATACAGCATCATGGTACATATTCCCATAATGATACAGATGAAGAAGATAATGGAACTATGAGCTCCGGCCGTGGTTCCAGACCAGTTCCATATAGAGTATGCTATTAAGTAAAATTAATAAACATAATGATATGATTTTTGTTGAATTTTTTTTTTTAATTATCATTATTACTATTACCTAATTAATAATAATATTATTATTAAAATTATATAATTATTACCATTAATCATTATTATCATTATAATGTTTAACTAAATTATATTAAATTTTAATCATAAAAAAGAAATGGTTTATATCTATGTTAGATTCAAGTTTTAATTGATGTCATATTAAAATAATTATCAGTGTTAACACAATAATATAATATTCCTTTTTATGTTTAAATTATAATGTTTTCAAATTATTATCCTATATTATCTTATATCATCCACATTGTTTGAAAGAGTTCTCGCAGTAAAACACATTTATAAATATGCCTCCAATTATGAATTTCTATTATTGGTTTTATAAACAAGAACTTTGTAATCGTAATTAGGTATACTTCTGGGAGTAATAAAACAAAAAAAATTGTTTTTCTTTATTTGTTAAGATCCTATGGCCATTAGCTATTATAGGGGTTACAGTCGGTAGGTTTGGTAAGGTTGGTTTGCAACACGTATTTGTGGTAAGGGTTTTGTCACTATGGACATGGGTGATCCACCTATCGAGGAACTAGTAGCAGCTGCCATTGCTTATTCTCAATCACGTTGCGTGATTGATTTCAGCCACTGCACCGTACCGTGCAACAACAAATAATTCTCAAATACGTAGTGATATGATAGACATTATTTTATTTAGCTTAATTTTTAGTTAAAATAAAATACCGATTGTAATAAACTAACTATCTATAATGTACAAAAGTTTTTATAAATAACTTGATATCAAAAATTAATAATAATTTATAAATATTAATGTTAATTGTTATTAGTCTGCAACAATAACGCGAGTAAATAACAGGCCATTATTAATACACATACATTTTCTGAAGGTGTGAGATAATTGATAAACAATTAGATAGATGGGGAGACATGATTATGTGGTTACAAAATGTATAAACACACTGCAGAGGTAGCGATTGCCGCTGGGGTGGTAACGACAAAATAAAGCAGATTACAATTTACCTCCACTGCGGCGGCACCGCCAAGACAAAAGATTTTTACCGCTACCGCTACAGTGTGTGACGACCTTAATGTTGTATTTATAAGCTTATCAGAGGTCGTACAACATTATACTTTTTGTATAATATGTGCGTTTTATTCTTTCTCGTTTAACCATTTAAAGTTTTAAAGATATAAATAAATTTGTTTTTAAAATCCTGAACAGTAGGAGTAAATGGGGGAGTACCTGTCACCTCACCAAGAATTGTTATAAATCAGATAACTCAGATTCTAAGATTCAAATGTTATGCTACTACAATAGATGAATGCATAAACATTTTGACTGAATTATGTCATTGTCTCAAATTTATAAAACAAATAAACTCGTGGAGTGAAAACTTTCACAATATTGTACATTTAATCAAACAGACAACATTTTTAAAAATTAGTAAAAACTCAAACACAAATATTGTAAGAAGTACTGGATGTACTGAGTTTTACCTGGTGAATATTTAAAATGAGATAGACTAATCAGATACTTCACTGTCACTGTAGCATAATAGACTTGGAATTAGTATATTAGACTTGAACAGATTTATAATTTACAACTTGGTAGGAAATAAGGTAAGGGAAAGAAATTTATTATTTTAAAAATAAAGTGATAATAAAATCGGTGATAACTGATAACGATAACGATGTCGGTCATCTTGCAGCCGTTCGGATTCCCTGTCGCTAAATATTTACATAGATAATATAATTGCATTATATATTTGTATCTAGTGTAAATTACAACCTTAAAAAAGGCGCACAATCAGTCTCACGGGCAATAATATTATATTATAATCAAACCTGTCCTGACTCCTGACTGATTACCGTAGAGTTTAAACAATAATAGATTGATGCTGGGAATTTTCACTGTAAATTCGTACCACCATGTGAGTGTGCACTCAGAAAGTAGTTTCCAAAATGTTGCATTTTAAAATGGTACTTGCACGGGTGCTTATCAATTAGGTCCACATTGAACAGGTAGTGTAAATATTATAGTACATTTTTCGGTTTATAAAATGGTTATAGTGAATTATGCTCATAGTATCTCAGAGATCTTAAGTTCATCGATATCTGATGATGATTGACTTAGACAATTTTCGTATTATGTTTTACATACATATATTTTATTTGCTGACTTTCCTTCAAATATTTGGGGATCAGCTTCCACAATATAAACTCGGAAGTCTTCCGACTTCAATGTTTAACCCAGAGTGGGGTCTGACTATCCAATAAAGTTTTTGCATTTTTTGTTTAAACTGAGTTTTTTTTTTAAGGACGTGGTGTTTCCAATTGAGACAAAAGTATTGGTGCAAGCCAAGATATTGTTTTTACTTTAGTTGGGATTGGTAATTGATCCAGTACTATAAGGATGTTTTCGGTTTTCCGTAACATATATTTTACGTGTACCGATTTATCGCCATTGAACTTAATTACCCAACGTCTCATCTAGGCAAAGAACAAATTACCATATCGTCGGCAAACATTGCTAACGTTGTGTTGTACAATATATATATATTAGATGCATTATATACGCAATCAACATTTTGGAATATTTAATTTTTTTTTGTACAGCACTTGTACAAAACTGCACGTCGTTGTAACGTCGCTATAAGCTATTATAGCCATTGACATATAGACGTGCGGGACAAAGCTAGTCGAAGCATTGGTACCGCTCGGGCGTTAGCAATTGTCGGATTTCAATGGGGCTCTCCATGACTCCCACGTAATAGGACTTTAAGATCCGTATCTATAGTGCCTACAACGACTATTTTACCGCTAGCATCAGTGTCGGAGCAGGCTTACTGCCGCCGCACGAATTTTTTTTGGAGCGATACGGTTTTCAAGACGAATGCCGTGTCCACACCAAATCATCGGGTTTCAGTGCTTTCTGATAGGTGACCCCCCGCCGGTCTTCTATATGCACGTGTTCATCATTGAATATTTTGATATAATAAACTCATTTTTCAAATTTTGTTGTTTACTGCCTTTTGGCTTAGGAGGGCAGTGTAGTTCTCCTACTTGGGTATATTGTTACCGTGCGGAATAGAAAGGTGCCCCTCACTACCTCAGTCCCCGTCAATTAGGAACCCGTGTCGAGGTCTTTTAACATACCTAGCAAGATTACCCTTCCTCAGTATGTTTCGATGTTGAAACGCCTGGACATGACTGTTAGTTTTGTTGTGAGTCTGCACCACCCAATCGGTCCGCTCCAATCGTTTGCACCATGGGTGCGATATTTTTCTTTCGTAGTTAATGAGTGGACATTCACTTGGCAGATGCTTTGCGATCCACAGGGACCTTCGTATGGCAAGCTACCTCACCTCTCGGGTATAATAGTGGAATGGTTTGTCTGCCAAAAACTTTCTATCAGTCCGCTTCCCCTTCATTGGTGACCCCTCTTCGTTATCACCGGTCAGTCCAATTGACCACATCTGAGAACTTCCTTTTATCCGGGAAGATCGGTTCGGAGATGTGCCCTCCGTCGGCGTTTAGATCAGGACGGGGTCACAAGGTGACCCGGTGGAGCGAAGACGCCTTCCAGACATTCGTCTTTCACCTAGCTCTGTACTCAGTCAGAACATCGTCAGCCGTGGTCTCAATCTCACAGCTCTTTTTGCCCATATTAATTCTGCACATCTGATATTAGTCCTTCCACATCCGTATAATTTGATGAAATCCCTTTCATTACTTAGAATTAAATAATATCAGGATTTAATATTTGGATAAATCGCCGTATGTCCGTCTTTTAGTTTAAATTGTACTTTAATTGTATTTATAGATTTGCGCGATTCCCGTCCTTTGGTGGTAATCAATTTTGATACCCAAACGGTGTGTTTGGCAATATAAACTCCTACAGCAATGTATCTACTACCCATTGTCTGGAAGAATTCAATAAACGTTTTGTTATCTACTTTATGTAGGGCTTGAAACCGTTATTAATTTAATCTGACGCGGTAACCGGAAATTTTTTGGATACCGGTTACCGGTTTTATACTGTTCCTGTTGTTAGCGGTAACCAATTACCGGTACTAGATTCAAAATTACAGGCTACCGTTAAGTGATAACCGCTTCCAAAAAATGTTGGTTACCGGTAACCGATTGAATACTGGTTTTCTAAAAAAAAATTGTACTACACCTTTGTACCCGTATACTTCAAACAATGTTCGTGTTGTTATAGGAATCAAGCTATTTTTAGATTTCCCAGTACAATATACGATGAGGGAGACCGGGACTATCGACTATCGAGTACCGTCATTACTCATTAACAACCAACGATATTTTATGTTATAGGTAGGTAGGAAATAGAAATGTAGAATACCAATTATTTGAATTATTATTACAAGAATTGAGACTAGGGGAAAAAACGAAGATATAATAGTATGATTTAAGAATAGTTTTAAGAAGTTATTATTTATTATACCATTAGTAGCTACGAGCGTATATTCATCTATGTAGCTAAAATAAATTAAACATAATATTATTATAGTTCATATGTAACGGTAGTCAGTATTTATAAATACCGGCAATCGGTTCTTAACTGGTTAGCTGAAAAATTGTCACCGGGAGTCGATAACCGGGAGTACAAATAGGTTTATAATAACAGTAACCGACTATAGGTTCCCCAAAATTCCGGAAAATTACAGGTTTTGGGTTAAAACCGGTAACCGGTTTCAAGCCCTGACTTTATGTCTTCATGGACAATATATAGCAGACATAGTTAGGATTTTTTTTCTATCATTTATATGGACACTAATTGCTTGTTAATGTTCTTGAGGATGTTTATCACGTTTGTAATGTTTAAGTGATTCTTTTGTTATTACTGCAGTTCATCCATGATGAATTACGTGATTGATTGGATGTTCTGTTGTATTTTTGATAGCCACGTAGTTTTAGAGTGGTCCACGTTGTGAAGTGGGTTTTTGAAATTCAAGGTAAGTCAATTTTATCGTTATTTTTAATAGATCGTCGAGTTCTTGTTTTTGTTGTACAAGCTCGTTAATGTTCCATGTTAAGATTCGAAGCGTTCTACTCATTTTTTCTTGTTTTGTGCTTTGGTTTTTACCTGGTTATTTTCCAGCCATTTTGTTAGTTCTGTCATCATGACATATAGCGACGGTTTGTTTATGGGTTTGATTCCGTGGACTCTTTTGATTTTTGTTGGAAAAACTTGCCATCTTTGCAAAAGAAACAAATTGAGTGACTAGTTTTGCAGGATTTTGTTGTATTCTTTGTACTTCTGTAGTTGTTATAATAATTTTATCGATAATTTTAATTGAGTTACAATCTGAAGTTCACATAAAAATTAAAAGTATGAACTAGCCTAATACGTTTTAAAACATGAAGTTAAGAAAATAATTTAGACAGATGGATTAAAATCTTCAGCAATATAAAAATAATAATATTGCGAGGAATGAATATGTAAACATAATATCGCTTTAATGAAAACTATGAAGATAATATAATAAAATACCTTCTAATACAGGCATGTCAAACACGCGGCCCGCGGCTCATTTTTTTGTGGCTCTCGGCTACCAATATTAATGGAAAAAATATTTATTTATTTTTAATAATATTATTTGTGTTACGACTGGTCAGATGTCAGAATGGGTTATTTGGTATACATTATTATACTGTCTTATCTTATGATACATTATAGATTAATAATTTATATCGTCAGTTTGCGACACGCGTGCCTCTTCCAATGTTAACATATATACGACTAATCGTTCGATAACCACCGTGTGTTCGAGTTCCGTGTTTCGAGTGTATCAAATTTTGTTACGTGTATTCTACTGTAAATTTAATCTTTAAAAATGTCTCTTTTAAAACCAAGTGGTAGTAATAAACGAAAAATTACCGATGAATATCGTCAGTTTCACTACAGGAGAGGTGTATTCGTTTATGTTGTTGAACTCTTGAAAAAATATGATTTATCTTTGGGAAAGTTGTCATCTGTAGCTACAGATGGAGCACCTTCTATGACGGGGAAAAATAAAGGATTCGTTGAAAGATTGCAAAAAAAAGCGAATGAATATGTTGAGCATAAATTTCATAGGACACATTGTATTATACACCAAGAGGTGTTATGTACAAAAGTTATAAATATGGCACATGTAATAAGACCTGTAAAACAAATGGTCAATTTTATAAGATCCCGTGGTTTGAACCAAAGAAAATTTTCGATTTTTTTAAACGATTTAGAAAGCGAGTATTCAGGTTTACCATACTTTACAGAAGTACGATGGTTATCGTGTTCCACTGTATTGGAAAGATTCTGGAAGTTAAGAGATGCCATACAAATATTTTTAGAGTCTAAAGAACAAGATGTCAGCGACCTATCCTTCATGGTCAATATAACGAAGTATTTATCGAATTTAAATTTAAAATTACAAGGGAAAAATAAAATTATAACAGCCATTAATGACCATGTTAAGGCTTTCAAATGTAAATTTGATCTATTTAAAACACAATTACAAAACGAAGACTTAACGCATTTCCCAGCATGCATGACGTATACAAAAATTAATAATGATCCAATTTCCTACAAAAAATATTCAGAAAAAATTATGTGTTTCAAGACTGAATTCGAAAATAGGTTTCAAGATGTCCAATATTTAGAAAACGATTTTGTCTTATTTACCTCTCCTTTTTCAACAGACGCAGTAAATGTTTCAACACATATACAAATGGAATTGATCGAGATTCAAAATGATTCAAATTTAAAAAATAAATTCAATGATGTTGGTTTTCCTGATTTTTACAGTTTTGTGCCAACACGTTATGTAGAAATTCGTAGATTTGCAAGTAAAATTATCTCTATGTTTAGTAGTACTTATCAATGCGAGCAACTTTTTTCATTAATGAACAGTAATAAAACACCCGTAAGATACAGATTAACCGACACACATCTAAATGCAGGATTAAAAGTGGCTTCGTAAAATAATATTTCTCCCGAAATTGAAAAGTTGGTGGGAGAAAAGAGATGTCAAATATCGTCTAAAAAAAATTATTAATATGTTTTTTTTTGTAATTTATACACCTAATTTCATAAATAAATAGTAGGTATGATTTATATTTTATTTAAATGTTTATGTTAATTTTTTTTTCATTTTTTAATTTAGTTGTAATCAGGGCTTGAATCGTAAATAACGTACAACGGATTTTTTTTTTTGAAATGCAAGCCATGGTTGTAATATTGCTGTATTCGTGAACATATAAAGAATAAAATTGAAAATTGTTTACAAAACATTTATTTTTTCGCTACATTTTGATGTGCGGCCCGCGTAGTAAACTATTCAATATATTTGGCCCACTTGATACTTTGAGTTTGACATGCCTGTTCTAATATAATTATTAACGAATTAACATAATAAAATAGCAAATATTTTTCACTAGTATTTAATTTATATGAACAAACCTAGCAAAACATATTTTTAACAACTTAATATACTTAATATAACCATGGCCCCCACCTATATTATTAAATTTAAAAAAAATTTTTTTCGTTGGACAATTATAGTCACCTCCTCGTGGTGTCCTCTGGGTAATGCTTAAGGGCTACCACAAAAATAATATACCTGCAAGGCCACCTAATCTACTACATAGAAGTGTATAGCTGATTGGGCGCAGTTTACTATGTGTAAATTTATATCTAATATGTATGAGGCACAATTCACAATTTAACCATTAATCGGACGTTATTTACGTTTGACCACTTGCACAAGTATTTTGAGATTATCTTGGCTGATTAAAATGCTTATGTTCTAAGCACTATTACGCTGAATATTAAATAAGAAATTGAACAAAGTTTGAACCATCTAGAGTTGCTATTTTTAACGGGCAACGAAGTGTATGGGGTCTGCTAGTTTTATAAAAAAATTAATATTTGCTCAACATTGATTAAATTGTAGTTTTTTAATTGTGTAAGATTATTGGAATTTTTCTTCCGTTTTAGATATAAAACTTAAATGGAAATTGGACTATTTAGAATAAATGTAATAATTTCTTTAAGAATATTTAGGTTATTTAGGTTTATTTACATCTATTCTAATTTTGATTCTGAAAATTGAGGAAAATTGTTTTTTTTATTTTTGTTTTAATCATAATGAAATCATATTCTCATTTAATAAAGTGTTGAATATTATATTTTATTATATATGTCTAATAATTACTAAAATACGCATACAAGTAGTTCTTCTGAAATATTGACATTCGCTTGTACTTAAGGCGTTGAATTTATAGTACTGTAATATTATTGATGTACCATAATTTAGTTACACACACAAGGGCCAAAATATGTATTAGCTCCAACAATTTCAAAGATTAAAAATATAAATACTCTTCAGAAAATCCTTATCGTAGAACATCCTGCTTCTTTCTTAATCGTTTTAACTTTTCAGATTCAAATTAATCTGAATTGTGAAATTATAAATGACAAGGAAATTATTACTTTTATTGAGGCAATATTTTGAAATTATTGTATTTTTTAGATAAGTGATGTCCACACTTTCACAGCTCTCCATCATTGAAGGCTTGAGTTTTGTTTTGAGCAGACGTAGATGGGAGTTTTTAAATTTTTTTATAAATACACATTACGGTACCAAATGCAACAATTTTTAACATTATAAAGATATAAATTTATGCTGAGTTGCATTAAAAGTTTATTAAATTTAATGATTCACTAAAAATGTAATGGATCAATCGTAGATGACTAAATTTTGTTTAAGGGGCCATTAACTCACATTGTTATATTAAATGTTTTGTGCAACTCTGTAATATTATAACACATCTAAAAAAAATTATAGGCCAGAGAGGTTCTCGTTTGCTAGTCACATTATTCAGCGGATAGAGTGGTTTCAGCAATCATTTGTTTGATGTTGAGGGAAATAGTATGGAGCAAATAATCTGGAAGATCTACTAGAAATCCTAAAATTTACTTCTCCAAGGAGTTTAGGTGCATAAATGGAACTACTGACAATTTTTCTGAGATTTTAAGTTAGCTAATACTCTCTGGTCAGGTAAATTGATTAGTTTTAGATGGCTTAGAATGAAGAATAGTTATGCACTCATGCGTTTAATGTACAATTTAAGGAAGACAGTAACGAACTTATGGAAATTACGCTGGAGAAGTTTGAGTTTGTATGAGTCGGATGCAGTGTAATATGGATCCTTAATAACTGAGCCATATGCAACTACTGCCCTAAAGAGAGCTTTATTAAGTCCTTTTAAAGAAGAAAACAGTTTGAAATCCAAAAAAAATCATTTGATGAACACTAACGTATTTAGAGGCCAATGGGTAAATGACTCAATGTGAGGAGTCAATAGACTCAATGTGAGGATGAAAATCTAAATTAGAGGTAAAAAGAAAAAGATTGGTTTAAAGAATAGTCAAACAAGATAGGAAACTGCCATCTTGTAAATTACATAATATGACATGTATTAATATTTAGTGATGGACCAATATTATTTAACCATGATATGACTAAACGATTGAGCTCATTTTTAAGGCAAAAACTGGTGTTCTAGGAATAATTTTTTTTAATATTGTTGACACCTATACATATATATATCATAAACATGGAAGATGACATCAAAATAGCCATTTATTATATTAGATAACTCAAAATAATCAAAATATTATAATGAATCCCGATAGCATATCGCTTAACCACGCACCACATATCTACACACAAACAAATATACAATTGTAATATTATTATTTTATATGAAAACAATTGTCTAATGTCTACAAAATATTCATTACGCTTTTCAGTACTTATATTGCTTTATTTTTATTCTACTACTAATTATTATTAGTTAAATATGGAATTGAAAACTTATCTCCGAGTGTAAATTATATGTGTGTTCACTTACCTCGTATAGCTGTGAAAATTTACTCGTTGATCCTTGTGAGAATGGATACGCATTTGATTGATGTGAACCGATACACGTTACTTTTATTTCATGACTTAGATTATAATATCCTATCACCCTTAAGTTCACATTTTCATTACACACTGTCGACTAATTATGTTCATAATTGAATACCACCTGTATGGTTTTTTGTAAGGATATATTGGATTTGACGTTGTGGAAAGATCAGAATGCTTTAGATTATAACACTTATTTGTTATTTTTGTATTCATATCATTAAAAGCTACATTTTACGTGACATATGTATACCTTTATAATCATATGATAATTATCATTCACTAATATCATTGACTTATATGTTTTATTCTGTCGTGTTTATTTCTTTGTTTGCTTATATACTTGAGGTTAATCACTCTTTAATAGGGATGGAGTTGGAGCATCAGGATAAATCCTGTCCGACTCAATGCTCATGATATATTAACTGCAAGTACATTCTGATGATTCAAGGTCTAGGATACACAATGAAACATCAGGTAGCGCCTAAGGCGTGGTTTATTAGTTTATTTTTATTGTATATTGATGAGTCCTTATATACTTGAGTAACCTAAAATCTCTCTTTAAGATGGATGGTGTCAGAGTATTAGGATGAATCCTGCCTTCTTCAATGCTCGAGATATATTAACTGAAAGTAAATTCATTTTCTATTTCTTTTTCAATTTTAGCAAATTGTCGTTTGTTTTTTGGCACTACTTGTACTAGAGAAGTGTTTCGTATGTTTGGTGCTAATGTAATGTTCCTTCTGCGCATAGTTTCGGCACTGATATCTGGTTATATTTTAATCAAATGTCGTACATTGCGCAAATGCGTACATTTAATGTCATATTTATTCATGTTATCGTTGGGTTTTGGTAATATTTGTATGAAGGAGGTGTTTTGTTAGGTCATGTGTTATTTTTCCTTTGTGTAAAGTTTTAGCAATAGTTTTTGGCAATTAAGTGAATATTTTATTGGTGTGCAAGCGCAGGTGTAAATATTATATGCTGTTTTTTCTAATATTGTTGCGTAATGTTCTTTTATTTTTATTATTTCTTTACTTCCAAATATGAGCATTTTTTAGTGTACGTATGTCTTGTAATGGTAATGGCTTATTGTGGAGATGTGTTGTTTTTTAAATGATGATGTCATCGTCGATGGAATGTATGGTTACCTAATATTATTTTATATAACGTAATATATTTTTATTGCGTTGTAGTTTTAACACCCAAATAATATGTTCATTTTGTTATATTCATTCTATAAGTTTATTTAAATATATAAGAGTATACTATTTATATATTACAAATACATACTCAACTATAATACCCACATAATACATATAAGTAGTTATATGGGACGAATATTACAATTTAAACGTAATTAAAGTCAGACGGGTCCAGAACTGGGCATAAACAAGTAACAAAGTTAAAGTTAAATTAAAAAGTTAATTTAATTTTAACTTTTTAACTTAAATAGTTACTTTTGGCTTTTCGTTAACTTAACTGTTAACTTACTAAATTTCTTTTTTATTTAACGTGAAATTAACGAATTAATTTTTCATTTTAAAAAGTAAATTAAGTCAATTTATTTTGTTTTTAATTTTAGTCTATTTCGTTTTCATGTGAAAAAATATTTACCGTGAATTGTTTAAAGTTAAAAATGTATATCATTCGAATCTAACTTATATGGAAATACTGTATAAAAGTGTAAACATTATAGTCTATAATTTAGTTTTGGGTTGGAAAAAAATTAAGTACTCTAGCCTTGTATAAACAAATTAATTTTTCTTTAACTTATAGAAAAGTTAACAAAACAAGTTTATTGACTTTTAACTTAACTGAGTTAACCTATAGTTTATTAACTTTTAACTTTTAACTTTTAGTTATAATGCATATTAATTTAACTTAACTGAGTTAAAAAAATCATTAACTTTCCCAGCCTTGGACGGGTCTGTGTTGTAACAGTACGCCAGCGCACGACATAAAACGGTCCTTTTCAGGACAAACTAATCAGAACGCAGTATTACCGCGCAAACCACCAGGACAACTTGGAACTCACATTACTGGGCCTCAAGTTGTCCTAGACACATAAATCCAAAATATAAACATAGGGGAAGCTGGCACAAAGCCAATGACCTCAACCCCGTACACGCAGCCCCAAAGCGGGGTAAACAAGATCACTTTCCGTACCGAACATAATCACAACCACACACGGCAGTTGCGTACGGTTTACAATTCGATACGGAGGATAGTATATATACCGGACAATTCCAGGCACACACCATCAGTCTTCATTCAACCTTCTACCCAGTAACATTACGACACTTAGAAGAAACGAAGACCTGACCATCCGACGAAACCCGCCACCAGTCGACGACGAGCAGACCAGCAGCCAGACGTGAGCCGGCCGTAGTTCGGTTCCAGATCGAATTACCTAAGCCCGCCGTTATACACGCGGTCCGGCACCCAGTAACCGACCGACACCCGCCGACGACAACCACGAGTCCAACGCCACCAATCACGAGTCAATCCAAGCCCGGTGACACGTTCAGAGCGTGAACGACGATCCACCGGCATGCCTGAAGTACGCGTGTAGTTGCCGCCGCCGTGCCTAACTAATCGCTTACATAACGCTGATCGATAACTACCGCCAACGATCAAAAGTCAACGAACCTCTCCGTCCCCCCTCTGGGCACTTGATTGAGTTGTATCAAACCCCGGGTACGATATACCGTTGTAGCCACTTCCTGCGAGTCACGTGCAACGATATATTGACCCCGTCCGTACGGCGACTGTAACACGCCGATATCCCCAACATATTCCCAGACAGCAATTTTTTGTTTAATAATATTATTATAACATTATAATAACAAATAATAATATTATCATTACAAAATGTTGTCTGGGTTGTACATAGGACCAGGCTTTCGCCGGTCGCGCCGAGCTCTCACCGCGACGGTCTGTCTATTCATAATATTTTGCAATCGGGAATGATGAGAGGACGCCACACCGGCGAGAATACCGTACAAAAACATGCCAATTTTGTTCCAATAATACGGCTTACTGAATGGTTTTAGAGCAAAATACCTTCATTAAAAGTTGTAGAGGAGAGTTATATCGGGTGACGCATAAGACTCGATTTTTGATATTTTAATTTTTTATACCAATTATTCACAAGTAAAAAAGTGAAAAAAAGTGAAAACGCAAAACAAAAGAATGAAATATCAAAAATCGAATCTTATACGTCACCCGATATAACTCTTCTCTACAACATTTAATAAAGGTGTTTTGCTCTAAAACCATTCTGTAAGTTGTATTATTGGAACAAAATTGGCATGTTTTACAGTAAAAAAATTTAATTACGGCCGTCATGTGCTGCTTTCGTTTCTAGCGGCAGCGTTCGTCCCCTCCTAGTTCCGACATCCAGGCTCGCCGGCCGCTGGCAGGTCAAAACCGGTCTGTTATCGGCGGTCCGCGCTTCGCACGTCGTTGCATTATTTTTATATATACCTATTATGTTCATATTATTATTTATGTGAAATGAAATAAAATCATATCACTAAAATTATGTTCGATATATTACAATGCCCGCGACCGTCATTGCATTACCATATAGCCGTGAAAGCCACGGCTGTAAGTAAAAAAATATATTTTTAGTTCCAAAAACACGGCTGACTGACTGGTTTTATATCAAAAAAACTCGTATAAAAGTTGAAGAGAAGAGTTGACTATCTTAACGTATAGGACTAGATTTTTGATATTTTAATTTATTATACCAATTATTCACAAATCAAAAAAGCGAAAACAAAAAACAAAAAATGCTAAACGATTTTATGGATTTTGAAAATCGAGTCCTCTAATTTTATATAAAATATCCATAACAACAAAAACATTTAAACAAAATGTCTATATAATATATATTATTTATTGTATTAAAAATATAGGAACTTATAAAAAATAAAACTTATCTCATAAAATAATTAGTGTATTCAGAGTTGCGACATCCGACAAATAGTAATTGTTTACATAATTTTTCCAGAAAAAAGTTGCATTTAAAAATATCATTGTTTGTATAAAATATAATAATATAGTTACTTAAAACTTTCAAGTACTCACGAAAAATATTAGATTCTGAGCGGAGCGAAAGAATGTATTGGTTTTACAATGATGTGTGTTTTTTTTCTGTTTGTCAGCAACATTTTAGATAGTACCTAAGCATGCTTAGGTTTTTGAGATCAGCATCTTTACTGTTAAAAAATGAACATAGTTGGTACTTTTGGGAGGTCAAAATTGAAAATTCCTACTAGTTTTAGAAAGCATCGAGAAAAACTACGGACAAATTACGAAAAAACCTCTATAAATGGGATTTTAATTTCTAACGCTTTGTTTATCACCATACGAACGGATAAAAAAAAATAATATAAGGACTACGCTAACCACTCAAAATCATTTTTCGTATACAATTTTTTATCATTTTATTCAAATATAACACATCCATTACAACTACTGTACAGCAGAGCGGTACCCACAACCCACTTGTCCACCATTATTTTAAATTATAACAAAATATGAATTTCTAAATACAATAAAATGTTCACATTTTGACATTTTTCAGCGAAATTATCGAAATTCTAATACGCACATAAAATATTATTTTGGATTGACACCCAATTTTTTTTTAAATTTTTATTGACGACAAGTATTATGATTTTTTGACTTAAATCAAAAAATATATATCAATTTTATCAAAAACTAGTTTTCCTGAAAAATCCTCGTTTTTTCCTTTTTTTTTTTTTATTGAAAGAAAAAGAGGCTTCAACGTCTGGGGTTATTAGCCATGTATACATCTTACATTGTGTGAGTTATATTAATAATTACATTTAAAAAGTTATAAAAGTCTTAAATTATGAATGCAGAATACATATTGATCAAAGATTGTGTACAATGTTAATTTGTGTAAGGAAGTTTAATATTTTTATGGTGTTGTCTTCATGGAGTGCTTCTTCTAAGTTGTTGGGTATTTGTAAAGTATTTCTGATGTTTTGGAGGTTTGGGCAGTCTAGGATTATGTGTTTAATGGTTAGGTCTTCTTGGCATTGGTTGCATATGGGTGATGGATCTTTTCTAATTAAAAAAGAATGAGTCAGAGAAGTATGACCAATTCTTACTCTGGTTAGAGTGACTTCTTGTCGTCTGTTTATGGAGATGGTGCCACTTTTGGGTGCATTTTTTGATTTTTTTTAATTTGTTGGAAGGCGGAACAGAATTCCAGTAACTTTGCCATATCATATTTATTTTGTTTTTAATGGAAATATTTATGTCGTTAGCCGGTATGTCAGTGATTGTTGGATGTAAGATGGTTTTAACTGCTTTGTCGGCCATCTCGTTACCGGCAATGCTGGTATGTGAAGGTACCCACAGAAGTTCTATATTTTTTTTTGTAGAATATAGTTCAGTTTAGATGTTCTGGGTTATTTCATTTGTCGAGAAGGGGTTTAGGAGAGCTAGGAGAGCTCTAAATGAGTCACTTATTATTAAAATATTGTTATTTGAAGGTGTCCGGTTTGTTGATTTGATTGCTTCTAATATGGCGTAATTTTCTGCTGTGAAAATTCTGCTCTTCGGAGGAAGCTTATGCAGGATTTTGGTTTCTTCTTTAATGATTGCTAAGCCAGTTCCATGCTAAGATTTAGATGCGTCAGTATAAATTTGTGAAAAATTGGAGTATTTATTCTTGATGATTTCTTTGAAGTGAGACGTGATAGTTGTCGGATTTGTTTCATGCTTATTATACTTGGTTAATTCAGTATTTATGTGGTATTTATGTTGGGAAAGTAATTTTATTTTTAATAGATGTGTGGGTTTTAAACTTTGTGCACAAACGGGAGAAGGTGACGTGTATGGGTGGTATTTGTTTCCCGGATATGTTGGTTGGGATTTTATTTTGGTTTTGGAAAATATTGTTGTATCCTATGTGGTTAGGAGTGCTTTTCCTTTTTACGCCGTAGATGAGTATGTCTTTTTCTCTTTGGAGTTTGAGAGGTAGTTCTCCAGCGTAGCATAAAATACTGTCGATAGGGCTGGTTCTGTATGCTCCTATTGAAATGCGAATACCTTCGTTATGTAACGGATCTAATATTTTGAGTAGGTTTTCTTTGGCTGAATTATAAATAATTGATCCGTAATTTATTCGTGACAGTATTAATGCCTTGTAAATATTTAGAAGGCTTTTTGTGTCAGCCCCCCAAGTGTGATTTGAAAGTGTTTTCATTATGTTAATTTTCATTTTGCAAAAGCTTTTAAGTTTCGTTAAGTGTTGCGTCCATTTTAATTCACTATCAAAGATCATTCCTAATACGCGTAAGGATTTACTAAAGGATATTTCAGAATTATTAAGGAATAATTGTAGGTTCTCTGTCGTACGAGTGTGGAAACAAATACATTTACTTTTCCCTGGAGAGAATTTGAAACCAGTCTTATTTGACCAATTTTGGAGAATATTAAGTGCTTGTTGAAGTATTTCCATCGTGGTTTTAATATTTTTTCCACTGCAATAAATGTGGCAATCGTCGGCAAATAGAAGGTGTTTTGTAGGTTTGGGTATTTCCTTATTGTTAATAGCTAGAAGGAACATTGTTACACTGATCACTGAACCTTGGGGAAGGCCGTTTTCAGTTAGGTAGGTGTTTGATAATTCATTGTGAGCTTTAACTTGGATTGTACGATTTTTTAAGACATTTTTGAAGAATATGAACATTTTACCATTTATGCCACCTTCTTGAATAATTTGAAGGACTCTATTTCGCCATACCATATCGTATGCTTTTTCTAGGTCTAAGGCTATTAATATAAGATTTTGCTTCTGATTTTTTGCGTTACAAATATTATCGTGTAATGAAGAGAGGGTGTCGAGAGTTGAATGATTTCTTCGAAATCCACATTGATCAATCGTTAGTATATTCGATGTCTCCAAGTGCCAAATGAAGCGCTTGTTAACTATTTTTTCTAATGTTTTGCCTAGTGTATTGATGAGTGAAATGGACCTATAGTTGGAGGTATCGAATTCATTCTTATTTGGTTTTGGGATGGGTATAACAATTGCGTTACGCCATTGATCTGGAAATATGCCTTTATTCCAAATTATATTATGAATTTGGAGAAGTATTTCGTGTCCTTGTTTAGGTAGATTTTGAATGAATGAATATGGTATCCCATCTGGACCAAGGCTTTTGCTTTTACATTCGGATAATGCATTGTGTAGTTCAGTTATATTGAAGGGTTGATTAATTGTGTTTTCTTGGTGGTAAGAATTAAGTTCAAGGTGCCTTGTAATATTTTCTTCTATCGTGTGTTTGTAATTTAGGAATTCGTGTTCATAGTTTGAATTACAGATATTTATGATGAAGTGCTGAGCGAAAGCTTCGGTTATATCTGTAGGGGATGAGGGTGAATTACCATTATGGTTAAGATTGAATGGTAAGGACTGGTGAGTTATTCCTTTTATGGATCTAATTTTGTTCCACATATCGGTCGAGGAGGTGTTTGAGTTAATTGAGTTTGTATATTTTTTCCAGGATTCAGTTTTACTTTTTTTTGTTATAAATTTAGCTTGTGCGCAAAATGTCTTTAGTGTTATATGGTCATCAATGGATTTGGCTTTTTTAAATTTGTTTAAGGATTTTTTGTAGGCTCTAATTGCCATGTTACATTCTTTGTTCCACCATGGAACGGTTTTATTTTTCTTTTTGATATTTATTTTACCGATAGTGAGATTAGCGGCATCTAATATAATGTTGGAAAAATTGTTAATGATTGAATTTTCCTTTGTAACTATGTATTTTTAATATTTGTAACTGCCAAGGTAATAATATATTACGAGCCTTGTATTAAATGTTCAAGCTTTTTTACCCAACGAATTAAATGTTATTGACATTTATAGAAAAAGAAATTAAAAAAGGTGGATAAGTGGATGTCGCTTTGCTGTACAGTAGGTTACAAGTGGGTCACTGTAATGGATGGTGTTAAATTTGAATTCAATGATAAAATATCATTGTATAAGAAAAACGATTCTGAGCGAAAACGGTCTTCAGTCAGCCTTTGATATTACCAAGTATATTTGATGATATTATTGTAAGTAAAGTAATTTATATAATATAACCTATTTACGTGGAGCCTTGTTTTAAATGTGCAATCCTTAGCCATACATGTTGAACATTTTATACATTTTAACTACAAAATAATTATTGAATTTTAAATTTGATAAATTTTGTCAAAATTTTAACTTTAAATGCTTATGAGAAAAAATTGTGCCTTTGTATTTTTAATATTTTTCTACTGCTATTGCAACAATATATCAGGAGCCTTGCATCAAATATTCATGCTTTTTTACCCAACAAATAAAAATTAATTGATATTTATAGAAATAAAAAACTAAAAACATTGAAAACTGACAATGTCCGTAAACAGCTCAAAAAGAATCAAATTATTTTCAAAATTTTATTGTGTATATAAAATGCTGATATAAACATTCAGTGAAATTTTCAATTATCTACAGTCATACGTTTTTTAATTACAATAAAATAAGAAAATCGTTACATGAGAAATCGAGTGAATATCCAATGTTGTAAAAATATGAACTTCAAACGCTCATAAAAATTTAATATGATTTATTTGCAGACATTTTTTTTTTGACAACGTTAGACAAACTTATGAGGAATCTTGTATTACATTTTCAAATCTTAAATTTAAAAAGAATAGTTTTTATGAATTCTCAATTCAAAATAGTTTGCTAATGTTCGTGATTTTTCCATATTTTGTCAAGATTTGAACTTTAAATGCTTATAAAAAAAACTGTGACTAAGGATTTTTAATATTTTTCAATTGTCAATGTAACAATATAGTAGGAGCCTTGTATTAATTTAGTAGGAGCCTTGTAAGTATTTTTACTCAACAAATAAAATTTTATTGACATTCATAGAAAAAAAAGGTGGATAAGTGGATGTCGCTCTGCTGTACGGTAGGTTACAAGTGGGTCACTGTAATGGATGGTGTTAAATTTGAATTCAATGATATAATATCATTGTATAAGAAAAACGATTCTGAGCGAAAACGGTCAGCCAGCCTATGATATTACCAAGTATATTTGATGATAGTATTGTGAATAAAGTAATTTATATATAACCTATTTACGTAGAGCCTTGTTTTAAATTTTCAATCCTTAGCCATAAAAGTTAAACATTTCATAGTGAAAACTACTGGGAAATTTTTACTTTTGGCCCCCCAAAGTACCAACTAGATTCACTTTCCTATCAGAAAAGTTACTATTGAAGAAAATCTAAGCACTTTTACTGTCCTAAAAGGTGATTTTTGTGTCTGTCATCACAAATAGCAAATTATTTTGAATTGAGAATTCATAAAAACTATTCTTTTTAAATTTAAGATTTGAAAATGTAATACAAGATTCCTCATAAGTTTGTCTAACGTTGTCAAAAAAAAAATGTCTGCAAATAAATCATATTAAATTTTTATGAGCGTTTGAAGTTCATATTTTTACAACATTGGATATTCACTCGATTTCTCATGTAACGATTTTCTTATTTTATTGTAATTAAAAAACGTATGACTGTAGATAATTGAAAATTTCACTGAATGTTTATATCAGCATTTTATATACACAATAAAATTTTGAAAATAATTTGATTCTTTTTGAGCTGTTTACGGACATTGTCAGTTTTCAATGTTTTTAGTTTTTTATTTCTATAAATATCAATTAATTTTTATTTGTTGGGTAAAAAAGCATGAATATTTGATGCAAGGCTCCTGATATATTGTTGCAATAGCAGTAGAAAAATATTAAAAATACAAAGGCACAATTTTTTCTCATAAGCATTTAAAGTTAAAATTTTGACAAAATTTATCAAATTTAAAATTCAATAATTATTTTGTAGTTAAAATGTATAAAATGTTCAACATGTATGGCTAAGGATTGCACATTTAAAACAAGGCTCCACGTAAATAGGTTATATTATATAAATTACTTTACTTACAATAATATCATCAAATATACTTGGTAATATCAAAGGCTGACTGACGACCGTTTTCGCTCAGAATCGTTTTTCTTATACAATTATATTAGGTATATACAATAGATTCAAGTTTAATACAATATCCATTAAACATTGACTCACTTGTAACATATTACTCTACAGCAGAGCAAAATCCACCTACTTTTATTTTATATAAAATTATTTTTTACAAAATTGAATATATCTGTAATCTGTTGTTCAGAAATAGAATTAACTTAGCATGACAATATGAAATTCATTATTTCAAAACTACTGAATAACATGGAAAAAATAATTATAACTTTTTATTTAACTTAGTTATAAGTAACTTAACTTAACTCATCAATGCCCAGTTTTGCTTAAAAGTATATAAACAGTATAATAGAGGTATACAATGAACAGTTTTATAAATGTATTTTGTGTAGGCTAACCTTTGTAGTTGATAACATTTTTCTCTTTTTACAATAACAAAAATGATAATAATAATGAAGATGATAGTAATAAAATAATTATCCATCAAAATCCTCGTTCGAGTTCTGATTCAGTCCTGTCTACAATATTAACAGTAAAATATAACACTAGCGCGCTCTACTTAATTATTTTGGCGATGGGGGTATCTAACCAGAGTACTACATGTAACGCAATAGATGGCGTGAAGTGCTTTGCTTAGTAAAAAATATTTTATTTTATATACCATCTCTATAATTTGTCATAATATTATTATTTTATTAATAATATAAATTATTTTAACACTAATAGTATTAATACGTTTTTAGAAAAAAACATAATATTTCATTCAAAAATATCAAATGTCATTGTTCAAAATACTCATTCATATATATTACAATTCGTATCAGAGCGTTTTTTTTTTGATAGTTTTATATTCGTCAATATTTATTCTATTTAGTACACAACTAAAAATGATATTATCACCAAATATAATTGACCGTTATAAACTAAATAATATATTTCTAAAAAATGTTCTATTTGCTTGTAATAGTTGTGTTGTTGACTATTATACTACGTTTCTAAATTCTTATGACGATTTAATCAAATAATTAATTGTTTTTAAAAAAGATTTAAGTTTGAACTTTTTAATAGTACAATATTTATTTTGAAATAATTCATTTAATTTAATTTGTGTTCTTGTACAAGAATGATATCAAGTTATCTTACAATAATTTGCGTCCAACTATAATAAGCTTATAATTATTATATTATTACGCTGATATTTAAAAACAAAAGTTCTTAATGTTTTATTATTTATAATGTATAAAATATAGTGATTTATTCAATAAATGTTCAACAACTAAAATTAATTTATTTTATGGCTCTTAAAGTTGCAATTTCAAAATCTATATTTATTAAATATATTATTGTGTAGTAAGAGGTCATGGAAAATATCATGACCTTTACACACTAAATAATAATAAAAAAAGTTCTTTTATAAGTACCTTTGTGATTTTAATATTTATTTTTATAAAAAAAAAAATTACCACCAATATCATTTTTTTTTTTAATTTATATATAACTTGCAACTATATGAACTGACTGAACGATTTCAAAACTATACCAAACTAATAAATTAGCTTCATAATTTAATAATAATGTTTGATAATAAAAAAAACTTTGTTCTCCATACTTCTTCACTACCCTCTTATAAAATTCGCAAAATTCCAAATATTTGTAAATTTATTTTTAGGAGTTATTATTTTAAATATTAAAAATTAAATGAACGTCACACACCCGATATTTAAGAAATTTAACATTATATAAGATATTTTAATGAAATGTTGAGAAGAATTACAATTTTAAATACAAATACAGTGGAATCCGTTTATGGTGGGCACCGGTTAATATAGGCATCCGCTTATAGTGAGCAAACAGGTCTGGTCCCAATACAAATGTATATTAACAATGTTAAATCTAACCGCGTAATATGGGCACTCGATTCGGTTTATGTGGACAATTTTATTTTATCATAGCGTTAGAATATACACATATGTGTTTATCGAAAGTAATAAAAATCATTATGATCAGCAACTGCTAATCAAATAAGTGGCAAAATAAACATATTATTGCAAGCGATACAGTTTGTATCCGAGAGTTGGCGAGAAGTTAGCTGCTCAACTATTATGAATTGTTTCGCTCACTGTGGATTTTCTAATTTTATTGGTCCACAACCTGAGTTGACTGAGTTGGATGAACAATTTTTGTTTGTTCAAAACCATAACGAATTGAAAAACATTGATGAAAATGCTCCTTGTTTTGATGATAATGAATAAATTTGTGATGTTGTAGTACAAAATGTTCTTAAAAAAAGGAAGTTAGAAGATGATGATGAAGAAGAAGAAGAAGAAGAAGATACCGAACCACCAGTTACAGCTAGAGAGGCTAAGAAGTGCATTGATTTGTTGCAGAAATTCTTCATGCAAGAGGGTAACGAAAATAGTCCGTCTGATAAGCTTGAAGCGTGTGCCCATTTTGTCAACCAGATACACACCAAACAGCTTAAACAACGAACAATTACAACGTTTTGTATACCTTACACATCCAAATATTAATTTTATTTATTGTATATTATATTTAATTTAATTTATATAGTAATTATTTCACTTTTTTTCAATTATATGATAATAAAAATAAAAACTTTTTTTAACTATAATTTTTTTTTTTTTTAACTAATTTCGGTTTTTATGGGCAACCACTTAATGTGGGCAAACAGACCTGATCCCAACGTGCCCACATTAAGTGGAATCCACTGTAATTCAAAGTATTTTAAAAGTGGTCCATGGCAGTAGGCTCAAAGCTACCAACAACGATTGCTGCAGATTTAAGAGATTATATAAAAAATCAGTTTAGTGTGGGACAAACTTAAAAAGAAAAGACAGTATTCTTGGAAGCTTACAAATTTTTCCAACATTCAAAAGATTTTCAATAGTTTTGTAACGTTTTTAATTGTTTAGTATCAATATACCTACTCACTAATAATGGCTTATAAACAAATGAACGAAAACAAAATAAAATTAAGATTTACGAATGAATGATTTGGATTTTCTGTAACTTATACATTAAAAAAAATGTTTTTACATAGATACGGTTTTACTCTATAAATTGTGGAAAAGTGACTTTAAATTTAGTATGTCCACAAGTTTGCCCCATGCCAAATCGTTTTAAATAGATAAATTACTGATAGTGTACTGTTCTCTTAAAACACAAATCGTGCGTTGCACAATTATTATAATATATTTTAGTATGTCATATTTTTTTGATTATAATAATAATTAATAACTAAAATTAAATTGAAATTAAATACTTAAACTTTGGTTTTGAATATAATTTACAACTATGAGAGAGTTACCTCGTTTAATTCATGTTCTTATATTAATCTTACATCTCATCGTCGTATCATCGTCGCTCAGCATTATTTCATAATTATTTCACATACAGGGATAGAACAGAGTTGAATATGAGTACCAACATTTATATAAATTATCACTTCTACATTATAATATTATATTATATTATATAGTTAGGTACTTGTAATACCTTTGAGTATAAATTGTTTTACTAATTAAAAAATCTTGAACTCCTAACACAATATAATTAGGTATATTATTTAAAATTTTGGGTAAAAAACAAAGGTTGTGTAAGTAAAATGATATTGTACGTTAGTTAATTTGAAATTATGAGCCATAAATGTATTGATTTTACAATGATGAGTGTTTTTTTTTAATTTTTTTTTTTTTTTATTAATTATGTCTGTGTACACGATAAGTATTCGAGTGATTCTTTGATTTTCTACTTCAGTATCTTGTTTGATATGAAAGTGAATCTAGTTAGGTCAAAATTTGAAATTCCCAGTAATTTTCAAAAGTGCTATTTTATGAATGTCAATAAAATTTTATTTGCTGGATAAACAGCTTGAAAATTTAATATAATGCTCTTAATAATATAATTTTACAATGACGTTTGAAAAATATTAAAAATCCATTGTCACAATTTTATTTTATAAGCATTAAAAGTTCAAAATATGTTGAAAAAATACGTAAAAATGACGAAAATGTGTTAGAAATTCATAAAAAATTTTCTTTTTAAATCTAAGATTTTAAAATTGAATACAAGATATCTTAGTTTGCTTACCTTTATCAACAAAAAAATCTCTATCGGAAGTCAAATTAAATTTTCATGAGCGTTTGAAGTTTATATTTTTACAACGTTGGATTTTCACTCGATTTCTCATTCAGCGATTTTAAGTTAAATTTTTGACAAAATTCAATAATTATTTTGTAGTTAAAATGTATAAAATGTTCAACATGTATGGCTAAGGATTGCACATTTAAAACAAGGCTCCACGTAAATAGGTTATATTATATAAATTACTTTACTTACAATAATATCATCAAATATACTTGGTAATATCAAAGGCTGACTGACGACCGTTTTCGCTCAGAATCGTTTTTCTTATACAATTATATTAGGTATATACAATAGATTCAAGTTTAATACAATATCCATTAAACATTGACTCACTTGTAACTCTACAGCAGAGCAAAATCCACCTAATTTTATTTTATATAAAATTATTTTTTACAAAATTGAATATATCTGTAATCTGTTGTTCAGAAATAGAATTAACTTAGCGTGACAATATGAAATTCATTATTTCAAAACTACTGAATAACATGGAAAAAAATAATTATAACTTTTTATTTAACTTAGTTATAAGTAACTTAACTTAACTCATCAATGCCCAGTTTTGCTTAAAAGTATATAGATAGTATAATAGAGGTATACAATGAACATTTTTATAAATGTATTTTGTGTAGGCTAACATTTGTAGTTGATAACATCTTTCTCTTTTTACAATAACAAAAATGATAATAATAATGATGATGATAGTAATAAAATAATTATCCATCAAAATCCTCGTCCGAGTTCTGATTCAGTCACAATAATTTCATTAAATATACTTATTAATACCATATTAAGCTGTCTGACCGTCTTCGCTCAGAATCGTTTTTCTTATACAATGATATTATTATTATATCATTGAATTCAAATTTAACACCACCCATTACAACAAGTGACCCACTTGTAATCTACTGTACAGCACAGCGACACCCACTTGCCCACCTTTTTTTTTAAATTTATATACAATATTAATATACTATTTTTTTCTTAACTATTTTTTTACTGCTTTTACATAATATGAAAAACGTAATACTATAATCACGCATATCACATATCATATTATATATTTAAGATATTCGAGTATTTACTAACAAATAAAAATTGTATCATACATAATATCATGAAAATACTAAAAAAAATTAAATGTCTATAAAAAGTTTAAAAAATACTAAAATATTTTGAAAATTATATCTTGTTTAGAATAGTCTAAAATAAATATTTGGTGTACATTCCATTATTCAACAGTTAGTTTTGTTCAGTTATTTTTTAATTGCAGTAAAAGAACAAAACCTATTTTGACTAAATCTGGTTATGCGTAAATATTCCCGTTTTTCTATATTTTCTTTTTTCATTTTTTCTGATAATTTTGAAGGTAATAATTTATACTTTTGACCTCTCAAGTTACCTACTTGATCCAATTTTCCACTAGAAATCACTTTAAGAGTTGAAAAATAACCCATTTTTTTTGCCAAAAAGTTATGACAGACACAACGAAAAAAAAAAGACAAAATAATGTAAATACACGTTATTGTAAAACCAATGCGTTCGTCGCTCTGCTCGGAATATAAAATTATAATTCTCAGAGTAATAATAATAATATGTATATAAAAACGCAGATAATGTTGCATGAAAAATTCTACACACGATGAATTATGTTATATTAAAACTTATTATGTGACGGCAGGAGGGACGAAAAGGAGTTGACGAGGTGGATATCCTGCAGATATCTTTTTTTCTTTACGAGTAATTTACAGTAATTTTTCAAGGTGAAAAATCGATTAGTTATAAAAACGGTGGGCCGAATATTGTGTTAGTTGCGGTCGGTTCGCGAAAACGTTGAGATAAACGGTGAATATTAATAATTATATTAGAAAAAAAAGCTAGAAAATTAAATTAAATTTTATAAATGATGAATAATTCAAGGTTTTGTGCTCGATGTAAAAATGTAATACTTATATTATTATAACTACCTGTATTTTGTGATACACATAAAAAATAATTTATTCTTTGAAAGTTATTAAAGTAATCTTCGTCCCTATACAAATAATAAAAAAAAAAACTACTTGTTACTGAAGGGTTTTTTTTTTCAAATAATTTAAGTATAGTAGTGTAACACCTAACTATGTAAAAAATTATACATTAACTCTGTATATAAATAATACATTTTAATGTATTTTAAGTTTGGTAGTTATTTTGTGAGGAAATGGTTCTTTGCAAATTGTGAATATAGAAACACAATGATCTTCCTGACGAAAAATGTTTGACTGTAGGTATATCTACAATAAGTCTTTAAAGCCATTACGAAATAATAATAATACAATGTGCCGTAAAAATACGACAAACTGATAATCAATACCAGTGTTATATGAATACCATTTAAGATAACGACCATTTGGGAAAATAAAACGTTATTATTTTCTATTTATTATAGATTCTTAGTAAATTGAAGAACAATAATTGTGTGGCTTATGATATTTTTTTTAACTTTTGCATTACCTATTTTTTCTACATACAATGATAAATCATCTATACATTATCTAACTATCTGAATTAATACAGATCCAATGCTCTTAAGACATTGTATTATTTTTTAAGTTAGCACTGCTGTTCAGGATACATATTTTATGTTAGATAAAAAGGCTGTGTGGGATAAATATATTGACAGTGAACACTTATCGAAATAATTTTGATAATTGCAAACATTTTATACTTCCAGCATTGTTTTTTAGTGAAATTAATTTAATTTCATCAAACCCGTTTTGAAATCGTAACAAGAATTCCGCCAAAGTTTTAGAGTTTTGAAACGATTTCAGAATGACACCACGTTATCAAAAGAATCTGATAAATATTCAGGGTCACGAGTCAAAATGGTTGCGACCAATTTAACTAAGAATAAAATGTATTTGGTTGAATAGATATTAATTCAATTTTAAAAATATCTCAGTAATAATAGGTGATTGTTTTTTTGCGCTGTTGGGTAGACCTATGTGTAACATGGTTTACGGTTGATATCAGGAAATTAAGATTGATTCCATGTGTCTCTCAGCCAAAGCTCTAGGAAAAGCAATACATTTGAAAAAAAACATTTAGGTAAAAATATAATTGAGCCTAAAAGAGAAACGGGGTTAAATCTGATTACAATAATGGCATTGAAAGGCTATCGCGCACAATGGAATTGCACTGATAGACAGCTTTATTGACTATCGAAGAAAAAAATGTGAGTATTGTATACCTATATGTGTTACGGTAAAATTACATCGGTAAAACCACGGTTTTTACAACGGCTCTTGGACAAAGTTCGAATGACGGGCTTTAACTGATTGACTTTGGAAAATGCTAGCTGGATATATACAAAATAGTACGGTCTAATACTGAATGATTATTATGGTTTGTGGATTCGTTATATAGAAATAGTAAATCTTTGGAGGATATACATTGCAAACAGCAATGGTAAACGTATAAATATTATTGGATTTTACGGATCTTTGTAATTTAACCTTCACGTAATGTATTATACATTTATACAGAGTTCTTTCATTCCATCTCTGTTTGAATTTGTTTTATATAAAACACATCAGACGATAAATACATTCACATTTAATGCAATAATGTAAATACATTAGGTACCTAATAGATTAGTTTTTTTATTAATTATCATTTTATTTCATTTAAACTAAAAAACTAATTAAATACCTATCTATTAAAAATAAGTAAAACAATAACCGTTTTATAATTGTATATTTTTAGTCAATACAAAACAGAATAAAATCTATTGAGTAAAATATTTTGTACAGATGAATTTTTAACAAAGCGAACCACAAACTTTGATAAAATTGTACATACAATTAAGAATGACAGCCGTCTATACACGAAAGGAAATAAACCTTAAAATATTGCATGTATCTAAATAACTACTGGTGTTGGAGTAAAACTTTTATTTCAATTAAGAGAAATATAACGTATGCAATGAAAACTGTCTAAAGCGGAAACTCTAGACACAGAAACAATTCCATTTATGTTAATTTTGCGTTTTATTCGGGTACCTACTTGTTTTGTAAAAAAAAAAGAAGAATTATACAAATTTAAATTTATCAAAATTATAATATATTAAAAATGTAAATTTTTTCTTCTTTCTTTAATTCATAGGTAAATATTTAGATGTTTCTAAATTCCAAACTACCAATAGTTTTATTTGTCACCGTTTATTATTACTTTTGTTAGCATGGTTACTTCATTATTAATGATGGTTTCCGGTAATCGACTTCCAACGAGTTGACTTGATCTGATCGTCGTACCATTTCCTTGTAGGTATGTTAGTACTTTTGAGATGTTCAAATAAAATGTTTAGATACTTTCTACAAATGCTTAATATAAAACCAACAAAAAATGGCAGTAAACGGTAAAAACACTGTTTTGTGCTTTTCGAGTTTTGTTATTTCATACTTCCAAAAACAATTTTTTTGGTGCAATTTTCCATAATTTATAACCATTTTAGATTTAATTTTAAGTTTTTACATACTAAATCATGGTGATATCATACATAAAATACAATGCATAAACATTATTATTTAATGAATAAATATTGAGATAGTGATTTATAATATTATTCTTATTTTTCTTCTTATGATGTAAAATGTGTAATTGTATGTCAAACAAACTGAATATATAACTAACATTAATCGTAGAGATCATAGTTTAAATACAGACACTATCTATTTAAAAAAAAAAATTATTTGACAATGTTTTATTCATAGAATTTTATCATTGTTTTATAGGTTTGAAAACTAATTAAATTTTTTTGTATCAAATGGATCTATTTGGTTTCGTAGAAATGCTTGTTTTTATTTATTTACTTTCTGGTTAGTTGACATATAAAATAATTTTAAAAACATAAATTATTTGCACAAAAGGTAACACAATATTGTATATTATTATGTTTTGATCCATAGTAACATTTAAAAATTATAATTAAATATTATTACTCATAAATACATGCATTGTACTTACATAATATCAGAAACTAAATATTCTTATTCACGATACCTATAGGTATATTACTACAAACAACAAAAGAATAATTATTATTACTGAATTAATGTCTTCTTAAGAACAATTGTTTATGTTTTATGACTTATAATATTTTTATTTTTTTTCTTAATATGTCTCAAGTTGAATAGTCAAAGATATTTCCAAGTATTTGTATTTTTAAGTACAGTATATATACGTACATAAAAAGTGTACACGACATAGATTGTAAAGTGTTGAGCACTTATCTCGCCTCGCTCATAATATCGACGCAACAAAGTTTAGCGTTATTTTTAATAAATTTGGAAACAATGATAAATCATTGCAATTTAAAAATATTCTTAGTGGAACTCAGTTTTTTATACTATTTATGTAGTTTTCCAATTTTAAAGTGCTCGTAAAAAAAATTGTGAAAAACGGTTTTTTAGATTCCTTGAATATAGTTATAGTATGATATCATTAACTGTGAATTAACATTTCAAGTATTCGAAACTAAAATTTTGAAAATTCAACTAAAAAAAGGTTAAATAAAATACGTCGTGATTCATGAAGCCAATATATTTTGCCCCAATTCAAACTTTAAAGAGGTAATTATGTTTATAAAAAATAGAATGGATAACTTTAATAAGAAACTCCTTAAAACTTGGTAGCAAATGATATCACAATAGATTTAAAAAGCTAGTAGGTACCTAGTGTACCATAATATATTTTTGATAATGAACTAGAAAATAAACCATAACATAAGTATTTTGTTTGGCTTACACGACTACAAAAGTGAAATGATACGACGACATAGTTTTTAAAATAAATTATTTACGTTTAAACACGTCAATACAATTAATAGTTTTAAAATATTATTTTCTTTAAACTTCATTAACTCAATAAAAAAATTAAGTACTTTATGAACGTATAATAATATTTTTGTCTGTAAGTTGTTTAATTATATTATATATTATTATTATACACGTAATTGTATTTAGATATTTTTCTTAATTTTCATTAATGAACCCACTTAAAAAAAATGTCCAATACTTTGCACCTTATACCTTTTATTCCGCCATAAATTAAAATGTTATTAACTTAATATTTATTTCTATCATTATCACTCTTATTTCATAATAATTGTATTGATTGATAACTGCAGTACAATCCAATCATGTAGCATTATGAGAAAAAAGTTGTGAACGAAAAAATTATTTAATAATAATAATAATAGTTATATAAAATATCGCTGTGTGTAGATATTACCACTTTTATTTTGTGTTTTTTCTCCGTAACTTTATTCATGTCTCAAGTGATATTATTACTTACTGTGAAATGTATACGTTGAATGCAATATTTTCCGAGACGAATAAAAAGAGCCTGACCTGGCTTTTTTGATGTTTGTTAAATTCGAACAGAAATGAAAGTGGATGTAAAATATACATTTATTATTATATTTTAACTTGTTGGTAAAAGTTTATAATGTCACAACTATTGGTGATTTTTGATAATATTATTATTAAAGTATGGTCAGAGTATGCGAGTCTATATAATATAGTCTCATCCCGATCGACTCGGAGAAGCCAGTTTTGTATTGTTAGTTTAAATTCAAACCAATGATGAATACCTCCTTCGTACAGAAACGAGTATGAATGAAGCTGGATCTGTAGAATATATATATAGATTACGTTTAACGTAATACATAATAGGTTTCCTAAAAGTTAATTTTTGAGATAAATTTTTAAAAATATTTAGTGCTTGTAAAATAAATTGTTAGTACATATTGTTGATGGTAAATATTTGAATATAGTTATTGAATTCAGTAAATATATTTCAGTGGCTTCATAAATGAAATAAATTATTTTTCAACCCAAAACTGCAAAATATTGTCTTCAGATAAATCTAAGAATAAAAAAGCACAACTCCCAACCTTGTAAGTAATTCTATTAAAGTTTGAAAACTTCGCCGAACATAATCTATAATGCGATGTTATTATATTGAATTAAACGTTAATTGAAATGGTTGCATGTAGTATAGCTAACACATATATACATAGCTTAAATTAATTTACTTATAACATTTTGTTTATACCAAAATCTCCTTGGGTTTCAAAGAATGAAATAAATTGCAACAAAATGTATTCGACTCTTTTTACATATTTATCTTTATTCTACATACGAATTATTTTATAAATAATGAATAAACTTAAAAATACATTGTACAATTATATTAGGTATGTAGGTAGGTAGATAAATTTACTAAACAAAATAAACTCATATATATATATAGTCAATAGGCATATACATAAGCGTGTAAAGAACTTAATATAATAGGTACATCATAATAATATGTTTTACTTATTTTTAAGTGTTTAAATTAAAACAAAAACTTAACGAAACTCAATAGCAAGAAAATTGTAGTAAAGAATACATATACATTGAAGTCGTAATGTTGTAAATGAATGGACAACAAACTATAATAGCTATTTAATTGTTGTACGAATAATTTAATGAAAAGCTATTTTAGGAAAAAAACACGGTTCAGTCAACTAAAATTTTCGGTGCGCTTATAATAGTTATATAGACTTAACAGACTAGTTAAAATAAAACAATTTTAAACCTTTTCGAGATCACAATAATTAATTGTTAAAGAGCATAAAATAAAGTGGCGACCAACGCTTTAAGACAGATCCCGATTTGCGTAAATGTTTGGCGTAATTCCTACATGAGTGGACTATGAATAATCTCTTTTTTTTGTTGGTGGCACAAACTATTATTTTAAGAAATCGATTTTTGGTATAAATGAGTATACGTGTATAATATATATGTATTCGTTTTAAACCATACATTCATGTGTAAATAACAAACGCACACGTTATTTAAGTATATATAATAATAATATCTAAGCTAATAATGTTTATTCGTGACTAGAATATACATACCAATATATAATGTTATATACATATTATATAAATGATATTATTTTATATGCATATAATATATAAATAATAATAATAATAATAATAATAATAATAATATTATTATTACAGGCGAAATAAATTCCACATTCAATCGGACAAAGCTTGACAGGGGTACATACATATGATACATCATATGAACGATGTCAGGAAACTTATGATTACCAGTTAATATATAATGACAGAAAACTTCTTACTACATAAGTACGTTACACCAGCGTTTCTCAACCTTTCAATTGAAAATTTGCAATGCAGTTTAGACCGAGTGACGAGCGATTTGATTCGGAAATTGTGTAAGAATATTATAACACTTTTTTATTTATTTTTTCATGTTTAAAACTTTTGACTTCTTTAACAACACGAATTAATTACATTCGCCCCTGACGAGCAAACCTAACATCATGTGGGTATTAGGATAATTAATGTCAAAATAATAGTAAATTAAAACGATAGCTGAATAACGAGTAATTGACATACACTGACTCTATTTCGAAAGCATTTAGGAGTACAAGTACGTTAAAAGCGAATAACTATAAGAATATATGGGTACTGTAGGTTACCACCCTACCACCCCATCAAAGGTCCACCCTCAAACTTATTTTATCAAAAAAGGTCTCCCGCAAAATTATGTAAAATTTTCGGGTGGCTCATTATTTTGTTATTAAATGACAATGGAAAGTTGTGTGTGGCAAAAAAAAATGCGTATTACTATCCGTTGACCCCATCATAAGCGACGCACGATTTGTACGCGTATCGTAGGATTGTATTTTAGATCGTGGGATGGAAAGAGGGGAATTCGTCTTTACCGACGTGAAAAAAAAAGGAACCCGATTGGAAAATAATCGTGAGTCGTGGGCAGGATGTCCGACAAATTTCACTATCGAATGAATCACACGCAATGCATATGACCGGAAATTCACGGTATTTCGGTGGGGTGCGGCGGGTAGGGTTGAACGGAAACGGGCGGACTCAGACTAAGTGTCCTTCCGTCTCGTCCGGTTTGTGCGCGAAAGTGGTGAGTACGTTTTGCGACGAGAACACCGTGACATCAGGTGGCGGAGGCGGTGGAGGTGGCGGCGAGTAATAGTTAAGCTTGCTGACCATTGGCGGTATCGTTGGAGGTGGCACCGGTCGGTTGTGCAAAATCGGTGGTAATGGCACGGCTCGAGCTGTCGGTACGCCCGGCAAGGCATGATGAGGTGGCTGATGCTGATGCTGCTGCGGCTGATGATGATGCAGTTGATGCTGCTGCTGCTGTTGCTGCTGCTGATGCTGTTGGAGGTGGTGGAGATGGTGGAGGTGATGGTGGTGGTGGAGGTGGGAAGTTCGATTCTCTGCAACACACATGATGAGCCAATATTGTTTCGGTCAGTTTTTGTTTGTTTTTACATGTCTTTTTTCGTAGAAGACTATAGTGTCGCTAGCTGACACGTCGTGTGTTTTTATTATCACAACGCACATAATATTGCGATGATAGGTTAATTGAAACGTGCCATTATGACACGTGCGCCATAGAATTATTAAGATAATACGATATTGTTAATGTAATATTATCGTTATCATCATAATTTGTTATTATTATTGCTGCGTTGTGTTATGTTATATGCGTAAACCGAAACCATATTATTAATTCAAGCGTGTGTATGTATAGATATACCTATATATATAAATTGTATAATAATTATGTAAGACTCCGTCCATGCGAAGGCATTTTTAGGACCGTCCTGCAGGCCTTAAAATATAATTTGTGGCGATTAGCGGAAGGTTTAACATTTTCTCAATTTACCGATATTTCTTCTGTCGTTTGTGTTTTCATGCATATTGTAATGCTGCATCGATTGGTCAGAGCTCATACTTAAGCCACCGCCGTATTGAACGTGTGGCTGCAGTGGATGATCACAATCGTTGATGAAAGGATAATCGATCTGTTCGATCAAGTACGATTGTTCGGCAGACTTTTGCTGTTGATCGTCCTGTAAACAGTTTTCTGTTTATTCGGTTTTCCGTGACAGCCATAACATATTTTCTATTTATTTCTTTTATATATAATACATATGTACCCTTCTCTCTTAAACCGCTTTGTATGTATATTATTATAAATAACAAATATATTTATTGTTATTTCTTTTATTTTCTTTTTAGTTCAACGTGCATGCAAATAACACTGACTACACAGATAGAATTATATGGTTTCTACTTACGTTATAATCCGGAGAAACATTTGAATATGTTTCCGATTTGGCCGAAATTGAGCTTAAATTTTCTTCGTATCCTCCGTTATATGTATTTGGTGCATACATTTCGATCGTTGGAGTTTTACTACTAGAATCGTTGTTTTCTGTAAAGTAACGGAAAATTCTCAATTGTAATTACATCAAATAATTATAAATTAATTAACAATTACCGATGGGACGCAACCTTTTTTTAACTCTTTTTTTATCTACATTAATAATAAACATCAGCATAACAATTTTTTACCACTACGATTATTCATCAAACACACACTTTTTTTAAAAATACATTCTTCTCGATAGATAATGTTGTGAATAATATAATATTATAACTATGCATACCGTTGTTTATCTGTTTGTTGACGTTACGGCGTCTGTGAATGCAGTACGATACAATAAATATGCTGACGAGTATCAATACACCGCCAAAAACTCCCAAGAAAGTGAACACGATGCGCATTCCTTGATCTTCGGCTGGCTTCTCTGCATTCGAATCGGACTTAGGTTGTACGTTTTCCTCTGTAAATCATAATATCAAATGGTTTCGAATCAAAACGATTGAAATGATAGGTACGACCATGAAGACGTGTCCTCTCATAACATTCCATCACCAAATACTGCCGATGTGAAATCCGTCACAAAATTATCACAGTATAATTATCGTACAAATTTATATTTAGTGTCCAAAAATCAAAATAACCTCGTGTTCTATGACTTTTTCACGAACAGATATTTATGGAGCACATGGTTCCATCACGCTATGAGTTAAACCAATAGAATGACCAATGACTGTATGTGACTAAATATTATACAGTGAAACTTTCATATAACGAACTCGAAACTTCCATTTAACCACAGTTTTTGTTTAACGAAATATTTTTAAAACTAAACCTAATTAGAACCAAATTTATTTAATTATATTTAACGTAATTCTCTATGATACGAATTATTTATTGTCCTCCGTGAGATTTCGTAATATGGATATATTATACAAACAAACAGGTGTGCCTAAGTACCTACTAAAAGACATCAAACACTATTATTTATGACATTATTACGTACTTGTTGTGGTTACTTTGATACTCTGGGACACGTAAGAGCTGTCTCCATACAAGTTACGAGCCATGATGCTGAACAAGTATGATGTGAATGGTTCAAGTCCGGCGACCGTGTGATGAGTTTCGTTTCCGAGGTCCTCGTACCGGTACATTTTGCTGTCGGACGCCCTGTACCGAATGCGGTACGTAACCGGTTCGCCTAAACAAACGAACATTTAGCCCATGGAAATTATATTTGTATTCATATTTTTATTAGGCAAATACAAAGAACAACTGTTGTTATACCTAATGTCTTACTACGCTATCTGTTATACCCAGAGATGGACAAATTACTCGATTAGTCGTAAGTTGTAACTGGTTACAAGTTACGAATTACAATAAAATCATGTATCTAGTTACGAGAAACGAGATATTTTGGAAATGAGTAACTGCTTACTAGCGTTAAGTACTAAACGATTTATGTTTATTGTTTCAATAAAATAATAACGACACTGCTAATTATATTTTGTAGTAAGGGATTAAAATATATTTTTTAAAAATGGCTACAAAATATCACAAAATGTAGGTAATAACTAATATTCGTATTATGCATTTAGAGCATAATATTACTCGAGTAAAACATACCAACATCAAAATATAGTTAACGAACTTTAATGTATACTAAATAATATTTTGACACGAAATATGAATAACCTACTTAGGTACGCACGGAGAGTTCCTACCTAATTGCCATGCCGTATATACCAGTCACCAATATTACAAGTTTTTGATATAATAAACTAATACATTAAGAATTTGCCACACTTATTATTTTTATCACTCATACATATTATATTGTAATCTTGAAATATTACCAATATAAGTAATAACTACTGATAATAATGAAAGTACCTAATCGGTATATGAAATAATCCGTATGAACGGATGATTCTGTTCAAACTTTAAATATATAGGCAATAGTAATTTCAATATCTTTTTGAAAAATAAACCACTTACATTTCGATGTCGGTTATATAAACTATATACAATTTCAATAATTAATTCAATAATTACAACAAAAAACTACAATTTATTATACCTACCTATATTAGTTGGTATCTTTGATTTAATGTTTTAGTAATATTTTCAACCATCCACATTTTAAAAAAATCTGCCTACTCTAATATTATGGAATTGATTACTAGTTACAAGTTAAAAAAATATGTAACTTTGTTACGTAACTTTTATACATGCAACTGATTACTTCCCACCCTTAATTTATACGCATCATCAATAATACTATGCCAGACAGTCATATAATCATTAACTAACACAAATAATATGTTTACCATCAGTGATACCTATATATAGCACTACAGGTGCAACGAGTAACTGTCTCGATTTCAATTCTTTAAGAAGAGCTAATTTTCTGTGAAACTAATAGGTATTCATAAGAGATAAAAAAATTGTGAAACAAACATGGAAACTAATCGTTAAATCGGTATTCATATCAAATACCCAATCTTGTCAATTATTTGAGTATTGATATTTAGATACATTAATTTGTGCTTTTCAAACACAATAACTCATATATTATTACTAAAAACTTTTATTTTTATCATTTTGTTTTATTTATAAAAACCGACCTAACTTATAACCTGTGTAGTTTTAAGTTCATAATTTGATAAATAATATATAGACACAAATAAATAGTATTAACATATATGTTTATTAAAAATATTATGACTCGATATAAAACGACCACCGAATGAAATATTGTTGTTTGGCTGTGGGGGAGTGGAGGTGAAATTAACTCTTCTTACGGAAGTACAAAAAAAAGTGCTTATAAAATGTAATAATAAATAAACAAACCAAAATTTAAATTTTTTTAATTTATGCGCAGTTCACTGTGTAAATATTTGTATATCTATAACAGTATTTAACCGTATTATTTAGAATACTTTTTTTTTTTTTGTTAAATCATTAAATATGTACTCGAACACTTTTAAAAAGTATCTCATACAACGCTCCCTGTCCCGCTGTACATAATATTTTAATTACGAATGGAATACCATCGTCGCAATAGCCCAAGTCCGTGCGTAGGTACTCACTGACTACCAATAATATATTTTATACGGGTGTCAGCTACTATACGCGGTTCGCGCATTGTAGTTTACGAGAACATGGAAATCGAACAAAAATGGAAAAAATAATTTTAACGAAAAAGTTAAGACACTCGGTTCGCGTTTAACACTCGTTTCTGTCCGGGTGTCGGAACGGAGCATGGGTTTAGTGGCGTCCGATGCAGACGGGAAAAAAAATGAACATCGTCACGCCCCTTATCTCTACTAAAATACACCTAATCTGTATATTATTATAACAGAACGCGACGTGCGTGCGTGCACCAGTCGTACGCATATAATAATCATTAGATGTGTTTTAAAAGTCGTAACTACAGCAGCAGCAGCAGCAGCAGAGCAGGTCTTACCTCCGTCGAATCCGGGGGACCACGTCAGCATCACCCGGTTGTGCGTGGCGTTCGCCAATCGGAAGTTGGACGGCGGGTCGGGGTGCGAGAAGACGGTCAACCGGTTGACTGAAGTCGTCCGCCCGAGATTGTTGGACGCGGTGCACACGTAATCGCCGTAATTGAACTGGTCCACTTGCAGTATCGTCAGCGTCGACTCGTAAAACGTTTCGTTCAGCTGAAACGCGCAGCGTACAGTAAATTATTATCAATATCGGTTCGTATTATGACTCGTGCGTTGTTTATAACACGACGTGACGATCGACGATTATTGTTATACATCATTAGTACAGTGGAAGCGAAGCAATCGTACTATTGTATAACCGCGCCGTCTTAAATGTATATTATATGATCTCCCCCCCCCCCCCCCCCCCCCCGAGCGACGCCGCACCGCTGTCGTAGGTTATAATACGAGTAGTAACACGATAATAATATATTATTCATATTATTATTATATAATATTATTGTACCAGTCGACATGGCACGCCGCCGTAGGTATCGAAAGATGAGTAACATTGGGTGCCTATAATGGTAAAACATGTGCCGGCTACACTGCCTATACCGCGGTGTGATTCGATTTTGGTCGGAGAAAATCTAACGATCACGTAGGCGATACCATAGATATAGGAGACTTGTTGATTACTTTTTCGCTTTATTCGTATTATTAATAATAATATTATTATTATTGTAGTTTGAGGAAGTAGTAGTTTTCTATGCAAAATTTTTTGAGTATATTCATAGAAAGCATTGTTATGATTATTTTTTTTCTTGGTAAATATCGTGTTGAAATACAGAAAATAAGAATCATGTAGGTCAAAGTTAAATAAAAAAAAACACGATAGCAATATTTATAGGTATCTACTACTAATTCGTATTTATTATACAATATTATAATACCTTTAGGTGTTATTTTAAAAACCACCTACGTTTTTAATATATATCACCAAAATATCTAAGTATTAAACATATACTAACTATATATAATATTGATTTTTCGGTCAAATACCTAAGAGGTATACAATGTATATACTTTTTTTAAATAATAGAGCAATTATATTTACTCGTTTCTGTTCCACGATGTATTTCTCAGATACGCTTGTTATGTTCGACCCATCACGTTCCCAAGAAAATCTAATCATTGGAGCGCCAACTGCTCGACAATGAAGTTTAGCTGACATACCAGCATTGCTAGCCGTTTTTGATTCGTTTTCCATTGTCAGGATCTCGGGTTTATCTGTAACACACATGAATTGTAAAAAACTTAAAAAATAATTTTAATTGTAAGGTTATAAAATCAATTTTTATATTAATTTTCTATATTAAAAACAAGAAATCTAGATAGGTAGGTATCGTGGTAGTAATATACAATGATTGCATATATCTATACGTAATACGGGCATTTCGTTTTCTTAGTGTATGGTTAGTTGAATTATTTTTATGAAATATGCAAAGTATAATAAATAACTATAAAATTATAATATAGTGTTAAGTTTTAGTTTAAAAGTATTTTTAAAAAAGGCAATACTTACGTTCCACAATCAACATTACAGAATGCGATGATTCGTTCCCTATACCATTGTTAACGACACAATAGAATAGCCCACTATCAAATTGTGTTGCATTTAAAATAGTTAAGTACGAAGTAGTGTTCTTAAGTAATATTGATGTCCGTTCGTCAAAGAAAAAATTTGGACGCGTCCAGCTTATGTGATCCGGACCTAACGGAAAACCATCTATTCGACACCAAAGCTGAGCATCGTGGCCCTCACTTACAATGACGCCACTTGAAGTATTTGAAATAGTTGCTCGATCTAGAAAAAAAACGCATAAATTTGATTTAGAAAATAGGTACTAAAGCATACAAAAACGAATTCTATGTGTCGATATAAGTAATGAATATAAAAGAAAAAAACCGTCTCACTAAAACAGATAAATTATTGTATTGAGTAAGATTTAAAAGTGAGTTAAAAAAAAATTATGGCGTAATATAATACTGATAATGATAAATACCATAGTATAATAAAAATGATTGTATTTTTACCAACATGAAATAAAAATAAAACTAAATCACAACAATATTATGTTGAGATTAGGAACTCAGATTACTTTAAAATACAATTCGAATTGATCCGAAAAAAAATCAAATCAAAACGTTTTTAATTTTTTTTTTTAAATCTTAATCATAGTTATTAGTTATCGTCACAAATGCTTACGTTTCACTGATATTATAAACGAAAAGGTTGAAAACCCTTCTGTATTTCTCGCCTCGCAGGTGTAATTTCCAGCATCGTCGCGGAATATACCTGTGAAATTTATATTGGAATCTTGTACACGCCGGTTGTGTAACGAATACAACAGTTTGTTGTTTTTGAACCACTTATAAGTAATCTGTGAAGGCCGTCCCTTTGCCTGCAGCGTGACGAATACGTTGTCCCCTTCTGTATACGTCATTAAGTCGGGATGCGAATCAAAAGTTGGTTTGTCTGTAAAATAATTATTTAAATATTTTCATAGCAATTCCTTTACATGATATTATATTATATTTGTTATCGTTGTGATTTAAACATTCGCGAAATACAATAATATTTCGATAGGGTAACAATAATAATATATACGGCATATGCGTATTGGGTAGGTATGTCAAATATGCTGATGGAAATATAATTGAACGAAATTTACTGTTATTATTATTATTATTATTATTTTTTTTTTCCTTTGGCTTATTTTTTTAACCAATGTCAAATAATAAATAAAATGTGAAAAAAAAACATTAGATATATATGGGTAGGTAATGGAAAAACTATCAAGAGTAATATCGTTCTTTTTTTTTGTAAAATTGGCATTCATCGTCTGATATTTATTTAGTAAAATTATTATGCTACTAAAAAACAGTAGGTATAACATCAAAAGTATTTAAAAAATTCGATTTATTTAAATGCTCAATACAGATTCAGTAAAAATTTAGGTCAAACTTTTAACTGTGAAAAAAGGTTTTACACTCGTTCATCGTCATAGTACGTAAATTAAAAATAATAAAAAGAGAAAATCGAGCAAATGAAGGTAGTAAGCTAACAATATTATCGAAACCGGTAAATAAATTATAAAAATAGAGAATGCAGAAAACCTAAGGGGTTTTAAAAACAAATTATAGTTAATTGAATGATATATAAATATAAATTTCCGAAAATGCTAAGGAAAAAAAAAAGGTTTTAAATAAGTATAGAGAGGAAAATATTTTTTAAAAACTAGGGAGCCTTATGCGCATTATCGTTACACCGATTTCAATTTAATGATTGTGCGCATATTAGGACTATGCCACAACAAGTTTCGCCTTTGCCGTTTTGTATGTGAGTTATATTAATAATAGAAACCACGCATACGAGAGCCCACGTGAAATAGATAATAGTAACCACAATTTAGATTTCGAATGAAAATGATACATTTCACCGTGATCGAGGTCGACGTGAGTCGTTCCCTTAAATCCTGATACAAATAATAATATAGTATATTATTATTGTAGATAAGTAAATTTGTCCGCTACAGCGTATATATAAAATCCCCCGTAAGTCACGTAGTAATCGGGTGGGTTTTTTTTTTATTTTCGGTTACTAATAAAACGGTTTGGGCATCCGAATTGGCTCGCATAGACAGGCCACGATTCATGATTGATAAAAGTGACATGGAATTGGTCCCTCGAATAAGTGATGTAAGTAGCACGCTTAGGATTCAGTATACAAACATATTATTATGTATACGTCTTTAAATCGATTTCTAAAGGAGGATTTAAGTTTAAAACCAATATACTATAAAACTAATAATAACTTAAATGTCGTCATCTATTATCTATTTACAAAAGGTAGACAGACAAATATATTATTTATAAAAGGACAATAATCAATACATTTAAAATAATCATCAGTCGTAACTAGAATAAAGTCACAAGGGAAGATTGAAGAAATTGAATATAATATTATTAATATATTATTATTATGTAGTCTACACATGGTTCACTATTAATTTGAATAATTTAAAAAAACTATAATATAAAACTGCTAATGAGTAGAATGCAATAAAAAAGACACTTATTAACGTTATCAACAGTTGTTGACAATATGGTACGACACGTGTTTGATCGAATCATATTAATATTATTGTTATCATCGTCCACGATTCGATCATGGATTATTTCGGGTAAAACTGGAATAGGTAGTAAATTCAGTGCAGCGGTCTGTGAAGCGCAATATCAAATATCGTGACATGTAATATTATGGTGGCAAGAGAGTGTTTAGACTTTTGTTTGTAGAAAAATAATATTAAACTGTTTAAGTTTGAATAAAACACTATACATCTAGCTACCTACCCTTACATTTTAAAATTATGGTAATAAAAAAGCGATCATTATCCATCAATTAAAAAATAAATGGGGAACTCAATCGGTTTTATATTTAGATTAACACGTACTTTATTATTAAAAAGGTCATGGGTAATCGTAATTATTGTGTTAGATTTGAATTAAACGACAAATTATTGTACACAAAAAACGTTTCTCAGCAGAAATGATGGGTCGGTCTATATTTCTAAGAATATTCTCAAATTTATTTTAGAGGACAACATAAAAAAATCTATTTGGATTAAATTTGCGTAAAAAAACTAGTTTATCCCTAATTATTTTTGTTTTTCTTAATTATTATGCAAATCACTGTGAATTTAAAATTTGGACCTCCTAAAATTACCAACCAGGTTCAATTTTTACCAGACAATATATATTGGAGTTGAAAATCAAAGCATTTTTTATACTATAAACTGTGTACACATACGCACAAAATATATAAACACACATTGTAAAATCAATACATCACTCTGCTCAGAATCGAAAACACCCACATCATCGTAAAACCAATATATTCACCACTCCGTTCAAATTCTCAGAATATTATAGGCAAGTTGAACCTGGAAATCCACCCCACATATACGATTACCACTGAGATGTTGGGTAATTATTGGAAACGGATCCTACTTCAACCAGAATGTTACGTCTTAAAAATTATAAAAACGAAATCGTTACCAGACAGAGTTCACTATCATCTCGAGTTTACTTCCTTCAACTTTTTTTTTTAGTTGCGAATACATAGTTATGAGATTCGTAAAATCATAAGATAAAAACATTCAAGAATAGTGTCTCAGACATCATCCAATAAAATATTACGCTAAGAATAGAATTTAATTTTATCATTCCATTTATAAATTGAACGTTTTATAATATTTAATTTAATTTTTAATTGAGTTAAGACTCAAACAGCTATGGTCATTAGCCTGAAGGTTATTTCGTAGATATTTAACTGTGGGGAAGGGTACGGTTGGTTAGGACATGTGTATATGTGGTGAGGTTTTGTCACTAAACCCCAGGTGGTCACCCATCCGGGAACTAGTGACACAGACTTATGATTGACTTTAGAACACTTTTGTGGCCTAACCCAACCACCAGGCCACACCAGGCCACTGCATTTAATTTAAATTCACGACACATGGTTGTTGTCTGCCGGTGTTATTGGTAAATACTCAGCTTATGGCAATGTCCTCTAAACGTTGATTGTTAGCGCGATTAAATAATTATTATTTTGATTTGAATCTTTGGTTATTTGATCACTATAATATTATTTACAGTTAAAGTCGTTATTTTCATTATGAATTTGTGAACAGCAGTTTTTAGTTCTACCTGTTTGCTGTATGTTGTAAGTACTTTGAAATTCAAAGTGCAGATTTTATGTAAAATTAAAAAAAGAAAAATATACTAGTTCCACTTCGTAAAGAAAAAACGAGCAGAACATATTTTAAGAAGACATTGAGTGCAATCCGTGCAATACCTTCTGCCTAGTACGAGTTGTCGAACGTTAAAATATATTTTAGTGAGTCTACACAAAATATATTTGCAGGAAAAAAATATAATGACGATGGCAAAAACCCGGCGGGTTAATGGGATACGTAAGAGTCGCGTTTATTATAAATTTAAATATTTTTAAAAACGATTATTTTTATTTTAAACATAAAAAAATCCACCCTATCCAAAGACCAAGTCCGGAGCTACTTCTTGTTTTTGTTCGTCGTAATATTATTATCTTTGGATTCATATTTTACGCTGAATCTGGAGGATTTGACAACAATTATTGTAGGTACACCGATTTAATTATAATACCAGGTAACCTAACCTAACCTAGTATAGTAGCTTACCTACTCTAGTTTATCGTGTGCATTTACGCCGTCATACTAGCTATTACCACAATCTTACTCATTGTAATATTATAATAATATTATGAATCACCGTTATATAATACTATTTTATATGGTGCCATTTGGGGGGGGGGGGGGGGGGGGGTAGGAGAGGAATAGGGGTAGGCATTGGGGTTAGTTGTACATTTGCACCCATATTTTTTCTGTGTTTTACTTTCCTGCCATGTAATTTTCAAACATATCGAATATTCCCTATGCGTAAATAGTTAAAAGTTCAAATACATTATGCTAACCTATTCATGACCATATATACCTAGATAAGCGTTCATACCTGTTAATACTATAATATCGTTATCTCCAAAAATATTGATTAACTACCTACGACCGGGAGAATACTAGATTTAAGTAAATCAGATCCCTTAAAAACTTGAATATGAAATGTACATTAAGTGCCCGTATTAAAATTGTTAAACTAAGGTTAAACCGCCGAATTCGGCCGGTAAAATCAGTGGGTTAAGCGTAACCGAGATTTAACCTATGATTGTAAAACGGGCCCTTAGCAATATATCAATTATATATATTATATTATAAGTCTCGAATTGTTTGAAATCTCGTACCCAATTTAAATATCCCCTTGAAATAATAATTGCCATTACAATAAAACGCGATATTTCGAACTTTTTTTCGGTTCCGCTTGAGTTACGTACCTATACATAACGAGAGTTTACTGTATATTCATATTTACCTATACCAAAATCCAAACGGCAAACAACGAAAAAAGTTCATATTTTAAATTCAATAAGCTATTAAACAATAATAACCCTCCAACCCCAGTGTACGCATGCGCCGCTGAATAAAATACTCGCAGGTATACCTAGACGTATAATATTCACTATGATGAATTAGTGGTCCGAACGCGGAAACAATAATTATTATCCTCCTCGAGACGTGTTGACACCTCACAAAACTCACATGGCGCTACTGTTAAATTAATGTACTTATTTAATCACTTACGGTAAACGTCGAGCGTGACCTCTTTGTGTATATTCTTGGACATCAGTGGATTGGAGCCTTGGCACATGTACAAACTGCCGTCCACTTCGGGGGTCACGTTGAAGGTCATCTGTATGGTAGACAGCTTGCCGCCGTGCAGCCCGGGCTTGGTGTAGCTGTTTATGCCCTCAGAGACCGGCACGCCCTGGTGCCACCAGCTCATCTTTAACGCCGGATTGCTAGAAGTCGCCTCGCACGTGAGCGTGGCCTGATCGCCAGGTTTCAGGTGCACCGGGTCGTGTTTGATGTTCAGGTGATCGGGTAAAACTACACGAAATAATAAAATATGATATCAATTATCCATATTATTATGCTACCCTTATAATATTATGTGCACGTTATAATGTTGTTTTTTGAACTAGTATTTTTTTAAAGTGTTTCTAATAATAATAATAAAGTTTTGATTATATCAAATAACCAATCAAATAAAATTCAAAATTCGAGAACCGATTAAAAACTCATTATGTTCTTGTAGAGATGCCGTATTAAAAAATGATAGTTTTAGGTCTGTTACGAATTTGCACAACACACAATACAAATCACACGTGGCATTGTTTTAATAAAATATGCAACTGTTCAAAATTTCTAAATCTGAAAATATGTAATACTAACAGGTATGAAGACAATAATTAATATGAATTCATATGAAAAAATAAAATATAAAGTTACAAATATAATATCGTACAAAATATTGCTACTTATAAATAAAAATAAGGAGTAACACGTATGTATTATACGTGCATATTAAATTTATTTCATTTTAACAATTAATTTTCAAAAAGTATTTTAACTCTGAAGTAAAATCATTATTATTCAAACGAAATTCATACATATTTTTTTTACATTTCCTATTATAGAGTAAACGTAAAATCAACTTATAATGACCTAAGTGTCGGCTGGCGCAAAAAGATTTATTTTTTTGCGGCTCAAAAGTATCAACTTTATACAGTACAATAATATTAACATTGTCAAACGTTACGCTGAAAAATAATCATAACGGTCCTGTCCAATAACAGGGTGGGTTGATGTGTGTGTGTGTGTGTGTGTGTGTTTGTGTGTGTGTGTATGTACATGGGAGTTAAACACATAATAAATATTCGCGTTTTGAGTTAACCTGCGAAACGAGCCACAACACCAAGCCGTTAAATTGTATTCGGTATTAATATAAATCGTAATAATAATAATATATAATAGAAATAAGCGCACCGCAAAAATAATATATAACACATTAATGGACCATCCCACCACTAAGGAAATGTCTAAAATAACCTAACCTAACCGCTACCGGTAGGGATACCGCAGCAATTTTGTATAGATTATGACGCGTTTACGTTAATACTGCTTCAGCCTGCTGTGCAATGCAGGTGCATAATAACTAGTAAAAAGTAATAATGCGATTAAATATTGATTTTTTTTTTTTATTATTATTGGTTTTTAAACGTCCTGTCTTCCCGTTATCCAAAAACTATGCGTAAACGTTTCCGTCACTATAGTAATATTATTATGACGTGCACCAGCAATAACCGTCGCGCGGACTTAAAACCTACCTACCGAGAATAATTATTACAGTACCATAACGTTTCGTGATTTTTACGACGACGATAGTAATAATAATATTACTATTACTATACGGCGTTGTAGTGGTTCAGAGAGTCGTTCGGCTGAATAATATTATTATTATTTTAATATCGACGAAGATTTCGACAAGTCGGCGAGGTGTGCGAGTGGGCGACGCCGCCGTGGAAAGCGGTGGCTGTAAACAGATATAACCCACACGTGCTGGTCTGCGACGAGGTACACACACATAAAATATATATATATAAGTGGCCGGGAGTGGGCGCTTTCCGCTTTCGCGCGATAATATTATTACGATCTCGATAATCTATACAATATATTATTATTATTATTATTATTATGTCGTTTCGCGTGATCGGACGAGTGCAACTCCAATTCTATATAATATAGACCAAACAGTAGGCGCACTCGACCAGCGACTTGTGTTTGTATTTGTGTGTGTATGTGTGCACACAATATCCGTAGGTACACCTAAACAGTGTTGTGTTCGTTCGAGAGCCGCGCACCGGACGCGACTCCTCGAGATTGGGTGTGCGCGCACACTTAGGCAATCGTCTGGATGACATATTATATTAAAATAATAATTATGTAAAGACGCCGAAACGGGATACGAGTCCTACAACTACAACTGCCTACCACCACACGGACAGACTGCACCAGTCCACTCGTACTATTATTATTGTCGCATAGATCGAATCGGTCCGCGCGATTTGTTTTTCCCGCATTATATTATTATAATATATAGTAGGTATAATAGTGCGACGACTATTATAATAACACGATATTATTATTATTATTATTATTATTATTATTATATTATAACCGAACGTTTTTCTGCTTTTGTTATTTAAATTTAATTTCGCAAGTGGGCGGTCCCGCGACCGTCGCGTTGCACATTCAAAGCGAGGCGAATAAGCTGTATATAGGTACCTACCTACGTCGCCAACGAGTATTTTTCTCAACAAACGTGCGTTTGGGGACAATATTGTAAAAGCGATTGCTATTTTTTTTTTTTTCTCAAAGTCCGATTTTCCGTCGGTGTGGCGAAAAACTGCAACGGACGCCGAAACGTTCGGTATCTTATTAACGCCGTCAGTGCGTGTTAAAAATTATAATTATAATTACTTATTGTTAGTGAAACGTCGCGATTAACTATGCGTGTAGTATACGTCAACTTTCAATTATTTTATGCTAAATATTCGGAAAACATAAATATAATTACATCCGAGAAACATTATCGTAATTCAATATTTACCATGCTCTCGAGTCTTAACATATTTTTCCGCGTTGTGATCTAACTAAACAATTTCCCATCAACTCAATCTTACCGACTAATGATTTTCGTTTTTTTTTTTTTTATTAACGCATTAATATATATTAAGTTTGTTTTGGTAATAACATGTTATAATATAATATTATCTTAGTGTAAATGTACTTCTCTTACATAGGACTTTGAGTTTCTGGGTTTTCATCAAAGGCACTGTTAAAGCCGGATGAGTCACTTCACATTTATAAGTAGCATCATTATCCGTATAATTGACCACGAATGCCAATTCAGCTGAAACCGAATTTTCCCCAGTTGTTACAATTGAATGTACCTAAAGAATCAAACACAGTCAAATTTAATATTTTCTTGGTATAAAAATATACCTCCCCTATAATGTCCCATATAAATAATATCATACATAATAATATATTATATTAGTATGCCTTTATAGTATAATATAATATTATTAAATCTTTTACGTTTTTTTTACATCGACATAATTTTTCAAATAATTTTTACAACGTTAGAAATAATTGTAATACATAATATCATATAATATCCATCATTGTTTTGTTAATTTTATAAAATCAATATCCAATATTTTCAATTGTATTGGTTTATTAGCGTTGTGGTTAGATTTTGATTTATTTATTGATTTGATCGTATATTATAGTTCAAATTTATCTCCGATTGAATAATTTTAATCCTGTATATCTTATTTATAACATTAATTAGTATTCGTTAATATTATAAATTTTAATACGTCAAACTGTTTGACGTTTTAATAAGATATTATCTCGTGTAACCTAACAAGCATATATTTTACAGTTATTAAAGTTACGACCAGATCAAGAATATAATTTTGTTCTGTTGTTTCAAATTTGATCTTAGAATTTTTATTGTTTTCATCCAATGGCAATGCTTTTTCTCAATATAATTACGATAGGGAATCATTGTTTTTTATTCGATTTCACAATAATATTATACCTAACATAATAATATATGGATGTCTCCGTACAAAATGCTTAATAGTCAATGACAGACGTTTCGATAAAGTATTATAATAATATGACGAAATAGTTTATTCAATTAATTGATGAAATAGATTTTTTTTTTTACTCGTTGTATTTATGTTGTACCTTCTACCACAAATTTTTTCTTCTAAATCAGTTACAATAGTATTTTATTATTAATGGTATGAATACAATTTCACAGTTATAGGTACTTTGATTGTCCGACTATAATATTATAATATACATATTCATATACACACTCACACAAAATAATATGTGAATAATACTTGAATGATATATGTAACAAATTACAATTCAAAAATTATTAACGGTTATGACGGTAACTAATTTAAATTAATTTAATATCACACTGTACCTTTTTATCGTTTTTAAACCATGCGACCGAAGCCAGTGGATTGCCACCGGTAGACAGACAAGATATTTTGTGGACGTTTCCCGATGGAATTGGATTACCAGCCGAGTGGTCGATTATGATCGGCGCTCCGGGCGGGTCTAAAACGTTGGAAAAAAAATGTAACAGTTTATTATTATGATAATATTTAACATGTATAAAACTTCCGTTAAAATTACGAGCTCCAGTTAATGTATAACTTAACTGCTGGACTTATTCTATATAATATTTTGCTGAAAGACATTCATGTGTTTTTTTTTCTTTTAAATCTTCCAGAAATTTAACAGAAATAATTGTATTGAATCGATCTTCAAATAAAAAATATATTTTAATCATACCTATATATACCTAACTCAGGTTTTTTTTTTAAAAATCATTTTGTAGAGATATCAAAAATGACTCGCTACAAAACGTTCGTGCGATTTGTTTGTCATTAAAACATTTTGAAATATGATAGGATTCGTGAAAAAGAAAATAAATAATATTCTACAGAAATATTGCTACCAAAAATTATATATCTTTTCGACTGAAATAATAACTATGCATTTTTTAAAAACCGATGCGTTTGAGATGTGTTTTACTCGTCTCGGGTACTACTAATTACGGTATAGGTACTCCGTTAAGTTTAATTCACGCCACCTGGATATATGATATTTGTACACTGATTTTTGACGGATGAAATTAATAGGTCAACGGATATTTAATATCTAGGAGTATTGCTCTAGACCATTTGAGCGTGTAATTCAATATACGTGTGACTTCACTACACAATCTTTGATTATGACATATTTGAACATACATATCCGTTTGTTTTAACATTTACTCCACATCTGGCCGCGCTATTATACGTCGGATTACTCGTATTGTTAACAAATGTGTTTTCGTTTCGTTTTCACCAACACACATGCGCCAAAACATAATAATAATAGTATTAAAGCGTATCAACCACCGGTTTACTAATTACTCCGGCAAAATGAGACACGTAAACGAGTCATATTTCTAAACGCCGTATTCCTAATACATATAAATGCGATATAAAACTGTACTCACGTAGTATGCTGATTTTATGCGTGTCGATGACTTTATCGAACACGCTGCTACTGATGGACTGGCACGAAGCCACAACGTAGCGCTGCCCGGTCGGTACGACAAACGACACGTTGGATTTCGTTATCCAGCTGGACTGCGGAGCTGGCACATTAGTGGACGTACTGTTTTCTTCCAGTTCACCGGCCACCGTCCATTTTATTACCGCCGCTGGGTTGCTGCGGCCAGTTTCGCAGCTTAGGGTCATCAAGTCTCCTTGTTTCGCTTCGTCTGGTCCCCTGATACGGACGTGAGACGGGCCGACTGCGCGTGCGCCATGTTAACATTTAAGTTATGTATTAGGTGGGTTATGTGAAGATTTGGATATTACAAATTCAATGAATCGATTGATTATACCACTATCGTAATACCTCCCAATATCAGACACCCACTCATTGTATACATGCACAACGTAAATATATCAACATATCCGGCACTACAAATCTTATTTCTTACGCATTTGGATATTATCAGGTTTTTACCCAAACCAAAAAACCATATTCTACCGGTAATATTTCTTAAAATAAATTGTAATTATTTATCAATGCCTACATTTGATTTTTAAACTAATATGAAATGTATGATAATTCAAACTTGGAAATATGATAGATGTAAATAAAAAAAAAATTGTATGTAAAGGATCCATAAAGTTTAAATATCAACCTCACGTGAACATAATGAAGAATTCAAATATGTTTAGTGATTTTTTTATCATATTACTAGAGGTCAATGGTTTTTTATAATAGTAGACTACCCCCATTGGGAAAACTATCGCCTGTTCATGCGCGTAAATCCAGTGAGTTGAAGACTTTTACTTATACGAGCATGAGCTTTAAAATTGAAGTGATAGCACGCCATCACTGATACAATGGACTCGTCCTCGCTCATGATAATTTACATTAAAAGCACAAAATCACTTGAAATAATAACAAAATATTGAACGTCTAAAGTCAGCTAGTCTACATTAGGTGGACATTCTCGGTGTATCCAGAGGTACGCCGATTTAAGGTGACGAACAAAACTCAACAGCTTCACGATTTGCCTAACTGCCATTCGAAAATTATAGGAACTAATATTAATATTTAATAGTGAATACCTTAGATGGATATTATTCCAAAACAATAAATCATATTTTTGATATGAATAACGTTCTGTATGTATTAATTACTTCCATTAGTAATCAAGCAATATTTCAGAATAACAAAACTGAGAAGATGTATAGCTAAAAACGAATATCTCACTAATTAATAATTATATTATACTATGATGCGTACATCGAGATAATACAAACTAAATATAAAATTGTACATTTTAATTACGTAAATAGTAATATTGAACTTACTGTAGGAAATAAATTTATGGAAATAAGAAATAAATGAACGTTTTATGCTTAAATAATATACTTTTATTGGTGCATTTTATTCCGTCGATAAAGATGTTTTTATTACAAATAATATTGTATTCGATAGATAAAAAAAATGTTAAACGCTTTTACTAATTTTATATTAAAAAATAAACGAATCTAAATTAACGGGAAAATAATACGCTGCTGGTACACGCACTACATAATCACTACCAGGATTTTACATCACGCTTAAAAAACATAAAAATATGCATTGGAAAAAAAGTCTACAATATTATGTTCTAGAATATGTGTTAGAATAATCGCTTAAAGCATTATTAGCTACCTATGTAATTTATGTTTATTTAAATAATTCATAATTTATACTGAGTTAATAAAAATATATTTTAACTATTTTTTACATAATACGTACATAATACGCGTTGGTAATAAGAAAACAGAAATCAAATTCATAATTGCAGTCAAATGACTGCTACAGTTTGTTGAAATATTCCATAGTGCAACGACTAATGAGACAAAGTAAACGTTATTGCTTGCACATATACTTATTAAATTTAATCTTAACACCAGCTAACCTCAAGTTTCTATTTGGATATATAATATTATGTAACATAATATTTAAGGTACATATCCAAGGTGTATTGTCGAATATCGCGAATCGAAGTATCTATAGATATTGTTTAGGTATCTTGCGAAAGTCTTAATTCTCGCAACTTGTTAATTTAATTTAAATCTTATAAAGTGTACTATTAAAATGCACGAATTCTCATGTTGCTATTTTGCGTATAATTTGCGATAGTTACACAAAAGTTCAAACACATGTGTTACACACATTCAAAATATGGTTAACCAATGGAGTATAGTACAAAGCTCAATCAAGGCGGGTTTAAAAATTGGAATCCATCTACAAATATCGAGAGGAACACAATAACTCACCGTTCTCCCTAAACACGCACACCTATAAATACAAAAGTAAACAACTATTTTTTAAAGATTTATCTTTTTATCTTTTTATAATTGTGTGTTATTTCCTATAATAATCAAAACGTAAAAAAAGAAATGAAAGTTGTTAATTTTTTTAAGGTTGAAAGTAATATAGTTATTTTTCTTTGTTTATAAATTGATGCGTGATAGCTTGGAATCACACTTCGACATCACTATGTGCTTATGTATATATTTTAATGAAGCCAAACCAGTTGGTTGAATATATCCTGGTATCCTCTTATCGTTAAATTTTGGAAATGCCGATAACATCAATAATATTAATCAATTATTGATACGATCAAGGACAATAATTTGTTTATAAAAACATCGCCGCTAGATGAAAGCGACACACCGATAGCCCCTCCTCCCGCATCAAAACACTTAAATAGCAATTCCACTCTGTGATGCACAAAAAAAATATGAATTCATTCACATAATTTGAGGTAAAATAAACATGACATGTATAACGTATAGTGTGTACATGCATTGAGCTCAACCAACGCAGATTTTAATTACACTGGAAATGAAAAAAAAAATAACACTTACATGACACTGAGAGCACAACGTCAGCATATTGAGGAAGTGGGCTAATTGAGTTTTTTGCTTCACAGCGAAATCTTGCGCTGTTGTCCGAGACATTAGCTATGAATGAGTACGTGCTCTCCGACACTTTTTCCGTTGTACTGAAATTTGTGTTAGACGTGATTATTATTCAAGAAAACTATACACACATAAAAATGTTATAATATTATGTACACAGTTAATAGGAACACTCGTGTCGTATAACTACAACAATATTGTTTCCGAGATAGGATGATTGGATGAAAGAATAATGCGTCTAAATTATATTATAATATAAATATGTATAAACATTTATTCGATAATGTATTGTCTGTAGTGCATACAAAATATATCCGAAGTATGTAACTGAATATATTTATGAGAAAAGAACCACCGCTGATAAATGCAAATAATATCCGCTTCGTATCGAATTGTGCGGTGGAGGTAGGTAGATACCTAATAATAGTGACGCGCATTAAAGGTACGGGAAAAAATATTTTATCGTAGGTTATGCGATTTGGATGTAATAAATCAAACTACTAAACAAAATAGACAATTTTGAAATAATAACGAATTGAAATGTGTGGATAATGTACCTGTAGTCGTTATGAATCAATTGGCCGTTTTTGAACCACGCAAGTTGTGATGGTGGATTTCCATTTCTCGATACGCAACGCAGCGACACATGTTGTCCTTTTTCCAAAATATCGCCTTCTGTGTATCCTTCGATGTGAGGAACTCCCGGTGGATCTAAGTAAATAACATTTCACGAATTTTGTATTTTAATATTTCAATATAAAATTGTATAAAATATATATATATATATAAACAATTATCAGATACTTTGCAATAATTCGTTTTAGAGCTATAAACTGTTACAGTATAGTATTATTGTTTGGTAAATAAAACATTGAAATTATCAAATAATATTTAACTCGATATTTTAAAACTGCAATCTATTGTTCAGTTGAACAACTGCAGCCCATTATTCAGTTCAACTGTTGCTGCTGTAACCCTTATATTTTAAGAACGCTAAAAGTTCGTTCAAGTAAATAATTTATAAGTTATAACAACGTTATTGTTATGTACCTGCCTCGCGATATTTGTTAAATGCAAATAGATTATAGTTGGACGGTCGCAGGTTCTTTATTGACTATTCTTTATTACTATTATAAACGTTTGGTATTTGTGCACGAAAAGTTTGTTTGCTATAAATTTATGTTCAGCATAATGCAGTTTAATTTTTACTATTAATAGGTAAGTACTTGTATATTTTACGTTTTAGTTGGATTAATTTTTCATAGAGTTTTCAATATATTATGTGCTACAAATTACATTCCTTGGATAGTTTAAAACGATTAATTTTAGATTAACAAATTGTATTCCACAATTCCCATAATGTTATATTAAAACGTTATTGTATTGGTTTAGGTAAAAAAAAAACATGCCTCGTTTGCAAGTCCCTATAATAGTCTCACGTTTCATTATTTCATATAATGAATGTGAATTTAAACACATGATAGTACAGTACATAAAATATATATTTTTCAAAATAAAAATAGAGCATTTTGGAAAAAGTTTTACACGTTCGTCTTATATATATAACGCATTTGTTAACAGCGTGTTTTAGTTACTTATATATTGTTGGTGATTATCCAAGAAATGTATTTCACTACTTTTATTCAGATAAAACAGTGGTATGGTATATAACCCAAGAAGTCGGAGCAAATAACAATTCATGTTTGGTTTATTTTTTCATTTTTAGTAAAAGTCTTAATTGTTTATAAATGTTATTTATGATGTATTCAAACACTACTCTTGTTATTGATAGGTATTAGGTTAGGTTAGGTTAGTTACGTCTTTATTTCAAGGAATATCGAGCATAAGCAATTAATGAAAATTTCCTTTTATTAATTATGTAAATGTGACGAAACAAAAAAACAACATATTATGCACACTATGTAACTACTTTTGGAGCGCTAGAAAAAAATTCGAAATTGGTTGAGGTCTCGCAATAATTTTGAACCATTATACTGTATAACAAATAATAATTGTTCATCTAATAATATTATGTTCTTATGTTTATATTTCAATTGAATAATATTATGTATTTAAATATAGTATTCTTATTTAATTATACATAAACATTGTATTTTGAATGGTTTTTATTTAGTTTCATAAACTTAACAAATTAAATATTTATCATAGTATTGAACTAAATAAATTGTTATATTTCATCGATACTATACGGAATGATAAAAAAATAACAAATTACAATTTTATATTATTCGATTTGCATAGGCTTTGAATGGCAATTATGAAATGAAACTAAGGAAAATCAGGAAGCTTATATAGGTAAATGATCAATAAAGGTTATTATTATGGCAACCCTTCCAAAAATAACTTGAACCTAACGTATACAACACGACTGTTACATATTAAAACTGTTGTTGATTTTATTTGTCTATCGGTGATGTACATTTTATAATTTATTGATTTTATGATTTTGTAGTCCAACGGTGATTCGAACGTAATGATTATAATTATTTGTCATCGTTAGAATCTTTCGTATAAACTGGGACGGAATAAATTAATATTATGCTACTTATTTTGTAGGTACCCATTTTATTAGGGTAGATATTATAATAATAATTGAATGAAGGTTTAACAAAACATATATTATCATCCTCTGCAGATGGAGTCTGAATTCCAAAACCGATAGTCTCGTGAAACGAAGCACTTTCAATGATAGGTACTCTTTAAAATCAAATTTATATTAATATACGAATACGGCATGCAGATAATGGAATACACAATACTGTGGAATGTGAATAATTTCGTAGATGCTGCCGGATAATAATATATTTTATACTATCGAAAGGTATGAGATAGGTAGAGAGGTACCTACTACAACAGTGCTACGCATCGTTAAGTACTATGAGACAGTACGTCATAATGTTTAAATAGTGTGTGCCGACTCAATGCTAGAAATTAATACGATAGTTTTTAGAAACATATTATTAAACCGACGATCGTTGTGTGTAAAATGATAAACTTATGGAAACTTACATAAAACCCTTATCTGAACAGTGGTTGAAAGCGGATCCGATAGAGCTTGGTGATGAGCTTCGCATTTGTATTTCACACGGTCGTCGTTCGACTTGGCGGTTACTTTTATTCGGCTTCGGACGGTGTACAGTTTTAATGTTGTCTCGTCCGCGGTTTCTTCACTTTCGTTATCGGACCGTTGCTCTGGTAAATAATAATACAAAAAAAAAATTATGGTACCTATGAAGTGTACGTTTTTGAATATTATTAAATGACATTTTTAATGATTCATTGTCGTCATTATCGTCGTCGTATCGTCACAATATTATTATTGATTTTTTTATTGAGCACCATATGGACATTGAATGTGATTCATGTCCGTTCAAAATAGGTATAGGTATACATAATAATAATAATAATAATAATAATAATAATAATAATAATAATAATAATATTATAGGTACTCACCGGGATTGATTTCTTCATCGCCACGAAACCATACTATTCTCGAAGCCGGTTTAGAGTTTCGAGCTATACACTCAATAGAAACCTCGTGGTTTTCTTGTACTTCCAATTTTGAGCCTTCGGATGTGTTTATAATTTCTACGGACGAAGGCGGCGCTGTTCAAACAATATTCAGTTCACATGTTAGACATTACCGAAGTAAAAATTAAGTTGATCATTTCAACCTTATGTTTGTAATCAAAAATGGGTTGTAGAAAAACAGAGAAGACAATTTATACCACGCAACCCGTCTTCTCCCCCCTCCCCAAATTAATTGTAAGGATAAATAATAATGATAAGCAATGATAGTAAGTTTATTATACAATTGCTTAAATGTTTTTTGACAGTAAAAACATGTTTAACATATTTATTTATTATTGCGAGTGGGGTTCGTCATTTATGATTTATAATAATTCATGTGTTAGCCTTAAACTTATTTTTTATGGTGTAACAAACATCTGGCTTTATCCCCTCTGGGATTTTAAACAACAAATGACACAATTAGACTAAAGGATAACAAATTAAAATACTTTTGCTCTCTAATAAATTTATTAAATTTGTTAAAAAAAAAATAATATTTCTATTTAGTGAAAATGATAAATTTGAATCGTTATTATAATTTATGGGATGGATTTTGAAGTGTAATTGTCAAAACATAATAATATTGTGCTTCGTAGTGTGAATAAATAAAAGAATTATTACTTAACAGTATTTTTCTTAGGTTTCAATAAACAAATTGCAAGGTAAACGGTAATATTTTATTATTAATTTAAACACGTCATTTGATTATAAAAAAAATATGTAAACGTATACCGGAAATTAATACTTGGACGTTAACATTTTCGGGTCTTACGAAGGGTTTCGTTGTTTCAATTAAAACTTCTAAGGGTTTTGTAAATTATATATGCGTAGTTACTCATACTTAAATGAGTAAAAATTTTAAAAATAACTCGTCACCGACAAAATGTCAAATTATAATAATAGAATAAAACAGAAAAACATAAACATTTAAAACTATGGTGTAGGTATATCAGCATTTAATTTTGTTCAAAATTAAAAATATATTGCAATAATTATTGTTTCTTGAGTCCACGGTTAGGATTGATAATGATGATGATAATATATAATTTGATAGGACTAAACGAGTAATTATGCAATGAACTTCGTAGAAAAACGAATTATTATTTTTTGAATTAAATATAACATATATTTTTTAAGAATATTTAAATAAAATTCCAAATATATTCAAGGTTTTATAATACACTTATATAAGCTTATATATTTTAAATAAGGGGCGTCTAATACAAACCAATTAATTGTAATTTGTAATACATGCGATGTTGTTTTTTTTTTTTTTTTTACTACCGAATTTTTGACTAGGTTAACATAATATTATGAAAAAAATATAATTATAGGTTCAAAATATGATTCAATGTATTTAGAAATTAGAAACCAATTAGTTTTATGTTAAAAGAAATAAAGTGATTTTTTAAATATATTGGTTCTAACCATTGATTTTAACATTTATAAAAGCCGTTATTTAAAATGTAGAATAAACATGTATGTATTTATTAAATGGTGATTATACGACGATAAAATAGAATTTAAGTAGAAACGAATAAATAGAGTTTAAAAAAAAAAAAAATTATTGCACTTACTCTGCTAATTAATTAAAATTTTCATTATACCTACGTGGGAAAACAAGGGGAAATATACCTAATTATATAATCATCAAATTAAAGTTAATTAATATTTTTATTAGATCTACTTTTTCGTGAAAAAAAAATAAATTGCTGTTATTTTACGATTACGTTTCGTTTGAAATACTTATGTATTAATTAAATGTATATTATTATTATTATATATTATGTGTAATTTCCAATTCACTATAGTTTGTGGCATTAATACCGTACAAAAATATATTTTATGGTTTTTGAACTGATAAAACATTCAGTGTGAGTAATAATACACGGTATAACGATGTAGTATAACTTTTAAATCATCACATATGACGTGTGGGTGTGAAATATTTAAAAAGCGCATTATTTCCTCGGATTCAAGTATCCGGAAAATAGCTTTGTTACGCCGATGTGAGCGACTGGATAAAAATCGGGTTATTAGTAATGCATGGTATAAAAAGAAGGTGTACTCATTATACCTAAAAAAAAAACAAATCGACTCGTTAAACAGCCCACACAATAGTATATAGCATACTGCAATAGGCACTGAACAATTACGGGGCAAGTAACGTGTGTAGTGTGTACCCAAATATAATATATAGGTACTTTATTTCTCTAAAATCTCGAAGAAGTTATTTAGTGCGTTTTAATCGTACGCCTACCTCCGTCTCAGTAATCAGTCAATTGAAACGAAATTTAGGCGTCATAGTTATTTATTTATTATTATTATATATTATTATAGGCACTATTGGTCAGCAAAAATAAATTAGTTTTTCCCAAAGACGAAGAACAAAAAAAAAAAAATTAAAATACGATGTGAACTCTGTACAATAATTATTCACTATTGACATACTTCTTGAAAATAATTAAACAAAATAAGTAGGTATATACAAATATGTCAACAGATCAACAGCTTTTTTAACAGAAAAAAAAACAGAAAAGAATGACGTCGTAAGTATCACAATAGTATACAATCTTATTACACTAGATTGGAGCTAATAAGTGTATTTTCTCCTGTTGGCGTATACATTTTAATAAAAAATCTCGGTGTGGCTAGTATAAATAAAAAAATAAATAAATATCATAGGGCAACGGTTATGTTAATTCACACGATCCTATACAACTCTATTTATGTAAATACTGGTTAAAAATATTGGGTCCTGGTGTGTGTGTGCGTTCGAGCGCTAGAAAAATAATATTATAATGATTACGATCAAAATCTGTGATTGTATTCAGTGGTTTTTTCGAAGCTACGGACTTAATTAATTTTATTCCGTCGCTACTGTTACCACATATTTAAATTTTATCGATTTTTGTTCGTACGAAACGACAAACACAATAATTATGTATATACGGGGCTCTTGTGACGATAAACTAAACTGATGTATGCGTACATAACGTATACCATACTATATATATATATAACCTAACCTTTATATTTAATATATATATAAAATGATGTATATGTATATGTATTTACAGCGTTTATGATTTGACAGCGTACAGTCAATAATGTGATTAAAAATTCAGACTGAACGGATTCAATTTAGCAGAAGTTTCCTAATAACTGTTGGGCACATTAAAATTGTCATTGGAAACTGCAGTGCGTATATGGGTATGTATTATGAAACTTAAAACGGCAGTGATGCGGTGATGATACTCACTCAGGACGGACAACGTGGCCGATGATCTAATTGGTTTGCTCCCCGCCGCCGGCCCGGGGCTCACTTGACACTGGTACAGCGCATCATCCGTTATTGTCACATTTCTGACAAGTAAATTGTACACCCCATTTCCGGGATCGGTCATCATAGAGTGCCTCGGATGTCCCGGTATTTCGGCTGCATAACCTGTAATTGAGACATATTATTATTATTATAAGCGTTTTTATATTGCAGTGCCGATTTTTTTTTTTTATTTCGTCCACATTTTTGCCCTCTGTGTATTATATAGTATATACAGTAAATTTCTGGACGTCCCCTGCCGGCCGGCCAGACGATTCACTGCGGCTATTAAAAAAGGTCAACATTCTGTCCGAAATAATAACATTTGCATAACGCGATTAACCTACCCAGAGCTAAACCGTCTTTAGTCCACTGGACATCACCAGTGAGGTCGTCGATTTCGCAGAGCAACGTCACATTCGAACCTTCTCGAGCGTTAACGTTTTTCGGTTCCACCCTGAACTTTTGCTGTTTGAACGTCGTCACTATATAAACAAGAAATGAAAAATTGTAATTATATTATCAAAGTCACAACATTGCGTGTTTTAATCACTATATTTTTCTATAGATCGTTACGACGAGATAATAATATTATAATAGGAGCAATACAATGAAATCGACAATTTGACCAATAACAACGGATATTTATTTTTTTTTTAAAGTTAATAATATTATAACCTCGTACAATGGATCGGATTATATTTCTAGTTTACTTGTATTATAATAGTGTCCACTGTAGTCTTAAATATAACACACTATAGATACGTTTAAAAAAGCAAAACGAGCACATTATTAACTGTTTTTGTTTACGTCCCACCAGCGTTGTCACAATATTATTATATTATACTTGGCGGGGAACGATGATAATATCTAATCGTTAACGAAATCCCGTTAACGAGGATGAAAATGATAAATAAACGAACTTAAATAATTCCAATCCAAGTGTATCAGACAAGCGCGATTGTTCGTTTAAGTGTACAAACAATATACGCCATGAATATTGTTTACGATATTAATTGATGAATAATAATATGATATAATATGGGTGGCGGTTGCATTATTTTTTTACGAACAATATATTGAGCACCATAATATTATATTATAAAAATACCCTAAAACGAAATGTAATTAAACGTGTTTCTAAAAAAACAAAAAAGATGAGTAGGTACTTTTATTATGCTGTTTATTGCGAAAAGTCAAGTTTGGGACGTCTTGTTGGATGGTCGTTTCTGATCTCGAACGTAATTAAAATTATTAATTGGATTTTTGAGATCATTATGTTATACCTTCTCGTAATTTCCAATATCAATATAGCATAATATTTTACATATTATTTGAAACTTATAATATAATACAATTAGCTTTATCTAACCGTCAATGCTTTGATATACAAACATCGTTTTCAATATTAAGTTACCATGATACATACTACCTACATACGTTTATAATGAACTACTACATGAAATCCGTTATAGGTGCATACATCTGTTTTATGCTAACATCGATTCGGAAGTTACTATCACAGAATATAATAATTTGTAAACACACTTTATGAGTAGTTCTGTATTATTATAATAGGTACTTTCCATAACTTATTATACATTTTCAAGTATTTTTTACTGGAGTAAAAATGCGCATAATGTTTAATTAAAACTGGTAATTTTTCATAATTTGATAATAATAATAATAATAATAATAATAATAATTGTAATAGTTATGTATTTGACGTAAAAGTTTTACATTTAAATTTATTGTTGTAACTTTTAAAAAAAATTATAATAATATAATATTATTACGTAATATAATATTGTAAGTTCATAGTTTTGGTTAGTTGGGTTCCATTTATGTGCAAGTAGGTGTATGATTAAAAATGAATTAGTTTGGATTAAGTATATTCAATTATTTTTTATTTTCTGTTGTATACTTAAACCACAGCTAGTCCGGGCACAAATGTTAATTAACAAAAAAAAAACCCACATTTAGTATATTTTCACACGCCTAAAACGTAGTGCATGTACCTACATACTGCATAAGAAACCTGCTTTACGACATATACGTAATTTCGAACATAATATAATATTATTATGTAAAAACCTGATATAATAATAACAATAATAATAATAATAATATTTTATATTATATAGGTGAATGACATTATAAAAACCATAATTGATTGACAAATGTTATAATTTTATTTAAATACAAAACGTTGCGCACAAACGTAGGTATCTGCGTATGTCTTAAAACAATGTTTATGCGATATGTTTGTATTTTTATTACCACCGTTGAACGTGTTTTAATAATAAAAAAATATATATATGGATAATGTTTCCATTCCGGTACAACTGTGGTTTCATGTTATAACCACGTTGCAGTTATGGTGTCTTATCGATGGTTTAAATCTAACGTGATGATTAGCGCATGGTCCATCTGTTTTGTTTCGGTTTAGCCTACGCATGTAAATGATCGATAAATAATTACTGTCTCGTGTGTGTCATTTTTTTTCCACATTAAATAATCGACTCAAATGAATAACAACTGACGGTATTGTGTGTACGAACATAAAAATCGAGAGTAGTCGTTTTTTCTATATTTTTTCAAACATTGTAATTTATTATTGAAGTGTAAAGATTAAACAATTAAAAACCGCATAATTTATGCACTTTCCGGTGGCGTAGCCGGGATTATTGGGGCTGTAATGTTTATTTTAAGAATGGGTGTGTGTATTCTACTACTGTAGAATTAAAAGTAAAACTATTATTTTCAAAACAAATCGTGAGAAACTTGATAATTGTGTATTATTTGGAAGGCGAAAACAATAATTGTATCCGGTTTTAATGGAAAATCTAGATTTAAAAATTAAGAGTATTATTTTTTGAAAAAATTAAAATAAATTGTATATAACTATAATATAAATTATGCGTGTGCCGTGTGCGGATGTAGCATACGAATTATGTTTAAATAGCTTGAGATATTTTATTCAGTAGTGTAAGGATGATAACGATTTGCCGTTTTCGTAATTAATAAATTAAAATACAAGTCTCGATCAAAATTACACGGTAAACAGGTAATCGTTAGACAACTTGCCTTGCTCACTTTTTCAAACATCTCCGATAGGTTCATATTAAATATTCATAGGTATTATATTATATTAAATGCAAATGTCCAATAAAATAAAAATTTAATCAATTTAATCTCAAAGAAACTTTAAGTTTTTTTTAAATAGCATGATTTCTTTTAAAGTTGGATAATAATTTTGTCAGTTCCTTGTTTTTTTTTTTTATCAATTACGTAATTAAGAATAATATTTGTTTAATTTGGTATACTCAAATTTGTGACCCATATTGTCTATATAGTTTTCTAATATTGTCAAGTTGATATTATTTAATCAACTGCATAAATGAAACATTGTAGTGGCAAGTGAAATCAACGAGTTCAGGCCCCGTTGGCCACTACCCACCTCATCGAAAACTAAAATGTTTTAAATAATAAACTGTTGATTCGATGTTCGATATTTAGATTTCAGAATCCATAAATAAGTAATGAAACACAGTTTTAATGTTTGAAAAAGAATGATAAAAAAAAGGATTTATCATTTATAAAGTTTAGAACCGTTGTGAATCGTGTAATAATTAAGGTGAAAAATTGCATAAATCTAAAACTAATTTTATATATATATTATATATTCTACCTATACCTTCATTATTTATTTAGCATATAGTTTTATATTGTACAATTATTAGATATAATATCTAAAACTATCATAACATTGTCAATTAAAAAGATATTTTCTTTTGTACAACGAAAATTATCCAACAATAATTAGTAATTTTATTGTATAATATAATATTCTATCATTATGTAATATCACGTGAGAAATGTGATGCTTGAAGGCTCAAGTAACACATAAAAAAAAAACATGAAATTTTTCCAATAGAATATTAATTTTACAATAATATTTCTGTTAAAAGGCAAAAATTATAATTATAAAACTATGAAGTTTCGTTTGTATCACGAAGTAACAATTTTATTATAGTCTAGGGTTATTAATTGTAATGATTAATATAAAAACATGTCAATACTATCATTACTGCTTTATTATTCATTTATAAAATAATACTATATATGCATTTAATTTTACAAAATTGATACTAGGAATTTATAGTTATTTTATTTTACGGTCGAAGTTGTTAATAATTTTTATTTTTAAACAAATATGTGATGCATTGACTTCGACGTATAAAATATATATAATATAATATAATATGTTTGTTATATTTCAGTAAAATAATTTCCTATCATACTTATCATATTTCATTGTAGCAATTAAAATGTAAATTACTAATAACTAGGTACATTGAATAAGTATATTTAATTACATCGTAATTGGTAAATATATTTAATCTGCATTATGTAAATATTGATGCGAAAACCTTCTCATGAAATTATTATTTTTATACGTACAATACGTTTCAAGCACACTATTTTTTTATCAGCGTTGTATTATACAGTTAAGTCATTGCAGATTATTGCAAAACTAATACATTTTGCATTTCCGAAATTAATATAATTTCAAACACATTTTGTGGGTAAGAATATTTTACGAATGAAAGTACCCGTAGAAATACATAATACATTTCTGTACGTTAGTATCTACCTATACTGCCCACACATTTTATAAAAGTAAAAGCATTTAATTACGATCATATTATTATAATGATTTTTCCGCTTTACAACGTGTATCGACTCTCACAGTATTCAAAGTGAAAAAATATATAAACTGACCTCATACATACACAAAATGTGTATTTTTAAATATTAAAATAAAGACCGGTCTATTAATTACTAAAACAGCTCAAAAGGGGCATCATAAATGTACATATGGTAAGCAGCTGGAACCGTCTCTAACCGAGAGTGTATACCTCGTCAAGATGTGTGCGATACGAAACCACACGGTATTATTATTATTATCATCAAGTGTCTACGTGGGAGAGGGGTGTTTAAAAAAACAACACAATATTTTGTTGACGTTTAACGGAGTTATTATGCGAAAATCGTACGGCCCAAATGTACTATTTTTATATTTGTACTACATAATACGTACATGGCTAATAATACATCGGACCAATTTGGAGTGCGTCTTAAGCAGGGGTCGTGGTATTTTTTTCACTCTCCGTCTGAGATTGAATGTCAAAAGGGCGTTAAAATATATGGAGTACAACGCGTGTGTTGCAAGTGTGTGAAACCACACGCATCGATGAGTGAAAGGAAAACGCCAATAATATATTGTATTTTCGCAATGTATACTTCATCCACAAACGGGTTGGGCTAGGATGATGTTATTAAAATATTATTATTTTCCTACACGATTTCCGGTCATTAAAACGCACAAGAAAAAACCGACAATTATGATATAATTTTCACATATTTTTTATTACGATAATATTATTCTTGTTAGATTAGCCGAACACAAAAGTTTGGACCAAATCGCCCTCGACAGAACACCTGACGATGTAGTGACTCTTACAGCCGTCCCAGGTGTTTTCCTCGATTACTGATGTGCTCATACTATAGGTACATTGCGCAAGGTGTTTTTTGACCACCTGTTATTTTTTGAAATATATTTAACAAAAGTTGATTATTTTTGTCTAGATATTAAAATTTCATAATATTATATATTGTCGAAAAACCAAAAATGAAATGTATTCATTGCATGAACATTTTAATAATAATTTATTATTTATTATACTATGGTCTATGACTATTGACTATTATACGATCAGTGTAGCATATCCTCAGAATAAAAATATTACGACTGTATAAAACTGAAGAAAACGTCCACTCTCAATAATTATTATTTTGCAATTTATTTAGATGGTGTAGGTAAATATTATTTTGTTCGAATTTTCAGTACCTATTGCTATTCAACACATCCTGATTGTTATGAATTACCTTCTGGTTGTTTAAATAAAACTCGGCTAAACAATCAAACGTTGTGTGGAGGATATTACAAAATCGTTAATATGCTTTAAAAGTAAATATTAACATTATTAATACGATATGATTACATATTAATATGAATATACTATATTATTATATTATGGGTAACTATAAATTAGTACCTATTTATCTAAAATAATTGATACAATATGTGGGTTCACCTATAATGATTGCAAAGTCTTAAAATTAATACTTTTTTGAGGTCCTTTTTATTGTGGTCGATAATTATTTATACTAAGTTTACTGTGACATAAACTAACATTTTCTTTTATTGCATACAATAAATAATATATTATTTATAAAGTGTCACTTGGAATTTAATAACCCTCTTTCTGGAATAGAACAGAAAATATTTTAAATATATAAACAGATATTTTGTATATGAATGACCTTTTTATTGCGTTACTATTTTAATTAATTATTTGTCCTAAGTCCTAAACCTCTCATTGAGTATTGTTAACACTAAAATGTCGTGGATTACTTTTAATATCTACCTTGCCATAGAATTAAAAATAGAAAGATATAAAATAATAGTATGGATTTAAAAACAAATTAGAACGCGCACAGAAAAAAAAATATAAAAATCGTAATATTTGTATTAAGATTATATTTTCACATGCACAACAATACAATATCATGATTCTTGTAACAAATATAAAGCGTTAATATTTTTTTAAAAAATGTGTTTGTTCATGGTAAACACACACAACTGCACACTATCATCTATTTTCATAATAGTGACCTCTTTTTTAGTAATATTATAGAAAATAAACGCGTTTACGCGTCTAAACGCATTTAAAAAGTTTTTCGCTAATAACTAATAAGTAATTTAGGCATTGGTTAAAAGTTTCTAGAAGTGTTGTACGTTCTTAAGATTCAACAATTATTTTACGATTGTGTCTATTGTCATAAAGCACACGTGTACCAGAAACTGATTACGTGTTTTTTATTGTTATTTCTTAAACATTAAAACTCGGCGGCTCTATTGAAGTTTTGTATTTACGCTAAGTATCGATTTTACTATACACTTGGGTTTTTATATACATATACACGTTGTTTGGGGAAATAATAGCGGCAGCAGAACGCTAAACAACTTCATCGATAAGTTGATAAATTTAACTTTTTTTTCTTTTCTAAAATCTGATTGTTAAACTAAAATATATAATTATTGTCGTCCAGATAATAGTTGTAGTCGTATACGAATAAGACAAATTATGAATTTATTAAACAGTCGGTATAATAGGTACAACGCGTGGGGGTATTCTTTGCCGGGACATTGGTGGCGTGTTCACAACTTTTAAAATACGATAATTGATAACCTAATTACAGCTATTATGACAGTCGACACAGTGAACATGTATTATATTATATTTAGATAACCGGGACAGATGAACGCCCTTCTGCGTAATATCCATGTGGCGGCGGGTGTTGTGCGTTAAAATATTATATCGCTCGACGTGGGTTGTTATCATTTGGAGGGAAGTGAAAACAAAAATATGATTCATTTTTCGTACATTTCAGACACATTATTGTTGTTACATTACGTTTGTATTTTTTTTTTTTTTTTTTTTCCCACTTATGAGAATAATGTTTTGATGCGTGTATTTCATTTATATAAGTTGTTTGACCTCCATCAGGCGTGGGCACCACTTCTTGCGCACCTCTCTCATTCACATCTCGCGCGCGGTTTCGTTATAATATTATTATATTATAGCAGGTCCAAGGAACATATAATATACGATTATTCTGGAAAAGTTGAGGTCCTCGTGTAGAGGCGTATACAAACGCTCGCGCTCTTACGCACACGCATACACACACACACACACACACACACACACACACGCACACACACACCGCAGACGCAGTCTTGTGGCAAGACGCCAGGTTGACTCTATTGACGAGACCTAATAGTAGTCGTCGTCCGAATTACGATCATCAATCGGTTAATAACGCGACGACGACGACGACGACGACCGCTCCGAAGCCGACGGGATAGGCTTGTGGAGGACGATGCGATGAAGGGGGAGGAGTATGAGGAGGAAGAGCAGAAGAAGAAGAAGAGAAGAAGAAGAAGTAGAAGAAGGAGGAGAGGAGGTGGAGGAGGAGGAGTAGGAAAAAACCGGAAGTTGGGCCGCAGGTTGCAGGTGCCGAGGCGACAGGTGCCCCGCCGCCGCCGCCGCCGCCGCGCCGGACCCACTCACGGATACAGAGCGACGGGCAATTATTATTACTATACAACCACTACTACACCGACGACTATACGGCTACTATATATACTACTACAGCGACCGACCACTATTCTAGACGTAAAATATATTTAATGATGGCGTGCAACAGTCCAGTTTTTTTCCTTCCTTCTATTCTTTCGGATCACACGGACACGGCACATCCCTTTTACAACAGCGTGTGTATTATATTATATATCCACTACGCACCACCCGTTTCGTAAGTCATAACATACACACGATGCGGTTTGATATATATTCTTTCTTTTTTTTTTTTTTAATTCAACAGCCCAAAGACCCCTTTTCACCTATTATAGGTGTATCGCGTATATAGTATATTAGATACACGATACCGGACGAAAAGAAGAAAAACTTTAAACGAACGCCGCGAACGGTCGCTCCCGTAACCCATCTGTGAGTGTGTGTGTTCTCCCTTGGAAACTTTTATAATATAATCACAAATGCATTATTTATATAGAAACATATATTTATGGTATGTACATAATAATAATATAAGCAAACCGCTATCTCAATGGTATATCGTTAAACGTTCGAATTAATTTATGAAACACGTTTTTGGTTTTTTTTTTTTTTTTTTCCGATGGCGTAGTTGCTTAAATATATATCGATATTATTCATGTTTGATATTATTTTACCATGTTGGTAAGTGTTTAAAATATAATGCGATTTAATGAAACTAATTTCTTTGAACGTTTTATTTTTTAGAATTATTGCAATTAGTAATATTGATGGTCTATTATTATTGTAAACATAATATAACATAATATTTTATAATCATGGGATAAGTAATAAAATTTAATTTCACACGGAGATTAAAAAAGTAAAACGATATAACAAACTAGTTATAGGCAGGTAAGCTCGTCCGGCACCATAAGTTTGATTTAATGACCACAGTGTACTTTTATCGTGTAAATAAAATATTACTTATACATTTGAAACCGTATTTTATAGAATCAAAAATAAGTGTAACATAATATTATAATATTTGTTTTTGTGTCTGGGTACAATTACAATTTTGGTCGATCGTGTAAATGGTCATGATTCATGAAGTCGAAATCAGTTAACGAAAAAAAAATAAAAATAAAAAATGATTATGGGGCAGGTTAGGAACAACACAATCGATGTTCTGGTCTGATGGAGATGGTCGTGTTTATATTCCGACTGTTGCATTGAAAAAATGTCTTTCAGACTTTCTTCGGTTGTATTTTAATACATAGGTACTATAGTATACGTTTAACGTTTTAGAGTACAAAATTAGTAGGTGAAACGGAATCGTATTTTTACGCTTCGAAACGAACCGTGGTCATTTTTATAGAAGATGAGTGATCCTACATTTCGAATAATTAAAGAAATTTTTATATTAAATTGTGTCTGTATTACAATAATGGTATACTAACGGAAATGTAATCGTTTAGGTATAACGTAGATTACATCTGCTTGACAAACTATTATAACACTATCAGCGCAAACAATTTTTAGCTTACGCATAAAATATTATATTCAGGTATAACTAGTTCTTTAAATTATGTTGGCTGACTTTGGTTAATTTGAATGTTACACCGACGAATACATTTCAAACCATTTTATAAATTTTAACACCAACGACGCGATAGTACGTTTTCTTATATCATATTATAGTGTTGATCCGCCAATGGAGAAGTTGTCAATGCGGTATGAATATAAAATTAAAATATGAATGTTTTATTTATATTTGATTTAATGTTTTGGATTTTTAAACGTTTAATTATTATATCGCAGTTACCATGTTTTCAATAGTTTATTTATTTAATTGTTATTAATACATTAATATTTCATTTTAGTTGGATATAATATTATGTCGTTTAATGTTTACATTATAATTTTTCTAATAATGTTATGATGTTTCAATGAAAATTATACATAATATTACGTAGCCGCGAGTTTATTCGGTTTATTTAATGTGTAAACGTATACAGACAAACCGACGTCATCCACCGGCATTAATTTGTATTAATATATTTATATATTAATATATTATATGATTTTTTTTTATGAATGGTCTGATAAGTTTTATATATTTTATTAGTACTGGTTGAAAAAAAATCATGTTCCCACGGATGCCAGTTCGGAGTGACCGTAAACAAGATCATTAAGCGTTCGGCAGTATTATATTTTTATTTTTTGTACGTTTTATTCTGTTATTATTTTTTTTTTTGCATCTACAAATTTTAACTACCATTGGCAGAAATCAATTAACAAAAATTCACTAACTATGTTTAATTATATTCTGTGACAAAAGTGTACAATCCGTTGTCTTGGCACTGTGTCAACACAGTTTTTTTGTTTTGGTTATTTCATTGCCAAATAATGTATAGAAAAAATACAATGAAACACAAAACAAGAAATATTTTTACAATACATCGTGAAATCATATTACTGAAATGGCCACTTGATTTAATGAAATTAAATCGGATCGTAATACTCGGATAAGATTAAATAACTGTATATTATTATGAGGTTAATGATAAATTCAAAAACACCGTGTACAATGCCGTGTGTAATGGGTGTTTTACAAAAACAGTAGTTCCAATTGTATATAATAGAAATAAATAAATAAACAAATGATTAAAGATTTACACGATAATGTTATGTTCAATAATATGTAACCAGTATAGATAAGTATCGGTTACGACTGGTGGTGTGAATGTGAATTACCAGTTGTAATACGATTCTGACAAGAATTTCAAGACAATTAAGATCGTAATAGGTTCACATAAACGGGTCGTGGAATTTGACATTTCATGCTGCGGTGTCCAGTGTCTATAAGTATAATAATCGCGAAATTGTGGTAAATTTCCCTTTGTCGAGGAAAAAAAGTCAGTTTCACTCGATTTGTCCACCAGCCACACTGTAATGGTAATAATTATTATTATTGTAGACAATATAATATACGATCGAAAACGGCTACGACGACGACGACGACAACGACAACGACACGACGACGATGACGTCCTGTTTCTGGGCAATGGGCTTTATTTAAAACGGTCATAATAACATGGGTAGGCACCATCATAGTGTACCTGATCCCAATCAGATTTTATTATTAATTTTGTATTGTCACGGCTGGAGGCTTCGAGCGTACATCCTCCGTGGGTAATCGCTGGTCACGTCCGTGATTAAAGAAGACGGTGAAAAGAATCTCGCGTGAAAAAACTCACTGCGATGACCACCCATTATCAACACATTCGGCGGCAGCTAAATCAACATTTTTGCGAATAACGCGAAGAATTATTTCGAGGAGCGCACATCTCCGTCGTTGACATTAACCGCGTGACGGAAAACATCGATTCGGTGCCCGAGATTGGACACTTCACTTTCTACAAACAATATTAGTAGTGGCTTATATGTCGTACTCTATATATATATATATTATATATACTCGACTTCGGCACTTATTTTATGTTATTGTTGCTATAAATATTGGAAACAGTCAACGGGGGGGGGGGGGGGGGGGGGATTAGCTTTCATAATGAGACCCTGTGACGATTTGTTTTACGTAGGTGACCTTATATTGTTTGTTCTATACACAACGAAGGCGCAGACGGAATCTATGGAACACATTGGAAAATATTTTCACACGCTCGCGAGAAGCATCGAACCACAAATGTCTGGTAATTAATATTATATATACCTAATAATACTGCAATAATTATCAAGTTATTTTCAGCACTAGGATAAGCACTAGGATAAGCACTACTTCACTCAAAACCGAAACAATCGCGATTGCAGTAGTTATTGTAGGTATTGTGCAGTATTAATATCGTAGCTAACTAAATAGCCCACCGCGCACCGTGGAGACAAAGAAATTATTTGGGTACAATTTTATATAAAATGCAACGACAGAATTTAAAAATGAAGTAACGAAATTAATATATAATAATATATAACCATTTTTTTTCTCGGTAAAATAAGATATCTGTATTAATTTGTGTGCGCACTTAAACAACACTTATTTCAATATTGATCAATAAAATAGTTAGGATTGTCTTAAAATATTTTTATAGACAAATATACACCAACGCATAGGTACATATAAACATTAACCATTTAAAACTTACCATCTACCAGTATATAATAATTATATATTTTTTTAAATTTTTATTAGATAATATACAATCTATGCCAAAGGCATAATAAGAATATGTGCTAGAATAAGTTTGAACACGAAAAAGGGTGAGAGAAGAAACCATCCAGTGATCGCACTTCCGTTTACCAGTATATATGGTGCATTTAAACCAAATCGCACTATGAAAACATCCTGGTTTTAGTCGTCATTGGAATCGTATTTACATTTAGATTTTTTTAATTGAATTGTGTTTTGTTAGATAATATTGTTGCTCTTAACGGTTTTTTTATCTATATTGTTTTAAATAAAACATAAATAAAGCATCTCAACAAAGGCACTTATATACTATTTTGATGATATAGTATGTGAACTATGAGTTATTGCGATACATACATCAGGTCAACTTGTGGTTAAATGGGCAAGTTAAAGTTTTTCAATGCGTTATAAACATCACAGCATTACAAATTCGTTTCAATAAACCACAAGATTGGAAAGTTATAACATATGTATAGCTGATATTTTTAGTAGACGTACCTATTGTGATGTATTTTTAAAAAAAACAGTAAGTTGTGTGATTGAATTTAAAATGTATTAAACTAGTAAGCAACGCACATAACATAGAACTTATCGATAAACGTATACTATACATTTTACATATTATTCTAATGATTTCAGTAGATAAAATTACTAAGTAAGTAAAATTTGTTTAACAATCATAATAACGATATGTCTGAAATATTATTAATTAGTTATTCGTCTTCAATAAAGTAAACATAATATTATGATTTATGTTTAAACTATTAAACCATAATCGGTTTGTCGTGATATCAATGACATTTATTCAGCTATCTTATTAATTAATGTGGGTATAATATCTTATATCATGAATAAACGATGTAATACGATGTTTTAGAAAACGATTTGACCAGTAAAATGTTGCAAGTATAGTTATGCACCAAGTAAATTTTATTTGTACTTATCATTTCATCATTTTTATAAAACGTCGTAATCGCATTATGTTTTAAATAAAAAAAAATCACATGATTACGAAAATAAAATACAAACTCAAAATGTGTAATATTTTCAGGTGCAGCGGACCTAATTATTTATAGTAAATTAATTATTCAAATATTTGTTTTCGCGATTTCACTCATCTCAGTCATGTAGATCGTGTAATCTGCACCTACTTAACGGACATCCATAATACAAACTCATTGCGGTTTATGTTAATTGTGACAGTATAAACTCTCAAGTGCATTAAATTTCATTGTTTAATGGATTCCGATTCACTAGAAATGGATTATCAATTGATGGAAAAAGTTGAGTGTCGATTAAAAATATTTACGGGATTATTTAACTCAAGACTCAAGAGGGTAACAAATAAAATTGGAAAAAATAACGTTTTTCGGAGTGTACGGTGAAACATGTTAAATTCAGTGTTAGCGCAAGTCGAGATTCATCAAAAACCGCATAAATTACGGCCGTTTTAGTGCTATTGTTTCGTGTTTTTTTTTTTTTATAACTTCGTTTTTAATGTCTTCGGTAACGTTTGTGTACGATGGTTCCCTGAGTTTTGTAACCGTCAATGATAGTTTTAGGTACACGGTTATATATTAAAAGAGCAGTACACGTATATATTTAGTGTACAATAACAAAATACAGTTGGGGTGGGGTAGGGGTTTTGTCTTATTGGCCACCGAGTTTCGTTGATGTATTAGCCAACATCTACGTGTTAGGTATTATTACAGGGGCCCAGACAGGATACACAGAATGGTGCGAAACCGGAAAAGCCGCGTCTTTGTGGAATAAAGGACTATTTAAGCGTGTGGGAAACTCAATGCACCGTAACACAGAAGGCCAGGTCTCATCTACAATCTACAATTATTATTATTATTATTATTATTACTATTACTATTATTGTTATTACTATTCCCTTTGGCTCCGTAGTCCAATTAATGCGGTATAATTATTTGAAAAATAAAACTACAATAATAATAATATAATAAATTAGACTGACAGCACTGTGCTGAATTTTGAATTGAATTTTTTTTTCTTAATATATTCGGCGGCTGTTCATGTCGACTCATACAACCTTATATTAACATATTTTGTTAAACGCATTTGTTGGGAATAATAATTGAGTAACCGATCCAAATAAATAGCTCCATTAACATTTAATATTATTCGAATAAAATGATATTGACATGTTTGACGTAAAAATAAAATCGCATAAAATAATTTATAATTGGTACCTACATAGCGTAGGTAATAAATAACAATAATAACAATGACATATATCTTTGAAATAAGACATAAAAGTATTATAGTCAAAAGGTAAATACATTGTAAGGAGACCAATTAAAAATGTTGAATATTCACGGAAGCGTATTTATGTTTTAACTATTGATGATGCTGTACTGCAATACTCATAATAGTTTATGGATTACTCTTATATGAAATTAAAATGTTATGTTTCGGCACTTTGGTAGGTATTTGTCGAGATAACGATTGGGTATGTATTATACACGTCATTGTACGTATATATATATATTATGATATGAAGTTGAACTAAATTACTATTAAAATCTAAAATAAAATCTATAGTTTGTTTAACTTGGACAATTTAACTTAAAAATATATTATCATTCGTAAATACATTTAATCTGAAACTGATAAAAAAATATTTTCAATTATTAAATGGCATTTTGCCAATTTTATAATGTCGTATTCAATTACGGTATTTTTATAGTTTTAAAAAAAAAATAAAAATAAAGTGTTAAAAGTAAAAAGTAATAAGCAATATTTAAAAATAATTACATTTTTCAATAAACACAATTATTTCTATTTTCGTTATTAGTGTTTATATGATAAACCAGATTTATAAAATGTAAATTCAAAGAAATTGTACTTATAAGTTATAACTTATAAACTTATAACAGATATTAAAAAGAAAACATAATGAATTTAAACCCACTTCTATCGGACAAAGGCATAATATATTTTTATCAAATAAAGCTTAGGTACTACATTGTATTTTTTTCAGAAGTAGGTATAAGAAATGTTACTTAATGTTTGGTTAACATTATAAATATAAGATCAATTATTAAAAGATTATTATTTATTAAATACATTAAACATATTATAATATTATTGAAATACCTACAAGTTTTCTCTGAGTCTAAAATTAACTGTGAAAATATAGTTTTCATCACCAAAATATTAAATTTCTAAACATAATATTGTGGAAAAATAGTGAGCAAACACACTTTTCCATAATTTTCCATACTTTACAATCTTATTATAATCTTATTACAAAATAAGATAGGTTACAATAATTTAAACTGATGTAACACAACCCTTTGTCGGTAAAAAATAGGTACATAAGTTACATAATAATTTAAGTATTAATCATACTTATTCAAATAAATCTGTGACAAATCTTTATATCAAAGTTATTTTATCTATATACAGGTTAAAAAAACTATCGTTAAACATAAAAGATAATATTATATACCAACCAATCTTTGGAACTAAGAAATGTAGTGACCATATATTATGATATGATAAATGTCACAAATTCATGCGAAAAACACCAACTAATTTAAACTGATGTTACTCTGCTAATTTTGTACTCAACAAGTTGACTAAACCAATAAAATTCATGGAAACATATAATTAGTGATCAATAGGAGGGGGGAGGTTGTCATTTAAGAAAAATAACCTGTAATAAGCATGCGCTATTATTCTAATACACAGTAAAAAATCCACGAAGCATGTAAATGTTTATCACTAAGTATGATAAGTATATAAATAATAAATAACTAAATAAAATTGAATGATTCTTCGCAAAAATAGCGTTTGTTAGCGTTTACGCACTATTCCTAAGTATTGTCATCTAGTAAAATTTTGTTATTTTAAATAAGCGAAGCATTTTATTATATTTCCGCTGACGTAAGTTATTAACATAATAATTACAAAACAACCGTTACAGAAAAAAATGTCCAATTACAAAACTGGTGCCAATAATGAATCAGGTAATAGACAGGGTGACAAGAACAGATTCTGACATTTCGAACAGTATTTCTCAAAATAGTGGTCACGACCGCATTTTGGGTCACGAGTGATTTTGAAGGGGTCGCCGATAGACATAATTAAAGTGTTTTGTTTTAACATTCAATTACATTTCGTTTATAGGCAAATAACAGCACACAGCGCATATGATTATCAAAATACCCACCGCACGCACCGGTACAATATGCCTTAGTGATTCATTAAAACTAACTAATATTTACACGAATAGTGTAAGGCAGTGTCAGTATGGAAAATTTATTCAATTTTGTTCGAATAAAATGTATGCGTTTATTAAGTTATCAATGGATTAGTATGTCTTAAAAATATTTGAAAAACCATATAAAATATGTATAATAAAACAGCTGAATATAATTATACATAGATTGGTACAAAATATGGATAGAGCATTTAAATGTATTAATTGTTTTATTTAAATTTAAATATAATATTATTATAGTTACATTATAGAAACCTATTTTGTTACAGAAACATATTACCTATTATTGTTTTTAATTTTGATGCGTTTCTTATTTGGTGTTTAGTTTTACCAACAATTTAAATCAATGTTATTTCTGAATTGCTGTGAAACTATTGTTCCAATCGGAGACAATATTTGTTTTACAATGAAACTATTTTTCCTGTAAACACTTTTTAGTATTATAGAAATACTGTGAAAGTTTCATTTAAGTTTTTCTATTGAAATTTTGATACATATAGTTGTGTGATGCTTCACTATTGTAAATTTGTCAATATACATATATAGTATTTTTTCTCACTCAAACTTATGAGTTATGAATTTAAAAACTTTAAATTTCTATTAAATTTATATATTTAAATGTACGAACTTCAGAATTCCATACCCTCAATACAAACTCAAAAAATTACTCCATTTTCCGACACAATTGTTGTTACCTTAAATGCATTTAATGTATGTAATAATATTTTGTTTATTAGCATTTTAGAAATGTAAAACCACAGTTTAACCTAGAAAATACCATATATTCATACAAAATTAATTTAAAACAAACCGTATATGTGTTATATCTATATTATGTTATTTGTTTAATTTACTGTCCACCACTAAAATAAAACACCTCATCGTCTAATAACAATGTATTTTATTAAATTAATTGTAAAAAAGTATTGCTTATTATTGATTTTCATCCAATAAATCTATCATTGAATAGCATATTGTAGTAGGTACCTGCTGTTGTTTCTAAAATAATTAAAAAACAAACACTTCCAAAAAATATAATCATAATATTATTTTCAAAGCACGCATCATTAAACGATGTAAACTATTGTTCACTTAATCTTATATCTAGTTTAGTTAGTATTGATATGATAGATCGATGGATACAAATAGTACGATTCTTAAAAGTTAGTCAGGTGTGATGAAATTGTCGTTTTTATCGCATACATTATTGGAAAATCAATTTACTAGGTGGTGGTATCAATCTGTGTCAATTAATATTCATCATAATATTATGTAAAATGATTTAATATTAATACAATTTAAATGTCATAATATTAATTAATAGGTAGATGTGACAATTTTAGAACATACTACGTGTATATTATAGTACGTAACTACTATGCCTAGTACAATACATTAGTTGGTTTAATACTGTCATAATATTATACTGTCGTGTTATGTATTATTATAGTTATCATCAATAATGGTTGTTATTTCAGTAAATTAGTAGAAATGATTTTAAATCTACAAAACGCAGATTCGTCGTTTGTTGATATAATCACAGCATTATTAAAATATTGGTTTTGATCAGATTTTGCGGAGAAAGACTTGATTAAAACGAGTCTGGAAAACTTAAATGTGTCGTTTGTTTATATTATAATATTATAAGCATTGACATGATTTACTACAACCGTTGGGCAAAATATTTATTTCCTTTAAAATATCAATGTTATATCATGGTTTGTTTGTAATTGCAATTACCAATTCGTATAAAATATAGCGTTAATTTTTTTCTTTTCGTTCCTATGTAGTTTGGTCGATAGCTGTTCTCGTACAGATGATCTCGTTGGTAGCTAATTTTTTTTTTATCTTCTCTGTGCGAACGTTGTTCGAAAAATACTAATCTGAATAAATTACGATGTCTGTTATAATTATTACTATCAAAACCGGTTGTAGTAGTAGCCCAAGTGATCTGATTTTGTTGGAAACCCATTCCCCTCCTCCCAGTCCGCTTTTTTATTTTATACAACAAACATGATCCTACCGGTGTGTATACGTCCTAACTCCGAATTCAGAATGAGTGTTGGTTACTAACACGTTATTAAGTTAACAAAACATTAGAGATTTAAACTTCCCGCGAGAGACTAGAATGAAAACAAAAAAAAATAAACATATATATTATATATAATATATCTGAATACATTTTTAATGTTTTTTAAAACAAGTTTACGGGTATAATAAGTATAGATTTATTTTTATATTTACATTACAATGAGTCCAGGTATCGAAGCAAATAAACTTAAATTATTCTGTATTGTTTTATAAGCTGTTTATAGTGTAAATATAATATTTCCCTCAGTATTTTTATTAATTAACACGTTAAGGTATTTATCGTGTTTTTTAAAATTGATTCAAATATAACTTATAAATACGCATATTATAATGAAATTACAAACTAAAAATAGTTAAGTAGGTATTATAACATTTAATAGTAGGTAGATTATTAATTGTACCAACAATTACCCAATTATTGACACATTGTTACAATAATATGATCTTTCAAGTTGAGTAAACTCTTATACCTACTTATTAGTTATTTACTGTTAAGACTTTTTTCGCTTGAATTTCTAATAACTTGTTATAACTTATAATACTTTTATTTCAGTTTGAACACAGAATCAAATTAATATAGTTTATATATATGAGTGTATTAATAATGTATATAAATGTAGATCATACTATTTATTTATTTAAATATTAATTAACTCAGGATAAAAAATGCCAAACTAAATAAAAATATTAAAATTTAAAATGTTGAAACTAAAAGTTATTATTGTTATTAAGATAAAATGAGACTTTTGGATACGACATCCAGACCAAAATATAATCTTCTCGGACTCGACCCAACCTGTTATTAGTATATATAACTAGGAATAACATTGATATATAATCATTAATCATAAATCATATACATCATTTATTGAGTATAAATAAATTATCAAATAATGTAATGTGCATTCGATATTATAAGATTTACCTAAAGTTAATACAACATATTACAGTATATTTATATTACATTTTTTCTTTATATTTAAATTTAAAATAATAATAAAAACATGTGTTTGATAAAAAAATAGAAAATTCTTTTCAAACTTTTTAAACTTTTTAAACATTGTTGATGTTATGTCATTATACACGAATTGCGTCGTTTTGGTGTTTTTCTGACTATAAAACGAACCCCGTAACTGATGTTCTTAGAATATAATATATATTTGAAAATACAATATTTTAATAATAAATTGAACTGGTATAACGTATTATGATGAGGATTTGACGTGTCGTCGATAATTCTGTACAGGTTTATAACGTGTCATTGTTGCCATCGTTCGTCCGTTTTTGTCGTCGTGCTTTACTGTATTATTATATTATTATTATCATTATTATATACTTTGTCGAGTCACGTTGGCGGTAAACATGACCGATGCATATTATGTATTTAGGCGTATAGCACATATTATGCACTTACTTCGCTGTGTAGTTCCTATACAATATTGTCATAACAGTAATATAAACGTTAATTAATGTCTCCGTCCAGCTACCTAGTCTCAACCTACAGCCTCTATATTATATATTATACACACGACGTATTTAAATATACGTTGATTATACGAGTGATGGCCATGCGGTGCTTACCTCTCAAACACGAAAACAGCAACAGAAGCAATCCGATCTGCGGAAACGATCGGAGTGGATTTCGTCGAATCCTCCTGCCGCTGCAGGTACGACGACTGCAACGGTGCATAGCAGCTGCAATTGTAGGGGTCGGTCAGCGGTGGTCGGCCGTTTTCGCCGGGTCGTACGACATGGACGTGTTGGGGGGCGAATCGCAATGTGGCGGGGTAGGGGAGGAGACCGAGGAAAAAAAATTAGGGAAATTTAGGGGATGAAAAATCGTATCGGCAGAACTAGGAATATCACACTGATATAGTGTTTAGGTACTAAAGCACCACCGTCGACGGACGCGTGTGGGCAAGTGACGGCGGCGGCGGCGGCGACGACTACGACGACGATGGATAAGACGCGCGCGCGAGCGAAGAACCGACCGTGACCGAACGACTGACGATACTGAATGGTAGCGCGCGAAGACGAGACGCCGCGTGTGTGTTGCGTGTGTACCGCCGCGGCCGGCCGGTCGGTCGCCTCGTCGTTTGGTCTGCGACGGCTGCTGCTGCTGCTGCTGCTGCTGCGGTGGCACCAAGAAACAGGAACACGCGCGTGACGGCAGCAGAACAACGCACAAGCACATAATAATATTATAATGCGTGTACACATATGTATTATAAATGATATAATATATTATATGTGTGTACACCGATACATATTATTCTGATCGTGTGAGTGTACACACCGATACATCTGATCGGGTGAGCGAGAGACCAATAATCAGAGCGGGGTGGTTAAATGGTAATACGTCGTAGTATGAGTAGTGTGCAGTAGTAGCTTATAAATTAGTAGCAGTAGTAGTAGTAGTAGTGCGAGCAGCCGCCACCGCTAGGACCGGTAGCCCCCGGAGTTTCTATGCACGCCGCCGCCGCATCTGCTCCTCCGGAGAGGAGTCACGGGTGCCTCGTCCGGAGACGGATAAAAAAAAAAATAAAAAAAAAAAACGGAGAAAGAAACGATTATCACCATTAAAATCCGGCCGCTTGCTAATCGCCGTCTCGGAGGCCGTGCGCGCGTCATATAATATTATCGATATGAAAAAATAATTAAAAATTAATAAATAATAACGACGACATAATAATATTATACTATACCTTGTAATAACGACCATAAAAATATACAATTTTATAAACACACACACACACACACACATGTGTGCGCGCACACCCTCTATTTCAGACGTGTCAGTGGATGGGAAGGGCTTTATTTTGGCTTTCGGCCGTGGTTTTACCATAAGGCATAAGTATACGAAACGGAAAAAATATTACAATATAATAATATATTATTATTGTACTGCACGTGTAGATATGACGAATAATACGGATCAAAACAATTGACAAAGAAAACTGCAGGGCATTATATTCTTCTTCTCGTCAATGGATAATTCGTTTCTGCGTCGAAAACTCCCCAATTGGTGTTGTACATAATATTTTCCATTATTATTATTATTATTATTATTTCTACGTTTTTTTTTTTTCATTCTTTTCTTATGCACTTCAAAGGGCGATTTAAGTCAACTACACGCGATTCGTTTTGTAAACTGCAACGAGATCACGTGTTTTGTCGTGGTTGCCAATTTAAAAATATTATTATTAATAATAATTATATACCTTAAATGAGATTCCGGATTTTAATATTTCAATACCTTAAACGCGAATATCCTATGAATACGCAATAATAGAATGAGCAAATTATGTCCCAACACACACACAACCCTCGCCCGCGCGTATATTTTAAATCCATATTAAACGCACGATGAACGGAAAAGTATTTAACTTTTACATGTTTAACCAGCAGAAAATCCCTATAAAGTTCATCTGTCTATTTTTTTTTTTATTTTATGTTTTTTTTTTAACGTGTCTAAAATGGCTTGTCAGAAACGAATGTAAATTAAATAATAACGTTAATAATAAATAATGATTGATTTTTTTTTTCCTCGAGAACTTGTTGTACCTACTCCTCTTTTAATTAAATATATTATTATTATATAAAAGGATCAAGACGTAGAATAATACCCAATTATACATTCATTGAAATGACATTTTTATTACATAATATGGTAGCATGCATTTGCAAGAATAAGTAAAAGTATATGGCGTTTTTATATGATGAAATGTTCATATTAACATGCGTGTACTTACATTTAAAGTCAATCATTCGCAATCAATTATGGGCACTTATCATTCTATTATTATCTAAGTCTGAACGGAAGTGAGGAACTTATATTTTGTTTTACATTATTATTATATGTGTTTTCTCATTAAAAACTGGCTTGGTATTACTTAATGATTTTGAAAAATGAATAAATTAACTTCAATAATAATATTATAATATCATCGTTAAATTATTATTTATCGTATTGTTATAGCTATAAAACAAAGTTTTAACTATAAATGAGACTTTAAATTATTAAGGTTGAGAATTTACGTATGTTAAGAGCTATATAAGAATATACCGAAGAAGCCCACGAAGGAAGTAAAAAAAAAAAATTAGAATTCTGTGTTTATTTCTAATTGTATTATTTTTTTATCACATGTGACTTCTAAAACAAGTTCACTCGACATCATTTTTTGAGAGCTATACTATTATTGCGTTGAAATTTATCAATAAAACCAACATCTACTCAAAAAAGTGATTTAAAATAAAATTATTAAGTACACGTGTTCAATTCTTTTTTTTTAACTGCGTATTATGAACATTTTGTTTAATGGCTTTAAATTAATTTGTAATTGTAGTTTGTTTTGTAAGACAAATTGTTGTATAATATAAGAAAATTTAAACGTTAATTAATTGTATTTTTAATTTAACTTCTTTGGCATCAAACTACTACGCAGTAGACCTTATAATAATGTCGATATATATATTTTCGGTTCGGATGAATCTATATTTGTCTTATACAAGCATATTTTCCATTTAAGATGTTAGGTAACTGTTAGAATTTATTTTTTTCGTAATATTGTAATATTTCTTTTTCAAATTCAATTTACATTTTTATTTATATTTATTGGCCCGTTGACTTTTTTTATCGTCGAACTAACATGATTTTTGTTTAGCTACCTACATTATTCCTGTATAAAATCACGTAATTCTGTGTGATATTATCATAATGTTTTTATATATTTATGCATTATATTGTTTCAATATGTTATATTATGTTCAAATGTGAAATGCAATTATCTTCGAGACACACTCATAATTTTAAACTGTGAATGTTCTTGTCTGAGAAAACTATTCGGGGTAGTAAAAATGGTTTGAATGTTGGAGATTGAACGTAAGCAACAAAAGTACGTAGGTAAACTAAAAATGTTGATTAAATTGAAACTTTTTTAACTTGTTCAAATTGACCGTACAATCATTTCAAATTTATTGTGTATGATATTATACGTTAACGTTGTTATTTTTTATTAAAATAATGCTTTTATAAAAATATGTGAATAGCATATTTATTTTATTTTCAACCCTAATATAGACTGTAATATTAGTCTTATAATGTATTTGTTTCAAAAAATGTAAGAAATGTAAATTGTTTAAATTGGTTCGGTAATCTTTGAAGTTTCTAAATACTCTTTTCGAAAAAATTATCGTTTGCACATACCCTAAGTTTATCAATCTTCAATATCATTATTTATGATTGAAATTAATTAGGTAAGACTGTAATTTGTTTTTATAATAATATATAAACTTGGTGTTAATTTGATATAGGGGTTTTGTGTTTTATTAAATTGAGAAAAACAATATAATAATAGATCGATGGCTTTCAGTATAAATTGTAGGGCTTTCAAAGTAGCATGTTACAAAAATGATGGGATTCGGTGATTACATTAAGTTTTTATGTGATTCAAATAATTACTATAACACGAAAATATTATAAACATTGTGGCGCAACCAGCGGGGGTTAATGGGGAGGAAATGACCACCCTCTGTGAACATAATTGCTAGTTGCGCTACTAGATGAACCCTTATTGTTTGCGTAAACTACTTTGATGACTACATAGTATCAACGTCAAGGGCCAAATCTATTTCATTTAAATAGGAAAATATTAACATTGTATTTATTCAACTGCCAACCATCGAATAACGATAATAATATATAGAGAATAGAGACACATTGTATTAGATATTGTTTTACTCAAATTTGTCCTTATATGTCCCCACCCTAATGGTTTCTAAAAACTAATAATACGTACAAATAAATGTTGTATACATTATAGACTATGCAGTGTTTTAATAATATCATATGGCTTATAATATAGTTATATTTTGGTACGAATATACATATTTATAATTCATATAATAACATGAATCTTTCGCGATGGCTGATAATATACATAATAATTGCATTATAATTCGATACGTTTGTTTTGAAATATTTTTTTCATTCGAGTATGATATTTACAATTGCTTATACGTCCATCTGTTGTAGATGTATTATTAACATTCAACACGTTCTAGTAATCTAGTACAACTCTGAACTCAGTATTAAATATAATTAAAAAAAAACGCAATAAATCAAAATAAACAGGAGAACCCTATATTGAAATAACCCCGGGCAAGGTATTAAAATGACGTCCAGCAAAGACCAGATTGTTATGATAATGATTTCTATACGGTCGATAAACCGAATCCATTTAATTTCGAGATTTTGCTTTTAGTTTCGAATCGATGAACACGGACGGGCACTTGAGTTCTTTGTTTTCTGATATTTTCCGCATGATTTCTTATACCTAGAATCAACCATGGATAATACAATGCAGAAATTCTGTTGTATTTTTAAATAATTATTTAATAGATCAATATTAGCGTCAAACGTTAAATTAATTACCGCTTTTCACTTAAACATGGAGTATTTTAATTATTTGAAACAGTGATTAAGACATGAAATATATTTAATATATTTGTACCTACACAAACCATTGTATAGTGGAAATTGGAAATAACAAAAACTAAGTGTAAACATAATAATTTTATTCAATCCAAATCCCATAGTTCATTTAGTTTTATATTATACCTAGGTACTTAATACATTTGTTTATTTTTTTTGTCGCTGATTGGGATTTAACGAATCGTATTAATAAAAAGACTTGTTTACATATTATGTTCATATAACCAGCTTATTCATAGACCATGTTTTGAGATTTTTTAAATTATATGTAATTTAACCATGTGGATAATACAATTCGGTTATGATCTATGAATTGATCGCAACAAATTGTTCTATGGGCATTAATAAAAACGCAACATATTATATTATAATTTTATTTAAAATAGGCATTCAAAATATGATTATAGGATGGATTATAGGTAGATTCGTGTACAAACCAATGGCTACATAAATGGACCGCAATCATCGTAAATTATAATTTTCTCGTAGGAACATGGCAGTGTAGGCGACCGTAATGAAGTTTTAAAAGAACCTTCAGGTGAAAATCCTGTTTAAGTGGAAACAATCAATTCATGAGAGTACACAATACAGTAGTTTGACTAAAATCCAAAATTAAGTATAATAAATTATATGAACAAACCTGTCGCAAAGTAATAAAGTAAAATGTTTAAAGATAGTATAGAAGTAGGTGCCTCCTAGTCCCGAAGAAAGTGTTAAGTGTTTTAATTTTTGTTGTTAGTGAAAATAAAATACTAATATTTTATTATTAACGATAGATATTGTATAAACATATTGTGTAAATATAGTACACCATTATGATTACAATTTTGTAGCTATTTGTACATTTTTGTTTATTGATCCTTTTAAATTTATACCAGGATTTTTACAATACGTGAAAATAATCATAGTAAACAATTCGTTTTGTAATGAGTTTAGTAGAAAATTGCAAACATTATGTGCGGTTAAAACAAACACATGTTGTTTTTTTTTTTTAAATTGAAATAATTTTAAACAATGTACAATATCAATGTTTGAAACTACATTGTTTATTCAGTTAATAATTGTTAATATGTTTTTACTGTGCAAGTGTTATTAAATAATTTAAAATAAATCTATTTAATGGGTTTTATAATGAAAAAGCAGTTTTATAAATAATTATAAACTATAAACATATTGTATCGTGTGCTATACTACATTATTTTTAATGCTAGCAACGAGGGCACAATACAGCAGACAGTGACATTCACAATTAAGTAAACGTAATAGGAGTTTATAACATTTGATATAAGTCTAGATGTAGGTAAATAAATTTAATATTCCTAATTAAATCTGTGCTAAGAGCCTATACATATTATAATATGAATCGTATGATCAACAAAATCTGTATTTCAAACTTCAAAGCATGATATTTAATGTTAAATGCCCCAAATCACAAAACAAACCTGCCCAGGAACATGAAACTAATACTGTGTACACATATTACATACATAGATTGAAATACCCAAAATTATTACTCACTCACATAAAATATAAAAAAAAATAATATATTCAACATTGTATGAATTTTGGAGTTATAACTCTGATGAAATACATAAATAAGTAGGTATACCTAATTGTAGAATGTAATATAAAGTGCGTAATGTAATTTTTCCGAGCAGTAGTAAGAAAACAATACTAATTTAAAAATGATGTGTTTTTTTTTTAGTTGGTAAGGGAAATAATTAAAGTGTTCCCAAACTTATGTATGTGGCATAATATAATTTTGTTGGGAGCTGAATTATTGTAAAAAAATGTTATAACATAATTTATTTTGAAATCTGATTTGATAATATTTTTAATTGTTGTAGTAGTTATTGTGTGTAGTATACTATGTTCAAACAATGTAATTTAAAAATCTGCCCGGTCAGTCCATATCACTCGTCTTTGCCAAATCACAAAGTTTGATGGCGGCCAACTGCTAAAACTATTGTTTTATTTGGAATTTGACCATTATCACGTTCATAATATTACGATTCTTCATCGGGATACCACTAACCAAAATGTTGTAAACATTTTGTCAAACAAGACGTGTTCCTTACATTTTATTCTGCCCCCGATGATTTTCTAAGAAACTTCTTGTACATTTTAAAAATTGCCTTTTCTAAAATATTACCTGGATATTTGCATTAAATTTCTTTTCCTTATACCTTATATGAGCTGCATGACACTATTTACGTCACTCTTAAAATATATTAATTGTAACATTTTTTATGAAAATGTCACAATAATACAAACTGAAAAACGTTCCGAATCATCTTTCGAATGTGATAATTAATCACATTAATGTACTAACGATGTTTACACATTCACCTCTTTCAATATAGCTAACTCGAAATAGTGTTCTTCATAATATGTTTTAAAAAAATGTCGTTATACATATTATTATTTTCTAATATAATTATCCTTGATTTGTTTATACAAATTAATAATTAAAAGCAATTATTATAAATAGACTTGTAGTGTAATTTAGTAAGTATATAGGGACTCATTGGGTGAGTTCACTGAATAAACATATGAATGGAAATAAATTATTAATTTGTACATGCAATTGAAGTATAAACTAAAATGTGTTTCCGTTGTATAAATTTCATAATTTCAAATTATATCTATATTCTTGTGAGTCATACAATCAAATTATTTTTGTAAACATTTTCTTTGAGGCCGTGTAAAGGGAGTGAAATTAGTTCGCAGACTCGATGTTAGCCGGAACAGGAAATGAACGTATTTTTACAAGTATTGTCACAATAGAGTGGTTATTACTATGTACATTGTACACTGTACCTACACATAATACTAAGCGGCAACTGACTTAGTAGATAATAGTGGACACAAAATATCACTTATTACTTTATTCTATAGTATTTATAATTTAGCTAATTTATGTTTATTATTGTTTACCTACGACAGTCATCGGTCGGAAAATCAAATAGAACACATCGTATGAGTGCATGACCTCTAGTATAATTTTAATTACTGTAAAAAACCTCTTAGTTCTAAGATAAGTTCTACATAATATCGGAAACTAACAAATTGTTAAACTCCACTTGAATGGTCTAAATTGTAAAATTCATACTGTTTAGTAACAATAAACTTCTAATTACTATAAATTGTAAGTTTGCCTATTGGAAAATTAATTTTACAGCGTTGAAGGAGCAAAACGAATAAAACAAAATTTGAATATTATGCAGTTTCAAATTGTTAGCACCTAAATAATAATAATAAATCATAATGTTAAACTTATTACACAATTTTTCTTAACTTTTAATTGGGCCACTCGCACACACATGGTTGACCGGTAACAAGTAGTATTCCTAAGTATACAAAAAACTTTTGCACAGTATAGTGAAACGGCTGTAGTTATGAGATTTTTTAAGTAATACTATTTAATCCAATTATCGCATAGTGTCTGGGAGTAAAAAAATAAAAGTAATTCCACTTGAAATCTTCACAACGTTCAATGTAATTAATTTCATGCTTTCTCAAAGTTTAATGGTTGGAAAATTAAATAAGTCGAGCTTATATTTAATGTCTTCTTTGTAATTAAACATTATAAGTGGCATTGGACATTGTACATGGTTTTCCGAAAAAAAAAAAAAAAACTTATAATTTAAATGATAATAATAATGCATTCTATTTATTTTTAAATTAAGTTGGTATAACTGGTCAGGAAAAAAAAACCGTTTATACGTTTTCCTTCTCAGGTCCTTTTTCACACGGAAATTAGCTGTAAAGTAAGTTGTACCTACTGATATAATCAAAATCATTGTAATGTCAAAGTGTAAGATATATGCATATGTATAATATATATGTATATAAATATATAATGTATAGCACAAGACCGTTACAACTAAATCGTTATAACTAGATGATGTTATATAGTTATTGCATGGTTTATTTATTTTATATTTCGTGAAAATAAATCTTGCTTTGCAGTGAAACCTATGCTCACATTATATTGTTTCTTATAGAATATATTACCTTTGGATACATAAAAATGTCAGTGTTTTACTCGAGAATGTAAATTAAAAGCTTCATTATAATATAAGTATTATTATATTATTATAATATTCTTGCATCTTTTTGTAAAACATCCTGTGACGCAATATGCATATTACAATGACGAATATTGTAATATTTTTCAACGCAAAACCCCCTAAATATTATACCTTCATATTGTATATTTTGTTTTAAAGAAGGGAAAACTTATTTTTGAAACTTGTGGGTTTTCGGGAAATGTCTATAATTTCTTCATGTAATTTGATACCATATACCAGGGTAGCTACTTAAGCCTATTTATTTCTTAGTATCCCTTTATATATTGCTTGTTTGTTTGTTTTTTTTTTCTGAGATTTATATTAAATTATTATATAATATGATAATAAAAATATTGTTATTTGATCTTATCTTTTCGGATAAGTACTTTTAATGTACTCTACTTTTTTTTCTATAATGAAAAATAAATTTGTTTAAACTATTACAAATGATATAAGTACAAAAGAATTTCGGTTATTTGAAACTTTATAAATTGAAATTTTCGGTAAGTATAAAATATGATTTCTTTTAATTCGTTTATTCCAATATAATATAATATATTCGATGTATTAAGATTTCAGCATTCTTACAATATTGCTAAAATTTTAAAAAAGACCATCTTAACGAATACCAATTAATTAAAAATAATTCAAGACATATATCTATCAGACTTAAAATTACATACCTAAATAATTAAAATATTTTTACAAAAGATAAAAAGTGAAATAGTTTTATAAACTTTAAGATGAATATTCTTATTTTATGTATTCAATATAATATTAAATTTGATAATAATAATATTAGTAGGTAGGTAAGTATATAAAAAATTTAATTAATATATATGTGTGAATTATTATTTATTACTTTTATTTTAGTTAACATGTTAATTCATTCATCCAGTCGTATTGGTTTTTTTTTATCTAACCACCATTCAGGTTTAACAAGACACCATCAATTATGAAATGTTAAACAGTTAAAATAATTAAAACACAAATAGAGGTAGCCGAAAAAGTGTTGATAAATAATATTAATATCTATATGTTAGATTAGTTGCATAATAATTAATGTATTATTAGATGAAGTTATCCTAGGTATTAAAACATGTAATATATAAGTAATAAATGTATATGAATGGTTCAATAATAAATTTAATTTACTACGACATTTTTAAACCGTTTAATAAACTCATAGATAGTAAAATGAATTTATTTTAAATTTATCTATAGAATCTACGGAAAACCTATTATGTACCTATATTTGTATATACCTACATACCTACTTCTCGTTGCAGAAAGGGATATTATTGGGGAAATTTTTTTAGTGTAGTATTTTATTATTGTTATAACCTAAGTTATACACAGAAAATGGTCTAAATTATAACAAATCAATAATAACTGTATGTGAGGTACATTTTGTATTCAAAAGTGATTACATGCCATAATATAGTTTTTAAAACAAATTAACTTCAATAAACTATCACTCTGGTAATAAGGTAAAAATAGAGTTAATTTTTCAGAAAGTGCCTATATTTTAAATTGAATATTTGAATCGATCGGGGGAAGTTTTTTGAAAAGACAGTACCACTATCCATTTTCGATTTTGAAATTTCTAGCCTAAAAAAACCCATAATTTCAAAACCAATAGATTCCTCAATTAATATGTCGAATAAACTATTCAATAATTTAATCATAAAATCATAACAAATTTACTTTAAAACTCACTTACATAGAACAAAACTCAATGCGATACCGTTATATTTCGTTGGTATTGGTCTACGATATTGTACAATATATTTCACTATGAATATTCATGATTATGAGCGTAAAACTTCGTTTTATACGTTCCTCGCAAATGATTATGTTACTAGGTATAACGCTATAATAATAATGCTCATTTATGACTTACAGCAGGATTTTACTTGTTAAGAATATAATATAAGAAGTTATCTGCAATTTAATTTTGATATGATATTAATTATATTACTTATTATGATTAAGTGTTATTATAATATTGTCTAACAATTATTTTTTTTTATAATTTGCATTTATGAAATTAGTTTTTAAACAAATATACAATTTTGAGTAAGAAATAAAAAATAAACTTTATTTAAAAATCCATTTGATTAGTTATTTTTTTCTGAAAAATGGTATGGTTTAATTTCGGTAAAATTATATTTTTAAATGGTATTTTATATGTATGGTCGACAAAATATAGTAACACGCTGATTATTGATGTTTCTGTTAGTGGTTCGTATTCATTTCTATCTAAAGTTGCGTTACTAAAGTAATAATATTATAATAGTATGATGATCAACTAAAAAGTGAGACCAATTTCAACAAAAATCGACCTACCATTCCTTTTTTTATTTGATTCATTTTTGGCCAAACCAATAAGTTTAATATTTAATTTATGTTACATATATTATTAAAATGTATTAAAAACATGAGTTGTTTAAAAATTAAGCGATACATAAATAAAAATAATATATACCTATATAATTGTTGTCATTAATTATTTGATCGGTGAACGGAGAGTTTGATTGTGGCGGCAAGTGGAAACTTCCATATTATAGGTATTTGTACCCAGACCAAATTAATTATAAAATAAATATTTAATAAATAAATAATTGGTATAAAACTTATATTGTTAGTAATATTCTATTATATGTATTAGACATATTATATATTATTATATAAGACAAAATATTAAAATTGCTTTGTAGGTACTGATCAAATAATTATTGAAAACAACAATTATATCTTATTATTTATATTACGTAGGTATCCCTATTATATAATTTGTGTACAACCTATATTTTTAATTATTTTCTAAAAGTATATAACATAAATTAAATATTGGCTTGGTTGAAAAGGGAATCAACCGTTTATAAATTTAGCTGGAAAGTAAATAGGCTGAAAAGAAAAGAGCACGATGTTGGTCGAAAACTGCAGTTATGTCCCAACTAACACGTGAGAAATATAATATAATGATATTGTGCCTTCAATTTTTTTTAAAATTATTAATATGAAATTCAATCAAAAAATCTATTTGCATTAATTTCCAAACTTACGTTATAGGTGTATAATAATTGAATAAAAAATAAAATAAAAACCGGGAAACTGTAGGTATATAATATTAATGTAGTAACCACTAACCGGTAGAGATTCTGGTGGATCTCGTCATTGAGTAGGTCACTAAAATGTATATGAGGTATATCACCTATTTCTTAAGGTGGTTTATATTTGATATATTTATATTATTGCATATTATTATGCCCGGGTGGGGGATGGCGACACTTGTTCTCCGGACACCGTGATTTGGCCGAAGAAAAATGCCGCCCATGGCCTAGGAATCGAATTCGGGTCGACTGCGTCGCAGCCGACGCCTTAGTCCGCTCGGCCACTCCGTCCCCCTTGTAAAATTTACAACAATAATAAAATCAAATTCTATCTATGTTTGATATTTTTTTTAATTGCTTTAATAATTACTTGTGAAAAGCACCGTGTAAATTATCAATATTTTCAATCGATAAAAAAATGTTTAATTATATTTTAATTTTAGTTTCTACTCTGCATAATACATTACAAAAATATTTATTTTAAAACGATTTACAGATATAAAATGTGTATGTTTTACAATATTCAATACCTGTAATTAAATAAATAAGTTTAGGTATGCTTTGAAAAGTATAATAAAAGGTTTAATAAGTATACTTTTATATTTTCAATTTGACAAACAGAAGAAATATATTATTTAGCATGCATATTATAATGTATTCAATATAGGCACATCATTAATTCAATTATAACATCTTGAGTATATTATAGTATAATTTTTTTTAAATGTCTATAATATATATTTATTAAATTATATATATATTATTATGTTGAGGTGTTCACAGTAGATGAATGTTGATAGTCACCAGTGAATGCGACATACCTACACAAAAAGTCGTAACTATAGTGAATGTTGCCAAAATGGCCTTTACGCGATCATAAACCGATCATTGTTGACATTTACAATTAGTGTTTGGTAAGTTTTGACCAAACTTGTACTACGATATATATACTAAAGGATATTAATTTCGATAGTATTAAGAAGTTATCGCTCTATCACGATATTTTGGAACTTTTAAACTGTGTTCGGCCGTTATTCGCGTTATCGCGAAGTAGTTAGTGAGATCGATATGTGATAATCCGATTTTGTAACGTTTGGTTGCTGGATAAAAATCGTTAGAATTGACGCGTACCTATACTATAAATCTAGAAAAACGCTTTCATATCAATATTTAAAATTTAAAATTTAAAATTTAACTTGAAGATGGAAAATATGAAAAATGTTTTTATAAATAATTAAGTGCACTTTTAACTAAAAAAAAATTTAGATAACTGTTTTTATTTAGGTTCCGACAAATAAAATAAATAATACCTATATAAGTGAAATAATAAGTGCTAAAGAGAAAAAAATTAGCAGAAAACTGATTACAAGAGATTAAATCGGTTTGCTGTTAAAAGTATTATGGGTAGTCATAAACTATAATCGTTCCATCAGGTGAAACTAAAATTATTTATCATGTAAAATACGAAGAATTATATGAAATACTTATGAAACTCATATAAAAACTGGTCATGGAGGGCAAACCAGAATGATGAGTGAACTACAGAACAAGTTCAAAAATATAACATCCGATGTAGTTATGATATTCTTAAGTTTAGGTATATTATGTTCAATGCCAAATCATGCAAAAAGTTCCGAAAAGAGGTATTGTAATTAAACCTTTTATGAGCCGTGGGCTTGAAATCTCGGTGTCAAGTATAGACTTATAAGTAGATAGGTATGCAAACTTGCAATGATTTCCAAATTAAATTTATATTAAATTACTAGGATCACCAAACCAAGTTTATAAAATATTAAGGCCTTTTTAATATAAAACAGCAGAATAAGTGTAATATCACTTATTAAATATATTTCTTAATTTTAGTGCTCCAAATATTTCACATTCAGACAACATACGATTGTTCGTAAATAAAGTATGTACCTAATAACAAAACAATGTGTGGTGCCATTGTAATCATTGACGCAATTTGTGGGGGGGGGGGGCTTGGGTTTTATTTAGCACCACAAATTGTTTTATGTTAGTTCTCATTTTAACAGTCATTTATGCGGGTATCCACAACCATAATATATAACCATAAAATAATTTCAAAATGAATACAGGGGCTTCAGCACCCCCAGTTTCTTAATTGGAATTGCACCCCTTATGGTGGTGTCAAAATAATTGTAGACCGAAAACCACTGCACAGACAAGGATCGATTGAAATGGATAACAAAGATTTCCAAAATAGTATACTGATAGCTATAACGATGGAAGATCATAATTATTGTTTACTATCTGGGCTTGCAAACGTTATATTTGACAAAAAAAGATTGAAATTTTTAAACGTAATTATAACGGAAAGTGAAAATCAAAAATAATGAAATACCGCAAAACAAAACATAACGATTAACAAAATACATTATAATATATCATTAAGCAAAACATATCGCAAAACGTAATTAATTATAGATATCATTAAACGAAAAATAACGCAAAACGTAATTTATAGAATATATCATTGAATGAAATATAACGCAAAACGAAATTATTTAAAATCCATATATTTAAAAGGTCTATTGGTTTCGTAGAAACATTTATTTCATGCAAACAATCTAAGAATTTATTATATTATATTCCGTATCCGGGCCATTACCTACCCGCATTAGTTATTATTTTTAAATTGATTAAACACATTGTATTAACACCATTTTAAATAACGATAAATGCAAAACTTGTATAACGTTTTAATTCAGTATAATGATAAACGCAAAACTTGGATAACGTTTTAATTCTGAATAATGATAAACGCAAAACAGGATAACGTTTTAATTGTAATTAACATAAAATAGAATATTATTTTCAAATCCAAGCCCGTTCACGATATTACATAATGGTCAGAAGTATTATGAAGTATATAAAGTTATTTTCACTTGTTAAATTTACGAAAAAATTGAGTAACATCTCAAAACATTCGGCAATACGTAGCTATTTTTGTAAATCAAGAATAGATAAATATCATGGCACTATATGGACTTAAAATACAAACAAGTGTTGTAATGCTGTAATCGTCCAACCAAAAATATCCGTCTGCTCAAGTGAGCGATGCTTTTCGAGTGCGTGTTCCAGATATCGACCGAGGACGTATGGATTCCCAAAATATCTTAGACGTACTTATAGATGAGAAAATGACTTCTACAAATTGTGAAAGAAAAACACTAGAACGTAGGATTATCAGTCAGCAGCTATACACTCGTAATCAATTTGCAGCGTGCGAAGAAAAATGTACATCATCAAACGACGTTTTACCTGATAAAACGACGATGTCTTTGAGGCAGGAATCGACAGCTGTTTCCAAACGTGGTGGTTAAGATTTAATAACATGCCTTTGTAAAAAAAAGATGTAACACAAAGCAATTTAGTTACAAGATCGGGGGAGGATTCTTCGCAACAGTAAATTCTACCACATAGTTTAACATGTTGTAATAAATACAAAATAATTAGAGCGTAAAATATTTTTTATTATAATATTAAACTTAAATTGTTTACAAACTTTTCATTTATTTATCTATTTTATTACATATCTATTCTATATTTCTATGTATATTTATGTCTCTAAATAATTATTAATAGCAAAATAATTGTAATTGTGATTTTATGGTTTTCGTTCGTAGTATAAACATTCACTAAATAAATATTCTGGATGTCGACAAACACCGGTAAATGTCCGCATTATGAGGTACCTATTTGTAAAAATGTACAACGATTAGTAAACGTCAACAATCAGTAATCACCGGTGACTGTCAACACTCAGCACTCACTGCAAGGTGATCATACACCTTAAAATAATTATTATAAATTGGAGATTTACAAAATACGATAGTAAAGTGTTCAATAAAATTATTTTTATTATTATTATTTAGTTAGTAAAATGACTGGAAATTTCACCAGAATACCCCTTGTAATATTTTAACATGGTTATACATTTGATTACCCCATGAAAATTTTAATAAAATACAATAGTTTTGAAAAGTGCATTCTTAACTGGAAATGTGAATATTCAAGCAATACAATTTATAAAAGTTAAAAATGTGCTCTGGTGCGAATAATGGGAAATCAGAGCTAGTTAGTTAACGAATCGAAATCATTTGTCGTATTATTATAGAACATCAGAACTACTGAAAGTAATTATAGTATTATACTTGCGCATTTGAGTCACACATATCATGATAATATAAATATATAGTGATGCGATTACCAGTAAGAACAGTCTTAACGGGAAATGGAAATTCGTTTGCAGTCTGAAAAAATTAAAATGTGTATTTTATTATTGGTACAGTAATAATTATTGAGTTTCGAGTATGAACACGATCGGGGAACTGAGAAAGGGGTGAAACTCTATGACTTCACCGTTAGGTTAGGTTAGGTTTTCGTTTTCTTGGAATCGTATTATTAATTCACTACAACTGACTGATCGCACAAATAAAACAACCTCGCGACGAAAGAGCGATCATGATAATAATAAAATTCGGGCTACGACTATAGGCAATTCCAAGCTCCAGTGTTGGTTTGTTAGTATACCGATGGGTCGGATACGAAATTAATAATATCGTGATCATATTATGCTTTTATTGCCGGATTTATTACTCTTGATTTTCATCACTGTTCATCGGAGTTTTCTCCAATCGAAACTAAGAAAAAAACCAAAATTATCTCTCGATATAAAAATGTGGTTTTTAACGTGTCCATTACGAGGTTTTGTTGTCTAAACACTACGCTCACATCAATGAAACTCGAATAAACTAATGAACACGTTGTTCATCACGTATTTTCATGCAGTAAGAATCATTATAACGTAGCGCCGTTAATCCGATGTCATACATGAGATATTATTATGAGTGTGGATAAACATATACTCGCAATGACTACCCACTGTTCTGTTTAAATTTATGTTTGTTGTATTTTACTTATACCTAGTCTAAAATATCAATTTTAATCCCTTATTTGTTTGGTATATGATCGATGTATTTGTCGCTGTACCTATATTATATGTACTATAATAATATACACACCTACGATCTACATAGATAAAACACTATAATATAACTTATCATTTGTTTGGTTTGCATAGTATTTTTCAATGGATTATACAACACCTGCAGCAGGGCGGCGAGTTTTTATATTATTCGCCTGACCTAAAAATTACCTAAACACGATTAGAAGAGTACGCTAAATTTATTATTTCAAAATAATATTTGTTTAATAGTTACACAAGGTAGATACATTGGAAAAACTCGTGTTATCATGTTCGGCAAACATTGGTCCTATTTAATAGTCTATATATGCATTATATTCTCCGAGAACTAATGTAAATATAAGGGAACCCCTTTTTTTATCACTATAAATTATTATGAATTCCACGCGTAATTATAGTGTGACAATCTGGATTTTAGTTGTTCAATATTTTGTGCTCATTGCTTATACATATTCATAAGTTCATAAAAAAATTACGATAATTATTAAATGCAATATATTATATTACATACAGAGTATTTTAAATTAATTTAATCACAAAAAAAACGTTTAGATTTAGATAATGTTTTTACCATCAAAATAGTTCTTTTAATAAGATTAAAAAATTGGATATTATTTTGAAGTTTTCCAAAAAAATTTGAATCATATTTTTATTTTCTGTTTCAAATAAAAATGAAAAAAAATGTATACTATAATTAATATATAGCATAGTTATAAATTGTATAAAAGAAAACAAAATGTATTGCATTAGTCAGTTATTTTTGTTACACTCTGTACAATAATAATATATCTTATACGTACACAATAATTCATTTGTGAGATTAGAATAATTTGCTTAAACCGAATACCTACGTCCCCGTTATAATATATCGGTTAAATCAAATTGTTTATAAACAATAGCAATTCACAATAACTTTTTATATGTCACTTGCACCTGTTATGTATAATATTGTTCTAACAATTTTAGCAACTATATTATAATAGTTATTAAAGCTTTTAATTTTGTATCAATTATTTAAACCAGTATAAATCTCCATCAGAGAAAACTGGAAAACAACTTACTTTATTTTAAAAATTCAATATAAATATTTGTTCTTATATTAATACAATTATTGTTTTAAAATCCAAGTAGTAAAAACTGTCTTCAAAAATATAAAACAAAAGTTAGGAGAAAAAACATTTAGGTTTTTATTATATCGTTGTAATGCAATTTAATTTCAAAATTGATAGTGGTACATGTCATTGCAGTATGATTAAATACTATCTATGTAATCATATTATTATAAATATTTGACACAGTCGAAACAAATAATCATCAATCAAATAATAATTTGATTTAATTCGATAATTTGTGTTGAAAGTCACTTTAATATAATAAATACATTTGAATAAAATAATAAATACAGCAAATTAATTAGGTATTAAAAAAAAAAATACGTATATATATAAATATTCATATTTTTGGTAAATAACCCAATAACAAATAATTAAAATCTACATTTATAATAGTACGTAGTATTAAATAACATAAAATACACGATTCTAGTCTAGGTACTGAGTTTCTTAAGATATTTTTGATTATTTCTTCTTTTTGTAGCCGAATTCATTTGTCACTAAAATAGATAAAAGGACCACTTAAGTCGTTAGTATGAAATTATTAATTATTTATATTACGTCATACCTTTATAGTTGTCTTCGTAATAACACAGTAAGTTCCACAAATCTATGCCTTGGTCGGTTTCTATGTCCATGAGACCACCGTATTTAGTTGGTAAACATTTGGCATCCAGATGTGCTAATAATGACGAGTGATCATAACCGTGCAAAAGCATCTGAAACAATTTTTACAACGATTATAAAATAAAATTTCTCGACATTTGCATTGCAATCCACTATATATAAAAATCAGTCACTGGTGTGTATTACGTCATGAGCGATGTAGGAGGTCTGGGCATATTGTTCACAAGGCCCTATCAATATTTGGGATATGTGAAAATAATTTTTACAACAATTACAATATTTCCTACATTTCCAGGGAAAAGTATACATCCTTTGAGCAATGTAAGTTGAGTTAAATAATTATGAAAAAAAAAAATAATAGATGGAAGTATTTCGAACGACGCACATTGGGTAGTATTAAATATTATGATAATACACTGTGGAAATTATTAATTTGGGTAGATAAAGATTTACATAATAATAATATAAGACTTTGTGTAGTATAGTATAAGATACACACAAGTTTATTTTGTACAATTTCCGGACGATTCTGTAACTTTAAGTACATTAATAGTGTTCACGTAAGAAAACAAATAAAAACATTATTACTTTGTACAATATATTTTATAAAATGTAATATGGCAGGTTGTATGCTCATCGCTTGTATTAATAGTTATATAATTGTGATATAAAAATATTATTAGAGGTTCTGAAAATAATATTTTTAATTCGTTTTTATATAATTCGAAATTAAATATTACTCGGTTTGATACAGTTTTGTAATTTTTATATTTTATCTCCTTTGTCCACCTTAATTTGGTCGTTGAACGCAATGTCCAAACAATGTAAACTCCCCCTCCCCCTTGAACACTAAAATCGAACATTAAACAATTTCCTACCTTCATCGTAACATAATATTATATTATGTATATAACGCTGTCATATGTCTTTATAATATATAATTGCAACAAGTAATTTCAGATAAGGCGCACATCAGGTCCTTATTGCGTTTAATTTAATAAAATATATTTATTATTTTTATTTTATCAAATTTGAGATACCTTAAGAGGAAAATAATTATGGCATACTTTTAATATACCTAGGTTTCTATTAAACGTAGAGTATGAACCATATTAAAAAAAAAAAATAAAAAAAAAATAAGGTCAAAGTAAGTAAATTAGTTATACAAAAACGTATGCAGTATATTTTGAATATGGCCATATAAAAATGCCGGTTTATCAAACAAAAATTCTACGTAATGATATTATGTTAATTTTAATTAAACCCCGTTAATCGGTTCTGGCGCAATTGACGAGCTATATACGAGTTTTTATTATTTATCGTACATGACTAACAAAATACAAAATTCTAAATTTCTGATACATCGGTAAATATTAGATAGTAAATATACTATTAACTTTATTTACATTTGTTATGGATACCATTGTCCATAACCATTACATTGATGATGTACATTCTTAATTTTAATGAACGTATTTTTTTTTTAATATATATATATTTTTTTTACTTTTAACAAATATTCATTATATAATAAATGTTAATAGTGACAATAACGAAAAACCGTAATACGTAGTATTATTTTATTTTTTTCACAATGATAAAAGCCCAGAACTAATTAAATAAAATATATCGGTTAATAGATTTTGGTCTTTTAAAATCTTGTTTGTAATTTTTAAGCAATTAATTCAAATCAATTTTACGTGAATATAAATTATTAATATTTTTTTAAAGTTTAAACTTCAAACGCTCATAAAATTACTGTGAGTTTATGTTTAAAAACGATTTTTAATCTCAATAATAATTAACTACCTTAATATCAATATAAATTAAATTTTCAAGATTTCTGACCATCCAAAACAGTTTTATATTAGCATTTATAGGAAATAAAAAATCGGAAATTGAAAATGCATATAAATAGCTCAAAAATCTTATTATTATTAATACTATAATTATTTTGAAAATTATAAAAAATTTAATTTTGACCTATCATTTATCAAAATTACCAATTAAATTGGCTTTACTTAAAGTAAAGATATTGAAGTTGAAAATTAAAGCATTTTTTCTACAACAAAACATAATATACACATACTCAAAAAAAAATACAAATTCTCCGCTCAGAATCTTAAATAAAGCAAACCGGTTAAATGTTAGGGAATGTTTGTACAAATCTATTATGTCATAAACAAATATAAAATAAAAAATAAAAGGAACGTACCTACATGGGTTATGCGTCGGATAAAATTCACTTTTATGTGCAAACACAGAATAGGTACAAATAAATATTATTTTCGTTCCAAGTCTTTTATATGTTTATTCAATACTACACAATTAAACTTAACTTTTGTGTTGATATATTATGCACTCGAAACGCATACGTACTACGTACATGCAACATAAATAATAATATATTATAATGTGCCAAGTGATTAACTAACAACTTGCATTAAGCTGGTGGCTGTATTGGGGGAAACTGAAACTCCATTAAGTATTCCAATACGACACATTTAGGCTCCCGAGGGCTACCCCTCTTATTAAGTAGCCATTTCTAAGAAATCTGTGTCGTTTGTTATTTAGTTAATTAAAATTCATAATACTTATTAACCTTTACAATATCTACCTACAATATATTTGACAAACATATTAATACCATAGTGGTTAAGTAAGTGTTAAAAGCAAAGTAATTGTAAACCTATAAAAAAAATACGCGGCGTCAGCGAGTAAATCACTGAGAACAGAAAAAGTACTCGCCCATCTCACATAAATATTAATGATCTTTCTAACATACATGTAAATTTATTAAAATGGAATGGATTCATAACTTAGACGTCCAAAATGAATATAGGAACTACCGTGGAAGTATTCTACACTCGTGCTCTCATACTTAAATCAACAAAAAAAAAAATTCACACAGCTGTCAATCATAGTACAATCATATAATATAGTCAACTCCCCAGTTTGTCATGAATGTTTTTAAAAAACACATGATTTACAAACACGTAAAAAAGTAAAATATATTATAACATATGTATATAATAAGTGTATTTAAATTCCAATATTGGAGGATGGAGTGGCCGAACGGACTAGGGCGACGCTGGTTCAAAACCTCGGCCGCGGGCGGCATTTTTCTTTGGGCAAGTCACGGTGTCCGGAGAGAAGTGCCGCCATCCCCCACCCGGGCATGGACAGTGTTCGGACTTATCTCGATAAATTTATCTAGATGAAATCTAATTATTTGTTCATCTTTTATCTTATCTAGATAAATAGTTACAAGGTATCTAAACATTCATCTTAGATAATTTTTTTACTAATCTAAATAAATTCATTTAGATACATTTTTTATTGATAAAAATCGTGAAATTGTACAAACGCATTTTAAATATTTATACAGAATCTCAAACCAAGTTCATGGTTTATAAATAATGTAATTATTTTTATTTATATCATTATTATTATTATTACGTTCCTAGTTCCCAACTAAAGTATACCTAAATTTAAAGCCCATTAAAAAAAATTGTATCTTTTCCTTTAACTAGATAAATAAGTATTCATCTTTATCTTTATCTAGATAAATATGAGTTAAGTTATCTTTTATATCTATCTAGATACATTTGAGTTCCATTATCTTTATCTTTATCTAGATGAAAAAATACTTATCTTATCCGAACACTTGGCATGGCAGATACCTACCCACTAAAAAATCTGCCTAACTGTGTAAACGTGTTTAAACCTACAGTACCCTCCCACACAGTCCAAAACCACCCAATGGCCTAAGTTGCCACGGGTTCATTTATAAAAAAAAAATTCCTATATTAGTATACCTTTATTAATAGTATAGGTACCTATACATACAACGGGCCATAATATTAAAACGCAAAATCGATAAATATTGTTGATTATCCGTAGCAATGTTATATTGTATTATAGTTATGACTTAATAAATGTTATTGGCGTGTTTATTAATTATTAATTTTTTTTTTTAAGTGCTATGTAATTGTGAATTTTAAAATGTATAAAACTACTTGTCTCTGCATCAGTTTATAAACTATTAACAAATGTTTTTTTTTTTTTTATAGCTATAGGTATACCTACTGTTCAATGTTTTTATATTTCCTAACTGGAAAAAATGTTAAAACAAAATTACATTTAGGTATACCCGGCGTTTTAATGCATTTTGAGTGCATCTTTATTAAAGTTGAGTTCAAAAAATAATACAACTGGTACTCATTATCATTATTATTCAGTCATAATCCGATTACTTTGTTTATGTTACACGAGCTGAAAAATTAAAATTAATAATTTTAACTCGTTGTATACTAGAAATCATTACAATACACTATAATAGTATAATATAAACCTACGTCATACATATTATTAAAAACCATATTATGTAGGATACCTACGCCACTATTTATTTTAGTATAATATACAGTACCTGCATCTATGCATAATTATTAAAACGATACGCAATTTGCCCATTAACTGTACAATTATAAATAATATATAACAAAATATTTTTTGTTTTGCAATTTCAGTAGGTAGTTATTAACTTTCTTTTTACCAAAAAATGATTTAAGATTATTTATACATACTCTATTTCTTAATTTTTCTTGCATAAATGGTTTGAACATTGCAAAAACCATGTTAAATATGTACGGTTGATTTACGATGTGCACTTCTTTAAGTCTTGCAGGCATTGAATACTGCAACAAAATATTTTCGTTAATTATTATATAACATAATATACACTAGTGAACTAGTAAAAAGTACTAAATAACAACATTATTTTTATGATTTTAATGAAAATTAGTTGATACTTAATAATTTTTAGTAAATTGTTACTAATAATATTGATGTATCTCAAGGTCTATGTATTGAGTATTATTGGGGGAAAAAAAATCTCTAAGAAATGTTATTTATGACGTATTATATTATAAATATATAACTGTTATATCTATCACTATATTATATTTATTAAATCATTTTAGTTTATTTGTTATTTTCTCAGATCATATTAGTAATTACTTTTTTTACTGTATAGGTACATAATTTTATCATTTTTATTTTGCATTTGTTATGTTCAAATTGTTAGTAGAATAATAAAAATCGTTTTGCAAATTGTCAAAAAAATGTATTAATATTGACTTTTATATTTGACCTTAATAGGAATCAATAATTGAATAATAAAATCATTGGATACAAACAACCAATTGCGTTATATTTATTTTATACTTTTCTTAGTATTTTTAAAAAATAAATATTTCACAATTTAGTTTAGATTAGTTTTTAAATTGTGATTTTTTTATTCACTTAAGTGTATGTCTCCAGTGCTCAAGAAACCTTTGTAGTTTATAAACATACGTAAAAAAAGTCTATATAAAAAAAATGTTACAACTTCTAGTATAAAATCCACGTTATAATGTATTAAATATGGATATTACTTCAAAATCGTTTTTCTGAATAATTTCGTATATTATTATTATTACTAATAACTTTGTGGAATATAATTAAAATACTATTTGTAGGTAAATTGAAATCATTGTTTTCAAAATTAATAATGTTTATATATTCTTTGTTTTGTACTTCCTTTGAATATTGAATGCATGTTTAAGATTGTAATTACGAAAAATAAATTATGCCACCTGTTTTAAAACTATAATCGATAAATAATATATTATGTTATTACAAACAACGAGAATATATACAATTAATTGTTATCGTTTTAATATTATAAGCTCGATTAGGATTTCCATTAGAATAATATGTATCATTATAACAGGATTGTAATTTTGTCAATTCATTATTATTTTAAAAATAATATAAGCCTTATGGATAATTATAATTCACTTTAATTTTACCAATCAACATATTATGTTATTCTAATGTATAGCTATTTCCCATAGTTAACAATATATTACTATATACGGGTCCTTGAGCGTGAATCTCGGATGAATAAATAATGTTTTAGTGGTGAGAACATTTGTTTAAGTTTTTTTTCGTTCATTGTTCGCATAATGAAATGGGACCATTAGATTTTATAGTCTTATTATATTGCTTGCAAAATAAAAGAACTAAAACGAATTGTACAGTTTTATTCTTTATTGCCTCGTTATTTTATCAAAACAGAATCAAGAAGTTTTTTGCTTATGACTGGTAAGTAGATATTATTACCTATACGTAGATGTTGAACGGAATTGTTTAACTATTATTATTTAGATCACTGCAATATACGGTGTGCTTGCAACATATTTTAATATCCTACAAGGATTTTGATTTAGTGATTTTCGTGGAAATCAATTAATCGAATTCTTCAAAATTAATAACCAAGTTAACGTAGTGGTTAAACTCTAATAGTCTTATGTACTTGTAACCCTAAGTTGAAATATGTAGTGTGGTTAATAAAGTGTTTGAGACATTTTATCTCAACAAGTTTTACCAGAGGGTGGATAAAAAAAATTAATCACTACACCATGGGATTTATTACTTAAAAAATATGTTTCTTAATATTATACAAAAAAAAGCAATAGGCACCGATAATTATTTGTTTATATTAATGAAGTTAACTACTACTATTATTAATATACTGTAGTTCAACTGAAAATGAACTTATAAATAAATACTTATAAAAATGCTCATATAATATTAAATTATAAATTGAATGCGCTAATTTTTTTTATATATTTATCATAAAAAACTTAGCTTAAAGTTGTGAGATATATATAGTTCAAACTTTTAAAACCTATACATAAATAATTATAAGAAGTAACTATTTACAAAGAGCATAATATTATCAAGAATATAAAAATAAAATAATTGGTAATTTAAGTTTTACGAATAAAAAAAAACGGGTTAAATATTAATTTGTGACCCATATTAACAAACACAGGCACACAATGCCCTGCAATTAGATATGTAGGAATAAATCGGTAGTCTTTACCTGTATCCAGTCCAAAACAAGTTTAGCGAAGTTTGGTGTGAATTGCCAGACGTGGTTTATGGTCAGACCAGCAAAGTCCACCAACAGCACAGTGCCCGACACTTGAGTTCTAGGCTCGAGAATAGCCGCTTCAATCACCAGCTCGACACCGCGAAAGATCTCTGTCAGTGTGCAATTTTTAACTTTCCATCTCTCTACAGGAAACGCAAACAATTAGTCCATATTAAATAAAGTTGCGATCATAAAGTGTTAGGTTAACAAGGGTGTTCTAACAACAAGTAGTGGCTTATAATATATTATAATCGTATTTTATTCATTGTTGTCAATGCAGTATATATTATGCAGGGGGACAGAGTGGCCGAGTGGTTTAACGCGACGGTTGTCACGCACACCGGCGCCGGTTCGAATCCGGCCGCGGGTGGCATTTTCCTTCGGGCAATAGTCACGATGTCCGGAGAGAAGTGCCATCATCCCTCACCCGGGCATGACAGTTACCTACGGGTACCCACTAAAAAATCTGCCAAACCAAAAACACACGTGTTTACTAACTTACAATTACTCCCTTACAAAAAAAACAGCTAATATCCATAGTTGTCGGGCTTCATGATCGATAAAAAAAATATTATATGCAAGCGCTATTTCTTAAATGCGGGTTTCTCGTACCTCCACATTGATGATAGGTAAAGAAATTTATTTTAATATTATCAATACCATTTTGAAAAAAAAAAATAATAAACCTCATCGATTTGACTACACTCGTGAATTTAAAATAGCAACGCAGTGCATAATAAATAATAATATTATTTTGTTTTTTATGTAATATACTATTATGCACAATGCACATGCATATGATAATAAACGTATTTAATTTCTACTTAAGTAGGTATCTACATTTACTTGCAATATTAATAGTTATTAAAATTATTTATTTACATTAAATGTATAAGACACATACAATAAGGAAATACCCCAAAACTTAAAATATTTTTTTTTATAAATTAAATTAAAAAATTGAATTCCTATGAGGTATTTGTAAAAGTAAATAGGCAAGCAACTATAGACGAGTGCAGACCAGTACAGAGTACTGATACCCCAATTTAGACATGCATTTATTGTTTTTAATTTTAGGTTTAAAATGCTAAAATATCCAGCATTGTAAACTATCTAGTCTGGGTCACGGCCCTCGGGGACACATTAATCTGTCACTTCGGCACACGTATTTATTTACATTTATACGTTTTAATTGATGTGTCATTGACCATTGATGAATAATTTTACTTTACAATCAAGTTCATTTCTAATAACATTATAAAAAAATATAATAATTATAATTTAGACGTACGTCCACATTCTGTGATTAATATTCTCCTTCCGTGTTGATCACGTGATGGTAAGACTGTAAGAATATTTTGAGCAAAGACATTTTTTTCTAAGCTCGGTAGTAAGTCATTGCAGTATTTTGGATTTTTCTGGCGTAATTTGTACAAAAATTTCACCTAAAAAATAAATTGGGGTTATTAGTGAAATTACAAATTTACAAATAAAATAATTAACTACGGAAATAATACTAATAATTTACTTAAGTGTATTATATCTAAATATATAAAGCGATGTTAACAATAATGAGAAATAAATAATAATTATCTGTTCAAAGTGGTAATGAATAATTAACATTAAACAAAATTGTATATTATGTTAAGACGTATTCTCCAAATTGAACAAATTAAGATTTGTACATTAATCCTTGTTTTACATAATTCTAAGTAAAACTCTCTAAATTAGTTTTTAAAATCGTGCAATATAATAAAAAATAAAATAATGATAAATGTAATAATGAATACAACGCATTCGAGGAAACATAAACTATATTACGTTCAAAAAGGCAAATCCAATCAATTAGTTAATTATGTTCGGTCCTGTATATACTGCTCGTATAATACATGATAATATTTTTGTATAACATAACGTAGGTATAGGTACATGAAAACGAAATAATATTATACAAACCCTTTTGAATGCACTGTCCGGGTAGAATTTGCAGACTCTCAAGAAGGCTAACAAGTACAGTTCTGTGGTTTCGTCAGTAGGAAGGTAAAGTTTTTTCTCCTCTGAAAAACAAAAGAATAAATAAATTATTACAGACATGTTATTATTATTATTATTATTATTAGAAACGTATCAAAAACGTGCGCACTCGGTAGTTGTTGCAAAACCTATGCAGTGGCTCTGGTTTAGGGCTCAGATAAATGCATAGTAATAATTGTATACCATGATGGTATACGATTTCGCGAATACCTAACTGCAATAACTATTAAGTGCGTTCGTCAATATTATGCACATGTAAAACAGACCAGACATCGACGATAGTATTACTATATTACATAACAATTATATATTCATATAGTTGTCTATACATTTTATTATGACGTGTGCAATACGCACGGCACCAACATTTTCCATGCGATCGTAACAAGATTTATTTGTTTACATTCGTAATTCATTGTATTTATTTACTCATTCATTGTACTGTAACAAATCAGCACTCGGTGTTTGTGTGTAAGACTCCTCTATTCATAACGGGGCAAAAAATAAAGCTTACAAGTTACAATACACTCACGTATTGCGGTGTTTTCCCGTAGTTTATGTGAGCATTTTTATGAAGAGAGCACATTATACGACCAAAAGAATTGTAAAATATATTGTTGTTAAAAATATACGTGCCCTATAGTAGTGTATTGTGTTCAATTGTGAATTTAATTTATTTTTAATAATAATAATTTAATACGTATACGTTGAATACACAATTTAAAAATGGTTAAGAAATAAAATGTTAGATTTTTCCGACGGAAAATCATTGTATATGAACACATAAAAAATAGTAGTAGGAAAATGTTTACATAGAAATATATAGGTGTATATAATAAATGGGTAAATTTACTAAAAAAAGGATAAGAAACATGCAATTTTAAAAAGCAATTTTAAATAAATAATTTAGAAAACTAATTATTTAATGGAGTATACTTTGTAGACTGTAAAATATTTAAAAATGTATTTTAGTTGCTCGTTTTGCGTTCGTACATAACGCAATTAAAAAAAAAGTTATTTGTTTATATATTTGTTTCACTGTTTAAAACGTTTATGTGTTGATATTTTTTTTGTGCACAAAATTATCAAAAAGTATGCCAATTAATAAGTTAGTATATTTTATTCAGTGAAACATTATGAATCATAACGACCTAATTTACAAGTTTTTTGATTAGATTTTTTTGGATAGAATTTTTCTGTTTTCAATCATAACAGTTTCAGATAATTACAATAAATGAGTGGACAGTCATCAAACAACCAGATCAATTATTTATTACAATTTTTTTTTTTTTTTAGTAGGTCAGTTTTCAGACAACTACAGTAACACTAGTGAAAAAAATCATGGTTTTCAGTTATTGTACCTACTATACGGGTGAATTTTGGCAATAAATAAATATCATGCAACATTTCTAAATGTAATTTTAAGATATTTACATCCAGAATGCATACACACTACTGCATACAGTTACTCTTTGAGTCGTTGATTGATATTTATTTTACCACAGTGTCATAAACATCGATAAAATAATATGAACCATAAATTTAATAATAATAATTTCATAATTTGAAATTGAATATTGAGAATCTCGGGAAAAGTGTTGAATTCTGCAAAACTAATCGATTCGTATAAAACAAAATGCAAGAGCACAAAATACTTTCATAATATTATCAAAAATGGATTCAAAAAAAGACAACTACCTATAATACCGAAGAAAGAAAATATTTCTTCCCGTTATCAGAAAACCTAATTCGTTATTACAAATGTCTGTATTTTATTTTTATTTTTTTTTCAATAATATCATTCCCATTGCATTGTGACGATAGATTTCCCATTTTTATAAACATCTGAAATATAGACTTGCGCGTTCTTTAAAATAACCTCCTCGAAGTCGTTTAATAGGCTATAAAGGAAATACATATTGGAGATGTATGGCGTACCGTACTGGTAATAAAAATCAGCAGTGCAATTTTAGTGCAACATTATGTCAGAACTCACGAATGTTCATTAAAAGTTAACGACATGTTGTTAAACGGCCGAACCATCAAAAAATAGTTTTGGCACCATCGAAAACTATTTCATGGAATATGTACGTGTAAAAATCTGATGATAAATTCAATTTACGAGTTAATAATGAGTATATATCAGTGTCTGGAGAGAAGATAATATACTTTTCAAACATATTCCTTAATGTGCACGGAATAAGAGATGTATTTTGTACAATAAAAAATTTTACATTTCCTATGTGTGTGCAACTTTTGCACGTTGTTGCATGTTTATTATATTATTATTATTGTATACACATACTTGAATGACACGTGCAGGAATATAAACATAAATAAATACATATTATTTTATTGATTTGTAAATTCATTGTAACACTTAGTCTATATGTAAAACGAATAAAAATAACTAGGTACTTTAATACAGTAGAAATTACATAATATTATTAAAACGAGAATTTAGTTTCAATACAAAAAAAAACAAAAATAGACGCTCATTGCAAAGATATAATTTGAGATCAAAATTGTATTATTTAAGACATTTTGATTTTTTAATAATAAGTATTATGCTGACAGATATTATAGTAATGTGTGACGATTTCAGCTTTATAGTTACAATTGAAATTAATAATTTTAGAAAAGATCATTTTTCCAGAACTTTTTCAACTATAAATTTCAATGAAGTTGACTAGGTACCGATTTTAATAAATATATAATATAGACATTTGACATGCTCAAAATAATTATATTTATGGCGTATTTAAAGCATTTCCCGAAAGTACAAAAACATTATTGTGTATAACACCGATACGGCAATACCAGATACCTGTTGGCTTTTAATATAATATCTAACACTGAAATCTTAAACGAAACAGCTTCGCTGTTATGTACCTATCGTAAATGATTTTGGTTAAAATTAATTGAAAAAGGCTGCGTTGATGTTATTTCAACAACAAAACTCTTCTCTTATCCTTACGAGCAATTACGAATTTTTGATATTCTCACGCTCAAGTTACTCCAAATTATAATTTGTAAATCGCGAACAAACGTATTCGCGGAAGTAAACTTTAGGCATTTTACTTTCGAGACATGTTCGTCTGCAGCGCTCCAGTTTGCGAGTATACACGATGTTTTGAATTTTTCTTCTATAGTTTTGTTGCGGATATAAAGACGCGGGGAGACCAATACACGTGTTGTCAAACACACGCAACAACAACAGTTACTATGGCAAGCGGAATTTTAATATTTGGTATTTTTTTTTTATTTCTACAGCAGCACATGTGGGGTGACGAGGGATTAAAGACTTTTGACATATTTGACGGCATTCAACGCCAGGCTACGACCCTGCAATTCTCTAGAAACCATAAAGTACCTCTACGCGTACATTTATATATTTTACACATGCATACAATGTATATCATTATTATGTATACACACATAGTTACTAGAGGCTAATAAAATTAAAACTTTTACTAAAAATAAAACTACTTCTGCCAATATACAACTTCTGTTAGATTACGTTTTGTAACTGCAACACAAGTGGGTCGACCGATAACCTGCAGATCGCCTCGGTAACGACACCGTAACCTAATTAGCGTTTGCTAGAGAGAAATATACTTTTGTTGATATAATACGTACATTATCAGTAAACCGGTCAATAAACTCCATACAGTCGTCATTATATTATATTATATTTGTTTGATCTTCGAATTTGGATTGATTGGCAAACTTGTTTCTCTTATTTTATTTTATTTTATTGTAATTGGCAGTAATTTAATTGAAAAATAGATATCATTAGCGCTGTAGTGTACGTCGTTTGACTTTTACAAATTGTAAATCTCAGACTCTGTATAGAGAGGTTTAAGTATAGGATTTCAATTGGTTTATATACCTGACAACCAAACGTATTCTGAAATGAATTTACTATATAACGTTTACTTTTATATTGCTTGTTCCTTGTACGACTACGTCATTTTCGAATAATAATTATTTAGACCAGTGCGCGACCGGCGAATATAATGCGGACTGTAATGTATTTTAAGTTAAAATAGATTTATAATAAATACATTTTTTTCAAAATAGCTTTATAAAATTAAAATTAAATTTCGCTTGGATTAAGAAGTTTTTACCTTCAGCCGATTTGGATTTTATTTTTTTGTGGCTTACGGTTGGCTGAGAGAGGGTTCATTAACCATGTTTTATATTATGAATAGGTCATTGTGTTTCGTCAGGAAATAAATATTACGGTCCATACTCTGTACTTATATAAATACATTAATTATAAGTCTTCTATGAAAACAGTATTAACAATTTGTAGACAACATTTTTTTTTAGCCATGATATCATTAGGCATACGCGTTGTAATGGAGGATCGTATAAATATATAGTTCTTCTAATGTAGCATGTCGATCAACAGAATTTGGGCATCAGTACATCACTATAATATACAATTATAGTTATAAAGATTTTAAGATATAAATTCAAAATGACTGTTTAAATTTAGATTTGAGTAGTTAAACAGTAGAGGTTATAAAATACAACGATGTACGTAATAATAAGAAAAAAATGATGTGTTAAGAAAGTCATTGGGAATTAATTTGAGTGTATTAGTAGAAATATTTTTTGTAATGCGAAAAAATAATAAATACTCAACATTAACAAGAATTTAACTTAATTAAGTTTTATACAATAATAACATTGGTGTAATTATATAGGGGAGACACTTAAATTCTTAAGAAACTTTTCAAGCCTTTCAAAAAAAAAAAAAAAACTAAATAACGTAATTATACGAGTTATATAAATTCTAAAATACACTTGCCACAGTTTAACCTTCCTGTAAAAGGTTTTTCACTTATTTAATGTTACTTGATTTAATAGAACTTGAAGGGCGTATCTTTCGCGACATACTTCTTCTAAAACAATTACTGAACCTAAACACTCATTATGTTTTATATCGAATTTTCACCAGAAAATAACATTATGCCACTATGAAATGTTAAATATTATATTATTATATTAAACACGAAAGAGTAGTGAAATCGCGTATGATTTTTGACTAATATAATAATGTAAGTACTTAAAATATTGTGCCGAAAACATTTTTACTCTGCATTATATATAAGTATTGATTAGAAGAAGGGCTTACTGCAATTTAAGTTACTGAAACATAAGGTTGAATCACTTTATGTTTTACAATAACTAAAACCATAATAGGTATTCCACTATAATATATTTTTTATTAGTTATAATTTAAATGTTTTTATTGGATAAGTACGCCAACAGATTGGTTCACGTAATCAATGTTAGGCAAGTAGACTAATTAAAAACAACTATACAATCTGCGATATCATTTTAATATTATTGCAGTATTGCACTAATACATAATATAAGTATTGATTATATTTCATCGATCATTATAAATATTAATTAATATTGTTCCGCAAACAAGTATCATTGTATTTTAAGAATATAAATAGTCATGCGTAAATGGTGATACTATAGTGTATTTTAAACTTTAGACACAATAAATAGAGCAGGTAGGTATGCAATAAATTCATGAGGTTATGAATATTAACTAGAAATAGAAGACAATTTTCTGATAATATGCTTAATGTAAACGAAAATAAGCATTTACGATCAAAGCCCAAAGGTAACACTTTGTACTGAAAATATTTAATTACACCAAGTCTGATCAAAGTTTTCAAATGACTGTCCCGACATACTGAATTAGTGAACTGTTAGCTATACATATTTTGAGGTACAAACAATATCCATTAAAACAAATTACAATGTAATACATTTAACAAAATATGTTATTCATTTTCGAAGGTTTTGTTTTAAATAAAATAAAACAATGATACGATATTAAAACAGTAAAATGAGTGTGATATATTCAGGTAAATATTCGAACTGTCATATTGTTAACGAGTGAGAGATCAATGTACAAAAGTTTAATTTAAAGTTTCAAAGCTATAATTACATCCACGTAAAACATTCCGCTGAATTTTTCTCAAGATTTAATATTACAAGACTTTCTTTTAACGTATAAAATCCAAATATTACAGTCATCTGTTTGTTGGTAATAATAAATTATAATATGTATATAGTGTTCCCGTAATTAAAAACATATGTTATTTGAAATTGACTGAGTAAAAGAACAATAATTGTAAAAATCACTATATATTATTTTTATTCAGACGAATCCGTGGTAACTAATTACCATTGGCTGTCACACAAAAAATGGCAAAAGTACCTATTACTTTGCACATTAACTTTATCTTTAATGAAACACGTTAATACCGACATAAATCACTAATTTGTACTCAAGTTAAAGTTATCATTGCCGTTATTTTGTCAACAGAATTATACACATAAATATAATATTTTTTTTTATAATATACGCCTCGACCGCTAAAATGATTGACGTTTCTGAAATACATTACATTTTGAAGATTTATACAAAATATTTTATGAATGCTACATGAAAGGCTTATGTTAATTTCATTACATGTGATGTAATCTATGTGTATTTGTCATATTTTTTTTTTGGATCAGGTTCGTATCTTTGAGGAGTTTAAGAAGAATCGATGTTGTCTCAGGGTTGGATGCTAGTACTTCACATAGGTTATAGGGGAGCATAAGTCTATCCCTGGAGTACTTGGTCAGCGGGCATTCGGTTAGCAAGTGTTTTATTGCACTTGTGGTGTTGCATGTAGTGCACTTTCGTTGTTAATTTTGTTCTTTATATGTTTGTAAGTGTATAAGGTGTGACCAATAAACATGGTATTATTATTGTAAATAATCATGGCCTCACCTGTATGCGTTTATATTTGAACGTTTAACTACTATCTATTAGTTTATAATTCTAAGGACTACAAATTGCATAAAAATAAACCAGGCAACTATACTCTGTTCATAAACTTTTTAAATATACTTTATGGACTGGCATAGCGTAATAATATATTTGGCAATAATCCATATTCTATACGTAAAACACAAAACAATACTTTTATACCTATATAATATATATAAGTGATTTTTATCGGAATTATAACCACAATAAACTTTATGACAAAATATTAAAAAATAGTCGGTGTAAATGCTCTACGCGCACTTTGTAAACTTTTAACAGTGGTTAATTTACGAGTTACTCACTCAACTGAGTAGTATTAGTACTCGTATAAACCACCTTTATATTTCATACATTTTTTTATGGACATCAATTATATTAAAATCGATTTGTTTTTTTGTGTTATAATAAATTCACCATAATTATATCACATTTTCCGAGAAATTGATTTAAAAATAACATTATTCAAAGATACAATTGTTATTTTTGAGCTAAATTTAAAAATAACTTTTCACATTATAATAATTTATATATTATTTACTATAAGGTTAAAATGTTAAAATATATTTACATTTAAAATGAAACGAAGTTCGTAGGTATGTACATAAAATAAAAACTAGATAAGTGCCTACTAGTACCTAGGTAATTTATTGAAATATATTTTCAATTAATACTGGAAGCAAATTTAAAGATTGGCTATAATTGATTCGGTAATAATATGATTTAATAAACGCTATTAAATTTTAGTTAAATTTTCAACGTTTTTATTTATAATTATTAACTATTATGGCTCCATGCATGATACAAACATGTTTGATTATAGATATTGTAAGTTATGAAGATACATTATTGGAATCTCAAGTAGTTGCTTGGCATTGACCTTAACCTCAGATAATTATTGTAAACGTATTTTAGATACCATAAACTCTATAGATCCTTGTTCAATCCCACATTGTACATAGCATTGAACTTTCGACCACGAGTGGTTATAAGGTTATATAGTTTCTATACAATAAATTACAATGGATATATTTTCTAAGCACAACAATTTTATAAAACCGAACAGCCCTAATATTTTTCGTCGCTTTAATATAATATTTAGAGAAACTGTACGATTAATTTATAAAAATGACTTAGTGTCATTATAAAATACGAAAACAAATTGTATCCGTGTACAATAATCTGGTATTATACCTATAGACAACCTAGGTACAAACTACAGGGTACCTACCATAATAAATACTATTGAGATGATTCAGAATTGGTCACATAATACCTAAGCTACGTTTACGAAACTCAGTGTTGTTTGTGCATTGCTCACTTTGAGTTCACATGAGCAATTTATATGTAAAACGAGTATTATTGATATGTATAAATGTTGTAATTAGACGTAACATGTGTGAAAACTCTGAGGTATATCAATGCGTGTGTCTTAGTACAACTTCGGTAATATATATAAATACGTGATAAGAAAAAAATTTGAAATCACGATAATCTATCCGGTTGGGTGTCGATTTTTTTTGATTCGATTCTGTATGCTTCCGGAATATTAATTTAAATCACTAAACCAAATCAAATATTATATCATAATATTATGAGTTCGTAAAAGGTTATGAAGTGTGTAATATATTTTTAACTGACATGGAAGAAAATGAATTGGATTAACAAATAAAAATATAGAAATGTATGTTTTTATAAACGATAAATACGCAGGTAATACGTCAATTTCAATTTTCACAAATAATTTATTAATGCTTCTGGAGAAAAGCCAAAAAACATATTTTTACCTTTCAAAGTAAAGTTCTTGGAAAATTTGACTCTTATTCGGACGTAGATTCCTAGTAATTTCTTTTCCAATATTGCTACATAATAATAAGACATATTTTATCCAAAATAATCAATAAATATTCAACTTCAACATATTAATAAATAATGATAAACGAATTATGTGCGCTGCGTATTATTTTCACATAATCATCACATTCGTGATATTACTTAAATATTGTTTACATATTTTAGTAAGCTTGTTGTGAATTAAAATTATATTAATGGTCACTGGACAGTATGTACAGACCAATCCATTAAAAAAAAGGTGCGTTTTTTTTCCTATCTAGTATAACTATATATTGTGAAGGTAGTGTAAGGCTAATCTTCTTCAACTGTCTAATGATTTGACTTTTCAAAGGATTTTAGTTGCACATGATAAACATTTTCCTACTATATTATTATAATGAACGCAATTATTAAAGCATTCGAAAGTTCTCGCGTATAATTGAAAACTACGATAGCCTATACCTACATCATGTAGATAATAATATATTATGCTGAGGTATTTAATATTGCATTTATCAAAAGATAATATGTACCGCTTCATATATTGCTTTACTTTAAACTATTGTCTTACAATACTTATTGTCAAAATAATCATCATATTGTAATATATCGTTTACAATATAATATGTGTGTGTGTGTGTGTGTGTGTGTGTGTGTGTGTGTGTGTATTATGGACTTTGATCGAACATACATAGGTATTGTGTTGTTTTAAACCCAATTACGGTAATATTCGTTTAATTAATATAACACAATATATACCTACCTGTATAATAGTGCAGGTGTAGTAATATAATATATTATTATAATCTCTTTTTTTTTCATCTAGTCGGCGTCCTCATTATTCATGTATAATAAGCGTGTGTTGTAAATATTTACTATAATTTATTATTTTCTATTTATTATGGGCAAAGTTTTGCTTAGACAAGCAAAAAATGATTCTGTCTTCAAAGCACGGTGGTTTGGAATTATACATTTTATCTTCAGAGGTGGTAATAAATAACAAGTTTATTATCATATTTTTGTTTAACTAAACTTCCGAAGTCCAGAAAGTTTTATATTCTTCGAATATTTAATAAAAAAAATGATTATAAAATAATAATTATAATAAAAACATAGGCTATAATATGGTCTAAGTCTCAATAATATTATTACCAGCAATTGTACCAAACTTGTATTACTGGTTTGAGTTTGTGAAATAGGTTAGGTATAGGTACCCTAACCGAATGTCTGGATACAATATTCAATCGATTAAAAGCAACTAAAATTGATCCTTTAAACTAAAACGTGTTAACACAATATTTAAATGATTTTAGGTATACAATTTATATAATTACTGCCGATGTGACCCATCTCAAAAATATGTATATTGTTCACTGTCCATGCGAAGGTACGCGAAAATAATAAAATATACCTACCCTTATAATTTATCAATTAATAGTTTCCTAGACCCTCTTTGTGTTTATTATGCATCTCATTTTATAATAACAGTTCTGTCTGTAGACGTTCGAATAATATGTATTTTGTCATCTTTGATACTATCGTATACAATATTTTGGTTGTGCTAAAATTTAAATTATATTCTACATAACTGTATTAGGCAAGTCAGGTTTGTGCGTCATATTTTACAATAATTCATCTAAATTATTGCGTTAGCCTTGACTGTGTGAAATATTGCAGAATCGTAGGACACAAAAATAATAATATATAAACAACATTTTACTCAGACGATGTTTTATTTGTTGACGGCAAATATGACATATCATTTGTGTAGGTTTGTATAGGTACCAGGTACCTACTTTGTTTAATGACCCATTATTACATAAGACCGTGACGAGTGGATACTTATAGATGAGTAAAGTACATATTTTAATTTTAGCTATACCATTTACGATTGCTTAGGTTAAACGGCGTGCAATTAGCAGACCAGAAACGATTTTTTTAGTGAATGGTATACATAATATTTCACTACATTACTCGTTACGACGTTTTCGTCTTGCAACGTCGCAATATGGTTAATATTTTAATTAAAATCCAATTGTTGTATACCAATTAATAATCGACACCGTTCGTCACCGAGCGAGTGCTTAAAATAGCGCTCCCTTTTATGTCAAATGTGTATGGTAATTGTCACTTAAGAATCACACCTCTGAGGGGTTCTTCGCCTTTAAAAAACAACTTTTCTCGTTACGCATTATTATAGTTCATAATATTCATGCAATACTATATACCACACGGGCACAAGTACCCAAGTATATACTATGCGAGTTGTATGTTTGCAAAGTCCGTGACGTGGGTGGTGAAAACTCGTCCTTTGTCGAAAGGACACGATACGGAAAATTGACTCGGGCGGTGTATACACTATATACTATACAGGGTGATTCATCAATCACGATCACCCCGATTTTTTCTATTGTTAATAATTTTAGGTCGAACAAGTTTTGATTTTTGTAATAAAGGATTTTTTACTTTAAAGATAAATTCCCTTAATAATAGTTTTTCATACAATTTAAAATGTATTTATACTTGATACCATTACTCTAGTACTTGTTAAACTCAGACGATTTTTATAAATTATAAAATATTAATTGAACAATATTAATACAATTACTATAATTTATAGCTAAATCATCATACTATATTAATATAACCCTCATATTATAATATGTGTTTACCCTATTCTTATTGTTATTGAATTTCAATATAGATAGGTACCCACATCAACGTATTCGAAATAATCAACAGCTTGACAAATTACATATAAAAAAAGGTGGTTTTCGTTAAAAAAAAAAGGATGATTTTGTAACAAAACGTCCGGAAACACCTTAAAAGGTTAAAAAAATCTAAGTGTTTTAAAATATGATGTTTAAGTGCTCGTACCTATTTCGATATTTCAAAAATTATAATTTGAATCAAATATAATATTATGTCGTATTTTTAAAAGAAAACACTGGTTCGAGCATGTTTGGTAAGTCACTCTGTATATATTGCTATATAGCTATATAACTATAGTGTTATACACTTATATTGGACGGTATATATTATGATAACGATACTGTATCTCTTACGACCATTCCGGGAATTTCACTCAATTTTAGTTATACATACACGGAGAAATAATGGATGTATCTGATAATAATTGCGTTCGTGAGATTCTGAGAGACGTCATCATAACACGTACGTGTTTGTTAACGAAAAAAAGCGTTGGAATTTTATTTTTATTTTGTACATACGGAAGTTACATAGGGGTTATGACCGAAACATCGGCACGCGTAATATTCGTTGGGTACCCATCGCAATTTTTTTTTATTGAAAAATAAAATTCATCCGCAATGGTCTGAACACGGATTTTGAGCGGACAGTGACTGAAGAGCGGGTCCACGTTTCCGGTCGGTGCAAGATTTGACGTATAGGTATCGAAACCGTTGGCCGCAAATCGATAAACGATATAATATTATGTATTATCGTGTTATCAATACATTCTTAAGAATGGGCACGTGGTGGTGCGATCGGCGTGAGTGACATAGGTGCGGTTAGAAAGGATGATATCGCCATGAATTAGGCCATCCCGGGCCAGCGATGAACGCATTTTAAATTTAATTTTGCAACAAGCCGAAATCCCTTCCCCTGCCACCCCATACGCGGACAACGCGTAGCCATTCACATGAGTATGTGGAAATAATTTCGTTAATGACGGTATTGTACCCACTATTATAGTTTTAGCATAAAAAAGGAAGTAAATATAATGTTTGAACAAAACGTTCACCAAAAATATCGGAACATGTTTAAAAACCTAATACTACAACTACAACACACCTAACCGAGCTTCAGTCATTTGGACAAGAAAACGACGATTTCAATGAGTCCGAAATATTTTTCTAGATATATTGTACCTATATTATCCGTGTCTGAGTCGTGATTTGGGTTGGGAAGAAAAATTGGACGTTCTTAAAAAGTATATTTACTCTCTCAAATGGGCCAGCGATAAGCTGTTGGTAAGCTTATAACGTGTCCGACGGTATATACTTTTTTAAATTCAATACAATTAGCCGATAGGTAGGCAAATATAGTTTAAGATAATAAAATCAATCAGATATTATACTTAAACGTTACCCATAGATTTACTATAACAGTTATAGTAATATTATTAGTAATAGTTTACTAAATATTAAGTAATTTTATTCTACATTTATTATTACGAAAATATTTTATAACTTGTTTTTTTGAGGATTTGATCTGTTAGTATAATTTACGTGTATTAGCATTCATTATCAATAAAATTATTAATCTTAAATGCCCATTGTCCATATGCTATCAAAAGTAAGCTATTTTAATTGAACAATATTCAGGCTAATGACCACAAGAAGTAATTTGCATTTTTTATTACGTATTGCGTATCATATTAATCATTAGGTAGGTATATTATTATTATATTTTATTATTTCATTATTTATAAATAAACTTAACCTAGATTTGATTGAAAATAACTCGTTATTTATTCAGTTAATAATATCATGATCAATAGTAAAAAACAATTGAGTATAAAAGTTTAGACTAACCAAACTTTTAACTTGGCTTGTTTATTCCTCACCTCCCGCCCGTACGTGCTTAATATAAATTAAATAAACACGTCAAGGCGACCACATGTACCTATAGGTATTTATGACGTGCAATTTTTTCTCCACAATGCACATAATTTCAAATGTTATCTTTCCATGTGACCATAGTATGTATAATATATTGTTGTTCTTGGACCTTTCGCCTCCATATCTCTATAAATTGTGTATTCTTATAAAAAAAACCGGAAAACTAATTTAATAATTAATAACTTGCATTTTATAATTTTGTAAAACGTGATTTAGTGGAGCAATGTTCAAAAACCAATGATACCAGCAATTAATGGTAAAGAAAAATTTGTTGAATAAAACCATACAATTTGCATGTTAAAAAAAAACCACGTATCAGGAAACCCTATTTACTTGAACGGACCGCATGTGAACTTTAGTTGACATCGATCATTTTTAAGATACCCCGTGTCAACAATTTAGTTGACGTGCGGTCGCGAACGTGTTAACTCATTCGGACTGAAATCCGGCTCCGGTCCCTCTGCGATTCCGATGAGCCGACCACGAAGGTACTCGACACACAGCCGGACGAGCTATACGGCCAGTGAGTCGTCGAGACGACATCGTTTAGGTACCTACTACTACTATACAGCGGTAACTGCATAACACTATCGGAGGGCAACCAAACTGGTTCGGACCGGCGGCGGTACGCGGTTACGAACGATAATACGACGCGCAAACGTTGCACAACGAGCGAATATAATATTATTATCGTCACCACACATTTGCCCTAACCCGGCGAGTGCTCACACACGATCGCCTTGACCCAATACTGCACTGTTACGATCTCACGCCATGGGTGTGCGACGGTGACTTTTATTTTCTTCCCCGAAATGTGAAATGCATTAAATGTATATATGTATAGGTATGGGTACAACGCGGCCTATAATAATATTATTATGTGCCTTATACATATTTTATATATTATGTTATAGTATGTTTGCTGTGCGTAAGTATACAGAGCGATGCCCGCGATACCAAAATCGTAAATTATATATTATTATCATTATTATGAGTACCATACGGTTCGATAATATTGCAGGAGGCGCGACAGCATTACGCGGCAGTAACTAAACTATTATTATTATTATTATTATTATTATAGGCATCGATCACCTATTACAATATTGTTACGTGTATCGTATATTACAAATGTCAGTTTATGTGTTTTTGGAATGAAAAAAAAATAAAAATTAATGTTCTCACACGATTCCTATACCTACATACAGTGTTTGGCAATCTAATTAGATCGACTACAGACGATATAATATTTTCTATGACCATTTCGACGTGTGCAGAATAAAGTAGGTACCTGTACAAAAATCTTTATTTTATATTGTAAGCGTTTAAGTCGGTATATCATATTTTGTGCTAAAATGTGGGCACAATTACGTATCTTGGAGTATCTGCTACTTCACGTATATTATACACATTAGCTATAAATGTTTAAAAACAAAAACAAATATTAATATTTGGTATTTAATTCCTCTACATTTCATTAAAATATTTTGCTTCAGAATACGAAATTAAAAAACACGGTGTGTTGTCGTTTAATCGAATTAAAAAGCTCTATATAAATTAAACTAAATTATGCTCTCACAAAAATGTATTCGGATACTGTTGGGTAAAAGTACTTCAAATTCTATTTGTGCCCACATTTTTTTTCCGAAAACAAAAATTTACTGGGAAAATATGTGTTCTGCTTTAGAAAAATCAACTTGACGTATATAATATATACTATAATATATGAGTAATGTGTACGTTTCGTTTCGGATCCTCGACGAGACGAGGTGGAACGTCGACTCTAATACGTGTAAGTACATTTCTCTCTCTCTCTTTTTTTTTTTTATCGTGATGACCTATTAATGTCACACACGCCACTGTTTCAATCATTTCTCGAACGTGTAGATAGGTACTTACAGCAAATGTTTATTATCGTTTACACAAATACCTAATCGATTTGTTTTGTCGAAACCAAAATATTATTATATTTTAATGTTATTGTGACAAACGTGTGTACGAATACACTGATGTACAACTTAATTATAGACATCACAGTATTGCTGATATCGCATATTATTTCGTAACATGTATTTACAGTAATAATTACTCTCATTAAAAATGCATCTCACAGATTTTTGTTCAAATTTAGATTTTAGACTTTCACTTGCACGGTATTTAATAATCATATCAAATTAGGAACTAACTGTTTGATTTTTACAGCAGGTACCTATACCTATATCCTAAAAACAATATGACGATTTTATTGTTAATACTTAACAGTCACTATATTGAGTTATAATTTCCTTGAACATGTCAAGGTGACAATAATAATTAGTCTGGAAATATTTTCCCCGACAATTTTGCAATACGTAATAATAAATAATAATATTATATGAAAACTTAGGTACCTTAGATATATTTTTACACGTTGTTTAAGAAGATTTTTACGGAGATTTTATAATACGGTTTTCTTTTTATTTTGATGACTCAAACACTATTATTATACGACTAAAATTTTATTTTTAAACATAAAGTTTAATTTTGAAATTGGCATCATCAAAACTCTACACATATAAGATTAAATATAAGTTACCTTCAAAGACATGTAAAATATTGAGTTTTCTAAAGTTATCATAGACTTAGTAGTTTTAGTTGATGCAACGTTTGTTTTTTTACACCATTACGTGCGTAATCTGAGAAAAATATGTATACAACTTTGTTACTTTTATCAGATCCATTCCATTGCAATCATTTAACTTATTTTGAAGAATGTATGATTGGATATTGGGTTGAATATTAAAAGCTTAGATGCCACCTATACGCCGCATCCGTTTAATGGTGTTTGTTGCTTGCTATGGGCGGACACAATGTAATAGGTAAGTACGTTCATAGTTGTAGATAATATACATTTTCATCCCTCTATTATCAGAATAATATTATTATCCGTAAATTCAAAGAAATAATTTTTAATGTATTTTGCACACGTTCCCGACGTGAGCAAACTGTCATGATCAGATTACGTTTGGAAGATTGTTTTAAATGGTATCAGCTGCAGTATGTTTTGAATTTCCCGAGTATATTTCCCAACCTCATTTTCGAAGTTTAATACCATTGGTTTTTAGATATTCGTAATGTGATCACATTGTGTAAGTGTATACAGAAATAGATAAAGAAACAAACGCAAGAGTTAAAACATATGAGTTCTCGATCAAATATATAAAGCATAACGTACGACGATATAATATAATATACAACAATATAATGTTTTGTTTTATAATATTCTAATTGGCTTGTCCGTTGTACATACATATCGTAATAAATAAATTATAAACTTTGCGATGTTAAAAACAAAACAATTAATTCAGTAAACACGTTCATATTATATATATTTTTTCCACTGATCAGTTATTAGGTACTTATTAGTTATTAAACCAAGTTGAACTTTTTTAATTAATGATAAAAACAAATATTATGAACACTTTTTTTTTATTACCAAGCGTATAATTTAATAAATAAACAGCACAAATGTCTAATAATATTATATCGAAATTTATATTTATAGGTATCTATTTGTTTGTGTATCGTTATATTTGAGCACGTGACGTAAATAAAAACGTACTGAAATGTATGTACATATTATTTCTATTTATGAGTAGGTATTCATTTTTTCGAAAATCAAATTAAAGTGGTTCAACAAAATGTTAAGTACCTATACAAAAATGATAATATTTAAACATAAAACTACATTTATAATACCTCTATACGATATCATCGTATTATTAATATTGCATATTAGCTTAAATTTATTTTACTAATAAACTATACCCACACATTTTCCAAAAGTAGTAAAACATTATTTTTATATTATTAATTTTATGCAGTCGATATTTACTCACTATATAGGTGCATAATTATTATAATAATTAGTTATATATTATGACGTTCGATCTGGAAATGTATTGTTTAATAAGAGTTAATTTGAGTGGCTATGAGACGCAGTAATTTCATAATAAAAATTGGCTTATCTCTAAATCCCAGATAGCTTTTTGTAATGATAATATTATTATAATGATATAAATTAATTTATATCATCAAAATGAAAATTATTTTCTTTCTATGTGAGTCACAGCAGAGGAAAATTGAAAAAAAATTAAAATATCTGAACATTTAAAAAAAAAATTTATTGCACTGATATACGTCAATATACATTAATTAAATGTTAAAATATTGTATTTATAATATATAAATTTCAATAGAAATTCTGTATTAAAAGTTATCGATTTATTGCTGTAGAAGACTTAAGTGCATATAGAACATGGAGGTGTATTTTATGTGCGTGATTTATTGGGAAAAATTTACTATTTTATAACAATAGGTAGGTACGTTGTTATTTACACGTATAATATGATTGCTTTCAATAGAAAACAATTGATTTTCATCATCATTTATTATTTCTTTTCTACTTTTTTTTTGTAATTGATAATTTTTGTAGCTGGTTTTGTTAATCTAAAACGTGAGAATATACTTATATTTTCTTAACTTTATTTATTACACTTCGCTATCTCTTATTATTTAGTAAATAACTTACATTGATTTTTTTTTTTCAATTTAAATTCTTCTTTTGTGCACACCGATAAAACAATCATTAATTAGGTGTATTAGGTACCTTCCCATACACTCGATGATCAGAACAATAATGTATGCTATAATATGTAATGCATTAAACTTTGCCATTTCTGAATGAGGTCGACGACACATTATAATATTATGAATTATTTATATTATTATTCATCTATTTTGCATTCTCGGTACATAATTATCGTATCATAGATCACCTGTATATGTTATATTCTGTTTCGATAAAATATTTATTAGCCAATCTGACCACTCGTACTCAGCTTATTAATAATCGGATTATTTATTAACCTCTGTATTGGGTTAGTAATTGTATCCATAATTTTGCGTATTCCATTTTCGACACGAAAACGATAACACTACAATAATAAGTTTCATAATAATTGGTTATTTTTTTTTTTCAAATCCGTAATAATTATCACAATAACAATACTCATTAAGCATACATTTTCGCTATAATACATCTAGGCTTTAAATCGGTATCTAGATGATTATAATATTCATATAATGATGTATATTATTAAATCGCGCTTAATTATTGTTATACCATTTATAAGTAACGACGAGTGCGAAACGATGGCAAGTATAACACGATGTTAATAATAATAATATCCGGGTGATAATAATATTTGTCTACGATTCCAACATTCGACAGGCTGGACGAATAAATTAGGGGTTTTCGCTTGGTGTTTGTGGACATTGCAGTGGTTTTCGCATAGATTCTAGCTTGGGAAACTTAACAGTTATTCCGCCACCAATACGTCATGTACAATATACTGAGCACCGTGGGACAACGCGCGGCTATGCATTTATATCATATTAATTTTGTATTGAGCATTAATTATGATTGTGCCTTCCACCTGTTCCGACCTATGCGATACAATGAGTATAGAGGTACCTACGCGTAATTCGTGGAAGACCGACTGTGATCGTTTATAGCGTCGATGACGGTTATTAAATTAATCTCGCCTTTTGATCTGGGAGTTATGTCCACACAATATTATATAGGTACTCTGATTTAAATTAAATTTTAGAGTTCGTTTTAAGGCAAACACATAATAATAATATTATAATAATGGCTCAATAATAGCCCGAACGCTGAAATTGAACGGTAAAATAGAATACGATGACAAAGGTTGTACGCTACACACTATAGGTACATGGGAATGACATTGGTATAGTTTGGAATATTAAGTTCACCCCGTCGTATGTAAGTCACGTTTAAACGATATAGAGTCTTGTCCTTAGAACATTTCTCGGGGATAATGGTAAAATGTAAATTCGCTCGACAAAGAGCATAATTATTATTACTTTTAATTCTATTATTCAATACACACCGCTCTTAAAATATAATCAAACACTCACAAGTATAATATATTTATAAAGAAAAACAATGTTGCGACCGCTTTACATGTGAAATGGAAAAGGTGTTAATACATCCATAACTGCTAAAAGTACACACGCTAAATTATTTATAACATCCCTCTTTTTGTATTGAATAATTTACACAATCATTCCCGGCGGTAGTGTTATTATTATCACCAGTAAAAGTTTCTCCAGAATATACATTTTATTGTGACATTTATGATATAATAGATACAAATCGCTGAATTATTATAACTCCGAAGGATTTCGTCGAAACTATGAATGAATAATGAATTATTATAATAGTAATCTAATTCAGTTGAAATAACACTATATTATTATAGTCTGTATGGTAATTATTAAAGATTATGACGTCTTACCTGCAGTTGCAGTTCATTTACCTATCTTTCCTCCGTCTTTCATATTCAAAATTATAATACCAGCTGCATAATTTACTTACATTGTGATTGTATCAACGAGAAAATCGACTGAATAAATAGAAATTATTTATTTTTCTTTATTGCAATTTATTGATGTATACTTATGACCACACCAATCGTTGTTGTATACGCGCATATTGTTATATTATACCAATACAAATGCGATTTATTTCAATCAATTTTTAATGTGTAGGAAAAAGTTGTACGTAATAATTAACCGAATTACAATTTATTATTAACAATAATCATACAATTTCGAAAATGACTGAACTTATCACAACTTTCAATAATATATTCGAAAAATTGGTAAATTTGAAATAATGTAAATATAGATCAAAAGTTCATAATTAATAAATATTATTCAACTCAAATATGTAAAATATACATACACACACTTATATTATGCAAAATGTGTTATAACGAACTCGAGTTATTGTAATAGTTATTAATATGTGTTTACAACAATTTTTTTTGTAGGCACCTAATACTTATATCCTATGGAAAATATCTAAAGGTTCATATCGTAATGTAAATCGTATTATACCTTATTATAGGTATTTAATTTACTAACTTTTTAACTCTATTAAGGTTCATCGAATGGATGGATATGTGTATAAAGTCGAATGCCATATAACTTTTTATTGTGGCATACGGTTGCTATCCTCTCACGAGAACGTAAATTTATTTTAATAGGATTAAACGAAAAAAGCTCTTTATGAACGAATCAATTATTATTATTAGTATTATTTTAATCTCGCCGTTCACGGGGTGTCCAGTATTATAAACAATGAAAACGGATACTCATACCTATACGCTTATTACCTGCCTATAACAATAATTACAATATCACACTGCAATGTTATATTATTATTATATATTTTACGGAAATATTACCATCGGCGGCGCTCCAAAATCATGTCGATCTGTCATTGGCCTGCGGAATGTCGAGAGAAAAAACCTACCTACCTACCTACCTACCCACCCACACTGTTTAATCATTTCGCACAAAATATGTCTGTTGTGAGCGTTACCTCTGATAAGTCTCCGGAGTTCCTCTAGAGCTTCTGCCCGGCGCTCCGGCGTCTCGCGCAGGTCGTTCACGGCTCGCTCCTTGTACGACTCCTCGAAATCGGCGTCGTCCTCGAACCGCAGCTCGTGCCCGGAGCCCATCTTCACGACTGGCCCGTAATTGTCCACTTCCATGGTCGAGGTATGGTTCTGGTTTCAAAATATTATTGTTTTCGGACGTTGACGGGGGACGAACGGGGGTGTCACTTACACCCTATAGCGACGACAAGAAAAAGCGATAGTAATATTATGCATACGATAACGCCTATAATAACTATAGGTTAGGTATCGGTGTGCCGACGACCCAAAGGTTTTGCGCGAAAATCGCCAACAATTTATGTTACTATAGTCGTTCGACCAACCGGTGCGGCGTGCGTGTGCGCGAATGTGTGCGGTGCTCGGACGTTTGGATGTAAATGGAATTGCAACACGACCGCCGCGGTATTATAATGGCTGATAGGCAGCGATAATAATATTATTACCTGCAGAGTACTGTGTGATAGTGTTATTATTATTATTATTACTATGTGTGTTATGTAAGTCTGCAAGACGCTACTCCCGCCGTCGTCCGCCGTCGGACTGGTTTCGTCGGCTACTAGCGCCGACGGACAGGTGGTTTAACGGTCAACTATCGAGAATCTTGATTTTGATATTTTTTTATTATACGTGCGAGTTTTATCACACATGGCAAGAAATATTATACATATAGCTACGGTAATATTAAAATAATCGTAGGTGCAATAGGGGCATATTATTATAAGCACCTATTTGTTATTATCAATGCTGAGGGGGCATAACCGAGTTGTCCGAGTTAAGTGTATATAACTTGATTTTTTTCGGTTGATTTGTTATATAAACTTAATTTTTAATTAGCTAGAATTTTTCAATTAAAATACTTAATTAATTTCAAATGAGCATTTATTTTAAACTATCTATGTTTCTGAAAAAATTAACTTTACGTAGATAAAGCACCCGATGCCATAGGCGTAAATAGTATTTGAAATTTGAGGTCTATACTTGATACTCTTATGATACTTTTAAATTGTAGTAGTAAAATCATTATTTTTTTTGGGGGGGGGGCTATAAAAATTCTAGGGGGGCTAAGCACCCCCCCCCCCCTATTTTCACCTATGCCCGGTGCTAATGTAATTTTGTCTTTAAAAATACACTCTTCGGTAATAAATATTATTCTGTTCTGTAGAACCAACCAAATGTGATAAGTTTTTTTCTTAGTTTATATAGAAAGACATAGTATAAAACCTCCATTTAACTCTAACTTTCAATATTTTAATTTCAAAATTTAAAATATGTAATTATTAAAAAAAAAGACAATTTTAAGATTTTTTGCAAACTTTTTTGTACCATCATTTGAAATAAAGTAAAAACACTGAAGTTTAATGAGGGCTATAGACAATCTTATTCTTAAAGTCATCTAGATAAAAAAACAGTTATTAAAATTCTAAAATTGTACTAGCTAGGCCTGAATATTTGTCTTCTGAAGTGTTCTTATTTATATAATACTCTGTAAGCCCCCAACCATAAAAAAGTATCAAGCTGAAGGTTAGTGGAAAGTATTATGAATTATGATTGAGGTGACGACTAAAATATTAAATATAATTTTCAAACTTTATATAATTACTGAAAATGGGCACTGGGCCCCTTGAGTTGGTAAGTTAATTGTTGGAATCTATAAATCTCATAACCTGAAAATAATAATAAGCTAACTATTAAAAACTAATAAATTTGAACTTTTTAAACAATTTTCAATCAACTTAACTTAATTTGGTAGTTAAAAAATATCATTAAATTACTCAACCTTAGTTATTATAAAAAACATAATCCATTTATAAAACCGATATAACATAATGTTGATAATAATACGGCCGCAGATTTAAACTACAACATATTTCCTGTCACGAACGAGTCAAGCATCTTCTGAAAATAAGGAAACTGTTCATCGATATTACAGTCGTAGATACTTACCAGTTTTTTTTTTATATTTTATAAACAGTTCAGCATTATTGGCATAGTGATTTTCCTCTGCGTGGTTCAGAACAATAATAGTATAGAGAGAAACATTCAGACACCGCGCACTTGACAAATTGATATATTTTTCATTTAACATTTGTATTCTATAAACCACAAGATGTTATATTATACAAGTTGCAGTGATGAGTGTATTATATGGATAGTTGTTGGAGTGATGTTGGTATCCAGTTTTTCCACTTCAGCATAGTCTATTTGTGTTTCGAAGTGATTCTTCATATCACGTTTAATGTTAAGTATATATTTTTAAGTATTTTCTTACAAGGAAAAACGTAACAGTAAAGTTCATGTTACTAGATTGAATTTAAAGAACAAGTAGGTACCTATTTACCTGAATATAATCTACCCATCCAATATATACACAGATAAATGAGATTAATATAAAGTGTAGAAATATAGGTATATAGGTACTTATATACAGTTAGATACGGGTCGTAACAGATAGAACTGACTTTTGGAATAACTTTTGTTCTAATCAATATTTTAAAATTTTTTTATATATATAATTTATAGCCACTTGCGCTACAAGTGTAATAAAAAAAAATATGTAAATAAGTATTTTTAATACTGAAAGTATAAACATTTATATTTGATTTACAGTTTTTTGAATAAGTTCATAATAGCTAATTTGTGAATCTGAATATCAGAACGATTTGGATGGCGAAAACATTTATCTAAGTCAAGTACTTTTTTTTTAGAATTTTTTTTAAATAACAATATTTTTTTGAATAAATTAATTTGGTACGTTTCAAAAATATTATTTTTGGAAATTTACTATTTATAAACTATTTACTAATCATATAGTTATTAATTTTAAAAATTGTTGTTATACACTTAAGTAGCATCAATTTTTATTTTTTTTTTGGTCAGTTCTTTCGTACGTGAACGGTATAAGTCCAGTATATGGTATCTTGGACGAAATACATAGGTATTATTAATAGTATATTGTATTCTAAAATATAATGTCCCCACGTGGACCAATTTTTTTTTTTTTTTTTTGATAAACGTTTACATAAACCTGCAGCTATTTTTACGTCGCAATAGTCACACTCTTCACACACGCGTCCTCATTTTTCAAAATGTGAGTGTAAGGTTACCGGTTATTTACTGCTTAAAATTGTTCAATCTGAAATCAAGTAGTTATTCGATTTCAACAGATTAGGTCGGCACCAAAAATATTTCATGCGTTTCTATTGTTTTTATACATATAATATCATACCTTATTCATGTTATGTTATCTAAAATTAATTATTCAAAACTGTGAGAACAATTGTACATCATACTAAATTAAATATAGTTTTTTTTCATCATTATTTGTTCACATTAATTATTTTACATTTCAAAATTGGTTATATCTTCATAATATTTTATAAATTATGTATTTTTAACTCTGTCTCGACGATTGTATAATGTGTGTAAGTATTTTATGTAGGCAAAATGCTAACAGGTTTTCTTTGTTTCTGTAGAGAACCGGTAACGTTTTATTATAGCAAACATTATTGGTTTTTAAGGTACCTATACTCAGGTATATAATATTATTATTATCTCATTATTAATATTCGTGATTCTGTTTTTAATTATTTAAATTATGTTTAGTATATAATATAATATTAAATGTTTACATTTAAAATTTTGTATTTTTCTGATAATATGTTTTTGAACTTTTGTATAAATTCTTACGTATAATGAATTTTAATGGGTAGTAATTAGTAAATAGTAGGTATAATACATAGAAATAAATAATTCATTTTGATGATTTAAATTTTTTTTTTCTATTAACTCTTTTTCATATAAAATTAGTATCTATTACATAGTTTGAAGTAAAATATTTGTTATTAGATTATCTTTTCTTACCTACCTACCTACTCTAATTTTTGAAAAGGCCATTTTTTTTATTAATATTTTATCTAAGTGATATGAAAGACTAAACAGTACTAATAACCATCAAACAACGTTAAGTACTTAAGTAAATGTCAAAAACCACGATTTTACCTAAATTCCATACATTATAATTTTTTTGAATGTTATGATTTATTATTGCTCACAGGTTTACTGTCAGACCATAACTTTAAGAGAGAAGTGAGGCTACGCGAGTGTCCAACATTCAAACTCAATATATTCTATCTTTGTTTTTATAATTTTATGTCAACAACATAAATACACATTTTAATCACTTAAATCATAGATTATATTTTACCTTTAGACTGTATAGGTACATTCTATAACTAGTAAAAGCAATAATTGATTAGATATACTGGGACAAAATATCGATAGTGTTTTGAAATGCCATATTTTTTTTTCTTATATCACTGATTGGCATGTCAGTGATTGTGACAGATCAGCTAACTTGTGAGTTGTGAAATGCTCAGATTTTCATTACATATAAAATACCTCATCGATACCAAAAATTGTAGAACTTTAGAAGAAACTATCTATGATGACAATATTAACACTGAGATTTCAGTTCACCTTACCTAAATACCTATACATTTTAAATAACTTTTAAATGTTCTTATAATCTGTATGCATTGTCATAGATTTAAATTTTGAATCATGTAATCGTATATATGTGTAATTTACACAAGGCTAAGATGTTTACAAGACTAATATTGTTACAAATAATAGTACCTAATAAAAAAAAATGTTTACTCATTACGTCATGACTACACAATTTCTAAGTTTCTTACTCTGGAAATCAAGAACCTAGGGACTTACTTATAAATGTTCTACATACGTATTATAAGTCCTTGCGTCCTACATATGTTATGTAATAGTTTTCTCATTATATAATATCTTCCTCGTATACTCTCAAAAGTATAATAATTGATAGTATAATTGATATCATCATACTATAATAATAAGCTCATCGTTCAAATTGAACCATCCATTATGTAAAATGTGTATTAATTGTAATATTATGATATAAATATAAAATAATTGACATGGTATTCTCACATCATTCAAAAAATATGTTCTATACACTAGCAATGGGAAATTTAAATTTATGTTTATATTCTTAAGACTGGAAACCTTGGCCAAATCAAACGAAACAGTAAAGTTATTTTTATAATAATATAAGTTTTTTAACGTAAATTCGTTAAGTACTTATTTTGATAAACATTTTAATGACAGTATTTTTTTAATTGAGAAACACATCCATTTAATATGTTTAGGTATAGTATACTTCTGTATAAATTTTAAATCAATCTAATCTAATACCTACATAGCATTATATTATAAGTACCTTGTACCCATCAGCTTTAAGATTATTAATTGGTAGATACCTAGTTATTAACTAATCCAACAACATGATCACTACATTTTAGTTACAATTTTATTCGTATTTTTTTTTTAAATTGTATTTTATCTTATAACAAATTGTTTCATTTTATATGAAAAAAAAAATAGCTAATTAAATTGGAAATATTACAATTTCAGTCGCTTATGATTAATAATATTTATTACAGTCGTGGTTAAAAAAAACGAGGAGCTTACAAAATCTTAACATTTTTAAGCTGTATGACTTTGATACATATGTTATTTAATATCTTATAATTCTTAGGTACCTATGTAATATCATGGCAAACCTAATCCAACGAGACTACTAACAACTACTATATAATGTGTAAAATGAAAACAAATCAAATATTTATTTTATTCATAAAGAAAATTATATTCTTTTGAATGACTACGACACTATTGTGTTGCAGGATTTAAGTATAATCAGTCAATATGATCGATTTTTATTGCTTTAGTTTTTTGTATTTGTCTATGACTATTTGAGGATCTAGGAGGTACCTATATTATAGATTTTAATAAACGATTATATAAGTTTGACATAAGGTGTCTGCGATGTAATTACTGTATTAGGCTTGCAGCGGGTTTATTAGCATACTGATATCCTTACCTCATACCTTCTATAGTAGGTTATTATGTTTAAGCATTATTCACAATGTATCTATAATAGTAATATTTTTACCAATATATATTTAAGGATAATACATAAAAATCCAATGCAAATTGTCAAAACTATAGTATACAATATACATCAATACCTACATCATCAACAGAATTTAAAATATAACCTTGGCATAAAAAAAGTAAACATAGGAATATCCAAATAATATATACGTATATAATATTGTTATCTAAAACAAATTTTCTAATTCAAATTCAGTTTTAATTAATATTAACGTTATTGGTCCAACCTTGCAAAAATAAACATGTAAAATTGTAAATATTTAAGTATTAATTTCCGGCGTTTAATTGAAAATTATAAAATAAGAGCAGTGAAATACACGTGAGATATTATACTAAATATACAAATCTATAACGAAATAACTTCCGCCATTTCGTTTTCATAAAAAAAATAATATGTTGATGGATGATTCGTCCCCTTTAAATATTAAGATAATATTTTTATTTTGGTCTCCGTGAGCTATTAGCCATAGGACTTTATACTGATTATTGGAATTTATGGTGGTACATTGATTTTCTAATCATTAGTTTTATCAATTACTCCAGTTACGTTTAAATATTAAGAAAACAATATAAAGTTTGGAAATCAAATCATTATTAGTCAATTGTATCAAAACATTTTGGTCGAGTTAGGTAATTAATTATTTTTATAATTATTTTATTTTAATTTTTTTGTTAGTTATCCTCATCCTAATATACAGTTAATAAAACATGTTTTTGTCACACTTTTACTATTTTAGAAAACAATTTAACTTGCAACTAATCGTTTTTTTAAGCCCTCCTTCCAGGATTCAGGAAGCTACGCCTAACAAGTTTTTGTGAGTATTATTGCCTAAAAGGCATTTAGCCCACCGTCGCTCCAAAAAAACTTTTAATAAGTGCAAATCACACACACACTAATCAACCATTGATATCTACAAGAAAGTCACCGTTTCCTTCCAAACCGAGTTTATTACGCAATAAAGAAAATCGATTAGTGTCACCGATTAAAATTATAAATGAAAACAAAATATTGTTGGGCACAGCAGAGTGGTTTACTGGAATATTTTATAAATCACTAACATTACTGATTATGAAAACCATAATATTATTTTTGACTGTCTACACCTAGCTAAAATTATTCCGTAAACAAAAGAACTAACCCTAATTCAGGTAATTCGCCAAAATCAAAATAGCCCATAATGGACACACAATTAGTTTCTAAAAACACGAAATCTCCACGACCACACCCCACTTCCACTTCCACCCCCACTGATGTTTTTACTGACAACACTATTAAACAAAATTATCATTCTCAATGTCAAATAAAACAATCATTCAATTCCCCCTGGTTCAAAATCAAATTCCAAATAACACATGCAGACACCTAATAATTATAAGAAACTGATTTTGGGGACCTATTCTCTCCTTAAGAAATCTTACTTAGAAATCCTTTTTGCCTCTCTTGTTCTGATGAATCCAACCTTCCATCTCAGATTTACTTAATTGAAAAAAACCTTATATTAAAAAAAAAGAAAAGTTTATTATAATATGAAATATGTAAATGACAATAATACAAATACATTTATACACGTGATATAATAACAAAGAATAAAATATAAAGAGTTAATTAACTCGCAACTATACGAAAAGTAAAAATTAAATTAATTGTTAAAAATTCACTCACACAATATTTAATAACAATTTAACGTTAATTATGAGACGTTAGTTCATTTTATTATTTATAATTCTATTTGTATTATTATTTATTATCATTTTTGTACGACTCATAAACACAATTAAAAAATTAAATGATTAGACAAATAATTACCTACAATTACCTATAGTTACGTTATTTGGCTATAATAACTACCATGTACCAAATGTCCTAGCATAATATTTGACAAGGATGAAACTTCCGAGAACTAAATTTTTTAATGAGGACGGAACGGCGAGGTGCAACTGTCTGTTTACCTGGAAATAACTAAAAAGTTTAGGGTACGAAATATTGTATCACATTATTTTCATAAGAAGTGTAATGTGCATTCCGCACACAAATACTCTAGGTATATTTATGAAAAAAATTCGATGCAAATATTTTAGTTTAATCAGATTAAATAAAATAAATGGTTCACAAAACATATTTTTTGCACCGCCACTAATAATTCTAATAATTATTTAAGACTACAATATTATAATTTATTCCAACAAAAACTTGAGATCAGCTATTTTTATTTTTAACGAATCGTTTCATTGATTTTGATTCCACCTGTAAATAAATCTTCTAAATAGATAAAAAAAAAATACATACATAATGCTTTGTGCTTAGGTATATCAGTTATCGGTCAGAAATATATTTGCTCTGTTTCCATGTCAATTACAACAAACAAAATGTAATAATATTGGCATGGTTACAAGTTGAAAACAGCTGACTATAAAATTAAATTATTTTATGAGTATTTAAGAGATTTTTAATTAGTAGAAATTATGATTGGTAAAATAACATCGCTTGACTGCTACTTTTGTGCCGTTAAATTAGAAATCAACCAAAATGTAATCACGTTTTTCGTTGTTAATATTATTATGTTATTAATTTAAGGAACTTCTCCACAGCATTCTAAATTAAACTTTAAAATGATTTTAATGTGTACATTAATACAATATTAACATAAAGTTTCATAAACTAACATTGTTGTCGATTGCAGAGAATTAATCAAATAAAATATATAGCAGGCCTCAACGTTCTCTGATTGTTAAAACAACTTTCAGGATGGTGAAAAATATAATCTAATAGATTAACATTAAGTTTTATTAGTTTTTGGTTACGGAATAAACAATTTTGATTTGCTTAAAAAATATTTTCAGATCATTTATTATCAAAATAAAATTTAAAAAAAAATTTTAATTTCGTGTTTTATATTGTGCATTGAGCGGTAAGTACTTATAAGTTATATTAGGTATATTTATGTATAATTAATGGACGGGCTTCACTGCCGTTGCACTTACTGCTTTGATAATAATACCTATGTAGTTTTGATGAGAAGTTAATACCAAGTTTAAAATTCATATCCAATCCTTTTAATAAAGTAATTGAATAATAGTATATTCATATAATATTAGAGTTAGACAGCTGTTGTTTAACTATTGGTGGATCTTTTGATCCGTTATGGCAAGTGGTCACCGTATAATATTATGACATGTTAATTACTATGTGAGCGGAACTGCCGATGTTTTCAAGATGTAAATTATACATACGTTTGACCTAAGGATAGTTGATAATGATCGGTAATTGTGGCATTAATACAAACATATTATAATGTACTAATTGTTTAAATACTACAGCAGTACAGGTAGGTACAATCATTATTATTAATTTAATGTTTATTACAATATGTATTATAGTCTTTTAAATCATGCCACATAAGTCTAAAAGTAAAAATTGACTTTCAGGATCAACAAACTATTATTTTTTAAACTACTATAAGATTATTATATTTCAAATGTGCTTATGTGCTTAAGGTGTGCTTAATTATTTTTTTAACTTTGTGATAACAATAAAAAAATAATAATACAATTTCTGTAAGTATATTATATTTATTTATTTTCAAACTATGTTTTATTACGGACGTACATCAAACAATCTAACAGTGAGTTACAGCATTGCTATTGCTATTAATTGTAAATGTAGTAAACGAAACATTTTTATTTTTGTGATTTGGGGACTAGGATTCGAAACTTAGTTGGTCTTTTTTTAGGAATGAACCTCAACATTAATACATTGTACACGACAGTTAAAATATTTAAGAAAGAAACTAAACTTAAATAAACAAATGTATAATATTACGTGTTAAGTACTATGTACAATATTTGTACACAATTTTAATTTTAATATCGTTTAAGACAACAATACATTAACTGTGTGAATTAACAATTTTTATTAATTACCTAAAATGTGATCCGCTACAAAACTTATCATCTTGCGGTGATGTAACAAACCTGTGTTACCACACCTAAAAGTAAATGGTAAATACCTACGCCAATAGTATCAGTAAATCGTCCTGTAATAGTGTAATATTAATGTCGGCGTAAAACCAATAAAGCATATTGACACCATTCAATCAATCACAATAAATTCTAGTTCGTTGGCAAAATAAAAATTGTTATTTCTTTAAATCAAAATTTAAAACAAGAATTTAATATTTTTATCAGCCACGTATCGTAGCCAGCTGAATAACCTATAATAGGTAGTAAGGGTTTGTAGAAGTTTGAATATCTAGTGAAGAATCGTCAAATTGATGAGAAATATTAACTCTCATAGTATATATTATGCTTTAATTTTGTAATACATCACAAATTTACAAACAAAATAATAACAGAAAACTTTCATTGTAAAAACGCCTACCTACATGCCTATTCGTTCATGCAACTTTGTCGTAAAATAATATGCGTTCTATTGAATTTAATGATATTGAATCAACGATACTTAAACATCACAAGCATTTAAATAACAAATAAGTACTCATATTATAATATTGCATTGTTAGTTTTTTTTCATTAAATAATATCATCGAGTATAATATAATAATATACTCAATGCTAATACGATCATATTGAACAAATTCCTTGAATCGAATTTTCAAGTTGAAGGGAATGCCGATGTTCGGCCAGAGATATCTGGTCATTGCCCTGCAATATTCAATTTGGTTGACATAATACTATTTTCCGTTTTACATAATATTACATTAACATGTACAACAGCGGTCATGGCCGAATATTCATCAAAACACTGCCATTATAATATTATAATAGTAAGTACTAAGTACTGATTTTGTACATTTTGAAGCATGTTTCAATATTTTTCGTCGTCTTAGTTTGCACTGCTTACAGAATATTGGCGAGTAAAAATGTAAAATGATAATATACTACAAGACCCCAATGAACCGTTCGGTTTGAAATCTCATTTTGATGTCGAAAATTTGAAAGTATAATATCATATATGTTATATACTTACTTAACGACTGTCTGATTCTCGAGGCGTTCGTCTACCATCATGATAAATATGAATAGATCTATAATAGTGTTTAATGATAGTAAACATGTATCATATTTTAGATCCTTAAAATATCATCATAATAATATACGCATTATGTACACTTATATATTGTGAAAGTTGAAACGTCTGAACTTGATCTACAACATTATTTATTAACTAGGTATACCTACTTACTCATTATGTTTTCGGTGGCGTTCGACTTTTTGGTCTGGTGCAACGATCGCGCCCGGACTAGGACAATTTTAAATTAAAATTGTTCGTTTGCGAACCATAAGGATATAAAAATCACATTTTAACAACAATGTGTGTTTTTTTTTGTATGCGAGAGAAATAAATTTATTGAAATGATAAATTAGCGAAGAGACCGATTTTATTATTATTGTGTTGGTCTTTAAATAATTAGTTTAGGTATGTACCGAGGCAGCAAGCAATATTATTACGTTGCCATATATTATTATTATTATTATTATTATACTATATATTATGAACCATACACCCCCATCCTCGAAGCCTATTAAAATTATGATGATTATATTAATATTATGACATGACTAGTCTACTGTTGAAAACATTCTTTAGGAACGTCGTTATTAATATGTAATTACACAAAACAAATTAGGCATTGTCATTAATTGGAAATATTGTGTAACAAAGTTTGTTCTTTGATCGGCAACCAACAGAATAGATGCACTTCAAACTACAAACCGTACAATTTCGATAAATTTAGTACATTATATATTATATTGTTGATTTTAATCTTGTACCTGTTAAATCATATTGTTATATTCATATCGATATTAGTTTATATCATATACCGTATATTATATCACACACCGTTCATATCGACTCGACGATTGATATTATGAACATATAATTATAATTATAAGTAATTATTTGTACACCTATTATACCTATTTTGGTTTGAGATTTATGTGTATAGGCACGTATGTTAGTATTAAAAAGTTGAAATCAATCATGTTTTTTGGAATATTTGTGTTGTTGTGTACACATTTTGTACATATTTAAAAAAACTCACAAAAATCGAGTCAACAAAAAAAAAAAATTAATACGAAATCAGAACTAAACATTTTGGGTTCATCTCCACCACGGGATTCTTGACTCTGTTTTACATTAAACAGAAAAACCACAGTGATTTAAACTCATGTTTTCCATTAATTAAACAAAACAAATTATATGTTTGTGCTTTGTCCGCGGAATATCGATATATTATTATAAATTGTGTGTACATATTTATGTATTGTCTACCGTTGCACATCAAACATCATCAAATGGAATATGTTGCAACACAACAAAATGAAATCCATTATTGTCCTCGTTACATTAGTTTCGAAATATTTTGTAATTGTTATTACTGTCCACGAGGCACCGAGACACGCCGCAGTGATCAATTTGGCGATGTTCATCAACTATTGTGTGTATGGAAAAAAAATTAGACTAATACACGGCTATACGCCAATCACGTCTTCACAACAATCGCTCTCTGCGTGCAGTCTGCTGTCGAAAACTGTGCCTAGGTACCTACCTAATAAATAAAATTACAAAACGTTACAAAACTATATTTCGAAATGTCCACCGACGGAGCGCTAATGTACCTACGATGAAATCAAAAAGAAAAAAAGCTTTTTCATTCATAACTCACAAACTATATGTATAGGTATGTAACTTTATATTGAAATGACCTTGCTGGTAAGTGGTAATTATAACTCGGTAGGTACGGTTACAATATGTACCTATATTATTATTTATTATATTAACGCGCGTTACTATCAAATTCGAAATCGCCGAAGTGCAGCTTGAATTATAAGTAGAGTGGCAGATAATTTTTTTTTTCTGAAAATCAGTTACTAATGGTCCTAAAAATAAATCCGATCGCTAGATATTACGTATTTGTTCTAATGCTATATTATATCGTTAAAATTAACATTGTATTATTAAATTACAACATTATAATATTATAACGATTAATCAGAGTTTGGAAAGAACAAGTTTACGAACGCGCGTTCATTACGCCCCACATATTATACTGCACATCCGTAACTATTCGCGAACAAATCGCGAAGAATCTTCCTCATTTTTATCGAATTGGACGTGAACTTGAACGAAAATCATATATTTTTGGTGAATCTCGAACTTTTCGGGACGTTTATCGCCCATATACGGAATATACAGGTTTTGCGGGTAGACGTTAGGTGTTCTTATAATATGACTTTAATATAACATGAACCAAATGTCAAAAATAATTTCGCATTAAAACTGAGCATTTTCGCCACCGTAGTACACATACAAACTGCGTATTCACACTGTACTCCTTTAATATAATATACCCCATTTAGCGTATAATAAGAGCCCACGCGTGATAGGACCCTGCAGTGGCGGCGGCATATAAAGCATCGCCACAATGATGATAATAATATTATTATAATAGTAATAATATTACGAGACCCACGATACTATTATAATTTATAATAATGATAACAATAATAATAATAATAATAATAGATACGCGGTATAATATTATATCGTAACGTGTGTACGTACACAATATTATATTATGCAAACTGACGATTATAAAAGTTTAATAACCCCGCGTGTTTGGTTAATGCGACAATATAATAATTGTATTATTATGACGTTGGTGCCTATATGGCCGTATGGAATTTTAAACGGTTCCGACACATGACGGGTGTCTATATATTATATAATATGTGTATAATACTTGACTATATAATACAAAGGTTGCATCCATTGTGTTTTGCATGATAATGTCATTAACTACTATACGCTGTATAGGAGCCGTTATAATATTACTGTAATTATTAGACTATAGGTTCCTATTATTATTGCATTAGATGTTGTTATTTTTCAACACAGTCCATTGCACTGTTAGAGTTATTCAATTACTGATTTCGCTCATTCGATTATTGTTCATTTACTTGTCGCTGTATAAAAGGTGTCAAAATGACCAATCGTACGGTGTCTCATTTTAGATTACCGTATCACTTTGATTGCCTATCTATCGACCGCGTAGTATCTGTATGATTAAAAACTTTAAACGATCTGGTCGAATACCTAAAACGCACCATTTGGCAATTTAAACATTTTTTTTAAAACTCAAATTAGTTAAGTTAATATGCATGAATAAGAAAAAGTTTAAAGTTGATAACAATTTTTTTTAACTTTTTTATTAAGGTAAGACAAGTTTATTTTTTTTCGCTTGTAGTACTGAGTTGCTTACATTTATTTTTACCAACTCAATGCTATATTGTGCGTAAGTATACAGTATTTCTATATAGTACTTCATTATATGATAAATCTTTTGACATGAAAACATTTCAATTAAAATGTAATAAAATAAAACTAAATCGAAAATAAAATAAATTAACTTATTAAAATGAAAATTTAATTCGTTGATTGAAAAACAATTAGGTTAAGTTAATGTAGTCAAATTAACAGAAATCCAAAGCCTAACTATAGATAACTTAAAGATTTAAATTACGTTAACTTTTTAACTCGTTAATGCCCCATGATAAATTATATTACATTATTCTGTTGCACGTAGGTACTTGACAAAAAAAAAAAAAAAACACTGAAGTTCCTTGAACAATATATTTTCATATCTATTTCTAAACTTATAGTCAACTTATTACTAACAATATATAAATAAAAGTTGTCTGGGACTAAAATTATGTGCATTAATGACAATAGGTTTTTATTAGTATTACATTAGTATTTGTATTATACAGTATTACAATGGTATTAATTAATTATTGCAATGAAATAAGAAAGTTTTTTTTTTATTATTTAAAAATTTACCAGCTTCGATAACTAAGCTGAGATTAGCCAATAAAGTGTTTTGTATAATACACAATATAATACTTAGTGTTATATAATAATGCTATTGTCTGTATTATTATAATATTAAGAAATATATAACAAATCGTGATCTTTAAAATCTCATGCTGATAATTCATTATTGTTACGGCAATAATTATTATGTTGTTTTGGTTATATTATGTGCGTGTAGAATCTTCCTATATGCAATTTGAGAACTTGTAGACGCTCAAATAGCAAAACATATTATACATGTGATGGGCTATAATATAATATTTTCTAATTATTATATTCGTACGGGTCCGGTGACTGGTGAGACTATATTATGGAATATTAGTCATTAAAAGACCGCAGCAAGGCCATTCAGTTTGCTTATACCCTTCGTTTAGAATAAAAATAAATAAAAATAAAAAAAAAATATACAGAATAAAGTACTGTACGTTGTGACATGAATATAAATGAAGTACCTACTCAGAAAAGTGCCACTGACACTCGTATTGTCAACATTTTTATTGTTATACCATGCGTACGTCTGTACATGCGTCGTCGTACGATGAGTGCTCACCAAAACATATAAGCAATGATAATAATATTATCGAGGTGATGGTAATATATTTCGTCGAGCCAAAACGTTACTATTATTATTATTATTATTATTATTATTATTATTATTATTATTATTATTATTATTATTATTATTATTATTATTGCGTTACAGGTTACACATGGTTATACCTGCAGCAGCCGTCGATGTGGCAAGGACGGAAAACAAAACCGTTTAATGGACGTGCAGATTTGTTAAGTAGGTATATAAATTATTACCTATACGATTTAACAACAGTAATATATTATTTTATATTGTAATCTACGAACACCAAATACCACCAAAACAAATTACGATTCGGTTACCTACATTTTTGGTTGTTTATATAATATTACGTTATCACCAGTGGGGCGTTGTTTTGTAAACGAATTGAAAACATTATATAATATAGGTAGTACATTATTTAGGTACTAAGGCCAAAATTGTTTAATAATAATAATAATAATAACAAATATCTGATATCACGAAATAACAATAAAAAATAATACATTTATCTATACCAACGTGGGTAATTATTAAACAAATACTATTATCACCGATAAGTTATGAGTTATCAACGCATTCATTTTGGTAGTATATAACCATATTATATAACATACCTACTATGATAATATTATAATATTTGACTTGCACGAGCCTCAAATGTTATCGAATATTGTATTTGAACTGAAATGTGCTATACAATTCAAAAAAATATATACATGTATGTACCTTACAGACAGAGAATTATTTAAAGTAATGTTGTTCGTCGGCAAATAATGATTTACTACAATAACTATTAAGCGTGTAGGTTATATTAGTTTGAGTTGCCAGTTGTAGGCAGGTAGGTACTTATGCCATACTATTCAAGGTGTGTATTTCACACGAACAATTAATTTGATTCATTTTAGGTAATTTATTTTGATTAGGTATCATAAGATACTCAAAAATAAATACCGTAATGCGAGTGATGCTGATGGTAATAGACTGTTGAGTGACAGTAGAGTTGGAAATGACGTAACCCGTGGTTTGTGTGGATACACTACAATATAGGTGTTTTATGAAATGAATAAACACATAAAATAATGTAAATAACACGGTGAAAAATACAAAACTGGCTCCTGTAAGTTCTCTAGTCGATGTTTCATTTATTTACCAAGTAATCCAACGGTAGTATGCAATATAAGAAAATTAGTTTACTAATCACTATCATGGTACAGATTCATATTTATATAAACTTAACCTATCTACCTATTTTATTATTATTATTATTATTATTATTACTATTGTAATATTGTATATGTGTGCGACTATAGGGGCTGCAAACGCGCGCATTGTTGTCATTTTATTTTTTCAAACTATAAGAAAAAAGTAATTTTCTTTTGTTTTTAAAAGGTGTGAATATAATTTTTAAAATTTGTTGTACGCAGACGATTGTATGCATGTAGGTAGATATTATAGTACTTCATGTTATCGGTGTATGCACAAAGTAATGTTCGCAGTTTCATTTTACATACTTTAATATAGTTTAATGAAAACAATATGATACCGTAAAATATGCCAAACGGAACTTTTGCAAAATCAAGATGTATAAGTCAAAAGCTATTAGTATTTCTTGTTACCGATATTTATTTATTTTGTACAAGTTCAAAGTGAACTTTGATTAATTTACATGAGTTTGTATGGGATACTCACTCTTCAGTAAACAAGATGATTCCAAGTGTTCTGTGTTATGTTTAATACCATAATTGTCTTAGATATGCTTTTAAATTATCATCTTTATAATTATTACGTATTGTATTGTAACAATAAATTTACAAAAGTTCCATTTACGACTTAAAAGTCCATTAGTTTAACTTCTCAAATTTGAAAATATTTAAAATCAATGGTGTTCTCTGCTTACACGAAATTACAATTAATAATACGATAGCTTTATAATTATTCACGATTTAAATTTATTCCAAAATCATTTAAATTTTTGAATAACGTATAATTAATAATTATTCGTGTATACACCCCGTATATAAGCAATATACATATTATCCAAACTAGAAAAATTTTTTATAATTTAAAATTGAATTAATTATCTGCGGCTTTGTTTTTAGTATTGGGCTTGACACGATAAAAAACCACATTACTTAATCGCTGAAAAATTAATACTATCAACATATATATATTAAAATATTATATTATAATATGTATTTGTGTCAATGTATTCAAACCACGTGAAAAAAACTGGCAATCAGCCTCGAGATATATCGTAATCGTTTATAATTTCTATCTATTCTTCGTGGACCCGATAAAAAAAATAGCATACAAATCGTTAACATATTGCAATACCGAATATTCGCGAACCCGATTTTCGTTCAACTACCGGTTTTGTTTTTAACATCATAATGGGAGTTAGTATAATGTCCCGATATGTATATAATTGTACATGCTTGTTACATGTCACACGACTTTTTTCAAAACAATTTGTATTTAAAATCCGATTTATTCAATTAAATAATCCTGTGTAGGATGACACCATTTATTTATTTGTGGTTTACCGTATATGACTTATTTTTTAATTTTTTTTTTTGCAGTGTTTTTATTTTTGTTTTAGTCATTCTGGTTTTTAAATGCCAACACATGTTTTGAATTTCATATTTGGATGTAAAATTTTTTTTATTTTAAATGTCGATATTATTTACAGAAACACGGAGTATTATCGAATCAATAATTATTATTTATTATTTATCTAATTATTAGTATTTAAACTGTATACGGGAGAAATGAGTGGCAGGAAAACCCCCGAGGTTCACACCTTTACTAGTACATAAGACGTTGTTAGTAAATAATACATTTTTTGTTAAATAGGTATTGGATATAGTATATTTACTATAATTATTACATTCTCGGATTTTACATGAATAATTTTGAAACACGTGCAATTTACAATTTGGTTAGCTGAAAATAAACTTCTAATTTAAAAATGTAATACATTATAAAAAAAAAAATGGGGGTAGTATGTTTTCACTCTGCTGCACTGTATATGTATCGAGTGTACCATGTCCTTGAGTCAAACACTGTAATGGATGTAGTGTCTTTAAATTCAATGATAAATCATTAAATACGAAAAAAAGATTTTAAGCGAAGACGGCCGTCAGACTACGTTACTAAGTTGGTATACGTTATAAACTGAAAGATGAATTAGTTTTAGCCAAAAATATTGCATTTATTATATTGTCAATATTTAATTATTATAATAGCATGTATTCATATCATATATAATTTTTATTGGGGGACGGAGTGGCCGAACGGACCAAGACGTCGGTTGCGACGCACACCGGCGCTGGTTCGATACCTCGGTCACGGCCGGCATTTTTCTTCGGGCAAGTCACGGTGTTCGGAGAACAAGTGCCGCCATCCCCCACCCGGGCATAGCAGATACCTACAAATCTACAGTACCCTCCCTACAGTACCACAGTCTAATGACCTAGTAGCTGAGACCTTAATAACCCTATTAAAAAAAAAAATTGTTATTGCATTTGGAGTCAACTTCAACTTGCTGTAGAACGGTGTGAATATAACTTCATTATGTAAATAGGCAATTGCTTAAAATTTAACTAAATATTTCAAAAATTTCATTGCGGACCCATTTAAAATATATTAATAGGTACGTAAACATTTTGATTCCCGATGATTCCCTTTTTTAAATAACAACAGACAATTCTTCATTTAAATTTCTAATTTAAACACAATTTTACTTTTATATTTTTATATTTTTATTGGTTTTGTATGATGTATGAACTATTAATGAAGAACATGTTAATACATTTTCAAGTCTATGCTAGGTATACAAATTGAACATTTTATAAATTATTAACTATAAAATAATTTTCTCATTTTACTATTTTAGTAATTTTGACAAATTTAATTAAAAATTGAGTTTGTAAAAAACTGGTTTTGCTTAGAAAATTCCCGTTTTCCTTTATTTTTTTTTTTTGTAGTTATTCCTGGAAGTTTTGGTAAATTACTGTGATTTTTATACTTTTGACCCCCTCAATATCAACTAGATCTAATTTGCTACTAGAAACAACGTAGCAACGTAGTAACGTTTCAACGTTGAAAAGTTAAGCATTTTTACTGATTAAAACGGTGATGACAGAAACAAAAAATAAGTAAATAAAAAATCACACACAAACATTATCGTAAAATCGATCGTTTCACTCAGAATCTTAAATGGTCAAACATTTAATTTTTTGTAAAAAGTTACTTAATTATCATATAATTATACTTTTATAATATTATGGATATGTAGTTACCCATAATTTATGATACAGATTTTTTTCTCCTGCAATGTAGTTTTATACAGACATGCGTTCTTTAAAAGTCACCCCTGTAAACTTACCAGCGCAAGGCTGTCAACATTTAAATCAATCTAATAAATTTGTTAGTAAGTTGTTTGAGATTGTTAAACAACTTTCAAAGTTTGTTAGACTTTATGTTGAAAGCTAGACAACAAGAAGATAGCATCGCAAAAATTAAGTATTGTGATGAAAATAAAGTCCAAAAAACTTTGAAAATTATATAATAATCTCTAACAACATACTAATTCATAACTCCTAATTGTTAGATTGATTTGAATTTTGAACGTCGACTATTAATCTTGAGCTGGTAAGTTTACAAGAGTTTAAAAATCGTGACTGTAATCTAAGACTTCTTGCAGTAATTTCTTAATAACAAGTTGATTTTTCTAGCTGCAAAACGATGATTTTTTTTTTTTGAATATATTATGACAATCATTGTATGAAAACACATTTACTAGTACAAATAAAATTATGAATATTTTAATGAAAAATTAACGTAATTATTACTTAAAAAGTTATATTAGAGTAAAAATGTATGTAAAACACGTCAAATTAGTACGGACAATTCTTGCAAAAACAATTTTATTATACCCACTTATATATTTTTTTAATTTGAGCAGACAGATAAGTATAAATTACCTGTGTGAAAACAAATTTTTTAATATTATACTATATTATTGCTGATTGTACAAGATTTTTTTTAAATATTTTTTAGCACGTTGAAACTTGTATGGAGGTAATTATAATATAATGTAAATATTGATGTGTGGTCACTGCAGCGAAGCCAAACACAATGAATACGCTAAACTTGCCTCACAATTTTGCATCATGTTTACGATACAGTTTTGTACTTGCATTATTATTAACTCATAATATACCTTACCTATTCAAATTATAAATACCTATGTTGCATTAATCACCCTATATGTCAATTTGTGATACGGTTTGTGATTATTATTTACTTTAGAGTCAATATCAGAAATTTGAAATAAAAATAAATTAATACTCTTTAACTACGCTATGGCATAAAATCTTAATATCAATTTAAAACATAATATACATTTTGTTGATACTACAAGCCTGAAAGCAAGCAGTATTTTAATTTTAGTAAATATTAAATTTACATTTCTAATCTTTTTATTGTATTATTTTTAATTTATACTAAAAATATTAAATTATTAGGTTACGTATCGAAAGTTTCTTAATAGTTATATATATTCTCAGATCATGGAAAATTCAAAGCTATCTTAATCATTGGCTGAAGCGGAAATTCTGCTGAACCCAGACTCTATATTGTCTACTATCAAATACATTCATTGAAGCTACTAATTAAACTATATTATCTGTTCATTGATCATTAAGTTGTGCATTTCATGTAATATGTGAAGATATATGTAAACTGTGTAAAATGTCATGCATGTGTGAATCTCTGTGAATCACTCCTTAGAAGGTGATGCGCGTGGGTTAATTATTTGTTCCGGTTGATATTTAATATGCTATAATTTATTTTTGTTAATTTTCCATATCCCATTGAGTAATACTATCTTTTAGTAATAATTTTCGCACAATCACATATTTCAATATTATTGAATATTCACAAACTTTTTGTCTTATAATATTGTATAAACATGATACATCAAGTGCCGTTCTTACAATGTCCAGTTAAGTGTCGATTAAGACTAACTGTCAACATTCTATCGGAAACATAAGTCGTGTGACAACTGTCATCGTCGTTTCACCATCCTACGTACCTTCATCAGCGACGATGACGACGAATCAGTGGACGTTAGTATACTGATCGAAAATGCTGACTTTAAATCGATGACGGATAATGGTTGGCAGCCGTTGGACGACTTGCAGCGGGCCGATGATGTCGTGGTATCAGGTGGTTACCAGGTGTACCCATTAACTGGCAAGACTGCCAATCATGTCGTCGGACGTCCATCTGCGGTCGTGAAGTTGGTGAGTCTGCTTAATGTGTTATTGTGCGGTAAGGCCGTCTCGGTCAATCTCCGAACATCTCGTCGTGACAGTCGACGAAACAAATCGCTACTCCAACCACTTGCACAGTCGATTAGTCTTTGATCCCCACTGGCCCTATCGTGTACCCATTCGATGTGTTCAGCGTGTCGCGTCCTCTCCTACGTCCGCATAAAACAATTCTTTTGATTCTATAATAACGCCTATAGTGGTGAGCTTAGGGAAGACTTTTTCATGGAAAAGGAAGACGTTACAATGGAAATTGTTTTACGTGCCTAGGAGATGATGTAGCACGCCAAGCACGTCGAATGGTTACTCGAGGCGGCCAAGTGAGGATCGTAGACTGACCGGCTGTGCAGGAAGTTGTAGTAACGGTTTGTTCAACGGCTCACATCCTTAGTGCCCATGCCAGAGTCTCCCCTCTTCCCACATCTTACACCAGCTCACTGGTGCCTATCGAAACCGACTCCTGGAATGGTCCTTGACCCGAAATCGTTTATGATAGGCCAATTGTCGAACAGACTTCACGGCAAGTTACCCAATCAATTTGTTCTGTGATGGCCCTAAGCAGAAACTCAAGCACGTCCAAAGCGATGTAGGTTAGCTGTACACATGCGATGACGCCCACTGCTGTGAAATATGCTGAAACGTTGCAGTGTGTGTGATGACAGTCCACATGGATGTTTGATTCCATGGTTTTACAATGGTGGCATATCATCCGACGATGATTAGAAGTTTGAGTTTCCTGAGTGAAAGTTTCGAGCCTTCACTCACCTAAGCGTTTTTTGCTCTAACAGCGTTTCCAGAATGCGGACGACTGTCAGCCGTGGTGAGGCAATTGTAATAATTACACAAAGCTTTGCCGATAGACTTACAGATGCTATGAAGATGATTAAGACTCTTAAATCTGCAGTTGTCATGATGATCAGTTTGCAGTTATGTACTTCTTTTGCTCATTTAATATTATTAAAATAGGTTAAAAACTTTAAATGTATATGATTTTATCGAATATCTAACCGTTGTTTTTTTTCACCGTATTTTTATGTATCTTTCTACATCTACGATAATATATTATGCACGAATGACTGTGATCAAATATTGCAGATAGCTAAAAAAATACTTCTAATAGTGATTTGTTAAAATATGCGAATCATCTAATGTTTCACGTCCGTTGACATATTATATAGAAACTTTTGCATCAGAAATGCAATGTAAAAGAATTTATAAAAGAATTTATACAAGAATTTATAGAATTTAACACATATTTTTTGAAAACTTGAAAATGGATCATTGGATAAGTATTCAACCTTCAATGACTAAAATTATGACACACTGCAAAACGAAAGTAAAAACTGTGCAGTGACATTAAATTGTTAATAATATAGAAATTTACTATACGATTATTGTGCTTTAATATTAATGCTGTTATGTATATTATATAATGTACCTATATTTAATAAATAACCTATTTAATATCTATATAGAACTAGTGTATATTTCAATGTAGGTTTTAGTTTTTTTTTTTTTTATTAGTCTAGAGCCCGATAATTGAGGCTGTGGGGGTTACGGTTGTAATGGTACACTTTGGCCATTGGGTGGTTTTTTTTTCAATTGTGTGTGAGGCTACTGTAGATTTTTGGTAAACACATGTGTTTGGTTTTTGACAGACTTTCAAATTGGGCACCAGTAGGTTTCTGCCATGCCTGGTTGGGGAATGGCGGCCTCTCTCTCTAGACAGTTGCCTGCCTAGAGAGGGGTGCCACCCGTGGCCGAGATTCGAACTGCAGGCGACAGTACGCGTCGGAACCGATACCGTAGTCCACTCGGCCACTCCGTCCCCCGATTTTAATATTACCTATTATTTATTTATGTAATACCTATCACATGGAGACACATTATTTTATATTTATATTTAATTATTTCACAGTATAATATATTTTGAAATAATAAAATAAATCTACTATACTAATAAGCTGTCATTATTGTATTTATATTTTATTATATTTTGTTATTTACTTATAATTAAACAATAATTAACATCCACAAGGGGTAAAAACATACATTCAATTTCTTAAATAATTAATACAACAATTCGATACATCGAAGTACAATTAACTAAATACGAGTATTTACCATTTAAATTGTGTTATTGGATCAAAATTATAATCGAAATTAACTAATTCGTTACCCAACTCAGATAGGTGGCATATCTTATTTTTATGTACATAACTCCTAGAATGATATGGAACATGAAAACTGGACTTATTTCGTGGCGTTATATATCGTAGCGTTTATTAACTTGTACAATGTACAATGTAGCTGAACACTTCAGAATACTTCCGATGAGTAGCTAACGAATAACGATACTAGACCAATGCGGTTAAGAATATTTAAGATATAGATATCAATAAAGCCCATTTTATAAAAAAAATATATGTATGTAAAACACATTATTTTGTACTTTCTCAAGGTTATCGAGTAGACGAGACTGAGACGGGATCCAAACCTTAACAGACCCAAATTCTAAATTAGATCTCAGCAATGAAGAGCAGTAAGACAATGTATATCTTATAAAAATATAACAGTTTCTCATAATTAGTTAATAATTTAACAAACAAACTTCATAGATATTTCATAAGTTCAAATTTGGATGAAATTTAATATTTAAACGAAGAATTAAAATTTTAGTTATCTATTTTTTTTAGTTTAAGTTTAAATATAGTATTCGTAGGTTGGTACTTGAAAACTTTTGAAGTATATTATCATATTTTTTTGCACACAATGACATTTTCAAATATTTTTTTTTCGGTAAATATTATTTCAATCCATCGTATTTCTAATAGTAAAATAAATTATGACTTTAATAGTAATATTATAACATATATTTAGTAGTTAGTGATATAGACTGACAAACCGTCTTCGTTCAGAATCGTTTTAAGTATACACTATACAATGATTTGATATGATTGGTTTTAAATTTAACACGATATCCATTACAATGACCCATTTGACACCTACTGTACGTAGAACGGTACCCACTTGCGAAACCCTTTTTAATATGAAAAAAAAAATAACAAAACGCTTTTGAATCAGATAAATCTAATGTTTCTATGACTTATGTCATAAAACTATAAAAGCAATTTTAATTTCATTATTATCAGGTATTAATAAAATGTGTTCGTAGGTAGTTATTAAAAAACATGTAAGGAAATATACACTTATAATAATTAATATATTACAATCGGATAATTTTTAAACACTTATTTATTATTTATGTGTTTAGTATTAACAATTTTAACGGGAAATTAAATAAAACACTTCTTACGTGCTTTACCAATCAGCAACTTATTAATTCACGGCCTTGGATTTTCGATTACAGGTAGTCGATAGGTACAACGTTTTAGTAAAATGTGTTTAGTATTATTTAAAATATAATGATGGAATATAATACTTATTATGATTTATAATGCAATGAAATTCAATTTTACTTTTAGTGTTTCCTAGAATTATTATTTATAATTGTGATTTTTTTGCATACAAATAGATTTTTACTTCCAGACAGAAATACAAAAAAAAAAATGTTATTTTATATTGTTTGAAATGTTATTTACATCCAACATAAATAATAAGTTTTTTTACTACACAGTTTTCATGACATTTGATTGTATTTCTATAAATGTTTGGTATCAGTATAATAATATATTTGAATAACATTTTATATATTCTCAAAATATTAATAAGTTGCGAATAATTCCTGACTATGCAGACTAAAGGACGAATATTTATTAACTTTTACCGTCCCAATTTAATTTTGAAAAAAAACATTTTCTTCTTTTTTTTTTATTTACCTAAAATGATTTGTTATTACTAATAATGTCGTCATTGTATTGTAAAATAATAATTACCAGTTGAAATGCTTAAACGTTAAAAATTATTACGGAAAATATACGATGCACACCTATTGTATTCAAATGGATGTCATCCAAGAGTTTCTTGAACTACATTTACATGATGCAAGTTAATTTAAACCGAACAGTACAATTGTTTGCGAGTGGTGGCTAATTTGTATTGTTTTGGTTATTGTATTATGGTCACATATTATGATATTCATATTATTATAATTATTATATTTTCGAGACAAGAACCGCATTGACATTTTTAACATCCAAAAAACATAAGAGTAACAAATTCCGTAAACACGCGTGGCCTTATTTTAGATCGCATGCTAGTGTACATTTTATGCATATCTTTCTGTAGACAGAGTCGATCCACAGCAGCGTAAAATATAAAACAAATTAATGTTATTATTATGCTTGTATAAAGTTATAAATTAATATTATAGTACAGCTGGTGTGTCTCGACTCGGTGCTGTAACTACCTAATATATTCTAGACGATTCAAATATAAATATAATAATTCAATCGTCATAATATTTTAATAACATCCAAAACACTTTATACGGACAAATTAATGATTATTCATAGATGTATAATAATGTCATCGCGCATAATATATATATTGAGAATTATTTTGAAGTTGGTGACCAAAATGTAAATAATATAAATTGAGGCGGGAAAGGGATGTGTATAAGCGGTAAGCCTAATTAATTTTCCCGGGAAAAGGGCCAGGGAGAAATGTATACAGGATATATGAATAATATGCTTATGCCCACTGAGGTAGGGGTGGGGTCACTTTCAACGAGGTGATAGGAGAAAAGGAACGATATTCGGAGATTGCATCTGTGACATTGTTAATAATATGTCGGTTCGCCGCGCATGTCACGGTTGGATGGTGTTGCCTTTGAATGTCGCCCATAGTATCGAGGTGCCCTAACTTAACCAAACTTAACATGAACAATAACGGTGACCATCAAATCGGATTTCGGGACCTACCAAATATATATATAATTATTATATAAATGTATTACTAGACTAGTTGTTCACAGGGCGTAAATTATTCGGCGTACGTTGTTTATTGTCGGCTCAACCATTGAACCATGCCGAGAATGAACGTCGTCAAGCAAATAGAAAAACTCGCGAAATTAATAATAACTATTACATCATAGTGAAAATTCATCAAAGACGATTGCATTTTATATTGAAAACAAAAGCAAAGCGTTTATTAACCATCTTGGTATTGTAATAATTGCAGTTGATACAAATAATAATGTCATTTCTGCGATGATAATAATATATTTTAGTTATTTTAATAATATTCTTTGTATAAAAGGTAACTAAAATAATATTGTTTTAATAATTAACTGCGATTGCGATTTGAGATCATATTTATACAAATTATGATATTAGTTTGCAGTAAATTTATAAAAATAAATAAAGTATAAATAGTATTGAACATTTTAATTAATGTTTTAATAACTATAACACAATAAAGTTTATAAGCATTTTAGTATTTTACTTGCATCTATTTTTGTCAATGAACATTTAAAATCCATATACGTCATAAATAGTAATAATTAATACCATAGATAAAGAACAATGCATTATTAGAACCCAATTCCTAGTGAAAATTGGTTCTTGTTGCCTACTCAATGCTATTTTTTGTGGTAAATCAGGAAATATTTTAGATTCCTAGAGCAAGATGAAAGCGCTGAGAAGTGGAGTGAAGAGTTCCAACCAATCGAAAGACTTAGGTACCTTCTTATACAAAATGCATTTGTGTTTTCCACACTATTTTAAATGGGTTTCTGTTTTTCATAACTTTACAATTATTGTGCAGTCGTTATCTGTTGTATAAGACTAACAGTTGATAGGAAAATAAAAACCATTTATAAATAGGTATACCTTTACAATATTTAAAATTTTTACCATATTTGAGCATTTATTAATCGGTATGTAAGCTCGTGAATGCCGAACAATATTGCCGGTTTTAAAATAACATTAATTTATCACTACTACTTATTACATACTTTTGTTCCGAGGTATTACTAATGGGTAATTTCCTCTTGCACTTGCATCATGCAGTTTAATAAATATGCGACGTTATCAATTTTACTCACTAAACATATTTAAATATTGTAATACACAATATGTATTCCTAATCAAATCGGTTTTATTAAAATATTTCTACTTAAAAACTTTAGAGCATGGTTGACGCATAGGACGACAGTTGTTGTGCATATTTTCTGCAGAATGTATTTTCACATTTCCTTAAGCGTTTAGAACCATTAGAAATTCAAAATTACATTGTAGTAGGAATTACACTGTTATACTACTTATTATATACATATTTTACTGTAGGTACATATTTTAATAATTGATAGCAACATAGTTTTAACTTTGATGTACATAATTTTACCGTAACAATAGGATTCTTTTTAAACCTATACTCCAGGAGAGAGGCTTTCCTCTTTTGCCTTTGAATGGCACGTTAAAAATGTTCTCAGTAATTCTCGTTTGACATCAAACTAGATTTCTACCACGCGCAACAACATTGGCATACTAAAATCTTATACACGTTTTGTTGTCGATTTGGTAACGTCAAGATTTAGTTTCTGTGGTTTTATTCACGCAATAATGAAAAACCATTAAATTTAAGTAAACTTATTGGTGTTCAGCCATTTCAAGTCACAACTGGAAAGTCCCATTAAAGTAATAAAAAAATCATGTTTCAATATTTTACATTTCTATTTATATTATGCATATTTAATAAAATTATTTTATGATGTAGTATTTTTTCTTTTTCCCGAAAATTGAATGTTTATACTTTATTAAGTAATCAATTTACAATTAATTACCCGACTAAAATATGTATTTTGTAGTAGGCTATACTATTTTCGAAGGGCATAGGTGGAGATTGAATACTTACGGGAGCCTTAACCTTTCAAAATATAATACTTCCTAATAGTTCTCTAGATAGTTTAACAAATATTATTATATTATTATAGCTTGTACCTAATATTGGACGAGTTGTTTTTATTTTGAAATTATTTTTGAATACATTATACTATTTTATTTGAACATTATCATTACCTAACAATCTACCCAATGGCCCACTTTCCTAAACGTGAGTTCAATGTACATAGGTATTAAAAATGAATTTTTTACGTTCACTTATTGGATTTTTAATAATGTTAGAAAAGTAGACGCCAGACACATCTTCATTAGCCTCTCCGGGTCTTTCTCCGCCACTATGAGATTATTTTTTATATAATTATCAGATCCTGGGCTCAATATGTCAAATTGTTTTTATTTTTTTTATGGACGTCAAAACATTAATAAAAATATTTAACTTTTAAAAATTAAAATATATATGTATGCAAACATTATGAAGTATTATGCATTTCACTTTATTTTTTAACTTAAACCAACCACGCAAACTATACATATATTCATAGCGAACTAATATCTAATAAGCTCACTATGAAGTAAAAGTAAAAACACAAAGTTTTTCACATTAATACGATTATTATATTAAAATCTTAAACATTTATCTAAACGTATTTTAATAAAAAAAGCAAACCGAGGAACACGCTCTTCTATGTTTTAGATTTCGAGTGTACCTCGTCATTGAGAAAAACACTGTTGTAATTATGAACGTGTTAAATTTTATTTCAATGAAAAATGATTTCATTCAAAAACTGATTTCTAAGGACATTTTATGATATATTTATATCCTTGTATAATGTCGCGTTATTATTGCGTTGTTATTCAATAAAATTTTGTATTTACTACTATTTAGTTTTAGTTTTCCTCAATTATAGGTACAGCAATACCAACGTACCATAACTAGATATAATTTACAACCAAAAACAAACCTCAAAGTTGAAAATTAAAGCATTTTATTTAATCCAAACCGTTAGATAAAAAAAAATAGTTTTAATAAACAAATAATTTAGGAAATGTGTATACATTTATCGCTTCAGTCAGAATCTAAATAAGATAGGTGAATGAATAGAAAAATACAAATATCGATAGCAATATTGATGTGAATTAAATTATAAAATTAATGAGATGTAACATTAAAGCGAAATAATTTGAAATGGTCTTACCGTCTTACCATCTTACTGATCACCGATGATATTTTTACTAGTTCCTAGTGATTACATTTCATTTCATACCATGGTAGAAAATAATATTCAGCAATTAGTATAATTAAATTATTTAAAATATTTTTAACAATTAGAATTATTTTAATATTTATTTACTTACAGCCTACAGGTTACTTCTAACCTTAAATGTCCAAAAGAATAAATATTGGTTATATAGTTTATTAAAAAACTCACATATTTATAAAAACAATACAATATCATAGTTCCACTCAGAATCTAAAATAATTTACTAATTAACTTAGATACTTACATAAATGTATTTAATATTATTATTTTTTTTTTTCATTATAGGTAGTGAGTAAATTGAAGAACGCGATTTAAAGATTTAATGACTTAATATCACGCTACCCTATAGGTGTCGGAGCCGATGCGTTCATAATACAACACCTTGCACAGGAACACAACTCTCACGCACGTAAAATAAAATTTTGATACTTATATATATATATTTATTTTTTTTTGAAAGATAAAAGACTTTATGCAGGTCACGTTGGACTCTGATTTTAAAAATAATATTTTTATAGGTTGTAATAAATGTATAATATATCACACATTTTTAAACAGGGATTGAAACCGGTTAACCAGTTTTCTAAAAAACCGGTTAAATCCGCGGTTTTTTCATATTCGAACACAGTTCAATACCGCAACCGGAACTAAAAGCTTTAAAACACCGGTTAATAAACCGTAACTGAAACCTAAGTTTTTAAAAAGCCATTTACCAGACCTAAACCGAAACTATAGAATTGAAAAACCGTTCTTAAAACGGATTGTAATTTAAAACTTACATTGGTTTCTTCGAATCGTATAAAGTTAATTACATATATTATTTATAATTCTAGTTAAAACGAGTATTTTTATGCGAAGAAAATAATTTGTTTGAATCCCGATGCTATTACTGATTATTACGAAATATTAATAGGTAATACGAATATTATTCAATTTGTTTTTTATATTATTACTATACTTATTTATTCAAAATTAAAATTAAAATATCACAATAATTCTTTGTTCACCCCTATGTGGTTGTGGTTATGGCGCTATGCGCGTCTGTATTGTTGTTATTTGAATTATTTGTGTGTATTATTATTTATTAATATTATTACAATTGTTTCGTATTCAACTGATCTGCGTCTTTTCTGCAGTCATCAATTGCTTATGTAATTATCATCAGTCTCCTCGGTGTGTCCCCTGAATTACAAATGTGTATACCAAATCTTATAACGAGTATTTGAATCTTAACAGTAAACCTTTTTTTAATAGCAATCTTTTCAATAGTCCAATACACTGTTTTTAGTATCCATTTAAATTAATATTTTGTTCAAATATCACCAACATTAATCACATAACAAGAGATTTATTATACTGTAATATAGTGTGACCGTTATTATAAATTACAATTAAATATTCAATTAATTATGTAATCGAATAATGATCTTAACCATATGTTGTATTCAAAAGTAGGTACAACGTATTAAAGTTAACAACACGAGATCAGTTCTGCTGAACGTAAATTTGCTATAATATGTATGTATTTACACTAATTATACAAATCTGGAATATCTTAGGGCATTAGGGTCAACCCTTAATAGTTAATAGATAGTAAAAATCGGGTCTACAGTTATTAGGTAAAGGAATACCGATAAATTTGAAAAACCTTTTTTGAAATTGAAACCAAAACCAAAAAAAATGAAAAACCGATATTAAAACCTAAACCAAAACTAGAAAATGTAGAAAACCGAAACTGAAACCGTAACCGTTAAATTTTGAAACGGTTTCAATCCCTGTTTTTAGGTATTTTGAAATGTATTTCGTTTTCCGTTATTTAAAATTAATTCAAAAATTAAAATCCAATACGACCCAAATATAGTTTTTTCTTAAAAAAAAAAAACCATTGACATCTCAATATCATTAATAAATAGCTTTATCTGACATGCTAAATACTTATATTAAAAAAATTTTATTTTTTATATTGGCCACTCGCTAACTACAAATAGTGTAGCAATAATAAAAATAATAATATCAACGGTATTGGATATACAAATAACTTAGCATTGTGAAAACATAGCAATCCACCTATAATCTAAGTAAAAATAAAAATAAAATATTTATTAATTTTATTCAGACTAAGTGTCGGCAATTGGTACATTGGCTGATTATTTAATTTTAATATACCCAGTAAAGAAATACCTGATACATAATATATTGGTATACGAAATTTTGATGATGACGTGTAATGAATAATAAAACTCAAAAAGTGTGGTTGAAAAATGTTAAGGATAATAATATTATTGTACTTATATAATAATATAAGTGTTACTTTTCGAAAAACCGTTTCATAACCATTTCTGAATTCGATTACTGCGTCAAATCGCTCACGAAATGCCAAAGTGCAACGATACCTACCTACGTCCTACATTATCTTCCACGAGCACCCTCTATGTAAATTAGATTCAATGGCGTATAAAACCATAGTATGTGGAATGCACAATATACACACAGTGTAAACAACAGATCGTTTTGGAATTCGTTATCGAAAACATGAGTGATTAGATAAAAAATACATAATAATAACCGCTTAAAGCAAACAAAACATGTCAATAAATAATAATGTTCCTAAACTGTAGACTTTTTTTGTTTTTTTATTTATTACCAATAACACTATAAGTACCTACACGGTTTAATACCATAAAAAAAAACTATAATTCAGTGCATTTCACATAGATAGGTTATAATTTATGGTTTTGATGCCCTAGGTAAAGCTATAACGACGTCTATTTTACTTATTGCCCACCTTTGAAAAAATAACCTGAAACAAACCATTATTTGTATAAAAAAACTTTTTTCAATAATTAAATACTTAAAAACAATCAACATTTTATACATACATATCAAATCTTGTTTCATGCCTAGTCATCAAATAATTATTTAGTCTACAAACTTAAGAAATAACACGTGCATTGTTAAAATAAATTGATTTCTATGACCAATTGTCTAGAAGCTGCACCACTTAGTGTTTTAATCTTTTGGTGACTTAAGCGATACATTTTAATACCTATTTCATTGTTTTTATAGTATGAACAAATTATGACACTAAATTAAGGAAGTAGAATAATTATCAACCAAAGTTCAAAACATTTAATACAATAATCTACAGCTATTGTATAGGTAGTTAAACCATGATACACCTTAGCAAAACAAGATTTAAGAATAATGTCAAAATTAATCATATAGTGAGGTCGATATATTACCCTGAAATACCCTGAAAAAATAAATTATCTATTAAATAAATTGTTAAAATGTAAAATATCTAGGTACTGACTAACTTATAGTAACCAGTAATAAATTAGATTCGTACATTTAAATAGATAATTTCAAGCGATATAGTAGGTGCATCATGTGTGTCAAGTGTTAATCATATCATAGATTACATAAATAATTTTATACTATTGAATGTGACTAAATCAATACTATTATACCAAGTATGATAACAAAATTGAAATCATACATTTAATTAGGTATCAATAATAACTAAAAAATATTTATAAATTATTAATAAAATAATCTTGACTTTTACATAAATTCGCGATAATATGATAAAAAATATTAATTTCTTTTTATTGACGACGGACGACATAATAGTGTTTAAAAATACATTTTAAAAAAAATGTAAGTAATCATAATAAAACCAATATGAATGTAATCTATGCAACTTGGATCTTGTGCATTGATACTTTTATGTATTCATTTTTTATTGTTGTTTATTGTAGGTACCCCTAACCTCTATAATATATAATATTACGCCATATCTACATAATAATTTATAAAAAGCGCAAGTTATGGCTTGAATACATATTATTTAATATTTAAAAATGTACAAGATAAATATTTGTGTTGCGTATATTCAAATGAATGGACCCCCCCCCCTCTCCCTAAAAAAACCACTAAAATATCTTCGCTTTGGATTCGTTCCTGTAATTTTACACAGACAAACTGTATACCTATACACATTATAACCGTATGCATGTTGACACAACACTTCTATATTTTCTATTTCATTTGCTTTCTTTGTTAGAATTTTTTGGAGTGCGTTTTTTCGGTAAATACATTTTTTTGTGTGCGGCAAGGGAATGGTTAAGCGAGATCAATATTATATTATATAATATATAATATTATATATCATATTGATAAAAAAAAATATAACATTGAGAAATATCGGTTGAATTACAAATTATATAATGAGGAGCTATAGAAGTGTGTCTGGCAAAAATACAAGACTTAAAGCCATCGTGTGGAGTACTATATGTGCAATATATTTATATATCTTGTTAATATTTAGGTTGCTGGTTTATAATAATAATTTATTATGTGTTAAAAAAAAAAAAAAATGTAACTCGAGTTTATTCTCAACTAATATTGTCATCATTTTATCGATACCTCAATATTGAATTTACTAAATAGTGGTATGCATTTGAATAATATTTATTTCTTAAACAAAAATGCTCACATAAGTAAACACATGGCAAGTTCACACGAAAAAAATGACGCTAAGTACAAATTGTATGGTTGGATATACTTCGTGCTACACCATCGCTAAGCAACGTATTTATATTACATTTAAATTAATTAAGTAACATTAATAAATATATTAGGTTTTAAATAATGGCATTTTAGTGTAACTTATAACCTACATAATATTATGTACATTGTACTTGTGTTATTTAATTTTAAAAAAATAATTAAAGTGAGCCAATGTGTTAGTTTGAGTAATAGACATTTTTTACTGTTTTTAGTCGAATAATAGTTTATTTAACATTTTCGAAGCATCGAATTAATTCTAAAATTGTATTATTCAAGTAAAAAAAAAAAACGTTATGATTTATTTATTTAGCAATACTTTATTGTCTACATAGAATGATTCAAAATAAGATACAATAATCAATATAGATTGTTGATAGAAACATGTAACATTTTTGATAACTAGATTTACGCATACGTCAATTTGTATCTAGTCCATCTATAGTCCATAGAGATCATTATTATTTTGAGCAATTTCATTATTTAATTATGCAGGTACTTACCTAAAAGTATAACACCTGTTGTAGACATCAGCCCTTCTTGTGCGTACGTTTTGGTGGGTACAATTATTAGTAAACAACATAATATTATAATTTTGTATTTTCACTATAGATACTGATCGATTTAGAAATAACCTAGTTCTTACTGGTTTGTAGATAGATAATAAGATGATTATGTTTAAATAAATCAATGTTTCCCACAGAGTACCTAAATAAGTGTTACAAAATGTTCCTGAATATTTAAGATTTTTATTTTTTCATATTATCCATAATACCCTATGACTCACGAACAGTTTTGTTATTACATTGGCATCAGCTGTTTATCATAAATGATAGATCTAACAATACAGTGTTAATAACACTTTGTTAGTTACATTATATTTTTGGTGTACAACGTCCTCTAAAAAATGTTGAGGGGCGCGAGGTGCAAATTCGAGTTTTTATTCAAGGAATGGGTAATATTTTTCACTTGAACTGTTTGGGCGGTTCGTTAATTAGTCGTTTTTATAACACAAGGTATAATATTCCATGGTATATACCATAGTATACATACATAATAGTATTATGTTATGGTTGTCTCCTATATATGCGTTCACAAATTACGAGAAGGGTTTCTCGTGGAAATTCTCTCTATTGTGAGTTGTGACTGTGTAAATTGTACGCGTTTGTCGAGAGGGGGGGGGGGGCTTTGCCCTCACACCAGCACTAAAATCTTTTTAAACAGTTTATTTTTTTGTGAAACGCGAAATAACTGCAATCATGATATACGAAAGAATCAAATGCAATACCAGCAGGGGTTGTGTGTGTGTGTGTGGGGGGGGGGGGGGGGGGTCAGCATCTGTAATGTGATAAAATATACTATACAGTAAAAACGATAAAAACCAGTAAAACCCTTTCATTATATTTACGGGGAACGCTTATCATAAATACGCGATACTCCCGTATAATATATAAAATAGAACAAATACGAAGTGTGCCGCGTATGTATATTAGTAAATATATTATACACTAAAACTACTAAAGATACATACACACGCATATATATATATATGTGTGTAATATTATGTAGGTATATGCTTATTTTATTAAAGTATTAGGTTCCTTGACGTATATACATCGTCACTGTACATTAATTTTCTCGTATGATAATTATATCAACGTACACAATATTACGAATAAGTACGATAGTTATAATTTACGTTATACGCAAGTTTATTATAGTCTGTACCTATACACTGAGCTATGCACGTGATACACATAACGCATACACACGCGTAGGTATTATAATATAAATGTATGTGCAAGTTTTTCGTAACAGTGAACACTCGTTATCTTGAACATTTTTGAAAATATTATTTCTGAATATCTGGGAGTCCTTAGGTGTCTATATTTAAAAAAAAAAAATACATCCCTTATTAGTATTATCGTCGTTTTTTTTTTTATTGATAACATTTCATATTCCAAAAAAAAACACTTTTGTGAATTTTTATGTATAAAAATTACATTTCTTTCGATGAGTTAGTTATTTATAAATATTTACGTTTAGATGAGCGAAGTGGAGTAGCTCAAGGCACCTAAAAAAGTTGGACTACTACTGCACTGCTTTATTTAAGCTTTAAATACTTAAAAGTTATTACTATAATTTTTTAAAATTCAATTTGAAAAAACATCAAAGTTCTCATATAGATATGCTTATGCATATCGAAATATAAAATTAAAAATGTATTTCTTCCCTTAAAAAAAACTAAAAATCTAGAGTATAAAAAAATATAGAAAAATGTACTTAATTTTTTTTTTTTACTATGTCTACTAATGACTTCAAGTTTGGTAAAAAAAAAAAATATTATTGGATATAAATGGATAAATGGATTTTACTATTTAAGGCAATGAGTGTATACTGTTAAAAGAATCATCCTGTAAAGGTACATATACTTGAGTGATGTCTCTATCAATAAAATTAATTTCTTATTAATAATTTTCAAATTTGAATTTGAATGTTGTATTACTAGACAGTAATTCGATTCAGGGCGATTGTCTTTGGGGTATTTTGGTTTATCTTTTAATTCTAAAATAGTAAATTGGTCTGATCTAACTAATTGATGCAAATATAATATTTAACACTATATACTATAAGTTATTAATACACTAATTCATTAATTATTCATTAAGCAGCCACAATAATATATAAGTCTTAAAAGTTTAGCTAGAGAGGGGAGAATTCTAATACACATTTTGTATATTATAATATAGACGGAGGAAAAACACTGCGAGACACCCTGTGCTATTACACGTACGTAACAGCTAACAGGTAGCTAAACAGGAACGGCCGGGAATAAGAACGCGTAGGTAGGGACCGTTTTTTTTTTTGTCGTTTTATTCTTATAAAATTTTATTTTTCTATCAATTTCCGTTCGACGAATCGTGACTCACGTACATATTATATATATTTTGGTCGTGTGTCATTCGATTAGAAAATAAAAGCGCTTAAAGTTTTTCACTATACCTACGTAAACCGTTTAGACGGCTTCGCGTGAATAAAATTTCACGTACCCATCATACATACAATATATTGTACATATACGAAGCCGTGTAACTTTTTTTTTACATATGCACGCAGAATTGTATACACACATCACACCCGTCGTATATTTGGTATATTCATATTATATACACATCCACACGTATAAGTACGGTTGTCATATACACAGACCCAGACTCTGACACAGACACAGACAGAGATAACACAGAACCACAGACTCACGCACACCTGTTGGGGAATCGCGTTTGGACGACCCGTAAGACGCGTGGCGAGAATATAATGCAATAACCTGTAACTATCATAACTGGTTTGGTTGGCTGGCGAGCAGTGGTGTGATGGGCGTAGTAGGTGCAAGCAATATTTTGTGTGTCTTGGTGCATAACACCACGTAAGTGCGTGCAGCAGGGTATTTTTTTTTTATTTTCCGAGCGACGGTAAAATGCCCGAGAAGGGCTGTTAAATTTACTATCGACCGCCTGCACGCCCGCCACATGCCGCTGTGCGCCGACTATACCCGCTGCGGAACCCACCGAAGGAGATTCCCCCCTCCAATATTGTGGTCCAAATTTAGGTATCTATGGTCCCATTGCGTCCGAAATATTGTGTAAGTATCCCAACGATTGCACCCAAACACACGTCGATTCACAAAATAATGTTTACAGTAATTTAATATTATTTTTTACACGTCTTTCAGAAAATATCATCTTTTAAAATATACTATCTAGCAAATCTTACAAAATGACAAATATAAGTAACAATGATATTAATACAGTTATGAACTCATAATAGTATACTTGATAATTTTCAATAGTTTAAAAATCATTTTTAATGGAACAAATAATAATATATTTTTAAGACTTTTTTGTACCTATACCATTTTAATACATTCGCGTCCCCCAAGCTATATACAATCTTGTAGTTCGTATTACATTTATCATCTCTTTGACGGACTACTGAATAGAAAGCACCATTCACATCGAATATTGATTGCTCGTGCAAAATAAATTATAATATTTATAATTTTACGTAAAAATACGCAAGACGCGATGTGTTTATTAATTATATTATTGTTTTAATAACCACTGAACAAAGTATTTCCTACCTAATAATATGTCCTAGATACAAATGCCGAGATTGGTATACGAAAATGGTCACTTTGGGCAGCATGTTGTAGGGATTGCTCGCCGAATGCAATGCACAATATTTTACCGTCAATTATTATTGCACAGCCAGGGTACAATCTTGGCAGACGTCATTAGATATCATACTGTCTACAATACTGTCATGCACATGTCCCGCGTGTACACACTGTAATGGTATATGCAGGGGGATGGTTATAACCCCCCCCCCCCCAAAAAAAAATGTTTTTGAATAATAACAACATTTTCATTAATAAATTATTTTCAGATAAAATTCTGATAATTTTAACCCCCCTCCGAAAAAAAATTCTGGATACTCAAATACACAGTTGTTCGAAGTGTTTGGAAAGAAAGCTCGTTTATCGAATTAATTCGTGTTCATATTTTACGAACAGAACGTTGCAAACGTCAAATAGAACGTGAACGTGAACAAAATTTATATGTTTAAGAAACTCTAACAATTTTAAGGTCGTTCAAATGAAATTCCTTTTTTAAAAATGGTAATTTAAATATTATAATGACTGATATGACTTTATGATATTTATGTATATAATGTTATTGTTTCGGCATTGTATCTAAAAACTATACTGTTAGGTATAATAAGTATTTATGATATTTTTGGAAATATTTAGAACATTTTAAATATACGTAGCAAGGAATTAAAGACAACCCAATGCGGACGACGCAGATTGATAATATTATAATAATTAATATAGTTCGTTTTACAATAACTGTTACTCGATACTAATTCCCTAGGTGGCGGTTTTTTGTTAAGGTTTCCAAAAATGTACGGGGAAATTATTAAATAGTTAAGTAAGTAGTTATGTGTTTTTCTATTTCGGTAATATTATTTTTACACATTTTTATGATGGAACAATGTTACACAACAGCTGGTCGTATTCCTCGTTTGAAAAAACTCTTGCTTTTTATTCTCTAAACTAAAACGAGGACCCTTTATCTGAGAATAGACCTCCATCTGATGCGATAGTACCTAGTCGTAGTTGTTGTGAAACCATGGACCAAGATTAACTATGTTAAATATAGGTTAAACTTAGTTTGTATGTGGATCGCACTAATTATTGAACTCGACACTAGCTGGTTCATATAATAAAGATATAATTATAATATGTACTACTAATAATAATAATATTATAATCTATGATCTCAGTCGTTATACATTTTATACATATACTTACATAATATACTAAGTTAATAAGACTTAACATCAGTAATAGTCTTTATTGCTACCCAACTGTTGTGTATGTATGTGTTTTTGATGTAAATAAGTTATGTTAATATAATGTCAATTTAAGTAATTTAATTTCTAATTACGTTGGCATAATACGTGAGTCGTCTCGTAATGTGATATGACATGCCTACAGTAAATCGTAATCGTAACCTATCAAAAATTGTTTGCATACATTTTGCATACAATATCTACCTTAATTTGTATAATATTTTAATTTCACTCTGTTTATGATAAATTTTATACCCCAGTCCCGGTGACTATACTGTATTTAGATAAAGGCATTTATTTTTATTATAATATAATGTATCTAATACATTTTGTAACTTAATTATAACAAACATGCAAATCAACTCTTTTTATAGTAATTTTTACATTATTCGGAGTTTTATTTAAAAATAATACCAATGATGATGAACGTGTTCTTTTATAAAAAAAAAAGTGTACGCGAACGTGAACGACTACGTTTTTTACGCATTGTACGTGAACGTGAACGAATTAAATTCTGAACACTGGCTGTTCTCGTAGGAGTTGATGGGAGTCAAGTCTCGATAAATGGGCCAAACGCTTTATCCATAATACACTTAAAATGAAATGAGAAAAACTCAAATTTAATAGATATAACATGATTGAAATAGTAATATAATAATATGTGTATTAATGCGTATGTCGGCAAAAAACCTATCAGGTACCTATAGGTTACCTACTCTTATCATCCAATAAAGTTACCACCTTAGGTCGTGTAGACGTTAGTCATAATGTGAGCGAATATACACTAACTTGTATGTATTAGCATTCAGAATACACGGTGCAGGTGAATATTAAAAAAAATGATAAATACCTAAAATATCTAAAATACCCATAACACGTAAACGATAATTTATGCATTTTTTTATGCATTTTCGTCTACCTCATTCACGGAGAACTAGTGCCTCGGTCCATTCCCTCCACCTACCTACCTTTAAGTTAGCACCTAAGTTGTAGTATGATCATGTGCTATATTAAACCAGAAAATGGTCTTATAGCAATGATGTGCTATATACCATCTCAAATTGTTAAAGCTGTTTGCAGGTACCTATACTGTAAGGCATATTATTTGAGACTGGGTCTGTGGACCATATAATAATATGTTCCAGCTCGACAGGTGGCCTATTGAGATCTAATAGTCATACGGCAAAAATCAACAAATTCGATTTTTACTTTTTGTCTCTCCATTATTAATAATGTATTTGTAGGTTATGTTTGAAATATAATTTATTAATATAATACTGTGCAATAGATAATAAAAAATAATTATCTATGTTTCTTAAACTTAATTACCTACTCAAGTAATTACGTGCCAACATATTAAGTTAAGTTGCGACATGTGTACCGTTGTATATAGATATACTTAATGGAGTAGGTGCTATATATTCGATATAATTTTATGATAATTAAATATTATACAAATGTTGTTTCAGATTTTTAAACAATTAGTAGATATTTATTAGATTGTTGTGGCCGTTGGCAAAATAATATTTTACAAATAAACTGGTTTAATAATAATTAAATTATTACAATATCACCCCATTCAAATTGCTTATTGTATATAAAAGAGCTACAAGCGTAAAAAAATAGATGCACACAATACAATACTACGTAGGTAGGTATATAATATCAGAGTAAAACAACATGTAAAAGCAAAAATCATTTTTAAGGACACTTAAAGCGCTTTTTCTGAGAAATTCAATGATAAAATAATATGATAGGTACCATTATAATCATCATGACCAGTAACCGTGCACACGGGATGTAGGTACCTATATGAGTATATGTAAACTGCAAAGTGGTATATATATTTAAATTTTTTTATATTGAATTAAACTATTATTTTTACTTTTTCATTAAATTTTTTCCGTTCTTTTTTTACCCCTCGATTCCACGCATGCACTGCTGGCATACATTATAGAAAAACACTAAATGTTGCTGATACTCTATAGGCACACGCATGTGTGTATATATCATATACGTTTTACTAAAATATACGCATACCAACATATTTTTATATAAAAATAATAATAAATTAAAAGACGGAAAAAAAACTTGTAGGTGCTACTATATGTGTAGCGGCGTATTATAGTACCTACCTACCTATCTACAATACTCGCTTTATACTTCACAACAAACGTGCGCAAGTGTATGCAGGAGTTATTTAAGTAGGTATAACATATATGCATTCAACGAAATATGTGAAATATGCAGGGATACAACAAATATGATACTATTTTACATTTTAAGAAACTTTATGAAACCTTACTTGTAACATATTTTATAAAATAATACAAAATTATATTCATCGAAATGTTGTTATATGCCGACATAATGTCATGTTGATGAGAAGAATTAACAATTTGAATTTTTATTCATTTTACAACGTTCTAAGTAGATATCTTTTTAACGATCCAAACATTCCTACTGTTCTACATAAATATATATTTTTCACTTTTTGTGTTTATATTATTGATTTATAAAATAAACCGGACAGTCATAATTTGTTTTAAAGCCAGAAGATCTATTTTTTACATGATGATGTAGGTATGTATCATTAAATACCAATGATCTATTTCTTTGTCTATACGTCATATTATATATACGATAGTATAAACTAAATAATAAAAAATACTTTAACATTATTCTCATAAAACTCAAAAGTACTCATAAACTAATAAAATCATCTTTTGTCAAAAAATAATAAGTAGGCAGCACAAAAAGTTTAGACATATTATTATATTAAAGATAACATTTTATACTAATGCACAATTTATCTGTTCATTGTTCTATATTTATAAACCGTTTTATTATTTACGTGGAAAAAATACTTCAATGTAAATCCATATACTACTTCTTTGATCCACTCAGAATGTAAAGAAACGGTCCATAAATAATAATTACACTGCTACTGCTGCAGAAATAATATGTCAAAGATCAAACAAATAATAAACTCTAGTCTATAATTATATCAAAGTTGAAAGTTACCGAAATGTTTAATAAATGTGGCAATGTGGGTGTTGATATAAAATATCTGCTCACGATAATAATATGACATTTTTGCAACATTAAAATCCACTGCTGATATTCATCGACGATACGAGTAAAAAATTACAAAGTTCATTGAATATCTTTAATAATATATTATAATATATATTATATTCATAAGCAAAACTAAGGAAGCGGGGGTTTTAGCCCCCCAAATCTTGTAATAGCCCCTCAAAATAAATTATTTAATTCTTTCATAACATTTTAACAAATCTTTAAAAATTGAACTGTATTTCTTATTTTGTTTTTTTTTTTTGAAAAAAATGTAATTATTTAATTTTTGAATTTAATTTAAAAAAAATTTTATATTGTCTATGATAAATATGGTAAATATTATAAGCTGCATGCTTGTATTCGTTTTAAGGAAACAATTTATGTCGGTATGATATAAATTATTTTGTATTTGGTAAGATTATTGCACATAATTTTACCGTATACCTATGCACTAAACTATAACATAGAGATAGGTAATAGCGGAATAAAAATTCCCTGAAAAAAATTCCCGACACTAGGAAATATAACCCGCAGACTATACAATATTACTGACAACCACATGGCATTTTTAAAGCGCAATTAGTGTAATTATTATATTATTAATATTCAATTACAAATATATTATTATATTTATTTAATATAGGAATACTTTTCATTAAAACAACTAATATTGTATAATAAATAATATTCAAAAATCAACAATAATATTGTTTTGTTTTATATCATGATGTGAAACATCATATACAATTTCATTATATTTTAAATCTTTAATTTTTATAAGGGAAACAACACAACTTATTTCAAGCGGATGATAATATGAGTCAACATTTACTACATGACACTTATTTAAAATTACATCAATAGAATTATTGTTTGATATAACATAGTCAAGAATATCATTTTTCGAATTACAAATATTATTACATTGAAAAATGTTTAAGAAAGAAATGTTATCAAAAAAGAAATCTTTTGTATTTGTTGAAATGGCAGAGGGAATATTAAAATCACCAAGTAAAATTAAATCTGAGTTGGGATAGTTATAATATATATCGTTTATTACCTTAAAATATTTTGAATATACATCTATAGATGCTTTGTTAGGAATATAAATAGAGCTTATAATAACGGTTTTGTGGTCAAATTGTATCAATGAAATAACAATTTCTAACGTAATATCGCCCGAATATCGGATGTATTAATACAACGATAAAGTAATTTGTTATCAACAAACCTCTGATAAGATTACTATTATAAGTATTTCTATCACATCGAAAAATATTATATTTCTTAAAACCTAATTCTGAATTATTTACATTGTTTGATAACCAGGTTTCAGTAAAAGCATAGACGTTGAAACAAGATAAGGGAATGCGAGAGTTTAATATATGGGATTTAGTGTTTAAATCTATTTTATATCAAAGGTTATATTAAAAAAATTTTCAGTAATTTTCTTTATAATTGTAGGGAATGACAAAAAACAGGATTTTTAATGTTTTTATTCAAAAATGGATGATTGCTTGAAATATTTGCCAAATATTTATATAAGTATTTTATATTCGTGTTATAATTTTCATAATAATTTGACACTTTTTAAGCTAATTAAAATAGGTTAATGGAATAACTGATAACGATAGAATAGACGTACTTGACGAGTAAAATGCAAACTATCCACATCAACAACACCTCCGGAAATATATAAAATCGACAAAGATTTAAAAAAAATTATTTACAACTGATTCAAAAATAAATGGCAAAATGAATAGTTAAATATGAACACTAAATTAAATGAAATAAAAAGAACAATAGAAAAATGGAATAATCCAATGTCTCTCAAACAAAGAGATGGAGTTGAATGAAATTGCCTTAGAATATGTCATACACACTATACACATGCCCATCTTATGAAAAAATAGCCACCAAGAACATGCCAAATATGCAGCTATCCAACTTCAATCAAAGATCAAACACAATATTATCACAGAATGTAGACACGCAAGAGGTCCGACAAAAATTCAACACACCCGAGCACCTTCACGACGCACAAGGCACCGACGGAGATTCCATTAAAACAATTTTATGAAATATATTCAATTTTACAATATTTAGTTTAAATAATTTAAGTATGACGCAATACAAGCCAACGGTTCTGTTATCGAGGCTTCAATATTTGAATTTTTTTATACATGCCAACCATTATATATTTGGTAAAAAAACATGAAAAATGAATACAATGTTTTTTATAAGTTGATAATACTGAAATTAAAAATAAACACTGAGCGTAAATCTCTAATATTTTTGGAGCGTATAATATTTAGTAAATTCGTCAAAATCAATCAAATTCGCATATTATTTTGTTGTTAAAAATGAATAACATTTTAATATTCGTACCTAAGATTTGATAATGTAATACAAGGTTTCATAAAGTTTTTATTACAATAACAATAAAAAAAAGTTGAGCATAACTCAACAACTATTTTTTATGGGCGCCTGAAGTTCACATTTTTGACGAAATTGTATATCAAGCTTAAATTAACGTTTTCTCATCAAACGATTTTAGTTATTATGTTGTAATTTAAGAAGACGTATTATCCATAGACATTTGAAAAATTCCTTTGTTACGTCTTTAGTTATTATACTCAATCAAGTTTTGAAAATATTTGGATTTATTTTAAGATATTACATATTTATATCGTGTACCTAGCTATCCGTTTTACGTTAAAACAACATTCACTCAAAAGTTAATTATTATACAATAATATAAAATGATGTAAAATGTATATTATACTAGGTAGTAAAAAAATGTTATTAATAATAACTATTAATAATAATTTAAGCTCGATAGTTTCGGCAAATATAATTTCAATCTACAACATTACTAATAGTAAAATAAATTGCAATAATAATTATAGAGCAAAATATTTACCAATATAACTCAGCTCAAAATCGTTTTCTTAGGTAATGCAATGATTTATCTGTGAGTTCAAATTTAACACACCCATTATAATGTGACCTACTGTACATCAGAGGGGTTACCTACTTTCCTGGTTTTTTTTTTATGATTATTCCGAATGAACTAGAGAAAACTTTTAAACAAGAAATATATACGGAACATTTTTATGTGTTTTTTTTTCATTACACCACGCTGTCGTCCATCGATCTTTCTAGGGATGCAATATTTTTTTTTTTTTTTATTTGCTTAACGAAACCAAATGCATTTATATCATTGAAATTTTACATAATTTCTGCTGAACATTTAATTGGTTACGTATTCACAATTCACACGTCTAAAACCAATATAATTAACCCTATTGCGTGTATTGAAGATATTATTGATTTTAAATAATATGGTAATTGCACATGACGTTTATATTAATTAACTGACATTTATAGTTTATTTAATTGTATAAGGACTTTTTGGACTATGTAGTTATGTTTAAACAAAAACAAATGTTTACTATCATAGAAAACGATATTCATTGTGATATTTTAGTGAGCTGTTTTAAATACCTATAATATGTAGGTGTGGTACTAAACAAAGTCTGCCAAATTTCCGATTGCATACGAAATTTGATGAGATTATATTACACACGATAATCAAATAATAAAGTTACTATAGTTATCTAAATTTAGTAGAAATCAATTTATGTTTAAAACGAATATTTTTATAAAAATTTTATATTTTTTTTTTTTTTGGCACATTTTGTCAAAACGTATTTTGAAATTCAAATACAAAGTTAAATTTAAAATGCTAGAAGGTGGTTCAACGATAATTATTATTAATTATTAAATAATTATCCTAAAGACCTTACTAATTTTAATATCAATATTAATACTAATCAACGAATATAAATTTAAAAAATAGCGAATACGATGCATTAGAGTGTCAATGAGACTGTGGATGTGGACTTTGTATCGAATCAATACTCTGTTCACATCCACACTCTCCTTGACATTCCAACTCATCATAATCGCGTCTTTTTTTAAGCAATGTTTGTTTATAACATACCCAAATACAATAAGCTATAGTAAACACACGAAATACAATGATCACTGATTTTGATATAATACAAGTCTTTATTTTCAACAGCAAACAAACTTATATATTTTGAGGAATGTAAGTTGACCCAGTATATTGTATCCTGGTATCGATCTGTAAAATACATATTATGTGTTGTTATATTATATTATTATTACTATCATAGTTTCGTTCCTTATGATATATTATTATATAATTCAATTTTAATATATAGGTCATATATTATTTATTATATTATTATCTATACTTATATATAAAAGAAAAAAATCGTTTGTTCGGGGTAATCTCTGAAACTAAGTACTTAACCGATTTTAAAAATGTTTTTACCATCAGAAAGCCACACTATCCAAAAAATCTATTTTTTATTGAAAATTTAAGAATTTTTATAGAAATGATAATAATAAATAATAATATATTTTTGTTTATTTTAAGGTTACTTTATTGGTTACAAAAAATAAAATAGTTATTATGATTGAATATAATTTTAGACCTGTATTTTATATTTCGTCAAACCATATAACTTAGAATAAATCATTAAAAATTGTTTATAATTGTATTTTATTTATATTATGAAGAAGAAATTAGAAATTAGTTATTAGTACCGATTTAAAAATTGTTTTTACAAAGTTAAAAATGCGATGAAAAAAATGTTATTATGATTGAATATAACTTTAGGCCTGTATTTTATATAACTGTAAATCTTTAATGGAAGATGGGGTAAATCCATGGGAATTTTTCACGGAAAGTTTTGAACATCACTACGTCGGGTATTAAATTACGAATTGAACACATATTTCGAATTATATAGAGTTGGTGTTTTTAACGGGGGACTAAGTACACGGAATCAGCTATTATATTATAATACCATCATAATATAATGTATAAAAAATATAATTAATAATAATATATACTGACTATTAGTCAATCTTAAATTATAGATAATGAAAGAGTTTATAGGATTCCTTACCAACTTCTTAGTTACATTCACTAGTTAACCAACGAATCTGTTCAACAAAAAAGGTGTTGGAAATTACTAATTTTGGCTTAATAATATATACAATATACATATTAACGGAATTGGTAAACGATAATATTTTTAAGATATTTTTGATCTGCCTATACATTTATAAAATAATTTTACCTTTTTACAAGCAATATACTAAGCTATGAAAAATTGTAGGTTCTAATATTTTAGTCTGTAAATAAAGCCCAGAAATGCATAGTAGCTTAAGAAATGTACCAAAATTAAACTTGTAGAACGTATTTTAACTTCATATTTAAATGAAGCCAATTTTTTCCATTTCTTCGTCCAATTTTAGGTTGTCAGTGGAGCGATTAAAACTAATAAATTTCCAGTATTTTTCTTGGTAATAATTGGGAAGACAAAAACTAGAAGAAAACGAGAAATTTTACGTAAATAACAGTTTTGGAGGTTATGTTAAGACGTTATTCTTATTGAGTTTTAAATTAAAGCAACAAAACAATTTTATGAGTGTTTAAAGTTAGAATTTCGTTAAAACTACAAAAATATGAACATTTTTTTTTTGATTAAAAATGCATAAATACATACAAAAGATTTGAAAAATATAGCACGAGGATCTTAATAAAATGTTAATACTGGGATCAAAAAAAAAAAAAATAGAACGTTATTCCACAAATATTTTCTTATCTGTCTAAAGCCAATTTGTGAATCTGATTATAAGAACAATTTTGATAGTAAAAACATTTATCTAAAACAAGAAGTCTATTTTTTATAATTTTTAAAAATATTAATATTTTTTTGATTAAACTAATTTTGAACGTAATAACTTTTTTCAAAATATTTTTTTTGGGAATTTGCTGACATGAGTATATTTCTTAAATTATTTACTAATCATATAATTTTCATAATTTTTTCATACGTTTATAAGTAGCATCATTTGTTTTTTCTTCATTGTCTTTCGGTTACACCTTGTATAACAATCTAATGTCGCGGTGTTTGTGTTCACACGATTAAAATTAATTTTTTTTTGTATATTTGGTACGTAGCTGGGATATTTGGCAATTAGTTCTAAGTATTTTCACTCTCCTACCTCCCCTCCCAATTTTTTAATCACGATTTAAGTAGGGTTTTGAGATTTATGGTGGACATTTTTGTTTAAGGTGAAACCATGCATCAAATCAAATTTTTGCACATTGCCTACTTGATATCATGAACTATCTATATATATCTATATATATCTTCTTAGTTCATGCTTGATATGTTGTCGCACATTGTCTGGGATCCGACAAAGTCAGATTGCCTACCAGGGAGGCTGAGTTGCACCCAAAAGGAGTTGAACAATCACAATTATTTTTAAAGTTGTAATTTTTACGAGCAAGATCAGCGTGGGATCAGCTAGTACTATTATAATAATAAATGTTTTCAAATAACTAATTATTAATACACTGTTATTAAAATAAACTACTTTAAGACGAGGGAGATATCATCGATCTTTCTTTGAAAATTAAAATATTGAAAAAATCTCCCAAGCTTAAGTACAGACAATAATGTTCTTACCTAAAAGTTTGAAACAGGTCAATTCACTCTAATATCAAAACCAACAGCACACAATTGAAACAAGTGAACGAAAATACGGAGACAATAAATACATGGGTCCTTAGTAAGAATATACATATTTATACTCTAAAATTCGCTCGGAATCATTTTTCGTATGCAATAATTTCCAAACTTTCCCCGTTTTCAATATGGATCTGTTATTTTTGAACTTTGGACGGTAGGTAGATAGGTACTTAAGGAGTTCTTGATGCTTGAAAGAGTTCATCGCGGGTTTCTTCGCTTTGCTCCTATTATTCATAAAACGCATTGTACTCCCACACAATGATATAGCTGTCATTCATATTTTGATTTTGTCCAGTTAACTGACTGTAAAAAACCAGCAAACCTTGTATTCATCCCAAACGCCTGTCAGGTGGAATGTCAATCAACCAGCGACATTGGCACCGATCAAATTTTGGATCACTAATAGACAAACATTATTTTCTCTTTACCGCCTTCCTAAACAATATTATTATACCTTTACAATACACCTTTGAAGTGCACCACGTGCATCTTATAAATATCGTCACCGATGTTCAATATATTTTTATTTTCAACTACTTCAAAAAAAAGACTATTATTTATCAGAGTTTTATTCTGTATGCTATTGTTTATTTTATTATGTATTTTAATACAAATAAATGTTAATTTGTAGAACTCAGATTGTTATGTATATAAATAAAAAAATATAAACAACGAGGTTCTTTTAGAACCTGTAACAAAACTTTTTTATAAAAAAGTATACCCATTTTTATATATTTATGTTTATAAACGTATTGAAATATCAATTGATTCTTAGAAAACTACTTTTATATACTTCTATGTTTTTATATTATGAGCAGATCGATAAACGTATTGGTTTTAAAAATATGATATGTCTGTTTGTTTTATTCGAACGTGACATTTAGGAACAGTAAAAATAAATAAATTAGCATAATTTAAGGTTGCTTTTAGGTAGACAATGGGATCTGGTTTATATTTTGGTAGTCAAAAGTCAAAAAAAAATGAAAATATTAATAACACCAGTTTTTTACAATGTCGATTTTGTTTTTTTGTTGTTATTAATAATGAAAACTCTAAAGACTTTAAATATTCATTAAATATTTATATTCGTTTCTTTTGGAAATTTCATGATTTTAAAAAACAATTTGGTTTTTTGTGCTATTTAAGGACATTTGAAATAAGCCTTTTGTCTGTTTTTTCAACTTATGGTTGGTAAAATGTTTGTTTGTAAATCAAAAAGCTTGACAATCGAATACAACGTTTATCAAATTTTGTTCTAACTACAATTAAAAAATATCAAAAGTACAAAATTCAACAAAATAATGAAAATTAGAAAATTATTTTGTAGTTTGAATTGTATACATTTTTCAATTGTTATAACAAAAGCATGAAATGTAATCCAATTTTCCTCCTAAGTTATTATTTCAGCGATTTAAAATATCGAAAATACATATTCCCATTTTTTTATAGACATTTGAAGTATATATTTTTACGAAATTGAATGTATTTTAAACATAAAATAACGATTTTAGTCATTTTTTTGTTACCCAAAAAATATTGATTTTAGGACTTAAAACGTTTGTCAAATATGTATTCTTATTATTTTTTATATCATAAGTTAGTAATAATAATAATGCAATTTTAAAATATTTTGAATAATAATATTGTTGGCTATGCATTACTATTCATCATACGGTACGTCAGTATTGACTTTAATAATCTAATAGCAATAATATATTGTGATGTAGTATTATAATTTATAATTATTATTATTAGTTAATATTTTAACAGTTAGCAGTAAGAACAATAAAACAGTTTAGCCTACCACATTATTATTAAATGAAAAATAAGCTACTTAAAGTAATATAAATAAAAGATAAAATATCCTTCAAATTCTCTGCACAGAATCGTGATTTGCATGCAACGATTTAATATTGAATTCACCATCAACACACTCATTGTAATAACTTGCCCAAGGTACATACACTTGAAATCTACAATACGGCTGAGTGACTTCTCTGGTTTATATTATTTTAATTAAGATTTTTCAGAACTTGTTTGGATGAATAATATATTTTAACACTTTATTAAGCGTGTCTAAGAAGTATAATTTTGAAAAATGTATAAAAATATAAATCTGAAAGTAAAAAATATCGTTTTAATCATTTAAAAACTGTAGAGGGGAATTTGTTACTTATTGTGTATTCTGTAGCCTATAGTAATTATTTCTTCGTTTTTGATTTGTTTCACGATTCGTCGGTTGCTTATAATTTAGAGTCTGGATTTTTTCTACCAGTTAATAAAAACGAAGCTTTATCAGCAATAAATATGATTCATGTAGCGTTGAACAAAATTTACTAAATGTCATTTTGATTTTTTGGTGCTCATTTTGGATTTTGTGCTTGTTTTTTTTTGTTTAATACAGTTTTAGAGTCTTAGTAATAATTATTTAAAAAAAACAAAAACCTTAGGTATACAATATTATTCTAGGTATGTTATAAACATAAAGCTGGGGAAAATCGAAAAATAACCACTTTATAAGCTACCTATAGCAACAACTTCAATATTATATCCGCACGATAACGGATTTGAATGGAAATACTTCTAGAAAAAAAACGAAAATTACTAACTGAGGAAAAAAATTTAGAAAGTACATCATCATTGCACAGCATTCGGGCTGACCAATATCGGGTCACTATATAGCATATATATTTAATTGTCCAGAATCTAAAAAAATAGTATGCACAAGATTTCGAACACGACTCTTAAATCGTACAATTCTGAGGTTTCACGTGCCCGTTACAAAGCATTATAATAATATAATATCTAATCATTTGACTTGACCGCGATCGGCGTCATGCACAACGGAGTCGCATTGTATATAGGTACCAGGTTCCTGGTACTTGGTACCCAGTAATTATATACATGTTGACGTGTATTTTTCTGCTCTAAAAATGTGAATTGTATACACACTGACGTTATGGTCACTCTACCAATTACGTCCGATAGAATATCCATAATATGTTTATTATCACTTATCATAATATTATAATATTATATTACAGAGAGCCACAGAAAAAAATTGTTTATAAGACGACGTTTTAACACGAAATTGGCTCATCACTCTGAAACAACATCAACAACAACAAAACCCGTGTCTACGTTATGTATTATTATTATTATTTTTTTTTTTTTGGCTCTGGGGACAGTAGTTAAACTATTAGTTTCAGCATAATAACAAACGTTTTCTCAAAAACTAGTTTGTCGAACAGGTGGGAAGCTGCTGTTCTGGTGCGTCTCTAATATTATTATACGGCGTGCACACATGTAATATGTATGTATGTTTACCTAGCCAACAGTTTCGTAACGCGACGTGTCCACTCGGACGTACTGTGGCGCCCGTCACCAATGTATAATATATTATATTACACGGCGAACGAGCTGTGTCATCCTCCTCCTTACCCGCCTCACCGTCCCACCACCACTTTGGCCTCGATTGGATAGTTTTTTTTTTCTAATTTTTAATTTTTTACCTCGTCGCAAAATCGATTAATCATCGCAAATACGCGTACGGACACGGTCGGGCGTGCGTCGTATATGTGCCTATAATAATTTATTTAATATTATTGTGTACGTCTATCGTGTGATGGCACGCGCGCGCGTGTGTGTTCAACAATAACGATAATATAATAATATATGCGTGTCCATTTGCACCCGCGGTCAGCGTAATACTAAGCGGAGTGACAAACCACTTTATGATAATAATTATATACGACATCAGTGTGGTAGCTACGCCACAGATCGAATATAATATATGGCACAATACCTGGCAATAGATAGGTAACAGTAATATAACATTATAATACGAATGCGCGAGAAAACTCGTCGACGATGCATTACAGTGGCGGTCAAATGATTTTGTCATGTGGGGGGGGATATGTCTGATTTTTTAACATGCATTATTTTATCATTAAGAATTTAATTTATGGTTATGTCTAATATCAATTTATAAAATTATGGTAATTACAAACTTTATTATAAAACTTAGGTATACATACTTTATAAATATATTATAGTAGGTATTAACAATATTTTTATTATATTAGTAAATCTATTTTTTTGCTAATTCGTCCAGTACTTCGTTGGGTGTTATATTTATGACCCCACGATGAACAGCCATAGTAAAAATATTACCGCTAAGTCCACAACTTGATTTTCTGTAACGATATTAGTGATCTTACTTATTTTTTCATCCGCCGAGCGTTTAGAAGTAGAGCAACTTGCATCAAAATAGCTAGTAATTTTCCTTTTATTAGACATAGTAATTGTGATAATGTATTGTGAAAATGTAAAATAGAGAAAATAGTCAATATTACAAAAGACACCGACCGTACAATAGTAATACACTTTAGTACACTACACAGTAGAAAACACGAGTACGAAAGAGTAAAGACGAAATAATAATGTCAATTAATAATAAGCAATCGATGTTTCAAGTTTTCAACCAACTAATGAGTAATGACCTGTGGCTCCCGGGCTGGAGCTACGTAATATTGTAAAATATACCTACCGATTGCACTATCGCCCGTATGGGCCAATGTTCTGGGAAAGCGTAGAACTGGTTGTTGTTGAGAATTCTCGATCATCGAGTGTGATAATTCCCATATTATGTTTTGTGTAAGCAACTAAATATTAATTATAATAATAATATCCTAGTTTCTAGATATGAGTCAAGATAATAATAATATAGTCGTGTCAAATAAACACGTATAAACATAGTATTCTGACATTCTGTCGAAATTTACAATAGTTGATAATTTGTTTTTAGAAAAAAAATAGAACAAAATTTAACGCATTATAGAATTTAATTAATTATAAATTGTTGTAAATATTGAAAAAAAATTCATGGGGAGAATCCAACCCCTTCGCCCACCTCCCCGTTTGACCGACACTGATACATTATACATATTATAATATTATTATTATTATTAAGTTTTACGTTTTACAGTGTATACCGTAATAAGATCTAAAATAGCCAAATATATCGAAATAATAATCACGTGCGAGTACCTATGTAAAATTATTCAATACTGCCATAGTATTATAATATTGCAGTCTGCAGGCCAATTGGACCGCGAGAAACGATTTGTTGGGAGGCAAATGTGTGATCGTTAACTGCAGTTACAACGACACAGTATAGTAATAATAATAATAATATGTGTATAGTACACGCCATGATTGGTTTGAATATATTATTACACGGAATAGGTACGTATTGTATTAAAATGCACATTAGCTTATAAATCATATAATTACTTATTATAAACTAGCTGATCCTGCATAGCGTGGCCCATGACTAATTAAATTCCCGTGAATTTACCCCTTCTTAAACTATTGCACAGATTTTTAACACAGATAAATTTGGGTTATTTTGACCAAACATAGAATACAAGTCTAATATTATATTATTACCCAAACTGTTTTATGTTCTGTAACCAGTGGCAACAGAATATTATAAAAATCAAATTTGCGTTGAAAATTAAAAAAATATTAAATAATAAAAATTATTCTAACATACTTACTACGGATCTTGTTAAATTTATTGATGAAAATGTTATGTAAATCAGTCAAAATCTATGGATTTGCATAATGGTTGTCCGTTATTATATAGGCCTTTGATTTTGTGCTGGGATCTATAGTAGGTAATTAATATTATAGCTGATCCTGCAACGGCGTTGCCCGTGACAAATTAAATAATGCCAGTGGATTTACCCATCTTAAGCTCCGTTAAATGTAAACTGCACATATTTTTAACACAGTCATTTGGATTATAGGTGGTTTTAATCAAAAATAAATTACAGGTCTAAACAAATATACAATTATGATAACTGTTTTATTTAAAGTAACCAAAGAGAACACAATACAAACAAAAAATATTCATATTTCGTGAGCCAACAAATCCCTGTAGAGCCCCTATTTAAAATTCAATATTTAAAAAATTGGCTTCGAATTGCACATTCTCGGGCATAGGATTATCTATGTAGGTACCAAATGTCAGAACCACGAGTGCGATAGACTTAGCTGTGGATTTCCTACCTATGCACACGAACATTGAAACATTTTATTATACCCACGTCATCGTTGTCTAATATTTTCGTTGTTAGTAATTATTATATTTTTGTCAGCTATTTTATTGTTCTGATTTTAAAATTGATTATATTGTAAAAATAATATTCACTTGACTGAATAAAATCACATTACAGATAATATTTTGGATTGTGCAGAAAGTCTGTAATAATTTATAAAAACCCACAACGATTGATGATACATCGAGTGCCTACTGCCTATTTGACGCTATAATATATTTGAATGAATCTTTAATATTTTACGTTTTTAATCCAATATATTATTCCCATAAATTTCCCAAGACTCATCTTGAGGATTTCCAAATTTTATTTTTCATAATACTATGGCGTGTAAGGCGTAACTAATATCAAGATAATTGAGTTGAATACAAAATAATAATTCATTGATCACTTAAACCATTAAAGCCACTCACTCGGATGTGCGTCATAACAATATAGGCATATCGATATACAATATTATTTCCAAATTACCTATAAATTATGCAAAATTAAATTATAAAAATCAAAATTAATTTATTAAATTAATTAATAATATAAAATTAATCAAAATGTATAATATAATATAATGTAAAGTTTTACGATATTAAAAATCGACAATATATTATCTATATGTAAATGATTCCTAATTTCTAGGAGAATTCCCCCAAGCGACTTCACACTTGTACAGTTGTAAGTGTATAATTCGTGCTTATGTGTATTAAAATTTAAATCTGTCAAACATTACAGCTAGGTTGATGTGAATTACTTATAGTGTATCCATTGAGGCGGTAATTTTTTATTTCTGAATTTATAATATTTATTGCATTTTATAGAAGACATTTTTAATAGTATATTTCACGAATTCGTTCTATATCAACATCCAATAAAGTGACAGTAACAGCATCCTCTCGACTTTGGCTAATGGAAATACATCTGAAGCCCGGCCAACGTTCTATGTTTACCTTCATGGCATTTACCAATGTGTACATCATTTAAGATGTAAAATAATCTTGTAGGTTAAAATGTAGTTTAAAAGGTTATAAATATGATATTTTGTAAATTTTCCAACGATAATAGGTATTTTTGGGTTCGCCACAAGTGAGCAGCCAACAAATTATTTGATTAGAAAAACAATTTTATTTTTCACACCATCGATAGTAGTAGTATCTTATTTCGTAATCTGTACATCCACATAAGTACCAAAATAAAGATGAAGGTACGTATAAAATTTTTTAAAACATATTTTATTTAAACTAATGTTAAACTGTGATTTTGTTTCAGCTCACGAAAATAGAATATATCTTATGTGGGTTGCCATTATTTGGTTACATAGTATTATATTACTATTATAGTTGGTAAATATTTTATGGTATATACATTTTTGTTTAAAAAAAAACAAATATTTGAGTCAGGCAACTTTGGGCAAGTTAATAAATAAAATTCAAAAATCATTGCTTCTAAATGTCCCTGTCCATTACGTGAAAAGTTATCCATAGTATGTAATTACACTATGTGTAAAAAATAAAGTTTCATTTCGTGAAATAGATGAATTTCTATCCGTTTCAAGAAACAAATCAGAACGTCAAATGAATGTGACACTTACATTTATTGATTTACTAGATTATTTATAACTACACCATACGCTAAGGTGACGGCAGTGACACAAATGTAAGCATATGTTTTGGTTTCCTTGCAATTTTTTTTTTTAAATAAAAATATGATACGTAAAAATCCGTACAATAATGTGATACAGTAAGTTATTAATATAAATTATAATAATAATATATAATTTTAAGAGGTGTGAATGACGTAAATAAGTATGTATAGGTAGTTAATGATTGGTAATATCTCATTTAATTATTTATTAATCAAATTAATAAATCACGATATTCATTTACATTTTTAATTTCAAATTTTCAAATCAACAGACAGAATATTTTGTTTTTCAACTTTAGCCTCAAGTATGATTTTAATAATGAAGTTTTGTGATACCTATTCAAAATAACTGTGGAAGTTAAATGAGTCCAGTGGTTTTTCACAATTAATAAATGGTTTTGTAATAAATTGTCCCAAACCTTCATTTCCAACTCTGTCTCTTACAGAAAACCAAACACAGTGTTACAAAACGCACCATTTAACTTTGCCGAGTAAGCCAACCATATTTTGTATTTAAGAATCCAATAGTTCTTTTAAATATCTATTTTCGGAAAATGGAAATCTATAGCCGTCTGTAAGTAGCCAACCCTAGTCTTGAAGTCCAATCAAGTATCAGTTCAATACTTTCAGTAGCCAGTTTATTCACATAATATGATCCTATGTTGTGCTGATATAGATATGAAAGTAGTAGAGATTTTCGATAAATACTCCGTATTATGCCTTAAAAAACAACATTACAGTTGACGTCCTTGTGGGGTCTATAAATAGCGAAACTCACGAACTAACTCCTACCAGTACGTATCTCAGCCATCATTTCAACTTCTCACGCACTTTTCAGGTCTTCCATTTTCAATTCCAATGACTGTTGCAAACCGTTTACCTAGGTTTCAGTCGCTCCGGCAAATGACGTCCCAAAGACCAGTATCAATACTTTATTTGATCTGTTAGAGTTATAGTGTTCATGGCTTTCAACCTGTACAATGCCGACAAATCTGATAAAGCTTCATCGATTATGTTATTTGTGATAAATTATTTTTAAATAATATATTATTATATTAATCATCTTTAATTTTTTTTTTTCAAATAATATGTCAAAAATACAAAAATAAATTTTGAAAAATCAGCATCACATTTGAACATCACTCGAGTTACTTATAAATACAAATTAATTTCTTGCATCTCAAAAGAATGTATGTTATTCATAGTGATATCATAGTTTATAATAATATTACTGTGATATCAATATTATGTCAACGCATCAACGAAAAAAGGTATGATTTAGGAACACACAATTTCAATGGATATTTTACTGTGCACTAAATAAATAAATAAATGATAATAATACCATTATTCAGCATCGTTGATGATTTTATTTACTCATATCTCACACGTACATCGTACTATACATTATGAATTGGACGTGTTCGGACGAGTGTTTGGGCCATTTGGGGAATTAAATTATATATCTATACTATACGAAATTTGTGAGGACTGCTTGAGTGTAGGTACCCACAGATGGCAAACATATGCATATTATAATTTGGACTACACTATTGTGATACACGTGACACGTCATATCACGCGAGCGATGTCAACGGTTCGAACAAATAATGTTTAATTTAATCCATTAATGTACACTACTCCACTACTGCAGCCAAACATTTTGATGATTGTATAAGTATATTGATTATTTAACACTTGACATCCCTACAACTTAACTTGAATTTCCAATTGACCATTGATAGTTACTAAATTACCAGTAAGTGGGTGCTGTCGTACTTATATTTAACCGTTGATAGAAACTCAGTTCACGTTTTAATGTACCCGCAGAATCTGCTTATTTTGACAAGTGATTGTATCACTTACCGCCATAGTCCATACAGTTTCAAGTATTCAGGAAGTACCTATGCAGATTTCCAGTACTTTTTTGTTGCTGTATGTATTACAATAATTGGTACCACGGTGATTTGAATAGAAATGGTAGGTATACTACGTTACTAAATAACTTATTTTTCAGGTATCTCATAATATTATAGTACAATGATGTTTATGTTACAATAATGAATTTCAATAATACAATTACAGTCACCCGGAATTATAATTATATTATCTTATTGCTTCGGTCTGAACAACAAATAAACAACAACTAGACGCCTACTTCCGACTTGCAGATTAGCGCGCCGTACACCTGATCCTAAAGGCTAAAGGTACCTACACCCAAACTAAGATGCACCAGTTTACTGCACTAGTTGTTTGTACACAATCCTACTTCAAGATATTATATGTTCCAATGTTCAATTCATATGTTTATTACTTAATAGAAATCCTAGGGGATGGGATTAAGGGGCTTGACGCCTCCAAAAAGTCTTCTAAGATCGCAATATCTCAATATTTCCTTTATGAAATCCTAAAGAATCTTTATCATAAAAATACAATAACTATAAAATATTTTTTCATAGTATGACACGTGGCAAATATTTTGATCGAGAAAAAATTTCTCTTTCTCCTGAACTGATTACAGAAATTAATGTAATCTTCACCGTCCACTTGTCATTGTTATAAAAATTAATTATAAACTAAGGAGCTCACATAACCTACGATTATTTATTTCTGAAATACAACAAACATGATCGATGTTGTTTAAAGATAGTGCACGTAAATTTTCTAATTTTTAATCTTTTAAGAATTGTTGAGAATCGTTTTTCGTATACAATGATATTATATCATTGAATTGAAATTGAATACCATCCATTACAGTGAACCACTTGTAACCTACTGTACAGCAGAGGGACATCCACTTAATACACTTTTTATACGTAATTTTAAAAATATCTATTTTATAAAACAAGAATGGAATAAATGCATTGGCATAATAATAATTACGAAAACTATTCATGAATTACTCAACAAATTATAAACTTATTGAAAATACTGTTTTGCATACACATTATACACATGCATGATGAGAAATTCTCAAAATAGTTATTATTCTGTGTGATTTGTATTTGTAATAACGATATAGTCTACTCACCTCGTATGTCGTGTACAAAATATAATCCAGTTGATTTTTTGGTTGAAATAGTTAAAACTACAATACTGGAATAAAAATGTATTTTTTTTTTACATTATACTTAAAACGAACATTAAAAAAATGTATTTAAGAAAAATATTATAGATATATTATAATGGTGCTTCACAATTATTTCTCTGGCATAAAAATAATACCACAGTCCATTTATCAATATCTCTCAGAACAACAACCAATATTCGTTATATGGTAGAGATCAAACACACCACAAAGACTATAATATAATGACCATTCCTGACCCTGAATAGGTAAGCATCTAAACTTTTCAAACAATTCCACAAAAAAACTATATCTTCATTAAAATCTTCCGATTTCCTATCAATTTTTTAATGATCTAATAAATAACAATATATAAAAATAAAATGGTCCAGAGTACATAGACTTTTATTATAGCAATAAAACATATTATAAAAATTACCAGAACTGTATATATATAAAAAATAAATACTTCTTATTGTTACTATTATTAGATGAAATAATATTAATTTTTTTCCAGAGTTATATTATTAGATATTTTTTTTCTTATGTTTTCAAATAAATGATACCGTTTTTTATGAAAGAAGTATGATGCTTATTAGTTATTTTATTATAAAAATAACAAAGGAAATAAATGTATTTAGTGATTAGATTTGATTTGATTATAAGTTATGTATAGTTAGTACTAAGTAAACCAGTTCATGGAAATATATTTCAAAAGTGTTTTTAGATGTGAAAAAATTCACATAAAGGAAAAACATCGATAGACTGCGACAAAATATTACAAAGTATTTGATTGATTTTCTGTTAGTTTTAATTATGACCGATGAGGTGAAAAAAGCAGAAAAAATTGATACATTACATTATAACATTGTATAAATATTATTATAAAAATAATATTTGTGTGTAATGGTACTATAATGATATTATAATATTTTCATTCCACAATTTGTTGTCTAGGTATAATATGCAAGGTACGGTACTTTAGGTACCTAATACAAGATATTAAGAGATAGACAATAATACCTATTGGCGATTCACGTTATATTGATAAGACTATAATAAGGAAACTAAGAAACTGCTTTAAAATATCAAAACTAATGTTTTTGTGTTAGAACTCCGAATTTGTAAATATTGATGGACAAAAATTTGGTGTGATATTTCCATATTTTTTGTGTGATGTGCTATAAAATAATATAATATTATATGGTAAAAATAAACCAAACATGTAAAAGACTGGTACTTAAGTCTTTATTTTTGGAACTTAAGCTAAGTACCAGATATTTAATTCTATATTAGTAATTTATTTTAAAATACGATAGGCGATATACCATACAAATACAAGCAATAGCTTAAAATTAATCTAGCTTTTGGTTTCAGTAAAAACTACTTATGAGAAATCATGTACGTATTGTAAAATATCAAGCTTTAACCAGTTAGGTATTGAAAATTGTTAGCAATTTTAACTACATCCATTACAGTGACCGATTCGACAATTAGGAAGGACAACCTAATTACTTTACAGCAGAGCTGTATCCACATGTACTTTGTAATTCAAACACGAATAATTGTAGACACATATACTTTTCACCAAATGTTTATATAAGTATTTTATATCGATGATAAGAAATTATAATTGTTGTTTCTTTTTGAGCAGTTTATAGACGGTTAAAATGTTTGAATTGTTTTCCATACATATATGTATAGAAATTTATTTCATTTCATATGTCAATAAAAATTTGTACGCTTAGAATTAATGTAATACTCAGTTCCTCTAAAGTAATTAATATTATAATCATAAAAAAGTTTAATGGTAAACATACATTTTTTATAAGAGTAATACGTTGAATTTGCAACAAAATTTCTTCAAACCTATGAGATTTTTCAAATTATTTTATAGATAAAACGTATACAATTTTAAATTTTTATAGGTATTAGGCTTTATACAAAGTTTTTTATAAATTTTTCTTACTGAAACCACAAATATTTTGTTACGAAGAAAGATACGAAGATTTTCAATTCACTTTAACTGATTATTGGTAAAACTAATAACTAACGATTTTATTCCAGATCCAACAACAATAGTTATAAATGAACTGCAAGTTATGGAAAAAGATAGTATGATACCTAAATACAAAACACTTCAAATTAACAATGGTTTATTTTCTTGAAACGCAAAAAATATTTTGAGTAAATTGTGGTACGAAAATAAAAAATCTAATCAATCAATCAGAAGAACGTCTACGTATTAGAACTTAGAAGCAGCCGCAGAAATTATAAGGGAGGACATTCATTCTGTCTTCGTTAATACCGATGTGTTTGCACATCCTAGAGATGATAAAATATCTAATATACGTTTAGATACATATTGTCTATGAAAAAATACATATAGAGTAATTATTGGAATAACTCCAGTGGCGTCATTTCAGTTTTTATTAGACTAGAGCAACTTTTCACTGCTTATCCGACTCAACATTTTTTTCACACAGATTCTCATAGAATAGTGCCATAGTGGTTAAGGTGGGGGGGGAGGGGTAAATATGCTGACTAAAGGTTGATGTAAATACTAGACTGGGGCAAAAGCTTCAGTTGCCACCCCCCAAATGACGCCACTGGATAACTCCTCTTGTCATTATTAAATCATTTAAATATCAAACACATTTTAGCGGATATATTATTAAATAATATAGTATTATATCTTATTCGTAAAATGTAAAAACTGATTCAATATGCTGCTGTTGAATTTCAACAACTATTTATTAATTGTTAAATAATATTTTAATATTCCAATACTCACATTACCGAGAAACGTTTTTCTAATGTTAATTAATATACAAAATTATCTTTATCTTCTGCAACTTTATTTAACAGTTTTAATCAAATTTGTCAACATAGTAGATATATATTAATAGAAAATAATTAATTTTCACAGTCTGTTGGATACATTAATCTGTATTTATTTTCATATTAAACTTTGTATTTTATTTCTATACTTCTATGAAATGTAATTATTCATGATAGATAATATTATGTTATAATAATTTTGAAGATGACGATTGTGTAATAATCCTAACCTAACCATAGTTACATTTCAGTATACCATGAACGAATTTTCTTTTTAGTCACTGAATATATAATAGTTATAATAGTTGTATAATACTAAAATGCATAACTAATGAATATGTGCAATACGTAAGTACCTTATGGATGTTAATTAATTTTATATTTTTTTATCTAACTCATATCTTATATTATTCTAGGTTAGGAAAGGTTAAGCCTATTGATAATTATTTTAAATTTTAATTAAATGAGAAAACAACAAAATATATATTGGGGAATAATTAGAATTTCCCATCATGGTGTATATTTTGGTGATGCTAAATAACTTTCATACTTCGTTGATTGGTTCTGACACCAGACACATCCTAACACATCAAACTGTAAGTACCTGAAAAAAATCAGGACAATTATCATAGAATTTACCTTTTTTATCGGTAATCCCCAGTTTCTATCAGAATAATATTGACCGTTTCCACCCAGACCGTTTTTGCCAAAAGACGTTTCGCCAAAATAAGTTTAAAACCAATTTTTTTAATTTCGGGGAAATGCAGTATTATATGCAGAGCAATACTTCAGTCTACATGTAACAGTGCATTAAAACTTGTAAGTAAACGCAGACCGTACAAAAATACTTACATATAATTGCACATACCTAGTCTTTGTGAACATGAGCGTTTAAGAACTTACGTTCGGCAAACGCTAATATAAAAGTGATTGACTATACATTCTAAGCATGCTTGCGACCACGGGTGATGTAAACTTGTAGTTTCAATGTAATAACTTCATGTAATATTGTTGTTTTTTTTATATCTTGCCATTTTCGTCACTTATAAAAATATTTAAACACCCGATAAAATTTAAAAGGTTAGCAGACACGAACCGGTGTTCTTTTTAGGAAATCTAACAAAAGATTACACTGGCCTATATAATACCACAATAGCCAAAGGAAGATGCATTTTGTATACAATGTCTACTTTACCATTGTGGTAAACACACTAAGAAGAATTATGTATTCTATTCAGTAAATTATTTATTATAAGTTAACATGCTTCTATTTTTATTCTGGATCACTGTATAGATAGTAATTTAATAATGACTTTCATTTTTTTAGTATGATGATTGTTATAAGAGTCAATTAACATAATATGTGAATCAACAAAGACATTTCGTGTGAAAAATAAATAATTTTTATCAGATACTTACTAGCTTATGATAGTATTTTATGATTGAATATTATAACTATATGCTGCCGAAAACAAATCGTAAATACCTCAGTGTTAGTAGAGGTTTTCACTTCCTACATTATACACGTTCGTCATTCTACCGCCTTTTCACAATATATTATTATATTTTGAAACCGTTTTTATAGATATTTTCAAATATGTATCAAACAAGTACCTATTGAATTTTTTTTTATTACCTATTCAAAATGATTAATAACTATAGATACTGTTTTCCTCTGTTACTTGCTACTATTTTACCAATCCCATACATGGACCAGAAAATACATCACTGCAATTATATGCATTATACTCACATATTAATATTATATATTATCATCAGTTATCTATATATTTTCATTATAAGAAATATTCAAATACATGTGTGATTATAAAACGTGACACGTTTGATTATCATAATATAATAATTATAATATATTCGATTAACATGAATTACAATAAATGTAATATTATGATTATCAGACGCAGAAATAAGTCATCTCTGATATAAATCTTAAGAAAAAGTAGATAAAGAAAATAGAGTTTTAGAGTATCAAAATTCATCATAGGCGTCAAAATATATTAATAAATAAGCTTTAATACTGAACTGAAGAAAACTGCTGCATAGTGAATTGTAATACCTACCTATGTGAAAGATTTCATCAAACTCTTAAACAATGTTTTTTTTAAAAAACCATATAGTTGATGCAGAAATGTAGTAAAGTGAAGCTAGTTTACAGTAAAAAGATAACAAAAACTAAGCATCAGAACATTATACTACATTACAACTGATATAATGATACTAGCTGCTGTCTATAATTAGAGAATAAAGTTATTAATTTCTGTAAAATAAAGAATTACGTGGCATTCAAAAATCATATTATATGATTTGCATTTTCATCGATTGATTTAAGTTGGTTACATATATAATAGGTATTATATGAATTATCTCTATCAGATCATACAACAACAATATGCTTACCTATAAGGCTTCAAATACAACAAGTTGAGTTCTGATCGATAATTAATGACCTAAACAAGCGTGTTTTATAGTTTGATACAACAAACCGCTACCTATGCCCACAGATATTATACATTGATTGATAAAAACATGCTTACATTTTATGATTAAAAAAAAAACATACACAAATATATTATATTTGTTTCCTTAGGTTAGGTATTACAAATTTTTGAAAATGTTACACTGTAGGTCCATTGTTTTCATTCTGATGATTGTTGTAGAATGAAGTGATGTTTTTTTTCGAACGAGTCTTCGATGTAAATTGAAACACTTCGAAGGATAGTGAGTTTGATTGAAATGCATCGATCCATCAACATCGACACATCATGACCCGCCCCCAAAAAAAATTATAATAATATGTACTAATATATTTTTTAGTATAGGTTAGGTTTAAGAAAGTTTATTACTTTTTTCTCTATTTGATATTATGATGACAATATGCACGAATATTCTTCGTTAAATTTCTGTCTCGAAATTAAAAATGTACAACAATAAAGCATGATGATATCGGCATTGTGCTATTTGTTACGATGAATGTACCTACTTGTATCAGTAAGTTATATGTGTATAGATACTTGTACGACTGTACATATAATAACAAATCATCAATACACTGTATTGTAAAATCACAACTTTTGGTATTACCCATCACATCCGTTTTCCGGTAACCATGCTAGGTGAGATACCACCTCATATAAAGTAAGAACTCGTGCAATGTTCAGTACGTGAATAGTTTATTTATTTCTATCAAGAGTTTAAATATGTATATACAATATAAAAGGTTGAGAATCGTCGACCCTGCGGCATGCAAGACAACGACCAAGATTCTCATACAATATTGTAAATCGGGAATATTGTTATAATATTATAATATGTACAAATGATGAGTGGAAGATCGGTACCATACAAGTCGGGCACGCTTAGAAAAATGGCGTCCGATCCGTGAGTCTCGTCCGGACAGGCGCGTTTGGCGTGACTCAACTAATGGTAGCCCTAAAAGGAAAAATTTGATTGATGTAAAACACCTCGGGACGATTGTTGTGACTGCACGTCGAAGACGTTCGTCGGGGGTCTATGAATTAGACAACCCTGATAGTCAATGAATCCTGAGAGGTGCACGTCGTGTGGGAAATTTCATGGCAGTGCGGCGACGCTGACTCTATAATCTCGGCTGGATTCACGGCGGGTGGTCAGCGCTCCAGTAGTCGACGTTCATTATGTGGCTACAGTCGACCTCGTCGTTCGTCGTTGGATAACTGAACTAGCTATGGTCAGCTAGTTCTACTCGATGACTTGTTTTGATAAATCACGGTCTAGATAGTTCGTCGTCTCGTCCTAGTTATGGGTCCAACAATTTCCTTCCGTTAAGATTGATGTTTAAGGTTTAAGGTGAAGAAAAGACTGAAATAATGTTGCATACATTTGCTTTGATGGTGGTGCACTATTTCAAGCTTGAAGCGTCTGCTAGTAAGAATGCAAGGAGGGGAGCGAAATTGGGCTTCCAAGGAATCAGCCAGGAGAGTGGCTTTTTGCTCAGAATTGAAAGTTAGAATGCCTGCCGTGTCCTTGAGTGGGCGAGATAGTGGAAATTGTTGAAGCAATGCACTGTTTAGTTCGAAAAAGCGTGAAGGGATGTAGGAGCATTTGTTCAAAGAGCCAATGAGGTTGATCCATTGGTTATTGCAGTTTTCTGCCATGAGTTATTTTACTTTGGTGGTTGACAGAGGTTTAGCATCCTGGTCCTTGGATATTTGCAGCAAGATCCTAGGCGGTACTTGAGGTTAATTTCAAGATGCACCTTTTTGCAGGGAAGGACTATGGTGCCATCTAAAACCGTACCTATATGGAGCGGTGTGAGTATCTATGCCATGCGACATTATTGATGTGATATTTTTTATGGCTAAGTCTATGGAACTGGTGGATGAGCCACTGGAGGAAGATTGGGTAGCAGAGTCCATGATCAGCTGGAATGCGGCCTAGTCAATACTCAATGACGTATTTAGGTGCTGGAGGGTTCATAGAAGCTGTGGTGGATTGGAGTTCTAGAACAGGAGTGTGGTCCGAAAAGGTCTGAAGATAAGTTTTGATGTGCTAGTGGATGTTATTTAATTTGATAATGGTGATGTCTAAAATATCTGGACTGTGGTTGAAGTCGTCTGGGTAGTGGGTTGGATTGATTGGAGAAGCAACTACTAGTTCGTTTCTAAGTGTGATGAAGCGAGCTAGAACGTTGCCGGCCGCATTTGGCTCGCTTGCTATTTAGGTCGCCCGCTACAATGGTGTTATCAGGAGTGATAAATTGATCTCACATTTGTTTATCAATAAATTATTGTTTTATAGTTTTATGACCAATATTTATATACTGGCCAAATACTTAGATGAATTTGTATAAATATTAAATATTATAATAGTACTTATAGTTTAATCATTTATGTGTAATTGGGAATTTAATGTTAATTTTTTTTTTTTATTATTATCTAGTAATTATTATTTGTATTTTAAAAGTTATTAAATGGTTAATATCGTTTATAAATGTATAAATTATTTAAATCTATATTCAAAGCCATACAAATTGTTTTTAATTCATAGCAAATATAATATTATCTATGATTAGTTCATACAAAACTAAAACGGGTATAAATTGACTTCAAAATTCTTGGTAGTAGGTACTGATTTAAAAAAAACACTGAATTGATGTCACGCCTCAAATGATCATTTTTGAAACAACTGTTTCGATAAACATTGACTCGTTCACGTTAGGTACATCCCCGGTGTGAAAGTTTAACTTGACATGTTTTTTAAGTCCAAAATACACAATGTTTTAAGTAAATAGAAAATTGAAAATCACTTTATTTTTTAATTCTTAAAAACCATACGAAACGTAGTATTTAAATATGCGTTATGACAATTGGCAATTAGTATTAAGAAACAACTATTTACATGACAAAACACTTTGACCATAATAATATGTTAATATGATTTATCTTATTTTAATATGGCCCTTGGATCATAGATCTTTGATAAATCCAATCAGTGTGCTATGTGCGTCCGCTTGTGTCTCGACAAATTGCCACTTACAGAGAACGCTTTTTCACATACATCGCACACGTACGGCTTTTCTCCAGTGTGAATTCTCTTGTGTGATGTCAAATTGCTTTTTACACAGAACGCCTTGTTGCATACATTGCACGCGTACGGTTTTTGTCCAGTGTGTATTTGCTTGTGTGCCGTCAAACTGCGACTTACAGAGAACGTTTTGTCGCATACATCGCACGCGTACGGTTTTTCTCCAGTGTGCATTCGCTTGTGTTCCGTCAAATTGCCACTTAAAGAGAACGCCTTGTCACATACATCGCACACGTATGGTTTTTCTCCAGTGTGCTTTCGTTTGTGTGCCGTCAAACTGCCATTTAGAGAGAACGACTTGTCGTATACATCGCACGTGTGTGGTTTTTCGCCAGTTTGTGTGCGCTGATGCATCGATAAATTGCCACTTTTGCTGAACGACTTGCCATAGTCATAGTAAATTTTCTTCTCCATTTGTCCGCAGGTGTGTGACCGGTCTGCTTCTATTAGTAAATAATGTATTTAACATGTAATTGTTTTTCATACGATATTTGGTTACTATGCTATTCTGTTTAGTAATCGATTAGAATGTATTGACTTCGCTATATTTTAAAGCCAGTACTTGTTGTATTACATTTTAAACTTTTAATACAGTATAATATCATACTTATTATAGGTAACATAACAAATTTTATAAAATCATTAATTAATTTAACATTTTACCCAGCAATAGGTATATTTATAAATTATAATACTCTTGAATCTGAATCTATTGGCAGTGCAGCCTCGGCGACCGATAAGAAATCTTTTTTTGTGTAAGAATATAATAGTTAGGTAAATATACAATTATAGACCTATAAGATTTATTTAGACTAATATAGCTCCTTGCTCCTAGTTCTTCTCGGATACCGTAGTAGGTACATTGGCATTTCTTAATATTGAAAATGGTATTTTGCGACAATTATTGTTACAAAGTAATATACGTGATAACTATAAAATACTAGTTGGTCCGTGCACAGTACAGCGGTTGACTTTTTATCACGATTCGTTGGGCAACCACACTATATTTTAAATCGTGGTTTTAACTAATAATACTATTTCTTATATTACCATTTACAAAATGGTATATCGTATTAAGTCAGACCCTCCTATAGTATGTGTCAAGACGTGTACCTCGTCATTAAGGAGTGATTTACTGTAATATTTGTGTTAAATTTGAATCATATGATAAATCATTGCATACCATGAAAATCGAATCTGAGCAATTGAGCGAAGACGTCAACCTATATTACTAAGTTTATTTTTTGATATATTTATATTGCTATTAAAATAGGTTGATTTTCCAAAAAAATTGCATTTAAAACTGTCATTACGTGTATAAAATATAATAAATTAATACTTAAAGGGCCTCGATACAACCGTCAATTTTAGTTTAAAAGACATTAAGTCTTGACAAAAATCAATTCAGTTTACGTTGTCCTATTTTTATTCTAAAAATTGATTTAAATTCATCAGAAAATGAATTTCTAGATCACATGTACGGTTTGAAAAAATTTAATCTTATTTAAATTTGAACTGTAGGTGCATAATTGAAAAGTAAAAACTTGAATATATGGATTTCCTCAAATCATAATTATTGTAATTAAACTAAAAATAAAAAATAAAAAATGATTCTTACAGTCTATAGAAATTTTTTCAGAAATAAAATCAGAAAAAGTTAACTAACTATAATTTTGTCAAAATAGTTAGTAAGACAGTGAGTTACCGTAAAATTCGTAAAGTAATTTTGTTTAATTTTATCGAGTTAATGACATGTGCATTACAATCCGTACAATAGAATTGTTTGGCATTTATAGAAAAAAACTAAAAAAAATTTTAACTTATAATAACTATTACAGGTATAGTATTATAATATTATGCTAAAAAAGAGTAAACATTTTCAGAAAACTATACAAAGGGTAGGAAATAATAATATAAAAATGTGGACACCGCTCTGCTGTACAGTAATATTTTCAAGCATGCGTTGTTGTAATGGGTGTGTTATATTTGAATTCAATGATAAAACGCTGCATACAAAAAACGATTCTGAGCGGAGACGCTGTGACGCCTATAATAGTACCTATACTTGAACAAATAATCAAATTTAATAATTAAAAAAAAAATTAATAAAAATCAAAAATATCTCATGGCTATAAATAGCGTGAATTTCCCGTGAAATTTTTCTTTTTGATAGAGATGTAATAACTTGTTGGGAACCTTATGTTAAAATTTCTAATGTTAGCAATGAAAATAAAATTTTTTATGAATTTCTAACTGAAAAATAATTTACTTCATTTGAAATAATGATCATATAGCTACAAATAGCTCAAAAAGAGTCAAAATGGTTTCCAATTTGTTCGATGTTGCATTATGTACATATCTTTCTTAAATAATTATCCCAGTCTACAACTGTTAATTTATATTGTATTCGTATCTAACTCCCGTTCGCAAAATTAAATGGTTTGTAGTTCGTGGGCCAAATAATAAATATATACGATTATAGGTAGTCCGAAATGGAAGTTTAGGACCTTGAATTCAATTATCTGCTCGTTTATGCCTTTATGGCAATTTTTTTTTTTATGAAACCATAACGTCCTTTTAAAGTACAAATGTACAATAAATTGGCCTTTTCACAAATGCGTTCTTCGTGTAAAATTAAAAGATGAATCGCTGTATTTTCATCACTTAGGTACGGCCGTCATTAAATCTTTTAAATTAATTAAAAATTCAAACGTTTAAAAAAATTATAATGCACCAAAATATTATATTAAACGGTCTACGGAATTAATGGATTGTTTAATTTTCTCATTATGAGAACTACTATAAGATAATAATAAATTCATGTGCATTATGGTAACATCAATTCTGTTATGAAAATTTGTTTAGGTTTTTAAAATATAAGTTTATAATATTTTTCTTCATCGAGATCTACACGACTTTTAATAGAATAATTATTATTGAATAAATACCAAATATAGAGGTAACGGTTATAATATAACTTTATATACAAGCGTTTAAATAGTTTGTATAAAAGGTATGAGGCAGAAAAGGATAGGTTCATAACGAAAATCTGGGGCATTACTCCACTCAATTATTTTTGTGTCCATAAAAAGTAAAACACTGACAAGAATAATAAACCCTAAAAGGGTTTCATCGCCCTAATGCCTTTAATCTACTAACATATGAAAAATATTAATTGAAATTTAAAATCATAAATATTCAGAATTTTATTTCGATAAAGACCGTTACCTATTAAACTCGTTAATGAATACAAAATATTTACAGACAACTTATTTGTTATCTACTTAATACTTAATACTTACCTATATATTATATTATCTGTTTCCTCTAGACTGTTTAAAACGAGTTAGGTATATTAAATTATTAGCTTCCAAAAAGTAATAAATATAATATATTTTTCGACCTAGAAATATTATGTCGATTGGTCAACTTGGTGCAGCAATAACTGATAGGCAGTGAAAAAGAGTTTGGCACTTTGCGCATAGCCCGTTTCCGTCAAAAAATGAAAATCTTCGATTCCCATTTCCGCCTTAATATACCTACACCAATTTTTTTAAAAGATGCTTCCGCTAAATGTTAACCATCAACCATGGTTATGGTGCAAAAAATGTAACAATAGCGTATTAGCGTGTATGTTGTAGGTACACGGTATGCGCCCTACCAGCTACTTGCATCATGCGTCCGAATAAAAAAAGATTCAGATTGGTCATTTAATATTTGCATCTCAGCAATCCATTATTTTTTCAACCAAGTCGGATTCCTAACTATGTCCATGAATATCGATAAAGTCATTAGATTTTTTTTAATAATTAATATTATTATTTAGGCAAAAGGTATACGTTTATAATTTTTAAAGAATGCCAATATACCTATTACCTTCCTATGTAATATTGCTTAAATTTAACAAACAGAACTATTAATCATAATTTGAACTTCTCAACTATAGTTTACCAAAGGTGCCACACATTTTAATTATAAAAATAATTGGAAAAAATTGAAAAAAATTGGTTAGACGTATTAGTTGTATCGCGTATTCTTAGTACATGCATAATAATTAGTTACCTTCATTTTTAAATTTATTTTCGTATAGTAATTTTACAAAAACAAACTACCTACCAATATATAAATAATATATATATATATATATACATAATAATGCAATAAAAAAAAATAATTAAAATTAAATTGTCATAAAAATATGTTATACTTACAGAAATTGAATAGAAATAATGTTTATATAAGCTTTATACGGCAAAAAATTAAATTATTATCAAATGTTCTATTTTTTTCTCTTGTTTCTCTGTTTAAAAAAAAAATATATACCTATTTATAATACGAAAAATTAATTATTTCATAATTTTCACAATTTAATTATTATAGGTAGATACCAGGTCCCACCTACATATTATTCCAGAAACATTTATTTTGCCATCTGCTATTCTTACACAAAGTCCCAGAGCCAACGTAATACATAAATAAACACAAATCAACGCAAAAGAAATTAATGCGTAAATGACCAACGTTTTGAAAAAATAACACGGTTTGTAAAAGAAAACTGCTGTCGATAACGTTCAAAGATCACCGCATAACAGAATACATATTATATTATAATATTCTAGCAGTAGATAGGTGTTACTTACAAAAAACTATCTAATAATATAGAGGATTTCTATCCCACCATATTTTAAAGTTTAAAAATGGTACCTAGGTACTAAAAGTGCACGTTCCTGTAATGTTCATAAATTATATATAGGAGGTACATATATCGATGATTAGGAAGGTACAACCATAGGTAACCATAAATTCAGCTCCATAAATACATTTTTCTGTAAAAACGTATGACCTTCATTATCTGTCTGCAACTGCTTCTATTGCTTCTTGTAATCAATTAGTATAATGACTAATAATTTGTTTGCGTATTAATATACGTCAGTTTATCAACTAATAATAATGTTACTTATTATAATAATGTAAATAATGTTTTATGTAAAAATGAAATTCAACGACTTCCATTGATAAATATTAAAAATAATTGACATTAAAAATTGTATGTATCCTGATTCAAGAGATTTACAACATAGGTTAGGCCCACCATAAACACACTTGATGTCTTGATGTTATTAGATTTATTATTGTTAAATTATTTTAGGAAGAGAAGGTTGTCACCTCCTCTCAGACTCTATTTATTGATAGTAGGTAGGTAAAAATATTTATTATATTTCCTCCTCCCCCCAACACCAAATAAATAAATATTTACTCTAAATTACACCACTGCAGGCGGACTCACCCCTGGTCCAAATTGTAGCCATACTTCTTTCCAGGTACTTGCCTAACAAATATGACGTAATAAATATGTGTTAAAAAACTAAATCTAATGCAGAGTGTACCTATTTTAGTAATGTATTATTTATCGTATTACTACGATAGAAGGTACGACACACTTAATATTAATTTCTAAATATCTGTATATACAAATGATTATGAGGTACCTATATTATCGTACAATTGTAAAAAAACTGTTTCATATTCTAAAAACGCGTAAGTGGATTGTTTTAAACTAAGCTATTAGGTGGATATTATTTTAATGATATTGCGTTGTTCAGCTGTGGTCTCAAAAAACCTCAAATATCACATCATGTGCAAAGCCCCAATTTTGCAGGACACACAAAAAACTTTTAAAAAACATTGCGATTGATCAAGGGGAACTCATTATTTTAAACATTTAACACAATATCAAATATTATTTTGAAAAAGTTGGAGTAAAATTCAAATTCAATATTGGTTGAAATACCTACCTATTTTATAAATTGTCAATGTCTTGCCACATTGAAGGTTTTATTAGTTTGTTTTTTTCCAAGCGTATAGATATCTACATATAGGTACATAGCCCGATGTAGGAGGTTTTTTTAATGATAATTTTGTCATATTAATAATATTATGATATTATACATTTAAGATAGGTATTTTATAAATGATTTATAGTAATTAGTAATAGTAAGTATTAGTAACCATAACACATTGGCTCGATGTTTCATATTTTATTATTTTTTATTAATTATAGGATTGTGATAGACGAATAGCACTTGGCCAATTATTATCAAATTATAGTTTATTTTTTTCTGAATTTAGGGAAACCAAAACTTCAAAATCACATAGGAGATTTTTTCGTTTCAAAGACAAAAGAGTAATAAAAATATAATTATATTGGTGTACAAACGTCTCGGTTGGCGGGTCACCGACGAAACGTTCTGCCCGCAGCGGAACATTCGGGTCCTCCGTGTTATCACAATAATAATAATAATAATATGGCGTTGGCGACGATCGGGGCGATACCGTACGTTATCGATCATCGAGTTTGTTATCACTTTGGTTTTTTTTCTTTTCTACGTAATCTCGTGAAGAAGCCTACTTAAAATATTATTCACCATTATAATATTAATATCGTTGTTATTATTGTCATTATTATCGTGTGCTGGAACGTAATAATAATATTAATTTATTCGCTATGATTTAGAGCGCAGGTACTAAACGTATCGTCACTGTTATTGTTATTATTATCAATAATCATCGTCGTGCCGTCGTTTCACACTTTATGCGTCCGTCCGTTTGCGTACAATAATACATTACGCGCCTTCGTAATTAATCGAACCGCCGCCGTCACCGCCTCCGTCGTCGTCGTTGTCTTGCCACAGTAATTTATCGCGTCCGTTTTAATTGGTTTCCATCTCGAGATGTGGCGTACGAACAACGGCGATTAGAGCGACACCACAGAAATCGTTTTTGGGCAGGTAAACTGAACTATTACTATTATGGTTATTGTTGTTGTCGAAATACTTGGTCCCCGTCCCGAATCAATCCGAATGAAAACGATTAACGGACTTATTATTTCGACGCAAATGTCTATGGGTCAGGAATTGGCCTGTCCCCGCTGAAATTCCTTGTCGGCCTGGGGAAGTGCCACACGGCTGCGACTCTACAATCGCTTTAAAACCATCGAACGGACGTTCTTAATTTATCACACTGTCGGTCGTCGACCGAAATCGTTTGTATGAGATCTACGCCTCTACATACTTGGTCTCCTTTCGCTCAAGTCAGTGTAACTCAATATTATTCATTCACAACTGCTCGATTGAATCGCTAGTATGGCCATAACCAATTCACATACCACCCATAGTACACCTAAATAATACAACTGCTTGTTTATTTTAAATTTAAAAAAAAAAATAAATTTATTTTATTTTTAATTTTTATATACAGTATGTACAATCAATGATAGAATCCGAGATAGTATCCAATAATAGACACTCATATTTGTTGGCGGTGGGCGGGAGGCTAGAATCCATGAATCCCTGTCCCTGTTGGTGGGTATAATTAGCATCTGTGGTAGCAATGGTATAAGAAATAAATATTATCAACAATTAACACGGCTTAGGTATACAAAATTATTGGTACTTTTTGGATATTGCGACTATCAACCGTAGTACCTATAGACCAGTCGGGGTCACTCGCTCAGACAATTTAAAACAAAAACATCACTTGATATTATATGTAACACCAGCGTCAAAACTTGGCACCTTGGGTAGGTCTTTGAGTAAAAATAAAATGTTTTTAAGCACTATAGACCTGTGCGTGACATGGTCATTCTTTCGATACATTTTCTTAGAAAATGTAAATCGAAAACATTCCACCATGGCTTGAATTGATGTGTAAAACCAGCTTGGGCAGTTCTCTAGGTAAGGTTAGGTTAGTTTAGGATATTATGAGAGCTACTCAAGATGGTCTTACATCATAACAAATCAAGGGATGTTTTCGATTTAAATTGTCCGAACAAATGCAGTGAGTGAGTGACGCATCCTGGTCTGTTTGTTCTATTGATTGGTAGTCACGATAACAGAAAAGTAACAAAATATTTAAGTAGGTACCTATAAGTACCTAATTAGTAATCGCTAATTACTAATATAATTGTTTATTACAACTTAAACGATGGCAACAAGCTAGATACCTTTATTATTTGTGTTGTGTTTTATTGGTGTGACTTTTGTTCTACTTGTAAAAAATAAACCTCTAAACCTCAATCAAACTTTTCAAGTCTATTTGATGATAATCTTGCTGTTATTGTTGATAAAAATTTGTTAATTATTGAAAGTTTAAATTCATAATGACATTGTTTTTATTCTATGATATTATTTAATGAACATATTTGAAATATATTATATATGAAATATTATAGAGTTTTGACAAAATTTAATTAAATATGGACCTATGTGTATTAAAATGTTATGTATTTATTTAAAAACATCGTATTTTATGAAAATATATCTACAAACATACTATGGTTTGTATTTAGGTATAAAGTTGTTATTTATTATTTATGTATTAATTATTTTTATTTGATTTTAGATAGATATCTAATGCAATAAGGAAACATCATTTAATAAAAATGGCAGGAGGAACTAGCTTAGTAGTTCCAATAGTTTTATGGGGTAAAACACCTTTAACACATTGCATTTCATGTGTTTATTTATCTCCGGATCAGCGAACACTAGTAACTGGATGTTATGATGGGCAGATATGTCTTTGGTCAGTATCTCCAGAAACTTTAAAGGTAAGAATAAACAAGTTTACTCGCTATAGTAATACTAACTATAAGCAATATATTATTTTTTTTCATTAACAGATGACTCCAAGATGTTTATTAGTTGGTCATACAGCTCCAGTTCTATGTCTTGCACATGCCAGTATTATTGCTGATAATGCATTTTTTGTTAGTTCATCTGAAAATGGGTAAGAAATAAGAATTAGTATTAATTTCAATTGTAAAATTAGGGAAAATATATTTTATTTAGAATTTTTTATAAATTGTTTATCATTTGTAAAGCATATCTAATTTAAATTTTACTAATTTTAGTGAAATGAGTACTTGGGATATTGTTGATGGAAAATGTAGAGAAGTTACAAAATCAATTTATATTCATACAAACATTCAGGTTAACAAAAATTTTTGAAATGTTATTTATTTTTCGTTAAATATTATTAAATATTTTAATAGGCATACCGTATGGTTGGGACCGAAGATGTACGTTTATTCTGCAATGGATATTATGCTGAGGTCATTATAATGAATCCATTTACATTAGAAATTATTTTCTCTTTATCATCACGTGTCAATCCTGACTGGATAAGTGCCTTATATGTATTGAAACCTCACACATGTAAAGGTAATTGTAAAAGTGTTTGCAGTTTCACAAAGAATTGTTATTATTTAATTATTATTATTTTTAGATGATGTTGTTTTGGGATTGACTACAACTGGAACAGTAAAAGTGTGGACTTTAGAGCCAAGAGACTATGGACCTACAGATGTTTCAGTATACGAAAATGAAAGTAAACAAATCAGATGCCTTAATGCTTTGACTATGGCTTGCTGTTCTCAACACCAAAGAACTGTGTTAATTGTCTGTTCAAAGTGTTGGCAGGTTAATATAATACTCTGCATTTATTGTAACAATTCATAATTCAATATCAAACTATATGAATAATTATAAACCTATTTGCATTTACTTACAGATATATGATGCTGGTGATTTCTCAGCTTTATGTACAGTCTATGCACCTCGAGGAGAACGTTGGTTGGGTGGAGAATTTTTAGCTCCTGATCGCGTTCTTATTTGGACAGATGATGGCAAAGGTTATCTTTACAAACTACCGGCAAAGTAATTATCTAACTCGCATAAGTTTTAAAAACTATGCAATTTTACTGAATTGATTGTAATTTATTTTCATAATATAGTAGTATTGTTGAAAATAAAAACTTCCATAAGCAAGCTGAGGATGGTGATATTCCCTATTTATACAGTTTACTATCTGTGACTTCAAACACGGTAATACTTTTTAAATTAAAATTTAGACTATTAGAGGGTACTGTTTTTTATAAATAAATAAAAAGAAGAATTTACAAAATTATGTATTATTCTATGTTTTAGCACTTATACTGTTCTCCAGCTATTCGGTTTTATGAATCTTTTCAACATGGAAAAATATTGATAAGAGGTGATTCAGAAGGAGCTGTTAATATATGGAAAATTCCTGAACTTTCTCCAGCTCAACTATCAGTTATTAAAGAAAATGATTCTCAAAAAAAATTAATTGGTTAGAGTTTAAATTTAGTTAATATTTTCCAAATTTATAAATTTAATGTTATACAGGTCTTTCTCCATTTATGAGTACAAGTTTATCTAAGGCATGGGAATCTATGAAACCCAATCCAGTTGGAATTCTCAACCAATTGGTAAATATCATTGTTATTAACTATTGTGATCAATATATATACATAATTATATTATTCAATATATTTTAGGACTGTGAAAATGTACCACATATCAAGTTGACTGCTAGTATATACTTGGCAGGTCAAAGTCGTCTAGTCATTGGTCGTCAAGATGGTTCCATCGTTATCATTCCAGCTACTCAAACAGTAATGTTACAACTATTACATGGAAATCATCAACACTACAAAGGTTTTTATAAAAATATTTTTTACTTGACTGAAATTTGAACAAAAATATTTATTTAGGATACAAGTTATTAGAATAAAATTAAACATATAGTAATATTGTATGAGGTATAGTTTAAAATTAAAAAACTAACTTTTAGGTTCATATACAATTATTGTTAGTTATTATTTTAAAGTTTCTCTTATACATAAATTAGCTCTTTTATAGAAGAGCAAATATTAATAATTAAGAACGCTTATCAATTATAATTTATTAACTTAACTAATTGTTTTTTTTTAGATTGGCCACCGCACCAGATTTTACTGGGCCATAATGGACGAGTCAATTGTTTGCTCTATCCACATCATATGCATCCAAGATATGACAAGTCTCATTTATTATCTGGAGGGGTAGACTTTGCTATATGTTTATGGGACTTATATGCTGGAACATTGCTACATAGATTTTGTGTTCATGCTGGAGAAATAACACAACTTCTAGTCCCACCCAATACATGCGCTAATGTTGGTATTTTTTTTATTAAAACTTAATACCTATTATATTAATGTTAATTTTTTTTTCTCAATTTGCAGCCTAGAATATTGAAATGCATTTGTGCAGTTGCAAGCGATCATTCCGTTACTTTGTTAAGTTTGTCTGAACGTAAATGTGTGGTGTTAGCATCCAGACACTTATTTCCTGTTGTTACAATTAAATGGCGTCCTTTAGATGATTTTATGATTGTTGGTTGTTCTGATGCCACTGTTTATGTTTGGCAAATGGAAACTGGTATTTGTTGAATTGATTTAAATTTTATTATTTACATTATTTTCAATATTACCTATACTACAAATTACAATACTTAGGTCACTTGGATAGAGTTTTACATGGAATTAGCGGGGAACAAGTTCTATATGCATGTGACGAAAACACAACCATATCTAGTACAGTAGATTCGGGTCTGGCTAATCCTGCAGTACATTTCTTCAGAGGGTTACGTCATCGTAATATCAGTGCTATTAAACATGCAACACAGGTAAAATATTTTCAGAAATTTTATATAATCCCATATTCTGATTGTGCTGATTTACACTCAGTATATCTTTTATGATAAATAATAAATATAATAGGTATAATTTGGTTTGTCTTTATTCAAACATTTTTAAAAATTTTTATTGCAGAGAGGAATCCATCAATTGCAACAATTGCATCATTCAGCTCATTCCGATGGCACAGATCATAGTAAAACAAGAGCTTACCCATTAATGGTACAAGGACTTCGAACTAACCCTAACGATCCAGAATGTCATATATTATGTTTTGATATTGAGGCTCTAGTTGGTCAGTTACTAAGTTTAAAATGTTCATTGATTTTGCAATTCAATTTCTAAAAACATTCAATATACTATACGCACTGAACTGTAAATATGGAATAGTGTCCCTTTATTCAAGCCTGGAGTTAGCCATTTTGATTCCATTAGATATAGTTTTGTTGGAATAATATCAATAAAAGTAGTGGGGGGACGAGGTGGCCGAGCGGTCTAACGCAACGGATTCGGCACAGCCAGTCCGAGTTCGATCCTCGACCACCGGGCGGCATTTGTGCAAGTCACGGTGTCCGGAAAACAAGTGCCGCCATCCCCCCACCCGGGGCATGGCAGAAACCTACGGGTGCCCCATTAGAAATTCTGCCAAAACACAACACACACGTGTACCAACCTACCCAATTTAAAAACCTACAGTACCCTCCCCCACACCCAATGGCCTATGTTGCCGCGGGTTACCCAATAAAAATAAAAAAAATAAAAGTAGTATTCTTAGTTATAACAAGCTTATGTATTATTTTTAATAATCCAGTATAATGAAAACTATATCAATGTGGCACTGTCTGATGGTAGTACAAGTCTGTCAATCCTTAGCGCGTCCCATATTTTCAGTTCAGTGACTATATATGATTACATTTCATATTAATATAATATTTTTATATTATTTTAGTGCAACTGTTGAGTGAAGAGTATGGGTTGATGTCTCCAAAAACAATGGAAGCACAGGGTCTAATAAATGCAACAGAGTTTCAAAAAATAACTGCTCTAACACAGTCTGTATCTTCTGATGCTCATAAAAAAATTGCAGGTATACTATCATTATACTTACCATTCTCAACAATTAATAATTATGTCATGATGTTTTACAGTTGTTTTTTTTTTTTTATGAAAAAGTAACATGAGTTTAACAAACCCTCTCAATATTGCTATTTTTATTTTTGTGATATAATATGTACATATTTTAAGCCATTAAAAATCATGGTATAATTAGAATTTTTGGACACGAGGGTTTGCTAAATTAGAATTATATCTTTAATAATACTGAAATATTTTATGCTTGCTTACTTTTGGATAAGACTTTTTTGGAAAAGTTAAGGACAAAGCCGACAATATGGAACGCATTTTGAAAGAAAAAGATAAACATGGTAAATGAGCATGCTACCTAATGTATGTTTTACAAATATCTTTGAATACTAAAGTTTAATTAAAAAAATTATAATTACATATTAACATTTAATAATTAACACTTATTATGAAATAGTTTTTAAACTGTTTCTGAGTAACTATAAAATTAAAAAAATGTTGAGTACTAAACTCATTGATTTAAATTTAATAAAAATTTCTAGAATTATTTTTATTAATTTATATAGGTACTTTTTGTCAAAAATATTGTTTTAAAGGACATCACAAGGTTAATTTTTTTTTTTAATTTTAAGTTTATTGGTGTATTATTGTCATCAATAAATGAAAATCCGAAGTTAAAAAAATGATTATTCAACGAGATAATGAGAGTTGATGAATAACCACGTGACATCATAGAGTCGACGAGTGAGCAGCCATCTATGTTTTACGTGTAAAAGTAGTTTGATTTACACCATGATTTTAATAACTTACTATAGAATTTCAGAATTTTTTTTCATAATCCTTAGTAAATTTATGTGTTTAAAGCGATGGTGTGATTTAAAATGTAATATATCTTGCTATTGTATACATATTATAAATTATAATTAAGTACAATTATTGAGTTTGCTGCTCTTGTTGTATTGCCATATAAATTTAGTATAATTATCCTATCTACTTTGAAAAAGTTTATCAAAATTATAATCACACCAGTGTCATTAACATAAAAAAAACTTAAGGATAAACCAAAAAAAATAATATTATCTTTTACAATTGAAATTGTTGTTTTAATCTAGACACTTTTACATGTAAAACATACGCCGCCATTTAGACTTCGGCTTTATGACATCACATGCCTATTTTCAAACACCTGTATCTCATTGAATAATTAAAGTGTCTTAAAGTGTGAAACCCACACCATATTTCTTAGATAATGAAATACTTCAAATCTAAGCAAACTTGTTTTTAGTGTTGTAATGTCCTTTAAGCATTAGAAGCTTTTATCTTGCCTGCATAATATTGGTTTGGAGCTTTTTGTATTGTATGTGATATTTTTAATTTTTTAATTTAATTTAATTTTGTGGTGTGATGTCAATGTTATAATTATTTAGGAATTTTACCTAAAAGAAAGGATGGTTCAGAAACTATACTAACAAAACTACAGTCTGTAATTGAAGGTTTTGATAGCAAATCAAATGATAAAGGTAATGTTGTATTACTAAGCTATAATTTTTTTATTAATATCTAATCTAATTTAAATTAAAACTATCTATTGAACTTATTTTTTTATTTTTTTGTTTAATATATTATTAGGAGGTATATATGATTTTTTTTTTTTTAAAACAAAATATTACATTTATATATTATAATGTCCACCCTCAGGTTTGAATCTTAGTGGAGTAGTGTGTCGTAAAGTATGTGGCGCAAATTTGACGATGGAGATTGCCCAATTGTTGATGTCATTACTGTATGCATGGGGTTTAGATTTTGAAGTAGACAAAATTTGTGAAACTAAACTCGGATTATTGCGTCCAATGATTCCTGTATCATTTGGAGTTATTTCAAAAGGCGGTAGGTTTTAAATAATAAAATAAAATAAAGCATTATAATTGTGATATTATTGTTTTTTAGGTTTTATGAGCTTATTGTTGCCTACATGGCAAAGTAGTATTGATCTTGAAGATAATTATGTTAAATCCAGCAATGGCCCACTGATGGATTTACCACCAGAGATGGTAAGGCTTGAATTACTGACTAGGCTTTTCACCGCGAGAACTCACTGGGAAGTAAGCACTACAGTAACTAGTCAGCATTTAATTGCTATAGTGGCTATAGCCAATACACTAATATCCATGAGTGCTCCATGTTTCCTTGAAAACACATTCTCAAGGTAATACATTATATTTGATGAATTTATTGAATAATATAGTATATATATAACTGAGTTACTAAAATAAATGTTATTTTATTTAGTTTTATAATAAATAAATTATTATTTGTTATTATAGGCAACAATCTGTGAAAAGTCGTTCAGAGGAAGGAAATGGAGAACAGAGTACTTCACAGGTTGCATTTATCAAACAAGGATGGTCCCAACTAAAGACGTTACATTGTAAATCATTGCCTGAAAAAATTGTCAATCATGGGTCAAAGAGTTACAAACGAATTCAAATTGAAATGCTAGCACACCGTTGGCAACACCATTGTTTGGAGGTAATAATAATAAATTATAATTTATAATATAATATGTCATACCAACTATTATTAATAGATCAAGGGCTCTAAAATTATCAAACATGTAATTATGACTTAAAAAATCTTAAATATGCAAAATTAACAGAAATTAACTGTTTAAATAATAGGTGCGAACAGCAGCTCAAGAATTGTTGTTAGCAGAATTAGAACGAATTGGGCCTAAAGGTCGTAAAACATTAGTAGAATTTTGGGTTCAATATTTACCAGTAAGCAACTCTAACGGTAACATGAAACCTACCGCAGTTAGCTCTAACAATTTAACCAATCTAAACATTAATGTAAGTAACATTAATTAATGCTTCTAACAAGTACAATAGAACATACATCATTAATATTTGTGTGTACCATTATATAGTTTTTTTTTTCTTAATACTTAATTAAGATATGTATAAATTGTATTATTTTAAACACTATGAAATTTATATTTACAGAGTGAACTACTATAGCCAGCCCCAATAATGTATATAAACATTTAGTTATATTTAAAAACAAAAACAACTAATCAACTGTAATGTCTACTTTGTAACAATTCCTTTAAGATTGTATTTATATATAATTGTTTTTCTCTTATATTTAGCTAAATAATAATACTCGATCAATAATATTTTTAATACAATTTTAGTTGATTGATACTGAGAACACGATAATATGACAAAAATCTATACATTTGTGTTGTCTTTTGCATCTAACTATTGCTTTCATAACAAATATAAATCAATGCTTCTTTACAGTTAACTTAAACCGGAAATATTTATGCTTCTAAATATACAAACTTTTGTTGAATAGGAGGAGTTGTATTGTATAATTATTATTACATAATTGTAAGACTTATCTTATTGGCTTATAGGAAAATGTTGAATCATCAGCAAACATTCAAGATGATGATGACGACGATGAAGAAGAAGGTTAGAATTAATTTAATTTCATGATATGCCAGTAATTTTCTATTTTTTTTTTATCTTTCAGATTTATGTTTAAGAAAACCATCATCTATAAATGAATTGCGTCGTAAACAGACAACTGCTGTAATTTTGATGGGTGTAATGGGAGCCGAGTTTGGCCAGGAAGTTAATGCGTCTGATAATGTTAGTATATCAAGCCGTTCACAGTCTGGAACATCTATTAGAAGAAAAAGTTCAATTGTGGAAGGTTTTGGTATAGGAAATAATAATTTATCAAGACTAACAAGTATGATTCTTTTTCAAAAACTTTAATTATTCTACTTTAAATACCATTTGTATGTTAATTTTAATTTTAATAGGTTTGGCATTAACTCAATTGCTTTTAACACCATCCTCTATCAAATTGCCCGCTCACATGGCATTACGAAGAGCAGCAGTAGATTTGATTGGCCGTGGTTTTGCTGTATGGGAACCTTATTTTGATGTCAGCAAAGTGTTATTAGGGATATTGGAATTGTGTTGTGATAATGACAAACTGGTTCCTAGGTGATTTGATTTCTTATACATATAGAATGGTCTACACAGATTAACTTATACAAAAAATATAATCTAGAGAGTAAATTTAGTAAAAATGTTTAACCGGACCAGTGACAATGTGCACTTATATGTGTTTGTATTCACATCTATCCTTACTATGTAATTTCTTTTAGCATGTCTTATGGGTTACCTTTGACACCTTCTGCTGATTCATACCGAACTGCTCGGCATGCACTCATATCAATAGCAAATGTTCGCCCTGCTGTGTTCATAACAACTATTGCCAGAGAGGTATATTGTCTATAATAATTATTCATACAATCAGAAAAAAATTCAGCATTAAAATAAATATGTTACTTATCATAATAAATGTATATCAGGTGGCTCGTTACAACAGTATGCAACAGAATACTCAAGCTATGAATATGGCTATAAGTAATTCAGTTTTGCACAGAGCAAAACCAGAAATTTTATCTATCGTGGAACATTTGATCGAGAAAATGCATGTTGAAATGACAGATTTACTAGTGGAGGTAAATTTAATTGAATTTTAATTCTTCCAATTTTTAGGAATTGGGTAACAATTATCTATATATGAATATTCAAGAACTTTTTTCTTACCGATTTCTTTGATCATATATACGCAGTGTTCGAATTAGATAAGTAGTTTTTTATCTAGATAAAGATAAAGATAATGCAACTCTAATGTATCTAGATAGAGATAAAAGATAACTTAACTCATATTTATCTAGATAAAGATAAATACTTTTTTATCTAGATAAAAAAAAAATATAAATACAATTTTTTTTTAAATGGGTTTTAAATTTAAGTATATTTTAGTTGGGCACTAGGAACATAATAATAATAATGATGATATAAATAAAAATAATTACATTATTTATAAACCATAATCTTGGTGTGAGAATCTCTATAAATATTTAAATGCGTTTGTACAATTTCGCGATTTTTATCAATAAAAAATGTATCTAGATGAATTAATTTAGATGAGTAAAAAAATTATCTAAGATGAACGTTTAGATACCTTGTAACTATTTATCTAGATAAGATAAAAGATGAACTAATAATTATCTAGATAAGTCCGAACACTGTATATACGTATGTATTAACCAATAGGAGAAAATAAGAATATATACAAATAGAAACATATTGTCAAATAGACTTGCCCAAAGAAAATGTTGCTTTTAGGACAGGTAAAATACGAAAATAGCTCCATCTGGCCAGTAAAATATAATTAAATAAATTTTAAAAAAAATTGCCGGCGAAGTCTGAAAATACGAAATATAAAAAGCAGTAACCTAACTAACAAATTAATATAATAAAAGAAAATAATTACTAGTTTTAAAATTGATAACATTTTTTGAATTATCAGTTGTTTTTTTTTTTTCAGGTAATGGACATCATACTGCACTGTGTAGATCCAACACAACTCAAAACCCGTCCTCTGTCTGAGATTTCTCCAGCCATAAGCAGATTCGGCCAGGTGACCCATTGTTCAACATCTAGACGTATAGCTGTGGGCACCAAAAATGGCACAATTGCACTATATGAATTGAGATCGTCCAAATGCCAGGTTAAATACTAATTTTTATTCAATGAGGATTTACAATTTATAAAATATATTTTTCCACAGACCATTAATGCACACACTGCAGCTATCTGTGCATGCGCATTTTCACCAGACGGAAAATTCCTTGTGTCATACAGTGCAGCAGAAAACAAATTATCCTTCTGGCAAACGTCTACTGGTATGTTTGGTTTAGGCAACAGTCAAACTAAGTGCACTAAATCATATAGCACTCAGAAAAAAGATTCGATACGTGCTAGCCAACTGCGGCAAATCAAGTTGCACTGGGCAAGTAACCGCAGCGTTCGATTTTTTTCAGACGGTTTAGAAACAACATTTGTTATTTAAATTGTAAATACAATTTAAATGCAAATAAAGAAAAATAGATTGTTTTGTTGTTGATATAACAATTTTATTAGATCGAAAGGCTTTTGCTAACAATACATTTCCCATAGTTTTATTATTTTGGCTTAATAACATAGTGTAATTGATTTAATTAAGTATTTAATTGTATATTATTATACATGCATAATTATTGTTTTCATATAACCAATTTGTCTTTATAGGTTTTAAGTTTTTTTTTTTTAGTATAATCTTTTAATTGTTTACATAATATTATTGATCCATTTTATTTTAATATTACCCTAAGACATCATATTATTATCTAATTAGACATCAATTTTGTTTCAATTATATTTTTACATTCTTCAATCCTGTTAACTATATAAAGATTCAATCCCTCATGTTAATTCATTATTATTTTTGTTCTATTTAATTCAAGTTATCTTATTATGTAGTTGTATTATAGATCTCATATGTGATTTTTTTTTTAATTATAGTATAGAATGTTTGTGTAGATAACTTATAAATTATAACTTAAGTTAATCATTATTGTATGTTTACTGAATGTCGTTCCACGTGTTGTGAATTTGAATGATAAGCCACTACCGTTTATACAAAGTTTAAGTAGAACTATTAAAGCTTAGAAAATTACATGTAAAATATTCTAAATGATTGTCTAACAATGAAAATACTGAAATTTTCTTTTTTATTTTTATTATTATGCATTGGTTACTCCATTATTTTTTAAAAATAATTATTTAATATAAACATTAAATTAATATGGTCTTTTAACAAATTTTAAAATGTAATATTTTTGGTTTTTTAAAAATGTTTTTTTTTAATTAACTGATAACTGAAACAGCAAACTGCACAACTTGACAACGCTCCCAATTACTGAATATTCTTAACTTCAGCTTTTATGTATCTATTGTACATTGTGTCAGAGTGCCACATAATTTATTTTTTATTGTCTAGTATTTTTTTTTCTATATTAATGTTTTGAAGATAAATACAAATATTGTTCACAGTTTTTAATTTTACACCACTAAATATTTTTCATTGAGTTATCTAAAATTAATAACAATGACCAAATACAAATAAATGTTTAACTTTGAATTTGTTAATAGATCCAATTTACTCTAATTTAAAATAAATTTTCAATATCATGTATTTATTACATTATGTTTAGTAGACAAGTAGACAGTGATCAATAATATTGATGTATCAATCCTAAAGGCATATTAATATATGGACCGAGAATCCCCCATACCCTGATATATGTTGCTTAGTGCCAATATTTTTAGAAATGGATAGCCTGTTCATATCCCGATTTCTATACAATAGACGTCTGTGGATAAGTCCTTAAGTATATGCTATCTTTTTCCAACAATATTTGCTCTCTTTCTCTCTCTCTCAGCTATCAGTCCATTCCTATATTTTATGTCAATGATCACTCCACATCTGCTCTAATTTGTTTAATTTAAAATTGTGTCGAGTAAACAAAATAGTATAATATTGAGTAATAGTTTGAAAAATCATTTTTTTTTTTCATGTATAACAGTATTGGGGCAATTTTTGTGATACGTTTAATTTTTTAATTGTTTTTTTTTATATATATATAATGATATATTTCATATTATGGTTTTTGTTATAATAATCATTAATCAAATATTAAATCGTTGTTAATGAACATAATGGTATAAGCACACAATACACCTCCTAAATATTTACATAATTCCACTATAATAATAAATAGTGTACATAATAACTGTATCCTTAGCTTCATTTTTCATACAAATATTTTATAGGTATATACATAAACTAAATGTGTATGTTAACTTACCAAAACAAGCTATTTAACGACATTATTAATACCCACCGCATGATTTGGTTAAAAGACAAGTTTCCAAAGGATCCGTAGGCCTTACATTAAGATTCAATCTATTATAAATATAAAATATCTAATTTATATAAACGTATGCTATTCTTTTTTTCAACAAGGATTGTTATAAGTGTTGTTATTAAATAGCCTGTATTTGTGGGAACTGCGCTTATTTGTCTTATGTATTTACTATTAACAATATTACTATTATAGATATTATTATTATTATTATTATTATTATTATTATTATTACTATATAAGATGTATTGATTTAGAATTTTGAAATGATTAATTCAAGAAAAATTGACATACCTATCTTACCTTACACATTACTTAAGATTTATAAATATGTGTCAATAATATTACACTTGTTATTCCATAATAAATCACACTTTGAATTTAATGCTCATTGTCTGTCATTTTCTACACTGGTATAGTGGATAATCCAGCATAATGTGCCTATAATGCTAAAATTATTCTCTTTGCTGGTAGCATATATACTTTAGTTTAATATTATTATTTATTTGTTTGATTGCTACTGGTTGGCCACGGTGTAAGCCAAAGATTTTCAATGTAATAATTTTTATTATAAAATTTAATATGTGTATATAGTATAACTATATACCTACTATATACCTTACTACTTTTGTTTATACTTACGCACTGATAAATAAAACCGAAGTAATCTATAGAGTTGTATAGACTATACTACTATAGAGTATAGGGCCTAGGGTGCCTCCAGATTTTTAGAAGATGACTAAGGGTTCCGTGAGTAAAAAAGGTTGGGAATCTGTGGTTGTGAGCGAACAAAACTTTGTTGGGAATATACTTATATACCTACCTATAATTGAGTCTAGTCGAAAGTCATCTAATGAGTTCGGTAACTTATTTTATAGAATTAGTACCAATACATTTTGCGGTCTAAATCATATCTAGTTTATTTTTTTTAATGTAGAAAAGTTGTAAGCTAAATTTGAGTAGGTATCTAGTTATCAGTCATCTATGGTTAAACGAATTAGTTGAGACCTGGATAAAATTTCCTGGCACCTGTCCTGTGTTATTTTGTGGAGTCTTAGAAGAAGTGGACAATTTTGGAAATGCTGTGCATGAATGTCAATTGTCAGAAGATTATAAAAGCATAACCTATGTAACATAAACATACAATACACAAAATATAAGCATAGACCTAATAGCTAATACAATTGAGGAACAATTCTTTGAAAACCTAAAATTAAATGCTACTTACTACCTACTTGTTTTGTTAGTCTGAATTAGGCTAAACTTAAAAACGGGTAGGCCATCCAAGCAAAAATAAATATAGGTACAATAAGATAGTACCTATATAAGTATTAAGTATAGTTTTATATTTATTTCTATTTAAAAATTCTACATAAAAAGCAGATAATTCCCTAATGTTTATTTAAAATTTTTAAAGATTAAATAATTTAGTTTATACAACTTTTTTTTTACTAAATTTCTGGTATTAAATATAAGAACTTATAGTAATTACCTGAAGTAAAAAATGTGGAACCAAAAAGTTATTGAATATATATTTTATATGCTAGTTGACAGATAATAAGTTAAATCAAATCCTAATTTATTTTGAAATTTATTAATAATATAATTTACTATGAAATATGAATTATAATTAAAATATTTTAAATTTCTAGTCACTAGGTACCTACCTGCATATGGGTAGCCAGTAGATACTTCATAATTGATAGCATGCCTAAATATTAATTTGGTGAATTTTGTCCAAAATAATTCTTTTATTATTTTTGTTCTTTAAATGTTTTCTGACCTTTTAGCAATTTGTTCACCTAATCCATTTTATAAGGATTCATATTTCATAATTAACAACGATTTTATAACATGCGTCAAATTTCCGGAAATTTAATGTACTGCAAGGTTTTATACGGTATAATATTGGTATAATACGGTATTATACACAAAAAAAAAAACGTATTTTAACATCTCTATCTTTATATAGATGCGTTTGTTATTGAAATACATTTGAAGCTAGGAAATCATCGTCTATGATGTTCCAAAAAAAAATATGCAAAAGTCATCAACATCCGGGCCCTAGTTATAATAATAGATGCGTTAAATTTAAATTCAATGATAAATTAATGCATGATATGAAAAACGATTCTGATAGGAGATAGACCGTCAGCCTATATATTACTAAATACTATATTACAAGGGTCGCCGAACTTCTTTTGATTAAGATCTACCGAGGCTATAATATTTTTTATTTTAGGATCGACTGATGTAAAAAAATTATTTTATATTAATAACAAACAAAGGGACCGTACTTACTTACCTATATAAATGATAAATCATAAAATTAAAGTGTAAGGTTATCTAAATGCAAGGCTGGGCAAGTTATAATGATATTTTTTAACTCAGTTAAGTTAAGTTAAGTATTCATTTTTGTCAATTAAATTAAATGTTAAGTTAATTGATATTTTTAATACATCAATTAAGTTTAAATTAAGTTAACAATAATTCTGTTAACTTAACTTAACTTAATTTTTAAAAAAAATCTACTAAAATAAGTTATAATCACTTGTATAGTATTATACCTACCTATCAAAGTTGAAAGTATCAACCAATGAATATATTATATATTATTATGATGTATGTATAATTTAAAACCTGTTGGGCTGTATGCCTGTATCATATTAGAATTATGTTCAAATTTCACGCTGGGTTCATATAAAAATAAATATTGTGTATAAAGGTGCTTACTGCATTGTTTAACACGTCATTTTATAATACAAAAAATAAATTACTCAACAATTTACAACTTAAATGAAAACGACTATATTTCTACTTATAACTGGTGAATATTATATGTATAAATATATAATGATAATATGTAACATTTCTATTTTCTAACTAGGTTATTCTAAATAAATTCTATTACATTTTAAGAACAGCGTAAAATGTGTGAATTATGGTATAATTTATGTACCAATTATACACTATTTTTTTTTATATATATACACCAGTATTAGGTAGGTAGGACAGGTAGGTATTTTTGTAATAAAATTATAATATAATATATAAATCTAAATGGTCACAATTCACGATTATCGTACAATTATAATTGTAGGTATTAAATATTAATAAATAATAAGTAATAAATAATTCAAAAGCACCTAGGTATTATGAATACCTAAGGGATTCGTGGGCTCGTATCTATTGATTTCTTTATACGGGAGACTAAATAAATATTATGTTAATTAATACGACAAATTAGTTTTTATTTATACAAATATGTACGAATAATATTTGGATAATAATATGAAAATTCAAAATTAACTTAATTGTGAACATTAATAATAATATAAGTTGATTTTAAGTTAACGTAGATACAAATGAGTTAAGTTAAAGTTAAGTTAATTAAGACAGCCAACTAGTAAGTTAAGTTAATAAGTTAAAAATAACTTGACTTTTAATTTATTACTCGTTAATGCCAAGCCTTGCAGTAAAATGAGTGTTTCCCATTAAATGTCTAAATGATTTTAAAATGTATTAACATTATGCCGTTGATGTAGAAGCGTGTCGTTGAATACCACATGTCTAAAGTTATTTATAATTTCGGTAATAGTCACTATAACTACTAAACGAAGACGCTGCTCTAAATGATCATCAGAAAGTACAGCTCGGTAACTATTCAGCTTTATTTATAACTTTCATGTGAGAAAATACCATTTCACACTAACCGGTTAATCCGAAATATGTATATTTCATAACTGTATCTACTAATTAATAAATTCTAACAAGGAGGATAGACTTAGAAATCGTTCAAGATCGACCGGTTAGCCACCCCTGCAGTATATTAGGTAGGTAGGTAGATTATATCTACTAAGTACCTAAATTTTATTAAATACCTACCTACGTAATTAGTAATATTACTATTTACTAATAATAAAATGTATTTAATTAATAGTTATTAGTTAACTATTAGTACCTATAATACTGTATACCTACTCATGTAGATTGACTAAGTTACACTTTGCAAAAACCATACCTAGCTTTTATTAAATTATTAATTTTCCATAGGTAGGGGAAGTCCAGGACACTTGAACAGGAAGGGGACATGAACCACCGCTCATATCTTTTTTAAATTTTAAATTTTCAACACAACATTTCAAAATTCCGTTTGATATTTTATCAATGAAATCATGTTTTGATGTTATCAGAGTTAAAATAAAATTGTTATACCTAGTTGTTTCCTCGTTAAAAACACAGCAAATATTCTTACCATCAAGTTTCATCACAGGTCGATTCATTCGAATTTTCAAACTAACAGAGTTAAACGTGATACTATGCTGAGCGTAACTTTGCCATACATTACGCACTTATGTAAGACGTAGAAGACAAATATTTGTCCTCTTTAACGTCCTCGACGTAACACTCATGGTTATAAATATAGAATACCTACTATGGAATTTATTATAGGTTACTATATTATGTAGCCATGCTTTCTTTTGACACCAATTTCATTTTTCTATATTGATTACGAAAGAATTACAATTATATTTAGTTTTCTAAAAAATCATTCAACTCTCCCAGATTCCCCCAACCTAGCTATAATACCTATAATATATATTAATTATATCATATAATATATATTATTTGTTATTAATGTTTGAGCCAATACTGACTTACCACTTACCAAAAGAACGGTGTGAATAAGTTTGTGGTATAAATAGGCAATAGGTAACTTAATATTAATCTAAAAATTTCAAAGTGTTATTTTGAAGATATCTATAGAAATATAAAATAATTTACGAAAAGCTTCAAAATCCTCAAATAATGTTTTTAAATTACAATACAAATCGTTATTCTTCGACTCTTCGTACATCCTGCAATTATTGGTATGTTTATTTTATTAATCAATTATTGAATTCAGCATAACTGTATAAGAACAATAGGAACAACTTATAAAAGGAACCTTGTAACAATGTTCAAGTCTTAGATATAAAAGTCGAAACATTTTCTAACCTTTACTACGAAATAATAAGTGATAATTCATGAAATTTGTCAAATTCTCGCTAAGTTTATTATTTCTAATTTTAGTAGCTTTTAGCAACATTAAAATTATAAAGGTACTTTGTATTACATTTTAAAGCTTTTTGCTCAAGTCTAAACATTTTAAACAACATTACAAAAAAAAAATGAATAATTTAAAGCCAATAAAGTATAAATACCTTGACATGCCTCTAGATATTTTTAAAATGTCATTAAATATAATATAGAAAACAATAATATTTATGTAACAGAGAAATATTTCAAGTTACTTCAACTGTTTACTTATACAACTGTTAATAATTTAATATAGTGTAGGAGATACCGGGTACAATAAATTGTAACATGGGACAATTGTAACACAGGCAGTAGTTGTTTAACAACCAATATAAAAATCTCAAATAAATATAACCATTGTTCTACGATATAACAGTTGGCTACCTGTATAACAAACGATGTTTCCTTATTAAAATTATGATAACATAATAACCGTTTGAAAAAAAAAATGTAACGTGTTTATGCTGCTAACCTATGCATTTATTCGCCAAAAACCCTTTTTAAATCTGTTGTCAAGGAAGACAAAAGAATATCTATACATATAAGTTACATCTTCCCTATATTGACATATGCATGTCCCACATGAGCATTAACGAGAGGTGATGATGAAAAACTACGCTTATTTGAGAGAAAAGTTCTTAGAAAAATGTATGGACCCGTATTCAACAATACAGAACAGAAATGGAAAATAAGAACGAACGTCCAACTGTACCAGCTCTACAAAAGAGAAGATGTGGTCCAATATTTACCAGTTGGAGAAGAATAGAATGGGGAGACCATGTATGGTGGGCCGATGGAAGTATGTTGAAAAGAGCATTGGCATAATACCTATATTGTGAGAGGAATAAGAGAACAAGGGGAAGACCGCGGAAAAGATGAAAGCAGGCGTCAAGGAATTATTTGAAGGAATTAGAGTGGATTGGCAGTAGGCATATGATAGAGAGCGGGAAGGAAGAAGTTTTGGCGGCTAAGAGCCTAAATGGCTCGTTAAAACTAAAAAAAGTTAAAAAACGTATAATAACAGATAGTTAATAAAAATCATAGTTATCTGTAGTTATTTTGATATACACCAATAGTTGTGTAGTTTTTGTTGGTTCTGGTCTGAATACTTAGAGTAGTCAGTACTTTTTCTAATACTTATGTATTTTAAAATATATTGAATGGGCATAAATGCAACATAGTCACCTACTGTGATACACTATTGCGAATATCTTATTTTATGTTATTTAACTTATATTATTTAGTTTTTTTTTTTTATTTGAAGTAGGGTCATTGGACCTCCCCTTCTATCACGCCGTCCCGTCTTGTATACTTGTATCCCCCATATTACCCATTGTATAGATTATTACGGATTGTATATATTCTTGTTTTATAAAAAAAAAAGTTTTTTTAATAATTTAATGGTCAAAAGTTGTGTTGCTATTTATTATTTGAGATAATTTGTTTACCAAAGTTATATTTTATTTTAATTAAAGGTTATTATGACATAAGTGTTTTAACAATTTAAAAGTAAAAAATTATGATATTATTTAAGATAGCCTGTTTACCAAAGTTATGTTGTATCTTATTTAAAGATAACTATTATATATTATAAGTTTTATAACAATAAAAAAGTAAAAAATATGTACGTTACATTTTTCCCTAGTAGGTGTTACAATATAACATTATAACATTAATTTTTGTATATTTATATTTATTCAACAACATGTGGAAATAAAGATTCAATACTGGGACCGGAACTGTTCCGAAATTAACCTGTTTTGGACCGAAACCTTTTTAAAATATTGGGACCGAAACTGGACTGGAACCCACATTTTTTAGGAACCGAAACCTATATTTTTATGTAGAGGTTATTTTGGTTTTTTGGTTCCAAATTAAATAGATATTTTATTTATAGTAGTAGGTATAATATAATTATAAAGATAAGTAGTAATTATAAAATCGTAGATCTATAAAAGTTTATCAATACTAAGAAATAAGAATATTATTGTGTGTACAACAGAATATTGTCATAAAACAAATTTCAAAAATCCAAATTCTAATTTCCATGTAATCTATAACAAGCCTACCTGCGTTCAATTATTATTGAACCACAAATCGTAATTCGCAATAACTAATGTAGAATTTCTAAAAATAATAACAATTTGTACGTTTATAAGTGTTTCATAGTTGTCTTATAATTGTTCCCTTACTAATATGCCTGCAGTTATAATATTAAATACCTAATGTCGGTGTCGGTCGTCTATTAGTTTAAAATATAAATATTATTAACTAATAAAATAGGTAGGTTTATTGGATACCTAGTTCTATTTTAAATTTATTATATCTTAGATTTTGCTAGTCATATACAATATACGTATTATATATTTATATGCCAGTTATGTTTTTTTTTAAATATTACAATGTTTATAATTCAATAATATAGTGAAACTTCCTTAAACAGTCAGTAAATTATTGAATATAATAGTATATCTTTTATAGTTTTTGTGTTAACGATATTACCTAAACTCTGAAATAGGTACACTTAATTACAATTAATACCTGCCATTAAATAGAGGTTCTTAATATGTTATTTTTTTTTATACAGTACTTAATTGACAACAATAAAATAAAAAGTCAAATATAAAGGGTTAAAACCGGAATTAACCGAAACTTTATATTTTTGAAAATCAGAACCGGAACTGAAATTTTAGATTTTTGAGAACTGAAATCTAAACGCAAACCGATAAAATCATAAAGGTTCCGGTCCCTGTTCAATACACACATATTTTTAAAGGTAATAACTTACTTAACTAATTAAAAATGTAAAGTTTCCCGGTTTCCGTTTTAAAGTTAATACCAGTATCCAATTTTTTCCGGTTTAGATATTTTAAAATTAATACTGGTTTCCAAATGTTTTCGGTTTCGGTTATATAACGGTTTATACCGGTTTCTGAAGTCGGTTTTGAAGTTTTGTTCGAGTTTTTATATTAAGTAATTGTTAAATTAATATATAAAAATAATTCAATAATACTTTCACATAACTTTGGTTTATCAATCATTGCCCATTTTAATTGAGTAATAACTATACTAATAACTAATAAATCCATAACGTGAATGATGATCATTACGTCGATAGATGCCTATGTGTACTTCAGGTAAAACAAAAAAACATATTTTCCAACCTATTATTATGTGAAAAAAAAATATAATATATTTATTGGGGGGGGGGGGGCGTCTCTGTCTAGGAGGGAAACGTCCAGTACCGCTAAAATCCTCGGGTGGTAAGGCACGGATGGAAAGACACGAGGGAAAGGTCCAAATACCATACATTTTATAATATTATTATACATTTATGCTGTTTCAATATAGCTGCTGTGCTCTCGTTTTTCAATACCTACCTGGAAAAAACCTGAAGGTACCCAAGTCTCGGCTTCGGCGCCACTGATTTTCGTATCACAAATACAACTTTATAAAATAATAATACCTACATACCCATCCAACGTCATGCGGCGGTGAGTATTGGGATCGGGCGAGTTAAGTACAATGTAATATTATATGGTATAATATAATCTGCCGACTGTGTCAAAAACGTGGAAATGCCGGCGTTTCTCGAAGTATATAATAATATAATTTATTACTCATTGGTATGCGTACGTATTTGTTCTCCATTTCTGCTATATATTATACAGTACTTAATTCCTATATACGCAATGCCGTCAGCACCCTTAATGCAACGTATTGAGCCGATCGGACGCTGCACAACGGGACATATTGTACGATATTGTTGTGCCGACTTGATAATAAAAACCCGACCTACACTTTTATTTGCGCACCGTAATCTCCACACGAAAATAATACTATAGGTACGATGAGATAATATTATGATATACGCATCGAACCCTTATAATACCCACATAATGTTATTATTATTCGATCGGTGCGGCGCGGCATGTGCGTGCAATGCGCTTGTTACATCATAATAATATAATATAAATAAATAGGTAGGTATACTATATTATTATACTTTTAGTCGACAAGACCACGACTGCGATAATACTTATGGCGCATAATATGATGATATATGACGATGTCGATGTCTGTGAAATGTTCATATCGGTTACGGGTCGCGGCGACACAATGGGATCAAAGTTTACTCGTGCGGGGCCGCCTCCGGAGCGCCAAATATGCGCGACCACGTCAACACCACGAAATACGTAATACCCTAGGTACCCAATAATAATGATATAGAAGCGACTGGAGCACACTAATCCGACAGTGTTTGACCGACTTTACCTGCTGCCAAAACTGGTGCTCACACGTAAATATAATAATAATGTAAAATCCGTTTCACTCGGTTCGGGCTTTACTCTAAATAATATTATTATACCTTCCATACGATATAAATATATATGTAGTTTTGTTTCGCGGCGATCTTTCATGCTGTCATAATATATTATATCATATATAGGTATATTATATAGCTATGTAAAGGCTCGTGGCGGTCTGCAGACGTTGTTTTGACGGCGGCGTCGGCGTCATCGGTATATACAATAATTTGATCCGAGTATAGTAATATTATAAGACCTAAGTCAGCCATTATACTGTAGAGAGGTACGTGCCTCAAACAACGACTTGAGATCTGCTCGCAGGGACCAACTATATAATATACTATTGTGTGTCTAAATATATTGTAAATAATATGTAGTACATGTATGATTTGAGTGTGTGCGTAGGCGGCATACATCATAATAATATATTTGTACGCAACACAATAAAAATAACGCTCGACTCAGCGTGATTTATAATTATAATTTATCGAACTGATCCGTACGATGTAAAAATCAAAATCACGAGTGTTGACTGAAAATTACATAAGAATAAACGTTTTTAAACGATTGAAATTTGTGAGCGTAATTATAACGGAAAGTGATAATCAAAAATAATTAAATACCGCAAAACGAAACATAACGATTAACAAAATATATTATACATCATTAAACAAACCATAACGCAAAACGTAATTTGTAGAATATCATTAAACGAAAAATATCGCAAAACGTAATTTATAGAATTTCATTGAACGTAACACAACGCAAAACGAAATAATTTAAAATCCATTTATCTAAAAGTTATATCGGTTTCGTAGAAATATTTATTATATGCATACGGACATTAGAATTGATTATATTATACCGTACGCGGGCCATGCTTGCCTGTATTAGTTATTATTAATACATTTAATAGGTATTAACACTATTCTAAATAATGATAAACACAAAACTTGTACAACGTTTCAATTCGAAATTACGATGAACTCAAAACTTGTATGGGTAACGTTTTAATTCTAAATAACGTCAATGGCAAGCCCTGGTTGAAAGTTCAAGTTTCTACAAAACATATTCACATATTAATTAAATAAAAAACAAAATTTATTATTTGACTCGTGAATATCCAAGTCCTTCGAAATTTAAACTTTATACTACACATATGCACTAAAAAAAATATTGTATTGATATAATACACAAATCTATAGACTTACGCTAAACTTAGTACCTACTAATATTAATAGCTAATACTAATATTAACTAACACTAATTCTAGTATAAACAACTTATGAGGAATCTTTTACTAAATTTGAAAACTTTTTGGCTGAGCATAAATATTTTGATCGACATTTAAAGAAAAAAAAAATTTTTAATTTAAAACGTCTATAGCAATAGAGTCAATTTAATTTGAAAAAAATACCGTAATACAAACATTTTGGTGAACATTTCAAATTCAGAATCGTTTTTCGTATGATATATAATTGAATTCGTATTCAACACATGGATATACATTACAGTAAGCTACTCAACTAGATTCTATGTCCCACCAGAAAATATATTTAAGTTGAACATTGAAACAGACAACAGTAAAACTGTACCAAATGGTGGCGACAGGCTAAAAACAAACAATCAATACGCATTGATATCGTTCAGCTCACAATTTAAAATTTACATTTTAGAGACTATTTTGATACCAGTATGAATGATAGACTGGCTAAATGTATTTATGTTTATCAGCCAATAAATTTGAAGTCTAGATAATCCATTATATTATATTATATTATATTATATTATATTATATTATATTATATTATATTATATTATAATATATTATATATTATATTATAATATATTATATATTATATATTATATCCAGTGCTTTGAAATTTTCAAGCACCCTAAATATTTATAGAGGTTATGTAAAAATACAAATTTTTAGACACCGTAAAAGTTTTCAAATGTAATTAAAATTCAATATAAATTAGGAACAAAAAAAAACAAATTAATAATTTTAAATATGTAGTTGAAATTGGTTGGAAGTTGGCCTGAAATTACATTCATATGTTTTTGAACCACATTCTCAGCCAGAATGCAACATCTAATAGGTACGTTTAAAAATAAAAATTAAAAGTCATCAACTCCCAAGCCCTAATGATTATGTTTTCCTAGTGTAGATACCTCGTTTGGCTATAATATTATATATATTAAGTGTTTTAACGTTTTTTGTTAAACTAATGTAAAATATACATTAAGCAGGCTGTGCTTAACCGGGAGGGAGCGATCGTAACTGTTAATTTATTTGTGTTATTTTTATACCTACAATAATGTTTAGGGGGCTTAATAATATAAAATGCACACTTAAGAGGTCATATTATAATAACACGGTACATTATGCGTAGACGAGAACATCGTGAGGTTTTTAAGTTATTTTTTTTTTTTTTTGGTAGTGTGTTCTGCCATCAGGCCGCAGGTCCTATTTCTGAGTGTAAAACGCCACACTGTGTGTAATATACGAAATTCATTATAATGTGTTGTAGGAAATTATTATTCAGTGTGTGGTGACTGATTAATAACAGTAGGTATTAACATTATTCTAATTAATAATAAATTACAATTTAAGAATTATTTTTTTTTAACCCGAAAACATAAGTAGCAGTGGTAGTTGATACGTACAGTGATGTTTAAATGTTTTATTTTGTGGCAGTGAAAATATTTTAACAGTTATATGGTTCACACTCTGCAGTATGTCAGTGTCCATTAAACAATAATTTTTAAAACACATATATTGTTTTATATTTAAATTATTTTAGACTTTAATAATATTATGTGAATAAGTTAGAAAATATTTGTATGGTCATTTTTATTCAAATAAAAAGGTCGAAGCACCATACGTGTTTGAGTGATGCACTAAATTAATGTGTATAATACAAAAAATCGGACCTACACTAAGGGCCCTTAAAAAAATCGTGGTGGTCATGTCACTGCAATTAAAAACTATACTTTATACTTTAATAATAGAAAAATATATCTATACCCAAGGCACTCTAGTTAAACAAAAAAAGCTGGAAAGTGGATGTCGCTCAGTTGTACAGTAGCTTACAAGTGGGTCACTATAACGGATGGTGTTAAATTTGATTTCAATGATTTAAAATCATTGTATACGAAAAACGATTCTGATCGAAGACGGTTTGTCAGCCTATAATATTACTAAGTATAGGTATATTTTTTGATATTATTGTGATTAAAGTAATTAATTTTAGTATTAGGCATTAATAATTATATACCACAGTATCTTGAATTCATTCTTGCCAAAAATTACATTTTGAAAAAAACTAAAAAAATTGGAAACTGAATATGTCCGTGAATAGCTCAAAACATTGTAAGGTGTATAGAAAATGTTGATATAAACATTCAGTGAAAATGTCATGTATCTATGGTCATTTTTTTTTTTAGAGTTACACTTGAAAATCGATTTTGTCGAAATCCAATTTTGCTTTTGTTCGTTGTTCAATTTTTTTTAATTTAATAAACTAAATTTATTTACTTAATACAAATATATAATATTAAAAAGTAACCAAGTTAAGAAAGCTCACTTAGCGAGCGTTCTAAAATCCCGTTCACCAAACGTATTTTAATACAAAGCAATAAACTATACTAATTTATTATCAATTTACACAATTATACAATTTAAAAAGAATTTGGTAACCTTAATATTTTAGTACTTTGGTAGTATTTATTATTATCCGACTAGCTAAAATGGTAATTCAATATTTTAATACAAGCAATCTTAATCATGTGAAGTAGGCAACAACGAATAATAGTGAATAAATAATTATCTAAGTGGCTGCAGTCGGTCGTGTTTTAAGGAAATTAATATAGGCAATTTAACATGATGCCGTGAGTGACTTAAGTGTATGCAAAGTAAACGCACAAGAGTGTATCAGTGTAATCGGTAATCGGTTTCGGTCAATATTTTCTGAAAATTTCCTGAATTATTTTTTAATACCCATAAAAATTTACCCACATAATACCGTCTCGTAAATAAGTCGTCATATTTTATATTCGCCGTTAACTAACTTATGCACAGACATTGACAATGATTTAAAATTAGATACAATTTTCGATTTAAAGTGGCCATTTGACCAAAAATCCAGACAAAACTGAAGGGATTTGGTTTGACGACGGATTTAAAATTTTAAAACTGATTTTCATTTATTAACAAGTTTATTAGGTTATTATAGAGGTGATTTTGAATAATATCTATTTTTTCAGTTGTGATATTTATGAATAAAAATATAATCGTTTTTAATTAGTTATCACTTATCATGACGCTAACAATATTCGAAATATTTAAATCCGCCTCTATTCAAACCTAGTGAACTTGTTAATCAATCACAATCTGTTTTTTAAAAATTTAAATCTATCAAACCAATTTCCTTCAGTTTTGTCTGGCTTCTTGGCCTAAAAGACACTTTTTGTTCATCTAATGCCCCCTTCAATATCAACAATCGTCATTATAATATGCTGTATAGGTAACTACCGGACGGATACAACGACGATATAAGGTGTTCTAAACTTATGTTTAGAAAGCTTAAACTGTAAATAAATGTATCTACCTTAAAAGGTTTCTTGTAGGTGATTTAAATATTAACTTTTGTGGAAACGTTTTTACCCACAAAATATAATATATTGTTTTCAATTTTAATTTTTTCTCTTTAAATTCTGATTTCCGATGACATTTCTGACTTTACATATTTTAAGTTCTCACGGTTCATCGTCTATCTAAATATAGTGGGAGGGACCAATATTAAAATGTAATATTATTATACTTTTTCAGTTTGCAAAATACAAACTTATGGATTTCGAGATTTGTCCAACGTGGGAAATATGGGCAATAATAATAATTACCTACTTAGAAAAAAAAACATTGTATCCCGGAGAAACTATACATATAGGTTATACATATAGGATGTACCTACACGAATTCAACGATAAAATGATGCGTGTATTATAAAAAATTGTGTACAATACGTCAAGACAAACATAATATTATAATATGAATATAGATGTTTACGATTGAAAATAGAATATTATTATTAAATCACTGTTAGAAATTCGTTGGATTTCGGGAGTTGAAATATAATATAGTAAAAAAATAAATACATGGATCTACACCCGTTGTTCGAATATTATAAACACACGGGTGATTAGTACCATCGGACCTACACGGACCATACACTGATAATATATGACCGACCATATATCACGTGTGCCACCATATAATACGTCATAGTCTCCAGCATACGTATATATTGTAATATTATGGTAATATCGTATTATGATGTATCCGATGTGACGTAGCCGAATGTCGAAAATATTTACCCGGCGATATTTCAATTTGAGCGTCGGTCACTCGCCGCTCTCCTGTTATTCAGGCACACACCATGATAATATATTACTATTGTAATACCTCCTCGCGTTCCACGATATTATAATACACCTATTATGGGCATATTATAATAATGTTCGGACTGCAATAATTACCTATAATATTGTGCTGCGCCGCATATATGATATAACATTATTGTGTAACAGCCAACTGGTAGTAATAATAATAATAATAATATTTATAACGCGATGTGTGTACAGGCGGGCAACGACGACGACGACCAAAGAAAAACCGCGTTCCGATTTTGAGTCATAGCCGCATATAAATATAGGTAGGTATATAATATATTATCATGTACGGTACCTGCTGCGGGGATCGTAAGTCCCGTCACAATGTTTGACTGCATACGAGTGAAAAATAAAATATTTATTGTATACCGCGTATTATTATATTTGTGTGTGTGTTACACACAGGTCTTGCGTGTACCTAAAGGAAAAACGCCGGTGCCGCCAGAAAAAAAAAAACAAAAAAAACCCCGAAAAAGAGACGTGTGGAGAAAAAGATATATTTTTGTATTGTGTAAAAATAGAGGTGAAAAGAGAAATAAAAGAAATTCTGTGAAAGATTATCCGTTTCCTCAGTCTTATATTATGTGTCGTCGTACCTATAGACATACGCGGTCCGATTTAGTCAACAATAATAATAATAATAATAATAATAGGCATAATGGGGTGTACTACACCGAGTAGATAATGTTATTATTATACTGTAATGTTTTGACCTTTGTGGGATTACCGCGGATCGGACTTGGGGTTGTTTTGGTTAAAAAAAAATGCAGTGATTTTCACAATGACCGCGGGTGGTGAGCGTTCCCCGAGCGATATTTTGTGGGCAAACGCATTATACGCATTTCTATCTTAGGTATATAATATTATTATATTATTCGTGTGCGGTACATAACTTCACCGCAGCCCATACGTATATAATATATTATTATTATAACGCAATAAAATTGTATAATATATGACAGTGTCCGCAATATGATATGTACGTGTAGTGCGTGTACAACAATATGTGAATTTCTCCCGAACAACGGGTTTCGGCCTTTTTAATTTTGCCGGTGTAACGGATGTAGAGACATATATTATGGTATAATCCTGTGGTACCAAATGAATTGTATATGTTACGGACTCGAACAAATGGGATTGTACATTTCGGGCCCGAACAAACGTCGCTTTGTCGGAATCGGCGGGTATATAGGACGTGGTGTGGTATCCTATGTCCGACTATATATATATATGAGACCGATAATACATCAGGTATACCTATAGGAGGTGGAGGTACGCATTATGATATTATTATATTGTGCATCGGCACCGCGTAATAAGGACATCACACGATGACGGCCGCAGAGAAAAGGGATTACAAAACCACACGATATGTATGTATAGGAGGTACTGCACGTTGTATGTATTATTATATAGGTAACTGCAGTGTAAGACGTAAGTGCATTATTATTATTATTATGTCACACGTCGACACCACCGAAACAACATGGTAGTGACCGATAAGAGCCGCACACCGCGATATCTTCGTTCGTAACAATATTATTATTATATTATTCTATTTGTACAACTTCGTTTAAAAATATAATATTATTATATCACTAATCCAACGATTGCGTGGACGAGGACGCTATACACGCATTGTCAGACTAACGACGTGTATAGACTGCAGACGACAGTAGGTATAGGCAATCGCCTATCACGGTAAATTTTAAAAGGCGCCAAAAAGATGCCAAGTCCATTCAATCAAAATTTCAAATTTTTTTACTAATTTTGTATTGAATTTTAATGAATGTGTACCTAAATGATTAACACAAATAGTTTTGTCTGATAATATTATGTTCTTATCTGTATCTATTATTATGTATTTTTGAGTCAACAACACGGTATAAAAATGTATATGCCCTTTTATACATAGGGTTTCTCTAATTTATGTAAAGTTTCCATCAACATTTTTTACTAGAGGTATGCTATATATATGCAGATCTAATTGAACAAAAAAGACGGAACATCGTGCACAAACGATTCACAAAATATGATGTAGATATAGACACTTTGCTCATCTCAACTTTCAAATTTTGATACAACTATTTATTAGTATAGAAAATTGTTACAATATAACGGTCAAATATCGCTTAGGTATTTAGCATAAACTAATTTCATCAATACAGTTCAGATTTCTTACACCACTTGGTTGTAGATGTAAATTCGAAAGAACGATTCAAATTTACAATTTAATATTAATACATTTCATAACATTCAACTATAGTTGTACCTAGTACCTTTGCATAATCCAAATTCATACAACGTTTTTAGACAAAAATCTCGTTATTTCTTTAGTTACATATTTAAATAGCAGTTTTTTGGTTGTTTTATATTCATAGATTTTACCTATAAAAGTACTTAAAAATTATTAAGAAAAATCGTAATAGTTTTTATTCATAGTTCATTCTATACGATTCAGAGACTGGAACCTTTTGAATTTATCGGTATCAGTTCCGGTACAGGTTCTCCAAAAAAAAAAATAACTGTTCCAGTTCGTTTCTAGTTTTTTGATAAAAAAAATAAAGGTATCGGTTCCAAATAATTTCGGTACCAGTTCCAGATAATTTAGGTACTGAAAAGCATAATAATTTTAAATATCTATCCGGAATGCAGGTTTAATTAATAGCATGAGAAATATTAGAAAACTCATACGATCATAGTTTATATACAAAACAGTAATACCATAAAATTATTTTATTTTTGAACCTAAAAGAGCCTATTTAATTTAAAAATTCCAGTTCGGTTCCGGAACTTTATTTATTAAAATAAAGGTTTTGGTTCCGGTCCTGGTTCTTAATATTTTAAAGGTTCCGGTACCAGAACTGGTTCTTAATTCTTATAGGTTCTGTTCCATTCCCTGAATTACAATTCGAAAAGAATGTGGTCGAGTTAAAGATTACTGCCTAAGTAATTTCTTAACGAAATCTTAGTTTCTATTGTACCAACGCGTAGAATTTAACTTCGTATCAGGCGAATAATGAACTCCAAAATTTTATTATCAACGTTGCAAAAAAAAAAAATTACGTTCGGAAAAATTATCTTATGCATATTATATTATTATAGAAACTGTGCAAAAAAAATTGTTCTATAAAGTTTTATATTATTATTCATTACAATAGTTCAACAAAAAAAATAAACTATATTATAATACTGTTATTACATTGGTTATAGTTTATTACACTATAGTGTAAAAGTTTCACATAAAAACGTGTTGGTATATTCTTAACTAAAGTGGCAAATATAAGTGTGCAAGGTACAGGTGTTATAAAAATATTATATAGTCTTAAGCTTTTATATTTAATAATGTTCGTATGTTTCCGTAGTTAAAACGTAAACTGTAAGGAGAGTTACACAATTCGTTGTGACTTGTGAACCAGGACAAATTTAATCTATATTCGGATCGTCACAAATATGACGTTAAAATGATTTCATGACTAACACTATTATACTTAACTATATTAATAAGCGACTAGAGAGCGAACGTTAAAATGTATCCGTATCTCGCATAATTAATAATATCATGATATTATAATAACTATAGTTTTTGCGACGTCGACGGCCATCAGATGGTCATCTAAAGGTCGCAAGAAGAGCCCTCGAGCATCACCCCCGGTATGATCTCAGTCCTAGTTGATCTGGACAGTTGATGGTTCAGCTCGTTCTTGTAGTCCTTTGACCGTCTTACGTTGTCTGAGTCCGACCTACGACCGTAATCTTCTTCTATCCGTGTCACCGCGTCTGGTCGTCCGCCAGCGTACCTGTCCGTCATTCGGTCACCGCTGGACGAGAACTCTATAGTCCGACCATCCATTGACGGACGTTTGTAGTTGGTCTTTTTCAAAATCGCCTGTGAACCACATGATATTATTATTATAGTGATGCTATTGTTACACGGGGAATTAAATAGCTAATAATAGTATATACTAGCAGGACAGTGCTAATTATTCTATACGTATAATAGTAATAATTTTTATTATGGGGGAGGGGGGGTGGTGCTGATAATGTATTTACATAGAGTTGGTTTAACTAGGATCTCCTATAAGTTTAGCATACCGATGTCAAGGTTTTATTTTAAGTTTGTGTTCCTGTACGGCTATACAATTTTGTATTTGCAGTAACTTCCATAGACCATTTTCGGGTCTCTTAATATTTCGGGGAGGGGAACAGCCTCAACACCCCCTGGCTACGCCATAGCAATATTATTTATATCTTATACATAGATAATATAAGAATGAATAGGACATGACTATACCAGTTCCATATGGGGCCGTGTGCTTTTTTGGGGAAGGGAGAACGTAAAGAGAGAAAGACGATATGGGGCTTTTTAAGGTTATGTGCAAAACTATTTTATTAAATAATAATGATAACATGATAGTCAGTTATATTTAGATATTTGTCAGTTTTTATTTTGATTGTTGTGCCACTTGTGCCTGGAAAATTACTCTAAACTTTGTTAAATATTTAAGATATTTAAAATATTTATTATTATTTATCAATTATCATATCAATATTTACCCCATATAACCTTAAAAATAGTATCACTAAAGTTTCATGTGATAAGTTCTTATGTCCTATCCATTCTTATATTATCTATGATGTTATAATTATTTGACAGCAGCTAACCTGAAAATTGTAAGGAGGATCGTCTTCGTCAGCGTAACCCGACTGGTATTGTTTACCTTTTAATTGGAGTTCAAGAACAGGATTTGATTTATCTGATGGTCTGAAAATTAAAATTAAATTAATTTTAGTTTTATCTTAAACAATTGTATAAATTAATAATAGATTAACTGTTTTCAAATTTAAGTCTGATGAATGTCTTCTAGGGTATAGAGAAACATTAAATGTACCTTAAGCCTAACCCCTTCTATGAATTTCAAATTATACATAAATACATAATGGTATATAGTATTATGGTGTTTTTAAATAACTATTTACTATGTACTTAGTCATACCTGGTATACCATATTTTATTAATTTTATCAGCATGTATAGTTTTTAGGGAAATCGTAAAAAATGTTCAATAAAACGTTGAATTTACTTTTCAAGGAAAAAAATTATATTTCTCTACACTTTTGGGGCACTGTTTGTATCCAAAAAAGTAGTCGTTGGATATGTTAGATAGATATGAACTTAGATATGTTTAACTAAAACATACATAATTGTAAAATCTTAAATCAATACCATACAATTTTTTTTATTAGGTAGATACCTTCATAAATTAATTTTGTTATGACTATACTCTGTCTGTATTAAATGTAGATTATAAATAAAAATATCGAACAACGAACTTTTTTATGTTTGATTTATTCACTTTAGGAATCACTTTCGAATCATTTTTCTCTTTCACGCTATATCTGTTGTCACTCACGGGTTGTTTCATTGGTTTTTCATCCTGTTTTTGTTGCATACGATTGTTCTCCTAATACAAAAACAACATTTTGAATGCATGTCTACACTTGCATTGTACACGAAGTACTAAATTTGTGCTTACAAAATATTGTGGTTTACTGTATTCGGGATCGGAAAATCGTACTCCTTGAGTGATATCCACTTGTATGCCTTGATCTGTTCAAAAATAACATAATCATTAAAAAACTATTTGATACATGTATATATATATATTAAAGAATACAGATGTTTTACATTTCGTATATTTAAAAAATTCTATTATTTTTCTACAAATGATAATTATAATAAAATATTATCATTGTAATAAGTGCCACAGAAAGCTTGTTTTATATTTATCTATTTTATTTTAATGGCTCTATCAAATAAATACCAATAGAAATAGGTAACTAATGTTGATCACAAAATATCCAATAGTATATATACGGTTGCGTCTTGGTTTAAATCCAATTAAAATACTTATAATATACCTACATCAACACATCTAATTTTATTAGATAACAGATGTCAGATTATCTGACTCTGATAGTTATGGTTTAGGTCACATGTGCGTTGTACGAAAACTAAAACATTATAATACTGTAATTTTTAATGTAACCTAATATAAATTTAATATCTCGATTCTCAATTGTGGTAAAACTATCTATAAGCCAATATACCTAATACTTAAGTACCCACTTGATATGATAAATTTCAGTCAACACAAAATATTATTTAAAACAATTAACAACATAATATAATTAAATAGATGTATTTTTTCGTTTTTTTGTATGACCCAAATCTAATAATATAATCTATTCTGGCCGGTGGGCTGGTTGTTTTCCATCGACATATTACACACAACACAATATGCTATATACAAAAGTGTAAACTAAAAAATGTTACCTCGGACAGCGAACGAATGTTTCAAAATTTTAAACGCAGTACGAGCTTCTGGAAAACGATTCAGAGGAGAGTCCCAATTGCAGTCATCCACATTACTCACCATACTGAAACAAATTTACAGTACAAATGGTAAAGTAATATAATATTGAAAATAATGTATACACTGCCATATCCCTATAATGCCTTAAATATTATCGCTAACAATGACGAATTTTGAATTGAAAATAAATATATGAACGGATAATAATTAGATTTATTGAAATTTAACATTTGAATTGGAAGAAGATATGAACCAATAATGATCAGTAGTATAATATTGTGTTTAAATAAAATAAACACATTTTTTGGATTTAAATTAAAATTAAAATTAAATAATTTAATGTTACAAGACGTCCTTTTAAAAATTATTCCTTTGCAAAATAACGTCGTAAATTAAAAACTTAACCAGCTCTGCAGCTAGCTTGGACAATTATTTCTCGATTTAAGTTTACTTGTTTTGAATTTCATTATGAAAAATAAGACCTGTATTAAAATTTAAAAAAAAATGTTTATCTTCAACTAGGGACTACTTAAAATTATATGCGAAAACTGTCGTATTTATCAGCTGTATAATAATATATCAGCTAATATTATATTATAGTGATCTAGATAGTTAAAAGTGGTTCTAAACGTTTCATTTGCGTCGGAAATATCGAGGGTTTTACGTGATGTGTACATCACATCGATACGGCAATCGAATACTATTATAATGTGTATGCGCTATTAGTTTTTATCACTTTTCGTCCATCAAGTTATTATGATTGGTTTCCGTGTCCATTTGATTCAATTGGAACGGTATCTTGTACAAATAACACCTCTTGCTGCCCAAGAATTCGTTTACGCTGGTCGTGCTCATCACATCTTTCAGCATAACCGGTCGGTGGTTCATGTTGTTCAAGTTACTAATCGCGTGCTGGTTGTACAAATGCACCTGCGGACGAATCATTACAACGCGTATTATGTACATAATATTATAATAGGCATCGATCAGTCAAAGTGACCGAGGGCAATCGGAATCCGATAGTGCGGAGCTTCCGATAAGAAGACATATTATATTATACTATCGATGCGTATAGATAGGTACTATAAAGACTGAATGATGTCGAATAAAAATTCGATTAGGAGATCACATCTGTTAGACAGTATATTTACTCGGTACTTCCGAGTTCGCCATACGAAGACGTACGTTTATATATATACCTACATACCCGGTTTCAACTGCGTACCTATGTCAAGTACTTGAATTCAAGAGGTTTTTTTTAATAAATGTTAATTATGCGTATTGCGTATCTTCCCCTTCCAGTTACTACCTTATCAATACAACGTTTAAATTATCAGGTGGGTACGCAAATTTTTTTTACACTTTTCATCCCCTTACTGTTTTTTTCTAATTCAACGTGCCTTGTAGAGATGTAAAGTTATAACAACTTTTGAGAATATTATTGAAAAAAACTCATGGACTTGAGTTCAAATAAAATAATATTAGGGTACCCATACTGAAAAAAAAAACGATAACTTGTTTCAGCGGAATATTACTAGGTATATAACATATTCATATGTCACTTAATAAAAGATGACGGATATTCTGGTGTGTTACCACAGTACACGGTATTACCTCGAATATTAGAATGCAACGAATTTTGGAGTACACTAAGGGCTATGGTTTTATAGTTTTTTTGTAGAATAATATAAATTTAGTATACACCACAGGTTTTTTTTATTATTATTTATAACTGCACCCGACTTAATAAATATTTGTTAAGCTTATTATTTTGAAACTGTACAAAAGTCGGGCAAGAGTCTTAAAAAAAAAAACTTTTTACCAATTACAATATTTATATTTATATAATGTTTCAACTCTGTTAAATCATTTGTTTGATTTTAAGTATTATGTTTGTGCGATGTTTATGTGATGGCCAATATATGTTATATTGACTTAAATAATACTACGTGTCTAAACTCACCTGCAACGAAAAGTATACAACGTCTTGAAGTTTGTTGGCTCGATCCAACAACACGACTTGATAAATTGACTTTCCTTTCCATTTATTAATAATCATCTTTAGTTTTTTACGACCTACAGCATCAAGTTTGCCTAACAAAAAATTACGTTAGTCAAATTAATTTGGCATTATATTCCGTTTGAAAAATGAAAATACAATTAAAAATATCTTGAAATAAGATATTATCATTTAGACATCAGATTTATTGGCTATGCACAAGGTATTATTCTCATAGATAATTATATATATGTAAATCTTTAATGTTCTATAATATCAGAAGATGATATTATTTGTTACAACATTATAAATAATCATAACATTACGTCAGTTGTATTACTATAAATATTAACTTAGTACGTACCGAGTTTTATCGAACTGCTTTTATTTCGTACTTGATATCCCTTATAATCTAAATGGAAAAAAAAAATTATAGTCAATCAATTATATTATTTTATATGTTCAAACATGTGGCTGATCTTTGTTATTGATTATGATTTATCGACAAATAAAAATCATTCTCGATAAGTGCTCAGTATATAATAATATGAAGATCTCAAAAAATTAACATACGCATATAGCCGTGTGTCAAGTAGACAGTTATAGCCTCATCAGTCATCACCGTATAATTACGAACTATTATTTTTCGGCCTGTACTTATTTTGAGGTAAATCTAAAAAATGTATAGGTACCTTAATCTAAATAATGTTCTCAAACAAAATAAGTACAGCTAATAATCGTCTAATTTTTTACTAAACACGAAATATAAATAATATATTGTAACCGAACCGAATGCATAATTAAATCGTCAGCCTAGCGATTGGCTCTAACTGGACAATATTATAGCGTGTAAAACTAAAATATGAACCATACAAATTGTTGCATAAATCATATGAGTAATCCAAGAAAATTAAGTCATCAAACACATCAAACAAATATAGATTACACCACTTCCCCAGAAATTATTCTATTCCGTAGATGTATGCAGAAACACTTTTCTCGTGAAACTTTAACAATATGGAACCTCATAGTTTATGCAGTAATAATTAGTGAAACCTCGGTATCTCGAAGTTTCTGTTTATCGTAATTTTTTTTCCGTCCCTATTATTAATTTACATATTTTAAATTACCTTGGCAACCCGGAGTTTTGTTACGTCAATTTTTTTTTTTTTTTGTCCCTTATTTAGACTTGGAGATACCGAGGTTCCTGCACAATACCTAACTAGTTAAAGAAACATTGATATCATAATATGAAATTCGTATTATATACTCACGTTTTTGTATGACTAGTGCCGCTTCCTCATGAGAAGTTGAATATTTTTGTTTATTCGCTGAAAACCAGAGTTAATGAGAATATTATTTTAGCGTTAAAGTACAATTTCAATATATATATATATTCAAATATTTTGATAACACGTGAATAGATTATATTAAAAAAATTCAAGAATACAAAAGATACGATGTACCAATTACTGTGTAACGAGTATGCCTATAATAGTTACTCATTATATACTCATTAAGAACTACAAAATATCATAGAACTTGATTGTTATATACATGCGCATACCTATTCTATAACTCTATAAATATATACATATTAATATGTAACTGTGTAATATACATTTTTTATTAAAGAAATTATTGATGGGATACGATAATGAAATATTAATATTACGTTGTTATAATATTGTTTCATTTAAACGTGAAAGTGTGTAACACGGCTTTAAAACAATAATATTATACAATATTATGTACAATACATGTTATGAATGAGCGGAGTCAATATCGATCACATATTTTTATCAAAAATTAAAAATCTAAAATCGTCAATTATAAAAAATAAAATAAAATATGATATAATATAGTGAAACTTTCATAATATTACGAAGTCTTATGGTAAATAAAACAAAATTTTTTACAGAGAAATTTGTTAAATACAATTATATAAACTTGGTTCTATTTTGGTTTGGTTTTCACAAATATTTTGTTAAATATAAAATTTTGTTAAGTGGAAGTTCGTTACATCGAAGTTTCACTGTACAGTGTATATTATGTTGAATGATTTATATTTTCTTTATATTTATAATTTAGTTTCTGTACTATACATAACACTATTTTTAACAAATTTACACATTTGTTACTTTGATAAATTAGAAGGTTTTTGAAAACTACGCTTTCTCGATCAATAATAATAATAAAAAAAAAGTATTAATAATGATAATAATAATACATTTACAATAAGTGAATAAAAACGCATTGAAATCAGCTCATTGTTTATTTTAAATGTGTATTGTTTTATGCTAAAAACAATACAGAATTCACGTGTGTTACATCAAAATCTGAGAAGCCGAACACGTAAATATTTGAATGTCTATTATGAGTAGTTATTGTATTGGGTTCTCAAAAATTATAAAAACAAATCTAATAAACAATTGTTGTTTAATATCGAGTGCGTTCAACATCAATTGGTAAAACGTTCAAACTAATTATATTTAAATATGAAAAAAAAAACACTCCAAGCGGAAATTTAGAAATTATGTATAACACCAATATAGTATTCTAGATTTCAGGTTAATTATTAGTAAAAAAAAAATGTTGTATAATCTGCATAGCCATTCAAATTTTACGTCGTGAAATATTATTATCTACGAATAAGACAATATTATGAAGATCGAGAAAGCAAACTAAAAATAAAACAAAAATCATAGGAACAAAACTGCGACTAAGACTTGGATGCAAACAATTACTATTCAAGTGCCGAATTATTAATCAATTAAAAGAATATTTATACTGACCCATGCGGGAGCTGACGTCGACCACAGACGACAGCAGATAGATCGTGGTGCCGTTCGAACTCCAGAAGTTGTGAAATCGGATTTCGTGTAAGTGTATGGTACAATATATTTTAGTAGGTTTTGGCTGCAGACTAAACCGTGTCGGTGGTTCTCAGATTTCGATTATTGAAATAAAAAGTTAAAATGACCAACAGTGCTTATGGACGATAATAGTGATCGTGCAAAGGCTGAAGCACGACCAATCATATTAGTTTATAATCAAAAAATAATATATAATATGTATAAACATGTTGAATTAATATCATCTATTATTACATCGAGACAAAGTTTATATGTTTAAATAATTATGATTTGATACTAAAAAGTAGACAGCTACTTATTAAAATTACAACTAGATTAATATTTATTATATAATAATATGTAAGTAGGTATATCTTGATTATTTCTCAAAGATTTTTTCTTTGATTAGATTGCCAATCCCGGTCGAATTAGATCACAAAGGTAAGTACACACGCTAAAACTGAGCTACACTGATGTAGCGCCATATTTTATGTTTGTTCATTTTTTCCCGGGGAAATGGCCAAGTCGGGTTACGCAGCTATTGTACAATATTATAATATAATGTACGAGCACCAAACGAAAAACCACTTATTTGCGTGTGTTTATTGTTTTACGCGCGTGCGTGTGTGTAAGTGTGCGTGTGTGTGTAAGTGTGTATGTGTGTAAGTGTTTGTGTGGGTGAGTGAGTGTTATCCGTGGGTCTCAAAAACGACGGTGTACACTCGAAAGCGGCGGAGAAGAGATTTTTTTGTCGCGTTTCGTTAGTTTTTTGCGCTCCACCATGCCATTCACGCGATCGCACGTTTAAATCTCCGTCTCCGCGATATCGTATATATTATAATGTTGTGTGTGTGTGTTAGCAAACGTCGCGGGGCTTTGGGGCATGGCTGCGTGGCCACCGCGGGGGAGGGTAAAGTCTCTTTGTACGCTCGCGACCCCTCGGCGGTGCCGACCAGACCTTTGATCCGTTTGGCCGACTTCAAAGGGTAAGCGCAATTAAAAAGCCACCCCCTGTGCCCCGCGGGCGCGCGAAATAATCTCTGCCCACTCGTTCGGAGTAGCAGGGAACTACCCCCCTACAACCTCCCCGCCACCGCCAACGACGACAGGAATCTCCCGAACACGAGGGTCCCGCACCAAATCCTCCGAACGCTAGCGCTTGTCATCGTCATCAACGTCATCACCTACCCTTTGGTCGTGCACAAGTAGCGGCATTGGTGTACGACACATGATATTATATATTATATTTGTGTATATGTGTACACGTACGCCGTGTATAATGTGCGGGGGATTATTATTTTTATTATTTTATTATTATGATTATAATATTGCGTGCAGAGCGCAATTCGTTCGCGTACGAATACCCTAAAATATTGTGACTTATGACTACGATTGATTTACGTGTCCATGGACGTAAGAGCGATTTTATTTGGGGGGAGGGGGGTAGGGAGCTTTATTACATGTCGGTATGACCATAGGTCAGATTTACTGAATCTTGGCGGAGTAACAATACAATATCCGAGCTAAATGTTTATTATAATAAATAATTGTAACAAATTTCTTTTCTCTATGTATTGAATAATATACTAATAATTATTATTGTGTGGAGTATAAAAAATATATTAAATAATTTATTGCATATTAAAAATAGACTGCAGTATACTCCTACGAGTTTTTCTCAAAATAAATTTTGTTCAGTCACCGGTGCCCGGTATGCATCTATTATACCAGTAACCAGTGCGTTATTTTAGTGAACTATTCAATACTATTGTGTTATGTTTTAAATATGCGGCGTCTATCTACTCTCTTACTATTAAACGTATACCTACATTTAGTTTGATCACTGCATTTGAAGTACATGAATAAACCAAAAGATAATTTTATATTTCTAACCATTTGAAGCTCTGAGTACATAGTACGGTGGCGTATATAGGATTTCATCTTGCGGGGTGTATATAAATCCAGATTCAGGATTCCCGACACTATAATTAATAATAATAATAATTCTATAGACACACACGCCCACACAAACTTTTATTTTCAGGCGGGGTTGGAACTCCTACCCCCTAATGTCCCAATCATATGAGAGTTGAGGAACCTATCCAAAAGCGTATTTTATCACTTGATCAAATTAAACGATACGACGTTTTTGTCGTCACGGTCATTAATATATTCATATACTTTGAACTTAAACTATACCTGCCTGTTTACAATCAATCCAAATTGGAATAGTCACCATGTTTAACAAATTGAGCAAATATTTTTATTTTGGAATAGATTTCGTGCATAATAAGATTAGTTGTTAAATTTAATACGGTATAACAATATTACAGTATTTTTTTAATGAGCTATTGTCTACGACCCTCTTTGGATATTATAGATCGTGTAAAAACATTCATTATTTTCCTATATTATATGCATTAAACCAACGTGCGAGTCCCGAGTTGCTTTTAAATCATTGGCGAGGGTTGTATTCTTTTTTTTTGCCACTCGCATTTTTAGACCACCTAGGTTTAAATACGTATACGCTAACACTTTTTATTTTTATTTAATACATAACCGGCTGTATGCATTTTAGGGGATTAGAGAAAAAATCAAATTAGCTTGAAAAAAAATGTACTCAGTTATGGTGTATAATATTGTGTGAATTTATTGGTATGGTAATTTACTTAAACAATACTTGGATCGTACGTTATATACCTATTATATTGTTATGGTACGATAGTTGAATATGAAAAACACAAAATTATTATAATATAAAAATCTTCCCAACGCTTAAAATAACTACTCTATTATATATATAAAAAAAAATAAGTTAATTTTTTAGAATATATTTAAATTTTATTATTTGTATTATTTTCCAACTAAACAACACTACAATAATTTAATAACTATGGATTATAATAGTATAATATAATAATAATATAACAATACGAAAAAAAAAGTAATAAAATTGTATGTTACTTCAACAAACTAGTTTAAAAATATTAAGACTGTATTAACGCATCGTCATTACCAGATTGTTGTTTTATCAACTGTGGTTGAATTTTCCTTTTCGTAATGAATGCTCGGAGCATCGACTGTACTTTTACAACTTTCTTCACTTGGGTCTCGTAGAGCCTGAAAGTTTTCAGTTAGATTAAATACATTATAGCCTATTTGTTACGAAAAATCGTCTACTTTTCAAACGCTGCAGGTTAATGTTAATAAAAGGGTATAATACCGAAAATACGATGCGTATAATTAAATGTGTAATCAATAATAATGTCGATGGTTGATATACTGTTTCAAATGTCTAAATGTTGTACGTACCTGGACAAATATTCCTCGTTGTAGTACCGGAGAAAAACTTTGCTCTTTCCAATTAGCCATCCTTCCATTTTCAAACGAATCAGCAATAATCGACAGTTTTCCTTGGTGACTTCAACGTTTTCATAAAAATCGAATGCCAAAAACTTATACCTATATGACAATCATTCCATTATTACGACTGTATAATATGTACCTACATGTATTAAACACACGATTCGACGGAATAGTAACTATTACAGTTTTGTCTAGATTTTATGGAGTATTATGGAAAATCGCAGATCAGTATAATTTATTAACATGAAATAACAATAGTCCCAAGTAAACTGCGTCTAAGGCAAACAAAAATATGAAAATGCGAATGTTACATTGAAAATAACAGCTACATTTTTCTTGAATACCAAATTTATCGCATTTACATGTGCAGAGGAAAGCCTATAGTACCCTACCATGTTGCACATAACACACGTGTGAATAGAAGTGCGTATTATCAGGGCCCCTAGAGGTGGTAGGGACCTAGAGTACAGAGGACCGGCTCTTTTAGGCGCCCATTGAAATGAATTTGTGATTTTTTAAATTTTGATGTGAAAACTTATATTTTGTATTAAATAATTTATCATGCTCTAGGTAAATGTTTATTATAATATATTAAGTAAAAATCGAGTTTGGGACACCACATCGCTTGTAATGGGTTAAATTTTGTTTGACATTTTGTAAAGAGCCCGTAAAACATTGAGTAAAGGTGCCAAAACTTTGATGTGGCCATGTGGGCCGCATAAAACATTAATAAATAACCGTATAATGTGTGGCAACGTTCATAAATAAATTTTATTGTGTTTTAGAAATTGAAAATCGCAACAAAATATTTTTATTAAAATGTTTGCAGCAATGGGCCTTATATATTATACTATAATTATAGTCTTTCATCGCGGTATCAATCTGTAGTTATGTCACCGATAGCAAATAGAGAAAATAAAAGGATAATGTATTGAGTATATTATATTTTATACATTAAATATAGGTACAATACAGGACTTTTTTTTATGCCTTACGATTGTATTTTTACTATATTTGTTTTTAATGGTAGGTGCCTACTCTAAGAAATGTTCTACTACTATACGATCGTCTCAAAAGCAATCAAAACAGAAAGAAATTGTATCATGTATGTAAATTGTAATAGACAAGAAAATGTGACCTGTATGGGCATTTTCGTGATCAGTTAACTAATATGAGAATGATGCCATTATTATCTGAATATAATATGACAAATACACAAAGTCCTACTAGGGAGCTCAACCGTCCTGTAACATTTTTCCCAATAGAGTCTCCTGTTGTCAACAATATTACAATAGAAGCCTGTATTCAGTCACGTATTCAGTATAACGTCTTGTAAAGCTCCTAACTGTCTTAATTTACCTATCCAGTGGATTACGGACTTAAAATAATTCATTCTATAGACGTTTTAACACTACGATTGGTTAACACTATAATATAATATCAATATTTGGTAAAAAAAAATTATAATCTTATTATTATAATCTCTTATATCCGTATCATATTTCATTGAGCAGCCTGAGAAAACATAATATTATAAGTGCTAAAGCAAAGTGGTTAAACAATAGAGTTTGAACCGTAATTCCATTAAACTTGTACTCAAAACTGAAGCTTAGAGTATTTGAATTTTTAAATCAGAGCACCCTGTCTGTGTCGTCAGTAAAATCATAATATGATGGTGCATCATAGTGATCAATCACCATGAATAATATTACCTCTGTATGAACTCGTGGAATGATATCCGGCACGAGTAACCGTCCTGCCGGGCGGACACTGTCTCGACTATGGACAACGCCTTGATCTGCTGCCTGACCACTTCCGGTTGGAAGCCAAGTGGCTCATCGGTAAGCGTCGCTCGCAAGCATCGGACAAAGTGCACGCCGTTCTTTTGCTCGGCCGTGTCGGCCAGCGACCGCAGGATTTCCATGCTGCTCGAACGATAAACCGCAGACGCAGTGCGCATGCGCCGCGTTTGCGAATACTCGCCGCGGGATTCCGTGTTGTACTTCTGTGGGGTGCACAACAATAATATTTACTATAAAAAATTTATAACGATATGACATTACGGTATCGAGAATAATAATTGTTGTCGTTGTTATCGGTACAACTTTTATACGTTAGTGGTATTATTCCCTGGTATATCTGCAGGTTTCGATCTCTCCAGTTGTAGGAAAATATTCGGAAATAATTGTATATGGTGTTTGTTTTAATATCTATCATAGATACCTACTCAAGGTATTATAAACTTTCATTCTTTTATGTATAATATATATATTTTAAATTCAATTTTATCACATTTAATTTTTGGTACATTAGGAAAACATACAAAGGAATGGTACAAATTTGCATTTTGTTTTTATATTAGAATTTTTGAATAATTATTCCAAGTTTAAATACATCAATTGACTTATTTTTGGATTTACTCATATAGCTTATTCTAAAGGTTAAGGATTTTGATACCCTAAACATTTCTCAACAACGTTTTTTTGGAAAAAAATACAAGTGTTTACACTAACTATTTCGAAAATTATTAACTTCTAAAAAATTTTTTTTTGATTTTTGATAAATGCTTTTTTAATTAAAATATTTAATATTATATAGTTTTAGAAAAACATAGCTATAAATTAAAAACACATTTTTAAAATGTTTATACTTTTTGAAATAATTATTGTAAACATTTAAATGGATTGTCATATTAATTATTTAATGTATATAAAAATAAAAACCGGGGGGACGGAGTGGCCGAGCGGACTAAGGCGTCGGCTGTGACGCAGCCGACCCGAGTTCGATACCTTGGCCGCGGGCGACATTTTTCTTCGGGCAAGTCACGGTGTCCCGAGAACAAGTGCCGCCATCCCCCCACCCGGGGCACGGCAGAAACCTACGGGTGCCCCATTAGAAATTCTGCCAAAAACACACACGTGTACCAATCTACCCAATTTAAAAACCTACAGTGCCCTCCCCCACACCCAATAGCCTATGTTGCCGCGGGTTACCCAATAAAAAAAAAAAAATAAAAACCACGTTTAATTTATATAATATTAATTTTTTTTCTTACGTACTCGAATTGGTGTTTTTTCTGACATCAACGCCGCGCCCCATCGACTAATTTTGCTGTTTTTATTTTTAACCATTAAAGTTTTCTCTCTGCACACAGTTAGATTTCCAGATTTTGTCAACCGGTTGGAGAATAAGTCCTTTATCACGTTGTCTTTGGACATACGCATTGTCTCGACAACTTCAGGTGCCAAGAAGTCACGATTTTTTTCAAGTATGTCTTTCAGCTGATACGAGACAGTGCCACTATAATGCGCCACACTAAAGCTCTTTGAACTGGCAACATGGATGTATGGTTCTTTGGGGTTGATCTCTAGTGCATCTATTATACGAATGAAAACATTATTCACATGTACGTACGTATAGATTATATAGGTATTATGGTTTGAGTTATATTATAAATGAGTAAAGTAAATTGTCAAGTAACTGGCTAAAATAAATATTTTTAAATAATTGTTTTATTGCATTATATAATAATGTGATAAATGAATTTAGTACCTTTATAATTTTTATAAAATTGAAATTACAAATAGATAATTAAAAAATAGTATGGATTTAGGTAATAATGATTGTTTAATACAATCTAAGAATACCTAATATGTTCTAGAATTATACTAATATAACTTTTAGTGCATTAAGTTTAATACAAAAATTAATTTTAATTGAATAACAACATTAATAATTATCGTTTTTAATTCCCCAATAAAAGAAAGTTTAAAATATATACTACCGCTATTAATTTGTTATGAAAATATATTATATTAATGTATTAGTTATTACTACTATAGGTAGTCAATAATACGACTATTAATGGTATATGTTTCTTACTTGTTATATATTCACAGTTTTCTTCACAGTTTTTAGTAGCATCGTCAAACATGTAAAAAAGTCCATCTGGGTTATTCATAAGTGCATCTATTATCGGTTTATTGTTTCGGTATTGCATGCTGTACTGGTCCATGCCCTCTTCCTCCAAGTCTTGCTGCACAGACACTTTGATTAGTCTGTTTGTCGACGCAGAGCCGACAAACCATAGAAAAATAAGATATAAAGATGCCATGATTTACGCAACTGGCATATCGAACCATAAGAACGATCGTTTACAAAAGAACATAAAACAATGCGAAGATTCTTTTGTATATTTTATGGACGGGCGCGTAATGGTAATAACATACTTTATATAGGTACACATCATAATCTGCATTATTGTCGCGAATGCTTTAAATTTCTCAAGTGCTACTCGACCCGCTGCTAGGTTCTAGCTGTCATATCACATAGTAAAAGTGTGAAAGTTTACAGGGTGATTCAGAAAGAATATTCACCCCTATTTTTTCATTTAATAATGATAACTTAATCAAATTCTAATTTTTGAAATTTTTTAATATAGCTACTCGATGACCATATTTTTAAACCATTGGATTATTTTGTACTACTTAAAGAGTGTCTATTGTAACGAATTTGCTATGTCAACATTTTCAGAAAAATTATTCACTTAACAATTTTCAGAAAACAAGGGTGGTTCTTATTTGAAAAACAGAAGTGTGTATCACCATAGGACACTCTTTAAGTATGCAGTAGAAAAAATCCCAATTGTTTGAAAATATGATCTCTCAGTATATATTCAATAAATATAAAAATCAAAATTTTAATTAAAAAATGGGGATGATAATGCTTAGCCCTGTATACTTCAATAACTTTATAACGTGTTACTCATTATATACGTTAACGTCATCCAAATCGAATAAAAATAATAATTAATGTTATAGCAGTCCAGTGCTGTACTGTTTTCATTATGCTAAACAACGATAGACAATAATATTATATTTCCACTCATATACAATAATATTATACTTATATTTCTATAGACTTTTTTGGCAACCCTTCCTCACTCACCATTTCCCACGCGAACATCCGTTGATTGTAATGGTACTGGAGTTGTTCGTTTAGACAGTTGACGTACAGTTGATCCAAATTGTTATGGTGGAAACATTCGAAACCGAATGAGTCCATCAAATATACCACATGCGTGTCCCCGCTGCGAACAGTTGGATTTTCTCGATGATGTCACAGCACAATACATTATAATATTATAATAATATCATAATAATATCATAATAATATTATAATAATATCATAATAATATTAAAATAATATCATAATAATATTAAAATAATATCATAATAATATCACAATAATATTAAAATAATATTATAATAATAGTATAACAGTATGAGTGTCATCGTTTTGTATTTAGTTGTAAAACTATAGGTAAGCGGGTAGTTATTTTTCGCAATCGATTCAAAATCCAATTGGTTTACTCACAATATGGCCCTGGTGAACGATAGTTTCAGATTGATGACGTTCACTATCCAATCGAACAGTCTGGCGTACAATGTCTGGGCGAACACTCGCAAACACTCGTACACCCCCGAAACCGTCTGCTTGCGACGAACCGCAGTGCCGTTGACCACCACACAGTAATTTAACAACGACCAGCTCAGTTTCTTCGAGTCCACTTCCAACAATTCAGCGACTGAAAACCAAAAACACGAATTCGTCGAATAACGTCTGGTCGAAGTGGCTACCAGCTGTAATGTACTATAATATGTTGGCTGGAGATGATACCTAAGATGGTAACTACCTAATAATAATGTGCGTACAGAGTGTCAGAGGGATTATTTCATCGAGAACAGGGCAACAATTGTACATTGTGAAAATACAAAGATTTTTACATTTCACAAAATATACGGATGAACATTTTAAAACAGCTATATAGTACCTACCTATTTTTTTAATAGTTGAAAAAAAATAATAAAGTGAATGAACCTATACATGTGAAACGCGGACGCTCTTAATATTTAATATTATTTTATTATATGCAACTCGGTGAAGTATGATATTACTATTGTCCGTACAAGCATACGCATCATATTATTATTGATGAAGTCGAAACATTTTTATTTTAAAACTTATTTTCCGATAGGTAACGGAATACGTGTTCAGTACCTATATTATATAGGTACATAATGTTATAACAATAATAATAATAATAATAATCGGAACTTTGGGGAAATGGTCGGTAAATCTACATTGTTTCGATATATTATAATTTTATACGATTTCGTATAACACGCGCCATTCAACCGTATAGAGTAGTACTTGAGTAGTATACATTTGTATGTTCTGAGCACCTTTTTTACATGGAGATTCCTTCAGTTTAAGCGGGCATTTCTACATGCTCCACCGTGTAACACAACATTTTAAAAAGTATGATTTTTACACAAACAAAATATTTATATGATTTTTTATTTTTAGTTTAGTAGTATAATAATATAGTAGTATATACGTATTACTTTTTTAAGTTTAAAAGAACAATATTTGATAAATATATATTATTTATTATATATTATTTTATTTACTAATACAATTATATAATATTAATTCTAAAAAATTATTTACACAAATTCTGTGATGTGTTACACAAACGCAATATAAACGGTTTAAAAATCATACTTTTTAAAATGTTGTGTTACACCTTGCACGGTGGAGCATGTGGAAATGCCCACTTAAACTGATGAAATCTCCCTGTAAAAAGGGTGCTCAGAACATACAAATGTATACTACTTACTTATACCTGCCTATACCTACCCACATACAAATTACAATGCGTGTAATATTATTATATTATATCGTTGTGATATTCAAAATTAAACTCAAATATTTTCGTCACGAGGACACGTAGGCGTCATTCGCCCGGAGCGATTTACGTACGTTTTAGAAATAATTCGTGCGGACAAATTGTTTGTGATTTGATCACTATCTCCGTGCATTTGTATAATAATTATTGTTTATAACATATTCATAATAAACACGTTTAGTGTGCGCGACGGTGTCGTGTTTAAGCGGTAGGAACGTGGGCGTTAAGGTAATTAATATTTTTATTACTATTATTTAATAAAAATCGGTGTGTTCGGTCTGCAGTGAGACCGGTTACGAAATATTGTAGGTACTTTTGGATTTGAATGATTTGATAAGTCTACAATCTAATATATCATAATAACTTACAAATAAAATAAATTATATTCTAATACCAGTGTGTTTATACTGAGAAAGCAGAAATTGCATTATAAACAAAATTGAATAAAATTCATCGATTTTTTTTCCATTACTTAATACTCGAAATAAATCATTTCGTTTTCTGGGGTGCTTGTTTCTCATTAGAAGCAAGGAGGAGATGGTGAGCATATGTTTTTATAAGATTGCATTACTTACTCTTCGTAAGTAGTTCGGCACTTTCAATCTTGGTCTCGCCATCATCATCGTCGGAAACGCTCAGCTCACCAAGGTTGAGTATAGCCGCCAAAATGTGCCAAGTCGTGTTCAACTGTTCGTCCGTAAACTCCAACGTGTCCTTCATGCAAGTCAATAGTTTGTTGAAATTTTTCACGTTTGACTTTGGTTGGTACCGAAAGCGCTCGTCTGAACCGTCACCCACCAAGTACCGATAGCGATGGTCCTCCTCCAAGTGGTATTGCTTGAAAACATGATCGGCTTTAGCCGCCTCCAAGAAATCGTAGAACACGTGAAAATTCTTTTGTCCACTACACCTGAAAAAAAAAATTCAATACATTATATATACCGTGGTACCTATCAAAATATTATTTCCGTAAAAATGTAAAATAAAATATTAAGTAGATAAATAATACATTTTAATACCAATGGCCAATAATATGCTATTATTTTTTAGCAATCTATAAATAATTATAATTACTTATATGGTTACAATACGAAACGTATTTTAGATTCTGAGTGAAACGATGAATGTATTGATTTTACAATGATGTGTGTTTTTTTTTTTATTTTTTTTTTTATTTTTGTGTCTGTGTACACGATAAGTAGTCGAAATAATGCTTCGATTTTCGACTTCAGTATCTTGTTCGATGGGAAAGTGAATATCGTTGGTGCATTGGGGAGGTCAAAATTTTAATTTTCCAGTAGTTTTCAAAAGCGATGTGAAAAACAAAAGAAAAATTAAGGAAAAACGGGAATTTTTACGCAAAATCGATTTTTAACAAAATCGATTTTGGTTATTGGTGTAACTCTAAAACAAATGACCGTAGATGCATGAAATTTTCACTGGTTGTTTATATTTGCATTTTCTATACACAATACAATTTTGAAAATAATTTGACTTTTTTTGAACTGTTTACGGACATTGTCAGTTTTCAGTTTTTTTAAATTTTTTTTCTATAAATATCAATAAAATTTTATTTGTTGGGTAAAAAAGCTTGAAAATTTAATAGAAGGCTCCTAGGTTATTGTTTCAAAGGCAGATGAAAAAAATTAAAAATCCTTAGTCACAGTTTTTTTTATACACGTTTAAAGTTCAAATCTTGAAAAAATACGGAAAAATCACGAAAATTTGCAAATTATTTTGAGTTAGAAATTCATAAAAAATTTTCTTTTTAAATCTAAGATTTTAAAATCTAATACAAGATTCCTCATAAGTTTGTCTAACTTTATCAAAAAAAAAATTTCTACAAGAAAGTCAAATTAAATTTTTATGAGCGTTTTAAATTCATATTTTTACAACATTAGATATTCACTCGATTTCTCATGTACCGATTTCCTTATTTTCTTGTAATTCAAAAACGAATAACTGTAGATACATGAAAATTTCACTGAATGTTTATATTAGCATTTCCTATACACCATACAATTTTGAAAATATTTTGACACTTTTTGAGCTGTTTACGGGCATTTTCAGTTTTCAATTTTTTTAGTTTTTTTTTCTATAAATATCAATAAAGTTTTATCTGTTGGGCCAAAAAGTGTAAAAATTTAATACAAGACTCCTGATATATTTTTACAATAGCAGTTGAAAAATATTGAAAATACATAGGCACAGTTTTTTTTTATAAGCATTTAAAGATCAAATTTGGACAGAATTTATCAAATTTATAATTTAATAATTATTTTGTAGTTAAAAATTTATAAAATGTTCAACTTTTATAGCTAAGGATTGAAAATTGAAAACAAGGCTCCACGTAAATAGGTTATTTATAAATTACTTTATTCACAATAATATCATCAAATATACTTGGTAATATCATAGGCTGACTGACCGTTTTCGCTCAGAATCGTTTTTCTTATACAATGATATTATATCATTGAATTCAAATTTAACACCATCCATTACAGTGACCCACTTGTAACCTACTGTACAGCAGAGCGACATCCACTTATCCACCTTTTATAGAATTTCACTGAACGAAAAATAATGTAAAACGAAATAATTTAAAATCTATTTATTTAAAAGTTTTATTAGTTTCCTAGAAATATTATTTTCATCCATACGGACATTAAAATTGATTTATTATAATACTCCGTATCCGGGCCATTACCTGCCCGCATTAGTTATTATTAATACATTTAATAGGTATTTACACTATTCTAAATAACGATAAACGCAAAACTTGTATAACGTTTTAATTCTGATTAACGATAAACGCAAAACTTGTAAAACGTTTTAATTCTAAATAATGACAAACGCATAAATTGTGTAACGTTTTAATTGCAAATAACATAAAACAGATTTTTTTTTTCAAATGCAATCCCTGAAAAAAATTCATACTGTCTATTAGGTTACACAATGAAAAATAGTATTTAGCTTTTTAAAACTTTAAATCTGCGTTTAATTTCATGGATTATTCATCAGTCATCACAGTTATTAAGTATATTTGTAATTTTTCAATTTTAAAATTTCATTATTACTCAATACTCGGTTTAAGCACTCTAATATATCTAGAATAAAAATATTTATTTGATATTTATACATTAATGTAATTTTGTATAACCACAACGATTGAATTAAAAGTAGATAAGTATAATATATTTTTAAGAGGATATTAATGTATTATTATTTGTTGTTCTTGATGTATCAAAACTTCAAAAGTATTCACATGTACATGTGTACTTCAGATGTCTCGTTTTGTAGTCAATTTAAGTAAAGATTGACCTTGCCTATAATCTTAACTTTAACTTCAATTTGTCCTGATGCATAATTATTTTTAAAACTATACGATAGAACGGTTAGGACCTTATCGAACAATATTCATGGAAATAATATAATAGTAGGTACCCATGTCTGGTGGCTATAAGCAATATGCGCGTAGACCATAAGCGTCAAAAACATTAACGCGGTATGCGGTAACCTATTATAATTCTATATTTCATATAAATGTACTAGTGTTAAACGAAATTGCAACCACTCACTTGGTGTTTGTTACTCTCCATTTCTCTAACTGGTAGATGAAAAATATTGCACCACTGATCTTGCCAGTGGACGAATATGTAATTTGGGTCTGATTCACGTGCCGAGTGGAGTTTATGTGATATTTGTTGGCCGCGTTTCCGAATGCTTGAATCACGTCTATAGCACACTTTATTTTCAAACCGATGTCGTTCACTTTGATGTGATTTTGCTTAAAACATTAAACATAATAATATTATTTCAGCCATATTATAATATTATAAGCTTATTATTTGTTATAAGTTTATAATCCGTATATTTGCAGTAGGTAACTTGGTAGAATTTAATACTGTTTTTGAATATTTATAGGTGCACATATATTAATATATTATTATAATATTTACCTATATCATTGGTTTCGAGAGAATAATACATTTTATTACACTACACGATATAATCGCGAGCCTGGAGGACATAATATATCAACTTATTTTTTTAAGTCTACATAGTTATTTAATATTTATATATTATTTTTTTTTGTCTCTTATTTCTATAAATATAATACTACTGTCTTTATATTTTATTTTATGTAATAATAAAATTGGACAATTTTTTTCCATTAATTAAGAGTTATTATTATTATTATTATTGAAACGTTTTTCTACCTCCGATATAGATACATACCGCACGCGTTTATCTACCAATGTCTAATTGTATTGTAACAGACGAAAACCAAAATACAAACCTCTCCCAAGAACACCAAGTGTTCGATTAATTTCCCGTAATTCAACGATTTTCCCGACTTAGTTTCGCCCGCCATCAATATGTGTTGTGGCTGTTCATGGTGTAGCATGTCCTGATAAGCTGCATCAGCTACGCTAAATATGTGAGGCGCGTTATCGGATCGGCATTTGAATTGATAACGATAATGGTGCTGAAACGTACGACAATATTAACAGATAAGAGCGTATGTATAACTGGTATAAGTAAACGAAGTAAATCGTTATACTATCGTACTTGATATTTTCAAAACTATTATATGGAATATTCAATATGGACTTGTTTGGGAGACAATATAACAATCAAATTAGGTAGCTATAGGTAAATTAGTTACACAAATTACAATTATTGATAACTTTTTAGTTTATATTATGTTAAAATTATTTCTCGATACTCTGTTGTATAATATTATCAGTATAAGGTTTTTTCCTTATATATGTTCGGTAACTTAATATATAAATATAGGTGCCTACGTATAATATTGTTTTAAATGTTATCGTATTTTTTTTTAGAAATAACAACAATTAAATCAAATAGCAATCAAAATAAATGTAATGTGAAATAAATAGAACTAGAAAGTTTTCAAAATTCAGCTTAGATAATAATATAACTGTATAACATATTATAATGTACCACCATAATAATAAAATGACCTACTACGTTATATTTTTGCACGTACCTATTTAATTTTAATATATAGTACTAGCAAAATATTATATAGGTACGTAAGAGGTGTTATACTATCTATAATTATATGATAATAATAAAAAAAAAAAATTTTAAAACGCGTCGAGTAACTTAGGTATTTATTTATCATTTTTATTACCTTTTTCTCGTAGAGAGGCTCATCTCGATTCGGGTTCATGTACAACAGCACGTCACCGACAAACGTATAGCTCAGACCGTCCAAATGGCGATTTTGCAATTCGTCGAGAACGGTCTCTTCGGACACCTCTTTCAACGCGGCTAAATCTTCTAGATGCATGGGTTTGGCAGCTTCCTTTTGGTTCACCTGTAACATAAATCATTCCCGTCATCTGAGATGTGTCGTATACACGTCGAATTTCTAGCCGTTGCGTGGAACGCAATTATTCGCATTTTGTACCGCACACGCTCAATAACAATTATAATAACTTTGCAAGACAATGGACGCGACGGGGTTCGCGGAGGACGTGCGGTTTGTTTAGCTCTCCTCGCTAGATTCGCTTCCCTTATGTCTTGTCGGGTGATAGAACCACACATATTTTCAATTCTTTATAGTAGTCATGTTTTTTTTTCATTTTATACATATTACAATGTATATTCTGATAATTGGTATTTAAATGTGCCGAAATGCAATAAATTAAAAAACACGTACCTACGTTCAAGCGGGATTTTTATATTGTTCGTAAAATTAAAAATGTTATTTGGTAAACATCGTCGTAGTTTGTATTTTCTCGAGACGAATCAAGTCGTAGAGACGTTCATCAATACAAACGTCATTGAAATGACAGCTGATTGTTTAATACTCGTTAAGTTTTCAAACCAATAGGTACGTTGAAATACATTTTATTTTCACTCTTTGCGTCGATTAAAATTGTTAAAAATTGGCAGGCTAACGACGAATGTCGTATTGGAAATTTTATAGTAAGTAAAACGTACAAAATACGCATATTATGCAATTATTTGCATATTAATTTGTGATCTATGACGGTATTTATTTTATGCGATATCTACTGACTAGTATAATATTCGTTTTAAATAGCATATAATGGTCAGTGGATACATACGAGTGTCGAGTATATAATATTAAACATTATTAAATATTTTCGGAATCAATTTCAATTATTACAAGGTATAAATAAAATATTTGACAATATTCGAAATCAAAAATTAAAGTAGATACCTAGCAACTAGTAAGAATTACATAATTGTTTCCTATTTCTCTTCTGCCAATAATTTAATCCATTTCTCGCCAAATTCCTTTTTTTTAATCTGAAGTCTCAAAAGGATACTGTTAAGGCCCCCACACACTGCAGCGGTGGCGATGGTGGTGAATAATTCATTTATTGCAATTTTTGCTGCAGGACACATTTCACCGCTCACTGCGGCGGCAAAGCCAAGACAATAGAATTTAACGCCACCGCTCCAGTGTGTGGGGACCTTTATACGTTATAACTAGTAAATTAAATATAAAAAAACTAAAAATTATAAAAAAATAGAAAAACAACAAACTACATTGTTGTAAATATTTGGTCATACTATATCTTTGATCTATGACTAATTTTAAATATTATACATTTATACTTGCTTTTAAGAGTCCAGTTTTTATAATCCTGACTTCTGATTTTCGGATAGACGTCACGTCGTCAACAATTGATGACATCACTGACTTGACTTCTTGTTGTACCTGAAATCATAAGTCATTTTTTGTATTCAAGCATGGCAACATTATCTGTATGATATATAAAACAATTTTAATTTTCAAGATAATTAACCATATAAAATGTGTTCTATAAAATTGGTTTTGTTTTCGTAAGAATTAAGTTGTATAACTTATATCTGATATAATATATATTTTATTTTAAACATAATTAACTTTATTTATTTTAATGCATATTATATATTTTTTTTCATCAATAATATGTTTAGTATACACTTACATTTTCTGGAACTTGCGTTATAAACGGATGTTCTAAAAGCTCTTCCATGCATGGACGGTGATCAGGATTTTTTTCTAAACACCTGATATAATTTGAAAAATACTGTTAGGTAGTATGGCAAAAAGTAAAAGTTGAAGACTTCATATTTAATTGTTTTTCAATGTGGCACCATAGCATAATATAATATCTGATTATACTGTGAGACATATTATTATGACTTAAAAATAGTATTATTTTGCAGCTCTAATTTGTATTTTTATTTCAAGCATTGGTGCAGGTATTAATTTAAAGTATAGGATACCTATCTTTAAATACTTTATACATACGCTTACAGATACTGTATGTTATTGAAAATCAAACTTTATCATTAATTCATATATTACAGTTATAAATTATAATAGTGTAATAAAAATCATTGGAAAAACAAGAAAAAGTATTTTGAAATTTTGAATGCAATTATAGTTGATACTATTTAGAGTATAATAAGCTGCGAGATCACTACGGAGAGTGCAGGAGATAAGCTATAATTAAGTCCTATGATTTATTCTGCAATATAGTGTTTGATTTTCATATTGAATTAATCACAATCTGAATATTTGATGTTAAATAAAAAAAAAATATGACAAAAGACACGATGAAAGTGACAATTTGTATAAAATATAGCTCTTATATTGACATTATTACGGTACTCGGCGAAAAATGCACTTGTGAACACATTATATGTTTTAAAACGTCGAATATTCTTTTGTTCGTGTTAAACGAAAGTACTCATAAGCCGTTTAGGCTAATTACAACGGCGTTCCCTTGATCTGATAATATCTGAATATCCTTTCTTTGGCCCCAAAGTGCATAACCACTTGTTACCGGGGATATCCCCGTCCCAGTTTTTCTTTTGTATCGCCAGTCAATATGTCGAGAATATTAGGCACCTACTTGTTGTTCGACATTTTGTTTACAGTATACCGCATTACATGACCTATAAAAAAAACTGCGTGAAACGACTGGTTAGTTACGCCATTTCCATTGTTTCAGAACGCTATATGGTATTTACTTTTTTTTTTCAAAACACGTTTGGTTTTTAATATTTTAAATGTATGATGAAAAAAATGAACTAATAATAGAGTACGGTTTTAAGTAGCGAATTAACAGGTTAAGTTTATGTACAGACTATTTGATGCAGACAATGGCATGGGAGGTGGACACACGTCGGTCACACGCTTCGCTAACGCACCGTCGAAATGATCTGTTCAAATGATCAATGTCTGTTGTATTGTTATTTTTTAAGCACGACAAATCATTACAAATCATCGAGTATGAAAAACGAAATTGGATGGATCTGAAGATGTTTTTGAGTTTTCCTTAGGTACTAGTACTCATAAATGAATACTTCAATACATGGTTTTTGATAAACCTATGCAACTTTGTTGGGATTCATAGTATTTATATAGTATCTGTAATGAATATTAGCTAACCTTGAGTTTATTTTAGATGGGATAACAATCATAATCATTTAAAAAATGTATAATGGTATCAAAAAATAAACAATCAACTCAAGAATCATAAAATATAGTATTATAAAATTAAATCTTAAACAATATATTCGTAAAATTGAAACGCTCACAACGATTATGATTTTAAACAGCTATTTATTAGGTATATAACAAAGTGCTAAATGTAATTATGAAAATAAAAATTTCTTAGAAAGTGAATAGTCAGTGACTATAAACTAAGAAAAAAGTTCGTGGGCATCCGCCCTTTTCACCAATCTAAGGTTACGATAATACCTAAATACCTTATAATATTTTTAAAAAGTTGTTCGCTTTGCTCGAAAAAAATAATCTCTCTACGTCTTTATTGTGCAAATAAGGTACAAGTAGTTTGTACTTTAAGAAGGTCTCTTATGGATATTTATTGTATTTTTTTTTTTAATAATACATTAGTACCAATACAATCATAAAAAAGGTTTTAACTAACAATTTTAGAGACTTAAATTCCTATTCAAATAAATAACATAAACCCATAGTTTTTCGAAATATTCTGAAAAATTGAAGAATTTTTAAATAAACTTAAGTTAAATGTATCATCAGTGTATAATTTTCAGTGTAAAAAAACTACGTTAAACTATTTTTTCGTATATATTTTGAAGTATTTGTATCTTAAAAAAAAATGAATTCATAGAAAATAAATAAATAGTAAAATAAAAATGCACAAATAAGTACATAATTTTAAATTGATATAAATATATAATAAATTTAAATTAATAGAGCACCCGGTGCCAAAGTTTTTTTGTCTACAAAAATACGCTCTACGGGAATAATAATCCTATTCTGTAAAATCAACCAAATTTGATTTTTTTTTTAACTTATGGAAGGTAATATTCTACTCTTGTTATCAGATATCAATGTGGTCTGTAGGAAGTCTTTGTGGAAAATTAGAAAACCAGGCACCAGGCCACTTAAAACTTTAATCTGTATATATAGTATTTACACATCATAAGTTACAATTCAATAAGAACGCATCTATATTAGTAGGAATTATCTGCGATTCGACGTAATTAATTAATATTCGTCAATACAACGGATTAATATTTAAAAAATAATAATTTTGATGTAAAATTCAAAAAAAAAAAAATCGACACTAGTATTAATACAATGAACATCAGTATTTTGTCTTTACAAATTCAATGGTCACGTAAGTTAAGTAGCGTATATTAGATAGGTATGTAATAGGATAACTTATTATTAAATACAGGTATTGTGTAGTGCGATGTAGGTAAGTATAGTATAATATTATATACTGTTACGGAATATTATATTCTACTGGGTTACCGCCTATGAAGCCTTTAACTATATTATGAACAATATTTGTAGTGTTTCAATAATACAATGCGTATCATCGATATCGGACACGATATTCGATTAAATTGTTAAAATTAATTTCCAGGTGGCCACCTGCCCACCAAAGTATATGATATATAATATATATATATATATAAATTATCAACTTTAATAATATACCATAACCATTATATATTATATTACACACTACTAATCGATCGTTTTCATGTTTGTGGTTAATATTATGGTAACACAGCCGTGATATTAACCACAAATCACAATGCACAACCTCCCCTTACTCCTCCCACGCATTAACTGTAATTGCTTACTCGGCAATGAAGTCATTAAACAATTGCGACCAGTTTGACGGTTTGGATAGTCCTGGGGGCGGATTTCGAACAATTTGGAACAACGCCCTCGTCGGGTGGATGTCGAGGTACGGTGGTTTACCGTCACCTAACTCAATAGCAGTAACACCTAAAAAAAAAATTAAAAAATTAATTTAGCATCCGGACATTAACTATTGTTTATTTGGTAAAATTAAATATTAATTTATCTTAATCTTTTTCAATACTTCAAGGACAAAACTACAATATTAATAAAATATATTTATTGAAATATTTATATTTCCCAAATTTTTACTAGGTAAGTTATTATATTCGAATCGACTAATTATTAACAGCCTGCTAACGAACTTACCAACCGCCCAAACATCGATTTTCTGATCGTAATATGGTTGTTCGCTGTCTTTGTATTCAGCCAAAACTACTTCTGGTGCCATCCATGCAGGAGATCCGACTCCAGTATTAGCCTTATATTCCGGACTCTGTAGTTCCCTTCACAACAGACGATGTGAAACGTCAATACAATTGTGATCACATTTTTTATAAATTATTATTATAATAATATTACAACTGTTAAGTTATAATTGTCTGTTCAAAAATAAAAAAATATTTATAATGATTTGATGACTTCAAAAACTTTATTATTTTAATATAATGTCATATTTTGGATTAAGCTTACAGTTTTATACTTTAGAACATTTTAGAAAAATAAAACTTTTATTACATTTTCAGTCAAAATATAATATAAAAATGTCATTAAAAATAATAAGATAATAGGTAAGTACGTTTTAATTATCGTTGACGACTTTCAGAAAATTAAATTGTAGGTTTAACATTTGAACAACACGACAACTATTCACTTATAATATGTTTAGTACCTATACCTAGTAATTTTTATAATTTTAACGCTCGCAGGAAAAAAAATCTGTTAAATTTTGGACCGCAACGATAGAAAAATATGCATCCTTGCTATATAATTAATCAACCAGTTGGGTCCACAGTACAAAACTTTTGGGCCTCTGTGTTTCCCCTCCCCTCTCCAATTTCGATATTTTCTTTCTTTGGCTCCTGTAAATACCTATCCCAACATCACTGCAGTACTACTGTCAATAATATATTACGCCTAACCTATATAGCAGGGCTTGCAAACGTTATAATAACGTTATGATTATAACGTTATATTTGATAAAAAACGATTGAAATTTGTAAACGTAATCATAACGAAAAACGATAAACATAAATAAATAAATAACACAAAACAAAACGTAACGTTTAACAAAATATATGATATATCATTAAACAAAACATAACGCAAAACGGTATATATTGTATTCCATTAAACAAAATAATTAATTTCCAATTATTTAATAATACTTAGTATTATTCAATTATTTATTCGATCCAAGAATTAATTTTATCCCGTATCCGGCCTATCCGGGAGATCCCGTATTAGATTTATTTTAAAATTTAATAAGAAGGTATTAATAGAATAATTTAATTACCAATAGCTAATAATAGTGATACTCTGATAATATTGTACTGTACTATCTGTACTACGGTCGGAATTTATACCATTCAAGTTATTCAACTATTGTGTTCGGTGATCAGTTTGCTCAGATTTGTTCAGTCGTCAGTGTTTGAGTAATTGTATATTTTATATTTATTATTTTATAATAAAGTCCTTAGAGCCTAGGCAATTTATTAAATTCAATAATACATTATCACTTATAACTTAAGATTAATTATCATCATACTGTTTTATCATTTATTTTGTTTCCATTTCTTTACGAACTATGTATATTGTAATTTAATCTGTATCACTGTACTCTATATTTTGTAAATAATATGTAATTGGGTTATCTAACCCATTTAATTAAATAAATAAAATTACACAATACCTACTTAAAACTCAGAATAGGGAAATTATGTCCCCAAAAAAGGTCATAGTCATATACTTTTTAATTGCGGCCTGTGTACTTTTAAAACGGGTATCTAAATGCTTTTAAATATTAAATAACGATAGACGCAAAAATTGTATAACGTTTTAATTATGAATAACGTTAAACGCCAAAATTGTATAACGTTTTAATTCTGAATAACGATAAACACAAAAGTTGAATAACGTTTAAATTTTGAATAACGATAAACTCAAAATTTGTATAACGTTTTGATTGTAAATAACGTAAAACAATATTTTTTTTTCAAATGCAAGCCCTGCTATATAGACGAAAAGGTAGTTACACTATAATAATATGGGAAATCCGTACGATTTGTGAATATTTTCGGGAATGATTGAAATTTGTAAACGTAATTATAACGGAAAGCGATAATCAAAAATAATTTAACTCCGCAAAACAAAACATAACGATGACAAAGTATATTAAATAATATTATAGTTAAACAAAACATACTGCTAAACGTAATTTATGAATTTTCATTGAATGAAAAATACCGCAAAACGAAATAAATTTATAATCCATTTATTTACATGTTATATTGGTTTCGTAGAAATATTTATTTCGTACATACGGACATTAGAATTGATTATAATATTATATTCCGTATCCGGGCCACATTAGTTATTATTAATAAATCTAATAGGTATTAACACTATTCTAAATAACGATAAATGCAAAACTTGTACAACGTTTTAATTCAGTATAATGATAAACGCAAAACTTGGATAACGTTTTAATTGTAAATAACGATAAACACAAAAATTGTGTAACGTTTTAATTGTAAATAACAAAAATCGGAATTTTTTTTTTCAAATTCAAGCCCTCGTATATTATATTATTTATTATTTTTATCATCATTATAATATTATTGTACGTATTAACGTATCTGACGTTAGTGGTACACCGGGTCGGAGCTGCTGTGTATAAAATGCACACACGATATTTCGGAGTGTGATAAATAAATGGCGACCGCGTTATACGATGATAATATAGAAACGATTTGATATGTACGTGCCTCGCGTGATGAAGTTACAATATAACATTATAACATAGGTACCTAATAATATTATAATACCATTATAATGTAGTGTGTAGCCATCGTTTGGGCACAACCACAACGCACATATACCTACAATACCTACCTAAAATTCTCACACTCATATGCGTATAATGTATTATAATAATAATAATAGCCAAATAACGATGTATACATTTAGGCCGCCGTGGAGTCGTGTCGAATATTAAGCCTACGTACCCGTTAATGGCTGCAGTCGGTCGGCAGAAACGTAAATATTATTATTATTATACACGTGTACGTAATATACGGAAGCGCAGTAGGGCCACAGATTTCAAATAGTTAAGTCAAAATTTTGAGTTGTCAAGTCAAAATTTCAAGTTTTTAAGAAGATATTTGTATTTTTTAAGTATAAATCCCGAAAGAATATTATTTTGTTTATGGTACTATTACTACGCTTCCGTAGTAATATGATGTGAGGTAATGTGTCGATTTTTCCGGAGGAGACAACAATCTTTACGTTCTTCTGTAGCTTCTTTCATATTTATAGAGAACTACCTATTGGCTATTACCTAGGCACGGATATCGACGGCGAATGAAAAGCGTCGTAATACGAGTTGTTGGTGAAGTATAATATTAGAAGACGTTTTCAACAAGTTCATCGGCGCACACCGTCGATACCTATTATAGAATGGATGGGCCATATTTTGTTCTTGTCATAACAAACGAAAATGAAAATATTTTGAAGTTATAGAGGTCTCACCACAGATAGATTTATATTTAATTTATGAAAATATCTCTGCCAGAATGAGACCAAGAGGCAATGAAAAAAACAGTCTTTCTCACGGCCCGCTTTCCTCTATTTTGTTAATGTAGCCAATACGGCCAAGCCAATCCAATCCTGTCTATGGTGATTCACACTTTACTAGCCACTAGCTACTATCGTAATTTATTAGCGTATCGGTAATATAGTTTCGTTTGGGTGGATATTTGTTTTGCACCCACTGGTGCATATTCTCTGCCAATCCAGTTGCAGCGTTCCTAATAATAGTTAGGGTACCTAGTTGACTTTAATATTACAATACTATTTAACCACACGTCTTGTATTTCTAGTATATATGGTCGAGTAAGAAATACATTGTGTTTTACCATAATATTAAACTTGTACTAATTGAAATAACAATTTCCTAGATATTATTTAATAATATTAATATTATTAAAATATTTATTATTCGATGGGTATAGATAATAATAGTTATAATTACAATTGAAGGTCTTACTGTATAATCACAGATCATAAAATTAATAAATTAATAATATTAATATTCATTTTTTATAGTTATTTCAATTTTTAATACGATATTAAGGGCAAAATAAAATATATTTCTTTTTAAATTTCTATCTATTATCCTAGACATATTTTTTTTAAATGTATATTTTTATATATAGCCTTAACTATTCATTAAAACGCATATTATTATAATATTATGTGAATTATAGCTACAAAATCGACTTTTTTACAATATCAATGTCGATACCTAGTTTGGATTTTATACCATAACTAATGTGTGTACTATGATAAGCAGGACCAAAGAAACAAGTTACCTATTTTGATTTATTAGTAAAGGTTTACTATTATTTGGGAGTAGGGTAGAACACGGAGTACGGTAGTATGTGAACCACAATTAGTATTCCTTTTACTTGCATAATAAACATTCGCAAAAAGTAGAGATAAAAATATAAAATGCCGGTGATAATATTTTATTCACATCGATGAAATTATGGATTTACTTCAAACAATTATTATTGTTTTAATGTTGATGTATTCGCGTGATGAAAACATTTTATCATATCATAACAATATAAGTACCTACTACAATGCACGCGCTCAATGTCACAATATAACGAGGCGATAATAAACGGATATACTAATTGGTTTAAAAATTGTAATTTTGAGCACGTTGACTGACCCGCGATTGCGTAAATTGTGTGTATGTGGGTAGCAAAAAAAACATCCAACACTTAAACAGTGGCGTCATTTGGGGGGGGGGGGGGGTGGGCAGGGTGGTCATTTGTCCCCTCCACCTTTGTCATTAACAGCTAACAGGCCGCTACCGGGCATGGGCTAGTTTTGGGCCTTCATATAGTAGCTAACTGCAGGTAATATATTTAGATATCCCTTTGCATTTGTATTATATATTTAGTCATTGGTATCTCTTTAAAAAAATGGGTTATTTATGCCTTTGATAGTAACCAATGACTAATAACCACGGTCGTCTTAGATAACTATGTTTTAACTACGTAAGAAGGCTATTTGTATGAAGATCAAAATGCATTTGTAATGTAATGTAATATAATTGTTAGGGAGCGGTTTTTTAGGTCCGTGAAGTTGGCTGCACAATGTCAAAATATTGGCTCAACATTTCGTCAATAATTTGTAAGTCATTTGTAAGTATTTGTAAGTATTTGTAAGCACAATTTGGTAATTTGTAAGTACAACCGTTTTCAATTATCCTCGAAAGTTTAAATCACGGCTAACTTCCGCGGAACTTGGCCGTTTTGGCATTTCAAAGTTTTTGACTACTTAGGAAATTTCGGTTTCGGTTTTTATTTTGTATACCAGTTTTGAAATTTTATGATTTTGGTTTCAACTTACCAATACTGGTATTAAGAAATTTCGGTTTCGGTTTTGTATACCGGTTTCCAATTTTCTTTTGTGAATAATGAAATGGTTATCAACATTTTAATCATGATCTCAATTTTACTATCGGTATTAATTATGCGTATTAATGGAATTTACGTATTTAAAAACACGTCAATTAAAAAAAAAAAATAACAATTTCCAATTTTTCCAGATTTCGGTTTTGAATTTAATATCGGTTTCCAATTTTTTACGATTTCGATTTTGAATTTAATATCGGTATCCAATTTTTTTCGGTTTTAGTTTTAAATTATAATACCAGTATTCAATTTTTTCCTGTTTCGGTTTTGACCTTATAATACCGGTATCCATTTTTTTTCCGTTTCGTTTTTGATTACGGTTTTGGTTTCAGTTTTTGAAATCGGTTTTGAAAACGGTTTCAAGCCCTGATTTAGAATTTGTAAGTCAATCATTTTTTAATTATCCCTAAAAGAAAGTTGCTTTGTCTAGCTTATTGAACTTTGACTGTTCCAAATCGTCCTGCGCAATTTGTATGTATTTGTAAGTACGAATTTAAAATTTATTAGTCATCCCTCCCTTATTTTTTCCCAAAAAGAAGTAGGTCGAAAATTAATAAAACAATCCTAGTTAAATTAAAAAAATATCTTAATAGGATAAAAATATTATATTAATATTAGATTATTATTTTATATATTGATCTTATATTTTTTTTTAAACTTAACTTTGCTACTTTCATTAATATTTGATTTTTTATTATATCATTTTTTTATTCAACTGATTTTTTATTCTACTTAGGTTTTTTATATATAAGTTTTTTTTCTACTTTGGTTTTTTTAATTCAACTAACCTTTTTTATTGAAATTACATTTTATTTAATATCAATTTTTATTTAGCTGATTGTTTATTCTATTAAAATTTTTTATCCTATTAGGACATTTTTTAAATTTAACTAGGCTTTTTTATTAATTTTTGACCAACTTCTTTTTGGGGATAAATTAGAGAGGAATGACTTTAAATTTTAAATTTATGCTGACAAATACTTACGAATTGCGCAGGACGATTTGGAACAGTCACAGTTCAAAAATCTCGACAAAGCTCGACCAACTTCCTTTTAGGGATAATTAAGGAAAGGATGACCTACAAATTCTAAATTCGTGCTTACAAATTGCACATGACGATTTGAAGTAGTCAATAACTTTGAAATGCCAAAACGGCCAAGTTTTGCGGAAGTTAGCCGTGATTTAAACTTTTGAGGATAATTGAAAACGGCTGTACTTACAAATTACCAAATTGTCCTTAAAAATACTTACAAATGACTTACAAACAATTGACAAAATTTGGAGCCAAAATTGTGCGGCTAACTTCACGGACCTTGGTTTTTTACAGTTTTATTATAAACCCGTCAAAACCGTTGCCCCTCTCTCATAAACTGAAATGAAAACACTGGCTATTAAACCCTTTACGTTTTCGGCCTTTAGGGTTTCGATCGTGCAGATAGTACGGGGTCTTAAAGCAGACTCACTCGGGGGCAGCCCAGCATGATTATATTATAACTTATAAGAATGTATTATAAGTTATAACACACAACAAATATTTTGAAGAAACGTCACTCAAATACACCAGTTGTGGTGTCGTGTAGTATAGAAACAATTTTATTTTGTTTATATTATAATGATATATTAATGTGCAACGGGCAAAATAGGAAATCTGGCGTTGCCAAAAAATGTACGCAATGCCGGATTTTAGTGTTCATAGAAGGAAATTTCCAGGGAAATGTAGAAAATAATGCGTTTGTAAAATGATTATTTCCACATTTCCCAGATTTCCTACACTGCTCAAAACATGTGATATAATATTCAATCAAAATTCAAATTGAGATAGATGTTCGTGTTTATTACTGGAGTCGACTCCAATGTCAACACTTAGGGAAAAACATAATCAGCGTTAATGTTTTCAGTATTTTCCCTAGCTGTGAGGTTTGTTCTAGCAGTGTAGTTGACGTTCCCTTTCGCGCCCAAGCCGTAAATATGTTTAGCGTTCGATCGCCTTCGTCTGTCAAACACTTTATGATAGTATATCAATATGATAGACGTTTGGAAACATCATTTATAGGTATTTATTAGTGTGTGTGTGCATAAGTATATTATTTTTATAACAATATTACCTGGATTGACCGTAATCTACCAACTTCACTTCCCCGTTCTTCGTCAACAGTACGTTTGAGCCGCGGATATCTCTGTGAACCACGTGATTATCGTGCAGAAAACATGAGGCCTGAAAATTTAGAAATTGTGAAAATCTATCGTTTTTCGAAAATAAAATATAAGAAACTATGCGTAGGTATACGTAATACTGTTAGCGCCACGACGACGTCACGGATATATAAAAAATTACGAAACTGAACATTCAGTGGTGAAATAATTTTTTGTTTAAGTAAATATTATTTACTATCGTTGTATATGAAATTTATTAAACGCCGAACATTTGAATTTAGGCAAATCAAAGCTCACGCGCGGGTGGCAGTACATTTTTTAGTTGAATTTGTTTTTTTTAAACAGTGAAATACTCTCTTGATTCATTTTTATTTATTTATTTTTAAATTAAATACGAGACGAGTCAGTCAAAAATTAATAGTTAACCGTATCAATGCTTTGAAAAATAAACGATTTGTGAATTTTGTTTTATTATTATTCAGTATTTAGTTTTACGTAGGTAGGTATTATTGTTGAACGCATACCTTGACCAGTTCTCTGAGTAGATATCCGATGTGTTCTTCTTTCATTTTTTTGTTTTGCAACAAAAGACCATTGACCAAGTCCACGACAGTTCCTCCTTCACACATCTGTAAATAACATCAGCGGTGGAACGAGATTTATAGGCTTATAGTCGTATGTGCATTATAATATATTATCTACTTAATATTATTATCTACTTGCACATTATTTTATTCAAAGTTCTCAGTATTTTATTAATGCACATTGAAAAGGGAACACAATATACGTTTAGATATAAAACTTATAACTTATGAGTAAAAAGTTAAGTAAAGAAACAAAATAACACGATTCTTAATGGGCTAATTTATGTAGGTAAACTACAATGTAGGTACACATAAATCAATGCGAATTATTCCTGAAATTTACTTTTGTTAGGTGCCTACTTACAGTTTTTGAATCCATGTACGATAAAATCATTTAAATGTTAGGTATGTCAAAATATGTTGTAACCAAAAAATGTATTACTTAATACAATGATGAACGATATAGGAGTAAATTATAAGATATCTAAATTTTTGTTATTTGTTGGAAATATTTAAATATTTTTTTTTAATTACATTATCACTGATAAGTAAGCGATTGGTATATATTATAGTACCTACAATTAATTACAATATAATATATTAATATATTAATACATTAAATTATTAAATAATAATTATTACTTATATTAAATTCATTGAAGTGAAATAAAACAAAACTATAAAATACCTATATTCAAATATTATAAGGTTTTACCATTTACCATTTTAAGTTATGAAAAATCGAAAACCGTGTAATAGTTTTAATGGCAATATGAATCTTTCCGTAATGAGTAGAAATAAAAACAAATTTTGGAAATAATAACACCTACTGAATCATCTAATAATCAGAAAAACTATAGTTTTTAAGTATGTTATTATTATTCATTCAACTAATGTACCTCCATGGCAAACCACAATTCGACAGCATTATTGTTGGTGTAAGCGCCGTAAAAGTCGGGCATGTTTGGATGCGATGACAGATCTCTCAATATCCGATACTCTTCGCTGGCGTCTTTTTCGCTGGCCGAACATCCGTTGAGGTTTTGAATTTTGATCGCAACATTTTTACCTGAATTTTAAGGGTTAAGAATTTATGCAATTATTGTTCCAAAAAACGTCGTACAATATTGTAAGACATCAAAAAAAAAAAAAATTAATTAGGAATCAAGATACGTGTTTTGTTTAATCGTACCTACAAGTATATAATAACATCATCCAATGTATTTTGGAACAGAATTCTGTAAAAATATATAATTGGCGAGCAAATACAGTAGAAAAGTTGTAGTAAAGTTGTTTTTATTTTAGCTAATTGGCGTACCTTCAGAACAACATTTATTTTTTTAACAAGAAAATTGTAAACGCAATATAGTCATATTATATAACTTTAAGTAGTGAACATCAAACTGTTAAACTATAGGTACTATGTTTGGTGTTTTACCTCTCCCATCACATAAATCATTAGTAAAATTGAAAAAAACATATGTTCTGAAATTGCAATGTAGGCAGGTACTTAAAAATATTAATGGCCGAGAAAAAAAATACGTAATAAAAAAATCTTTATTTTACTAATGCGTAAGACAACTACTTGTTAATTTTTTTTCAATTAGTTGCATGTTTTAATGTAAATGTGTTAACCATTTATACTTTTGGTTTTCGTTCAATTTTAAAAGTTCAAACACTATTGCCAAACAACTATACGTAATAATATGTCTAAATTTCCAGCTCACGATTTTGGAACTTATTATGATATTCAGATCAATTTAACAGAAAATAAAGCGATTTCGTAATCTCGCAAGAATTCTTAGCAGTATTATAGAAACTATAAAAAGAAAAAATCATCTTCGGTTTATATTCTCATCAATCCTCAGCTTTGACGTCATGCGTATATACGGTCGTCACGCGTGATATTTTACCGATTAAGTTTGTAACATAAGTGTTATAGCAATATATATTTTGCTAAGCCAAGCAATATTTTATATTATTGCAAATACGATGGAATGAATAAGTAGGTATATAATATAATGGTTTTATAAAAAAAATGTATTGTATAAATATAAAGCACAATCAACTCAATCGAGATATATGTGTTTTCATTTATATTTTTATACGCATTAATAGATCTTTTAGTATCCATTTAATTTGTGGTGACCATAAAAAATAAACAGCAAGGACAGAGTTTTGATACAACTCTACCTGGAAATCACTCCTCAATCAAATCGATTTATTCCTCTTTTCAGGTGTGATGAATCCGGCAAACCGCAATACAAATACAATAATTTTCAGACGATTCTCGTAATGATTATAATGTTAACATCATCGTAATAATTCGAACAATTCAGATCGAAATGGAATTTTCGAAATTCAAAAGACCTTTGTTATGAAAAATAAATTTCTTATGTTGGCCATGGATGACGTTTTATTCTCGAATAATAATAATTTAGTTTTTACATTAACAGTTATAACTTATGCATATTATACATTATTTTACCGATCAGAACAAAACATCAACGGGAAAAAATTTAAGAATAATAAGACAAATTAAGATACGTTGATGAAAGGTACAATTACCGAGTTCTATATTGTTAATTACCAAGGATATAAACGAGGATAACTTTTTGCAAATTCACATTTTCAATTATAGTTTTGTCTTTTTGAAATTTTCTATTTTATGGTTCAGGAAAAAAATCGTCTTTATTATCTATATAAACCATAATATAACAACCAAAAGAAATAATCTATTTTGTTATAATATGTTTAATGTATTAAATATGATAATGTATGAATCTTAAGCCATATAAACACAAAAAAAAATGTATCAAGATTTTATGCCTAAAATTAATCTAGTATAAAATGTTGTTTATTACTTATTCCTAAGTATATTATCTACTTTTTACATTTTGACAAGTCTGTTTAATACCTAACTGTATTCGATATTTTTTTTCAATACGTACCTGTAATGTAACCCCAATGTTTACCCTAATGCAATATAATATGAAACATTTTTTTAATAATTTAATTATATTATTGTAAGACAATTCGATAATATTATACCAATAATAATTATCATAGACGAAAAGCGTCACAACTCATAATTTACGAACAAATCTTTTATATCCGAAAAGCATAGATTTTTTATTGTACTTTATAGAAATATTACAACAATAACAGATTTAAATTAATACGAAAATACGGGGGGGAAAAATATTAAATTAGAAATGTATGTAATATATTGTTATAATATGCACTCAACAACAACAGTGCAATTGCCAATTTGTTTGTCGTTGTGTGAGCGCTCATTGTTTTATAATTTTAAAAAACTACCTATAACTTTGTATTAGTCATCGTGTCATCGGTACTAATAATGATATATAACTTAGACAATAATTCAAGGACATTAGAAGCCACGTGAAATAAGTAACGAATAATTATGGTTCGATTGAGAATTGTATTGCTGGACAACATAAATTCCAAAACTCGTTGACAATAAAATTAGAATGTGTAAACATTACACACGCAATGTTCCTATCGTTACATGATTTTACATATTATAACTATTATCAGGTATGCCTAATGCCCTTTATGGTTATGGTTTGTTTAGTGTTTTATGTATATCAGCTGTACCTAATTGTATTATTGATTTCTGCTATATTTTTTAATAATTGGAAAAGTCGAACGTGACAACTACGTTTGAGAGCCCTCTAATTACAATTGGACTTTCAAGGCCTACGCTAAATATAAAAATTTCAAGCCGAGAGAAAGCGCACATTATACACTACAAATATAAATTAACATAATAATATTAAATTATATCAATTATTATAGGTAAATGTTTTTTTTATAAAGCTTCGAGCGAAATAGCGAGATATTTTGACATTTGGCGGCTATAATAGTGTTAACGACATTTAATTTTTAAAGCACTTTTTCTCGTAAACGGGTGTAGGATGGAGAAATCTTTCGCCACGGAATCGTGTATGTTTTTTTTTGGGGGGAGGGGGGGATTTACACTAGTCAATGGTTCGCGGGGCTCAAAATGGGCCGCTACGTTGAATTCAACACTCTGAGCCGCCGTTTCACCCTATATGTTAGTCGTGTAATACACACTTAATACCAAAAAAACCCTCTCGATGCGTAAAAGCTACTCCACGATAAGTGCCCGGGGGATGGCGAACCTGTATACCCGCACCACATATCGAATAGTTGGTTGACTTTTATGCTGCGAATTATTATTATCGAAAAGAAAAACATCGATGGATTCAATTATAATACCTATTTGAATAAACTGCTATATTTAATCAACTAAATCGTCTCGGTACACGTTTACGGAAAAGAGTGAAATCGAGACGAAGAGTAGTTAAAATTAGTACCTGTACTATTATGGTATTAACATCGCTATGTCCGCAAAAAACGAAATTATCGATTTCATTGAGTGAACTACGTATTACATAGAATATAGGGCTCGAGTATAGGGCTCGAGCAGAAGAATAAAATGATAGAATATGAACGATTTTCTACCGCCGCTGTACAAGATGAATTTATTACACCACAATAAAAAAAAATGGGTCGCCGTCCCCGGGCACTCGTCCGTCCACCTCTAACAATTTTTTTAGCGTTTATGAAGAATTTAAAAAAAAAAAAAACCAAATATTATCGAATCGTCTAACCCGATTCATTGTCGATGGCCGCGTAAACGTTGCTGAATATCCCCGAGCCGAGAATTTTTCCCAGCTCAAAACGGTCTCCGGCGTCCGGCAAGTCGTTCACGTCCAGTCGGTCGGCGCCGAGTTTCCCTGTGCGGCCGTCTCCCATGGCGCGAGGGCGTCCTGCGTGGATCCTGCGTAGATCCTGCGCACGTCGTCTAGTTTCCTGTGCGGGTCAATCGACGGAAAATCTGGTGCGGTGTTGCGTGCGTGTCGTTCGGAGAAAAACCGGCGAGGGAAAACGACGTCGGCGCAACCGCCTGCGACACGGCCGGAATTCCGACGAGTTTATTATTGCAATATCGAATAAAAATTTATAATATTATTTTATTGTTTAATGCACGCCACGAGACGACGAACGGACCGCGTTCGGAGCTGACCCGGTGTGTTCCGTGTACGGCAGACGGACTACTGTTAGGATGTATCGTATAATATTGTATTATTATATTTCACGATAGAATATTAGTACGTTGGATGTGCCGTCGTCTGATGCCGGACTGAAGCGTCCCCACGTCCACCGGTCACGACTATACGGTTTAAAACCAGGGATTATACACGGAAACCTTACGAACGTTCTCGCCGACATTGGCATAATTCGATTATAGGTAGGTAGGTAACCTATTATATACATATATATATATATATATATATTGTACTGAGTATACGTTCCGAATAACAACACCGCACGCAGCGTATATGGTATATTTTTTTCTCCGATTTTTTTTGTTTTCCCTTTGCGTAACAGCTAAAGACCAAGTACGCGATTTCTGTATTATAGGTAGAGGGTATATCCGTTACCTTTGTCGATCACCAGATATAATATTCTAATGTCCCCCGTTCCGGTGTATATAATATATTTTATTACGACATGCTCTCGTCGTTTGAAGCTGCGCGCCTAAGACTAATATTATTGTATTGTGATAATATTATAATTATTGTATAATATACTGACCACAATTCGTATACAACGATTTATCATTTAATTCAAATTTAACTCATTCATTATACAGTCAACACTCGATGACGTGGTAACCTCAACTACGACTATACAGCACTACAGCAGATAACGCTACTAACCCAATCCACCCACTTTTCTCATTTTTTAAAATGTATTTATTAGAATACAACTGCACACCGAACAAACTCAACTCTCCCTCTATATTGTTTCTTTTGTAGCTATACACAAATCCATAATACCTATTAGTACTTACCGGCCATAGTTATGTAGCCAAACTGCAAAGTTGTACTAAGTAAATTACGAAATCACGGTGGCATCTCTTCATCATAACCGTATTGTATACGTAAACCGTGTTTCGACTTTAAAACTCTTGATAATATTATAATTTTCATTCAATGAAGAATTATTATCATTAATATCATTACATATATTGTATAGCTTTTGATGGAAAAAGTTAAATATTTTAACCATTTTTGCCTATATATGTTTGCCTTCTACGATGCAATAGCATTTTAGTTTTGTACTTTTACAATACAAAACAAATTAAATTTTAATTCAAAATTGATTTTAAATAAATAAAACACTGGCAATGTATAAATGGCTGTAGCTATTTTTCGAATTATTGGAAATCTTAATAATTTTTTTACTTTTACTTAAAATTATTTAACTGTTACATATGGTATATTTATTTTGATAGCATTTTAAATGTATTATCATACTCATTATATATTGTGAGAAGGATATAATTTTAAGACTCAGTACCTAGCTGAAAATCTTTATTATAATAAATTACACAAATACATTTCAAAGATAAATAATATGTGATATTTAATACTAAAAAAATAATAGGTAGAATTTTTCTGATTGGCACGCAACGTATTCATATTTAATATAGTGCTAATTGTTGTGATCTTATTCCAAATGTTATATTTAGTAAAAACATCATAGCTTTCAAAAATATTTGAAATATATTTTACATAAAAACAATATGGATACCTAGCGTTTCTAATTATCTTTCAAGTATTCGTCAATGGGAATAATAATTATTATCTTATACACATTTCACGCGCGGATGAAACAGAAATAATTCGGTGAGCTCATTGTCATTACCTATATTATATTGGAAAGGTATTTGTCAACAATAGGTCCAACACGGGTAACATTATCCGACTACGGTTGTGTTCTTTTTCTCCATATTATTGTTGTCGTTGAATTCAGTCTGATCTTTTAAGCAAACACAGAATGACTAGTAGTTGACTTAGGCGGTCTTTGGCTTTCATTTTGTTTGGCATGCTATTTCACATGTCTACGAGACAACGGCTAACCTTCCTGTCCACTTATACCTACCACACTCGTCCGCGCCTACCACAACCAGATTTTCGATTTTTTTCCTTCTCCTCTCGACCGAGTTATGTGTCAACAAAAGAAATAAAACAAAATCCATTCCACTCGCACTAAGAAACATAGTAGGTATACCGACGACTTTTACTCAAACACACGGACAAGACGTATTGAGTTATGTCGCGTTGCTGTATTTAATAACATAGTACCTACACAGGTACCTACAATGATTGTGTCAATAAATGTCTCTCTATTTTTGCAATAAGTGTTTTTTATTCAAATATAAATTGATGGATAATTTTCATAATTTTTTGTTCATTGTTTTGCATGAGTTTGGTGATGATTTTTGAATATAAATGAAACGACATTAATTAAATATTAAATTATTCCTATTCTGCGTCGGCACCTATATTTAATAACAACGCAGTTATAATACAGTTAATTTTTGGTATCTGAGCTTCTGGTTCGATTTAGAACGTTTGTAACTAGTAGGTTAGGTATTATAAACCGAAATATACCACAGTCCACAAATCACTTCTGAAACCTTAATTTGGATTAAAGCTAATACTGATTTAATAATAAACTAATAAAATTGAAAGTCTTCGTGTAAGGATTGGATCATTAAATGCCTAATGGATAATGAGACAATTCAATATGAGTATAATATCATATTACGACATTCAATTTGTGACTTTATTGGATGAATGAATGTTACGTATAACAAAAAAAAGTCCACTTTTTACAATGCAAATACTGTTACTACAGTTTTAGTTTTAAATATCAACCGTTTATAAATATAATATTTCTATACGCATACCTCTTCAGAAGCCCCCTAAAAGCTTTTTTTTTTGATCCCACGTTATTTACGAATAATATCTACAATAGCTATTTATTGTTCATGTATATTTTGTTTGTTTACTTTAGATTTCTTCCCGAAAACATACATACAATAGTATATTGTATCTGGACTATGACACTATATACAATATATTAGGCACTACGCATTTTCAATAATTTATTTCATGGGAGAGTGTCGTACTTTAATCCTGTTAGATATGTATACGTATATGGACTCATTTTATAACTAATAATATATAACAGCTCACAGCAGTGTGATCATATTTTATGACACGATGACATTATGAATCTTTTTATTATGATCAATGGGTTTATGATACTTGACCATTTTCCCGTTACCTGAACATAATAAATCGTTCTGTGAAATATAATGCGGTATACATAATAATATTATACGTATTTCGTATTCACTGTATAAACTATATTATGTCACACACACAAACATATATATATATACATGATATTTTTGAAGGACAAGACAATTTCTGAATAATCCCTTTTTTCAAAACAGGCGTATTATTACATATATTGCCTGTAAAGCTATATATTTTAACGTTAAAATAAGAGGTATTGGGTACGGTCAAAAAATAGGTACGTGACACACAAAGCATAAAATAGTATTATCCAATATTATATAATATATTATGTTATGGCAGGTTTATTCACCGAGCAAGCTCACCCTTATTTTTATCTTTAATACCGAATTTATTAAAATTTTGATTTTTGTAATTTTCAAGTATATATAGTGTATACCTACGTAAGGACCATATTTACAATTACTTAGATTTGTTACCTATGTATCCTCTCTAACGATATAAGCTTATTTTTTCCAAATGAGAACTAACGTTTTTTTTTTTAATTTTTAAATGGATGATTTTTTTTTCTGAAAATGTTGACCTAAATCAAAATTAAAACGAGTAGTTTCTGAGATATTAGTATATTATGTACCTAGGTATATACTATATAGAAAATAGTTCTTAAAAATAGTTTTACAAAAATATAAGAAAAATTAAATATTAAATCTAGTAGGTAGGTATAAAATATAGATAAATTAATATTAATTAGGATAATTTTCAATCCATTATAGACCCCTTATCTTCCAAACGCACTATAATCCTTAGTAGTTATAGTACACGAAGTTAAATAACTCAAAAACTACTCGTACATATTTCGACTTCGATACATCAAAAATGTTCCAAAGAGTTGTCTGCTTGATAATTAGGGAGAACAAAAAAGTTTGTCTTGCTATGTGACACTCCTTGAACGGTAAAAAAAAGTACGTTTTTGAAATGATGACCCATAAGTATGATATTATGTATTTTGAAAGTTATATAAATCAGAATATGAATAAACCCTTTTATTAAAGTATAAAATAAGGGTGTGTATATTTTCTGAATTACCCTATTATATTAAAATGACATTTATGAACAAATTAAAAACGTATTGATTAAAATTTAAACATTAGTTTATCATTTTTGAAACTAATGTACCAATGGAACAGTCAATTATATTATTGTAACACGATAATATTGAATGAGCTATGATTATCTTGGAGAAATTTAATTTTAAGGAAGTGTGTTAGAATATATTATAATATAATTATGTTATTGGTATTAAAAACGACGAAAATTTTTGGTTGGCTTAACAATATTTTCACGATAGATTTTGGGCCATTATCTGACACCAACATTATTGTGCCTATTATTAGTATGGCACTGGACAAAATACGTTTATTTCGTTTGTCATAAGACCTAATACCTACCGTATTATAGGCTATTATTGCAATCCAAACGGCTATTATACCGGATGTAATATATTTTATATACATTTATAATGATATTATAATAATGTATTATACAGTAAAATATTCTATCATCAATATTACGTGCACAATAATGACGATAGGTCTGTGAATTTTCTGTGTTCAGACACTTGTGTATAAATGCACATACCTGACATACCTCGCAAACCCGAGCACATGTATATAGGTAATATATATACAATATACACACACACACCACACACACACACACACACACACACACACACACACACACACACACACACACACACACACACACACACACATTATGTATAGGGATATATATATATATATATATATATATATAATGCATTATATAGTAGGCGCGCACAAAGAACGATTTTCCTTACAATCGAAACATATTTGAATGAAATAGTTTTATTCGATGGACGGACAATCGCCGATACGTTTCGTTAAACGGTAATACGCGCGCGTTGTCATTACAGCGATTGTACGGATAATAATAAGTGGTATAGGTATTTAAATACTAGCGACGGCTCGGCTCTATTTTTCGAAAATGTTTATTGGCATAGAACGCCGTTCGAAGAATTCGGATGTGTATACCCACGCGTAGCTCGTCTTATAATATACCTAACCAATGTCCATCCCTTGATTTTCAAATATTTTCACGTCTCTGGCCCGCCGGCGCCGTTTACGACCGTCCACTGTTCTCGTACAATAACTTTGTACCGCGTTTGACCACATCGTAAATCAGCTCCGACCTATACGCAATCACGCGCGGCCTCCCCGTGACGTCTGCAGCGAATCTCTACACCGCCGAAACATATTATATTATTCTCCCATCAGGACCCACCGGGTTTCGTTTTAGCGATCGTTTCTGCAGTTTAAACGAAAAGTCGGTCATCGGTGTTCATAATTTTGTTTTAATATTGAAAGGAGAGCGGTGGGTGAAATTGCCCGCCTGGTAGTCGGTATCATTTGGGGTGCAAAACGATGCTACCTGTTTTCTATTAACAGAAAATAGGATTAGCTGGCGGTGATCATTAGCTTCGAGGCGAATGAAAAACTGTTGGAAAATGCTTCTTGAGTGTATACATATATATATTGTAACGAAATTTAGTTTTATCCATGACAGTTCTTTCAATTTGCGTTCATATTTTATAAATATTGAATTTCTGCACCCCTATCGTATGTTTCCAAGTTCCGATTATGGTCCTGTGATTATTTGCCGTCGTATAGTAAGTTATCTACATATTCATAGTTAACTTAATTTACATCGTGAACGATCGCCGCTGGTTGTCCAGCTAAGAAGGGTTGTTGCCCAAAGATGCGACCCGCAGTTGTAGTAGGGGTGGTGTTCTCAGATGTTAAACATAAAAATCAAATATTATTTTCATCTTACAGTATGGGTAAAACCACAAATATTAAACAGAAATACGGGAATAAATGAATTATACTGTACATTTTGAATTACCTATTGTCAGGTTATTTGACTGCCAGTAATAACTCTACGGCGACGGTGCGGCGTACGTATAATAGAAAAAAAACCAAATTCTATTATAAATATTATAATGAATACAATAATAATGATATAAACAGCTAATGGCCATAGTCACCGGGTTTGAGTTCAATTAAAAAAAATAATAATAATACAATATTTGTTATGCGGTTGTTGTTTTTTTTTTTTAAACTTAATTTAAGCAATTAAGGAAATTTCTCGTTAGAATATACTACTATTGACACTTTATATAACGTCGTGTATTTTAATATATTAATAATTTGTAATTTTGTTAAAGAATAATAAATTATAGCATGCAGTTTTTGAATTTAAATATAACTAAATCAATTATACTTTTACTTATATACAATGTACCTTTAGATAGGTATTCTCTGAAAAAATCGTTTAAGGTTTTAAGTTTTTTCTGTTGAATTAATTTATTATTGATATTGATTCCTTAAAATAGTACTTAATATATTTATTTTGTAAGTTACCTATTCAGAAGTTATCAACCTGCAAGGATTTGGTTGAGGCGTCCATGAGTAGGTGCATTCAATTATAAATGAATAGTTATAATAATAATTATTTATTAGTTAGTTATCGATTTATTATTATTTAAATTATTATGTTTTATTAATTGTTTAAACGTTATATTATCGACAACGCCAATGTTCTAATTTTAAATATATATAGTTATATTATGTACTACACTTGTTACACAATATTATGTTTATTTTATACACACTTCGCGCGTGCGTTGTCCACGCACATTATATTTACATATATTTTAAGTGTATTTTTGCTGTGTAGATCTGTAAAAAAAATGCATATTATATCTGTATCACAGGTACAATATATAGAATAAAAAATGCATCAATTTTATGCACTCGAAAACCTAGTAGGCCTAACGTTCTGGTCGTTTTTATGAGCTGCATATTTTTCATTTCACGGAAAGATCGATTGAGCTATTCAGATGGATCGACATGTTATCCAAACGATTTGATTGGCCTATCGGACGTGCTGTTTACAAAATTACACGCGCGCCCAACAGTGACAGACAAGAGATTGAATGGTTTTATTTAGCTTTATTGTGAATATTCGTATAGAGAGTAACGTCGTATTATGTACAAGTATGTCGTTGGATGTATATATGCATATGATATATAGTCGTTGGTCTTGTTCTTGATGCCGGACAAAGACGCGTATAAGAATGCTGTAAGATCAGATCACTGCAGATAAAAGTGCATATTATTATATTTTATTTATCTTCTCTTCTCTCACGGGCGCGGTGTGAGGTATACCTCAAGGCTGGGAGACCTACTTTACTGTGACTAGTTGAAGTTCAGTTGGTCAAAAGAGAATCAGCTTTGTCCAATTAAAATATAAGCTTCATCTGTCTGCGGGTGTAAAGTTGTTGATTTTTTTTTTTTTTGAACGTCCATATTAAAATATTATGCATTAATTTAATATTAATATTTTTCCATTTGATACACGTATATGGTAGAAATAAGTAAAGAAGTTATCTTTCTAAAAGTTTAGTTGAATTGTGTTATGTTAGGGAACTTGTAGGTATAACTATAGATAGTTTCAACGTCATAATAAGTAATTGTTATATTGTAATGAAGATTGATCTTAAAATATGTATCTAAACTTCTGTATGGTTACACAATAAGCCTGCCAAAATATGTGTGATGGTTACAGCATATTTATTGAAGAAAAACTTCTTTCTTGAGGCGTGGGCGGAAAAAAAGATCGTAACGAAAAATGAAACGACATGTTTGTTTATTTATTTATTTTGCAAGTCATGCATGGCGGTGACGGCGTGCACGTTTATTTTTATTGTATTGATTTTCTCCCTAATTCACTTATAATTTCACAGGCTCCGATACTTATGAAAAAAGTTTTACTTCCCCAGAGTGTAATGGTGGGCTCACACACTCTCATATTTTATACATATAAATGCCAATCGTATTTGGGCCATAAATATTACAAACTATGAATTTTGTATATCGTTGATCACAGCATTATTTTTGTAGAAAACATTGTTTTATAGATACCGCGGTCGAAAATAATATTATGATATTAATTCGTGCCGCCGTCGACCACCATTACTTAATACGCGTGCCTAGATGATTCGACGTTCTCGCAAGGAATGCTTTCGATCACTTCCAATACCAATTACGTAGATCATTACTTCGCACTTTCCGTGTAACCAATATATACATACAACATACTTTAGGTACATATTATTCTGTATGGGTATATCTGAACCAGCAAAAATTAAAACACACTCTTACCACCTTAAAATAATTCTGATGAATACGCGCCTGTATTGAACACCTATGGTTGGTGACGCTCTCAAATTCCGTCTTAACTCTCATTATCCTATGTGCCCGATCAAAAGTTATTGTCAAGTGGATGATCATCCCGCTCATCATGGCTAGCCGAGGTGGTTACTGCGCCGCTGTACGCGTACACGGACATAATATAGGTATAACTTACAAATTACACACCGTACGGCGTACACGTGGATGTGTACTAATAGTTTGTCGTCATCGTTGTTGTTGTATTTCTCATGACCATATCGTCATGCTCTTCAACATGCTTATATACCGAACGCTTCGAAAACCAATTGGATTTATTGATAAGAAATATGATAAAAAGATAGCTATAGGCACCAGCTGCACTCGCGTGGGCGGTGTAATAGGTATCGCGCGACATCATATTATTATCATCATCAGATACGAACATAGTATTATTATTATTATTATTATACACATAATAAACGAAACGTTTCTTTTTCGAAAAAAATAACCAAACAAACAAACGGACAAACCTGCGAGCAAAATATAAAAAAAAAACAAAGCTACGACTCGATAAACAACTGCGGACGGCGAATGACTCGGAAGCACACGCGGTGACAAAGAAAATAATATAATATAAAAGCGTGTTCTAGAACAGGAGCTGCGTCCGATATAATAATATAATATATATAATAATATGTAACCGCGTGTGTGCCCACTGCTGCACAGGTATATACCTAACATACCTATAGTATATACCTGCCTGCAATACCTCTGTACGGTTCAATGTTTATTATATATGAATGTATAATATGTGTTTTCTGTGACGTCCGTATTCTCTTATGTTGACGCTCGGCCGTATCCGCGTCTATCGTGTGCAGCAGCAGCAGTGATTGTTCGAAACCGGACCGAGGACTAAATAATTGACGTGCCCGTACGTCGGATCAATTAAATTAAATGTGTATGCGTATATTATGTAGGTATATATATACGGTATGTCAATACAACATAATGTGTGCATGGTCAAAAAAAAAAAACAAATAAATAAAACAAAACAAAAACACACACACACACACACACACACGAGCAAATGTATTAACACTTGATTGTATATTATAATCGTAAGTCCTCGTGCGATTTGCCAACAAATGTACGTTATTATAATATATTATGCGCGGCCGTCACCGTATATATAATATATTTTATAGTAGGTACCTTATATTATACAGACACACATACCTACACACACGCACACACATACACACTTACGCGTGTATGGCCGTCGCTTCATGATTGTCGTGGATGTCCTATTAATAATGTTGAATATTACATTGTATTAAACGAATAATATACGGTGTTGTTGGTAAACTATTCGGGTTCTAAACACAATATTGGTAAAAAAAATTTCATAACATTGGCGGCTGCAGGAGACGTCGGTAGATAGATTAAGGAAGTAAGGAACCCATTTACACCAGCTACCAATCTACGACATAATATTATATTTTGTTTTTGCCATCCGTGTTATCTTATTATATTATTACGGTATTACAATACATAACAAAATAAAATTGTATTTTTCATGATTTACGATTAGTTTGATTATGCTTATGACTTATGAGTTATGAACCATGAATATTGCAATAGATGTAATTCACTTATTATTTTAAATACCTATACGGGAACTTTTGATTGTAAATACCTAGGAACTGCCGATTCAATGAAAATAGATAATATATGGGTAGGTGCGCTTAGTAATAATATTACAGATCATCATGCTATATTAACTAAGTAATAAGTTTATATTTTCCTATGAAAAAGTAGACGGATATTTTATTTGATAAGTTAAAGGTCACGTTGGCCTCAGAAAATTGGAAATTTCACCGTACCTATATCGCAAGGGGATTTTTATTAAAATAACCTGTAAGCATAAAAACAATTTTAATGGTTACCTACCTATTAATATTTTTCAAATAGCGATGTTTAGAAATACAAGAAACGTCGAGTTTCCCAGATTATTTGAAATGTATATTACTTAAGTAGTTAATTATATAATATATCTCTAATGTATGGATAAACAGTGGTACAATCGTCGTTATAAAATAAATTACCGGACGATTAAAATTAGCTATTCTTCAAGTATCTACCTATAATATTGTAGTCCGAAAACAATGCATGCTTTCTATATGTAATATCGGAGAGGGCAAATTTTTATTTTGACCTTGGCAGCTTCCGAATCATTGCAGTTATGACTATTTTTGGATTCTTTTATATAGTAGTTAAATTATCATTACGCGTCTTCGAGCCAACAAATGTGTTTTAGACATCTCCAAAACGAGTTTTAAAACAACAAAAAAAATGTTTGTTTTTTAGATGATTTTAAACTATGGATAACATATTATAATATAAACCCGTCATATGTGATATGCATATCGTATGTTTAATGTATTATATCATGCACAGATATAACTTCCAATATGTATGCTATATAGTTTTATATTATGGACATGACACGCTGATCGTGGCTGGCCTCTATACCCGCAGTAGAACGCATTGAATTGTGACAAATAATTCCATAAATTTCACTATCAGTATATTAATACAATTATGCGATTACGTAATTGTGACAGTATTACAATGTTTTATCAATGGCAAGTACCATAATCGCCAAACCGGTATTAATAAAGTGCTACCGCTACAGCTAGCCTATACAGTCGCATAACTAAACTGTTCATTGCCAAAACTGGGAGTAATATACCTCGACTATCATTGTTCGATAAATTATTGATTATCGTAGTAGTTGCATGCAAATACTTGCTAATCATTAGCTTTCGTTTGATACCAATTTCGGAGTTTTTGATCTAAATAGGTGGGTTACGTGAAGTTGGTTCAACTTTTACATTTTTGGTTTTACGGTGAAGGTTGGACTTTAAAATACTAAAAACAGACTTGCAAATACTTGCAAATAACTAAAATTCAGTACTTAGGTGGGCCGACTTCACGAACATCAATAATTTCCATGAGAAATAAACCACTTTTATAAATTTGTTGTAATCTTAAATTCCGTGACCTCGCTATTTTCAGTTGCTATTGGAGACCAGAATCGACTCTCCAGGAGTATCTGGCATCCCTTACGGGCCTCATGAGGGCGTGAGACAACACCAAGCTGGTGATGGCGGGTGACTTCAAAACTTGGAATGTGGGTTGGGGGTCCTGTTCCAACAACCCAAGGGATGAGGCCTTGTCAGACTGGTACTTGCCAACCGACTGGGACGATGCTCCATCACAGGACGTGCATTTATCCTTGCTTTAATCCTTCATTACTGAATCGAATGAACTCGTCTTCGCCCGGGTCATTCCAGACTTAACAAATGAAGAGCTCGTCAAGGCGGGTAAGAGATTGCTGTCGGGCAAGGCCTTCTGCCCCTCTAGGATGCCGAACGAGGTGCTCAAGAGGGTGATAATGCCACAGGAAACTTGTGAATTTCTTGTGTATAACCATTGCTTGAGGGCCCTGACGTTCCCTCTAGTTTGGAAACGACTGGAACTTATTCTACTTCACAAAGCTGTTGTATGCCACAACGTCGTTTCAGCTGTAGCCTGGACAAGGATGAACCTTATAAGACTGCAGAGGGCTGCCGCTCTGCGCGTTATCCGTGCCCATAGGACTGTATCAGACGAAGCTGCACTTCTCCAAGCCGACATACCGACTGCGGACCTCCTGGCCTCGGAAAAGACTAGGCTCAAGAGTCAAGACCACGATCACTGACCCACCGTCGGAGGGTCGTCCTCTCCCCTACTCGAAGATCAAGGCCATCGAACGGAAGATCGCCATAAGGAATAGGACAGGAGATGGGCTCATCCCAAATGTCATCAGGTGGAAGGGGCACACATTCCACATGACTCAGGCACTAACTAGACATGAGTGCTTTCAACAGTAGGTACTTGCATCGCATTCTCCACTGCAGAGCGTACTCTGTTTTATTTCCCAAAATAGGATGGTCTAAGGGTGGGCCTCAGTACTGGGACGTCCACTGGCTCCAGTAGACATGCTGAACATCCTCTGCAGATCGGTTTTCGAAGGTCTCCCAGCAGAGAAGACTAACGTACTGTAAGGCGCCGAGCAAACGTTTCAGATTTTCTACCTGATAATGGAAAAATTTATGACAGCGAAGGAGGGAAAAGAGACAGCTAGGCTGGCAATCGAGGCAAAGTGACAGGGATCTTCTGTCAATCACTGCAAGCGCTCAGCCTGCCAGGCATCTACCATATATATTGTACTATCTATCGCTACGGAAAGTATTCCTTGGTAGACAGGGTGTTCGGAAGTCGGAAACTAATGAAACTAAAAAAAAGTATATTCGTAAATGCCTTATTATGTAATTTGTTATTATTATTTTTAAAAAAGTGTTATGTATTAATTTATTGAAAATCAATAAACTATGGCAGCGCTGTCGATGTAATACTGAAGCAGTTCCGACAGCGTCTTCGATGACACAAAAAAACAAAAGTTTGAATATGAATAAATCACAATTTGACATGTAAACATATAGTTTTGATTTTAATATATCATAAAGTGAAGCAATTAATCATAGAACCATATTGTAACTCTTGGTTTTAAATTATTAAGAACACTAAATCGTTTAAACATGTACCTAACTTGGATAATAATATTTTGTTTGTAGTAAAAATGTATATTGTGGAATGTGGGTTCAAACAAATTGAGCGTTTTAAAATAAAATATATTTGAAAAGGCCTCGAAAGTCTCAAAAACTTTCAATAATCATTTGACAAACATTTATAATGTTATAGGTACTCATATTTTATAATAATCACAACATTTTTTTCTACCAATTTTTTGTTCAATTACTATTTCATTTTAACATTGACATTTTTACAATAATAATGATATTATATTATAGTTTTTTTTTACGTTATCTACGTTTTTTTTATAATACATAGTAAATATTACCAAATATTATGAGCATATTTTATTCAACTATTTTTTTTAAATGCTTAACTAATATACCCAGGTAACTATCACGTCATGTTCTTTTTTATTTGTTTTTTTACATAATTTAAAGATGTTGACAGTAAATTCATCTGGGAAGTTTCAATTACTATAACGATATGGACACTACTAAATATCTACAATTTAAATTTAATCATTTCATATTATATTAATTAATCACATACTGCGTATTTGTGTTTTGTACTAGGTAATCTAAATAGTCATGACGGGAATTCGTCTTTAATCTCACACCGTAGTATCGTTTAAAATGTTGGGTCTATTAGTCGAAAATCACCAAAACGTTGTCAAAAGTAACTTTATTTTTTATTTTACATAGTTAATATTATATTATTTTCCCATTTGGTTCAAAAACATTATGTACACATACATTTTATTAAAACAACTGTAAAAACATACTATACATATCGTATAAGTTAAATTGTTTCGTGGAAGTATTAGGTAAGGTAACTATATGTCCCACGGCATCGTCGATTCAAACAAGAGGAACAATTTAAACTGTTAAAGCAATTTGAAAATAATTTTAAGTACAAATACTTAACCTAACCAAAATGTAATCACTCGGCTCTGTAGTTTTAATTTTCAACGTTTGTAAAACTTCTAGGAATAATAAAATATTATATTATACGAATTTTAATTTTTCAAAATATACGGTACACCAAATAAAACGTAAAATATCATTGCAATTAGTCAAAAATAATTAACTGCGTTTTTTCAACAGTACCATTATTAAATGAGTAAATTCTTTTGCTTGTAAATTAAATATTTTTCCGATTGATTTAACGTTAGATTATTGAAGTTATCACAGTTAAATAGTTAGCCAAAAAGATAAATCAAGGTCAACCATAATATATACAGCATAAAATAAATTATAAAATTAGACAAATAATTCATTGTAAAAACATATAACACATAGTCGATAGTGTACATTTACTGACACGTTACAAGAGATCACCCGTTAGGAGAAAAATTTCATACTCTGCCACTTTGGTATGTGTCGGGTTTGCCGTTAAATACGTTTATATCGAAAAGTACTTGTGGTAAAAATAGTAAATAATTATCAACGCTTTCGGAGATGGTCCATCAACCCATATAATTTTGCAATAAATTGATTTACTATGTACGAAAAGTGAATTAATATAGTACAATATAAACTACAAACAAGGTGATCCAAGTGACTACTGCACTCATTATTTCGAAAAGATTTACATTTTTTTTTCGTTTCTGAGCCTTTTGTAGATGTCTTCTCAAATATATTTTAGTACAATGGTCACCAAGCGCTATTGTGCACAAAGGAAAACCCGTATTTTAGTGAAAAAAAGTTATTTAATTAATCAATTGATAACGCTTAAGACAAAAATACTAGTAAGTACCGACAATAAGTTTAATTTGATCAATCAAGATATTATAATATTGTTTACAACATCGATATGTTTTATGATTAAACGGAATAAGATCATATTCACGCACCATTCGACTATTCGAGTAACTGTAATTCTTATATTATATTATTGTTTCTGGCTGAAATAGTCTCATGTTGTTCAAACAAGTATGTGATTTATTGTTAAAAAAAAACTATTATTATATAAAATAAAAAAGGCTCGTAAAATATTCCACTTATGTTTTTTTATTATTATTGTACCAATGCAAGATATTAGGTAATAAATATTATTAGGCTATTTATGTGCTCGTCTTTAGTGTTTAGTCATGTGTTAGTATGGGATATTTTTTCATCAATAATTAATGTATATAAAAATCAAGAGGTTATTAATTATAAGTTTCTGGTGCCACATGTACTCGAGTACCGCTGCTTTATAACCTTTGGAACGATTTGGAGCATTCCGCACGTTTCGCACACGTCAATATAATTTTGAACTAAGTACATAATAAACATAATAGGTATACTTATATATATATATATACTACTTATTATTATCAATTAAATATAAATATTAAGATATTACTGTAACAAATGATACTTATTGTAGTGATAATACTTAACATAGGTACTAAAATACTTATTGTATATAATTGAATAATATATTATGTAGTTCAAAATATTTTAAGCTGAACAATCATTATACCATACGCAGTCATTAAATATCGCCAGATGATACACTGTTTTTTTGAAACCAATAACAACGATAGACGCCAATACTTACACTGGTCCTCAAGAAAACTATAATAACAGTCCTTCAAAATATTATTAACAGTACAACAACTTCGTTATATAAGAGATCAGTAAACACCATAAAATGAGGAAGAGCAACTTGAGTTTAATAGTTTAATAGATTTTACAATTTACCAACTCACTTGCCCACTCGTGTTATAGAACGACGTAAAGGGAGTAGCGCAGTAAACTAACGAGGAATGAGAAATATAAAAGCTCCTATTGCAAACATTTTAACAAAAACATTTTTTTATAAGAACATGAGTGACTTTTATGGTATATTACATTGATTAAAACTATAATACACATCATATAATATACATATATTAGAGTAGTTGTTACTCGATATTCGTTTAAAGCCACTAAACAAAAAGGGATTTTTTTAAGTAAATATACTCAATATTTGGGAGGATATAATTTTTTTTTTTAAATATTTTTTTTTAGAGAAACAATCAACATGCTATCACTCATGATATAGTATTGAATTAATTTTTTTCATTATTATGATTGTCTATGGACCACCACAAATTTTGATTTTTAAATGATACATTAAATTTTAAATTTCATATTCTAAGGCGGAATAATACTTAAATAATTTGACATAGGTAACCGAGGACCATCGCGACTTGCTGGGCGCTACCGAAAATAACATTAAAAATGTTTTATTATTTATAAAATATATATAATTGTACAATTTAGTTTAAATATTCAAGTATGTAATAAGTACAATCCAAAAGTCCTGTTATCGATGTTTCAACTTAAATAAAAAAAACATATAAAAAATAAATACATAAATAAAAAAATTGATTTATAAATATAAATATTGAATGAATGAAGTTTCTTTATGATAATAAGTTAAATTCAAGTTATGAGTGGCGAGGAAAAGATACTTTATATGGTTTCAATAATTTGCTCATCAAAGTTCAAAACTTTAAGTGCTTATTAATAAAAAAAACTATATTAATTTAATATTATCATCTATACAATTGTTACTTATGTATTCTACTACAAATTAAAAATATATAGGTTACCATTTAAGAAAGAAAAGTTGTTCCACGTCAGAGTATTAGACATGGGAAATGGTAAACAGAGTAAAATGTTAGAGTTGCGTGTTTTCAAAATGTTTCAAAGACAAACATGTAATAAAGTTACCTAATACGTTTTGATGAAAAAAAAATAGTATTTATAATTAAATTGGCCATACTTTATCAAAATATGTAGACACAGGAGGTGGATGATATTTTTATATTTTTTGTCATTATTCGTAATTTAACTGATGACCATAACTATTTGGTTTTCTTATAATAATAATAATTATACCTACTTTTTAAATAATACAAGTGAAGAACTGCTCACCATTTCATTATATTGAACTACAAGTGACTTGGTTTAAATAAACATCAGTGTTTATAATAATTGTCTTGTATAATAAGTAAAAGAAAAAAAAAGAAAAAGTACCAAACACCTATTCGAAAATCATGGCGTTGTAATTGAGTATAAATTATAAATGGAATTAATATACTCAGATACTACATTATAGTATACCTATGGTATTATTCAACGGATTTCAATTATAAAGATTATTTAATCGATTGGACTATGTATTTATAATTGAATTGTAGGTACGTAATTCAATTACCAGTAAACCTCGAATAGTATTATTATTAGTACCTACCTACGTGGCTACATAATATAATATGTGCACTGTTCTCGTATTATTCTATAACATACAAATATTATAGTTTAGTATGTAAACCACAGGCCATATCTCAAATGTTGTAGACCATAGAATACAGTCATATCGACGCAGTTTCATTATTATTTCATTGAAAGCAATAACTTCTTTATCCGTATAATGTTACAATTGTATTTCAGCATATTATCTATGAGAATTATTTCTTTTAATTCGTCTGTAATCACCTGATATATTCACTTCAATCGAAATAATTGTGCAATGTCCTTAATATTTGATGTTTTTATTTATAATGGGTGGGTTTATTCAAAAACAAACTATTTTAATAATTAAATGGCTTTCTTGTTTTTAATGTTATCTCCAAGTTCATATTTTATTGGTATAAAAATGCTTTATATAAAATTTATATTTATATTTATATTTCATTTATTTTTAAAAAGAAAGTGTCATATATTCAATATTCAATGGACTACTAATGAATTACTGAAATTTAATCAAACTGATAGTTTTTAATCATCTACAGGCACCTACATTAACATTTTTTTCGGCGTGTATTGTCTATAAACATGAACAAAAAATCAGGGGTTGCATTTGAAAAAAAAATTCTTTTTATATTATTTAAAATTAAAACTTTACACAATTGTTGCGTTTATAGTTATTAAAAATTAAAATGTTATCCAAGTTTTGCGTTTATCGTTATTCAGAATTAAAACGTTGTACAAGTTTTGCATTTATCTTCTTTTAGATAAAACAAATAGTTATCAAAATCCGACAATTGTACAAGGGATGAGAATTATTCCCGTGAAGTAAATTATTTCAATATAATAAATCCTAAGTATAAGTATCGTGCAGTAGATTAGTAAAAAAGTATTATAATTAAGGAGGAACTAAATTAAAAATTTAATTTTTAAATTTTATAAGATTGTGATAAATTTGAAAAATTTGAAAAATTTGCACGGGCTTCTTAATACTGGGGGTAAATATATACAAATTTTGACATCCTCAGCTGGGGGGTATATATATAAAAAATATCTGGGAGCAAAAATCACCTGCTACAACAGCCGTTAATTTTTGTTTTCTATGCCAATAATAATAGTATGTAGTCGATTATGGAAAGATGAAAAGATCGCAGTGGGTAACGTTTCACCATCATTTTAATAAGATACAGCCGGTATGCACTGTGTATCAATATTCCGCGCCAATCATTGTATGTAATAATGTATCATAATAATAATAATAATAATAAAGCTCACTGACCCCTTATGACCGGACTTGAACGATACTTATGCCAAACATGCGAAGAAATTCTTACGGTCAAACACATAATTTTCCACTTCCGAAACTTCAGTAACATTAGAGCTGAGCTTGAAATCGCAGAAAATCTTGATGAAGCACTAAATCCAGATCTAGATAATACCAAAAAAATTCTTAAATACCTATTTAAAATTAACTAAAATGTACAACCTAATATAACATAATATATTAATTAATGTATCATAATCGTATTATAAACCATAGTAGATAACTTAGTCATGAGCCAATAACAATTATTGTTGTTGCGGCTTTCGTAAAAAAAAAATAATAAATAATAATAATAATATAAGTCTTTTTCCGATATACTAATAATATGAGTCCCAAAAATTCTTGTTGCAAAAAAAAAAAAAATACAGTGCCCAAAAAAGAAATATCGTACCTTTTTCTACCCTCCCCCTTCCGCCATCCAAACTACCCGCGCCCACCTGTTACCATTTGTGCGATATTACTGCCGCGGCTCCAGGATCGATATCAAAATATGACGCGCGTCATGTGGGGTTGTAATAGTACACCGCGAATACTGAATTCTTTTGGTACCATACCTCTCATTATTTTGAAAGTGATAAAAAAAAAATGCTGAACCGATCGGTGCAGCGAACGATACGTAAATCGCATTCCGCTACACACATAAGTAAGTATAATAAAAATACTTAGGTTGTATGCATTATTAGTATAATGCCCATATAATATATTATATATATACGATGTACGGCGTGTTATATATCTCTCTATATATAAATATGGGGATATAATAATATCATATACATTATACATAATCTATGTATATACCTATGTTATATGGGTACTATTTATTTTCTTGAATGAAGATGTTTCTTCTTCTTTTTTTTTTTTTTTTGTTTGACGAATAACTACGCGACGTACAAAGTGCCATTGTTCGGCGGCAACAACAAAAACCCACACACGCGCACATGTATAATAATAATAATAATAATATCGTACATAATGCGTTTTCCCCAAAATACCGGCGCGTTTTAGCGCCATTTCCTATCGTCGTCCGTGTGTGAAGACTATATTATTATTATTATTATTACCTATTTGTCGGTGAAAACGGATGAATGACGCGCGCGTCTTGTATAACATCGCATGACGGCCGCGGCGGTCCATTCGGCCGTTTCAGCGGGTCGCATTGATGGTCACAGTGGTTATAATATACCGTGGTGGTGGTGGTGGTGGTGGTGGTGGTGGTGATGGTAGTGGTAGTGGTCGTCACCGCGGTCGTCGTTCGTCTTTTGTGAATGGAGAGATGAACGCACGGGACCGATGCATATAATATTATATATTATACATGCCAGTATACATATATATATATTGTAGGCACCGCGAGCGGCGGCGAGGAGGCTTCCTTTTCACGCCTGCACAAAAAACACACACGTTAATAAAATTATAAAACACACACATACACACACATACACACTGACACTTGTGTAATGTATCTCCACCGAGAGAGGTGTAAAAAGAACGCCGGCGCGTATTAACGCCTTTTTTTCCATTTCTTTTTTGTTGTTGTCCCCGTATAGTCTCTTGTGTTCCTGCAGCTCAACCGCCGCCGACGTAGGTACTATATTATAAACGTTTCTCTCCGCGCACGCATATTATTAGGCATGTATTATAAAGGTACACAATATAGTTGCACGGTTGATTTTTCTATTTTACATTTTTTTAAATGGGAAAAATGTACCCCGTCGGCGCGCGGCGGCGTACAGGTCGTAAACGGTCCCGCCGTAAACTTGAAAGGGTCCGTGAACGGCACTTCTCATTCTTATTCTTACACGTAGGCACATTACATGTATAATATATATACTTCGCGAGCATAATAATATAATGTAATAATGTTATATATATATTATGTAATATACAATATAGGAGGGACGATAATGCGACGAGTACATGGGAGAGGGAGTATACATATATATATTATGGGTAAGAATGGAAAAAAAGAGTATAATATAATACATACCTCTATGCTCGCGTATTATAGTTTACACGTTATATTATATTATAAAGAGACCGAGCTTGATTCCGGTGAACGCCATCACACGTTGTTGCGGTGGTGTTAATAAATACATAAATAAAATTGGGTAAAAAACTAATATATATCTATACACACACACACGCGCGTGCGGGTATAATATTATTATATAGATAGTGTGTGTGAGTGTGAGCGTGTACCAAAAAGAAAGGAAAAAAGGAACCTCAACCAACAATTACCATGCGATGTGTGTGCGCCGGGGTCACGATTACGGTCTGACGGTTTGACTCCAATCAACTCTAAAATCGATATATATACTACAGGTGGATTTTTTTCTTCTTTCTTTTTAGGACCACCCAAAATACCCATTGCCTCGTAATTATGGATGGTGTGAAAAAATTTCTGGACCGATTCCCAGTGGCTTTTGGTCGTGCCGCCGCCGCCGCCGGTGCCATAAATTGTGTTTTTGGAACGCGCGGCGGCAATGGTTTGGGGCGTGAGTTTTCGAGTTTTCCGACACCCGGGACGAACAAAATAACCAGTCGAAATAAAAGGGTGTCCACCGCGTATTATATACAATATCAATGATACATATTATTATTATTATTATATATTATACACGCGGAGCAATGGCGCGACAAAGAATATTCACATCCCGTTTTTACCGTCATATTAAGCATACCGTCGTTTGCACAATAGCTAGTAGGTGTGTATAATAATAATATATTGTGCGTGGGTGTATTTTTATTGTTATTTTTCGATTTATTTAAATGAAAAACAAACCGACGGCCAACCTCACATGGTGTTATATTATGAGCATTCGTACGGACTACAAAATGGCGTAAAGCGTAAATAATATAATGACTGTAGTAGTTAAAAATACAAAACCTATTTCGAAACCTTGTAATATCTAAATCAAGGTCTTGAAATTTCTGCGTGAAAATGTATACATGCCCTACGACGCATATACGGTATACCTATCTATACCTATAAACTATTCGGTATTCATATCGATTGGTTCAAACACAAAACGTTCAAAATTAAATCGCATTATGGGTCACGGTGCGAATATATTATTTTGCAATAATTAAAATAATAATTTAATAATTAAATATAGGAATAAGTACGTGAACTCATTAAATTCAGATCTGATGAATATGTAATTTAATATCATTTTTCAGAAGACAACTTTCCTAATTTTGTGTAAATAATATTATACTAACAGCATCGACAATATAATATATCATTATATTTATAATAGACAGTTGTCAGTTAGTATCCATAATAATTATATTTTATTAATTAAATAAGACGAAATTAAAATATATACTTTGCACGTTATAAACGTTTCTTGTTGATTTGTCTCGATAAAACTAAATTACAATAAATCGGTTTACTACTTTAATACCACAAATTGACACTACAGAACGCATATAACTACTATACTATTATGCGTCATGCGTGAGTAAAATAATGACATAATATTATTTCTCCTTAGTCCCTAGGTTCTAACCAGTAACCACTCGTAATGCTTGTACTTAGAATTACCATCCAAACTAGCGTAGCTGTATCAAAATTGAGTTATTTGTTATTATCATTATGATCTGTACGTCGTATTGTATAAAAGTGATGCAATTACTAGAGGTACGTCATTTCAGCTTTTATTTTCATCTCAACCTGCTGGCCAGCTTTAAATAGTTTTAGTATGGGCTGCATTATTGTAAAGATAATAATTGTAATAAATACATTTGTTATGTTACTTTTTTTTTATTTTCTAAGAAATAACAGCCAATTTTATTTTTTACAATATTTAAGGATATTATATCAAAAACTATTTTTGCATGGATAAATAATGAGTAATAACAATGAGATATTGCAGAGATCACAACTCGCGCCTCTGGAACAAAACTGTATATAATATTTGAAAGAGTTTTTTACCTATGCGTTTGACACCAAAACCTTAAATACTTACAAAGTTACTTTACAATATGACTCAACATATCACAAGATAATTAGATTTTATTTACTGCAAGAACACCACAAATTTAAATAAGGTAGTCTTACCTATTTTGAACTCGGCGATTAAAAATTCAAATAAGTATACCGTCATAAAATAAATATGGCTCTCTTGCTTTGAAAATTGGCTAAAAATTTAATAATTCAGTACTGACCCATCTTTTTAGTGGCTAAATGAAAAATGATATTGAAGTTTTTGCATATTATAAAGCTGATTTTTTCACTATTTGAAAGTAGTCATAACACAAAATTGATGCATTTTGAGTTGTGGCGGTATTTTTCTATGGGTTATAATGCTCGGTGGCTCGATTCCGCGCTAGTGTGGCTGCTTTAGAAATATTTCAGGCGTATCAAAACTACAAGGTAGCGTAAATAAAATATTTCAGAATTTTTCCTATCGCTTGTGTGGTATTATGATATTATTATGAAAATTATGTTGAGATTTCATTATCATAGAAATAATTCATTAGGAATGTGCTGACACAATACAATAAATTAATCGTCTTTATAATTAATAACAATTTTAAAATTCTGACGTGACTATAGTTTTTAGGATAAATGTTATACAGTTATACGCATTCATACGTATACTAAAAAAAAAAAGGCTCAAAAAACTCCTTTCCTTGTTGATCAAGTTATGCCCCTAAAAATAAAACATGTCATTCAGTGGCGTAGTTTCATATTTTTTGACGCAAGATGAACGAATTCCATTGAATATGGTATCCAATCACTTCACTTGCAAAATGGCAATTCATAAATTTACTTACAGATAATAAAATTAAAAAAAGGTGGATAAGTGGATGTCGCTCTGCTGTACAGTAGGTTACAAGTGGGTCACTGTAATGGATGGTGTTAAATTTGAATTCAATGATATAATATCATTGTATAAGAAAAACGATTCTGAGCGAAAACGGTCAGTCAGCCTATGATATTACCAAGTATATTTGATGATATTATTGTGAATAAAGTAATTTATATATAACCTATTTACGTGGAGCCTTGTTTTAAATTTTCAATCCTTAGCCATAAAAGTTAAACATTTCATACATTTTTAACTACAAAATAATTAATAAATTATAAATTTGATAAATGTTGTCAAAATTTGAACTTTAAATGCTTATAAAAAAAAATTGTGCCTATGTATTTTTAATATTTTTTAACTGCTATTAGAACGATATAGCAGGAGCCTTATATTAAATTTTCACGCTTTTTTACCCAACAAATATAATTTTATTGATATTTATAAAAAAAAAAAACTAAAAAAATTTAAAACTGACAATGTCCGTAAACAGCTCAAAAAGAGTCAAAATATTTTCAAAATTTTATGGTATATAGAAAATGCGAATATAAACATTCAGTCAAAATTTAATGCCCTTACGGTCATTTGTTTTAGAGTTACACCAAAAACCAAAATCGAAAACAGATTTTGCGTAAAAATTCCCGTTTTTCCATAATTGTTCTTTTGTTTTTCACGTCGCTTTTGAAAACTACTGGGAAATTTTTATTTTTGACCCCCCAAAGTACCAACTAGATTCATTTTCCTATCAAACAAGTTACTGTTGAAGAAAATCCAAGCACTTTTACTGTCCTAAAAGGTGATGACAGACACAAAAATAAAAAAATAAAAAAATAAAAAAAAATAAAAAAAAAACACACATCATTGTAAAATCAATACATTCATCGCTTCGCTCAGAATCTAAAATTATATTAAAATAATACACATAGTGATTTATCAAGCTACCCTCTCCCCAACTTTCTATAATTATTTATTTATTACAATTCCGATTTTGTTCAATTCTGTTAAGTATTCCTAAATACCTTGAGATCTTTAAGAGTTTATAGTGTTTGTACTACCCCACCAATCCCAGATTAAGACATTTTGAGGCCCAGGAGTCAAAGTTTTAAACAAGGCCCCAGTACGAAAAAAAAATATTTATGTATACTATTGTATTTGTATATTATTTAATATATTAAATTATAATTTATATAGCCTATAACGAAAAAAGTAATGGACAAATCATAGGCCCCTAATGGTTGGGTAAAATCGGCATTTAAATAAATGACTTATAAAAGGAAAACATTTGGGGGTGCATCGTGAATGTTTGTAAAATCACCCTTATGCGTGATCCAAAGACGCTGCAATCTATTGTTTCATAGATATGATGCCTCTATATATGTATCCAATGTACTTTAGACATGAATTTTATTGTAATGTAGGTACCTAAATTGGCTAAATTTTGTATTTATACGTATACGGAATCGATGACAGTCTTCCCAACTTCGATGACAGTCGATGCTGCAGTTTCACCTATAAATTAATTGATTTAATACATTTTATGTTTTGTATGTTATTTATTTATGTTATACAAGTCACCTGGTTAGTTACCTGCCACCTGGTACTTGTGTATCGAACAGTTATTAAGAGTTTCGGAACCTTAGATATCTTACCACGCGTGCAGGGTCACCGCCTGTTGCCTTGTAGTCTACACCGAAAACAAAAAACCACGGTGGCCCCGGTCCCTGCACAATAGAGGTACCTCACATACTGTTGCTGCAGCAGATATAAGTGATTGTCTCGTATGGAAAAACGGTAGGTAGGCGTTATATAACAATAATAATGTGTCGTATACAAATTGCGGTTTATTATAATATATCGTCCGAATCGAAAACATATTTGTCAAGAACCGATGGCGATGATGATGATGACGATAATAATAATGTATTATAATATATGTAATACAATTATTTCCTTTTATAGCTACGGCCGCCGTCGCGACCCCTATCCGTAGTCCGGCCGACGCCCACGCCGCTATCCGCCCCCTTCGGGCCACCGTCGACGACCCCTTCGCGGTCAACACCGCCACCGCCGCCGCATAGTCATCGTCGCGGACCGCCTTTGCCCGAATGCTCCGCGCGAGCGATCGGCACCGTGTCGCATTGTGCCCGGGGGACGAGCGTGTAATGCGCGTCCGGAGTGGACCCGGTGGAAAAAAATAAAGAAGAAAAAGAAGAAGAGGAAGAAGAAAAGAGGTGACGATAAACGACGGATAAACACATTATGTACAGCGACGGCCGCGCACAGAAAAGAAATCTAGATCTACATGGTTTCCTACTGTTAAAAACAGGTGTTAACACAGACTCCTGCTGAACATCATCTTGTGTGGTTTCCCCGCAGGCAAGGCGTTTTGTCCAACATTAGTCCACACTTTTTTTTTCCTCTCTCCGCCGCCGCCACCGCTCCACCCCGCCCGCCCATCGCCGGTATACCTTTCACTCCGACACCACCCATTCCGCCTGCTCGACGCTCTTTGTCCATTGTTATTGTGTCGAAATTAGCGATACACATACAAGTATACTACTTGCACGTGTAAGTACGGCGGTACATAATACGTATATATAGATGTATATTACTCATATATATATATATATGAAATATACCTATACGTGCGCATTTCTTGTATACGTGTATTCTTATTAGGCATACCCATGTACCGTCTGCATTCATCGATCCGCGGTGTAGGTATGCGCCGGTATTTGTATATAATAATAATAATAATAATAATAATATAGGATAGTGGATCGTGATATTGTTATTAGGTATAATATGTAGGTATTATATACCAGAATATCGCATCACGCCGCGGTTACACGCCAACCCCTATTTTTGTCGTGTGAAAATGCAAAATATCCTTAGCGTGTAATGTATTATAGGTACGAATCATTTAAAACGCGCGAGTACATTATAACAATATTATTACAAGACGTGGGTACAAATGTGTTCGGATTTCTTGAGAACTTTATGACTATTTACCATCAACCCGAGTTTGAACTAATAGTGTATAATATAAAAGGAGTGTGAAGTGCCCACGAATTCGTTGGAGAAATAAAATAATGGATTCTATATTATGCTTACTGTACATAAGAGGCTGTATTACTATAATGGTATGGTGTAATAAGACGTGTAAATAAACGCTGTTCGGCAGGACTTGGTCTCGCTATATTTATCCCATATTAAGTATACGGTGGCCCGCGGATGCGTGGTTTATAAATACAAACTATTATCACACCACAACCTGTGGGAGGGGTGACGTATGGAACTAGAAAACAACAAATCGGAATGTTTTTAACGAATCAACAACTATCCATAAAAAGATAATTGTTTTATGAAATAGTTTCTGGATTTTCTCATTCCCGTGTAATCTTTTCCCGATAAAAATGTTGATGTACACATCAAAATTTGAAGTGGTAGGTATTAACTATAAATGTTTTCAATGCCAAATACATTCGCACGTCGATGTTCACTTACTGCGGGTGGACGGTCGTTTTACACATTATCATAGTATTCTTCACACTATAATTTAATGTAAACTCTTATTGGAGTTAAAACAACACCAGATTTTGTTTTAAATTATTTTCAATGTTCCTTTTAGTTGTTTAATGTTGTTATAACATTATTTACTTGCTGTTCTGATAACATATTATATTAAGTTTTTCTACTACTAAAAATAGTTAAAAGGAATACCCTACAGAAGAAAATCCCATTTGATATTTATTCTTGCTATAGTAAATAATTTCCCAAAATATATTGTTCCTAAATTATATTTTCTTGTATCATACGCGTTTATGACATATTGACATATAACCTGTCATAACAAATAAATGACATCTAACACGTCATTTCTATACCTTTATTATATTTGTTGTTGTTAAATAGTGTGATAGTTATAAACAAATAGAAAACACAATATATTATGCATAGTTCGGTCAACTTTTCACTGAATTTGTGAAATAATTAAGTTATCGTGAAATATTAAATAATGTTCTATTGTTGCGGTGATTTCTTACCAAACGGAGAGGGTCTATGTACTATTTATTGTATCAATCTTAAATTTCTACCCAATCCATCACGAAATATGTTTTATTTTGTTTAATATTAATTAATATTTTTATGTATAGACTTTCCCACAATGTTTCTACTAGTACGTCATGTTAGTACTATAGATACTCAATTCCTGCAAAAGCTTGAAATCTTACACAGTTATATAATAATATCTATTAAAACACTTGGTGGAAATTAGTAGTTCAACTAAAAAATGTTTACTCAAATTACATCTTTCAGTAGACTATTTTAGATTTTTAATTTATACGAAAACAGCAATTATTTTTATTTTAGATTTAAGCGTAAATTACTATAATAGGTGCATAGCGTAAAAATTACTCATAATCTATAATAATTTGAAAACTGTTGGTATTATCAACACTCATAAAATTATTTTTTATAAATCATAAGCATTTAAAAACATTAATAAAAAAACAACTTATCAAAAAGGGACTCACACGGTGAGACATATTATATACATGCACTCTTGTCTCTTTTATAAAAACACGTATTAACACTATTGACTACGACTACAGGTAGGTATATATATATATATATATATGCACCTATATTATGTGTTTTCGTCATCGTTTATTGTGATTGCAGCGAGCTATGCGCGGATGAGGCAAAATATAATTTATTAAATGACAAGTGGAACAAAATTGGAAGCACGGTTTTACATATATAAGATTAATACAACTATGTGTGTGTTATATTTTATTATATAATATCATAAAATGAATAATATGAACCGTGTCGGTTTGAAACTAAACGGGGGAAAAATAGCTGCGTAATCGCGAATCAATGAATAATACTATATAATAATAAGTTCAGTGCATCACAATGATTGTTATTAATGGTTGTAATATAATATATTATAAAGGTGCCTGCAATATTTTATTGTGAAAAATAAAAATTGAATATACAACATTCACCTGCAAGAGACCGGCGCATCCTGCGAGTGTGTTGGTGGCACAATGTTCGACGATCGTCTTTTTCAGCTTACACATTATTAAGAATATTATATTATTATTTGAAGTACCTCCCTACTGGGAGGCTTCTTCGCTCTGTTTCCCATGTCATTATTTTATTTCATTTATCATCATAAATTAAGCTCATCGTTCAAACTTGTAACAGATATAGACTAATAAAAAATATTTGAGAAAAAAAATATAATTACTATTTTCCATCCAATATTGCACGCATTAATCCTAATCGATTATTGGTCCACCAGAATATATGGCGTTGTAAATACGACACACTCTATTCCGCAAGATAATCTCGTTGACATGTATATTGTATCAATTGACGTTTGTCATAAAATATTTTGTTGCCATATTTTAGTTTACTTAAGCCGGGGCAAAATATTTTTTGAATATTTTATATGAAAAAATATTTAATAAAAGATTACATTTTAACAAAAATTAATAATTATTAAAGAATAATTCCGGGACAATTGGCCGTCCACAAACACTTTATTCAAAACCGGAAGTCCGGGCAAATCAGTATGTATGACAATCCCTCTATAATAAAACCATTTGAGATAATATTTTGACTTCTAATAAATCTGTTCATCAATACAGATCGAATTACAATTTACAATAATATATATTATTAATTATACAAATTAATTACGATTACCTATTAGGTTCTAACTAAACATGCAAGATGGATGAGCTTATACTGCAGTATTGGAAATCATGGGGAGGTAAGGAACCTTAGCTTAAATTAAAAACAAGATTCCTAAAAAGTTACACTTATAGAAACTTAATAATATCAACAAAAAAAGAAGTTCCAATTTTGACGAAATTTGACAAAATCACCAACGTTAGTAAACTATTTTTTACCTAGTGAAAAATGTATAAAATATTCAATTTTAATAACCTTAAAATGGTTCCTCAAAAGTTGTTCTTATAACACAAAATACATAATATTGTTAACAGTTTATTATCTGGGATTACTTTTGGGGTGATAAATATTTTTTTAAATTAATATTAAATACATATTTCTAAAAAAAAAAAAATATTTAAATAAATTACATGGATTGCTAGTATAATGTCACGTTATTTCGACCTAGTTGATTGGCGTTAACATGAGATGCGTTACATGTGATTTCGGTTTGTCATTTATAAATACAAAGTATAAAGTTGTTGGGTATTTATTAAGTACTTACCGACCAGTGGTGTAGTGGGGCGTATACGCGGGTATACGGCGTATAACGACTTCTCCAGTTTTTGGTTGATGCGTATACTTATAATATAATTTGTGATACGCAGGTATACGGGTATACTGTATAGCTATAAATCAATAATACCAAACATATTTCCTTATTATCATGTTCATTAGGAACTAATTTTTACATTTTACACATCTATTTTTAACTTCATTGCATGGATTTCTATTTATTATATATATATTATATATTATACGTCTAAAATTATAAGCTTATCGATAACGATAGCCGACGCTGAGATTCACGGTCACATGCATTACTGAAAATAATTTTGTCAAAAAATATTATTTTATGTACATACACTGTGTCACACAATAATTACATAAATATAACAATTGATCTAAAAAAAATGATGTTTTCATTTATTTTTAATCATTCAAAGTTGTGATACCTTATTTATATACTACCGAGTATACATTTAAGACTATAAATATTAATAAATATTTAGGTTTTTTGACTTAAAAAGAAGTGGGGATAGGGGGGTTAAGAAATTAACATAGGTAATCATAAACAATTTAAATGTATAGGTAATCATATATTTTAGGAGTATGATTGTAAACTATAGAGACTCAATTGCGGTAAGGTAGTAGTAAAGTGTATGTAATTATAAATATATCATTAGTAATAGCGTAGTATATATAGTGGTTGGGGGGGGGGAGGGGAGAAGCCCCCACGTTTACATATCAAGCACATTAAAACGTATACTCAGTAAAAAAATTACGACTACATCACTAATACCGACCTATATTAAAACAAATATGATTCTGATACCTAAATAATAAACTTATAAGATAGTGTATACAGTTTAATAAGACGTAAGTCTTAAGTTCTACGTCACAACAATTATTAAAACATAGACTAGTTTATTAACCTGCGGGCGTTAGGCTAGTGGGCCATGGGGGTATAGGACTTTCTGCCCCTCCCACGTTAATCTACTACTCCATAAACTTACATAATAATATATGCAATATTACAATGGTACATATTATTATTGTATCCATCAAAACGTTTTCCAATCTATAATACTGTTAAAATAATAATATCATATAATTATGTTTAATAGCTACTATAATTATTATTTTTTTATATTACAATATTAATTAATATTCTTCCCAGTAGGTACCTTCCTATAACGATAATTTATTAAGGGCCTTCGTAACCGTAACAATACATAAATAATATAACGCTCGCTACTCAGTAGGTACACAAAAGACCAACCTGATTCCATTTGTATAAATTCTAATTAGTTTTTTTTCCTGTAAGTTGATATTATAATTCTTCATAAATAATTTATCATTTTCATATCCTCTCTGAAATGATTTAAATAACTGTTTAATTTCAGTTGAGTAATATTGTGCAATGAGTTGATTAATTGAATTACATGATAACAGTAAACAGGAGAATATAACGTCATGTATCTTATTGTTTTAGGTCGTGTTGGTATAATATTGGTGTACAAATTGTAGTACATATTATACTATCTATAGTTGCATTATATTTTACTATATTTACCAAGTTGTAATATTAAATTACAAATATTGTTAATAAAATAAATGTTTAAAATATTATTTGTTTAACATAAGTATGCGTAATTCAAGGTTTAGTTTGAAATTCAAATAGGTGAGTATACCTCTCACCATCCAACATCGCTGGTCAAGATATTTGGTCCTATTGCTTACCGATTAATTATTATCTCAGAGGACGAACGAACATTTTTAGCTAAGTATCGAATAGTGCATATAAATTATAAACGTTTGAAACAATTATTGCAATTTTTTTTGATTTTTTTATTGGGTTCATAAGGCCTCAACTTCTGAAGACATTAGCCTGTCATAATTAGACATTAGCCTGTCTTGACACAATGGATACATTATGTTTAACAGTTGAAAGGAGGAGTTTGTGAAGTATTTCTATTTTATTTTTACACTTATTGTTTTATTGAATTATGTATCTAGTACAATAGTACATATTATAAGACTTATACTAACACGAGTAATACTTAGTATATTATTTACGATATGAACTTAATAAATATTAAACTTCAATTTTAAAATTTGATATCATGTTCTTTAAAATTTGATTAAAAACCAAATATAGTCAGATATTTTCATTATTCAGTTAAAAAAATAAAGTTATAGTAATAGTTAAGCATCCTGTATCTGAAAAAATCTTGCAACTTAATTAAGAAAGTATGTACATTTTATAATATTATATTATGTAAGTCTAATCTACTTATAATATGATAGTGTAAACGAAAAATAAGCGTCGGCGCTTAAGATCCGGTTAATTGGTTATGAAAATAAAAAGAACCAAAAAATAAAAAAACCTAACGTTAAAACCCATATAAAGTTACGTGGTGTAGGAATGCATTGTAAAACGACGCGGTTCAAAATACGTGGAAAAAAACTATGTATAATATAATATACCGACTAACTGGATAATATTATATACTATCACGAACCGCGTTTCGACCTCGAGCATCAACATGTCGAAAATAAATCGAGTTTTTGGCATAGTTACCTAGACAGACAGACAGACAGATGACGAAAAAAAAAATCGCACGGTTATTACAGGGAACTGGTTCGAAAATCATTTTTATATTTTACTAATATTTATATAGGTACCTATGTTATGTTATTGCGAGCACGATCATCTGTGGTACAATATAAATAAATTAACAACAATAAAAAGGAAAACAATATTACTAAAACCCACCACAGACTTGTGCGGGGGAAAGGCGTTTACACCCCACGGTGCGCGCGCCAGCTCCGGTTCACGTGATTCGGTCCGAAATAGCGTCACATTTCTCCAGCGACGACACAATGTTATACCTATCCACTAATAATGGCCCCATTCGTTAGGTTTTACACGGAAACGCCATTACAGATATAAATACGTATACGCATAATAATATATTACGTGTGCGCGATGTTTAGAGTAATATGTGAGTGCGTACGTGAACCGGCAGCAGCAGCAGCAGTGCACAGACGGAGAAAATGCACATTATATATTATACGCTATATATAGGTGGCGTGAAAACGACTGACACGGAGAAAGAGACGTAGAGAGAGAGAGAGAGAGAGAGAAACATAGATACATAGAGAGAAATAATATATGGGGAGTGAGAGTGAGAGAGAGAGAGAGATAGTCATGCTGACGCGGATAGAGGACACGGAAATAATTATTAGTTGCCCGAGTTTTACTACAAAATGTGCAGGACGACAAATGGAACGGCACGCGCGTCGTTCGTATATTATGCGTAATACAAGTAGTATTGTATATACGATCTCCGGAGAACTAGTAGGTATAATAATAATAAGTGAACCATCACACATATGGCGACGACACTTATAATAAGTGTCGTCGCCATATAATAGACACGGGAAGAAAACTATTCGCCCAGAAAACGACATCATGATATAATTATTTACTATGTAGTAGGTACTTAGTCGATTCGTTTCCGGATTCACCCGACTTCAATATTGTTGAAAATAATAAATTACTATATGTCTTGACACAACAGGTTTATGTTTTCTTATTTGATGAAAATCAAATCGTTTAAAATCCTGTCTTCGGTAGTTAATTTAACAGATAACTGAAAGGCACAGTAGACACATTTTTAGTGTCTGCATACTCTAAACGCTAGGAAAATGAATTAAACGATTACAGATTTTTTGGTGTGCTACTATGGTTCATACTCTTTGCAGTCACAACTCACAACGACTTAATATTTGAGATAAAACAATGTTCCACTACAACTGTGTCGTCGAAACTAAACTGCATTAACTGTGTGATTCAATGTTTACACGATACCTACACTTCCTGTACCGATAAATTATTTTTTAAACTACGAAAGAAAATATATAATATAACGAGTAACGATATAATATTCAGAAATAAAATACAGTCAATGGGTTTTAGATGACCAATAAAATAATTTCATGATTATACAAGTGTATAATAATAAACTTTATATAAAGTTATAAATGTCTAAGGTTTATTACTATTATTATTTTAAATGTGAAGTACCTACGATTTATATTTTAATATATATTAAGATAATGTATTGAAGGATATTAGAGTGACACATAAAATGAAAACAGAATACATAAAATGCTAAATGCTTTATAGACGTCATGTTGTATTATCATAAAGGTTAAAGTCAAACATAAATGTCTTATTGTATGATTTTATACTTCGATAGTATAATTGTATTACCTGACCCATTTTATAAGTCTAATTATGAGTTTAGCATAATACGACCCGAGTTGACCTAGATTTTTGTGACTTTCAGCCAGGAAGTATATAGCCAATGTCCTCTTACAAAATATTAACTATTTTTAAGCAAGGAAAAGCACAGGAACCTATTTTAAAAGTACCAGTTTATTTATGTATTGCCTCTGCATGTAGGTATGTAATTAATGAATGCAAATGTAAATTAATAATTATTATGTATTATAAACTGCTTGTATACTTAGATTAACAATTATATTCTGTTGGTGGCTGGTGGAGTTGGCAAATACGAGATAGAAACGTACAAATAAAAACAATTATTTACTGTTATAACCAAAGTTCAGTTTAAAATTAAAAAACAAACAACAGACTATTGAAGCTATTTAACACTTTCAAAGTTTTAAATAGGAAAAAATCATTTATACAGTTCTTAAAAATATATCATGTACGTCGTAGTTTATCATAAAAATGGATAATATAATATAATGTTCGCATTGTCTTTGAAGTGTTAGGCTAATGATTTTTTTTTAAATTCCCATCATTGTAATTTTGTACATTATTTTTGTCATAAATTAATAAATTTGTGTGTATTTATTTTTTCGAAAAAAAAACTCTAATTAGTCACAACATCAAACATTTTTGTTTTCTTTAGCAAATTTGAAAGTAAAAAGAAAAAATATTATAATACAAATAAATACCAATATTAAATATTATAGATTGGAAATGTAGAAGTAAAGTAAATATAAAGTACAAAATATATAAATCTATATAAGTATATCAAATAAAACATAATTTAACAAAATCTAAGTTTACAAATATTCATTAAATCATTAAGAGTACAATTAGGTATACACAATAAATCTAAAGATACCTACAGTATTACCATCACTTATACATTAATAAATTCACATACAATAAATAATCTCTATTATAATGTTCTATAGTAAATTCATCTGTATATCTAATGTTTATTCAAACATTTAGGTCATATAAACAACACAAGGGCAGTCAATTTTGTTGTTTATTCATTTATATAAAAAGTTAAAGTTAGATGCTTTCTACGAATTTTCAAATATAGAATATCAAAGTTATTTAGTCTGTCCACTCTGAATTTAAAGGATAGGTTTAATATATAATATAAGTAGACAATATTATTATCATGGTACTATTATAATACTAACGATATTTTAATTTTTAACCTACTAATAAATTATTTAAATATTTAAATAAAATTATTTTGAATACTTGTTTAGTTGTTTAGTAAGCCGTATTTACCTCTAAAATAAAAAATATAATTATATTGTAACTACTTATTAACACTATATTAAGGTATTCACTGATAATTACAAGTTATGTATTTAATATATCATATTTTTAACACATTTCTATAATAATTACTATTCAATATTTGCTATACATCGCACATAAACTATTATTTTACTAAATACGATACTATATATGAGTATAATGATATAAAATTACATGGCCAACCATTATTCGAAAAATGTTGATATTATGTCAATATGTTATAGGTATTGTGCGGTATAGCTATTTATTACATTTTTATTAAAAATACTATTTTCTGTTTGCAGTAATGAAAGTTATTGTGTACTTCTGAAATATAAAAAAATATGAATATAACAAAACGTTGAAAATGTTGAAAGTATACATTTTATTAATAATGGTATAAAACTTACTTTAAAATGTATTTTATTACCACATACTAGTATATAGTGAAGTATATTTTATATAATGGAGACTGATCACCAACATGTTTTGTCAAACAAAAAAACAATTACTGAATAATTCAATGTGAAATTCAATAAAGACAAAATTCGTTTCACTATCACTACAGGAATAGGTACATTTTTTGGACGATTCGGGTGTTACGAATCATATTGGATGCATCAATAACTTACAATAACTTCACCGTTGGGTAAGAGATTTGATCGGCTACATCACATATCGACCCTTCAGTTGAAAATAACTATAACCATAAAAACATTTTAAGAAGAAACGAATTGGCCTCATATGCATGCGCACTCATAGCCGTGGCTGTGCGTGTGTGCATTGTGCGTGTGGTTATATTATGACAGTTATGTAACGATTTCGTGCGTAGATGTATCGCTGTGCATGCCACTTGTAAACTTGTACAGGATGTCTGAAAATCCTTAAACCTGAACGCATGATGAAATCTAATCTGTTCAATAACACTATGATTTTCGAGTAGACATGCCATAAAAAAATTGTTTTGTAATAAAATGTCATCTACACTATTTTTGTTCCTGCGTGTAAAAAGCTAACGCATCAACACTTATTATTGGGACACACAACTTCATGTCTCAGACCATATAATAGTATGGAGTATGATATCATAACAGTTGGTAGTTTAGTCGCAGTGAACGTACTTTCGAACTTTCTATGTATAGGTATATATATTTACTGGATCGACGGTCGACTAATAAATCGAGAGACGTTCCAAAAACTGGAAACGAAATGGCTGATAACTTTTATCGTTTGAAACCGCAGCCCAATAGGCAATTTGCATAATATTATATTGGCAATAGCGCACAACTGCACGTGAGGCAATTTTTTTTCTTCAAATAATGATCTAAACTAGAACCCTATCGCAAACATCTACAACACATTCAAGTGCAAACGATGATACACTACACGTGTACAACACACACCCTGTATACAGATCGTCTTCGATGCTGCTCCAATGCAGCTTGATCGTCATCGTCGGCGGCGTATGTGTTAATTTTATTTCGTGTGTTCGATCCGGAAAGCATAAAACGTCGGCTGGTCATGGTACACACACACGCACACTCACACACACACAAGGCTATGACCAGTTGCCGGTTTCGTGTTGGTAATGATAGAGAATTAGCCAAGGTGTCAAGGGGAGGTACCAAATAGTGGGCCTTAAGGCGTCCCACAACGCCTCATGCTGGTTCCTGTGTCGACCAACCTGTTATTATAAAGACCTCACAAGATGTGGTAGGTACCCCGGTCGACGTTATATACGTTCCGCTAGAATGAAAAATTGCGGTAATTCTTATTTTAACATTTACACAAAATACACACCGACGTTCGTATATAATAATATGTGATACAAGGAATTATTATTATATATTAATGTATAAGTAATATTAGGAAATATTGTTATTACATTACGTGTATATTTATGGATATTCCCATTAGATCGGTGTAAAAAAAAAAAAAAAAGGTATGTATATACCCATTATATACGTATTCGCAACAATGTGGAATGATAGCTTATAGTTGATGGGTGTATGGTGTCTCAATTAGTGGTCATGGAACCGTCTTTCTATACGTGTATTATATTATATCGTGTAATAATAATAATAGCAATAATAATAACGTATGTTTGCGAGCGCCTGCACACAATACATGACACGCACATAAATCATGAAATGGCAAATTTCGGTCTTTTCATCGTGACATTTTAACACCGCGATCGGTTGGCTCGCGCGGCAACGGTCAGCGTTTCTGATGGCGGATGTGAGTGTGTGGCGTGTGTGTGTGTGTGTGTGTGTGTGTGTGGTGTGGGACCGAGAGAAATAATAATATAGGTAATATAATAATAATAATAATAACACGAGACCCAAGCGAAGAAAAACAAATTAAGACATTACGGTCCGCCGCCGCCTCGATGGGTATTACATTATATAGGTGTAGGTAACCCTACCGTAGTCGCACGCCAGCTCGCGTGTAATTGTTTTAGACGAAGAAGAAGTGGCTATTGATTATTATTATTATTATTTTGTAATCGGATTCAATAGATTTTTACGCCGCCAACGACGACTACGACGGCGGCGATACTCGACGGTATAATGTTATTATATTATGATATTATATTATTATTATACTACCTACCTATATATATATATATACCGTCTCAAATGCGCAGGATAATATCATAACACGCATTATGAATCCTTCCCGTAGGTATAGGTATATTATTATTATTATATATACATAGCTGATGTGTACGACACCTGGGTACGGGTCGTCGGGACTTAAGAAACGTAATTGAATCGTCGTTTTTGTCATTAACCGCGTTTTAAGTGTGTAATACGATAAAGTATAAGCTGTAAAACAGTAGGTGTACAGGCGTACTTGTAATGTTCCGCACATTCTGTCATTCCGAATAGACCGGAAAGTCTTCACGTTGTCACATTAATGTCTATATTTTCACATTAAACATTATCGTCATTGCCAATACTATGATAATAAACTATTGTGAAATCGTCTCGTCGGCACCTACGCATACAAGCTATTAGCTTCAGCATCACGAACGACGATTGTGTGCGTGACAAACCCAATGATATAAGATTTTAAAATATGATTTAAAGGGTTATATTTGACGAATAATATTGAAAAAATATAATATGATAATAACAACAACAAAAAAAAAGTGGGTAAGTGGATGTCGCTCAGCTGTACAGTAGGTTACAAGTGAGTCGCTGTAATGGATGGTGTTAAATTTGAATTCAATGATATAATATCATTGTATAAGAAAAACGATTCTGAGCGAAAACGGTCAGTCAGCCTATGATATTACCAAGTATATTTGATGATATTATTGCAAATAAAGTAATCTATATATCACCTATTTACGTGGAGCCTTGTTTTAAATTTTCAATCCTTAGCCATAAAAGTTAAACATTTTATACATTTTTAACTACAAAATAATTAATAAATTATAAATTTGATAAATGTTGTCAAAATTTGAACTTTAAATGCTTATAAAAAAAAATTGTGCCTATGTATTTTCAATATTTTCCAACTGCTATTGTAAAAATATATCAGGAGCCTTGCATTAAATTTTCACGCTTTTCTACCCAACAAATAAAATTTTAATGATATTTATAGAAAAAAAAAACTAAAAAAATTGAAAACAGACAATGTCCGTAAACCGCTCAAAAAGAGTCAAAATATTTTCAAAATTTTATGGTGTATAGAAAATGCTAATATAAGCATTCAGTGAAATGTTCAAGTATCTACAGTCATTCGTCTTTAATTACAATAAAATAAGAAAATTGTTACATGAGAAATCGAGTGAATATCAAATGTTGTAAAAATATAAATTTCAGACGCTCATAAAAATGTAATTTAAGTTTCTTGTAGGCATTTTTTTTTTTTTCGATGAAGGTAGATAAACTTATGAGTAATCTTATATTACATTTTCAAATCTTAGATTTAAAAAGAAAAAATTTTATGAATTCTCAACTCAAAATAATTTGCTAATTTTCGTGATTTTTCCGTATTTTGTCAAAATTTGAACTTGAAATGCTTATAAATAAAAACTATGACTCATCTGCCTTTGAAACAATAACCTAAGAGCCTTCTATTAAATGTTCAAGCTTTTTTACTCAACAAATAAAATTTTAATATTTATAGAAAAAAAAAATAAAAAAAAATGGAAATTGACAATGTCGTAAACAGCTCAAAATAAGTCAAAATATTTGGAAAATGTTATGGTGTATAGGAAATGCAATAATAAACATTCAGTCAAAATTTCATGTCCCTACGGTCATTCGTTTTAGAGTTACACTAAAAACCAAAATCGATTTTCTCGAAAACAGATTTTGCGTACAAATTCCCGTTTTTCCTTAATTTTTCTTTTGTTTTTCACGTCGCTTTTGAAAACGACTGGGAAATTTTTACTTTGATCCCCCAAAGTACCAACTAGATTCACTTTTCTATCAGAAAAGTTACTGTTGGAGAAAATCCAAGCACTTTTACTAACACAAAAATAAAAAAAAAATTAAAAAATTAAAAAAAAACACACACATCATTGGAAAATCAATACATTCATCGCTTCGCTCAAAATCTAAAAAAAAAGTATAATGAATTAGTAGACAAATCAAAACCAACATTTATTAAAAATACATTTGAAAATAAAAACGAACAATCATCGTTTGCTCTTGGTTTATGTCAATCTACGGTTGAGTCTGACATAGGTACCTCTATGGAAATGAAACCATCCGTTGTTTAAAAGTTTTTTTAGAGAAATCTACTAAAAAATGTGTTCCCGATCAGACGTACAAATTACGTTAAAAATTAAAATACATATTTTTGTATTTATTCTAAGAAAAAAAAACTTATATTCCCTTGTTTTATAAGCCATACAAATCCTAGTCCTGGCGGTGTTAACTAATGATGGTCACAAAAAATATCGTTCATTAGGTAGGTATTGGAAAATCAATGCATTTACCATTCCGCTCTGATTCTAAAAAAACTTTATTTTGTTGTTATTATTATCCATATATTGTTACTTTAATGTTATTGAAACTAAAAAAGTTACTTTTACCAATTTTAGGTACAATAATAGTGACACGTTTCTTGTTTTATTTTTATTACTTTTCATTCCAACTAAAAGTTTACAAAATTATTTTATAGACCTGTCTGTGTACACGATAATTAGTCGAAATAATGCTTCGGGTTTCACACATCATTGTAAATTTAATACATTCATCGTTCCACTCAGAATCTAAAAAAACTGTAGCGGATTACATTTTATGTATGTCATAGTAACATATAATTATGCCTTGAGTTAGCTGGAAAAATAAATTTAATTATAAGTATAAACATAACTATTGATGCTTAATAATGTGTGTCGCCGTCACTAAAAACATAATTATTGATAATGAGGAATAGACTTATAGACATATATTATTATAGTCATCTGGGTACACATATACACATACAATTGTAAGCATATATAAGACACACACCATGTTAATTTCGTTAGTTCTGGGACGAGCAACCCGATACTAAGGAACCTCGGATGATCGTACTGTTCGTAAGTATTTCGTTCTACTATATTTAATATGTATTACATTGTTGTAACTTGTAGTTTATTATGTGATAATAAAACATATCAACTGGAACTTAATATTTGATCTATCTTTCCTGAAGTTCCTGAGTTATGGTTAAAAAAAAATTCAAAGGGCTCCGAAAACTTTTAATAAATTATCTAAATATAACAGGTCCCCCTGCAATCCCAGAACTTTTGAAACTGGTGAGTTACGATGATATCCCAAAGTATAATATTTTATATTATTTGTAATATTATAATATAATCAAAAATTAAATTTTCGTGGATCATAAGATATTATTATAACTTAAAAAATAAGCAAGTAGGTAACTTCTCTGCTGTATTTTAGATGTCGAGCTCATCATTGAGTAACGTTACTGTAATGGAAGTGTTAAGCTTGAATTCAATGATAAATCATTGCAAGCGAAAATCGATTCTAAGTAAAGGACACCTAGTCGGCTTTATTATTACCAAATACTCCTGAATTAGTTGTTTTGGCTAATACTTTTTTGTTATTAACTTAAGAGACAATACCGACATTCTTTATAACGGTGTGAATAGGTTCGTGGTGTAAAATAGGCAACAGATCAAAATAAATCAAAATAATTTGAAAATATCATGGTACCTTTTGGTAGTAATAAAATATAACAATATACGCACTAGTTTCAACTCCACACGAATAATGAAATTGACAACAAAAAATAACTATAAGATTGTTGTTCATCGGCTAAATGTCAAATTCATCAAAATTCGTACTTAAAATGTCTATACAAATTGTGCTAATACACTTTTAAGATCTTCGAGTTTCAGTAACAGCTACTTAAAAAGGAAACCTTTGTTAAGTTTACAAGCCATAGCTACGTTAAAGCCTTAAACTAAAGTTAATAAAAATATAATAAACTTTGAAATATGAATAAATTGAATTTGATGACTGGCATGGCATGCATCATTTTAGATTCAGAGTAGAGCGAAATATTTATTAGATTTATTATGTGTGTGTTTGTTATCACTTTTTGGAGCAACTGATAATATACATATGTGAATCAAAAGTAAAAAACTATCAGTATTTTCCAAAACAATCATTAAAAAACCAAAATTACGGAAAAATTATAATATTTATGTAAAATCAGAATTCGACTAAATTTATTTTGTTTATTTGTTGCACCTAATTCAAAAATAAATAACCTAAGACAGCTGACATTTTCACCACATTTTTATAATAGCTTTTCATAGACATGATTATGTAAAGTCGTAATTTTCAGACAACTTTCGATATTGTTATTGGTTTTTTTCGTAATTTTGTTTTTAACGGTGTACAATTTTTTTCGAAATATGGCTCGTGACGGGGCCGTGGCACATTGACATTTTTTTAAATATTTCTACTAATTTTAAGCTTTTTACACTTTGAACCTATTTCACGCATCCGTTACAGTGACGAATGGCGATGTACAGTCGAAAAAAAAACGCTGCTGTACATGATAGGTCTATACAGCAGCGAGCTATTATTTTTTATTGAAACTTAAAGACAACATATTATAATAAGTATTCTATAACATAATTTATAGGTACGCAAACTACTAAGACAGACATAGTTCAGAGTTTACTGTACGTCAGTCAGATTTTACGGTACGACTGTTAATGCGTTCGGTATACCTGCAACCTTTTTTTTTTCTTTTACAACTAAAGATAATTAAACGATAATAATATAAAGACATATATAGTTGACTTTTACAGTTTCGTTAAGATTGGATATAATTTATAAGTGCCTGGGTAAATATTAAACTTTCCGAGAAGGGTTTTCAATACCTATTTGAATCTAAAGGCTTTGTTATTCCGAAGCCTGTAAAACGACGACCGTGACGGAGAGATGAAGCGATATGGTTCACAGGTAAACGGTAAAACGCGAACGGATATACCTGCGCTATTTATTTATTATCTCTCAGTAAACGAGGCGTATTTGTGGAAAAGTATAACGTAATAAAAAATATGTCAAATGCGCAGATGGCTGCAGCAGTGTAACCGTCGTCATTGTTATTGTTGTAAAAAACCACTTGAGAATTATTGCGACCCCCTCGGGGATTTTTAATATCGTATTATTGTAATCGTACGTTTTGTAATGCGTAACGCGGCGGCGGCGGCGGCGGCGGCGTATAGTATATAGGTATGCATCATTATGATATAATAACAACAGACAGAGCGTTTCCCGAGTTTCACCTAACATTTCGTCGGTTTGGCGACGATGATCGTCTTTAATCGGCCGGCGCAAGCGCCGAGCATGCAGTTTATGGGAGCCTGACGATATTTCGTGTGTTAACGACGATAATGCGCCCAACAACAATAACCATCATAATAATTTTTGACGATGCGTTCACCGCCGCCTGCACGCGGCGCATAATGCTTGCGACACCACATATATATATAATATTATGTTCGTTTTCGGACAACGGTTCGGCATAATATTAAACGATTATTGTTATTGCCGCGGCTTGTTCCAGAGAAATTCGTATATGTACGCGACCGTTCGTGTCCATCATCATAACGTGCAGGTTTAGGTAGCGAGCGTGTGTCCCTTTGTACGAAGCGCCGACGCGGCTATGGTCACGTGACGACGTGACCTACCCTCCGAACGAGTGGGAGAGAGAGAGAGAGAGACAGTGACAAAAAGTAGAAAGGAAAAAAAGGGACAAATAAAATAATATATTATATAGTTAATACTCTCCCGGGCGGCTTTTCTTTTTGAAAATCGAATTTATACGCACTGCTCACATAATATTATATACATATTATTATTATGTATATGATAACAGTACATGCCGCGACGTGTTTGTATATGCGCGAGCGCGTGCGTACCTATAAACACATATATATATAATATATATATACATCTATGTATATGATATTATGTATATCAGAGAAAGAGAGTCTTATGTCGCAGTACATATATGGCCCTCGGATCCCATCATATATAATATTATTATATATGTCGTACCAAAAGTGTGTGTATGGGTAATATCACACAAAAAAAAAACGCCGCTTCCCATGAACGAGATTATAATCGTACATCAATGTATAGATATATTATATACGTCTGTAACGAAATATATAGGAGGTATCCGTTGTATATACGCACGAAATCGTCGTTTGTCGATATATGTTGTATACACGTACCTATATATATATATATATATATATATATACTCATAATGTAGGTACATATAGCCGGTAAAGGACACATGGGTACTGATGACGCATAAACGAGCGCCTCCGACTAAGACCTATAATACGAACTGTCCGAGTATATTATAATATGGAATTTTATTATATTTTTATTATATTTTATTATAATATCCCTATTTATCGAGCGAACGCGGCCGTACGTTATACCCGTTCATATAGCTGCCCGCTATACCAAGGTAAGCTGATATAACATATATTTATTTATTTTTTATTTTTTGTACATCGAAGCCACGACAACGACGCGATTATTGATTTTTGACATTTACTGCAGAGTATTTACACAAGAAAATACTATATTATTATGATATTACATAGTTCACTCGTTGTGAAAAAATGAAGAAATGGGAAACAGTATAGTTTTATAGGAAATAGGTATATTAATATAAAAAATGCATGTCGTTATATCATATAATAATTAGGTTGTACGCAGTTTGCTGATAATTTAAAGAATTTGAAAATAAATTTGATGACGTATGTGTCGGGGCCTTATATTATGCTTCTCCGAGCCCGGAGGAGGTTGTCGGCTATTTCGAATATTATGTATAAATGTATATATTATACATTTTGAAAAAAAAAAACACTGCAGTCTATCGTGCATGGGAGACCTGCTGTGCATCTTATTCGCCATTTATTGTATAATATTATTATTACACAACATTATTATTATACTTAATTATTGCGACGACGGTTCTTCCGCGCAGTCATCTGCAACGACTGTACATAGATGAATGCGCATGCGGCAGATACCTAATATAATATAATAATAATATATTAAACTGTTGCGCATAATTACACACAATGTACAAGAGGGTACGCTATACGCTGTATATAACGTCATAATATATAATATGGATATAATTGTTGGATACGAGATAGCGCACATTATGTGATTATAAAGCACTTATGAACGCATAATTCGTTTAAAATTAAGTGTAGATACATATAACATAGTAACAGCCACCAAGCCGATCGTATGTAGAAAATTATAATCATTTTCGCTATGAGCAAAAAAAAAAAAAGGTATAAATAGGTATAAATAGGTATAATATTATACGCATACAGTGAAATGCGTCAAGTTTATGGGAGGTAACCTGCAACGTGTATAGGAAGGCGTTAGATTATTTAAAGATCGATTTCTATTATAATATCGTATATAGATATGAGATTACCTACTGTGTCAAGGACTCAAGTTCGCCCTACCACCCGTTTACTGCAATTCGTTGACTCGCCCCAGTCACCCCTTTAATCGTATTGTAATAATAACCTAAACGGCGTTCCATGCAACATTGGCTCAAACGACCCCCGCACGTGCGGCTAATTGAAAAAAAAATAGCTTTTCGTAAATTTTCCACATTCTTAGAGAATTTTCACAATTATTTGTTTGTCAAACATTGTTTCATTGTGGCCCCCGCGCATGATTCAAACCGCGGAAATAAGCGTTTTTTTCACAATGTATATAAAGACAGGCGATTATATACTGTATATAATAGTACGCGAACGTTTATTGTTTTTCCCGAATTCCGGTATAGTTGGGAAAGCAGTTATAGAAGAGTATACGTATAACCTGCGGAGTTAACGTTCTCCGATTAACGTGCTACTGAAATTCAAAATTAATTTTCTATCTGATCGATTGCGTAGACGACATTAGTATATAATATTATAAACCAATAATGTCAGTCTGGACGTGCAAATCTACGACGACGACGGACGAGACCCGCAGAATAGCCGCAGTGCCGCAGTGTGACAGTTTTCCGAACTGATCCGTCCGTGCGGGTACAAAAATTCAGCTGTTTTCTACAGACTTCCTAGTAGGTATGTTAGGCATCCAGTATAATGTACGACCCATCCTCCAAAACTGCAGACCGAGCTAGACATGCCTACCTACAAATTATATGTGATATAGATTGACGGATATTATGTAGAACGGTTAGTCGGTGCGGCCGAGGCGTGTAATATATCGCCGCCGCCGCTGTAGCCGAATCATCCGACCGAAATTAGCTGTCACAATAGTCGGGAAAAAAAATTACGTGTCGGAGCCGAGAGGATATCATTATTATTATTATTATCGTGTGTAAAGGGGAAGTGTATTATAATATACACACACACACACACACACACGCGCGTTGCTAGGGTAATATACATACATGTACATATACACACACACGAATACGACCACCGGCGGCGGCGGCGGTTGACTGTGCGGTGGAAAGGTAGCGGAGGGGCACGGCCGCTAATGGTTTTAATAACACCCATTCGACGATATCTTAAGCGCGTGCGTGTGCTCATATTATATTATATACGTATTATAATAATATTATTATTATATTATTATGTACAGATATTAATAAACACATCAACTCGCGGGCGGCGTCGGTGTCGGTAGGTAAGGTATGTGTATTGTATATATAATATCGTAATATAAGTCGTATAAAATAATAACATTACACATACGTAGGTATATATATTATTATATATATTTTTTTTTATTTTTACGAATACGCCAGTGTGTGTATAATAATAATAATAATAGTACGTGATACCGCTGCCGACGTATGTGTGCTACGCTCGCGCGTATATTACCCAAGTATATAATATACAATATAGGTATATACCATACATATTAAATACGAATCGCGCGCGCGCTCGTGTACTTGCCCCGCACCGTCGACGACTGCTATGACGACGACGACGACGACGACCCGTTCTCGTGAGAAAAGCCCCACGGCCACCTTACGGTAGAATATAATAATAATATATTAATTGACTCGGCGTAAATAGTTTTACTTTTACACACACACACACACACACGGATATACATACCTACATACAATATATATATATGTATAGGTACAACTATAATATAATACACAAGCTTTCCGCTCAACAGGTCGAAGACGCCGCCGCACCAAAGGACTTTAGATACGTGTTTCGACTTATGCAGGATTTACAATGATCGGTTTATTCGTGTGTGCAGAATAATAATAATATGACACGTTAGTATTCGTCATATTATTTTTGCCATCTGCAAAACGTCTGATGAAATCATAGGTGCCCACTGCAGATAAAAATGCTGGTAAAAATTGTTGCGATTTCTCGTTAGCGTATCAAAATAATAATAATATAATATCTAAAGAACATTAAAAAACAATAATGGTTCCAATCTGTATTTGTAGTAATATCTTACGATTTTGCATCATTTGAACAATTACATATAAATACTTTTTTTGTTAGTTGTTGTAAACGTGATTAAATGTTAATACTGACTTTAATAATAGGTTCTTACATAATATTATGCGATGCTGCGGGCATTAACGAATTAAAACAACAACAACAAATTATCTTTTAACTCTTACCTTAAATACATAGGTATTTAACGTAATATTATTATACTAAACACTTAAACCTTAAGGTCTTAAGATCTAGTTAAAAACAAAAAAAAACATTGGATTTACTATGATAATACCACATGGCTGTTCTTATTTACTGAAACTTTTGGTAAGACAAATAGGTAAATAAAAACTATTCAAATGGTCACAGACAATTTATTAATAATTTTCTTATCGAGGGATGACAATTCTTTATACTACGTAATACGAAATAATTGCGCATACATTTAAATGTTTTAACCGTTAGGTATTGTTGAATATTTAGATGATACACAACAGGTGCGTATGCAGTGTATTTTCTTATATGCCTATATTAATTTGATATACCTAGTCGATTTTAATAGCAATCTATACATGCAAAAGGACTATATTATTTAATTTACGTTTTTAATCAATTTTATATTATTATTTGTACAAGCTATACGTCGATTTTTAAATTAAAACTTTATGAACGTTGAAAACTGTAGAAGGTATACCCGAAGAAATTGTATTATTTATAATGTTTTAAAATCTAATTTTTGAATACCTATTATGAGACATAACCTCATAATATCTTACTATAATCAGGAAGCAAGAATTTGAGGTGACACTGCGCGAATAGCAAGACCTACGGAATCACACGACGAAGAATGATTCCAGATATCTGGAGATGGGTGAATCATTCAAGGCTCGGCACCATGGCTTTTCACATTGGTCAAGCATTGTCGGGACACGGATGTACCAGCACTACTTGCGTAAAAAGAGGAAGGCAGTTATTATTAAAAGAAAAAAAAAGGTAGTTACATTATTATACATATCCATTAAATATAAAATATCTGTACCTACTTGCTAATTTTTTTTATGAACACTTAAAATCGTTTTAACACCTTACAGTAAACTAAATTTAGTTCTTAACGATATCCTCAAATGTGGCTCGATTATAACTTGTTCGCGCAAAAACATACAATTCCATGTGTTTTAGGAAGTATTTGACCTAGTTATTATTTTATCTGTAAACATTATAATGAATTGGTCATTAGTGGCAAAGTCAACGGCCGTGATATAACATATTTCAATTTTCAGGTCATACCTAACATGATATTATCTTTATAAATAATTATTATCGTATATAATATATTATTATGTAGGTATTAAATAAACTACGGTATTATTCATTTTATTATTATCATACACATCGATTTTCCATGTGCACGCATTTATCTCGGATGACCGGACTCATCCGTACCTAAAGGTGTATTTACCTCTCTCTCAAGACTCGAACAGCCGAAATAATATAAATTATTATACCTACACGAGATTACTATAGATAGGTCTTTTGATTAAAATTCTCTTTCATTATTTGTATCTCATAACAAGAGGAGAAGTTCTTTGAACAAAAATAATATTATTTTAGTACTTAGATAGTTTGTTGTACTTCTAATATGATAAAAATTTAAGTGGGTAAAAATAATGGAACATATACTGAATTCTATGATAACTTTATATTGTGTTTTCAACAGGTTGCTTATTTGCTTATCATCTACTACCTAAACCGGAATCCAAAAAACTATGAGATTTTCATATAGATATAATATTATAGGTTATACATTGATGAATTTGTGTGTACGGGGGAGGGGGGGGGGGTGAAGCATCTCGGGTGACGGGTGCAGCGCAATTTTTTCCTCTAACGAATATCATTTCATCGCCAGCTTTTGTTCTTTAAACGGTATAACTACACGTAGGTATATTATAATATACCTAGGTACTACCTTAAAAAATAAAAAAAACGCTCTGCACGCGCGCACATTATAAATCAACGCTAACGACGGCGACTGCGCGTATAATAATATAATATATTATTATTTGCATATCGGCGCGCGTATGATATGTATACCTATAATAGCATCGTGTACCCGGAGCCGGCGGTGGCGGTGGTGTCGACCGCAGCGCGTCAGTGTCACGACGTCAAGACGGGGACGCCTGCAGCAGCATCGGCGCTCGTATAATATATTATAATACCTATTATATACCTATATATGTATTCGTATGTACATGTCGTATATACAATTTATATATATATTATATACATAGTATACATATCACATGTATATAAATAATATACGCATAGGGCGTATGACGGCCGCCGCGCGGAAGAGCATTGTCCCGACGGAAGAAGCGGCGGCGGCGGCGGCGGCGGCGGCGCGTTCAATATATTATGCGCGCGTGTGTGCGTGTGTGTGCATGCGCGCGCACGTATAGGTATATAGACGGACGTTTATTTATTCAATAATAGTAATTACGATTCGATACGTCTCTATTGTTCGCCGCGCGCGCGCGTAGACGTAGCTCGACGTTATCTGACGGACACATCGACGACGCCGCCGCGCCGACTCGACTTACGGATCCCCTGCGGGAACTCTCCTCCCCCCCTCCCCCCGGCAGACGACGGCCGCGGCCGACCCGTTACGCACCGTGGCCCGCCGCCGCAGCCGCCAACGACCACGACGACGTCTCTCCGGCCGTGGCCGCGGGACTTTGAGCTGGCCGTCTCCGGGTTATCGTCGACGAGCGGCATTTTCACTATATAATATTATATTATGTATTTTTTGCCGGAAGTGACGGAAATTGACAATATTATAAAATATTAATAGACAAGTGATTACTGATTACATCGAAAAAACGAGCAACCAAAACCTAAGACGGTGGACCAAACATTCTGGTGTTTATCGGAAATAGAGTGGTCCGGACACACGTTATTGGAGAGCGGGTGGCCAATATTAACGAAAAAAAAAGTACTCGTAGTAAACCCTAGGGAAACCCCAGACGCTTATGAACAATTTATCCAATATTACTAAATATCTTGGAGCTGCAATAAACCAGAATGTGCCCTATATGAGTTGACTTGTATTAGAGAGTGGCAGATCAGAGACCTGTAGATGTTGAAGACAACAATATGGTCCTTGTTGGCGGACTGGTGAGCTGAGGAATAGAAGAATATGAAGCGAACACATATCTAATTATTTGAGTGTTAAAGTTTTCCGATCAAAATTTAAAAAAACGTATTCAAACGTACACGCACTGTCTATTAAAGTCACCAGCTGTATAGTTATACAATATGGTCGTACATAGTTTTCCTGGGCCTAACGGGTGGATAAAATCTGCCCTACCCCTATGGGACCATCGAGTGTCTACCGTATAATTATGGCGACGGCTATCCACCCCTGTCGGGGAGGGGGAAATAAAAATTCTAACCTTCGGCGAGATTTTAATCGAATGTCGCCGTGTCGTGGGTACCTGCATAATATAATTTACGGTTTCAAACCATTCGGAACACCGCCGTTTTCAGCGATCATCATCGTGAAAACCGAGTCGGCAAACCCGTTGTGGCCGGAGCTCACACGGTTCGGCGGATCGAAACACCCACTTCGAAATCGAATTATACTCAGGTCGACGCGGCGCACATAATATCTTATAATAATATTATAATATACCTATATATAGGTACCGTGCTCCTACATTGAATTGCACATGCACATGTTGCCGTCATCAATATGCAATTTATACCTCACCTCATTATAATAATATTAATAATAATACCTTTATACCTATAATACTGAGAAAAAAAACATAATTATATTATTATCGCGACCAGTTATCGCGACGCTTGAACGAAATCGATGAAATTAAAAATAAATATTACGCCGATAATGATATTACAGTGGTGCAGTGTCCCACACACCATAAAAATATTTCCTAACTATGGTAAAAATATTTTAAAAAGTTGCGGAAATAATTATGAAATATTTTAGTTACATTCTTTGGCCAAGAAGTTCATATTTTTGAAAATATTTTATAAAAAACATTTACAAAACATATTTATGAAAACTTTACACAAATATTAAGACAACATTTTTATGCAATCATATAAATATATTGCAGTGATCATGAAAAGAAAATATTTATAAAATATGTTTAGGCAAATATACAAACACTTTTAAATATTCACAAACTATTATAATTTCCCAAATGCTGTATGGTACTAATATAATGTATAATGTATAATGTAGATCGCATATAATAATAATAAATGTTTCGGACTAAAATGATCATCACTTATGATATAGAGACACCAGTTCTCAATTGTTTCTACTAGTCGCCTTTATTTTCTTTATATTATTTAGCTATAAGTACCTATCTAATGTAGTAATGTGGCATAAAAAAACATCTATATACTAACACATGCATTTTGAAAATTCGTTGTTGTGTTAAATGATTTATCGATTAGCTTTCAAATTTAATCCCGAAACCTGCACCCCAGAGGCAGCACATCGTCCGGTCTACAAGTGACCAACCCACGCTCACAGAACAATTCCCAACTCTAACCATTTTTGTCGAACACAATCCTGCGTCTCTATATTATAATATAATATAATATAATATTGTATAATTGACTCCATCACTATTATATATTATATTATAGATTGTATAATCGACTAAATACTTCTGAACAAGTATTATAATATATTAATAAATGTATTGTATGAATAGGCGAACTAGGGCGAAAATCTCGACTCACCTACTATATAATAATAATAATAATAATCACAAGATCCAAGAACCGTATACCTATTACCCACAATTGCAGCAATATCCAGCGGCGTTATTTAGAGAATGACATTGTGTACATTGACGTTCCTATTTTTTTCTGTTTTTTATTGGCCTGCCATACGATTTCCAAACACGTCGATGATGACCTGTGATACGCATGCGTTAAAGGTTTTTTTTCGGTATTATAAAGTTATAATATATTTTATATTAATAATGTATTATAATACTATATTAACAATAACTCCGGGAGAATACTTAATTACCGGAAAACACATTCTTCAAAAAGATTGAATATGAAATGTAAATATTTATCATTATTAATTATATTTCATTAAAGACAGTCATTTTCACATGTTAACTGTTTTTTTAAAAGTTAAGCTTGCTGTTAGGTTCATTATAGCTTAAAATAGATACAAAGAGTATATTGTATTGGTTAAATGTGCTTTTTATATAAATGTGTGTACATTACTACATTATATATTGTATAAGTAGGTACCAAAATCGAAGAGGCAAAATATGAAACATGTTAATCATTTGAGTTTATTAAAATCTTTAATGGTCAACCATTCAATCCCGCTCATGCAACACTAAGCAAAACACAAGTAATCACCTATGTACAACGACAGAGAAAAGGTGTTTCTATGTCTACGGAGAACGAAAACTGGCTGGCTTAAAATGTTGGCTCCACTGCTGGCAGTATCACTAGGCATGAGTTTCACGATCGTTATTAAAATTATTTTTTTTTATTAGGGTTAAGGATTCAACTACTAAGGTCATTAGCCTGTGGTACTCTGGGGGAGGATACTGTTGATTTGTGTTGTACGCGTGTGTTTTTTAGTTGGGAAACCGTAGGTATATCTGCCATGCCCGGTTGGGGAATGGCAGCCTACCTCTCCAAACATATGTCTGGAGAGAAGTGCCGCCCGTGACCGAGGTTCGAACCAGCGACGGCGCGCATTGCAACCGACGCCTTAATCCACTCGGCCACTCCCCCCCCCCAAATATTATAATCATTATTGTGATTATTATTCGTACAGCTAGACGTGTACTTGAAAACATAGAATATTACGTATATTATAATGGACGATTATCACGGCAATAGATAATAATATTTGCCACCTCCGTGATGATGTACGTCCCCCGCATTGAACAGTGGGTACCTATAATAAGATACTTGCAGTAGTTGCATTCATATATATTATTTTGCGGAACTGAATTCGCAATGGCGGTCGTCCACAACATAATATAATGGTGCTACAACCTATTGTATCATACAATATTGTATTGTAACGACAATAATACTATATCACAACAATACACTACAAACAGTCCGGTGATACGATTAAAATAATGCAGAGAGAACAGCTCGCGGTCGACGCGAAACGCGCGCGTCCGTCGATAGCAGTGACGCGCGCGTACTATTATTATTATTGTTGTTGTTGTTGTTTGTTATTGTTATTACGAGACGCATTTACGTGCGTTTGGATTTTTTTTTTCTCTCGTTTGTTCAAATGTTTACTTAATTGGCCGTTTATCCGCCACCACGTCCGACGTCCGCGCAGGTACCTAAATGTGATTGACAGCCCGTGATCGTCGGATTCACTGGCAGAGCTGCTGTGGGTGCGCCGCAGCGACGATAATATGCGCGGGACGACGGTGAATGACAAATGAATGACGGCGCTGTCGTCGGCGGCGCACGGCAGCGGAGGACTTCTCTACAATAATAATAATATACTTATTATAGACGAGAGCCCAAGTAGTAGTAGACCTCTGTAGTAGTGGGCAGTACTCGGACGTTTAACATTTCCACGACGTTTGCAATAATATAATGTATTATTATTGTACACGTATTGATCATAATATATGAGATTGTTCATCGTATCATTTGGACTTACGCGATTTACGTTCGGAATTCGATTTGTAGTGGTATTATCGCAATGTCATTATAATATATTATATTATAATAATGCTCAGTGAGAAGTTATTTGCGCAAACAACTGCAATAGCATATTTTTAATGTCGTGCGCAGAAAAAGGTGAAATTATAATATGCAGACTGTGAATATAATATGGATTAATTACACAATTATTTTCAATTGTAGATAATAATGTCTGAAAATTGAACTATTGATTAATAAGTACTTTTTTATCTTGAAATATTTGGAGAAGCGAAACCTTGTAAAAACTAAAGCTTTCGTAACTCGTGAAAAAAATCAAAAGTATATATTATTATAATTTATAAAACATAACACCTATACATAGTTTAGTATTTTTTTTTTTTTGTAGGTTGAAGAAGTAATAGCGCTATTGAAAAAGACTTGTTCTGCCTGCCATGCCACTCTGCCAAAAAAATGTCAGATAATAAAATATGTTCATAGATACGCTTTTTCTATATCTAAATCTGCTGGTTTCTGATACGAGAATAATTTAGGTTTGGTGAAAACATTTAGCTCGTGTGGTATAATATTTTACTCAAAATTCCGTTGAAAATATATATATTTTGTACAAAATATGTATTTATAAAATAATATGCACAAATAGGTTAGGCAACATGTTTATAAAATGAAGACACGGGAAAAATCATGTGAATCCCATATAACCCATCATATATGATAGTATACTATCTTAATAATAACATTTAAATATGTACCTACTACTATGTAATATTGTGTAATAGCCAATATTAAAATTCATCCCCATATGTCATAAGACAGATAGGTATATGATGTCTTAACTATAAATTCAGTTATGTTGTATAAAATATAAAGAACAACATTATGTTTCTAATATGCCTATATATAATATATTAATATATGTATTTAAAAAAACCACGCACGTATATCATGTGATTTATTCGATAGTCTTTAGAAATCTATTAGCTTTCTTTTAACATTTAAATTGTTTTTTTTTTTTACGACGGGAAATAATATCACAAAGTTACGCATTTCTATGTGTAATAATATTATCTTTCCTAAACGTCCGTATTAATAAGAACACTAAATGCGTTGTATATTATGCAATATATTATACTCGTACATAATATAATATACAACGCTTCATATTATTATTATTATTATTATAAACCTATAGGTACGCATCACGGCCAGTTAAGACTATATATTATAATCGTACATTTTAGTGTTTCATTTTTTTTTTTCAGAAATAACTTTGTTAACGACTAGTTCTCATATAAATTATGAAAAATATAAAATAAATGACTACATTAATAAATAAATATCAGTATCTATAGTAATAAATGAGAAACAGGTAGGTACATTAATTGACACTTCTATTCCATTCCATTGACAAAATTATTAGATCGTAAAACCTGTCGGGTAGTAAACTAATCATTAGTACAGTCACAAAGCATTTTCAACAACATTGTATATAATGTATACTATCATGTAACGTTATAATAATAATATTATTATACCTACCGAAAAGTAGTTATTTAATAACATAATATTGTAGGTATATAGGTATATCATAATTTATGCTGATGTGCAGTGCAGTATATAGCGCAATGCAACACGTAATATGACGTTGTACAATATTATGTAGTTTGCGTAGTATATTTTATTATTTGAGCGCTATAAAACGGCCATGTAGATCGAGATGTAGATGTGTTGTACCTGCCATAATATGATATAAATTGTGTAACTTACATACCATGATATTATAATACAGGATAGAGCTTATGTCAGATGACATTGTATCGACGTCCCATGAATACGGGCCGCTGTTATTTAATATATTATTTTATTATTATATTTTACAAACGCAATTTTTCCCTCGGAAGACGTATAGGCATGCGAATAACAATAATTAACGTGCTGTATAGCTGTAGTTGTACCCGTACTAAGTATGTATAGTAATAATATTGTTCCGTACAAAGTATAAAATGATTTAACAGAAGATTTATCGTGCATATTGTGCAGGTAATACGGTGTAAATAGAAACATTAAAGTAATAAATACAATATTTTTCTTGTCATTGATATTATGTATTTAAAAAAATGTTAATTTTAACAGGTTTTTTTAGTAACAATATGATATTAATATGCTATTTTTCAAATTAAATCATAACCACAGAGCGAAACACGGCAGTCCAACACGATCATAGTCACGTCTAATTGTTGGTAACCAGTAACCACTAACCATTAAATTATACATTATGCATATTAAGTTAAATTTAATGTTTATACGGTAACATATAGTGTGTATTGTAATGTAAATAATGTAGTCAATTATTATTATACCACCTATATAGTCGTCTATACTAAAAGGTTATTGAAAAATTAATAGTTTTAAATGATTTCAGCAATTTGATATATTTTATTACTTTGAACAACGTAATGTATATATTATTTTAACTTTTACAATATATACTCATACGTTCTCCAGTTATTCTGTTAGATTGTTAAAGTGTGAAAATAAAATGTTTACAGTAAATAATATTAAATATTCAAGTTTCTAAATATTTATCACTTCAACGCGTTCGTACGGATATTCCATTTTATATATACATATTATATATATATCAATATAATTTATGACCGAAAAAATAATATTTAAATTTTCGACACATCTTAAATTACCAAATTCAACCAACATTATACGATTTACCCCAACTCATATTATATAGTTTATAATTCGTATAACACTATATTATACTCGGTTGACATAGCTATAATTTATAAAACGTAAAAAATAAAATAAATAGTGTGTCGTGACTATATAATAATGATTAAGATCAAGGTTATAGGTATTGGCATAATTTGTAACCAAATAATAAACGTTTTGTCAAAACTGCTCGTAAAATAACTTCAAGATCAGTCAGGTTTGTAATCACACACAAATATTAAAAATAATCCCCAATACTATTTTTTAATGTATATATGTATTATACCTACAGCACCATTATTATTGGTTACCGGTTTAATACAAATAGGTAGCATATTAAAATCTCGAGTCTATAAAACATACCTAATATCGAAAGAGTCATAAAAGAAATGAAAACATTTTCCTCAAACCTCCCACCTGCGAATCTCGCCCCGACGGTTTACCGTAGTAGCAGAGTTTTTTTTTTTTTAAATTTAAAATAATAATGTCCGAATAATGCCCTTTTTCTGTGCAGGGTTATATAGTGTAACAAATGTTGAGGGCCTACATATGCAGCCAAAAAGTGTAAAGTATACTTCTGCTATCTGTTGATGTGTGTTACCCATATATAAAAACAAAAACACTCGCCACTAGGAATTTATAAAATCAAATATACAAATCTATTTTCACTTTTTTTCGACAATCGGTAGTTCGTGCCACTAAACTATATAACACGAAGTGGTCTTGGCGCCTTCATTACATTGTTATATTTTTCTAATGTCGATATCTTCATGACGGCGGCGGCGATAGTTTTGCACCAGCAAATAATATTATTGCAATATATATATATATATAAGATATAGGTATATACGTGCGTGTGCGCATTAAATTATGTATTATATACTATTATTATATTGCCTTCGTACGCGTTTATAAAATATATACGAACCTAATTGCTACATGTACGGTTATAAATGTAGTTTATTATTTCGTGTCCGCTTTAGTTATTCAAAGCGTATTACTCCAGTGGAAATGCATAGGAATGCGGTCCGACGCATTGGAAGCGAGAGATCTTTTGATACCGTTCGATCATTGTATATCTCTTGGAGAAGAAAAAAAACCCTATTAATTTTCTAATATCTCTTGTCTCCCTTTGTTTAAACGCGGGTGCATAATATATATGTATATATATATTTCTATAATACGAGTGCACACGCACACATACACGCCATGTATGCTTGCGTGTGTATATATAAGCCTATGTAGTTTATACGCGCACCTATACATACAAACGTATTTTATATATATAATATATATATATATATACCATAATATAATAATATGTAAAGTCTACGCACATATATATATATGAGTATGTGTGTGTGTGTGTGTGTGTGTGTGTGTGTGTGTGTGTGTGTGTGCGAGTGTGCGTACTGCATAATAGTGATACCCGGCGGTATAGGCGCATACTCGGAGTGAATATTGAATAGATAGCCATTTTTCACAACTCAAAACGTTCGTGGCGGGAAACGAGGCAAACATTTTTTACCCCTTTCTTGATTATTATTATATTATACGGCATAGTGCAGTTGTAGATTCTCTTACCTAGCTGAGTACAGTTCATAGGCACAATTCAAGTTTTTCGCTGAAAGTTGGGGATGGGGTATAAACTTTTTTTAAATCACTGGCCCTTTATCCAAAAAAGAAAATGTTATCAATAATCAATAAAAATTCAATCGATCATTTTTCATCCAAGAATTTACTATCTATATTACGTCAACTTAAATGTATGACCCTACATATTCACGAAATCGTTGAGTTGCCTACTATTACCTACACATTTATTGAATTCTATTTTTCAGCATAATTCAATAACGTCATATTAAATTATAGTAATTTGAGTTGATACACCAACAGATTTCTTATATAAATAATACACTTATTATGGGGTAAATCAATTGCCGGGGGGGGGGGGTAAACACCCTAAGCCCCCCTAGCTACGCCACTGGATACTTTTTTAAATAAGTTTCTATTAAATAGTATAAACTATCTCAGTATCCGTTTTTTAATGTTATTAGTATTGAACTTCTGACTATAAATTATCCCCCTGCATCGTCCAAATAAAACTGGACAAATTGTTAGTTTTAGAACTCAATTTTTTAATATTTGGTATTGTCCGGTGTAATTTGATTATTTGAACAAAGTGAGATGAGAGGTTGTTAGATTTTTGTCCCATATTTTGGCCAGAGCTTAAAACCAATCAACTTCTAAAAATTCCAAAAACCATCTAAAAATAACTTACAAATTGACCTATACAATATACATTTTTTCTGTGCTAAGTGTGAAAATATCCCCCAGTTGATTTGTGCCTTATATTCGAATCGATTAACTTAGAAATTCCAAAAATCGATTATTAACTATAGGTACCTATATATGAATTAAGCTCAACAATTTACGACTAGCCTGGTGTAATTTTGGTAAATGTCAAAAAGGTTACCTTGTCAAAAACAAAAACACAAACAAAACCAAAACAATGAAAATTTTTCAATTGATGATTAGCTGCGATAGTATTGACGTATTGTATATACAATTATTTTTCTCTCTTCATCAACAATATAGTACCTAGGTATAAACTGTAAATAATCGTGTATTATATCGACACCTAAACGGAACTGTCTGTATAGACCAATACATTTTTCTTACCCCGATAAAATGTTATAACAATATTAGAATCCTAAAATATACAATATGACGTATAAAAATAATATTTTTTATCCGATGGACACATTCAATCATTCCGTGTGCAGCGTTATTGTAATATTAAATAATAATAATATAAACGTTTGTTTCTATAATGATTCTTTTTGTAATACCTACAAGATAAAATAAATACGATAATATAGGATGTTGATCAGGGACTGGAACCTTACCGAAGAGAACCGGTTTCGGAACAGAAACTCTTTGAATATTGGGGAACCAAAACCTCACCAAAACCCTTATATAGATTAATTTTAATACCAGAACCTCACCGTAACCCTTGTTTAAATTAATTTAAAAACCGGAACCTTACCGGAACCGATTCTTTTACTTAACAAATTTTTTTACATAAGTATTAAACTAAAACAGGTAACAATTTTTTATTTTTTAAGAATCGAAATTAATAAACCTAAATTTTAGTCTTTCTAGGAACCGAATTGGAACCTACATTTTAGTTATTCTGGGAACCGAACAGAAATCGGAATCGTAAAAATCATCCAGCTTTCAGTCCCTGTTGTTGATGTTATGTTACCTTATCTAGCCAATATACATAATAATTCAGTTTAATGTCAGTTTGTATCATTGGTTGAAGTTAATATAACAAGATAAGTAAAATAATAAAACAATTGTATATTTTAATAACATTATTATTATTTAGATTTTATGCTGAACTATTATACCAACCAATGTCTGAATTAAATGAATAAATACAAATTAATTTGTTGTTGTTTAATAGGTAGTGATTATAATAATATTTTATTCATAATTCATACATGTTCTAAATTTAATTGTTGAGTTATTTTATCGAGCGATTCGACTTTGCGGCCTTGCGACTTGCTAACATATTTTCTGCGATGTAAGTAATATAATGCGCTGCTGTTATTCAAGAGGAAATGGCTGGTAATTCATAAAATCAATACATACGTGCTAATATAATATAACACATCATTATTGTATAATTCGTCATGATATAGACTAATAGAAATAAGTTATTTCTATTAGTTACTTCAAATAGGTAACTATAACTTGCCACAGTTTACATTTTATATATCTACCTAATATTATATTATCACGAGAACAGTGAAGATGATGATGTGCTATAAATATACCACGCTTTTAATAATTAACATCGACAAAATAAAAACATTAAACACACTGTTTCGATAAAAAAATAAACAATTTTAAACGTTTCAATTGGTAAGTGGTATTAATGAAAGTCCAATTAAACCAAACAACTATTACTCGACACTTATAGTTTAACCAAAGATAATTATACGGTGCAATTTTAAAATTGCCAATCATCTAAGACCCGTTTTTAGCAATAACAAACACGATGCGTGCGAGCACCATGAGGTCATCTGGATGTAAATTCGAAAAAACTTTACTTGAAAATTGTGTATTTTGGACCACCAACTGTGAAATTTAAAATAAAAATGTTCAACCCATAACACATGCATACCTATGCATAAACCATTTGGTTAATTATCCAGAAAAGCAACTGTTTGAAATAACACTGTGACGAATTTAAAAAAATAGTATGATAATTATTGAAGACCAGTTATTTTAATGCGTTTTTTAAGAATATTCAAATTTTTAAAAGCTGATGTTTATTGTTTTTCAATTATTTATTTAAATTCCAAACACAATATATAGGTACTCCTTTAAGAACAACCCTCTAGAAATGAACACAACAATTTTGATTTTACAACAATAGTTTTGAAATTATATTATAAATCTGAATCTTATAATTATTATATTCTGAAAGCTATACCTAAGTTATAATGATTTTTACATAACAATATCCATTAACGATAATATGTATAGTAGCTTAGTAAGTTAACCCTTCACCTAAAACAAGCTAAAACCACCTTACAATATCACATGACATCGTCTAAAATCATGGAAAATGTCGTCGATTTGGATATAGGTGTTCATATTTATGATATATAATGTACGTGTATGTACATGCCGTCGAATAGTCATTATATAATATACGAAATGTGCGGAATACAAACCTCATGCAGAGAATATACATCAGCACGGGTATGACTTAATAATATACCTACGACATTGCACGACGATGACAACGATTATGGTGATGGCGAAAATGATGATGACGATGGTGATGATGATGATATAATAGAAACGTCGTCTGCCGGACAGCGAGTCACTTTGAACAGGATATAATATGATATTAATATTAATATCCATATTATATATATATATATATATATGACTGCTACACATTATGATACCGGTTATTATACCAGAGTTACCGGGGCCGGCTGCTGCAGTTGCACACACACATATAATATATAAACTACTCGACGACACCATTGCTGCCACTGCGGTGGACGACATGACAATATTTGGCCACAATAACTCGCGCCACGGTGGCTCGTGATTTATTGAAACGATGCCATTATGACGGTGCGCGTTCCCGTTGGTTTTGTACACTGCAGTCCACGAAGGTATACACACACACACACACACACACACACACACACACACGCATTGTGTACGTGTATTATATATATATATATATTATATATAAATATATCGTAACAATGATATTAATATAATATTATTACCATTAACGTACGATTATTTCCCACGCAACGTTGATCGCTCCTCTCCGCGCACAGACGTGTATTATATATATTATATGTACCTACCTATATATAATATACAGCACGATAATATTATTATAATAAACTCATACCTATATACTATGGCGCGTACATATAGGTACCTTATACATTTCGTCGAGAATAACGCGTGGGGAGGTCTTAATATCTCAAAAAGGGTATCGCGACGACGATAATATACCGGTACGATAGGACGCCGCACACATTATATACAATAAACCTATAGGTACCATCATAATACAATAATATGCGGATTTTATTAGTTTACACGCATTTTTCTCATGGTGTGTGCGTGCGTCTACTGCGGCGAACGATATTCGATTTATTTCCCTTTCCCTCCGCGATCATCCCGATATACCTACGCATATTATAATACATCTGCACGCGTTATGCACCTTCGTGACAATGAATTATACTCGATATAGTTTACACTTTTACAGGTACTCTTTTTCACTATAACGTCTTACTCGCACACACATACACACACCCACACCGTATCAGTATGTGTGTGCCATACCAGATTCTGCGTGGCGACCGATATACTATAGAGGTATACCCTATATACAGCTGCAGATATAGTCGCTGTGTATATGTATATAGGACATGAATGCTGTAATATAACTAAGTGGCAGGCTTAGATCTGCTCTATATTTCCCCTCATAATATACGCCACGATTCGGACACATAATATATTATGATGGTGTGCTTTAGACATAAATAAAATTAAATAATGTTTGAAACACATTGCACGGAGTACGCGGACCGCGTTTTCTTGTTCGCAGGCCAACCGACAGACTTGGGCCGGGAGTGCAGGTGCAAAGTTATATATATTTATGGACGCCATCTAACTTTAACACCCCTGCTCGGTTATAAGGTTTGCAATAATTTATACGGGCAGACGCCAAAATAATATATGTTTTGAACGTTCTATACGTCATCGTGCGATGTATGACGTGACTGATCGTCGTTTATTAAGTGCGTATGTATCTATCGGCGACGGCAGCGTTCGCGTTCTTAATTATCATGTTTCCGTACAGTTACTCATTATAAGCTATAGACATAATGCAGGTGCATCGTTTTTCACGATGGCCACACCGCGAGTGAACGGCGCACCCATAATCTGTTTGACACGATTTCATAGTTCAAGACTATTATTATTATTATTATTATAATACTTGTACAGGAGTTTGAATTTCAGCGCGCGCGCAAGACGAGTTATTTCTGAAACAAAATCTATTTTTAACACATATATTTGATATTATAATTCATAATATTATACATGACATGTGTATATACTAAATGGCTAAAGGTGTAACAACCCCCGAGGGAATGGTCTTATACTCCCCGTCACACAGTGGTTATCAATGTGTATATACTATATATATATTGTGTATGTCACACTTTTTGGTGCAAGATACGCATATAATATAGGGAGTGGCGTTAGATTATCAATTTTTTTTAATTTTGAGCACTGCGATAAATTATTATCGTAGACGACAGATGATGCTATGCCAAGTTGTCGTAGTATATTGAGGTTTTGTTGTGAATAAAAAAAAAACCGAACTATTAATTTTAAAAATATATCACAATGTGCCCAGCGAATATATTTTCAATACCAACATACTGGGTAAGCTTCCAAGCCAAATCCTTGTCCATGTGTTTAACTGCGTTTAGTATATCCGTTATCATGAATTCGTGTCTGCTTAAACTGCTTAAAGGTTAGGGCATATCAGTACATTTTTTTCTCGTGAGAAAGTATTTTATTTTATTTCAAAAATTCTATAACATTTGTGAAACTATTGTGGTTTGTGGTGAATATTTGGTGTAAACTTTGAGTCTCCAGACCATACTGCAGTGTATATCCTATGGTTCTCAACGCGTAATTTGTATGGTGTCATCGTTTGCATAGACAAAGACTAAACAATACGTTAGACGTTATACACATACACCTGCAGATACTGTACAAACACTGTACACTGTATACCATTTAAACGTCATCGTTTAAGCGTCGTATAGCTTTCTCGATCCTCCCTACCGTTTAAAAGATCGAAAATTGGCCATTTACAGCCGCCGTGCCGCCGTAATTGTCGAGGTGTGCGCGAACGTGAAGTGCACTTGTGCCCAATGCAGATATACGTATAGGTACAGTATCACTGCCCGCCGGAGGTGTTGTAGTCTTACGATAATTTTGCATCCTCTCCACGTGCATTTAAAATAACACCTATAGATGAAACGGTATACTGGCTAATATTTATACACCCATAAGCGTAAATATGGTTAAAAATATGTGTTTAAGGGGGGGGGGGGGCTATAAATAAATAAGATAAAACGTAAAATACGTAAATTAATACGTATTGACAGAGGGTGCTAACTGCTAAGCCCCTACGCAATTTATGCTACCATCGTCACATCATGGTGGCCAATATACGCATCAACTAATATGAGCTAATCTCCTAATGTAAGTCATTATGGGTCCGAAGACATTCATCGTTTGAGAACAAAAAAAGTTTTAGTTTTTCCCACGTGGATATTAAACCAACGTAATATGCAATTACATATAGATACAGTAGCGGCTCCAGAGGGGGGGGGGGGGGGCTAGAGACCGCCAGCCAAGCTTTCTAAACAATTTTAAACTGTTAAAAACAAAATTACAAAACAAAAAATCATCGACATTGTCTGAAAATTATGACTTCCCCCCCCCCCCCCCCTTAACTATGTCTCCCCTGTATAGATATAATATTATTAATTATTATTTATTGTTGAATAAAAAAATGTAATAAATACTTGAGTAGGCGGTTAAACACGTGTCAATTATTAGTGTACGCGTGTGTGTTTGTGTGTACATATATTATAATATATTATGCTTACTGCAAATCAAAAACAATATTATATTATGATATACCTCGTCAAAACCAAACGCATTATATAATACTCATACAATCGTAATAACACTATACAGAATTAATCCACAAAGCGCATGAACTATTGTTTTGTATGTTAAATAGGCCAGGTAACTATTACTATCCACACGTTTATATTTTCTTAATATTAAGGTCATGCAAGAACTTATCCTAAATCCTAATACATTTATTGTTTCTTCACCGCTTTTGTACGTCTTCGTTAGATGTTTTCCTCGAGATTAAATGATTAACCTAGTCCTTAAACAAAATATAGGTCCCAATAATAATAAACTTATCAATAAGAACTATAACGTGATAAAGTGCATAATATAAATCGAGGATACCTCTTTTTCTTGGAATCAACATTTTAAAAATGTAAAAATATCCTTTATGTCAGAACTTTTTATTAAAAGTAAATAAAAAATATATACATTGAAATTGAGTAATTTTGCCAACTTTCAGTCAATATTTTCTTGAAATTAATGATTACGTTAGGTACCAAAATACAAAACCAGATCACGTTTGTTCAAGTCAAACTTGATCTTAAGTTCAACTGTTTTATAAAAATTATAAAAACATCCCTTAATTTACTTTGAGTGTATAATATAATCAACGAAATATTCAAAATATTGAAACAGAAACTCTTTCCTGGGCACAAAAATTATAACTTTATTTAACCAATATTAATGTCATGTACTGCTCCCAATCATACTATTAATAACCATATCATATAAAACATACATTTTATGCCATACAATCGCATGCCTAATGTTTGGCCACTGTCCACTTGTTTTGGGTAAAGAGTACAAAGGAACAGTTATAACAAAATATGAGACAATATTATAATACCACTACCTATTGAACAACAAAAATTAAGTTTTATTTATACATTTAATTCAGACATTGGTTGGTAAAGTTCAGCATAAAATCTAAATGATAATAATGTTATTAAAATAGACGTTTGTTTTATTATTCTGCAAATAAATTATTATTATGCTATTTAAAGTCATTACACGCATAAAATTATAATCTAGTGAATCAATTTTTATCATGAAAAATATTTTTTAATTAATTTATGCCCAGTCTGCCTATAATTTATAAAGTGGTAACTGCATTGCTAATATAATACCTAGTTTATAAATTACTAAGTAGTGGTATGTATGCTACAGTCAAACGTAATATATTATGATACGGTATCATATTACGTTGGTAAGGTGCTTATTTAAAACAATTTTGCTTTCAATAATTATTTAAATTATAAACAATAAATAAAAATGATGTAGCTACGTCATATTGTTGTATGTATATAAAGCGCAGCTGATAAATTAAAGGCAGTTATCTAGATGTAATACAAAATATAAACTTAGCATTTACTTTATAATGTATCTGTTTTATTTATTTTTTATTCATAATTTTATAAAATAATAATTAACATAATACATTGTATCAGTTTATACGATCTAAAATGATCATTACAATAACGCAGTGAAGCAGGTACATATAATTGCAACTATAAATGTAATGCAATTTGTAACCGATGTGAATGGAAATGATACAAATTAATGGTCATCATAAATATTTACAAATACGTTCAAAACATATCATTATATGGGTACCGCTGTAATCTGTATTACCTGTGTATTCAAAGTTGAAACAATGTAATATTGCTTAAACCGTACCTTGTATAGAAACTCTTGTAAAACAATCGTTTCTTTCCTATGGACATTATATTTGTAAATGCTTACATACAATTAATACTTTTCACCGTGCATATTATACCTTTGTATATTATCATATTAATGTTTAATTACATATTATTATTATAATTTCAAAAAATACGTTCAACTATCGATAATGATATTTTGCAATAGAATATTATATGAAAATTCAAACTCAAAAACATTTCACTTTACTTAGTATAATAATTAATATTATATTCTTTTAGAAATAAACAGTATTAAATAGTGCAATAAAAATAACGCACAGGTTGACCGAACGTGCACACTACCATTTCGTCCTTTTATTAAGAACTTGTTTGTATACTTTAGGTATGTTTATACTTATTTCTAATATTTAAGGAGTAAAGAGTTTATACTTATTTTTTTAAAGAAAATGTTGACTATTCAAAGTACCAACTATAGGTCCGATTTTCTACCTAACACAAATCTTAAAATTGGAAATTAAATCATTTTTTCTGCTTCGTAAGGTGATGACCAAGGCTAGGATTTGTATGCAACAGCATATTTTTTTTTACTCCATCCAAATACAGTTTTATTGAGTGATATCCACGATTTATATTATTCTGATAAAAATGGAAAATGGTAATTACTATTTTGATTTTGCATGTTTTTTAATATATTGAGCTTAATGCATATTATATTTGCATATCCAGTATGATTGTATTTATTGTGGTTATTATTATCTGGTGATAATTAAACTGATCAAAATTTATGACTTGATTTTTTGGTAAAGATAAATTTTTATTTTTATAAATATAATTCTATGGTACAATATGCGATAAAAAAGTGAATATGAACGTTTGACGTAGAAAGATGAATACAATTAATAAAAGTATGTAAATTGTAAGTATCAATATAAAATCCAAAATAAGACAACATTTGTCGGGTATTAGTATATTACACATAATACTAATCTTTTCTATGTCGTACAAAACGTTCATTGCCGTTTAAGACTGTTTTTCAGTGTGATTTTAGTAAAACGATTGTGATTTTTATTTTAAAAATTCCCAACATCAAAAATGAAAGTGCCAAAATACGACAATTTGTTGTAGAATTTTCAAGCGATGTTTTTAAAACCAACGGTAAAGTACTTGATTGTATAGTTTGTGATACGCCGGTACATGTTACGAAACGATTTCAAGTACTTCAGCATTTAAAATTTAATTACAAGTTTAAAAAAAAGTATAATGAATTAGCAGACAAATCAAAACCACCATTTATTAAAAATACATTTGAAAATAAAAATGAACAATCATCGTTTGCTCTTGGTTTATGTCAATCTACGGTTGAATCTGACATAGGTACCTCTATGCCTGAGTCTATGGAAATTAAACCATCCGTTGTTTAAAAGTTTTTTTAGAGAAATCTACTAAAAAATGTGTTCCCGATCAGTCATACAAATTACGTTAAAAATTAAAATACATATTTTTGTATTTATTCTAAGAAAAAAAAACTTATATTCCCTTGTTGTATAAACCATACAAATCCTAGTCCTGGCGGTGTTAACTATAATGATGGTCACAAAAAATATCGTTCATTAGGTAGGTATTGGAAAATCAATGCATTTACCGTTCCACTCTGATTCTAAAAAAACTTTATTATGTTGTTATTACTATCCATATATTGTTACTTTAATGTTAAACTAAAAAAGTTACTTTTACCAATTTTAGGTACAATAATAGTGACACGTTTCTTGTTTTATTTTTATTACTTTTCATTCCAACTAAAAGCTTACAAAATTATTTTATAGACCTGTCTGTGTACACGATAAGTAGTCGAAATAATGCTTCAGTTTTCAACTTTAGTCGATGGGAAAGTGAATATTGTTGATGCATCGGGCAGGTTAAATTCCCTATAGTTTTCAAAAGCGACAGGAAAAACCACATACAAATTAAGAAAAAACGGGAATTTTTACGCAAAATTGGTTTTCCACAAAATCGATTTTGGTTTTTGGTGTAACTAAAACAGATTAACACATGAAATTTTCACTGGTCATTTATATTTGCATTTTCTATACATGATAAAATTTTCAAAATATTTTGATTTGTTTTGAACTGTTTGGGAACATTTTCTATTTCCAATTTTATTAGTCTTTTTTTCTATGAATGTCAATAAAACTTTATTTGTTGGGTGAAAAAGCTTGAACATTTAATACAAGGATCCTACTATATTGTTACAATGACATTTGAAAAATATTAAAAATCCTTTGTCACAGTTATTTATATTTTATAAGCATTTAAAGTTCAAATCTTGACAAAATACGGAAAAATCACGAAAATTAGCAAATTATTTTAAGTTGTGATTTCATAAAAATTTTTCTTTTTAAATCTAACATTTTAAAATATAATACAAGATTCTTTGTACTATTTTGTAGTTAAAAATTTATAAAACGTTCAACTTTTTTAGCTAAAGATTGAAAATTTACAACAAGGTTCCACGTAAATAGGTAAATATATAATTTACTTTATTTACAATAATATCATCAAATATATTTAGTAATATCATAGACTGACTGACCACTCAGAATCGTTTTTCTTATACGATGATATTATATCATTTAATTCAAATTTAACACCATCGATTACAGTTACCCACTTGTAACCTATTGTACATCAGAGCGACATCCACTCACCCAATTTGTTTTTTTGATGTTTCAAAGATATTATCATAGTAGGTACGTTTTTTCTCGGCCTTCCCTAGTATATGATATACAAACATAGATACATATTATATCAGTAAGTACATTCGTAAGTAGGTAGGTATACGATCTACACGCGGCGTTTGTGTGCTTCAAGTGAGTTAATGTAGCCATCTCGTCAGCGTGCATCTATGCTCTCGCGGTCGTATTGAAACACTATATGCGCGCATTCGGGCTGTCCAAAAGGAAAACAGAGAACGTATTACACTACTATTATTATTATTATTATTCAAACAAACACGTGACAAGTGCACTCGTCTGTCTGTCTGTCTGTCTGTCTGTCTGTCCGTCCGTCCGTCCGTTGTCGAGCACCGCTATACCATAATAATATATTATAAGCGCGTCGTCCAATATAATATATATATATATTATATGTTATTATATATAGGTGATTGTGTATATTATATAGTAATAACACCGGTGCATCGGCGGCGGCGGCTGTTTACGATTACGACAACGACGACGACGACAACGAGGACGACGAGTGCATTTAACCGGGGTTTAGTGCGGTAACGAGTGGTTTGAAAATATTTGTCCAAAGCGTCGAATGGATATCAAATAAGACGTGTCGTCGTCATCGGAGGGTTTCTCCCCCTCCATTAGGTACATGTTCAATGCCGTGCTTCACCATTCATCGACTATTATTGTTCCTCGCTTGTATGGCAAAATGGAAATAGTTAACTTCTATGTACAAAATCAAGTATATAATTATATAAGCACACGTCATGAAGATAGTATTATATATTATTATATTATAAATATTTTATTATATATAGGTACCTACAATACGATATTTCTTCAGAGCTTGCATTTGAAAAAAAAATCCGTTTTATGTTATTTAAAATTAAAACGTTACACAATTTTTGCGTTTATCGTTATTTAGAATTAAAGCTTTATACAAGTTTTTCGTTTATCGTTGTTTAGAATAATGTTAATACCTATTGATATTATTAATAATAAGTAATAACTAATGCGGGCAGCTTAGGTGGCTGGATACGGAATACAATATAATCAATTTTAATGTCCGTATGCATGAAATAAATATTTCTACGAAACCAATATAACTTTTAAACAAATGGATTTTAAAATATTTCGTTTCGCGGTATTTTTCATTCAATGAAATTCTACAAATTACGTTTTGCGATATTTTTCGTTTAATGATATATTCTATAAATTACGCCGTTATGTTTTGTTTAATGATATATAATATATTTTTTTTAATCGTTATGTTTCGTTTTACGGTATTTAATTATTTTTGATTATCGCTTCCGTTATAATTACGTTTACAAATTTCAATCGTTTTTTGACAAATTTAACGTTATAATCGAATGTTATTATAACGTTTGCAAGCCCTATAGCTGCTAGAGATATTATTTAAAATATGTCTTTATTGTATATAATGTAATATTAAATTAATTTATACGAAAATAATATAAACAAAACAATTTATAATATTATTATAGTACCAAACTCTCAACTTATACTCATAATATTTTGTATACTTTTGGTTTATCGGATTTTAAGACTATACATAGTACGAGTATTTAATTGATATGTTATATACGTGCATAATATAGATTGTGAAATCCCAATGGCCCGTGGTACTGAGGGTATAAATAAATAAATATACCCTCACTTACGAACTTCCTTTAGATCCGGTAATTTTCGAAGGTTTGCAACTGCATTTGTAAAAAATCAATTATTTGTTTCTGTTTTTAAAATCACGCGTGAATAGTGAAAAATTGTAATACTGCAATTCAAACTATAGATAATTTAAACAGTGAAAATGTATTTTGATGTTTAACAATGTTTGCAGCAGACATTTAACGATGCTCACTAAAAAGAAATCTCAAAAACCCTGTGACTTAATTTATCAGTGTTAAGTATTATACATATGGACATTAGGAACTGTCCAAAATGTGTATAACTAAGCGTCCAGATGTCCCGATCGAAGTACAACGAGAGTTGTCTCGCGGTAAGTACATAATATAATATTATAAATCATTACCGGTTCCATATGTCTTATTTATACATAGGTATTTGATACATTTTTATGCACGAGGCTATTGTTTTTAAAATATAAACTGTTTTTATTAGTTTCTCGATAAGTTGTGCAGAGCTGAACATTTTTTTTTAAAATTAAGTAACTGCATCGGATCAAAACATTATATAATTCCACAAAAGGAATATAATATCTAATATATTATTTTATGTTTGAATTTTCACTCCAGTCTACGACTGTTTTGACTTTATTACGTGGCGTCCGTTAGATAGTTACTCATCGGTATGTGCACTGTTTCCGGAGTACTATATAGTCTTGTACACGAATTTATGTTTCTACAGAATAATATGGAATTCCATATATGGACGGTGCCAGCACAAAAGAGAATAAGTCCATTTTTACTATTTTTTTTTTTATTGAATATTCTCGTAGATTATTATGATCTACATCGATTGGCATTAAAAAATTAAACAAATTTTTTTTATAAAACCTATGAGTTAAAATGAATATAAGTTATCAGTCATTGTACAAATAGGATGTGTACATTTAGCTTTCTCAAAACAGTGTTTTTGAACTATTATTCCCTTTTGCGCGGGCACCGTCTATATTATTAATGTATACATATAGAACGCGTTAGGGATTTGGCGGGATTGTGCATATTATAATAATATACTTTAATATTATTTATAAAACATATTATTTTTAATGGTATTTATAATGTTTCAACGTGATTAAAAACACTAAGCTAACGGACACTGCGAAAAATATTGCAAATACTCGGAAGAGTGTTACAATAAAATAAAAACACGCTCGTAACCGCACGCGCGGCTAAATAATATAAAGGTACTCCATTGATCATTATAATATTATTCATGCTTGTTCGCATTCTCCATTATCTCTGCAAATTTTGTAAGCGTGCCTGTGTGTGAACGTCTGTCGTCTATATACGGCACCTATACCTATACAACAGTTCATTAATTCGATTAAACGTTCTATCATTATGATTATAATTTATGTCATTATTATTATACGAATAGATGACGTGTAGAACTATACTATAATTTATGCAATGGCGTACAAGTAAACAATACTAACTATCAATTTCGCAATAATCGTTGAGTAATAATATACTAGTGAACGTCCCTAAAATTGTATTTAATCTCTCTCTCACTCTCTCTCACTCCTTCTCTCACTCTCTCTCTCTCTCTCTCTCTCTCTACACCTTGCATTTTATATTTTAGTATCTTACAACCAAAATAATATGTAAGACACTAGGTGCGGAATGAAATCGTTAATTTGTTGTGTTCACCTCGAAACTAAGCTAAGTCGTACTACTATAATGGGTAACTTCTTATAATCGAATAATCTCATGTTAGTTATTTTTCTTACTCTCTTCATGTTATATGCTCATTGTGCTATTCTGTACAGATTGTATATTTCTCTTAAAAATAAAATGTTACTGTACTAAACAGAGTGTTTTGTAATTGAATACTTTTTATCAAATATTATGATGGCTATACATCGATATAGAATAGATCAACGCGTGGACGTATTAAATAACAAACAAACTGCGAATGCATTACAATTCTTAACAATTTGATATATTTTCATATCTTAGGTATTATTGTGTGTGTTGAAGTCTTGAATTGTATTTTAATTTGCATTAAATGTAGTCAGTGTGGTGAGCAAATTGGCGAATGCCTACTCCACAGATCTGAAATAATATGTTAAATTCTACATTAATTATTATAGTATTCAATTATATATTATGCAAAATTCAGCGTGCCACAGAAAGAACTGACTAATCACAATACTATTGTTATAACCAATTTTTTAATTTTTTTTTTCTTTTATTTATTTTATAAACTCTTGCGCTATATTTATAATGTACATTATTCATTTTTATTTCTTGAAACTGATAGTTAACATTATTACATTTGATTCAAATTTTTTTAGAAAATTTAAAATACTTAACCAATTTGTAAATCTGATTATAAGAGCAATTTTGAGCGTAAACACATTTATCCAAGTCAAGTAGTTTATTTTTTAGAATTTTTTTAAATGTTAGTATTTTTTGGAGTAAATTAACTTAAAACGAATAACTTTTTTCAAAATATTATTTTTGGGAATTTCCTGACATGATGAGTAATGAGTATATTTCTTAAATTATCTATTATTAATATAATTTTCACAATTTGTGTCATACAAGCAACTAGCAACATTTTTTTTTTTGTTACACCCTGTATACACCCTGTTACGACCCCACCTAACCTAACCTATAGTAAATAGGTATTAAAATATAAAAAGTTAAACTATTATAAAAAATAACATGCATCACTTATGATGGTAATTGAAAAATATAATTTACATCATATATTTCAAAAACTATTACTACAAACATACTATAACAAGATAATATAATTATCTAATTACCCACTTAAAACCTTTCGAGTGGATATACAATATACTTAAAGCTGTTGCGAGTACGAAATTGTTTTTTAAAATACTCAAAAATGAAAACGCATCGGTACGTTATGTACATATAGGAAGTCACTTTTTCGGCTTATTTGACGGTGTGACAGTTTATTTGATGTTTCCTTCCAATATTAGGAGAAAAATCATGCTAAGTAAACCGACACTAAGTGACTATCCCATCACGAGATTCTTGGTCTCGTTAATATTATTTATGTATATAAGATTTTACTACTTTGATTCTATTTACAGTGTATGTGACTAAGTACATATCAAACATTCGGATGAAAAAGATAATATTATATAAAGATACGTCAACGAGAGATCAATATTTTTTTTCCAAAACGGAATGAGGCGTTTATTAGCTACCCATATATTGTATAAAATAATGTATACCTATAAACATAATTATATATGCTGTATAGGTATCATTTCGTAGGTTTCGTGCGTATTGTGTGAAAAGAAAAATTGTCAGATTTAAATTTGTCAGCGATTGAACCAAAAATCCGTTTTCCTGTTTTCGACATCCGATTCTAACCGATACTAAAATGCGTAATTTGTTTTCATGACGATTATTATTAAAACATCCGAATGCCGTTGAGGTGCATCTTCGGTCAAACTGGATTTCGTTTTCGTTTGAGAGCTAGTTTGACGATGTGCTGAGAATAATAATATTATTATATTGTTATAATCCGGCGAATGATCCAAAGAGATATATATCCGCGACACGAAATCATATTATTATCATAACCGACGACGAGCCACCTTAACCCGGCGTTCCGTTCTCAAGGACAATTATTATTTTTATTAAATCACCGTCCGTGGCAAAATAATAAAATATTGCACCTCCGATGGTATATTATAATATATAATAATAATATCACGGCATAATATGGTCCGGTGATTTTCGTCGCCACCTCCGCACGCCACAGTAACTATTCTTTAATTTTTTTTTTTTAGGCGTTTGAAGCGATTATTATATTATATTATACGTCGTAGGTATATAAGTGTGTATATACTCGTTATTCAATCGCACTTCGTGTTATTAAATATCACGGTATTTTTCTTTTACTTTTATTATTATTTTTTTCTCCTTGCTATATATACATCCATAACCACCCAAAGAGATTGTGATCTCGCGCCGAGTTATTATTATATTATGCTCTCTTAATTGTCGAGAGGATTTATTTTCGACGGAATAAAAATATGGGTAATAGTTTTACATATTTTATACGGTAAACGTGTATTTTAGTCGGTAAAAGGACCACATGCAAGCAGCGCTCGCACGCATTAGTCTTTCGGCGTTAATTTCGTATGTACAAATATACTTATGTTTATAGGTAGGTACCGTAAACTACCTATACATAATGTGATATTTGGTATTCTCACTCAGCTGTGGTGAACTCACGTACCTAAACAATAAATCGTGCAGATCTGCCCCCCTCCTCTTCTTCTCTATAAAGTATACGTATTAGTGTGACGTTTCAAATATATAAAGATTATTTGACCAATCATTTTTTATTACATAATTAGTACATAATTTCGTTTCCTGCGCCGTATTGTATATTATATTATAAAATTAGTAAACAAACTGATGCTTTTTCAATATTTGATGAAATAGTTGGTTTATTGATCATTATTGATAGTTGATATACTATATAGGTAAATAATATATATATATATGTATTGTACATTTGTACTGTTGTGTAAATATATAAACATAAAATGTATTACAGTAAAGTGTGCTTGAGGCTTGAGAGCGACTTTTGAGTTTTGACCTACCGAAGAGGACATTTTGACGTTTTAGATCCAAATGTTACACGGTTTAGTATCAACCGTTTACTGCAAATGGATCGTTTTGTAATAGTTTTGCACTAAAACAACGAGGGAACCGTATTCGACAATATTGAGATACAAACCGTTTTTTATAATACATAGTTTTCTATTTTATAACTATTAACGTTTAGTAATGTATAACCAGGACCGTGAAAAATTGTAATGCACTAAAACACTAAGAAATATGTACAGGTACTCTTAAACACTTAATAGTTTGAAAAAAAAAATAGGGAAACACGCACTATAAATATACGTTTATGACTTGAAAAAATTAAAAATATAGGTATTTTAAAAAATAGGCAAATGGTGTCGGGCAAATATATCAGAAAATAATAAAAATGTGCTGATGAGATAAAATAAATTAGTTAAGCTTTATAAAGAAAAGAATTTTTGAAAGAATTTATAAAAAATAGATGATCTATGTAAACTTTTTTAATTGAAGTAGGTACTTAATACTTATATATGATTATACCTACAAAACCATAAATGCTTTCTGTAAATATGCAATAAAGCCGTGATGTGCATTTATACACTATAACGTATACACGTCATAATATTATAATAGAAAAAAAAATGCCATCAATAAATTTTTGATCACACTTACTTTAAATTCATCGAGCAAATAGTCGTTGAATTCAATTCTAGTAATAATTCTATATTGAATCAAATTATTCATTAAATTACATCTCTCCGTATACCTCTAAACAACGTTATTTATTTTGGGCATTATATTTTTGTATGTGAACAATAATGTTTTTATTATTGTTTATTATTATTTACTCGGCTGAGCCGAAATGTTTAATCGAAAAACAACATTTTGACCTCGCAGAAATATTTTGTTTGTTTATGGGGCAATTTTACAAGTGCTGGTTTTTCGAGCCATATTATTCTAATAACTTACTGTTATAGCATATTAAGATGAATCTTCAGATTATACTTTTTTTACCTTGAAAATATATTATGTCTGTTTTATGAAATGTACAACGACACTATACGTACCTACATAATATTATTATAGGTCTCACTCTACATAATTTATATGGGGACCTATATACATACATATTATACTTGCATATAGATAGATATACAAACATACGAAAATCGCAACGTTTGAAGTGTGGGTTAGTATAATATATAATAATATTATATACACGTGGTAACATATTATAGTCAGTTATCTTCGTGTCGACGATAGATATTCACACTAAATTAGGTACCTACCTACTTGTTTGAATTTGTGATGTAGCCGCGCGGCCACGGCGTATATACTTGAAAATTACGCTGCTCGTGTACATAATATATATATATGATAATAATGATAGTAAAAATAATAATAATAATAATAATATTATATTATTGTACACGACACCGTCACAAAGAAGCGAAACTAATGGTGTTCCAAAGTTAACCTGTTCTATGGGTTTAATGCAATTATGATACGGTCTTTCAAACTGACCCGCTTTAATGTAGTGACAAACCAGCAATTAGATTATGATTACCCGCTTAAATGATGTAAACGCATTATGCCGAACGGACAACCTAACCACGGTGAATCGTATACCTATATACAGTATACGTCATATTTCATATACATACATACACATGCATTCATATATTATATTATTATATTTATATATTATGTATATATTGTATAGGTAGGTTACCATAATACGATCGCTGTTAGACCGTTCGTCGGCGATTTTATAATAAATATTATATAATAATAATATAATTATTACTAAACATTTTACCGAGGGGCAACCACCCACGTTACGGAATTTCGGAGGAAACGACGTCAGTAATCATTTAATATTGAATTGGCTCTACATAATATAATATCGAAATAGGTGTAGGACGCAGGTATATTCATATTATTGTGGTACAGTACCACAACTTATAGCCATTTGAGCACACCGCCAATCCAAATGACAATGGGTGTCTATAGGTAGGTACGTGCGAGATTACCTTTCTTTCTTCTTACTTTCTTTGTACCTCCCCGAAGCAACGCAATATACAATAATTATTTGTGTGCACGGATGACAAGTGTAACGACGACGGCACGGGCGTACCGATCAAAAGCCGTCCTCGAAAACATTTCACACCTCCATCACGACAAAGCAGTCCTTATCCACTATACATCACGTAGCATTACTCTGTATAATAATATGATATAATAGTGTTTCGTATAACGCAGGGATTGGGATTTTCTGTTACGTTTCGCACCGACAAGAGTCCGTTCTAAATAATACCCAACATAATATTATGATATCTTAGGCACCATATTGTGCGCGATTAAAGATTTCGGTCAGTATATTACAACACTGACAAATAAAATACACTCGCGGGCACCGAGTGCAGGCGAGTGCCTATTGAAAGAATTTTCTTTTTTCATGCGTTCAAGTTCGTCTTGTTTTAATTATCATTTTCCTGGACGACCTTTGACTTTTGTCTTTGTAACCACGCGGTGCCTATATATTATTACGATTTATGAATGTACTCGGTTTTATATAGAGGTACGTATTTTAATGTTATGTGTACCACGGCGTATCACTAAACAATAATCATATTGGTATACCTCCACATTATATTGTACGAGTATCACTATATAGTTAGGTATACCAAAGTTATTTTTGAAAAGTAAACACCGTGTCATTGTGTCGTTTGCCGCTGACTATACAGATGGTATAATAATCGTTTTTTATCATTTCTACCACTAATATAAAATATACTATAGTAGGCACATTTGATGTTTTTGTTTTGGTCGGTTTTTTATGAAGACGAAAAACTCAAAATATATAATCAATTCCTACCAGTTTAAATGTATGTCATACTGCATTATATTGGAATCGGATATAAATACAATGATATTAACATTTTAAACGTTTATTATGATTTTATTCGATTATGGATACGTCAAACTGTCAAAGTATTAAGTAATAACTTTCACGAGTTTTTTCTTTTCTCCTCGTTTTACGGTATTTTCAATTTATTTGTTAGGGCCTGCAAATATTGTAATAGAACACTGACATCCGATTATTAAATACTAGAAAATAAAAATAATACTTACCTGGACGGCGACAAACTAATATGCTCTCTACTCTCAGCTAGTTCTAACAATCTACATGGTTACATAATATCATAAATTGAATAATATTCTCATGCCTATACAGGCAACAATACTGTGTTGAATGATATTACTAAAATACTATTGAATTATGTGCCTAATCGAAAAATACATAATATGTAGGTAGGTACTATTATAATATAAAGTTATCGAAAAAGTAATATTATATATACCGTGTGTCCACGAAAACTCTAAAACTGCATACATTACTCCAGTACCCTACACACATTTTAGAATTATATTTGCGAGGGATTGATGATCCAATAGTCTAGTTTCAGAGTTAAAAAATATATAAAGGGTACTGCGTAATATGGGTGGTTATTAATTATACAGTGTAGGTACCCTGTTTTCCGCAGACACAGTATAATATTATAGATAATATTATTATCACCATGAATCATATACCAATACATTACTAGATCGGTCTGTAATGAATTTCAGTGTAACATGATAATATTATTATGATTTATTATAATATTATACTGTTTTTCTCTCGTTTGTTCGTCGCCTTGGCCACATAATAATAATATGTAAACGATACACGCATGTGTATAATAATATGTTAGTACAACTTATAATTTCATATAATAAGACAGAGTTATTTTGTACTGTGAAGCAATTTTACGATTGCAAAAATGTTATCAATGAGATATATACACGTATATGTATACTCGTAAAAATAAAATGTTAGATGTTTTTTTTTTCCTTTTATCAATACACATGTTTTGTTAATGAAATGACAACTATTTTTCTATGCAAATACCTGACGTTATATTATGGTATGCGCCAGCATATTTTTCTGAAAGGCATCCGTTCGTTTTGATTACTAAGTATTATATTCGTAATTTTTTTTTTATTATTTCGTCTGCAAATTGTTATAGGATAAAATGAAACACTACCTAAAAACTGATAAAATACCTCGACGGAAAAAACTTTAAAACGTATTTTTCTTGGAGACGGACAAGCTAATGTCAAATTTTAAGTAAAAAAAACTAAAAAAAAAATAATCTTTTAATTCTAAAGATGAATAATATGTAGGTCGTTAGTGATCAGCGTCTGACTGACGACCTCAGCATAACTCTTATAATATTATAATCTCCACGACTGTCCATAATTGGATGTAAACAATACTATATATTTTCAAATCATAATTTCCTAATATAATAAATGCTGTAATATCCATATATAAAAGACGCATGGAATACGTGCTGCGGCGTTTCCGATAATGTGGGATGACCGGTGTCTATTATCATCTCATAAAATGTATTATAGGTATATAATATAATACATATAGACATATTTTGTTGTCTCCGTCTTACATGCGCGTAACATAGAAAATGTACACTCAGCAGAGTTTAATTTCGTTAATTTCAAAATTACAGTGAATCGACCTATTATGAAACATAATGGTAAGAACATTACCTGTGTTTTTATATATTTTTTTATTATAATTCAGTTCATCAGTAAGTAATGAGCATTTTTAATCAATAAAGTTTGACTGTGATGGGTCACCACAGCTGATACATATGGGAGGACCTTCTCTTTTCGCTAAGTGTTGGTGTGTGAGGCACGTATGTCCTATTGATGGAGGTCTAGTGTTTTCTTGTTATGTTGTCGGGTAATGGCCTAGGATGGGGAGTTGGTTATCTTAATGATATTATCTTTCATGCGTATGTGATCCATAAATTCACTGTCCGTTTCATATTAGGAAAAATTAACCACACACAATTATTATTATCGTTATTGACTCGTGCAGGGCCGATGACGATATTATATCGAAGTTGCACCTAAAACCATTTTCGACTCGTTTAGTTTGTTCGCGTGCGTATAACATAATATTATTATATTGTTATACATTACAATATTATATTTTTGTCATACGACGTAACAACAACAATAATATAAGACTTATGTATACAATCATTATTGAGTTGTACGTATTATAATAATATACCAATGGTTGTGTACAGTTGAAAAGGCGTGTTAAACGGTTTTTGTGTATATTTTATTGTATACCTATTGAAATTATATATAGTTAGGTCATCGGCACCCGAGAAGTGCAGTGCTTATAATATATATTATAATGTATATAGTTGTATCCGATCGCGTCTCAACTCTCAGGTATTTCGACTACAGTTGTAATAATAATAATTATTATTATTACAACTTTATTATTATTATTACTATTGTTATTATTATTATTGTTAGTATTATTATTATTATATTGTCCGTCATACATCGCCATCATTGGTATGAAAAAAAATATGACAATGACGAACGGAAATTTTTTTTTTCATGAGAAACTCTCATAATATTATCGGCAACGCCCTCGGCGGATGGACGAATTTCCATTATGAGAAATCGACCACACCACCATATAGGTAGTAGCTTAGTGTTATTATTAACGCGAGAAAATATCGAAACGGCTATAATATAATATGTTATTATATAAATATACCTATCTACTACTTACTCCTCGTATATAATGGCGTGTGTGTACTTCAGACGTCACTTGTGGGTATACCCTTCTTGACCCTAAATATACGCTTCGATAGTTTAACTAGATGGTTTTTATTTTTTTTTCTCCTTAAAATGTGTCCTCTAAAAGGACATAATATTCGCATTGTAATCATAACATTGTATGGACGGCCGACAATATCCCTTGCTGTAAACCGTGCTATAGTAATATTATAGTACACCCGCGGACAATGAAATTCCGCACTCTTGAATATTATAATAATTCGCACTGCAGCAGTATAACGCCACGATAAGACCACGATATGTCTACACATGATGCATGCTTATAATATAATATAGTATAAATAAGTACACAATATATAACTAATACGAATTAAAAAATATTGTTTTTGCATAATATTATGATATTGCGTATCGGCGGTTCGGTTACCGCGGACTACCGTTATAGTGCAAATATTAACTAAGCATTGTAATAATAATAATAATAATATGACGGTGATCAGTTATTGCGTATACCATTTAAACTTAATACCGTATAATATTATAGGTATGGCATATATTATAATACCTACCTATATAAATATAATATTATAGTTAAATATAATTTTATAATGCCAGAGAAAAAAAAAGTAGTCGTCTATTATAAGTAATAAGTAATAACTAATAAGTACCCACCTATATGGAAAAAAAATAAGTATTATGTCATTCCATTAAACGGGGTAATTATTAACAGATGAAAAAAGCAGATTAAAATTAAATCCGTCGTTTAGAGAAAAAAATTCAATCATTTTTTAACACGAAATGTGTTATATTTCCAGTATAAACTCCGTAAATGAGACTCGTCGTACTCAAAAACCTGTTCAGTATTTAGTACCGGCCTGCATTCATTGAAGTGTAATTAATAGACTTTATTCCAATGATTTAAACATCAAGTATTTTCAGAAAATTCCATGTAATTAACATTATCGGATTAATGTTACAAACATAATCAGACTGTATAAACTGGATTTATCATCCTGGGATGGACCCGCGGGGACATAGGTACCTGCCTAATATACGAAAACCGGGCTCAACTCAGTCAAAAATCACTAATTTTTTTTTTCTCCCTTTTCCACAATAATTTATACACCTATATAGGTAATAATATGGAAGTCGACTGTTGTGTAAATCGATGAATAACTTAAATTGTCCATGTTGCTTAAGAATAAACTCTACGTTCGAATAAGTGGCATTATTTAATCCAGGTCATAAATATGCGTAAATAATTTTTATTTTTCCCACTGAACCGTACTAATATAGTAACACGCATATTATAATGTATACGAAATTAAATATTTATTCTATTATAATATGTTATATTATATTTCGTGCGGACCCGTTTATACAATAACTCGTGAGTGTGCGTGTTATTTTAATGTAAGTGGCTTAAACGATTCACTTTATAAGACACATTTTTATTAATCGTAAATATTGGTATTAATTTCGATTTGGTGGTCGTCACTCGTATCTCGTTTCTAAATGATGGCATATACGCTGCAGGGAGCGGAAAAATAACCGTCGTATGTACATTTCAATTAGCATTATGGTCCCGTGTGATTTTCAGTATACTGAATGGGAATTTCGTAATAAAAATTTGTACGTAACACCACGGCGGAAGTATGCCGCGTAATGCCATCATTCGTTTTGTATAAATTTCAACTAAAGGTATTTTAAAAACAAAAAATTCTAAGCGTTTTCGTTGACTTACAGGTATTTTATAGGTATTAACGAAAATATATTTTCTACCGTCTTACCATCATCGACAAAGGTTGAATGGTGGCATATTATATCATTAAGAACTTTGCTTGTTATTTTTGTCCGTTTTGCGTGTAATCGCCTAATCAGCGAACGTTACAATATCGATTATCGACTGATGCGACTGATGTCTGTGTTCGCTCATCTAAGTTTAAAATATTTTCATACGATTGTATTGAAAGACAAAAGATCCTAAACACAACATAACTGTTTATACCTTTTAACACGTATATTTAGTGTGCCTATGTAAGTATCACTAATTGTACTGCATTGTAGATCTGTAAATAAATTATAATAATATATACCTGGTCTTAAGACGGTGTACCTATATTTTGTACCTATGTAGAATAATAAATCCATTTTTACGGAAAATGTAATTTTACAATATGATATACCACACTATACGCATTGCGAAGTTATATCCGAGACCAAAGAATATTTACGTTGCATCTCGAAATGTATTGCAATGAAATCGATTGTTTTTTTTCATGTCTATAAAAAATATTATTTGAAAAAAGTATATGCACTTGTAACATTAATATATATACCTAAAACGTCCGAAAACCTTATACGGAAATCATTCGTCATATAGTTGGTATACCGTTATTCCATATAGATATGGGTATATATTAATAACATATTATAATGACGTCGTGCAGCATATTATATGTTTTACATTTTCCGATAATTCTGGGCTATTTTCTAAACTGAAATATTATTAATATTAATCTATCTATACATATATAATATATATATAGTTATCTGTTTGAAAAATACTCGTTTTCAGGTATATGGAATCGTTTTAAACTGTCAAAATAATTATTGAAGTGACTACTTTTTTTGAAAATATAGTTAGGTACAAAATATTATGTACAATGTACCTACAGGAAATTATAAGCATATAGAAATACGATTTTATTTGTTCTAAATTATACTGTAATACAATTTAATTTGCAGGGATGTTGTATAGTGTAAATAATAAATAGGTAATCTGCAAGTATTTATTTGTTATAAAATACTGTCCTTCTCTATACTTGCCGGAAAAAAACTTAAAATATGAATATAAGATTCATCGGTCGAAATTACCACAATGTTTACACATTAAAAATATTTTCGGATAAAACGGTAAACACAGTACAAAAGCACCCTCGTGAATCGTGATTATTTCAGCTAACTTGCACATCAGAACCGTATCGTTCTACAATATTTGACTGCTCGCAAGTAAATACCTATAAACAATTGAAACTAGTTTTAATTTTGGACTTTCGGTGACTTTCTTGCAATCTAATATTGAGACAGTAATCATAATTATGTACACAGACAAACAGTCACCGATCTTCCGGAAGAACAAGTACCTTTATAAAAGCGTTTGAAAGTCAAAAAATATAATGTGGTATAATTTATTCAGAATTTAAAATCCCGCACTCTTAAGATTGTTGAATATTTTTTTTGAAACAGCATCTACGTACTTACATAATATTTACTGGAACAATATTCTGTCCAAAGGTTGGCGAACGATCATAAGAAATAGATTAAAATACGACCACAAAAACGAACAGAAATTGAGTACTGGATCCACTAACACATGGTCGTCGCTAAACGAAAATGTTGACCGGAAGAACAGTATTCTAATTTCTAACTCATAAGTGTACAAACAACTGTGAAACGCGGCACTAAAGCGGTTGTGATTAAACTTTTGAAGGGTCACTTAAAGTTTTATTTGCAATGATCATTCTACATACATAAATATTATAAATTTTTATTGATGCAGGTAAATCAGAAACAGTTTAGTTACAGAACAACTAACCAAAAACATAAAAAATATTTTTTATAGAGGTACAGTGTACTTGGGGGCGTCCACCCTCTCTCAACCCCTCCCCCCCCAACGGTCATCCACTATAAATTTGTAGACGCTCCTGCCGTAGTGTTCATTTCCGCAAAACCCGCCGATTTCGCTCAACAAATTACGGGTCTCCTTAATAATCGTATAAGTGCGCAGATCGCTAACGATGATGATGATGATGATGATGGTGATATTATAGTCGTTAAACTTCATTGTGTAGTAATATTATTGTACACTTTACATTATATTATTATACGATAGGGGAATGGAGGTGGTGGTGGTGAGGGACATAAGCACACGACAAATCGAGTGAACGACCATCCGCTGTCGTGAGTGTTATTGTGGGTGCGTAAAACGCCCAAAAATAAAAACCACGCGGGCCCCGTCGTCAGAGTTAATTGCTCCGCGCCAGATGTCCGCGACCGCGCGCGCTATAGAGAGACACGAGTATTATGTCATTATCATATACATATATATATATATATATATCATATGCATATTTTATATATTATATATATGTATACCGTATACATATATACCTATTTATATATATATATATAAACATTTATATATTATATATATATTGTATACGTATATTACGGCGCCGCGTGGATATCTGCCGCCTCGGACGCGAATGATTTGTGTCGACGCTCGCGCTAAACCAATTAGCACCCGCCGCCACCGCCGCCGCAGAGTCCTTATTTTTAATGGACGAGTCGCGTTAAAAACGAAACGCCACCGCCGCTGCCCGGACGGTCAATTATAGTTTTTATGGGCTCTATTTGTCGCCCGCCCGCACGCGTACAATAATAACGGTAACATAATAATACATAAATGTAAAATAAGTAATAACATCATAATACAACGATATTTTCAATGAAGCCATAAATTAGTTTGACATTCCGGACGGTTTAGGTATTATATGAAGCAATTGCAGGTTCATTTTCAAACCCCCTCAACATTAAATATAATTAAAAATTATGTACCTACTTTGTTAAAAAAATTGAATATTTATGTAAGCTAATATAGCAAAGTAACCTTTGTAGTTGATGTTAAAAATAAAAGATAAACGCACAAATATTATAGCAAATTGTACGTTAGCAATAATCTATTTTATTTAAGTAAGTTATGATAATTTTAGATGAACACAAATTGTACAAGTTCAATAACTTGCTTCTTAGTATAAATATATTATCCGATATTCCTTTGTGCCCTAGATTATCTTAACTTTACATTTTATAACAGGTCAATTCACTATTTCACTCTAATTTTAGAATTTACAGAGTATAATGCATTATTGTGAACCTGAAATTGGCCATGTCGTACGTTTGTAAGACGGAGACAACACGTGCGGATGAGGAGTCTTCTTAAGGGGAACAGTGTCAAATTTTCAAAATTTTCACAATTCTATAAAAAATTTGAAAATTATATTTTAATTATTGCCACCTTAATTGTAATACTTTTCCACTAATCTACTGCCCGATGCCTATTTAAGTGGGATCGGTATACGGTGTGGTATATTAACAAAAATTACTTCCCTTGAAAAACTGTCAGGCCTCGTAGAATTGTCGAATTTTCATATTATACTGTTTTTTTTAAGTGCTGAAACATATTCCTGGCATTATTATGAGAATAAAAACAATTTTTTTTGGATGAGTTTTAAGTTAAAATATTAATGTATATCAGCGATCCAAAAGATAATGGTTTAAAATAAAATTGAAGTCAATTCCAACAATGAATGAAATAATAGTGTATTTTCAGTAATTATAAAGTGTACTAAAGTCGTATAATATGTGTATATGTGGCTGAGTGATGTGAAGGTGCTCTGCGCTCATTATTTAATACTTGGATCATATAGCTTGTTATAACTATATTAGATTTGTTAAACAACTTATAAATTATATGTAAATATGTTACATATTTTCTTTGTTTCATACAATAAACCAACTTTTAAAAATATTCACTTAGAAGTTGACGACTATAAACTTTAAGGTATAATAAACATTTTATTTTTATTTTTCATCAAAATGAAATATTTCAAGAAAATAAATTTCATGAAATTTAAAAACCCTAAGTATATTTAATAATGACGTCTATTTTTACAATAATATGGGGAATTTCAAGGATTTTTGTATGTTATGTATAACCGAATTCATCCCCTAGCGACCAAGAAAAATAGTCTTCCGGGCACTTGTTATTAATTGTTCACGTTATTTTTTAATTAATCTCTTGGGGGAAATGTTTATATATTTTTCTTCGAACCCGAATCAACCGAAACTTGTTGTATACCACAGTTTATTACTATATTATACACTGCACTATATTATGTACACACGTTTGGGTATATATTATTCTCTCTACGCATGTGTTTGTACCGTCGAGTGATGACGGTCTTTGGTTCCATTGTTTACGCTTCGCTCGTCTATTAGTCTTTTAAGTATTCCCGCGCGTTCGGTCTCTAAGGATATATTATGGTCTATTTTGAGTGGTAACGCGGTCGTCGCGAGGTAACGACACGCCACCGAATTATCCTTCTCGCGTTAATACGATGATTGTCGAGCGCCAGTTTTCTGATGTAAAATTGAATTCGTTCCAAGACTATAATATAGAATGAAAAAAAAACGGTTTACTGTCGCGATTTCGTTGGGTTGATTGTATACACACTACGCGGTGCACTTTTATTAGTTTTGTTGATACATAAAACTACAGATAATTGTGTATAAGACTATTGGTACCTCTTAATTTAGCCGTAATTCGTAAGATTAATATTCTCATTAATAAAAAAAAAAAAATTAATAAAATATAATAGGTCGGAAAAATCTAAAGTTTCTTAAAACGTATAACTAATAGCAAATCGTTTGGATTTTATGTAGACTATTTACTAGTTTATAATAGAAATAAACAACTGCATGCGCGGTTCGCACATCTTTTTGTATCTGGATCGAGATACGTTTTCAAATTATTTTTTAAAAATTGCTTCGTTTATCTGTATCTATAAATTATTACATTATTCGTAAAATGTAGATATTAATTCTTATTATTTAACTTAATTTTATATACTATACACATAATATTACACCTATATAGTAAATCAAAAGAAATACATCGTCTTACAGATGAAACATTAAGTTAGCTACTTCGTGTTTCCACTTCAGAAATAGAAGTTGATTTTACCGCGTTACCATTCGCAGCCATCATACACCCAACAAACTCACACAAAACAAATAAATTATAAAAAATAAATGCTAATTATTGATAATAACCTATTTTCGCATTTTAGCCCATTAGATTTTAAAAGTTTTCGAGTTGCCCGTTTCTGTTACGCATGATATGGATTATAGGATAATTGAATAAGCTATATCTTGCTTTAATTTAAATTAACGGTGTAACAATAACAGTAATGAGAGTCATTACGTCACACCAACTTTGAAACAAGACATAACCCTACGGATATAATATCGACTATACATATTATACTATATTTGTATAAATATTGTGCGGTTAGTTGCCTATTATAATTTTGAAATGGTTGGGACTGTTTTGTGTTTGGATGATCCGTATATAAACACGGTTTTCTCTCACTGCTTATGTGCTTTTAACATTATAAATTATTATACATATTTTTTTATTACGTGTGACTTTGACAATGAGATCCCATGACACTCGAGTGCATCTGTCGCGGGGTTCTGCCTACACTTGAAGATGACTACCACCGAAAGCACCGTGGAAAACAAGTGCTGCACGACGACGAAATAGCGTCTGAGTGAAACACGCCAAGGGGACGCAATAATAATCCATTTGAATCATGCTCGGCATTTTCCAGCAAAGTGTGAGCTTGTGTGTTTGATAGTCGTAAAATATATATATATATATATAAACGCGTTTCGTCCTATACGCCTATAAAGCTAATAAAAAAATATTATTTTACAATTCAATATGCGTTTGGGTATACCGCCATACTTCCGGGACGTATCGTAATCGTTTTGTATTACAACGACAAGGCCGCAGCAGATCACTCGCACGTGCGATGGACGCATCAAAGGGCTATTTTACAAGTCGATATTGTCATATTAGGTATATTGTTAAATATTATTGTTACGATTGAGCAAATGGCGGTTCTGTAGACGTATGTCGTTTCTCCAAAATGAATCGGCAGCGTGCTGTTTCGTTCGTATTACGGGGTATAATATTAATGAGCTCTATAACGGATACGGGGTGATTAATGTATTCAATAATGATAATCTTCGTGTACAATATTTTATTTCATACAATAATGTTATATATGATTTCTTTTGATATATTATGTTGTGCGCAGGATGGGAGCAAATCAATTACCGAGCTACTTCGTACGTGTAAAACAACTGCTTATATTATACTGTACGCCGATATAAATAATAAAATATATTACGATATTACGCTATCTATTACCCGCGGCATGTAGGTATATAACAATATTACGTGGAACTGCGTATAGGCACCTACCCGAGTATGATATAGGTAATACGCGCTTAAACGGTATACGTATATACAGCAACTTGCAAGTGATGTGTGCACGCGAGAATTGACGTGTAATAACGATAATAATATAATGGTAGTAGACGTTCAATAATATTATGAAGACGGGGAAATTAATAAGAAGGAGAAGATGAAGAAGAAGAAGAAAAGAAAAATGCGACGACTTTGGCATCGATGGTCGCCGCGGTGTACGCGCGTGCGAGTAGGTATAATATTATAATATTATAATAAAATTGTTGTACCTATAATATGCGCACGGACAAAAATAAATTTCTGAAAAGAGACGTTTATAGTGTGTTGCGAGATATGATATTATGATTATTATTATGAGTATGTTGTATATTGTATAATATTATAACATACGATACCCGAAAATAATTTTCAAAGCATACACACACGCAAACAGCGGCAGCAGCAACAGCAGCAATATTATAATTTATAATACTGTGCGATTGATAATTAGTTGTTAACTTGTGTGTGGGCCTGGCCGCCGCTGAATTATACGCAGTATATTATATTTATATACAACCGATCTGCCGGTGGCGGACGAGCGACGGCGCAGCGGGTATTCGCCGCCGAGAGAGTTGGGCGAGAGAGAAAAAGAGACGGAGACGGTGAGTGAGAATGTCCGGCCGGCAGCGACTATAATATTATACCTCCTCCCACCTTGATTTCGTCCATTCTCGACAACCTCCACCGCGGAGGGCATCTAATTTTACTAATTGTTATTAGGCACACTATCGTCGCACATATATCGGACACCGACAGTCTTCTATCGCTACGAGCCCGGCGTTAACCCCGAAATTATTTTGGGTCGTCCCGTGGTCGTCAACAGCGCAGTTTATGCGACTTTTGAGAGTTTGAAATTCAAAGTTTTCCGAGTGAAAACATTACGCAGAGAGACGCGCGTTGGAAGTGCTGTGACCGACCGCCCGTATTCCTCGAGACAACGTTTCTCGTATTTTATATAGGTACCGCGCCGACTGCAGTAATTTATTCTTCGTGTAAACGATCAATTTATATTTTAACCGTGATAGAACCCGCGAAATGGATTTATCTGCACTGGAAAAATAAAATTGTTCGCTCAAGTGTTCCGTAATATATGGTAATATTATGCGTGCCGCGGTGGTTATTTGTTACATAATTTAAAACGCGTTATCGACAATAAAAGCGCTTTGATACATACTCGTCTGTTCCGCGATCAGAAACGGCAAAAACTGAAAGCGCATAGTCTTAATAGTTTTGATAGGGGAGGGCGCGGTGGGTTCTTATTGTAGTTATTCCTCCCAAAATCGTTCACGAATACGACGTTTGTTTGCACCTATATTATAATATATTCTTTTCGTTTTTCTTCCTCTGTGCGGGTTTTCTGTTCCCATATTGTAACGACGTATCTATACAGTTTCCACCGAACGCCCTAAAAAATGTTGTGTTATTCTCGTCACGTACCCCGACAAATACGATACACATGCCCATAAAAAACCATAAAAAAATATACATACCTGCATTTATATTATATTATAATAAAGCGGTGTGTAGGTTTCCGTTTCGGGTGTGTATATATAGGCATGAGCCCTGCACCGCGCTCCACAGCCGCCGTTTCGACAAAGAAAATATAGCTCGGGACAGTCATACGACACCTATCACGCGGACATATCATAATATCCTCTATACGCACACTTGTATATTAATACTGTTGTAATAACGAAGAGTGAGTATTATAATAGTAATAATAGTATAAAGCACGCGCGATGACATATTTATATACTTGATATATTTACGTGCGCCGCGTAAAATATTATGTGTACATGTATATGTATAAGGTACCTATATTATGCTCGTGTGAGCCTGCAGTGAGTGTGTACGCGGACGAAAATCGATTGTTTTTTTCCTCCATCGTGTAAACACTTATCAATCATTGTTCGTCTGCATTTATTTATTACGAGTCAGTTTTTTTTTTTCGTTAAGGACGCAGCTCATCGCGAGGGCAACCACAGTTGACCCGAGTGTATATAATATAATATACTGTTATGACAGCGACCACGGAACCTAGGTATATATATATACGTATCAGTATTATACACATACGGTACATCATCAATACCTATTATAGGTATTGACGTATTGCAGTGAACAACAGTATAGAGTCGGAAGGGATAAAAATACAAACATACGCTCACATCAATAACCAAATCAAAAATATCTGCTCGCACTAGAACAGTAGAATGATGGAACAAATTATGGAAAAACCAAAACCTAAGTGAAATTAAAAAGAACTATATACGAGTAGACTGTAATTCATAAATAATAAAAATAGGAAATACAATAAGGCAGTGGCTGGTCATATAAACCTAGCTCGCCGATACTTGGAGATGGCTAAAGAAGAACCTCCTACATATCCGACCTGCAAACTATCCTTACCTATGGTGATGCACTTATATATTAACCAAGTGTCACCGATATGAGACACAAAAATTCAAGTGACAAACAAAATAATACAATTCAGATCAATATAAATAAAAAAAGATTATGTGAATTATATTATAAGTATGGTTCGAACAAACGATTATCCGTTGAATATTAATATATAATTTGTTTGAATAGTCGGAGACCGATGGATGCCTTTGTAGAATATGTTGTCTCCTGAGAATATAATTTAACGGCTACTGCAGAGTGTCGCGTCCACGGAAAAAATAAAAATATCTTTTTAATTCTTAAAATCCAACAAGTGGACGCGTTAAAATAATAACTACCAGCTATTACCTGTAGCTGTAGTATATAGCTGTTGTATACATTATAATAATATTAGTGCTTTCATAAACTCGCGATTGAATGATATGCGCTTTAAACAATAAATATTACAAGTATACCATTTTACGATCATCGTGTAGATGTTATTCTATTTTATATACGTGTAAATTATTACCATGGGAGAAGACAAGAAGTGCATGTTCATTCCATCAGTTGCTTGGAATGAATGTCGTATATATATATATATATATATATATATATATATATATATATATATATATATATATATATATATATACTATATATGTGTGTGTGTGTTGTAAAGACTTTGTAACAAGTTTTTTTCTACAAATTTGTGACACATAAATATATATACCTACAAGTTTTTTTTTAAAATTAATTTAAAAGTGTATATATTTTTCATAGGCGCTTCAGTAAAATAATAGAAATTCCAAAACGTTAGTCCACGAAAATATTCTATTGTACATTTTACAATCTATTATCTTATACCTACTAATAATATACTATATTTTAGTTTATCGTTTTTAAAGTTCTTTTGAAAGCCATAAACTGCAATCTGTAAATCTGTTTCAATGCACGTTGAATGTAATTTATTAGAGATGGAGAATTTACGTAAAAAAAATATCGGTAAATTTACCGGTAAATTTTACGGTAAATTTACCAATAATGTTGTAAAAATGGTAAAATAGCTAAATCTTAGAGCCATTGTTATTTTTTACTATTAGACATTAATAAATACTAAATACGATTCGTATTAGGTACTAATGTTGTATACCTACTTGTTAAATCTAGTTCTTTCTAATAATAACAATAATTAACAAAAAATTTAAAAAATGAATCTAAAATATCTATTGTTCTGTATAAGACATTAGTAATTAGTACATTTTATGAAATATGAATATTGAATTATTCATATTACAATTAATAAATAATTTAAACTAAACTAAACTATCAAAATTCACATTACCTTTATTTCTTTTTAAGTCAAAACATTTATATTTAGACTTAACTTTTGTATTGATAATAGTATATTATCAATATCACATTATCTGCATTCTTGGTATCTCCCTATAAAATCTTTCCTAATTACCTACTGATATTTAATGTTCTAATATATATTAGGGGTGGCAGAATATTGATTTTATAGTATATAACAAACTATATAAACAATAACAAGTATATAAATTATAAATATTACAAATAATAATATCACAGAAGTTCCTTTTTCGGTTTACCTACTTTGGTCCAACCTGTTTATTACCTATATTAAGATTTATCTTAAACCGTGATTAGTACTTTATTCATTATTGTATTGTTAACATTTGATAAAAAATATATCTCTTTACAATTTAGACTAGGCGTTTTCGATTTCATTTGATTAGAGAGGTCACACAACATTTTTTTTTGGTAAAAAATAATTTACCGGTAAAAAAAAATTGGTAAAATTTACGGTAAATTTTTTTACCGGTAAAAAATTACCTGGTAAATTTACTCCACTCACATCTCTATAATTTATTATATTATTACATTTATTTTATTAAAATACGCTACGATAAAGAACAACATAAATTAATATGTAATAGTATAAACATGAAATATTCGAGATTGGTTTTGGTACATCTAAAAAAATACAATATTATTTATTATTATTTTTATACTCGTAATGGTATGTTATATTATATTAATAATTTTGCAATGTATATTTCAAACTTTAACTTTGTATCTTTCAAAGATTTTTTATATAAAAATATGGAACACGTTACACGTCTTTAATGGTACTTTAAGTATGGCATTATTAATTCGCTTGTTGTTTGCATTAAACATCATATTTCTATTATTATATTAATTCCCATTCTCATACGATTTACAACGTTGTCTGTATGGTCATTGTTCGGTTAATGGTGCAAAAACACTTGAACACTACATAATAATAATATGTAAACTGGTTTTCATTTCACTTACAAAGGGTATTCATTTGAGGTCCTTTGAAGGGTCAGTTTTTAGGGAAATTCGAAATGGAGAGCATTGAATACGGATGAATAAAGAATAATATTTTATGTACGCTTGAAACGGTTTGGGATGAAAAAAACTACTTAAAAAGTTACAATAAAAACGGTGCACTTAATAAAATCTCAAAATGGCACAACAACAACAACACATAATATAAACAACCATGTGTACAGAAAGAATTTCGGCAAATTGCTGTTTGCTTTTATAACCGCGAACAGCTCACACAACGAGATAATAATATAATGCATGTATATACGTCGAGCACAATATAATATGTACGTAGGTATATACTATGTATAGACACGCGGTTTTTCGCAGATTTAAACAGGATTTCGACGTTTTTGTACATTCGGAATTTGCTATATAATATACAACACCACCGGTAGCTGGCATACCGGAACCAGTATTACTATACCGCGAATTCCGTGGACGGGCGATCGGTCATCGTTCGCCAATATAATATAATATTATATAGGTACGCCTCTGCAGACGGGGGTAGAGATCGGCCGAGCGAAGACCTGCTCGTCATCAAACACGTTAAGTCTGCGCGTGTATGTAGACCACAATACATGTATATAATATATTATATTGTATTATATTATGGTTGTATTATTATGTACCTTATATATTATGATAGGCGTGTGTTAATGATTCGACAGTGGCTGCTGCGGCGGCGGCGGCGGGTCCGAGTTCTCACAGTAGACTGGAAACGCGCTATTACATTATGTGATTCTGACAATGATGATACTACAAAAAATTGTTAATGGTTAATAAATTAATAAGTAATACACGATTATTACTGTGCAGGCTCCGGACCGGGTAATATGTCAAACCGTATTGTGGGAGGATGTGTATTACACATTATATACGTGTGCGTTCATCACACTATACATATATATATACCGTCGACTCCGCCGCCACCACCGTTGCGCGTTAAACACTATATTATATACCTGTGTGTGTGTGTGTGTGTGTGTGTTATTATTATACGTGTATAAAATATATAATATTAACGCAATGGCTGTTGCACAGGTACAAGGGTGGACCAGCGACGTATCCGTATAGTGTATACCTATGTATATATAGTATATACCCAACGTAGGTTCGGATATCTATATAAGTGTACACGTGTAATGTAGTGGTGTAATAAAGTCGTTCCGAGCCGGTATATATATATAGGTACGCTGCGCACAGGAAGACGGTTTTGATTTTTGTGGTACTATACATAAAATATCGCGGCCGGTGCGTGCGCGTGCGTGTGCGGGTGTGCCCGGCGAGCGGCGCGCGCGCTCTGATACGACAGTGCCCATAATATAATATAATATATATATAATAATAATAATAATATGTACGCACGAGATGACTTGCAGTAATGTACCACGGCCGCGCGCGTACACCGCCTTTTCATCTCCTTCTCCTCCTTATCCTCCGTCTTCCCCTGCTGCGGGTTCTTCTTCCACGTCTCCTTCTCCTCCGTCTCCGCCGCAGTCTAGTGGGTACTCGTTTTTCGTCTCCTCTGTCTCCTCCGCATATCGTCCCGCGATGATATCTTCATTATAAATAAAGAATAAATCGTATATTACACGACCGGCAGCATTATATGATGTTATACGTGTGTGTGTGTGTGTGTGTGTGTGTGCGCTTGTGTGCGTGTGTATATATGTGTTTATATATTATTATAACTCGTAGTGTGGCCGGGGCTATAAGTTAATAAAGTAATGGAAAACACGAACCCACGACTCGTGAGAATCATTCCGGGCCGCACAGCACTCGTATTGCATTACACGCACCGCACACGCATAATGCGCGACGCGTATATAGCCGACATTATTTTCATTAATAAAACAACCTATAGTAACCGCCGCCGTGTGCCATTTGATGATGGTTATTTATTGGCCGGACGAAATGCACTCTAATACTACACTATGTGTACGTAGCGTACACATTATAACCGTGCACGCATATATATGTATAAATATGATATTATATATTATTAATACACCGCCGCGGTACACACCGGTAACGTACAATTAATTTTTTCATTTTATTTCTCCATATAATATTGTGTAATATTCCTCTCTCTCCTCGCCGGCCGTCCTGTCTGTCATATGCGTCTGCGGTGTCGCGGCGTCGTTTCGCCATACGAGTCACGTTAAGTCCTGCAGTGAGATACTGCAGAGATGCAAAGTTTATGCAAGGTTTACTATGTACGAACAATATTATAATTATTGTAATTGTGGATAGACCGAAGCGTTTGTATTGCTCGCAAAATCACTATACCTTAGGCGTATTAACAGTGGATGGGGGGCAGGGGGGGGGGGTCTAGACTCTACGGGGTCGGAAATCCGGACCCCCACGACTGGCACTGATATACAACCATGTTATATTTTGTATTTTTTCATGATTACAAAAAGAAAAATAGAATAATAATATGTTATAATATTTGTTATATTATTATTCATGCATAATAGATATTATAATAAAGAAATGAAAAAGGTACATTGGTGGTGGTAAAATTATATTGTCTTGGCCATGCAACCGTGGTAGAAGGTTCAGCCTTAGAAGATTCAGAACCTAATGGTAGTGGTATATTGTGTTCAGCTGCATTTTACCGCTACCGCCCTGATGTGTGCACTAGACTTAATAACAAGAATTGTTATTCATTATTCATCGCATACGATGAATGTTGTGAACATCTTTCAATAGGTACTTTTATAATTTTCGTTTATTAACTTATCACTATTCAGATATCAAATATCAAGATAAATTTTTGCTATCTGTTTGATTTACTATTATAGTGTATTAGTGTGTAAGACGTAGGTGTGTATGTGTGTATTGGAATTTTTTCCCGGGAGCAAAATGGATTTATTCCCTTTGGCTCGTTTTAAGTTAGAATCGTGATGATAAAGCTTTAGGCGAAAATTGGAACTTTTCCTGCATACACATCATAAATATGCCATATTTTGTAGGTACGCTTTTCACCAAACGAGTTAACATCCGATTTGATCAAAACAAAATATAGAATACAGAATACATTTTCGTTATTGAATGATACAATATACTGATATCGTTCATCTGAAATCAATATTAAAGAGGTGTGAAGCAAACGATGTGCCAGTCATTAAAACAAATCAAAAAAATGATATGACACCATCCGACCACCGCGTGTCACACAGTTCACACAACGTTACGGCAATAACGCGGTATCGCTGGTCGTGCGCTCTTGTTCTCTTTCGCCCGTCGTAATTTTCGAGGATTCTTGCAGCACGTACCTCTGCCTACAATATAATTTATAATAATATATTAAAATACGGTATCATTATTATTGTTATTGTGTGTCGGACAATCCGGTTTCCAGAGTTGTACATATATCGCGATATTGTTTAAGTTAAGACCGCGCGCGTGTAAATCGTGTAAATCCGTCACCGCACCGTCGCAGGGGGGCATAATATATAATAACAATATATACTATGCACATATATATTATAATATGTGTATCGTGTATGTACTGTGCATATACTATGTATGTACTATGCATGTATGTGTATGTATATATATATATGTATGTATGTATGTATGTATGTAAGTATGACTGCTACGGCAGTCCGAGATCGGGAGGACGAGATAATGTGCACCGGTGTATAGTACGATGGTGATGATAATAATAATATAATATTATTAGGTATACATACGGAAACAATAATAACGTCGGTCGATAAATCACGACGGCGACGACAACGGTTCAGTGGGTTACCGAAACGCTCTCGTCGTTTGTCGCCGTTCGAAATCACCATAATGTACCCCCTCGTGACCGCGTCGTCAGTGTAACTCGTGCGATGTATTTGATCCAATATTATATCATAATATTATTGTACATTATGAATAAAACATTTAAGTACACAACATTATTATGTATATATTATATTTATGCATGGAATCGGCCGCTATCTATATAGACTGGGTATGGATATTTTCAAAGTTTTTTCATCCTGACTTTCCTATAGGAGACCCGCTGACCAATATGTTTCTGCTTTGAGTATATGCAATGCAGAAAAAGGATAATGCACTGAGTTCTGTAAAACATATAGTTCCATAGAAAATTGTTTTATTAAATTATTTTCTAAAAAATATTATTAACCTAACCTATTCGAGTTGCATATTGTAGTATAATAATATATATTATTATTTATTTTATAGCATTATATTATTTTTCTTACATATTTTATCTAATTAAATCAATGGTGAAATACATTATTAAAATAATTTCATTTTCATTTGAAAAAAAAATCCGTTTTATGTTATTTACAATTAAAACGTTACGCAATTTTTGCGTGTATTGTTATTTAGAATTAAAACGTTATACAAGTTTTGCGTTTATCGTTATTTAGAACAGTGTTAATACCTATATTAAAAGTATTAATAATAACTTATGCGGGCAGGTAATGGCCCGGATACATGAATAATGAATATAATATAAACAATTCTAATGTCCGTATGCGTAAAATAAATATTTCTACGAAACCAATATAACTTTTAAATAAATGGATTTTAAATTATTTCGTTTTGCGTTATTTTTCGTTCAATGAAATTCTATAAATTACGTTTTGCGATATTTTTCTTTAATAATATTCTGTAAATTACGTTTTGCGTTATGTTTTGTTTAATGATATATAATATATTTTGCTAATCGTTATGTTTTGATTTGCAGTATTTAATTATTTTTGATTATCACTTCCGTTATAATTACGTTTACAAATTTCAATCGTTTTTTGTCAAATATAGCGTTATAATTTATAATCATAACGTTATTATAACGTTTACAATCCCTGTTAAAATCGTAAATTATTAAAATCATGAAACACTTTCGAAATTCATGTTTAATAGTTATTGACTTATTGTTATAATATAATATTCTATTATTACTTATTATTATAGTACATTTTATATAATTGAGTCAACATTTATAGGTTACAAACTATTGTGATTTTAATATTTTACTAAACTCTTTTTCTAAAACTTAATATACATAAAATTTAGAAGTTTTTATTTTATACAACTTGACGGTTTCATAGAACTCTATCCAGCGATTACGACACGCGATTTTATTCCAGACCAATTTCAGAATAAGAGACACATCTTTAAATCAAATATAATATAGGTAAACAAATCTCTCTCAAGAGGTGATTATAATATAATATAGTGATGCTCTGATGCCTTTATTTTTATTGAATTTATCATTGTTTAGTACCCGCTGATAAAAAATTATGTACCTATTATATATTCATCTATTATCACTAGAGGTGTGTAACTCACCTAACTCCGTTTTGTATAATCTAGACAATGAATATTATTATTATTGTATGACTGCACAATACAATAATGGTCGTTGACATTGTCACAGCGATCATCGCTGTTAATTCGATTTTTATTTCGTTAGTCACACGTTTTATACCTGCACCGAATTACTCTCTGTGGATATATATGAATTGTTTATAGGTATATATTTTTATAATAATATCAGCGTGCCCTCCGTCAACCGCGTGTCGAGAAAAAAATTATCCGAATCGCCGAGGTCGCGCAGCGGCGATATGGCGTTATTCTTGATTTTCCCTGCCGCGCCCTCCCTCTCACTCGTCGAACACAACTCATTCGGCACCGGTAGTGTGTATATCATAATAATAATAATAATAATAATAATATCTATCTGCAGTTATATCATCATATGGTACACAAGTGACCGTCCGCCGGAAAGGGGTTCGTAATTTCATATAAATATATAATATTGTGTACGTCATATACATTATAATATGTTATACGAGTGTATATTATGATATTGCTTGACGTGGAGCCCTACGGCCGTTTTCACTATATATTATATTATACTTGATGTTATGTGTATATAAATATACGAGCATAATAACATTATATGAATACCTACAATACGACGCCTGCAAGTAGTACATCATATTACGACTAAAACGCATTAATAGACATCTCGGTGGAAGATTTTCGACCGCTCGTATCGGACCGTCCCGTAAGGCCACCCATAGGGCTGCTCTCCGACTCCTATTAATGAGAAGACGTTTGATCACGACTCTCGATTGCTTGAATATAAGTCAATTTTTTTTACCTTTCACAAACAAATTTATGTTAACTATATAAGCTTGCACACTATACCTACGTACTAATATACATTTACTTCACGGACCTGTTCGAAATGCGCTTATACAATACATAGACCACCTCCCATCCAACACACACACACACACACACACACACACACATAGATTAATACGCTAAGAGCACGACTGAACGACGACAAGTACGTGTATTATTCAATGAGTAAATTAGTAAACTACAATAGGGAAAATATTATATCAGTCAGCAATAATTATTGCTGTAATATCAACGCGTACCTATACAAGTAGGTATATATTATTATAACAATTAAAATATTATTGAGGATGAATAAAAAAATAATATACATACCTATAGGCGTTTTGTCATTTTGATTATTTTGTTTTCAGTACAACCTGTACGATCGTGATCTCTATAAGCATTAGCTAGCATGTGTAACTTAACTTTTAATCGCTGCTAACATTACCTATTAGAATATTGAGTAATACAAATTATTAATTAAATAATAAAATGTTATACAGAGTTTGTATATTTATTATAACAATATAATAATAAATCCTCTGTATATTCTTATATTATAAAGTATACAACATAAATAATTATTCATATCTACTATAATATTGATATAGCAGGTACCTATATGTAACAGTCATTTTAGTTATCAAAATAATAGTTTATTTATTATCAAACTAATTTATATGTGTGCCATGATTACAGTTTGAATTTTGTAAGCATTTAATTTTTTATTCTTTCCGTCTAATGTGAAGATAATATTATGTCAGCCATAAATTATATTGTTACTATACGTAAAAAACAATACCTAAAAATATATCTGTCTTAATATTCAACGTTGAGAATGGTTTAGTTAGTAGGAAATGTTATCTAGTTGGTACTTTGGAAAGTCAAAAGCAATTAAATACTACTCGTAGTGGATGAATTCTCAGTTCTTTGCTTGAGTAACTATAACAAAAAAAAAACAGAGAAGTTGCTCTCTGCTGTATAATGATAAATGTCAATAATTGTACATACATAGTCATTGAGCAAATAACTGTAATGTATATGTGCTTAATTTTAATTGAATTTCATTTTATTATAACTTATACATAGGTATGTTTATTAATTATTATAATATTGCTGTTAGTATTTTTTTATTTTATTAGTTATAACAAATATGGTGAGCTGAAATAATTGTTTCCAAAAAAATATTGTATAATAATATATTAGGAACGTAATCATACATAATTTTTATATTATTATTTCGTGATATAGTAATTTATTGTACTATTATACTTGCAGTTATTAGCTTATAAGTCTACAATACCACCATACCGTAAATGGCGTAAATAGTCATTACCAACTTTCCGTAGAGCGGTCTGGATAGGTTAGTGGTATAAATAGACAAAAGTTTTAATCAATCTAAATATTTTGAAAATGTCATTGTAACAGTGTGTTTATAAAATATAATTGAACACGCAAATTATTAAAATGGCCACGAAAAAAGTTTTTGAAATACAACAAAATAACTAAAATTCTTAGCTTAATTATCTAATTTCGATCAAATTTAAAAATTAGAATGTCTGTACAAAAAAAATGTATTTATATAACTTTTAGATTTTTTTGATTCCAGTATGAACTACTTATGAACTTTGTATGTATTATCATTTCAAGCTTTAGCTGTATACAAATTGAACATTTCATACATTTTTAAATAAAAAATAATTTGTACATTTTTATGAATTTTTCCAAAATTTGAACTTTTAATACTTATACAAAAAATTGTGCATATATTAGCATTTCTAATATTTTTAAATAACTATAATAAATACTTAAATAAATACCCTTGATAGAGTAAAAAAATGTTTATCAACATTATAGAAAAAACTTAAACTTCACTATATTATATAATAATTAATTCTAATATGTATAAATATTTGGTCAATGTTCAAGTAACTATGGGTATTTGTTTTTGAAAAACGACCAAATAAGAAAATCGATTTGGTCAAAAATTGGTTTTTCGGAAGAAATCCTTTTTTGCCTAATTTTTTTTTTGTTTTTCCTAATAAATTTTTAAGAAAAGTATTGGAAAATAAAAGTCCAGACTCACTTTCCTTATGGGACCATGCTATATTAAAACCAAATAATACAACAACATTAAAAACTAAAATCTTAAAATAATATGCTTTTTAGGAATTTTTTTTTAGAGTTGTACTAAGGATATACAAAATCGTATAGCCACGATTATGATTGATAAATTTATAATATAATTTATGCATTAATATCGATACTGGAAATTATAATCGAATTATCGTAATTCGAAGTTCTAATTATTATCGTTGCGTTTTTTCAACCATCCACTGCTATTATCAGTAAACCACGTAAACGCAAATCACCACGACAGAAGTACAGAACATATCGTCATTCATAATATTCAGTTACGGTAATGTATAACCGAAACAGATGTGTAGACAATACTGTTATACGAAGGGTCGTGTTCCGTTTATAGGTGTCGACCAACGTACCTACATAATTATTAATCTGAAGCTTTAGTAAAAATGACGCCAACTAACAGGAAGTACGCACATCCCAGTAGAAGACGAAGTAAGTCTAAGTGAATAATGATTTTAGTCGAGGTTTTCTATAGACAACAGTAGTTGTGAACCGTTTTACGACGACGACGACGACAACGAAGACGACGATGATAGGGGCGAGACAAACGGCTCAACATAATATTATAATAATATATGTTACAATAATATTATAATAAACAACTTACAATAATATGCGATATTCACCGCGCGGTATACCACTCGTCGACCGAGTATACCAGTTAATTTAGTATAATTTTATTCGATAGAATACAAGGAGCCACTTGGCCGGGCTACACCGCTCATGCCTACATGTATGGATACAGCTACACCTCCACACCGGTGCTGTATAATACGCGTACGTGTATTTATATATATGTTTGTGTGTGTGTGTGTGCATGCATATTATACATATACATGCGCCATATGGTATAATCACATTATATCTTTTCAAACGTTTTGTGAATTGCATCGATAAAGATTATAATATATTATATTATATTATTATATGGACCCTATAGGGTAGTTTTTACAAAGACGCCGCGCCGCCGCGTACAACGACGACAAAAAAAAAAAAAAAACCCATAATTTATCGAGATATCGTCAACGATCTCATGGTGTATACCTATACGTACCGCGGGTCCGTTTCAGTTATATTCGGCGTCCGCTGCAAACTCCATAATAATATTAACCGTATAGTATAATAATGTGATTTTATATTCGTGTAACACACTCCGACCTAATTTCTCCGGGACAAGGGAAAAAAAAAAAAAAAGAAAGAAAGAAAGAGAAAATAAAGCGATTGCGGGTGAGAAGGAGCCGGAGAGGAGTCGAACTCGGTCCAGCGGCATTGTTCCGGCGGTGCGCGTCGGAGGGATCGAATCAGCGGGACGACGACGTCGCGGTTGTTTATGGCGTTCGGCAGGCATTCCGGCGTCATCGCCGCGGTAGCGTGTCGAAACGGCATCGGCGGCGTCGGCGGCGTTGGCGGACGGGCGGGGGCGGGATGGACCGCGAGAATTCCGACGACGACGACGACGACGGTGATAGCAGCCGAATTATTGTTATTACCCGTACACACAATAATAATATGAAATATATATATAATATGCTTTAATATCATACGCACTACTGTTCTCTCTCTCGCCGCCCCGGCACATATAATATTATATTTATTGGCATATATTATTATTATATTGTGCGCGTCATATAGAGGTAGGCAGGTACATCGCGTCGAATAATAATAAAAGCGGCTCGTTTTTTCACGGTCCGCAGACGTATACCCCCCACACGTTTCCCGGTATCGCGGAGTCGGGGCACGCACATATACACGCACAAGGGGTATAATAATATAAAAATACGCATAATACAATAATATAATATTATGCCCATAACCGAGACGAGCGCGTGCGCGTGTGTGTGCGCTCGGCCGGCCGGGATTGCACTGATTGATAATATCGCGAGACGATAATATCGTTATTATTATTATAATATACGCCCCGTGCCCGGCGACCCGTGTGCGAAGTATATTATAATAATAATAATATGTACATAAATTCCGCGGGGTCGCTATGCCGCGCCGTTGACATATTATATTATATTATATATATTATAATATTGTATACAATGCACGGGGCTTATTATATTATATTATCATCATCATCATCATCATCATCGGACGCGTTACGGGGGGACGTTTCGTGTGCGCCTGCGGGAGATTCGCTATCCGGGGATGCTGCAGCAGTTTTCGGGCGGTCGCGAGGGGGCGGCGAAAACTGTTCGCGGGACGAGCGTGACGTGCGCGGTGGCATGAACACGCACAATGCACGCACAACGCTGCGCACAGCACACTCGGCCGCCGCCGGCGAGAAGAGAAAAGAGAAGAAGTACCTAGTGAAGACGGACGCGATACGACGAATAATAATAATAATAATAACGACAACAACAACAATATAAAGGATATCGCGCGGGGTGAACGCGCGGTGAGAGGACGACGACGACGGTGGTGGCATAATATAATAATATAATACGCGGAGAGGAAGACCGCGCGCGCCATCCGTCCGATGGGTTTTGGGTGGTGGGGGGGGGGGGGAGAGGTGCGGGGAAAAAAATTAGATAGTCCTTTTAACAGTCGAAGGATTAGTATTGATCGAAATACATTTACGTTATTAACAACAGCATTGCATTGTGGGCGCCCATTGTGGAAATTTGTAAACCCAAGAGGAGAAGAGAAGAACCCGATCGTTTACTCTCGCGCGGCAGCTGCAGCTATAATATTATATATGCCACAGCGACTGCTGCGACGATCACGACGACCACGGTGACGACGTCGAGTATAGTAGGTACATACGGCTGCCACTACCACGGTACATATAGGTACATAAAAATATTATAAAATAATTATATATACATATATACGCGTGTGTGCAGTTATATTCAAAACGCGTCGATGCCGCCGCGCGGACCTCCTACCACTATCCTTTTGTCGAAATCTCTTGCCCGGCGTACGGCGGGCATATAATAATAATAATAATAATATAATATTATGGTGGGTACACACTATAATATAGGTACACGTATAATAGCGATGGTGGGATATTATTTTATTATTTCGGGGCTCCTCCGGTATCTCATCTCTTCCGTTTCACGTACCCCGCTCCCGCTCGCGAGGTACGCACATTTATTATCGTATAATATAATATAATATCATTATATACATTATACCTATATACGGTATTATTATATACGCGGGCGCGCGCGCGCACGCCACACACAAATACAAATACACTACTCACACATACGCACACGAACTCGCGCTCACGGGCTAATCCGTATTGATCAGTGTAACTGTCGACAACTTTACATTGTTGGCGGGTACCTATATACACACACACACACACACACACACACACACACACACACACACACACACACACACACACACACACACACACACACACACACCAGACATCATTGTCGATATATACATTTATGTATAATATTATACACACCGCGGCGCTCTATTCAACGTGCTCGATGTCAACAACATATATATGATGCCCCGCCGAATAATACGATATCGAGCTGCCACGTGTGTGTGTGTGTGTGTGTGCCGCCGTCGAGGTTCAAACACGCGGTATAAATGGTATAATGGAATATGTGTGTACCTATACTTACATCCGACTAATTTCTTACTTGATATGTTATATTGTATATACTTATATACATCGCACAATAGACCACTATGTAGTTTCCTAAGAGATAAGTATTATGTAAAGATCGTACCTGACTCGATAAAGTAATAGTATTGAAAAATATTATCGCAGGGATCCCCCCCACCCTTCATACGCGCCTTATGATGTTGTATATACATCGATGGACCTATATATATATATATATATATATAACTATTCCTGATATGTTTCTTTCGAGGCCCAAAACAATCGTTCGTTGTTCCGATATTAACAACCACGTCTATGCCACCTAAACTAACCTTTATAACCATCCCCCGAGACCGATCTGAACTTGTACGCAATACAACACTGGTGAGAATGACGTTATCATGCTATGAAGAGGTCTTCTTAGGTGCGGTACGCAGTGAATCGAACTATCCATCATTTTATACAGTAAAAATTCTTGATTTCAGAGCAGTTGTGGAGTTTTTACATCAGATTAACTTTATATAGTTTATTCTCACCTGATCACAATAATACTGCTTTACGTTTTTACTTAATCAAATTAAAAAAAAAAGAGGGTTAGTGGATGTCGCTCTGGTGTACAGTAGGTTACAAGTGGATCAATGGATTGTATTAAACTTGAATTCAATGATATAATATCACTGTATAAGAAAAACAATTCTGAGCGGAAACCGTTTATCAGCCTGGATTTTTAAAATTTTTTTTTTTATTATAGCCTTTAAGTTGAATTAATATTATAATTTTTTATTCGTTGCTACGGTGACAAATTGTTAGAAATTAAAATCCCATTTTAAGCGGTTTTTCGTAACTTATCGGTAGTTTTTACCGTGACATTAAATAACAATTCAGAAAATCAAAAAATTACCTCTTTATTATTACCTCTTATCTTGATCCAATTTTCTTAAAGATAAGGTACTATTTGTTGAAATCCAAACACTCTTTCCGGTAGAAATTTTGTATACAGGATATGAAAAAAAATTTAAAAAAATAAACACCATTTGTAAAACCACTATAGCTTCCTCGCTCCGCTCAGAATCTAAAAATGAATCCAATATGTAATTTGCAATGCACTGTGGTGTAATAAAAAAACCAACTCTTCAATTAACCATCAATAAGATTAGACAAAATTTCTAAAGTAATAATGTGTTATATAGGTATATGCAATTGTTTGATCTTTTTTTATTTCTTAAATATAAGCGTCTACCTATGTGAAAAACGTAAATAATGCACAAAACCTGAAAGTAATAGGTTATTATTCAATTATAATGTAAAATCAAGAATCTATAAATATTAGGTATATACAGTAATATGTTATTATGAACCACATTTTTGGAGGGACTGTTAGCCCTCTGCATTAATCTGTGAGGACATTTCCCCTACATCCTTCAACTAAGTTGGTTTATTTGCAAATGACTTGTAATAAATGTATATTAATAACAACATTTATATACGTATCTAAGTATCTTACATATTATATACATTATGATCCACTAAACGTGCACATCTACTGAAGTACATCACTCCATGTTTTCCTTTGGTAATGTATGCTCGGAAAAAATACGTCTTAAAATCGTATTATGGCATCATTTATGACTCCACCCACGCCACCGACTCGGGTACCTGATCGAATATTATTATGCCATCGTGTCCGAGTAATCTATATTGGCGTGTGCGCATTCGTACTGCACCGGAACTCGATAATTTTAATCTTGTACCCTGTTCGTGGTATTTGGCTCATTCATTTGATAAGGTCATACTGTAATTGAATATTGACCCGCTGCATAGAGAAGCAACGTCGTAAAACAAATCTCACATTTTATGTTCTCCAGCCGCGAAGTTACGATGACGGTAAAGTTATTAAACCATTGCGGGATGCCGACAAACTTCGGGGGAATATCGATATCTTAGCGGTTCGAATGGATTTAAATACCGGTGAATGATCGTTTCGTTTTTGCACTGGAGAAATCCAATAATACTTTACGACTTAACTATGAAAATATTACGTTTGCAACGTATATGCGTGTCGCTTTACGGCTCCCATCATAATACGCATAATAATACTCGTAGGTATATATTATTTATATATTATGATACTCTGCTACAGGAGTATAATATACCCTGCAATAATAGTATTGATTGGTTATACAATATTATATTGTTTATTTGTATCAAGATTTTCACTATGTAGATAATAATATTATGTTGGTATTATGCATATTTAATATTTATGTTATTACGACGGTTAATTATTAATAATTATTATATATATATTTATATATATATTATAACTATACTGCAGGGACATTGGACAAACGCACTACGCGGGGGGGCTAAAGATATCCTCCCCGGAACACGAAAAAAAAAAGTAGTACCATATTAATCCACGGTACGATATGCAAAGATTGTGATATTTTTCACCACCCTATACAAATTTTTTCTGCGTTCGCCATTGATGTATATCATATAATATTATATATAGGACATAGCATATTATATACTCCTATAAATGGATTTGAAAAAAATCCGTATACACGTCTAATAATTTACTATGGGTATTCTTTTTCTTTTTTTTTTTGCGATCCGCCCTTGTTCTTCGTCTCCCTACGCATCACGTGTAATACACCTCGTCCCATACATACGGGTTGCGCAAGACCTGTCTGCGGAGAAAAAGGGCTGTTATTGCGATACAGGATTTCGTGGGGATTTATGTTGAGAATGTGTTTTTGTTATTACACGAGCGCACATAATATCGCGTTTACTTGTAGTATACAGTAGTGTAATATATATAATATAATAATATATATACACACACACTGCGCTGCACCAGTCAGTGACGTGAATAGTTTTAAAAACGATAAATTCACTCCGGGCGTAAAAACGTAATAGTTTATCCTCATTGCTAATTTCACAATCTTAAGACCACACACTTCAGTGTTGTGATGCCGTTATATATAGGTGTATAGTAATTTATTCGCGTTTAGTCAATTAATTTTATCGCTATGGTATAGTGAAGTGTGTCTTTTCTTTTTTTTTGTTCGTAAATCAAAGTATTATTTAATTTACATCTTGAAAGTATATATGACATAGATTTTTATTGTAATGGGCATATCACATAAAATCAGAACACTGCACGATCCCAATCATAAAAATGTCTAGTATATAAATTTAATTAACAATAATATTATATCGAAAAACCTTCAAGTGTTGTATATTATAAACATAATTAAAGTATAATATATATGTAGGCAATGCAATATACGTTTCAGAAAATCCTAACCTGCTGCAGCATCAGTACAAATTAAGTCTGTGTCAGTTTCTAACCTGACGTCGCTGAAACCCATAACCTACAATTATTATTAAAAATTATAATCCGAAAATTAAAAATTGACCATATTTTTAATGTTTTTTTTTTTTTTTTTTGAAAAAATCTGACGTTAACCATTTAAATGAAACGGATTGAAAATATGAACATAAATATGCTTATACATCACATTATTAATAGTCGTATCGTGACGAAAGTCTGTACAACAATACTCGAATTCGCACCTCGGGTTCAAGAATACGGACTAGTACATGTATATTATTATATAGGTACATTTATACATTTTGTTAGTAATATATTATATTATGAACGGCTTATTTTCGTAACAGTGACAATTGAATGAAACGCGTTTCGTTCTGGACGTCGACGGACGGACCGGGGCCCGCAGTGTCGTGCGAAATATTAAATATCAACGGTTTGCGCCGCAAGGGAAAAAGTGAGAAATGTCATTCGACCGCTGCGGCTTTCGAAAATCGTATTTATCTTGGGTTTTTTTTTCTACAGATTTTTGATCTAATAATATTTTTTTATATTATCCGAAGGTCAGATACGCGCGCGCGCACTCCGTACCACGAGACGGCTGCTTACATAAGTGCACAATTGTAGTGAGAGAGAGGGCACAAGAACGTCGTTGCCGACGACGAAAAATATACGCAGTTCAAGTATTTTATCCCACGCTTTGGACGGACAATATAAAACGGCTAAAACGAATGGTCGCAGGTATATTATATATATATATATATGAATCGGACGAGTAGCGGCAACGACGGCAGCGGCTTCCCACAGTTAAAAGATATTATTGAGTTCAGTATTTGTGTTTTTTTTTTTCTTTCATTTCATTTCTGTTTCGTCCTACCGCTCGCCTTATATATTTTCCGGTCGTCGCGCGACGCGTCTAATAGAGAAGATTGCGCGAGCGCGAGCGCGCGCGCGCACGCCAGCTCTCGTCGCGGACACCGACCGGACGAGAGACGGAGAGACGAAAAGCCAGGTGAGAGAGAGAGAGAGAGGGACAGATAGACAGAGAGAGAGGCATAGAGTGAGAGACCGAGAGGGGGGAGATATAAGACAGAAAGAGGGGGGGAGAGAGAGAGAGAGAGAAAGAGTGATATTATAGAGTGAGCGAGTGGATATAATATGTATATAATAAATAAATGAAAAAAAAAAACAATAAACAATGTGACATTTTCAAACCGTTCCAGGAATTTCGAAACGTCTCTCGCGCGCGCTCCGGTCCGACTGATTAGCAAATATGTCTCGGGGGGGTTATGCGTGCACACGGCCGCGGAGGAAACCACGGCGACGCACATATTTCGGCTCGCTATTGACTGGCAGAGAGCGGCGGTGGCGGTGGCGGCCTAACAGCAGTGGCAGCAAAGGCAACGGGCATCGGTGGCGGCGGGAGCCATTGTAAATTTCAAAGTTATTTTCACACGCTTCATTTATATATACGTAGTTATATGTCTACGTATATAGGTATTATATACACATGTATGTATATTATATACTTATATGTGTATCGGTCGAAGTCTCCGAAGACGACCCCTTTAACACTGCCCTCTCTCACTCTCTCACTCTCTCTCTCTCACCCACTCTGTCCCCACTCTACGTATCCCTCTCTCTCTCATCTATCCTCTATATATATATATTTATACTTTCCACTCTTCAATTACCATTATGTCAATTATGCGCATGCGTGAGACGAAGATGAATTTTTTTCGCCTACCCCGCCAGGCCCACACCCTGCAGTCGGCCACTTATCACATATATATATATATATGTAAGGCCGTCTAAAAATTTCACATAATATTTATACACACACACATATATATATATATACGCGTACACGATTTCTCTATGACGGCCGTCCGGTATACTATACATCGTATAGGTACGTACACCTCCCCCGTGATGTCCGCACATCACGATTGCTTTTTGCTCGCATATTTCTGGCCAGCCCGACCAATTACGTCATTCGTATATTTTTTCAATTTTTTTGCAAGCGTGAAAAATTCGGTGTATCACAGGAGACCTTAACGCGTTTTTTTCGTGTCTACCGGCGGCGGCGGTGATGAGAACAACGAGCATTCAAAGAGCACCCGTGAGAAAAATTGCGACTGCCCTTTATTTCGACCGCTTATATTAAATACATCTTATACATACCCGGCCGTCGCTGTTGGATTTTTTTTTACTTTATATTAATCAACTGACATAATTATCGAAGTATTCTGCCTTTTTGTTATTATTACTATTATTTTTATTTTGTATTTTTTTTTGTAGATTTCAAATCGGAAACAAATGTTTTGAATTGCGAGCTAAACGCTGCAGTCATACATACGCGTCTGCAGCAGTGCAGCCATACGCCGTGCTACAGATACAAATTCGGGTCCAGTCACCCGAGCTCGAATACGAACAATGAACATTGTTCGACTCGTATAATATTATGTATATTGTATAGTCGAGCTTATAATAATATAATACGCGTACAGTACGATACGTCGACCGAACAGAGGCCGCGGTCGTCGACGGACCAGCTCAAAAGTGCGAGTACATAATACAATATACCTAGTTTATGCCAGCAATATGTATATAGGTACACACATTTTACTCGGTCCGAACGGATTCTACACGGTGATGACACGCTCGTCGAATACGAATACATATAATATATATATACATAGTACATTTATCCGGACGGATTGTCGTCGCGTCCGACGACTACCACATAGTTATACCTATGTTGTGTGCGGCGTACGACATATTATACGACGACGACTTTCTGGGGACGTCAGTTAACACAAACACACGCACACACACACATAGGTATACCTATTACAGACCCGACAATGAATTCCAAGTTCCCACTGTGTGGTGTGTGTTTTCGTGTGTGTGCGTATATACTATTGCTACTATATACTAATACGGACGTTTATCCGGGTGACCGATCTCCGGGCGAGAGACTATATTATATTATCGTAATATATACACACACACGCGCGAGCGCCCGCGCAGACGAATATAACGCTCCCAGAAACGACGACGAAACGCGTGTGTCCCTCCACCGGTTTGATCTCTCTCTGATCGGCGGATACACACTCGTCGGACGCATAAGTATATATATATATGTGATAAATATTTATATATTATAGACGTATAAAATATTAACGATTCGAGTGAAGATTTTTTCGATCTAAATGAAATATAATCCGGCACACGAATACGCGGCATTCCGCGCGCATTAAAGGTTACTCTGTGTTATAACGGCGGCGGGAACTGTGAAGGAATACGCCTATACTACGTGGTATACCACCTCCGCCGCCGCCGCCGCCACCGCCGCTACCACCTGTAGCACTGTATACATACTATATATATATACCTATACCACGGTGGAGGGAAGCTGCGACGACATGTCCGATGTGCATACATAATATTTAAAGGAGTAGCGATTTTCAACAATGTCTCGAGTTGTAGTCCAATCCGGTTTTTCGGCGTTTCAGTCGACATTTTCGTGACAAGCTGCGACGGTATTGTATATGACGTGCGCCGATCATAACTCTCGTGTATCTACTCGGAACGTATTATTTATACATAATATAATATACATATACATACCTAATATAGGTATATCCGATACGTGCGCTTACGATGATCCTGCAGATCTGCATCGACCGAAAAACTCTACTCATTCATGATTCGGTCATAATACTATTATACAATATTATCCATGGTGTATACAAAAAAGTATTGTCTATTTTACTATAACGTAAGACAATATTATTATACTCGTATGACGGAGTTTGTATATACAAATTCGATATAACGATTGATAGAAAACTACACGTCTTTGCATGGTCAGTTAATAGATTACGAAAATGGTGGACACCTCAAAGTATGCAGTTCGTATATTCGCGATCTGCAGACAATGTGTTTCTTGGAAAATTAAATTTCGTATCTTTATTCTATGTTAAATGTACAAAATTATATTAATAGTTGTTATACTATAGTAAAATCTCCATAGTATATTATAATTTTCTTCGTGGCTTGTGTTTTTACTGATTATTTTCTGTAAGTACTCTATTCCGGCTAGTCATACCAACCATAAGGAGAAATTGAGATTCTTCATACTCGTATAATTGTCACGATGCATATGGTGAACAGACGATACCTGGTTAAAATATAGAAAAAGTTGATACACACTACAACTTACAAGGTGTTTACAAATTGTTCGAATGAAGGAAAGAATAATTTCTTGCAATAAGCAGGTACCTATTATATTATTATATAAATTTTGGTAGTGCGAAAGTAACCTACCTTACGGTTTGCTGAATGAAGTAGGAGAGCTACATTCTTACATTATATGTAACAATGCATCGATACACTAAATTTGAAGTTTGATGTAAAAAGAAGCGTCTAGAGGAGAGTGTCTTTAATATCTATATTATATACACGAACTTCGGTTAAACCTATCTATATAATAATATGATTCTTAAGAAATCATGCTCCAAACTTTGGTCCCCCATAACAGTCGATGTAGAAATCGATTGTACTCTGACATTCAGTAGTTATTGTCTATTGACACGTTTTTAGTGTAATATACTTTAATACACGCATAGACCTTTTACTTATATAACCAGCCCAACCTATACCAAAAACAGGGCTTTGAAACTTTAAAATAATGTTATGATTATTTGACAAAAAACGATTGAAATTTGTAAACGTAGGTAATTACAACAGAAAACGATAATCAAAAATAATTAAATACCGCAAAACAAAACATAACGATTAAAAAAATATATCATATATCATTAAACGAAAAATATCGCAAAACGAAATAATTTAAAATCCATTTATCTAAGTTACATTGGTTTCATAGAAATATTTATTTCATGCATACGGATATTCATTATATTATATTCTGTATCCGGGCCATTACCTGCCCACATTAGTTATTATTAAAAAAATTATAGGTATTAATACTATTCTAAATAACGATAAACGCAGAACTTGTATAATGTTTTAATTATGAATAACGATAAACGCAAAACTTGTATAACGTTTTAATTCAAAATAACGATGAACGCAAAAATTGTGTAATGTTTTAATTGTAAATAACATAAAACGGAATTTTTTTCAAATACAAGCCCTGATTTATAGTTGTGTGCTGACATGGCGCAGTGATGCAGCCCGTTTAGTATAAATATATAGTACGAATATTATTCTTATTATTTTTATTACATTTTTTTTATTACATATAATCTGTAAAACTTTATTTACAATAGCAAAATGTACTAAGATACACGTGCCACGGGTTACATGAAAAAATAAGTAACCCAGTGGTTACACTTTATATTTGATTTTTGTTGATTTGTTAAATATATGTATTTTATTTTTTGGATTTTAATAAATGTTAAGTGTTTAGGTCACGACACTATCTTCTCTTAAGCCTCCCTTTAGGGGTTTCCAGGTATTGTGTCTGAGTCAAGTGCTGAGATTATTAATGGGTTAGATGATTTTCTAGTCGTTAACGATTACGTTTATATATAACTAGCTGATTCCGCTAACTTCATTGCCCGTAAAAAATGATAAGAAATTTTTTTAAGAATGACAGTTCTTAAAAAAATTATGATTGTTCAACTTCTTTTGGGTGTAACTCGTTGCAGTAATTGCAACTCAACCACCCTGGTAGGCAATCCGATTACGTCGGATCGCTGACAAAGTGCAATTCAGCCACCTCAGTATACGCAATGTGTGAAACTTGATTTGATGCAAGCTTTATACCTGATTTGCCCGATTAACCATTTGCAACCATTAAAATAATAAATACCAATCTCTACTAATTATTTCTCCTATAACCAATAGCAACCATTTATAAATAAAAATGTCCATCGTAAATCTCAAAATCCCTGTTTGAGCACCTATCCGGGTTGGACCTACCTGATCTAATTGTGAATCTAAATCATCCCGCGAATCACTCAAACATACACAAAAAATGTCATAAAATCGGCTCAGCCGTTTAGGAATGCATAAAGGACAGACATTTATACATATATTTAGATTAAGGACATTGCTGAGACAGTTTTGCTGTGTAGGTCTGTGTGAAGTGTCTGATTGGATACGTAGAAAATAGAAATAGTATGAAAGTATATATATTTTTTTACCGTATCAGAGTAACTCGTGCGAGTAAACCCTGCAGTAAACGAAAAGCGCCACCTATCTTGACACGGTGGAAACGCGGAGAGGACCGGTCTATCGGTAAAAGGTCTGCACGATATACCTATACCAACTACGCGCTGATCACTATTAATTCGAAATAATGTCATTAAGATTATAGCAATGTTACCACGTATGTGATTTATTTTTTGATGTAAGGTTCTGCAGCATAAACCTCGCTTCAATTTTTTTTCTCATAACTATATCATATTACAAGGCATCGTCAGGCCTCCGGTATTTCGGCACGTCACTCATATTCCGTATGAAGCTAAACCATATATTATACTGTATAATACGCGCAACACGGTTCGTCAGTCACCCGCGATTCCACACTCGGTCACTATGCAGCGCAACTGCGCAAGTGCATGTGCAATGGTGCAGGTACCTACTTAGCTATTATATCTGTATCTACATAAACAGCAGTATACGTATTTATAATATATGTGTGCATGTAATATATTAACACTTATATATAACGAGGGTATCTCGACGACGACCACGACGACGGAGACGACATATTTGCGCATTGTAAGCTCTCGGCAGGCGGAAAAAACTTCTCACTCGCCTCCGCCACCCCAGGAATGCCGTAAACAGCAGTACTACACTGCAGCAACCTTGAAACGGACACGGCGCAAGGCTGTGCGTTAAACGCGTATATATTATATATTTGTGTGTGTGTGTGTGTGTGTGTGTGTGTGTGTGTGTGTGTGTGTATACCTATATAAGCAACTACAAATTTATGCGCGCAAACGGCGTCTTCGTCCGCTGAGACACTCGACAGAAAGCTCGATGGACTCTTGCGAATGTTTTTGAGTTTGTTTTCTCTTTCATGTATCCATTTTTTCCATTAGATGATGGTCTTCTATTTTTTTCATCCATCCTTTTTAAATTCTTCTCGGAGTGCGCTCACCCGATCGCACGGGCTTATAGGCACCCATCTATATAATACACGTCCCGCAGCGTATGTTAATTATTACGCACGCGAAACGCACCGCGGACACGTGATTCATGGGAACATGGTTTTACGATTTCAATAATGACTATTATAATACCAATATACGATAATATATTATATTATAATGTACCTACCTATCTCTTTTCTTTATTTTTTTAAAATCTGTTATTCATTTTAACCTCGTATTAGCGTGTATGTTTGTATAAATATGTATGAGCTTTATCGTATTACTAAAAACTTAAGACATAAATACAGTCCATAAGTATATATTTATTTGATTTAATCGATATTTTATGAACATTTTCCCTACACAATATTATAGAATACAGTAAATATATAACTCAAATCGATACCAAAACAATATTTTTAAATAATTTTCATTTTTCTGTGCCAAAGCGCACTAAACAGAATAATTGTGTGTTTTAAAATATTACCCATAAACTAGGTCATTAACTACGAATCCATAAATTTCCCTAACGACCATCAATAATAATTAACGCAAATCTTTTTGGAGTATACCTACGTCAATGCGGTTGTAATTGGATTGCGCTTTCAGTGCTAACGACAAATCTTCAGCAATGCGTTCTAAAACAACTTATTATATTATGAAAATCGATTTCCAATCTCGCTGAACGATGATCCGTAAATGGTCATCTCGGCTGTCGATATATATAGGATTAAAACTAATATTAATGAATTGAAATAAACTCCATGTGTCCTAAATATCGTATAAGTCACAATAGCGTCTATTTAGCCGGGCATTCGTATCGAGTAGAGTTATCTACTATATAATCTACACAATTTAATAATGATTTATACTGTACGGTGAACGTATGCATGTAGATATCTAATATTATATATATTTATAATTGGGACGTGTGCGTATTACGGTCAACTGACTGTCGGAAAATGTTCTTACAATCAACCGAAGTGAAAGAATGTTAATAGAGTAGTAGGTAGTATAAGTAGGTATATATTATTGTAGTGAATCGTATAGATTAGAAGAATTTGTTAACTATATGGTCGTTAATATCTCTCGCACCAACCTATATGGCGGCGTACTAACCATTATTGGAATTTTAAGTTATTAGCCGCCTGTGTAGAAATTCAAGACTACCATTTACCGCGATTTGCGCAATTCAATTTAAAAAGTATAAAAACAGTGAAAATTATGTTTGAAATAATTTTGAATATAAATTATATTCTTCCGCGGTCGTATATATTATATTTGACATCGTATTAATGTATTATGTATTTACGTGAAATATCGCGACATTCAAATAAAAATAATATACTACACTGACGCGCGTGACGATCGGTAATCCTTTCGAACGCGTCGTGAGTATCTCAATATTATGTGGACATCAAAATAATTCAATATGACTGTTCGTATAGGACTTAAATTCGTTTTTAGTACGATTTAATATTTTTATGAATATTGTTGTGATGTACCCACTAATATTATATTCTTCGCATATTTTATTTGACTAGATTATTACATTATAGTATAATGACGTTAAGAACTAAAAAAGAAAAAAACATACAAACAATAAGAGATAATCAGGTAGGGGTAATCTTGTACAAATATTGGCCGAGAACAATAAATAACATTCAATAACCCGTAATGTATGATGTATGCGCTCTTGAACACTCGTCATAATATTATATTACCAGCTATATCCGTAATCGTTAATATTTTCAAACAATTATTATTATAATATATAACCTTATATAGTCACCTTAGGGCACGGCGTGGTTATACATTTATATAACATGGCTTAACCTAACGCACGCGCTACAACTTTTTACTGAATATCGATCGGTTAAAGACGATTAATACGCAGTTTTGTAATATTTTGGTTCGGCTGACGTATAATATTTTATATGGAAGAATCGTTTCGTCCACGTTCTGCAGCAGTGATATAAAACGAGTATTTACGTATTTGAAAAATTAATATATTATTTTGTAGCAGATCCGAATCGTTTATCGGTATGTATAGTATGTGTACCTATACATAAATAGATGTTGGCAAACCAATTAGAATAAAAATATAATATAATATATATATATTGTGAAACTGCAGACATACCTGGCGATTATTTCAGCGAAAAGTCTGTTTACGGAGTATATGGTTTGGTGGGTTCGATTATTCGACGAGATTATATTGTCGTGTGAGTATAATGTATACATAATAGTTATATTATAGGTATACAGTTTACTTTCGAATTCGCATTTCAACGGGCTTGAGATTCATTGAATACTGCACCGGAGAAGAAAAAAATCACTACAATATAATATAACATAATATAATCGCGACGTACTATAATATACCTCAACTTGTATATAATAATAATAATAATAATAATAATATATACCAAATGCGATTATTATTGTCAACCGAATGCGCATATTACTCGCATGTATACGGCTGCACGGTAGCGTTTGTGCGACCAGATGAAGACGAGTATGTATATAATAATAATAAATAATAATATAATAATATACTTGCGTACAAAAGCGGAGACACAGTAATAGATCTTAACAATCGCCGTCTCTTTATGTACGCGTACCTATATAATATAATGTGCCTGTAGTACGTGTATTTATTTCTTCTGTACGCGTTCTCCGCGGAACATAATAATAATAATAATAATAATAATATAATAATAGAAATAATAATATGTCATATCGTGCTCTCTCGTCGGTATAATAATAATAATATGGGCACCACATTACTATATCATTATATTCTTGTATAACACCGAAAACGGATACCGGCGGCCACTGCTGGTGCACCTGTTGTGATTGACACCGGTCAGTGGCGGCGGAATTTTCGCATGTCGCATCCGCGTGAATATGTACAACATTATATATATTATGTACATAATGCATATGCGAACTCGACATAATAATAATATGCATTATAATGTGCTTCAATATCGTTACAGTGTTACACATAATAATATATGTATACACTATAATGTGTGTGTGTGTGTGTGTGTGTGTGTGTGTGTGTAGTGCACTGTGCTTATTGAAGAGCGATGGGGTCGTCAATCACCCACGGGGTCCCCGCCGTCGACCCGCGAGATGGCGTATTGTATACACGCGAAATGCAGCCAGGACACGACATAATATATAATCGTACACTGCATATTATGTGTATATATATACATTATTATAAGTACATACGGTGCGCCGTACAATAAAACATATTATACGGATTGTATTATATTATTATGGTTGTTTCTGCGCGTGTTTACCGCGATGAATTCAAAATACTTTTCTTTTTTATTTGGACAAATTGTGTGCGTGTCTCCTGCACACGTGACATCGCGCCCGAAAAGAGATGAAAAAACGGTAGGCGATGTATAAAACATAATATAACGGTTGATCGACGAAATCGCATTTCGCTCGCCGCATTACAAGTCACAATGTTACTTACATAATATTGTTTACGTGTGCGCACTGTAGACAGTCTGTATATACTATCTGTATACAGCAGGATAATGATATAATGTATACCAATATAATATACTATAAACGGTTTCACAAACACTACTTTACCGTCCTCAGTGATATTATTATTATTGTGAGATGCATACCTATAATATTATAAACAACAATGACGACGGCGTCGGGCGTGCAGTATATGTGGTCGTCGACATGAAATTTCCTGAGGGTGGGATAAATTATTTGAACATTCGGATTTCGGATATGATTTTCAAAAGAGACTTTAACGCACACGAGTATTTCATTTTATGGCGATTTATTAATATTATTGTGATGTAATTTTGGGGCGCCTCGTTTAAGCTGATTTATATACAAGTTTAGCGTATTATATTATATAGTATTATTTTCTGCGGCCTAGGCCTTTATGGCATGAAACTAGATAACAAAAAGTATATTAATCAAATGTTTGTATTTTAAAGTACATTTTTTAATGCTAAATTTGATTACAGAATATAGATTTTAATTTTTATTAGATAATTTTTAAACCACACCAAGTAAAAAAAAATATATTTATATTAATAATCGATCTGATCATGTATGTATTGTATGTAAGCGATATACCTGCTATATTTGTGCATTGCGAAAAATTAAGTTCATCATTTATGCTTGAAAATTAAAATAATAATTAAGCATAGGTACATCACGTGTTTTTATTAAAATATCACAATGTAAGTGTTAGTACCCTAATCCAATTCAATTGAATGTAACAACTTTGAATTAAAGCCTTAATTATCTTTATTACTTTATAGCTGCCTTTATTATACACAATTTCACGAGATGGTCTTTTTCTTTTTAGAGGGAAAATTGTCTGGCACAAATATTTTATAAAATGTACGATGACCGCGTGAGACGTGATTTCCAGCAATAGAATATTAATTCAACATTTTACATAATATAATACCTGTGTTAGTGTGCAAGAGTAACTAACAATAGAATAAACGTTTGTGTTTCAATGTCAATGTAAAGTAAGCCCGACAACAGTGATCCGCATTTATTTATAATATAATGAGTGTTTAACGATATGCAATTTTATTTCTCGATGTCCGTGTTTCAGTCAAAGAATGCTGTTTATACGAGCTGCCGAACTTGGGTTTTCCGCGTTCGCACGACAGACGCAAACGTGATTATGATTGATCAACGATCAATATAAAAGTGAAAAAATAACACCGGCATGAAACACTTTGTCAAATAAATCGAAGGGGAAAATGACAAGCGGGTAATTTCGACCAATCATTCAAGCCAAATCACACAGGTACCTATATAATATATAACATACAAAACGGCGGAGCAATCGACAACAAGCCCGACGGTAATACGCCTGTTGTCCGATTTCGATGTCGACAATAGTTCTGAAATTCGGTCAGGAAATGCCATGTTTTTCTAACCAATTTTAATAAAATATGCAAAATGCAATCACATCTATAAATATATTATATTAAGTATATTCATTCAGCTCGAGGATTCGTATTCACATACGACGATCGATTTTGTACAGGTACATTTCGATCTAATTTTTTCGTACGTCGATTCAACGAGTTGAAATAAAAAATTTACTTTAGTAAAGAAAAATGGTGCGAATACCCGTATACCGGATCATTGGCCGTGGTAGCTTTAAATATATGAAAGTATAAACCATGATGATCAATCGTCTTAATGGAAAAATGAAAAAACTATAATTGTGTTGATGTTTGGTGTTATAAAGATGCTGTTTTTGAACGTATGAAAATCTGTGTCCATATACGTACTGCAGTCGGGGGAACCGTAGAAATGTTATAATATTATTATTTTAAGCGACTTGTGTCTTGTGCTAACCCGGTATGGCCGATAATATGTATACCATATCTATCAAAAACCATGCGCAGAGACTAGGGAATGCCGGCTCTCGACGGCAACAGTAATAATATTTACCTCTCACGGGATATGTCGCGGGCGAGGATCTGTCGAAAATAAATTAATTCGATGTAACAAAAAAAAAAATAAATAGAAGTAGAATATCCAGTGAAAGGCGATACGTCTTGGACCGGCGATGACGGCGGCACTCGTCCCGCGGAGAAATCTGTTGGTATACAACACGCACACACACACACTCTTACGTGCGAGTAGACTTGTCTTCCGCGACCAAAACGCTCTGAATCTCACGAAAAATACTGGTGCGTTTTGTTATTATAATAGATATTTAATAATATTATTTATTTGATTTTTGTTCCTACCCATATGTAATACGCGAGAATTATTATAACTTGATTCGGTTTTAATGATATTATATTATTAAAGTCATCTACAGGGAGACAAGCTCGGGGACAAAAATTGGGGCGTGGATGAGAATGTTGTATTTTTTGTATTTTTATTTACTCAGTAGGTATATTAATGTTCGATTTTTATGTGTATTGTAATATTTGTAGAATCTATAGGGGATATAAAAATGTTCGGTCTGAAGTATTATACATTTATGATAATAAAAGTATAAAATAAGTATTTTAACTTACAAGAAAAAAAATATTATAATATATACCCAACATTGCGGTCATCAGACAGTCGTTCACACGGATACCCGTTATATCATATATATATATATGTCAATACGGTGGTGGACATTAAACTACGATAATATGATATGTTGCAAATGTTCAATGACCGCTGCCCAACCCATCTTAGACCTCGATACTTGGACCAAGTCACATACATGTATAATATAGTATATAAAAAGTTTGGGTATGTGCAGCGTACAAGATCTATACCAGTTTGTAATTTTCCTAGTGCTCTTTCATCGAATAACATTATTAAATATTCCGTTTCGAAAATGATAAACCCATTACTCGGTTTATATTATATTTCTGTACCTGAGAGGCTAAAGGGTCCAAGTCCACTTTTATCAAAATTGAGGTTATGGTTTTTTCTTATGTGAAATTTTGACGCGCGTCATTTTAGCTATCTTCATTTTAGTCCAATAACGAATATTTACCGAGATATTGGGAAATAACAAAAAGAACTAAGTCCAAATATTTATTTTGATTTATGAATTATGATCCAAGTCCATGATTAGGACTTGGATCATTTTGCAAAATTCTTGTAAGGACTTGGACCCAATTGATAACATTCTATTTTTGGACTTGGCTCTTCTTTCTAGGATTTGCTGTGACTTAGATCTAATTGATAACGTTATTATTATCATCATCATTTATTTTATTTTATTGTTTTATGAAGAGAACCAAAGTTGTTAGTTGTTACTTGTTAGTAAATTAGCATATTAATTTGAATGTTATAAAATATAATGACGTGATACACAAGGTGTAGAATATAATATTATAAAAATTATATAAAATATATACTAAATAATATGAACAGAGGGAGAAAACTTGTAAGCCTTGCAAATGGCAATTCAACACTTGCAAATTCTAACAAAGGTTAGTCCAAATAATATTATAATTATTAATTATTATAATTACATAGTATTATGGATTTAAAATTATATTAAAATATGTAATATAATAGGTATCATAGATATTATGATATAAGTTATATTATATTTTAGTTTATATTGTATTCTAATATTGTATGTAGTTAGGTACCTAGTTAATAATAACCTAACCTGGATTATAATATCAAACCAAGATGGTTATGCATTTTTATTTATTATGTTTTGATTAATAAAGATTTGTTTTTAAAATATGTTTTGTTCTTATTTTGAATTTGATCAACACTGTTTAATTAAACAGAAATTTTGTTTATTGGTCTAATAAGACCTTTTATAGGGATAAAATATTTTTATATTTAACTGGAATACAATATAACTTTACTAATACCTTAATATAATTCATAAAAATTGTAAATTATTCAATATTGTATTATAATATTTTTATCTATATTAAAATTTAGTATTTACTACACTCAATGATATAATATTTTCAAAATAATCAAAATTAACATGGAGATTAATAGAGTCCAAGTCCACTGTGTGATTGAGCAAAATGATCTAAGTCCAAAACATTTCATTTAAATCGTAAAATAAACAATTATAGGTAAGTTATAATTAAAAGAAAAAATATTCATCTTATTGAGAATATTACAGCTTATTATTTAAAACAAACCTTGTTGGTATAATCATTAAATTGAATTTACACCAGCCATTTAAGTAAAATAAAAATAGTTGAAAAACGGTTTTTTGGCTCTCCTGAAAATGTACAATAATGGACTTAGACCCTTTAGCCTCTCAGGTACAGATTTATTATTATATATAGGTAAGTATACCTATTATAATATGTTGAAAACGATATCCTAGGATGGTTCACGGACATTGAGTTCGTCATTTGGTCCTGTATAGGATGGTTTTTATTGATCATGGATCAACCAATATTTTATTCAGGCATTATAAAATAAACGGTTATTTTTATTATCTATTTATATCTCCCCCTACAGGTGTCCTCGAAGTAGTCGTCACTGCAGCTATACCTACGAAAAACAACCCCCTGCGTGTCTTTCCTATAATACATAGATCATATAGGATAACAATTTATAACGATACCGCATTAAAATATACCAACAACCCGATTTTAAATGTAATATAGGCATATACCTTTATATTCTTCTATAGGAGAGTTGGAGAGCGAAAACAAACTTTTTTTTATTTCACGTTATTCCTTGAGAATATGTATTATTTTTTAGTATAAGCGTGTAACTTTTTACATAACTTAAATAGCTACAGAAATCTTATAGTTTTAAAGATATCATCGTACATTTCGTATAGTTATTTATATACTTATATACGATAATAGTTTAATTTTAAAAGAAAACCTCTTTTTCATAGCCTACGCGTGTCCTAAATGAACGCCACGCACGTGATATCGTATCGATGCGCTTCTGCATTCGTCGGCGGTGTACGTCAACCGTCACTTGACCAACGTTGGGTTAAGTAAGGTTTTATTAGGTTAGGTCGTGGTTGCGGTGGTTGGGGCGGTCGTCGACGAGCATCACTCGGACAAAAAAAAATAATACACTTGCGGGGTAACGAGACGACTGCAGCAGCACCGGTGCCGGATGCACCGCAAGCAGTATTGTGCCGGTAGGTGAAAATCTGCTTAAACAGAGGTGCATCGCAGGTTGTCTACCGACCATATATGCATTTAAATGCGCGCGAGCATTACAATAATGTGTACTTAGGAATACGCCCGCACGGTCGAGTGTGTGTGTATATTATAGTAGTTTGATTATTCTTCGTCGGAGAGAAACGGAGAAAAAAAACCTCTAGAAACCTTGGCGGCGCAGAATTAATAATAACCGTTTATCTCGGGCACAACAACGGCACAAAAGTCTCTCTATATATTATCGAGAGGAGAGAGAGAGAGAGAGAGAGAGAGAGAGAGAGAGAGCGATTGCAGGCATTATATTATATTTGTTTCATTTTTTTTTTCTTCCACTCATCCTTACTTAAATGGCAACGCCAAGGTCCCCGTGTATTGCGGGTCAGGTGAATACGAAATAAACATGTACGCAGTGATACAAAAATATTACAAAACCATTTATTTACAAAAAACATGTTTATATTAGGATAGTTTTTTTTCAACAATATCTCGTCGGAGAACTAGGTATAGTGTTGTGTACTTTAGCTAAAATTATAATGATTATTAAATAGTATACAAATAAAACTTTCAATTTTTTTTATTTTTGTTTTTGTATTAAATATATTAATTTATATTATATAAATAATATATATATTATTTTACAATGTATAGGATCGCGTTTTGTGTAAAACTTTTTATCTATTTTTTCAATTTTATTTTAAATTACATAAATATATAGCTAAAGGAACTAAACTTTTAAATAAGAATACTACTACAGTTATTAGAATAAATGTAACCAATAATAATAGTAATGATAATAATAATCAAAAAAATACAAATTAAAAAAAATGTATATGACAATGTTAGTTAAGAAAATACTCAATGAAGTTCATACTAAAAAAAAAAATAATAAAAAAAACAACCATAATTTGCTTATATAAAAAAAAAAAAAATGATAATAAATTAATCGCAAATAATAATAAATTAAATGTCTGCACAATAATTACAAAATTACAATAGAAACTTGAAATATGATTTCATTTTTCTATTGTCTATATAGCCTACTATATTAAAAAAAAAAAAAAAAACATAAACGTTTGAGGTGTAGCAGGTGTACACATTCAAAAAAAAAGTGTGGAATAACGGTTTGCATTCTGGGTTTTGCCGGTGTCATAATATTTTTATAAAAAAAAAATTGAAAATAGAAAGTCGAAGTATTACAATAATTAAAAAAAAAAAAAAAAAAATCGTTCAAAACGAAATTCACGACGCACAATGCCGTTCGCCCGTCTCGCGCATACTGTACGTTTCGAAAAACGGCAACGGAGCGGACGGAATTTTGGCCACAGCTGAGATATTGTGCGGACGGTGTGAGTGGTGCGTCGAGTGTATTCGTTTTCAACGATCGCGCGCAAAGCGGACGCGTTATAAATATAAATGATAATCATTATTAAAAATAAAATGGATAATGTAAAATGGTTATTGAACAGAAATCGTAGAAAATATGATAATAATGATTTACGTTTAGACGCGAACGTGTTTTGTGCACAGTTGTACGTAAATTATGTAAATCGAGTATAATAGTGTTATACATGCGTTAGGAATGATGGATGAATGGAATGATGTCATATTAGCGCCGCCAGCTGGTCCCGTGCCACCGCCGCCACGGTTGCGACCGCAATGCAGTTGCATGCGGTGCGTGGTCTACTGGCACGTGTTCACTGTCTTCCTGTACTGGCACACGCTGCACTTGACCTCGCAACACCACAGGAAAGTGCAGTTGCACCGTTCGGACACCAGGGCCTGGTGGGTCTTGTAGCCGCGGCCGCAGCACATCAGGTCGCACCCGTCCAAGCCGAGGGACGACTCGTTGCACGAGCGACCGTGCGTGCCCAGTACACCCAGGCGCGGGTTCGGGTCGCAGAACCCGGGTGACGTTTCCAGGTACACCAGGTCCTTGGTGCCGGGCGCCTTCAGATCGGGGTCGTACGGTTTCAGCTGGAAGTTGTATCTGTTCCGGCCGCCGCCGCGCCTTCTGCCCCGGCCGCCGCCACCGCCTCCGCCGCCGTTCTGTTGCGTCTGCTGTTCCGTAAGTTGGTCCTGCGACTGTTCCTGCGGCTGTTCCTGTTCGTAGTGCTTGTTCTGCGCGTTGTCCTTGCTCCGCATCCTGCGAAGACCGCCCGCGTTGCCGACCATCACCCTGGACGCGCCGTCGAACCTGTCCTTGAGGTTGTCGCCGATCGAACGGAATATGGGCAGTCTCATCCAGCACGTCTTCACCGTGCACGAGCCCGACATGCCGTGACACTTGCATTCCTGTTTCATCTCCGATTGTACGTGCTAAAACATAAGAAACCGCGAGGCGAGGTTAGAGACACGCTGCACATGGAATTACATAAAAGCAGCTAAATATAGGCGGAATTGGGTCGATCAACAACAGTCGGTCAAATTTACCAGCAGTATATAGGTCAGAATAATACGTTCAATAATGTTATTAATTGCTTAAAACATAAATATATGTGTGATATACATTAACCAGTATCCAAACAGAGTCTGGTTTTTGTTTGTAAAAACAATTTAGATTGTCCCGTCTTTGTTGGAAAAAGTTAAGTTTATGTTTTGTTTTTTTCCTCGTCCAATATGAACCGACCATAAACTTTCAAGTACAATAATCTCTTATTCTCATTATATCGTGGATTTATAATATTATGGGTATAGGTAAATTAATAATATATTCGGCCATTATATACCGCGGAGCCGGTCATAGACAGTGTCGAGTATAAGAATTATGGGTCTATTTAGGACATGACATTTGGCGATAGACATCTGAAGCAAGCGTGGGGTGAAACTGCCAGCACCTGCGCACTGCTGCATGACCAGTCAAATATCATGTATCAATATTCAATTAATAATATAATTTACGGTTCATAAATTTTAGGTACACACGAATAATGCGAGGTTAAAGGTTATCGGTGCGCGATACAACGTGGACCATCGCACGATTTGATCAGATCTCTGACCAGTCTTTTTGCGGTGCATGATACTATGTATATATTTAGGTACATGATATCGTGCCGAGACGACCTTGGAACCTCGTAAAGAATCAACGGGTCATGACCCATTTACCGCGTCACCAGTTCGCGGGTCGACTGATTTTCCGAAAAATCTCCACTGTGGATGCATATTGCATGACCGCTCTCGACTTTTACCAAGTGCATATATATATATTTAACACAGAGTACGTGTTCAACCCAAGACCTCTTTGCCCGCGCACATAGCAATACATATATATATATAAATATACTAATATACCTGTATATATACATATTATTATAATAGACTACCGCGGTGGCGTGCCGTGATTCCGGTGCACAGCGATCTCGCTGTAGTATACATATAAAGAGGTACGTATATATTATGCATATACATAATAATATAATGTTATATATTACGCTATGGTCGAAATTCAAAAGTAACGCGTGGCGCAATCGTCCGAAACTAATCTCGCCGTGTGCCACCCACGAGTAGAGGTACGCCGATATGTATATAATATATAATACGCATATTATACCTATCAATGTAGCTGGTACCTATGCGTATATATTATATTCAACGAAAACGTGAATAACAAAAAGAAAACCAAGACCAAAACCGTCGGACATCGCTACCACCGCGGAATGGGATGCTATAAAATATTATATAATATTATATATATATATATAGGCGTACCCGGGACGGTGCGTAAATTATAACCACGTCAAATGTTCGGCATTCATACTTAGAATATAATAATATATTTTCTCGAGCGCCGCGTATCGCGAAAACGTCCATTGGCTGGAAATGATTACTATTATTATTATTATATTAGGTATATATCGTTTCGTTTATTGTCGGGAGGCCGCGCTGCAGCTATTGTACGGTCGCAAGAAGAGTATAATAATATAATATAATATATAAACGACACAAGCGGCTGTTTTGAACGGTATAAATAACGCTGCGAAACAAACGCCACGTTGATAGGTACCCTCCCCCCTCGGCAAAATGCGAACGGACGCGCGATCGTATTATATGCGTATAAAATATATATACCCCTCCAGCGCCGCGGCGGCGGCGGTTCCCGAGTGGAGCCCACCGTATTATATTATAATAATAATATGTATTATAAATAATAAACGGATACGCGTATATATCGATTTTAATCGTAAATAATCGTAATTAGACGGTTGTGAGTCGCGTCGGGATTGTCGCATCGTTTGTGTTTCACATGCGGCGCGGCGGCGGCCCGTCGAGGAAAAACCACCGTCGACCGGGTAAATATAAATAATATAATATAATATAATATAATATATTATATTGAAGCCATCGGACCGCGGCAGAAGGTCTATTGTGAAAAAAAAAACGGAAAAAGAGGCGAATGCGAAAGAGAGTGCGAGAGAGACGGAGACGAGCGAAAATCAATGACGGAAAAAAAAAACCGACCAAGACTATAGAAACGTCATGTAAGATTCGAGATCATATAATTGACAATGTCAAACGGGGTGAAAGCTAAAATTATTCCTCGTATTGTCATGTCAATTACACCGCTTGATGTAATGCTGCTGCCGGGCACACACACACACACGCTCGCGCGGGTCTCTCGGTCTATAAGTGTGGTTTTTTATTTACTTTTTTATACATATCTTTCCGCTCGTTCCGCTGCATCTTCAACTCATACGACGACCACGACGACGACGTATATAACTACGCATGTCGTCGTCGTCGTCCGGTCCAGTCCGGAGACCGCGTCGTTGTGCGTATATCGTATATAATAATATACAGGACAATTGGTGCGCGCACGCGTATTGACGATCTATCAAAGCTTCGGGGGCTGTGCAGTGTGCGCCGGAGACTGTCTTGTTGATAAATTTATTGTGAACGCTTTTCAATGGGGCCGGTGGCGGCTCGCTGTCAGCCGATTATCTATTACGCAGCAGCCTCCTTCATTGGTGGTGACTATTTTCGCGACATCATCACTTATTCTCATATTATTGTCGTATGCGAGCTACATTATAGTATTATTATGCCCCTTCTTCTATTTCGTATAATAATATATTATACTTATAGGTACCTACTACAATATATATAATATAATGTCCACCTCTGCTTCTTCTCTCATTTCCCACCGGCTATACATTGCAGACTCGTCTTCTCATCGTCGCGCATTTTGTCGCTCTCTCTATATATATATATCGTAACCCCTCACTTCCTACATACATAATAATATATATAGTCGCCCGTTCGGAACGCATTTGAATTTATACCGACCGAGTTATACAACGTACTAGCTATATTATGTAATACGCAATATATATAAATATATGTTAAATGTTTTAACATTATTATACTGTGAGCGGCGGCATACGTGTGTGTAACAATGCGAAACGTCTACCGCAAGTGCCATTCCTCGCGTCGGAGACTTCAACGCCCCGAAATTATTCAGTGACGGATTTGAGACTTGTTCGTTTGGGAGGTGTAAGAAATTCAGTGGATTTTATAAAAGCAACCAGAAAAAAACATCCAAAGACCATTGTTAAAAATGTTCTCGTTATTATATTATAATATACCAAAAATGTTTGCATCGGTATGGGTAATATAGGTTCATTTTATCATTAAGCCGATGCTGCAAGCACTTAACGAACGAATTGCAGTACCTGAAAGCGAATGCTATACAGCAGCCGAATCGGTGCACGCGTGTAATTCGACAGAGATTTCTACACATAATATATAGGACTCTTTACAAAAAAATAAACAAATCGATTCCCCAAATCTGGGCCTGGTGTACAAAGAGACGCGCGTGCATACATTACACGCAGCACGAACACAAACGCATAAATAATAATGTGATATACATAATATTAATATTATACATATAGGAGGTATACGTGTGGTAGATATTATACTGCTGCGAGGTACTACGACCGCGGTCGAGGTATGCGATATGTATAGTTGTGTGCGCCATGTCGTACAATATATAATAATATATAGGTAGGTACAATAGGAAGTAATATAGTGAAATAATTACAACAAACGGTGAGCGGACGGCGGGGAAACCGCACGCTGTGATATGCCGCCGCGGCGGTGTGGCCGAGATGGGTGGGGTGGGGCGGGGTGGGCAGGAGGCTGTCCAGGGTCCATTATAATATACGGACGCGCGGCGTGTGCGTGTGTAAAGCTCGCGCTGCGGTAAACACACGCGAGTGTGGGTGGCCCGCGACGACGACTACCGCGACGACGACGACAACGACGACGACGACGAGGACGTGGACGACGAAGACGGCTAAGACTGCTACGACGACGAATACGAAGACGGCGACCGACCGTGCGGGGTGTTTTAGTCATGGCGAGCGCGCGCGGTGAGCGTAGCGAAACCCTACGGTCGCGGGGCGGCGGCCCGCGGGTCATGATGCTGCCCGCAGTATAATAATAATAATAATAATAATATACGGTACATGATAATATTATTATGATAGATGCCGCTCACGTTGTACGACCCGTCGCGAGGTAAATATTATATTATATACGGCGACGGCGGTCTGTCTGTCCGTGTCTCTCTCTCTCTCTCTCTCTCTCTCTGGTTCCGACACACGCACACAAATCTATTTAGATACACTTCTCTCGTGAGCCCACCGCCGCCGTTGACTCGCGCGCCGCCGCCGCCGCCTGCAGACCACACGGTGTTAGGAGAGAATAAATTAAAAACAATATACGTAATAATATAATACCGATAATATTATAATATATATATATATATGTGCACACAGGTATTCCGCCGCTGTGTGTGTGTATGTGTGTATGTGAGTGTGTGTGTGTGCGCAATGCCCCCTCAGAGTTCGGTGATTTTTTTCTTCCTTCTTCTCGCGTGCACGAGCGATCGTTATTAATTGTTTTAAGACATACAATATATTATATGCGTAGGTATCTGCTCGGCCGTTTTATGGTTTTGCCGAGCTCGCGCCCGGCCTTACTGCAGTTGTATATATAGTATATAATAGTATAGTACCCACCTTATATGCATATATATATATATATATATTACATATTAACTTGTCGTATATTATATTACTGAAGACAGCAGTCGTCAAAAACTTGCATCATATATAGGACATGTCGATACGGAAGTTCACGGTTGGGAGTGGACGGTAAAAGAGTGCTTTCGAAGTTTGAGGGATGAAGCTCCTTTGATGGGCGTACATATGTAGTATAATATACTCAGAGCTTGAAATCCATTTTAAATATCGATAAAAATCAGTTATCATCTTTCTAAGAAATCTAAAGTGATATCAAAATCAAATTTTTATATATGATTATGTAGACAATTTATATTGAATCGAAAAAAATGTATATCAATAATTTATATCAAAATAAAAATCGTTTTAAAAATATTATTATTTGTATAGGTATTTAAGTTGATTAAAAATTTGAAAAAATTAACTAACATTTAAAATTCAACAAAAGCCAATTATCCAGGTCAATAATATGGTTCACCTGCAAATAATTTTGCTGAAAATTTAAATACTATTTTTCATTAATTTATAGGGTTACAATTATGCATAAAAAATTAGATCATTTTCATAGTTTGTAAGACAATTGAACATAAACTACATTATTATCTTTCTTTATTTTAAAGAAAAATAGTAGAATCAATGGATTTGTTAAAAACTAATGGTACATTTTTAATTTTTTTTGAAAGAAAATATTTCTAAGTTGGTTATGCTATCTTTGATATCAAGAAATTCGTCATTGACTTTAAGGAAACAATCAAATAGTTAATCAATGGAATAATATCATTTTAATAAATTATAAAACTGTATTTTTACTGAGTGGGGATAATAATTAGTAGAGTAAAAAAATATTTAGTAAAACATAATATGCACTTAATCATCAAAAATGTAAAATATGTGCCGAAAAAACTACATAATATTTAATATTTATATAGGTCCATCTTATATCACCACTTATAATATAGGTGCGTCGTGCGTATACTAAATGTCTAGCCCCTTCCCGCTGATGTAATATATTTGCACATTATACGTGAATGACCACAATGTAGGTATATAAAGGTACGATATAATAATATCCGTTTCACACGCCAGCGGATATATATAGTATTATATATTTATTTGGAACACAATATTATAAAATGTAACACAAGTATAATAATATTATTATGTGTTACAATATATGTTACATACACACGCGGCGGCGGCCGCCGATTTGTCGTCTTTCCGATGTTTACGTTATATTTAAATTGAGACGACGGCAGCGGCGGAGGATAACCGGTGGCCCGGGCCAACCAGACGATGGGGAAAACGGTCAACGGCAGCAGACGTGGATAAAAGTGAATAATATTATTACACACGCGTATATACAATATTATATGTGTGTGCGTGTGTGGACAAAAAAATAAAAAATAACAAATATGAAGAGTAAACCGCATACCAAACGACTAATCAAACTACTATATACCGCGTGTGTGTGCAACAGCGGTGGTGGCGGCGACGGCGGCAGTATACCAAAGCCGTTCATGCGACAAAAATCTGTTGAAACATATTTGAAAAAATTTCCCGCCGGGATTCGGTTTTTTGTCATTTTTTATTTATCTGTTTTTTTTTTCGTCCCCGACTAGTGACTACCATACAACTACTAGTTGTACCGGTGGTGCTGCTGCTGCTGCTACAACTACTACTGCTGCTGCTGCTGTTACTATATCCTCTCTTGGCGCACACACTTACAATATAACAATTCTCAGCGGTGTGTCAATTAAACGTTTTGGCCCGGGAGCGAAAATTCCGACGGCCCCTTTTACATATACGTGGGCAGGCTAAACAAAATCCGAGAAAACGATTTTTTTCCTTTAGATTTCATTGCTGACGAGCGATTCTATTAAAATAAATAATTTTTCCAATATGTCGTCAAACGATGACACGATTAGTTATCATTTTCTACTGCAAAACCGGTTGTCCATATAATATAACGATGCACTTTTCCGTCAAACGGTGTGACGACCTAATTCCCTTTTCTAGGTGTTGATAAAGTATTATTCAAATACGTGTCCCAAAAATCTACTGAACTTTTTTTCAGATAAGTCGATATAATAATGATGGCTGTTGACGAATTCTTAGAAAATTGTACTTTTGAAAAAAAAAACATTTTGTCAAAAGTTTAAGCTAAAATTTACCTATAGGTACCCAAATGTTTGAGACTCTGTACCTAACCCCGCGTGATCCCTCGTGTGATAATAATAATATTTAGCTGCCCACAATCATTTATTCGTATATTACATATTACATGATATTAAAGGAGGCGTTAGACACTCACCATGCGGCCGGCTTCGTTGTTGTGCAGGTTCATCTTCTCCCGGAGGCTGCGGCCCCGCTCGCCAGTGTCCACGAACATCCTGGAGAACTTGTAGCCGAAGTCTATGTTGTCCGAACAACCACCCCACTCCCAGTCCTTGACGCCCGGAACAGAGTTCTGGATGTACGGGCCACGTCGCTGGTGCGTGGTGTCGCACGTGCACGTCTCGATCACGCCCTCCGCGCACGCCCTGGACACCGCGTGCGTCACGCCTGCGCTGGTGATCGCGTAGATGAACGCCGTCTCCCTGAAACCTGTGGATCACACAACGTACGCCCACGCAACACATATGTTAATAATTTCGTCGATAAAACGTTATTATTAGGTTGGGTGAGTGGGTGGGTGGGTGATGGTGGTGGCGCGGGGCGGGGAGGAAATACCAAAACCGAAAACGAAAAACACTTATAAACGACGGTAATAGGTTTACATATTACATATACATCTATATCTATGATAATACCCACACAGTCACGCGCACACATGAAGATATTTTACGTGCTTGTGTCGTGTGTGTACGGTCCAATCAATCAACGCGCGTCGAATCCACCATAGTGGTAAATGCACTTTGTATTTATATAATAATAAGTGTATGCGCACGTGCGCGTGTTTGAACACGAATTCCGATCGCATACCAATACAGTTAATTAAGATGCACGTCAACGGCGACGGCGACTTCGACGACGGTTTTTGTAGCTACGAGATATTTCCGTCATCATAGGCGTCGTCTCTTCTCGACCGAAGAAACTCGTTTGCGCGCGCGCACATTTAAAACGCGTATAATTACCCGAATATTGTGTATCTATGTCAATCGGTTGTGAAGTACACTTTTTCCGAAAACGTCGAAGAAAAAAACGATTGGTCATCGGTATATTAATTGCGGAGAGTCAAAGAGGCGTTTCATAATATTATAATATCGTTATACATTCACGACAAACCACCAATCGAACGTCAAAATATAAAGATGTAATAATATATTCGTTTTAATGCATACGGTCTTATAATATGTGATACTTATCTTGAACATGAATCGATGAATAATTTGATAAAAACATAGATAGGTACACACGATCGTGTCCTAACGCTTATTATCTGTCGAATTAATAATATTATGTTTATTGTATATAGCTGATACGATAATAAATTGGACGTGTTTTCCGGGGCATAAAAAATATATAAAACTAAGTTGACATAATTTAAATTTTGTTAAAAAAAAAAAAGAGGAAGTATATTTCATTCCGGTCTGCCAAGTAAACTAATCGGTTTCTCGATGTCTGGCCACACACACATCTCGATAATAATCCGCTGCAGGAATAACGAAATCGTATCGATAACTAATAACAATAATTACGTATAAATTATCATATTAAAATGTTATTATATTAAAAGCAAATGGGAATCAAATGTCATATCCGTATGTATATGTGTTCCTATTCAAATATATAGATAACTCAAAATAAATATCAATGACTTTTTTTAATTTAAATTTGTTTAAGTCATTTATAAAAAACTTAGATTTTTCAGAGATTTGCCTCTTATAAATTTAATAATACATTTTAATTTTTAAGGAAATTTATTGTTATATATTTTATAGTGTATACTTCCAAAATGGTTTATGTATATTTTGTAAAAACTTTTTTATATTGAACTCAAACTTTTCATCCCCATTACAACGCATTATAGGAGAGTTTACATATTTTTATTCTAATTGTTATCAAATCATATTTATTGTTTTTACATGAAATTTATAGATTAGTGTTATTATTATTAAAAATATTTCATCTGCCGTTAAGCTCGATCAAAATAGTTCCCCGAGTATATATATATATATATATATAATTATTTTATGGATAGGGGATGCCGGTAGCTACCTACCGCGGTATTACAATTTACCATGTAGGTATAGTATATTATATTATAGTAACAGTCGCGCTACTATACATCGGTGGCGCATTGTTCGCATTTTGAAAACCGTATAAAAACCAAAGCGTACATAATAGTAATAATAATCGAACGTCAGCGCGGCGTCGGCGATTATGCGTTATACTATTACAATACCGTCGTTCGTACACCTTTACGACGGTCAAATCGTAAAATATATATAACGCCTGTCGCGACTACATTATACTATATTATTATTATACGTGTGAGCATTGGACGACGACGACGACGATACGGATAATTGCTACACGAGCAGTGACTGCTGCCGTGCGTATAATTATATTACGGGAAGACCTGCGACGACGACCTCACGCCGCGGCGATATGTGTGCGCGCGTACGCAGCGGCCGATCCCCTTTTCGAAAAACAGAAAAGAATAATAATCATAAAAAAAAAAAATATGTTAAAAACGAAAGAAAAAACCTCCCGGCCTAAACCCGTCGAATAAATAACTCGCGCGACAACAATACCGCGACGACGACGACGACGACGACGACGACGACTACGACGATGACGACGGTGATAATATAGTAATATCGTAACGGTGGCGATTTCACGTGAGTGCTGAGGCCAAAGCGTATATTATAATAGGCATTTATATATATATATAGGTATGCGTACACCGTGGGAGCGTGTTCGGACGTGCGGTACATTTACACGCCACCGCCCCCGCCCTCGCGATATTCCGCCACCGGCGCGGCGTCGCGAATCGGGTGGAAAGAACTAAAAACCTCCCCCGCCGACCCGCGGGCCGCTACGGCGGGGGCGTGAAGAGCATTGTGAGCGCATATTTATTATTACTATTATTATTATAATATTGTACACACGTATATATTATATAGGTGTGCTACAGCGTTATATATGCACTGCACGGGGTTTACATTATCATATATAATATAATATATAAATGTGCGTGTAAAGGTAGCTGCGCGCGTATTACACTGCACGTGCAGAGTACCTACCCATGCCTGTAATGGCATATATCGTCGTCGAGCGTGAAAAACGGGAACGGAAATTATGTACGGGACATAAATCTGCAGACCGGTCGAATGGGAGACGCGTCGACGACTCGCCCCCCCGGGCGGGCGCAATATCTCCGCGCATATCGTTGCTGTGTGATAAATTTTTATTATTATTATATTCCATACGTACGGCCGGTGCTAGTGAGTGTGCGTGTATATATATGTGCGTAACTTAAAAGGTGGGAAAGGTGTGCGATAATAATACGACGTGCTACGTCCTTCGCGCTGTCCTACACTGCTGCTGCTGCTGCTGCACTAAAGGCCATTATTAATACATATTGTTATATTATGTCACCGCCGCCGCAGAGTGGCTGCTACTCGTATTATATTTCTCTCTCTTTTTTTTTTTTTTTTTGTCCGCCACCTATCCTCCCGAGCGTGTCAAAGTTTACGCGCCATAATCGTAGTCGCCGACCAGCGGGTGGCCCAGACCCAAATACCTTCCTCCCCGCTGCTCCTGTCCTACCGTATAATGTTATACGCGCGCGTACGTTATGCGATATTATATTATTATTATCATGCACAGTCCGGCGACGGAGGCATGTAATTTTACGATTTCGCATTATTATAATATCATCGCGTCACGCGGCTGTGGCGATTGTTCACGGACGCGATCCACCGGTGCCCCCCCCCCCCCCCCCTAAGTGCGCTCTGTTCCAGCAGCCGTCGCGAACCGCACGCAGCAGTTAAATAATAATAATAATTATTAAACGCCAAAAACAACGAAAAAATAAAAAAACGCCAGTCGTATTATTATAATATATTGGTAATAATACGCGAAATCCGGTATTTTGACGCGACCAAACCGGATTTCACGACCGCGGTATGCACGACGATGGATATGCGGCAACGGAAGCAACGGCGGCGGCGCGGGAAATCCGATACACCCGTCTCGCGAGTTTTCCAAAAGTTTCGACGCGTTTCCGTTACGCGCACTCGGCGCCCTCCACTCACCTCACACGCCGCCCACTGCGGCAACGCCCGCGTAAAGGTCAAGCCCCGCGCGCCGGTGCGGTGTAAACGTTCTTCGGAAAACGGGTGCTCCGATGTCGGAGACGGCTATATACCTCTGTATAGGTGTATACCTGTGTAATGGTACAAGAGAGCGGAGACGACGGACATATTATTATAATATTATAATAATAAAAACGATATTACGCGTTCGTTGTATTATATTATATACCACCGCCACTGCCGCGGCCGCCGCCAGGTATATATTATTATTAAAGTACCCGACGAAAAAAAAACACACACACGCACACGTTCACTCGGATACTCCTACACACACACACGCACACACAAACACGTTTTTCTAAACGAAATAATTTGACTGGTTTACAGTGAGCGTGCAACCCGTCAAATAAAAGACACGTATGTATACCTTAAATCGTGTAATAAATAATATGCCCGGCGGACGGGGCATGGGGGGGATCTGTTCGGGCACGCCGCGGGAAACCCTATGATGACGTTATTAGTCGACTAATAATCCGGCGGCGGCGGCCGGGAGGTCTAATGTCAACACGTTCTTCTCTTTTCTTCCCGTCGTCGTCGTCGCGGCTCGTACACACGACATACACGATTTATCCCCCTTACCCCTCCACCGACGTTCCAACTATAGCACTCGTACGCGGCTACTATTGTTTTTTTTATATTTTGTTTTTTCTGCCGTACATTATTATTATTATTATTATGCGCATGATGATGTTATGTGTATAATAATAATATGTATTATATTATATACCAGCGCGCTTGTGTTTACTATTATTATATTGCATGACACTATATGACAGTATAGAGGTATATATTATAATAATATAATAATATCTCATCGAGGGTCTGCAGCCGGTGCAGCGACGATGACGTCCGAGTGTGTTCGGACGGATAAACGCGTTGCGGACTGCGGTTTTACCGCCGGATAAACGGGTTAGTTCTTAAACGTTCGATTGATACGACACATTGTGTGTTCCTACCGCTATTATACAGATATACAGCCTAGTAATATTATATTGTGTGTGTGTTGTAATATCGTAATGCGTTTTGGTTTCAGTAGTACAAATTAATATATTATATAGGTAGGTATATATGTAGGCTTGGGTTGCGCGCGGTCACGTGACTTTTAAACGTTCCTACATAAGCACATTCGGATTTGTATAAATTATATCGGTCCATAGATGCTCGGTGCTGATACCACATTTTTCATCCAACGACTTTATATGCGTTTTCCTCCGTGTAATGAATTTTCATAAGAATCCGATCGTTATCGTCCGAATATTATAATCGTCGTGTAACCGTGGTAGGTTATAATAATATTTTATCTGAAACTCACGAGTTAGATCGCATAGTACGTGTGTGTGTGTGTGTGTCAGACTGTCTGTGCGCTATGTAAGTATACCTATATGCATAGGACGTGTGTACCATGGCGTCGTTGTCCGACAAATATCCGAACGATTTATTTAATAATAATAATAACGAAATGCCGTGCGGTATTCGGATTTTAATTATTACGCGAGATTCGGATCTAAACAGTGTATTTTATTCCACTGCCAAATGTTTGTACGATGTAAACAAATAAGAAAAAAAAATATCAAAAACGAATATTATGTAAATATTTAACAGTATCCCCTGTGTACCCCTCGTGTACCGATATAATAGCATTATACAGAAATAATGTGTCAGCGCCGCCGTCAGCACGTACAACACCGAACGGCAGATAATTCGAATTTATTGCTCCAGTCGGTGTACATAATATTCAATACAATTGATTGCCGTCGCCGCCGAATCACGCGAAAAAACTCTTCGCGCTTAAACCCGTTTGAACGCAATTTTTATCTTCCGGAATATGGCGCGGGGCAGGTATAGGTAGGTAGGTACCTATATATTATTATTATATTTTTTCGTGAAAGAAAAAAAAATGTCTATTAAAATATATATCGTGGCGTCCGTATGTAACGACGTCGTTTTACATGCGGTTCACACGATTCGTTTACATAATTTAATCTTTTTTTTCCCCTCAGACCTGTCTCCTCCCCCCGTGCGCGTCTACTAAAAATATAATATACTGTCGTGCAACGAGTACTATATACCTATAGTACCTCTACATAATATACCTTTACGTATATGCCCGAGGCGGTGGACACGTCGTCAAGCCACACACACAAACTCGGGCGCGCGCGACAATAATAATATTATTATTATTATTATTATATTTTCCAGTCGGATGCGACGTGATAAAGACACGTTTTTTTGTCCTTACCTCTCGATTTTCCCACCCCGGTCACACGGCGGCGATCGTCAACGACGACGATGGTCGTGTACGCGTTCGCGATAAAATCATATCACGCCCGAAATGAAACGATACTCGGGTAGGAAAAAAAAGATATATAAATGTAGGTACCTATATAACATATTACATATAAAAAATTAAATAATAAACGAAACGAAACAGACGACGACGACGGCGTCGGCGGCGGCAATAACAATAATGCCTACATATAATAATAATAATAATATTATCGTCAGCGTATAGTAGCGGCCCGCAGGTCTGCCCAATAAAAATTGTAATATATATACCCATACCTACACGACGGTGACTTCAGTACTACGGTGGCGCGAAGCAGAGGAACGCATACCTATCTACATAATAATAATAATAATAATAATAATATTATGTACTGCACTATAATAATATCATATACGTAATAATACGAGCATATTATTATATATTATGTTATTATTATAATATTGTATAGGTAATATAATACAGAGATATTACTGCGATGCGGAGCAGAGTACATAAATATCGCGGACACCCGGTCCCCGGGACGGGTCGGATACACACGGTACTCGTATATATGTGTATAATATGATAATAATATAATACGCGTTTGACAATAATATTTTTTACGATATTGGACGACCCGTCGTCGTGTATATTATATACACTGCACGCGTACATAGGTATAATAATAATGTTTCCTCGTCGCCGAACCAAAGTCGTATAACGTTGTATTATATAGCGCTGGAAGTTTCGTGGGTAATATTATACACATTATATATATATATATAGTTGTTCGACCTCCGAGAGGAGTATAATATATAATAATGATCGTGTATATATACGCGTACGAAATGAGATTGACGATAACCGTCGATATATTATATAATAAATAATAACACTATCGTTTCCCCGGATCGTCGTCAAATCGTATGTAGGTACCTATATATATATATATATAATATTATGCCATGTATGCGCGTATATATAGAATACCTACAGATATCATAAAGTGAAATAAAAAAAATTTTCAAAAACTTTATCCGACCACGATAGGTATATTATAGCGAGTTGTCTTTTTAGATATATTATAAAGTCGTATATTATAATATAATACGTGCGCCGAGTACGTGCCAAAGTGTTTGAGATTAGGACGAGATTTATTTTCCATACGACCCAATGTTGATTAATGAACTAAAAGGTCGATGATGTGTTATCGGTGTTATTATAATAATAAATTGACAATTTGTAAATCAATCGCTGTTTCGAATTTGTTACTTATAATGACTATAATCGGTAAGTCGTTTATATTAATTGATCGTTATTTGTTCATCAATTAATTTTAATTAAGTCTTAATAGCATCGTAAAATAAACTAATCAACATATTCGATATTGTAGAAATCTGCCATAATTTAGCACAAAATTATTTAATTATCACAATAATATCGCAGTATACAATCTTATTGCACTAATTAGTATGATGACATTTTTCGATGAACCCGATGTGTTACTAATAATGAATATAATATTTTCAAATGATATATTATCGATTTAAATTTAAATTCAAAAAATTACACGGGTAAAATATTATGTCGATAGATTAAATGTCACAGAACGTTATTTTAAGTTTCTATAGGACTATATAATACAGAATACAGCAAACGGCTATGGCACGTGCGTGATCCAACGATAACACTGACTACCTATGTAGGTGATGTGATCGGGGCGCTTAACGCATAATATGTGTCGATTAATGTTCATGAATAATTTTTTATTCGATTAATTGTTTTTTATTGGTTTTTTTTTTTCGTCTGTATCTACACGCATATTATAATATAAACGTAACACAAAATATGCTTGTGGCTTGCGTTTGTTTATTTATGTTTACATTATTGGTTACTGCAAATCACGAAATCATATTATATAAGTACCTATATACATCATAATAATATTATAATACTGCATGCACGTACGCGCGCATAATATATATATTATAGATACTACAATAACACTCTTGTTACGTCAGTCGAATATTGTTTATGTCCACGACGGAGAACACGAATATCGTAAATAAGTCTCGATAATATAATATATATATACCATTACCTCGTATATTATATACAATAAGATGATTTATATATTATTATAACAATTTTATCGATTGAGCATGAACGCACGTATATAATATAGATGTACCTATGTAAAAAACCACCCCGCACAGACTATAATAATATAATATTATGATATAATAATATTGTGTACCACATTCGGAAGGCAAACAATGCATAACTTACAAGTATAATGCGCTTTTAACGTAATTAACGTGAATTTAACGGTATCATAATATAATAATCAATACGCATTGTATTAGGTACAGCCATATGCCAATCCCAGGGCATAACTGGTATAACAATTTTCCTGGGTAAAAGCTTTGTAACTTGTATGTCATCGTCAACGTTGATGACGTAGTAGTGTTAATTCGCGATTAAGTCGATATGGAGATTTAATGTTTTTTGACAGGCTTCAACGATTCGTTATTGTGTACATTGTAGACATATACGGAGAAAGTTGATTCATATTGTGTTTTATGATTTTATAAAAAAAAAAAACATTTACTTATAGAACAATATTGTATTATATAATCTGCGGGTTGGTTGCAATAGAGTTATATTTTATAAAATAGCGTGATCTAACAAACTATGAAGTACAATGATAATTGTACTTTATTCGTGAAAATAAAATAGTTAATTTCAAAATATATTATGTAAGTAATATGGTTTACCTCTGTCCACAATTTTGCCAAACAAGTTTTTGCCGGTTAAGAAGTTCTTGGTTGAACAGTTCCAACGCCTGTTCCGGAACTGGTGCTGACACTCTTGCAGTGCCATATTGACGCCTCTGCTGATTGCTTGTAATACGCCCGGATGTTCGCGGATCATCCTCCTCTGTTTATTGCGCAGTAACGTTAACGATGACGAGTCCATGAGCATCAGGCCAGGGGTCATAGGAGCCAAATTATTAGGTTCGCCAGCTTTTGCAATTCCCCTGTTGTCGAAAAAAAAATTAACGTTTAGGTATATTATAATTATTAAAAAATCGTTGTTAACCTAAATATAATAGTTATAATTCTTATAATATAAGTAACTGAAAAAAAAATAATTTATTATCATAAATACGCAACACAGTAATTTAGCTAAGCAAATTACCATTATCAATTATAAATGTTAATGTGAATATAATTGTAAGTTAATGACCCAATAGATGTTGGAGCCTAAATACTCAATAATAAAAAAAAAATAAATTATACCGTCATATTGTATTGTATCAAATACGCCGGGTTGTCAGTTTCGCACCCATTTTTGAGAGTATTATTTCTATCAATTAATTTAAAATACAAATTCGTATAAATGAGTCATAAAATAGACGTCACTTAATATGAATAATAGCATATTATAGTGCCGACGTGCCGTGGATACTGTAATATTTTACATTTTATATTCTATCACAACGAAGTAATCCTACTTCCACCGGGAGGTCTTTTCATTCTGTACTTCTTATCATTGCAACTAATATTATCTATCAACTAAGCGTATATTGTTCAATGCATGTGAGATATAACCTGAATAAAAAATAATATATATTTTCTATTTCACGTTTATGTTCTCAATAAACGATCGATTTACTCATTTTTCCCCTACATTTCCACAGTTTTAGCATTAATAGTTCATAAGCGACCGGGACTGGCAGACAGACATACGCGAATGTGAATAATGTGATGAATCACTTTAGTGACAGACGTGCAGTTTATACAGTTATTATATACAATTTAGGATGTATATAATATTGTGTTTTGTGTATTTGACCAACGATAATGTTTAACCTGATCGTAAGGCTTTATTGACAATGCGCTAATCGTTTAACATAATATAATGACTGTTACGCGGCAAAAAAATATCAGAAAAAAATACAATCTACACCGTGCACACGGATACCGGATTATCAATTATAAATTTTTTTTCTAACGCCCCTATGTTCTATATCAAATACCCAGTGGCGTATATTAGGTGGGTAGGGGTTCACCCCCCCCCCTCCCCGCCAAAGAAATGTATTGTTGGTACATCATTTTAATATGGCGATTCACTTTTAATATTAATTAAATATATTATTTTTTTATAACCCCCCTCCCACCCCCTGAAATTCATTCCTATACATACGCCACTGCAAATACCAATTGGGACGCGGAAGATTAGTCTCGCGTTGGCGCTAAACGCGTACCTACCTATTGAATACGTCAGAAACCGTCACTTCTGCAATCTCATATCGATAATGTTATGTGCTCGGCGTATTTTATTATTTTAGCGCACGAAAAACACTCGTCTTTTGACCACGCTATGACGACGGTCAATATTATGCATTGAGATGTTTCCTTTACATATACAGTCACAATACGGCGTGATAGGTCTGAAGTGTGTCTCGGCCGCCACTGTCAAAGTGTCGTCGTCGTCGTCGTCGTTGTCGTCTATAGGACGTGCTCGAGACAGGAGTGAAGGGAAATCGACGTGCCTGGACAATGGATCCAAGCACTCGAGATCGACGTATGTGTGGCTGTGTGTTCATAAACACACACACACACACACTTATGCCGTCTGTGTGGACATGAAGAAATTAAGCACATAATGGACAAACAGGGATGTATTATTTGTTGAACGTGTCGACGTATCGGCGGTGTATATATATATATATTATAAATAAATGTATAAGACCGAATGCGGGAAGGTATGAGCAGCAGCAGTGTCGAGAGCAAAGAGAAAAATGTGAGGAAAGAAAGAAATAATACATATTATGTGTACAACAGTATTATCGGACTACCCGCGCGCGATGACCAACACCAACAACGACGTGTAAACACACACACACACACACACACACAAGTTATAACATAATAATACGCGCGTTGCTGCAGGTATACAAGATTATATTATTATATATTATAGTGTGTTGGTTTTTGCCTTGTAATTTTCGAGATGACGAGACTTCTTTTTTTTTTCCTGCCAACGTATATTATTATTTGTATAATAAATAGTGTTACGTTATACCGCGCGACGTGCAAAAAAAAAAAAAAACTATAAAATTGTATAATATTATATTATTATTATTATATGCGCCGCGTGCATCAGAAAGATTTAGTGTGGCGCGCGTTATCCGACGCGCCGTCCGTTTACGCCCGCGTTCAAAAATCAGGCACGAGAATTATTATGATATCATACTTAATTTCTGAAAATACACGAATCGCACGTTGTCGCACACCAAATCATATTTATCGCCCCTACACTCGTCCACTGCACGACCTGTCTGCTCGTTCGGAAATAGCGGTAAAAAAAGCCCCCCGTTACCAGTATGGGTAGACACGAGGGGGTAAGACTCTCGCCGGAGAAATTATTCACTGCGTTTTTGAGTCGCGTAGTCATCGCGCTCGGCCGACGTGACAACTGCAGCGGAGCGCGCGTGTAATTTAGTAACTTTAAAAGGTGATTATCGTAAAACGTTAACTGTTGACGTGCAAGATAAAAGATAAATCAGTGAGGAATGTTCCGGTAGACATTTACTTGTTTATATAAACGGGTAAAAAAAAAATGTATAAAGGTATATGTAGGCAAGGCGGGCAGGCGCAGTAGGTAAGTGTATTATATTCATAACTCGTTTTCTTTTCTCTTTCCTTCTTTCTTTTTGTTTCGTTTCGTTTTTTTACCTTATAAATTTGTTTTGTTTTTGTGAGTACGAGAGAGGCAGAGGAGACAGAGAGAGGGGGGATTCATCATGCGCGTGCGCGCGCTCGCGTTTATATGTGTGAGTAGTGTAATTTATAGTATCACTAGCTCAGCTCTAGCCTATCTCCCTTGATCATCGGTTGTCGTGGGAATATTCGCGTTCTGGCTTCATTCCGGTCGACATTTTTATATTTTAGGTCTCCTAATGTCGTTAATCATCCGATTCTTATTTTCTTTATACACAAACACACACACTCACGTACGCGCGCGCACACACACACACATAGACACACACACACACACTATATATATATATATATACACTACAAACACACGAGTAACTTACACGGTTCACTAACGCGACGCATAGTTTGAACGCGCGCACAAGACACGACGCGATACGACTTCATTGTAGTACCACGCGCGCGCGGGGCACAAAAGACTATATACGGCTGGTTTCGATCCGATGGATCCGATAACGGACAAATCGGCCGGCGACGGTCGTGTTCGATCAGCGGCGAGTTCGCGTCGGGACCGCCGCCGTCTAAAGTCATCGGACGTCGACGCGTGGAGCTGTAACATCACAAGAGGACGACGACTACAACAATGGGCAGAAGACTGGCATTATTCTTGTGCGGTTGCAGTGGCGGTCACAAATGAGACGAACTATCTATTGACCATCATTATTATACCATAATACATGTATACGCCCGCAGACGTCGCGAATCCGCTGTCTATATATACCTATATACAGTATTATATGCCTAGTATTGCCTACGCATTATTATGCAGTGTGTGCAGATCTCGGTATGTAATCCGTGGCCACAACATGAGTACATGACGGTCCACGATATGTGTTGGTGTTATATATTATGAGCAATCACGCGAGTGCTATCGAATACCGTTGCTCGAATCGGGAAAAAGTTAGAAAGGGGTGCCAAAGTGTAAATAATATTATTCGTACTTGATAATTAAAATGTCTCATTGATTACGGTATATAATTAGAATGGATATGGTAAAATATTTTTAGAAAAAGAGATACTCCATGCTCTCCCCCTGCGAGCTTCCCCCAACATTCAAACAAGGGTAGTGGGTACTGAACTTTTGGAAAGAGCTAATTGTTATATAAGATAACTGTACTGAAGATAAATAGTACTAAATATATTAAATATTATTTTTAGATGTTTTAAATTTAAATTAGAAACGGATATTATCTAACGCAATTGCTATATCAATCCTACAAACTACCGAGTGAAATTATTGGTACCATATGAAAAGGTATTTAAGCGCAATAATTGGTAAACTGCCATACATATATTATTATTATTTTTACCACTAACGTGATCGAATCTATTGTAAAAACACGGCAAAGTTCCCGTTTATTATTACGAGTTAAACAAAACAGTATTATTATAATATTACAGCATACATAGTAATCACGAATTTCAATTTGACTAGAATATAATTAATAGGTATATTATACTCGCATGGATACTAAAGGGGTTACGTGGGAAAAGTTGTAAAATGTCGTATTATAATATTATTATAATATACTTGCGCATGTCATTGAGAGAAGAAAATTATGTCGGGGACGTTATGGAATTTTATACGCGGCAAAAAACGGATTTTCGTCGGAGACAAGAGCATTTTTATACTTCACGTGTGTTGTAGACCACTCGAAATGGTATTCCGCTGCCGCCGCCACCAACACCGCCGCGCATATAATATAACATATTATAATAGATAGTGTCATTAGTGCAGCGCGCGAACGTATTTCGAAACGAACACGATGCATGCAGCACCTATATATGCCTACACGTGTATTGTACATCGTTGTGTTATTATTATTGGTTACAAATTTGAAAAAAAAAAAATAATAATAATAATAACTCTACTACCTACCACCTGGACCCGACCTCCTAAACCGGAAATTAATTAACAAACAACATTTTTCGTCCCGTGGTGTAAAGGTGTACCGCTGTAGGTAATTAGCGGTCTAAATGATTTTTACCTCAGCTTTATGATTATTATTATCATCGTTATTATTATGACGACTACTACCTACAATTACTACCACTTATAGTTACTGTTGGCCGCTGTATAATATAATACACGTGTACTGGATGCGGCAAAGACGCGTAATTTCGAGTGCACCAGTCATATATTATCGAAGACGTCGACGGAGGGCGGCGTTGATATATATTTGTGTGACGGAAACACGTCCGAACAGATTGATGGACTTGAGAAAAAAAAACCTATAACCGTTTTGACTTACGAGTTACGAGTGTCATCGTGAGAGAATATCACTTGAGTACTTGTCATATTATTATCATTATTATTACTATTATAGTCCAGTGATTTAAACTATCGAGAGTTAAAAAAAATATAATAAAATCATCCTGAATTGTATCAATATCGCTATTTAATCCAGAGGAAAAAAAATACATAATTAAAAAAATAAATCGTTTAATTTAAATCGTAATAATACAAATAATTCTCAATGATGCTCGCAACGTACGTCCTAATTTGTTTACATTTATTGTATAACATAATATAATATTAATGACTAAACAATTATTTTTATAGAGACATCTCGATCGTATTTTTTTTCAAGTGTGTAGGAACAAACCATTATGTTTCTATATATATATATTATAACAGTGTGTGTATACAATATATTATATTGTTATAAAATAGCAAAAGGAAAGAATAAAAAGTGCGTCTCAAGTTTGAAATAGATATGTTTAATATATTAAACCTAAAATGTAAATTATAAGTACCTATTATTATATTTTTTAAACGTTTATAGCTATTCAAATAATATATACACACAATATAATATATGGTTTATATCGCACGCGCGTTTGTGTGCGTGTGTGTATGACATCATCATTTGTTCGGCGGATATTTGTTTTATTTTTTTATTTTTAAGAACTTAATTATCTGCCTTAGATAAAAATAATATATGCCGGAAAACGAAGCATATTGTTCGGACTGGGGGACAGAAAAATGTTTCATCAAAATATGCGTTTTGTATTCTTTCATTCATATATCTGTACAATGGTTTGAAAGATTTTAAAAAAATGATAACGTAAAAGCCTCTACGTATTTATATATACATATATTGCTCTCGTTTTTGGGAGCAGTTTTTTTCCCCCCATTATCTGTGCAAATTGAAATTAATAGGGGGGTTCCATGATGCCCTCCTATTGAAATGCGTGCGTGTATACATGTCTGTCAACTATTCACAATAGTCTCAGATAGCCATCTAGACATACAGACGGCCACTTTGGGTGGTTCCCCCGTGTCTCTTATTAGGGTTCTTCTCAATTGACCCTGTCCACCCCTTTTAATGTCTGATAGATAAAAATAAACAAATGCTTAAGAAAAAAAACTCCTAGGTAACATTATCAAATAATTCACGCTGAGATCGTGGTGACATTCCTTCCGGTTTCTATGTCATAATCGTTGACTCGCAGACTATAATAAAATAATAAATCTTGTACTATAGGTACCTACCTACCTACCCAATAAGATTATATTTGAATTGTTTGAATGAATCGAACGGTATAAATTTCTCAAAAGGGTGTATAATAATATTATATTCTATAGACCATTTCTATATAGAATATGCTGGATCTTCTCCTGTTTGTGTTATGTGAATAAAAAAAGATTTGTTTTTTCTTTTTATTCTTTTTAGATTTCGTTTTTCTTTTACATCGTTTACACAACGCCTACTAGATATTGTTTTTTTTTTGTTCCCAGAATTTAGATATGAAACAAATAATGGTATTATTCTCATGTTAACGAGTTGAAAAAATATTAGTGAAATACAGAGAATTTTTTCTAACATTTCGGAGTTTATTAATATTGGTATACTATAAATATTTCAAAACAGAATAAGTATTTAATAATATATAATAGTTTAAAAGGAAATTAACAAAACATATAATATAGTGTTTGAAATCAGTTGTATCCTATAGGCATAATCTATATAAAAACGATTTATAAAATACTAATTGCTTGACATTTTAAGATAGTTACAATTTAATTTTATCGTGAATAAAATAAGTTACATTTACTTTTTGATGATTCATTTCATTTTATCTGATTATATTTGTTATAGATATACTACACATTTAGATACACATTTAATTATTTGAACATAAAGATTAACAGTTATATTATATTGCATATAATTAATGAACTTCATTAATATATTTTATTTCAATTAAATCAGTAATATTATCTTTCAAATTGTATTACTCACAAAATAGTTGAATGCAAAATCATTATATTTTATACATAGTTAATTAAAATAATACTTAATTTAGATCAGGAATATAGGTTAATACGTGTTTGGTTTTATTCACAGAATTATACACGAGTTTAAGTTGTTCTTAATTTCTAAGGGAGCATTGAGTTTATTGTTTTTATGATTATAGGGATATTTTTTTTAAAAATGTTTTTAGTTTTTACACAAAACAGTTTTTGAGACAATGAAAAAGATCATTGGTTCCTATTTTATAGTTATATACCTAGCTATATTATATGTCATTATTATTTTTCGAATGTTTTTGTCATTATTAGACACTGTGAGTAACAAAATTAAACAATAGTAAAAGTATCAACTTAGCAAGCTTAGTTACAACTTCTCTAAAATTAATTTTTTATGAAAATATGCAATGGTTTATCATTACTCTTAAAAATAATAACAAATTCGCAACGAAATGCACGGGATCAGCTAATATTAATATATACCTACATACCTATATCGGTAATATTATATTAATTTTTTTTATAATTTTATATATTTTTTGTAGAATAATTATATTTAACTAAATAATATTTTAGGACAATTCAATATTAATAAAATGGTAAGTTTTTCTTTAACCATAAACTCAATAATTTTGAATTTTAAAATATATCACCTTTTATACTTTGTCAATTACAATATTATTGAGTTTTACCCTGATAATTTATCAACTATATTTTGCACTAGTATAATTATTTCAATTGAGTTTCGATATAAGTAGTTTCTAATCTGACCCTAATTTTGATTTTGTTTTTATTGGAATTAAGTGAAGTACAATAGTATTATTTAAATACTTAAGTGTATATGAATTATAACCTCGCTATACGAGTTAAAAAATAATAAAAATAAATAAAATACTATGAAACATATTATATTTTTAGTACGAATTCTTTTTATGATTCTATAAAACTGTTAGACACACTATTAGTATATATTATTATAATAAATTAGTATAGTATATATTATTATTATCATATGACCAACCACGCTTGATCATACATAAATAAATAAATAATGATATGATTAAAGTAAGATTCGTATATAAACGTGAAAAAGAAAATAAATAACGCAAATATACGTATCTAGAACAATAATAATTATAAATAACATTATTATGAATGACTATTAACAAAATAACTTACCACCAGTGGGTGCCTTTGTATTTTCCTTCGCGGTGTTTGGCGTAAGCTCTGGAGATTTCGTCGACCAAAAGGGTCATCAGTACAATTGTTTTGATTACAATTGTGGCCTTCATGTCACATGTCTAGGTGCCACAGATATGGGGTGGAAAAAATGTCCCGTCAGCACGAAGCGATTGGGACCGGCGAACGACGACGACACGAATACCGCTTGCGGGTCTTTAGGTGCCCTCCACTCGGGGGTGGCTAACAAGACACGGAGACGAAAAAAAAAAAAAAATTACCGAAAAATGAAAACGAAAAATTCGAATAACGACGTCAGCAGTTTAATGATAGTATAATATTATACGAAACAATATGAACGAGGAACGCTCGGAGAAAATAGTTTTCCCGGGAGTCTGCGAACGACTGGAACACACGAGTAAATTATACAACACTACGCGGTGATACAATCAGATGAACGCACCCCAGTCCGGCGGAGCAGAACGACTGATCGTGAATGCGCGACATCTCGGGCCGCAGGAAAACCGCCGTCCTCGTGGACCAGAAAAAAAATCATCTCCGTCCGGTAGGACGTGGACGAGGAGGAGGAGGATGCCGGCCAGGCCCCGCCCGCCGGCCGCCCACCGCCGCGCGTCCCCGTCACCGGCCGCGGTATCGTCGGCGCGCGCGCGCGACAGAGACGGGACGACGTGCCGGGCGGCGAAGAGACGAAAACGGTCCGGCGGCGGCGGCGGCGGCGGTTACCACAGGTTATTGGCGGCCGCCGGAGCGGTTATTGGGCGACCGTGGAAGGGAGAACGAGGCTCGTTTCGAAGGCGCACGCACGCACGCAAGCACGCTGCAGGTACGCCTCTTTCGACTGTGTCGCGGCCGCCGCACAATATAATAATAATAATAATATATAGGTACCTCGTTATGATATTTTATATATTATTATAATATTATATGAGACTGTGTATGTGTATATAATATAATATGATATTATGTTTTGCATATTATTATGTCCAGCCGCCTAGGATTCGTTTGTTTTTTCGCGATCACGTTAATTGATTCGAGAAGGAGAAAAAAAAATTAAAACCTTTAGATAATATTGTTAATCAGCGGCGCGACCGTAATACCGAGAAAATGGTATCGTATAAGATAATATTATATTGTATGTATAGTACCTTTAGCTATCCTATACAATGTTCGGACACTGACACACGGCAAAGGCACAACTATATATAACAATATGATATAGATTGTAGACCTCAAATTATGCCGGGAGTGCTTAGGTTGTATATTAAATAACTCGCGAGTCACAATCACTTATTGTTTTTGTGTTGAAATGATGCGTAGGAAATAATATTATGTACTACCTATAATAACTATAATACGTTTAGAATGCACTATATTCTATGATATCAAAATATAACAACGATGGTCAATGATATTATTATGATGTACGGATCATTCCCACATAATATCATGGACAACGCAATAAAACGATTATTAAACAGTTTCCTGAACGAAATAATAATAATCAAATATAGGTATACATACCTTTGTAATATACAACGTTTTCGTGCGGACAATGAACACGACAACCGATTTTATAGTATTTTAAAACCTCACATCATGCTTTATAGTGCTCGGCAAATCCAGTTGCTCATAATTTATGAATATTAAATATTATATTGAGTAATTAGTAGATACTTGGGGGCTACCATTTCGTTTCGATAATCTTTTACTGAAATATTGGCAGCGTATACGTCCTAAGAACCATCATGACCAACCTTAACAAATTTGAATTTATTTATTTTGTAGGTACCTGTCTATATGAACAGAGTCGTGTTTTTAAGATGCGTAAAACAGTGTTATTATCAGGGCTTGCATTTGAAAAAAATTCCGTTTTATGTTATTTACAATTGAAACGTTACACAATTGTTGCGTTTATCGTTATTTTGAATTAAAACGTTGTACAAGTCTTGCGTTTATCGTTATTTAGAATAGTGTTAATACCTATTGAATTTATTAATAATAAGTAATAACTAATGCGGGCAGGTAATGGCCCGGATAACGAATATAATATAATCAATTCTAATCTCTGTATGCGTGAAATAAATATTTCTACAAAACCAAAATAACTTTTAAATGAATGGATTTTAAATTATTCCGTTTTGCGTTACTTTTCGTTCAATGATATTCTATAAATTACGTTTTTCGTTATGTTTTGTTTAATGATATAATATAATATATTTTTTTTATCGTTATGTTTCGTTTTGCGGTATTTAATTATTTTTGATTATCGCTTTCCGTTATAATTACGTTTACAATTTAATTATTTTTGATTATCGCTTTCCGTTATAATTGCGTTTACAAATTTCAATCATTTTTTGTCAAATATAACATTACAATCAAAACGTTATTATAACGTTTGCAAGCTCTGGTTATTATAATATACAGCGTTGAGACTTATAAAATTACTCATCTATTATCTTATCATTCTTATATCTAGATTACTATTGTGACATTTATGCACTGCGGTTAGCTTAGATGACGCATTTTCTTATCTGGATATATTTAATTCAAATCGTATTCATTTTTCATGAATAATATTCATATTATAGTATAGTATAATCTCGTGGTTTTTTTATGAAATTAATTTTTGTTGATATAATAACTGTTCAAAAAGATCCGCAGTAGGTAGATATAGATATATTATATAATAGGTATATCTATACGTTTTAGAATCGCAAATAATAATAATTTAATCGTTCTGAAGCCCTGCAGCAGCAACTTTAAAAATCCCTCGCTACGGAACAGTGCTGTTGACTGAGAAGTTGACAAAACTATAAGATCGGCGAGAATATAATAATATTATATAGCCGCGATGGTTTTTAAGCGACGACATAATATGCGTCCAACACAATATTAATGCGTAGGTACCTACCGCGAGTCCGAAAAAAACATCAGACGTGCATACATAAAATACATAATATAATACATTATCGCATCTCCACTGATTCGCAACGCTGTCGTACAGTATCGCGACGGAGACCCGCCGCGGTCGCCATTAGTTAATTCTTCAATAATAGCTTTTCGCACGGACCGCGTCACGCGCACTCGGCACGGTCGTATATAATAATATCGTCGTCGTTGTAGGTACGATGGTTTTTTTTTTTTTTACGAGCCATACGTACAATACGGCTGCGAAGAGACTTCGGTGCTCATCTACCCATATTATACTATGATATATATAGATACCGTATATATACCATATACCTGGTACATGCGTGTGCGGTGGTGAAGTCTATTATATAATGATATTATGGGTGCCTATATACCGTCATAATATACATAATAATATGCGACGGCCGCCGTGGAAAATAAAACCCCCAACGTCATTTCAATAACCGTTTCGTTTTGGTATTTTTTATACCCTCTTAAAATATAATATAGTATTAATATATTTGACTGCAATATAACGCGCATGATGTCTGTGACCGACGTCGACGAGGCCATTGAAAAAATGCACGCGACTTCATGAGGCGTACCTATTACCTATATAATATAGTGGTAGGTGGCCAGATGGGTATGCCAGCTAAATATATGATATATGAGTACCCAACACTCTTCAGTTATATAATTATAACATCAATAAATATTATATATACATAGGTACCACTGAGTATATAATATATAGGTATTATATATATATTTATAGAAGTATAATATATATGCGCAATGTCCCACGGCGCTGCAGTACATGTATTGTATTTATAAACGTATATGTATTGTACGCGTGTATGTATATTATATATTATATATTATATGTGTAGTGAAATTTAAAAAATTATAAAAATTTATAAAATATAAATAATTGAAATATACAATTGGATATTATTTTATATCATTGCATTGTTCGATAGTTTTGTTATTATGATATTTATCTATAATATTACCTAGGTATATAATAATATATTATAGGTATTCATATTTTTCCGCACTTCCATAATAAAACCGATGACGTTTTTCTCTCTTGCTGGTTTTTAGCTTAACTTAGTATAATAAATTCTATTAAAGAGTTCATAGAATTTTACGATTGGTTTCAGTCGGCTCACTTTCCTAAAAAAGATTCCCTGCTAGAACTTCACGATTCTCTTTTGTATATTATATAATAATTGGTGGGAAATTAACGCAAGTCCTTCTTACTGTACACACAATGATCGTTTTTGCAGGTACCTATAACTATTATTTAATATACTATATTATGATATAGATGTACGTAATATGAACAAAAGCCAACCACCATTTTTATTTTTACCATAATTATCGAATTATGAACAGCATTGTTTATACTGTTGTAGTTGTATTGAGAGATGCCTATTATATCATTATACATGATTGCGTATTAATAAACGTATTTCGTATATATTATAATATACTGTATATAAATATAAAATATTTAGTCATATACTTAATGCATAATAATATACAAAGTACCTATAATATTATGTGTATTGTATTATAAGTAGTTTTATTTTTGACGGACATCGTTGCGTGATGGTTAACAACAACGTGTTCGAGAATGTTGACTTTTTTTAGTACAACCAAAAGTGTTAAAAAGTAACAACCAACGGTAAATACTTAAACTATCATTATCGTTATTGTATTTCTCGGAACGACGAAACCAAGTTCAAATCGTATACTTAATATATTATGCAATTGTATACGAATAATTACCTGTTGTATTTGTCTAGCATGAATCATGTATCGGACGTACCTATACCTTCTGCGTTTTAAATGTTTTAATACAGAAAATGAAAAATATGTACTTATTATCAATATAATATTACGCTTAAATATAAGTAAATAATTATAATCACCATTCGTATCTATTATATAATATTACATATTATAATTTATTACAATATTACGTACTACTCAAGTAATTGTATGTTACTACACGTAGAACATGGTGCACTAGTGCACTACACCTACATATTATAATACAGTAGATATAATGTGTATGCTACTTAAACGTCTTGAACTATGTATATAATATAAGAACACACAAATCATTATATAAATTAATCAGCTTATAATGCATGCTTAAGTACAGGTACTTTTATAAATGATTCATTACAGGCAGTATAATATAAATTAATAACTGAAGCGTGATACGCAATATAAAATCTTAAGCTAATATTTTACGTTATGGTTCGGAATATCATATATGATAATAATGACTTTATATTATGTTATATTATGTGACACGAAGTAAATAAGAGGTGTATAAAATAGTATCAACAAGTTGATATTTACCTATAAATTAATCATCATTTTTACTAGGGACTACAATGTTATAAGTTATAATATATTACCTATGTTATAACTTATAACATAGGTAATATAATTATCGCTTGTTAATTATTATTGTGTGACGTACCTATCTACAGAAAACATGTGATAATTACAACGATAATTTATTATATTATTTTCTTGTATCGACCGTGCCACTATATTATGTAAGTATCATGATTTAAAAAATCTTTGTTTCGTTTATTTTTATAGGTACTCATACCCATATAATTATTACACGCCGTAGATACGTCATCTTGAGTAGTTACTAATAATAACAACAATAATGATGAGGCGCGATTTTGCTTATTGATATTTTATACACGCAATTCAAATAATTAACAACCATAGGTACGTCCTATACGCACATTGTAGGTACACAATATTATGGTTTTTTTGTAGCCAGTAATATGGCAGTCTATAATGATAATGAATAATGATTATAATGATCCCTATTTGTCTTGCACCTTATTGTTAAAGCACGCATTAATTATGTGTAGGTACACCGCTGTAATATAAAAACGTCAGGCATAATGTACTTCATCTTACACACGCGCTTATATAAATAATAAATACTGCAGTTTATTAATTGTCTACCTCATATGCAAATACGTTTATTACCGACATAATACACGTAACTACTTGATGTAGGACCGTGATGAATTTGTCACCAAAATGAAAAGATTTGTAACTCTGTTTATTCCATAACATCATATTATATTATATTTGGTGATCAATAAATTCACCGCGGTCCTATTATTCCGTTCATCTATTATACTTAATAGTTAGATAAAAAAAGAAATTAAGAGTACCTATTGTCAGTCTATAGGTATATTGTATTATAATTAGTGCACATGAAAAATTGAAAGCATCTGTTAAAATTAATTTAGAACGAAATAATAATATAATGTACCTATATATATATATATATATATGATAATATTATAATTATTTTAGTGGCTATACATGTTAATGATTTTGGGCGTATTGATTTCATTACCATTCAGCAATACGCCAATACATCATCGATTTCTTTTTATTAGAATATTGTGAAATAATAATATAATAGAGCAATAATATCTTATATAGTTATATACTAGGTATGTATGTTTTTATTCAATTTTAAGCACAACCTAAGTTAAACCGCTGTAGACTATCTTTATGCAATTATTGACAAAATTAATTCCATTTTTTGTTAAACAATCGGGTACCTATTTATTCATATGTTATAAAATAACTACAGGGAAGTAATTGCCCCTCTTCTAGTTACGAACAACACAATATAATTATTAACATGTTTATGTTACACATTATATTATATAGAGTTAAAGTAACCATAATTTTCTTAGTTTGAACAACTTATTTATATTTTATGAAAAATGTTCTTAAACAATAATTTGTTTCAGTAATACATTTTAACTGTAGCAAATAATGATTAAAATAAATTTGAGAACTGTTTTTGAAACCATTAAATTCCAAAATCCATTTGTAAGGTTTACATAATTGTAGATACTTATTAATGTATTAAACGTATCGTATTAATGTATAATAGTCGTACTATATATTATAATGAGAAATGGGTACCGACTTTTCAAGTTATGCATACAAGCGCGAGGCGGTCAGGTATGTATTTAAATAAAGATCATATTACCTAATATACATAGTGTAGGTTAAAACGGAAAAAGATTTTTTTTTTCTATAGTGTTGACATTACTTTTTAAATATTTAGTTATCATGTAGGTACCTATGATGTGCATTATATATCTATTGAATGAGTTATTAATGTCATTACTATGTAAGAAGATATAATAATGCACATAGATAAAATATAGTTTTGAACAAATGATATAGAACGTCACGTGGTACCCGCCGAAGAATTTACGTCTTATTTTAACTCTACCACTAGTCGACATTAATGTGGTCTGAGAATAATAATTTGACGTTAGTCAACCTATATATTCACCTATATTTAGAGTATCTATATATATATATGTATAAATATAAATAATATAACCCAACCTACGTTGAAAGTGTTGCATCCTGCACGCGTGTGAAGTCAATGATTTATCCGATCGTATTATTGCGAATTATTCCTAAACAAATATATTGTCATATATGAATATAATATGTATCTATATGTACAATATGTAACAATATACTATAATATAATTATTTAACGATGAATATTAATTAATTATAATTAGTAATATTCCCGGATTGTATATATATTTGAACGTTTTCAATGTAGACATATCGGGGATGACTTTACAGTTTACGGACGGCTAGAATGTACATATTATATTGTAATTAAAACTTATAAGTTATAGGTATATACTTTAATAATTTATAAAAAAAAAAAATTTTATCTATACCATCTTATCTCATATATCAAGTGATAAAACGAAAATGTTAAGCGATCGTAAGGTATTTGTGAAGTATTTGTGTATACCGTTACACAAAGACCTCCGACTTGTATACCTTCATAGTATTATACTTATGTAATATACTTACGTGGTCATCGATGATGGGTTCTGAAACACCAGAAGACAATGAATGTATGTATTGTATACACTGGAGATTTATGGAGTTTTTCGTGGGAAAAGTACACGGAAATATTATGCTAATGAACCGAATAACCTGCTGTAGGTTTCTAGGTGATTTTTTTATTATTATTATTATTATTATTTATTTATTTGTCTACCGAAGCGGCCTCGGATGTTAACAATAGATACAGATCACCACGGTTCGCGTTTCGAATAATATTATATAGATAGGTACACGGATTATACGTTAATTTCTATAATATAGCGATATACCATACGTGGTATATACCATTGACGGATAGACGATAGAAACGAAATTGATAGCCAAGGACGACGAAGGCCTATCGTATAATGTAAAGTGCACGTCCTTCCCCTCGTTCGTGATTTCCACCCGTCATAATATCATAGGCACTATTATAGGTATATTACTCTAGCGTATATACGTGATTTTCTGTGGATCTTGTCCTACCTAGTATAGGATATATAGTATAGGTATATAGTATAGTATCTAGTAGGTATATACCTAGACAATTTATAACAATATACCTATATATTATATTAGACTGTAGAGTAGTATAATAATATATATAGTTGGTGAATTATGTGGCTGGTGTTAAAACCTGAAGTAAAAACTACAAAATTATATAAATACGTGTTGTCAGCACAGAACGGCTGCAGGGAGTTGGGTAATTTGTGTTTAATAGTTGAACGAGAATAATAAAATTTAAAAAAAATAAAATAAAATTCGTGATAAAAAAACTTGTTTATTGTTTTTACTTTTTAACCACTGTTTGGAGCATTCCGATGTCGCGTATGGCATGGGATAGTTTTATAAACTTTTTTTCTGTATCTACACGCGGAGAAATAAATAGTATAAAAAATGTATTTTTCGAATGGTTTTTATCATATTATTATTAAGGTTTACCTTGAAACATCAAAACACAATTATACATAACCGCAAAAGTTTAATAACATTACCTACGACGAAATAAATATTTGGAACCCATTCAAATTAACTTTAATTATTGCATGGCGCTAACGCAGCGCGGCGTCATAATTAGAAATATAACATGTAAGTATCTAAGTATATATTATAATGTTGTATAAGTTGTTATTCAATGAATTTAAGAAGCGTTCTTCTTTAAAAGATTTAATTTTATTTGTGATGCAATAAATAAAATAATTAATAAGCCTAAAATATTTACAGCATAATATGTAAATATAATCAAATAAACCTTAAAACCATTTAAAAACCATGAAAATATCAAGATAAATAAAACTTTTTCTAATTTTAATTAATTTAATTAAATTGTATAAATAAAATGATTTTATTAAATAAGAAAATAAACATAACTAATACCTAGTATGATTCTATTTTTACGAAAAGCTTATAAATATTTATTTGTTTAAATTGATAATTGTAAAATTCTTCATAAATAATGATATAGGAAAATAAAGTCATTATTTTAAATATTGTAAATTGACCTTAAATTACAAAATAAAAATGTGTTATTTAGATCGTATGTAATCGATCCACATTTTTAGCTATGAAACCATTGTATAAGACGCTCCGAAATAAGTCATTAATTTCCTAGTCCCGAACGCCAAATTAAAACAATTAACAAATGTCAGTGCTATGGGAACCAATAAGTTCTATATTTTTTATTATTCGAATTCTATAGAACTTTTGAACACGTTTTAAAATGTTTTCGTGTTTAATGATATAGTATAATATTATTAATTTAATTGGAAATGTTTCATTTTCAAAAATTATAAAACTGTTGAAAGGTTATCAGTTTTTGTCATACTATTAGATATTCATTGAATAGATTGTACATTTTTAATAGGCAAAACGCAAAATAGGAATTTAATGAACAAAATTAAATAATTAACGTGGCTTTTTAGGTATACACCACAAAATTATTGAATTTGACGTAACCTACAATATACCTACGCGGCTACACGTAACAAAGTGCTTTTGTAACAATAATATGTATTTTCTCTTTTTAAAAATAAAAATTGGTAATAAATGTCATTTAAATCTATACAGTGGTATTGAGAAAATGACTACGCATTTTTATAAATTATTACTTTGTGAAACATTAAATTTAATCACCGTGTTTTCTTGTAAAACACTAGGTAGGTATGTCTAATAATATATAATATCCCTAATAAAATAAAATTAGCAATAAAAACTTATTTTTGTAAATGAATACAATGAACATATTTATCATAGAGAATATAATAAAAAAAATGGTCCCAAAATTAGCATTTAGTTTTAATACACATAGAAACTCATAAAGTTACCCGATATAATTATACCAGATAATTATAATGATATGATAAAATATCTAATAACTTTAACATTTTACTTTATCTAAAATAATTGTATTGATTCAATACGATAACAAAAATACATAAATAAATGTTATGATAATATCCATTCAATATAATAAAAATTAAAATGATACACACGGTCGGTGGGTGAATGTTGCTCATGTTTTTAAATTCGTTAAGGAAACATCATTCCGATCGTAGATTAGCTTACTCAAAAACAATCAAGATTTTTTAAATAAATAACTTTTTATGTATAGTTGATTTTTAAAATATGTAGATATAATATAATAGTATGTGTTTCAATATAAATACTTTTTACTACACAATAAGTTTAATATTACACAAATATAAATCTTATATTTTATCTAACTATAATATTATGTTCTTATATTTTCTTCGTGTCATTTTTAAGTAAAATTCGTCAACATTTCATTGGTTTTTAACAGTTGTTAATTAAAATTTACATTTCTTGCAAAAACTAAAACAATTGGCAGTTGCTGTGTTTTGTGTTTTTGATATTTTCTTACCAAAGGTCTTATATTTAAGATTTTAATATCAAAAATGCGTTTTTGTTTTCCAACAATTTAGTACAAAATATAAATGCTATTATTATTTCGTTCCGCCACATTGCCAAAAGATCAACACATTATACCTGTTAACATATTTTATTCGTAAATTGTATGTTAGGTGTATACAAATTACTGTATAACTCGTTTGGTACAATCTTTACGACCTAACAACTCTGTATATATAAATGTATGATTTCTTTAAAAATTGTGACAACTATATAAAAAAAAAAATAATGCACAATATACAAAATAATAATGTTCTTAATAGGACGTCTCTCCAGCATAATATTATGTTGTCTCCTGCATCTAACAAGTGCACATCACGGAAAATTTACGTTCATAAATTCTGATTTAGCTTTGTTAGTTTTAACATTTGAGTGAACTTAACAATTATCCAGGTTAAAGGTAATAACTTTTTCTATGTTTTTTTTAAAGAGGTTTTTCAATATTTTAATTTTAAAGCGATTTAAGAGTTGTATAAACACAGGAAGACTTGTTACCTTTAAGAATTAAAGTTAATAATAGATAAATGTCTCTAAGTCGAGGTCAAGTGATATATTATAACAGTATATAGCGTTATGTAGTGGGTGAAACGTCCTCAAAATATTATTTTATGTCTCTGTCGAATGTCTATGTCGAATGTATATAACATAATGATCATTATTATTTGAAAGTAAATAGACATTATGCTTTGTTAACTCGAACGCTATAGAAATAGAAATATAGAATAAAGGTTTTTTTAGAGTTTTTTTTTATTCGAAGGTTTCGAAGTTAGTTAACAATTATTATATGACTTATTTTCTTTTAACATTGCTGATATTAATTTTTAGTTAACCGAATTAGATGTGTTTCAACCACTGCAGTTTCACCCGTGTCGAAATCTGTATAATATTATTTTTTTCGAATGGTAAACTCACACAATATTATGTTAAACCACATAATATTATAATCTGTCGATTCAATAACATCTGAAACTTTCGGCGTCCCGTTTCTGTACATTGGTGTTCCTGGGATTCGAATAATACAATGTCGTGTACAAAATATGTCTTTATACTAACCTAGTCATGGAGGTACATTATATATACCCTTTGAACGGAGCGGCAAATAGCAAAAGATCCTTTGTGATGTGTATACTATTGATAAAATAATATTGTCTTATTGACACTTGTTCGTATAATATGATAATATATAGCCCATGTACCTTAATATAGGTATAATAATATTATCACGGCTATAGTGCAATAAATCAATCGCACCGTAATAAATTGTAAATCATAATTTATTAATAAATGAAAAACGTGATGGTAAAACGTTTGAACGGATATAATATTATATAATATACAGGTATCTATTATTATAGAAGTGTGGTCTGAGGAGGGCTATAATTTTTCTCGAAATCTGTGCGGCATTACGCCACCCACGTTTCTTATGTTATTTGGACAGTTTTAAATTCTTAAATTTTTGTAGTTCATTATGTAGGCGTTACATTTCTAACCTTTTACAATTTAAAAAAAAAAACACTTAAATAACAACAGGTACCTATACATATAGTTTTAACACTCTGTTGTGTATAGGGAAGAACTTTTTATCTAAATATGTACCTAAATTGTATGTACTAATAAAAGAAACACTAACTTCTTTTTGATAATAATATATTAGGTAGGTACTCATTCAATTAATATGTCTTAAAAATTAAACCGTTATAAAATTAATGTATACAAATATAAGTTATAACACTAGATATTATGATATTTAATAAATGACCATCGGTATAATATAGACAAGAATAGACTACCTAATAATTTATAGTCGTAACTATTGTGTAAACCGTAATATCGTTATTTTTTTTAATGATCGTTGAAAAATCTAAAAGAAAATATGATGGAATATGATGAAAACGGGCATGTTTACCATTATAATATTGAAACATTGTTTGGAAAATGTGTAATCATATGGTGTGGTTTTTAGCCAAATTAAAAAGAACAGTATACACGATAATATAATATAATATTATGGTAGTTGTACGTATGCGTAGTATATTTTCTATATAATATCAACAGACTCTATACCTCTATTAATTTTGACAATACGAATGAGGTGGTGCTGACACGACTTTTCCACCTATGGTCGTACCTATGTACATTTTACGCATATGATATAATATTATCATTGTATTATAGAATTTAAATCATATTATATTGTTATATATTGATGAAAAGTGCCGAAAAAATGAAAGTCAGTTTTAAAGTTCTCGAAACAAAATGTTCCGTTAAACCGAATGGAGGAACGCTTCCCACAAACCCCCCCCCCTCGAATTTTTTTTTCAAAAACAAATCATTTCCGTACGTCGCGAAAAATGATTATATCGTACCTCCTACATAATATGCCTATTATAATAATATGATATTATGACGTATACGACTCGGCCGCGAAAGCACGCGACGACTTCATCGTCATCATCATCATCATCATCATCATCATCGCCGTAGTGCGTTCTCGAAGACTCGTCGTAATAAAGTGTGGGTGTAGGTTACGCGCGTGTGCCCCGAGGGGAAACGGCGGCGGTGCATATATGTACGCGCGTATGATATTATTATTATTATATTTTATAGAGACAAGAGTGTCGGTCGCCGGTCGCCGCCGGCCGGACCACACGCATTCAGCGCCACCCAATATCATGATATACACCTATTATATGTACCTATTATATATGTATATATGTGTATATATATATATATATATACGTATTTATGTATACGCGGACTCGAGGCGCGCAGGTGTCCGTGATTGCCGCCCGGCATTATTATTACTATTAGGTACTATTATATATATTTTCCCACCTTTGGTAATTTTTTGTTCGTCTTTCACCGCGACGTTAATTCTTTTTTTTCTCTTTCCCGAAATATTATATAGTAGCCGCTGTATGTTATACACCATGTAATATGTATATATTACATGGTGTATATATACGGCCACAATCGCGCCGATGACGGCGGGGATCAATGGAATCTCGAATAATACAATATAATATAATATATATATATATATATTATTACAATATGATACGATGTATCGATGACGACGCCCGTTACATTATAATAATATCGTCGTGTCCGCGATCCGTGAATTACAGCGCACTGCGTGTATAGTCTTTTATTCTATAAGGTACACTTTATTACGACACGCATCAGTATATTATAATATTACTTCGGCAGTATGACTATATGATAAAAGCACGAGGGGACCTGCAGCACGCGCCCGTCCTAACCCCCCCCACCCCCTCCCCGGCAAGTCGAGGATTTATTAAATTATATCATCCCCTGCCACCCACGACATATACCCGCGATAATAGTATATTATTATTATAATACCGTGTTCCGCGGGGGTATGTGATGCGGCGCGGTACCATATATAGGTTATGCCTACGTGACAACCCTCGGATGTCGGCTGCTGATGCTGCTGCTGCTGCTGCGACAAAAAAAAAAGCATCATAAAGAAAGCGTATATTATACATATTATATTATGTACGCCGCCGTGCACGTGGGAAAGGTGTTCGTTAAAGCGAACATAAAAACGTTGAGGAAACGAAATGGACCTATGTATAAGTGTGTGTTTTTAAAATCGTTATACGGGGAAACGCGGCTGGGGGGTAAGCGCCGCCCGCGCCCCCGTCCCCGGCACTTTTTCGATTCGCTTTGATTTGCCGCCTGCACTGAAATCGGGACGTTTGTATATTATTATTATTATTATTAGGTATGCCATCGTCATTATTGTTATTACGGGGGTGAGGTGCAGAGGACCGCGCGCGTTTCGCATCCCAAAGCACCCGTTTTTAAATCAATCGGCTCTCTCCATTGTCGTCGGCGCGATGACATTTTTATCACTTGATATCCAATAATTTAGAGCTTCACGGTCGGATCGGTTACCTGGTAGGTGGTATGAGCATTGGTACAGGGTGCCGACGACGCCGCTGGGGCCGGGGCATATAACAGTTAAACGTCACGTACCCATACAATACATGCATAATAATAATATAATATAATACAAATATACATATTATATATAATATATGAGCGGCTTTGTCCGGACTGACGCTGCAGAATCAACGTAGAGCCTGAACTATAATAGGAAGAGACTTATGATTTTCACAGTAGGTACCTTCGTACATATAAATGTATACGTTTGTACGTGACTTATATACCGGGAAGTTACAAAACAAAATCGCATCAAATTTTACCCACATATTCTTTGAGATTTGAGTGTTCTTTGCTTTGTTTCTTAACCCCTACAGGGTTGCCGTAGGTGAAAAACAATTGGTATAGAGTTATTATGGAGTATTGGTATGCTATAAATAGACTATAGACGATCCGAGCCACAATGCGTTGCTATAGGATTTTTTATAGAAGAAAACAATATTCGTTTATTGTTATTCAAATGTGCATCAAAAAGTTTATCGTATCATAAACTTGATCGATTTTGACGACCATTTCAGAGATTTTTCTCATAGATATATCTGTACGCCTGATTATAATCAGGAAAGTTTAGTGAAACCACGTTAGAAAATATACCAAGTGATATATTATCCATTTTTTCCTGCAGGAATAGGCGCATTGCCCGTCTCCGTCGAGTTATAGTTCACAAGGTATTGCACCGATGCCGATTTTCCCGTGAACTGAGGTATACACTAAAACCCAGGAGGTATACCTATATAGCGCCGTGTTTTATATATTTTCTTCAGTATCTTATATTTGTTAATTTTTTTTTTTCACGGGCAAAGTCGGGTTACACAGCTAGTAATATATAATATTATGCACATTATATTATAATATAATATAATATATAATATATTATACTATATAATACACGCGCACGCGATATCCACCGATTTTAAACCGGTTCCGTCTGCGTAACAATAATATGATAATCTGTGGTGTGGGTACGCGCGCGCGTTGCACGACGATATTAATAATATTATAATGTCTTACAATATTATCATTATTATTATTATATCACATATTATGTTGGTATATACTATGTTGTAACGTTATTTTTACCGCCGTGTTATTAATTCGATAGAGCGAAAAAAAAAATAATAATAACGCGAGTTTATAATATTATTATTATTATTATTATTATATATAGGTACGCGTCATTCTACTACATAATAATATGTAAATGTATTGGATACAGCGAGTGATGTGCGCGTATTGAAAATTAACAGAACGAAGGGGGCTATTATATTTTTGTATTATGATATTATATATAATATATATATAATATTATATTATAGGTATATTACTCATAATATACGCGCACGGAATCGTAACAAATAATCATAAATTTTATGTGACGTCGTAAATCATTGAAAAAAAAAATTATACATATAGATACCTATGTCTTATTAATTATAGCAGTATTATATATTATTATTGTATCGCCTCACAAGAGCGCGTCTGCACTCGAAAATCATGTTGCACACTTCGCATAATAGTATGTAATGTTTACAATGAATAAATCGTTTATGCTTGTCATCTGCGATTGCATCAAGCTTATCATATAATTACGTATTAAATTGCACTATTTCACAGACGTGGTACTGATCTGTTTTAGATGTAGTTATTATTTATTAATATTTATTAAGACGAAGCCTCACTGGCATATTGTGCTGTCTCTGCAGTCATACAAACGTACAACACAACAAATTAGTGTTTAGCAGTTTGAATTGTGTGTAATGAGTACCTAGGGCTCGGATTTGAAGGCAAATAATACCTTTTTGTTTTAGATAATTATAGAAAAATAATTCTTAAATAAAAATGTGTTTCATTTCACTTCTATGCTTTAATGGATAAACATTATTTTTGCTTTTTTTTTATTTTTTTTTTACCAAGAAAGCAGTAAATGTTTTTTATTTTTTCCATTTCTTTATGTTTTTTGTTAAATTATCAATTGATTGCAATAATTGTATTTGTATTAACGCACAAATCTATAAGAGCTGGCAAACACGACGCGTTGTCAATGTTATCTTCTTTTTTTTTTATCTCATATATAACTCGGCGGCAGATTCCATTAGTTAACATGTCTTGATTACTATTTACAATTAGTGTACATTGTATTATTAAATTGACAATACAATTAAATGTTGTCTATTAAAGTATTCGTTTTTTAGAAATTGAAGGATGTTTTTGTTCTGGTCTGGGTTGAGTCAAGAGTTTTGGTCAATTTGAGGTCCATTCACTCTTGTTCGTATAGACGGCGTTCTGTCAGTATATATTTGACTGTGAGAAGTTGGCCACAAACTTTGCAGCTGGGAGGATCGTCTTTTGACATGAGAAATCCATAAGTTAGCCTGGTATGACTGATTCTTAGACGATTTATTGTGGTTTTGTCTTTGCTATTGAGATTATGCTTATCCCATCTAAAGGTTGCTGTCTTGATCTGGTTTAGTTTTGTGGTCTGGTTATTCCAGGTTAGATGCCATTTTTTTTCCTTACCGATATGTGTTTTCAAGGAATTTTTCAAGTCGTTATAGGTAAGGGAGTCTAGTACGGTTGTGTGTTGGAGACGGACATTTTGACATATTTATCCACAGTTTAACCTATAATGCCGGTATGTCCTGGAATCCATATGAGTATAATTTATTTTTTTTTGTTTTTAGCATCATATCAAGTTCATTTTGGATTAGGATTGCGATATCACTAGGGTTGGATTTGTTTTTTATGCTATTTATGGCTCTGAGAGAATCACTAAAGATTTAAAACTTGGTGTGCACTGTGATGTTTATTATTTCTATGGCTTTTAAAATTGCCAGTGCTTCGGCAGAGAAGATTGAACACTCATTTGTAAGTTTGGATGTTAAGTCTGTATTTTCGAATATGGTTGCTATTCAAAACCCCTCGTATGACTTGAAGGCATCGGTGTATATTTTTTGATAGTGCTTGAAGACAGAAGACATCTAGGACGCCGTAAACATGTATTTTGAATACCCCGGGGGCTGTATTATGTTTGGTTAAGGCATTTAGTTTGGTGTTAATTTAATAATTGTTATCCACAGGGAGATTGTGGGGGGGTCATGTTTAAATCACGAGGGATAATTCTGACTGAGGTCAATACATTTTCATTGGTCAGCTTAGTAATTTCATTGTTTATATTACTGGGTTTGTCTTCGTTGCGTCTGGCTAGTCTTGCTATTTATTTAGTAGATAGCTCCATTCTTCTCAATGACGAAGGGGGTTTGCCAGCTATGTTATAAATGTAGAGTGTAGGACTGCTTCGGAAGGCTTCTAGTGCTATCCTTAGTCCACTACTGTTTACCGTGTCAATCAGTTTTAGGGTTTATTTGGCTGCTGTTCTATATAATATTGTCCCGTGATTGATTTTGGGTTGGATGGTTGTAGTGTATATTTTTGTGAGAGGCTTGGAATCACCACCCTGTGAAGTATATGATAGTATTTTGATTATTTTTAGGGATCTGACTGTGGAATTTTGTATGTAGGGTTGCAAAGTTTGAAGTCTATCGAATAAAACTCCTAACATTTTAACCGTACTTTTGTTGACAATTGAGGTATCATTTTGTTTAATTTATATTTCATTGACTCACTTTCTTGTGAAAATTGAGCAAATGGACTTTCCAGTGGAAAAGTTGAACCCGATTTAATTTGCCCAGTTTTCGATGTTTTTGATAGTTATTTATAAAAATTTTTGCACGGTTTTAACGTTGTTACTCCTACACAAGTAATTGAAGTCGTCGCAAACAAATTGCATCTTACTAGGAGGTTGCAGTTCTTGGTGATGTCGTTAATTGCAATGAGGAAAAGTGTTACTGAAAGAGCTGAACCTTTTGGTACTCCATTTTCTTGAGTGAATTCACACGGTAGATGATTATTGGCTTTTACTTGGAATTTGCGGTTTGAAGTTTAGTTAGTAATAATATTTAGCAGTCTACCTTGGCATAGGATTGAACTTAGTTTAATTATAATGTTATGCCTCCAGGTTGTGTCATATGCTTTGGCTATATCTAAATTGATTATTCCCATGAGTTGTTTGTTTTCAAATGTTTGTTTGATTTCTTCATTGATTTCATAAGGGCTATTGATAGTGCATCTATTTTTCCTAAACCCATTTCGTTTTTGGGAGAAGAAATTGATTTTCTCTAGATACCATGATAGTCTATAGTTAATTATTTTTTCAAATATTTGCACATAGTATTGAGTAGTGTTATTGGTCTGTGTCTATCAGGTTTGAATTGGTTTTTATCGAGTCTTAAGATGGATATTATGGTCCCAGATTTCCATTTTTTAGGCCAGGATCCCAGGATTCCATTATATTCGATTGTATATGCTGAGTAGAAATTTGAGGGTTTTTATGCTAAAGTTTTGGATAAAGGACTAAGGGATGGAATTAGGTCCGGGGCTGTTGCTTTTACATTTTTTGAGCATGTGAGTTATTTCATGTAATTGAATTGCCTGGTTGATGTCTAGATGGTTTTTGTTGGCAGTATTAATATTTTCTTTCTTACATTTTTGTTTGTGAAATAGAAAATGAGGTTTATAGTTGTTGTTGCAGCTGTTATTATCAAAATATTTACCGAGGTTGTTAGATATTTGGTCAATGTTTTTTACTAGTCGATTTAAATTTATATCTATTAAATACATTTTATGATTTTTCCTGAGTCCTTTTAAGGAGTGGATTTCATTCCAAACTGATTCGGTGTCGGTGTTTTCGTTGCTGCTATTAGTAATTTTTACTTGATTTTAATTTTTTAAGGTCGTCATTTTTGTCCTTAATTTCTTTTTTATGTCTCGGTTCCACCAGGGAACATTTAGTTTTGGTTTTTTTCCTTTTATTTTTCATATAGCTTAAGTTAAAACCTACTAAGGTTATTGTTTCTGTGAATTCTTCAACCAAGTTGTCGGTATTATTGAACTCAGATTCATTTATATTAAGCACTTTTTCTTCGAGAAATTCAGAATATAGTAGCCAGTCTGTATTTTTCAAGTTCGATACCTCGAGGTTGGGAATGTTATCATTATTTCGGGGAACAAGTTGGATGACTTTGGGGAACCGGTCACTGCTTGTAATTTAGTTTGAGACCGACCAGTATAGTCTTTGTGAGAGGGATGTATTTGCGAATGGTCGATGTTAAAAAGTTTCTGTTAATGGGATTTATACGAGTTAGTTCCATACTGTTAAGCAGCACTAAATTGTCAATTTCTAATATATTGTCGATTTATTTACTTATGTTGTCAGTATTGTAAGATCCGCATCTAACATTGTGACTGTTGGAGTCAACTGTAATGATAAAAGTCTTGGGAAGTTGTTTTATTATATTTTCTAGGTTATTCTCCGAAAATTTGCGTTGGTTGGGTAAATAAATGTTGCATATATTTACTTTAGTACCATTCAGTTGTACTGCTACTGAGATGGTTTCAAGATGAGTTGAGATAGGGATTTGCTTAGATGGGAAAATGGACCTAATGTTATGTCTAAAAATACTTGTATTGACACTTTACTAAAGATAGTTTGTCAAAGTATATGGTTGTACATTTTACATTAACACAAATTAAGGAATTGATGAAAACCCACACTACAAGTACACGGAATAAAGTCCGATATAATTTATTTTGGAATAATTACTTAACGCTAGATCTTTTTAAGAGGATGCTACGCAGATATTTGTTGTCTCCGTCTTACAAGTACATAACATAGCAAATTTACGCTCAGCAGATCACGTTTAACTCAGTTATTTTAAATATTAGAGTAAATCGACCTATTATGAAACTTGATGGTAAGAATATTATTTGTGTTTGAATGTGGAGTTTTTACGATAATTCCGTTTTTAAGTGAATTAATTCCCCCCAAGTTTCTATAATATTATTATATATTTTTTTTAATAGTATACGTATAAATGTTTTAAAATTAAAAACTCTATTATATCTACATACAAAATGGTTTCATATTTTCAATATACTTTGTATACATTGTGTAATGTGTTGCGTTGTGTGGCCATTATTTGTGTTTTATATTTTATAATCGTGGTATCTAATTAATATAATTATTAATCTATAATTTATTTTTTTATAATTTTATAAGAGATTATAAAATGAACAGCTTAACATTTAACAGCTTCATTTTATCAGTTATTCGTCATAGTATAAGTCAATAAAATAACGAATGATATATTTTTATTTTTTTTTTTTAATGTAGGCGCAAATAATTGTTACTTACGGTAATATTTATATTGGATTAATATTAATATTTTAAACTTATAGTTGAGTGCCTTGAAGCATAAACTGTAGTGGTAGGTAGTATAATATAGTATATTATATTGATATGTAACCAATAAATACTTAAATGGCATTGAGTAGCATATTACACTAAACTATATTATAATTTATAGGTATTCATTGAATTGAAATATTAAAATTATAAATAATTTACCTTAGTTGAAAAAGTCTCTATAGATAGGTTACTCATCCAACACAGCAATTAAATTTTTTTTTTACAACAATATGAGTCATATTTTATATATAACTTGAATCAACAATTATAATACTCACAATGTTTGTGGTATTTTTCGTGTGTTTGAAACTTCTGAAATCCACAAAAACCATACCAACTCTTTGTTTGCAAAACTGTTTACATTATATATATATATTATATTTATATGGGTTCCTATATTATATTATGTAGACTGTAGACTCAACATGCCAAAGAATTATTTCTCATCGTGTGCAAAAACTGTATATAATAAAGGACAGCAAACCGTTCAAGTCTAAATACCAAGACATGTCAATAAAAATACCAATATTCAACATAGTCCATCACTGCCACTGACTTGAGAAAATGATAAAAGTATAATACATTGATAACATTTTTAAAATTGTTTATATCATGTTATGTTTTCTAGTTTGGATATATTCTAAGCACATCTTTCAAACATAACTTAATTACTGTATGTTTATATTACTTCATAAATCCGTTGAAACTATCTGAAGAAAAAATTGGTTAGTGAAGTACTTAGGTAACTATATAGTTTTATCAATTGCAGCGTTTACGACAGTTAAAATTTTTTATTTGTTTTAATAAATAAAATATTTTAGTGGAATTAAAATTGTTCATATATATATTTTGTATTTACTAAATATAAAAACTATGATTACTATAAAAATACAAAAAATAGACAAAAATATTTTTTATAACAATAAGTATACATACTTTATTATGGATAGACAACGGAAAGTACCTATATATTACAGTTGTATTTACTCGTAGAGTTTTAGGAAAAAATTGTTGGAAAACTTACAACAAGCATCATGACAAATGACGAATGCGGAATGGCGATAGACAAGGTCACTAGGATTGGTAACAAAAGCATTACATTTTGTCTTTGACGGGACGGGTTACCAGTATGAAGATTTAATATATGTTGTCATAAAGTAAATATGTCACGCATATATAAGACGAGAGATGGAATAATTTAATGACTGAAATTGTATAGCCGAGAATACAAAAGATAAAACCAAAGGATTTCTAAGGCAATGAAACTACAATATCGGTGGTAATAATTCTGCATTTTTGATTCTAGAGACGAAACGTAGACTAGTGTACGACGAACTACAGAAGATGGAATTTTAATGACACAATGAATGAAATAAATATGAACAAACCTGGAGTATGATACTGGATGCGTCAGAAATTCAGTAGTCTCGTCGTGAACACTATGCCAAAGCGAATCCGATGAAATGTAACGTTTGAGTCAAAATTTATTGACTAGAATACCTACTGTTGAATGTATGTGGAGGATAAGATTGCGGGAAATGCAGACAACAAAAGACAAATACGTATTGAAGACAGGGTTGTGAATAGGTATAACGATCCATATAAGAGTTGAGTTACAATGAAATTATGCTTGAGGACAAACCAAAGTATTATTTAAGTTAATATTAACTTTTAAGTTATAAGTATACAATACAAGCTATATATACAACATAATATCTGTTAAGAGTATGTCAGCGTACTGTTTGTTTTCTTTCTCTCTGGCCCACGCGCAATACGTAGACAAAACGCGTTCACGCAAATTCATACAAAAGTTAACATGGTGTACAATGTACATTCATAAATATCGACGGGTTCAAACCCTTCCTGTAAATATTCCACTAATCCAACTATGATGTTAAATTATAATAGTACTTTTAAAAGAATATTTGTACGAATAAACACATAATAATAATATAACAGATAGATAATATTATATTATCACTCTATTTGAATTAGAGGAAAGAAAAAATTAATCCAATATTCTGAAATAATAAATATTGTTTAACAATTTATTAATAAATTAAAATTATAAATATAAACATTTGAACAAATTATGCTAGAATACTTATTTTATTCATTTATATATTTTTAACAGAGGTTTCAATTTGCATAACATTACTTGATAAGTTTCAAAACCATTAGGTATCCGTAAACACATAATAAAACGTGCAGAATACTTCAATACTTAAAGTTATAATAAATATATTTTAAATATTATAGCATTGTAATATATAGCAAGACAAATTATACTTTATAAGTAATTTTAGTACCCACCTACCAGCTACCTAATATAGTTATACATTTTTAAATATAACACAAATCGTACTTATAGGTAGGTATTGTACTACTGCGTATATAATTAAGAACGTATATATTATTCCTTGGGATTGTGCAAGGAAAAAAACAAAATAACAAAATAAATTTTCTATTTAACACATTATTATCGTCATTAAACATACAGTCTCTTAGGTATATTATATAAATCGATTTACTATTATTATACATACATAGGTATACCGAACTTTTAAAGCGTTATATTGTTCACGAGAAATTGAGGTAGGTATAGGTAAACATTTCTAAACGTTTTTAACAACCAACTCTTTTAAAATTTTTTTTTATTTAAGTAAAAACATTTTTTAATAATTATTTTTAGTTACAAAGTTACTCTTTGTGGGTATATTATAACAGTATATAGCACTGCATTTTCGGATCGTATCAAAGTTCGTATTAAAAAACATTAGCATAATATACAAACTGATGAAAAATTAATATTAATTTGTGTCGTATATACTGTAGGTACCTACCTAGTACCTATACATGCGTACGTGTATACGGGTAATTTTTTCAAGAATTAGTTATGGATGGAACATGAGTAAATTATACTTGACATTTGATAATATGCACAATGCCCCGTCGCACATTAACCCCCCAACGACAACTGTGGTTAGAGACATTTTACGTAGAAAAAATGCAGTTAAATCTGGCATCCGCCGTAATAAAGCGTTTAAAAGGCACTATAATTTCGGGGGGTTTTGCACACCACATTTTACATATTATGCATTGTATTACAATGTCACTTCGGGCAGTCTACCCACATTTTTGTCCGATTATCTTCGGATTCGGTGTGTATCCTGTTTGTAATTTACTTTTATAGGTGTCTTATTCAGAAAACTTGGCCCGTGTGAAATCGTTTAACGCGCCCACAGGAAAAAAAAACGGGGAGAGAAAGAAAGAGATAAAGGGTCGTCGAAAGGGCGATCGTTTGATTAATCGTCGAGTGGCCTCCGTGATCGACGGCCCGTTGTATACGCAGACCGCAGGCTGCTACTGCAGTAGCACGGGACACATGTTGAATATTATAATATAATATAATAATATGAAATCTAAATTTCGTGTACCGTGATAAAATTATAATATTAGATCAAGCTCGCTACTACTTTTATTCGACAATGAAAAAATAACCTATATAGTATTATTGTATTTGCACGTCACACATACCTATAATAGTAATAATATATAAAATAAATAAATATATATAAAATATATATATATACAGTATACACCTACGTATGGAATAGGGATGTAACCTAATCAACGCTTTACACGTTTCTAATATTCTACACTTTTTAATTATATGCAGTTACAATATATTGTTGAAACTTATAAGCTATAATATATAGTATAGTCTTGTTTGCCGACAATAGAATTTCACATTATACAAACCCTCATAACGTTTACAGCACAACCATATAGTTGTGCTGTTGGAGTATAGTTGGCAGCACAAAAGTACAGTCTAAGGCTCTAACAGCTTTAACAAAGTCTAACACAAAGACCGGAAAAAATCCAACAACATTAGGTTTGTTAACAAATTTGTTGGATATAGGTATTTCATACGTGTCGGTGATGGTTGTGCTGCGAATTTTATTAGGGTCGTTACTAATATATCGTAAAAATATTTTTTGAAAATCTGCTCCCTCCCATCACCCTTGAACAACCTCTGGAACCGCTACTGGTATCGATAATCGATAACATAATATATTGGGTATAATATAATACTTATACAACAACTCGGTGGCGATTAGCCCGTTTATTCCGTTCGGTCAAGCAATCGACTAGGCGTTGATCGGTGACTTTCTCGGGACTCGATTCTCGTGTAACCGTAATTAACGCTTCCGGTGTGTTCATTATTACCTGTAACACATTTTTTCACCCGTCAATCATAACGGATGCGACGGCTATGGTGGTGGTATATTAATTATTCTATCGACGCCGAGAAGCAGTATATAAAAAAAATGCACACAGACATAAACTGTTTGAGGAGGAAAAATTAATTTAACGACAGATTATATTATTATGAGTATCGGTACGCGCGAATCGAACGCAATTATGTCGAACGGTCGTGGACACTGACTAAAAACAAATAGGTACTAAATAGTAAATACATCAATATCAGTATTGTTTGGTCATTTTAAGCTGATATAACGAGTAAAATCGTAAAATGTTCGATTCGAAACACAAAAATATTAAATAATAATTGATTTGGTAAGAAATTGTTGGTTAATAAAACTATTTCTAAGCCAAAAGAATTTGAGTTTCAAAGTTACCCAAAATTATAATATAACTCATAATATAATATATTATCATATATTGTAAATAAATGAATGTCTGTAGATTAAATATAATAGCTAGGTATATTAATGTAATAAGTAAATAATGTCATTTAAGCCTTATCTTATTAAAAAATAATAATGTTGTAACTATTTAGAGTATTTTTGTAAAACAAATAAAAATATAAAACGAATACCTAACAGAATGTCGATAAAAATTAAGTGCATACAAATATGAAAAACTTGTATTTCAACATTTCATAGATTCTGAGCGGAGCGGATTCTGTATATTGGTTTTATAATAACATAAATGATATCTTATTATTTTTATATTTTTTTGGGTGACTGAAAACATTTTTAACAGTATTCATAAACAATGTTTTAATATTGAACTTCGAGAGTGGTTTCTGGTTGATTGGATCTAATTGATTACTTGGGATCTAAAGTAAAAAAATCCCAGTACTTTTTAAATATTTGAAAAAACTAATATATTATACACTGTAACGCCAGTTTTCGATATAATCGTTTTTTTTTTTTTATTATTATTACATTAAAAATGAATAATAATTATTATCTATAAATACTTGGAAGTCAAACAAAATATTTATATAAACATTTTCTAGACATGATATATTTTTCAAAATGTTTTGATTGTTTTTAAACATTTATTAACATTTGGAATGTCATAGTTTTTTTTTTATAAATGTTTATTGTAAAGGTTATACTCAGTCAAAAAGTTTGAAAATGTAATAACGTTCTTCGTAAGTTTTTTTACAGTAACATAAAAATATAAGAAATACATAATATATTTGCACAGTTTTTATATACATTTCTAGTTTGAATTTGTACGTTAATGAATATTTTATTGATTTATATAATTATATGTAGATAACAGATAGACATTATATGAAATAATATTATAATTATTATTATTATATTATATTATACGATATGATTTTTGATAAAAATTAATTCAAATAACCGTATTTCTTATAGACAAATAAATTACTAATAGCATAATAAAACATCCTCAGAATTAATATAAGCTGACAGACTCCGCTCAGATTCGCTTTTTGGTATAGCTACAATGATTTAAATATTATTTCAATTCAAAATTTAACACATGCATTACAATAGCCTATTCAATGACGATGAACACCTACGGCGGACAGAATTTTTTATTTATTACGTTAGTTTAAATTATATAAGAATTTAAAAAAATAAAATATTTTAACTTAGACCAACCTAAACGCAAAAACATTTTAATTGTACATTGTATGGGTAACATTATTGTAAACGTACAAAAATGTATTATTCTTAGTCGATTGTATCAAAGTATAATAATTATTAGAATAATCTATACGATAAAATATGGCTTACTTTCATTGCAATACTCGGTGTACTCATCAAATGTAGCATTACAAAACGACAGTTGATGATTGGACAAATCGTCAGATACAATTGGGTTTCCTGTTACTATAAATCGAAAGAAAAAAATCAATATAATAGGCCGTGTTTTCAGTGATTGACAATATTCTTAGTTTACTTTGAAATGGAACACATAATTTTTCATCTAATACATCTGCCCAATTGTTCTTATGCGAATATGTGATTTTTTCATACGGCGTGATGCCTTGAATTCCTTTTTGTGTCACCATAAACCATTGACATCTGTACCATAAGTCTTGAATTTTCCCACTCCCTGTGTTTTTATTAATCATACAAATTATAGCGTTGTTGTGGGCTGTATAATATTATTTGCAATTACATTTGACCGTTAAAAATGAAGTTATAAAATATGTTGTTAGATATTTTTCCTAATTAATAATTATTTTCATAAGGTTCTTAAATATTTTTTATAGATATAGGTACATAGAATTTGAAAAATAATAATATTTATACACCTATAACTTAAAAGCTATTTTATGTGCCTTATAATTTTAATATTTTATCATTATTTAAATTTTAAATATGGTGAAAAAATTATTAATGAAACACGAAATCAGTCCAAATCAATAGATATAATATGTATATAATAAATAGGTACCTATTCTAGTAAAAAGAATGTCTATTGTATAAATATGTACCTATGTTAAACACAGTATTGTACTGCAGTATGTTAAACTTTTTATCTTGAATTTATTATCTTTATCTTATTTTTTTAAGACAGTCCCAAATTTATTTTATTGTTTGAATACACTTAGTATTACTTACCCATATTGTATAAAACATTTCTTGTGTTTTTTGTTAATTTTTTAGATGCCTCGTCAAATGTAAAAAATATTACAACATCCCCAACTTTAACCATGTGATCAAGCCATTCATCTAAATTAGAACTATTATACTCATACGTATCAAAGTTTTTAACATCCATGATGGTGTATGTAGTTGACTCTATCACGGCTACGTTGATGCCACGACCACCTGCAGTTCGGTTGAATGACATGACGCTATATAAATTTAAAAAATGTATAATATCATATATTATTATTAAGGTACAAAATATTCAGGATATTATGTTTAGTTCCAGTACTTTAACATTTTTACTGATATTTTGAGATGTATATCATGTATATATTTATGCATATACTTGTTTGCCTTATTTTTAAATAAATGGAACAATAGGGCAAAAAAAATAATTATTGTATCATTTATCGAAATACGAAATTACATGATGCAATTAATCATTTTCAATAAATTTATATAAATCTATTTAAAGTGTTAGTAGATTCCTTTGATAATTTTAAAGCCTTTAGTTAATTACTATAAATTATCTAGTGGTTTTTCACTAAATCACATAAGTGTAGGTATAGGTATATGTATACCTAAATAATAGTTTAACTTTTCTTTTCGCAAACGTATTAGTAAATTACAAGTGAATCTTCAATAATATAAATAACATTTTGATTTTTTAAATGGTCTGTGATTTTCTTAAAAGTTCTGAATAAAATGATTCATGAATTTATATATTGACCTAACTATAAATATATTTTTTTTTAATCCGTCCCGTATTATTAATTGTAATTTGAAAAACATTAAATACAAAATATAATCTATTATAATTTAAAATAAAATAATCTATTATAATTTTAATAAAATAATCTCTATTAATTAATTTACATCTTTAAGTAGTACATTTTATTTATACAGGCTATGACATTAGATTAATTTGCGGGGTATCGTTCGTCTTTTGTATGTGATATTGGACTATAATATTCAACAATAAGATATCAAATTTTATATGAATATGGTTAACACATGAGTATAAAATTATAAACCATATTAACTGGATCCAAGTTGTACTTAAAAATCAATTAAAATTATCCAAATGGTACCACGATAAATTTATCATCACGTTTCAAAAATGTTTTGCTTAGTTTTATTAAATTAATAATACAAATTATTAATTAGGTAAATATAATTTAAATTTATATGATAAAATATAGCCATTGTAATTATAAATTTATTTATTTTAGATTATATGCGTAGTATGGATTACGTTTGGTTCTTTGAGGTGCCGAATGTAAAATAATTCCCGTACTTTTCAAAATAAACTGGAAAGTATACAACAAAAATTGTGAAAAATGGGAATTTTTTATCAACACTTTAACTTAAACCTGTTAATGTCTTATTATTATCGCATAATCCGATTTTCACTTAAACATTATTTAAAGGAAACCAATGCCCACCCATTTTCTTAACCCGTAATATATGTAGGCACGCCTATTATAATGATTAAGCGATATGGACATCGGTAAAAAGTGATGTATAGTTGGAAAAATATTATATTAAACGATTTAATGAAGTTTAAATTCAAACTAAGATTACATTATGCTCTATACATTTTCCAAAACACATTTTGAATACATACTATTTTCCCATGATACACAACCTCGGAAAATCTGTTTTATTTTTTCCTGTATATATATGAATTGGAAAAGCATTATCTGAGCAAATGGTTTGTAAACCACAATTTGGTAAAATCTCGATTACTTCAATTGTTGGTTTTCCGTCATCATATCCTAAAATTACATACATAAATTAATTAGTATCCTAAAGGCTTGAAATTTGTATTTTTTTCTCAGTTATTAAAAGTAAAAATTGTAAGATTTATAAAAAAGAAAATAATAATAAATATAGTAATATTTCCAAATAAAATAAGACATTGGAAAACCAATAAGGGATGCCTCTTCTGAAAATGTGCCAATATTCATGTTCATTCATAATATATAAAATATTTATTGAAAAAATTAGGCATTCGCGTACCATCACATTTCTCTAGAAGTAAAGAATGATTTATTATTCCCTACCATCTAAAAAAATCTGATGCTGATTCATTTTTCCCGCACGCGTTAAATATAGCTAATAACATTAACTCCTCATTAGATTCATTAGATTTTTTTTTGACTACTCGTGATAGTTTTAAATACAATGCTATATTATTTTTAAGAAATAGTGAAATATAAGCTAAATCTATTTATTTAAAAAAAAAATGTATAATTGTATGTAAACTTCATGTACCAATGTATTATTGTCAATTAATTTTTTGTAATAATTATTTATCTATTTTTGTTTCTTTTTTTTTTAATGTTCATTGTATGTATTATTTTAAAGGACCTAGGTCAGTTAAATTATTTATAAAATAAAATAATCTTAAATAAAAAAACGGTTAAAGTGCTCATGCCTCGTAGTTCATGTTTGTAAAATGATAAAGTAATTTAAAAAAATGTATAATTTTATTCATTAATATAATTTTTGTAAGGGCATTATTATATTAAAATTATCTAGATACTTTAATTTAATTTATTTAAAAAAAATCTTTTCTAGATAATTCCCAACACTGGATAGGATACATAAATGCTGCACTGCTGAAAGTGAATTAGTTGACAAGTCCGTCGTTAAAATGATGGCCAATAAACTAGAATTTATTTTTAACAACATTTGCAAATATTATGCAATACCATGTCATATTATGTGAAATATTTCAAACCTAATGAAATGTCATTGTATGAATATAATGATATGTGTAATACACCTACTATTGCGAAATGGAAATAATATGTATACATGTTTTGTTAATGAAATATTTAATTTCGCTTAAAGTTTACGTATTTACCGACCATATAACGTTTTAGTAGAGTTCCATGAAGTCTTCGTGATCGATATGGAAGATTTTTCATTCTTCAAGTGGAAATAATCCATGTAAACCGACTTGTATAGTAAAACAACCATTACGATGATCAAGCAGATAACGAATCGGAATGACGGACCTATTTTAATATAGAAAAAAAAAATAATACATCAAGATATCGAAGAAAAAATTACATTATTTCCGTGAAGTCCACCATCGTTCGTATTGGCTTACTCGACAGGATGTCGCAGAGCGAATCGTCCTTTCTCGTTCTGTTGTTACCATGATCACTTGCGCTATCGCCGGCCCCGTTTCTCAAGTCACGTACAACCGGCAACAGTCCCAAATTGTCCTTTCTCTTATTTTTTCTAGTAAAATTCCTTATAAAACAAACAATTACATATTTTTTAACTTTTGGATAATAATCACTGGTTAATATTATTTTAAAACATAATATAACAACGCATATAGTAATAATACAACAAAAGTGTACCTATATAATCCACATATTAATGTTTCTACTTCCTTGTATTCAAATTGAGATACATATATTATATATCCATACTCATACATAGGTAGGTACTAATAATTCAAATGATTTAAAATCATATGCAAAATAGTCAGAGTAATTTGTATTGAACAAACTTAAAGAAAGTTATACAATACCTAGCTAAAAGTATAAAAATAAATTTTAAAAACATGACACTTTCAATTCGAGTCTAAATTACTTCGTCATATTAATTATTATTCTACATTTTATAATTTTGAAATCATATTATCTCAAATTGTCAAAATGATAGTAATAATAAACTTTTACCCACATAACATACAGACTTGTAATGAACCTTTAAGAAATGTTGGATTCAGAATGTTGATCAATAAATAATGTTGAGTTTTGATTAAACGATGATCGTTTTAATCTAAAATAAAGCTTCCATAAAGGTTAAATAAACCAGAATACCAAGTTGATTCAACATTTAACCATCAACCATAGGAGCAACTAGGGTTAAAATTCTGGGGGGTTAACAAAACTATTTATTTAAAATAACCTATATGGGGCTTATATCTAAATCAATAAGGAATATTTGTGGGGGGCTAAATCTTAGTCAGGGGGCTAAGCCCCCTAGCCCCTCCTAGTTGCGCCAATGCCATCAACATTTAATAATCTTAGTATATAAACCTTAAATCAACCTTACCCTTGACCTTATTGTAATTGTTAGGATAATTTTTATTTAATCTTAAATAAATAATATTATCAACTTTTCTAATTAAATATCAACCTTTAAATAATGTTTATATTATCAGTATTGTATGTTTAATCAGTATTATAAGTGTTATCCTTTTACTAATTGTCCTTCCCAATTTTACAGTCTTATTATTGACGACAAAATATTGTTGGCTAAGTTAGTATTTTTTTTGTATTTAGACATTAGTACGCACAATTCACTATTTAAAGCTATTAATACATGACATAAAAAATATAATTTACATTTTTTTTAATATATATTATCATAAATTAGCTCAATAGAATATTACGAAAACTCCAAATTACAATTTTTTTTAGCTACAAAATTGTAGTCCCTTTATTTTCAAATATTCTAGTATAGATGTTTAATTTTGTTCTAATTTTGTCCAAGTTTGCATAATAAATTTAAATTTTTCATTTTCTTCTTTTCGAAGTTTGTTTATATGATTTATTTTTAAATATGCTTCATTTTGGATGTCTAATAATATATTATTTATTAATAACTTCATGAATAGAAGCGGGTTGTTAAGTGTAAAACTGTGAGTTATAATGTCGGTGGAATGGTTCTGACCCATTAGTCTTTCTAGGCACTTCTAGCTCCTTCTGAAGGACCGGCGATAAGGTTATTGGTTGAAAAACCTCATCAAGGCGTACAATTATTGTCAAATATATACTTATAATTAAAAAAATATGTGACAAATATTTATAATGCCATGAATTAATACAGTCGGACTTCGCTAATTTTAACTTTTAACTTCAACTACCTACTTCAAGTTAGCCAAGTCCGACTGTATTTTTAAATACTGTATAGGAAAATTGTTTTATATGGACACTGGACAGCACCTATATTTCATGGGGCGCAAACATGTTGCGTTTTTTGCAGGTAAAAAGATTAGACGGGCCCAATCGTATTTCACCGAACAGCTGTAACCCATAATAGTCATCTATATTCAATTACATTTATATTTATGACTAGGGCTGGGATTTCGATGCACTTTGCATTGTTTTCCTAATCTCACTGTGCAATGATCGTCTTGTCACAAATTTGTTTTATGTACATTTGAATGAGAATAAGAAAGTTTATTTTGCATTTTTTGGCATTTTTTAGTTTTTAGGTCATTTTCTTAACTTTTTAGGGCATTTTAGAGTTTTTGGAGCATTTTTTGAGTTTTGGAAACCAAGTATGAATTTTAAATTTTATTTTAAGATTTTTACACCAACATGGTTTTTAAATAAATATAACAGATTATAAGTAGGTACTCGTAATTCGTATTATATTATCGGACAAGGTTTGAGTAACCTCTACCCGCATTTCCTGTTAAATAATCTTAAATCGGTAAAATCAACGTCCGATGATATCGTTCGACGTTCAGTACGAGTTTTGTCGTCGTTAACACCGTTTCTAATTAATTTTTTTTGATAATTTAGTTTTTTTTAAATTATTAAAAAAAAATGTTTAGATCATAAAAGCATTTTTTTTAGGTCATTTTTCGGGTTTTTTTAGGGCATTATTTAGAGTTTTTAAGTTATAAAAGCATTTTTTTAGGACATTTTTTGGGATTTTTTAGGTCATTAAAATCCCAGCCCTATTTATAACTATACCTATCGTGTTTTATTTTAAATATCAAGAGGATGTCGCACCTGCATGTGTTGTTTCCGTCTTACACAAGTACGACATAAAGACAAAACGCGTTTACGCAGTCTGAGTAGAACTCACTCAATTTTGGTTCTTTCATTATTCCGAATGTAACACTCAATATATTGTTTAGAAATAACGACCATTTCAATATTTTTAAACGACTTGTAACTTTTTCAAAAATATTTTATTTTTTCAATTGAATAATACCTATGTATTTGTATTCTAAAACCAAAATTGAGCAAATACTACTCAGACTGAGTGAACGCGTTTCGTCTATGTCGTACGTGTGTAAGACGGAGACAACACATGCAGGTGCGACGTTCTCTTAAGAACAACATTTGGATTTACTAAATTGTATCGTATTTATTATTAACTGCTATATAGTAGGTTTTAAATGTGTACCTCGTCATTGAGTAGGTCACTATTATAATAGTTTAATATAATAACGGGTGTATTAAATTTTAATTCAATGAATAATAATTTTGATTCTACCAAAAATGAATTTGACCGGAGACTGTCTGTCAGCCTAAATATTTCTAAAAATAATTTATTATGTATTTATACTGATATTAGTAATCTATTTTTATATTAGTTAAATGGCCAGCATTGGTTGAACTAATTTTTGACGAAAAAAAAAACAATATACATTGTTATAATATGATATTATTATAAATAACAACATTTCATGTACCTAATATTACTAGGTCAATGCCGACATACCGGTCAATACCGCAGAATGGTGTGAATAGGTTCATTCAATAGTATAAAACATAGCTTGAATATTATGAAAATATTATTTGATTGTGTTAGCACCGTCAAGGTGAAAATGTTCAAGTATTTGTTTAATTAACTACGATAATATAACTGAAATCGATATTGTTTGAATACCTATACCTATACCTACCGAATTTTGTTAAAATTGTAATTTTAAATGTCTATAAAAAAAAAATGTCCATATTTTTTTTTTTATATATATTTTAGTTGCTGGAAGAACAACTTATGAAGAACTTTGTATTATATATCCAAGCTTTTTTAATCATAAACGAATTTTTATCATACATAAATAAAAAAAGTCAAATGTCAATGCCACAAAAAAAGAGCCAACATTTTTTAAAAATAATATCATGTCCGAAAAATTGAAAACGATTTGAATTGTTTACGTGTAACGTGTGATCCCCTTATAGTACCAAATAGATCCAATTTGCATCTAATAAGACGATATCACACAGAAAAAACACACTTAATTATTGTAAAGCCAAGAACTAGAATCTAAAACAAATAATGGCGTTAACAATGTAATTTTCATTCATGAAAATGTAGATTATAAATTCATTATAGTATTATGGGCTTATAATATTATGACTAATGTATGTTTTATATCATCACTATTTAGTATAGTATAACTATATAATTATAGTCTAATCTTTGATTAGTAATAACTATAAAGTAAACAATTACACAGTATAGTTATGTTTACACACGTCGTATCTTTGTCTATTATTCATACGTCCAAGTAAATGTATTTTTTATATAATCATCATTGCGGATTCTTTGTAAATATAGGAGTTTGACCTTTATTAGATTTTTTTAATGAGATTGAAACTATGTCAGATGGCAATGTGTCATTGCTTTAAGTTAATTTAAAATTTAAGTATAAATAATTATAATGAATATATTTTTAAATAAAATTAAAGTCAAAATATACAAGAACTCGTCCATTGCCATTAAAGAACGTATTATAATAAATGTATAGTATACTACTACACTATATTATATCATAATTAAATCTCAAATTAAATAAATATTAATACTATTTCTATATCTAGAACCCTCACTATTTTAGTATAGTTACGCGATTACTTGATTTGTACTGTATTATTATTTATCACAGTATTTTTCTATAATTTACATATATACAAATAAGGTATATTAGATAGCACCCTATCAACTCAAAATAAAACTATACCTTAAAGGTTATTTTAAATTTAGTTATAATTATTACATGCTATAGTGATAATAAGAGCAAGTATTTTCAATCATCTACATGCCCACCAGTTTTCCTGGTTTTCATAGTTTTAGTGTTTAGGTCTTATTCAAATTATTGAGACATGTCTATAATAGGCATATATTATATAAATATATTGTGTATTTTTGTAAATTTATTGTGTTTGTAATTGAATAAAAGTGAATGTTTTATAAGTACCTACTTATATAGTGTTGAGTAGTATTAAATATTTAAATCCCAGTAAAGTTGAATAATTTATTTAAAAATAATTATATCAAATTTACTTAAACATAAAAACATACCTACATATAAATAATATTAGTCTATATCACTTCCTTTAAATCGTCTTTAGTTCTATACAATAAGTGTACAAACTTTTCCAAACTTTAAAAGTATTTTAATTATCTTAATTTGTTTATAATAATTATTGTATTTATTACGGATATTTTAATTTATAACTAACTTTTTATATAGATCAATAATTTTTAGTTGTTATTAGGTTTAATAATATAATAAAAAATAACATAATTTTATAAATACAATATAAAAAATATATTAAATAAACGCTTCCTATAGTAATACCTAGTTTAATTATGTAATTTAAAAAATGTAAAGATAGGTACTGAATAGGCAATTTATTCGACACTAATACAAGTAGTTTTGCAGTACCTGCGTCTTTACTTATGAAAATAAGGTATTATTTGTAGTTGTGGTTCAAATATTATAAGTTTTGAATTTCTTACGAATTGAAAGAAAAAAATACTATAATATGGAATTCAAACGAGGATGTGCCAGACGATAAAAACTTTTACATATGAAAAATAAATACTAAATAAGTATGGCACATAATGATATATAGGTATCGATACATAAATTGGTATATTTATCCTACATAAAATAGGTACTTGACATATCATTCTTTGTTTCCAAAATAAATAGCAATACAACCAGGACTGGGAATTTATGCACAGGGACACAAAAAAAACTCCCAATTATGAAAAAATTTACAAGATTTAAAAATCAATTTATTAGATTGATCATTTTCAATGTTTAATAATGGTAAGGCATTTATGCTATAATGATGATGATAATATCATACATTTTGCTAACAAATTACAAATTATAAAAATATAATATTACTCGTAAAAAATAATAGTGAATTTATATAAGAGTAATAAAACAATGTCAATTTAACAAAAAAAAAACCAGTCATTTATGTAAACAGTACCTAAATAATATGGCTCTGAATACAACTTAACCAGGATCGTCAATTACAAAACAAAGGAAATCGTAAACATTATTCTTGAAAAAAACTTTACATTTAATACCGTCGGGTGTAGAATATTGTTATAGGACCTACAACAACATTATCTTTCATATTATAAGTATAAACATTTTCGTTGTTCATAATCTCTCGTCATCGATGAAGGTAGGCCAAGATCTGCATGACGTACAATATCAGTATATTATATAAAAACAATTACAATTCTCCACCTCCCCCCCTCCCCCCCCCCCCAAAAAAAAAACAAACAAAAACAAAACAATTCACGACCTCAACAACCTTTTACGGGCCATCGAAGCACGCCGATGGAATTCCACACGTCTGCAGTATAATAGGTCCTCAGACCTATACGTACAGTGGCTTTACGGTACAATAATAATACATTGCATTGGCCATTGGCCCAGTATATTATCGTGCACGGCCCCAAGTGACGATTCGACCTCACCGCCTCATCACCTACCTATCACCCAATGTAATGATTATGTACGTGCGTATGGCTTACCTGCTGATCATGTACCGGTGACTGTACACTGAGTAATATTTGGTTGGCATGTCGTCGTCGTCGTCGTCCACGGGACTGCCTGCGGTGGCTGTAACCGAGGTTTTTGAACTATATGATTCAACTGATAAGGTGCGTGTTGTTACTGCTCTGTTATCACGTGGTCTCTGGCGACGTAAAGTCGTATAGGTACAACCACTGCAGTCGTGACGGAGCGGCTGGTGGCGGCGGGGGCGAATATCATATATAGGACGTGCGTATTGATTTCTCGCAGCCAGCTGACGGTCGTCGGCGTCCCGCTTCACCATCGTGCGGCAGGGTGTGGAGGTGACGTCGATCCGGTGGTGCCGGTTGCAGGGTCGTTTTATATATAGGTATCTCGTGCCTAATACTATTACACTGATATCACCTATTGCGGTTGTTGTAGTCATCATATTATATAATTGGCTAAAAGTATACCTACCTACTTTTTTACTCAATTCTTTTTACTTCAATTTTTCGTCGCTCTTATAACTTTGTGTCTTTAGGTTGTCTACAACAGAGTCCTACAACACGCACGTCTAAACATACCTTTGCAGCTGTGCAGTAAGAATAAATGCGTTGCACAAACACAGTACACATAAATTATAAGATGTATGGACGTATGGTTAATAAAGTACATGAATAATATCTATCATAGGGTGTGTAAGGGGGAGGGAGTGGAGGTGTCACGCACCACAATATGAAGAATTATTTACATGGGGTCCATACAAAATCTTTAACGGAGTAACGGTCATTATAAGCATACTTACCTTGAAAATGGGCCGAACGACACCACAATACGTTATTATATTATACTTTTTTTGTTTTTTTATGTCGGATCGATCGAAGTCCCCTCCCCCCAAAAAAAAAAAATACTGTAAGACTTCCATTTTACGAAGTCTCATGGGGCATAAAAAAAATCGTATTATAGAGAATTTCATTATATATAATTGAATAAATTTGATTCTAATTTGGTTTGGTTCCCAAAAATATTTCGTTAAATGGAAGTTAGTTATATGCAAGTTTCACTGTAATACATTTTAATGACAAGTTTTACTGAACGATCGTGTTCCCAATCAAAAAGTGATAAATTCTTTCGTGTGTAAAAAAAGCTAATTTATATAATTTAGGGAAAAGTCAACCATATTATATTATATTGCTATATAATAATATTATTTTAATATCATTATAATTTTCAAGTCAATATAGCGAATACTGATGTACCGTAGGATGGTGTGAATAAAATCGTAGTACCTATAAATAGCTTGAAATAATTAGTCTATATAAATATTATTTTGAAAAGTTTCAAGATTTACGAATGATATTTTTTTAATTAAAAAGAAATAATTAAAATTATTAGATTTCATTTAAATAGAAATATAATTTTTTTCTAAAATCCAAAGAATTTGAAATGGCTATAAAAAAATTGTGCAAGCGTAGTTTTTGATTTTTAGTTTTATAAAATAAAACTTATGAAGAATTTTGCAAATTATCAAGCCATTATTTATAAAATTTAATACATTTTTAACTAAAAAGTAATTTGTAAATGATTTTATGAAAATTTGCACTTCAAACTCTCATAAACAAAATAATGGGGATTTACTCTCAATTTTTTTTTATTAATTCCTGTAATAAATTTTGATAAATTTTGTAGAAAATTTTCAATATTTTTGAACGAGCTACGCTTTTCAGTCGACATTTATAAAAACAAAGCTTAAAAATCAATTGAAAAATGCAAATGTCTATAAATATTTTGAATATAATGCCAATACAAACATTTAGTAAAAATGTCAAGTAATTATTATGCTTATTAATTTTTAAAGTACAATAAAATAACAAGATAGATTGAGTCTAAAACTGATATTTCGTAAAGATACCCGTTTTCCCAATTTTTTTTGTTTTTCCCTATATTAAAAAAAAAGACAAAGGTACTGGGAATTTTTACCGAAATACTGAAATTTGCGGTATGTCATATGTGATTATTTTTGATTATTGCTTTCCGTTATAATTACGTTTACAAATTTCAATCGTTTTTTATCAAATATAACGTTATTATTAAGCCTTGCCTACAATTCCATTGTTCTTCAATAGTTATGTATGTAGGTACCTATTAAATTGTATGTGTTGTTAAAAATACAAATAAAAAAACATGTTAATATTAATAACAGTGGATGACTGAAGTTTTCATAAAAAATTAGTAGATATATTTATCTACAGATAAGTTTCAACAGTCACCACTCAAGTACTCAACACTGATTGTAGATTAAATGATTTCCAGGAGCATGAGAAAAATAGTATACGTGACGACATCTAGATGACAATTATTGCACGTAAGGTCGTAATGCACTCCTATGTTGTGCTATTCAACGAAGATGCATTTCTCTCGAAAATATTATTTTATACGTCCTAACCTTGATATTATAAAACACCTAATTATTCGGTAGGTATTTACCAACAATACCAACATTGGGATGTAACTATTTTCCTTAAAATTCGCCAAGTCAACTTAAAGTTTTAGCAATATTTAATTCACATTTCAAGCTACCTACCTTTCTTATGTAAGTCTTGTGTAGGTACCTAACTAGGCCAGAGGGTTTGATCTTTTTAACTTTGAAATTAATATTTTTCTTGTTGTGTTATAAAGGTATATAATATAATATATTAGGTAGGTACCTAATGTTAATATTAATAATTATGCTACATAGCAAGACTGGGCAGTTATTTTTAATTTGTAAAGTAAGTAAATTTTGAAAAAGGTGGGAAGGCTCTGCCTCTGATTGTACAGTATCTGTATGTTACAAGTGGGTCACTGTTATGGATGGTATTAAATTTTAATTCAATGATTAATTATCATTGTATACGAAAAACGATTCTAAGCGAGGATGGTCAGTCAGCCTATGATATTATAAAAGTTGAACATTTCATACTTTTTTAATTACAAAATCATTTTTTAATTTGATCATTTTTGTAAGAATTTGAACATTAAGTGCCAATAAAAAAAAAATTTTAACTGCTATTGTAACAGTATATTAGGAGCCTTGTATTAAATGTTCACGTTTTTTGACCAACAAATATTTTATTGACATATTTATAGAAAAAAAAACGAATAAATTGAAAATGTCCGTAGACAGCTCAAAAAAAAATCAAAATATTTTGATTATTTTATAAAGTATAACAATTGATAAACTAAACATATGGTGTACATTTCAAGTATCTATAGTTATTTGTTTTTGGATTTTGGCAAAATAAGAAATTCGTTACATGAGAAATCGAGTGAATATCCAAAAATTTAATTTGATTTTCAGCTGGAAATTTTTTTTTATATAACGGTAAACAAACTTGTTTAATTTTTCAAATCTTAGATTTAAAAAGAACAATTTTTATGAATTCTAACTCAAAATAATTTGCACACTTCCGTAACTCTTACGTATTTTGTCGAAATTTGAACTTTAAATGCTTATATAAAAAAAAATATAGACCATGTATTTTTAATATTTTTCAACTGTCACTGTAACAATACGTCATTAGGAGCCTTGTATTAAGTTTTCAAGCTTTTTGACCAAACGAATAAAATTTAATTAACATTTAAAGAAAAAAATCTAAAAAAATTGGAAACCTAAAATGTCCGTAAACAGCTCAAAAATAGTAAAAATATTTTGAAAATGTTATCGTGTATAGAAAATAAACATTATATAATATAAACATTCAGTAAACATTTCATGGATCTACCTGTGGTTATTTGTTTTAGAGTTACTCAGTTTCACCAAAAATCAAATTGATTTTGTCGAAAACCTTTTGAGTAAAAATTACCGCTTTTCCTTAATTTTTATTTTGTTTTTCCCTGCGCTTCTAAAAAACTAATAACTATTGAGAATTTGACCTACCGAATGCACCAACTAGATTCACTCTCCTATATCAAACAATTTATTGTTAAAGAAAATCGAAGCAGTGTTACTGCCCAAAACAGTGATGACAGAAACAAAAAAAAATTTTTAAAAAAAAACATAGATCATTGCTCCGTTTAGAATCTAAAATGTAAGTTAAGTTTAAATTTAACATTTTAACCGTTACTTTTCTTTATAGTTTATAACTTATAAAAGATATACAAGATAAATAGAAAAAAAAGTGATTAGTTTAAAAAATTGAATAATAGGTACATATTATTTGTTAATTGTTATTACTATGATATTAGTAAGACGCTAGCCGCGGTTTGGCCACCCCTGCTATATAATATAGTAAAATTAATCTAATAGGTACGCTAATCTACAAATGTACAGTAACATAAAATTACCTTGAACGAAATTCAATTGGAAATTCAATACCTAGGGGGCTAGGGCTGACGGTTGAGCTCTGCATGGTCCGTTTTCTTATAGACCGGACCGATAAAATAAAAATGAAGCCAGACCGAACAATTATTTTATTATGATAATGATTTTTATTTTTCAACGTACCTAATATAAATTATATTATTAAATCAACGTTCAAAATGCAGATCACTACAATAGACCGGACAATATATACCTAATATAAATTTGAAGGCAGACTGGACTGGACCATTTTTTTTTTTAGACGAAGAGACCGAACCGGACCGCATCACATTAAATTATAATACACAAAGACCGAAAAAAACGGGACGAGCTCTAGCTGACAGTATTGAAAATAATTTTCGGTATTACGGTATTGATTTCAATACCGGTTTGAAACGGTGTACCGAAAACCGATTTGTTTTGGTATACCGAAACCGAAATGATTTGGTATACCTAAATACCGATATGGTACGGTTAGGGCTGACGGTATTTTCGGTATACTGGTATTTTAAAATTATTTTGGTAAACGGTATACCGTAAAAAACCGTCTAAACGGTAAATCGTAAAAACCGAATGAACGGTTTTAGTGCTGTTTTCTAGTATCAATGGAAATATTATAGATTATAATATTATATATTATATTATATTATATTATTTATTATGTATATAATAAAGTATATAATGTGAAATAATAAAAGTAAAAAATATCGATACTAGTTAGATTTTATTTATTATTTTGGTATACCGTACCATATCGGTATTTAGGTATACCGAATCATTTCGGTTTCGATATACCGAAACATTTCAGTTTTTTACGGTATACCGTTTACCAAAATATTTTTAAAATACCGGTATACTGAAATGAAAATACCGTCAGCCCTATCAATACCAATAAGAAAAAAAAAATAATATTTTATTCCAATAAGTTCCAGACGTAATCGTCAATTCATTAATTATCCTTCAATAAATAGTTATAATACTATGCACTTATTTTCAAAAACCACTAAAAAACTATAACTTCTTAATATTTTCATCCACAAATATAATATTAACAATTATTATTATTTAATAAAAAATAATAATAACTATACTCCAGTTTCTAAAAATATCGAGATATATTCGTGTATAAATTAAAAAAAAGCCAACGGCACGTAGTGTTCCCAAGCGGTCACCCATCCAAGTACTAACTACGCCCGACATTGCTTAACTTCAGTGATCGGACGAGAACTGGTGTGTTCAACGTGGTATGGTCGTTGACGAAAGCAATTGTTTTTCCCAGTATATATAGGTAACTGTTGACTGATTATCTAATACAATATTATAATAGTATTTTAACAAGTTTCTTATAGTATTCTAGTGTATAGACTATAGATATTATAAAGTTTATAATTGATATACTTAATTTAGTTAAAATTTTGCAATTAAAAATGATCCAGGTTTATTATGATTTTGGCAAACAATAATACTCAATACATTTGAAAATTGTTCCTAAGACTGCATATATCCCCCCCCCCCCCCCCCAAAATATATATTAATATAGTGGTTAAAGAGTAAGCATAGGTTAACCTAACAAAATCCTTCCCACTTCATACTTAGGACTGAATGTATATTTTATATTATAAATTATTGTTGAAATCTGTGGTACCAAGTACCAACTACTAAGCCACTAGGTAAGGTACTGCCAGTGTTGGGAAAGTTCCTTTTAAAAAGGAACTCGTTCCCGTTCCTCGTTCCTACTGTAAGAAAGGAACTCGTTCCCGTTCCTCTTTCCTGTCCCGAAAAAAGAACGCGTTCCCGTTCCTTTTTAAAAAGGAACGCGTTCCCGTTCCTTCATGTTCCTTTTTTTGCAATTTGAGTGGTGGTCAATGGTGTATTTTGCGAACAATTTTTAAGTCAGAAATAATCGAACCGAGAGAGTTAACCGATTATTTCTGACTTAAAAATTTTTCGCAAAAAACACCATTGACCACCACTGAAATCGGTTAACTCACTCCTTTCTAGGAGCACCGATTTTTAACAAAAATGATTTGTCTTAGATTTTTTTTGTTATAATTCAAAAGTTGTATAGCGTAGACTTGAAACTTTATATATATACATTCATATTGCATAATTGCATAATATTATACATGTATATTACTATAGTAGTATAGTATACAGTGTATAGTGTGTACTATACACGATACACCACACATAGAGATATGCTATAGGTTATAGGCTTATAGTCCATAGGAGTATAGGACATAGTATGATACAACAATCTGTTTTTTTTTTTAATTCAATTTATTTGAAAAAATATTTTTATACTGACATTTTGTTTTGTTTGAGAAGAACTAATTTGGCGCGCGGAACCGGAAACGACCAGAACACGACACGTAGTCGACCGACGGCGTCGCGGCTCAGTTTTGGCGCGGAAACACACTATATGCGCTTCATAAAATATACTGTGGCACTCAACGTGTTAAAATTTTTTCATTATTTGAGGAACGGAAATTTTCGTTCAAGTTCCTTCAAAATAGGAACTCGTTCCCGTTCCTCGTTCCTATATTTTAAATGGAACGCGTTCCGAGCTTCGTTCCTATAAAAGGAACGCGTTCCAGGAACGCGTTCCTTCCCAACACTGGGTACTGCCTACCTTTCTTTAATTGTATGGCTAAATATTGTTTTAATTATTGATTCATTAATTAAATTATGGCATGATGCAATGCATCCCAATTTGATTTTGAGTTTTAATGACGTGTCACACGTTTTACATAATATCATTGAGTAATGGGTATATTTTTTTGTAAAATACATTACTTTTTTGATTTGATTTCTTTTTTTTATTTAATAATCCGAGTGTGTCACAGCTGGTTTATTTGGCAGACAGCAGTAGTAAATAATAGTGCCTATGGGTGTTTAATTAATAAATCAGAGGTTTCAGCTTGTGTGTGGGTTCGAGTCCTCTTAATGTTTGCACATATAATATTATATAAAAAACATGATTTAAGGTAAAAAAAATTTCATATTCTTCCCCATTATTTGAGTTACATTATGCCATTGAGTACAGTTTTATTTCTGAAGCAAATGTTTAACATGTCTTACAATTTTGTTAAATATTTCTCAAATAAAAACATATTAGGTTTATTTAAAATAATATAATACATTAACATTGTATTGTAGTATTTAAAAAAATGTTTTTTATGTTTAAAAGAACAACATAATTTAATACATAATACTCTACAAACATAAATAGTATGTGTTGAAATAGAAGCTAGCAGGGACCAATGATTTTGGTATTAATGTAAATAAGTAAAACGACTTTATAGTTATGTATAACTGTATAAGTATAATATAAATGTAACTTACAACTGGACTGTATCAGTGACCACACATACCGTATGACGGCGTATGTGCAAGTGGCTTTTACATGCATTGAAAGGCCCTATATACATATTGTGTACAATTGAGGTCATCCAATATCCGTATATAATAGCAAAAGTGATGAGTAAAAGTATTGACCTGTTATGTCGTATAACTGCATAAGTATTAGAAACAAAAATGTACACTCGTGTGTTTACATAGTTTGAATACTAATATTAATTGTATATTTCAACATGCATATGATTATAGCACCATAAAACAATTATGAATATAAATCAATGGAATGGCCAATATGCTGATTTTCACAGTGGCGTCAAAGGGGGGGGGGGGGAGAGGGCGATACCAGTTGTCGGAACACTTAGTTTGTAAATTTGATTATTGGTGTCCTTGGCAATCACACCAGTGGGAATCACACAACGTTTCAACATTTAATCACATATTTAATCACATATTATACAGAATGATTATTTAAGCTTATACAGTTTGTTATCTCAGTTATATGTTTGTAACAATGTATTCATAATCAACTAGCCCCCTAGCCCTTATATATGCTCTACAGCTAAGTTTTTCAACATTTTTGATATAATGCCATGATGGTAATCAACCATTACTATTCTTCTTCCAGGTTAAACATAAAAAAAAGGAAGTATAAATGTACAATTAGTAATTAGATAATTTAATTTTTTAACTGTTTGTTAATTATGTTGTTTATGAATAAAAAGTTTCATTAATCAATTTTTTTTTGCGAAAAAATTGATATTTTAATTTTAGTAAAGATTTTTGTTTATTTGTGAAGTTAGATAAAAATTTCTTCTTATCAAATATGATATCCAATATATTATGGCAGCACATAATATAGTAGTATCAACAATATCAACAGGGCTCTAAGCTTTCAATAACAATATTTGTTGAAGACCGAAACAGTATAAATATAAAATACATTAATTGAGTATTAACGTCTTGGTACATAAACAGATACAATATTAGGACATAATCGAGAAAAAATATCAATATTGACGTCTTTACTCTTCAATGGGTTAATATTATAATAATATAATATAATATAATAATATGCGTGTGACCAATCTAGTTATACTATAATAGGTTGTAGTATAATGATATAATTTTATCATATAGTATACTTATAAAACATTAAAATAATTTTGCAAATCCATAGATTATGAAATACTGTTATGTCTAGACAGCCTACAATGGTTAAACAATTTAATATTTACGTTAGCTTATGGCAAAAATCTGATAGTAATAAACTTAAACAAAGAAGATAAAATATCAAATCAAATTATAAATTGCTTGATTAATGTTTTATTTAAACAAATATATTTTGTATAAAAAGATAAATATATACAAACATATGATGCATATTTATAAATATTAATATTTAATACTTAAAAAATAGTATTAATATTTGCATATAAAATTGAAAATTAATGGATTTATAGGAAAAAAAAATACTTTTAAAGCAGTCTTATATTGACATTCAGAATGTGTTTGTTTGAAATTAGCTTTTAAGCAATAAGTCTTTAGATTCAACAATGACCACGGTCTTCAACTCGCTTTCTCGGTGCAGCCTTGATAATGCAATCAACACGAAGAATCATTTCAGCAGCTTCTGCAGCAGATACAAGTACTTGCCTCTTAACAACAAAAGATTCAGTGATTCCAGTTGCATGCATACATCCCAAACAACCATTTTCCATATCTTCAATAAAAAATTAATACCATAAAACATTGTCTAATAAAATTTACTATATGCTTACTGACCTAGACCAGTAGTATTTTTGCCTAGGGCATGAGCAGCTCTTAATCCACTTATTAATTCAGCTGAATCCAAACCAGCATTGTCAGCTATAGTCGTGGGAAGAGATTGTAGTGCTTTAGAAAACGCTTCCATGGCTACAGCTTCTTTGCCTGGCGTTTTTGCTGCTTCAGCACTTACAGCGTTTGCCATTAACATTTCACTACAACCACCACCATAGACAATAGTTGGCTCACGGACAGTAGATGATAAAACACATAAGGCGTCATGTAAAGAACGATCAGCTTCATCAATAATCTGTTCAGTCGCTCCACGAATGACAATAGTACAAGCTTCGCCAAGAGCCACACCAGAAAAACGCAATAAAGTGCTTTCACCAATCATTATTTCTTCAATAAGTTTGCATGTTCCCAACTTCGCTATCGTAGGTGAATCAAAGGTCGATAAAATTTCACCACCAGTGACCAATGCTAGACGTTCAATACCATCAAAATCAGCATGTTCAATAGCCATTATACCAGCATCAGCAAAAAGTTGTTCTGGATAATTGTAGATCAATTGTCTGAAATAATAAAATATTATTTTAATAGTTTTGGTCATTACCACGGTTATCTACTCATGTTGGGAATCGGCGTATAATACTCTATAGCGAGTTTTGACCCACGTGGCGTACATGCGAACTAACAGCGCTGCCTGTCACAGGACCATTGATTAGTGAATATGACGTCATTACAAACACTTGTTAATATATTGATTTTTTTTTTGTATTAGTAACATTGTTTTAATTTATTAATTACTATTAAATATTGTTAAACATTAATTGTATAATTTTATATTAATGTATAGGTAGTTATTTTATATAATATTAACTACAATGGGAAAGTGCTGCATTGTTAATTGTACTTAATAAAGAAACAGTTTTTAAATTTTCTAAAAACATTTCAATGAAGATGATATTATTTGATTTTGGCAATCTGGTAGTGAATCTACATTACTTGTTAATGTAAGTAATTTTGTACTAACAATTAATAATAAAATCAATTAATTAATTTGAATTAATTTTTTTTATTTGGACTACTTTATAGACATTTAAAGATGCGATTAAATATATCGACTGTTGGGAAAATGAAATGCAACATCGAGCCTAATGAGTTGTTGTCATCACAGACAGCACAAGGACTACGTGTTACTTTACATTCTACTTTAGAACTTTCAATGTACTTGTTAGAAAAATGTAATTTTGACTATGTTCTAACTGGTAAAATTTGTCAGGACGATTTAGAAGTAAACATTAGTAAATTTATATTAAAGTAAAATAACTGAATTGCTGTGTTAGTATTTGTTTAGAAAATTTTTGGTATTACAAGACAAGCAGCTGGACCCAATGACCATCCTACCGCACCAACATTTTTGCACCTGTACAAGATACTTTCAGTATATTCGGTTTTAAAACCACCTAAACAAGGGAATTGTACTATCACAGATGCTGATGTGCCAAAAATATCTTTGGCAAATCTTCAAGGAATTTTTCATGACAAAGCCTCTGAAAGATTTGAAAAAATTGTAAGACTGAAAGAAAAATTGGACAGTTTGATAGCTAACAATGAGTGGAAGCTTGTGAAATATTGCCAGATGTGGATTCAGAAAGCGATTCAAGTATTAGAGACTGCATAGTCTACTATGTGTGTGGGTATGTTACTAGAAAAATATTAAAACATAAAAAATGCCCAACATGTATAGAATTTTTGAACAGTGACATTGCACATAAATCAGGTGAACTAGTCGTAGCTAAATCTAAAGGACAATTAATTCACCCTAAAAATTTTTTATTTGAATTTTTGAGTTTAGTGGAACATTCTTTTTCTAAACATTGTGAAGCCTTAGATGTTTTTGAAAAAGTAATTACTGATGTGACTAGTAATATTAAATTTAAGTACACCTGCAGTGTACACATAGTTGATGTCACTACGGAAATAATAGTCTATTATATTCAGATGAGGATGAGACAATATTCATACCAAGAAACTCTTAAACTTAAAAAAATTTCAAGAGAAAAAAAAAGTATCAAAATTATATCACACTTAATAATATGTTATACTAAGCCACTAACGAAATTCTAGTATAACTTTCAACTTTCTCTTAATATAGATTACATATTTTTAAAATTTTACCATTTGACTATTGTTTTCTGTTATACGACAGTAAGATAATTATTATTTACCATTTGCTGGTATAAATTTTAAAGTTATTACATATTTTTAAAATTTTACCATTTGACTATTGTTTTCTGTTACACGACAGTAAGATTATTATTATTTGTTTTATATTATATATAATATATTATATTACACTATTAAAAATATTTAACTTTTATGAGTTATAGTAACAATTATGTATTATTATTCATTATTGCTTTGTATATTTCAGGTTAAAAGAATCCGCATTAGAAATAAACTCTAGTCATTAATTTTAGTTAATTTTAAAAGCTAAGTCATTTCATTATTAAGTTAACATAAAAAATTAGCTATTTAGTAATTTAATCAGTACGCAAAAGGATACTCTATGAATATGTTCAAGTCCTGATTTATATACTTATTAATTAAGAAGGTGTCAGCACACTGTTTGTTTTCTCATTCTGGCTCATGCGCAACATAGACAAAATACATTTACGCAGAATCGTTTTTATATTTTTGAGGGTATGATATATCGATTTGTCTAAATATTTTAAACATCTTTAAATAACAAATTTTTATTTTTATTTGATAGTCGAATACTAAGTCAAATAATAATAAAATATTGAACTGTTATAATGTCATACATTCAAAAATATTATTATCTATAATTTTTGTATAGGTAATGTGGCTCGTGGGTCTGAAAGAAAACAAATATTGGGCTGACATCCTCTTAATATCTTATACAAATACGTAAAGACGACAACTATACTTACATGTTGTCTCTGTATAATTGAGAGATATCGAAGGAGAAATGTATTAAGTTTATAATAAGTGTATAAATAATAGGAAAATTAAATTTTAAATACATATTTTAGAAACAGTGTGATGAAATTATAATATTATAGTTTAATTTATGTATTTTATTTCTGGGAACTAATTATTATCATTGATTTGTGAAGTATTAAAATAAAGGTACTGAAATTTTCTAATTGAGTAATTTAATGTATTTTGATCCTCAATCCTTATTTAGCCACTATAGAAAAAAAATCAAAATCAATTAATAGTAAAATAAATACTGGAATAATATTGTAATTTGTAATGTTCATTATATCTCACCACCACCGTTATAAATAACTGCATAAAACAAAATTTCTAGTGGGCGATTGTCTCACAATTTTTATTACGCAATAACCTTGTTTACAATTAATATTAAAATTTTTACATGACGAAAAAGTTTTACATTTTGTAAATTCTCGTCTATAACAATATAATATAATTATTATTATGGTCCTGTGACTACTAGCGCTTTAGTTCATCAAAACACTGTTTTTGGGTCACAATTCTTATCTCGTCTTCCAACCTGAGTAGATAACCGTGGTCATAATCTAAGATCTATTTTTAGTCATGCACTAAGGGGTATTGATGGGTACTTTTGCTACTACAAAATTATATTAGATATTTATTATTTATTTAAAGTATTAACGAAAATGATTTGTTTTTATAGTTTGAAGTAAAAATATCATTGATTATTAAAATTACGTACACTATACTCTAAGAACGAGGGGAAAAAAATTAATATATTTTGAGATTCTGTGATAATGTGTTAGTTATTTTTTTCTGCATGACCTTATTGTTTCTAAAAATTTTTTATAAGAGGATATTAATCGCATTATTTTTTCTCTCTCTCTAACACACGCTCAACATATCAGATATACTACAGCAGAACTAACCTTATGTTGTTACTTTTAGTATTAAAGTGAGTTCACCTATTATCAAACCTAATGTTAAGAACATTACGCCTACGCGTGTTGCTATGTTGGTTTTTCAAGATATTGCACTTTTTATGTAAGTTATGCGTAGGTAAAATATTAAAGTTTTAAAATTCTTATGAATTTCATAAAAATAGAAATATAGTAAAAAAGCAAATGTAGCGACTGAATTAATGTTCTTAACTTAAAATGTAATAAAGAAAGTTAAATTAAAACTATAAATATTTTACTAAATATATCAAAAATATTTGTTATAAAAAAAATTATACAAATTTGTTCTCATTTGAAAATATATACTATAAGGGCAAAGAAGATGAATATCGTCGTTGACGGGAACAAATCTCCTGTGCCAAATTTATGATTTTGAGGTTTTGGTATCCCTAAATTCAGAAAAAACTTAGCCATTTATTGATAAAATCTCCTATGTGCTATCAGCACCGTAAAATTAATGAAAAATAATAAATAAATTTTTCTATGTGGTACCTACAATATATCATTATAAATCATATATGAAATAACTCCTATGTGGTTTCTTTATTTAAAATAGTTTTTTTAGTTTTCTGAAAACTATGTTTTTTTTCCATAGGTTTGTTCCCGTCAACGACAATATATTGTATTTTAATAACTAATTAATTTAAACAGATATTATATTTAAATTATTTTATGAACTTCGTATTACCTATTAATGAACACATTGCATTCATGGGCAAGGATTTTGCCAACTTTGTCTTTCATTTTTTCTTTTTCTGCTAATTCAAGTTCTGCAACCTTTGCCATAGAATCAACTTTGATACGAGATCCAAAAACTTTTATTTTGTCAGTGTCCATAGGTGTATTAGCTATTAATATACGAGCATTTTCTAAATGTTTTGGTTGAAATTGGCCGATCTTTTTGTCAAGAAGAAAACCTATTTAAATAAAAGCAAAAGGTAAATTAGGTATGTATTTTTTTAGAGTTAATTTAAAATGTGTTTTACCTTCATCCAAGAACGAATCTTCCAAACAACCACCTTTTAACTTTATAATTTGTATAGCTGATAAGTTTCCAGATCCTTTTAAACGCAAGATTGCATCTACTGACAGTTTGGCAAAATGTTCTTTATGTTGAGACAAGATCTTAGAACTCAATGTTGTACGAGCAATATTTAATAAATCTTCTCGAAATTCAGCTTCATTTTTGCTATGATTTAATGAAGCCATTTGTAAAGCTTCATGTGCTATCTGTGTTGCCTTTCTCCACCCAGCAATAATGATCTGTGGATGAATTTTTTGATCTACTAATTTTTCCGCTTCACGTAATAATTCTGCAGCTATATAGTTTAAAAAAAAAGTATTTAATATTGTCCATCTAAGTAGGTTCTTTATTATTAAATATCTTATTAAGTAATGTCGTATACTATAAATCGCTAATAATAAATATAATTATATTATAATTTAATACATATTTTGCATGTAGATTATTAACATAGGCAGGGTCCAAGAAGCAAAATGTGCTAAGGTAAGTAATATTATGATATTAACGTCTTCGCCGCAGTGCATAGACAGTCCTACTGTTGTCATTGGGTTCGGCAAGAGTGTGGGACAGTCAAACGGATATCAATGAGATATTTTAAGTTTGTTTTGAATGCAATAAAAATGTTTCTGACCATAAATTGTGTTCGACCTTTAAAGACTGAGCTGTGCTGGAGTATAAATATCATAGAGTTGATGAGGTCTTATGAATAAACGTATGCTAGCACAACTTACTTTAAGTAACAGTGCTAGTAAAGTTGAATTTTAGATAGTCATGAATTTAGAGAATTTTAGAATAAGATGTTTTAGATTTTAGTCACGATTAAATATAATATCCCTTAAAGATATATCTTTAATCGTGATTTTAGTGCATTTCACATAATACAAGTGATGAGACAATAGGTACCTACCAATTATTTATTGTATACTTGTATTATAGGTACAATTGCATAGTATAGTGCTTATCGGTGGTATTTAAAATTTTTTTTCATTAAACTTATTATTATGTAATAAAAAAATCATATTATTTATCACTGTTAAGGACTTTATCTATCTCAATAGGTTTTTAATTTAGTTGATCATTCATTTACACATGACCAAAATTATTCCAAGTCAAAATCACAATGACAAAAATATAGCAGCATCTGTGTTAAAACAGATTCAAGATTCTATTAAAATGTACAATATAATATATATATATATATATATATATATTATATAAAATTGACAAAAACATTATGATGTACCTACATTACCTATGTATCTTAAATTGGCTATATTATATGCAAGGGATAACATTTTTATTATTATATTAAATTGTTTGTCTAAACTTATTATACACTTTATTATCATAAGTAAACAAATGTATAAGTAGGTAGGTTTAAAAAAACGTATGACAGACATTATATACAAAATGTTTTAATTAAATTACATGTACCTACCTATTAAATAGGTAGGTAATATTGTTGATTTAATAATTGAGAGAATAGCCCACGAAATACAATAATATTCAGCGACCAAATATTTCATGTGGGCACTACGACCCGCTGTAATCTCATACATTCAATGCCAAAGCAGCTCCACTTTGTGAATGGATGAAATTACAGCACTACATAAAGCCGAATGCAATACTAGGTCATGTTTAAAGCTTTCTACTCGAGTTTCTATTGCTATTCAACCAAGATATTATTATGCAATCATGCTCCATAACAGGTAAATTGTATCCATTGGCTTCTAACAAGTTTATTTAATTGTTATTGAGTATGCAATGATGTTCTTTAACATTGACTAATATAGGTAATTTAAATTTTACTAATTAGGTATGTTAATAAATAAAAGAATAGATATTAATTAGGTACGTTATTAATTATTATGTATTTATAAAACGTGGGTACCTAACTATAAAGATAAGTCAAAATACATTTTTGATAGGTACCTATTTTCACAACTTATAAATATTTATTAATTTTAGTTGCATACCTAATTAGTAATTATACTTAACACAACTAAATACAGATAAATAATACAAATTTACCTAACACAGTGACCGATGTAGTACCATCACCAACTTCACCATCTTGAACCATTGACATGTCGACCAATATTTTAGCTGCTGGGTTATCAACTCCAATATTTTTTAATATTGTCGCACCGTCATTAGTCACTTCAACTTTAGAATCCATACCACCACGGCCTACAGAAATTAGTATCTTGTCCATACCTTTTGGCCCAAGTGTGCTTTTGACCAAATCACCAATGGCAATGGCACCGATGAAACTGGACAGACGTGCATTTTCCCCTCGGTCTTCTTCAGCTTCGCGTTTCAAAATGCGTACGGGATTCAACGAAACCTGTAAATAGTGAAATCACCGAAAGGTAACAAAAATAACCAATTAATTTGCAAACATCACAAACACGGTACAACTGGCTAAGTACGGTAAATTACGCCAAAGTCAGGCGGCTAGTTTTTACACATCATTATTTCATTAAGCTTACCATTTTAGTATTTAATTTATTACGTTCTGAACATCAATAACGAAAATAAAATGAATGCAAATCGGATAGTGAAAACTGAAAACACTGACACAATAGTAAGTTGAGTACTTCAATAGTGTGGTTTACGCCGTTTACGGAACAATCAACAACGGAACAAAAAATCGTCAATCGTTGTCCAGGCCAGTGAACACAACAAAATACAAAAACACAAGCCGACAAATAATCAGTACAAACCGTAAATTTCAAAATTCTGAAAATTAATGTACACACTACGCTGTAGTTGTCGTGGTATTCCGTACGTGCTTATCGTTTATTACTGATAAAATGTACGATTGTGTTATCATATTATTGTCATTATCAAGTATCAATACACATCCCGCCGTTTCGTGAGTTCAGAGCTAAAGAGCTTTGTAACTTACGACCGTTCTGAAGTAAATTAAGCTATAGAAGTTACGTTTTTCAATTACATTATTTTTATAAATTACCTCTACAACTATAGAACGAAATAGTAAGAGAACTTTTCGTAGATTACATCATAAAGCAACATTTTTTTTTCGTGTGTAAATGATTAATCTAAAAGTCAAAGGACTAAACGAATGTTTGATATGGAGATTCAAAATATTATCGATTTGATGAACACAATAATTACCTCGAAGAATGGTTCTGGTGAGATTTTATTCTTAATTACTCTTACTTGATTTATTTTTTATTTAATAATAATATCATATACTTCAGCAAATATGCATCTAGTATAATATTCTAGTGAAATTACAAAACCAAAGTAATAGATCACTAATTAATAACTTAAAATAAATAAATAGTTTTGAATCTACCTTATTTTAGATGTATATTTTAAATGGTTCAGAGGGGTATACTACACAAAGGTGGTTAGAGGAGTCAGTTTACCAATCAATTCAAATGCAACAGTAATGTAATTAGTTAAAATATTAAAATAATTTATAACTTTATTAAAAATCTAAATAATAGTAAACAGTTTTAAATATATGGGGATTTTAAAATGTTATCAATATTTTTTTAAAGTATGATGTTATTACTTGAATTGCAATTGTTTGTGTAAATTAAAAACATAGTTTCACCATTACTCCCTCTTAAATCATATTATATTATTTAGTAGAAAACTACTATACCGATCAACACCTTTTTAAAAATTTTTTTTTTTAGAACCTATGTATTTTATTGAGCCGAGAACGATGATGCAATCAGAAGTAGTTTTGTTCTTATTATTTAATACTATTAAATACTATTAAATAATTACTATCATTGTACATGCCTATTTACAAGGTTATAACTACCTCTTTTCAAAGCTAACAAACAACATAGTAATTCAATAAAATAATTCTTGTATTAAAATTAATTACTCTATACTCTGTTCCAAAAGAGAACAAACCGGTCGGTGACCAATTTATGCCCAGCGGCGCGCATCGCCCACCAATTTCCCATTGTTTGCATGATCACCTTGTTCTCGACGCACCAATCGAATCATTCGGCATGCGTGAAAGCGGTATGTTCTCTTTTGGAACAGAGTATAGGTCCTTATACTTTAATAAGTGACTAAATCCATCAAAGTAATTAAATTATTGTTATGTATTTGTTTAGGTACCTAATGGTCCAAAATTCACAACCATACTAAATATTATAATAATCAAATTCATTATTAGAGTAAAATTAATTGGTTAAAGAACTCTCAGATCCACAGAAAGCAATATAAAAACAAAATTGTGAAAAATAATTTTCAACGAAACGTAACACAGTCAACAGACTATTTTTTTTTATGACAATGTCCACTATAATTAAAATCTATAAATAGACATGTTGTAACTACATAGTCTTTGCAAGAGAATTTCAAACTTTGTTCTTTGTTTATTACAGCCCGAAAATATCCGGTGGTTTATTAAAAAATTAAAATTAACATGTGTCCCACATGTGTTGTTAAACAACTTGTTCATTTATTTAATTAGGTAAATGCGATGAACTATGCTACTACGTGTCTGCATTATTTGGATCAATTAGTTAGGCCTATTAGTTATCGCTGTAATTCCATGAATTAATAAAAATATAATATAATAAGTAATAAAAAATAATATTAATAATGATAAATGACAAGGGCTGGGATTTTGAAGCACTTTTCATTTTTTTTCCCAGAGGTTGCATATGATTAGAGACCGGATTTTTATGTTTTTACATATCTTTACTGAGAGTATGCAGCTCCAATTGGATAAGCTTTCTCAACGATTCATTTACCTATGTATTAGTATACAACATTTTTCAGCGTATAAAAAAGAATATTTTAAGGTTAAAGAATATTTTGTGTAAAAACATGTTTTAGGAATATATTGCCATATTGGGTTCAAATTTGCATATTTTATAAAAATCTAATAGATAATAAAAATATTTTATTTTTATTATTTAAAACTTGTTATTATTATTATTATTTTTTGAGCTCATAAGGCTGGATTATTTAAGTTTGAGTTTGAATACTTAATATTATTCTGTTTATGAACTATATGCAACTATTTTAATTTTTTAATTTTAATTTTAGTATTATTATTTTTTGAATTTATAAGTTTGTGTTACAACAGTTAAATATATAGGTACATCAGTATGGCAGTATATCACCATATTATAGATTAAATATAACTGTTTATTTTTATATACTGTTACTTTTATTTGTTTTTTTCAGTGTTTAATACATTTTTATGAAAAAGAATATTTTTGCATATAAAAGATTATTTTGATGAAATTATTGAGCATAGAAGCATCTTATTTTCAAGATTTTAAGCGCATATAAATCCAGTCTCTACTTATGATGCTCGCCTGGTCACATACCTGTAATATGTACTTTTGTATGATTCTAAGAACATTTTTTTTTTGCATTTTTTGACAATTGTTGATTTTAACATCAATTTCTTCATTTTATAGGGCTTTATTGGATTTTTTTGGGTCCAAAATTCAAACATGAAATTTTATTTTAAGGTTTTACAGGCTAATGCGAGTTTTATATAAATTTATATATATATGTATTTTTTTTTTTAATAACAAACAATAAAGTAAGTACTTACTCATAACTCGTATTGTAGAAAAACTTTGATAACAAGTTAGTGATTGGCGGCTAGGCAAAGTATATTCAGAATTAAGAAGTTTAGCCTAAAGAAATCCTGAAGTTTAGCCTGTAAAAAAATTATTTTAATTACTTTTTTTTATCACTCATATTTTACAATTTGTTAAAAATAAAAACAATTTACCTGCATTTTTTTTAGTTCATTATTTAGAATTTTAGGGCATTAAAGTATATTTTTTAGGGTCTTATAGAGCATTACATTCCCAGCCCTAGTTATGTTTAATAAGTATGGGGTAAATACTAAGTAAATAGTTATTTTTTTAATTTACTAATGATGAGGTTATCCCCAATAACATTAATGTCAACAATATAGGTATATAATATATTCTGTGAATATGCAATATTATGGACTATTATTATAAATTATTATTTATCAATTATCAATTAGTATATTTAAAATTTCGGATTATTATTATTTATTTTTATTAAATTAATATTTACAAAATTGAATATATTTTTAATCTGTGGTTTACGACTAAAATTAATTAACTCATAAGTTACTGAATAACATAGAAACAAATATATTAACTTGGTTAAAAGTAACTTAATTTTAACTTTTTAACTCGCTAATGCCCAACTTTGCAGCAATTTACAATAAATAGGTTCATTATGTAATAATATCTTTATATACCTACTTTCTTCCTATAAGAATGTTAATTATAAAGTATTAGGTATAATATACAAGGCTGGGCATTAACGAGTGAAAAGGTTAAAGTTAAGTTAAAAAGTTAATTTAATTTTAACTTTTAACTTAACTAGTTACTTTTGGCTTTTCATCAACTTAACTGTCAACTTACTAAATTTTTTTTTTAATTAACGTGAAATTGTCAAATTAATTTTTTCATTTTAAGAAGTAAGTTAAGTTAATTTATTTTGTTTTTAATTTTAATATATTTCACTATTTCAGTCCATTTTGTTTTTCATGTAAAAAAATATTTACCATGAATTGTTTGAAGTTAAAAATGTATATTATTTGAATCTAACTTATATGGAAATACTGTATAAAGTATAAACACTAAAGTCCATAATTTAGTTTTGGGTTGGAAAAAATTTAAGTATGCTAGCGTTGTATAAACAAATTAACTTTTTTTTAACTGAATAAAAAGTTAAGAAACAGTGTGTATCTGAGGTGTGTATTAATTCTAACTTAAATGTGTTGGCCTATAGTTAAATTAACTCTTAACCTATAACTTTTTGTTATTGGTGCATATTAACTTAATTTAACTAAGTTAAAAAAAAAATCATTAACTTGTCCAGCCTTAATAATCTATTATTAAATGTATAAATAAATATGAATGTTATGTTATTATTTTATTTATGGTCTGTAAATATTTAGGTGAAACATTTTACGATAGCAACTTAAAAAGGATTTTGGATCTTAATACATCTGATAATTTCAATGAAAACAAAAATCAAAGTCTTCGGTAATGTATTTATTTAAATTTATTATTATATAATGAGACATTATCATTTTCAGATTTTCTTATGTTAAGAAGGCAATTGAACTATTATCTTGTTTAAAAGAATGTCTGTTAAATCATTCTGATGATTCTACTGATATAATTTTAAGTGCTATTCATTGTGCTACAGTATCAAGATGCATACATTCTGTCGTCACTCATGGTTTTATTCCATGTCTTATACCAAGTATATGGAAATCATTTGAGAATTACCAAAAATATGAACAAACCTTCGAAAAAATTACACCTGATACAGTAATGACAACTATTTAATATAATCTATGTGATATGTATTTGAATTACAAAGTTACAAATTGATTAGTCCACAAATACTACTATGTACCTACCTAACATATTTATTTATTAGTGATAAACACTTTTAATTTTTTTCATAAACCATTATAACTAAAGCTGAGATTTAAATGCCCTAAAAAACTCAAATAATGCACTAAAAAAAATGCAATAAAAGTATAGGGAAATATTCTCTTAATATTCTTAAACCCTTAAATATGCGTTTACAAAAAAAAAAAAATGGACTAGTTATATTATGATTAAAGTGTTACAACTTAAAGCTTATATTTAGATAACAGAACCACATGAATACAATTTTAAACAAATTAACTGTTCAAATTTGCGATATTTGTATAGATGTGTGGGTGTGACACCCTCTTAAATACTAAAATATTTTTTTAATACTCTGTATAACTGTATTAACTGGTCTTTAAATAAATAGGACAACTATAATATGTGCTTAAATTAATCTTGTATGGTAATAGTATGTCATAAATAAATAGCAGTTGTGTATAGTTTAAAGAAATAATAATAATAATAATTGTAAATGGTAAATGTTTTATTTCACTATGTGAATGAACACTACAGAAAATTATTTTCATTTTATGAAAAATTATAACTAAAGTATTTTCAATGTGTGAAAAACCAGTTTCTATTTCATGAAAATATAAATTTAAAAAGTGTCTTTCAATATACATTTTTCACTTTTTCTATGTAGAAATAATTTTAGATAGAAGTATAAAGAATAAAAGATATTTTTTTTCATTTCAATAAATTTTAAATAGGTACCTATACTTAAACTAATATTAGATGAAAATTATTATTTTCAAACACTTAATTTGTTGTTTATTTCAGACATATGAAGAACTAAAATTTAATGTGAATTCATTTTTTGATCTGATAAAAGAGCCTACATTAAAAAGACTTATACTAGTGAAACATACAAATGTTTTATTAGCGGGAGTATGTCAATTATGTTTGTTACCCATTGCAAAACCCGGTACAGGAATTGCAACAGAAAGTGCTATAGATGAATTAAAGTATGAGCAATTGATAAATGAACAGAAAACATTTAAAAATATTCTCAAAAACCTAATTTTGATAAATAGAGATCCTTTATTTATCCGAGAAATAATATTTGTTCTTGGTCATAAGGTATGTATTATTAAAAAAACAAAAAATAATATTTTAGCCTCCAATATTTTAACCAAATTTATTTTACCTACATTATATTTACTATATTAATATTTAATTATTATAATATAGGTATATATATATTTTTGTAAATAACTTTTAATTTAATGCTTCCTTACTGTAAAACATTGTAAATAGGTTTGTGGTATAAATATGCATTAACTTAAAGTTAATGTAAATGTTTTGAAAATATTATTCTGTATGTAAAGTATATAAATATATGTAAAAGTTTCAAGTACCCTCATTAATATTTTTAAATTCCAAAGTAACAAACACTGTTGTTTTTTGTTTAAAAATTGAATTTGCATATTTTGATGTGATATTTTATAAATTTTTGAAATATATAATATATTTCTTTATTGTCATATATGAAAAAAATATTTTGCATTTTTCAACATTTTAGTGCATATATTTATGCTTATTTAATATTTTTTAGCGCATATTTGGTTAGTTTTTAACATGTATAAATCCGTGCTCTAATTGTTATTTACAGAATTGCCAAAAACATATAAAGCTTGGGCTTGGAGAATTATTTTCAGATTTGTTGATACAATCTAATGGAATTCAAACATTTTTAAGAGTTGCGTGTGATTTAATTTCTGAAACATCACAAAACTTTAACCAGCATGGTCTTCAAGAATGGTCAAATTTAATCCATAATTATTACATAAAATCAAAAACGAAGTATACTGACTATATTGTACCTCAGGTAAATAACAGTTTAAACTAAGTCATATATATTATACTTTTGGGATAAGTACTTGGGACATTTGAATGTATTTTATTAAGATACACTTAAAAAGTAGGTACATACTCTTTACAAGTCAGAATTTTTTGTTAAATGTTTAATAATAATAAAACATTTTATTTCTGTAGTATCTTATTCTTTTATATTGTATTAAAATATTTTAGATATTGGAGTTATTAAGATCAAACACACATTTTCATCAACTCCAATTTCGGAGCATTGCTGTTTTTTGCATTCATTTAATGTCAATAGAAAATTATAATGATTTTCTAGCATTATATATAAGCCCAATTGAACAATTAATGAAAATAAATAAAATTCAAAATGATGAAAGTATTATATTTTCAAGATGTGTTGAAGATTTACATTCCCTTTTTTATTTATTCAGGAATGAAATTTGGTCTTTAAATCCAAAATTATTGACATATGTTGCTGCAACTATATACAATGTGTATACAGCTGTTGCTAATGGTGTATATTATTTAAAATCTAAACTAGAAGATTTAGTTTTCTTAATATTTATTAATTTTTCTGATTGTAAAGATCATTTAAAACTGATAATATTTTCTCAATACCAAATTTCTGTAAGATATGATGATGATAGTGGAAATATACAAATAAAATATGTTGAAAAAGAACACCAGTTAAATTTAGAAAATCAAGTTGATTTGATTTTAGATTTAATAGACAAGCGTGCAGACTCAAAATTAATGAAAACAATGTTTATAACATTTCTTGATATGTACACAGATGTATCATCAAATGACTATTCTATAATGGAAAAACTATTCATTGTTAAAGCTATTCATCACTTAATTGAAAAAGATGATGTGCAAAAATCAATATCTACTGACCCAGAAATAGTTTTAAATTTCATTAAGTCAATACTAAAAGTTATAAGTGAAAATAATGTAATTGATGTCGAAGTTCTCTCTATCGCATTGATGGTACTTGGATGTGTACTAGAAAACACCAATAAAATTTGTCAATTTGATTGTATCATTGATTACCTCACAAAGATTTTGGAGATTGTAAAGGATGCCATATTCAAAGATTTGATTCTAGAAACACTTGAAAAAATTAAACAGATTCATAAAATTTCTTCAAAACAACCAGCGGGTATTCAACGAACAATTGATGATGTGTTATTTGATACCAGAGACCCATTATTACCTTGTAGATCACATGCATTAATGGAGTTAAAAAAATTGATAGAATCCGGAGATAAAATGGTTCTTGTGAAGAAAACAGCAATATTAATCGTAATTCAGGTATATATTAGCTGTAAAATAATAATATTAGTATCAGCGTTTTTATTCTAAAATTTTATATTGTATTTAGGAGAATTTGAAGAACACAGATTCATATTTGTATTTAAGCGCCATATTCACATTGTCTTCATTATGTTCGTATTATCCAAATGATGTTCTCCCAATACTTTGTGAAGAGTACAGCATGCCAATAAATTACAACTGTTCACCGGAAACTAGATTAAAAATCGGCGAAGTTTTGATGAAAACTGTAAAATCACTAAGTATGTATGAACACTTAGATGTAAATATATATATTATATTGTTCAAATTAAAAGTTAAAACTATAATGATTTAACATTCTAGATGAGACTATTCCTTTGTATAAAAACCGATTACTTAACACTTTTATGGCTGGCGTCAGAGACAATGACCATTTTGTGAGAGCATCGAGTCTTTCCAATCTCGCTGACATTTGTCGAATTTTGCGTTTTAATCTTGGATCAATTATTGAAGAAATAGTTAAATGTGTGGATTATGTATTGCGATTTGATCCAGAGATTGAACCCCGTAGAGCAGCTGTTTTATTATTACAAATGATCATTCAAGGAGGAGATTCAGAACTACTCCAAGTAAGTTCACAAAAAATTAAAATAACTAATATACTTATAAAAATAAATAAAATGTATATTACAGTTGTCGCTCAATAATTTGTAATTCATGGGACCGAGCTAAAAAGTTGATATATAGAGGTTTTTGATTTACCGAGTGTTCAGTAATGATAATTTTATTATATGCATACATTGTATTTATTATTTATTATTTAATTTATCATACATTTATTTTTACATTTAATAATATATAATAATATATGCGTGATTAAAATAAATAAGCCAATTTAGGAAGATTTTTTCACCAGCTTCAGCTGCCGCAATCACTTTCTTTTTATCGGTGAGCAACTTTACGGAACCCATATTCAGACTGACTATGTTTTATTAAATTTCAACAAGTTTTTACCCATTGGCTATTGCACTATTGCAGAGGTTTAGTTTGATACAATTATACAATTGAAGTAAAAAAAACTACTGACAGACCTTTCAAATTATCGAGGGGACCGAAATAAATGTATTTTCTTCTAATTTTAGATGTTTTCTCAGGGGATCAAGCATTTAGTTAGATTTATGGAGTTTTTAGAATTATTGAGGTTCAAATTATCGGGTGATGACTGTATTTTGTTGTATTGTTAATGAATTACATAATATTTAGAGTTTAATTTGATCACTAATGTTTATTGGGTATAGGTAGTCTTATACCATTAATGACAGAAAATATATAATGTTCAAAATTTTAAAATAATAAAATAGTAAAAAAATAAAAACAACAAAAATTATAAATTTGTGACAGTATGTGAGATTGCACTTAATATAGTACAAAGTGTATGTCAACAATTACGGCTTATTTACATATTTTCTATAGTTTGGGATAACAATAATAACTAAAGACCGGATTTATATGTTTTTACATATCGTTACTGGGTCTATGCAGCCTTATGAGAGTAAAAAATGTGGACAATTTGTTCGATTCCGAATGCGTAGAAAAAAGTATTTTTTGCATATTTGAGAATATTTCATGGGTTAGAGAATACTTTACCCATTTAGCATATTTTGGAATATTTTGTAAATTGTGAGAAAAAATTTGTATTTATTTTGAATTTTAATATAAGTTTCCAGAAAAAAATTTTTGAACATTTACAACTTTTTTTTTTTATCATTTCTAACTCTTACTAAAGTGCTATAGTATTCCATTAGAATACGCAACTTTTAATACCTAATCATACCTCATTGTATAAATAATATTGAAAAAAAAAATTTAAAAATTCATATTTATTTTTTGGCAAACAATGATGTTTATTATATATGCATATTTTTACATATTTTTGCATATTTTAGCATATTTTTTAAATTTTTAAGAAAATATAATGAGAATATTTGAAGGTTTCTTAGAGAATATTAGCATCATATTTTAGTTACCTATTTTAAGAGAATATAAATCCGGTCTTTAGTAATAACTAATGACGTTTAAAAATATTAGTAATAATAATCTATACAAAATATAAACTAATATAATATCTACCACAAACATAAATACCACAATATATTTTGTTTTTCTACACAATTTTGATACTAGTGTTTAAACCTTAACTTAAAAGATTTTGAAAAATTAACTTATGTATGTAATAAGTACTAACCTAATTCAATGTTCACAGATTTTGCCAGACACTATAAAAAAAATCTACCATATGCTCAAGGACCAATATCAGTACAACAAAGATGAAACTATCAAACTACATGCTCAGGTGGCAATAGAGAGATTGAATGATATAATGAAGTCATTATTTTTGAACCAAAATAAATAATATTATGCATTTTTTTTAATAAATAATATCTCATTTACGGATTGTAATAATTTATTTATTTTAAATTCTAAAATTTATGAAGTTCATTGTTTAGATTAAAAATTAATTGTTTGATTTTAGAAACTACTTTGTAGGCAAGACACAGGTACGCAATTATACAATTTTTATACTTGTTATTTATCATAAATATTTTTTAATTAATTGGTATTATTTGAAATTTTAAAAATGTTTGTCCTTGATAGTTACAACTGATGTTCACCAATTTTTCTAGTAAAGCCTGGAAATTAAGTGTAATTATCTTAAACACTTTCAAAATAATTGATTTAAATATAAATTTTATAATATTCAGGAAGACAGACATTACTGATCAAATAATGGATAAACATTAGGGACAATACCACAAAGTTTTTATTTTACCAATAGCCAATCGCCACAACTGTTTATATACAAATATATTACTTAATAATATAATATGAAACTTGTACACACAAAATTGAGCTTTACTTATAATCAATAGGTAACAAATAAGTAAGGGGATATTACTATTAATTTTTGAAGTATACTCAAGAATACATTTTTAGTTAAAAATTTAAAAAATAGATGTCAAATTATAAATCATTATTTCATGGGATATGTTCACAATAATTATTGTATTTCATTAGAAATAAAACTTTAGCAGTTATTTTTTTTTGGCACCTCATTAAAGCATTGATAATGACCATTTTATGCAAACAGTCAAGTGATCAGTTTTCGAGATAGATATATTAAGCGTATGATAATGTTTTGTTAAAATATTTTACACACAATTTTTATGTCAATAATAAAATTATGATTACACAGTATACCTAATTGACACACTTCATTACTACATCACAGACCAGTGGTAAATCTTTTTTTAATAAATTAGCATATGGTTCTTGAGTCTTGACAACCAAATCATTGGCGATAATTTCCATCGCCCATCGTTGCTGCGTCCCATATTTAAAAGTTGTAAATAAGATACTAATATGCTATTACGCTCCATATTATATGTATTTGCATGTACTCACTAACAATATTGTCGATATACAAATTATTTTTTACAAGATTTACATGCAATTTAAAATAATAAAATCTATCTCTTTTTGTCAAGTGGCAACAGAAAACGAGTAAAATACCAATACAGTTCACAAACACACATAGTATCTGTGGTAAAATATTATACTGTCTAGTCATAATATATTCTCTCACCACAGTTTTTACGGGATACGACAATTATTATCGTCTATCCTTAATAATATTATAAAAAATATTTGTTTAACATTTTATACAGTTATTATACTGTCCTAAATGTAATTAAGTACCAAATTACAAAAACCTTGGTTTTTACAATACCTAGTATGTTACATTTATAAGGAATCAATTTTTGTAAATTAGGTACTGTTGCAGTGTTAATACTATAAATGCAATTTTTAAATGGCTATCTATGAATTTCCTCTACAAGATATAATATATTATATTGAACAATTGGTAAAACTGTGTACATTTAAGTATAAAGTAGGTAGGTAGGTACCAATCATTCTTCAAAAGATAAAAAACCATTAAAATACCTAACTGAATATATTGACCATATAATAATATGTAGCATAAATATTAGGTAGGTAATATACTAAAATAAAAATAATAACTAGGTATGATAAAAAATGAATGTGTCATTGTTAGGTACATTTAGGACAATATAATAAGTAATAACTATATATAAATTAAAAAACGGATAAGTGGATGTCGGTCTGCTGTACAGTACAAGTGGGTTACTGTAATATATGGTATTACATTTGAATTCAATGATATAATATTGTTGAATACGAAGCGTATTCAATACTGAATATCCACGTTATATCAGAAAAAAATAAAATTTTATAATAAATAAGATAGTAAATAAAATCAAATACGATTTTTGAGTTAAGTAGATTTAGTATTTTTTTAATGACCCAATAATTTAATATAATATTATGTAATAAAAACAATATTTTTTAAATTGGTTTAAAAAAAAAAAAAAATTGGGTAACGATTATGAGCCAACCTCCCCGTGGTGTCTCCTGGGTAACGCTAATAGACTCTAAAAAAAAAATAGAAAATAATGTGACGGTGTACGGTGTACCTAAACGTATTGAAGGTGCTCAAATGTGGTATTATTTTAAACATATGAAGTACTCAAACGTTGCATTAATTTTTTGGTGTCTGAAAAAATGTGTACCTAAACTTGTGTTTCCAATCATTCTCCCAATTTCAATTTAAAAATATATTTTTGAACGTGTTTCGGCGTTTGTTTTTACAAATAATCAGTAGGTATACAACTGTTGAAAATTGCCATATAGGAGCTCTTTTTGATTGGTTTCACATTGACAATATTAATGTTATAATGTTTATTCTTATTTTTTTGCGTTTATCAAGTAATAGAACAGTTGCTGTTTTTTTTTGCTTTGCCCCCCTCTCCCCCATTCCAAAATCTTATTTTATAGTTTAAAAGTTTTAATACAAAAACATTGTTGACGCATTTACTAATTTTGTAAATAAAATCTAATATAAAATGACCAGGCCATAATATAGTCCAGGCCATCTGGAAAATTCCCATTTCCAGACCGGCCACTCCGCCCCTGCGGACATATTATACGAGTTATTTATATACGTAGGCATATATTTATTGACGCACGCCGTCCATGGTCACGCGCTCGATATTCGTTGTACGCTATTTGTATTACTATTAATGTTACGCGGCGCGTATTATATATGATTAGTGATTACACTTTGACACTGCCTAAATAAGTGTTATATATTGGTTAATCGGGTAAATAGTCACAGCTCGCTACAAAACCATATATTAGGAGCCTTATATTAAATTGTCAAGCTTTTTGAACCAACAAATACAATTTTGATGACATAAGAAAAAAAAAAAATTGGAAACTTAAAATGTACATAAGCAACTTACAACAAGTCAAAATATTTTGAAATTTTTAATTTTGATCTCTCGAAAGAAAACCATTTCCCACCATTTCTATATTATTATAGAATATGATGGAAATTTAATTCGTAATAATTAATTATAATAGAATTATTGGAACTATTGAAATAGGAAGTCTGATCTGGAAAGTCTGAATAGAATGTTAATTAATAAACTATTTTTATTATTTTAATTATGAGCATAGGTTGGTAGGTACATAATATGAAAAAAAAATTGAATTTGAATAAATAAAGATATTACCTATATTATAATATAAATAATATAATAGTTGCGTCAGTCATGTTTGGTTATGTTTTTCCAGTTACGTTTTGGTTTCATGTCACGTCAGTTTGGCTCAGTTGCTCAGTTTTATAACGCGAAAGATCAGAATATAATATTATGTATTACCAGGAACGTAATATGCCGTGATAGTGAATCGTGTTGGCGAGTGGCGACGATAATTTTTTTGAACTGTAGCTATAGTACCTATGTAGTAAAACTATCTATTTAGATTTTATGTATAAGTATAAGTTTGATATAAGTTCATGAAAATTAAATATTTATTTTAACTATTTTAACTATTTATTTAACTAGTGAGGAATCTTGTTAATTACATTTTCAAATCTTAGGTATAAAAAAAAATATTTTAACAAATTTCTAACTCGAAATAATTTTAAACCCTCCCCCCTCTCCACCAACACCACAACAACAATACCTACCGATCGTAAAAAAAAATAAAAATGGTATCTTTATATATTATTAAAACGTGAGGCGATTTCTTGTGACAGATCTGAAGTTCTACCGGTCCGAATTTACAATTTTTTTTTTAAACGAAAGTACCCGGTGTGTAGATAAGCCATCAAAAGAGAAAATTCCAAAAAAAAAATTATTATTTAAATAGATATTAGAAGCATAAAGTTTGCCGTATTGTTACATAGCGATGCGCGTTGCTTGCCGTGCACACACACACATCTTTAGAACCCCCACTACTCCTACGTCTGCTGCAGTACTGTCGTAGTGTCGTCGTCACGCGTTGGCAGCGATGTATTATTTCAAATCAAGCAAAAGAGGAAATCTTTGTTACGGTTTGGCTTCGAAACTTCTTATCCAATTGTCATGCAGTTTTTTTTAAATGAAAGAGGATATCACGGAGCAGGTTTTAGGCATAAATAAAGTCCGATAATGTTAGTCAATAATTAGTTATCTTTACATATAAAAATCCAAATACCACTGACTCACTGATCGCTGTACTTATCTCAAAAACTACTCAACGTACGGACTTGAAATTTGGAATAGAGGTTCTTCTCATATTTTCACCGTGCAATAAGAAAGGATTTTCAAAAATGTTGCGTTTTCGTGGAGTAATTAACGATTATAATTATTCACTGCCAATACATATTGTGCGGCACGGCGGCCCGCGGGTTTCCAGCTACCTGCAGCCTATCCTTTTTATTCGTCGTCGTCGTCGTGTAGATAAGAATAACGATTCCGAGAATAAAATTGTTCCGAGAAGTTTATCGAGTGAAATCGTTTTACCCAAACAATATTGTTTAATTTGGTGAATTATAAGAAAATTCTGAACACGGACCACACGGTTACACGGATTACGGTGACGGTGTAATAGTAACTTTATAGTTTTAAATGTCAACCACTTTCCAGTTACCAGTAATCACTGTAGTTGGTACTTGGTTGCAGCATGATGATTAGCCGATATATATATATCTATATATATAAAAATAAGTGTACATTTTGAATAAATTTTATAACTCAAGATCCACCAAATCGATTTCGATAAAAATGTCAGGACATATTAAAATTGATATGTAGATGGTTTCTCTGAAGTTTGTACGCTGTGGGATAAGTGGTTCCGGAATTATGGCCTCTTAAATGCACACCTGGCGACATGGCCAAAAACAATAACAATGTCTATACAATTATTTTTATCTATATATATAACCCATAGCAACCATTAAAAAACAAAAATGTTGATTGTGATCACTTCCCTTTTTAAATTAGCCTATGACACTCACAAAGAATGTGGCTTTGTATTGGTGAAAGAATTTTCGAAATCGGTTCAGTAGTTTCGGAGTTTTATCCCGAACATACAAACAAACGCTATCATTTTATATATTAGTATAGATAAAAATAAATGTTTGTGTGTAGATTAGACCTCTGGGAAGAAGATAGGCTAATTTAAAAAGTGTTAAATTTGTTTTTTTTTAGTCGTCGGTTTTTAGTACGGTTGCGTTAGGCTTTTGTATTAATTGATTATATTAATCCTCCGTAGGTGGAATTAAGTAAAAATGACAAACTTGGTACAATTTTGATACTTTAGAGTTAAATCATACACTTACGTACAAACAGCACGGGGTCCGCGATCTACCGCAGGTAGATTGCCCACCCGATAATATACTGCTGCGAATCAGAATTTTTATTCCGGGCAGCAGGAAAGTTAAGATACATTTTGAACACCATACACCGAATATTAAATAACGAATTGAACAAAGTTTGAGTCGTGTAGTATTGGTACATTTAACGGGCAACGAAGTGCCAGCGGGGTCAGCTAGTATACTGATTAAATCAGGGCCTTGCACCCGAATCATTTATTCTGGTTTCGGGTTTTGGGTGCTGAGAAATCTGGATAAAACAGAACTTTTGATGACCCCCCCCCCCCCCCCCCCCCAAAAAAAAAAATACAGAAAGTGTTCATGTTTATGTTATTTATAATAAAATATAAAAGTTTTTACCCAAATTTGCAACGTTTGTTTTTAACTAAACTAGGTTAATTAATGTACGGTAGTTACCTTTTTCTATGAACTATAAAAAATAAGACAATGGGAAACTAATTATTTAACTACCTATTCGTTTTATTATAGGCATTATAGAGTCCACGTAGCTCATTTTTTTTACTATATAACATGTCTAAAAATCTAAATAGGTACTGGACTTAAATTACATACTAGCATAATTAAAAAAAAAATTGTACTCATTAAAAATATTCAGAAAAATTTTATTTGATAAGCAAACAAAAAACAGTCATCAAAAATCAAAATGTTTACAAGGCTTTCTGTGGTCAAAAAGTTAACTTGCTAGAGCCTAATCCCATTTAAAAGTAAATACAAAAACATAATGAATAGGTATATTTTACAAAATCAACAGTTACAACAGATTGATATTTTAATTTTGCATAATGTTACGTATCTATATAACATAATAGGTATTGATTATTTTGTGATGACTTAAAATTAAAAAAATTAATCTTTATAAATATTATGAATAATATTATTATACTATAACTAAAAGGTAATATAATATATATATAGGTACTTATAAATTGTATGATGAAATAATAATACAATTGAAAATTGAGTAGGTACGTAGTGAGAGGCGCGTCGTAGACTCGTAGACCGAATGTGATACAAATTACAAATGTACAATTTCCCACATGCCAAGTCGATGGATATAATAAATAATAAAATATTAAAATGTTTAAAATAGATGGCCATAGGGGCGCTGACTGTTGAGCCATAGACAAATAAAATAAAATATAAATTATGATTTCGTGATTACCGAAACACTGGTAAATAATAAATATAGCCGCGTATTACGATATTCGAGTTACTAAATTAGATATTATAGGACATAGGTAATTTCGCTTTGGAATTTCGTCGCAAATAATGAAATAACACAAGTTATTATTAGTGTTTGGTATTTTGGTCACGGCTGTCAATACTTTCAGTTTTGTTGAGACCACATCTATTTTATATTGCTATTGGCTATATTTGGATTTATTTTACTAATAAAGTAATAAAGTAATAAATTATATCATATAATAGGTATACAGAAATAATTAAATACTTAATATTTTAATCAGAATCAATTAAATTATTAAACATTTTAATGGATTTTATTTTCAAGAAATTACCTATGATTGTTTGTTAGATTGTTCTTGTTATTATTATTATTGATTATTTAACTCTACAAAATCAAACTCACCACAAGAAATACATACGAAATGATATGTCGCATGAAGAATGAGAAAAAAAAATTATTCGGGATTTCTGGTTAACCTGAATATTTATTCGGGTTTTGGTTAACACGGGTGTTTTGAAAACAGAATCATTCGGGTTATACGGGTTTCGGGTGTTTGATTTTTTAAAGGTGTTTAGGGGTGTTAGGGGTTCGGGTTAAATCGGGTGCAAGGCCCTGGATTAAATGCATATAATACAGATACTTCGTCGCATCACGCCACACCCCTTGGACAAAATATAGGTGTGGATGTTTAACATTTATATACCTACCTATATAATCAATTACATACAATATTATTAAATCAATCATATAAAAATTAATTAATTTATTGTTTTGTTGTACTGGAAACTAATAAAAACAACTTAAACTGCAAAAAATGCAATGCTCATGATGTCAATATTGATTTTTATGTGTAGAAAACAATTGATAATTTCGAAAAATTTTTAATATTATATTAAATATTAAAAGAACAGCACTATGAAATATTCCTTTCAGGAATTCAAACTGTTTTTTCCAATTACTTTTTTTGTAGCGAAGTTATGAAAGATACCTATTTTCCCACTCCATCTCTTCCAAATTATTATTTTAAAATATAGAAAAATGTATACTTAAATAATACATACTTCACATCATTTTCCGCATTATTTGAATTAGGCGTTTTGTCAAACTTAGAATTTGAGTGGTCGTCAATAATCAACTAAGTACAACAAAATTATTAATTTTTAAAAGGGTTTATCTGCAGTAGGTACATCATACATGAGTATACAATATACTATTATATAATATAATATATATAGGTACCAGAAGTTGAATGCTCAAAACATAACTTGTGTAAAAAATGAATCTAAATAAATAGTAGGTAACAATATTTTATCAATAATAATAATAATTTTAAGTTAAATGTTTAACTAACAATAATTGTTTATGAAAAAAAATTATTATTATACCAATTAAGTTAATAGTATTTATGAATTGTATACTTATTATATAATATTATGTATAAGTGCATTTAATACCTATACTTACATACAGTGGCGTAAATTGGGCTAAATTGTTAGGGTTGCAATAAGTTTCTAGGTTGGACAGACTTTTGGGAGGGCTTAGCCCATCACACCTCCCCAAAAATGTTTTCTTTTATTCTATATTTAATATTACGAGTACATAAGCTCAACAAAACTATTTTAACCCTAAAGGCTTAAACACATATTGTCATATTGTATCTATTGGTATTTGGTATATATTATTATTAATTATTATTATTAATTTTCTTAAAGAATATATGAATACATAAAATACAACAATTATTTTATTTCATAAAATTAATATTTTAAATAACAGCTGCTATTTAGATTTTTATAATAATATTATGTACTGTTTATATTTGTATTTGAATTTGTATGTTTAAATACATATTTATCACTTTTATACTACACAAATTAACCAACACATTTACTATTATTTATTTTACGTAGGTAACTAGTTAAAGAATTTTCACTTTGAATTGGTAGAAGTAGGTATTTAACAAAATATCCTTAAATATTTAATGATATTAAATTATTATAAATATAATTTCAATAAATTGTATACGAATACTAAATATATGATAGGAAATTAATTATTCACTAGATTTAGGTACCATTTTTGATTTTTTTTTCCTGGGGAATGGAGGTTTTCTTCAGATAAGCTAACATTTTTCTGAGCATTTGTATTAGTATTTTTTCTTAAGCAGGTACTAACAATTAGTACCGAAATAATACAAATAATATATACCAAAATAAATTTAATTTGCTCAATAATATAATATTATCTTAATAATTAATTTAAAAATTAACTTACAGATCAAATATATATTTTTTTATTTGTCAAAATTGTAGTTTTAATATAATATAAATCAGTAATATATTTTAAGGGCTACTTTAAGCTTAATGCATACTAAATAGGTATATGTACTAAACAATTATACGAATTTAAAGAAAAAATAGACACTTACTTTCGACTTTTTCGATATTTTTACAATAAATTTATCCATTTTAGCAAGTTGTCGAAACACTTTTAATTTTGAATCGTTCGCGGATAAGAAATAAAATAATACAAGTATCAAAAATAAATGCATGTATAAAACAAATAAATAATAATTTTAAACTATGACACGTTTTTACTATCAGCTGCCATTGAGACTCGAGTCGGCCGATCACAATAAAATATAAATATACATATTGGTATAATAATATTAGAAAATGGTTAATGACAAAACTATAAAGAAATGTGGAAAGGATACAAAATTATAATATTTCCAGTGCTTCAAAACAAAGTTAAACATTAGTTCTCAAAATATAAATTTGTTAATTTATTATTATATTGATATTTCAATTTTTTGAAAACTGAAATCGTGATATTTTGGAGTCGCAAAAAGATACTCTTGCGACCCTATGATATTTTCGGGGGTCGCAAGTGCGACCCCGTGCGACCCCCCAGTTTACGCCACTGCTTACATACTACATTTACTATTTACGTATGTTGTCTATTTCTAACACATTAATTATTGTTAGCCCAGATTTAATGTTCATTTACCTACATGAAATCTCCGAACAAATTTAATTAATCGGAAATATTTATTTTAAAGCGGAAGTAAAGGTAAAGTATGGTGATATTATTAGTAGATGTATTATTAGAGGTGAATTTTGGGATATGCATTGTGGGTTAAATAGTATTGCTAATTAATAATAATAATTATTCGTAGAAGACTATTAACCGCTGATGGCGTAAAAAAAGTTTTTTTTTTTTTTTTTTTTTATTGATCTCAAAAAAAAATTAACATCGACAGCAAAGGGCCATTAGTTTACAAATAAACCATTAATTAAATACAAAATAATAACATTTTTTTTTTTTATAAAAGATTAAACAATTTGGTTTGTTTTATAAACTTTATTAAATCAATGTTTTTTTCATGATTGGGTCCGAGTGAAGAGTCTAGGTTAGAAAAAGTTTGTAATCTTTCGTTTTAACTGCTTTTACTTTTGCTTTTTTTTATATTCAAGCGCCACCTAATTTTATTCTTTTTGAAGACATTATTTTAAAATATAAAATAAAATTACTTTTTGTACAATTTGACAACAATACAACTATGAACCAACCTGTCTACAGCCCACTTACTAATGAGCACTATAATAATATAATAGTGATAATTCTGTTATAATAATGTTATATAATATATTATATTAATATACGTAAACCATTTTTAAAAATAAATTAATAATTATCCACGACTGGAAATTGAGAAGTTTCCCGCCTTGCGTCGTTTCTTAAGTATTTTTATGAATTCACAATAATACGAGTACGCCAATAGTCAATACCTATCATAGATATGAATGTATGATATTAATTAGGAGAACTATCAACTATCCAACAATATATAAATGCATATTATTTTTAGTTTACTAGTTAGGTACTACAATAATAATTATTGTACGTCTGTACTCTGTAGTCTGTACAGCAATATCCTCGTTCCGTCGAGTCTGAGTGACTTTCGACTTGCGTTTACGCATTAATGCATGTTAATATTGTATTCATTCGAATAAGATATATGTACCTATAGCCGTATAGGGTATAAGTATAAATAAGTTTTATTATTATTAAAAAATATATTTCAAATAATACTTAAATCTTTTAACAGTACATTTTTTAACATATTTAATCACTGATGGAAATGTTAATTTATTACCGAAAAAACGAAAAAAATGAAATTATTTTAAATTTTGGAGCAAATGCCCCTCTTTGTCACTCGTTAAACACGCCTCCGAGTCAACAGCAGCCAGGTGGCTTGCTAATAGTTGCTATACAAAGTTATAATATATGTTATTTATAACTGTTTTTAATTAAAATGTCTACAAGTCTACAAGATAATAACATAATAATCGATTTTTAATATTTGTAAACTAGGTACTCCCACTTTTATGCATTTATAATAATATATAAATATATTATTAGGTAGTTATTGAATATTAATAATAACATTTATTTATAAATTCATGACAATAATATCAATGATGATTGAACATTTTCGTTCAAGTTGTGATTTAAATCTATTTTGCAAAGTATGTTATATTGTGTTTTATACTTGGATGCAAAAAAAACCACATTTAGTGGAGGCCCCCTCCTCATCCGGCCCTAGCTATGGTATAATATAATATATTATTATATAATATTATGCCTTTTATAATATACACGAGTACGGGACGAACGATACTGCGCGATTTTGTCTATCTTTAAATACAAAATAATTATTCTACGACCCTTCCCATAATAATATACCTATACGTTATTTACGTACCTAATTACGTGTTGACGCTCATCGACACCGGGCTTACATGTATTTATAACTTTCTTAAATACGGGAAAAACTTAAATCGGAGTGTCATTGTACCCACCTGAACTGCGCCGGAAATTTCCGAGAATCACCCCGCGAGCCGCGTCGCGTCTTTGTGGTTACTTTTAAACGTTAATACTTAATTGTTATTGGTTATCGCCCAATCGGCAGACCGGCGGTATTCACTGTTGAGTATTCGGCTATTCGGCATTCGGGCATTCGGCTCTTAGACGTTGCACATTAATATACGTTTGTGTAAGTTAATAAAAGTATGATTTTGTTGGCAATGTTAATGGCAATGTTGAATATGAAAATTGTGTTTTTTCTTACCTACATTTTTAAGTGTGAGTAATAAGTGCGGTGGCATATTAATTAGTAATCCGATTTATATTCCATACAAATTGTGGTACCTACCTACTGCTATTATTTCAACTGTTCACCCCGCTCAGCCACTGCAGTTGTTTCTACCTATGTATAAATAGGTATTACCTAGATACCAACACACGCACCGCAAGCACGCATAGTGTATTAGAAATTCAAGTAATTATTTACAATTTGGGCGATTTTGGTATGTATAATAATATATTTGTACGTTTATATGGGTGAATATACATTTTTTACCTATTCAATAAAAATATTTTTTTGTTTTATTAAATGTTCCCTGCCAACAATTTGATTTGTTGTAAATGTATTATTATTATTATACCTTTTAAAATATTATTTTTATAGTTAGAAACTTATTAACTAGGTATATGTTATGTCGTGAGGTAATAACAAAACTTAATAATTAATTCTCGTTAAGCATGTGTTCTTTATTTTACATAATTTAATAAAAAACGTACATACTAGTCACTAGACAATTACGTCTTGTATTATATAACAGAATTAATTATTATAAAAGTGAAATTAACATCTCTAACATCCAATGTTACCAACAATATAACTGTCCTTAATCCTAATTTAAAAACATCATTTTTTATAGTAAACATGATATTGTTACATACATTTAATATAAATCTTATTACAATATTTTACAAAATAATCATAAACTATCATATATCATACTTAATATAAACTAACAATTTCTTTTATTTAATAGGTAATACAATTCACAATACATTTTTCACTCATTATTTTTTTTTTATTATTACAAATCTAAACGTTTAGGTGACTGTTTCTAACTGACCTACTACGTTTCTTTTGTCTTATTTCTGGTAAACTTAATTTATTATTTTTATTAACATCTGTAATACTTTGTTTCCCTTTTTCATCAACTTCTTCACTAGCTTTTTTGATTTCCAATTCATCTGTTTTTTTATCTTTCTCATTTTCTTTAACTTCCTCTAAAAGCTCTTTATCATAATTTTTTATATAGTCATCATACTTACTAAATTCTTCCAACTTAGTTATATGATTTATATGCCTTCTCCATACTTTGAAAAGGTGGTGATGTATAAAATACAATTCTATTTTGTTTACAAAAATTCTATGAATTTACTAGAACGAAACTGTGGACCATTATCAGAAATAATTTTATTTGGTAAATCTGCACATAATCTTACTGTTCCATTTGGCTTTATCACATGCACTATAGGTGTACCCCATTGCGAATCATCCACTTTCCTCAATTACATTTTATTTTTCCAAACGTTCAAGTTCACTTACTTTTTCAACGTACGCAAATGGAACAGACCTCGGTTTACAAAAAACTGGCATTATTTCTTCTTTTTTTTTTAAATCAAGTTTTTCTCGTTTATACTTTCCTAATTTATTTTCAAAACAATTCCTCAAATTCTTTTAACAATTTTTTTATACCAAAATCTAAATTATTTACTGTAATATTTGATACATCCACCAACTTAATACCAAATAAACTCATTAAATCTCTTCCCAATAGAGCTCTACATCCATTTTCTACTATTAGTAAATTACATTGTTCTTTCTTATTTTTATACTCCAAATCAACCATAACTTCTTCAACTGGATTTATTATTTCTCCATTGTAAGTTTTTAATTTAATTAAACTGGGAATGACTTCTAATTCAGACCAATATTTTTTATATAATTTAAAATGCATTATAGATCTACTCCTGCTCCAGAGTCTAATTCTATGTCTATTTGTATTTTTTCAATTTTAATTTTTACAAAATATGGTTCACACTCTTTTGATAACCTACTTTTAATTGAAACATTTCTACTGATTCTGACTCAGTTTCCACTTGTACATAATGGCTTTTTTGATTTATTTTCTACACCATTTTTAGCTAGGTGTCCTAAATCATTACAAACTTACATTTATAAGTTTTCTATACTTACAATTACTAAACGTATGATTACTTTAACCGCATGTAAAACATTTTTCTTGACCTGATCCTTTACTGTTATCTGAAAAGCCTGTTGGTTTCTTCCTATTTGTTGTTTGCCCATCTTCTGATGATCATACTTTTGTTTTTACATCCTTTGATTCGTTCCATTTTTTTTAATTTGTGTACTTCCACTGAAACATTTGGTTGAATAGTTACTTCTTTCTTCATTGCTACTTTTAATTGAAACATTTCATTACTGATTCTGACTCAGTTTCCACTTGTACATAATGGCTTTTTTTTAAATTTGTTCAACTCTTTAGATACATCTTCTTCGCATAGCCGGTCTTTAATTTGTCCATTTTTCATACCCGTTATGAAACTTGTCTGCAAGTACATCAATTAGTCTTTTTTCCAAATTTACATGTCGTTGCTGTTTTTTTTTTCTTGCATACCAATTCTTCACGTTTTTGTTTGAATTTTGTCTTAAATTATAAAGTTCTTCCCGTCGTCTAAAGACTGACATCTTGACAAGTGTCTTGTAAGCTTTTTATATTGGTGTTTGTGAGAAAGGGCATAAGTCAAAACTCGCTAGTTTTCAGGAGACACAAAAAATGTATAATTCAAAAGGGTTTTGCTTATAATTATTAATTTTTTTTAATTAATACAGTTTATTTGTTAATAGATTTTTTAAAATCAATATAAATATTTTTAATTTATTGTTTTATTATTCTTAATGACTTGTGACCATTAGGTATCATATCAAATTTAACAATTGCATGACTTGTGCCTTTTCTCACATAGTGACTTGTATCTAATCGCACACAAATAAAATCAAAATTTTGTGATAAAAGACACATGTCATAAATATAATATTAATATTATATATTTTTTCACAACATATACTATTTTTATAACTCCATGCCATTTACAAGGCAGGCAGGCAGCACAAAAAAACATAAATTATAAAATACTTATTTCCCTTAAACATAAATAAAAGAACATATAATAATTAGAAATGTTTTAAGATATCAATGGTTTATTTATTAAACACTTGCAATATACTTAAAATAATATTTATTTATATAAAAAACATAATTAAAAACAAAATATGTATAAGTATTATAATTTTTTTAACTTATTAGAAAACAAATAGATTTGTAATATGACAATATGATAAAAATAGATATAACTCTGTAAGCTTTATTTAACTATTAATATACAATATAAATCATTATTTAAAAAATTTTTAAACAACTAACCTTTAAACAAAAAATAATAACTCCTCCAAACATCACAAATAAAGTTAATTTTTTTAAATAATTTTTAAAAAATAATTAGAAATTAAAAATAATGTAGAAATATAATAATTGTATAACTAAACTGCTAATCAAATAACAATTTAACAATCTCAGGAACATACATAAAAATGTTCTTGTAGTTATAAAGAAATTAATGATATAAAATAAAATGAACATAAAAAAATTAATCATTTTCTTCATCTGACACTCTATAGGGTCATTTATATTTTGTTTAGTTTTTAAATTTTGATAAAAACCATGAAAAGTTTCAGGAATAAATTTTAAAAGAGAAAGTAGATCCTTTTTCTTTTCTTCAGTGATAGGTAAGATGTCATTATATGCTTTTGGAATAGATATATTATTTTGAAGTGAATTTCTACGGGACATACTTACCTATACTGTTAAATAAAGAATTTTCACTTAGTATATTTTTGTAGAATACTTTATTTTTGTCTTGTTTTGTATATCTTAACCATTTGATGTCACAAAATTTGAATGTTTTTCCTTTGTCATTTTTTTTAGATTCTGAGCGAAGCGATGAATGTATTGATTTTACAATGATGTGTGTTTTTTTTTATTTTTTTATTTATTTTTTTATTTTTGTGTCTTATCACCTTTTAGGACAGTAAAAGTGCTTGGATTTTCTTCAATAGTAACTTTTCTGATAGGAAAGTGAATCTAGTTGGTACTTTGGGGGGGTCAAAAATAAAAATTTCCCAGTAGTTTTCACAAGCGACGTGAAAAACAAAAGAAAAATTAAGGAAAAACGGGAATTTTTACGCAAAATCTGTTTTTGTGAAAATCGATTTTGGTTTTTGGTGTAACTCTAAAACAAATGACCGTAGGGACATGAATTTGGTTTTTCGTGTAACTTTAAAACAAATGTCCGTAGATACTTGAAATTTTCACTGGTTGTTTATATTTGCATTTTCTATACACTATACAATTTTCAAAATATTTTGATTTATTTTGAACTGTTTAGGGACATTTTCACTTTCCATTTTTTTTTAGTTTTTTTTCTAAAGATATCAATTAAATTTTATTTGTTGGCTAAAAAAGCTTGAAAATTTAATAGAAGGCTCCTAGTATATTGTTTCAAAGGCAGATGAAAAATATTAAAAATCCTTAGTCACAATTTTTTTTTCTAAGCATTCAAAGTTCATAAATTGACAAAATATGGAAAAATCATGAAAATTAGCAAATTATTTTGAGTTAAAAATTCGTAAAAATTTTTCTTTTTAAATCTAAGGTTTTAAAATGTAATACAAGATTCCTCATAAGTTTGTCTACCTTTATCAAAAAAAAAAAATGTCTATAAGAAAGTCAAATTAAATTTTTATGAGCGTTTGAAATTCAAATTTTTACATATTCACTCGATTTCTCATGTAATGATTTCTTTATTTTGTTGTAATTCAAAAACGAACGAATTTAGATACTTGAAAATTTCACTGAATGTTTATATTAGCATTTTCTATACACCATAAAATTTACAAAATATTTTGACTCTTTTTGAACTGTTTACGGCCATTGTCAGTTTTCAATTTTTTTAGTTTTTTTTTCTATAAATATCAATAAAATTTTATCTGTTGAGTAAAAAAGCTTGAAAATTTAATAGAAGGCTCCTAGGTTATTGTTTCAAAGGCAGATGAAAAAAATTAAAAATCCTTAGTCACAGTTTTTATTTATAAGCGTTTAAAGTTCAGATTTTGACAAAATACGGAAAAATCACGAAAAATAGCAAATTATTTTGAGTTGAGAATTCATAATAATTTTTCTTTTCAAATCTAAAATTTGAAAATGTAATATAAGATTACTCATAAGTTTGTCTACCTTTATCAAAAAAAAAATGTCTAGAAGAAACTTAAATTAAATTTTTATGAGCGTCTGAAATTTATATTTTTACAACATTTGATATTTACTCGATTTTCATGTAACAATTTTCTTATTTTATTGTAATTAAAAAACGAATGACTGTAGGTACTTGAAAATTTCACTGAATGTTTATATTAGCATTTTCTATACACCATAAAATGTTGAAAATATTTTGACTCTTTTTGAGCTGTTTACGGACATTGTCAGTTTTCAATTTTTTTAGTTTTTTTTTCTATAAATATCAATAAAATTTTATCTGTTGAGTAAAAAAGCTTGAAAATTTAATAGAAGGCTCCTAGGTTATTGTTTCAAAGGCAGATGAAAAAAATTAAAAATCCTTAGTCACAGTTTTTATTTATAAGCGTTTAAAGTTCAGATTTTGACAAAATACGGAAAAATCACGAAAAATAGCAAATTATTTTGAGTTGAGAATTCATAATAATTTTTCTTTTCAAATCTAAAATTTGAAAACGTAATATAAGATTACTCATAAGTTTGTCTACCTTTATCAAAAAAAAAATGTCTAGAAGAAACTTAAATTAAATTTTTATGAGCGTCTGAAATTTATATTTTTACAACATTTGATATTTACTCGATTTTCATGTAACAATTTTCTTATTTTATTGTAATTAAAAAACGAATGACTGTAGGTACTTGAAAATTTCACTGAATGTTTATATTAGCATTTTCTATACACCATAAAATGTTGAAAATATTTTGACTCTTTTTGAGCTGTTTACGGACATTGTCAGTTTTCAATTTTTTTAGTTTTTTTTTCTATAAATATCAATAAATTTTTATTTGTTGGGTAAAAAAGCGTGAAAATTTAATATAAGGCTCCTGATATATCGTTCTAATAGCAGTTGAAAAATATTAAAAATACATAAGCACAATTTTTTTTTATAAGCATTTAAAGTTCAAATTTTGACAACATTTATCAAATTTATAATTTATTAATTATTTTGTGGTTAAAAATTTATAAATTAAATTTATAAATTTTTAACTTTTATGGCTAAGGATTGAAAATTTAAACAAGGCTCCACGTAAATAGGTTATATATAAATTACTTTATTCACAATAATATCATCAAATATACTTGGTAAAATCATAGGCTGACTGACCGTTTTCGCTCAGAATCGTTTTTCTTATACAATGATATTATATCATTGAATTCAAATTTAACACCATCCATTACAGTGACCCACTTGTAACCTACTGTACGGCAGAGCGACATCCACTTATCCACCTTTTTTAAACTGATATTTAGTTTTTAGTAAACTGTTAAAGTCTAAAAAATATGGTTGTTCTATCTCTATAACAGTAAATTTATCTTTACCTGCAAATCAAATTAACTGGGCCCAGTCATGTGGATGAAAATTGGGGTAGAAAATCGTTTTTTTTGATTTCTTAATGCGAGCGTGATCGGAGTCACACACCATTCGGGAGTGCCCAGATACCATAAATTTATGGTCAATTACCTCAATATTTGTATTTTCTTGTTCCAAAAATATTAGACACATTGCCATAAATAAAGAATTTTTGTTTTGTCCAGGACAACCGTCACTGTACATTATGACATGTTTGATTTCTGGTGGTAAGTTAGATAAAAAATGAAAAACGCATGACCCTATATCATTTCCTCCTCTTTTTGCCATCGACTCATTCCAAACATAACATGAAGCTTTTGAGGTCTTAATATTATGAACTGTTAAATTAAAGGTCCATAATTGACGTTTATAGAATGCGACAGACGATTCTAGACTTGGGGTTGGAAGGCATTGTTGCAAATCAAATGATATTACACATACCTTATTTGAAGTAGTACCTGCATCTTTTCTTTTTGTTTCATACTCGTTTTCAGCTTCATCTTGATGTATTTTTCTTTCATTTAATAGTTCTATTTTACACTCTTCTGTACAGCTAATTTTGGTGGCTTGAATTGTTAAACTGTCACATTTAGAACATGTATCTTTTTTTGGATTTTTTATTTTAAGACCACATTCTTTAAAATATTTTTGGTATAATGTTCGACTTACTGGTTCACTTACTGATTGTTTGTACTGATCATATGCCAACTGGATAGTTTAATGATGAGGTAGATATTTTTTGGCAGTTTCTTTTCTGCAATAATGGCTTTCATATGATGGCAATTTATTTATATGATCAATTACAGACTGTATAACTCGTGGACTTTTTTATTTTGAGGTTTAGAATGTCCTCTTTTATCAGGAGTAACATTATGAGCAGGAGAACTACTTTTCTGGGTACAAATCAAGCGTACAAATTTAGGTATTATGCCAAATATTTTCAAAAAATATGTTTTGCAAACCTTAATTAAGTCCTTATCTTTCGGAATATAATAAGAAAAATTGCAAACCCTACTCTTTTGTTTTTCTGATGTACTGTTTCTTTTTCTACTTGTAATCTTACTGGTAACACATATCAAGCTAGAAATGTATGAGACTTGTCTGTTATGAGATTTTAATGACCAGTAAATATCAAATAATGTTGTTTGTAAGTTTTCATTAATTTTAGTTTTACACTGTGACCTACAGTCACTTAAAATTATTGAAGTACGAGATTTTACAGATTTTCCATTATTTGTAATATATTCTTCTCCTCAATCTCTTTTATACTTTTTGTATTCTCTATATTTTCTAGTGTCTCCAACTTTGCTAGTTCTAATTTTCCTAATATTTGTCTTATTTCCATTATTACTCAAGTTTATGACATCGTCTATTATAATAATATTTAACATAAAATTAATCATTTGATATTCTTGACTATTTATTTTTAATTAAAATGTTTACCTGAAGTGTTATATGTAACAGGTTCAGGTGTACCTGGTATAACACTTATATCATCGCAGTTATTTGTCTCTGGAATATGATTAATGTCAAGTATAACATTATTATTATCACTATCAGTACCATCAAGATGATAAATATTATTCAACGAAATTTCTTCCCTAATAGAAACTTCAGTCTAAAAAAATAAAATACGACAATATTAATAAAATAAAATAGATATAAGTTAACAATAAATAATTTTAAGTCGATAAATCGTTTATTTATTTTATAACATATTGCAAGATTGGGTATAACATGAAACAAAACCTACAATATTAATTTAAATCGAATTTTAAAGTAAAATGAATAATAAATTTCTACTGATTCTGACACAGTTTCCACTCGTACATAATGGCTTTTTTGATTTATTTCTACACATTTTAGCTAGGTGTCCTAATTCATTACAGACTTACATTTATAAGTTTTATACTTACATTTACTAAACGTATGATTACTTAAACCGCCTGTTAAACATTTTTCTTGACCTGATCCTTTACTGTTTTCTGAAAAGTCTGTTGGTTTCTTCTTATTTGTTGTTTGCCCATCTTCTGATGATCATACTTTTGTTTTTACATTCTTTGATTCGTTCCATTTTTTTTAATTTGTGTACTTCCACTCAAACATTTGGTTGAATAGTTACTTCTTTCGTCATTGCTACTTTTAATTGAAACATTTCTACTGATTCTAACTCAGTTTCCACTTGTACATAATGGCTTTTTTGATTTATTTCTACACATTTTAGCTAGGTGTCCTAATTCATTACAAACTTACATTTATAAGTTTTATACTTACAATTTCTAAACGTATGATCACTTAAACCGCCTGTAAAACATTTTTCTTGACCTGATCCTTTACTGTTTTCTGAAAAGTCTGTTGGTTTCTTCTTATTTGTTGTTTGCCCATCTTCTGATGATCATACTTTTGTTTTTACATTCTTTGATTCGTTCCATTTTTTTTAATTTGTGTACTTCCACTCAAACATTTGGTTGAATAGTTACTTCTTTCGTCATTGCTACTTTTAATTGAAACATTTCTACTGATTCTGACTCAGATTCCACTCGTACATAATGGCTTTTTTGATTTATTTCTACACATTTTAGCTAGGTGTCCTAATTCATTACAAACTTACATTTATATGTTTTATACTTACAATTTCTAAACGTATGATCACTTAAACCGCCTGTAAAACATTTTTCTTGACCTACTCCTTTACTGTTTTCTGAAAAGTCTGTTGGTGTCTTCTTATTTATTGTTTGCCCATCTTCTGATGATCATACTTTTGTTTTTTACATTCTTTGATTCGTTCCATTTTTTTTAATTTGTGTACTTCCACTCAAACATTTGGTTGAATAGTTACTTCTTTCGTCATTGCTACTTTTAATTGAAACATTTCTACTGATTCTGACTCAGTTTCCACTCGTACATAATGGCTTTTTTGATTTATTTCTACACATTTTAGCTAGGTGTCCTAATTCATTACAAACTTACATTTATAAGTTTTATACTTACAATTTCTAAACGTATGATCACTTAAACCGCCTGTAAAACATTTTTCTTGACCTGATCCTTTACTGTTTTCTGAAAAGTCTGTTGGTGTCTTCTTATTTGTTGTTTGCCCATCTTCTGATGATCATACTTTTGTTTTTACATCCTTTGATTCGTTCCATTTTTTTTTTAATTTGTGTACTTCCACTCAAACATTTGGTTGTATAGTTACTTCTTTCGTCATTAATACTTTTAATTGAAACATTTCTACTGATTCTGACTCAGTTTCCACTCGTACATAATGGCTTTTTTGATTTATTTCTACACATTTTAGCTAGGTGTCCTAATTCATTACAAACTTACATTTATAAGTTTTATACTTACAATTTCTAAACGTATGATCACTTGAACCGCCTGTAAAACATTTTTCTTGACCTACTCCTTTACTGTTTTCTGAAAAGTCTGTTGGTGTCTTCTTATTTATTGTTTGCCCATCTTCTGATGATCATACTTTTGTTTTTACATCCTTTGATTCGTTCCATTTTTTTTAATTTGTGTATTTCCACTGAAACATTTGGTAGAATAGTTACTTCTTTCGTCATTGCTACTTTTAATTGAAACATTTCTACTGATTCTGACTCAGTTTCCACTTGTACATAATGGCGTTTTTGATTTATTTCTACACATTTTAGCTAGGTGTCCTAATTCATTACAAACTTACATTTATATGTTTTATACTTACAATTTCTAAACGTATGATCACTTAAACCGCCTGTAAAACATTTTTCTTGACCTAGTCCTTTACTGTTTTCTGAAAAGTCTGTTGGTGTCTTCTTATTTGTTGTTTGCCCATCTTCTGATGATCATACTTTTGTTTTTACATCCTTTGATTCGTTCCATTTTTTTTTAATTTGTGTACTTCCACTCAAACATTTGGTTGAATAGTTACTTCTTTCGTCATTGCTACTTTTAATTGAAACATTTCTACTGATTCTGACTCAGTTTCCACTCGTACATAATGGCTTTTTTGATTTATTTCTACACATTTTAGCTAGGTGTCCTAATTCATTACAAACTTACATTTATATGTTTTATACTTACAATTTCTAAACGTATGATCACTTAAACCGCCTGTAAAACATTTTTCTTGACCTACTCCTTTACTGTTTTCTGAAAAGTCTGTTGGTGTCTTCTTATTTGTTGTTTGCCCATCTTCTGATGATCATACTTTTGTTTTTACATTCTTTGATTCGTTCCATTTTTTTTAATTTGTGTACTTCCACTCAAACATTTGGTTGAATAGTTACTTCTTTCGTCATTGCTACTTTTAATTGAAACATTTCTACTGATTCTGACTCAGTTTCCACTCGTACATAATGGCTTTTTTGATTTATTTCTACACATTTTAGCTAGGTGTCCTAATTCATTACAAACTTACATTTATAAGTTTTATACTTACAATTTCTAAACGTATGATCACTTAAACCGCCTGTAAAACATTTTTCTTGACCTGATCCTTTACTGTTTTCTGAAAAGTCTGTTGGTGTCTTCTTATTTGTTGTTTGCCCATCTTCTGATGATCATACTTTTGTTTTTACATCCTTTGATTCGTTCCATTTTTTTTTAATTTGTGTACTTCCACTCAAACATTTGGTTGAATAGTTAGTTCTTTCGTCATTGCTACTTTTAATTGAAACATTTCTACTGATTCTGACACAGTTTCCACTCGTACATAATGGCTTTTTTGATTTATTTCTACACATTTTAGCTAGGTGTCCTAATTCATTACAGACTTACATTTATAAGTTTTATACTTACATTTACTAAACGTATGATTACTTAAACCGCATGTTAAACATTTTTCTTGACCTGATCCTTTACTGTTTTCTGAAAAGTCTGTTGGTTTCTTCTTATTTGTTGTTTGCCCAACTTCTGATGCTCATACTTTTGTTTTTACATCCTTTGATTCGTTCCATTTTTTTTAATTTGTGTACTTCCACTCAAACATTTGGTTGAATAGTTACTTCTTTCGTCATTGCTACTTTTAATTGAAACATTTCTACTGATTCTGACTCAGTTTCCACTCGTACATAATGGCTTTTTTGATTTATTTCTACACATTTTAGCTAGGTGTCCTAATTCATTACAAACTTACATTTATAAGTTTTATACTTACAATTTCTAAACGTATGATCACTTGAACCGCCTGTAAAACATTTTTCTTGACCTGATCCTTTACTGTTTTCTGAAAAGTCTGTTGGTGTCTTCTTATTTGTTGTTTGCCCATCTTCTGATGATCATACTTTTGTTTTTACATTCTTTGATTCGTTCCATTTTTTTTAATTTGTGTACTTCCACTCAAACATTTGGTTGAATAGTTACTTCTTTCGTCATTGCTACTTTTAATTGAAACATTTCTACTGATTCTGACTCAGTTTCCACTCGTACATAATGGCTTTTTTGATTTATTTCTAAACATTTTAGCTAGGTGTCCTAATTCATTACAAACTTACATTTATATGTTTTATACATACAATTTCTAAACGTATGATCACTTAAACCGCCTGTAAAACATTTTTCTTGACCTACTCCTTTACTGTTTTCTGAAAAGTCTGTTGGTGTCTTCTTATTTGTTGTTTGCCCATCTTCTGATGATCATACTTTTGTTTTTACATCCTTTGATTCGTTCCATTTTTTTTAATTTGTGTACTTCCACTCAAACATTTGGTTGAATAGTTACTTCTTTCGTCATTGCTACTTTTAATTGAAACATTTCTACTGATTCTGACTCAGTTTCCACTCGTACATAATGGCTTTTTTGATTTATTTCTACACATTTTAGCTAGGTGTCCTAATTCATTACAAACTTACATTTATAAGTTTTATACTTACAATTTCTAAACGTATGATCACTTAAACCGCCTGTAAAACATTTTTCTTGACCTACTCCTTTACTGTTTTCTGAAAAGTCTGTTGGTGTCTTCTTATTTATTGTTTGCCCATCTTCTGATGATCATACTTTTGTTTTTACATCCTTTGATTCGTTCCATTTTTTTTTTAATTTGTGTACTTCCACTCAAACATTTGGTTGAATAGTTACTTCTTTCGTCACTGCTACTTTTAATTGAAACATTTCTACTGATTCTGACTCAGTTTCCACTCGTACATAATGGCTTTTTTGATTTATTTCTACACATTTTAGCTAGGTGTCCTAATTCATTACAAACTTACATTTATATGTTTTATACTTACAATTTCTAAACTTATGATCACTTGAACCGCCTGTAAAACATTTTTCTTGACCTGATCCTTTACTGTTTTCTGAAAAGTCTGTTGGTGTCTTCTTATTTGTTGTTTGCCCATCTTCTGATGATCATACTTTTGTTTTTACATCCTTTGATTCGTTCCATTTTTTTTTAATTTGTGTACTTCCACTCAAACATTTGGTTGAATAGTTACTTCTTTCGTCATTGCTACTTTTAATTGAAACATTTCTACTGATTCTGACTCAGTTTCCACTCGTACATAATGGCTTTTTTGATTTATTTCTACACATTTTAGCTAGGTGTCCTAATTCATTACAAACTTACATTTATATGTTTTATACTTACAATTACTAAACGTATGATTACTTAAACCGCATGTTAAACATTTTTCTTGACCTGATCCTTTACTGTTTTCTGAAAAGTCTGTTAGTTTCTTCTTATTTGTTGTTTGCCCATCTTCTGATGCTCATACTTTTGTTTTTACATTCTTTGATTCGTTCCATTTTTTTTAATTTGTGTACTTCCACTCAAACATTTGGTTGAATAGTTACTTCTTTCGTCATTGCTACTTTTAATTGAAACATTTCTACTGATTCTGACTCAGTTTCCACTCGTACATAATGGCTTTTTTGATTTATTTCTACACATTTTAGCTAGGTGTCCTAATTCATTACAAACTTACATTTATAAGTTTTATACTTACAATTTCTAAACGTATGATCACTTAAACCGCCTGTAAAACATTTTTCTTGACCTGATCCTTTACTGTTTTCTGAAAAGTCTGTTGGTGTCTTCTTATTTGTTGTTTGCCCATCTTCTGATGATCATACTTTTGTTTTTACATCCTTTGATTCGTTCCATTTTTTTTTAATTTGTGTACTTCCACTCAAACATTTGGTTGAATAGTTACTTCTTTCGTCATTGCTACTTTTAATTGAAACATTTCTACTGATTCTGACTCAGTTTCCACTCGTACATAATGGCTTTTTTGATTTATTTCTACACATTTTAGCTAGGTGTCCTAATTCATTACAAACTTACATTTATAAGTTTTATACTTACAATTTCTAAACGTATGATCACTTAAACCGCCTGTAAAACATTTTTCTTGACCTGATCCTTTACTGTTTTCTGAAAAGTCTGTTGGTGTCTTCTTATTTGTTGTTTGCCCATCTTCTGATGATCATACTTTTGTTTTTACATCCTTTGATTCGTTCCATTTTTTTTTAATTTGTGTACTTCCACTCAAACATTTGGTTGAATAGTTACTTCTTTCGTCACTGCTACTTTTAATTGAAACATTTCTACTGATTCTGACTCAGTTTCCACTCGTACATAATGGCTTTTTTGATTTATTTCTACACATTTTAGCTAGGTGTCCTAATTCATTACAAACTTACATTTATATGTTTTATACTTACTATTACTAAACGTATGATTACTTAAACCGCCCGTAAAACATTTTTCTTGACCTGATCCTTTACTGTTTTCTGAAAAGTCTGTTGGTGTCTTCTTATTTGTTGTTTGCCCATCTTCTGATGATCATACTTTTGTTTTTACATCCTTTGATTCGTTCCATTTTTTTTTAATTTGTGTACTTCCACTCAAACATTTGGTTGAATAGTTACTTCTTTCGTCACTGCTACTTTTAATTGAAACATTTCTACTGATTCTGACTCAGTTTCCACTCGTACATAATGGCTTTTTTGATTTATTTCTACACATTTTAGCTAGGTGTCCTAATTCATTACAAACTTACATTTATATGTTTTATACTTACTATTACTAAACGTATGATTACTTAAACCGCCCGTAAAACATTTTTCTTGACCTGATCCTTTACTGTTTTCTGAAAAGTCTGTTGGTGTCTTCTTATTTGTTGTTTGCCCATCTTCTGATGATCATACTTTTGTTTTTACATTCTTTGATTCGTTCCATTTTTTTTAATTTGTGTACTTCCACTCAAACATTTGGTTGAATAGTTACTTCTTTCGTCATTGCTACTTTTAATTGAAACATTTCTACTGATTCTGACTCAGTTTCCACTCGTACATAATGGCTTTTTTGATTTATTTCTACACATTTTAGCTAGGTGTCCTAATTCATTACAAACTTACATTTATAAGTTTTATACTTACAATTTCTAAACGTATGATCACTTAAACCGCCTGTAAAAAATTTTTCTTGACCTACTCCTTTACTGTTTTCTGAAAAGTCTGTTGGTGTCTTCTTATTTGTTGTTTGCCCATCTTCTGATGATCATACTTTTGTTTTTACATCCTTTGATTCGTTCCATTTTTTTTAATTTGTGTACTTCCACTCAAACATTTGGTTGAATAGTTACTTCTTTCGTCATTGCTACTTTTAATAGAAACATTTCTACTGATTCTGACTCAGTTTCCACTCGTACATAATGGCTTTTTTGATTTATTTCTACACATTTTAGCTAGGTGTCCTAATTCATTACAAACTTACATTTATAAGTTTTATACTTACAATTTCTAAACGTATGATCACTTGAACCGCCTGTAAAACATTTTTCTTGACCTGATCCTTTACTGTTTTCTGAAAAGTCTGTTGGTGTCTTCTTATTTGTTGTTTGCCCATCTTCTGATGATCATACTTTTGTTTTTACTATCTTTGATTCGTTCCATTTTTTTTAATTTGTGTACTTCCACTCAAACATTTGGTTGAATAGTTACTTCTTTCGTCATTGCTACTTTTAATTGAAACATTTCTACTGATTCTGACTCAGTTTCCACTCGTACATAATGGCTTTTTTGATTTATTTCTAAACATTTTAGCTAGGTGTCCTAATTCATTACAAACTTACATTTATATGTTTTATACATACAATTTCTAAACGTATGATCACTTAAACCGCCTGTAAAACATTTTTCTTGACCTACTCCTTTACTGTTTTCTGAAAAGTCTGTTGGTGTCTTCTTATTTGTTGTTTGCCCATCTTCTGATGATCATACTTTTGTTTTTACATCCTTTGATTCGTTCCATTTTTTTTAATTTGTGTACTTCCACTCAAACATTTGGTTGAATAGTTACTTCTTTCGTCACTGCTACTTTTAATTGAAACATTTCTACTGATTCTGACTCAGTTTCCACTCGTACATAATGGCTTTTTTGATTTATTTCTACACATTTTAGCTAGGTGTCCTAATTCATTACAAACTTACATTTATATGTTTTATACTTACAATTTCTAAACTTATGATCACTTGAACCGCCTGTAAAACATTTTTCTTGACCTGATCCTTTACTGTTTTCTGAAAAGTCTGTTGGTGTCTTCTTATTTGTTGTTTGCCCATCTTCTGATGATCATACTTTTGTTTTTACATCCTTTGATTCGTTCCATTTTTTTTTAATTTGTGTACTTCCACTCAAACATTTGGTTGAATAGTTACTTCTTTCGTCATTGCTACTTTTAATTGAAACATTTCTACTGATTCTGACTCAGTTTCCACTCGTACATAATGGCTTTTTTGATTTATTTCTACACATTTTAGCTAGGTGTCCTAATTCATTACAAACTTACATTTATATGTTTTATACTTACAATTACTAAACGTATGATTACTTAAACCGCATGTTAAACATTTTTCTTGACCTGATCCTTTACTGTTTTCTGAAAAGTCTGTTGGTTTCTTCTTATTTGTTGTTTGCCCATCTTCTGATGCTCATACTTTTGTTTTTACATTCTTTGATTCGTTCCATTTTTTTTAATTTGTGTACTTCCACTCAAACATTTGGTTGAATAGTTACTTCTTTCGTCATTGCTACTTTTAATTGAAACATTTCTACTGATTCTGACTCAGTTTCCACTCGTACATAATGGCTTTTTTGATTTATTTCTACACATTTTAGCTAGGTGTCCTAATTCATTACAAACTTACATTTATAAGTTTTATACTTACAATTTCTAAACGTATGATCACTTAAACCGCCTGTAAAACATTTTTCTTGACCTGATCCTTTACTGTTTTCTGAAAAGTCTGTTGGTGTCTTCTTATTTGTTGTTTGCCCATCTTCTGATGATCATACTTTTGTTTTTACATCCTTTGATTCGTTCCATTTTTTTTTAATTTGTGTACTTCCACTCAAACATTTGGTTGAATAGTTACTTCTTTCGTCATTGCTACTTTTAATTGAAACATTTCTACTGATTCTGACTCAGTTTCCACTCGTACATAATGGCTTTTTTGATTTATTTCTACACATTTTAGCTAGGTGTCCTAATTCATTACAAACTTACATTTATAAGTTTTATACTTACAATTTCTAAACGTATGATCACTTAAACCGCCTGTAAAACATTTTTCTTGACCTGATCCTTTACTGTTTTCTGAAAAGTCTGTTGGTGTCTTCTTATTTGTTGTTTGCCCATCTTCTGATGATCATACTTTTGTTTTTACATCCTTTGATTCGTTCCATTTTTTTTTAATTTGTGTACTTCCACTCAAACATTTGGTTGAATAGTTACTTCTTTCGTCACTGCTACTTTTAATTGAAACATTTCTACTGATTCTGACTCAGTTTCCACTCGTACATAATGGCTTTTTTGATTTATTTCTACAAATTTTAGCTAGGTGTCCTAATTCATTACAAACTTACATTTATATGTTTTATACTTACTATTACTAAACGTATGATTACTTAAACCGCCCGTAAAACATTTTTCTTGACCTGATCCTTTACTGTTTTCTGAAAAGTCTGTTGGTGTCTTCTTATTTGTTGTTTGCCCATCTTCTGATGATCATACTTTTGTTTTTACATTCTTTGATTCGTTCCATTTTTTTTAATTTGTGTACTTCCACTCAAACATTTGGTTGAATAGTTACTTCTTTCGTCATTGCTACTTTTAATTGAAACATTTCTACTGATTCTGACTCAGTTTCCACTCGTACATAATGGCTTTTTTGATTTATTTCTACACATTTTAGCTAGGTGTCCTAATTCATTACAAACTTACATTTATAAGTTTTATACTTACAATTTCTAAACGTATGATCACTTAAACCGCCTGTAAAAAATTTTTCTTGACCTACTCCTTTACTGTTTTCTGAAAAGTCTGTTGGTGTCTTCTTATTTGTTGTTTGCCCATCTTCTGATGATCATACTTTTGTTTTTACATCCTTTGATTCGTTCCATTTTTTTTAATTTGTGTACTTCCACTCAAACATTTGGTTGAATAGTTACTTCTTTCGTCATTGCTACTTTTAATAGAAACATTTCTACTGATTCTGACTCAGTTTCCACTCGTACATAATGGCTTTTTTGATTTATTTCTACACATTTTAGCTAGGTGTCCTAATTCATTACAAACTTACATTTATAAGTTTTATACTTACAATTTCTAAACGTATGATCACTTGAACCGCCTGTAAAACATTTTTCTTGACCTGATCCTTTACTGTTTTCTGAAAAGTCTGTTGGTGTCTTCTTATTTGTTGTTTGCCCATCTTCTGATGATCATACTTTTGTTTTTACATTCTTTGATTCGTTCCATTTTTTTTAATTTGTGTACTTCCACTCAAACATTTGGTTGAATAGTTACTTCTTTCGTCATTGCTACTTTTAATTGAAACATTTCTACTGATTCTGACTCAGTTTCCACTCGTACATAATGGCTTTTTTGATTTATTTCTAAACATTTTAGCTAGGTGTCCTAATTCATTACAAACTTACATTTATATGTTTTATACATACAATTTCTAAACGTATGATCACTTAAACCGCCTGTAAAACATTTTTCTTGACCTACTCCTTTACTGTTTTCTGAAAAGTCTGTTGGTGTCTTCTTATTTGTTGTTTGCCCATCTTCTGATGATCATACTTTTGTTTTTACATCCTTTGATTCGTTCCATTTTTTTTAATTTGTGTACTTCCACTCAAACATTTGGTTGAATAGTTACTTCTTTCGTCATTGCTACTTTTAATTGAAACATTTCTACTGATTCTGACTCAGTTTCCACTCGTACATAATGGCTTTTTTGATTTATTTCTACACATTTTAGCTAGGTGTCCTAATTCATTACAAACTTACATTTATAAGTTTTATACTTACAATTTCTAAACGTATGATCACTTAAACCGCCTGTAAAACATTTTTCTTGACCTACTCCTTTACTGTTTTCTGAAAAGTCTGTTGGTGTCTTCTTATTTATTGTTTGCCCATCTTCTGATGATCATACTTTTGTTTTTACATCCTTTGATTCGTTCCATTTTTTTTTAATTTGTGTACTTCCACTCAAACATTTGGTTGAATAGTTACTTCTTTCGTCACTGCTACTTTTAATTGAAACATTTCTACTGATTCTGACTCAGTTTCCACTCGTACATAATGGCTTTTTTGATTTATTTCTACACATTTTAGCTAGGTGTCCTAATTCATTACAAACTTACATTTATATGTTTTATACTTACAATTTCTAAACTTATGATCACTTGAACCGCCTGTAAAACATTTTTCTTGACCTGATCCTTTACTGTTTTCTGAAAAGTCTGTTGGTGTCTTCTTATTTGTTGTTTGCCCATCTTCTGATGATCATACTTTTGTTTTTACATCCTTTGATTCGTTCCATTTTTTTTTAATTTGTGTACTTCCACTCAAACATTTGGTTGAATAGTTACTTCTTTCGTCATTGCTACTTTTAATTGAAACATTTCTACTGATTCTGACTCAGTTTCCACTCGTACATAATGGCTTTTTTGATTTATTTCTACACATTTTAGCTAGGTGTCCTAATTCATTACAAACTTACATTTATATGTTTTATACTTACAATTACTAAACGTATGATTACTTAAACCGCATGTTAAACATTTTTCTTGACCTGATCCTTTACTGTTTTCTGAAAAGTCTGTTGGTTTCTTCTTATTTGTTGTTTGCCCATCTTCTGATGCTCATACTTTTGTTTTTACATTCTTTGATTCGTTCCATTTTTTTTAATTTGTGTACTTCCACTCAAACATTTGGTTGAATAGTTACTTCTTTCGTCATTGCTACTTTTAATTGAAACATTTCTACTGATTCTGACTCAGTTTCCACTCGTACATAATGGCTTTTTTGATTTATTTCTACACATTTTAGCTAGGTGTCCTAATTCATTACAAACTTACATTTATAAGTTTTATACTTACAATTTCTAAACGTATGATCACTTAAACCGCCTGTAAAACATTTTTCTTGACCTGATCCTTTACTGTTTTCTGAAAAGTCTGTTGGTGTCTTCTTATTTGTTGTTTGCCCATCTTCTGATGATCATACTTTTGTTTTTACATCCTTTGATTCGTTCCATTTTTTTTTAATTTGTGTACTTCCACTCAAACATTTGGTTGAATAGTTACTTCTTTCGTCACTGCTACTTTTAATTGAAACATTTCTACTGATTCTGACTCAGTTTCCACTCGTACATAATGGCTTTTTTGATTTATTTCTACACATTTTAGCTAGGTGTCCTAATTCATTACAAACTTACATTTATATGTTTTATACTTACAATTACTAAACGTATGATTACTTAAACCGCATGTTAAACATTTTTCTTGACCTGATCCTTTACTGTTTTCTGAAAAGTCTGTTGGTGTCTTCTTATTTGTTGTTTGCCCATCTTCTGATGATCATACTTTTGTTTTTACATTCTTTGATTCGTTCCATTTTTTTTAATTTGTGTACTTCCACTCAAACATTTGGTTGAATAGTTACTTCTTTCGTCATTGCTACTTTTAATTGAAACATTTCTACTGATTCTGACTCAGTTTCCACTCGTACATAATGGCTTTTTTGATTTATTTCTACACATTTTAGCTAGGTGTCCTAATTCATTACAAACTTACATTTATAAGTTTTATACTTACAATTTCTAAACGTATGATCACTTGAACCGCCTGTAAAACATTTTTCTTGACCTGATCCTTTACTGTTTTCTGAAAAGTCTGTTGGTGTCTTCTAATTTGTTGTTTGCCCATCTTCTGATGATCATACTTTTGTTTTTACATCCTTTGATTCGTTCCATTTTTTTTTAATTTGTGTACTTCCACTCAAACATTTGGTTGAATAGTTACTTCTTTCGTCATTGCTACTTTTAATTGAAACATTTCTACTGATTCTGACTCAGTTTCCACTCGTACATAATGGCTTTTTTGATTTATTTCTACACATTTTAGCTAGGTGTCCTAATTCATTACAAACTTACATTTATATAATTTATACTTACAATTTCTAAACGTATGATCACTTGAACCGCCTGTAAAACATTTTTCTTGACCTGATCCTTTACTGTTTTCTGAAAAGTCTGTTGGTGTCTTCTTATTTGTTGTTTGCCCATCTTCTGATGATCATACTTTTGTTTTTACATTCTTTGATTCGTTCCATTTTTTTTAATTTGTGTACTTCCACTCAAACATTTGGTTGAATAGTTACTTCTTTCGTCATTGCTACTTTTAATTGAAACATTTCTACTGATTCTGACTCAGTTTCCACTCGTACATAATGGCTTTTTTGATTTATTTCTAAACATTTTAGCTAGGTGTCCTAATTCATTACAAACTTACATTTATATGTTTTATACATACAATTTCTAAACGTATGATCACTTAAACCGCCTGTAAAACATTTTTCTTGACCTACTCCTTTACTGTTTTCTGAAAAGTCTGTTGGTGTCTTCTTATTTGTTGTTTGCCCATCTTCTGATGATCATACTTTTGTTTTTACATCCTTTGATTCGTTCCATTTTTTTTAATTTGTGTACTTCCACTCAAACATTTGGTTGAATAGTTACTTCTTTCGTCATTGCTACTTTTAATTGAAACATTTCTACTGATTCTGACTCAGTTTCCACTCGTACATAATGGCTTTTTTGATTTATTTCTACACATTTTAGCTAGGTGTCCTAATTCATTACAAACTTACATTTATAAGTTTTATACTTACAATTTCTAAACGTATGATCACTTAAACCGCCTGTAAAACATTTTTCTTGACCTACTCCTTTACTGTTTTCTGAAAAGTCTGTTGGTGTCTTCTTATTTATTGTTTGCCCATCTTCTGATGATCATACTTTTGTTTTTACATCCTTTGATTCGTTCCATTTTTTTTTAATTTGTGTACTTCCACTCAAACATTTGGTTGAATAGTTACTTCTTTCGTCACTGCTACTTTTAATTGAAACATTTCTACTGATTCTGACTCAGTTTCCACTCGTACATAATGGCTTTTTTGATTTATTTCTACACATTTTAGCTAGGTGTCCTAATTCATTACAAACTTACATTTATATGTTTTATACTTACAATTTCTAAACGTATGATCACTTGAACCGCCTGTAAAACATTATTCTTGACCTGATCCTTTACTGTTTTCTGAAAAGTCTGTTGGTGTCTTCTTATTTGTTGTTTGCCCATCTTCTGATGATCATACTTTTGTTTTTACATTCTTTGATTCGTTCCATTTTTTTTAATTTGTGTACTTCCACTCAAACATTTGGTTGAATAGTTACTTCTTTCGTCATTGCTACTTTTAATTGAAACATTTCTACTGATTCTGACTCAGTTTCCACTCGTACATAATGGCTTTTTTGATTTATTTCTAAACATTTTAGCTAGGTGTCCTAATTCATTACAAACTTACATTTATATGTTTTATACATACAATTTCTAAACGTATGATCACTTAAACCGCCTGTAAAACATTTTTCTTGACCTACTCCTATACTGTATTCTGAAAAGTCTGTTGGTGTCTTCTTATTTGTTGTTTGCCCATCTTCTGATGATCATACTTTTGTTTTTACATCCTTTGATTCGTTCCATTTTTTTTAATTTGTGTACTTCCACTCAAACATTTGGTTGAATAGTTACTTCTTTCGTCATTGCTACTTTTAATTGAAACATTTCTACTGATTCTGACTCAGTTTCCACTCGTACATAATGGCTTTTTTGATTTATTTCTACACATTTTAGCTAGGTGTCCTAATTCATTACAAACTTACATTTATAAGTTTTATACTTACAATTTCTAAACGTATGATCACTTAAACCGCCTGTAAAACATTTTTCTTGACCTACTCCTTTACTGTTTTCTGAAAAGTCTGTTGGTGTCTTCTTATTTATTGTTTGCCCATCTTCTGATGATCATACTTTTGTTTTTACATCCTTTGATTCGTTCCATTTTTTTTTAATTTGTGTACTTCCACTCAAACATTTGGTTGAATAGTTACTTCTTTCGTCACTGCTACTTTTAATTGAAACATTTCTACTGATTCTGACTCAGTTTCCACTCGTACATAATGGCTTTTTTGATTTATTTCTACACATTTTAGCTAGGTGTCCTAATTCATTACAAACTTACATTTATATGTTTTATACTTACAATTTCTAAACTTATGATCACTTGAACCGCCTGTAAAACATTTTTCTTGACCTGATCCTTTACTGTTTTCTGAAAAGTCTGTTGGTGTCTTCTTATTTGTTGTTTGCCCATCTTCTGATGATCATACTTTTGTTTTTACATCCTTTGATTCGTTCCATTTTTTTTTAATTTGTGTACTTCCACTCAAACATTTGGTTGAATAGTTACTTCTTTCGTCATTGCTACTTTTAATTGAAACATTTCTACTGATTCTGACTCAGTTTCCACTCGTACATAATGGCTTTTTTGATTTATTTCTACACATTTTAGCTAGGTGTCCTAATTCATTACAAACTTACATTTATATGTTTTATACTTACAATTACTAAACGTATGATTACTTAAACCGCATGTTAAACATTTTTCTTGACCTGATCCTTTACTGTTTTCTGAAAAGTCTGTTGGTTTCTTCTTATTTGTTGTTTGCCCATCTTCTGATGCTCATACTTTTGTTTTTACATTCTTTGATTCGTTCCATTTTTTTTAATTTGTGTACTTCCACTCAAACATTTGGTTGAATAGTTACTTCTTTCGTCATTGCTACTTTTAATTGAAACATTTCTACTGATTCTGACTCAGTTTCCACTCGTACATAATGGCTTTTTTGATTTATTTCTACACATTTTAGCTAGGTGTCCTAATTCATTACAAACTTACATTTATAAGTTTTATACTTACAATTTCTAAACGTATGATCACTTAAACCGCCTGTAAAACATTTTTCTTGACCTGATCCTTTACTGTTTTCTGAAAAGTCTGTTGGTGTCTTCTTATTTGTTGTTTGCCCATCTTCTGATGATCATACTTTTGTTTTTACATCCTTTGATTCGTTCCATTTTTTTTTAATTTGTGTACTTCCACTCAAACATTTGGTTGAATAGTTACTTCTTTCGTCACTGCTACTTTTAATTGAAACATTTCTACTGATTCTGACTCAGTTTCCACTCGTACATAATGGCTTTTTTGATTTATTTCTACACATTTTAGCTAGGTGTCCTAATTCATTACAAACTTACATTTATATGTTTTATACTTACAATTTCTAAACTTATGATCACTTGAACCGCCTGTAAAACATTTTTCTTGACCTGATCCTTTACTGTTTTCTGAAAAGTCTGTTGGTGTCTTCTTATTTGTTGTTTGCCCATCTTCTGATGATCATACTTTTGTTTTTACATCCTTTGATTCGTTCCATTTTTTTTTAATTTGTGTACTTCCACTCAAACATTTGGTTGAATAGTTACTTCTTTCGTCATTGCTACTTTTAATTGAAACATTTCTACTGATTCTGACTCAGTTTCCACTCGTACATAATGGCTTTTTTGATTTATTTCTACACATTTTAGCTAGGTGTCCTAATTCATTACAAACTTACATTTATATGTTTTATACTTACAATTACTAAACGTATGATTACTTAAACCGCATGTTAAACATTTTTCTTGACCTGATCCTTTACTGTTTTCTGAAAAGTCTGTTGGTTTCTTCTTATTTGTTGTTTGCCCATCTTCTGATGCTCATACTTTTGTTTTTACATTCTTTGATTCGTTCCATTTTTTTTAATTTGTGTACTTCCACTCAAACATTTGGTTGAATAGTTACTTCTTTCGTCATTGCTACTTTTAATTGAAACATTTCTACTGATTCTGACTCAGTTTCCACTCGTACATAATGGCTTTTTTGATTTATTTCTACACATTTTAGCTAGGTGTCCTAATTCATTACAAACTTACATTTATAAGTTTTATACTTACAATTTCTAAACGTATGATCACTTAAACCGCCTGTAAAACATTTTTCTTGACCTGATCCTTTACTGTTTTCTGAAAAGTCTGTTGGTGTCTTCTTATTTGTTGTTTGCTCATCTTCTGATGATCATACTTTTGTTTTTACATCCTTTGATTCGTTCCATTTTTTTTTAATTTGTGTACTTCCACTCAAACATTTGGTTGAATAGTTACTTCTTTCGTCACTGCTACTTTTAATTGAAACATTTCTACTGATTCTGACTCAGTTTCCACTCGTACATAATGGCTTTTTTGATTTATTTCTACACATTTTAGCTAGGTGTCCTAATTCATTACAAACTTACATTTATATGTTTTATACTTACTATTACTAAACGTATGATTACTTAAACCGCCCGTAAAACATTTTTCTTGACCTGATCCTTTACTGTTTTCTGAAAAGTCTGTTGGTGTCTTCTTATTTGTTGTTTGCCCATCTTCTGATGATCATACTTTTGTTTTTACATTCTTTGATTCGTTCCATTTTTTTTAATTTGTGTACTTCCACTCAAACATTTGGTTGAATAGTTACTTCTTTCGTCATTGCTACTTTTAATTGAAACATTTCTACTGATTCTGACTCAGTTTCCACTCGTACATAATGGCTTTTTTGATTTATTTCTACACATTTTAGCTAGGTGTCCTAATTCATTACAAACTTACATTTATAAGTTTTATACTTACAATTTCTAAACGTATGATCACTTGAACCGCCTGTAAAACATTTTTCTTGACCTGATCCTTTACTGTTTTCTGAAAAGTCTGTTGGTGTCTTCTAATTTGTTGTTTGCCCATCTTCTGATGATCATACTTTTGTTTTTACATCCTTTGATTCGTTCCATTTTTTTTTAATTTGTGTACTTCCACTCAAACATTTGGTTGAATAGTTACTTCTTTCGTCATTGCTACTTTTAATTGAAACATTTCTACTGATTCTGACTCAGTTTCCACTCGTACATAATGGCTTTTTTGATTTATTTCTAAACATTTTAGCTAGGTGTCCTAATTCATTACAAACTTACATTTATATGTTTTATACATACAATTTCTAAACGTATGATCACTTAAACCGCCTGTAAAACATTTTTCTTGACCTACTCCTTTACTGTTTTCTGAAAAGTCTGTTAGTGTCTTCTTATTTGTTGTTTGCCCATCTTCTGATGATCATACTTTTGTTTTTACATCCTTTGATTCGTTCCATTTTTTTTAATTTGTGTACTTCCACTCAAACATTTGGTTGAATAGTTACTTCTTTCGTCATTGCTACTTTTAATTGAAACATTTCTACTGATTCTGACTCAGTTTCCACTCGTACATAATGGCTTTTTTGATTTATTTCTACACATTTTAGCTAGGTGTCCTAATTCATTACAAACTTACATTTATAAGTTTTATACTTACAATTTCTAAACGTATGATCACTTAAACCGCCTGTAAAACATTTTTCTTGACCTACTCCTTTACTGTTTTCTGAAAAGTCTGTTGGTGTCTTCTTATTTATTGTTTGCCCATCTTCTGATGATCATACTTTTGTTTTTACATCCTTTGATTCGTTCCATTTTTTTTTAATTTGTGTACTTCCACTCAAACATTTGGTTGAATAGTTACTTCTTTCGTCATTGCTACTTTTAATTGAAACATTTCTACTGATTCTGACTCAGTTTCCACTCGTACATAATGGCTTTTTTGATTTATTTCTACACATTTTAGCTAGGTGTCCTAATTCATTACAAACTTACATTTATAAGTTTTATACTTACAATTTCTAAACGTATGATCACTTAAACCGCCTGTAAAACATTTTTCTTGACCTAATCCTTTACTGTTTTCTGAAAAGTCTGTTGGTGTCTTCTTATTTATTGTTTGCCCATCTTCTGATGATCATACTTTTGTTTTTACATCCTTTGATTCGTTCCATTTTTTTTTAATTTGTGTACTTCCACTCAAACATTTGGTTGAATAGTTACTTCTTTCGTCACTGCTACTTTTAATTGAAACATTTCTACTGATTCTGACTCAGTTTCCACTCGTACATAATGGCTTTTTTGATTTATTTCTACACATTTTAGCTAGGTGTCCTAATTCATTACAAACTTACATTTATATGTTTTATACTTACAATTTCTAAACTTATGATCACTTGAACCGCCTGTAAAACATTTTTCTTGACCTGATCCTTTACTGTTTTCTGAAAAGTCTGTTGGTGTCTTCTTATTTGTTGTTTGCCCATCTTCTGATGATCATACTTTTGTTTTTACATCCTTTGATTCGTTCCATTTTTTTTTAATTTGTGTACTTCCACTCAAACATTTGGTTGAATAGTTACTTCTTTCGTCAATGCTACTTTTAATTGAAACATTTCTACTGATTCTGACTCAGTTTCCACTCGTACATAATGGCTTTTTTGATTTATTTCTACACATTTTAGCTAGGTGTCCTAATTCATTACAAACTTACATTTATATGTTTTATACTTACTATTACTAAACGTATGATTACTTAAACCGCCCGTAAAACATTTTTCTTGACCTGATCCTTTACTGTTTTCTGAAAAGTCTGTTGGTGTCTTCTTATTTGTTGTTTGCCCATCTTCTGATGATCATACTTTTGTTTTTACATTCTTTGATTCGTTCCATTTTTTTTAATTTGTGTACTTCCACTCAAACATTTGGTTGAATAGTTACTTCTTTCGTCATTGCTACTTTTAATTGAAACATTTCTACTGATTCTGACTCAGTTTCCACTCGTACATAATGGCTTTTTTGATTTATTTCTACACATTTTAGCTAGGTGTCCTAATTCATTACAAACTTACATTTATATGTTTTATACTTACAATTTCTAAACGTATGATCACTTAAACCGCCTGTAAAACATTTTTCTTGACCTACTCCTTTACTGTTTTCTGAAAAGTCTGTTGGTGTCTTCTTATTTGTTGTTTGCCCATCTTCTGATGATCATACTTTTGTTTTTACATTCTTTGATTCGTTCCATTTTTTTTAATTTGTGTACTTCCACTCAAACATTTGGTTGAATAGTTACTTCTTTCGTCATTGCTACTTTTAATTGAAACATTTCTACTGATTCTGACTCAGTTTCCACTCGTACATAATGGCTTTTTTGATTTATTTCTACACATTTTAGCTAGGTGTCCTAATTCATTACAAACTTACATTTATAAGTTTTATACTTACAATTTCTAAACGTATGATCACTTCAACCGCCCGTAAAACATTTTTCTTGACCTGATCCTTTACTGTTTTCTGAAAAGTCTGTTGGTGTCTTCTTATTTATTGTTTGCCCATCTTCTGATGATCATACTTTTGTTTTTACATCCTTTGATTCGTTCCATTTTTTTTTAATTTGTGTACTTCCACTCAAACATTTGGTTGAATAGTTACTTCTTTCGTCACTGCTACTTTTAATTGAAACATTTCTACTGATTCTAACTCAGTTTCCACTCGTACATAATGGCTTTTTTGATTTATTTCTACACATTTTAGCTAGGTGTCCTAATTCATTACAAACTTATATTTATATGTTTTATACTTACTATTACTAAACGTATGATTACTTAAACCGCCTGTAAAACATTTTTCATGACCTGATCCTTTACTGTTTTCTGAAAAGTCTGTTGGTGTCTTCTTATTTGTTGTTTGCCCATCTTCTGATGATCATACTTTTGTTTTTACATTCTTTGATTCGTTCCATTTTTTTTAATTTGTGTACTTCCACTCAAACATTTGGTTGAATAGTTACTTCTTTCGTCATTGCTACTTTTAATTGAAACATTTCTACTGATTCTAACTCAGTTTCCACCTGTACATAATGGCTTTTTTGATTTATTTCTACACATTTTAGCTAGGTGTCCTAATTCATTACAAACTTACATTTATAAGTTTTATACTTACAATTTCTAAACGTATGATCACTTAAACCACCTGTAAAACATTTTTCTTGACCTGATCCTTTACTGTTTTCTGAAAAGTCTGTTGGTTTCTTCTTATTTGTTGTTTGCCCATCTTCTGATGATCATACTTTTGTTTTTACATTCTTTGATTCGTTCCATTTTTTTTAATTTGTGTACTTCCACTCAAACATTTGGTTGAATAGTTACTTCTTTCGTCATTGCTACTTTTAATTGAAACATTTCTACTGATTCTAACTCAGTTTCCACTCGTACATAATGGCTTTTTTGATTTATTTCTACACATTTTAGCTAGGTGTCCTAATTCATTACAAACTTATATTTATATGTTTTATACTTACTATTACTAAACGTATGATTACTTAAACCGCCTGTAAAACATTTTTCATGACCTGATCCTTTACTGTTTTCTGAAAAGTCTGTTGGTGTCTTCTTATTTGTTGTTTGCCCATCTTCTGATGATCATACTTTTGTTTTTACATCCTTTGATTCGTTCCATTTTTTTTAATTTGTGTACATCCACTAAAACATTTGGTTGAATAGTTACTTCTTTCGTCATTGCTACTTTTAATTGAAACATTTCTACTGATTCTGACACAGTTTCCACTCGTACATAATGGCTTTTTTGATTTATTTCTACACATTTTAGCTAGGTGTCCTAATTCATTACAGACTTACATTTATAAGTTTTATACTTACATTTACTAAACGTATGATTACTTAAACCGCATGTTAAACATTTTTCTTGACCGGATCCTTTACTGTTTTCTGAAAAGTCTGTTGGTTTCTTCTTATTTGTTGTTTGCCCATCTTCTGATGCTCATACTTTTGTTTTTACATCCTTTGATTCGTTCCATTTTTTTTTAATTTGCGTACTTCCACTGAAACATTTGGTAGAATAGTTACTTCTTTCGTCATTGCTACTTTTAATTGAAACATTTCTACTGATTCTGACTCAGTTTCCACTCGTACATAATGGCTTTTTTGATTTATTTCTACAAATTTTAGCTAGGTGTCCTAATTCATTACAAACTTACATTTATAAGTTTTATACTTACAATTTCTAAACGTATGATCACTTAAACCGCCTGTAAAACATTTTTCTTGACCTGATCCTTTACTGTTTTCTGAAAAGTCTGTTGGTGTCTTCTTATTTGTTGTTTGCCCATCTTCTGATGATCATACTTTTGTTTTTACATCCTTTGATTCGTTCCATTTTTTTTTAATTTGTGTACTTCCACTCAAACATTTGGTTGTATAGTTACTTCTTTCGTCATTGCTACTTTTAATTGAAACATTTCTACTGATTCTGACTCAGTTTCCACTCGTACATAATGGCTTTTTTGATTTATTTCTACACATTTTAGCTAGGTGTCCTAATTCATTACAAACTTACATTTATAAGTTTTATACTTACAATTTCTAAACGTATGATCACTTGAACCGCCTGTAAAACATTTTTCTTGACCTACTCCTTTACTGTTTTCTGAAAAGTCTGTTGGTGTCTTCTTATTTATTGTTTGCCCATCTTCTGATGATCATACTTTTGTTTTTACATCCTTTGATTCGTTCCATTTTTTTTAATTTGTGTATTTCCACTGAAACATTTGGTAGAATAGTTACTTCTTTCGTCATTGCTACTTTTAATTGAAACATTTCTACTGATTCTGACTCAGTTTCCACTCGTACATAATGGCTTTTTTGATTTATTTCTACACATTTTAGCTAGGTGTCCTAATTCATTACAAACTTACATTTATAAGTTTTATACTTACAATTTCTAAACGTATGATCACTTAAACCGCCTGTAAAACATTTTTCTTGACCTACTCCTTTACTGTTTTCTGAAAAGTCTGTTGGTGTCTTCTTATTTATTGTTTGCCCATCTTCTGATGATCATACTTTTGTTTTTACATCCTTTGATTCGTTCCATTTTTTTTTAATTTGTGTACTTCCACTCAAACATTTGGTTGAATAGTTACTTCTTTCGTCACTGCTACTTTTAATTGAAACATTTCTACTGATTCTGACTCAGTTTCCACTCGTACATAATGGCTTTTTTGATTTATTTCTACACATTTTAGCTAGGTGTCCTAATTCATTACAAACTTACATTTATATGTTTTATACTTACAATTTCTAAACGTATGATCACTTGAACCGCCTGTAAAACATTTTTCTTGACCTGATCCTTTACTGTTTTCTGAAAAGTCTGTTGGTGTCTTCTTATTTGTTGTTTGCCCATCTTCTGATGATCATACTTTTGTTTTTACATTCTTTGATTCGTTCCATTTTTTTTAATTTGTGTACTTCCACTCAAACATTTGGTTGAATAGTTACTTCTTTCGTCATTGCTACTTTTAATTGAAACATTTCTACTGATTCTGACTCAGTTTCCACTCGTACATAATGGCTTTTTTGATTTATTTCTAAACATTTTAGCTAGGTGTCCTAATTCATTACAAACTTACATTTATATGTTTTATACATACAATTTCTAAACGTATGATCACTTAAACCGCCTGTAAAACATTTTTCTTGACCTACTCCTTTACTGTTTTCTGAAAAGTCTGTTGGTGTCTTCTTATTTGTTGTTTGCCCATCTTCTGATGATCATACTTTTGTTTTTACATCCTTTGATTCGTTCCATTTTTTTTAATTTGTGTACTTCCACTCAAACATTTGGTTGAATAGTTACTTCTTTCGTCATTGCTACTTTTAATTGAAACATTTCTACTGATTCTGACTCAGTTTCCACTCGTACATAATGGCTTTTTTGATTTATTTCTACACATTTTAGCTAGGTGTCCTAATTCATTACAAACTTACATTTATAAGTTTTATACTTACAATTTCTAAACGTATGATCACTTAAACCGCCTGTAAAACATTTTTCTTGACCTAATCCTTTACTGTTTTCTGAAAAGTCTGTTGGTGTCTTCTTATTTATTGTTTGCCCATCTTCTGATGATCATACTTTTGTTTTTACATCCTTTGATTCGTTCCATTTTTTTTTAATTTGTGTACTTCCACTCAAACATTTGGTTGAATAGTTACTTCTTTCGTCACTGCTACTTTTAATTGAAACATTTCTACTGATTCTGACTCAGTTTCCACTCGTACATAATGGCTTTTTTGATTTATTTCTACACATTTTAGCTAGGTGTCCTAATTCATTACAAACTTACATTTATATGTTTTATACTTACAATTTCTAAACTTATGATCACTTGAACCGCCTGTAAAACATTTTTCTTGACCTGATCCTTTACTGTTTTCTGAAAAGTCTGTTGGTGTCTTCTTATTTGTTGTTTGCCCATCTTCTGATGATCATACTTTTGTTTTTACATCCTTTGATTCGTTCCATTTTTTTTTAATTTGTGTACTTCCACTCAAACATTTGGTTGAATAGTTACTTCTTTCGTCATTGCTACTTTTAATTGAAACATTTCTACTGATTCTGACTCAGTTTCCACTCGTACATAATGGCTTTTTTGATTTATTTCTACACATTTTAGCTAGGTGTCCTAATTCATTACAAACTTACATTTATATGTTTTATACTTACAATTACTAAACGTATGATTACTTAAACCGCATGTTAAACATTTTTCTTGACCTGATCCTTTACTGTTTTCTGAAAAGTCTGTTGGTTTCTTCTTATTTGTTGTTTGCCCATCTTCTGATGCTCATACTTTTGTTTTTACATTCTTTGATTCGTTCCATTTTTTTTAATTTGTGTACTTCCACTCAAACATTTGGTTGAATAGTTACTTCTTTCGTCATTGCTACTTTTAATTGAAACATTTCTACTGATTCTGACTCAGTTTCCACTCGTACATAATGGCTTTTTTGATTTATTTCTACACATTTTAGCTAGGTGTCCTAATTCATTACAAACTTACATTTATAAGTTTTATACTTACAATTTCTAAACGTATGATCACTTAAACCGCCTGTAAAACATTTTTCTTGACCTGATCCTTTACTGTTTTCTGAAAAGTCTGTTGGTGTCTTCTTATTTGTTGTTTGCCCATCTTCTGATGATCATACTTTTGTTTTTACATCCTTTGATTCGTTCCATTTTTTTTTAATTTGTGTACTTCCACTCAAACATTTGGTTGAATAGTTACTTCTTTCGTCACTGCTACTTTTAATTGAAACATTTCTACTGATTCTGACTCAGTTTCCACTCGTACATAATGGCTTTTTTGATTTATTTCTACACATTTTAGCTAGGTGTCCTAATTCATTACAAACTTACATTTATATGTTTTATACTTACTATTACTAAACGTATGATTACTTAAACCGCCCGTAAAACATTTTTCTTGACCTGATCCTTTACTGTTTTCTGAAAAGTCTGTTGGTGTCTTCTTATTTGTTGTTTGCCCATCTTCTGATGATCATACTTTTGTTTTTACATTCTTTGATTCGTTCCATTTTTTTTAATTTGTGTACTTCCACTCAAACATTTGGTTGAATAGTTACTTCTTTCGTCATTGCTACTTTTAATTGAAACATTTCTACTGATTCTGACTCAGTTTCCACTCGTACATAATGGCTTTTTTGATTTATTTCTACACATTTTAGCTAGGTGTCCTAATTCATTACAAACTTACATTTATATGTTTTATACTTACAATTTCTAAACGTATGATCACTTGAACCGCCTGTAAAACATTTTTCTTGACCTACTCCTTTACTGTTTTCTGAAAAGTCTGTTGGTGTCTTCTTATTTGTTGTTTGCCCATCTTCTGATGATCATACTTTTGTTTTTACATCCTTTGATTCGTTCCATTTTTTTTTAATTTGCGTACTTCCACTGAAACATTTGGTAGAATAGTTACTTCTTTCGTCATTGCTACTTTTAATTGAAACATTTCTACTGATTCTGACTCAGTTTCCACTCGTACATAATGGCTTTTTTGATTTATTTCTACAAATTTTAGCTAGGTGTCCTAATTCATTACAAACTTACATTTATAAGTTTTATACTTACAATTTCTAAACGTATGATCACTTAAACCGCCTGTAAAACATTTTTCTTGACCTGATCCTTTACTGTTTTCTGAAAAGTCTGTTGGTGTCTTCTTATTTGTTGTTTGCCCATCTTCTGATGATCATACTTTTGTTTTTACATCCTTTGATTCGTTCCATTTTTTTTTAATTTGTGTACTTCCACTCAAACATTTGGTTGTATAGTTACTTCTTTCGTCATTGCTACTTTTAATTGAAACATTTCTACTGATTCTGACTCAGTTTCCACTCGTACATAATGGCTTTTTTGATTTATTTCTACACATTTTAGCTAGGTGTCCTAATTCATTACAAACTTACATTTATAAGTTTTATACTTACAATTTCTAAACGTATGATCACTTGAACCGCCTGTAAAACATTTTTCTTGACCTACTCCTTTACTGTTTTCTGAAAAGTCTGTTGGTGTCTTCTTATTTATTGTTTGCCCATCTTCTGATGATCATACTTTTGTTTTTACATCCTTTGATTCGTTCCATTTTTTTTAATTTGTGTATTTCCACTGAAACATTTGGTAGAATAGTTACTTCTTTCGTCATTGCTACTTTTAATTGAAACATTTCTACTGATTCTGACTCAGTTTCCACTCGTACATAATGGCTTTTTTGATTTATTTCTACACATTTTAGCTAGGTGTCCTAATTCATTACAAACTTACATTTATAAGTTTTATACTTACAATTTCTAAACGTATGATCACTTAAACCGCCTGTAAAACATTTTTCTTGACCTACTCCTTTACTGTTTTCTGAAAAGTCTGTTGGTGTCTTCTTATTTATTGTTTGCCCATCTTCTGATGATCATACTTTTGTTTTTACATCCTTTGATTCGTTCCATTTTTTTTTAATTTGTGTACTTCCACTCAAACATTTGGTTGAATAGTTACTTCTTTCGTCACTGCTACTTTTAATTGAAACATTTCTACTGATTCTGACTCAGTTTCCACTCGTACATAATGGCTTTTTTGATTTATTTCTACACATTTTAGCTAGGTGTCCTAATTCATTACAAACTTACATTTATATGTTTTATACTTACAATTTCTAAACGTATGATCACTTGAACCGCCTGTAAAACATTTTTCTTGACCTGATCCTTTACTGTTTTCTGAAAAGTCTGTTGGTGTCTTCTTATTTGTTGTTTGCCCATCTTCTGATGATCATACTTTTGTTTTTACATTCTTTGATTCGTTCCATTTTTTTTAATTTGTGTACTTCCACTCAAACATTTGGTTGAATAGTTACTTCTTTCGTCATTGCTACTTTTAATTGAAACATTTCTACTGATTCTGACTCAGTTTCCACTCGTACATAATGGCTTTTTTGATTTATTTCTAAACATTTTAGCTAGGTGTCCTAATTCATTACAAACTTACATTTATATGTTTTATACATACAATTTCTAAACGTATGATCACTTAAACCGCCTGTAAAACATTTTTCTTGACCTACTCCTTTACTGTTTTCTGAAAAGTCTGTTGGTGTCTTCTTATTTGTTGTTTGCCCATCTTCTGATGATCATACTTTTGTTTTTACATCCTTTGATTCGTTCCATTTTTTTTAATTTGTGTACTTCCACTCAAACATTTGGTTGAATAGTTACTTCTTTCGTCATTGCTACTTTTAATTGAAACATTTCTACTGATTCTGACTCAGTTTCCACTCGTACATAATGGCTTTTTTGATTTATTTCTACACATTTTAGCTAGGTGTCCTAATTCATTACAAACTTACATTTATAAGTTTTATACTTACAATTTCTAAACGTATGATCACTTAAACCGCCTGTAAAACATTTTTCTTGACCTAATCCTTTACTGTTTTCTGAAAAGTCTGTTGGTGTCTTCTTATTTATTGTTTGCCCATCTTCTGATGATCATACTTTTGTTTTTACATCCTTTGATTCGTTCCATTTTTTTTTAATTTGTGTACTTCCACTCAAACATTTGGTTGAATAGTTACTTCTTTCGTCACTGCTACTTTTAATTGAAACATTTCTACTGATTCTGACTCAGTTTCCACTCGTACATAATGGCTTTTTTGATTTATTTCTACACATTTTAGCTAGGTGTCCTAATTCATTACAAACTTACATTTATATGTTTTATACTTACAATTTCTAAACTTATGATCACTTGAACCGCCTGTAAAACATTTTTCTTGACCTGATCCTTTACTGTTTTCTGAAAAGTCTGTTGGTGTCTTCTTATTTGTTGTTTGCCCATCTTCTGATGATCATACTTTTGTTTTTACATCCTTTGATTCGTTCCATTTTTTTTTAATTTGTGTACTTCCACTCAAACATTTGGTTGAATAGTTACTTCTTTCGTCACTGCTACTTTTAATTGAAACATTTCTACTGATTCTGACTCAGTTTCCACTCGTACATAATGGCTTTTTTGATTTATTTCTACACATTTTAGCTAGGTGTCCTAATTCATTACAAACTTACATTTATAAGTTTTATACTTACAATTTCCAAACGTATGATCACTTAAACCGCCTGTAAAACATTTTTCTTGACCTAATCCTTTACTGTTTTCTGAAAAGTCTGTTGGTGTCTTCTTATTTATTGTTTGCCCATCTTCTGATGATCATACTTTTGTTTTTACATCCTTTGATTCGTTCCATTTTTTTTTAATTTGTGTACTTCCACTCAAACATTTGGTTGAATAGTTACTTCTTTCGTCACTGCTACTTTTAATTGAAACATTTCTACTGATTCTGACTCAGTTTCCACTCGTACATAATGGCTTTTTTGATTTATTTCTACACATTTTAGCTAGGTGTCCTAATTCATTACAAACTTACATTTATATGTTTTATACTTACAATTTCTAAACTTATGATCACTTGAACCGCCTGTAAAACATTTTTCTTGACCTGATCCTTTACTGTTTTCTGAAAAGTCTGTTGGTGTCTTCTTATTTGTTGTTTGCCCATCTTCTGATGATCATACTTTTGTTTTTACATCCTTTGATTCGTTCCATTTTTTTTTAATTTGTGTACTTCCACTCAAACATTTGGTTGAATAGTTACTTCTTTCGTCATTGCTACTTTTAATTGAAACATTTCTACTGATTCTGACTCAGTTTCCACTCGTACATAATGGCTTTTTTGATTTATTTCTACACATTTTAGCTAGGTGTCCTAATTCATTACAAACTTACATTTATATGTTTTATACTTACAATTACTAAACGTATGATTACTTAAACCGCATGTTAAACATTTTTCTTGACCTGATCCTTTACTGTTTTCTGAAAAGTCTGTTGGTTTCTTCTTATTTGTTGTTTGCCCATCTTCTGATGCTCATACTTTTGTTTTTACATTCTTTGATTCGTTCCATTTTTTTTAATTTGTGTACTTCCACTCAAACATTTGGTTGAATAGTTACTTCTTTCGTCATTGCTACTTTTAATTGAAACATTTCTACTGATTCTGACTCAGTTTCCACTCGTACATAATGGCTTTTTTGATTTATTTCTACACATTTTAGCTAGGTGTCCTAATTCATTACAAACTTACATTTATAAGTTTTATACTTACAATTTCTAAACGTATGATCACTTAAACCGCCTGTAAAACATTTTTCTTGACCTGATCCTTTACTGTTTTCTGAAAAGTCTGTTGGTGTCTTCTTATTTGTTGTTTGCCCATCTTCTGATGATCATACTTTTGTTTTTACATCCTTTGATTCGTTCCATTTTTTTTTAATTTGTGTACTTCCACTCAAACATTTGGTTGAATAGTTACTTCTTTCGTCACTGCTACTTTTAATTGAAACATTTCTACTGATTCTGACTCAGTTTCCACTCGTACATAATGGCTTTTTTGATTTATTTCTACACATTTTAGCTAGGTGTCCTAATTCATTACAAACTTACATTTATATGTTTTATACTTACTATTACTAAACGTATGATCACTTAAACCGCCTGTAAAACATTTTTCTTGACCTACTCCTTTACTGTTTTCTGAAAAGTCTGTTGGTGTCTTCTTATTTATTGTTTGCCCATCTTCTGATGATCATACTTTTGTTTTTACATCCTTTGATTCGTTCCATTTTTTTTTAATTTGTGTACTTCCACTCAAACATTTGGTTGAATAGTTACTTCTTTCGTCACTGCTACTTTTAATTGAAACATTTCTACTGATTCTGACTCAGTTTCCACTCGTACATAATGGCTTTTTTGATTTATTTCTACACATTTTAGCTAGGTGTCCTAATTCATTACAAACTTACATTTATATGTTTTATACTTACAATTTCTAAACGTATGATCACTTGAACCGCCTGTAAAACATTTTTCTTGACCTGATCCTTTACTGTTTTCTGAAAAGTCTGTTGGTGTCTTCTTATTTGTTGTTTGCCCATCTTCTGATGCTCATACTTTTGTTTTTACATTCTTTGATTCGTTCCATTTTTTTTAATTTGTGTACTTCCACTCAAACATTTGGTTGAATAGTTACTTCTTTCGTCATTGCTACTTTTAATTGAAACATTTCTACTGATTCTGACTCAGTTTCCACTCGTACATAATGGCTTTTTTGATTTATTTCTACACATTTTAGCTAGGTGTCCTAATTCATTACAAACTTACATTTATAAGTTTTATACTTACAATTTCTAAACGTATGATCACTTGAACCGCCTGTAAAACATTTTTCTTGACCTACTCCTTTACTGTTTTCTGAAAAGTCTGTTGGTGTCTTCTTATTTGTTGTTTGCCCATCTTCTGATGATCATACTTTTGTTTTTACATCCTTTGATTCGTTCCATTTTTTTTAATTTGTGTATTTCCACTGAAACATTTGGTAGAATAGTTACTTCTTTCGTCATTGCTACTTTTAATTGAAACATTTCTACTGATTCTGACTCAGTTTCCACTCGTACATAATGGCTTTTTTGATTTATTTCTACACATTTTAGCTAGGTGTCCTAATTCATTACAAACTTACATTTATAAGTTTTATACTTACAATTTCTAAACGTATGATCACTTAAACCGCCTGTAAAACATTTTTCTTGACCTACTCCTTTACTGTTTTCTGAAAAGTCTGTTGGTGTCTTCTTATTTATTGTTTGCCCATCTTCTGATGATCATACTTTTGTTTTTACATCCTTTGATTCGTTCCATTTTTTTTTTAATTTGTGTACTTCCACTCAAACATTTGGTTGAATAGTTACTTCTTTCGTCACTGCTACTTTTAATTGAAACATTTCTACTGATTCTGACTCAGTTTCCACTCGTACATAATGGCTTTTTTGATTTATTTCTACACATTTTAGCTAGGTGTCCTAATTCATTACAAACTTACATTTATATGTTTTATACTTACAATTTCTAAACGTATGATCACTTGAACCGCCTGTAAAACATTTTTCTTGACCTGATCCTTTACTGTTTTCTGAAAAGTCTGTTGGTGTCTTCTTATTTGTTGTTTGCCCATCTTCTGATGATCATACTTTTGTTTTTACATTCTTTGATTCGTTCCATTTTTTTTTAATTTGTGTACTTCCACTCAAACATTTGGTTGAATAGTTACTTCTTTCGTCATTGCTACTTTTAATTGAAACATTTCTACTGATTCTGACTCAGTTTCCACTCGTACATAATGGCTTTTTTGATTTATTTCTACACATTTTAGCTAGGTGTCCTAATTCATTACAAACTTACATTTATATGTTTTATACTTACAATTACTAAACGTATGATTACTTAAACCGCATGTTAAACATTTTTCTTGACCTGATCCTTTACTGTTTTCTGAAAAGTCTGTTGGTTTCTTCTTATTTGTTGTTTGCCCATCTTCTGATGCTCATACTTTTGTTTTTACATTCTTTGATTCGTTCCATTTTTTTTAATTTGTGTACTTCCACTCAAACATTTGGTTGAATAGTTACTTCTTTCGTCATTGCTACTTTTAATTGAAACATTTCTACTGATTCTGACTCAGTTTCCACTCGTACATAATGGCTTTTTTGATTTATTTCTACACATTTTAGCTAGGTGTCCTAATTCATTACAAACTTACATTTATAAGTTTTATACTTACAATTTCTAAACGTATGATCACTTAAACCGCCTGTAAAACATTTTTCTTGACCTGATCCTTTACTGTTTTCTGAAAAGTCTGTTGGTGTCTTCTTATTTGTTGTTTGCCCATCTTCTGATGATCATACTTTTGTTTTTACATCCTTTGATTCGTTCCATTTTTTTTTAATTTGTGTACTTCCACTCAAACATTTGGTTGAATAGTTACTTCTTTCGTCACTGCTACTTTTAATTGAAACATTTCTACTGATTCTGACTCAGTTTCCACTCGTACATAATGGCTTTTTTGATTTATTTCTACACATTTTAGCTAGGTGTCCTAATTCATTACAAACTTACATTTATATGTTTTATACTTACTATTACTAAACGTATGATTACTTAAACCGCCCGTAAAACATTTTTCTTGACCTGATCCTTTACTGTTTTCTGAAAAGTCTGTTGGTGTCTTCTTATTTGTTGTTTGCCCATCTTCTGATGATCATACTTTTGTTTTTACATTCTTTGATTCGTTCCATTTTTTTTAATTTGTGTACTTCCACTCAAACATTTGGTTGAATAGTTACTTCTTTCGTCATTGCTACTTTTAATTGAAACATTTCTACTGATTCTGACTCAGTTTCCACTCGTACATAATGGCTTTTTTGATTTATTTCTACACATTTTAGCTAGGTGTCCTAATTCATTACAAACTTACATTTATAAGTTTTATACTTACAATTTCTAAACGTATGATCACTTGAACCGCCTGTAAAACATTTTTCTTGACCTGATCCTTTACTGTTTTCTGAAAAGTCTGTTGGTGTCTTCTTATTTGTTGTTTGCCCATCTTCTGATGATCATACTTTTGTTTTTACATCCTTTGATTCGTTCCATTTTTTTTTAATTTGTGTACTTCCACTCAAACATTTGGTTGAATAGTTACTTCTTTCGTCACTGCTACTTTTAATTGAAACATTTCTACTGATTCTGACTCAGTTTCCACTCGTACATAATGGCTTTTTTGATTTATTTCTACACATTTTAGCTAGGTGTCCTAATTCATTACAAACTTACATTTATATGTTTTATACTTACAATTTCTAAACGTATGATCACTTGAACCGCCTGTAAAACATTTTTCTTGACCTGATCCTTTACTGTTTTCTGAAAAGTCTGTTGGTGTCTTCTTATTTGTTGTTTGCCCATCTTCTGATGCTCATACTTTTGTTTTTACATTCTTTGATTCGTTCCATTTTTTTTAATTTGTGTACTTCCACTCAAACATTTGGTTGAATAGTTACTTCTTTCGTCATTGCTACTTTTAATTGAAACATTTCTACTGATTCTGACTCAGTTTCCACTCGTACATAATGGCTTTTTTGATTTATTTCTACACATTTTAGCTAGGTGTCCTAATTCATTACAAACTTACATTTATAAGTTTTATACTTACAATTTCTAAACGTATGATCACTTGAACCGCCTGTAAAACATTTTTCTTGACCTACTCCTTTACTGTTTTCTGAAAAGTCTGTTGGTGTCTTCTTATTTGTTGTTTGCCCATCTTCTGATGATCATACTTTTGTTTTTACATCCTTTGATTCGTTCCATTTTTTTTAATTTGTGTATTTCCACTGAAACATTTGGTAGAATAGTTACTTCTTTCGTCATTGCTACTTTTAATTGAAACATTTCTACTGATTCTGACTCAGTTTCCACTCGTACATAATGGCTTTTTTGATTTATTTCTACACATTTTAGCTAGGTGTCCTAATTCATTACAAACTTACATTTATAAGTTTTATACTTACAATTTCTAAACGTATGATCACTTAAACCGCCTGTAAAACATTTTTCTTGACCTACTCCTTTACTGTTTTCTGAAAAGTCTGTTGGTGTCTTCTTATTTATTGTTTGCCCATCTTCTGATGATCATACTTTTGTTTTTACATCCTTTGATTCGTTCCATTTTTTTTTTAATTTGTGTACTTCCACTCAAACATTTGGTTGAATAGTTACTTCTTTCGTCACTGCTACTTTTAATTGAAACATTTCTACTGATTCTGACTCAGTTTCCACTCGTACATAATGGCTTTTTTGATTTATTTCTACACATTTTAGCTAGGTGTCCTAATTCATTACAAACTTACATTTATATGTTTTATACTTACAATTTCTAAACGTATGATCACTTGAACCGCCTGTAAAACATTTTTCTTGACCTGATCCTTTACTGTTTTCTGAAAAGTCTGTTGGTGTCTTCTTATTTGTTGTTTGCCCATCTTCTGATGATCATACTTTTGTTTTTACATTCTTTGATTCGTTCCATTTTTTTTTAATTTGTGTACTTCCACTCAAACATTTGGTTGAATAGTTACTTCTTTCGTCATTGCTACTTTTAATTGAAACATTTCTACTGATTCTGACTCAGTTTCCACTCGTACATAATGGCTTTTTTGATTTATTTCTACACATTTTAGCTAGGTGTCCTAATTCATTACAAACTTACATTTATATGTTTTATACTTACAATTACTAAACGTATGATTACTTAAACCGCATGTTAAACATTTTTCTTGACCTGATCCTTTACTGTTTTCTGAAAAGTCTGTTGGTTTCTTCTTATTTGTTGTTTGCCCATCTTCTGATGCTCATACTTTTGTTTTTACATTCTTTGATTCGTTCCATTTTTTTTAATTTGTGTACTTCCACTCAAACATTTGGTTGAATAGTTACTTCTTTCGTCATTGCTACTTTTAATTGAAACATTTCTACTGATTCTGACTCAGTTTCCACTCGTACATAATGGCTTTTTTGATTTATTTCTACACATTTTAGCTAGGTGTCCTAATTCATTACAAACTTACATTTATAAGTTTTATACTTACAATTTCTAAACGTATGATCACTTAAACCGCCTGTAAAACATTTTTCTTGACCTGATCCTTTACTGTTTTCTGAAAAGTCTGTTGGTGTCTTCTTATTTGTTGTTTGCCCATCTTCTGATGATCATACTTTTGTTTTTACATCCTTTGATTCGTTCCATTTTTTTTTAATTTGTGTACTTCCACTCAAACATTTGGTTGAATAGTTACTTCTTTCGTCACTGCTACTTTTAATTGAAACATTTCTACTGATTCTGACTCAGTTTCCACTCGTACATAATGGCTTTTTTGATTTATTTCTACACATTTTAGCTAGGTGTCCTAATTCATTACAAACTTACATTTATATGTTTTATACTTACTATTACTAAACGTATGATTACTTAAACCGCCCGTAAAACATTTTTCTTGACCTGATCCTTTACTGTTTTCTGAAAAGTCTGTTGGTGTCTTCTTATTTGTTGTTTGCCCATCTTCTGATGATCATACTTTTGTTTTTACATTCTTTGATTCGTTCCATTTTTTTTAATTTGTGTACTTCCACTCAAACATTTGGTTGAATAGTTACTTCTTTCGTCATTGCTACTTTTAATTGAAACATTTCTACTGATTCTGACTCAGTTTCCACTCGTACATAATGGCTTTTTTGATTTATTTCTACACATTTTAGCTAGGTGTCCTAATTCATTACAAACTTACATTTATAAGTTTTATACTTACAATTTCTAAACGTATGATCACTTGAACCGCCTGTAAAACATTTTTCTTGACCTGATCCTTTACTGTTTTCTGAAAAGTCTGTTGGTGTCTTCTAATTTGTTGTTTGCCCATCTTCTGATGATCATACTTTTGTTTTTACATCCTTTGATTCGTTCCATTTTTTTTTAATTTGTGTACTTCCACTCAAACATTTGGTTGAATAGTTACTTCTTTCGTCATTGCTACTTTTAATTGAAACATTTCTACTGATTCTGACTCAGTTTCCACTCGTACATAATGGCTTTTTTGATTTATTTCTAAACATTTTAGCTAGGTGTCCTAATTCATTACAAACTTACATTTATATGTTTTATACATACAATTTCTAAACGTATGATCACTTAAACCGCCTGTAAAACATTTTTCTTGACCTACTCCTTTACTGTTTTCTGAAAAGTCTGTTGGTGTCTTCTTATTTGTTGTTTGCCCATCTTCTGATGATCATACTTTTGTTTTTACATCCTTTGATTCGTTCCATTTTTTTTAATTTGTGTACTTCCACTCAAACATTTGGTTGAATAGTTACTTCTTTCGTCATTGCTACTTTTAATTGAAACATTTCTACTGATTCTGACTCAGTTTCCACTCGTACATAATGGCTTTTTTGATTTATTTCTACACATTTTAGCTAGGTGTCCTAATTCATTACAAACTTACATTTATAAGTTTTATACTTACAATTTCTAAACGTATGATCACTTAAACCGCCTGTAAAACATTTTTCTTGACCTACTCCTTTACTGTTTTCTGAAAAGTCTGTTGGTGTCTTCTTATTTATTGTTTGCCCATCTTCTGATGATCATACTTTTGTTTTTACATCCTTTGATTCGTTCCATTTTTTTTTAATTTGTGTACTTCCACTCAAACATTTGGTTGAATAGTTACTTCTTTCGTCACTGCTACTTTTAATTGAAACATTTCTACTGATTCTGACTCAGTTTCCACTCGTACATAATGGCTTTTTTGATTTATTTCTACACATTTTAGCTAGGTGTCCTAATTCATTACAAACTTACATTTATATGTTTTATACTTACAATTTCTAAACTTATGATCACTTGAACCGCCTGTAAAACATTTTTCTTGACCTGATCCTTTACTGTTTTCTGAAAAGTCTGTTGGTGTCTTCTTATTTGTTGTTTGCCCATCTTCTGATGATCATACTTTTGTTTTTACATCCTTTGATTCGTTCCATTTTTTTTTAATTTGTGTACTTCCACTCAAACATTTGGTTGAATAGTTACTTCTTTCGTCATTGCTACTTTTAATTGAAACATTTCTACTGATTCTGACTCAGTTTCCACTCGTACATAATGGCTTTTTTGATTTATTTCTACACATTTTAGCTAGGTGTCCTAATTCATTACAAACTTACATTTATATGTTTTATACTTACAATTTCTAAACGTATGATCACTTAAACCGCCTGTAAAACATTTTTCTTGACCTGATCCTTTACTGTTTTCTGAAAAGTCTGTTGGTGTCTTCTTATTTGTTGTTTTTCCATCTTCTGATGATCATACTTTTGTTTTTACATCCTTTGATTCGTTCCATTTTTTTTTAATTTGTGTACTTCCACTCAAACATTTGGTTGAATAGTTACTTCTTTCGTCACTGCTACTTTTAATTGAAACATTTCTACTGATTCTGACTCAGTTTCCACTCGTACATAATGGCTTTTTTGATTTATTTCTACACATTTTAGCTAGGTGTCCTAATTCATTACAAACTTACATTTATATGTTTTATACTTACTATTACTAAACGTATGATTACTTAAACCGCCCGTAAAACATTTTTCTTGACCTGATCCTTTACTGTTTTCTGAAAAGTCTGTTGGTGTCTTCTTATTTGTTGTTTGCCCATCTTCTGATGATCATACTTTTGTTTTTACATTCTTTGATTCGTTCCATTTTTTTTAATTTGTGTACTTCCACTCAAACATTTGGTTGAATAGTTACTTCTTTCGTCATTGCTACTTTTAATTGAAACATTTCTACTGATTCTGACTCAGTTTCCACTCGTACATAATGGCTTTTTTGATTTATTTCTACACATTTTAGCTAGGTGTCCTAATTCATTACAAACTTACATTTATAAGTTTTATACTTACAATTTCTAAACGTATGATCACTTGAACCGCCTGTAAAACATTTTTTTGACCTGCTCCTTTACTGTTTTCTGAAAAGTCTGTTGGTGTCTTCTAATTTGTTGTTTGCCCATCTTCTGATGATCATACTTTTGTTTTTACATCCTTTGATTCGTTCCATTTTTTTTTAATTTGTGTACTTCCACTCAAACATTTGGTTGAATAGTTACTTCTTTCGTCATTGCTACTTTTAATTGAAACATTTCTACTGATTCTAACTCAGTTTCCACCTGTACATAATGGCTTTTTTGATTTATTTCTACACATTTTAGCTAGGTGTCCTAATTCATTACAAACTTACATTTATAAGTTTTATACTTACAATTTCTAAACGTATGATCACTTAAACCACCTGTAAAACATTTTTCTTGACCTGATCCTTTACTGTTTTCTGAAAAGTCTGTTGGTTTCTTCTTATTTGTTGTTTGCCCATCTTCTGATGATCATACTTTTGTTTTTACATTCTTTGATTCGTTCCATTTTTTTTAATTTGTGTACTTCCACTCAAACATTTGGTTGAATAGTTACTTCTTTCGTCATTGCTACTTTTAATTGAAACATTTCTACTGATTCTAACTCAGTTTCCACTCGTACATAATGGCTTTTTTGATTTATTTCTACACATTTTAGCTAGGTGTCCTAATTCATTACAAACTTATATTTATATGTTTTATACTTACTATTACTAAACGTATGATTACTTAAACCGCCTGTAAAACATTTTTCATGACCTGATCCTTTACTGTTTTCTGAAAAGTCTGTTGGTGTCTTCTTATTTGTTGTTTGCCCATCTTCTGATGATCATACTTTTGTTTTTACATCCTTTGATTCGTTCCATTTTTTTTAATTTGTGTACATCCACTCAAACATTTGGTTGAATAGTTACTTCTTTCGTCATTGCTACTTTTAATTGAAACATTTCTACTGATTCTGACACAGTTTCCACTCGTACATAATGGCTTTTTTGATTTATTTCTACACATTTTAGCTAGGTGTCCTAATTCATTACAGACTTACATTTATAAGTTTTATACTTACATTTACTAAACGTATGATTACTTAAACCGCATGTTAAACATTTTTCTTGACCGGATCCTTTACTGTTTTCTGAAAAGTCTGTTGGTTTCTTCTTATTTGTTGTTTGCCCATCTTCTGATGCTCATACTTTTGTTTTTACATCCTTTGATTCGTTCCATTTTTTTTTAATTTGCGTACTTCCACTGAAACATTTGGTAGAATAGTTACTTCTTTCGTCATTGCTACTTTTAATTGAAACATTTCTACTGATTCTGACTCAGTTTCCACTCGTACATAATGGCTTTTTTGATTTATTTCTACACATTTTAGCTAGGTGTCCTAATTCATTACAAACTTACATTTATAAGTTTTATACTTACAATTTCTAAACGTATGATCACTTAAACCGCCTGTAAAACATTTTTCTTGACCTGATCCTTTACTGTTTTCTGAAAAGTCTGTTGGTGTCTTCTTATTTGTTGTTTGCCCATCTTCTGATGATCATACTTTTGTTTTTACATCCTTTGATTCGTTCCATTTTTTTTTAATTTGTGTACTTCCACTCAAACATTTGGTTGTATAGTTACTTCTTTCGTCATTGCTACTTTTAATTGAAACATTTCTACTGATTCTGACTCAGTTTCCACTCGTACATAATGGCTTTTTTGATTTATTTCTACACATTTTAGCTAGGTGTCCTAATTCATTACAAACTTACATTTATAAGTTTTATACTTACAATTTCTAAACGTATGATCACTTGAACCGCCTGTAAAACATTTTTCTTGACCTACTCCTTTACTGTTTTCTGAAAAGTCTGTTGGTGTCTTCTTATTTATTGTTTGCCCATCTTCTGATGATCATACTTTTGTTTTTACATCCTTTGATTCGTTCCATTTTTTTTAATTTGTGTATTTCCACTGAAACATTTGGTAGAATAGTTACTTCTTTCGTCATTGCTACTTTTAATTGAAACATTTCTACTGATTCTGACTCAGTTTCCACTTGTACATAATGGCTTTTTTGATTTATTTCTACACATTTTAGCTAGGTGTCCTAATTCATTACAAACTTACATTTATATGTTTTATACTTACAATTTCTAAACGTATGATCACTTGAACCGCCTGTAAAACATTTTTCTTGACCTGATCCTTTACTGTTTTCTGAAAAGTCTGTTGGTGTCTTCTTATTTGTTGTTTGTCCATCTTCTGATGATCATACTTTTGTTTTTACATCCTTTGATTCGTTCCATTTTTTTTTAATTTGTGTACTTCCACTCAAACATTTGGTTGAATAGTTACTTCTTTCGTCACTGCTACTTTTAATTGAAACATTTCTACTGATTCTGACTCAGTTTCCACTCGTACATAATGGCTTTTTTGATTTATTTCTACACATTTTAGCTAGGTGTCCTAATTCATTACAAACTTACATTTATATGTTTTATACTTACTATTACTAAACGTATGATTACTTAAACCGCCCGTAAAACATTTTTCTTGACCTGATCCTTTACTGTTTTCTGAAAAGTCTGTTGGTTTCTTCTTATTTGTTGTTTGCCCATCTTCTGATGATCATACTTTTGTTTTTACATTCTTTGATTCGTTCCATTTTTTTTAATTTGTGTACTTCCACTCAAACATTTGGTTGAATAGTTACTTCTTTCGTCATTGCTACTTTTAATTGAAACATTTCTACTGATTCTAACTCAGTTTCCACTCGTACATAATGGCTTTTTTGATTTATTTCTACACATTTTAGCTAGGTGTCCTAATTCATTACAAACTTATATTTATATGTTTTATACTTACTATTACTAAACGTATGATTACTTAAACCGCCTGTAAAACATTTTTCATGACCTGATCCTTTACTGTTTTCTGAAAAGTCTGTTGGTGTCTTCTTATTTGTTGTTTGCCCATCTTCTGATGATCATACTTTTGTTTTTACATCCTTTGATTCGTTCCATTTTTTTTAATTTGTGTACTTCCACTCAAACATTTGGTTGAATAGTTAGTTCTTTCGTCATTGCTACTTTTAATTGAAACATTTCTACTGATTCTGACACAGTTTCCACTCGTACATAATGGCTTTTTTGATTTATTTCTACACATTTTAGCTAGGTGTCCTAATTCATTACAGACTTACATTTATAAGTTTTATACTTACATTTACTAAACGTATGATTACTTAAACCGCATGTTAAACATTTTTCTTGACCTGATCCTTTACTGTTTTCTGAAAAGTCTGTTGGTTTCTTCTTATTTGTTGTTTGCCCATCTTCTGATGCTCATACTTTTGTTTTTACATCCTTTGATTCGTTCCATTTTTTTTTAATTTGCGTACTTCCACTGAAACATTTGGTAGAATAGTTACTTCTTTCGTCATTGCTACTTTTAATTGAAACATTTCTACTGATTCTGACTCAGTTTCCACTCGTACATAATGGCTTTTTTGATTTATTTCTACACATTTTAGCTAGGTGTCCTAATTCATTACAAACTTACATTTATAAGTTTTATACTTACAATTTCTAAACGTATGATCACTTGAACCGCCTGTAAAACATTTTTCTTGACCTACTCCTTTACTGTTTTCTGAAAAGTCTGTTGGTGTCTTCTTATTTATTGTTTGCCCATCTTCTGATGATCATACTTTTGTTTTTACATCCTTTGATTCGTTCCATTTTTTTTAATTTGTGTATTTCCACTGAAACATTTGGTAGAATAGTTACTTCTTTCGTCATTGCTACTTTTAATTGAAACATTTCTACTGATTCTGACTCAGTTTCCACTTGTACATAATGGCTTTTTTGATTTATTTCTACACATTTTAGCTAGGTGTCCTAATTCATTACAAACTTACATTTATATGTTTTATACTTACAATTTCTAAACGTATGATCACTTGAACCGCCTGTAAAACATTTTTCTTGACCTGATCCTTTACTGTTTTCTGAAAAGTCTGTTGGTGTCTTCTTATTTGTTGTTTGTCCATCTTCTGATGATCATACTTTTGTTTTTACATCCTTTGATTCGTTCCATTTTTTTTTAATTTGTGTACTTCCACTCAAACATTTGGTTGAATAGTTACTTCTTTCGTCACTGCTACTTTTAATTGAAACATTTCTACTGATTCTGACTCAGTTTCCACTCGTACATAATGGCTTTTTTGATTTATTTCTACACATTTTAGCTAGGTGTCCTAATTCATTACAAACTTACATTTATATGTTTTATACTTACTATTACTAAACGTATGATTACTTAAACCGCCCGTAAAACATTTTTCTTGACCTGATCCTTTACTGTTTTCTGAAAAGTCTGTTGGTTTCTTCTTATTTGTTGTTTGCCCATCTTCTGATGATCATACTTTTGTTTTTACATTCTTTGATTCGTTCCATTTTTTTTAATTTGTGTACTTCCACTCAAACATTTGGTTGAATAGTTACTTCTTTCGTCATTGCTACTTTTAATTGAAACATTTCTACTGATTCTAACTCAGTTTCCACTCGTACATAATGGCTTTTTTGATTTATTTCTACACATTTTAGCTAGGTGTCCTAATTCATTACAAACTTATATTTATATGTTTTATACTTACTATTACTAAACGTATGATTACTTAAACCGCCTGTAAAACATTTTTCATGACCTGATCCTTTACTGTTTTCTGAAAAGTCTGTTGGTTTCTTCTTATTTGTTGTTTGCCCATCTTCTGATGATCATACTTTTGTTTTTACATTCTTTGATTCGTTCCATTTTTTTTAATTTGTGTACATCCACTCAAACATTTGGTTGAATAGTTAGTTCTTTCGTCATTGCTACTTTTAATTGAAACATTTCTACTGATTCTGACACAGTTTCCACTCGTACATAATGGCTTTTTTGATTTATTTCTACACATTTTAGCTAGGTGTCCTAATTCATTACAGACTTACATTTATAAGTTTTATACTTACATTTACTAAACGTATGATTACTTAAACCGCATGTTAAACATTTTTCTTGACCTGATCCTTTACTGTTTTCTGAAAAGTCTGTTGGTTTCTTCTTATTTGTTGTTTGCCCATCTTCTGATGCTCATACTTTTGTTTTTACATCCTTTGATTCGTTCCATTTTTTTTAATTTGCGTACTTCCACTGAAACATTTGGTAGAATAGTTACTTCTTTCGTCATTGCTACTTTTAATTGAAACATTTCTACTGATTCTGACTCAGTTTCCACTCGTACATAATGGCTTTTTTGATTTATTTCTACACATTTTAGCTAGGTGTCCTAATTCATTACAAACTTACATTTATAAGTTTTATACTTACAATTTCTAAACGTATGATCACTTAAACCGCCTGTAAAACATTTTTCTTGACCTACTCCTTTACTGTTTTCTGAAAAGTCTGTTGGTGTCTTCTTATTTGTTGTTTGCCCATCTTCTGATGATCATACTTTTGTTTTTACATTCTTTGATTCGTTCCATTTTTTTTAATTTGTGTACTTCCACTCAAACATTTGGTTGAATAGTTACTTCTTTCGTCATTGCTACTTTTAATTGAAACATTTCTACTGATTCTGACTCAGTTTCCACTCGTACATAATGGCTTTTTTGATTTATTTCTACACATTTTAGCTAGGTGTCCTAATTCATTACAAACTTACATTTATAAGTTTTATACTTACAATTTCTAAACGTATGATCACTTGAACCGCCTGTAAAACATTTTTCTAGACCTGATCCTTTACTGTTTTCTGAAAAGTCTGTTGGTGTCTTCTTATTTGTTGTTTGCCCATCTTCTGATGATCATACTTTTGTTTTTACATCCTTTGATTCGTTCCATTTTTTTTTAATTTGTGTACTTCCACTCAAACATTTGGTTGAATAGTTACTTCTTTCGTCATTGCTACTTTTAATTGAAACATTTCTACTGATTCTGACTCAGTTTCCACTCGTACATAATGGCTTTTTTGATTTATTTCTACACATTTTAGCTAGGTGTCCTAATTCATTACAAACTTACATTTATATGTTTTATACTTACAATTTCTAAACGTATGATTACTTGAACCGCCTGTAAAACATTTTTCTTGACCTACTCCTTTACTGTTTTCTGAAAAGTCTGTTGGTGTCTTCTTATTTGTTGTTTGCCCATCTTCTGATGATCATACTTTTGTTTTTACATCCTTTGATTCGTTCCATTTTTTTTAATTTGTGTACTTCCACTCAAACATTTGGTTGAATAGTTACTTCTTTCGTCATTGCTACTTTTAATTGAAACATTTCTACTGATTCTGACTCAGTTTCCACTCGTACATAATGGCTTTTTTGATTTATTTCTACACATTTTAGCTAGGTGTCCTAATTCATTACAAACTTACATTTATAAGTTTTATACTTACAATTTCTAAACGTATGATCACTTGAACCGCCTGTAAAACATTTTTCTTGACCTGATCCTTTACTGTTTTCTGAAAAGTCTGTTGGTGTCTTCTTATTTGTTGTTTGCCCATCTTCTGATGATCATACTTTTGTTTTTACATCCTTTGATTCGTTCCATTTTTTTTTAATTTGTGTACTTCCACTCAAACATTTGGTTGAATAGTTACTTCTTTCGTCACTGCTACTTTTAATTGAAACATTTCTACTGATTCTGACTCAGTTTCCACTCGTACATAATGGCTTTTTTGATTTATTTCTACACATTTTAGCTAGGTGTCCTAATTCATTACAAACTTACATTTATATGTTTTATACTTACTATTACTAAACGTATGATTACTTAAACCGCCCGTAAAACATTTTTCTTGACCTGATCCTTTACTGTTTTCTGAAAAGTCTGTTGGTGTCTTCTTATTTGTTGTTTGCCCATCTTCTGATGATCATACTTTTGTTTTTACATTCTTTGATTCGTTCCATTTTTTTTAATTTGTGTACTTCCACTCAAACATTTGGTTGAATAGTTACTTCTTTCGTCATTGCTACTTTTAATTGAAACATTTCTACTGATTCTGACTCAGTTTCCACTCGTACATAATGGCTTTTTTGATTTATTTCTACACATTTTAGCTAGGTGTCCTAATTCATTACAAACTTACATTTATAAGTTTTATACTTACAATTTCTAAACGTATGATCACTTGAACCGCCTGTAAAACATTTTTCTTGACCTGATCCTTTACTGTTTTCTGAAAAGTCTGTTGGTGTCTTCTAATTTGTTGTTTGCCCATCTTCTGATGATCATACTTTTGTTTTTACATCCTTTGATTCGTTCCATTTTTTTTTAATTTGTGTACTTCCACTCAAACATTTGGTTGAATAGTTACTTCTTTCGTCATTGCTACTTTTAATTGAAACATTTCTACTGATTCTGACTCAGTTTCCACTCGTACATAATGGCTTTTTTGATTTATTTCTACACATTTTAGCTAGGTGTCCTAATTCATTACAAACTTACATTTATATGTTTTATACTTACAATTTCTAAACGTATGATCACTTAAACCGCCTGTAAAACATTTTTCTTGACCTACTCCTTTACTGTTTTCTGAAAAGTCTGTTGGTGTCTTCTTATTTGTTGTTTGCCCATCTTCTGATGATCATACTTTTGTTTTTACATTCTTTGATTCGTTCCATTTTTTTTAATTTGTGTACTTCCACTCAAACATTTGGTTGAATAGTTACTTCTTTCGTCATTGCTACTTTTAATTGAAACATTTCTACTGATTCTGACTCAGTTTCCACTCGTACATAATGGCTTTTTTGATTTATTTCTACACATTTTAGCTAGGTGTCCTAATTCATTACAAACTTATATTTATATGTTTTATACTTACTATTACTAAACGTATGATTACTTAAACCGCCTGTAAAACATTTTTCATGACCTGATCCTTTACTGTTTTCTGAAAAGTCTGTTGGTGTCTTCTTATTTGTTGTTTGCCCATCTTCTGATGATCATACTTTTGTTTTTACATCCTTTGATTCGTTCCATTTTTTTTAATTTGTGTACATCCACTCAAACATTTGGTTGAATAGTTACTTCTTTCGTCATTGCTACTTTTAATTGAAACATTTCTACTGATTCTGACACAGTTTCCACTCGTACATAATGGCTTTTTTGATTTATTTCTACACATTTTAGCTAGGTGTCCTAATTCATTACAGACTTACATTTATAAGTTTTATACTTACATTTACTAAACGTATGATTACTTAAACCGCATGTTAATCATTTTTCTTGACCGGATCCTTTACTGTTTTCTGAAAAGTCTGTTGGTTTCTTCTTATTTGTTGTTTGCCCATCTTCTGATGCTCATACTTTTGTTTTTACATCCTTTGATTCGTTCCATTTTTTTTTAATTTGCGTACTTCCACTGAAACATTTGGTAGAATAGTTACTTCTTTCGTCATTGCTACTTTTAATTGAAACATTTCTACTGATTCTGACTCAGTTTCCACTCGTACATAATGGCTTTTTTGATTTATTTCTACACATTTTAGCTAGGTGTCCTAATTCATTACAAACTTACATTTATAAGTTTTATACTTACAATTTCTAAACGTATGATCACTTAAACCGCCTGTAAAACATTTTTCTTGACCTGATCCTTTACTGTTTTCTGAAAAGTCTGTTGGTGTCTTCTTATTTGTTGTTTGCCCATCTTCTGATGATCATACTTTTGTTTTTACATCCTTTGATTCGTTCCATTTTTTTTTAATTTGTGTACTTCCACTCAAACATTTGGTTGTATAGTTACTTCTTTCGTCATTGCTACTTTTAATTGAAACATTTCTACTGATTCTGACTCAGTTTCCACTCGTACATAATGGCTTTTTTGATTTATTTCTACACATTTTAGCTAGGTGTCCTAATTCATTACAAACTTACATTTATAAGTTTTATACTTACAATTTCTAAACGTATGATCACTTGAACCGCCTGTAAAACATTTTTCTTGACCTACTCCTTTACTGTTTTCTGAAAAGTCTGTTGGTGTCTTCTTATTTATTGTTTGCCCATCTTCTGATGATCATACTTTTGTTTTTACATCCTTTGATTCGTTCCATTTTTTTTAATTTGTGTATTTCCACTGAAACATTTGGTAGAATAGTTACTTCTTTCGTCATTGCTACTTTTAATTGAAACATTTCTACTGATTCTGACTCAGTTTCCACTTGTACATAATGGCTTTTTTGATTTATTTCTACACATTTTAGCTAGGTGTCCTAATTCATTACAAACTTACATTTATATGTTTTATACTTACAATTTCTAAACGTATGATCACTTGAACCGCCTGTAAAACATTTTTCTTGACCTGATCCTTTACTGTTTTCTGAAAAGTCTGTTGGTGTCTTCTTATTTGTTGTTTGTCCGTCTTCTGATGATCATACTTTTGTTTTTACATCCTTTGATTCGTTCCATTTTTTTTTAATTTGTGTACTTCCACTCAAACATTTGGTTGAATAGTTACTTCTTTCGTCACTGCTACTTTTAATTGAAACATTTCTACTGATTCTGACTCAGTTTCCACTCGTACATAATGGCTTTTTTGATTTATTTCTACACATTTTAGCTAGGTGTCCTAATTCATTACAAACTTACATTTATATGTTTTATACTTACTATTACTAAACGTATGATTACTTAAACCGCCCGTAAAACATTTTTCTTGACCTGATCCTTTACTGTTTTCTGAAAAGTCTGTTGGTTTCTTCTTATTTGTTGTTTGCCCATCTTCTGATGATCATACTTTTGTTTTTACATTCTTTGATTCGTTCCATTTTTTTTAATTTGTGTACTTCCACTCAAACATTTGGTTGAATAGTTACTTCTTTCGTCATTGCTACTTTTAATTGAAACATTTCTACTGATTCTAACTCAGTTTCCACTCGTACATAATGGCTTTTTTGATTTATTTCTACACATTTTAGCTAGGTGTCCTAATTCATTACAAACTTATATTTATATGTTTTATACTTACTATTACTAAACGTATGATTACTTAAACCGCCTGTAAAACATTTTTCATGACCTGATCCTTTACTGTTTTCTGAAAAGTCTGTTGGTGTCTTCTTATTTGTTGTTTGCCCATCTTCTGATGATCATACTTTTGTTTTTACATCCTTTGATTCGTTCCATTTTTTTTAATTTGTGTACTTCCACTCAAACATTTGGTTGAATAGTTACTTCTTTCGTCATTGCTACTTTTAATTGAAACATTTCTACTGATTCTGACTCAGTTTCCACTCGTACATAATGGCTTTTTTGATTTATTTCTACACATTTTAGCTAGGTGTCCTAATTCATTACAAACTTACATTTATAAGTTTTATACTTACAATTTCTAAACGTATGATCACTTGAACCGCCTGTAAAACATTTTTCTAGACCTGATCCTTTACTGTTTTCTGAAAAGTCTGTTGGTGTCTTCTTATTTGTTGTTTGCCCATCTTCTGATGATCATACTTTTGTTTTTACATCCTTTGATTCGTTCCATTTTTTTTTAATTTGTGTACTTCCACTCAAACATTTGGTTGAATAGTTACTTCTTTCGTCATTGCTACTTTTAATTGAAACATTTCTACTGATTCTGACTCAGTTTCCACTCGTACATAATGGCTTTTTTGATTTATTTCTACACATTTTAGCTAGGTGTCCTAATTCATTACAAACTTACATTTATATGTTTTATACTTACAATTTCTAAACGTATGATTACTTGAACCACCTGTAAAACATTTTTCTTGACCTACTCCTTTACTGTTTTCTGAAAAGTCTGTTGGTGTCTTCTTATTTGTTGTTTGCCCATCTTCTGATGATCATACTTTTGTTTTTACATCCTTTGATTCGTTCCATTTTTTTTAATTTGTGTACTTCCACTCAAACATTTGGTTGAATAGTTACTTCTTTCGTCATTGCTACTTTTAATTGAAACATTTCTACTGATTCTGACTCAGTTTCCACTCGTACATAATGGCTTTTTTGATTTATTTCTACACATTTTAGCTAGGTGTCCTAATTCATTACAAACTTACATTTATAAGTTTTATACTTACAATTTCTAAACGTATGATCACTTGAACCGCCTGTAAAACATTTTTCTTGACCTGATCCTTTACTGTTTTCTGAAAAGTCTGTTGGTGTCTTCTTATTTGTTGTTTGCCCATCTTCTGATGATCATACTTTTGTTTTTACATCCTTTGATTCGTTCCATTTTTTTTTAATTTGTGTACTTCCACTCAAACATTTGGTTGAATAGTTACTTCTTTCGTCACTGCTACTTTTAATTGAAACATTTCTACTGATTCTGACTCAGTTTCCACTCGTACATAATGGCTTTTTTGATTTATTTCTACACATTTTAGCTAGGTGTCCTAATTCATTACAAACTTACATTTATATGTTTTATACTTACTATTACTAAACGTATGATTACTTAAACCGCCCGTAAAACATTTTTCTTGACCTGATCCTTTACTGTTTTCTGAAAAGTCTGTTGGTGTCTTCTTATTTGTTGTTTGCCCATCTTCTGATGATCATACTTTTGTTTTTACATTCTTTGATTCGTTCCATTTTTTTTAATTTGTGTACTTCCACTCAAACATTTGGTTGAATAGTTACTTCTTTCGTCATTGCTACTTTTAATTGAAACATTTCTACTGATTCTGACTCAGTTTCCACTCGTACATAATGGCTTTTTTGATTTATTTCTACACATTTTAGCTAGGTGTCCTAATTCATTACAAACTTACATTTATATGTTTTATACATACAATTTCTAAACGTATGATCACTTAAACCGCCTGTAAAACATTTTTCTTGACCTACTCCTTTACTGTTTTCTGAAAAGTCTGTTGGTGTCTTCTTATTTGTTGTTTGCCCATCTTCTGATGATCATACTTTTGTTTTTACATTCTTTGATTCGTTCCATTTTTTTTAATTTGTGTACTTCCACTCAAACATTTGGTTGAATAGTTACTTCTTTCGTCATTGCTACTTTTAATTGAAACATTTCTACTGATTCTGACTCAGTTTCCACTCGTACATAATGGCTTTTTTGATTTATTTCTACACATTTTAGCTAGGTGTCCTAATTCATTACAGACTTACATTTATAAGTTTTATACTTACAATTTCTAAACGTATGATTACTTGAACCGCCTGTAAAACATTTTTCTTGACCTACTCCTTTACTGTTTTCTGAAAAGTCTGTTGGTGTCTTCTTATTTGTTGTTTGCCCATCTTCTGATGATCATACTTTTGTTTTTACATCCTTTGATTCGTTCCATTTTTTTTAATTTGTGTACTTCCACTCAAACATTTGGTTGAATAGTTACTTCTTTCGTCATTGCTACTTTTAATTGAAACATTTCTACTGATTCTGACTCAGTTTCCACTCGTACATAATGGCTTTTTTGATTTATTTCTACACATTTTAGCTAGGTGTCCTAATTCATTACAAACTTACATTTATAAGTTTTATACTTACAATTTCTAAACGTATGATCACTTGAACCGCCTGTAAAACATTTTTCTTGACCTGATCCTTTACTGTTTTCTGAAAAGTCTGTTGGTGTCTTCTTATTTGTTGTTTGCCCATCTTCTGATGATCATACTTTTGTTTTTACATCCTTTGATTCGTTCCATTTTTTTTTAATTTGTGTACTTCCACTCAAACATTTGGTTGAATAGTTACTTCTTTCGTCACTGCTACTTTTAATTGAAACATTTCTACTGATTCTGACTCAGTTTCCACTCGTACATAATGGCTTTTTTGATTTATTTCTACACATTTTAGCTAGGTGTCCTAATTCATTACAAACTTACATTTATAAGTTTTATACTTACAATTTCTAAACGTATGATCACTTGAACCGCCTGTAAAACATTTTTCTAGACCTGATCCTTTACTGTTTTCTGAAAAGTCTGTTGGTGTCTTCTTATTTGTTGTTTGCCCATCTTCTGATGATCATACTTTTGTTTTTACATCCTTTGATTCGTTCCATTTTTTTTTAATTTGTGTACTTCCACTCAAACATTTGGTTGAATAGTTACTTCTTTCGTCATTGCTACTTTTAATTGAAACATTTCTACTGATTCTGACTCAGTTTCCACTCGTACATAATGGCTTTTTTGATTTATTTCTACACATTTTAGCTAGGTGTCCTAATTCATTACAAACTTACATTTATATGTTTTATACTTACAATTTCTAAACGTATGATTACTTGAACCACCTGTAAAACATTTTTCTTGACCTACTCCTTTACTGTTTTCTGAAAAGTCTGTTGGTGTCTTCTTATTTGTTGTTTGCCCATCTTCTGATGATCATACTTTTGTTTTTACATCCTTTGATTCGTTCCATTTTTTTTAATTTGTGTACTTCCACTCAAACATTTGGTTGAATAGTTACTTCTTTCGTCATTGCTACTTTTAATTGAAACATTTCTACTGATTCTGACTCAGTTTCCACTCGTACATAATGGCTTTTTTGATTTATTTCTACACATTTTAGCTAGGTGTCCTAATTCATTACAAACTTACATTTATAAGTTTTATACTTACAATTTCTAAACGTATGATCACTTGAACCGCCTGTAAAACATTTTTCTTGACCTGATCCTTTACTGTTTTCTGAAAAGTCTGTTGGTGTCTTCTTATTTGTTGTTTGCCCATCTTCTGATGATCATACTTTTGTTTTTACATCCTTTGATTCGTTCCATTTTTTTTTAATTTGTGTACTTCCACTCAAACATTTGGTTGAATAGTTACTTCTTTCGTCACTGCTACTTTTAATTGAAACATTTCTACTGATTCTGACTCAGTTTCCACTCGTACATAATGGCTTTTTTGATTTATTTCTACACATTTTAGCTAGGTGTCCTAATTCATTACAAACTTACATTTATATGTTTTATACTTACTATTACTAAACGTATGATTACTTAAACCGCCCGTAAAACATTTTTCTTGACCTGATCCTTTACTGTTTTCTGAAAAGTCTGTTGGTGTCTTCTTATTTGTTGTTTGCCCATCTTCTGATGATCATACTTTTGTTTTTACATTCTTTGATTCGTTCCATTTTTTTTAATTTGTGTACTTCCACTCAAACATTTGGTTGAATAGTTACTTCTTTCGTCATTGCTACTTTTAATTGAAACATTTCTACTGATTCTGACTCAGTTTCCACTCGTACATAATGGCTTTTTTGATTTATTTCTACACATTTTAGCTAGGTGTCCTAATTCATTACAAACTTACATTTATATGTTTTATACATACAATTTCTAAACGTATGATCACTTAAACCGCCTGTAAAACATTTTTCTTGACCTACTCCTTTACTGTTTTCTGAAAAGTCTGTTGGTGTCTTCTTATTTGTTGTTTGCCCATCTTCTGATGATCATACTTTTGTTTTTACATTCTTTGATTCGTTCCATTTTTTTTAATTTGTGTACTTCCACTCAAACATTTGGTTGAATAGTTACTTCTTTCGTCATTGCTACTTTTAATTGAAACATTTCTACTGATTCTGACTCAGTTTCCACTCGTACATAATGGCTTTTTTGATTTATTTCTACACATTTTAGCTAGGTGTCCTAATTCATTACAGACTTACATTTATAAGTTTTATACTTACAATTTCTAAACGTATGATTACTTGAACCGCCTGTAAAACATTTTTCTTGACCTACTCCTTTACTGTTTTCTGAAAAGTCTGTTGGTGTCTTCTTATTTGTTGTTTGCCCATCTTCTGATGATCATACTTTTGTTTTTACATCCTTTGATTCGTTCCATTTTTTTTAATTTGTGTACTTCCACTCAAACATTTGGTTGAATAGTTACTTCTTTCGTCATTGCTACTTTTAATTGAAACATTTCTACTGATTCTGACTCAGTTTCCACTCGTACATAATGGCTTTTTTGATTTATTTCTACACATTTTAGCTAGGTGTCCTAATTCATTACAAACTTACATTTATAAGTTTTATACTTACAATTTCTAAACGTATGATCACTTGAACCGCCTGTAAAACATTTTTCTTGACCTGATCCTTTACTGTTTTCTGAAAAGTCTGTTGGTGTCTTCTTATTTGTTGTTTGCCCATCTTCTGATGATCATACTTTTGTTTTTACATCCTTTGATTCGTTCCATTTTTTTTTAATTTGTGTACTTCCACTCAAACATTTGGTTGAATAGTTACTTCTTTCGTCACTGCTACTTTTAATTGAAACATTTCTACTGATTCTGACTCAGTTTCCACTCGTACATAATGGCTTTTTTGATTTATTTCTACACATTTTAGCTAGGTGTCCTAATTCATTACAAACTTACATTTATATGTTTTATACTTACTATTACTAAACGTATGATTACTTAAACCGCCCGTAAAACATTTTTCTTGACCTGATCCTTTACTGTTTTCTGAAAAGTCTGTTGGTGTCTTCTTATTTGTTGTTTGCCCATCTTCTGATGATCATACTTTTGTTTTTACATTCTTTGATTCGTTCCATTTTTTTTAATTTGTGTACTTCCACTCAAACATTTGGTTGAATAGTTACTTCTTTCGTCATTGCTACTTTTAATTGAAACATTTCTACTGATTCTGACTCAGTTTCCACTCGTACATAATGGCTTTTTTGATTTATTTCTACACATTTTAGCTAGGTGTCCTAATTCATTACAAACTTATATTTATATGTTTTATACATACAATTTCTAAACGTATGATCACTTAAACCGCCTGTAAAACATTTTTCTTGACCTACTCCTTTACTGTTTTCTGAAAAGTCTGTTGGTGTCTTCTTATTTGTTGTTTGCCCATCTTCTGATGATCATACTTTTGTTTTTACATTCTTTGATTCGTTCCATTTTTTTTAATTTGTGTACTTCCACTCAAACATTTGGTTGAATAGTTACTTCTTTCGTCATTGCTACTTTTAATTGAAACATTTCTACTGATTCTGACTCAGTTTCCACTCGTACATAATGGCTTTTTTGATTTATTTCTACACATTTTAGCTAGGTGTCCTAATTCATTACAAACTTACATTTATAAGTTTTATACTTACAATTTCTAAACGTATGATCACTTAAACCGCCTGTAAAACATTTTTCTTGACCTGATCCTTTACTGTTTTCTGAAAAGTCTGTTGGTGTCTTCTTATTTGTTGTTTGCCCATCTTCTGATGATCATACTTTTGTTTTTACATCCTTTGATTCGTTCCATTTTTTTTTAATTTGTGTACTTCCACTCAAACATTTGGTTGAATAGTTACTTCTTTCGTCATTGCTACTTTTAATTGAAACATTTCTACTGATTCTGACTCAGTTTCCACTCGTACATAATGGCTTTTTTGATTTATTTCTACACATTTTAGCTAGGTGTCCTAATTCATTACAAACTTACATTTATAAGTTTTATACTTACAATTTCTAAACGTATGATCACTTGAACCGCCTGTAAAACATTTTTCTTGACCTGATCCTTTACTGTTTTCTGAAAAGTCTGTTGGTGTCTTCTTATTTGTTGTTTGCCCATCTTCTGATGATCATACTTTTGTTTTTACATCCTTTGATTCGTTCCATTTTTTTTTAATTTGTGTACTTCCACTCAAACATTTGGTTGTATAGTTACTTCTTTCGTCATTGCTACTTTTAATTGAAACATTTCTACTGATTCTGACTCAGTTTCCACTCGTACATAATGGCTTTTTTGATTTATTTCTACACATTTTAGCTAGGTGTCCTAATTCATTACAAACTTACATTTATAAGTTTTATACTTACAATTTCTAAACGTATGATCACTTGAACCGCCTGTAAAACATTTTTCTTGACCTACTCCTTTACTGTTTTCTGAAAAGTCTGTTGGTGTCTTCTTATTTATTGTTTGCCCATCTTCTGATGATCATACTTTTGTTTTTACATCCTTTGATTCGTTCCATTTTTTTTAATTTGTGTATTTCCACTGAAACATTTGGTAGAATAGTTACTTCTTTCGTCATTGCTACTTTTAATTGAAACATTTCTACTGATTCTGACTCAGTTTCCACTTGTACATAATGGCTTTTTTGATTTATTTCTACACATTTTAGCTAGGTGTCCTAATTCATTACAAACTTACATTTATATGTTTTATACTTACAATTTCTAAACGTATGATCACTTGAACCGCCTGTAAAACATTTTTCTTGACCTGATCCTTTACTGTTTTCTGAAAAGTCTGTTGGTGTCTTCTTATTTGTTGTTTGTCCGTCTTCTGATGATCATACTTTTGTTTTTACATCCTTTGATTCGTTCCATTTTTTTTTAATTTGTGTACTTCCACTCAAACATTTGGTTGAATAGTTACTTCTTTCGTCACTGCTACTTTTAATTGAAACATTTCTACTGATTCTGACTCAGTTTCCACTCGTACATAATGGCTTTTTTGATTTATTTCTACACATTTTAGCTAGGTGTCCTAATTCATTACAAACTTACATTTATATGTTTTATACTTACTATTACTAAACGTATGATTACTTAAACCGCCCGTAAAACATTTTTCTTGACCTGATCCTTTACTGTTTTCTGAAAAGTCTGTTGGTTTCTTCTTATTTGTTGTTTGCCCATCTTCTGATGATCATACTTTTGTTTTTACATTCTTTGATTCGTTCCATTTTTTTTAATTTGTGTACTTCCACTCAAACATTTGGTTGAATAGTTACTTCTTTCGTCATTGCTACTTTTAATTGAAACATTTCTACTGATTCTAACTCAGTTTCCACTCGTACATAATGGCTTTTTTGATTTATTTCTACACATTTTAGCTAGGTGTCCTAATTCATTACAAACTTATATTTATATGTTTTATACTTACTATTACTAAACGTATGATTACTTAAACCGCCTGTAAAACATTTTTCATGACCTGATCCTTTACTGTTTTCTGAAAAGTCTGTTGGTGTCTTCTTATTTGTTGTTTGCCCATCTTCTGATGATCATACTTTTGTTTTTACATCCTTTGATTCGTTCCATTTTTTTTAATTTGTGTACTTCCACTCAAACATTTGGTTGAATAGTTACTTCTTTCGTCATTGCTACTTTTAATTGAAACATTTCTACTGATTCTGACTCAGTTTCCACTCGTACATAATGGCTTTTTTGATTTATTTCTACACATTTTAGCTAGGTGTCCTAATTCATTACAAACTTACATTTATAAGTTTTATACTTACAATTTCTAAACGTATGATCACTTGAACCGCCTGTAAAACATTTTTCTAGACCTGATCCTTTACTGTTTTCTGAAAAGTCTGTTGGTGTCTTCTTATTTGTTGTTTGCCCATCTTCTGATGATCATACTTTTGTTTTTACATCCTTTGATTCGTTCCATTTTTTTTTAATTTGTGTACTTCCACTCAAACATTTGGTTGAATAGTTACTTCTTTCGTCATTGCTACTTTTAATTGAAACATTTCTACTGATTCTGACTCAGTTTCCACTCGTACATAATGGCTTTTTTGATTTATTTCTACACATTTTAGCTAGGTGTCCTAATTCATTACAAACTTACATTTATATGTTTTATACTTACAATTTCTAAACGTATGATTACTTGAACCACCTGTAAAACATTTTTCTTGACCTACTCCTTTACTGTTTTCTGAAAAGTCTGTTGGTGTCTTCTTATTTGTTGTTTGCCCATCTTCTGATGATCATACTTTTGTTTTTACATCCTTTGATTCGTTCCATTTTTTTTAATTTGTGTACTTCCACTCAAACATTTGGTTGAATAGTTACTTCTTTCGTCATTGCTACTTTTAATTGAAACATTTCTACTGATTCTGACTCAGTTTCCACTCGTACATAATGGCTTTTTTGATTTATTTCTACACATTTTAGCTAGGTGTCCTAATTCATTACAAACTTACATTTATAAGTTTTATACTTACAATTTCTAAACGTATGATCACTTGAACCGCCTGTAAAACATTTTTCTTGACCTGATCCTTTACTGTTTTCTGAAAAGTCTGTTGGTGTCTTCTTATTTGTTGTTTGCCCATCTTCTGATGATCATACTTTTGTTTTTACATCCTTTGATTCGTTCCATTTTTTTTTAATTTGTGTACTTCCACTCAAACATTTGGTTGAATAGTTACTTCTTTCGTCACTGCTACTTTTAATTGAAACATTTCTACTGATTCTGACTCAGTTTCCACTCGTACATAATGGCTTTTTTGATTTATTTCTACACATTTTAGCTAGGTGTCCTAATTCATTACAAACTTACATTTATATGTTTTATACTTACTATTACTAAACGTATGATTACTTAAACCGCCCGTAAAACATTTTTCTTGACCTGATCCTTTACTGTTTTCTGAAAAGTCTGTTGGTGTCTTCTTATTTGTTGTTTGCCCATCTTCTGATGATCATACTTTTGTTTTTACATTCTTTGATTCGTTCCATTTTTTTTAATTTGTGTACTTCCACTCAAACATTTGGTTGAATAGTTACTTCTTTCGTCATTGCTACTTTTAATTGAAACATTTCTACTGATTCTGACTCAGTTTCCACTCGTACATAATGGCTTTTTTGATTTATTTCTACACATTTTAGCTAGGTGTCCTAATTCATTACAAACTTACATTTATATGTTTTATACATACAATTTCTAAACGTATGATCACTTAAACCGCCTGTAAAACATTTTTCTTGACCTACTCCTTTACTGTTTTCTGAAAAGTCTGTTGGTGTCTTCTTATTTGTTGTTTGCCCATCTTCTGATGATCATACTTTTGTTTTTACATTCTTTGATTCGTTCCATTTTTTTTAATTTGTGTACTTCCACTCAAACATTTGGTTGAATAGTTACTTCTTTCGTCATTGCTACTTTTAATTGAAACATTTCTACTGATTCTGACTCAGTTTCCACTCGTACATAATGGCTTTTTTGATTTATTTCTACACATTTTAGCTAGGTGTCCTAATTCATTACAGACTTACATTTATAAGTTTTATACTTACAATTTCTAAACGTATGATTACTTGAACCGCCTGTAAAACATTTTTCTTGACCTACTCCTTTACTGTTTTCTGAAAAGTCTGTTGGTGTCTTCTTATTTGTTGTTTGCCCATCTTCTGATGATCATACTTTTGTTTTTACATCCTTTGATTCGTTCCATTTTTTTTAATTTGTGTACTTCCACTCAAACATTTGGTTGAATAGTTACTTCTTTCGTCATTGCTACTTTTAATTGAAACATTTCTACTGATTCTGACTCAGTTTCCACTCGTACATAATGGCTTTTTTGATTTATTTCTACACATTTTAGCTAGGTGTCCTAATTCATTACAAACTTACATTTATAAGTTTTATACTTACAATTTCTAAACGTATGATCACTTGAACCGCCTGTAAAACATTTTTCTTGACCTGATCCTTTACTGTTTTCTGAAAAGTCTGTTGGTGTCTTCTTATTTGTTGTTTGCCCATCTTCTGATGATCATACTTTTGTTTTTACATCCTTTGATTCGTTCCATTTTTTTTTAATTTGTGTACTTCCACTCAAACATTTGGTTGAATAGTTACTTCTTTCGTCACTGCTACTTTTAATTGAAACATTTCTACTGATTCTGACTCAGTTTCCACTCGTACATAATGGCTTTTTTGATTTATTTCTACACATTTTAGCTAGGTGTCCTAATTCATTACAAACTTACATTTATATGTTTTATACTTACTATTACTAAACGTATGATTACTTAAACCGCCCGTAAAACATTTTTCTTGACCTGATCCTTTACTGTTTTCTGAAAAGTCTGTTGGTGTCTTCTTATTTGTTGTTTGCCCATCTTCTGATGATCATACTTTTGTTTTTACATTCTTTGATTCGTTCCATTTTTTTTAATTTGTGTACTTCCACTCAAACATTTGGTTGAATAGTTACTTCTTTCGTCATTGCTACTTTTAATTGAAACATTTCTACTGATTCTGACTCAGTTTCCACTCGTACATAATGGCTTTTTTGATTTATTTCTACACATTTTAGCTAGGCGTCCTAATTCATTACAAACTTATATTTATATGTTTTATACATACAATTTCTAAACGTATGATCACTTAAACCGCCTGTAAAACATTTTTCTTGACCTACTCCTTTACTGTTTTCTGAAAAGTCTGTTGGTGTCTTCTTATTTGTTGTTTGCCCATCTTCTGATGATCATACTTTTGTTTTTACATTCTTTGATTCGTTCCATTTTTTTTAATTTGTGTACTTCCACTCAAACATTTGGTTGAATAGTTACTTCTTTCGTCATTGCTACTTTTAATTGAAACATTTCTACTGATTCTGACTCAGTTTCCACTCGTACATAATGGCTTTTTTGATTTATTTCTACACATTTTAGCTAGGTGTCCTAATTCATTACAAACTTACATTTATAAGTTTTATACTTACAATTTCTAAACGTATGATCACTTAAACCGCCTGTAAAACATTTTTCTTGACCTGATCCTTTACTGTTTTCTGAAAAGTCTGTTGGTGTCTTCTTATTTGTTGTTTGCCCATCTTCTGATGATCATACTTTTGTTTTTACATCCTTTGATTCGTTCCATTTTTTTTTAATTTGTGTACTTCCACTCAAACATTTGGTTGAATAGTTACTTCTTTCGTCATTGCTACTTTTAATTGAAACATTTCTACTGATTCTGACTCAGTTTCCACTCGTACATAATGGCTTTTTTGATTTATTTCTACACATTTTAGCTAGGTGTCCTAATTCATTACAAACTTACATTTATATGTTTTATACTTACAATTTCTAAACGTATGATTACTTGAACCACCTGTAAAACATTTTTCTTGACCTACTCCTTTACTGTTTTCTGAAAAGTCTGTTGGTGTCTTCTTATTTGTTGTTTGCCCATCTTCTGATGATCATACTTTTGTTTTTACATCCTTTGATTCGTTCCATTTTTTTTAATTTGTGTACTTCCACTCAAACATTTGGTTGAATAGTTACTTCTTTCGTCATTGCTACTTTTAATTGAAACATTTCTACTGATTCTGACTCAGTTTCCACTCGTACATAATGGCTTTTTTGATTTATTTCTACACATTTTAGCTAGGTGTCCTAATTCATTACAAACTTACATTTATAAGTTTTATACTTACAATTTCTAAACGTATGATCACTTGAACCGCCTGTAAAACATTTTTCTTGACCTGATCCTTTACTGTTTTCTGAAAAGTCTGTTGGTGTCTTCTTATTTGTTGTTTGCCCATCTTCTGATGATCATACTTTTGTTTTTACATCCTTTGATTCGTTCCATTTTTTTTTAATTTGTGTACTTCCACTCAAACATTTGGTTGAATAGTTACTTCTTTCGTCACTGCTACTTTTAATTGAAACATTTCTACTGATTCTGACTCAGTTTCCACTCGTACATAATGGCTTTTTTGATTTATTTCTACACATTTTAGCTAGGTGTCCTAATTCATTACAAACTTACATTTATATGTTTTATACTTACTATTACTAAACGTATGATTACTTAAACCGCCCGTAAAACATTTTTCTTGACCTGATCCTTTACTGTTTTCTGAAAAGTCTGTTGGTGTCTTCTTATTTGTTGTTTGCCCATCTTCTGATGATCATACTTTTGTTTTTACATTCTTTGATTCGTTCCATTTTTTTTAATTTGTGTACTTCCACTCAAACATTTGGTTGAATAGTTACTTCTTTCGTCATTGCTACTTTTAATTGAAACATTTCTACTGATTCTGACTCAGTTTCCACTCGTACATAATGGCTTTTTTGATTTATTTCTACACATTTTAGCTAGGTGTCCTAATTCATTACAAACTTACATTTATATGTTTTATACATACAATTTCTAAACGTATGATCACTTAAACCGCCTGTAAAACATTTTTCTTGACCTACTCCTTTACTGTTTTCTGAAAAGTCTGTTGGTGTCTTCTTATTTGTTGTTTGCCCATCTTCTGATGATCATACTTTTGTTTTTACATTCTTTGATTCGTTCCATTTTTTTTAATTTGTGTACTTCCACTCAAACATTTGGTTGAATAGTTACTTCTTTCGTCATTGCTACTTTTAATTGAAACATTTCTACTGATTCTGACTCAGTTTCCACTCGTACATAATGGCTTTTTTGATTTATTTCTACACATTTTAGCTAGGTGTCCTAATTCATTACAGACTTACATTTATAAGTTTTATACTTACAATTTCTAAACGTATGATTACTTGAACCGCCTGTAAAACATTTTTCTTGACCTACTCCTTTACTGTTTTCTGAAAAGTCTGTTGGTGTCTTCTTATTTGTTGTTTGCCCATCTTCTGATGATCATACTTTTGTTTTTACATCCTTTGATTCGTTCCATTTTTTTTAATTTGTGTACTTCCACTCAAACATTTGGTTGAATAGTTACTTCTTTCGTCATTGCTACTTTTAATTGAAACATTTCTACTGATTCTGACTCAGTTTCCACTCGTACATAATGGCTTTTTTGATTTATTTCTACACATTTTAGCTAGGTGTCCTAATTCATTACAAACTTACATTTATAAGTTTTATACTTACAATTTCTAAACGTATGATCACTTGAACCGCCTGTAAAACATTTTTCTTGACCTGATCCTTTACTGTTTTCTGAAAAGTCTGTTGGTGTCTTCTTATTTGTTGTTTGCCCATCTTCTGATGATCATACTTTTGTTTTTACATCCTTTGATTCGTTCCATTTTTTTTTAATTTGTGTACTTCCACTCAAACATTTGGTTGAATAGTTACTTCTTTCGTCACTGCTACTTTTAATTGAAACATTTCTACTGATTCTGACTCAGTTTCCACTCGTACATAATGGCTTTTTTGATTTATTTCTACACATTTTAGCTAGGTGTCCTAATTCATTACAAACTTACATTTATATGTTTTATACTTACTATTACTAAACGTATGATTACTTAAACCGCCCGTAAAACATTTTTCTTGACCTGATCCTTTACTGTTTTCTGAAAAGTCTGTTGGTGTCTTCTTATTTGTTGTTTGCCCATCTTCTGATGATCATACTTTTGTTTTTACATTCTTTGATTCGTTCCATTTTTTTTAATTTGTGTACTTCCACTCAAACATTTGGTTGAATAGTTACTTCTTTCGTCATTGCTACTTTTAATTGAAACATTTCTACTGATTCTGACTCAGTTTCCACTCGTACATAATGGCTTTTTTGATTTATTTCTACACATTTTAGCTAGGCGTCCTAATTCATTACAAACTTATATTTATATGTTTTATACATACAATTTCTAAACGTATGATCACTTAAACCGCCTGTAAAACATTTTTCTTGACCTACTCCTTTACTGTTTTCTGAAAAGTCTGTTGGTGTCTTCTTATTTGTTGTTTGCCCATCTTCTGATGATCATACTTTTGTTTTTACATTCTTTGATTCGTTCCATTTTTTTTAATTTGTGTACTTCCACTCAAACATTTGGTTGAATAGTTACTTCTTTCGTCATTGCTACTTTTAATTGAAACATTTCTACTGATTCTGACTCAGTTTCCACTCGTACATAATGGCTTTTTTGATTTATTTCTACACATTTTAGCTAGGTGTCCTAATTCATTACAAACTTACATTTATAAGTTTTATACTTACAATTTCTAAACGTATGATCACTTAAACCGCCTGTAAAACATTTTTCTTGACCTGATCCTTTACTGTTTTCTGAAAAGTCTGTTGGTGTCTTCTTATTTGTTGTTTGCCCATCTTCTGATGATCATACTTTTGTTTTTACATCCTTTGATTCGTTCCATTTTTTTTTAATTTGTGTACTTCCACTCAAACATTTGGTTGAATAGTTACTTCTTTCGTCATTGCTACTTTTAATTGAAACATTTCTACTGATTCTGACTCAGTTTCCACTCGTACATAATGGCTTTTTTGATTTATTTCTACACATTTTAGCTAGGTGTCCTAATTCATTACAAACTTACATTTATAAGTTTTATACTTACAATTTCTAAACGTATGATCACTTGAACCGCCTGTAAAACATTTTTCTTGACCTGATCCTTTACTGTTTTCTGAAAAGTCTGTTGGTGTCTTCTTATTTGTTGTTTGCCCATCTTCTGATGATCATACTTTTGTTTTTACATCCTTTGATTCGTTCCATTTTTTTTTAATTTGTGTACTTCCACTCAAACATTTGGTTGAATAGTTACTTCTTTCGTCACTGCTACTTTTAATTGAAACATTTCTACTGATTCTGACTCAGTTTCCACTCGTACATAATGGCTTTTTTGATTTATTTCTACACATTTTAGCTAGGTGTCCTAATTCATTACAAACTTACATTTATATGTTTTATACTTACTATTACTAAACGTATGATTACTTAAACCGCCCGTAAAACATTTTTCTTGACCTGATCCTTTACTGTTTTCTGAAAAGTCTGTTGGTTTCTTCTTATTTGTTGTTTGCCCATCTTCTGATGATCATACTTTTGTTTTTACATTCTTTGATTCGTTCCATTTTTTTTAATTTGTGTACTTCCACTCAAACATTTGGTTGAATAGTTACTTCTTTCGTCATTGCTACTTTTAATTGAAACATTTCTACTGATTCTGACTCAGTTTCCACTCGTACATAATGGCTTTTTTGATTTATTTCTACACATTTTAGCTAGGTGTCCTAATTCATTACAAACTTACATTTATATGTTTTATACATACAATTTCTAAACGTATGATCACTTAAACCGCCTGTAAAACATTTTTCTTGACCTACTCCTTTACTGTTTTCTGAAAAGTCTGTTGGTGTCTTCTTATTTGTTGTTTGCCCATCTTCTGATGATCATACTTTTGTTTTTACATTCTTTGATTCGTTCCATTTTTTTTAATTTGTGTACTTCCACTCAAACATTTGGTTGAATAGTTACTTCTTTCGTCATTGCTACTTTTAATTGAAACATTTCTACTGATTCTGACTCAGTTTCCACTCGTACATAATGGCTTTTTTGATTTATTTCTACACATTTTAGCTAGGTGTCCTAATTCATTACAAACTTACATTTATATGTTTTATACATACAATTTCTAAACGTATGATCACTTAAACCGCCTGTAAAACATTTTTCTTGACCTACTCCTTTACTGTTTTCTGAAAAGTCTGTTGGTGTCTTCTTATTTGTTGTTTGCCCATCTTCTGATGATCATACTTTTGTTTTTACATTCTTTGATTCGTTCCATTTTTTTTAATTTGTGTACTTCCACTCAAACATTTGGTTGAATAGTTACTTCTTTCGTCATTGCTACTTTTAATTGAAACATTTCTACTGATTCTGACTCAGTTTCCACTCGTACATAATGGCTTTTTTGATTTATTTCTACACATTTTAGCTAGGTGTCCTAATTCATTACAAACTTACATTTATAAGTTTTATACTTACAATTTCTAAACGTATGATCACTTAAACCGCCTGTAAAACATTTTTCTTGACCTGATCCTTTACTGTTTTCTGAAAAGTCTGTTGGTGTCTTCTTATTTGTTGTTTGCCCATCTTCTGATGATCATACTTTTGTTTTTACATCCTTTGATTCGTTCCATTTTTTTTTAATTTGTGTACTTCCACTCAAACATTTGGTTGAATAGTTACTTCTTTCGTCATTGCTACTTTTAATTGAAACATTTCTACTGATTCTGACTCAGTTTCCACTCGTACATAATGGCTTTTTTGATTTATTTCTACACATTTTAGCTAGGTGTCCTAATTCATTACAAACTTACATTTATAAGTTTTATACTTACAATTTCTAAACGTATGATCACTTGAACCGCCTGTAAAACATTTTTCTTGACCTGATCCTTTACTGTTTTCTGAAAAGTCTGTTGGTGTCTTCTTATTTGTTGTTTGCCCATCTTCTGATGATCATACTTTTGTTTTTACATCCTTTGATTCGTTCCATTTTTTTTTAATTTGTGTACTTCCACTCAAACATTTGGTTGAATAGTTACTTCTTTCGTCACTGCTACTTTTAATTGAAACATTTCTACTGATTCTGACTCAGTTTCCACTCGTACATAATGGCTTTTTTGATTTATTTCTACACATTTTAGCTAGGTGTCCTAATTCATTACAAACTTACATTTATATGTTTTATACTTACTATTACTAAACGTATGATTACTTAAACCGCCCGTAAAACATTTTTCTTGACCTGATCCTTTACTGTTTTCTGAAAAGTCTGTTGGTTTCTTCTTATTTGTTGTTTGCCCATCTTCTGATGATCATACTTTTGTTTTTACATTCTTTGATTCGTTCCATTTTTTTTAATTTGTGTACTTCCACTCAAACATTTGGTTGAATAGTTACTTCTTTCGTCATTGCTACTTTTAATTGAAACATTTCTACTGATTCTAACTCAGTTTCCACTCGTACATAATGGCTTTTTTGATTTATTTCTACACATTTTAGCTAGGTGTCCTAATTCATTACAAACTTATATTTATATGTTTTATACTTACTATTACTAAACGTATGATTACTTAAACCGCCTGTAAAACATTTTTCATGACCTGATCCTTTACTGTTTTCTGAAAAGTCTGTTGGTGTCTTCTTATTTGTTGTTTGCCCATCTTCTGATGATCATACTTTTGTTTTTACATCCTTTGATTCGTTCCATTTTTTTTAATTTGTGTACATCCACTCAAACATTTGGTTGAATAGTTAGTTATTTCGTCATTGCTACTTTTAATTGAAACATTTCTACTGATTCTGACACAGTTTCCACTCGTACATAATGGCTTTTTTGATTTATTTCTACACATTTTAGCTAGGTGTCCTAATTCATTACAGACTTACATTTATAAGTTTTATACTTACATTTACTAAACGTATGATTACTTAAACCGCATGTTAAACATTTTTCTTGACCTGATCCTTTACTGTTTTCTGAAAAGTCTGTTGGTGTCTTCTTATTTGTTGTTTGCCCATCTTCTGATGATCATACTTTTGTTTTTACATCCTTTGATTCGTTCCATTTTTTTTTAATTTGTGTACTTCCACTCAAACATTTGGTTGAATAGTTACTTCTTTCGTCATTGCTACTTTTAATTGAAACATTTCTACTGATTCTGACTCAGTTTCCACTCGTACATAATGGCTTTTTTGATTTATTTCTACACATTTTAGCTAGGTGTCCTAATTCATTACAAACTTACATTTATAAGTTTTATACTTACAATTTCTAAACGTATGATCACTTGAACCGCCTGTAAAACATTTTTCTTGACCTGATCCTTTACTGTTTTCTGAAAAGTCTGTTGGTGTCTTCTTATTTGTTGTTTGCCCATCTTCTGATGATCATACTTTTGTTTTTACATCCTTTGATTCGTTCCATTTTTTTTTAATTTGTGTACTTCCACTCAAACATTTGGTTGAATAGTTACTTCTTTCGTCACTGCTACTTTTAATTGAAACATTTCTACTGATTCTGACTCAGTTTCCACTCGTACATAATGGCTTTTTTGATTTATTTCTACACATTTTAGCTAGGTGTCCTAATTCATTACAAACTTACATTTATATGTTTTATACTTACTATTACTAAACGTATGATTACTTAAACCGCCCGTAAAACATTTTTCTTGACCTGATCCTTTACTGTTTTCTGAAAAGTCTGTTGGTTTCTTCTTATTTGTTGTTTGCCCATCTTCTGATGATCATACTTTTGTTTTTACATTCTTTGATTCGTTCCATTTTTTTTAATTTGTGTACTTCCACTCAAACATTTGGTTGAATAGTTACTTCTTTCGTCATTGCTACTTTTAATTGAAACATTTCTACTGATTCTGACTCAGTTTCCACTCGTACATAATGGCTTTTTTGATTTATTTCTACACATTTTAGCTAGGTGTCCTAATTCATTACAAACTTACATTTATATGTTTTATACATACAATTTCTAAACGTATGATCACTTAAACCGCCTGTAAAACATTTTTCTTGACCTACTCCTTTACTGTTTTCTGAAAAGTCTGTTGGTGTCTTCTTATTTGTTGTTTGCCCATCTTCTGATGATCATACTTTTGTTTTTACATTCTTTGATTCGTTCCATTTTTTTTAATTTGTGTACTTCCACTCAAACATTTGGTTGAATAGTTACTTCTTTCGTCATTGCTACTTTTAATTGAAACATTTCTACTGATTCTGACTCAGTTTCCACTCGTACATAATGGCTTTTTTGATTTATTTCTACACATTTTAGCTAGGTGTCCTAATTCATTACAAACTTACATTTATATGTTTTATACATACAATTTCTAAACGTATGATCACTTAAACCGCCTGTAAAACATTTTTCTTGACCTACTCCTTTACTGTTTTCTGAAAAGTCTGTTGGTGTCTTCTTATTTGTTGTTTGCCCATCTTCTGATGATCATACTTTTGTTTTTACATTCTTTGATTCGTTCCATTTTTTTTAATTTGTGTACTTCCACTCAAACATTTGGTTGAATAGTTACTTCTTTCGTCATTGCTACTTTTAATTGAAACATTTCTACTGATTCTGACTCAGTTTCCACTCGTACATAATGGCTTTTTTGATTTATTTCTACACATTTTAGCTAGGTGTCCTAATTCATTACAAACTTACATTTATAAGTTTTATACTTACAATTTCTAAACGTATGATCACTTAAACCGCCTGTAAAACATTTTTCTTGACCTGATCCTTTACTGTTTTCTGAAAAGTCTGTTGGTGTCTTCTTATTTGTTGTTTGCCCATCTTCTGATGATCATACTTTTGTTTTTACATCCTTTGATTCGTTCCATTTTTTTTTAATTTGTGTACTTCCACTCAAACATTTGGTTGAATAGTTACTTCTTTCGTCATTGCTACTTTTAATTGAAACATTTCTACTGATTCTGACTCAGTTTCCACTCGTACATAATGGCTTTTTTGATTTATTTCTACACATTTTAGCTAGGTGTCCTAATTCATTACAAACTTACATTTATAAGTTTTATACTTACAATTTCTAAACGTATGATCACTTGAACCGCCTGTAAAACATTTTTCTTGACCTGATCCTTTACTGTTTTCTGAAAAGTCTGTTGGTGTCTTCTTATTTGTTGTTTGCCCATCTTCTGATGATCATACTTTTGTTTTTACATCCTTTGATTCGTTCCATTTTTTTTTAATTTGTGTACTTCCACTCAAACATTTGGTTGAATAGTTACTTCTTTCGTCACTGCTACTTTTAATTGAAACATTTCTACTGATTCTGACTCAGTTTCCACTCGTACATAATGGCTTTTTTGATTTATTTCTACACATTTTAGCTAGGTGTCCTAATTCATTACAAACTTACATTTATATGTTTTATACTTACTATTACTAAACGTATGATTACTTAAACCGCCCGTAAAACATTTTTCTTGACCTGATCCTTTACTGTTTTCTGAAAAGTCTGTTGGTTTCTTCTTATTTGTTGTTTGCCCATCTTCTGATGATCATACTTTTGTTTTTACATTCTTTGATTCGTTCCATTTTTTTTAATTTGTGTACTTCCACTCAAACATTTGGTTGAATAGTTACTTCTTTCGTCATTGCTACTTTTAATTGAAACATTTCTACTGATTCTAACTCAGTTTCCACTCGTACATAATGGCTTTTTTGATTTATTTCTACACATTTTAGCTAGGTGTCCTAATTCATTACAAACTTATATTTATATGTTTTATACTTACTATTACTAAACGTATGATTACTTAAACCGCCTGTAAAACATTTTTCATGACCTGATCCTTTACTGTTTTCTGAAAAGTCTGTTGGTGTCTTCTTATTTGTTGTTTGCCCATCTTCTGATGATCATACTTTTGTTTTTACATCCTTTGATTCGTTCCATTTTTTTTAATTTGTGTACATCCACTCAAACATTTGGTTGAATAGTTAGTTATTTCGTCATTGCTACTTTTAATTGAAACATTTCTACTGATTCTGACACAGTTTCCACTCGTACATAATGGCTTTTTTGATTTATTTCTACACATTTTAGCTAGGTGTCCTAATTCATTACAGACTTACATTTATAAGTTTTATACTTACATTTACTAAACGTATGATTACTTAAACCGCATGTTAAACATTTTTCTTGACCTGATCCTTTACTGTTTTCTGAAAAGTCTGTTGGTTTCTTCTTATTTGTTGTTTGCCCATCTTCTGATGCTCATACTTTTGTTTTTACATCCTTTGATTCGTTCCATTTTTTTTAATTTGCGTACTTCCACTGAAACATTTGGTAGAATAGTTACTTCTTTCGTCATTGCTACTTTTAATTGAAACATTTCTACTGATTCTGACTCAGTTTCCACTCGTACATAATGGCTTTTTTGATTTATTTCTACACATTTTAGCTAGGTGTCCTAATTCATTACAAACTTACATTTATAAGTTTTATACTTACAATTTCTAAACGTATGATCACTTAAACCGCCTGTAAAACATTTTTCTTGACCTACTCCTTTACTGTTTTCTGAAAAGTCTGTTGGTGTCTTCTTATTTGTTGTTTGCCCATCTTCTGATGATCATACTTTTGTTTTTACATTCTTTGATTCGTTCCATTTTTTTTAATTTGTGTACTTCCACTCAAACATTTGGTTGAATAGTTACTTCTTTCGTCATTGCTACTTTTAATTGAAACATTTCTACTGATTCTGACTCAGTTTCCACTCGTACATAATGGCTTTTTTGATTTATTTCTACACATTTTAGCTAGGTGTCCTAATTCATTACAAACTTACATTTATAAGTTTTATACTTACAATTTCTAAACGTATGATCACTTGAACCGCCTGTAAAACATTTTTCTAGACCTGATCCTTTACTGTTTTCTGAAAAGTCTGTTGGTGTCTTCTTATTTGTTGTTTGCCCATCTTCTGATGATCATACTTTTGTTTTTACATCCTTTGATTCGTTCCATTTTTTTTTAATTTGTGTACTTCCACTCAAACATTTGGTTGAATAGTTACTTCTTTCGTCATTGCTACTTTTAATTGAAACATTTCTACTGATTCTGACTCAGTTTCCACTCGTACATAATGGCTTTTTTGATTTATTTCTACACATTTTAGCTAGGTGTCCTAATTCATTACAAACTTACATTTATAAGTTTTATACTTACAATTTCTAAACGTATGATCACTTGAACCGCCTGTAAAACATTTTTCTTGACCTGATCCTTTACTGTTTTCTGAAAAGTCTGTTGGTGTCTTCTTATTTGTTGTTTGCCCATCTTCTGATGATCATACTTTTGTTTTTACATCCTTTGATTCGTTTCATTTTTTTTTAATTTGTGTACTTCCACTCAAACATTTGGTTGAATAGTTACTTCTTTCGTCACTGCTACTTTTAATTGAAACATTTCTACTGATTCTGACTCAGTTTCCACTCGTACATAATGGCTTTTTTGATTTATTTCTACACATTTTAGCTAGGTGTCCTAATTCATTACAAACTTACATTTATATGTTTTATACTTACTATTACTAAACGTATGATTACTTAAACCGCCCGTAAAACATTTTTCTTGACCTGATCCTTTACTGTTTTCTGAAAAGTCTGTTGGTGTCTTCTTATTTGTTGTTTGCCCATCTTCTGATGATCATACTTTTGTTTTTACATCCTTTGATTCGTTCCATTTTTTTTTAATTTGTGTACTTCCACTCAAACATTTGGTTGAATAGTTACTTCTTTCGTCACTGCTACTTTTAATTGAAACATTTCTACTGATTCTGACTCAGTTTCCACTCGTACATAATGGCTTTTTTGATTTATTTCTACACATTTTAGCTAGGTGTCCTAATTCATTACAAACTTACATTTATATGTTTTATACTTACTATTACTAAACGTATGATTACTTAAACCGCCCGTAAAACATTTTTCTTGACCTGATCCTTTACTGTTTTCTGAAAAGTCTGTTGGTTTCTTCTTATTTGTTGTTTGCCCATCTTCTGATGATCATACTTTTGTTTTTACATTCTTTGATTCGTTCCATTTTTTTTAATTTGTGTACTTCCACTCAAACATTTGGTTGAATAGTTACTTCTTTCGTCACTGCTACTTTTAATTGAAACATTTCTACTGATTCTGACTCAGTTTCCACTCGTACATAATGGCTTTTTTGATTTATTTCTACACATTTTAGCTAGGTGTCCTAATTCATTACAAACTTACATTTATATGTTTTATACTTACTATTACTAAACGTATGATTACTTAAACCGCCCGTAAAACATTTTTCTTGACCTGATCCTTTACTGTTTTCTGAAAAGTCTGTTGGTTTCTTCTTATTTGTTGTTTGCCCATCTTCTGATGATCATACTTTTGTTTTTACATTCTTTGATTCGTTCCATTTTTTTTAATTTGTGTACTTCCACTCAAACATTTGGTTGAATAGTTACTTCTTTCGTCATTGCTACTTTTAATTGAAACATTTCTACTGATTCTAACTCAGTTTCCACTCGTACATAATGGCTTTTTTGATTTATTTCTACACATTTTAGCTAGGTGTCCTAATTCATTACAAACTTATATTTATATGTTTTATACTTACTATTACTAAACGTATGATTACTTAAACCGCCTGTAAAACATTTTTCATGACCTGATCCTTTACTGTTTTCTGAAAAGTCTGTTGGTGTCTTCTTATTTGTTGTTTGCCCATCTTCTGATGATCATACTTTTGTTTTTACATCCTTTGATTCGTTCCATTTTTTTTAATTTGTGTACATCCACTCAAACATTTGGTTGAATAGTTAGTTATTTCGTCATTGCTACTTTTAATTGAAACATTTCTACTGATTCTGACACAGTTTCCACTCGTACATAATGGCTTTTTTGATTTATTTCTACACATTTTAGCTAGGTGTCCTAATTCATTACAGACTTACATTTATAAGTTTTATACTTACATTTACTAAACGTATGATTACTTAAACCGCATGTTAAACATTTTTCTTGACCTGATCCTTTACTGTTTTCTGAAAAGTCTGTTGGTTTCTTCTTATTTGTTGTTTGCCCATCTTCTGATGCTCATACTTTTGTTTTTACATCCTTTGATTCGTTCCATTTTTTTTAATTTGCGTACTTCCACTGAAACATTTGGTAGAATAGTTACTTCTTTCGTCATTGCTACTTTTAATTGAAACATTTCTACTGATTCTGACTCAGTTTCCACTCGTACATAATGGCTTTTTTGATTTATTTCTACACATTTTAGCTAGGTGTCCTAATTCATTACAAACTTACATTTATAAGTTTTATACTTACAATTTCTAAACGTATGATCACTTAAACCGCCTGTAAAACATTTTTCTTGACCTACTCCTTTACTGTTTTCTGAAAAGTCTGTTGGTGTCTTCTTATTTGTTGTTTGCCCATCTTCTGATGATCATACTTTTGTTTTTACATTCTTTGATTCGTTCCATTTTTTTTAATTTGTGTACTTCCACTCAAACATTTGGTTGAATAGTTACTTCTTTCGTCATTGCTACTTTTAATTGAAACATTTCTACTGATTCTGACTCAGTTTCCACTCGTACATAATGGCTTTTTTGATTTATTTCTACACATTTTAGCTAGGTGTCCTAATTCATTACAAACTTACATTTATAAGTTTTATACTTACAATTTCTAAACGTATGATCACTTGAACCGCCTGTAAAACATTTTTCTAGACCTGATCCTTTACTGTTTTCTGAAAAGTCTGTTGGTGTCTTCTTATTTGTTGTTTGCCCATCTTCTGATGATCATACTTTTGTTTTTACATCCTTTGATTCGTTCCATTTTTTTTAATTTGTGTACTTCCACTCAAACATTTGGTTGAATAGTTACTTCTTTCGTCATTGCTACTTTTAATTGAAACATTTCTACTGATTCTGACTCAGTTTCCACTCGTACATAATGGCTTTTTTGATTTATTTCTACACATTTTAGCTAGGTGTCCTAATTCATTACAAACTTACATTTATAAGTTTTATACTTACAATTTCTAAACGTATGATCACTTGAACCGCCTGTAAAACATTTTTCTTGACCTGATCCTTTACTGTTTTCTGAAAAGTCTGTTGGTGTCTTCTTATTTGTTGTTTGCCCATCTTCTGATGATCATACTTTTGTTTTTACATCCTTTGATTCGTTTCATTTTTTTTTAATTTGTGTACTTCCACTCAAACATTTGGTTGAATAGTTACTTCTTTCGTCACTGCTACTTTTAATTGAAACATTTCTACTGATTCTGACTCAGTTTCCACTCGTACATAATGGCTTTTTTGATTTATTTCTACACATTTTAGCTAGGTGTCCTAATTCATTACAAACTTACATTTATATGTTTTATACTTACTATTACTAAACGTATGATTACTTAAACCGCCCGTAAAACATTTTTCTTGACCTGATCCTTTACTGTTTTCTGAAAAGTCTGTTGGTGTCTTCTTATTTGTTGTTTGCCCATCTTCTGATGATCATACTTTTGTTTTTACATTCTTTGATTCGTTCCATTTTTTTTAATTTGTGTACTTCCACTCAAACATTTGGTTGAATAGTTACTTCTTTCGTCATTGCTACTTTTAATTGAAACATTTCTACTGATTCTGACTCAGTTTCCACTCGTACATAATGGCTTTTTTGATTTATTTCTACACATTTTAGCTAGGTGTCCTAATTCATTACAAACTTACATTTATAAGTTTTATACTTACAATTTCTAAACGTATGATCACTTGAACCGCCTGTAAAACATTTTTCTTGACCTGATCCTTTACTGTTTTCTGAAAAGTCTGTTGGTGTCTTCTTATTTGTTGTTTGCCCATCTTCTGATGATCATACTTTTGTTTTTACATCCTTTGATTCGTTTCATTTTTTTTTAATTTGTGTACTTCCACTCAAACATTTGGTTGAATAGTTACTTCTTTCGTCACTGCTACTTTTAATTGAAACATTTCTACTGATTCTGACTCAGTTTCCACTCGTACATAATGGCTTTTTTGATTTATTTCTACACATTTTAGCTAGGTGTCCTAATTCATTACAAACTTACATTTATATGTTTTATACTTACTATTACTAAACGTATGATTACTTAAACCGCCCGTAAAACATTTTTCTTGACCTGATCCTTTACTGTTTTCTGAAAAGTCTGTTGGTGTCTTCTTATTTGTTGTTTGCCCATCTTCTGATGATCATACTTTTGTTTTTACATTCTTTGATTCGTTCCATTTTTTTTAATTTGTGTACTTCCACTCAAACATTTGGTTGAATAGTTACTTCTTTCGTCATTGCTACTTTTAATTGAAACATTTCTACTGATTCTGACTCAGTTTCCACTCGTACATAATGGCTTTTTTGATTTATTTCTACACATTTTAGCTAGGTGTCCTAATTCATTACAAACTTACATTTATATGTTTTATACATACAATTTCTAAACGTATGATCACTTAAACCGCCTGTAAAACATTTTTCTTGACCTACTCCTTTACTGTTTTCTGAAAAGTCTGTTGGTGTCTTCTTATTTGTTGTTTGCCCATCTTCTGATGATCATACTTTTGTTTTTACATTCTTTGATTCGTTCCATTTTTTTTAATTTGTGTACTTCCACTCAAACATTTGGTTGAATAGTTACTTCTTTCGTCATTGCTACTTTTAATTGAAACATTTCTACTGATTCTGACTCAGTTTCCACTCGTACATAATGGCTTTTTTGATTTATTTCTACACATTTTAGCTAGGTGTCCTAATTCATTACAAACTTACATTTATAAGTTTTATACTTACAATTTCTAAACGTATGATCACTTAAACCGCCTGTAAAACATTTTTCTTGACCTGATCCTTTACTGTTTTCTGAAAAGTCTGTTGGTGTCTTCTTATTTGTTGTTTGCCCATCTTCTGATGATCATACTTTTGTTTTTACATCCTTTGATTCGTTCCATTTTTTTTTAATTTGTGTACTTCCACTCAAACATTTGGTTGAATAGTTACTTCTTTCGTCACTGCTACTTTTAATTGAAACATTTCTACTGATTCTGACTCAGTTTCCACTCGTACATAATGGCTTTTTTGATTTATTTCTACACATTTTAGCTAGGTGTCCTAATTCATTACAAACTTACATTTATATGTTTTATACTTACTATTACTAAACGTATGATTACTTAAACCGCCCGTAAAACATTTTTCTTGACCTGATCCTTTACTGTTTTCTGAAAAGTCTGTTGGTTTCTTCTTATTTGTTGTTTGCCCATCTTCTGATGATCATACTTTTGTTTTTACATTCTTTGATTCGTTCCATTTTTTTTAATTTGTGTACTTCCACTCAAACATTTGGTTGAATAGTTACTTCTTTCGTCATTGCTACTTTTAATTGAAACATTTCTACTGATTCTAACTCAGTTTCCACTCGTACATAATGGCTTTTTTGATTTATTTCTACACATTTTAGCTAGGTGTCCTAATTCATTACAAACTTACATTTATATGTTTTATACATACAATTTCTAAACGTATGATCACTTAAACCGCCTGTAAAACATTTTTCTTGACCTACTCCTTTACTGTTTTCTGAAAAGTCTGTTGGTGTCTTCTTATTTGTTGTTTGCCCATCTTCTGATGATCATACTTTTGTTTTTACATTCTTTGATTCGTTCCATTTTTTTTAATTTGTGTACTTCCACTCAAACATTTGGTTGAATAGTTACTTCTTTCGTCATTGCTACTTTTAATTGAAACATTTCTACTGATTCTGACTCAGTTTCCACTCGTACATAATGGCTTTTTTGATTTATTTCTACACATTTTAGCTAGGTGTCCTAATTCATTACAAACTTACATTTATATGTTTTATACATACAATTTCTAAACGTATGATCACTTAAACCGCCTGTAAAACATTTTTCTTGACCTACTCCTTTACTGTTTTCTGAAAAGTCTGTTGGTGTCTTCTTATTTGTTGTTTGCCCATCTTCTGATGATCATACTTTTGTTTTTACATTCTTTGATTCGTTCCATTTTTTTTAATTTGTGTACTTCCACTCAAACATTTGGTTGAATAGTTACTTCTTTCGTCATTGCTACTTTTAATTGAAACATTTCTACTGATTCTGACTCAGTTTCCACTCGTACATAATGGCTTTTTTGATTTATTTCTACACATTTTAGCTAGGTGTCCTAATTCATTACAAACTTACATTTATAAGTTTTATACTTACAATTTCTAAACGTATGATCACTTAAACCGCCTGTAAAACATTTTTCTTGACCTGATCCTTTACTGTTTTCTGAAAAGTCTGTTGGTGTCTTCTTATTTGTTGTTTGCCCATCTTCTGATGATCATACTTTTGTTTTTACATCCTTTGATTCGTTCCATTTTTTTTTAATTTGTGTACTTCCACTCAAACATTTGGTTGAATAGTTACTTCTTTCGTCATTGCTACTTTTAATTGAAACATTTCTACTGATTCTGACTCAGTTTCCACTCGTACATAATGGCTTTTTTGATTTATTTCTACACATTTTAGCTAGGTGTCCTAATTCATTACAAACTTACATTTATAAGTTTTATACTTACAATTTCTAAACGTATGATCACTTGAACCGCCTGTAAAACATTTTTCTTGACCTGATCCTTTACTGTTTTCTGAAAAGTCTGTTGGTGTCTTCTTATTTGTTGTTTGCCCATCTTCTGATGATCATACTTTTGTTTTTACATCCTTTGATTCGTTCCATTTTTTTTTAATTTGTGTACTTCCACTCAAACATTTGGTTGAATAGTTACTTCTTTCGTCACTGCTACTTTTAATTGAAACATTTCTACTGATTCTGACTCAGTTTCCACTCGTACATAATGGCTTTTTTGATTTATTTCTACACATTTTAGCTAGGTGTCCTAATTCATTACAAACTTACATTTATATGTTTTATACTTACTATTACTAAACGTATGATTACTTAAACCGCCCGTAAAACATTTTTCTTGACCTGATCCTTTACTGTTTTCTGAAAAGTCTGTTGGTTTCTTCTTATTTGTTGTTTGCCCATCTTCTGATGATCATACTTTTGTTTTTACATTCTTTGATTCGTTCCATTTTTTTTAATTTGTGTACTTCCACTCAAACATTTGGTTGAATAGTTACTTCTTTCGTCATTGCTACTTTTAATTGAAACATTTCTACTGATTCTAACTCAGTTTCCACTCGTACATAATGGCTTTTTTGATTTATTTCTACACATTTTAGCTAGGTGTCCTAATTCATTACAAACTTATATTTATATGTTTTATACTTACTATTACTAAACGTATGATTACTTAAACCGCCTGTAAAACATTTTTCATGACCTGATCCTTTACTGTTTTCTGAAAAGTCTGTTGGTGTCTTCTTATTTGTTGTTTGCCCATCTTCTGATGATCATACTTTTGTTTTTACATCCTTTGATTCGTTCCATTTTTTTTAATTTGTGTACATCCACTCAAACATTTGGTTGAATAGTTAGTTATTTCGTCATTGCTACTTTTAATTGAAACATTTCTACTGATTCTGACACAGTTTCCACTCGTACATAATGGCTTTTTTGATTTATTTCTACACATTTTAGCTAGGTGTCCTAATTCATTACAGACTTACATTTATAAGTTTTATACTTACATTTACTAAACGTATGATTACTTAAACCGCATGTTAAACATTTTTCTTGACCTGATCCTTTACTGTTTTCTGAAAAGTCTGTTGGTTTCTTCTTATTTGTTGTTTGCCCATCTTCTGATGCTCATACTTTTGTTTTTACATCCTTTGATTCGTTCCATTTTTTTTAATTTGCGTACTTCCACTGAAACATTTGGTAGAATAGTTACTTCTTTCGTCATTGCTACTTTTAATTGAAACATTTCTACTGATTCTGACTCAGTTTCCACTCGTACATAATGGCTTTTTTGATTTATTTCTACACATTTTAGCTAGGTGTCCTAATTCATTACAAACTTACATTTATAAGTTTTATACTTACAATTTCTAAACGTATGATCACTTAAACCGCCTGTAAAACATTTTTCTTGACCTACTCCTTTACTGTTTTCTGAAAAGTCTGTTGGTGTCTTCTTATTTGTTGTTTGCCCATCTTCTGATGATCATACTTTTGTTTTTACATTCTTTGATTCGTTCCATTTTTTTTAATTTGTGTACTTCCACTCAAACATTTGGTTGAATAGTTACTTCTTTCGTTATTGCTACTTTTAATTGAAACATTTCTACTGATTCTGACTCAGTTTCCACTCGTACATAATGGCTTTTTTGATTTATTTCTACACATTTTAGCTAGGTGTCCTAATTCATTACAAACTTACATTTATAAGTTTTATACTTACAATTTCTAAACGTATGATCACTTAAACCGCCTGTAAAACATTTTTCTTGACCTGATCCTTTACTGTTTTCTGAAAAGTCTGTTGGTGTCTTCTTATTTGTTGTTTGCCCATCTTCTGATGATCATACTTTTGTTTTTACATCCTTTGATTCGTTCCATTTTTTTTTAATTTGTGTACTTCCACTCAAACATTTGGTTGAATAGTTACTTCTTTCGTCATTGCTACTTTTAATTGAAACATTTCTACTGATTCTGACTCAGTTTCCACTCGTACATAATGGCTTTTTTGATTTATTTCTACACATTTTAGCTAGGTGTCCTAATTCATTACAAACTTACATTTATAAGTTTTATACTTACAATTTCTAAACGTATGATCACTTGAACCGCCTGTAAAACATTTTTCTTGACCTGATCCTTTACTGTTTTCTGAAAAGTCTGTTGGTGTCTTCTTATTTGTTGTTTGCCCATCTTCTGATGATCATACTTTTGTTTTTACATCCTTTGATTCGTTCCATTTTTTTTTAATTTGTGTACTTCCACTCAAACATTTGGTTGAATAGTTACTTCTTTCGTCACTGCTACTTTTAATTGAAACATTTCTACTGATTCTGACTCAGTTTCCACTCGTACATAATGGCTTTTTTGATTTATTTCTACACATTTTAGCTAGGTGTCCTAATTCATTACAAACTTACATTTATATGTTTTATACTTACTATTACTAAACGTATGATTACTTAAACCGCCCGTAAAACATTTTTCTTGACCTGATCCTTTACTGTTTTCTGAAAAGTCTGTTGGTTTCTTCTTATTTGTTGTTTGCCCATCTTCTGATGATCATACTTTTGTTTTTACATTCTTTGATTCGTTCCATTTTTTTTAATTTGTGTACTTCCACTCAAACATTTGGTTGAATAGTTACTTCTTTCGTCATTGCTACTTTTAATTGAAACATTTCTACTGATTCTAACTCAGTTTCCACTCGTACATAATGGCTTTTTTGATTTATTTCTACACATTTTAGCTAGGTGTCCTAATTCATTACAAACTTATATTTATATGTTTTATACTTACTATTACTAAACGTATGATTACTTAAACCGCCTGTAAAACATTTTTCATGACCTGATCCTTTACTGTTTTCTGAAAAGTCTGTTGGTGTCTTCTTATTTGTTGTTTGCCCATCTTCTGATGATCATACTTTTGTTTTTACATCCTTTGATTCGTTCCATTTTTTTTAATTTGTGTACATCCACTCAAACATTTGGTTGAATAGTTAGTTATTTCGTCATTGCTACTTTTAATTGAAACATTTCTACTGATTCTGACACAGTTTCCACTCGTACATAATGGCTTTTTTGATTTATTTCTACACATTTTAGCTAGGTGTCCTAATTCATTACAGACTTACATTTATAAGTTTTATACTTACATTTACTAAACGTATGATTACTTAAACCGCATGTTAAACATTTTTCTTGACCTGATCCTTTACTGTTTTCTGAAAAGTCTGTTGGTTTCTTCTTATTTGTTGTTTGCCCATCTTCTGATGCTCATACTTTTGTTTTTACATCCTTTGATTCGTTCCATTTTTTTTAATTTGCGTACTTCCACTGAAACATTTGGTAGAATAGTTACTTCTTTCGTCATTGCTACTTTTAATTGAAACATTTCTACTGATTCTGACTCAGTTTCCACTCGTACATAATGGCTTTTTTGATTTATTTCTACACATTTTAGCTAGGTGTCCTAATTCATTACAAACTTACATTTATAAGTTTTATACTTACAATTTCTAAACGTATGATCACTTAAACCGCCTGTAAAACATTTTTCTTGACCTACTCCTTTACTGTTTTCTGAAAAGTCTGTTGGTGTCTTCTTATTTGTTGTTTGCCCATCTTCTGATGATCATACTTTTGTTTTTACATTCTTTGATTCGTTCCATTTTTTTTAATTTGTGTACTTCCACTCAAACATTTGGTTGAATAGTTACTTCTTTCGTCATTGCTACTTTTAATTGAAACATTTCTACTGATTCTGACTCAGTTTCCACTCGTACATAATGGCTTTTTTGATTTATTTCTACACATTTTAGCTAGGTGTCCTAATTCATTACAAACTTACATTTATAAGTTTTATACTTACAATTTCTAAACGTATGATCACTTGAACCGCCTGTAAAACATTTTTCTTGACCTGATCCTTTACTGTTTTCTGAAAAGTCTGTTGGTGTCTTCTTATTTGTTGTTTGCCCATCTTCTGATGATCATACTTTTGTTTTTACATCCTTTGATTCGTTTCATTTTTTTTTAATTTGTGTACTTCCACTCAAACATTTGGTTGAATAGTTACTTCTTTCGTCACTGCTACTTTTAATTGAAACATTTCTACTGATTCTGACTCAGTTTCCACTCGTACATAATGGCTTTTTTGATTTATTTCTACACATTTTAGCTAGGTGTCCTAATTCATTACAAACTTACATTTATATGTTTTATACTTACTATTACTAAACGTATGATTACTTAAACCGCCCGTAAAACATTTTTCTTGACCTGATCCTTTACTGTTTTCTGAAAAGTCTGTTGGTGTCTTCTTATTTGTTGTTTGCCCATCTTCTGATGATCATACTTTTGTTTTTACATTCTTTGATTCGTTCCATTTTTTTTAATTTGTGTACTTCCACTCAAACATTTGGTTGAATAGTTACTTCTTTCGTCATTGCTACTTTTAATTGAAACATTTCTACTGATTCTGACTCAGTTTCCACTCGTACATAATGGCTTTTTTGATTTATTTCTACACATTTTAGCTAGGTGTCCTAATTCATTACAAACTTACATTTATATGTTTTATACATACAATTTCTAAACGTATGATCACTTAAACCGCCTGTAAAACATTTTTCTTGACCTACTCCTTTACTGTTTTCTGAAAAGTCTGTTGGTGTCTTCTTATTTGTTGTTTGCCCATCTTCTGATGATCATACTTTTGTTTTTACATTCTTTGATTCGTTCCATTTTTTTTAATTTGTGTACTTCCACTCAAACATTTGGTTGAATAGTTACTTCTTTCGTCATTGCTACTTTTAATTGAAACATTTCTACTGATTCTGACTCAGTTTCCACTCGTACATAATGGCTTTTTTGATTTATTTCTACACATTTTAGCTAGGTGTCCTAATTCATTACAAACTTACATTTATAAGTTTTATACTTACAATTTCTAAACGTATGATCACTTAAACCGCCTGTAAAACATTTTTCTTGACCTGATCCTTTACTGTTTTCTGAAAAGTCTGTTGGTGTCTTCTTATTTGTTGTTTGCCCATCTTCTGATGATCATACTTTTGTTTTTACATCCTTTGATTCGTTCCATTTTTTTTTAATTTGTGTACTTCCACTCAAACATTTGGTTGAATAGTTACTTCTTTCGTCATTGCTACTTTTAATTGAAACATTTCTACTGATTCTGACTCAGTTTCCACTCGTACATAATGGCTTTTTTGATTTATTTCTACACATTTTAGCTAGGTGTCCTAATTCATTACAAACTTACATTTATAAGTTTTATACTTACAATTTCTAAACGTATGATCACTTGAACCGCCTGTAAAACATTTTTCTTGACCTGATCCTTTACTGTTTTCTGAAAAGTCTGTTGGTGTCTTCTTATTTGTTGTTTGCCCATCTTCTGATGATCATACTTTTGTTTTTACATCCTTTGATTCGTTCCATTTTTTTTTAATTTGTGTACTTCCACTCAAACATTTGGTTGAATAGTTACTTCTTTCGTCACTGCTACTTTTAATTGAAACATTTCTACTGATTCTGACTCAGTTTCCACTCGTACATAATGGCTTTTTTGATTTATTTCTACACATTTTAGCTAGGTGTCCTAATTCATTACAAACTTACATTTATATGTTTTATACTTACTATTACTAAACGTATGATTACTTAAACCGCCCGTAAAACATTTTTCTTGACCTGATCCTTTACTGTTTTCTGAAAAGTCTGTTGGTTTCTTCTTATTTGTTGTTTGCCCATCTTCTGATGATCATACTTTTGTTTTTACATTCTTTGATTCGTTCCATTTTTTTTAATTTGTGTACTTCCACTCAAACATTTGGTTGAATAGTTACTTCTTTCGTCATTGCTACTTTTAATTGAAACATTTCTACTGATTCTAACTCAGTTTCCACTCGTACATAATGGCTTTTTTGATTTATTTCTACACATTTTAGCTAGGTGTCCTAATTCATTACAAACTTATATTTATATGTTTTATACTTACTATTACTAAACGTATGATTACTTAAACCGCCTGTAAAACATTTTTCATGACCTGATCCTTTACTGTTTTCTGAAAAGTCTGTTGGTGTCTTCTTATTTGTTGTTTGCCCATCTTCTGATGATCATACTTTTGTTTTTACATTCTTTGATTCGTTCCATTTTTTTTAATTTGTGTACTTCCACTCAAACATTTGGTTGAATAGTTACTTCTTTCGTCATTGCTACTTTTAATTGAAACATTTCTACTGATTCTGACTCAGTTTCCACTCGTACATAATGGCTTTTTTGATTTATTTCTACACATTTTAGCTAGGTGTCCTAATTCATTACAAACTTACATTTATAAGTTTTATACTTACAATTTCTAAACGTATGATCACTTGAACCGCCTGTAAAACATTTTTCTAGACCTGATCCTTTACTGTTTTCTGAAAAGTCTGTTGGTGTCTTCTTATTTGTTGTTTGCCCATCTTCTGATGATCATACTTTTGTTTTTACATCCTTTGATTCGTTCCATTTTTTTTTAATTTGTGTACTTCCACTCAAACATTTGGTTGAATAGTTACTTCTTTCGTCATTGCTACTTTTAATTGAAACATTTCTACTGATTCTGACTCAGTTTCCACTCGTACATAATGGCTTTTTTGATTTATTTCTACACATTTTAGCTAGGTGTCCTAATTCATTACAAACTTACATTTATAAGTTTTATACTTACAATTTCTAAACGTATGATCACTTAAACCGCCTGTAAAACATTTTTCTTGACCTACTCCTTTACTGTTTTCTGAAAAGTCTGTTGGTGTCTTCTTATTTGTTGTTTGCCCATCTTCTGATGATCATACTTTTGTTTTTACATTCTTTGATTCGTTCCATTTTTTTTAATTTGTGTACTTCCACTCAAACATTTGGTTGAATAGTTACTTCTTTCGTCATTGCTACTTTTAATTGAAACATTTCTACTGATTCTGACTCAGTTTCCACTCGTACATAATGGCTTTTTTGATTTATTTCTACACATTTTAGCTAGGTGTCCTAATTCATTACAAACTTACATTTATAAGTTTTATACTTACAATTTCTAAACGTATGATCACTTGAACCGCCTGTAAAACATTTTTCTAGACCTGATCCTTTACTGTTTTCTGAAAAGTCTGTTGGTGTCTTCTTATTTGTTGTTTGCCCATCTTCTGATGATCATACTTTTGTTTTTACATCCTTTGATTCGTTCCATTTTTTTTTAATTTGTGTACTTCCACTCAAACATTTGGTTGAATAGTTACTTCTTTCGTCATTGCTACTTTTAATTGAAACATTTCTACTGATTCTGACTCAGTTTCCACTCGTACATAATGGCTTTTTTGATTTATTTCTACACATTTTAGCTAGGTGTCCTAATTCATTACAAACTTACATTTATAAGTTTTATACTTACAATTTCTAAACGTATGATCACTTGAACCGCCTGTAAAACATTTTTCTTGACCTGATCCTTTACTGTTTTCTGAAAAGTCTGTTGGTGTCTTCTTATTTGTTGTTTGCCCATCTTCTGATGATCATACTTTTGTTTTTACATCCTTTGATTCGTTTCATTTTTTTTTAATTTGTGTACTTCCACTCAAACATTTGGTTGAATAGTTACTTCTTTCGTCACTGCTACTTTTAATTGAAACATTTCTACTGATTCTGACTCAGTTTCCACTCGTACATAATGGCTTTTTTGATTTATTTCTACACATTTTAGCTAGGTGTCCTAATTCATTACAAACTTACATTTATATGTTTTATACTTACTATTACTAAACGTATGATTACTTAAACCGCCCGTAAAACATTTTTCTTGACCTGATCCTTTACTGTTTTCTGAAAAGTCTGTTGGTGTCTTCTTATTTGTTGTTTGCCCATCTTCTGATGATCATACTTTTGTTTTTACATTCTTTGATTCGTTCCATTTTTTTTAATTTGTGTACTTCCACTCAAACATTTGGTTGAATAGTTACTTCTTTCGTCATTGCTACTTTTAATTGAAACATTTCTACTGATTCTGACTCAGTTTCCACTCGTACATAATGGCTTTTTTGATTTATTTCTACACATTTTAGCTAGGTGTCCTAATTCATTACAAACTTACATTTATAAGTTTTATACTTACAATTTCTAAACGTATGATCACTTGAACCGCCTGTAAAACATTTTTCTTGACCTGATCCTTTACTGTTTTCTGAAAAGTCTGTTGGTGTCTTCTTATTTGTTGTTTGCCCATCTTCTGATGATCATACTTTTGTTTTTACATCCTTTGATTCGTTTCATTTTTTTTTAATTTGTGTACTTCCACTCAAACATTTGGTTGAATAGTTACTTCTTTCGTCACTGCTACTTTTAATTGAAACATTTCTACTGATTCTGACTCAGTTTCCACTCGTACATAATGGCTTTTTTGATTTATTTCTACACATTTTAGCTAGGTGTCCTAATTCATTACAAACTTACATTTATATGTTTTATACTTACTATTACTAAACGTATGATTACTTAAACCGCCCGTAAAACATTTTTCTTGACCTGATCCTTTACTGTTTTCTGAAAAGTCTGTTGGTGTCTTCTTATTTGTTGTTTGCCCATCTTCTGATGATCATACTTTTGTTTTTACATTCTTTGATTCGTTCCATTTTTTTTAATTTGTGTACTTCCACTCAAACATTTGGTTGAATAGTTACTTCTTTCGTCATTGCTACTTTTAATTGAAACATTTCTACTGATTCTGACTCAGTTTCCACTCGTACATAATGGCTTTTTTGATTTATTTCTACACATTTTAGCTAGGTGTCCTAATTCATTACAAACTTACATTTATATGTTTTATACATACAATTTCTAAACGTATGATCACTTAAACCGCCTGTAAAACATTTTTCTTGACCTACTCCTTTACTGTTTTCTGAAAAGTCTGTTGGTGTCTTCTTATTTGTTGTTTGCCCATCTTCTGATGATCATACTTTTGTTTTTACATTCTTTGATTCGTTCCATTTTTTTTAATTTGTGTACTTCCACTCAAACATTTGGTTGAATAGTTACTTCTTTCGTCATTGCTACTTTTAATTGAAACATTTCTACTGATTCTGACTCAGTTTCCACTCGTACATAATGGCTTTTTTGATTTATTTCTACACATTTTAGCTAGGTGTCCTAATTCATTACAAACTTACATTTATAAGTTTTATACTTACAATTTCTAAACGTATGATCACTTAAACCGCCTGTAAAACATTTTTCTTGACCTGATCCTTTACTGTTTTCTGAAAAGTCTGTTGGTGTCTTCTTATTTGTTGTTTGCCCATCTTCTGATGATCATACTTTTGTTTTTACATCCTTTGATTCGTTCCATTTTTTTTTAATTTGTGTACTTCCACTCAAACATTTGGTTGAATAGTTACTTCTTTCGTCATTGCTACTTTTAATTGAAACATTTCTACTGATTCTGACTCAGTTTCCACTCGTACATAATGGCTTTTTTGATTTATTTCTACACATTTTAGCTAGGTGTCCTAATTCATTACAAACTTACATTTATAAGTTTTATACTTACAATTTCTAAACGTATGATCACTTGAACCGCCTGTAAAACATTTTTCTTGACCTGATCCTTTACTGTTTTCTGAAAAGTCTGTTGGTGTCTTCTTATTTGTTGTTTGCCCATCTTCTGATGATCATACTTTTGTTTTTACATCCTTTGATTCGTTCCATTTTTTTTTAATTTGTGTACTTCCACTCAAACATTTGGTTGAATAGTTACTTCTTTCGTCACTGCTACTTTTAATTGAAACATTTCTACTGATTCTGACTCAGTTTCCACTCGTACATAATGGCTTTTTTGATTTATTTCTACACATTTTAGCTAGGTGTCCTAATTCATTACAAACTTACATTTATATGTTTTATACTTACTATTACTAAACGTATGATTACTTAAACCGCCCGTAAAACATTTTTCTTGACCTGATCCTTTACTGTTTTCTGAAAAGTCTGTTGGTTTCTTCTTATTTGTTGTTTGCCCATCTTCTGATGATCATACTTTTGTTTTTACATTCTTTGATTCGTTCCATTTTTTTTAATTTGTGTACTTCCACTCAAACATTTGGTTGAATAGTTACTTCTTTCGTCATTGCTACTTTTAATTGAAACATTTCTACTGATTCTAACTCAGTTTCCACTCGTACATAATGGCTTTTTTGATTTATTTCTACACATTTTAGCTAGGTGTCCTAATTCATTACAAACTTATATTTATATGTTTTATACTTACTATTACTAAACGTATGATTACTTAAACCGCCTGTAAAACATTTTTCATGACCTGATCCTTTACTGTTTTCTGAAAAGTCTGTTGGTGTCTTCTTATTTGTTGTTTGCCCATCTTCTGATGATCATACTTTTGTTTTTACATTCTTTGATTCGTTCCATTTTTTTTAATTTGTGTACTTCCACTCAAACATTTGGTTGAATAGTTACTTCTTTCGTCATTGCTACTTTTAATTGAAACATTTCTACTGATTCTGACTCAGTTTCCACTCGTACATAATGGCTTTTTTGATTTATTTCTACACATTTTAGCTAGGTGTCCTAATTCATTACAAACTTACATTTATAAGTTTTATACTTACAATTTCTAAACGTATGATCACTTGAACCGCCTGTAAAACATTTTTCTAGACCTGATCCTTTACTGTTTTCTGAAAAGTCTGTTGGTGTCTTCTTATTTGTTGTTTGCCCATCTTCTGATGATCATACTTTTGTTTTTACATCCTTTGATTCGTTCCATTTTTTTTTAATTTGTGTACTTCCACTCAAACATTTGGTTGAATAGTTACTTCTTTCGTCATTGCTACTTTTAATTGAAACATTTCTACTGATTCTGACTCAGTTTCCACTCGTACATAATGGCTTTTTTGATTTATTTCTACACATTTTAGCTAGGTGTCCTAATTCATTACAAACTTACATTTATAAGTTTTATACTTACAATTTCTAAACGTATGATCACTTGAACCGCCTGTAAAACATTTTTCTTGACCTGATCCTTTACTGTTTTCTGAAAAGTCTGTTGGTGTCTTCTTATTTGTTGTTTGCCCATCTTCTGATGATCATACTTTTGTTTTTACATCCTTTGATTCGTTCCATTTTTTTTTAATTTGTGTACTTCCACTCAAACATTTGGTTGAATAGTTACTTCTTTCGTCACTGCTACTTTTAATTGAAACATTTCTACTGATTCTGACTCAGTTTCCACTCGTACATAATGGCTTTTTTGATTTATTTCTACACATTTTAGCTAGGTGTCCTAATTCATTACAAACTTACATTTATATGTTTTATACTTACTATTACTAAACGTATGATTACTTAAACCGCCCGTAAAACATTTTTCTTGACCTGATCCTTTACTGTTTTCTGAAAAGTCTGTTGGTGTCTTCTTATTTGTTGTTTGCCCATCTTCTGATGATCATACTTTTGTTTTTACATTCTTTGATTCGTTCCATTTTTTTTAATTTGTGTACTTCCACTCAAACATTTGGTTGAATAGTTACTTCTTTCGTCATTGCTACTTTTAATTGAAACATTTCTACTGATTCTGACTCAGTTTCCACTCGTACATAATGGCTTTTTTGATTTATTTCTACACATTTTAGCTAGGTGTCCTAATTCATTACAGACTTACATTTATAAGTTTTATACTTACATTTACTAAACGTATGATTACTTAAACCGCATGTTAAACATTTTTCTTGACCTGATCCTTTACTGTTTTCTGAAAAGTCTGTTGGTTTCTTCTTATTTGTTGTTTGCCCATCTTCTGATGCTCATACTTTTGTTTTTACATCCTTTGATTCGTTCCATTTTTTTTAATTTGCGTGCTTCCACTGAAACATTTGGTAGAATAGTTACTTCTTTCGTCATTGCTACTTTTAATTGAAACATTTCTACTGATTCTGACTCAGTTTCCACTCGTACATAATGGCTTTTTTGATTTATTTCTACACATTTTAGCTAGGTGTCCTAATTCATTACAAACTTACATTTATAAGTTTTATACTTACAATTTCTAAACGTATGATCACTTAAACCGCCTGTAAAACATTTTTCTTGACCTACTCCTTTACTGTTTTCTGAAAAGTCTGTTGGTGTCTTCTTATTTGTTGTTTGCCCATCTTCTGATGATCATACTTTTGTTTTTACATTCTTTGATTCGTTCCATTTTTTTTTAATTTGTGTACTTCCACTCAAACATTTGGTTGAATAGTTACTTCTTTCGTCATTGCTACTTTTAATTGAAACATTTCTACTGATTCTGACTCAGTTTCCACTCGTACATAATGGCTTTTTTGATTTATTTCTACACATTTTAGCTAGGTGTCCTAATTCATTACAAACTTACATTTATATGTTTTATACTTACAATTTCTAAACGTATGATTACTTGAACCGCCTGTAAAACATTTTTCTTGACCTACTCCTTTACTGTTTTCTGAAAAGTCTGTTGGTGTCTTCTTATTTGTTGTTTGCCCATCTTCTGATGATCATACTTTTGTTTTTACATCCTTTGATTCGTTCCATTTTTTTTAATTTGTGTACTTCCACTCAAACATTTGGTTGAATAGTTACTTCTTTCGTCATTGCTACTTTTAATTGAAACATTTCTACTGATTCTGACTCAGTTTCCACTCGTACATAATGGCTTTTTTGATTTATTTCTACACATTTTAGCTAGGTGTCCTAATTCATTACAAACTTACATTTATAAGTTTTATACTTACAATTTTTAAACGTATGATCACTTGAACCGCCTGTAAAACATTTTTCTTGACCTGATCCTTTACTGTTTTCTGAAAAGTCTGTTGGTGTCTTCTTATTTGTTGTTTGCCCATCTTCTGATGATCATATTTTTGTTTTTCCATCCTTTGATTCGTTCCATTTTTTTTTAATTTGTGTACTTCCACTCAAACATTTGGTTGAATAGTTACTTCTTTCGTCATTGCTACTTTTAATTGAAACATTTCTACTGATTCTGACTCAGTTTCCACTCGTACATAATGGCTTTTTTGATTTATTTCTACACATTTTAGCTAGGTGTCCTAATTCATTACAAACTTACATTTATATGTTTTATACTTACTATTACTAAACGTATGATTACTTAAACCGCCCGTAAAACATTTTTCTTGACCTGATCCTTTACTGTTTTCTGAAAAGTCTGTTGGTGTCTTCTTATTTGTTGTTTGCCCATCTTCTGATGATCATACTTTTGTTTTTACATTCTTTGATTCGTTCCATTTTTTTTTAATTTGTGTACTTCCACTCAAACATTTGGTTGAATAGTTACTTCTTTCTCATTGCTACTTTTAATTGAAACATTTCTACTGATTCTGACTCAGTTTCCACTCGTACATAATGGCTTTTTTGATTTATTTCTACACATTTTAGCTAGGTGTCCTAATTCATTACAAACTTACATTTATATGTTTTATACATACAATTTCTAAACGTATGATCACTTAAACCGCCTGTAAAACATTTTTCTTGACCTACTCCTTTACTGTTTTCTGAAAAGTCTGTTGGTGTCTTCTTATTTGTTGTTTGCCCATCTTCTGATGATCATACTTTTGTTTTTACATCCTTTGATTCGTTCCATTTTTTTTTAATTTGTGTACTTCCACTCAAACATTTGGTTGAATAGTTACTTCTTTCGTCACTGCTACTTTTAATTGAAACATTTCTACTGATTCTGACTCAGTTTCCACTCGTACATAATGGCTTTTTTGATTTATTTCTACACATTTTAGCTAGGTGTCCTAATTCATTACAAACTTACATTTATATGTTTTATACTTACAATTTCTAAACTTATGATCACTTGAACCGCCTGTAAAACATTTTTCTTGACCTGATCCTTTACTGTTTTCTGAAAAGTCTGTTGGTGTCTTCTTATTTGTTGTTTGCCCATCTTCTGATGATCATACTTTTGTTTTTACATCCTTTGATTCGTTCCATTTTTTTTTAATTTGTGTACTTCCACTCAAACATTTGGTTGAATAGTTACTTCTTTCGTCATTGCTACTTTTAATTGAAACATTTCTACTGATTCTGACTCAGTTTCCACTCGTACATAATGGCTTTTTTGATTTATTTCTACACATTTTAGCTAGGTGTCCTAATTCATTACAAACTTACATTTATATGTTTTATACTTACAATTTCTAAACGTATGATTACTTGAACCGCCTGTAAAACATTTTTCTTGACCTACTCCTTTACTGTTTTCTGAAAAGTCTGTTGGTGTCTTCTTATTTGTTGTTTGCCCATCTTCTGATGATCATACTTTTGTTTTTACATTCTTTGATTCGTTCCATTTTTTTTAATTTGTGTACTTCCACTCAAACATTTGGTTGAATAGTTACTTCTTTCGTCATTGCTACTTTTAATTGAAACATTTCTACTGATTCTGACTCAGTTTCCACTCGTACATAATGGCTTTTTTGATTTATTTCTACACATTTTAGCTAGGTGTCCTAATTCATTACAAACTTACATTTATAAGTTTTATACTTACAATTTCTAAACGTATGATCACTTGAACCGCCTGTAAAACATTTTTCTTGACCTGATCCTTTACTGTTTTCTGAAAAGTCTGTTGGTGTCTTCTTATTTGTTGTTTGCCCATCTTCTGATGATCATACTTTTGTTTTTACATCCTTTGATTCGTTCCATTTTTTTTTAATTTGTGTACTTCCACTCAAACATTTGGTTGAATAGTTACTTCTTTCGTCACTGCTACTTTTAATTGAAACATTTCTACCGATTCTGACTCAGTTTCCACTCGTACATAATGGCTTTTTTGATTTATTTCTACACATTTTAGCTAGGTGTCCTAATTCATTACAAACTTACATTTATATGTTTTATACTTACTATTACTAAACGTATGATTACTTAAACCGCCCGTAAAACATTTTTCTTGACCTGATCCTTTACTGTTTTCTGAAAAGTCTGTTGGTGTCTTCTTATTTGTTGTTTGCCCATCTTCTGATGATCATACTTTTGTTTTTACATTCTTTGATTCGTTCCATTTTTTTTAATTTGTGTACTTCCACTCAAACATTTGGTTGAATAGTTACTTCTTTCGTCATTGCTACTTTTAATTGAAACATTTCTACTGATTCTGACTCAGTTTCCACTCGTACATAATGGCTTTTTTGATTTATTTCTACACATTTTAGCTAGGTGTCCTAATTCATTACAGACTTACATTTATAAGTTTTATACTTACATTTACTAAACGTATGATTACTTAAACCGCATGTTAAACATTTTTCTTGACCTGATCCTTTACTGTTTTCTGAAAAGTCTGTTGGTTTCTTCTTATTTGTTGTTTGCCCATCTTCTGATGCTCATACTTTTGTTTTTACATCCTTTGATTCGTTCCATTTTTTTTAATTTGCGTGCTTCCACTGAAACATTTGGTAGAATAGTTACTTCTTTCGTCATTGCTACTTTTAATTGAAACATTTCTACTGATTCTGACTCAGTTTCCACTCGTACATAATGGCTTTTTTGATTTATTTCTACACATTTTAGCTAGGTGTCCTAATTCATTACAAACTTACATTTATAAGTTTTATACTTACAATTTCTAAACGTATGATCACTTAAACCGCCTGTAAAACATTTTTCTTGACCTACTCCTTTACTGTTTTCTGAAAAGTCTGTTGGTGTCTTCTTATTTGTTGTTTGCCCATCTTCTGATGATCATTCTTTTGTTTTTACATTCTTTGATTCGTTCCATTTTTTTTTAATTTGTGTACTTCCACTCAAACATTTGGTTGAATAGTTACTTCTTTCGTCATTGCTACTTTTAATTGAAACATTTCTACTGATTCTGACTCAGTTTCCACTCGTACATAATGGCTTTTTTGATTTATTTCTACACATTTTAGCTAGGTGTCCTAATTCATTACAAACTTACATTTATATGTTTTATACTTACAATTTCTAAACGTATGATTACTTGAACCGCCTGTAAAACATTTTTCTTGACCTACTCCTTTACTGTTTTCTGAAAAGTCTGTTGGTGTCTTCTTATTTGTTGTTTGCCCATCTTCTGATGATCATACTTTTGTTTTTACATCCTTTGATTCGTTCCATTTTTTTTAATTTGTGTACTTCCACTCAAACATTTGGTTGAATAGTTACTTCTTTCGTCATTGCTACTTTTAATTGAAACATTTCTACTGATTCTGACTCAGTTTCCACTCGTACATAATGGCTTTTTTGATTTATTTCTACACATTTTAGCTAGGTGTCCTAATTCATTACAAACTTACATTTATAAGTTTTATACTTACAATTTCTAAACGTATGATCACTTGAACCGCCTGTAAAACATTTTTCTTGACCTGATCCTTTACTGTTTTCTGAAAAGTCTGTTGGTGTCTTCTTATTTGTTGTTTGCCCATCTTCTGATGATCATATTTTTGTTTTTACATCCTTTGATTCGTTCCATTTTTTTTTAATTTGTGTACTTCCACTCAAACATTTGGTTGAATAGTTACTTCTTTCGTCATTGCTACTTTTAATTGAAACATTTCTACTGATTCTGACTCAGTTTCCACTCGTACATAATGGCTTTTTTGATTTATTTCTACACATTTTAGCTAGGTGTCCTAATTCATTACAAACTTACATTTATATGTTTTATACATACAATTTCTAAACGTATGATCACTTAAACCGCCTGTAAAACATTTTTCTTGACCTACTCCTTTAATGTTTTCTGAAAAGTCTGTTGGTGTCTTCTTATTTGTTGTTTGCCCATCTTCTGATGATCATACTTTTGTTTTTACATCCTTTGATTCGTTCCAATTTTTTTTAATTTGTGTACTTCCACTCAAACATTTGGTTGAATAGTTACTTCTTTCGTCACTGCTACTTTTAATTGAAACATTTCTACTGATTCTGACTCAGTTTCCACTCGTACATAATGGCTTTTTTGATTTATTTCTACACATTTTAGCTAGGTGTCCTAATTCATTACAAACTTACATTTATATGTTTTATACTTACAATTTCTAAACTTATGATCACTTGAACCGCCTGTAAAACATTTTTCTTGACCTGATCCTTTACTGTTTTCTGAAAAGTCTGTTGGTGTCTTCTTATTTGTTGTTTGCCCATCTTCTGATGATCATACTTTTGTTTTTACATCCTTTGATTCGTTCCATTTTTTTTTAATTTGTGTACTTCCACTCAAACATTTGGTTGAATAGTTACTTCTTTCGTCATTGCTACTTTTAATTGAAACATTTCTACTGATTCTGACTCAGTTTCCACTCGTACATAATGGCTTTTTTGATTTATTTCTACACATTTTAGCTAGGTGTCCTAATTCATTACAGACTTACATTTATAAGTTTTATACTTACATTTACTAAACGTATGATTACTTAAACCGCATGTTAAACATTTTTCTTGACCTGATCCTTTACTGTTTTCTGAAAAGTCTGTTGGTTTCTTCTTATTTGTTGTTTGCCCATCTTCTGATGCTCATACTTTTGTTTTTACATCCTTTGATTCGTTCCATTTTTTTTAATTTGCGTGCTTCCACTGAAACATTTGGTAGAATAGTTACTTCTTTCGTCATTGCTACTTTTAATTGAAACATTTCTACTGATTCTGACTCAGTTTCCACTCGTACATAATGGCTTTTTTGATTTATTTCTACACATTTTAGCTAGGTGTCCTAATTCATTACAAACTTACATTTATAAGTTTTATACTTACAATTTCTAAACGTATGATCACTTAAACCGCCTGTAAAACATTTTTCTTGACCTACTCCTTTACTGTTTTCTGAAAAGTCTGTTGGTGTCTTCTTATTTGTTGTTTGCCCATCTTCTGATGATCATACTTTTGTTTTTACATTCTTTGATTCGTTCCATTTTTTTTTAATTTGTGTACTTCCACTCAAACATTTGGTTGAATAGTTACTTCTTTCGTCATTGCTACTTTTAATTGAAACATTTCTACTGATTCTGACTCAGTTTCCACTCGTACATAATGGCTTTTTTGATTTATTTCTACACATTTTAGCTAGGTGTCCTAATTCATTACAAACTTACATTTATATGTTTTATACTTACAATTTCTAAACGTATGATTACTTGAACCGCCTGTAAAACATTTTTCTTGACCTACTCCTTTACTGTTTTCTGAAAAGTCTGTTGGTGTCTTCTTATTTGTTGTTTGCCCATCTTCTGATGATCATACTTTTGTTTTTACATCCTTTGATTCGTTCCATTTTTTTTAATTTGTGTACTTCCACTCAAACATTTGGTTGAATAGTTACTTCTTTCGTCATTGCTACTTTTAATTGAAACATTTCTACTGATTCTGACTCAGTTTCCACTCGTACATAATGGCTTTTTTGATTTATTTCTACACATTTTAGCTAGGTGTCCTAATTCATTACAAACTTACATTTATAAGTTTTATACTTACAATTTCTAAACGTATGATCACTTGAACCGCCTGTAAAACATTTTTCTTGACCTGATCCTTTACTGTTTTCTGAAAAGTCTGTTGGTGTCTTCTTATTTGTTGTTTGCCCATCTTCTGATGATCTTATTTTTGTTTTTACATCCTTTGATTCGTTCCATTTTTTTTTAATTTGTGTACTTCCACTCAAACATTTGGTTGAATAGTTACTTCTTTCGTCACTGCTACTTTTAATTGAAACATTTCTACTGATTCTGACTCAGTTTCCACTCGTACATAATGGCTTTTTTGATTTATTTCTACACATTTTAGCTAGGTGTCCTAATTCATTACAAACTTACATTTATATGTTTTATACTTACTATTACTAAACGTATGATTACTTAAACCGCCCGTAAAACATTTTTCTTGACCTGATCCTTTACTGTTTTCTGAAAAGTCTGTTGGTGTCTTCTTATTTGTTGTTTGCCCATCTTCTGATGATCATACTTTTGTTTTTACATTCTTTGATTCGTTCCATTTTTTTTTTAATTTGTGTACTTCCACTCAAACATTTGGTTGAATAGTTACTTCTTTCTCATTGCTACTTTTAATTGAAACATTTCTACTGATTCTGACTCAGTTTCCACTCGTACATAATGGCTTTTTTGATTTATTTCTACACATTTTAGCTAGGTGTCCTAATTCATTACAAACTTACATTTATATGTTTTATACATACAATTTCTAAACGTATGATCACTTAAACCGCCTGTAAAACATTTTTCTTGACCTACTCCTTTACTGTTTTCTGAAAAGTCTGTTGGTGTCTTCTTATTTGTTGTTTGCCCATCTTCTGATGATCATACTTTTGTTTTTACATCCTTTGATTCGTTCCATTTTTTTTTAATTTGTGTACTTCCACTCAAACATTTGGTTGAATAGTTACTTCTTTCGTCACTGCTACTTTTAATTGAAACATTTCTACTGATTCTGACTCAGTTTCCACTCGTACATAATGGCTTTTTTGATTTATTTCTACACATTTTAGCTAGGTGTCCTAATTCATTACAAACTTACATTTATATGTTTTATACTTACTATTACTAAACGTATGATTACTTAAACCGCCCGTAAAACAATTTTCTTGACCTGATCCTTTACTGTTTTCTGAAAAGTCTGTTGGTGTCTTCTTATTTGTTGTTTGCCCATCTTCTGATGATCATACTTTTGTTTTTACATTCTTTGATTCGTTCCATTTTTTTTTAATTTGTGTACTTCCACTCAAACATTTGGTTGAATAGTTACTTCTTTCGTCATTGCTACTTTTAATTGAAACATTTCTACTGATTCTGACTCAGTTTCCACTCGTACATAATGGCTTTTTTGATTTATTTCTACACATTTTAGCTAGGTGTCCTAATTCATTACAAACTTACATTTATATGTTTTATACATACAATTTCTAAACGTATGATCACTTAAACCGCCTGTAAAACATTTTTCTTGACCTACTCCTTTAATGTTTTCTGAAAAGTCTGTTGGTGTCTTCTTATTTGTTGTTTGCCCATCTTCTGATGATCATACTTTTGTTTTTACATCCTTTGATTCGTTCCAATTTTTTTTAATTTGTGTACTTCCACTCAAACATTTGGTTGAATAGTTACTTCTTTCGTCACTGCTACTTTTAATTGAAACATTTCTACTGATTCTGACTCAGTTTCCACTCGTACATAATGGCTTTTTTGATTTATTTCTACACATTTTAGCTAGGTGTCCTAATTCATTACAAACTTACATTTATATGTTTTATACTTACAATTTCTAAACTTATGATCACTTGAACCGCCTGTAAAACATTTTTCTTGACCTGATCCTTTACTGTTTTCTGAAAAGTCTGTTGGTGTCTTCTTATTTGTTGTTTGCCCATCTTCTGATGATCATACTTTTGTTTTTACATCCTTTGATTCGTTCCATTTTTTTTTAATTTGTGTACTTCCACTCAAACATTTGGTTGAATAGTTACTTCTTTCGTCATTGCTACTTTTAATTGAAACATTTCTACTGATTCTGACTCAGTTTCCACTCGTACATAATGGCTTTTTTGATTTATTTCTACACATTTTAGCTAGGTGTCCTAATTCATTTCAAACTTACATTTATATGTTTTATACTTACAATTACTAAACGTATGATTACTTAAACCGCATGTTAAACATTTTTCTTGACCTGATCCTTTACTGTTTTCTGAAAAGTCTGTTGGTTTCTTCTTATTTGTTGTTTGCCCATCTTCTGATGCTCATACTTTTGTTTTTACATTCTTTGATTCGTTCCATTTTTTTTAATTTGTGTACTTCCACTCAAACATTTGGTTGAATAGTTACTTCTTTCGTCATTGCTACTTTTAATTGAAACATTTCTACTGATTCTGACTCAGTTTCCACTCGTACATAATGGCTTTTTTGATTTATTTCTACACATTTTAGCTAGGTGTCCTAATTCATTACAAACTTACATTTATAAGTTTTATACTTACAATTTCTAAACGTATGATCACTTAAACCGCCTGTAAAACATTTTTCTTGACCTGATCCTTTACTGTTTTCTGAAAAGTCTGTTGGTGTCTTCTTATTTGTTGTTTGCCCATCTTCTGATGATCATACTTTTGTTTTTACATCCTTTGATTCGTTCCATTTTTTTTTAATTTGTGTACTTCCACTCAAACATTTGGTTGAATAGTTACTTCTTTCGTCACTGCTACTTTTAATTGAAACATTTCTACTGATTCTGACTCAGTTTCCACTCATACATAATGGCTTTTTTGATTTATTTCTACACATTTTAGCTAGGTGTCCTAATTCATTACAAACTTACATTTATATGTTTTATACTTACTATTACTAAACGTATGATTACTTAAACCGCCCGTAAAACATTTTTCTTGACCTGATCCTTTACTGTTTTCTGAAAAGTCTGTTGGTGTCTTCTTATTTGTTGTTTGCCCATCTTCTGATGATCATACTTTTGTTTTTACATTCTTTGATTCGTTCCATTTTTTTTAATTTGTGTACTTCCACTCAAACATTTGGTTGAATAGTTACTTCTTTCGTCATTGCTACTTTTAATTGAAACATTTCTACTGATTCTGACTCAGTTTCCACTCGTACATAATGGCTTTTTTGATTTATTTCTACACATTTTAGCTAGGTGTCCTAATTCATTACAAACTTACATTTATAAGTTTTATACTTACAATTTCTAAACGTATGATCACTTGAACCGCCTGTAAAACATTTTTCTTGACCTGATCCTTTACTGTTTTCTGAAAAGTCTGTTGGTGTCTTCTAATTTGTTGTTTGCCCATCTTCTGATGATCATACTTTTGTTTTTACATCCTTTGATTCGTTCCATTTTTTTTTAATTTGTGTACTTCCACTCAAACATTTGGTTGAATAGTTACTTCTTTCGTCATTGCTACTTTTAATTGAAACATTTCTACTGATTCTGACTCAGTTTCCACTCGTACATAATGGCTTTTTTGATTTATTTCTACACATTTTAGCTAGGTGTCCTAATTCATTACAAACTTACATTTATATGTTTTATACTTACAATTTCTAAACGTATGATCACTTAAACCGCCTGTAAAACATTTTTCTTGACCTACTCCTTTACTGTTTTCTGAAAAGTCTGTTGGTGTCTTCTTATTTGTTGTTTGCCCATCTTCTGATGATCATACTTTTGTTTTTACATTCTTTGATTCGTTCCATTTTTTTTAATTTGTGTACTTCCACTCAAACATTTGGTTGAATAGTTACTTCTTTCGTCATTGCTACTTTTAATTGAAACATTTCTACTGATTCTGACTCAGTTTCCACTCGTACATAATGGCTTTTTTGATTTATTTCTACACATTTTAGCTAGGTGTCCTAATTCATTACAAACTTACATTTATAAGTTTTATACTTACAATTTCTAAACGTATGATCACTTGAACCGCCCGTAAAACATTTTTCTTGACCTGATCCTTTACTGTTTTCTGAAAAGTCTGTTGGTGTCTTCTTATTTGTTGTTTGCCCATCTTCTGATGATCATACTTTTGTTTTTACATCCTTTGATTCGTTCCATTTTTTTTTAATTTGTGTACTTCCACTCAAACATTTGGTTGAATAGTTACTTCTTTCGTCACTGCTACTTTTAATTGAAACATTTCTACTGATTCTGACTCAGTTTCCACTCGTACATAATGGCTTTTTTGATTTATTTCTACACATTTTAGCTAGGTGTCCTAATTCATTACAGACTTACATTTATAAGTTTTATACTTACATTTACTGAACGTATGATTACTTAAACCGCCTGTTAAACATTTTTCTTGACCTGATCCTTTACTGTTTTCTGAAAAGTCTGTTGGTTTCTTCTTATTTGTTGTTTGCCCATCTTCTGATGATCATACTTTTGTTTTTACATTCTTTGATTCGTTCCATTTTTTTTAATTTGTGTACTTCCACTCAAACATTTGGTTGAATAGTTACTTCTTTCGTCATTGCTACTTTTAATTGAAACATTTCTACTGATTCTAACTCAGTTTCCACTTGTACATAATGGCTTTTTTGATTTATTTCTACACATTTTAGCTAGGTGTCCTAATTCATTACAAACTTACATTTATAAGTTTTATACTTACAATTTCTAAACGTATGATCACTTAAACCACCTGTAAAACATTTTTCTTGACCTGATCCTTTACTGTTTTCTGAAAAGTCTGTTGGTTTCTTCTTATTTGTTGTTTGCCCATCTTCTGATGATCATACTTTTGTTTTTACATTTTTTGATTCGTTCCATTTTTTTTAATTTGTGTACTTCCACTCAAACATTTGGTTGAATAGTTACTTCTTTCGTCATTGCTACTTTTAATTGAAACATTTCTACTGATTCTGACTCAGTTTCCACTCGTACATAATGGCTTTTTTGATTTATTTCTACACATTTTAGCTAGGTGTCCTAATTCATTACAAACTTACATTTATAAGTTTTATACTTACAATTTCTAAACGTATGATCACTTGAACCGCCCGTAAAACATTTTTCTTGACCTGATCCTTTACTGTTTTCTGAAAAGTCTGTTGGTGTCTTCTTATTTGTTGTTTGCCCATCTTCTGATGATCATACTTTTGTTTTTACATCCTTTGATTCGTTCCATTTTTTTTTAATTTGTGTACTTCCACTCAAACATTTGGTTGAATAGTTACTTCTTTCGTCACTGCTACTTTTAATTGAAACATTTCTACTGATTCTGACTCAGTTTCCACTCGTACATAATGGCTTTTTTGATTTATTTCTACACATTTTAGCTAGGTGTCCTAATTCATTACAGACTTACATTTATAAGTTTTATACTTACATTTACTGAACGTATGATTACTTAAACCGCCTGTTAAACATTTTTCTTGACCTGATCCTTTACTGTTTTCTGAAAAGTCTGTTGGTTTCTTCTTATTTGTTGTTTGCCCATCTTCTGATGATCATACTTTTGTTTTTACATTCTTTGATTCGTTCCATTTTTTTTAATTTGTGTACTTCCACTCAAACATTTGGTTGAATAGTTACTTCTTTCGTCATTGCTACTTTTAATTGAAACATTTCTACTGATTCTAACTCAGTTTCCACTTGTACATAATGGCTTTTTTGATTTATTTCTACACATTTTAGCTAGGTGTCCTAATTCATTACAAACTTACATTTATAAGTTTTATACTTACAATTTCTAAACGTATGATCACTTAAACCACCTGTAAAACATTTTTCTTGACCTGATCCTTTACTGTTTTCTGAAAAGTATGTTGGTTTCTTCTTATTTGTTGTTTGCCCATCTTCTGATGATCATACTTTTGTTTTTACATTTTTTGATTCGTTCCATTTTTTTTAATTTGTGTACTTCCACTCAAACATTTGGTTGAATAGTTACTTCTTTCGTCATTGCTACTTTTAATTGAAACATTTCTACTGATTCTAACTCAGTTTCCACTCGTACATAATGGCTTTTTTGATTTATTTCTACACATTTTAGCTAGGTGTCCTAATTCATTACAAACTTACATTTATAAGTTTTATACTTACAATTTCTAAACGTATGATCACTTAAACCACCTGTAAAACATTTTTCATGACCTGATCCTTTACTGTTTTCTGAAAAGTCTGTTGGTGTCTTCTTATTTGTTGTTTGCCCATCTTCTGATGATCATACTTTTGTTTTTACATTCTTTGATTCGTTCCATTTTTTTTAATTTGTGTACTTCCACTCAAACATTTGGTTGAATAGTTACTTCTTTCGTCATTGCTACTTTTAATTGAAACATTTCTACTGATTCTGACTCAGTTTCCACTCGTACATAATGGCTTTTTTGATTTATTTCTACACATTTTAGCTAGGTGTCCTAATTCATTACAAACTTACATTTATAAGTTTTATACTTACAATTTCTAAACGTATGATCACTTGAACCGCCCGTAAAACATTTTTCTTGACCTGATCCTTTACTGTTTTCTGAAAAGTCTGTTGGTGTCTTCTTATTTGTTGTTTGCCCATCTTCTGATGATCATACTTTTGTTTTTACATTCTTTGATTCGTTCCATTTTTTTTAATTTGTGTACTTCCACTCAAACATTTGGTTGAATAGTTACTTCTTTCGTCATTGCTACTTTTAATTGAAACATTTCTACTGATTCTAACTCAGTTTCCACTCGTACATAATGGCTTTTTTGATTTATTTCTACACATTTTAGCTAGGTGTCCTAATTCATTACAGACTTACATTTATAAGTTTTATACTTACATTTACTAAACGTATGATTACTTAAACCGCATGTTAAACATTTTTCTTGACCTGATCCTTTACTGTTTTCTGAAAAGTCTGTTGGTTTCTTCTTATTTGTTGTTTGCCCATCTTCTGATGATCATACTTTTGTTTTTACATTCTTTGATTCGTTCCATTTTTTTTAATTTGTGTACTTCCACTCAAACATTTGGTTGAATAGTTACTTCTTTCGTCATTGCTACTTTTAATTGAAACATTTCTACTGATTCTAACTCAGTTTCCACTTGTACATAATGGCTTTTTTGATTTATTTCTACACATTTTAGCTAGGTGTCCTAATTCATTACAAACTTACATTTATAAGTTTTATACTTACAATTTCTAAACGTATGATCACTTAAACCACCTGTAAAACATTTTTCTTGACCTGATCCTTTACTGTTTTCTGAAAAGTATGTTGGTTTCTTCTTATTTGTTGTTTGCCCATCTTCTGATGATCATACTTTTGTTTTTACATTTTTTGATTCGTTCCATTTTTTTTAATTTGTGTACTTCCACTCAAACATTTGGTTGAATAGTTACTTCTTTCGTCATTGCTACTTTTAATTGAAACATTTCTACTGATTCTAACTCAGTTTCCACTCGTACATAATGGCTTTTTTGATTTATTTCTACACATTTTAGCTAGGTGTCCTAATTCATTACAAACTTACATTTATAAGTTTTATACTTACAATTTCTAAACGTATGATCACTTAAACCACCTGTAAAACATTTTTCATGACCTGATCCTTTACTGTTTTCTGAAAAGTCTGTTGGTGTCTTCTTATTTGTTGTTTGCCCATCTTCTGATGATCATACTTTTGTTTTTACATTCTTTGATTCGTTCCATTTTTTTTAATTTGTGTACTTCCACTCAAACATTTGGTTGAATAGTTACTTCTTTCGTCATTGCTACTTTTAATTGAAACATTTCTACTGATTCTGACTCAGTTTCCACTCGTACATAATGGCTTTTTTGATTTATTTCTACACATTTTAGCTAGGTGTCCTAATTCATTACAAACTTACATTTATAAGTTTTATACTTACAATTTCTAAACGTATGATCACTTGAACCGCCCGTAAAACATTTTTCTTGACCTGATCCTTTACTGTTTTCTGAAAAGTCTGTTGGTGTCTTCTTATTTGTTGTTTGCCCATCTTCTGATGATCATACTTTTGTTTTTACATTCTTTGATTCGTTCCATTTTTTTTAATTTGTGTACTTCCACTCAAACATTTGGTTGAATAGTTACTTCTTTCGTCATTGCTACTTTTAATTGAAACATTTCTACTGATTCTAACTCAGTTTCCACTCGTACATAATGGCTTTTTTGATTTATTTCTACACATTTTAGCTAGGTGTCCTAATTCATTACAAACTTATATTTATATGTTTTATACTTACTATTACTAAACGTATGATTACTTAAACCGCCTGTAAAACATTTTTCATGACCTGATCCTTTACTGTTTTCTGAAAAGTCTGTTGGTGTCTTCTTATTTGTTGTTTGCCCATCTTCTGATGATCATACTTTTGTTTTTACATCCTTTGATTCGTTCCATTTTTTTTAATTTGTGTACATCCACTCAAACATTTGGTTGAATAGTTACTTCTTTCGTCATTGCTACTTTTAATTGAAACATTTCTACTGATTCTGACACAGTTTCCACTCGTACATAATGGCTTTTTTGATTTATTTCTACACATTTTAGCTAGGTGTCCTAATTCATTACAGACTTACATTTATAAGTTTTATACTTACATTTACTAAACGTATGATTACTTAAACCGCATGTTAAACATTTTTCTTGACCTGATCCTTTACTGTTTTCTGAAAAGTATGTTGGTTTCTTCTTATTTGTTGTTTGCCCATCTTCTGATGATCATACTTTTGTTTTTACATTTTTTGATTCGTTCCATTTTTTTTAATTTGTGTACTTCCACTCAAACATTTGGTTGAATAGTTACTTCTTTCGTCATTGCTACTTTTAATTGAAACATTTCTACTGATTCTAACTCAGTTTCCACTCGTACATAATGGCTTTTTTGATTTATTTCTACACATTTTAGCTAGGTGTCCTAATTCATTACAAACTTATATTTATATGTTTTATACTTACTATTACTAAACGTATGATTACTTAAACCGCCTGTAAAACATTTTTCATGACCTGATCCTTTACTGTTTTCTGAAAAGTCTGTTGGTGTCTTCTTATTTGTTGTTTGCCCATCTTCTGATGATCATACTTTTGTTTTTACATTCTTTGATTCGTTCCATTTTTTTTAATTTGTGTACTTCCACTCAAACATTTGGTTGAATAGTTACTTCTTTCGTCATTGCTACTTTTAATTGAAACATTTCTACTGATTCTAACTCAGTTTCCACCTGTACATAATGGCTTTTTTGATTTATTTCTACACATTTTAGCTAGGTGTCCTAATTCATTACAAACTTACATTTATAAGTTTTATACTTACAATTTCTAAACGTATGATCACTTAAACCACCTGTAAAACATTTTTCTTGACCTGATCCTTTACTGTTTTCTGAAAAGTCTGTTGGTTTCTTCTTATTTGTTGTTTGCCCATCTTCTGATGATCATACTTTTGTTTTTACATTCTTTGATTCGTTCCATTTTTTTTAATTTGTGTACTTCCACTCAAACATTTGGTTGAATAGTTACTTCTTTCGTCATTGCTACTTTTAATTGAAACATTTCTACTGATTCTAACTCAGTTTCCACTCGTACATAATGGCTTTTTTGATTTATTTCTACACATTTTAGCTAGGTGTCCTAATTCATTACAAACTTATATTTATATGTTTTATACTTACTATTACTAAACGTATGATTACTTAAACCGCCTGTAAAACATTTTTCATGACCTGATCCTTTACTGTTTTCTGAAAAGTCTGTTGGTGTCTTCTTATTTGTTGTTTGCCCATCTTCTGATGATCATACTTTTGTTTTTACATCCTTTGATTCGTTCCATTTTTTTTAATTTGTGTACATCCACTCAAACATTTGGTTGAATAGTTACTTCTTTCGTCATTGCTACTTTTAATTGAAACATTTCCACTGATTCTAACTCAGTTTCCACTTGTACATAATGGCTTTTTTGATTTATTTCTACACATTTTAGCTAGGTGTCCTAATTCATTACAAACTTACATTTATAAGTTTTATACTTACAATTTCTAAACGTATGATCACTTAAACCACCTGTAAAACATTTTTCTTGACCTGATCCTTTACTGTTTTCTGAAAAGTCTGTTGGTTTCTTCTTATTTGTTGTTTGCCCATCTTCTGATGATCATACTTTTGTTTTTACATTTTTTGATTCGTTCCATTTTTTTTAATTTGTGTACTTCCACTCAAACATTTGGTTGAATAGTTACTTCTTTCGTCATTGCTACTTTTAATTGAAACATTTCTACTGATTCTAACTCAGTTTCCACTCGTACATAATGGCTTTTTTGATTTATTTCTACACATTTTAGCTAGGTGTCCTAATTCATTACAAACTTATATTTATATGTTTTATACTTACTATTACTAAACGTATGATTACTTAAACCGCCTGTAAAACATTTTTCATGACCTGATCCTTTACTGTTTTCTGAAAAGTCTGTTGGTGTCTTCTTATTTGTTGTTTGCCCATCTTCTGATGATCATACTTTTGTTTTTACATTCTTTGATTCGTTCCATTTTTTTTTAATTTGTGTACTTCCACTCAAACATTTGGTTGAATAGTTACTTCTTTCGTCATTGCTACTTTTAATTGAAACATTTCTACTGATTCTAACTCAGTTTCCACCTGTACATAATGGCTTTTTTGATTTATTTCTACACATTTTAGCTAGGTGTCCTAATTCATTACAAACTTACATTTATAAGTTTTATACTTACAATTTCTAAACGTATGATCACTTAAACCACCTGTAAAACATTTTTCTTGACCTGATCCTTTACTGTTTTCTGAAAAGTCTGTTGGTTTCTTCTTATTTGTTGTTTGCCCATCTTCTGATGATCATACTTTTGTTTTTACATTTTTTGATTCGTTCCATTTTTTTTAATTTGTGTACTTCCACTCAAACATTTGGTTGAATAGTTACTTCTTTCGTCATTGCTACTTTTAATTGAAACATTTCTACTGATTCTAACTTAGTTTCCACTCGTACATAATGGCTTTTTTGATTTATTTCTACACATTTTAGCTAGGTGTCCTAATTCATTACAAACTTATATTTATATGTTTTATACTTACTATTACTAAACGTATGATTACTTAAACCGCCTGTAAAACATTTTTCATGACCTGATCCTTTACTGTTTTCTGAAAAGTCTGTTGGTGTCTTCTTATTTGTTGTTTGCCCATCTTCTGATAATCATACTTTTGTTTTTACATTCTTTGATTCGTTCCATTTTTTTTAATTTGTGTACTTCCACTCAAACATTTGGTTGAATAGTTACTTCTTTCGTCATTGCTACTTTTAATTGAAACATTTCTACTGATTCTAACTCAGTTTCCACTCGTACATAATGGCTTTTTTGATTTATTTCTACACATTTTAGCTAGGTGTCCTAATTCATTACAAACTTATATTTATATGTTTTATACTTACTATTACTAAACGTATGATTACTTAAACCGCCTGTAAAACATTTTTCATGACCTGATCCTTTACTGTTTTCTGAAAAGTCTGTTGGTGTCTTCTTATTTGTTGTTTGCCCATCTTTTGATGATCATACTTTTGTTTTTACATCCTTTGATTCGTTCCATTTTTTTTAATTTGTGTACATCCACTCAAACATTTGGTTGAATAGTTACTTCTTTCGTCATTGCTACTTTTAATTGAAACATTTCTACTGATTCTGACACAGTTTCCACTCGTACATAATGGCTTTTTTGATTTATTTCTACACATTTTAGCTAGGTGTCCTAATTCATTACAGACTTACATTTATAAGTTTTATACTTACATTTACTAAACGTATGATTACTTAAACCGCATGTTAAACATTTTTCTTGACCTGATCCTTTACTGTTTTCTGAAAAGTCTGTTGGTTTCTTCTTATTTGTTGTTTGCCCATCTTCTGATGCTCATACTTTTGTTTTTACATCCTTTGATTCGTTCCATTTTTTTTTAATTTGCGTACTTCCACTGAAACATTTGGTAGAATAGTTACTTCTTTCGTCATTGCTACTTTTAATTGAAACATTTCCACTGATTCTGACTCAGTTTCCACTCGTACATAATGGCTTTTTTGATTTATTACTACACATTTTAGCTAGGTGTCCTAATTCATTACAAACTTACATTTATAAGTTTTATACTTACAATTTCTAAACGTATGATCACTTAAACCGCCTGTAAAACATTTTTCTTGACCTGATCCTTTACTGTTTTCTGAAAAGTCTGTTGGTGTCTTCTTATTTGTTGTTTGCCCATCTTCTGATGATCATACTTTTGTTTTTACATCCTTTGATTCGTTCCATTTTTTTTAATTTGTGTACATCCACTCAAACATTTGGTTGAATAGTTACTTCTTTCGTCATTGCTACTTTTAATTGAAACATTTCTACTGATTCTGACACAGTTTCCACTCGTACATAATGGCTTTTTTGATTTATTTCTACACATTTTAGCTAGGTGTCCTAATTCATTACAGACTTACATTTATAAGTTTTATACTTACATTTACTAAACGTATGATTACTTAAACCGCATGTTAAACATTTTTCTTGACCTGATCCTTTACTGTTTTCTGAAAAGTCTGTTGGTTTCTTCTTATTTGTTGTTTGCCCATCTTCTGATGCTCATACTTTTGTTTTTACATCCTTTGATTCGTTCCATTTTTTTTTAATTTGCGTACTTCCACTGAAACATTTGGTAGAATAGTTACTTCTTTCGTCATTGCTACTTTTAATTGAAACATTTCCACTGATTCTAACTCAGTTTCCACTTGTACATAATGGCTTTTTTGATTTATTTCTACACATTTTAGCTAGGTGTCCTAATTCATTACAAACTTACATTTATAAGTTTTATACTTACAATTTCTAAACGTATGATCACTTAAACCACCTGTAAAACATTTTTCTTGACCTGATCCTTTACTGTTTTCTGAAAAGTCTGTTGGTTTCTTCTTATTTGTTGTTTGCCCATCTTCTGATGATCATACTTTTGTTTTTACATTTTTTGATTCGTTCCATTTTTTTTAATTTGTGTACTTCCACTCAAACATTTGGTTGAATAGTTACTTCTTTCGTCATTGCTACTTTTAATTGAAACATTTCTACTGATTCTAACTCAGTTTCCACTCGTACATAATGGCTTTTTTGATTTATTTCTACACATTTTAGCTAGGTGTCCTAATTCATTACAAACTTATATTTATATGTTTTATACTTACTATTACTAAACGTATGATTACTTAAACCGCCTGTAAAACATTTTTCATGACCTGATCCTTTACTGTTTTCTGAAAAGTCTGTTGGTGTCTTCTTATTTGTTGTTTGCCCATCTTCTGATGATCATACTTTTGTTTTTACATTCTTTGATTCGTTCCATTTTTTTTAATTTGTGTACTTCCACTCAAACATTTGGTTGAATAGTTACTTCTTTCGTCATTGCTACTTTTAATTGAAACATTTCTACTGATTCTAACTCAGTTTCCACCTGTACATAATGGCTTTTTTGATTTATTTCTACACATTTTAGCTAGGTGTCCTAATTCATTACAAACTTACATTTATAAGTTTTATACTTACAATTTCTAAACGTATGATCACTTAAACCACCTGTAAAACATTTTTCTTGACCTGATCCTTTACTGTTTTCTGAAAAGTCTGTTGGTTTCTTCTTATTTGTTGTTTGCCCATCTTCTGATGATCATACTTTTGTTTTTACATTCTTTGATTCGTTCCATTTTTTTTAATTTGTGTACTTCCACTCAAACATTTGGTTGAATAGTTACTTCTTTCGTCATTGCTACTTTTAATTGAAACATTTCTACTGATTCTAACTCAGTTTCCACTCGTACATAATGGCTTTTTTGATTTATTTCTACACATTTTAGCTAGGTGTCCTAATTCATTACAAACTTATATTTATATGTTTTATACTTACTATTACTAAACGTATGATTACTTAAACCGCCTGTAAAACATTTTTCATGACCTGATCCTTTACTGTTTTCTGAAAAGTCTGTTGGTGTCTTCTTATTTGTTGTTTGCCCATCTTCTGATGATCATACTTTTGTTTTTACATCCTTTGATTCGTTCCATTTTTTTTAATTTGTGTACATCCACTCAAACATTTGGTTGAATAGTTACTTCTTTCGTCATTGCTACTTTTAATTGAAACATTTCTACTGATTCTGACACAGTTTCCACTCGTACATAATGGCTTTTTTGATTTATTTCTACACATTTTAGCTAGGTGTCCTAATTCATTACAGACTTACATTTATAAGTTTTATACTTACATTTACTAAACGTATGATTACTTAAACCGCATGTTAAACATTTTTCTTGACCTGATCCTTTACTGTTTTCTGAAAAGTCTGTTGGTTTCTTCTTATTTGTTGTTTGCCCATCTTCTGATGCTCATACTTTTGTTTTTACATCCTTTGATTCGTTCCATTTTTTTTTAATTTGCGTACTTCCACTGAAACATTTGGTAGAATAGTTACTTCTTTCGTCATTGCTACTTTTAATTGAAACATTTCCACTGATTCTAACTCAGTTTCCACTTGTACATAATGGCTTTTTTGATTTATTTCTACACATTTTAGCTAGGTGTCCTAATTCATTACAAACTTACATTTATAAGTTTTATACTTACAATTTCTAAACGTATGATCACTTAAACCACCTGTAAAACATTTTTCTTGACCTGATCCTTTACTGTTTTCTGAAAAGTCTGTTGGTTTCTTCTTATTTGTTGTTTGCCCATCTTCTGATGATCATACTTTTGTTTTTACATTTTTTGATTCGTTCCATTTTTTTTAATTTGTGTACTTCCACTCAAACATTTGGTTGAATAGTTACTTCTTTCGTCATTGCTACTTTTAATTGAAACATTTCTACTGATTCTAACTCAGTTTCCACTCGTACATAATGGCTTTTTTGATTTATTTCTACACATTTTAGCTAGGTGTCCTAATTCATTACAAACTTATATTTATATGTTTTATACTTACTATTACTAAACGTATGATTACTTAAACCGCCTGTAAAACATTTTTCATGACCTGATCCTTTACTGTTTTCTGAAAAGTCTGTTGGTGTCTTCTTATTTGTTGTTTGCCCATCTTCTGATGATCATACTTTTGTTTTTACATTCTTTGATTCGTTCCATTTTTTTTAATTTGTGTACTTCCACTCAAACATTTGGTTGAATAGTTACTTCTTTCGTCATTGCTACTTTTAATTGAAACATTTCTACTGATTCTAACTCAGTTTCCACCTGTACATAATGGCTTTTTTGATTTATTTCTACACATTTTAGCTAGGTGTCCTAATTCATTACAAACTTACATTTATAAGTTTTATACTTACAATTTCTAAACGTATGATCACTTAAACCACCTGTAAAACATTTTTCTTGACCTGATCCTTTACTGTTTTCTGAAAAGTCTGTTGGTTTCTTCTTATTTGTTGTTTGCCCATCTTCTGATGATCATACTTTTGTTTTTACATTCTTTGATTCGTTCCATTTTTTTTAATTTGTGTACTTCCACTCAAACATTTGGTTGAATAGTTACTTCTTTCGTCATTGCTACTTTTAATTGAAACATTTCTACTGATTCTAACTCAGTTTCCACTCGTACATAATGGCTTTTTTGATTTATTTCTACACATTTTAGCTAGGTGTCCTAATTCATTACAAACTTATATTTATATGTTTTATACTTACTATTACTAAACGTATGATTACTTAAACCGCCTGTAAAACATTTTTCATGACCTGATCCTTTACTGTTTTCTGAAAAGTCTGTTGGTGTCTTCTTATTTGTTGTTTGCCCATCTTCTGATGATCATACTTTTGTTTTTACATCCTTTGATTCGTTCCATTTTTTTTAATTTGTGTACATCCACTCAAACATTTGGTTGAATAGTTACTTCTTTCGTCATTGCTACTTTTAATTGAAACATTTCTACTGATTCTGACACAGTTTCCACTCGTACATAATGGCTTTTTTGATTTATTTCTACACATTTTTGTTAGGTGTCCTAATTCATTACAGACTTACATTTATAAGTTTTATACTTACATTTACTAAACGTATGATTACTTAAACCGCATGTTAAACATTTTTCTTGACCTGATCCTTTACTGTTTTCTGAAAAGTCTGTTGGTTTCTTCTTATTTGTTGTTTGCCCATCTTCTGATGCTCATACTTTTGTTTTTACATCCTTTGATTCGTTCCATTTTTTTTTAATTTGCGTACTTCCACTGAAACATTTGGTAGAATAGTTACTTCTTTCGTCATTGCTACTTTTAATTGAAACATTTCCACTGATTCTGACTCAGTTTCCACTCGTACATAATGGCTTTTTTGATTTATTACTACACATTTTAGCTAGGTGTCCTAATTCATTACAAACTTACATTTATAAGTTTTATACTTACAATTTCTAAACGTATGATCACTTAAACCGCCTGTAAAACATTTTTCTTGACCTGATCCTTTACTGTTTTCTGAAAAGTCTGTTGGTGTCTTCTTATTTGTTGTTTGCCCATCTTCTGATGATCATACTTTTGTTTTTACATCCTTTGATTCGTTCCATTTTTTTTAATTTGTGTACATCCACTCAAACATTTGGTTGAATAGTTACTTCTTTCGTCATTGCTACTTTTAATTGAAACATTTCTACTGATTCTGACTCAGTTTCCACTCGTACATAATGGCTTTTTTGATTTATTTCTACACATTTTAGCTAGGTGTCCTAATTCATTACAGACTTACATTTATAAGTTTTATACTTACATTTACTAAACGTATGATTACTTAAACCGCATGTTAAACATTTTTCTTGACCTGATCCTTTACTGTTTTCTGAAAAGTCTGTTGGTTTCTTCTTATTTGTTGTTTGCCCATCTTCTGATGCTCATACTTTTGTTTTTACATCCTTTGATTCGTTCCATTTTTTTTTAATTTGCGTACTTCCACTGAAACATTTGGTAGAATAGTTACTTCTTTCGTCATTGCTACTTTTAATTGAAACATTTCCACTGATTCTAACTCAGTTTCCACTTGTACATAATGGCTTTTTTGATTTATTTCTACACATTTTAGCTAGGTGTCCTAATTCATTACAAACTTACATTTATAAGTTTTATACTTACTTTTTCTAAACGTATGATCACTTAAACCACCTGTAAAACATTTTTCTTGACCTGATCCTTTACTGTTTTCTGAAAAGTCTGTTGGTTTCTTCTTATTTGTTGTTTGCCCATCTTCTGATGATCATACTTTTGTTTTTACATTTTTTGATTCGTTCCATTTTTTTTAATTTGTGTACTTCCACTCAAACATTTGGTTGAATAGTTACTTCTTTCGTCATTGCTACTTTTAATTGAAACATTTCTACTGATTCTAACTCAGTTTCCACTCGTACATAATGGCTTTTTTGATTTATTTCTACACATTTTAGCTAGGTGTCCTAATTCATTACAAACTTATATTTATATGTTTTATACTTACTATTACTAAACGTATGATTACTTAAACCGCCTGTAAAACATTTTTCATGACCTGATCCTTTACTGTTTTCTGAAAAGTCTGTTGGTGTCTTCTTATTTGTTGTTTGCCCATCTTCTGATGATCATACTTTTGTTTTTACATTCTTTGATTCGTTCCATTTTTTTTAATTTGTGTACTTCCACTCAAACATTTGGTTGAATAGTTACTTCTTTCGTCATTGCTACTTTTAATTGAAACATTTCTACTGATTCTAACTCAGTTTCCACTCGTACATAATGGCTTTTTTGATTTATTTCTACACATTTTAGCTAGGTGTCCTAATTCATTACAAACTTATATTTATATGTTTTATACTTACTATTACTAAACGTATGATTACTTAAACCGCCTGTAAAACATTTTTCATGACCTGATCCTTTACTGTTTTCTGAAAAGTCTGTTGGTGTCTTCTTATTTGTTGTTTGCCCATCTTCTGATGATCATACTTTTGTTTTTACATCCTTTGATTCGTTCCATTTTTTTTAATTTGTGTACATCCACTCAAACATTTGGTTGAATAGTTACTTCTTTCGTCATTGCTACTTTTAATTGAAACATTTCTACTGATTCTGACACAGTTTCCACTCGTACATAATGGCTTTTTTGATTTATTTCTACACATTTTAGCTAGGTGTCCTAATTCATTACAGACTTACATTTATAAGTTTTATACTTACATTTACTAAACGTATGATTACTTAAACCGCATGTTAAACATTTTTCTTGACCTGATCCTTTACTGTTTTCTGAAAAGTCTGTTGGTTTCTTCTTATTTGTTGTTTGCCCATCTTCTGATGCTCATACTTTTGTTTTTACATCCTTTGATTCGTTCCATTTTTTTTTAATTTGCGTACTTCCACTGAAACATTTGGTAGAATAGTTACTTCTTTCGTCATTGCTACTTTTAATTGAAACATTTCCACTGATTCTAACTCAGTTTCCACTTGTACATAATGGCTTTTTTGATTTATTTCTACACATTTTAGCTAGGTGTCCTAATTCATTACAAACTTACATTTATAAGTTTTATACTTACTTTTTCTAAACGTATGATCACTTAAACCACCTGTAAAACATTTTTCTTGACCTGATCCTTTACTGTTTTCTGAAAAGTCTGTTGGTTTCTTCTTATTTGTTGTTTGCCCATCTTCTGATGATCATACTTTTGTTTTTACATTTTTTGATTCGTTCCATTTTTTTTAATTTGTGTACTTCCACTCAAACATTTGGTTGAATAGTTACTTCTTTCGTCATTGCTACTTTTAATTGAAACATTTCTACTGATTCTAACTCAGTTTCCACTCGTACATAATGGCTTTTTTGATTTATTTCTACACATTTTAGCTAGGTGTCCTAATTCATTACAAACTTATATTTATATGTTTTATACTTACTATTACTAAACGTATGATTACTTAAACCGCCTGTAAAACATTTTTCATGACCTGATCCTTTACTGTTTTCTGAAAAGTCTGTTGGTGTCTTCTTATTTGTTGTTTGCCCATCTTCTGATGATCATACTTTTGTTTTTACATTCTTTGATTCGTTCCATTTTTTTTAATTTGTGTACTTCCACTCAAACATTTGGTTGAATAGTTACTTCTTTCGTCATTGCTACTTTTAATTGAAACATTTCTACTGATTCTAACTCAGTTTCCACCTGTACATAATGGCTTTTTTGATTTATTTCTACACATTTTAGCTAGGTGTCCTAATTCATTACAAACTTACATTTATAAGTTTTATACTTACAATTTCTAAACGTATGATCACTTAAACCACCTGTAAAACATTTTTCTTGACCTGATCCTTTACTGTTTTCTGAAAAGTCTGTTGGTTTCTTCTTATTTGTTGTTTGCCCATCTTCTGATGATCATACTTTTGTTTTTACATTCTTTGATTCGTTCCATTTTTTTTAATTTGTGTACTTCCACTCAAACATTTGGTTGAATAGTTACTTCTTTCGTCATTGCTACTTTTAATTGAAACATTTCTACTGATTCTAACTCAGTTTCCACTCGTACATAATGGCTTTTTTGATTTATTTCTACACATTTTAGCTAGGTGTCCTAATTCATTACAAACTTATATTTATATGTTTTATACTTACTATTACTAAACGTATGATTACTTAAACCGCCTGTAAAACATTTTTCATGACCTGATCCTTTACTGTTTTCTGAAAAGTCTGTTGGTGTCTTCTTATTTGTTGTTTGCCCATCTTCTGATGATCATACTTTTGTTTTTACATCCTTTGATTCGTTCCATTTTTTTTAATTTGTGTACATCCACTCAAACATTTGGTTGAATAGTTACTTCTTTCGTCATTGCTACTTTTAATTGAAACATTTCTACTGATTCTGACACAGTTTCCACTCGTACATAATGGCTTTTTTGATTTATTTCTACACATTTTAGCTAGGTGTCCTAATTCATTACAGACTTACATTTATAAGTTTTATACTTACATTTACTAAACGTATGATTACTTAAACCGCATGTTAAACATTTTTCTTGACCTGATCCTTTACTGTTTTCTGAAAAGTCTGTTGGTTTCTTCTTATTTGTTGTTTGCCCATCTTCTGATGCTCATACTTTTGTTTTTACATCCTTTGATTCGTTCCATTTTTTTTTAATTTGCGTACTTCTACTGAAACATTTGGTAGAATAGTTACTTCTTTCGTCATTGCTACTTTTAATTGAAACATTTCCACTGATTCTGACTCAGTTTCCACTCTTACAAAATGGCTTTTTTGATTTATTACTACACATTTTAGCTAGGTGTCCTAATTCATTACAAACTTACATTTATAAGTTTTATACTTACAATTTCTAAACGTATGATCACTTAAACCGCCTGTAAAACATTTTTCTTGACCTGATCCTTTACTGTTTTCTGAAAAGTCTGTTGGTGTCTTCTTATTTGTTGTTTGCCCATCTTCTGATGATCATACTTTTGTTCTTACATCCTTTGATTCGTTCCATTTTTTTTTAATTTGTGTACTTCCACTCAAACATTTGGTTGTATAGTTACTTCTTTCGTCATTGCTACTTTTAATTGAAACATTTCTACTGATTCTGACTCAGTTTCCACTCGTACATAATGGCTTTTTTGATTTATTTCTACACATTTTAGCTAGGTGTCCTAATTCATTACAAACTTACATTTATAAGTTTTATACTTACAATTTCTAAACGTATGATCACTTGAACCGCCTGTAAAACATTTTTCTTGACCTACTCCTTTACTGTTTTCTGAAAAGTCTGTTGGTGTCTTCTTATTTATTGTTTGCCCATCTTCTGATGATCATACTTTTGTTTTTACATCCTTTGATTCGTTTATTTTTTTTAATTTGTGTATTTCCACTGAAACATTTGGTAGAATAGTTACTTCTTTCGTCATTGCTACTTTTAATTGAAACATTTCTACTGATTCTGACTCAGTTTCCACTTGTACATAATGGCTTTTTTGATTTATTTCTACACATTTTAGCTAGGTGTCCTAATTCATTACAAACTTACATTTATATGTTTTATACTTACAATTTCTAAACGTATGATCACTTGAACCGCCTGTAAAACATTTTTCTTGACCTGATCCTTTACTGTTTTCTGAAAAGTCTGTTGGTGTCTTCTTATTTGTTGTTTGCCCATCTTCTGATGATCATACTTTTGTTTTTACATCCTTTGATTCGTTCCATTTTTTTTTAATTTGTGTACTTCCACTCAAACATTTGGTTGAATAGTTACTTCTTTCGTCACTGCTACTTTTAATTGAAACATTTCTACTGATTCTGACTCAGTTTCCACTCGTACATAATGGCTTTTTTGATTTATTTCTACACATTTTAGCTAGGTGTCCTAATTCATTACAAACTTACATTTATATGTTTTATACTTACTATTACTAAACGTATGATTACTTAAACCGCCCGTAAAACATTTTTCTTGACCTGATCCTTTACTGTTTTCTGAAAAGTCTGTTGGTTTCTTCTTATTTGTTGTTTGCCCATCTTCTGATGATCATACTTTTGTTTTTACATTCTTTGATTCGTTCCATTTTTTTTAATTTGTGTACTTCCACTCAAACATTTGGTTGAATAGTTACTTCTTTCGTCATTGCTACTTTTAATTGAAACATTTCTACTGATTCTAACTCAGTTTCCACCTGTACATAATGGCTTTTTTGATTTATTTCTACACATTTTAGCTAGGTGTCCTAATTCATTACAAACTTACATTTATAAGTTTTATACTTACAATTTCTAAACGTATGATCACTTAAACCACCTGTAAAACATTTTTCTTGACCTGATCCTTTACTGTTTTCTGAAAAGTCTGTTGGTTTCTTCTTATTTGTTGTTTGCCCATCTTCTGATGATCATACTTTTGTTTTTACATTCTTTGATTCGTTCCATTTTTTTTAATTTGTGTACTTCCACTCAAACATTTGGTTGAATAGTTACTTCTTTCGTCATTGCTACTTTTAATTGAAACATTTCTACTGATTCTAACTCAGTTTCCACTCGTACATAATGGCTTTTTTGATTTATTTCTACACATTTTAGCTAGGTGTCCTAATTCATTACAAACTTATATTTATATGTTTTATACTTACTATTACTAAACGTATGATTACTTAAACCGCCTGTAAAACATTTTTCATGACCTGATCCTTTACTGTTTTCTGAAAAGTCTGTTGGTGTCTTCTTATTTGTTGTTTGCCCATCTTCTGATGATCATACTTTTGTTTTTACATCCTTTGATTCGTTCCATTTTTTTTAATTTGTGTACATCCACTCAAACATTTGGTTGAATAGTTACTTCTTTCGTCATTGCTACTTTTAATTGAAACATTTCTACTGATTCTGACACAGTTTCCACTCGTACATAATGGCTTTTTTGATTTATTTCTACACATTTTAGCTAGGTGTCCTAATTCATTACAGACTTACATTTATAAGTTTTATACTTACATTTACTAAACGTATGATTACTTAAACCGCATGTTAAACATTTTTCTTGACCTGATCCTTTACTGTTTTCTGAAAAGTCTGTTGGTTTCTTCTTATTTGTTGTTTGCCCATCTTCTGATGCTCATACTTTTGTTTTTACATCCTTTGATTCGTTCCATTTTTTTTTAATTTGCGTACTTCTACTGAAACATTTGGTAGAATAGTTACTTCTTTCGTCATTGCTACTTTTAATTGAAACATTTCCACTGATTCTGACTCAGTTTCCACTCTTACAAAATGGCTTTTTTGATTTATTACTACACATTTTAGCTAGGTGTCCTAATTCATTACAAACTTACATTTATAAGTTTTATACTTACAATTTCTAAACGTATGATCACTTAAACCGCCTGTAAAACATTTTTCTTGACCTGATCCTTTACTGTTTTCTGAAAAGTCTGTTGGTGTCTTCTTATTTGTTGTTTGCCCATCTTCTGATGATCATACTTTTGTTCTTACATCCTTTGATTCGTTCCATTTTTTTTTAATTTGTGTACTTCCACTCAAACATTTGGTTGTATAGTTACTTCTTTCGTCATTGCTACTTTTAATTGAAACATTTCTACTGATTCTGACTCAGTTTCCACTCGTACATAATGGCTTTTTTGATTTATTTCTACACATTTTAGCTAGGTGTCCTAATTCATTACAAACTTACATTTATAAGTTTTATACTTACAATTTCTAAACGTATGATCACTTGAACCGCCTGTAAAACATTTTTCTTGACCTACTCCTTTACTGTTTTCTGAAAAGTCTGTTGGTGTCTTCTTATTTATTGTTTGCCCATCTTCTGATGATCATACTTTTGTTTTTACATCCTTTGATTCGTTTATTTTTTTTAATTTGTGTATTTCCACTGAAACATTTGGTAGAATAGTTACTTCTTTCGTCATTGCTACTTTTAATTGAAACATTTCTACTGATTCTGACTCAGTTTCCACTTGTACATAATGGCTTTTTTGATTTATTTCTACACATTTTAGCTAGGTGTCCTAATTCATTACAAACTTACATTTATATGTTTTATACTTACAATTTCTAAACGTATGATCACTTGAACCGCCTGTAAAACATTTTTCTTGACCTGATCCTTTACTGTTTTCTGAAAAGTCTGTTGGTGTCTTCTTATTTGTTGTTTGCCCATCTTCTGATGATCATACTTTTGTTTTTACATCCTTTGATTCGTTCCATTTTTTTTTAATTTGTGTACTTCCACTCAAACATTTGGTTGAATAGTTACTTCTTTCGTCACTGCTACTTTTAATTGAAACATTTCTACTGATTCTGACTCAGTTTCCACTCGTACATAATGGCTTTTTTGATTTATTTCTACACATTTTAGCTAGGTGTCCTAATTCATTACAAACTTACATTTATATGTTTTATACTTACTATTACTAAACGTATGATTACTTAAACCGCCCGTAAAACATTTTTCTTGACCTGATCCTTTACTGTTTTCTGAAAAGTCTGTTGGTTTCTTCTTATTTGTTGTTTGCCCATCTTCTGATGATCATACTTTTGTTTTTACATTCTTTGATTCGTTCCATTTTTTTTAATTTGTGTACTTCCACTCAAACATTTGGTTGAATAGTTACTTCTTTCGTCATTGCTACTTTTAATTGAAACATTTCTACTGATTCTAACTCAGTTTCCACCTGTACATAATGGCTTTTTTGATTTATTTCTACACATTTTAGCTAGGTGTCCTAATTCATTACAAACTTACATTTATAAGTTTTATACTTACAATTTCTAAACGTATGATCACTTAAACCACCTGTAAAACATTTTTCTTGACCTGATCCTTTACTGTTTTCTGAAAAGTCTGTTGGTGTCTTCTTATTTGTTGTTTGCCCATCTTCTGATGATCATACTTTTGTTTTTACATCCTTTGATTCGTTCCATTTTTTTTAATTTGTGTACATCCACTCAAACATTTGGTTGAATAGTTACTTCTTTCGTCATTGCTACTTTTAATTGAAACATTTCTACTGATTCTGACACAGTTTCCACTCGTACATAATGGCTTTTTTGATTTATTTCTACACATTTTAGCTAGGTGTCCTAATTCATTACAGACTTACATTTATAAGTTTTATACTTACATTTACTAAACGTATGATTACTTAAACCGCATGTTAAACATTTTTCTTGACCTGATCCTTTACTGTTTTCTGAAAAGTCTGTTGGTTTCTTCTTATTTGTTGTTTGCCCATCTTCTGATGCTCATACTTTTGTTTTTACATCCTTTGATTCGTTCCATTTTTTTTTAATTTGCGTACTTCTACTGAAACATTTGGTAGAATAGTTACTTCTTTCGTCATTGCTACTTTTAATTGAAACATTTCCACTGATTCTGACTCAGTTTCCACTCTTACATAATGGCTTTTTTGATTTATTACTACACATTTTAGCTAGGTGTCCTAATTCATTACAAACTTACATTTATAAGTTTTATACTTACAATTTCTAAACGTATGATCACTTAAACCGCCTGTAAAACATTTTTCTTGACCTGATCCTTTACTGTTTTCTGAAAAGTCTGTTGGTGTCTTCTTATTTGTTGTTTGCCCATCTTCTGATGATCATACTTTTGTTCTTACATCCTTTGATTCGTTCCATTTTTTTTTAATTTGTGTACTTCCACTCAAACATTTGGTTGTATAGTTACTTCTTTCGTCATTGCTACTTTTAATTGAAACATTTCTACTGATTCTGACTCAGTTTCCACTCGTACATAATGGCTTTTTTGATTTATTTCTACACATTTTAGCTAGGTGTCCTAATTCATTACAAACTTACATTTATAAGTTTTATACTTACAATTTCTAAACGTATGATCACTTGAACCGCCTGTAAAACATTTTTCTTGACCTACTCCTTTACTGTTTTCTGAAAAGTCTGTTGGTGTCTTCTTATTTATTGTTTGCCCATCTTCTGATGATCATACTTTTGTTTTTACATCCTTTGATTCGTTTATTTTTTTTAATTTGTGTATTTCCACTGAAACATTTGGTAGAATAGTTACTTCTTTCGTCATTGCTACTTTTAATTGAAACATTTCTACTGATTCTGACTCAGTTTCCACTTGTACATAATGGCTTTTTTGATTTATTTCTACACATTTTAGCTAGGTGTCCTAATTCATTACAAACTTACATTTATATGTTTTATACTTACAATTTCTAAACGTATGATCACTTGAACCGCCTGTAAAACATTTTTCTTGACCTGATCCTTTACTGTTTTCTGAAAAGTCTGTTGGTGTCTTCTTATTTGTTGTTTGCCCATCTTCTGATGATCATACTTTTGTTTTTACATCCTTTGATTCGTTCCATTTTTTTTTAATTTGTGTACTTCCACTCAAACATTTGGTTGAATAGTTACTTCTTTCGTCACTGCTACTTTTAATTGAAACATTTCTACTGATTCTGACTCAGTTTCCACTCGTACATAATGGCTTTTTTGATTTATTTCTACACATTTTAGCTAGGTGTCCTAATTCATTACAAACTTACATTTATATGTTTTATACTTACTATTACTAAACGTATGATTACTTAAACCGCCCGTAAAACATTTTTCTTGACCTGATCCTTTACTGTTTTCTGAAAAGTCTGTTGGTTTCTTCTTATTTGTTGTTTGCCCATCTTCTGATGATCATACTTTTGTTTTTACATTCTTTGATTCGTTCCATTTTTTTTAATTTGTGTACTTCCACTCAAACATTTGGTTGAATAGTTACTTCTTTCGTCATTGCTACTTTTAATTGAAACATTTCTACTGATTCTAACTCAGTTTCCACCTGTACATAATGGCTTTTTTGATTTATTTCTACACATTTTAGCTAGGTGTCCTAATTCATTACAAACTTACATTTATAAGTTTTATACTTACAATTTCTAAACGTATGATCACTTAAACCACCTGTAAAACATTTTTCTTGACCTGATCCTTTACTGTTTTCTGAAAAGTCTGTTGGTTTCTTCTTATTTGTTGTTTGCCCATCTTCTGATGATCATACTTTTGTTTTTACATTCTTTGATTCGTTCCATTTTTTTTAATTTGTGTACTTCCACTCAAACATTTGGTTGAATAGTTACTTCTTTCGTCATTGCTACTTTTAATTGAAACATTTCTACTGATTCTAACTCAGTTTCCACTCGTACATAATGGCTTTTTTGATTTATTTCTACACATTTTAGCTAGGTGTCCTAATTCATTACAAACTTATATTTATATGTTTTATACTTACTATTACTAAACGTATGATTACTTAAACCGCCTGTAAAACATTTTTCATGACCTGATCCTTTACTGTTTTCTGAAAAGTCTGTTGGTGTCTTCTTATTTGTTGTTTGCCCATCTTCTGATGATCATACTTTTGTTTTTACATCCTTTGATTCGTTCCATTTTTTTTAATTTGTGTACATCCACTCAAACATTTGGTTGAATAGTTACTTCTTTCGTCATTGCTACTTTTAATTGAAACATTTCTACTGATTCTGACACAGTTTCCACTCGTACATAATGGCTTTTTTGATTTATTTCTACACATATTAGCTAGGTGTCCTAATTCATTACAGACTTACATTTATAAGTTTTATACTTACATTTACTAAACGTATGATTACTTAAACCGCATGTTAAACATTTTTCTTGACCTGATCCTTTACTGTTTTCTGAAAAGTCTGTTGGTTTCTTCTTATTTGTTGTTTGCCCATCTTCTGATGCTCATACTTTTGTTTTTACATCCTTTGATTCGTTCCATTTTTTTTTAATTTGCGTACTTCCACTGAAACATTTGGTAGAATAGTTACTTCTTTCGTCATTGCTACTTTTAATTGAAACATTTCCACTGATTCTGACTCAGTTTCCACTCGTACATAATGGCTTTTTTGATTTATTACTACACATTTTAGCTAGGTGTCCTAATTCATTACAAACTTACATTTATAAGTTTTATACTTACAATTTCTAAACGTATGATCACTTAAACCGCCTGTAAAACATTTTTCTTGACCTGATCCTTTACTGTTTTCTGAAAAGTCTGTTGGTGTCTTCTTATTTGTTGTTTGCCCATCTTCTGATGATCATACTTTTGTTCTTACATCCTTTGATTCGTTCCATTTTTTTTTAATTTGTGTACTTCCACTCAAACATTTGGTTGTATAGTTACTTCTTTCGTCATTGCTACTTTTAATTGAAACATTTCTACTGATTCTGACTCAGTTTCCACTCGTACATAATGGCTTTTTTGATTTATTTCTACACATTTTAGCTAGGTGTCCTAATTCATTACAAACTTACATTTATAAGTTTTATACTTACAATTTCTAAACGTATGATCACTTGAACCGCCTGTAAAACATTTTTCTTGACCTACTCCTTTACTGTTTTCTGAAAAGTCTGTTGGTGTCTTCTTATTTATTGTTTGCCCATCTTCTGATGATCATACTTTTGTTTTTACATCCTTTGATTCGTTCCATTTTTTTTAATTTGTGTATTTCCACTGAAACATTTGGTAGAATAGTTACTTCTTTCGTCATTGCTACTTTTAATTGAAACATTTCTACTGATTCTGACTCAGTTTCCACTTGTACATAATGGCTTTTTTGATTTATTTCTACACATTTTAGCTAGGTGTCCTAATTCATTACAAACTTACATTTATATGTTTTATACTTACAATTTCTAAACGTATGATCACTTGAACCGCCTGTAAAACATTTTTCTTGACTTGATCCTTTACTGTTTTCTGAAAAGTCTGTTGGTGTCTTCTTATTTGTTGTTTGCCCATCTTCTGATGATCATACTTTTGTTTTTACATCCTTTGATTCGTTCCATTTTTTTTTAATTTGTGTACTTCCACTCAAACATTTGGTTGAATAGTTACTTCTTTCGTCACTGCTACTTTTAATTGAAACATTTCTACTGATTCTGACTCAGTTTCCACTCGTACATAATGGCTTTTTTGATTTATTTCTACACATTTTAGCTAGGTGTCCTAATTCATTACAAACTTACATTTATATGTTTTATACTTACTATTACTAAACGTATGATTACTTAAACCGCCCGTAAAACATTTTTCTTGACCTGATCCTTTACTGTTTTCTGAAAAGTCTGTTGGTTTCTTCTTATTTGTTGTTTGCCCATCTTCTGATGATCATACTTTTGTTTTTACATTCTTTGATTCGTTCCATTTTTTTTAATTTGTGTACTTCCACTCAAACATTTGGTTGAATAGTTACTTCTTTCGTCATTGCTACTTTTAATTGAAACATTTCTACTGATTCTAACTCAGTTTCCACTCGTACATAATGGCTTTTTTGATTTATTTCTACACATTTTAGCTAGGTGTCCTAATTCATTACAAACTTATATTTATATGTTTTATACTTACTATTACTAAACGTATGATTACTTAAACCGCCTGTAAAACATTTTTCATGACCTGATCCTTTACTGTTTTCTGAAAAGTCTGTTGGTGTCTTCTTATTTGTTGTTTGCCCATCTTCTGATGATCATACTTTTGTTTTTACATCCTTTGATTCGTTCCATTTTTTTTAATTTGTGTACATCCACTCAAACATTTGGTTGAATAGTTAGTTCTTTCGTCATTGCTACTTTTAATTGAAACATTTCTACTGATTCTGACACAGTTTCCACTCGTACATAATGGCTTTTTTGATTTATTTCTACACATTTTAGCTAGGTGTCCTAATTCATTACAGACTTACATTTATAAGTTCTATACTTACATTTACTAAACGTATGATTACTTAAACCGCATGTTAAACATTTTTCTTGACCTGATCCTTTACTGTTTTCTGAAAAGTCTGTTGGTTTCTTCTTATTTGTTGTTTGCCCATCTTCTGATGCTCATACTTTTGTTTTTACATCCTTTGATTCGTTCCATTTTTTTTAATTTGCGTACTTCCACTGAAACATTTGGTAGAATAGTTACTTCTTTCGTCATTGCTACTTTTAATTGAAACATTTCTACTGATTCTGACTCAGTTTCCACTCGTACATAATGGCTTTTTTGATTTATTTCTACACATTTTAGCTAGGTGTCCTAATTCATTACAAACTTACATTTATAAGTTTTATACTTACAATTTCTAAACGTATGATCACTTAAACCGCCTGTAAAACATTTTTCTTGACCTACTCCTTTACTGTTTTCTGAAAAGTCTGTTGGTGTCTTCTTATTTGTTGTTTGCCCATCTTCTGATGATCATACTTTTGTTTTTACATTCTTTGATTCGTTCCATTTTTTTTAATTTGTGTACTTCCACTCAAACATTTGGTTGAATAGTTACTTCTTTCGTCATTGCTACTTTTAATTGAAACATTTCTACTGATTCTGACTCAGTTTCCACTCGTACATAATGGCTTTTTTGATTTATTTCTACACATTTTAGCTAGGTGTCCTAATTCATTACAAACTTACATTTATAAGTTTTATACTTACAATTTCTAAACGTATGATCACTTGAACCGCCTGTAAAACATTTTTCTAGACCTGATCCTTTACTGTTTTCTGAAAAGTCTGTTGGTGTCTTCTTATTTGTTGTTTGCCCATCTTCTGATGATCATACTTTTGTTTTTACATCCTTTGATTCGTTCCATTTTTTTTTAATTTGTGTACTTCCACTCAAACATTTGGTTGAATAGTTACTTCTTTCGTCATTGCTACTTTTAATTGAAACATTTCTACTGATTCTGACTCAGTTTCCACTCGTACATAATGGCTTTTTTGATTTATTTCTACACATTTTAGCTAGGTGTCCTAATTCATTACAAACTTACATTTATATGTTTTATACTTACAATTTCTAAACGTATGATTACTTGAACCGCCTGTAAAACATTTTTCTTGACCTACTCCTTTACTGTTTTCTGAAAAGTCTGTTGGTGTCTTCTTATTTGTTGTTTGCCCATCTTCTGATGATCATACTTTTGTTTTTACATCCTTTGATTCGTTCCATTTTTTTTAATTTGTGTACTTCCACTCAAACATTTGGTTGAATAGTTACTTCTTTCGTCATTGCTACTTTTAATTGAAACATTTCTACTGATTCTGACTCAGTTTCCACTCGTACATAATGGCTTTTTTGATTTATTTCTACACATTTTAGCTAGGTGTCCTAATTCATTACAAACTTACATTTATAAGTTTTATACTTACAATTTCTAAACGTATGATCACTTGAACCGCCTGTAAAACATTTTTCTTGACCTGATCCTTTACTGTTTTCTGAAAAGTCTGTTGGTGTCTTCTTATTTGTTGTTTGCCCATCTTCTGATGATCATACTTTTGTTTTTACATCCTTTGATTCGTTCCATTTTTTTTTTAATTTGTGTACTTCCACTCAAACATTTGGTTGAATAGTTACTTCTTTCGTCACTGCTACTTTTAATTGAAACATTTCTACTGATTCTGACTCAGTTTCCACTCGTACATAATGGCTTTTTTGATTTATTTCTACACATTTTAGCTAGGTGTCCTAATTCATTACAAACTTACATTTATATGTTTTATACTTACTATTACTAAACGTATGATTACTTAAACCGCCCGTAAAACATTTTTCTTGACCTGATCCTTTACTGTTTTCTGAAAAGTCTGTTGGTGTCTTCTTATTTGTTGTTTGCCCATCTTCTGATGATCATACTTTTGTTTTTACATTCTTTGATTCGTTCCATTTTTTTTAATTTGTGTACTTCCACTCAAACATTTGGTTGAATAGTTACTTCTTTCGTCATTGCTACTTTTAATTGAAACATTTCTACTGATTCTGACTCAGTTTCCACTCGTACATAATGGCTTTTTTGATTTATTTCTACACATTTTAGCTAGGTGTCCTAATTCATTACAAACTTACATTTATATGTTTTATACATACAATTTCTAAACGTATGATCACTTAAACCGCCTGTAAAACATTTTTCTTGACCTACTCCTTTACTGTTTTCTGAAAAGTCTGTTGGTGTCTTCTTATTTGTTGTTTGCCCATCTTCTGATGATCATACTTTTGTTTTTACATCCTTTGATTCGTTCCATTTTTTTTAATTTGTGTACTTCCACTCAAACATTTGGTTGAATAGTTACTTCTTTCGTCACTGCTACTTTTAATTGAAACATTTCTACTGATTCTGACTCAGTTTCCACTCGTACATAATGGCTTTTTTGATTTATTTCTACACATTTTAGCTAGGTGTCCTAATTCATTACAAACTTACATTTATATGTTTTATACTTACTATTACTAAACGTATGATTACTTAAACCGCCCGTAAAACATTTTTCTTGACCTGATCCTTTACTGTTTTCTGAAAAGTCTGTTGGTTTCATCTTATTTGTTGTTTGCCCATCTTCTGATGATCATACTTTTGTTTTTACATCCTTTGATTCGTTCCATTTTTTTTAATTTGCGTACTTCCACTGAAACATTTGGTAGAATAGTTACTTCTTTCGTCATTGCTACTTTTAATTGAAACATTTCTACTGATTCTGACTCAGTTTCCACTCGTACATAATGGCTTTTTTGATTTATTTCTACACATTTTAGCTAGGTGTCCTAATTCATTACAAACTTACATTTATAAGTTTTATACTTACAATTTCTAAACGTATGATCACTTAAACCGCCTGTAAAACATTTTTCTTGACCTACTCCTTTACTGTTTTCTGAAAAGTCTGTTGGTGTCTTCTTATTTGTTGTTTGCCCATCTTCTGATGATCATACTTTTGTTTTTACATTCTTTGATTCGTTCCATTTTTTTTAATTTGTGTACTTCCACTCAAACATTTGGTTGAATAGTTACTTCTTTCGTCATTGCTACTTTTAATTGAAACATTTCTACTGATTCTGACTCAGTTTCCACTCGTACATAATGGCTTTTTTGATTTATTTCTACACATTTTAGCTAGGTGTCCTAATTCATTACAAACTTACATTTATAAGTTTTATACTTACAATTTCTAAACGTATGATCACTTGAACCGCCTGTAAAACATTTTTCTAGACCTGATCCTTTACTGTTTTCTGAAAAGTCTGTTGGTGTCTTCTTATTTGTTGTTTGCCCATCTTCTGATGATCATACTTTTGTTTTTACATCCTTTGATTCGTTCCATTTTTTTTAATTTGTGTACTTCCACTCAAACATTTGGTTGAATAGTTACTTCTTTCGTCATTGCTACTTTTAATTGAAACATTTCTACTGATTCTGACTCAGTTTCCACTCGTACATAATGGCTTTTTTGATTTATTTCTACACATTTTAGCTAGGTGTCCTAATTCATTACAAACTTACATTTATAAGTTTTATACTTACAATTTCTAAACGTATGATCACTTGAACCGCCTGTAAAACATTTTTCTTGACCTGATCCTTTACTGTTTTCTGAAAAGTCTGTTGGTGTCTTCTTATTTGTTGTTTGCCCATCTTCTGATGAATCATACTTTTGTTTTTACATCCTTTGATTCGTTCCATTTTTTTTTAATTTGTGTACTTCCACTCAAACATTTGGTTGAATAGTTACTTCTTTCGTCACTGCTACTTTTAATTGAAACATTTCTACTGATTCTGACTCAGTTTCCACTCGTACATAATGGCTTTTTTGATTTATTTCTACACATTTTAGCTAGGTGTCCTAATTCATTACAAACTTACATTTATATGTTTTATACTTACTATTACTAAACGTATGATTACTTAAACCGCCCGTAAAACATTTTTCTTGACCTGATCCTTTACTGTTTTCTGAAAAGTCTGTTGGTGTCTTCTTATTTGTTGTTTGCCCATCTTCTGATGATCATACTTTTGTTTTTACATTCTTTGATTCGTTCCATTTTTTTTAATTTGTGTACTTCCACTCAAACATTTGGTTGAATAGTTACTTCTTTCGTCATTGCTACTTTTAATTGAAACATTTCTACTGATTCTGACTCAGTTTCCACTCGTACATAATGGCTTTTTTGATTTATTTCTACACATTTTAGCTAGGTGTCCTAATTCATTACAAACTTACATTTATATGTTTTATACATACAATTTCTAAACGTATGATCACTTAAACCGCCTGTAAAACATTTTTCTTGACCTACTCCTTTACTGTTTTCTGAAAAGTCTGTTGGTGTCTTCTTATTTGTTGTTTGCCCATCTTCTGATGATCATACTTTTGTTTTTACATCCTTTGATTCGTTCCATTTTTTTTAATTTGTGTACTTCCACTCAAACATTTGGTTGAATAGTTACTTCTTTCGTCACTGCTACTTTTAATTGAAACATTTCTACTGATTCTGACTCAGTTTCCACTCGTACATAATGGCTTTTTTGATTTATTTCTACACATTTTAGCTAGGTGTCCTAATTCATTACAAACTTACATTTATATGTTTTATACTTACTATTACTAAACGTATGATTACTTAAACCGCCCGTAAAACATTTTTCTTGACCTGATCCTTTACTGTTTCTGAAAAGTCTGTTGGTTTCTTCTTATTTGTTGTTTGCCCATCTTCTGATGATCATACTTTTGTTTTTACATTCTTTGATTCGTTCCATTTTTTTTAATTTGTGTACTTCCACTCAAACATTTGGTTGAATAGTTACTTCTTTCGTCATTGCTACTTTTAATTGAAACATTTCTACTGATTCTAACTCAGTTTCCACTCGTACATAATGGCTTTTTTGATTTATTTCTACACATTTTAGCTAGGTGTCCTAATTCATTACAAACTTATATTTATATGTTTTATACTTACTATTACTAAACGTATGATTACTTAAACCGCCTGTAAAACATTTTTCATGACCTGATCCTTTACTGTTTTCTGAAAAGTCTGTTGGTGTCTTCTTATTTGTTGTTTGCCCATCTTCTGATGATCATACTTTTGTTTTTACATCCTTTGATTCGTTCCATTTTTTTTAATTTGTGTACATCCACTCAAACATTTGGTTGAATAGTTAGTTCTTTCGTCATTGCTACTTTTAATTGAAACATTTCTACTGATTCTGACACAGTTTCCACTCGTACATAATGGCTTTTTTGATTTATTTCTACACATTTTAGCTAGGTGTCCTAATTCATTACAAACTTATATTTATATGTTTTATACTTACTATTACTAAACGTATGATTACTTAAACCGCCTGTAAAACATTTTTCATGACCTGATCCTTTACTGTTTTCTGAAAAGTCTGTTGGTGTCTTCTTATTTGTTGTTTGCCCATCTTCTGATGATCATACTTTTGTTTTTACATCCTTTGATTCGTTCCATTTTTTTTAATTTGTGTACATCCACTCAAACATTTGGTTGAATAGTTAGTTCTTTCGTCATTGCTACTTTTAATTGAAACATTTCTACTGATTCTGACACAGTTTCCACTCGTACATAATGGCTTTTTTGATTTATTTCTACACATTTTAGCTAGGTGTCCTAATTCATTACAGACTTACATTTATAAGTTCTATACTTACATTTACTAAACGTATGATTACTTAAACCGCATGTTAAACATTTTTCTTGACCTGATCCTTTACTGTTTTCTGAAAAGTCTGTTGGTTTCTTCTTATTTGTTGTTTGCCCATCTTCTGATGCTCATACTTTTGTTTTTACATTCTTTGATTCGTTCCATTTTTTTTAATTTGTGTACTTCCACTCAAACATTTGGTTGAATAGTTACTTCTTTCGTCATTGCTACTTTTAATTGAAACATTTCTACTGATTCTGACTCAGTTTCCACTCGTACATAATGGCTTTTTTGATTTATTTCTACACATTTTAGCTAGGTGTCCTAATTCATTACAAACTTACATTTATAAGTTTTATACTTACAATTTCTAAACGTATGATCACTTGAACCGCCTGTAAAACATTTTTCTAGACCTGATCCTTTACTGTTTTCTGAAAAGTCTGTTGGTGTCTTCTTATTTGTTGTTTGCCCATCTTCTGATAATCATACTTTTGTTTTTACATCCTTTGATTCGTTCCATTTTTTTTTAATTTGTGTACTTCCACTCAAACATTTGGTTGAATAGTTACTTCTTTCGTCATTGCTACTTTTAATTGAAACATTTCTACTGATTCTGACTCAGTTTCCACTCGTACATAATGGCTTTTTTGATTTATTTCTACACATTTTAGCTAGGTGTCCTAATTCATTACAAACTTACATTTATATGTTTTATACTTACAATTTCTAAACGTATGATTACTTGAACCGCCTGTAAAACATTTTTCTTGACCTACTCCTTTACTGTTTTCTGAAAAGTCTGTTGGTGTCTTCTTATTTGTTGTTTGCCCATCTTCTGATGATCATACTTTTGTTTTTACATCCTTTGATTCGTTCCATTTTTTTTAATTTGTGTACTTCCACTCAAACATTTGGTTGAATAGTTACTTCTTTCGTCATTGCTACTTTTAATTGAAACATTTCTACTGATTCTGACTCAGTTTCCACTCGTACATAATGGCTTTTTTGATTTATTTCTACACATTTTAGCTAGGTGTCCTAATTCATTACAAACTTACATTTATAAGTTTTATACTTACAATTTCTAAACGTATGATCACTTGAACCGCCTGTAAAACATTTTTCTTGACCTGATCCTTTACTGTTTTCTGAAAAGTCTGTTGGTGTCTTCTTATTTGTTGTTTGCCCATCTTCTGATGATCATACTTTTGTTTTTACATCCTTTGATTCGTTCCATTTTTTTTTAATTTGTGTACTTCCACTCAAACATTTGGTTGAATAGTTACTTCTTTCGTCACTGCTACTTTTAATTGAAACATTTCTACTGATTCTGACTCAGTTTCCACTCGTACATAATGGCTTTTTTGATTTATTTCTACACATTTTAGCTAGGTGTCCTAATTCATTACAAACTTACATTTATATGTTTTATACTTACTATTACTAAACGTATGATTACTTAAACCGCCCGTAAAACATTTTTCTTGACCTGATCCTTTACTGTTTTCTGAAAAGTCTGTTGGTGTCTTCTTATTTGTTGTTTGCCCATCTTCTGATGATCATACTTTTGTTTTTACATTCTTTGATTCGTTCCATTTTTTTTAATTTGTGTACTTCCACTCAAACATTTGGTTGAATAGTTACTTCTTTCGTCATTGCTACTTTTAATTGAAACATTTCTACTGATTCTGACTCAGTTTCCACTCGTACATAATGGCTTTTTTGATTTATTTCTACACATTTTAGCTAGGTGTCCTAATTCATTACAAACTTACATTTATATGTTTTATACATACAATTTCTAAACGTATGATCACTTAAACCGCCTGTAAAACATTTTTCTTGACCTACTCCTTTACTGTTTTCTGAAAAGTCTGTTGGTGTCTTCTTATTTGTTGTTTGCCCATCTTCTGATGATCATACTTTTGTTTTTACATCCTTTGATTCGTTCCATTTTTTTTAATTTGTGTACTTCCACTCAAACATTTGGTTGAATAGTTACTTCTTTCGTCACTGCTACTTTTAATTGAAACATTTCTACTGATTCTGACTCAGTTTCCACTCGTACATAATGGCTTTTTTGATTTATTTCTACACATTTTAGCTAGGTGTCCTAATTCATTACAAACTTACATTTATATGTTTTATACTTACAATTTCTAAACGTATGATCACTTGAACCGCCTGTAAAACATTTTTCTTGACTTGATCCTTTACTGTTTTCTGAAAAGTCTGTTGGTGTCTTCTTATTTGTTGTTTGCCCATCTTCTGATGATCATACTTTTGTTTTTACATCCTTTGATTCGTTCCATTTTTTTTTAATTTGTGTACTTCCACTCAAACATTTGGTTGAATAGTTACTTCTTTCGTCACTGCTACTTTTAATTGAAACATTTCTACTGATTCTGACTCAGTTTCCACTCGTACATAATGGCTTTTTTGATTTATTTCTACACATTTTAGCTAGGTGTCCTAATTCATTACAAACTTACATTTATATGTTTTATACTTACTATTACTAAACGTATGATTACTTAAACCGCCCGTAAAACATTTTTCTTGACCTGATCCTTTACTGTTTTCTGAAAAGTCTGTTGGTTTCTTCTTATTTGTTGTTTGCCCATCTTCTGATGATCATACTTTTGTTTTTACATTCTTTGATTCGTTCCATTTTTTTTAATTTGTGTACTTCCACTCAAACATTTGGTTGAATAGTTACTTCTTTCGTCATTGCTTCTTTTAATTGAAACATTTCTACTGATTCTAACTCAGTTTCCACTCGTACATAATGGCTTTTTTGATTTATTTCTACACATTTTAGCTAGGTGTCCTAATTCATTACAAACTTATATTTATATGTTTTATACTTACTATTACTAAACGTATGATTACTTAAACCGCCTGTAAAACATTTTTCATGACCTGATCCTTTACTGTTTTCTGAAAAGTCTGTTGGTGTCTTCTTATTTGTTGTTTGCCCATCTTCTGATGATCATACTTTTGTTTTTACATCCTTTGATTCGTTCCATTTTTTTTAATTTGTGTACATCCACTCAAACATTTGGTTGAATAGTTAGTTCTTTCGTCATTGCTACTTTTAATTGAAACATTTCTACTGATTCTGACACAGTTTCCACTCGTACATAATGGCTTTTTTGATTTATTTCTACACATTTTAGCTAGGTGTCCTAATTCATTACAGACTTACATTTATAAGTTCTATACTTACATTTACTAAACGTATGATTACTTAAACCGCATGTTAAACATTTTTCTTGACCTGATCCTTTACTGTTTTCTGAAAAGTCTGTTGGTTTCTTCTTATTTGTTGTTTGCCCATCTTCTGATGCTCATACTTTTGTTTTTACATCCTTTGATTCGTTCCATTTTTTTTAATTTGCGTACTTCCACTGAAACATTTGGTAGAATAGTTACTTCTTTCGTCATTGCTACTTTTAATTGAAACATTTCTACTGATTCTGACTCAGTTTCCACTCGTACATAATGGCTTTTTTGATTTATTTCTACACATTTTAGCTAGGTGTCCTAATTCATTACAAACTTACATTTATAAGTTTTATACTTACAATTTCTAAACGTATGATCACTTAAACCGCCTGTAAAACATTTTTCTTGACCTACTCCTTTACTGTTTTCTGAAAAGTCTGTTGGTGTCTTCTTATTTGTTGTTTGCCCATCTTCTGATGATCATACTTTTGTTTTTACATTCTTTGATTCGTTCCATTTTTTTTAATTTGTGTACTTCCACTCAAACATTTGGTTGAATAGTTACTTCTTTCGTCATTGCTACTTTTAATTGAAACATTTCTACTGATTCTGACTCAGTTTCCACTCGTACATAATGGCTTTTTTGATTTATTTCTACACATTTTAGCTAGGTGTCCTAATTCATTACAAACTTACATTTATAAGTTTTATACTTACAATTTCTAAACGTATGATCACTTGAACCGCCTGTAAAACATTTTTCTAGACCTGATCCTTTACTGTTTTCTGAAAAGTCTGTTGGTGTCTTCTTATTTGTTGTTTGCCCATCTTCTGATGATCATACTTTTGTTTTTACATCCTTTGATTCGTTCCATTTTTTTTTAATTTGTGTACTTCCACTCAAACATTTGGTTGAATAGTTACTTCTTTCGTCATTGCTACTTTTAATTGAAACATTTCTACTGATTCTGACTCAGTTTCCACTCGTACATAATGGCTTTTTTGATTTATTTCTACACATTTTAGCTAGGTGTCCTAATTCATTACAAACTTACATTTATATGTTTTATACTTACAATTTCTAAACGTATGATTACTTGAACCGCCTGTAAAACATTTTTCTTGACCTACTCCTTTACTGTTTTCTGAAAAGTCTGTTGGTGTCTTCTTATTTGTTGTTTGCCCATCTTCTGATGATCATACTTTTGTTTTTACATCCTTTGATTCGTTCCATTTTTTTTAATTTGTGTACTTCCACTCAAACATTTGGTTGAATAGTTACTTCTTTCGTCATTGCTACTTTTAATTGAAACATTTCTACTGATTCTGACTCAGTTTCCACTCGTACATAATGGCTTTTTTGATTTATTTCTACACATTTTAGCTAGGTGTCCTAATTCATTACAAACTTACATTTATAAGTTTTATACTTACAATTTCTAAACGTATGATCACTTGAACCGCCTGTAAAACATTTTTCTTGACCTGATCCTTTACTGTTTTCTGAAAAGTCTGTTGGTGTCTTCTTATTTGTTGTTTGCCCATCTTCTGATGATCATACTTTTGTTTTTACATCCTTTGATTCGTTCCATTTTTTTTTAATTTGTGTACTTCCACTCAAACATTTGGTTGAATAGTTACTTCTTTCGTCACTGCTACTTTTAATTGAAACATTTCTACTGATTCTGACTCAGTTTCCACTCGTACATAATGGCTTTTTTGATTTATTTCTACACATTTTAGCTAGGTGTCCTAATTCATTACAAACTTACATTTATATGTTTTATACTTACTATTACTAAACGTATGATTACTTAAACCGCCCGTAAAACATTTTTCTTGACCTGATCCTTTACTGTTTTCTGAAAAGTCTGTTGGTGTCTTCTTATTTGTTGTTTGCCCATCTTCTGATGATCATACTTTTGTTTTTACATTCTTTGATTCGTTCCATTTTTTTTAATTTGTGTACTTCCACTCAAACATTTGGTTGAATAGTTACTTCTTTCGTCATTGCTACTTTTAATTGAAACATTTCTACTGATTCTGACTCAGTTTCCACTCGTACATAATGGCTTTTTTGATTTATTTCTACACATTTTAGCTAGGTGTCCTAATTCATTACAAACTTACATTTATATGTTTTATACATACAATTTCTAAACGTATGATCACTTAAACCGCCTGTAAAACATTTTTCTTGACCTACTCCTTTACTGTTTTCTGAAAAGTCTGTTGGTGTCTTCTTATTTGTTGTTTGCCCATCTTCTGATGATCATACTTTTGTTTTTACATCCTTTGATTCGTTCCATTTTTTTTAATTTGTGTACTTCCACTCAAACATTTGGTTGAATAGTTACTTCTTTCGTCACTGCTACTTTTAATTGAAACATTTCTACTGATTCTGACTCAGTTTCCACTCGTACATAATGGCTTTTTTGATTTATTTCTACACATTTTAGCTAGGTGTCCTAATTCATTACAAACTTACATTTATATGTTTTATACTTACTATTACTAAACGTATGATTACTTAAACCGCCCGTAAAACATTTTTCTTGACCTGATCCTTTACTGTTTTCTGAAAAGTCTGTTGGTTTCTTCTTATTTGTTGTTTGCCCATCTTCTGATGATCATACTTTTGTTTTTACATTCTTTGATTCGTTCCATTTTTTTTAATTTGTGTACTTCCACTCAAACATTTGGTTGAATAGTTACTTCTTTCGTCATTGCTACTTTTAATTGAAACATTTCTACTGATTCTAACTCAGTTTCCACTCGTACATAATGGCTTTTTTGATTTATTTCTACACATTTTAGCTAGGTGTCCTAATTCATTACAAACTTATATTTATATGTTTTATACTTACTATTACTAAACGTATGATTACTTAAACCGCCTGTAAAACATTTTTCATGACCTGATCCTTTACTGTTTTCTGAAAAGTCTGTTGGTGTCTTCTTATTTGTTGTTTGCCCATCTTCTGATGATCATACTTTTGTTTTTACATCCTTTGATTCGTTCCATTTTTTTTAATTTGTGTACATCCACTCAAACATTTGGTTGAATAGTTAGTTCTTTCGTCATTGCTACTTTTAATTGAAACATTTCTACTGATTCTGACACAGTTTCCACTCGTACATAATGGCTTTTTTGATTTATTTCTACACATTTTAGCTAGGTGTCCTAATTCATTACAAACTTATATTTATATGTTTTATACTTACTATTACTAAACGTATGATTACTTAAACCGCCTGTAAAACATTTTTCATGACCTGATCCTTTACTGTTTTCTGAAAAGTCTGTTGGTGTCTTCTTATTTGTTGTTTGCCCATCTTCTGATGATCATACTTTTGTTTTTACATCCTTTGATTCGTTCCATTTTTTTTAATTTGTGTACATCCACTCAAACATTTGGTTGAATAGTTAGTTCTTTCGTCATTGCTACTTTTAATTGAAACATTTCTACTGATTCTGACACAGTTTCCACTCGTACATAATGGCTTTTTTGATTTATTTCTACACATTTTAGCTAGGTGTCCTAATTCATTACAGACTTACATTTATAAGTTCTATACTTACATTTACTAAACGTATGATTACTTAAACCGCATGTTAAACATTTTTCTTGACCTGATCCTTTACTGTTTTCTGAAAAGTCTGTTGGTTTCTTCTTATTTGTTGTTTGCCCATCTTCTGATGCTCATACTTTTGTTTTTACATTCTTTGATTCGTTCCATTTTTTTTAATTTGTGTACTTCCACTCAAACATTTGGTTGAATAGTTACTTCTTTCGTCATTGCTACTTTTAATTGAAACATTTCTACTGATTCTGACTCAGTTTCCACTCGTACATAATGGCTTTTTTGATTTATTTCTACACATTTTAGCTAGGTGTCCTAATTCATTACAAACTTACATTTATAAGTTTTATACTTACAATTTCTAAACGTATGATCACTTGAACCGCCTGTAAAACATTTTTCTTGACCTGATCCTTTACTGTTTTCTGAAAAGTCTGTTGGTGTCTTCTTATTTGTTGTTTGCCCATCTTCTGATGATCATACTTTTGTTTTTACATCCTTTGATTCGTTCCATTTTTTTTTAATTTGTGTACTTCCACTCAAACATTTGGTTGAATAGTTACTTCTTTCGTCACTGCTACTTTTAATTGAAACATTTCTACTGATTCTGACTCAGTTTCCACTCGTACATAATGGCTTTTTTGATTTATTTCTACACATTTTAGCTAGGTGTCCTAATTCATTACAAACTTACATTTATATGTTTTATACTTACTATTACTAAACGTATGATTACTTAAACCGCCCGTAAAACATTTTTCTTGACCTGATCCTTTACTGTTTTCTGAAAAGTCTGTTGGTTTCTTCTTATTTGTTGTTTGCCCATCTTCTGATGATCATACTTTTGTTTTTACATTCTTTGATTCGTTCCATTTTTTTTAATTTGTGTACTTCCACTCAAACATTTGGTTGAATAGTTACTTCTTTCGTCATTGCTACTTTTAATTGAAACATTTCTACTGATTCTAACTCAGTTTCCACTCGTACATAATGGCTTTTTTGATTTATTTCTACACATTTTAGCTAGGTGTCCTAATTCATTACAAACTTATATTTATATGTTTTATACTTACTATTACTAAACGTATGATTACTTAAACCGCCTGTAAAACATTTTTCATGACCTGATCCTTTACTGTTTTCTGAAAAGTCTGTTGGTGTCTTCTTATTTGTTGTTTGCCCATCTTCTGATGATCATACTTTTGTTTTTACATCCTTTGATTCGTTCCATTTTTTTTAATTTGTGTACATCCACTCAAACATTTGGTTGAATAGTTAGTTCTTTCGTCATTGCTACTTTTAATTGAAACATTTCTACTGATTCTGACACAGTTTCCACTCGTACATAATGGCTTTTTTGATTTATTTCTACACATTTTAGCTAGGTGTCCTAATTCATTACAGACTTACATTTATAAGTTCTATACTTACATTTACTAAACGTATGATTACTTAAACCGCATGTTAAACATTTTTCTTGACCTGATCCTTTACTGTTTTCTGAAAAGTCTGTTGGTTTCTTCTTATTTGTTGTTTGCCCATCTTCTGATGCTCATACTTTTGTTTTTACATCCTTTGATTCGTTCCATTTTTTTTAATTTGCGTACTTCCACTGAAACATTTGGTAGAATAGTTACTTCTTTCGTCATTGCTACTTTTAATTGAAACATTTCTACTGATTCTGACTCAGTTTCCACTCGTACATAATGGCTTTTTTGATTTATTTCTACACATTTTAGCTAGGTGTCCTAATTCATTACAAACTTACATTTATAAGTTTTATACTTACAATTTCTAAACGTATGATCACTTAAACCGCCTGTAAAACATTTTTCTTGACCTACTCCTTTACTGTTTTCTGAAAAGTCTGTTGGTGTCTTCTTATTTGTTGTTTGCCCATCTTCTGATGATCATACTTTTGTTTTTACATTCTTTGATTCGTTCCATTTTTTTTAATTTGTGTACTTCCACTCAAACATTTGGTTGAATAGTTACTTCTTTCGTCATTGCTACTTTTAATTGAAACATTTCTACTGATTCTGACTCAGTTTCCACTCGTACATAATGGCTTTTTTGATTTATTTCTACACATTTTAGCTAGGTGTCCTAATTCATTACAAACTTACATTTATATGTTTTATACTTACAATTTCTAAACGTATGATTACTTGAACCGCCTGTAAAACATTTTTCTTGACCTACTCCTTTACTGTTTTCTGAAAAGTCTGTTGGTGTCTTCTTATTTGTTGTTTGCCCATCTTCTGATGATCATACTTTTGTTTTTACATCCTTTGATTCGTTCCATTTTTTTTAATTTGTGTACTTCCACTCAAACATTTGGTTGAATAGTTACTTCTTTCGTCATTGCTACTTTTAATTGAAACATTTCTACTGATTCTGACTCAGTTTCCACTCGTACATAATGGCTTTTTTGATTTATTTCTACACATTTTAGCTAGGTGTCCTAATTCATTACAAACTTACATTTATAAGTTTTATACTTACAATTTCTAAACGTATGATCACTTGAACCGCCTGTAAAACATTTTTCTTGACCTGATCCTTTACTGTTTTCTGAAAAGTCTGTTGGTGTCTTCTTATTTGTTGTTTGCCCATCTTCTGATGATCATACTTTTGTTTTTACATCCTTTGATTCGTTCCATTTTTTTTTAATTTGTGTACTTCCACTCAAACATTTGGTTGAATAGTTACTTCTTTCGTCACTGCTACTTTTAATTGAAACATTTCTACTGATTCTGACTCAGTTTCCACTCGTACATAATGGCTTTTTTGATTTATTTCTACACATTTTAGCTAGGTGTCCTAATTCATTACAAACTTACATTTATATGTTTTATACTTACTATTACTAAACGTATGATTACTTAAACCGCCCGTAAAACATTTTTCTTGACCTGATCCTTTACTGTTTTCTGAAAAGTCTGTTGGTGTCTTCTTATTTGTTGTTTGCCCATCTTCTGATGATCATACTTTTGTTTTTACATTCTTTGATTCGTTCCATTTTTTTTAATTTGTGTACTTCCACTCAAACATTTGGTTGAACAGTTACTTCTTTCGTCATTGCTACTTTTAATTGAAACATTTCTACTGATTCTGACTCAGTTTCCACTCGTACATAATTGCTTTTTTGATTTATTTCTACACATTTTAGCTAGGTGTCCTAATTCATTACAAACTTACATTTATAAGTTTTATACTTACAATTTCTAAACGTATGATCACTTAAACCGCTTGTAAAACATTTTTCTTGACCTGATCCTTTACTGTTTTCTGAAAAGTCTGTTGGTGTCTTCTTATTTGTTGTTTGCCCATCTTCTGATGATCATACTTTTGTTTTTACATCCTTTGATTCGTTCCATTTTTTTTTAAATTGTGTACTTCCACTCAAACATTTGGTTGAATAGTTACTTCTTTCGTCACTGCTACTTATAATTGAAACATTTCTACTGATTCTGACTCAGTTTCCACTCGTACATAATGGCTTTTTTGATTTATTTCTACACATTTTAGCTAGGTGTCCTAATTCATTACAAACTTACATTTATATGTTTTATACTTACTATTACTAAACGTATGATTACTTAGACCGCCCGTAAAACATTTTTCTTGACCTGATCCTTTACTGTTTTCTGAAAAGTCTGTTGGTGTCTTCTTATTTGTTGTTTGCCCATCTTCTGATGATCATACTTTTGTTTTTACATTCTTTGATTCGTTCCATTTTTTTTAATTTGTGTACTTCCACTCAAACATTTGGTTGAATAGTTACTTCTTTCGTCATTGCTACTTTTAATTGAAACATTTCTACTGATTCTGACTCAGTTTCCACTCGTACATAATGGCTTTTTTGATTTATTTCTACACATTTTAGCTAGGTGTCCTAATTCATTACAAACTTACATTTATATGTTTTATACATACAATTTCTAAACGTATGATCACTTAAACCGCCTGTAAAACATTTTTCTTGACCTACTCCTTTACTGTTTTCTGAAAAGTCTGTTGGTGTCTTCTTATTTGTTGTTTGCCCATCTTCTGATGATCATACTTTTGTTTTTACATTCTTTGATTCGTTCCATTTTTTTTAATTTGTGTACTTCCACTCAAACATTTGGTTGAATAGTTACTTCTTTCGTCATTGCTACTTTTAATTGAAACATTTCTACTGATTCTGACTCAGTTTCCACTCGTACATAATGGCTTTTTTGATTTATTTCTACACATTTTAGCTAGGTGTCCTAATTCATTACAAACTTACATTTATATGTTTTATACATACAATTTCTAAACGTATGATCACTTAAACCGCCTGTAAAACATTTTTCTTGACCTACTCCTTTACTGTTTTCTGAAAAGTCTGTTGGTGTCTTCTTATTTGTTGTTTGCCCATCTTCTGATGATCATACTTTTGTTTTTACATCCTTTGATTCGTTCCATTTTTTTTTAATTTGTGTACTTCCACTCAAACATTTGGTTGAATAGTTACTTCTTTCGTCATTGCTACTTTTAATTGAAACATTTCTACTGATTCTGACTCAGTTTCCACTCGTACATAATGGCTTTTTTGATTTATTTCTACACATTTTAGCTAGGTGTCCTAATTCATTACAAACTTACATTTATATGTTTTATACTTACAATTTCTAAACGTATGATGACTTGAACCGCCTGTAAAACATTTTTCTTGACCTACTCCTTTACTGTTTTCTGAAAAGTCTGTTGGTGTCTTCTTATTTGTTGTTTGCCCATCTTCTGATGATCATACTTTTGTTTTTACATCCTTTGATTCGTTCCATTTTTTTTTAATTTGTGTACTTCCACTCAAACATTTGGTTGAATAGTTACTTCTTTCGTCACTGCTACTTTTAATTGAAACATTTCTACTGATTCTGACTCAGTTTCCACTCGTACATAATGTATTTTTTGATTTATTTCTACACATATTAGCTAGGTGTCCTAATTCATTACAAACTTACATTTATATGTTTTATACTTACTATTACTAAACGTATGATTACTTAAACCGCCCGTAAAACATTTTTCTTGACCTGATCCTTTACTGTTTTCTGAAAAGTCTGTTGGTTTCTTCTTATTTGTTGTTTGCCCATCTTCTGATGATCATACTTTTGTTTTTACATTCTTTGATTCGTTCCATTTTTTTTAATTTGTGTACTTCCACTCAAACATTTGGTTGAATAGTTACTTCTTTCGTCATTGCTACTTTTAATTGAAACATTTCTACTGATTCTAACTCAGTTTCCACTCGTACATAATGGCTTTTTTGATTTATTTCTACACATTTTAGCTAGGTGTCCTAATTCATTACAAACTTATATTTATATGTTTTATACTTACTATTACTAAACGTATGATTACTTAAACCGCCTGTAAAACATTTTTCATGACCTGATCCTTTACTGTTTTCTGAAAAGTCTGTTGGTGTCTTCTTATTTGTTGTTTGCCCATCTTCTGATGATCATACTTTTGTTTTTAAATCCTTTGATTCGTTCCATTTTTTTTAATTTGTGTACATCCACTCAAACATTTGGTTGAATAGTTAGTTCTTTCGTCATTGCTACTTTTAATTGAAACATTTCTACTGATTCTGACACAGTTTCCACTCGTACATAATGGCTTTTTTGATTTATTTCTACACATTTTAGCTAGGTGTCCTAATTCATTACAGACTTACATTTATAAGTTTTATACTTACATTTACTAAACGTATGATTACTTAAACCGCATGTTAAACATTTTTCTTGACCTGATCCTTTACTGTTTTCTGAAAAGTCTGTTGGTTTCTTCTTATTTGTTGTTTGCCCATCTTCTGATGCTCATACTTTTGTTTTTACATCCTTTGATTCGTTCCATTTTTTTTAATTTGCGTACTTCCACTGAAACATTTGGTAGAATAGTTACTTCTTTCGTCATTGCTACTTTTAATTGAAACATTTCTACTGATTCTGACTCAGTTTCCACTCGTACATAATGGCTTTTTTGATTTATTTCTACACATTTTAGCTAGGTGTCCTAATTCATTACAAACTTACATTTATAAGTTTTATACTTACAATTTCTAAACGTATGATCACTTAAACCGCCTGTAAAACATTTTTCTTGACCTACTCCTTTACTGTTTTCTGAAAAGTCTGTTGGTGTCTTCTTATTTGTTGTTTGCCCATCTTCTGATGATCATACTTTTGTTTTTACATTCTTTGATTCGTTCCATTTTTTTTAATTTGTGTACTTCCACTCAAACATTTGGTTGAATAGTTACTTCTTTCGTCATTGCTACTTTTAATTGAAACATTTCTACTGATTCTGACTCAGTTTCCACTCGTACATAATGGCTTTTTTGATTTATTTCTACACATTTTAGCTAGGTGTCCTAATTCATTACAAACTTACATTTATAAGTTTTATACTTACAATTTCTAAACGTATGATCACTTGAACCGCCTGTAAAACATTTTTCTAGACCTGATCCTTTACTGTTTTCTGAAAAGTCTGTTGGTGTCTTCTTATTTGTTGTTTGCCCATCTTCTGATGATCATACTTTTGTTTTTACATCCTTTGATTCGTTCCATTTTTTTTTAATTTGTGTACTTCCACTCAAACATTTGGTTGAATAGTTACTTCTTTCGTCATTGCTTCTTTTAATTGAAACATTTCTACTGATTCTGACTCAGTTTCCACTCGTACATAATGGCTTTTTTGATTTATTTCTACACATTTTAGCTAGGTGTCCTAATTCATTACAAACTTACATTTATATGTTTTATACTTACAATTTCTAAACGTATGATGACTTGAACCGCCTGTAAAACATTTTTCTTGACCTACTCCTTTACTGTTTTCTGAAAAGTCTGTTGGTGTCTTCTTATTTGTTGTTTGCCCATCTTCTGATGATCATACTTTTGTTTTTACATCCTTTGATTCGTTCCATTTTTTTTTAATTTGTGTACTTCCACTCAAACATTTGGTTGAATAGTTACTTCTTTCGTCACTGCTACTTTTAATTGAAACATTTCTACTGATTCTGACTCAGTTTCCACTCGTACATAATGGCTTTTTTGATTTATTTCTACACATATTAGCTAGGTGTCCTAATTCATTACAAACTTACATTTATATGTTTTATACTTACTATTACTAAACGTATGATTACTTAAACCGCCCGTAAAACATTTTTCATGACCTGATCCTTTACTGTTTTCTGAAAAGTCTGTTGGTGTCTTCTTATTTGTTGTTTGCCCATCTTCTGATGATCATACTTTTGTTTTTACATCCTTTGATTCGTTCCATTTTTTTTAATTTGTGTACATCCACTCAAACATTTGGTTGAATAGTTAGTTCTTTCGTCATTGCTACTTTTAATTGAAACATTTCTACTGATTCTGACACAGTTTCCACTCGTACATAATGGCTTTTTTGATTTATTTCTACACATTTTAGCTAGGTGTCCTAATTCATTACAGACTTACATTTATAAGTTTTATACTTACATTTACTAAACGTATGATCACTTGAACCGCCTGTAAAACATTTTTCTTGACCTGATCCTTTACTGTTTTCTGAAAAGTCTGTTGGTGTCTTCTTATTTGTTGTTTGCCCATCTTCTGATGATCATACTTTTGTTTTTACATCCTTTGATTCGTTCCATTTTTTTTTAATTTGTGTACTTCCACTCAAACATTTGGTTGAATAGTTACTTCTTTCGTCATTGCTACTTTTAATTGAAACATTTCTACTGATTCTGACTCAGTTTCCACTCGTACATAATGGCTTTTTTGATTTATTTCTACACATTTTAGCTAGGTGTCCTAATTCATTACAAACTTACATTTATATGTTTTATACTTACAATTTCTAAACGTATGATGACTTGAACCGCCTGTAAAACATTTTTCTTGACCTACTCCTTTACTGTTTTCTGAAAAGTCTGTTGGTGTCTTCTTATTTGTTGTTTGCCCATCTTCTGATGATCATACTTTTGTTTTTACATCCTTTGATTCGTTCCATTTTTTTTTAATTTGTGTACTTCCACTCAAACATTTGGTTGAATAGTTACTTCTTTCGTCACTGCTACTTTTAATTGAAACATTTCTACTGATTCTGACTCAGTTTCCACTCGTACATAATGTATTTTTTGATTTATTTCTACACATATTAGCTAGGTGTCCTAATTCATTACAAACTTACATTTATATGTTTTATACTTACTATTACTAAACGTATGATTACTTAAACCGCCCGTAAAACATTTTTCTTGACCTGATCCTTTACTGTTTTCTGAAAAGTCTGTTGGTTTCTTCTTATTTGTTGTTTGCCCATCTTCTGATGATCATACTTTTGTTTTTACATTCTTTGATTCGTTCCATTTTTTTTAATTTGTGTACTTCCACTCAAACATTTGGTTGAATAGTTACTTCTTTCGTCATTGCTACTTTTAATTGAAACATTTCTACTGATTCTAACTCAGTTTCCACTCGTACATAATGGCTTTTTTGATTTATTTCTACACATTTTAGCTAGGTGTCCTAATTCATTACAAACTTATATTTATATGTTTTATACTTACTATTACTAAACGTATGATTACTTAAACCGCCTGTAAAACATTTTTCATGACCTGATCCTTTACTGTTTTCTGAAAAGTCTGTTGGTGTCTTCTTATTTGTTGTTTGCCCATCTTCTGATGATCATACTTTTGTTTTTAAATCCTTTGATTCGTTCCATTTTTTTTAATTTGTGTACATCCACTCAAACATTTGGTTGAATAGTTAGTTCTTTCGTCATTGCTACTTTTAATTGAAACATTTCTACTGATTCTGACACAGTTTCCACTCGTACATAATGGCTTTTTTGATTTATTTCTACACATTTTAGCTAGGTGTCCTAATTCATTACAGACTTACATTTATAAGTTTTATACTTACATTTACTAAACGTATGATTACTTAAACCGCATGTTAAACATTTTTCTTGACCTGATCCTTTACTGTTTTCTGAAAAGTCTGTTGGTTTCTTCTTATTTGTTGTTTGCCCATCTTCTGATGCTCATACTTTTGTTTTTACATCCTTTGATTCGTTCCATTTTTTTTAATTTGCGTACTTCCACTGAAACATTTGGTAGAATAGTTACTTCTTTCGTCATTGCTACTTTTAATTGAAACATTTCTACTGATTCTGACTCAGTTTCCACTCGTACATAATGGCTTTTTTGATTTATTTCTACACATTTTAGCTAGGTGTCCTAATTCATTACAAACTTACATTTATAAGTTTTATACTTACAATTTCTAAACGTATGATCACTTAAACCGCCTGTAAAACATTTTTCTTGACCTACTCCTTTACTGTTTTCTGAAAAGTCTGTTGGTGTCTTCTTATTTGTTGTTTGCCCATCTTCTGATGATCATACTTTTGTTTTTACATTCTTTGATTCGTTCCATTTTTTTTAATTTGTGTACTTCCACTCAAACATTTGGTTGAATAGTTACTTCTTTCGTCATTGCTACTTTTAATTGAAACATTTCTACTGATTCTGACTCAGTTTCCACTCGTACATAATGGCTTTTTTGATTTATTTCTACACATTTTAGCTAGGTGTCCTAATTCATTACAAACTTACATTTATAAGTTTTATACTTACAATTTCTAAACGTTTGATCACTTGAACCGCCTGTAAAACATTTTTCTAGACCTGATCCTTTACTGTTTTCTGAAAAGTCTGTTGGTGTCTTCTTATTTGTTGTTTGCCCATCTTCTGATGATCATACTTTTGTTTTTACATCCTTTGATTCGTTCCATTTTTTTTTAATTTGTGTACTTCCACTCAAACATTTGGTTGAATAGTTACTTCTTTCGTCATTGCTTCTTTTAATTGAAACATTTCTACTGATTCTGACTCAGTTTCCACTCGTACATAATGGCTTTTTTGATTTATTTCTACACATTTTAGCTAGGTGTCCTAATTCATTACAAACTTACATTTATATGTTTTATACTTACAATTTCTAAACGTATGATGACTTGAACCGCCTGTAAAACATTTTTCTTGACCTACTCCTTTACTGTTTTCTGAAAAGTCTGTTGGTGTCTTCTTATTTGTTGTTTGCCCATCTTCTGATGATCATACTTTTGTTTTTACATCCTTTGATTCGTTCCATTTTTTTTTAATTTGTGTACTTCCACTCAAACATTTGGTTGAATAGTTACTTCTTTCGTCACTGCTACTTTTAATTGAAACATTTCTACTGATTCTGACTCAGTTTCCACTCGTACATAATGGCTTTTTTGATTTATTTCTACACATATTAGCTAGGTGTCCTAATTCATTACAAACTTACATTTATATGTTTTATACTTACTATTACTAAACGTATGATTACTTAAACCGCCCGTAAAACATTTTTCATGACCTGATCCTTTACTGTTTTCTGAAAAGTCTGTTGGTGTCTTCTTATTTGTTGTTTGCCCATCTTCTGATGATCATACTTTTGTTTTTACATCCTTTGATTCGTTCCATTTTTTTTAATTTGTGTACATCCACTCAAACATTTGGTTGAATAGTTAGTTCTTTCGTCATTGCTACTTTTAATTGAAACATTTCTACTGATTCTGACACAGTTTCCACTCGTACATAATGGCTTTTTTGATTTATTTCTACACATTTTAGCTAGGTGTCCTAATTCATTACAGACTTACATTTATAAGTTTTATACTTACATTTACTAAACGTATGATTACTTAAACCGCATGTTAAACATTTTTCTTGACCTGATCCTTTACTGTTTTCTGAAAAGTCTGTTGGTTTCTTCTTATTTGTTGTTTGCCCATCTTCTGATGCTCATACTTTTGTTTTTACATCCTTTGATTCGTTCCATTTTTTTTAATTTGCGTACTTCCACTGAAACATTTGGTAGAATAGTTACTTCTTTCGTCATTGCTACTTTTAATTGAAACATTTCTACTGATTCTGACTCAGTTTCCACTCGTACATAATGGCTTTTTTGATTTATTTCTACACATTTTAGCTAGGTGTCCTAATTCATTACAAACTTACATTTATAAGTTTTATACTTACAATTTCTAAACGTATGATCACTTGAACCGCCTGTAAAACATTTTTCTAGACCTGATCCTTTACTGTTTTCTGAAAAGTCTGTTGGTGTCTTCTTATTTGTTGTTTGCCCATCTTCTGATGATCATACTTTTGTTTTTACATCCTTTGATTCGTTCCATTTTTTTTTAATTTGTGTACTTCCACTCAAACATTTGGTTGAATAGTTACTTCTTTCGTCATTGCTTCTTTTAATTGAAACATTTCTACTGATTCTGACTCAGTTTCCACTCGTACATAATGGCTTTTTTGATTTATTTCTACACATTTTAGCTAGGTGTCCTAATTCATTACAAACTTACATTTATATGTTTTATACTTACAATTTCTAAACGTATGATGACTTGAACCGCCTGTAAAACATTTTTCTTGACCTACTCCTTTACTGTTTTCTGAAAAGTCTGTTGGTGTCTTCTTATTTGTTGTTTGCCCATCTTCTGATGATCATACTTTTGTTTTTACATCCTTTGATTCGTTCCATTTTTTTTTAATTTGTGTACTTCCACTCAAACATTTGGTTGAATAGTTACTTCTTTCGTCACTGCTACTTTTAATTGAAACATTTCTACTGATTCTGACTCAGTTTCCACTCGTACATAATGGCTTTTTTGATTTATTTCTACACATATTAGCTAGGTGTCCTAATTCATTACAAACTTACATTTATATGTTTTATACTTACTATTACTAAACGTATGATTACTTAAACCGCCCGTAAAACATTTTTCTTGACCTGATCCTTTACTGTTTTCTGAAAAGTCTGTTGGTTTCTTCTTATTTGTTGTTTGCCCATCTTCTGATGATCATACTTTTGTTTTTACATTCTTTGATTCGTTCCATTTTTTTTAATTTGTGTACTTCCACTCAAACATTTGGTTGAATAGTTACTTCTTTCGTCATTGCTACTTTTAATTGAAACATTTCTACTGATTCTAACTCAGTTTCCACTCGTACATAATGGCTTTTTTGATTTATTTCTACACATTTTAGCTAGGTGTCCTAATTCATTACAAACTTATATTTATATGTTTTATACTTACTATTACTAAACGTATGATTACTTAAACTGCCTGTAAAACATTTTTCATGACCTGATCCTTTACTGTTTTCTGAAAAGTCTGTTGGTGTCTTCTTATTTGTTGTTTGCCCATCTTCTGATGATCATACTTTTGTTTTTACATCCTTTGATTCGTTCCATTTTTTTTAATTTGTGTACATCCACTCAAACATTTGGTTGAATAGTTAGTTCTTTCGTCATTGCTACTTTTAATTGAAACATTTCTACTGATTCTGACACAGTTTCCACTCGTACATAATGGCTTTTTTGATTTATTTCTACACATTTTAGCTAGGTGTCCTAATTCATTACAGACTTACATTTATAAGTTTTATACTTACATTTACTAAACGTATGATTACTTAAACCGCATGTTAAACATTTTTCTTGACCTGATCCTTTACTGTTTTCTGAAAAGTCTGTTGGTTTCTTCTTATTTGTTGTTTGCCCATCTTCTGATGCTCATACTTTTGTTTTTACATCCTTTGATTCGTTCCATTTTTTTTAATTTGTGTACTTCCACTCAAACATTTGGTTGAATAGTTACTTCTTTCGTCATTGCTACTTTTAATTGAAACATTTCTACTGATTCTAACTCAGTTTCCACTCGTACATAATGGCTTTTTTGATTTATTTCTACACATTTTAGCTAGGTGTCCTAATTCATTACAAACTTATATTTATATGTTTTATACTTACTATTACTAAACGTATGATTACTTAAACCGCCTGTAAAACATTTTTCATGACCTGATCCTTTACTGTTTTCTGAAAAGTCTGTTGGTGTCTTCTTATTTGTTGTTTGCCCATCTTCTGATGATCATACTTTTGTTTTTACATCCTTTGATTCGTTCCATTTTTTTTTAATTTGTGTACTTCCACTCAAACATTTGGTTGAATAGTTACTTCTTTCGTCACTGCTACTTTTAATTGAAACATTTCTACTGATTCTGACTCAGTTTCCACTCGTACATAATGGCTTTTTTGATTTATTTCTACACATATTAGCTAGGTTTCCTAATTCATTACAAACTTACATTTATATGTTTTATACTTACTATTACTAAACGTATGATTACTTAAACCGCCCGTAAAACATTTTTCTTGACCTGATCCTTTACTGTTTTCTGAAAAGTCTGTTGGTTTCTTCTTATTTGTTGTTTGCCCATCTTCTGATGATCATACTTTTGTTTTTACATTCTTTGATTCGTTCCATTTTTTTTAATTTGTGTACTTCCACTCAAACATTTGGTTGAATAGTTACTTCTTTCGTCATTGCTACTTTTAATTGAAACATTTCTACTGATTCTAACTCAGTTTCCACTCGTACATAATGGCTTTTTTGATTTATTTCTACACATTTTAGCTAGGTGTCCTAATTCATTACAAACTTATATTTATATGTTTTATACTTACTATTACTAAACGTATGATTACTTAAACCGCCCGTAAAACATTTTTCTTGACCTGATCCTTTACTGTTTTCTGAAAAGTCTGTTGGTGTCTTCTTATTTGTTGTTTGCCCATCTTCTGATGATCATACTTTTGTTTTTACATCCTTTGATTCGTTCCATTTTTTTTTAATTTGTGTACTTCCACTCAAACATTTGGTTGAATAGTTACTTCTTTCGTCATTGCTACTTTTAATTGAAACATTTCTACTGATTCTGACTCAGTTTCCACTCGTACATAATGGCTTTTTTGATTTATTTCTACACATTTTAGCTAGGTGTCCTAATTCATTACAAACTTACATTTATATGTTTTATACTTACAATTTCTAAACGTATGATGACTTGAACCGCCTGTAAAACATTTTTCTTGACCTACTCCTTTACTGTTTTCTGAAAAGTCTGTTGGTGTCTTCTTATTTGTTGTTTGCCCATCTTCTGATGATCATACTTTTGTTTTTACATCCTTTGATTCGTTCCATTTTTTTTTAATTTGTGTACTTCCACTCAAACATTTGGTTGAATAGTTACTTCTTTCGTCACTGCTACTTTTAATTGAAACATTTCTACTGATTCTGACTCAGTTTCCACTCGTACATAATGGCTTTTTTGATTTATTTCTACACATATTAGCTAGGTGTCCTAATTCATTACAAACTTACATTTATATGTTTTATACTTACTATTACTAAACGTATGATTACTTAAACCGCCCGTAAAACATTTTTCTTGACCTGATCCTTTACTGTTTTCTGAAAAGTCTGTTGGTTTCTTCTTATTTGTTGTTTGCCCATCTTCTGATGATCATACTTTTGTTTTTACATTCTTTGATTCGTTCCATTTTTTTTAATTTGTGTACTTCCACTCAAACATTTGGTTGAATAGTTACTTCTTTCGTCATTGCTACTTTTAATTGAAACATTTCTACTGATTCTAACTCAGTTTCCACTCGTACATAATGGCTTTTTTGATTTATTTCTACACATTTTAGCTAGGTGTCCTAATTCATTACAAACTTATATTTATATGTTTTATACTTACTATTACTAAACGTATGATTACTTAAACCGCCTGTAAAACATTTTTCATGACCTGATCCTTTACTGTTTTCTGAAAAGTCTGTTGGTGTCTTCTTATTTGTTGTTTGCCCATCTTCTGATGATCATACTTTTGTTTTTACATCCTTTGATTCGTTCCATTTTTTTTAATTTGTGTACATCCACTCAAACATTTGGTTGAATAGTTAGTTCTTTCGTCATTGCTACTTTTAATTGAAACATTTCTACTGATTCTGACACAGTTTCCACTCGTACATAATGGCTTTTTTGATTTATTTCTACACATTTTAGCTAGGTGTCCTAATTCATTACAGACTTACATTTATAAGTTTTATACTTACATTTACTAAACGTATGATTACTTAAACCGCATGTTAAACATTTTTCTTGACCTGATCCTTTACTGTTTTCTGAAAAGTCTGTTGGTTTCTTCTTATTTGTTGTTTGCCCATCTTCTGATGCTCATACTTTTGTTTTTACATCCTTTGATTCGTTCCATTTTTTTTAATTTGTGTACTTCCACTCAAACATTTGGTTGAATAGTTACTTCTTTCGTCATTGCTACTTTTAATTGAAACATTTCTACTGATTCTAACTCAGTTTCCACTCGTACATAATGGCTTTTTTGATTTATTTCTACACATTTTAGCTAGGTGTCCTAATTCATTACAAACTTATATTTATATGTTTTATACTTACTATTACTAAACGTATGATTACTTAAACCGCCTGTAAAACATTTTTCATGACCTGATCCTTTACTGTTTTCTGAAAAGTCTGTTGGTGTCTTCTTATTTGTTGTTTGCCCATCTTCTGATGATCATACTTTTGTTTTTACATCCTTTGATTCGTTCCATTTTTTTTAATTTGTGTACATCCACTCAAACATTTGGTTGAATAGTTAGTTCTTTCGTCATTGCTACTTTTAATTGAAACATTTCTACTGATTCTGACACAGTTTCCACTCGTACATAATGGCTTTTTTGATTTATTTCTACACATTTTAGCTAGGTGTCCTAATTCATTACAGACTTACATTTATAAGTTTTATACTTACATTTACTAAACGTATGATTACTTAAACCGCATGTTAAACATTTTTCTTGACCTGATCCTTTACTGTTTTCTGAAAAGTCTGTTGGTTTCTTCTTATTTGTTGTTTGCCCATCTTCTGATGCTCATACTTTTGTTTTTACATCCTTTGATTCGTTCCATTTTTTTTAATTTGCGTACTTCCACTGAAACATTTGGTAGAATAGTTACTTCTTTCGTCATTGCTACTTTTAATTGAAACATTTCTACTGATTCTGACTCAGTTTCCACTCGTACATAATGGCTTTTTTGATTTATTTCTACACATTTTAGCTAGGTGTCCTAATTCATTACAAACTTACATTTATAAGTTTTATACTTACAATTTCTAAACGTATGATCACTTAAACCGCCTGTAAAACATTTTTCTTGACCTACTCCTTTACTGTTTTCTGAAAAGTCTGTTGGTGTCTTCTTATTTGTTGTTTGCCCATCTTCTGATGATCATACTTTTGTTTTTACATTCTTTGATTCGTTCCATTTTTTTTAATTTGTGTACTTCCACTCAAACATTTGGTTGAATAGTTACTTCTTTCGTCATTGCTACTTTTAATTGAAACATTTCTACTGATTCTGACTCAGTTTCCACTCGTACATAATGGCTTTTTTGATTTATTTCTACACATTTTAGCTAGGTGTCCTAATTCATTACAAACTTACATTTATAAGTTTTATACTTACAATTTCTAAACGTATGATCACTTGAACCGCCTGTAAAACATTTTTCTAGACCTGATCCTTTACTGTTTTCTGAAAAGTCTGTTGGTGTCTTCTTATTTGTTGTTTGCCCATCTTCTGATGATCATACTTTTGTTTTTACATCCTTTGATTCGTTCCATTTTTTTTTAATTTGTGTACTTCCACTCAAACATTTGGTTGAATAGTTACTTCTTTCGTCATTGCTTCTTTTAATTGAAACATTTCTACTGATTCTGACTCAGTTTCCACTCGTACATAATGGCTTTTTTGATTTATTTCTACACATTTTAGCTAGGTGTCCTAATTCATTACAAACTTACATTTATATGTTTTATACTTACAATTTCTAAACGTATGATTACTTGAACCGCCTGTAAAACATTTTTCTTGACCTACTCCTTTACTGTTTTCTGAAAAGTCTGTTGGTGTCTTCTAATTTGTTGTTTGCCCATCTTCTGATGATCATACTTTTGTTTTTACATCCTTTGATTCGTTCCATTTTTTTTTAATTTGTGTACTTCCACTCAAACATTTGGTTGAATAGTTACTTCTTTCGTCATTGCTACTTTTAATTGAAACATTTCTACTGATTCTGACTCAGTTTCCACTCGTACATAATGGCTTTTTTGATTTATTTCTACACATTTTAGCTAGGTGTCCTAATTCATTACAAACTTACATTTATATGTTTTATACTTACAATTTCTAAACGTATGATGACTTGAACCGCCTGTAAAACATTTTTCTTGACCTACTCCTTTACTGTTTTCTGAAAAGTCTGTTGGTGTCTTCTTATTTGTTGTTTGCCCATCTTCTGATGATCATACTTTTGTTTTTAAATCCTTTGATTCGTTCCATTTTTTTTAATTTGTGTACATCCACTCAAACATTTGGTTGAATAGTTAGTTCTTTCGTCATTGCTACTTTTAATTGAAACATTTCTACTGATTCTGACTCAGTTTCCACTCGTACATAATGGCTTTTTTGATTTATTTCTACACATTTTAGCTAGGTGTCCTAATTCATTACAGACTTACATTTATAAGTTTTATACTTACATTTACTAAACGTATGATTACTTAAACCGCATGTTAAACATTTTTCTTGACCTGATCCTTTACTGTTTTCTGAAAAGTCTGTTGGTTTCTTCTTATTTGTTGTTTGCCCATCTTCTGATGATCATACTTTTGTTTTTACATTCTTTGATTCGTTCCATTTTTTTTAATTTGTGTACTTCCACTCAAACATTTGGTTGAATAGTTACTTCTTTCGTCATTGCTACTTTTAATTGAAACATTTCTACTGATTCTAACTCAGTTTCCACTCGTACATAATGGCTTTTTTGATTTATTTCTACACATTTTAGCTAGGTGTCCTAATTCATTACAAACTTATATTTATATGTTTTATACTTACTATTACTAAACGTATGATTACTTAAACCGCCCGTAAAACATTTTTCTTGACCTGATCCTTTACTGTTTTCTGAAAAGTCTGTTGGTGTCTTCTTATTTGTTGTTTGCCCATCTTCTGATGATCATACTTTTGTTTTTACATCCTTTGATTCGTTCCATTTTTTTTTAATTTGTGTACTTCCACTCAAACATTTGGTTGAATAGTTACTTCTTTCGTCATTGCTACTTTTAATTGAAACATTTCTACTGATTCTGACTCAGTTTCCACTCGTACATAATGGCTTTTTTGATTTATTTCTACACATTTTAGCTAGGTGTCCTAATTCATTACAAACTTACATTTATATGTTTTATACTTACAATTTCTAAACGTATGATGACTTGAACCGCCTGTAAAACATTTTTCTTGACCTACTCCTTTACTGTTTTCTGAAAAGTCTGTTGGTGTCTTCTTATTTGTTGTTTGCCCATCTTCTGATGATCATACTTTTGTTTTTACATCCTTTGATTCGTTCCATTTTTTTTTAATTTGTGTACTTCCACTCAAACATTTGGTTGAATAGTTACTTCTTTCGTCACTGCTACTTTTAATTGAAACATTTCTACTGATTCTGACTCAGTTTCCACTCGTACATAATGGCTTTTTTGATTTATTTCTACACATATTAGCTAGGTGTCCTAATTCATTACAAACTTACATTTATATGTTTTATACTTACTATTACTAAACGTATGATTACTTAAACCGCCCGTAAAACATTTTTCTTGACCTGATCCTTTACTGTTTTCTGAAAAGTCTGTTGGTTTCTTCTTATTTGTTGTTTGCCCATCTTCTGATGATCATACTTTTGTTTTTACATTCTTTGATTCGTTCCATTTTTTTTAATTTGTGTACTTCCACTCAAACATTTGGTTGAATAGTTACTTCTTTCGTCATTGCTACTTTTAATTGAAACATTTCTACTGATTCTGACTCAGTTTCCACTCGTACATAATGGCTTTTTTGATTTATTTCTACACATTTTAGCTAGGTGTCCTAATTCATTACAAACTTATATTTATATGTTTTATACTTACTATTACTAAACGTATGATTACTTAAACCGCCTGTAAAACATTTTTCATGACCTGATCCTTTACTGTTTTCTGAAAAGTCTGTTGGTGTCTTCTTATTTGTTGTTTGCCCATCTTCTGATGATCATACTTTTGTTTTTACATCCTTTGATTCGTTCCATTTTTTTTAATTTGTGTACATCCACTCAAACATTTGGTTGAATAGTTAGTTCTTTCGTCATTGCTACTTTTAATTGAAACATTTCTACTGATTCTGACACAGTTTCCACTCGTACATAATGGCTTTTTTGATTTATTTCTACACATTTTAGCTAGGTGTCCTAATTCATTACAGACTTACATTTATAAGTTTTATACTTACATTTACTAAACGTATGATTACTTAAACCGCCCGTAAAACATTTTTCTTGACCTGATCCTTTACTGTTTTCTGAAAAGTCTGTTGGTTTCTTCTTATTTGTTGTTTGCCCATCTTCTGATGCTCATACTTTTGTTTTTACATCCTTTGATTCGTTCCATTTTTTTTAATTTGTGTACTTCCACTCAAACATTTGGTTGAATAGTTACTTCTTTCGTCATTGCTACTTTTAATTGAAACATTTCTACTGATTCTAACTCAGTTTCCACTCGTACATAATGGCTTTTTTGATTTATTTCTACACATTTTAGCTAGGTGTCCTAATTCATTACAAACTTATATTTATATGTTTTATACTTACTATTACTAAACGTATGATTACTTAAACCGCCTGTAAAACATTTTTCATGACCTGATCCTTTACTGTTTTCTGAAAAGTCTGTTGGTGTCTTCTTATTTGTTGTTTGCCCATCTTCTGATGATCATACTTTTGTTTTTACATCCTTTGATTCGTTCCATTTTTTTTAATTTGTGTACATCCACTCAAACATTTGGTTGAATAGTTAGTTCTTTCGTCATTGCTACTTTTAATTGAAACATTTCTACTGATTCTGACACAGTTTCCACTCGTACATAATGGCTTTTTTGATTTATTTCTACACATTTTAGCTAGGTGTCCTAATTCATTACAGACTTACATTTATAAGTTTTATACTTACATTTACTAAACGTATGATTACTTAAACCGCATGTTAAACATTTTTCTTGACCTGATCCTTTACTGTTTTCTGAAAAGTCTGTTGGTTTCTTCTTATTTGTTGTTTGCCCATCTTCTGATGCTCATACTTTTGTTTTTACATCCTTTGATTCGTTCCATTTTTTTTAATTTGCGTACTTCCACTGAAACATTTGGTAGAATAGTTACTTCTTTCGTCATTGCTACTTTTAATTGAAACATTTCTACTGATTCTGACTCAGTTTCCACTCGTACATAATGGCTTTTTTGATTTATTTCTACACATTTTAGCTAGGTGTCCTAATTCATTACAAACTTACATTTATAAGTTTTATACTTACAATTTCTAAACGTATGATCACTTAAACCGCCTGTAAAACATTTTTCTTGACCTACTCCTTTACTGTTTTCTGAAAAGTCTGTTGGTGTCTTCTTATTTGTTGTTTGCCCATCTTCTGATGATCATACTTTTGTTTTTACATTCTTTGATTCGTTCCATTTTTTTTAATTTGTGTACTTCCACTCAAACATTTGGTTGAATAGTTACTTCTTTCGTCATTGCTACTTTTAATTGAAACATTTCTACTGATTCTGACTCAGTTTCCACTCGTACATAATGGCTTTTTTGATTTATTTCTACACATTTTAGCTAGGTGTCCTAATTCATTACAAACTTACATTTATAAGTTTTATACTTACAATTTCTAAACGTATGATCACTTGAACCGCCTGTAAAACATTTTTCTAGACCTGATCCTTTACTGTTTTCTGAAAAGTCTGTTGGTGTCTTCTTATTTGTTGTTTGCCCATCTTCTGATGATCATACTTTTGTTTTTACATCCTTTGATTCGTTCCATTTTTTTTTAATTTGTGTACTTCCACTCAAACATTTGGTTGAATAGTTACTTCTTTCGTCATTGCTTCTTTTAATTGAAACATTTCTACTGATTCTGACTCAGTTTCCACTCGTACATAATGGCTTTTTTGATTTATTTCTACACATTTTAGCTAGGTGTCCTAATTCATTACAAACTTACATTTATATGTTTTATACTTACAATTTCTAAACGTATGATTACTTGAACCGCCTGTAAAACATTTTTCTTGACCTACTCCTTTACTGTTTTCTGAAAAGTCTGTTGGTGTCTTCTAATTTGTTGTTTGCCCATCTTCTGATGATCATACTTTTGTTTTTACATCCTTTGATTCGTTCCATTTTTTTTTAATTTGTGTACTTCCACTCAAACATTTGGTTGAATAGTTACTTCTTTCGTCATTGCTACTTTTAATTGAAACATTTCTACTGATTCTGACTCAGTTTCCACTCGTACATAATGGCTTTTTTGATTTATTTCTACACATTTTAGCTAGGTGTCCTAATTCATTACAAACTTACATTTATATGTTTTATACTTACAATTTCTAAACGTATGATGACTTGAACCGCCTGTAAAACATTTTTCTTGACCTACTCCTTTACTGTTTTCTGAAAAGTCTGTTGGTGTCTTCTTATTTGTTGTTTGCCCATCTTCTGATGATCATACTTTTGTTTTTACATCCTTTGATTCGTTCCATTTTTTTTTAATTTGTGTACTTCCACTCAAACATTTGGTTGAATAGTTACTTCTTTCGTCACTGCTACTTTTAATTGAAACATTTCTACTGATTCTGACTCAGTTTCCACTCGTACATAATGGCTTTTTTGATTTATTTCTACACATATTAGCTAGGTTTCCTAATTCATTACAAACTTACATTTATATGTTTTATACTTACTATTACTAAACGTATGATTACTTAAACCGCCCGTAAAACATTTTTCTTGACCTGATCCTTTACTGTTTTCTGAAAAGTCTGTTGGTTTCTTCTTATTTGTTGTTTGCCCATCTTCTGATGATCATACTTTTGTTTTTACATTCTTTGATTCGTTCCATTTTTTTTAATTTGTGTACTTCCACTCAAACATTTGGTTGAATAGTTACTTCTTTCGTCATTGCTACTTTTAATTGAAACATTTCTACTGATTCTAACTCAGTTTCCACTCGTACATAATGGCTTTTTTGATTTATTTCTACACATTTTAGCTAGGTGTCCTAATTCATTACAAACTTATATTTATATGTTTTATACTTACTATTACTAAACGTATGATTACTTAAACCGCCCGTAAAACATTTTTCTTGACCTGATCCTTTACTGTTTTCTGAAAAGTCTGTTGGTGTCTTCTTATTTGTTGTTTGCCCATCTTCTGATGATCATACTTTTGTTTTTACATCCTTTGATTCGTTCCATTTTTTTTTAATTTGTGTACTTCCACTCAAACATTTGGTTGAATAGTTACTTCTTTCGTCATTGCTACTTTTAATTGAAACATTTCTACTGATTCTGACTCAGTTTCCACTCGTACATAATGGCTTTTTTGATTTATTTCTACACATTTTAGCTAGGTGTCCTAATTCATTACAAACTTACATTTATATGTTTTATACTTACAATTTCTAAACGTATGATGACTTGAACCGCCTGTAAAACATTTTTCTTGACCTACTCCTTTACTGTTTTCTGAAAAGTCTGTTGGTGTCTTCTTATTTGTTGTTTGCCCATCTTCTGATGATCATACTTTTGTTTTTACATCCTTTGATTCGTTCCATTTTTTTTTAATTTGTGTACTTCCACTCAAACATTTGGTTGAATAGTTACTTCTTTCGTCACTGCTACTTTTAATTGAAACATTTCTACTGATTCTGACTCAGTTTCCACTCGTACATAATGGCTTTTTTGATTTATTTCTACACATATTAGCTAGGTGTCCTAATTCATTACAAACTTACATTTATATGTTTTATACTTACTATTACTAAACGTATGATTACTTAAACCGCCCGTAAAACATTTTTCTTGACCTGATCCTTTACTGTTTTCTGAAAAGTCTGTTGGTTTCTTCTTATTTGTTGTTTGCCCATCTTCTGATGATCATACTTTTGTTTTTACATTCTTTGATTCGTTCCATTTTTTTTAATTTGTGTACTTCCACTCAAACATTTGGTTGAATAGTTACTTCTTTCGTCATTGCTACTTTTAATTGAAACATTTCTACTGATTCTAACTCAGTTTCCACTCGTACATAATGGCTTTTTTGATTTATTTCTACACATTTTAGCTAGGTGTCCTAATTCATTACAAACTTATATTTATATGTTTTATACTTACTATTACTAAACGTATGATTACTTAAACCGCCTGTAAAACATTTTTCATGACCTGATCCTTTACTGTTTTCTGAAAAGTCTGTTGGTGTCTTCTTATTTGTTGTTTGCCCATCTTCTGATGATCATACTTTTGTTTTTACATCCTTTGATTCGTTCCATTTTTTTTAATTTGTGTACATCCACTCAAACATTTGGTTGAATAGTTAGTTCTTTCGTCATTGCTACTTTTAATTGAAACATTTCTACTGATTCTGACACAGTTTCCACTCGTACATAATGGCTTTTTTGATTTATTTCTACACATTTTAGCTAGGTGTCCTAATTCATTACAGACTTACATTTATAAGTTTTATACTTACATTTACTAAACGTATGATTACTTAAACCGCATGTTAAACATTTTTCTTGACCTGATCCTTTACTGTTTTCTGAAAAGTCTGTTGGTTTCTTCTTATTTGTTGTTTGCCCATCTTCTGATGCTCATACTTTTGTTTTTACATCCTTTGATTCGTTCCATTTTTTTTAATTTGTGTACTTCCACTCAAACATTTGGTTGAATAGTTACTTCTTTCGTCATTGCTACTTTTAATTGAAACATTTCTACTGATTCTAACTCAGTTTCCACTCGTACATAATGGCTTTTTTGATTTATTTCTACACATTTTAGCTAGGTGTCCTAATTCATTACAAACTTATATTTATATGTTTTATACTTACTATTACTAAACGTATGATTACTTAAACCGCCTGTAAAACATTTTTCATGACCTGATCCTTTACTGTTTTCTGAAAAGTCTGTTGGTGTCTTCTTATTTGTTGTTTGCCCATCTTCTGATGATCATACTTTTGTTTTTACATCCTTTGATTCGTTCCATTTTTTTTAATTTGTGTACATCCACTCAAACATTTGGTTGAATAGTTAGTTCTTTCGTCATTGCTACTTTTAATTGAAACATTTCTACTGATTCTGACACAGTTTCCACTCGTACATAATGGCTTTTTTGATTTATTTCTACACATTTTAGCTAGGTGTCCTAATTCATTACAGACTTACATTTATAAGTTTTATACTTACATTTACTAAACGTATGATTACTTAAACCGCATGTTAAACATTTTTCTTGACCTGATCCTTTACTGTTTTCTGAAAAGTCTGTTGGTTTCTTCTTATTTGTTGTTTGCCCATCTTCTGATGCTCATACTTTTGTTTTTACATCCTTTGATTCGTTCCATTTTTTTTAATTTGCGTACTTCCACTGAAACATTTGGTAGAATAGTTACTTCTTTCGTCATTGCTACTTTTAATTGAAACATTTCTACTGATTCTGACTCAGTTTCCACTCGTACATAATGGCTTTTTTGATTTATTTCTACACATTTTAGCTAGGTGTCCTAATTCATTACAAACTTACATTTATAAGTTTTATACTTACAATTTCTAAACGTATGATCACTTAAACCGCCTGTAAAACATTTTTCTTGACCTACTCCTTTACTGTTTTCTGAAAAGTCTGTTGGTGTCTTCTTATTTGTTGTTTGCCCATCTTCTGATGATCATACTTTTGTTTTTACATTCTTTGATTCGTTCCATTTTTTTTAATTTGTGTACTTCCACTCAAACATTTGGTTGAATAGTTACTTCTTTCGTCATTGCTACTTTTAATTGAAACATTTCTACTGATTCTGACTCAGTTTCCACTCGTACATAATGGCTTTTTTGATTTATTTCTACACATTTTAGCTAGGTGTCCTAATTCATTACAAACTTACATTTATAAGTTTTATACTTACAATTTCTAAACGTATGATCACTTGAACCGCCTGTAAAACATTTTTCTAGACCTGATCCTTTACTGTTTTCTGAAAAGTCTGTTGGTGTCTTCTTATTTGTTGTTTGCCCATCTTCTGATGATCATACTTTTGTTTTTACATCCTTTGATTCGTTCCATTTTTTTTTAATTTGTGTACTTCCACTCAAACATTTGGTTGAATAGTTACTTCTTTCGTCATTGCTTCTTTTAATTGAAACATTTCTACTGATTCTGACTCAGTTTCCACTCGTACATAATGGCTTTTTTGATTTATTTCTACACATTTTAGCTAGGTGTCCTAATTCATTACAAACTTACATTTATATGTTTTATACTTACAATTTCTAAACGTATGATTACTTGAACCGCCTGTAAAACATTTTTCTTGACCTACTCCTTTACTGTTTTCTGAAAAGTCTGTTGGTGTCTTCTAATTTGTTGTTTGCCCATCTTCTGATGATCATACTTTTGTTTTTACATCCTTTGATTCGTTCCATTTTTTTTTAATTTGTGTACTTCCACTCAAACATTTGGTTGAATAGTTACTTCTTTCGTCATTGCTACTTTTAATTGAAACATTTCTACTGATTCTGACTCAGTTTCCACTCGTACATAATGGCTTTTTTGATTTATTTCTACACATTTTAGCTAGGTGTCCTAATTCATTACAAACTTACATTTATATGTTTTATACTTACAATTTCTAAACGTATGATGACTTGAACCGCCTGTAAAACATTTTTCTTGACCTACTCCTTTACTGTTTTCTGAAAAGTCTGTTGGTGTCTTCTTATTTGTTGTTTGCCCATCTTCTGATGATCATACTTTTGTTTTTACATCCTTTGATTCGTTCCATTTTTTTTTAATTTGTGTACTTCCACTCAAACATTTGGTTGAATAGTTACTTCTTTCGTCACTGCTACTTTTAATTGAAACATTTCTACTGATTCTGACTCAGTTTCCACTCGTACATAATGGCTTTTTTGATTTATTTCTACACATATTAGCTAGGTGTCCTAATTCATTACAAACTTATATTTATATGTTTTATACTTACAATTTCTAAACGTATGATCACTTAAACCATTTGTAAAACATTTTTCTTGACCTGATCCTTTACTGTTTTCTGAAAAGTCTGTTGGTGTCTTCTTATTTGTTGTTTGCCCATCTTCTGATGATCATACTTTTGTTTTTACATCCTTTGATTCGTTCCATTTTTTTTTAAATTGTGTACTTCCACTCAAACATTTGGTTGAATAGTTACTTCTTTCGTCATTGCTACTTTTAATTGAAACATTTCTACTGATTCTGACTCAGTTTCCACTCGTACATAATGGCTTTTTTGATTTATTTCTACACATTTTAGCTAGGTGTCCTAATTCATTACAAACTTACATTTATATGTTTTATACATACAATTTCTAAACGTATGATCACTTAAACCGCCCGTAAAACATTTTTCTTGACCTGATCCTTTACTGTTTTCTGAAAAGTCTGTTGGTTTCTTCTTATTTGTTGTTTGCCCATCTTCTGATGATCATACTTTTGTTTTTACATTCTTTGATTCGTTCCATTTTTTTTAATTTGTGTACTTCCACTCAAACATTTGGTTGAATAGTTACTTCTTTCGTCATTGCTACTTTTAATTGAAACATTTCTACTGATTCTGACTCAGTTTCCACTCGTACATAATGGCTTTTTTGATTTATTTCTACACATTTTAGCTAGGTGTCCTAATTCATTACAAACTTACATTTATATGTTTTATACATACAATTTCTAAACGTATGATCACTTAAACCGCCCGTAAAACATTTTTCTTGACCTGATCCTTTACTGTTTTCTGAAAAGTCTGTTGGTGTCTTCTTATTTGTTGTTTGCCCATCTTCTGATGATCATACTTTTGTTTTTACATTCTTTGATTCGTTCCATTTTTTTTAATTTGTGTACTTCCACTCAAACATTTGGTTGAATAGTTACTTCTTTCGTCATTGCTACTTTTAATTGAAACATTTCTACTGATTCTGACTCAGTTTCCACTCGTACATAATTGCTTTTTTGATTTATTTCTACACATTTTAGCTAGGTGTCCTAATTCATTACAAACTTACATTTATAAGTTTTATACTTACAATTTCTAAACGTATGATCACTTAAACCATTTGTAAAACATTTTTCTTGACCTGATCCTTTACTGTTTTCTGAAAAGTCTGTTGGTGTCTTCTTATTTGTTGTTTGCCCATCTTCTGATGATCATACTTTTGTTTTTACATCCTTTGATTCGTTCCATTTTTTTTTAAATTGTGTACTTCCACTCAAACATTTGGTTGAATAGTTACTTCTTTCGTCATTGCTACTTTTAATTGAAACATTTCTACTGATTCTGACTCAGTTTCCACTCGTACATAATGGCTTTTTTGATTTATTTCTACACATTTTAGCTAGGTGTCCTAATTCATTACAAACTTACATTTATATGTTTTATACATACAATTTCTAAACGTATGATCACTTAAACCGCCCGTAAAACATTTTTCTTGACCTGATCCTTTACTGTTTTCTGAAAAGTCTGTTGGTTTCTTCTTATTTGTTGTTTGCCCATCTTCTGATGATCATACTTTTGTTTTTACATTCTTTGATTCGTTCCATTTTTTTTAATTTGTGTACTTCCACTCAAACATTTGGTTGAATAGTTACTTCTTTCGTCATTGCTACTTTTAATTGAAACATTTCTACTGATTCTGACTCAGTTTCCACTCGTACATAATGGCTTTTTTGATTTATTTCTACACATTTTAGCTAGGTGTCCTAATTCATTACAAACTTACATTTATATGTTTTATACATACAATTTCTAAACGTATGATCACTTAAACCGCCCGTAAAACATTTTTCTTGACCTGATCCTTTACTGTTTTCTGAAAAGTCTGTTGGTGTCTTCTTATTTGTTGTTTGCCCATCTTCTGATGATCATACTTTTGTTTTTACATTCTTTGATTCGTTCCATTTTTTTTAATTTGTGTACTTCCACTCAAACATTTGGTTGAATAGTTACTTCTTTCGTCATTGCTACTTTTAATTGAAACATTTCTACTGATTCTGACTCAGTTTCCACTCGTACATAATTGCTTTTTTGATTTATTTCTACACATTTTAGCTAGGTGTCCTAATTCATTACAAACTTACATTTATAAGTTTTATACTTACAATTTCTAAACGTATGATCACTTAAACCACTTGTAAAACATTTTTCTTGACCTGATCCTTTACTGTTTTCTGAAAAGTCTGTTGGTGTCTTCTTATTTGTTGTTTGCCCATCTTCTGATGATCATACTTTTGTTTTTACATCCTTTGATTCGTTCCATTTTTTTTTAAATTGTGTACTTCCACTCAAACATTTGGTTGAATAGTTACTTCTTTCGTCACTGCTACTTATAATTGAAACATTTCTACTGATTCTGACTCAGTTTCCACTCGTACATAATGGCTTTTTTGATTTATTTCTACACATTTTAGCTAGGTGTCCTAATTCATTACAAACTTACATTTATATGTTTTATACTTACTATTACTAAACGTATGATTACTTAGACCGCCCGTAAAACATTTTTCTTGACCTGATCCTTTACTGTTTTCTGAAAAGTCTGTTGGTGTCTTCTTATTTGTTGTTTGCCCATCTTCTGATGATCATACTTTTGTTTTTACATTCTTTGATTCGTTCCATTTTTTTTAATTTGTGTACTTCCACTCAAACATTTGGTTGAATAGTTACTTCTTTCGTCATTGCTACTTTTAATTGAAACATTTCTACTGATTCTGACTCAGTTTCCACTCGTACATAATGGCTTTTTTGATTTATTTCTACACATTTTAGCTAGGTGTCCTAATTCATTACAAACTTACATTTATATGTTTTATACATACAATTTCTAAACGTATGATCACTTAAACCGCCTGTAAAACATTTTTCTTGACCTACTCCTTTACTGTTTTCTGAAAAGTCTGTTGGTGTCTTCTTATTTGTTGTTTGCCCATCTTCTGATGATCATACTTTTGTTTTTACATTCTTTGATTCGTTCCATTTTTTTTAATTTGTGTACTTCCACTCAAACATTTGGTTGAATAGTTACTTCTTTCGTCATTGCTACTTTTAATTGAAACATTTCTACTGATTCTGACTCAGTTTCCACTCGTACATAATGGCTTTTTTGATTTATTTCTACACATTTTAGCTAGGTGTCCTAATTCATTACAAACTTACATTTATATGTTTTATACATACAATTTCTAAACGTATGATCACTTAAACCGCCTGTAAAACATTTTTCTTGACCTACTCCTTTACTGTTTTCTGAAAAGTCTGTTGGTGTCTTCTTATTTGTTGTTTGCCCATCTTCTGATGATCATACTTTTGTTTTTACATCCTTTGATTCGTTCCATTTTTTTTTAATTTGTGTACTTCCACTCAAACATTTGGTTGAATAGTTACTTCTTTCGTCATTGCTACTTTTAATTGAAACATTTCTACTGATTCTGACTCAGTTTCCACTCGTACATAATGGCTTTTTTGATTTATTTCTACACATTTTAGCTAGGTGTCCTAATTCATTACAAACTTACATTTATATGTTTTATACTTACAATTTCTAAACGTATGATGACTTGAACCGCCTGTAAAACATTTTTCTTGACCTACTCCTTTACTGTTTTCTGAAAAGTCTGTTGGTGTCTTCTTATTTGTTGTTTGCCCATCTTCTGATGATCATACTTTTGTTTTTACATCCTTTGATTCGTTCCATTTTTTTTTAATTTGTGTACTTCCACTCAAACATTTGGTTGAATAGTTACTTCTTTCGTCACTGCTACTTTTAATTGAAACATTTCTACTGATTCTGACTCAGTTTCCACTCGTACATAATGGCTTTTTTGATTTATTTCTACACATATTAGCTAGGTGTCCTAATTCATTACAAACTTACATTTATATGTTTTATACTTACTATTACTAAACGTATGATTACTTAAACCGCCCGTAAAACATTTTTCTTGACCTGATCCTTTACTGTTTTCTGAAAAGTCTGTTGGTTTCTTCTTATTTGTTGTTTGCCCATCTTCTGATGATCATACTTTTGTTTTTACATTCTTTGATTCGTTCCATTTTTTTTAATTTGTGTACTTCCACTCAAACATTTGGTTGAATAGTTACTTCTTTCGTCATTGCTACTTTTAATTGAAACATTTCTACTGATTCTAACTCAGTTTCCACTCGTACATAATGGCTTTTTTGATTTATTTCTACACATTTTAGCTAGGTGTCCTAATTCATTACAAACTTATATTTATATGTTTTATACTTACTATTACTAAACGTATGATTACTTAAACCGCCTGTAAAACATTTTTCATGACCTGATCCTTTACTGTTTTCTGAAAAGTCTGTTGGTGTCTTCTTATTTGTTGTTTGCCCATCTTCTGATGATCATACTTTTGTTTTTACATCCTTTGATTCGTTCCATTTTTTTTAATTTGTGTACATCCACTCAAACATTTGGTTGAATAGTTAGTTCTTTCGTCATTGCTACTTTTAATTGAAACATTTCTACTGATTCTGACACAGTTTCCACTCGTACATAATGGCTTTTTTGATTTATTTCTACACATTTTAGCTAGGTGTCCTAATTCATTACAGACTTACATTTATAAGTTTTATACTTACATTTACTAAACGTATGATTACTTAAACCGCATGTTAAACATTTTTCTTGACCTGATCCTTTACTGTTTTCTGAAAAGTCTGTTGGTTTCTTCTTATTTGTTGTTTGCCCATCTTCTGATGCTCATACTTTTGTTTTTACATCCTTTGATTCGTTCCATTTTTTTTAATTTGTGTACTTCCACTCAAACATTTGGTTGAATAGTTACTTCTTTCGTCATTGCTACTTTTAATTGAAACATTTCTACTGATTCTAACTCAGTTTCCACTCGTACATAATGGCTTTTTTGATTTATTTCTACACATTTTAGCTAGGTGTCCTAATTCATTACAAACTTATATTTATATGTTTTATACTTACTATTACTAAACGTATGATTACTTAAACCGCCTGTAAAACATTTTTCATGACCTGATCCTTTACTGTTTTCTGAAAAGTCTGTTGGTGTCTTCTTATTTGTTGTTTGCCCATCTTCTGATGATCATACTTTTGTTTTTACATCCTTTGATTCGTTCCATTTTTTTTAATTTGTGTACATCCACTCAAACATTTGGTTGAATAGTTAGTTCTTTCGTCATTGCTACTTTTAATTGAAACATTTCTACTGATTCTGACACAGTTTCCACTCGTACATAATGGCTTTTTTGATTTATTTCTACACATTTTAGCTAGGTGTCCTAATTCATTACAGACTTACATTTATAAGTTTTATACTTACATTTACTAAACGTATGATTACTTAAACCGCATGTTAAACATTTTTCTTGACCTGATCCTTTACTGTTTTCTGAAAAGTCTGTTGGTTTCTTCTTATTTGTTGTTTGCCCATCTTCTGATGCTCATACTTTTGTTTTTACATCCTTTGATTCGTTCCATTTTTTTTAATTTGCGTACTTCCACTGAAACATTTGGTAGAATAGTTACTTCTTTCGTCATTGCTACTTTTAATTGAAACATTTCTACTGATTCTGACTCAGTTTCCACTCGTACATAATGGCTTTTTTGATTTATTTCTACACATTTTAGCTAGGTGTCCTAATTCATTACAAACTTACATTTATAAGTTTTATACTTACAATTTCTAAACGTATGATCACTTAAACCGCCTGTAAAACATTTTTCTTGACCTACTCCTTTACTGTTTTCTGAAAAGTCTGTTGGTGTCTTCTTATTTGTTGTTTGCCCATCTTCTGATGATCATACTTTTGTTTTTACATTCTTTGATTCGTTCCATTTTTTTTAATTTGTGTACTTCCACTCAAACATTTGGTTGAATAGTTACTTCTTTCGTCATTGCTACTTTTAATTGAAACATTTCTACTGATTCTGACTCAGTTTCCACTCGTACATAATGGCTTTTTTGATTTATTTCTACACATTTTAGCTAGGTGTCCTAATTCATTACAAACTTACATTTATAAGTTTTATACTTACAATTTCTAAACGTATGATCACTTGAACCGCCTGTAAAACATTTTTCTAGACCTGATCCTTTACTGTTTTCTGAAAAGTCTGTTGGTGTCTTCTTATTTGTTGTTTGCCCATCTTCTGATGATCATACTTTTGTTTTTACATCCTTTGATTCGTTCCATTTTTTTTTAATTTGTGTACTTCCACTCAAACATTTGGTTGAATAGTTACTTCTTTCGTCATTGCTTCTTTTAATTGAAACATTTCTACTGATTCTGACTCAGTTTCCACTCGTACATAATGGCTTTTTTGATTTATTTCTACACATTTTAGCTAGGTGTCCTAATTCATTACAAACTTACATTTATATGTTTTATACTTACAATTTCTAAACGTATGATTACTTGAACCGCCTGTAAAACATTTTTCTTGACCTACTCCTTTACTGTTTTCTGAAAAGTCTGTTGGTGTCTTCTAATTTGTTGTTTGCCCATCTTCTGATGATCATACTTTTGTTTTTACATCCTTTGATTCGTTCCATTTTTTTTTAATTTGTGTACTTCCACTCAAACATTTGGTTGAATAGTTACTTCTTTCGTCATTGCTACTTTTAATTGAAACATTTCTACTGATTCTGACTCAGTTTCCACTCGTACATAATGGCTTTTTTGATTTATTTCTACACATTTTAGCTAGGTGTCCTAATTCATTACAAACTTACATTTATATGTTTTATACTTACAATTTCTAAACGTATGATGACTTGAACCGCCTGTAAAACATTTTTCTTGACCTACTCCTTTACTGTTTTCTGAAAAGTCTGTTGGTGTCTTCTTATTTGTTGTTTGCCCATCTTCTGATGATCATACTTTTGTTTTTACATCCTTTGATTCGTTCCATTTTTTTTTAATTTGTGTACTTCCACTCAAACATTTGGTTGAATAGTTACTTCTTTCGTCACTGCTACTTTTAATTGAAACATTTCTACTGATTCTGACTCAGTTTCCACTCGTACATAATGGCTTTTTTGATTTATTTCTACACATATTAGCTAGGTGTCCTAATTCATTACAAACTTACATTTATATGTTTTATACTTACTATTACTAAACGTATGATTACTTAAACCGCCCGTAAAACATTTTTCTTGACCTGATCCTTTACTGTTTTCTGAAAAGTCTGTTGGTTTCTTCTTATTTGTTGTTTGCCCATCTTCTGATGATCATACTTTTGTTTTTACATTCTTTGATTCGTTCCATTTTTTTTAATTTGTGTACTTCCACTCAACATTTGGTTGAATAGTTACTTCTTTCGTCATTGCTACTTTTAATTGAAACATTTCTACTGATTCTAACTCAGTTTCCACTCGTACATAATGGCTTTTTTGATTTATTTCTACACATTTTAGCTAGGTGTCCTAATTCATTACAAACTTATATTTATATGTTTTATACTTACTATTACTAAACGTATGATTACTTAAACCGCCTGTAAAACATTTTTCATGACCTGATCCTTTACTGTTTTCTGAAAAGTCTGTTGGTGTCTTCTTATTTGTTGTTTGCCCATCTTCTGATGATCATACTTTTGTTTTTACATCCTTTGATTCGTTCCATTTTTTTTAATTTGTGTACATCCACTCAAACATTTGGTTGAATAGTTAGTTCTTTCGTCATTGCTACTTTTAATTGAAACATTTCTACTGATTCTGACACAGTTTCCACTCGTACATAATGGCTTTTTTGATTTATTTCTACACATTTTAGCTAGGTGTCCTAATTCATTACAGACTTACATTTATAAGTTTTATACTTACATTTACTAAACGTATGATTACTTAAACCGCATGTTAAACATTTTTCTTGACCTGATCCTTTACTGTTTTCTGAAAAGTCTGTTGGTTTCTTCTTATTTGTTGTTTGCCCATCTTCTGATGCTCATACTTTTGTTTTTACATCCTTTGATTCGTTCCATTTTTTTTAATTTGTGTACTTCCACTCAAACATTTGGTTGAATAGTTACTTCTTTCGTCATTGCTACTTTTAATTGAAACATTTCTACTGATTCTAACTCAGTTTCCACTCGTACATAATGGCTTTTTGATTTATTTCTACACATTTTAGCTAGGTGTCCTAATTCATTACAAACTTACATTTATATGTTTTATACTTACAATTTCTAAACGTATGATTACTTGAACCGCCTGTAAAACATTTTTCTTGACCTACTCCTTTACTGTTTTCTGAAAAGTCTGTTGGTGTCTTCTAATTTGTTGTTTGCCCATCTTCTGATGATCATACTTTTGTTTTTTACATCCTTTGATTCGTTCCATTTTTTTTAATTTGTGTACATCCACTCAAACATTTGGTTGAATAGTTAGTTCTTTCGTCATTGCTACTTTTAATTGAAACATTTCTACTGATTCTGACACAGTTTCCACTCGTACATAATGGCTTTTTTGATTTATTTCTACACATTTTAGCTAGGTGTCCTAATTCATTACAGACTTACATTTATAAGTTTTATACTTACATTTACTAAACGTATGATTACTTAAACCGCATGTTAAACATTTTTCTTGACCTGATCCTTTACTGTTTTCTGAAAAGTCTGTTGGTTTCTTCTTATTTGTTGTTTGCCCATCTTCTGATGCTCATACTTTTGTTTTTACATCCTTTGATTCGTTCCATTTTTTTTAATTTGCGTACTTCCACTGAAACATTTGGTAGAATAGTTACTTCTTTCGTCATTGCTACTTTTAATTGAAACATTTCTACTGATTCTGACTCAGTTTCCACTCGTACATAATGGCTTTTTTGATTTATTTCTACACATTTTAGCTAGGTGTCCTAATTCATTACAAACTTACATTTATAAGTTTTATACTTACAATTTCTAAACGTATGATCACTTAAACCGCCTGTAAAACATTTTTCTTGACCTACTCCTTTACTGTTTTCTGAAAAGTCTGTTGGTGTCTTCTTATTTGTTGTTTGCCCATCTTCTGATGATCATACTTTTGTTTTTACATTCTTTGATTCGTTCCATTTTTTTTAATTTGTGTACTTCCACTCAAACATTTGGTTGAATAGTTACTTCTTTCGTCATTGCTACTTTTAATTGAAACATTTCTACTGATTCTGACTCAGTTTCCACTCGTACATAATGGCTTTTTTGATTTATTTCTACACATTTTAGCTAGGTGTCCTAATTCATTACAAACTTACATTTATAAGTTTTATACTTACAATTTCTAAACGTATGATCACTTGAACCGCCTGTAAAACATTTTTCTAGACCTGATCCTTTACTGTTTTCTGAAAAGTCTGTTGGTGTCTTCTTATTTGTTGTTTGCCCATCTTCTGATGATCATACTTTTGTTTTTACATCCTTTGATTCGTTCCATTTTTTTTTAATTTGTGTACTTCCACTCAAACATTTGGTTGAATAGTTACTTCTTTCGTCATTGCTTCTTTTAATTGAAACATTTCTACTGATTCTGACTCAGTTTCCACTCGTACATAATGGCTTTTTTGATTTATTTCTACACATTTTAGCTAGGTGTCCTAATTCATTACAAACTTACATTTATATGTTTTATACTTACAATTTCTAAACGTATGATTACTTGAACCGCCTGTAAAACATTTTTCTTGACCTACTCCTTTACTGTTTTCTGAAAAGTCTGTTGGTGTCTTCTAATTTGTTGTTTGCCCATCTTCTGATGATCATACTTTTGTTTTTACATCCTTTGATTCGTTCCATTTTTTTTTAATTTGTGTACTTCCACTCAAACATTTGGTTGAATAGTTACTTCTTTCGTCATTGCTACTTTTAATTGAAACATTTCTACTGATTCTGACTCAGTTTCCACTCGTACATAATGGCTTTTTTGATTTATTTCTACACATTTTAGCTAGGTGTCCTAATTCATTACAAACTTACATTTATATGTTTTATACATACAATTTCTAAACGTATGATCACTTAAACCGCCTGTAAAACATTTTTCTTGACCTACTCCTTTACTGTTTTCTGAAAAGTCTGTTGGTGTCTTCTTATTTGTTGTTTGCCCATCTTCTGATGATCATACTTTTGTTTTTACATCCTTTGATTCGTTCCATTTTTTTTAATTTGTGTACTTCCACTCAAACATTTGGTTGAATAGTTACTTCTTTCGTCATTGCTACTTTTAATTGAAACATTTCTACTGATTCTGACTCAGTTTCCACTCGTACATAATGGCTTTTTTGATTTATTTCTACACATTTTAGCTAGGTGTCCTAATTCATTACAAACTTACATTTATATGTTTTATACATACAATTTCTAAACGTATGATCACTTAAACCGCCTGTAAAACATTTTTCTTGACCTACTCCTTTACTGTTTTCTGAAAAGTCTGTTGGTGTCTTCTTATTTGTTGTTTGCCCATCTTCTGATGATCATACTTTTGTTTTTACATTCTTTGATTCGTTCCATTTTTTTTAATTTGTGTACTTCCACTCAAACATTTGGTTGAATAGTTACTTCTTTCGTCATTGCTACTTTTAATTGAAACATTTCTACTGATTCTGACTCAGTTTCCACTCGTACATAATTGCTTTTTTGATTTATTTCTACACATTTTAGCTAGGTGTCCTAATTCATTACAAACTTACATTTATAAGTTTTATACTTACAATTTCTAAACGTATGATCACTTAAACCGCCTGTAAAACATTTTTCTTGACCTACTCCTTTACTGTTTTCTGAAAAGTCTGTTGGTGTCTTCTTATTTGTTGTTTGCCCATCTTCTGATATCATACTTTTGTTTTTACATTCTTTGATTCGTTCCATTTTTTTTAATTTGTGTACTTCCACTCAAACATTTGGTTGAATAGTTACTTCTTTCGTCATTGCTACTTTTAATTGAAACATTTCTACTGATTCTGACTCAGTTTCCACTCGTACATAATGGCTTTTTTGATTTATTTCTACACATTTTAGCTAGGTGTCCTAATTCATTACAAACTTACATTTATAAGTTTTATACTTACAATTTCTAAACGTATGATCACTTGAACCGCCTGTAAAACATTTTTCTAGACCTGATCCTTTACTGTTTTCTGAAAAGTCTGTTGGTGTCTTCTTATTTGTTGTTTGCCCATCTTCTGATGATCATACTTTTGTTTTTACATCCTTTGATTCGTTCCATTTTTTTTTAATTTGTGTACTTCCACTCAAACATTTGGTTGAATAGTTACTTCTTTCGTCATTGCTTCTTTTAATTGAAACATTTCTACTGATTCTGACTCAGTTTCCACTCGTACATAATGGCTTTTTTGATTTATTTCTACACATTTTAGCTAGGTGTCCTAATTCATTACAAACTTACATTTATATGTTTTATACTTACAATTTCTAAACGTATGATTACTTGAACCGCCTGTAAAACATTTTTCTTGACCTACTCCTTTACTGTTTTCTGAAAAGTCTGTTGGTGTCTTCTAATTTGTTGTTTGCCCATCTTCTGATGATCATACTTTTGTTTTTACATCCTTTGATTCGTTCCATTTTTTTTTAATTTGTGTACTTCCACTCAAACATTTGGTTGAATAGTTACTTCTTTCGTCATTGCTACTTTTAATTGAAACATTTCTACTGATTCTGACTCAGTTTCCACTCGTACATATTGGCTTTTTTGATTTATTTCTACACATTTTAGCTAGGTGTCCTAATTCATTACAAACTTACATTTATATGTTTTATACATACAATTTCTAAACGTATGATCACTTAAACCGCCTGTAAAACATTTTTCTTGACCTACTCCTTTACTGTTTTCTGAAAAGTCTGTTGGTGTCTTCTTATTTGTTGTTTGCCCATCTTCTGATGATCATACTTTTGTTTTTACATTCTTTGATTCGTTCCATTTTTTTTTAATTTGTGTACTTCCACTCAAACATTTGGTTGAATAGTTACTTCTTTCGTCATTGCTACTTTTAATTGAAACATTTCTACTGATTCTGACTCAGTTTCCACTCGTACATAATGGCTTTTTTGATTTATTTCTACACATTTTAGCTAGGTGTCCTAATTCATTACAAACTTACATTTATATGTTTTATACATACAATTTCTAAACGTATGATCACTTAAACCGCCTGTAAAACATTTTTCTTGACCTACTCCTTTACTGTTTTCTGAAAAGTCTGTTGGTGTCTTCTTATTTGTTGTTTGCCCATCTTCTGATGATCATACTTTTGTTTTTACATCCTTTGATTCGTTCCATTTTTTTTTAATTTGTGTACTTCCACTCAAACATTTGGTTGAATAGTTACTTCTTTCGTCATTGCTACTTTTAATTGAAACATTTCTACTGATTCTGACTCAGTTTCCACTCGTACATAATGGCTTTTTTGATTTATTTCTACACATTTTAGCTAGGTGTCCTAATTCATTACAAACTTACATTTATATGTTTTATACTTACAATTTCTAAACGTATGATGACTTGAACCGCCTGTAAAACATTTTTCTTGACCTACTCCTTTACTGTTTTCTGAAAAGTCTGTTGGTGTCTTCTTATTTGTTGTTTGCCCATCTTCTGATGATCATACTTTTGTTTTTACATCCTTTGATTCGTTCCATTTTTTTTTAATTTGTGTACTTCCACTCAAACATTTGGTTGAATAGTTACTTCTTTCGTCATTGCTACTTTTAATTGAAACATTTCTACTGATTCTGACTCAGTTTCCACTCGTACATAATGGCTTTTTTGATTTATTTCTACACATTTTAGCTAGGTGTCCTAATTCATTACAAACTTACATTTATATGTTTTATACATACAATTTCTAAACGTATGATCACTTAAACCGCCTGTAAAACATTTTTCTTGACCTACTCCTTTACTGTTTTCTGAAAAGTCTGTTGGTGTCTTCTTATTTGTTGTTTGCCCATCTTCTGATGATCATACTTTTGTTTTTACATCCTTTGATTCGTTCCATTTTTTTTAATTTGTGTACTTCCACTCAAACATTTGGTTGAATAGTTACTTCTTTCGTCATTGCTACTTTTAATTGAAACATTTCTACTGATTCTGACTCAGTTTCCACTCGTACATAATGGCTTTTTTGATTTATTTCTACACATTTTAGCTAGGTGTCCTAATTCATTACAAACTTACATTTATATGTTTTATACATACAATTTCTAAACGTATGATCACTTAAACCGCCTGTAAAACATTTTTCTTGACCTACTCCTTTACTGTTTTCTGAAAAGTCTGTTGGTGTCTTCTTATTTGTTGTTTGCCCATCTTCTGATGATCATACTTTTGTTTTTACATTCTTTGATTCGTTCCATTTTTTTTAATTTGTGTACTTCCACTCAAACATTTGGTTGAATAGTTACTTCTTTCGTCATTGCTACTTTTAATTGAAACATTTCTACTGATTCTGACTCAGTTTCCACTCGTACATAATTGCTTTTTTGATTTATTTCTACACATTTTAGCTAGGTGTCCTAATTCATTACAAACTTACATTTATAAGTTTTATACTTACAATTTCTAAACGTATGATCACTTAAACCGCCTGTAAAACATTTTTCTTGACCTACTCCTTTACTGTTTTCTGAAAAGTCTGTTGGTGTCTTCTTATTTGTTGTTTGCCCATCTTCTGATGATCATACTTTTGTTTTTACATTCTTTGATTCGTTCCATTTTTTTTAATTTGTGTACTTCCACTCAAACATTTGGTTGAATAGTTACTTCTTTCGTCATTGCTACTTTTAATTGAAACATTTCTACTGATTCTGACTCAGTTTCCACTCGTACATAATGGCTTTTTTGATTTATTTCTACACATTTTAGCTAGGTGTCCTAATTCATTACAAACTTACATTTATAAGTTTTATACTTACAATTTCTAAACGTATGATCACTTGAACCGCCTGTAAAACATTTTTCTAGACCTGATCCTTTACTGTTTTCTGAAAAGTCTGTTGGTGTCTTCTTATTTGTTGTTTGCCCATCTTCTGATGATCATACTTTTGTTTTTACATCCTTTGATTCGTTCCATTTTTTTTTATTTGTGTACTTCCACTCAAACATTTGGTTGAATAGTTACTTCTTTCGTCATTGCTACTTTTAATTGAAACATTTCTACTGATTCTGACTCAGTTTCCACTCGTACATAATGGCTTTTTTGATTTATTTCTACACATTTTAGCTAGGTGTCCTAATTCATTACAAACTTACATTTATAAGTTTTATACTTACAATTTCTAAACGTATGATCACTTGAACCGCCTGTAAAACATTTTTCTTGACCTGATCCTTTACTGTTTTCTGAAAAGTCTGTTGGTGTCTTCTTATTTGTTGTTTGCCCATCTTCTGATGATCATACTTTTGTTTTTACATCCTTTGATTCGTTCCATTTTTTTTTAATTTGTGTACTTCCACTCAAACATTTGGTTGAATAGTTACTTCTTTCGTCATTGCTACTTTTAATTGAAACATTTCTACTGATTCTGACTCAGTTTCCACTCGTACATAATGGCTTTTTTGATTTATTTCTACACATTTTAGCTAGGTGTCCTAATTCATTACAAACTTACATTTATAAGTTTTATACTTACAATTTCTAAACGTATGATCACTTGAACCGCCTGTAAAACATTTTTCTTGACCTGATCCTTTACTGTTTTCTGAAAAGTCTGTTGGTGTCTTCTTATTTGTTGTTTGCCCATCTTCTGATGATCATACTTTTGTTTTTACATTCTTTGATTCGTTCCATTTTTTTTAATTTGTGTACTTCCACTCAAACATTTGGTTGAATAGTTACTTCTTTCGTCATTGCTACTTTTAATTGAAACATTTCTACTGATTCTGACTCAGTTTCCACTCGTACATAATTGCTTTTTTGATTTATTTCTACACATTTTAGCTAGGTGTCCTAATTCATTACAAACTTACATTTATAAGTTTTATACTTACAATTTCTAAACGTATGATCACTTGAACCGCCTGTAAAACATTTTTCTTGACCTGATCCTTTACTGTTTTCTGAAAAGTCTGTTGGTGTCTTCTTATTTGTTGTTTGCCCATCTTCTGATGATCATACTTTTGTTTTTACATCCTTTGATTCGTTCCATTTTTTTTTAATTTGTGTACTTCCACTCAAACATTTGGTTGAATAGTTACTTCTTTCGTCATTGCTACTTTTAATTGAAACATTTCTACTGATTCTGACTCAGTTTCCACTCGTACATAATGGCTTTTTTGATTTATTTCTACACATTTTAGCTAGGTGTCCTAATTCATTACAAACTTACATTTATAAGTTTTATACTTACAATTTCTAAACGTATGATTACTTGAACCGCCTGTAAAACATTTTTCTTGACCTGATCCTTTACTGTTTTCTGAAAAGTCTGTTGGTGTCTTCTTATTTGTTGTTTGCCCATCTTCTGATGATCATACTCTTGTTTTTACATCCTTTGATTCGTTCCATTTTTTTTTAATTTGTGTACTTCCACTCAAACATTTGGTTGAATAGTTACTTCTTTCGTCACTGCTACTTTTAATTGAAACATTTCTACTGATTCTGACTCAGTTTCCACTCGTACATAATGGCTTTTTTGATTTATTTCTACACATATTAGCTAGGTGTCCTAATTCATTACAAACTTACATTTATATGTTTTATACTTACTATTACTAAACGTATGATTACTTAAACCGCCCGTAAAACATTTTTCTTGACCTGATCCTTTACTGTTTTCTGAAAAGTCTGTTGGTTTCTTCTTATTTGTTGTTTGCCCATCTTCTGATGATCATACTTTTGTTTTTACATTCTTTGATTCGTTCCATTTTTTTTAATTTGTGTACTTCCACTCAAACATTTGGTTGAATAGTTACTTCTTTCGTCATTGCTACTTTTAATTGAAACATTTCTACTGATTCTGACACAGTTTCCACTCGTACATAATGGCTTTTTTGATTTATTTCTACACATTTTAGCTAGGTGTCCTAATTCATTACAGACTTACATTTATAAGTTTTATACTTACATTTACTAAACGTATGATTACTTAAACCGCATGTTAAACATTTTTCTTGACCTGATCCTTTACTGTTTTCTGAAAAGTCTGTTGGTTTCTTCTTATTTGTTGTTTGCCCATCTTCTGATGCTCATACTTTTGTTTTTACATCCTTTGATTCGTTCCATTTTTTTTAATTTGTGTACTTCCACTCAAACATTTGGTTGAATAGTTACTTCTTTCGTCATTGCTACTTTTAATTGAAACATTTCTACTGATTCTAACTCAGTTTCCACTCGTACATAATGGCTTTTTTGATTTATTTCTACACATTTTAGCTAGGTGTCCTAATTCATTACAAACTTATATTTATATGTTTTATACTTACTATTACTAAACGTATGATTACTTAAACCGCCTGTAAAACATTTTTCATGACCTGATCCTTTACTGTTTTCTGAAAAGTCTGTTGGTGTCTTCTTATTTGTTGTTTGCCCATCTTCTGATGATCATACTTTTGTTTTTACATCCTTTGATTCGTTCCATTTTTTTTAATTTGTGTACATCCACTCAAACATTTGGTTGAATAGTTAGTTCTTTCGTCATTGCTACTTTTAATTGAAACATTTCTACTGATTCTGACACAGTTTCCACTCGTACATAATGGCTTTTTTGATTTATTTCTACACATTTTAGCTAGGTGTCCTAATTCATTACAGACTTACATTTATAAGTTTTATACTTACATTTACTAAACGTATGATTACTTAAACCGCATGTTAAACATTTTTCTTGACCTGATCCTTTACTGTTTTCTGAAAAGTCTGTTGGTGTCTTCTTATTTGTTGTTTGCCCATCTTCTGATGATCATACTTTTGTTTTTACATCCTTTGATTCGTTCCATTTTTTTTTAATTTGTGTACTTCCACTCAAACATTTGGTTGAATAGTTACTTCTTTCGTCATTGCTTCTTTTAATTGAAACATTTCTACTGATTCTGACTCAGTTTCCACTCGTACATAATGGCTTTTATGATTTATTTCTACACATTTTAGCTAGGTGTCCTAATTCATTACAAACTTACATTTATATGTTTTATACTTACAATTTCTAAACGTATGATTACTTGAACCGCCTGTAAAACATTTTTCTTGACCTACTCCTTTACTGTTTTCTGAAAAGTCTGTTGGTGTCTTCTAATTTGTTGTTTGCCCATCTTCTGATGATCATACTTTTGTTTTTACATCCTTTGATTCGTTCCATTTTTTTTTAATTTGTGTACTTCCACTCAAACATTTGGTTGAATAGTTACTTCTTTCGTCATTGCTACTTTTAATTGAAACATTTCTACTGATTCTGACTCAGTTTCCACTCGTACATAATGGCTTTTTTGATTTATTTCTACACATTTTAGCTAGGTGTCCTAATTCATTACAAACTTACATTTATATGTTTTATACTTACAATTTCTAAACGTATGATGACTTGAACCGCCTGTAAAACATTTTTCTTGACCTACTCCTTTACTGTTTTCTGAAAAGTCTGTTGGTGTCTTCTTATTTGTTGTTTGCCCATCTTCTGATGATCATACTTTTGTTTTTACATCCTTTGATTCGTTCCATTTTTTTTTAATTTGTGTACTTCCACTCAAACATTTGGTTGAATAGTTACTTCTTTCGTCACTGCTACTTTTAATTGAAACATTTCTACTGATTCTGACTCAGTTTCCACTCGTACATAATGGCTTTTTTGATTTATTTCTACACATATTAGCTAGGTGTCCTAATTCATTACAAACTTACATTTATATGTTTTATACTTACTATTACTAAACGTATGATTACTTAAACCGCCCGTAAAACATTTTTCTTGACCTGATCCTTTACTGTTTTCTGAAAAGTCTGTTGGTTTCTTCTTATTTGTTGTTTGCCCATCTTCTGATGATCATACTTTTGTTTTTACATTCTTTGATTCGTTCCATTTTTTTTAATTTGTGTACTTCTACTCAAACATTTGGTTGAATAGTTACTTCTTTCGTCATTGCTACTTTTAATTGAAACATTTCTACTGATTCTAACTCAGTTTCCACTCGTACATAATGGCTTTTTTGATTTATTTCTACACATTTTAGCTAGGTGTCCTAATTCATTACAAACTTATATTTATATGTTTTATACTTACTATTACTAAACGTATGATTACTTAAACCGCCTGTAAAACATTTTTCATGACCTGATCCTTTACTGTTTTCTGAAAAGTCTGTTGGTGTCTTCTTATTTGTTGTTTGCCCATCTTCTGATGATCATACTTTTGTTTTTACATCCTTTGATTCGTTCCATTTTTTTTAATTTGTGTACATCCACTCAAACATTTGGTTGAATAGTTAGTTCTTTCGTCATTGCTACTTTTAATTGAAACATTTCTACTGATTCTGACACAGTTTCCACTCGTACATAATGGCTTTTTTGATTTATTTCTACACATTTTAGCTAGGTGTCCTAATTCATTACAGACTTACATTTATAAGTTTTATACTTACATTTACTAAACGTATGATTACTTAAACCGCATGTTAAACATTTTTCTTGACCTGATCCTTTACTGTTTTCTGAAAAGTCTGTTGGTTTCTTCTTATTTGTTGTTTGCCCATCTTCTGATGCTCATACTTTTGTTTTTACATCCTTTGATTCGTTCCATTTTTTTTAATTTGTGTACTTCCACTCAAACATTTGGTTGAATAGTTACTTCTTTCGTCATTGCTACTTTTAATTGAAACATTTCTACTGATTCTAACTCAGTTTCCACTCGTACATAATGGCTTTTTTGATTTATTTCTACACATTTTAGCTAGGTGTCCTAATTCATTACAAACTTATATTTATATGTTTTATACTTACTATTACTAAACGTATGATTACTTAAACCGCCTGTAAAACATTTTTCATGACCTGATCCTTTACTGTTTTCTGAAAAGTCTGTTGGTGTCTTCTTATTTGTTGTTTGCCCATCTTCTGATGATCATACTTTTGTTTTTACATCCTTTGATTCGTTCCATTTTTTTTAATTTGTGTACATCCACTCAAACATTTGGTTGAATAGTTAGTTCTTTCGTCATTGCTACTTTTAATTGAAACATTTCTACTGATTCTGACACAGTTTCCACTCGTACATAATGGCTTTTTTGATTTATTTCTACACATTTTAGCTAGGTGTCCTAATTCATTACAGACTTACATTTATAAGTTTTATACTTACATTTACTAAACGTATGATTACTTAAACCGCATGTTAAACATTTTTCTTGACCTGATCCTTTACTGTTTTCTGAAAAGTCTGTTGGTTTCTTCTTATTTGTTGTTTGCCCATCTTCTGATGCTCATACTTTTGTTTTTACATCCTTTGATTCGTTCCATTTTTTTTAATTTGCGTACTTCCACTGAAACATTTGGTAGAATAGTTACTTCTTTCGTCATTGCTACTTTTAATTGAAACATTTCTACTGATTCTGACTCAGTTTCCACTCGTACATAATGGCTTTTTTGATTTATTTCTACACATTTTAGCTAGGTGTCCTAATTCATTACAAACTTACATTTATAAGTTTTATACTTACAATTTCTAAACGTATGATCACTTAAACCGCCTGTAAAACATTTTTCTTGACCTACTCCTTTACTGTTTTCTGAAAAGTCTGTTGGTGTCTTCTTATTTGTTGTTTGCCCATCTTCTGATGATCATACTTTTGTTTTTACATTCTTTGATTCGTTCCATTTTTTTTAATTTGTGTACTTCCACTCAAACATTTGGTTGAATAGTTACTTCTTTCGTCATTGCTACTTTTAATTGAAACATTTCTACTGATTCTGACTCAGTTTCCACTCGTACATAATGGCTTTTTTGATTTATTTCTACACATTTTAGCTAGGTGTCCTAATTCATTACAAACTTACATTTATAAGTTTTATACTTACAATTTCTAAACGTATGATCACTTGAACCGCCTGTAAAACATTTTTCTAGACCTGATCCTTTACTGTTTTCTGAAAAGTCTGTTGGTGTCTTCTTATTTGTTGTTTGCCCATCTTCTGATGATCATACTTTTGTTTTTACATCCTTTGATTCGTTCCATTTTTTTTTAATTTGTGTACTTCCACTCAAACATTTGGTTGAATAGTTACTTCTTTCGTCATTGCTACTTTTAATTGAAACATTTCTACTGATTCTAACTCAGTTTCCACTCGTACATAATGGCTTTTTTGATTTATTTCTACACATTTTAGCTAGGTGTCCTAATTCATTACAAACTTATATTTATATGTTTTATACTTACTATTACTAAACGTATGATTACTTAAACCGCCTGTAAAACATTTTTCATGACCTGATCCTTTACTGTTTTCTGAAAAGTCTGTTGGTGTCTTCTTATTTGTTGTTTGCCCATCTTCTGATGATCATACTTTTGTTTTTACATCCTTTGATTCGTTCCATTTTTTTTAATTTGTGTACATCCACTCAAACATTTGGTTGAATAGTTAGTTCTTTCGTCATTGCTACTTTTAATTGAAACATTTCTACTGATTCTGACACAGTTTCCACTCGTACATAATGGCTTTTTTGATTTATTTCTACACATTTTAGCTAGGTGTCCTAATTCATTACAAACTTATATTTATATGTTTTATACTTACTATTACTAAACGTATGATTACTTAAACCGCCTGTAAAACATTTTTCATGACCTGATCCTTTACTGTTTTCTGAAAAGTCTGTTGGTGTCTTCTTATTTGTTGTTTGCCCATCTTCTGATGATCATACTTTTGTTTTTACATCCTTTGATTCGTTCCATTTTTTTTAATTTGTGTACATCCACTCAAACATTTGGTTGAATAGTTAGTTCTTTCGTCATTGCTACTTTTAATTGAAACATTTCTACTGATTCTGACACAGTTTCCACTCGTACATAATGGCTTTTTTGATTTATTTCTACACATTTTAGCTAGGTGTCCTAATTCATTACAGACTTACATTTATAAGTTTTATACTTACATTTACTAAACGTATGATTACTTAAACCGCATGTTAAACATTTTTCTTGACCTGATCCTTTACTGTTTTCTGAAAAGTCTGTTGGTTTCTTCTTATTTGTTGTTTGCCCATCTTCTGATGCTCATACTTTTGTTTTTACATCCTTTGATTCGTTCCATTTTTTTTAATTTGCGTACTTCCACTGAAACATTTGGTAGAATAGTTACTTCTTTCGTCATTGCTACTTTTAATTGAAACATTTCTACTGATTCTGACTCAGTTTCCACTCGTACATAATGGCTTTTTTGATTTATTTCTACACATTTTAGCTAGGTGTCCTAATTCATTACAAACTTACATTTATAAGTTTTATACTTACAATTTCTAAACGTATGATCACTTAAACCGCCTGTAAAACATTTTTCTTGACCTACTCCTTTACTGTTTTCTGAAAAGTCTGTTGGTGTCTTCTTATTTGTTGTTTGCCCATCTTCTGATGATCATACTTTTGTTTTTACATTCTTTGATTCGTTCCATTTTTTTTAATTTGTGTACTTCCACTCAAACATTTGGTTGAATAGTTACTTCTTTCGTCATTGCTACTTTTAATTGAAACATTTCTACTGATTCTGACTCAGTTTCCACTCGTACATAATGGCTTTTTTGATTTATTTCTACACATTTTAGCTAGGTGTCCTAATTCATTACAAACTTACATTTATAAGTTTTATACTTACAATTTCTAAACGTATGATCACTTGAACCGCCTGTAAAACATTTTTCTAGACCTGATCCTTTACTGTTTTCTGAAAAGTCTGTTGGTGTCTTCTTATTTGTTGTTTGCCCATCTTCTGATGATCATACTTTTGTTTTTACATCCTTTGATTCGTTCCATTTTTTTTTAATTTGTGTACTTCCACTCAAACATTTGGTTGAATAGTTACTTCTTTCGTCATTGCTACTTTTAATTGAAACATTTCTACTGATTCTAACTCAGTTTCCACTCGTACATAATGGCTTTTTTGATTTATTTCTACACATTTTAGCTAGGTGTCCTAATTCATTACAAACTTATATTTATATGTTTTATACTTACTATTACTAAACGTATGATTACTTAAACCGCCTGTAAAACATTTTTCATGACCTGATCCTTTACTGTTTTCTGAAAAGTCTGTTGGTGTCTTCTTATTTGTTGTTTGCCCATCTTCTGATGATCATACTTTTGTTTTTACATCCTTTGATTCGTTCCATTTTTTTTAATTTGTGTACATCCACTCAAACATTTGGTTGAATAGTTAGTTCTTTCGTCATTGCTACTTTTAATTGAAACATTTCTACTGATTCTGACACAGTTTCCACTCGTACATAATGGCTTTTTTGATTTATTTCTACACATTTTAGCTAGGTGTCCTAATTCATTACAGACTTACATTTATAAGTTTTATACTTACATTTACTAAACGTATGATTACTTAAACCGCATGTTAAACATTTTTCTTGACCTGATCCTTTACTGTTTTCTGAAAAGTCTGTTGGTTTCTTCTTATTTGTTGTTTGCCCATCTTCTGATGCTCATACTTTTGTTTTTACATCCTTTGATTCGTTCCATTTTTTTTAATTTGTGTACTTCCACTCAAACATTTGGTTGAATAGTTACTTCTTTCGTCATTGCTACTTTTAATTGAAACATTTCTACTGATTCTAACTCAGTTTCCACTCGTACATAATGGCTTTTTTGATTTATTTCTACACATTTTAGCTAGGTGTCCTAATTCATTACAAACTTATATTTATATGTTTTATACTTACTATTACTAAACGTATGATTACTTAAACCGCCTGTAAAACATTTTTCATGACCTGATCCTTTACTGTTTTCTGAAAAGTCTGTTGGTGTCTTCTTATTTGTTGTTTGCCCATCTTCTGATGATCATACTTTTGTTTTTACATCCTTTGATTCGTTCCATTTTTTTTAATTTGTGTACATCCACTCAAACATTTGGTTGAATAGTTAGTTCTTTCGTCATTGCTACTTTTAATTGAAACATTTCTACTGATTCTGACACAGTTTCCACTCGTACATAATGGCTTTTTTGATTTATTTCTACACATTTTAGCTAGGTGTCCTAATTCATTACAGACTTACATTTATAAGTTTTATACTTACATTTACTAAACGTATGATTACTTAAACCGCATGTTAAACATTTTTCTTGACCTGATCCTTTACTGTTTTCTGAAAAGTCTGTTGGTTTCTTCTTATTTGTTGTTTGCCCATCTTCTGATGCTCATACTTTTGTTTTTACATCCTTTGATTCGTTCCATTTTTTTTAATTTGCGTACTTCCACTGAAACATTTGGTAGAATAGTTACTTCTTTCGTCATTGCTACTTTTAATTGAAACTTTTCTACTGATTCTGACTCAGTTTCCACTCGTACATAATGGCTTTTTTGATTTATTTCTACACATTTTAGCTAGGTGTCCTAATTCATTACAAACTTACATTTATAAGTTTTATACTTACAATTTCTAAACGTATGATCACTTAAACCGCCTGTAAAACATTTTTCTTGACCTACTCCTTTACTGTTTTCTGAAAAGTCTGTTGGTGTCTTCTTATTTGTTGTTTGCCCATCTTCTGATGATCATACTTTTGTTTTTACATTCTTTGATTCGTTCCATTTTTTTTAATTTGTGTACTTCCACTCAAACATTTGGTTGAATAGTTACTTCTTTCGTCATTGCTACTTTTAATTGAAACATTTCTACTGATTCTGACTCAGTTTCCACTCGTACATAATGGCTTTTTTGATTTATTTCTACACATTTTAGCTAGGTGTCCTAATTCATTACAAACTTACATTTATAAGTTTTATACTTACAATTTCTAAACGTATGATCACTTGAACCGCCTGTAAAACATTTTTCTAGACCTGATCCTTTACTGTTTTCTGAAAAGTCTGTTGGTGTCTTCTTATTTGTTGTTTGCCCATCTTCTGATGATCATACTTTTGTTTTTACATCCTTTGATTCGTTCCATTTTTTTTTAATTTGTGTACTTCCACTCAAACATTTGGTTGAATAGTTACTTCTTTCGTCATTGCTTCTTTTAATTGAAACATTTCTACTGATTCTGACTCAGTTTCCACTCGTACATAATGGCTTTTTTGATTTATTTCTACACATTTTAGCTAGGTGTCCTAATTCATTACAAACTTACATTTATATGTTTTATACTTACAATTTCTAAACGTATGATTACTTGAACCGCCTGTAAAACATTTTTCTTGACCTACTCCTTTACTGTTTTCTGAAAAGTCTGTTGGTGTCTTCTAATTTGTTGTTTGCCCATCTTCTGATGATCATACTTTTGTTTTTACATCCTTTGATTCGTTCCATTTTTTTTTAATTTGTGTACTTCCACTCAAACATTTGGTTGAATAGTTACTTCTTTCGTCATTGCTACTTTTAATTGAAACATTTCTACTGATTCTGACTCAGTTTCCACTCGTACATAATGGCTTTTTTGATTTATTTCTACACATTTTAGCTAGGTGTCCTAATTCATTACAAACTTACATTTATATGTTTTATACATACAATTTCTAAACGTATGATCACTTAAACCGCCTGTAAAACATTTTTCTTGACCTACTCCTTTACTGTTTTCTGAAAAGTCTGTTGGTGTCTTCTTATTTGTTGTTTGCCCATCTTCTGATGATCATACTTTTGTTTTTACATTCTTTGATTCGTTCCATTTTTTTTAATTTGTGTACTTCCACTCAAACATTTGGTTGAATAGTTACTTCTTTCGTCATTGCTACTTTTAATTGAAACATTTCTACTGATTCTGACTCAGTTTCCACTCGTACATAATGGCTTTTTTGATTTATTTCTACACATTTTAGCTAGGTGTCCTAATTCATTACAAACTTACATTTATAAGTTTTATACTTACAATTTCTAAACGTATGATCACTTGAACCGCCTGTAAAAAATTTTTCTTGACCTACTCCTTTACTGTTTTCTGAAAAGTCTGTTGGTGTCTTCTTATTTATTGTTTGCCCATCTTCTGATGATCATACTTTTGTTTTTACATCCTTTGATTCGTTCCATTTTTTTTAATTTGTGTACTTCCACTCAAACATTTGGTTGAATAGTTACTTCTTTCGTCATTGCTACTTTTAATTGAAACATTTCTACTGATTCTGACTCAGTTTCCACTCGTACATAATGGCTTTTTTGATTTATTTCTACACATTTTAGCTAGGTGTCCTAATTCATTACAAACTTACATTTATAAGTTTTATACTTACAATTTCTAAACGTATGATCACTTGAACCGCCTGTAAAACATTTTTCTTGACCTGATCCTTTACTGTTTTCTGAAAAGTCTGTTGGTGTCTTCTTATTTGTTGTTTGCCCATCTTCTGATGATCATACTTTTGTTTTTACATCCTTTGATTCGTTCCATTTTTTTTTAATTTGTGTACTTCCACTCAAACATTTGGTTGAATAGTTACTTCTTTCGTCATTGCTACTTTTAATTGAAACATTTCTACTGATTCTGACTCAGTTTCCACTCGTACATAATGGCTTTTTTGATTTATTTCTACACATTTTAGCTAGGTGTCCTAATTCATTACAAACTTACATTTATAAGTTTTATACTTACAATTTCTAAACGTATGATCACTTGAACCGCCTGTAAAAAATTTTTCTTGACCTACTCCTTTACTGTTTTCTGAAAAGTCTGTTGGTGTCTTCTTATTTATTGTTTGCCCATCTTCTGATGATCATACTTTTGTTTTTACATCCTTTGATTCGTTCCATTTTTTTTAATTTGTGTACTTCCACTCAAACATTTGGTTGAATAGTTACTTCTTTCGTCATTGCTACTTTTAATTGAAACATTTCTACTGATTCTGACTCAGTTTCCACTCGTACATAATGGCTTTTTTGATTTATTTCTACACATTTTAGCTAGGTGTCCTAATTCATTACAAACTTACATTTATAAGTTTTATACTTACAATTTCTAAACGTATGATCACTTGAACCGCCTGTAAAACATTTTTCTTGACCTGATCCTTTACTGTTTTCTGAAAAGTCTGTTGGTGTCTTCTTATTTGTTGTTTGCCCATCTTCTGATGATCATACTTTTGTTTTTACATCCTTTGATTCGTTCCATTTTTTTTTAATTTGTGTACTTCCACTCAAACATTTGGTTGAATAGTTACTTCTTTCGTCATTGCTACTTTTAATTGAAACATTTCTACTGATTCTGACTCAGTTTCCACTCGTACATAATGGCTTTTTTGATTTATTTCTACACATTTTAGCTAGGTGTCCTAATTCATTACAAACTTACATTTATAAGTTTTATACTTACAATTTCTAAACGTATGATTACTTGAACCGCCTGTAAAACATTTTTCTTGACCTGATCCTTTACTGTTTTCTGAAAAGTCTGTTGGTGTCTTCTTATTTGTTGTTTGCCCATCTTCTGATGATCATACTCTTGTTTTTACATCCTTTGATTCGTTCCATTTTTTTTTAATTTGTGTACTTCCACTCAAACATTTGGTTGAATAGTTACTTCTTTCGTCACTGCTACTTTTAATTGAAACATTTCTACTGATTCTGACTCAGTTTCCACTCGTACATAATGGCTTTTTTGATTTATTTCTACACATTTTAGCTAGGTGTCCTAATTCATTACAAACTTACATTTATATGTTTTATACTTACTATTACTAAACGTATGATTACTTAAACCGCCCGTAAAACATTTTTCTTGACCTGATCCTTTACTGTTTTCTGAAAAGTCTGTTGGTGTCTTCTTATTTGTTGTTTGCCCATCTTCTGATGATCATACTTTTGTTTTTACATTCTTTGATTCGTTCCATTTTTTTTAATTTGTGTACTTCCACTCAAACATTTGGTTGAATAGTTACTTCTTTCGTCATTGCTACTTTTAATTGAAACATTTCTACTGATTCTGACTCAGTTTCCACTCGTACATAATGGCTTTTTTGATTTATTTCTACACATTTTAGCTAGGTGTCCTAATTCATTACAAAGTTACATATATAAGTTTTATACTTACATTTTCTAAACGTATGATCACTTAAACCGCCTGTAAAAAATTTTTCTTGACCTACTCCTTTACTGTTTTCTGAAAAGTCTGTTGGTGTCTTCTTATTTGTTGTTTGCCCATCTTCTGATGATCATACTTTTGTTTTTACATCCTTTGATTCGTTCCATTTTTTTTAATTTGTGTACATCCACTCAAACATTTGGTTGAATAGTTAGTTCTTTCGTCATTGCTACTTTTAATTGAAACATTTCTACTGATTCTGACACAGTTTCCACTCGTACATAATGGCTTTTTTGATTTATTTCTACACATTTTAGCTAGGTGTCCTAATTCATTACAGACTTACATTTATAAGTTTTATACTTACATTTACTAAACGTATGATTACTTAAACCGCATGTTAAACATTTTTCTTGACCTGATCCTTTACTGTTTTCTGAAAAGTCTGTTGGTTTCTTCTTATTTGTTGTTTGCCCATCTTCTGATGCTCATACTTTTGTTTTTACATCCTTTGATTCGTTCCATTTTTTTTAATTTGCGTACTTCCACTGAAACATTTGGTAGAATAGTTACTTCTTTCGTCATTGCTACTTTTAATTGAAACTTTTCTACTGATTCTGACTCAGTTTCCACTCGTACATAATGGCTTTTTTGATTTATTTCTACACATTTTAGCTAGGTGTCCTAATTCATTACAAACTTACATTTATAAGTTTTATACTTACAATTTCTAAACGTATGATCACTTAAACCGCCTGTAAAACATTTTTCTTGACCTACTCCTTTACTGTTTTCTGAAAAGTCTGTTGGTGTCTTCTTATTTGTTGTTTGCCCATCTTCTGATGATCATACTTTTGTTTTTACATTCTTTGATTCGTTCCATTTTTTTTAATTTGTGTACTTCCACTCAAACATTTGGTTGAATAGTTACTTCTTTCGTCATTGCTACTTTTAATTGAAACATTTCTACTGATTCTGACTCAGTTTCCACTCGTACATAATGGCTTTTTTGATTTATTTCTACACATTTTAGCTAGGTGTCCTAATTCATTACAAACTTACATTTATAAGTTTTATACTTACAATTTCTAAACGTATGATCACTTGAACCGCCTGTAAAACATTTTTCTAGACCTGATCCTTTACTGTTTTCTGAAAAGTCTGTTGGTGTCTTCTTATTTGTTGTTTGCCCATCTTCTGATGATCATACTTTTGTTTTTACATCCTTTGATTCGTTCCATTTTTTTTTAATTTGTGTACTTCCACTCAAACATTTGGTTGAATAGTTACTTCTTTCGTCATTGCTTCTTTTAATTGAAACATTTCTACTGATTCTGACTCAGTTTCCACTCGTACATAATGGCTTTTTTGATTTATTTCTACACATTTTAGCTAGGTGTCCTAATTCATTACAAACTTACATTTATATGTTTTATACTTACAATTTCTAAACGTATGATTACTTGAACCGCCTGTAAAACATTTTTCTTGACCTACTCCTTTACTGTTTTCTGAAAAGTCTGTTGGTGTCTTCTAATTTGTTGTTTGCCCATCTTCTGATGATCATACTTTTGTTTTTACATCCTTTGATTCGTTCCATTTTTTTTTAATTTGTGTACTTCCACTCAAACATTTGGTTGAATAGTTACTTCTTTCGTCATTGCTACTTTTAATTGAAACATTTCTACTGATTCTGACTCAGTTTCCACTCGTACATAATGGCTTTTTTGATTTATTTCTACACATTTTAGCTAGGTGTCCTAATTCATTACAAACTTACATTTATATGTTTTATACATACAATTTCTAAACGTATGATCACTTAAACCGCCTGTAAAACATTTTTCTTGACCTACTCCTTTACTGTTTTCTGAAAAGTCTGTTGGTGTCTTCTTATTTGTTGTTTGCCCATCTTCTGATGATCATACTTTTGTTTTTACATTCTTTGATTCGTTCCATTTTTTTTAATTTGTGTACTTCCACTCAAACATTTGGTTGAATAGTTACTTCTTTCGTCATTGCTACTTTTAATTGAAACATTTCTACTGATTCTGACTCAGTTTCCACTCGTACATAATGGCTTTTTTGATTTATTTCTACACATTTTAGCTAGGTGTCCTAATTCATTACAAACTTACATTTATAAGTTTTATACTTACAATTTCTAAACGTATGATCACTTGAACCGCCTGTAAAAAATTTTTCTTGACCTACTCCTTTACTGTTTTCTGAAAAGTCTGTTGGTGTCTTCTTATTTATTGTTTGCCCATCTTCTGATGATCATACTTTTGTTTTTACATCCTTTGATTCGTTCCATTTTTTTTAATTTGTGTACTTCCACTCAAACATTTGGTTGAATAGTTACTTCTTTCGTCATTGCTACTTTTAATTGAAACATTTCTACTGATTCTGACTCAGTTTCCACTCGTACATAATGGCTTTTTTGATTTATTTCTACACATTTTAGCTAGGTGTCCTAATTCATTACAAACTTACATTTATAAGTTTTATACTTACAATTTCTAAACGTATGATCACTTGAACCGCCTGTAAAACATTTTTCTTGACCTGATCCTTTACTGTTTTCTGAAAAGTCTGTTGGTGTCTTCTTATTTGTTGTTTGCCCATCTTCTGATGATCATACTTTTGTTTTTACATCCTTTGATTCGTTCCATTTTTTTTTAATTTGTGTACTTCCACTCAAACATTTGGTTGAATAGTTACTTCTTTCGTCATTGCTACTTTTAATTGAAACATTTCTACTGATTCTGACTCAGTTTCCACTCGTACATAATGGCTTTTTTGATTTATTTCTACACATTTTAGCTAGGTGTCCTAATTCATTACAAACTTACATTTATAAGTTTTATACTTACAATTTCTAAACGTATGATTACTTGAACCGCCTGTAAAACATTTTTCTTGACCTGATCCTTTACTGTTTTCTGAAAAGTCTGTTGGTGTCTTCTTATTTGTTGTTTGCCCATCTTCTGATGATCATACTCTTGTTTTTACATCCTTTGATTCGTTCCATTTTTTTTTAATTTGTGTACTTCCACTCAAACATTTGGTTGAATAGTTACTTCTTTCGTCACTGCTACTTTTAATTGAAACATTTCTACTGATTCTGACTCAGTTTCCACTCGTACATAATGGCTTTTTTGATTTATTTCTACACATTTTAGCTAGGTGTCCTAATTCATTACAAACTTACATTTATATGTTTTATACTTACTATTACTAAACGTATGATTACTTAAACCGCCCGTAAAACATTTTTCTTGACCTGATCCTTTACTGTTTTCTGAAAAGTCTGTTGGTGTCTTCTTATTTGTTGTTTGCCCATCTTCTGATGATCATACTTTTGTTTTTACATTCTTTGATTCGTTCCATTTTTTTTAATTTGTGTACTTCCACTCAAACATTTGGTTGAATAGTTACTTCTTTCGTCATTGCTACTTTTAATTGAAACATTTCTACTGATTCTGACTCAGTTTCCACTCGTACATAATGGCTTTTTTGATTTATTTCTACACATTTTAGCTAGGTGTCCTAATTCATTACAAAGTTACATATATAAGTTTTATACTTACATTTTCTAAACGTATGATCACTTAAACCGCCTGTAAAAAATTTTTCTTGACCTACTCCTTTACTGTTTTCTGAAAAGTCTGTTGGTGTCTTCTTATTTGTTGTTTGCCCATCTTCTGATGATCATACTTTTGTTTTTACATCCTTTGATTCGTTCCATTTTTTTTTAATTTGTGTACTTCCACTCAAACATTTGGTTGAATAGTTACTTCTTTCGTCATTGCTACTTTTAATTGAAACATTTCTACTGATTCTGACTCAGTTTCCACTCGTACATAATGGCTTTTTTGATTTATTTCTACACATTTTAGCTAGGTGTCCTAATTCATTACAAACTTACATTTATAAGTTTTATACTTACAATTTCTAAACGTATGATCACTTGAACCGCCTGTAAAACATTTTTCTTGACCTGATCCTTTACTGTTTTCTGAAAAGTCTGTTGGTGTCTTCTTATTTGTTGTTTGCCCATCTTCTGATGATCATACTTTTGTTTTTACATCCTTTGATTCGTTCCATTTTTTTTTAATTTGTGTACTTCCACTCAAACATTTGGTTGAATAGTTACTTCTTTCGTCATTGCTACTTTTAATTGAAACATTTCTACTGATTCTGACTCAGTTTCCACTCGTACATAATGGCTTTTTTGATTTATTTCTACACATTTTAGCTAGGTGTCCTAATTCATTACAAACTTACATTTATAAGTTTTATACTTACAATTTCTAAACGTATGATCACTTGAACCGCCTGTAAAACATTTTTCTTGACCTGATCCTTTACTGTTTTCTGAAAAGTCTGTTGGTGTCTTCTTATTTGTTGTTTGCCCATCTTCTGATGATCATACTTTTGTTTTTACATTCTTTGATTCGTTCCATTTTTTTTAATTTGTGTACTTCCACTCAAACATTTGGTTGAATAGTTACTTCTTTCGTCATTGCTACTTTTAATTGAAACATTTCTACTGATTCTGACTCAGTTTCCACTCGTACATAATGGCTTTTTTGATTTATTTCTACACATTTTAGCTAGGTGTCCTAATTCATTACAAACTTACATTTATAAGTTTTATACTTACAATTTCTAAACGTATGATCACTTAAACCGCCTGTAAAACATTTTTCTTGACCTACTCCTTTACTGTTTTCTGAAAAGTCTGTTGGTGTCTTCTTATTTGTTGTTTGCCCATCTTCTGATGATCATACTTTTGTTTTTACATTCTTTGATTCGTTCCATTTTTTTTAATTTGTGTACTTCCACTCAAACATTTGGTTGAATAGTTACTTCTTTCGTCATTGCTACTTTTAATTGAAACATTTCTACTGATTCTGACTCAGTTTCCACTCGTACATAATGGCTTTTTTGATTTATTTCTACACATTTTAGCTAGGTGTCCTAATTCATTACAAACTTACATTTATAAGTTTTATACTTACAATTTCTAAACGTATGATCACTTGAACCGCCTGTAAAACATTTTTCTAGACCTGATCCTTTACTGTTTTCTGAAAAGTCTGTTGGTGTCTTCTTATTTGTTGTTTGCCCATCTTCTGATGATCATACTTTTGTTTTTACATCCTTTGATTCGTTCCATTTTTTTTTAATTTGTGTACTTCCACTCAAACATTTGGTTGAATAGTTACTTCTTTCGTCATTGCTTCTTTTAATTGAAACATTTCTACTGATTCTGACTCAGTTTCCACTCGTACATAATGGCTTTTTTGATTTATTTCTACACATTTTAGCTAGGTGTCCTAATTCATTACAAACTTACATTTATATGTTTTATACTTACAATTTCTAAACGTATGATTACTTGAACCGCCTGTAAAACATTTTTCTTGACCTACTCCTTTACTGTTTTCTGAAAAGTCTGTTGGTGTCTTCTAATTTGTTGTTTGCCCATCTTCTGATGATCATACTTTTGTTTTTACATCCTTTGATTCGTTCCATTTTTTTTTAATTTGTGTACTTCCACTCAAACATTTGGTTGAATAGTTACTTCTTTCGTCATTGCTACTTTTAATTGAAACATTTCTACTGATTCTGACTCAGTTTCCACTCGTACATAATGGCTTTTTTGATTTATTTCTACACATTTTAGCTAGGTGTCCTAATTCATTACAAACTTACATTTATATGTTTTATACATACAATTTCTAAACGTATGATCACTTAAACCGCCTGTAAAACATTTTTCTTGACCTACTCCTTTACTGTTTTCTGAAAAGTCTGTTGGTGTCTTCTTATTTGTTGTTTGCCCATCTTCTGATGATCATACTTTTGTTTTTACATTCTTTGATTCGTTCCATTTTTTTTAATTTGTGTACTTCCACTCAAACATTTGGTTGAATAGTTACTTCTTTCGTCATTGCTACTTTTAATTGAAACATTTCTACTGATTCTGACTCAGTTTCCACTCGTACATAATGGCTTTTTTGATTTATTTCTACACATTTTAGCTAGGTGTCCTAATTCATTACAAACTTACATTTATAAGTTTTATACTTACAATTTCTAAACGTATGATCACTTGAACCGCCTGTAAAAAATTTTTCTTGACCTACTCCTTTACTGTTTTCTGAAAAGTCTGTTGGTGTCTTCTTATTTATTGTTTGCCCATCTTCTGATGATCATACTTTTGTTTTTACATCCTTTGATTCGTTCCATTTTTTTTAATTTGTGTACTTCCACTCAAACATTTGGTTGAATAGTTACTTCTTTCGTCATTGCTACTTTTAATTGAAACATTTCTACTGATTCTGACTCAGTTTCCACTCGTACATAATGGCTTTTTTGATTTATTTCTACACATTTTAGCTAGGTGTCCTAATTCATTACAAACTTACATTTATAAGTTTTATACTTACAATTTCTAAACGTATGATCACTTGAACCGCCTGTAAAACATTTTTCTTGACCTGATCCTTTACTGTTTTCTGAAAAGTCTGTTGGTGTCTTCTTATTTGTTGTTTGCCCATCTTCTGATGATCATACTTTTGTTTTTACATCCTTTGATTCGTTCCATTTTTTTTTAATTTGTGTACTTCCACTCAAACATTTGGTTGAATAGTTACTTCTTTCGTCATTGCTACTTTTAATTGAAACATTTCTACTGATTCTGACTCAGTTTCCACTCGTACATAATGGCTTTTTTGATTTATTTCTACACATTTTAGCTAGGTGTCCTAATTCATTACAAACTTACATTTATAAGTTTTATACTTACAATTTCTAAACGTATGATTACTTGAACCGCCTGTAAAACATTTTTCTTGACCTGATCCTTTACTGTTTTCTGAAAAGTCTGTTGGTGTCTTCTTATTTGTTGTTTGCCCATCTTCTGATGATCATACTCTTGTTTTTACATCCTTTGATTCGTTCCATTTTTTTTTAATTTGTGTACTTCCACTCAAACATTTGGTTGAATAGTTACTTCTTTCGTCACTGCTACTTTTAATTGAAACATTTCTACTGATTCTGACTCAGTTTCCACTCGTACATAATGGCTTTTTTGATTTATTTCTACACATTTTAGCTAGGTGTCCTAATTCATTACAAACTTACATTTATATGTTTTATACTTACTATTACTAAACGTATGATTACTTAAACCGCCCGTAAAACATTTTTCTTGACCTGATCCTTTACTGTTTTCTGAAAAGTCTGTTGGTGTCTTCTTATTTGTTGTTTGCCCATCTTCTGATGATCATACTTTTGTTTTTACATTCTTTGATTCGTTCCATTTTTTTTAATTTGTGTACTTCCACTCAAACATTTGGTTGAATAGTTACTTCTTTCGTCATTGCTACTTTTAATTGAAACATTTCTACTGATTCTGACTCAGTTTCCACTCGTACATAATGGCTTTTTTGATTTATTTCTACACATTTTAGCTAGGTGTCCTAATTCATTACAAAGTTACATATATAAGTTTTATACTTACATTTTCTAAACGTATGATCACTTAAACCGCCTGTAAAAAATTTTTCTTGACCTACTCCTTTACTGTTTTCTGAAAAGTCTGTTGGTGTCTTCTTATTTGTTGTTTGCCCATCTTCTGATGATCATACTTTTGTTTTTACATCCTTTGATTCGTTCCATTTTTTTTTAATTTGTGTACTTCCACTCAAACATTTGGTTGAATAGTTACTTCTTTCGTCATTGCTACTTTTAATTGAAACATTTCTACTGATTCTGACTCAGTTTCCACTCGTACATAATGGCTTTTTTGATTTATTTCTACACATTTTAGCTAGGTGTCCTAATTCATTACAAACTTACATTTATAAGTTTTATACTTACAATTTCTAAACGTATGATCACTTGAACCGCCTGTAAAACATTTTTCTTGACCTGATCCTTTACTGTTTTCTGAAAAGTCTGTTGGTGTCTTCTTATTTGTTGTTTGCCCATCTTCTGATGATCATACTTTTGTTTTTACATCCTTTGATTCGTTCCATTTTTTTTTAATTTGTGTACTTCCACTCAAACATTTGGTTGAATAGTTACTTCTTTCGTCATTGCTACTTTTAATTGAAACATTTCTACTGATTCTGACTCAGTTTCCACTCGTACATAATGGCTTTTTTGATTTATTTCTACACATTTTAGCTAGGTGTCCTAATTCATTACAAACTTACATTTATAAGTTTTATACTTACAATTTCTAAACGTATGATCACTTGAACCGCCTGTAAAACATTTTTCTTGACCTGATCCTTTACTGTTTTCTGAAAAGTCTGTTGGTGTCTTCTTATTTGTTGTTTGCCCATCTTCTGATGATCATACTTTTGTTTTTACATTCTTTGATTCGTTCCATTTTTTTTAATTTGTGTACTTCCACTCAAACATTTGGTTGAATAGTTACTTCTTTCGTCATTGCTACTTTTAATTGAAACATTTCTACTGATTCTGACTCAGTTTCCACTCGTACATAATTGCTTTTTTGATTTATTTCTACACATTTTAGCTAGGTGTCCTAATTCATTACAAACTTACATTTATAAGTTTTATACTTACAATTTCTAAACGTATGATCACTTGAACCGCCTGTAAAACATTTTTCTTGACCTGATCCTTTACTGTTTTCTGAAAAGTCTGTTGGTGTCTTCTTATTTGTTGTTTGCCCATCTTCTGATGATCATACTTTTGTTTTTACATCCTTTGATTCGTTCCATTTTTTTTTAATTTGTGTACTTCCACTCAAACATTTGGTTGAATAGTTACTTCTTTCGTCATTGCTACTTTTAATTGAAACATTTCTACTGATTCTGACTCAGTTTCCACTCGTACATAATGGCTTTTTTGATTTATTTCTACACATTTTAGCTAGGTGTCCTAATTCATTACAAACTTACATTTATAAGTTTTATACTTACAATTTCTAAACGTATGATTACTTGAACCGCCTGTAAAACATTTTTCTTGACCTGATCCTTTACTGTTTTCTGAAAAGTCTGTTGGTGTCTTCTTATTTGTTGTTTGCCCATCTTCTGATGATCATACTCTTGTTTTTACATCCTTTGATTCGTTCCATTTTTTTTTAATTTGTGTACTTCCACTCAAACATTTGGTTGAATAGTTACTTCTTTCGTCACTGCTACTTTTAATTGAAACATTTCTACTGATTCTGACTCAGTTTCCACTCGTACATAATGGCTTTTTTGATTTATTTCTACACATTTTAGCTAGGTGTCCTAATTCATTACAAACTTACATTTATATGTTTTATACTTACTATTACTAAACGTATGATTACTTAAACCGCCCGTAAAACATTTTTCTTGACCTGATCCTTTACTGTTTTCTGAAAAGTCTGTTGGTGTCTTCTTATTTGTTGTTTGCCCATCTTCTGATGATCATACTTTTGTTTTTACATTCTTTGATTCGTTCCATTTTTTTTAATTTGTGTACTTCCACTCAAACATTTGGTTGAATAGTTACTTCTTTCGTCATTGCTACTTTTAATTGAAACATTTCTACTGATTCTGACTCAGTTTCCACTCGTACATAATGGCTTTTTTGATTTATTTCTACACATTTTAGCTAGGTGTCCTAATTCATTACAAAGTTACATATATAAGTTTTATACTTACATTTTCTAAACGTATGATCACTTAAACCGCCTGTAAAAAATTTTTCTTGACCTACTCCTTTACTGTTTTCTGAAAAGTCTGTTGGTGTCTTCTTATTTGTTGTTTGCCCATCTTCTGATGATCATACTTTTGTTTTTACATCCTTTGATTCGTTCCATTTTTTTTTAATTTGTGTACTTCCACTCAAACATTTGGTTGAATAGTTACTTCTTTCGTCATTGCTACTTTTAATTGAAACATTTCTACTGATTCTGACTCAGTTTCCACTCGTACATAATGGCTTTTTTGATTTATTTCTACACATTTTAGCTAGGTGTCCTAATTCATTACAAACTTACATTTATAAGTTTTATACTTACAATTTCTAAACGTATGATCACTTGAACCGCCTGTAAAACATTTTTCTTGACCTGATCCTTTACTGTTTTCTGAAAAGTCTGTTGGTGTCTTCTTATTTGTTGTTTGCCCATCTTCTGATGATCATACTTTTGTTTTTACATCCTTTGATTCGTTCCATTTTTTTTTAATTTGTGTACTTCCACTCAAACATTTGGTTGAATAGTTACTTCTTTCGTCATTGCTACTTTTAATTGAAACATTTCTACTGATTCTGACTCAGTTTCCACTCGTACATAATGGCTTTTTTGATTTATTTCTACACATTTTAGCTAGGTGTCCTAATTCATTACAAACTTACATTTATAAGTTTTATACTTACAATTTCTAAACGTATGATCACTTGAACCGCCTGTAAAACATTTTTCTTGACCTGATCCTTTACTGTTTTCTGAAAAGTCTGTTGGTGTCTTCTTATTTGTTGTTTGCCCATCTTCTGATGATCATACTTTTGTTTTTACATCCTTTGATTCGTTCCATTTTTTTTTAATTTGTGTACTTCCACTCAAACATTTGGTTGAATAGTTACTTCTTTCGTCATTGCTACTTTTAATTGAAACATTTCTACTGATTCTGACTCAGTTTCCACTCGTACATAATGGCTTTTTTGATTTATTTCTACACATTTTAGCTAGGTGTCCTAATTCAGTACAAACTTACATTTATAAGTTTTATACTTACAATTTCTAAACGTATGATTACTTGAACCGCCTGTAAAACATTTTTCTTGACCTGATCCTTTACTGTTTTCTGAAAAGTCTGTTGGTGTCTTCTTATTTGTTGTTTGCCCATCTTCTGATGATCATACTTTTGTTTTTACATCCTTTGATTCGTTCCATTTTTTTTTAATTTGTGTACTTCCACTCAAACATTTGGTTGAATAGTTACTTCTTTCGTCACTGCTACTTTTAATTGAAACATTTCTACTGATTCTGACTCAGTTTCCACTCGTACATAATGGCTTTTTTGATTTATTTCTACACATTTTAGCTAGGTGTCCTAATTCATTACAAACTTACATTTATATGTTTTATACTTACTATTACTAAACGTATGATTACTTAAACCGCCCGTAAAACATTTTTCTTGACCTGATCCTTTACTGTTTTCTGAAAAGTCTGTTGGTGTCTTCTTATTTGTTGTTTGCCCATCTTCTGATGATCATACTTTTGTTTTTACATTCTTTGATTCGTTCCAATTTTTTTAATTTGTGTACTTCCACTCAAACATTTGGTTGAATAGTTACTTCTTTCGTCACTGCTACTTTTAATTGAAACATTTCTACTGATTCTGACTCAGTTTCCACTCGTACATAATGGCTTTTTTGATTTATTTCTACACATTTTAGCTAGGTGTCCTAATTCATTACAAACTTACATTTATATGTTTTATACTTACAATTTCTAAACGTATGATCACTTGAACCGCCTGTAAAAAATTTTTCTTGACCTACTCCTTTACTGTTTTCTGAAAAGTCTGTTGGTGTCTTCTTATTTGTTGTTTGCCCATCTTCTGATGATCATACTTTTGTTTTTACATCCTTTGATTCGTTCCATTTTTTTTTAATTTGTGTACTTCCACTCAAACATTTGGTTGAATAGTTACTTCTTTCGTCATTGCTACTTTTAATTGAAACATTTCTACTGATTCTGACTCAGTTTCCACTCGTACATAATGGCTTTTTTGATTTATTTCTACACATTTTAGCTAGGTGTCCTAATTCATTACAAACTTACATTTATAAGTTTTATACTTACAATTTCTAAACGTATGATCACTTGAACCGCCTGTAAAACATTTTTCTTGACCTGATCCTTTACTGTTTTCTGAAAAGTCTGTTGGTGTCTTCTTATTTGTTGTTTGCCCATCTTCTGATGATCATACTTTTGTTTTTACATCCTTTGATTCGTTCCATTTTTTTTTAATTTGTGTACTTCCACTCAAACATTTGGTTGAATAGTTACTTCTTTCGTCATTGCTACTTTTAATTGAAACATTTCTACTGATTCTGACTCAGTTTCCACTCGTACATAATGGCTTTTTTGATTTATTTCTACACATTTTAGCTAGGTGTCCTAATTCATTACAAACTTACATTTATAAGTTTTATACTTACAATTTCTAAACGTATGATCACTTGAACCGCCTGTAAAACATTTTTCTTGACCTGATCCTTTACTGTTTTCTGAAAAGTCTGTTGGTGTCTTCTTATTTGTTGTTTGCCCATCTTCTGATGATCATACTTTTGTTTTTACATCCTTTGATTCGTTCCATTTTTTTTTAATTTGTGTACTTCCACTCAAACATTTGGTTGAATAGTTACTTCTTTCGTCATTGCTACTTTTAATTGAAACATTTCTACTGATTCTGACTCAGTTTCCACTCGTACATAATGGCTTTTTTGATTTATTTCTACACATTTTAGCTAGGTGTCCTAATTCATTACAAACTTACATTTATAAGTTTTATACTTACAATTTCTAAACGTATGATTACTTGAACCGCCTGTAAAACATTTTTCTTGACCTGATCCTTTACTGTTTTCTGAAAAGTCTGTTGGTGTCTTCTTATTTGTTGTTTGCCCATCTTCTGATGATCATACTTTTGTTTTTACATCCTTTGATTCGTTCCATTTTTTTTTAATTTGTGTACTTCCACTCAAACATTTGGTTGAATAGTTACTTCTTTCGTCACTGCTACTTTTAATTGAAACATTTCTACTGATTCTGACTCAGTTTCCACTCGTACATAATGGCTTTTTTGATTTATTTCTACACATTTTAGCTAGGTGTCCTAATTCATTACAAACTTACATTTATATGTTTTATACTTACTATTACTAAACGTATGATTACTTAAACCGCCCGTAAAACATTTTTCTTGACCTGATCCTTTACTGTTTTCTGAAAAGTCTGTTGGTGTCTTCTTATTTGTTGTTTGCCCATCTTCTGATGATCATACTTTTGTTTTTACATTCTTTGATTCGTTCCATTTTTTTTAATTTGTGTACTTCTACTGAAATATTTGGTTGAATAGTTACTTCTTTCGTCATTGCTACTTTTAATTGAAACATTTCTACTGATTCTGACTCAGTTTCCACTCGTACATAATGGCTTTTTTGATTTATTTCTACACATTTTAGCTAGGTGTCCTAATTCATTACAAACTTACATTTATAAGTTTTATACTTACAATTTCTAAACGTATGATTACTTGAACCGCCTGTAAAACATTTTTCTTGACCTGATCCTTTACTGTTTTCTGAAAAGTCTGTTGGTGTCTTCTTATTTGTTGTTTGCCCATCTTCTGATGATCATACTCTTGTTTTTACATCCTTTGATTCGTTCCATTTTTTTTTAATTTGTGTACTTCCACTCAAACATTTGGTTGAATAGTTACTTCTTTCGTCATTGCTACTTTTAATTGAAACATTTCTACTGATTCTGACTCAGTTTCCACTCGTACATAATGGCTTTTTTGATTTATTTCTACACATTTTAGCTAGGTGTCCTAATTCATTACAAACTTACATTTATAAGTTTTATACTTACAATTTCTAAACGTATGATCACTTGAACCGCCTGTAAAACATTTTTCTTGACCTGATCCTTTACTGTTTTCTGAAAAGTCTGTTGGTGTCTTCTTATTTGTTGTTTGCCCATCTTCTGATGATCATACTTTTGTTTTTACATCCTTTGATTCGTTCCATTTTTTTTTAATTTGTGTACTTCCACTCAAACATTTGGTTGAATAGTTACTTCTTTCGTCATTGCTACTTTTAATTGAAACATTTCTACTGATTCTGACTCAGTTTCCACTCGTACATAATGGCTTTTTTGATTTATTTCTACACATTTTAGCTAGGTGTCCTAATTCATTACAAACTTACATTTATAAGTTTTATACTTACAATTTCTAAACGTATGATTACTTGAACCGCCTGTAAAACATTTTTCTTGACCTGATCCTTTACTGTTTTCTGAAAAGTCTGTTGGTGTCTTCTTATTTGTTGTTTGCCCATCTTCTGATGATCATACTTTTGTTTTTACATCCTTTGATTCGTTCCATTTTTTTTTAATTTGTGTACTTCCACTCAAACATTTGGTTGAATAGTTACTTCTTTCGTCACTGCTACTTTTAATTGAAACATTTCTACTGATTCTGACTCAGTTTCCACTCGTACATAATGGCTTTTTTGATTTATTTCTACACATTTTAGCTAGGTGTCCTAATTCATTACAAACTTACATTTATATGTTTTATACTTACTATTACTAAACGTATGATTACTTAAACCGCCCGTAAAACATTTTTCTTGACCTGATCCTTTACTGTTTTCTGAAAAGTCTGTTGGTGTCTTCTTATTTGTTGTTTGCCCATCTTCTGATGATCATACTTTTGTTTTTACATTCTTTGATTCGTTCCATTTTTTTTAATTTGTGTACTTCTACTGAAATATTTGGTTGAATAGTTACTTCTTTCGTCATTGCTACTTTTAATTGAAACATTTCTACTGATTCTGACTCAGTTTCCACTCGTACATAATGGCTTTTTTGATTTATTTCTACACATTTTAGCTAGGTGTCCTAATTCATTACAAACTTACATTTATAAGTTTTATACTTACAATTTCTAAACGTATGATTACTTGAACCGCCTGTAAAACATTTTTCTTGACCTGATCCTTTACTGTTTTCTGAAAAGTCTGTTGGTGTCTTCTTATTTGTTGTTTGCCCATCTTCTGATGATCATACTCTTGTTTTTACATCCTTTGATTCGTTCCATTTTTTTTTAATTTGTGTACTTCCACTCAAACATTTGGTTGAATAGTTACTTCTTTCGTCACTGCTACTTTTAATTGAAACATTTCTACTGATTCTGACTCAGTTTCCACTCGTACATAATGGCTTTTTTGATTTATTTCTACACATTTTAGCTAGGTGTCCTAATTCATTACAAACTTACATTTATATGTTTTATACTTACTATTACTAAACGTATGATTACTTAAACCGCCCGTAAAACATTTTTCTTGACCTGATCCTTTACTGTTTTCTGAAAAGTCTGTTGGTGTCTTCTTATTTGTTGTTTGCCCATCTTCTGATGATCATACTTTTGTTTTTACATTCTTTGATTCGTTCCATTTTTTTTAATTTGTGTACTTCCACTCAAACATTTGGTTGAATAGTTACTTCTTTCGTCATTGCTACTTTTAATTGAAACATTTCTACTGATTCTGACTCAGTTTCCACTCGTACATAATGGCTTTTTTGATTTATTTCTACACATTTTAGCTAGGTGTCCTAATTCATTACAAAGTTACATATATAAGTTTTATACTTACATTTTCTAAACGTATGATCACTTAAACCGCCTGTAAAAAATTTTTCTTGACCTACTCCTTTACTGTTTTCTGAAAAGTCTGTTGGTGTCTTCTTATTTGTTGTTTGCCCATCTTCTGATGATCATACTTTTGTTTTTACATCCTTTGATTCGTTCCATTTTTTTTTAATTTGTGTACTTCCACTCAAACATTTGGTTGAATAGTTACTTCTTTCGTCATTGCTACTTTTAATTGAAACATTTCTACTGATTCTGACTCAGTTTCCACTCGTACATAATGGCTTTTTTGATTTATTTCTACACATTTTAGCTAGGTGTCCTAATTCATTACAAACTTACATTTATAAGTTTTATACTTACAATTTCTAAACGTATGATCACTTGAACCGCCTGTAAAACATTTTTCTTGACCTGATCCTTTACTGTTTTCTGAAAAGTCTGTTGGTGTCTTCTTATTTGTTGTTTGCCCATCTTCTGATGATCATACTTTTGTTTTTACATCCTTTGATTCGTTCCATTTTTTTTTAATTTGTGTACTTCCACTCAAACATTTGGTTGAATAGTTACTTCTTTCGTCATTGCTACTTTTAATTGAAACATTTCTACTGATTCTGACTCAGTTTCCACTCGTACATAATGGCTTTTTTGATTTATTTCTACACATTTTAGCTAGGTGTCCTAATTCATTACAAACTTACATTTATAAGTTTTATACTTACAATTTCTAAACGTATGATCACTTGAACCGCCTGTAAAACATTTTTCTTGACCTGATCCTTTACTGTTTTCTGAAAAGTCTGTTGGTGTCTTCTTATTTGTTGTTTGCCCATCTTCTGATGATCATACTTTTGTTTTTACATCCTTTGATTCGTTCCATTTTTTTTTAATTTGTGTACTTCCACTCAAACATTTGGTTGAATAGTTACTTCTTTCGTCATTGCTACTTTTAATTGAAACATTTCTACTGATTCTGACTCAGTTTCCACTCGTACATAATGGCTTTTTTGATTTATTTCTACACATTTTAGCTAGGTGTCCTAATTCATTACAAACTTACATTTATAAGTTTTATACTTACAATTTCTAAACGTATGATTACTTGAACCGCCTGTAAAACATTTTTCTTGACCTGATCCTTTACTGTTTTCTGAAAAGTCTGTTGGTGTCTTCTTATTTGTTGTTTGCCCATCTTCTGATGATCATACTTTTGTTTTTACATCCTTTGATTCGTTCCATTTTTTTTTAATTTGTGTACTTCCACTCAAACATTTGGTTGAATAGTTACTTCTTTCGTCACTGCTACTTTTAATTGAAACATTTCTACTGATTCTGACTCAGTTTCCACTCGTACATAATGGCTTTTTTGATTTATTTCTACACATTTTAGCTAGGTGTCCTAATTCATTACAAACTTACATTTATATGTTTTATACTTACTATTACTAAACGTATGATTACTTAAACCGCCCGTAAAACATTTTTCTTGACCTGATCCTTTACTGTTTTCTGAAAAGTCTGTTGGTGTCTTCTTATTTGTTGTTTGCCCATCTTCTGATGATCATACTTTTGTTTTTACATTCTTTGATTCGTTCCATTTTTTTTAATTTGTGTACTTCCACTCAAACATTTGGTTGAATAGTTACTTCTTTCGTCACTGCTACTTTTAATTGAAACATTTCTACTGATTCTGACTCAGTTTCCACTCGTACATAATGGCTTTTTTGATTTATTTCTACACATTTTAGCTAGGTGTCCTAATTCATTACAAACTTACATTTATATGTTTTATACTTACAATTTCTAAACGTATGATCACTTGAACCGCCTGTAAAACATTTTTCTTGACCTGATCCTTTACTGTTTTCTGAAAAGTCTGTTGGTGTCTTCTTATTTGTTGTTTGCCCATCTTCTGATGATCATACTTTTGTTTTTACATCCTTTGATTCGTTCCATTTTTTTTTAATTTGTGTACTTCCACTCAAACATTTGGTTGAATAGTTACTTCTTTCGTCACTGCTACTTTTAATTGAAACATTTCTACTGATTCTGACTCAGTTTCCACTCGTACATAATGGCTTTTTTGATTTATTTCTACACATTTTAGCTAGGTGTCCTAATTCATTACAAACTTACATTTATATGTTTTATACTTACTATTACTAAACGTATGATTACTTAAACCGCCCGTAAAACATTTTTCTTGACCTGATCCTTTACTGTTTTCTGAAAAGTCTGTTGGTGTCTTCTTATTTGTTGTTTGCCCATCTTCTGATGATCATACTTTTGTTTTTACATTCTTTGATTCGTTCCATTTTTTTTAATTTGTGTACTTCTACTGAAATATTTGGTTGAATAGTTACTTCTTTCGTCATTGCTACTTTTAATTGAAACATTTCTACTGATTCTGACTCAGTTTCCACTCGTACATAATGGCTTTTTTGATTTATTTCTACACATTTTAGCTAGGTGTCCTAATTCATTACAAACTTACATTTATAAGTTTTATACTTACAATTTCTAAACGTATGATCACTTGAACCGCCTGTAAAACATTTTTCTTGACCTGATCCTTTACTGTTTTCTGAAAAGTCTGTTGGTGTCTTCTTATTTGTTGTTTGCCCATCTTCTGATGATCATACTTTTGTTTTTACATTCTTTGATTCGTTCCATTTTTTTTAATTTGTGTACTTCTACTGAAATATTTGGTTGAATAGTTACTTCTTTCGTCATTGCTACTTTTAATTGAAACATTTCTACTGATTCTGACTCAGTTTCCACTCGTACATAATGGCTTTTTTGATTTATTTCTACACATTTTAGCTAGGTGTCCTAATTCATTACAAACTTACATTTATAAGTTTTATACTTACAATTTCTAAACGTATGATTACTTGAACCGCCTGTAAAACATTTTTCTTGACCTGATCCTTTACTGTTTTCTGAAAAGTCTGTTGGTGTCTTCTTATTTGTTGTTTGCCCATCTTCTGATGATCATACTCTTGTTTTTACATCCTTTGATTCGTTCCATTTTTTTTTAATTTGTGTACTTCCACTCAAACATTTGGTTGAATAGTTACTTCTTTCGTCACTGCTACTTTTAATTGAAACATTTCTACTGATTCTGACTCAGTTTCCACTCGTACATAATGGCTTTTTTGATTTATTTCTACACATTTTAGCTAGGTGTCCTAATTCATTACAAACTTACATTTATATGTTTTATACTTACTATTACTAAACGTATGATTACTTAAACCGCCCGTAAAACATTTTTCTTGACCTGATCCTTTACTGTTTTCTGAAAAGTCTGTTGGTGTCTTCTTATTTGTTGTTTGCCCATCTTCTGATGATCATACTTTTGTTTTTACATTCTTTGATTCGTTCCATTTTTTTTAATTTGTGTACTTCCACTCAAACATTTGGTTGAATAGTTACTTCTTTCGTCATTGCTACTTTTAATTGAAACATTTCTACTGATTCTGACTCAGTTTCCACTCGTACATAATGGCTTTTTTGATTTATTTCTACACATTTTAGCTAGGTGTCCTAATTCATTACAAAGTTACATATATAAGTTTTATACTTACATTTTCTAAACGTATGATCACTTAAACCGCCTGTAAAAAATTTTTCTTGACCTACTCCTTTACTGTTTTCTGAAAAGTCTGTTGGTGTCTTCTTATTTGTTGTTTGCCCATCTTCTGATGATCATACTTTTGTTTTTACATCCTTTGATTCGTTCCATTTTTTTTTAATTTGTGTACTTCCACTCAAACATTTGGTTGAATAGTTACTTCTTTCGTCATTGCTACTTTTAATTGAAACATTTCTACTGATTCTGACTCAGTTTCCACTCGTACATAATGGCTTTTTTGATTTATTTCTACACATTTTAGCTAGGTGTCCTAATTCATTACAAACTTACATTTATAAGTTTTATACTTACAATTTCTAAACGTATGATCACTTGAACCGCCTGTAAAACATTTTTCTTGACCTGATCCTTTACTGTTTTCTGAAAAGTCTGTTGGTGTCTTCTTATTTGTTGTTTGCCCATCTTCTGATGATCATACTTTTGTTTTTACATCCTTTGATTCGTTCCATTTTTTTTTAATTTGTGTACTTCCACTCAAACATTTGGTTGAATAGTTACTTCTTTCGTCATTGCTACTTTTAATTGAAACATTTCTACTGATTCTGACTCAGTTTCCACTCGTACATAATGGCTTTTTTGATTTATTTCTACACATTTTAGCTAGGTGTCCTAATTCATTACAAACTTACATTTATAAGTTTTATACTTACAATTTCTAAACGTATGATTACTTGAACCGCCTGTAAAACATTTTTCTTGACCTGATCCTTTACTGTTTTCTGAAAAGTCTGTTGGTGTCTTCTTATTTGTTGTTTGCCCATCTTCTGATGATCATACTTTTGTTTTTACATCCTTTGATTCGTTCCATTTTTTTTTAATTTGTGTACTTCCACTCAAACATTTGGTTGAATAGTTACTTCTTTCGTCACTGCTACTTTTAATTGAAACATTTCTACTGATTCTGACTCAGTTTCCACTCGTACATAATGGCTTTTTTGATTTATTTCTACACATTTTAGCTAGGTGTCCTAATTCATTACAAACTTACATTTATATGTTTTATACTTACTATTACTAAACGTATGATTACTTAAACCGCCCGTAAAACATTTTTCTTGACCTGATCCTTTACTGTTTTCTGAAAAGTCTGTTGGTGTCTTCTTATTTGTTGTTTGCCCATCTTCTGATGATCATACTTTTGTTTTTACATTCTTTGATTCGTTCCATTTTTTTTAATTTGTGTACTTCCACTCAAACATTTGGTTGAATAGTTACTTCTTTCGTCATTGCTACTTTTAATTGAAACATTTCTACTGATTCTGACTCAGTTTCCACTCGTACATAATGGCTTTTTTGATTTATTTCTACACATTTTAGCTAGGTGTCCTAATTCATTACAAAGTTACATATATAAGTTTTATACTTACATTTTCTAAACGTATGATCACTTAAACCGCCTGTAAAAAATTTTTCTTGACCTACTCCTTTACTGTTTTCTGAAAAGTCTGTTGGTGTCTTCTTATTTGTTGTTTGCCCATCTTCTGATGATCATACTTTTGTTTTTACATCCTTTGATTCGTTCCATTTTTTTTTAATTTGTGTACTTCCACTCAAACATTTGGTTGAATAGTTACTTCTTTCGTCATTGCTACTTTTAATTGAAACATTTCTACTGATTCTGACTCAGTTTCCACTCGTACATAATGGCTTTTTTGATTTATTTCTACACATTTTAGCTAGGTGTCCTAATTCATTACAAACTTACATTTATAAGTTTTATACTTACAATTTCTAAACGTATGATCACTTGAACCGCCTGTAAAACATTTTTCTTGACCTGATCCTTTACTGTTTTCTGAAAAGTCTGTTGGTGTCTTCTTATTTGTTGTTTGCCCATCTTCTGATGATCATACTTTTGTTTTTACATCCTTTGATTCGTTCCATTTTTTTTTAATTTGTGTACTTCCACTCAAACATTTGGTTGAATAGTTACTTCTTTCGTCATTGCTACTTTTAATTGAAACATTTCTACTGATTCTGACTCAGTTTCCACTCGTACATAATGGCTTTTTTGATTTATTTCTACACATTTTAGCTAGGTGTCCTAATTCATTACAAACTTACATTTATAAGTTTTATACTTACAATTTCTAAACGTATGATCACTTGAACCGCCTGTAAAACATTTTTCTTGACCTGATCCTTTACTGTTTTCTGAAAAGTCTGTTGGTGTCTTCTTATTTGTTGTTTGCCCATCTTCTGATGATCATACTTTTGTTTTTACATCCTTTGATTCGTTCCATTTTTTTTTAATTTGTGTACTTCCACTCAAACATTTGGTTGAATAGTTACTTCTTTCGTCATTGCTACTTTTAATTGAAACATTTCTACTGATTCTGACTCAGTTTCCACTCGTACATAATGGCTTTTTTGATTTATTTCTACACATTTTAGCTAGGTGTCCTAATTCATTACAAACTTACATTTATAAGTTTTATACTTACAATTTCTAAACGTATGATTACTTGAACCGCCTGTAAAACATTTTTCTTGACCTGATCCTTTACTGTTTTCTGAAAAGTCTGTTGGTGTCTTCTTATTTGTTGTTTGCCCATCTTCTGATGATCATACTTTTGTTTTTACATCCTTTGATTCGTTCCATTTTTTTTTAATTTGTGTACTTCCACTCAAACATTTGGTTGAATAGTTACTTCTTTCGTCACTGCTACTTTTAATTGAAACATTTCTACTGATTCTGACTCAGTTTCCACTCGTACATAATGGCTTTTTTGATTTATTTCTACACATTTTAGCTAGGTGTCCTAATTCATTACAAACTTACATTTATAAGTTTTATACTTACTATTACTAAACGTATGATTACTTAAACCGCCCGTAAAACATTTTTCTTGACCTGATCCTTTACTGTTTTCTGAAAAGTCTGTTGGTGTCTTCTTATTTGTTGTTTGCCCATCTTCTGATGATCATACTTTTGTTTTTACATTCTTTGATTCGTTCCATTTTTTTTAATTTGTGTACTTCCACTCAAACATTTGGTTGAATAGTTACTTCTTTCGTCACTGCTACTTTTAATTGAAACATTTCTACTGATTCTGACTCAGTTTCCACTCGTACATAATGGCTTTTTTGATTTATTTCTACACATTTTAGCTAGGTGTCCTAATTCATTACAAACTTACATTTATATGTTTTATACTTACAATTTCTAAACGTATGATCACTTGAACCGTTTGTAAAACATTTTTCTTGACCTGATCCTTTACTGTTTTCTGAAAAGTCTGTTGGTGTCTTCTTATTTGTTGTTTGCCCATCTTCTGATGATCATACTTTTGTTTTTACATCCTTTGATTCGTTCCATTTTTTTTTAATTTGTGTACTTCCACTCAAACATTTGGTTGAATAGTTACTTCTTTCGTCACTGCTACTTTTAATTGAAACATTTCTACTGATTCTGACTCAGTTTCCACTCGTACATAATGGCTTTTTTGATTTATTTCTACACATTTTAGCTAGGTGTCCTAATTCATTACAAACTTACATTTATATGTTTTATACTTACTATTACTAAACGTATGATTACTTAAACCGCCCGTAAAACATTTTTCTTGACCTGATCCTTTACTGTTTTCTGAAAAGTCTGTTGGTGTCTTCTTATTTGTTGTTTGCCCATCTTCTGATGATCATACTTTTGTTTTTACATTCTTTGATTCGTTCCATTTTTTTTAATTTGTGTACTTCTACTGAAATATTTGGTTGAATAGTTACTTCTTTCGTCATTGCTACTTTTAATTGAAACATTTCTACTGATTCTGACTCAGTTTCCACTCGTACATAATGGCTTTTTTGATTTATTTCTACACATTTTAGCTAGGTGTCCTAATTCATTACAAACTTACATTTATAAGTTTTATACTTACAATTTCTAAACGTATGATCACTTGAACCGCCTGTAAAACATTTTTCTTGACCTGATCCTTTACTGTTTTCTGAAAAGTCTGTTGGTGTCTTCTTATTTGTTGTTTGCCCATCTTCTGATGATCATACTTTTGTTTTTACATTCTTTGATTCGTTCCATTTTTTTTAATTTGTGTACTTCCACTCAAACATTTGGTTGAATAGTTACTTCTTTCGTCACTGCTACTTTTAATTGAAACATTTCTACTGATTCTGACTCAGTTTCCACTCGTAAATAATGGCTTTTTTGATTTATTTCTACACATTTTAGCTAGGTGTCCTAATTCATTACAAACTTACATTTATATGTTTTATACTTACAATTTCTAAACGTATGATCACTTGAACCGCCTGTAAAACATTTTTCTTGACCTGATCCTTTACTGTTTTCTGAAAAGTCTGTTGGTGTCTTCTTATTTGTTGTTTGCCCATCTTCTGATGATCATACTTTTGTTTTTACATCCTTTGATTCGTTCCATTTTTTTTTAATTTGTGTACTTCCACTCAAACATTTGGTTGAATAGTTACTTCTTTCGTCACTGCTACTTTTAATTGAAACATTTCTACTGATTCTGACTCAGTTTCCACTCGTACATAATGGCTTTTTTGATTTATTTCTACACATTTTAGCTAGGTGTCCTAATTCATTACAAACTTACATTTATATGTTTTATACTTACTATTACTAAACGTATGATTACTTAAACCGCCCGTAAAACATTTTTCTTGACCTGATCCTTTACTGTTTTCTGAAAAGTCTGTTGGTGTCTTCTTATTTGTTGTTTGCCCATCTTCTGATGATCATACTTTTGTTTTTACATTCTTTGATTCGTTCCATTTTTTTTAATTTGTGTACTTCTACTGAAATATTTGGTTGAATAGTTACTTCTTTCGTCATTGCTACTTTTAATTGAAACATTTCTACTGATTCTGACTCAGTTTCCACTCGTACATAATGGCTTTTTTGATTTATTTCTACACATTTTAGCTAGGTGTCCTAATTCATTACAAACTTACATTTATAAGTTTTATACTTACAATTTCTAAACGTATGATCACTTGAACCGCCTGTAAAACATTTTTCTTGACCTGATCCTTTACTGTTTTCTGAAAAGTCTGTTGGTGTCTTCTTATTTGTTGTTTGCCCATCTTCTGATGATCATACTTTTGTTTTTACATCCTTTGATTCGTTCCATTTTTTTTTAATTTGTGTACTTCCACTCAAACATTTGGTTGAATAGTTACTTCTTTCGTCATTGCTACTTTTAATTGAAACATTTCTACTGATTCTGACTCAGTTTCCACTCGTACATAATGGCTTTTTTGATTTATTTCTACACATTTTAGCTAGGTGTCCTAATTCATTACAAACTTACATTTATAAGTTTTATACTTACAATTTCTAAACGTATGATCACTTGAACCGCCTGTAAAACATTTTTCTTGACCTGATCCTTTACTGTTTTCTGAAAAGTCTGTTGGTGTCTTCTTATTTGTTGTTTGCCCATCTTCTGATGATCATACTTTTGTTTTTACATCCTTTGATTCGTTCCATTTTTTTTTAATTTGTGTACTTCCACTCAAACATTTGGTTGAATAGTTACTTCTTTCGTCATTGCTACTTTTAATTGAAACATTTCTACTGATTCTGACTCAGTTTCCACTCGTACATAATGGCTTTTTTGATTTATTTCTACACATTTTAGCTAGGTGTCCTAATTCATTACAAACTTACATTTATAAGTTTTATACTTACAATTTCTAAACGTATGATCACTTGAACCGCCTGTAAAACATTTTTCTTGACCTGATCCTTTACTGTTTTCTGAAAAGTCTGTTGGTGTCTTCTTATTTGTTGTTTGCCCATCTTCTGATGATCATACTTTTGTTTTTACATCCTTTGATTCGTTCCATTTTTTTTTAATTTGTGTACTTCCACTCAAACATTTGGTTGAATAGTTACTTCTTTCGTCATTGCTACTTTTAATTGAAACATTTCTACTGATTCTGACTCAGTTTCCACTCGTACATAATGGCTTTTTTGATTTATTTCTACACATTTTAGCTAGGTGTCCTAATTCATTACAAACTTACATTTATAAGTTTTATACTTACAATTTCTAAACGTATGATCACTTGAACCGCCTGTAAAACATTTTTCTTGACCTGATCCTTTACTGTTTTCTGAAAAGTCTGTTGGTGTCTTCTTATTTGTTGTTTGCCCATCTTCTGATGATCATACTTTTGTTTTTACATCCTTTGATTCGTTCCATTTTTTTTTAATTTGTGTACTTCCACTCAAACATTTGGTTGAATAGTTACTTCTTTCGTCATTGCTACTTTTAATTGAAACATTTCTACTGATTCTGACTCAGTTTCCACTCGTACATAATGGCTTTTTTGATTTATTTCTACACATTTTAGCTAGGTGTCCTAATTCATTACAAACTTACATTTATAAGTTTTATACTTACAATTTCTAAACGTATGATCACTTGAACCGCCTGTAAAACATTTTTCTTGACCTGATCCTTTACTGTTTTCTGAAAAGTCTGTTGGTGTCTTCTTATTTGTTGTTTGCCCATCTTCTGATGATCATACTTTTGTTTTTACATCCTTTGATTCGTTCCATTTTTTTTTAATTTGTGTACTTCCACTCAAACATTTGGTTGAATAGTTACTTCTTTCGTCATTGCTACTTTTAATTGAAACATTTCTACTGATTCTGACTCAGTTTCCACTCGTACATAATGGCTTTTTTGATTTATTTCTACACATTTTAGCTAGGTGTCCTAATTCATTACAAACTTACATTTATAAGTTTTATACTTACAATTTCTAAACGTATGATTACTTGAACCGCCTGTAAAACATTTTTCTTGACCTGATCCTTTACTGTTTTCTGAAAAGTCTGTTGGTGTCTTCTTATTTGTTGTTTGCCCATCTTCTGATGATCATACTTTTGTTTTTACATCCTTTGATTCGTTCCATTTTTTTTTAATTTGTGTACTTCCACTCAAACATTTGGTTGAATAGTTACTTCTTTCGTCACTGCTACTTTTAATTGAAACATTTCTACTGATTCTGACTCAGTTTCCACTCGTACATAATGGCTTTTTTGATTTATTTCTACACATTTTAGCTAGGTGTCCTAATTCATTACAAACTTACATTTATATGTTTTATACTTACAATTTCTAAACGTATGATCACTTAAACCGCCTGTAAAACATTTTTCTTGACCTACTCCTTTACTGTTTTCTGAAAAGTCTGTTGGTGTCTTCTTATTTGTTGTTTGCCCATCTTCTGGTGATCATACTTTTGTTTTTACATTCTTTGATTCGTTCCATTTTTTTTAATTTGTGTACTTCCACTCAAACATTTGGTTGAATAGTTACTTCTTTCGTCATTGCTACTTTTAATTGAAACATTTCTACTGATTCTGACTCAGTTTCCACTCGTACATAATGGCTTTTTTGATTTATTTCTACACATTTTAGCTAGGTGTCCTAATTCATTACAAACTTACATTTATAAGTTTTATACTTACAATTTCTAAACGTATGATCACTTAAACCGCCTGTAAAACATTTTTCTTGACCTGATCCTTTACTGTTTTCTGAAAAGTCTGTTGGTGTCTTCTTATTTGTTGTTTGCCCATCTTCTGATGATCATACTTTTGTTTTTACATCCTTTGATTCGTTCCATTTTTTTTTAATTTGTGTACTTCCACTCAAACATTTGGTTGAATAGTTACTTCTTTCGTCATTGCTACTTTTAATTGAAACATTTCTACTGATTCTGACTCAGTTTCCACTCGTACATAATGGCTTTTTTGATTTATTTCTACACATTTTAGCTAGGTGTCCTAATTCATTACAAACTTACATTTATATGTTTTATACTTACAATTTCTAAACGTATGATCACTTAAACCGCCTGTAAAAAATTTTTCTTGACCTACTCCTTTACTGTTTTCTGAAAAGTCTGTTGGTGTCTTCTTATTTGTTGTTTGCCCATCTTCTGATGATCATACTTTTGTTTTTACATCCTTTGATTCGTTCCATTTTTTTTAATTTGTGTACTTCCACTCAAACATTTGGTTGAATAGTTACTTCTTTCGTCATTGCTACTTTTAATTGAAACATTTCTACTGATTCTGACTCAGTTTCCACTCGTACATAATGGCTTTTTTGATTTATTTCTACACATTTTAGCTAGGTGTCCTAATTCATTACAAACTTACATTTATAAGTTTTATACTTACAATTTCTAAACGTATGATCACTTGAACCGCCTGTAAAAAATTTTTCTTGACCTACTCCTTTACTGTTTTCTGAAAAGTCTGTTGGTGTCTTCTTATTTGTTGTTTGCCCATCTTCTGATGATCATACTTTTGTTTTTACATCCTTTGATTCGTTCCATTTTTTTTAATTTGTGTACTTCCACTCAAACATTTGGTTGAATAGTTACTTCTTTCGTCATTGCTACTTTTAATTGAAACATTTCTACTGATTCTGACTCAGTTTCCACTCGTACATAATGGCTTTTTTGATTTATTTCTACACATTTTAGCTAGGTGTCCTAATTCATTACAAACTTACATTTATAAGTTTTATACTTACAATTTCTAAACGTATGATCACTTGAACCGCCTGTAAAACATTTTTCTTGACCTGATCCTTTACTGTTTTCTGAAAAGTCTGTTGGTGTCTTCTTATTTGTTGTTTGCCCATCTTCTGATGATCATACTTTTGTTTTTACATCCTTTGATTCGTTCCATTTTTTTTTAATTTGTGTACTTCCACTCAAACATTTGGTTGAATAGTTACTTCTTTCGTCACTGCTACTTTTAATTGAAACATTTCTACTGATTCTGACTCAGTTTCCACTCGTACATAATGGCTTTTTTGATTTATTTCTACACATTTTAGCTAGGTGTCCTAATTCATTACAAACTTACATTTATATGTTTTATACTTACAATTTCTAAACGTATGATTACTTGAACCGCCCGTAAAACATTTTTCTTGACCTGATCCTTTACTGTTTTCTGAAAAGTCTGTTGGTGTCTTCTTATTTGTTGTTTGCCCATCTTCTGATGATCATACTTTTGTTTTTACATTCTTTGATTCGTTCCATTTTTTTTAATTTGTGTACTTCCACTCAAACATTTGGTTGAATAGTTACTTCTTTCGTCATTGCTACTTTTAATTGAAACATTTCTACTGATTCTGACTCAGTTTCCACTCGTACATAATGGCTTTTTTGATTTATTTCTACACATTTTAGCTAGGTGTCCTAATTCATTACAAACTTACATTTATAAGTTTTATACTTACAATTTCTAAACGTATGATCACTTGAACCGCCTGTAAAACATTTTTCTTGACCTGATCCTTTACTGTTTTCTGAAAAGTCTGTTGGTGTCTTCTTATTTGTTGTTTGCCCATCTTCTGATGATCATACTTTTGTTTTTACATCCTTTGATTCGTTCCATTTTTTTTTAATTTGTGTACTTCCACTCAAACATTTGGTTGAATAGTTACTTCTTTCGTCATTGCTACTTTTAATTGAAACATTTCTACTGATTCTGACTCAGTTTCCACTCGTACATAATGGCTTTTTTGATTTATTTCTACACATTTTAGCTAGGTGTCCTAATTCATTACAAACTTACATTTATAAGTTTTATACTTACAATTTCTAAACGTATGATTACTTGAACCGCCTGTAAAACATTTTTCTTGACCTGATCCTTTACTGTTTTCTGAAAAGTCTGTTGGTGTCTTCTTATTTGTTGTTTGCCCATCTTCTGATGATCATACTTTTGTTTTTACATCCTTTGATTCGTTCCATTTTTTTTTAATTTGTGTACTTCCACTCAAACATTTGGTTGAATAGTTACTTCTTTCGTCACTGCTACTTTTAATTGAAACATTTCTACTGATTCTGACTCAGTTTCCACTCGTACATAATGGCTTTTTTGATTTATTTCTACACATTTTAGCTAGGTGTCCTAATTCATTACAAACTTACATTTATATGTTTTATACTTACTATTACTAAACGTATGATTACTTAAACCGCCCGTAAAACATTTTTCTTGACCTGATCCTTTACTGTTTTCTGAAAAGTCTGTTGGTGTCTTCTTATTTGTTGTTTGCCCATCTTCTGATGATCATACTTTTGTTTTTACATTCTTTGATTCGTTCCATTTTTTTTAATTTGTGTACTTCCACTCAAACATTTGGTTGAATAGTTACTTCTTTCGTCACTGCTACTTTTAATTGAAACATTTCTACTGATTCTGACTCAGTTTCCACTCGTACATAATGGCTTTTTTGATTTATTTCTACACATTTTAGCTAGGTGTCCTAATTCATTACAAACTTACATTTATATGTTTTATACTTACAATTTCTAAACGTATGATCACTTGAACCGCCTGTAAAACATTTTTCTTGACCTGATCCTTTACTGTTTTCTGAAAAGTCTGTTGGTGTCTTCTTATTTGTTGTTTGCCCATCTTCTGATGATCATACTTTTGTTTTTACATCCTTTGATTCGTTCCATTTTTTTTTAATTTGTGTACTTCCACTCAAACCATTGGTTGAATAGTTACTTCTTTCGTCACTGCTACTTTTAATTGAAACATTTCTACTGATTCTGACTCAGTTTCCACTCGTACATAATGGCTTTTTTGATTTATTTCTACACATTTTAGCTAGGTGTCCTAATTCATTACAAACTTACATTTATATGTTTTATACTTACTATTACTAAACGTATGATTACTTAAACCGCCCGTAAAACATTTTTCTTGACCTGATCCTTTACTGTTTTCTGAAAAGTCTGTTGGTGTCTTCTTATTTGTTGTTTGCCCATCTTCTGATGATCATACTTTTGTTTTTACATTCTTTGATTCGTTCCATTTTTTTTAATTTGTGTACTTCTACTGAAATATTTGGTTGAATAGTTACTTCTTTCGTCATTGCTACTTTTAATTGAAACATTTCTACTGATTCTGACTCAGTTTCCACTCGTACATAATGGCTTTTTTGATTTATTTCTACACATTTTAGCTAGGTGTCCTAATTCATTACAAACTTACATTTATAAGTTTTATACTTACAATTTCTAAACGTATGATCACTTGAACCGCCTGTAAAACATTTTTCTTGACCTGATCCTTTACTGTTTTCTGAAAAGTCTGTTGGTGTCTTCTTATTTGTTGTTTGCCCATCTTCTGATGATCATACTTTTGTTTTTACATCCTTTGATTCGTTCCATTTTTTTTTAATTTGTGTACTTCCACTCAAACATTTGGTTGAATAGTTACTTCTTTCGTCATTGCTACTTTTAATTGAAACATTTCTACTGATTCTGACTCAGTTTCCACTCGTACATAATGGCTTTTTTGATTTATTTCTACACATTTTAGCTAGGTGTCCTAATTCATTACAAACTTACATTTATAAGTTTTATACTTACAATTTCTAAACGTATGATCACTTGAACCGCCTGTAAAACATTTTTCTTGACCTGATCCTTTACTGTTTTCTGAAAAGTCTGTTGGTGTCTTCTTATTTGTTGTTTGCCCATCTTCTGATGATCATACTTTTGTTTTTACATCCTTTGATTCGTTCCATTTTTTTTTAATTTGTGTACTTCCACTCAAACATTTGGTTGAATAGTTACTTCTTTCGTCACTGCTACTTTTAATTGAAACATTTCTACTGATTCTGACTCAGTTTCCACTCGTACATAATGGCTTTTTTGATTTATTTCTACACATTTTAGCTAGGTGTCCTAATTCATTACAAACTTACATTTATATGTTTTATACTTACAATTTCTAAACGTATGATTACTTGAACCGCCCGTAAAACATTTTTCTTGACCTGATCCTTTACTGTTTTCTGAAAAGTCTGTTGGTGTCTTCTTATTTGTTGTTTGCCCATCTTCTGATGATCATACTTTTGTTTTTACATTCTTTGATTCGTTCCATTTTTTTTAATTTGTGTACTTCCACTCAAACATTTGGTTGAATAGTTACTTCTTTCGTCATTGCTACTTTTAATTGAAACATTTCTACTGATTCTGACTCAGTTTCCACTCGTACATAATGGCTTTTTTGATTTATTTCTACACATTTTAGCTAGGTGTCCTAATTCATTACAAACTTACATTTATAAGTTTTATACTTACAATTTCTAAACGTATGATCACTTGAACCGCCTGTAAAACATTTTTCTTGACCTGATCCTTTACTGTTTTCTGAAAAGTCTGTTGGTGTCTTCTTATTTGTTGTTTGCCCATCTTCTGATGATCATACTTTTGTTTTTACATCCTTTGATTCGTTCCATTTTTTTTTAATTTGTGTACTTCCACTCAAACATTTGGTTGAATAGTTACTTCTTTCGTCATTGCTACTTTTAATTGAAACATTTCTACTGATTCTGACTCAGTTTCCACTCGTACATAATGGCTTTTTTGATTTATTTCTACACATTTTAGCTAGGTGTCCTAATTCATTACAAACTTACATTTATAAGTTTTATACTTACAATTTCTAAACGTATGATTACTTGAACCGCCTGTAAAACATTTTTCTTGACCTGATCCTTTACTGTTTTCTGAAAAGTCTGTTGGTGTCTTCTTATTTGTTGTTTGCCCATCTTCTGATGATCATACTTTTGTTTTTACATCCTTTGATTCGTTCCATTTTTTTTTAATTTGTGTACTTCCACTCAAACATTTGGTTGAATAGTTACTTCTTTCGTCACTGCTACTTTTAATTGAAACATTTCTACTGATTCTGACTCAGTTTCCACTCGTACATAATGGCTTTTTTGATTTATTTCTACACATTTTAGCTAGGTGTCCTAATTCATTACAAACTTACATTTATATGTTTTATACTTACTATTACTAAACGTATGATTACTTAAACCGCCCGTAAAACATTTTTCTTGACCTGATCCTTTACTGTTTTCTGAAAAGTCTGTTGGTGTCTTCTTATTTGTTGTTTGCCCATCTTCTGATGATCATACTTTTGTTTTTACATCCTTTGATTCGTTCCATTTTTTTTTAATTTGTGTACTTCCACTCAAACCATTGGTTGAATAGTTACTTCTTTCGTCACTGCTACTTTTAATTGAAACATTTCTACTGATTCTGACTCAGTTTCCACTCGTACATAATGGCTTTTTTGATTTATTTCTACACATTTTAGCTAGGTGTCCTAATTCATTACAAACTTACATTTATATGTTTTATACTTACTATTACTAAACGTATGATTACTTAAACCGCCCGTAAAACATTTTTCTTGACCTGATCCTTTACTGTTTTCTGAAAAGTCTGTTGGTGTCTTCTTATTTGTTGTTTGCCCATCTTCTGATGATCATACTTTTGTTTTTACATTCTTTGATTCGTTCCATTTTTTTTAATTTGTGTACTTCTACTGAAATATTTGGTTGAATAGTTACTTCTTTCGTCATTGCTACTTTTAATTGAAACATTTCTACTGATTCTGACTCAGTTTCCACTCGTACATAATGGCTTTTTTGATTTATTTCTACACATTTTAGCTAGGTGTCCTAATTCATTACAAACTTACATTTATAAGTTTTATACTTACAATTTCTAAACGTATGATCACTTGAACCGCCTGTAAAACATTTTTCTTGACCTGATCCTTTACTGTTTTCTGAAAAGTCTGTTGGTGTCTTCTTATTTGTTGTTTGCCCATCTTCTGATGATCATACTTTTGTTTTTACATCCTTTGATTCGTTCCATTTTTTTTTAATTTGTGTACTTCCACTCAAACCATTGGTTGAATAGTTACTTCTTTCGTCACTGCTACTTTTAATTGAAACATTTCTACTGATTCTGACTCAGTTTCCACTCGTACATAATGGCTTTTTTGATTTATTTCTACACATTTTAGCTAGGTGTCCTAATTCATTACAAACTTACATTTATATGTTTTATACTTACTATTACTAAACGTATGATTACTTAAACCGCCCGTAAAACATTTTTCTTGACCTGATCCTTTACTGTTTTCTGAAAAGTCTGTTGGTGTCTTCTTATTTGTTGTTTGCCCATCTTCTGATGATCATACTTTTGTTTTTACATTCTTTGATTCGTTCCATTTTTTTTAATTTGTGTACTTCTACTGAAATATTTGGTTGAATAGTTACTTCTTTCGTCATTGCTACTTTTAATTGAAACATTTCTACTGATTCTGACTCAGTTTCCACTCGTACATAATGGCTTTTTTGATTTATTTCTACACATTTTAGCTAGGTGTCCTAATTCATTACAAACTTACATTTATAAGTTTTATACTTACAATTTCTAAACGTATGATCACTTGAACCGCCTGTAAAACATTTTTCTTGACCTGATCCTTTACTGTTTTCTGAAAAGTCTGTTGGTGTCTTCTTATTTGTTGTTTGCCCATCTTCTGATGATCATACTTTTGTTTTTACATCCTTTGATTCGTTCCATTTTTTTTTAATTTGTGTACTTCCACTCAAACATTTGGTTGAATAGTTACTTCTTTCGTCATTGCTACTTTTAATTGAAACATTTCTACTGATTCTGACTCAGTTTCCACTCGTACATAATGGCTTTTTTGATTTATTTCTACACATTTTAGCTAGGTGTCCTAATTCATTACAAACTTACATTTATAAGTTTTATACTTACAATTTCTAAACGTATGATCACTTGAACCGCCTGTAAAACATTTTTCTTGACCTGATCCTTTACTGTTTTCTGAAAAGTCTGTTGGTGTCTTCTTATTTGTTGTTTGCCCATCTTCTGATGATCATACTTTTGTTTTTACATCCTTTGATTCGTTCCATTTTTTTTTAATTTGTGTACTTCCACTCAAACATTTGGTTGAATAGTTACTTCTTTCGTCACTGCTACTTTTAATTGAAACATTTCTACTGATTCTGACTCAGTTTCCACTCGTACATAATGGCTTTTTTGATTTATTTCTACACATTTTAGCTAGGTGTCCTAATTCATTACAAACTTACATTTATATGTTTTATACTTACAATTTCTAAACGTATGATTACTTGAACCGCCCGTAAAACATTTTTCTTGACCTGATCCTTTACTGTTTTCTGAAAAGTCTGTTGGTGTCTTCTTATTTGTTGTTTGCCCATCTTCTGATGATCATACTTTTGTTTTTACATTCTTTGATTCGTTCCATTTTTTTTAATTTGTGTACTTCCACTCAAACATTTGGTTGAATAGTTACTTCTTTCGTCATTGCTACTTTTAATTGAAACATTTCTACTGATTCTGACTCAGTTTCCACTCGTACATAATGGCTTTTTTGATTTATTTCTACACATTTTAGCTAGGTGTCCTAATTCATTACAAACTTACATTTATAAGTTTTATACTTACAATTTCTAAACGTATGATCACTTGAACCGCCTGTAAAACATTTTTCTTGACCTGATCCTTTACTGTTTTCTGAAAAGTCTGTTGGTGTCTTCTTATTTGTTGTTTGCCCATCTTCTGATGATCATACTTTTGTTTTTACATCCTTTGATTCGTTCCATTTTTTTTTAATTTGTGTACTTCCACTCAAACATTTGGTTGAATAGTTACTTCTTTCGTCATTGCTACTTTTAATTGAAACATTTCTACTGATTCTGACTCAGTTTCCACTCGTACATAATGGCTTTTTTGATTTATTTCTACACATTTTAGCTAGGTGTCCTAATTCATTACAAACTTACATTTATAAGTTTTATACTTACAATTTCTAAACGTATGATTACTTGAACCGCCTGTAAAACATTTTTCTTGACCTGATCCTTTACTGTTTTCTGAAAAGTCTGTTGGTGTCTTCTTATTTGTTGTTTGCCCATCTTCTGATGATCATACTTTTGTTTTTACATCCTTTGATTCGTTCCATTTTTTTTTAATTTGTGTACTTCCACTCAAACATTTGGTTGAATAGTTACTTCTTTCGTCACTGCTACTTTTAATTGAAACATTTCTACTGATTCTGACTCAGTTTCCACTCGTACATAATGGCTTTTTTGATTTATTTCTACACATTTTAGCTAGGTGTCCTAATTCATTACAAACTTACATTTATATGTTTTATACTTACTATTACTAAACGTATGATTACTTAAACCGCCCGTAAAACATTTTTCTTGACCTGATCCTTTACTGTTTTCTGAAAAGTCTGTTGGTGTCTTCTTATTTGTTGTTTGCCCATCTTCTGATGATCATACTTTTGTTTTTACATTCTTTGATTCGTTCCATTTTTTTTAATTTGTGTACTTCCACTCAAACATTTGGTTGAATAGTTACTTCTTTCGTCACTGCTACTTTTAATTGAAACATTTCTACTGATTCTGACTCAGTTTCCACTCGTACATAATGGCTTTTTTGATTTATTTCTACACATTTTAGCTAGGTGTCCTAATTCATTACAAACTTACATTTATATGTTTTATACTTACAATTTCTAAACGTATGATCACTTGAACCGCCTGTAAAACATTTTTCTTGACCTGATCCTTTACTGTTTTCTGAAAAGTCTGTTGGTGTCTTCTTATTTGTTGTTTGCCCATCTTCTGATGATCATACTTTTGTTTTTACATCCTTTGATTCGTTCCATTTTTTTTTAATTTGTGTACTTCCACTCAAACCATTGGTTGAATAGTTACTTCTTTCGTCACTGCTACTTTTAATTGAAACATTTCTACTGATTCTGACTCAGTTTCCACTCGTACATAATGGCTTTTTTGATTTATTTCTACACATTTTAGCTAGGTGTCCTAATTCATTACAAACTTACATTTATATGTTTTATACTTACTATTACTAAACGTATGATTACTTAAACCGCCCGTAAAACATTTTTCTTGACCTGATCCTTTACTGTTTTCTGAAAAGTCTGTTGGTGTCTTCTTATTTGTTGTTTGCCCATCTTCTGATGATCATACTTTTGTTTTTACATTCTTTGATTCGTTCCATTTTTTTTAATTTGTGTACTTCTACTGAAATATTTGGTTGAATAGTTACTTCTTTCGTCATTGCTACTTTTAATTGAAACATTTCTACTGATTCTGACTCAGTTTCCACTCGTACATAATGGCTTTTTTGATTTATTTCTACACATTTTAGCTAGGTGTCCTAATTCATTACAAACTTACATTTATAAGTTTTATACTTACAATTTCTAAACGTATGATCACTTGAACCGCCTGTAAAACATTTTTCTTGACCTGATCCTTTACTGTTTTCTGAAAAGTCTGTTGGTGTCTTCTTATTTGTTGTTTGCCCATCTTCTGATGATCATACTTTTGTTTTTACATCCTTTGATTCGTTCCATTTTTTTTTAATTTGTGTACTTCCACTCAAACATTTGGTTGAATAGTTACTTCTTTCGTCATTGCTACTTTTAATTGAAACATTTCTACTGATTCTGACTCAGTTTCCACTCGTACATAATGGCTTTTTTGATTTATTTCTACACATTTTAGCTAGGTGTCCTAATTCATTACAAACTTACATTTATAAGTTTTATACTTACAATTTCTAAACGTATGATCACTTGAACCGCCTGTAAAACATTTTTCTTGACCTGATCCTTTACTGTTTTCTGAAAAGTCTGTTGGTGTCTTCTTATTTGTTGTTTGCCCATCTTCTGATGATCATACTTTTGTTTTTACATCCTTTGATTCGTTCCATTTTTTTTTAATTTGTGTACTTCCACTCAAACATTTGGTTGAATAGTTACTTCTTTCGTCATTGCTACTTTTAATTGAAACATTTCTACTGATTCTGACTCAGTTTCCACTCGTACATAATGGCTTTTTTGATTTATTTCTACACATTTTAGCTAGGTGTCCTAATTCATTACAAACTTACATTTATAAGTTTTATACTTACAATTTCTAAACGTATGATTACTTGAACCGCCTGTAAAACATTTTTCTTGACCTGATCCTTTACTGTTTTCTGAAAAGTCTGTTGGTGTCTTCTTATTTGTTGTTTGCCCATCTTCTGATGATCATACTTTTGTTTTTACATCCTTTGATTCGTTCCATTTTTTTTTAATTTGTGTACTTCCACTCAAACATTTGGTTGAATAGTTACTTCTTTCGTCACTGCTACTTTTAATTGAAACATTTCTACTGATTCTGACTCAGTTTCCACTCGTACATAATGGCTTTTTTGATTTATTTCTACACATTTTAGCTAGGTGTCCTAATTCATTACAAACTTACATTTATATGTTTTATACTTACAATTTCTAAACGTATGATCACTTAAACCGCCTGTAAAACATTTTTCTTGACCTACTCCTTTACTGTTTTCTGAAAAGTCTGTTGGTGTCTTCTTATTTGTTGTTTGCCCATCTTCTGATGATCATACTTTTGTTTTTACATTCTTTGATTCGTTCCATTTTTTTTAATTTGTGTACTTCCACTCAAACATTTGGTTGAATAGTTACTTCTTTCGTCATTGCTACTTTTAATTGAAACATTTCTACTGATTCTGACTCAGTTTCCACTCGTACATAATGGCTTTTTTGATTTATTTCTACACATTTTAGCTAGGTGTCCTAATTCATTACAAACTTACATTTATAAGTTTTATACTTACAATTTCTAAACGTATGATCACTTGAACCGCCTGTAAAACATTTTTCTTGACCTGATCCTTTACTGTTTTCTGAAAAGTCTGTTGGTGTCTTCTTATTTGTTGTTTGCCCATCTTCTGATGATCATACTTTTGTTTTTACATCCTTTGATTCGTTCCATTTTTTTTTAATTTGTGTACTTCCACTCAAACATTTGGTTGAATAGTTACTTCTTTCGTCATTGCTACTTTTAATTGAAACATTTCTACTGATTCTGACTCAGTTTCCACTCGTACATAATGGCTTTTTTGATTTATTTCTACACATTTTAGCTAGGTGTCCTAATTCATTACAAACTTACATTTATAAGTTTTATACTTACAATTTCTAAACGTATGATCACTTAAACCGCCTGTAAAAAATTTTTCTTGACCTACTCCTTTACTGTTTTCTGAAAAGTCTGTTGGTGTCTTCTTATTTGTTGTTTGCCCATCTTCTGATGATCATACTTTTGTTTTTACATCCTTTGATTCGTTCCATTTTTTTTAATTTGTGTACTTCCACTCAAACATTTGGTTGAATAGTTACTTCTTTCGTCATTGCTACTTTTAATTGAAACATTTCTACTGATTCTGACTCAGTTTCCACTCGTACATAATGGCTTTTTTGATTTATTTCTACACATTTTAGCTAGGTGTCCTAATTCATTACAAACTTACATTTATAAGTTTTATACTTACAATTTCTAAACGTATGATCACTTGAACCGCCTGTAAAAAATTTTTCTTGACCTACTCCTTTACTGTTTTCTGAAAAGTCTGTTGGTGTCTTCTTATTTGTTGTTTGCCCATCTTCTGATGATCATACTTTTGTTTTTACATCCTTTGATTCGTTCCATTTTTTTTAATTTGTGTACTTCCACTCAAACATTTGGTTGAATAGTTACTTCTTTCGTCATTGCTACTTTTAATTGAAACATTTCTACTGATTCTGACTCAGTTTCCACTCGTACATAATGGCTTTTTTGATTTATTTCTACACATTTTAGCTAGGTGTCCTAATTCATTACAAACTTACATTTATAAGTTTTATACTTACAATTTCTAAACGTATGATCACTTGAACCGCCTGTAAAACATTTTTCTTGACCTGATCCTTTACTGTTTTCTGAAAAGTCTGTTGGTGTCTTCTTATTTGTTGTTTGCCCATCTTCTGATGATCATACTTTTGTTTTTACATCCTTTGATTCGTTCCATTTTTTTTTAATTTGTGTACTTCCACTCAAACATTTGGTTGAATAGTTACTTCTTTCGTCACTGCTACTTTTAATTGAAACATTTCTACTGATTCTGACTCAGTTTCCACTCGTACATAATGGCTTTTTTGATTTATTTCTACACATTTTAGCTAGGTGTCCTAATTCATTACAAACTTACATTTATAAGTTTTATACTTACAATTTCTAAACGTATGATCACTTGAACCGCCTGTAAAACATTTTTCTTGACCTGATCCTTTACTGTTTTCTGAAAAGTCTGTTGGTGTCTTCTTATTTGTTGTTTGCCCATCTTCTGATGATCATACTTTTGTTTTTACATCCTTTGATTCGTTCCATTTTTTTTTAATTTGTGTACTTCCACTCAAACATTTGGTTGAATAGTTACTTCTTTCGTCACTGCTACTTTTAATTGAAACATTTCTACTGATTCTGACTCAGTTTCCACTCGTACATAATGGCTTTTTTGATTTATTTCTACACATTTTAGCTAGGTGTCCTAATTCATTACAAACTTACATTTATAAGTTTTATACTTACAATTTCTAAACGTATGATCACTTGAACCGCCTGTAAAACATTTTTCTTGACCTGATCCTTTACTGTTTTCTGAAAAGTCTGTTGGTGTCTTCTTATTTGTTGTTTGCCCATCTTCTGATGATCATACTTTTGTTTTTACATCCTTTGATTCGTTCCATTTTTTTTTAATTTGTGTACTTCCACTCAAACATTTGGTTGAATAGTTACTTCTTTCGTCATTGCTACTTTTAATTGAAACATTTCTACTGATTCTGACTCAGTTTCCACTCGTACATAATGGCTTTTTTGATTTATTTCTACACATTTTAGCTAGGTGTCCTAATTCATTACAAACTTACATTTATAAGTTTTATACTTACAATTTCTAAACGTATGATCACTTGAACCGCCTGTAAAACATTTTTCTTGACCTGATCCTTTACTGTTTTCTGAAAAGTCTGTTGGTGTCTTCTTATTTGTTGTTTGCCCATCTTCTGATGATCATACTTTTGTTTTTACATCCTTTGATTCGTTCCATTTTTTTTTAATTTGTGTACTTCCACTCAAACATTTGGTTGAATAGTTACTTCTTTCGTCATTGCTACTTTTAATTGAAACATTTCTACTGATTCTGACTCAGTTTCCACTCGTACATAATGGCTTTTTTGATTTATTTCTACACATTTTAGCTAGGTGTCCTAATTCATTACAAACTTACATTTATAAGTTTTATACTTACAATTTCTAAACGTATGATCACTTGAACCGCCTGTAAAACATTTTTCTTGACCTGATCCTTTACTGTTTTCTGAAAAGTCTGTTGGTGTCTTCTTATTTGTTGTTTGCCCATCTTCTGATGATCATACTTTTGTTTTTACATCCTTTGATTCGTTCCATTTTTTTTTAATTTGTGTACTTCCACTCAAACATTTGGTTGAATAGTTACTTCTTTCGTCATTGCTACTTTTAATTGAAACATTTCTACTGATTCTGACTCAGTTTCCACTCGTACATAATGGCTTTTTTGATTTATTTCTACACATTTTAGCTAGGTGTCCTAATTCATTACAAACTTACATTTATAAGTTTTATACTTACAATTTCTAAACGTATGATCACTTGAACCGCCTGTAAAACATTTTTCTTGACCTGATCCTTTACTGTTTTCTGAAAAGTCTGTTGGTGTCTTCTTATTTGTTGTTTGCCCATCTTCTGATGATCATACTTTTGTTTTTACATCCTTTGATTCGTTCCATTTTTTTTTAATTTGTGTACTTCCACTCAAACATTTGGTTGAATAGTTACTTCTTTCGTCATTGCTACTTTTAATTGAAACATTTCTACTGATTCTGACTCAGTTTCCACTCGTACATAATGGCTTTTTTGATTTATTTCTACACATTTTAGCTAGGTGTCCTAATTCATTACAAACTTACATTTATAAGTTTTATACTTACAATTTCTAAACGTATGATTACTTGAACCGCCTGTAAAACATTTTTCTTGACCTGATCCTTTACTGTTTTCTGAAAAGTCTGTTGGTGTCTTCTTATTTGTTGTTTGCCCATCTTCTGATGATCATACTTTTGTTTTTACATCCTTTGATTCGTTCCATTTTTTTTTAATTTGTGTACTTCCACTCAAACATTTGGTTGAATAGTTACTTCTTTCGTCACTGCTACTTTTAATTGAAACATTTCTACTGATTCTGACTCAGTTTCCACTCGTACATAATGGCTTTTTTGATTTATTTCTACACATTTTAGCTAGGTGTCCTAATTCATTACAAACTTACATTTATATGTTTTATACTTACTATTACTAAACGTATGATTACTTAAACCGCCCGTAAAACATTTTTCTTGACCTGATCCTTTACTGTTTTCTGAAAAGTCTGTTGGTGTCTTCTTATTTGTTGTTTGCCCATCTTCTGATGATCATACTTTTGTTTTTACATTCTTTGATTCGTTCCATTTTTTTTAATTTGTGTACTTCCACTCAAACATTTGGTTGAATAGTTACTTCTTTCGTCATTGCTACTTTTAATTGAAACATTTCTACTGATTCTGACTCAGTTTCCACTCGTACATAATGGCTTTTTTGATTTATTTCTACACATTTTAGCTAGGTGTCCTAATTCATTACAAAGTTACATATATAAGTTTTATACTTACATTTTCTAAACGTATGATCACTTAAACCGCCTGTAAAAAATTTTTCTTGACCTACTCCTTTACTGTTTTCTGAAAAGTCTGTTGGTGTCTTCTTATTTGTTGTTTGCCCATCTTCTGATGATCATACTTTTGTTTTTACATCCTTTGATTCGTTCCATTTTTTTTTAATTTGTGTACTTCCACTCAAACATTTGGTTGAATAGTTACTTCTTTCGTCATTGCTACTTTTAATTGAAACATTTCTACTGATTCTGACTCAGTTTCCACTCGTACATAATGGCTTTTTTGATTTATTTCTACACATTTTAGCTAGGTGTCCTAATTCATTACAAACTTACATTTATAAGTTTTATACTTACAATTTCTAAACGTATGATCACTTGAACCGCCTGTAAAACATTTTTCTTGACCTGATCCTTTACTGTTTTCTGAAAAGTCTGTTGGTGTCTTCTTATTTGTTGTTTGCCCATCTTCTGATGATCATACTTTTGTTTTTACATCCTTTGATTCGTTCCATTTTTTTTTAATTTGTGTACTTCCACTCAAACATTTGGTTGAATAGTTACTTCTTTCGTCATTGCTACTTTTAATTGAAACATTTCTACTGATTCTGACTCAGTTTCCACTCGTACATAATGGCTTTTTTGATTTATTTCTACACATTTTAGCTAGGTGTCCTAATTCATTACAAACTTACATTTATAAGTTTTATACTTACAATTTCTAAACGTATGATCACTTGAACCGCCTGTAAAACATTTTTCTTGACCTGATCCTTTACTGTTTTCTGAAAAGTCTGTTGGTGTCTTCTTATTTGTTGTTTGCCCATCTTCTGATGATCATACTTTTGTTTTTACATCCTTTGATTCGTTCCATTTTTTTTTAATTTGTGTACTTCCACTCAAACATTTGGTTGAATAGTTACTTCTTTCGTCATTGCTACTTTTAATTGAAACATTTCTACTGATTCTGACTCAGTTTCCACTCGTACATAATGGCTTTTTTGATTTATTTCTACACATTTTAGCTAGGTGTCCTAATTCATTACAAACTTACATTTATAAGTTTTATACTTACAATTTCTAAACGTATGATTACTTGAACCGCCTGTAAAACATTTTTCTTGACCTGATCCTTTACTGTTTTCTGAAAAGTCTGTTGGTGTCTTCTTATTTGTTGTTTGCCCATCTTCTGATGATCATACTTTTGTTTTTACATCCTTTGATTCGTTCCATTTTTTTTTAATTTGTGTACTTCCACTCAAACATTTGGTTGAATAGTTACTTCTTTCGTCACTGCTACTTTTAATTGAAACATTTCTACTGATTCTGACTCAGTTTCCACTCGTACATAATGGCTTTTTTGATTTATTTCTACACATTTTAGCTAGGTGTCCTAATTCATTACAAACTTACATTTATATGTTTTATACTTACTATTACTAAACGTATGATTACTTAAACCGCCCGTAAAACATTTTTCTTGACCTGATCCTTTACTGTTTTCTGAAAAGTCTGTTGGTGTCTTCTTATTTGTTGTTTGCCCATCTTCTGATGATCATACTTTTGTTTTTACATTCTTTGATTCGTTCCATTTTTTTTAATTTGTGTACTTCCACTCAAACATTTGGTTGAATAGTTACTTCTTTCGTCACTGCTACTTTTAATTGAAACATTTCTACTGATTCTGACTCAGTTTCCACTCGTACATAATGGCTTTTTTGATTTATTTCTACACATTTTAGCTAGGTGTCCTAATTCATTACAAACTTACATTTATATGTTTTATACTTACAATTTCTAAACGTATGATCACTTGAACCGCCTGTAAAACATTTTTCTTGACCTGATCCTTTACTGTTTTCTGAAAAGTCTGTTGGTGTCTTCTTATTTGTTGTTTGCCCATCTTCTGATGATCATACTTTTGTTTTTACATCCTTTGATTCGTTCCATTTTTTTTTAATTTGTGTACTTCCACTCAAACCATTGGTTGAATAGTTACTTCTTTCGTCACTGCTACTTTTAATTGAAACATTTCTACTGATTCTGACTCAGTTTCCACTCGTACATAATGGCTTTTTTGATTTATTTCTACACATTTTAGCTAGGTGTCCTAATTCATTACAAACTTACATTTATATGTTTTATACTTACTATTACTAAACGTATGATTACTTAAACCGCCCGTAAAACATTTTTCTTGACCTGATCCTTTACTGTTTTCTGAAAAGTCTGTTGGTGTCTTCTTATTTGTTGTTTGCCCATCTTCTGATGATCATACTTTTGTTTTTACATTCTTTGATTCGTTCCATTTTTTTTAATTTGTGTACTTCTACTGAAATATTTGGTTGAATAGTTACTTCTTTCGTCATTGCTACTTTTAATTGAAACATTTCTACTGATTCTGACTCAGTTTCCACTCGTACATAATGGCTTTTTTGATTTATTTCTACACATTTTAGCTAGGTGTCCTAATTCATTACAAAGTTACATATATAAGTTTTATACTTACATTTTCTAAACGTATGATCACTTAAACCGCCTGTAAAAAATTTTTCTTGACCTACTCCTTTACTGTTTTCTGAAAAGTCTGTTGGTGTCTTCTTATTTGTTGTTTGCCCATCTTCTGATGATCATACTTTTGTTTTTACATTCTTTGATTCGTTCCATTTTTTTTTAATTTGTGTACTTCCACTCAAACATTTGGTTGAATAGTTACTTCTTTCGTCATTGCTACTTTTAATTGAAACATTTCTACTGATTCTGACTCAGTTTCCACTCGTACATAATGGCTTTTTTGATTTATTTCTACACATTTTAGCTAGGTGTCCTAATTCATTACAAACTTACATTTATAAGTTTTATACTTACAATTTCTAAACGTATGATCACTTGAACCGCCTGTAAAACATTTTTCTTGACCTGATCCTTTACTGTTTTCTGAAAAGTCTGTTGGTGTCTTCTTATTTGTTGTTTGCCCATCTTCTGATGATCATACTTTTGTTTTTACATCCTTTGATTCGTTCCATTTTTTTTTAATTTGTGTACTTCCACTCAAACATTTGGTTGAATAGTTACTTCTTTCGTCATTGCTACTTTTAATTGAAACATTTCTACTGATTCTGACTCAGTTTCCACTCGTACATAATGGCTTTTTTGATTTATTTCTACACATTTTAGCTAGGTGTCCTAATTCATTACAAACTTACATTTATAAGTTTTATACTTACAATTTCTAAACGTATGATCACTTGAACCGCCTGTAAAACATTTTTCTTGACCTGATCCTTTACTGTTTTCTGAAAAGTCTGTTGGTGTCTTCTTATTTGTTGTTTGCCCATCTTCTGATGATCATACTTTTGTTTTTACATCCTTTGATTCGTTCCATTTTTTTTTAATTTGTGTACTTCCACTCAAACATTTGGTTGAATAGTTACTTCTTTCGTCATTGCTACTTTTAATTGAAACATTTCTACTGATTCTGACTCAGTTTCCACTCGTACATAATGGCTTTTTTGATTTATTTCTACACATTTTAGCTAGGTGTCCTAATTCATTACAAACTTACATTTATAAGTTTTATACTTACAATTTCTAAACGTATGATCACTTGAACCGCCTGTAAAACATTTTTCTTGACCTGATCCTTTACTGTTTTCTGAAAAGTCTGTTGGTGTCTTCTTATTTGTTGTTTGCCCATCTTCTGATGATCATACTTTTGTTTTTACATTCTTTGATTCGTTCCATTTTTTTTAATTTGTGTACTTCCACTCAAACATTTGGTTGAATAGTTACTTCTTTCGTCATTGCTACTTTTAATTGAAACATTTCTACTGATTCTGACTCAGTTTCCACTCGTACATAATGGCTTTTTTGATTTATTTCTACACATTTTAGCTAGGTGTTCTAATTCATTACAAACTTACATTTATAAGTTTTATACTTACAATTTCTAAACGTATGATCACTTGAACCGCCTGTAAAACATTTTTCTTGACCTGATCCTTTACTGGTTTCTGAAAAGTCTGTTGGTGTCTTCTTATTTGTTGTTTGCCCATCTTCTGATGATCATACTTTTGTTTTTACATTCTTTGATTCGTTCCATTTTTTTTAATTTGTGTACTTCCACTCAAACATTTGGTTGAATAGTTACTTCTTTCGTCATTGCTACTTTTAATTGAAACATTTCTACTGATTCTGACTCAGTTTCCACTCGTACATAATGGCTTTTTTGATTTATTTCTACACATTTTAGCTAGGTGTCCTAATTCATTACAAACTTACATATATAAGTTTTATACTTACAATTTCTAAACGTATGATCACTTAAACCGCCTGTAAAAAATTTTTCTTGACCTACTCCTTTACTGTTTTCTGAAAAGTCTGTTGGTGTCTTCTTATTTGTTGTTTGCCCATCTTCTGATGATCATACTTTTGTTTTTACATCCTTTGATTCGTTCCATTTTTTTTAATTTGTGTACTTCCACTCAAACATTTGGTTGAATAGTTACTTCTTTCGTCATTGCTACTTTTAATTGAAACATTTCTACTGATTCTGACTCAGTTTCCACTCGTACATAATGGCTTTTTTGATTTATTTCTACACATTTTAGCTAGGTGTCCTAATTCATTACAAACTTACATTTATAAGTTTTATACTTACAATTTCTAAACGTATGATCACTTGAACCGCCTGTAAAAAATTTTTCTTGACCTACTCCTTTACTGTTTTCTGAAAAGTCTGTTGGTGTCTTCTTATTTGTTGTTTGCCCATCTTCTGATTATCATACTTTTGTTTTTACATCCTTTGATTCGTTCCATTTTTTTTAATTTGTGTACTTCCACTCAAACATTTGGTTGAATAGTTACTTCTTTCGTCATTGCTACTTTTAATTGAAACATTTCTACTGATTCTGACTCAGTTTCCACTCGTACATAATGGCTTTTTTGATTTATTTCTACACATTTTAGCTAGGTGTCCTAATTCATTACAAACTTACGTTTATAAGTTTTATACTTACAATTTCTAAACGTATGATCACTTGAACCGCCTGTAAAAAATTTTTCTTGACCTACTCCTTTACTGTTTTCTGAAAAGTCTGTTGGTGTCTTCTTATTTATTGTTTGCCCATCTTCTGATGATCATACTTTTGTTTTTACATCCTTTGATTCGTTCCATTTTTTTTAATTTGTGTACTTCCACTCAAACATTTGGTTGAATAGTTACTTCTTTCGTCATTGCTACTTTTAATTGAAACATTTCTACTGATTATGACTCAGTTTCCACTCGTACATAATGGCTTTTTTGATTTATTTCTACACATTTTAGCTAGGTGTCCTAATTCATTACAAACTTACGTTTATAAGTTTTATACTTACAATTTCTAAACGTATGATCACTTGAACCGCCTGTAAAACATTTTTCTTGACCTGATCCTTTACTGTTTTCTGAAAAGTCTGTTGGTGTCTTCTTATTTGTTGTTTGCCCATCTTCTGATGATCATACTTTTGTTTTTACATCCTTTGATTCGTTCCATTTTTTTTTAATTTGTGTACTTCCACTCAAACATTTGGTTGAATAGTTACTTCTTTCGTCATTGCTACTTTTAATTGAAACATTTCTACTGATTCTGACTCAGTTTCCACTCGTACATAATGGCTTTTTTGATTTATTTCTACACATTTTAGCTAGGTGTCCTAATTCATTACAAAGTTACATATATAAGTTTTATACTTACATTTTCTAAACGTATGATCACTTAAACCGCCTGTAAAAAATTTTTCTTGACCTACTCCTTTACTGTTTTCTGAAAAGTCTGTTGGTGTCTTCTTATTTGTTGTTTGCCCATCTTCTGATGATCATACTTTTGTTTTTACATTCTTTGATTCGTTCCATTTTTTTTTAATTTGTGTACTTCCACTCAAACATTTGGTTGAATAGTTACTTCTTTCGTCATTGCTACTTTTAATTGAAACATTTCTACTGATTCTGACTCAGTTTCCACTCGTACATAATGGCTTTTTTGATTTATTTCTACACATTTTAGCTAGGTGTCCTAATTCATTACAAACTTACATTTATAAGTTTTATACTTACAATTTCTAAACGTATGATCACTTGAACCGCCTGTAAAACATTTTTCTTGACCTGATCCTTTACTGTTTTCTGAAAAGTCTGTTGGTGTCTTCTTATTTGTTGTTTGCCCATCTTCTGATGATCATACTTTTGTTTTTACATCCTTTGATTCGTTCCATTTTTTTTTAATTTGTGTACTTCCACTCAAACATTTGGTTGAATAGTTACTTCTTTCGTCATTGCTACTTTTAATTGAAACATTTCTACTGATTCTGACTCAGTTTCCACTCGTACATAATGGCTTTTTTGATTTATTTCTACACATTTTAGCTAGGTGTCCTAATTCATTACAAACTTACATTTATAAGTTTTATACTTACAATTTCTAAACGTATGATCACTTGAACCGCCTGTAAAACATTTTTCTTGACCTGATCCTTTACTGTTTTCTGAAAAGTCTGTTGGTGTCTTCTTATTTGTTGTTTGCCCATCTTCTGATGATCATACTTTTGTTTTTACATCCTTTGATTCGTTCCATTTTTTTTTAATTTGTGTACTTCCACTCAAACATTTGGTTGAATAGTTACTTCTTTCGTCATTGCTACTTTTAATTGAAACATTTCTACTGATTCTGACTCAGTTTCCACTCGTACATAATGGCTTTTTTGATTTATTTCTACACATTTTAGCTAGGTGTCCTAATTCATTACAAACTTACATTTATAAGTTTTATACTTACAATTTCTAAACGTATGATTACTTGAACCGCCTGTAAAACATTTTTCTTGACCTGATCCTTTACTGTTTTCTGAAAAGTCTGTTGGTGTCTTCTTATTTGTTGTTTGCCCATCTTCTGATGATCATACTTTTGTTTTTACATCCTTTGATTCGTTCCATTTTTTTTTAATTTGTGTACTTCCACTCAAACATTTGGTTGAATAGTTACTTCTTTCGTCACTGCTACTTTTAATTGAAACATTTCTACTGATTCTGACTCAGTTTCCACTCGTACATAATGGCTTTTTTGATTTATTTCTACACATTTTAGCTAGGTGTCCTAATTCATTACAAACTTACATTTATATGTTTTATACTTACTATTACTAAACGTATGATTACTTAAACCGCCCGTAAAACATTTTTCTTGACCTGATCCTTTACTGTTTTCTGAAAAGTCTGTTGGTGTCTTCTTATTTGTTGTTTGCCCATCTTCTGATGATCATACTTTTGTTTTTACATTCTTTGATTCGTTCCATTTTTTTTAATTTGTGTACTTCCACTCAAACATTTGGTTGAATAGTTACTTCTTTCGTCACTGCTACTTTTAATTGAAACATTTCTACTGATTCTGACTCAGTTTCCACTCGTACATAATGGCTTTTTTGATTTATTTCTACACATTTTAGCTAGGTGTCCTAATTCATTACAAACTTACATTTATATGTTTTATACTTACAATTTCTAAACGTATGATCACTTGAACCGCCTGTAAAACATTTTTCTTGACCTGATCCTTTACTGTTTTCTGAAAAGTCTGTTGGTGTCTTCTTATTTGTTGTTTGCCCATCTTCTGATGATCATACTTTTGTTTTTACATCCTTTGATTCGTTCCATTTTTTTTTAATTTGTGTACTTCCACTCAAACCATTGGTTGAATAGTTACTTCTTTCGTCACTGCTACTTTTAATTGAAACATTTCTACTGATTCTGACTCAGTTTCCACTCGTACATAATGGCTTTTTTGATTTATTTCTACACATTTTAGCTAGGTGTCCTAATTCATTACAAACTTACATTTATATGTTTTATACTTACTATTACTAAACGTATGATTACTTAAACCGCCCGTAAAACATTTTTCTTGACCTGATCCTTTACTGTTTTCTGAAAAGTCTGTTGGTGTCTTCTTATTTGTTGTTTGCCCATCTTCTGATGATCATACTTTTGTTTTTACATTCTTTGATTCGTTCCATTTTTTTTAATTTGTGTACTTCTACTGAAATATTTGGTTGAATAGTTACTTCTTTCGTCATTGCTACTTTTAATTGAAACATTTCTACTGATTCTGACTCAGTTTCCACTCGTACATAATGGCTTTTTTGATTTATTTCTACACATTTTAGCTAGGTGTCCTAATTCATTACAAACTTACATTTATAAGTTTTATACTTACAATTTCTAAACGTATGATCACTTGAACCGCCTGTAAAACATTTTTCTTGACCTGATCCTTTACTGTTTTCTGAAAAGTCTGTTGGTGTCTTCTTATTTGTTGTTTGCCCATCTTCTGATGATCATACTTTTGTTTTTACATTCTTTGATTCGTTCCATTTTTTTTAATTTGTGTACTTCCACTCAAACATTTGGTTGAATAGTTACTTCTTTCGTCATTGCTACTTTTAATTGAAACATTTCTACTGATTCTGACTCAGTTTCCACTCGTACATAATGGCTTTTTTGATTTATTTCTACACATTTTAGCTAGGTGTTCTAATTCATTACAAACTTACATTTATAAGTTTTATACTTACAATTTCTAAACGTATGATCACTTGAACCGCCTGTAAAACATTTTTCTTGACCTGATCCTTTACTGGTTTCTGAAAAGTCTGTTGGTGTCTTCTTATTTGTTGTTTGCCCATCTTCTGATGATCATACTTTTGTTTTTACATTCTTTGATTCGTTCCATTTTTTTTAATTTGTGTACTTCCACTCAAACATTTGGTTGAATAGTTACTTCTTTCGTCATTGCTACTTTTAATTGAAACATTTCTACTGATTCTGACTCAGTTTCCACTCGTACATAATGGCTTTTTTGATTTATTTCTACACATTTTAGCTAGGTGTCCTAATTCATTACAAACTTACATATATAAGTTTTATACTTACAATTTCTAAACGTATGATCACTTAAACCGCCTGTAAAAAATTTTTCTTGACCTACTCCTTTACTGTTTTCTGAAAAGTCTGTTGGTGTCTTCTTATTTGTTGTTTGCCCATCTTCTGATGATCATACTTTTGTTTTTACATCCTTTGATTCGTTCCATTTTTTTTAATTTGTGTACTTCCACTCAAACATTTGGTTGAATAGTTACTTCTTTCGTCATTGCTACTTTTAATTGAAACATTTCTACTGATTCTGACTCAGTTTCCACTCGTACATAATGGCTTTTTTGATTTATTTCTACACATTTTAGCTAGGTGTCCTAATTCATTACAAACTTACATTTATAAGTTTTATACTTACAATTTCTAAACGTATGATCACTTGAACCGCCTGTAAAAAATTTTTCTTGACCTACTCCTTTACTGTTTTCTGAAAAGTCTGTTGGTGTCTTCTTATTTGTTGTTTGCCCATCTTCTGATTATCATACTTTTGTTTTTACATCCTTTGATTCGTTCCATTTTTTTTAATTTGTGTACTTCCACTCAAACATTTGGTTGAATAGTTACTTCTTTCGTCATTGCTACTTTTAATTGAAACATTTCTACTGATTCTGACTCAGTTTCCACTCGTACATAATGGCTTTTTTGATTTATTTCTACACATTTTAGCTAGGTGTCCTAATTCATTACAAACTTACGTTTATAAGTTTTATACTTACAATTTCTAAACGTATGATCACTTGAACCGCCTGTAAAAAATTTTTCTTGACCTACTCCTTTACTGTTTTCTGAAAAGTCTGTTGGTGTCTTCTTATTTATTGTTTGCCCATCTTCTGATGATCATACTTTTGTTTTTACATCCTTTGATTCGTTCCATTTTTTTTAATTTGTGTACTTCCACTCAAACATTTGGTTGAATAGTTACTTCTTTCGTCATTGCTACTTTTAATTGAAACATTTCTACTGATTATGACTCAGTTTCCACTCGTACATAATGGCTTTTTTGATTTATTTCTACACATTTTAGCTAGGTGTCCTAATTCATTACAAACTTACGTTTATAAGTTTTATACTTACAATTTCTAAACGTATGATCACTTGAACCGCCTGTAAAACATTTTTCTTGACCTGATCCTTTACTGTTTTCTGAAAAGTCTGTTGGTGTCTTCTTATTTGTTGTTTGCCCATCTTCTGATGATCATACTTTTGTTTTTACATCCTTTGATTCGTTCCATTTTTTTTTAATTTGTGTACTTCCACTCAAACATTTGGTTGAATAGTTACTTCTTTCGTCACTGCTACTTTTAATTGAAACATTTCTACTGATTCTGACTCAGTTTCCACTCGTACATAATGGCTTTTTTGATTTATTTCTACACATTTTAGCTAGGTGTCCTAATTCATTACAAACTTACATTTATATGTTTTATACTTACTATTACTAAACGTATGATTACTTAAACCGCCCGTAAAACATTTTTCTTGACCTGATCCTTTACTGTTTTCTGAAAAGTCTGTTGGTGTCTTCTTATTTGTTGTTTGCCCATCTTCTGATGATCATACTTTTGTTTTTACATTCTTTGATTCGTTCCATTTTTTTTAATTTGTGTACTTCTACTGAAATATTTGGTTGAATAGTTACTTCTTTCGTCATTGCTACTTTTAATTGAAACATTTCTACTGATTCTGACTCAGTTTCCACTCGTACATAATGGCTTTTTTGATTTATTTCTACACATTTTAGCTAGGTGTCCTAATTCATTACAAACTTACATTTATAAGTTTTATACTTACAATTTCTAAACGTATGATCACTTGAACCGCCTGTAAAACATTTTTCTTGACCTGATCCTTTACTGTTTTCTGAAAAGTCTGTTGGTGTCTTCTTATTTGTTGTTTGCCCATCTTCTGACGATCATACTTTTGTTTTTACATCCTTTGATTCGTTCCATTTTTTTTAATTTGTGTACTTCCACTCAAACATTTGGTTGAATAGTTACTTCTTTCGTCATTGCTACTTTTAATTGAAACATTTCTACTGATTCTGACTCAGTTTCCACTCGTACATAATGGCTTTTTTGATTTATTTCTACACATTTTAGCTAGGTGTCCTAATTCATTACAAACTTACATTTATATGTTTTATACTTACTATTACTAAACGTATGATTACTTAAACCGCCCGTAAAACATTTTTCTTGACCTGATCCTTTACTGTTTTCTGAAAAGTCTGTTGGTGTCTTCTTATTTGTTGTTTGCCCATCTTCTGATGATCATACTTTTGTTTTTACATTCTTTGATTCGTTCCATTTTTTTTAATTTGTGTACTTCCACTCAAACATTTGGTTGAATAGTTACTTCTTTCGTCATTGCTACTTTTAATTGAAACATTTCTACTGATTCTGACTCAGTTTCCACTCGTACATAATGGCTTTTTTGATTTATTTCTACACATTTTAGCTAGGTGTCCTAATTCATTACAAACTTACATTTATATGTTTTATACTTACAATTTCTAAACGTATGATCACTTGAACCGCCTGTAAAACATTTTTCTTGACCTGATCCTTTACTGTTTTCTGAAAAGTCTGTTGGTGTCTTCTTATTTGTTGTTTGCCCATCTTCTGATGATCATACTTTTGTTTTTACATCCTTTGATTCGTTCCATTTTTTTTTAATTTGTGTACTTCCACTCAAACATTTGGTTGAATAGTTACTTCTTTCGTCACTGCTACTTTTAATTGAAACATTTCTACTGATTCTGACTCAGTTTCCACTCGTACATAATGGCTTTTTTGATTTATTTCTACACATTTTAGCTAGGTGTCCTAATTCATTACAAACTTACATTTATAAGTTTTATACTTACAATTTCTAAACGTATGATTACTTGAACCGCCTGTAAAACATTTTTCTTGACCTGATCCTTTACTGTTTTCTGAAAAGTCTGTTGGTGTCTTCTTATTTGTTGTTTGCCCATCTTCTGATGATCATACTTTTGTTTTTACATCCTTTGATTCGTTCCATTTTTTTTTAATTTGTGTACTTCCACTCAAACATTTGGTTGAATAGTTACTTCTTTCGTCACTGCTACTTTTAATTGAAACATTTCTACTGATTCTGACTCAGTTTCCACTCGTACATAATGGCTTTTTTGATTTATTTCTACACATTTTAGCTAGGTGTCCTAATTCATTACAAACTTACATTTATATGTTTTATACTTACAATTTCTAAACGTATGATCACTTGAACCGCCTGTAAAACATTTTTCTTGACCTGATCCTTTACTGTTTTCTGAAAAGTCTGTTGGTGTCTTCTTATTTGTTGTTTGCCCATCTTCTGATGATCATACTTTTGTTTTTACATCCTTTGATTCGTTCCATTTTTTTTTAATTTGTGTACTTCCACTCAAACATTTGGTTGAATAGTTACTTCTTTCGTCACTGCTACTTTTAATTGAAACATTTCTACTGCTTCTGACTCAGTTTCCACTCGTACATAATGGCTTTTTTGATTTATTTCTACACATTTTAGCTAGGTGTCCTAATTCATTACAAACTTACATTTATATGTTTTATACTTACTATTTCTAAACGTATGATTACTTGAACCGCCTGTAAAACATTTTTCTTGACCTGATCCTTTACTGTTTTCTGAAAAGTCTGTTGGTGTCTTCTTATTTGTTGTTTGCCCATCTTCTGATGATCATACTTTTGTTTTTACATCCTTTGATTCGTTCCATTTTTTTTTAATTTGTGTACTTCCACTCAAACATTTGGTTGAATAGTTACTTCTTTCGTCACTGCTACTTTTAATTGAAACATTTCTACTGATTCTGACTCAGTTTCCACTCGTACATAATGGCTTTTTTGATTTATTTCTACACATTTTAGCTAGGTGTCCTAATTCATTACAAACTTACATTTATATGTTTTATACTTACTATTACTAAACGTATGATTACTTAAACCGCCCGTAAAACATTTTTCTTGACCTGATCCTTTACTGTTTTCTGAAAAGTCTGTTGGTGTCTTCTTATTTGTTGTTTGCCCATCTTCTGATGATCATACTTTTGTTTTTACATCCTTTGATTCGTTCCATTTTTTTTAATTTGTGTACTTCCACTCAAACATTTGGTTGAATAGTTACTTCTTTCGTCATTGCTACTTTTAATTGAAACATTTCTACTGATTCTGACTCAGTTTCCACTCGTACATAATGGCTTTTTTGATTTATTTCTACACATTTTAGCTAGGTGTCCTAATTCATTACAAACTTACATTTATATGTTTTATACTTACTATTACTAAACGTATGATTACTTAAACCGCCCGTAAAACATTTTTCTTGACCTGATCCTTTACTGTTTTCTGAAAAGTCTGTTGGTGTCTTCTTATTTGTTGTTTGCCCATCTTCTGATGATCATACTTTTGTTTTTACATTCTTTGATTCGTTCCATTTTTTTTAATTTGTGTACTTCCACTCAAACATTTGGTTGAATAGTTACTTCTTTCGTCATTGCTACTTTTAATTGAAACATTTCTACTGATTCTGACTCAGTTTCCACTCGTACATAATGGCTTTTTTGATTTATTTCTACACATTTTAGCTAGGTGTCCTAATTCATTACAAACTTACATTTATATGTTTTATACTTACTATTACTAAACGTATGATTACTTAAACCGCCCGTAAAACATTTTTCTTGACCTGATCCTTTACTGTTTTCTGAAAAGTCTGTTGGTGTCTTCTTATTTGTTGTTTGCCCATCTTCTGATGATCATACTTTTGTTTTTACATTCTTTGATTCGTTCCATTTTTTTTAATTTGTGTACTTCCACTCAAACATTTGGTTGAATAGTTACTTCTTTCGTCATTGCTACTTTTAGTTGAAACATTTCTACTGATTCTGACTCAGTTTTCACTCGTACATAATGGCTTTTTTGATTTATTTCTACACATTTTAGCTAGGTGTCCTAATTCATTACAAACTTACATTTATAAGTTTTATACTTACAATTTCTAAACGTATGATCACTTGAACCGCCTGTAAAACATTTTTCTTGACCTGATCCTTTACTGTTTTCTGAAAAGTCTGTTGGTGTCTTCTTATTTGTTGTTTGCCCATCTTCTGATGATCATACTTTTGTTTTTACATCCTTTGATTCGTTCCATTTTTTTTTAATTTGTGTACTTCCACTCAAACATTTGGTTGAATAGTTACTTCTTTCGTCATTGCTACTTTTAATTGAAACATTTCTACTGATTCTGACTCAGTTTCCACTCGTACATAATGGCTTTTTTGATTTATTTCTACACATTTTAGCTAGGTGTCCTAATTCATTACAAACTTACATTTATAAGTTTTATACTTACAATTTCTAAACGTATGATTACTTGAACCGCCTGTAAAACATTTTTCTTGACCTGATCCTTTACTGTTTTCTGAAAAGTCTGTTGGTGTCTTCTTATTTGTTGTTTGCCCATCTTCTGATGATCATACTTTTGTTTTTACATCCTTTGATTCGTTCCATTTTTTTTTAATTTGTGTACTTCCACTCAAACATTTGGTTGAATAGTTACTTCTTTCGTCACTGCTACTTTTAATTGAAACATTTCTACTGATTCTGACTCAGTTTCCACTCGTACATAATGGCTTTTTTGATTTATTTCTACACATTTTAGCTAGGTGTCCTAATTCATTACAAACTTACATTTATATGTTTTATACTTACTATTACTAAACGTATGATTACTTAAACCGCCCGTAAAACATTTTTCTTGACCTGATCCTTTACTGTTTTCTGAAAAGTCTGTTGGTGTCTTCTTATTTGTTGTTTGCCCATCTTCTGATGATCATACTTTTGTTTTTACATTCTTTGATTCGTTCCATTTTTTTTAATTTGTGTACTTCCACTCAAACATTTGGTTGAATAGTTACTTCTTTCGTCATTGCTACTTTTAATTGAAACATTTCTACTGATTCTGACTCAGTTTCCACTCGTACCTAATGGCTTTTTTGATTTATTTCTACACATTTTAGCTAGGTGTCCTAATTCATTACAAACTTACATTTATAAGTTTTATACTTACAATTTCTAAACGTATGATCACTTGAACCGCCTGTAAAACATTTTTCTTGACCTGATCCTTTACTGTTTTCTGAAAAGTCTGTTGGTGTCTTCTTATTTGTTGTTTGCCCATCTTCTGATGATCATACTTTTGTTTTTACATCCTTTGATTCGTTCCATTTTTTTTTAATTTGTGTACTTCCACTCAAACATTTGGTTGAATAGTTACTTCTTTCGTCATTGCTACTTTTAATTGAAACATTTCTACTGATTCTGACTCAGTTTCCACTCGTACATAATGGCTTTTTTGATTTATTTCTACACATTTTAGCTAGGTGTCCTAATTCATTACAAACTTACATTTATAAGTTTTATACTTACAATTTCTAAACGTATGATTACTTAAACCGCCCGTAAAACATTTTTCTTGACCTGATCCTTTACTGTTTTCTGAAAAGTCTGTTGGTGTCTTCTTATTTGTTGTTTGCCCATCTTCTGATGATCATACTTTTGTTTTTACATTCTTTGATTCGTTCCATTTTTTTTAATTTGTGTACTTCCACTCAAACATTTGGTTGAATAGTTACTTCTTTCGTCATTGCTACTTTTAATTGAAACATTTCTACTGATTCTGACTCAGTTTCCACTCGTACATAATGGCTTTTTTGATTTATTTCTACACATTTTAGCTAGGTGTCCTAATTCATTACAAACTTACATTTATATGTTTTATACTTACTATTACTAAACGTATGATTACTTAAACCGCCCGTAAAACATTTTTCTTGACCTGATCCTTTACTGTTTTCTGAAAAGTCTGTTGGTGTCTTCTTATTTGTTGTTTGCCCATCTTCTGATGATCATACTTTTGTTTTTACATTCTTTGATTCGTTCCATTTTTTTAATTTGTGTACTTCCACTCAAACATTTGGTTGAATAGTTACTTCTTTCGTCATTGCTACTTTTAATTGAAACATTTCTACTGATTCTGACTCAGTTTCCACTCGTACATAATGGCTTTTTTGATTTATTTCTACACATTTTAGCTAGGTGTCCTAATTCATTACAAACTTACATTTATAAGTTTTATACTTACAATTTCTAAACGTATGATCACTTGAACCGCCTGTAAAACATTTTTCTTGACCTGATCCTTTACTGTTTTCTGAAAAGTCTGTTGGTGTCTTCTTATTTGTTGTTTGCCCATCTTCTGATGATCATACTTTTGTTTTTACATCCTTTGATTCGTTCCATTTTTTTTAATTTGTGTACTTCCACTCAAACATTTGGTTGAATAGTTACTTCTTTCGTCATTGCTACTTTTAATTGAAACATTTCTACTGATTCTGACTCAGTTTCCACTCGTACATAATGGCTTTTTTGATTTATTTCTACACATTTTAGCTAGGTGTCCTAATTCATTACAAACTTACATTTATATGTTTTATACTTACTATTACTAAACGTATGATTACTTAAACCGCCCGTAAAACATTTTTCTTGACCTGATCCTTTACTGTTTTCTGAAAAGTCTGTTGGTGTCTTCTTATTTGTTGTTTGCCCATCTTCTGATGATCATACTTTTGTTTTTACATTCTTTGATTCGTTCCATTTTTTTTAATTTGTGTACTTCCACTCAAACATTTGGTTGAATAGTTACTTCTTTCGTCATTGCTACTTTTAATTGAAACATTTCTACTGATTCTGACTCAGTTTCCACTCGTACATAATGGCTTTTTTGATTTATTTCTACACATTTTAGCTAGGTGTCCTAATTCATTACAAACTTACATATATAAGTTTTATACTTACAATTTCTAAACGTATGATCACTTAAACCGCCTGTAAAAAATTTTTTTGACCTATTCCTTTACTGTTTTCTGAAAAGTCTGTTGGTGTCTTCTTATTTGTTGTTTGCCCATCTTCTGATGATCATACTTTTGTTTTTACATCCTTTGATTCGTTCCATTTTTTTTAATTTGTGTACTTCCACTCAAACATTTGGTTGAATAGTTACTTCTTTCGTCATTGCTACTTTTAATTGAAACATTTCTACTGATTCTGACTCAGTTTCCACTCGTACATAATGGCTTTTTTGATTTATTTCTACACATTTTAGCTAGGTGTCCTAATTCATTACAAACTTACATTTATACGTTTTATACTTACAATTTCTAAACGTATGATCACTTGAACCGCCTGTAAAAAATTTTTCTTGACCTACTCCTTTACTGTTTTCTGAAAAGTCTGTTGGTGTCTTCTTATTTGTTGTTTGCCCATCTTCTGATTATCATACTTTTGTTTTTACATCCTTTGATTCGTTCCATTTTTTTTAATTTGTGTACTTCCACTCAAACATTTGGTTGAATAGTTACTTCTTTCGTCATTGCTACTTTTAATTGAAACATTTCTACTGATTCTGACTCAGTTTCCACTCGTACATAATGGCTTTTTTGATTTATTTCTACACATTTTAGCTAGGTGTCCTAATTCATTACAAACTTACATTTATAAGTTTTATACTTACAATTTCTAAACGTATGATCACTTGAACCGCCTGTAAAACATTTTTCTTGACCTGATCCTTTACTGTTTTCTGAAAAGTCTGTTGGTGTCTTCTTATTTGTTGTTTGCCCATCTTCTGATGATCATACTTTTGTTTTTACATCCTTTGATTCGTTCCATTTTTTTTTAATTTGTGTACTTCCACTCAAACATTTGGTTGAATAGTTACTTCTTTCGTCATTGCTACTTTTAATTGAAACATTTCTACTGATTCTGACTCAGTTTCCACTCGTACATAATGGCTTTTTTGATTTATTTCTACACATTTTAGCTAGGTGTCCTAATTCATTACAAACTTACATTTATAAGTTTTATACTTACAATTTCTAAACGTATGATTACTTGAACCGCCTGTAAAACATTTTTCTTGACCTGATCCTTTACTGTTTTCTGAAAAGTCTGTTGGTGTCTTCTTATTTGTTGTTTGCCCATCTTCTGATGATCATACTTTTGTTTTTACATCCTTTGATTCGTTCCATTTTTTTTTAATTTGTGTACTTCCACTCAAACATTTGGTTGAATAGTTACTTCTTTCGTCACTGCTACTTTTAATTGAAACATTTCTACTGATTCTGACTCAGTTTCCACTCGTACATAATGGCTTTTTTGATTTATTTCTACACATTTTAGCTAGGTGTCCTAATTCATTACAAACTTACATTTATATGTTTTATACTTACAATTTCTAAACGTATGATCACTTGAACCGCCTGTAAAACATTTTTCTTGACCTGATCCTTTACTGTTTTCTGAAAAGTCTGTTGGTGTCTTCTTATTTGTTGTTTGCCCATCTTCTGATGATCATACTTTTGTTTTTACATCCTTTGATTCGTTCCATTTTTTTTTAATTTGTGTACTTCCACTCAAACATTTGGTTGAATAGTTACTTCTTTCGTCACTGCTACTTTTAATTGAAACATTTCTACTGATTCTGACTCAGTTTCCACTCGTACATAATGGCTTTTTTGATTTATTTCTACACATTTTAGCTAGGTGTCCTAATTCATTACAAACTTACATTTATATGTTTTATACTTACTATTACTAAACGTATGATTACTTAAACCGCCCGTAAAACATTTTTCTTGACCTGATCCTTTACTGTTTTCTGAAAAGTCTGTTGGTGTCTTCTTATTTGTTGTTTGCCCATCTTCTGATGATCATACTTTTGTTTTTACATTCTTTGATTCGTTCCATTTTTTTAATTTGTGTACTTCCACTCAAACATTTGGTTGAATAGTTACTTCTTTCGTCATTGCTACTTTTAATTGAAACATTTCTACTGATTCTGACTCAGTTTCCACTCGTACATAATGGCTTTTTTGATTTATTTCTACACATTTTAGCTAGGTGTCCTAATTCATTACAAACTTACATTTATAAGTTTTATACTTACAATTTCTAAACGTATGATCACTTGAACCGCCTGTAAAACATTTTTCTTGACCTGATCCTTTACTGTTTTCTGAAAAGTCTGTTGGTGTCTTCTTATTTGTTGTTTGCCCATCTTCTGATGATCATACTTTTGTTTTTACATCCTTTGATTCGTTCCATTTTTTTTAATTTGTGTACTTCCACTCAAACATTTGGTTGAATAGTTACTTCTTTCGTCATTGCTACTTTTAATTGAAACATTTCTACTGATTCTGACTCAGTTTCCACTCGTACATAATGGCTTTTTTGATTTATTTCTACACATTTTAGCTAGGTGTCCTAATTCATTACAAACTTACATTTATAAGTTTTATACTTACAATTTCTAAACGTATGATCACTTGAACCGCCTGTAAAAAATTTTTCTTGACCTACTCCTTTACTGTTTTCTGAAAAGTCTGTTGGTGTCTTCTTATTTATTGTTTGCCCATCTTCTGATGATCATACTTTTGTTTTTACATCCTTTGATTCGTTCCATTTTTTTTAATTTGTGTACTTCCACTCAAACATTTGGTTGAATAGTTACTTCTTTCGTCATTGCTACTTTTAATTGAAACATTTCTACTGATTCTGACTCAGTTTCCACTCGTACATAATGGCTTTTTTGATTTATTTCTACACATTTTAGCTAGGTGTCCTAATTCATTACAAACTTACATTTATAAGTTTTATACTTACAATTTCTAAACGTATGATCACTTGAACCGCCTGTAAAACATTTTTCTTGACCTGATCCTTTACTGTTTTCTGAAAAGTCTGTTGGTGTCTTCTTATTTGTTGTTTGCCCATCTTCTGATGATCATACTTTTGTTTTTACATCCTTTGATTCGTTCCATTTTTTTTTAATTTGTGTACTTCCACTCAAACATTTGGTTGAATAGTTACTTCTTTCGTCATTGCTACTTTTAATTGAAACATTTCTACTGATTCTGACTCAGTTTCCACTCGTACATAATGGCTTTTTTGATTTATTTCTACACATTTTAGCTAGGTGTCCTAATTCATTACAAACTTACATTTATATGTTTTATACTTACAATTTCTAAACGTATGATCACTTGAACCGCCCGTAAAACATTTTTCTTGACCTGATCCTTTACTGTTTTCTGAAAAGTCTGTTGGTGTCTTCTTATTTGTTGTTTGCCCATCTTCTGATGATCATACTTTTGTTTTTACATTCTTTGATTCGTTCCATTTTTTTTAATTTGTGTACTTCCACTCAAACATTTGGTTGAATAGTTACTTCTTTCGTCATTGCTACTTTTAATTGAAACATTTCTACTGATTCTGACTCAGTTTCCACTCGTACATAATGGCTTTTTTGATTTATTTCTACACATTTTAGCTAGGTGTCCTAATTCATTACAAACTTACATTTATAAGTTTTATACTTACAATTTCTAAACGTATGATCACTTGAACCGCCTGTAAAACATTTTTCTTGACCTGATCCTTTACTGTTTTCTGAAAAGTCTGTTGGTGTCTTCTTATTTGTTGTTTGCCCATCTTCTGATGATCATACTTTTGTTTTTACATCCTTTGATTCGTTCCATTTTTTTTTAATTTGTGTACTTCCACTCAACATTTGGTTGAATAGTTACTTCTTTCGTCATTGCTACTTTTAATTGAAACATTTCTACTGATTCTGACTCAGTTTCCACTCGTACATAATGGCTTTTTTGATTTATTTCTACACATTTTAGCTAGGTGTCCTAATTCATTACAAACTTACATTTATATGTTTTATACTTACAATTTCTAAACGTATGATCACTTGAACCGCCTGTAAAACATTTTTCTTGACCTGATCCTTTACTGTTTTCTGAAAAGTCTGTTGGTGTCTTCTTATTTGTTCTTTGCCCATCTTCTGATGATCATACTTTTGTTTTTACATCCTTTGATTCGTTCCATTTTTTTTTAATTTGTGTACTTCCACTCAAACATTTGGTTGAATAGTTACTTCTTTCGTCACTGCTACTTTTAATTGAAACATTTCTACTGATTCTGACTCAGTTTCCACTCGTACATAATGGCTTTTTTGATTTATTTCTACACATTTTAGCTAGGTGTCCTAATTCATTACAAACTTACATTTATATGTTTTATACTTACTATTACTAAACGTATGATTACTTAAACCGCCCGTAAAACATTTTTCTTGACCTGATCCTTTACTGTTTTCTGAAAAGTCTGTTGGTGTCTTCTTATTTGTTGTTTGCCCATCTTCTGATGATCATACTTTTGTTTTTACATTCTTTGATTCGTTCCATTTTTTTTAATTTGTGTACTTCCACTCAAACATTTGGTTGAATAGTTACTTCTTTCGTCATTGCTACTTTTAATTGAAACATTTCTACTGATTCTGACTCAGTTTCCACTCGTACATAATGGCTTTTTTGATTTATTTCTACACATTTTAGCTAGGTGTCCTAATTCATTACAAACTTACATTTATAAGTTTTATACTTACAATTTCTAAACGTATGATCACTTGAACCGCCTGTAAAACATTTTTCTTGACCTGATTCTTTACTGTTTTCTGAAAAGTCTGTTGGTGTCTTCTTATTTGTTGTTTGCCCATCTTCTGATGATCATACTTTTGTTTTTACATCCTTTGATTCGTTCCATTTTTTTTTAATTTGTGTACTTCCACTCAAACATTTGGTTGAATAGTTACTTCTTTCGTCATTGCTACTTTTAATTGAAACATTTCTACTGATTCTGACTCAGTTTCCACTCGTACATAATGGCTTTTTTGATTTATTTCTACACATTTTAGCTAGGTGTCCTAATTCATTACAAACTTACATTTATATGTTTTATACTTACTATTACTAAACGTATGATTACTTAAACCGCCCGTAAAACATTTTTCTTGACCTGATCCTTTACTGTTTTCTGAAAAGTCTGTTGGTGTCTTCTTATTTGTTGTTTGCCCATCTTCTGATGATCATACTTTTGTTTTTACATTCTTTGATTCGTTCCATTTTTTTTAATTTGTGTACTTCCACTCAAACATTTGGTTGAATAGTTACTTCTTTCGTCACTGCTACTTTTAATTGAAACATTTCTACTGATTCTGACTCAGTTTCCACTCGTACATAATGGCTTTTTTGATTTATTTCTACACATTTTAGCTAGGTGTCCTAATTCATTACAAACTTACATTTATATGTTTTATACTTACTATTACTAAACGTATGATTACTTAAACCGCCCGTAAAACATTTTTCTTGACCTGATCCTTTACTGTTTTCTGAAAAGTCTGTTGGTGTCTTCTTATTTGTTGTTTGCCCATCTTCTGATGATCATACTTTTGTTTTTACATTCTTTGATTCGTTCCATTTTTTTTAATTTGTGTACTTCCACTCAAACATTTGGTTGAATAGTTACTTCTTTCGTCATTGCTACTTTTAATTGAAACATTTCTACTGATTCTGACTCAGTTTCCACTCGTACATAATGGCTTTTTTGATTTATTTCTACACATTTTAGCTAGGTGTCCTAATTCATTACAAACTTACATTTATATGTTTTATACTTACTATTACTAAACGTATGATTACTTAAACCGCCCGTAAAACATTTTTCTTGACCTGATCCTTTACTGTTTTCTGAAAAGTCTGTTGGTGTCTTCTTATTTGTTGTTTGCCCATCTTCTGATGATCATACTTTTGTTTTTACATTCTTTGATTCGTTCCATTTTTTTTAATTTGTGTACTTCCACTCAAACATTTGGTTGAATAGTTACTTCTTTCGTCATTGCTACTTTTAATTGAAACATTTCTACTGATTCTGACTCAGTTTTCACTCGTACATAATGGCTTTTTTGATTTATTTCTACACATTTTAGCTAGGTGTCCTAATTCATTACAAACTTACATTTATAAGTTTTATACTTACAATTTCTAAACGTATGATCACTTGAACCGCCTGTAAAACATTTTTCTTGACCTGATCCTTTACTGTTTTCTGAAAAGTCTGTTGGTGTCTTCTTATTTGTTGTTTGCCCATCTTCTGATGATCATACTTTTGTTTTTACATCCTTTGATTCGTTCCATTTTTTTTTAATTTGTGTACTTCCACTCAAACATTTGGTTGAATAGTTACTTCTTTCGTCATTGCTACTTTTAATTGAAACATTTCTACTGATTCTGACTCAGTTTCCACTCGTACATAATGGCTTTTTTGATTTATTTCTACACATTTTAGCTAGGTGTCCTAATTCATTACAAACTTACATTTATATGTTTTATACTTACTATTACTAAACGTATGATTACTTAAACCGCCCGTAAAACATTTTTCTTGACCTGATCCTTTACTGTTTTCTGAAAAGTCTGTTGGTGTCTTCTTATTTGTTGTTTGCCCATCTTCTGATGATCATACTTTTGTTTTTACATTCTTTGATTCGTTCCATTTTTTTTAATTTGTGTACTTCCACTCAAACATTTGGTTGAATAGTTACTTCTTTCGTCACTGCTACTTTTAATTGAAACATTTCTACTGATTCTGACTCAGTTTCCACTCGTACATAATGGCTTTTTTGATTTATTTCTACACATTTTAGCTAGGTGTCCTAATTCATTACAAACTTACATTTATATGTTTTATACTTACTATTACTAAACGTATGATTACTTAAACCGCCCGTAAAACATTTTTCTTGACCTGATCCTTTACTGTTTTCTGAAAAGTCTGTTGGTGTCTTCTTATTTGTTGTTTGCCCATCTTCTGATGATCATACTTTTGTTTTTACATTCTTTGATTCGTTCCATTTTTTTTAATTTGTGTACTTCCACTCAAACATTTGGTTGAATAGTTACTTCTTTCGTCATTGCTACTTTTAATTGAAACATTTCTACTGATTCTGACTCAGTTTCCACTCGTACATAATGGCTTTTTTGATTTATTTCTACACATTTTAGCTAGGTGTCCTAATTCATTACAAACTTACATTTATATGTTTTATACTTACTATTACTAAACGTATGATTACTTAAACCGCCCGTAAAACATTTTTCTTGACCTGATCCTTTACTGTTTTCTGAAAAGTCTGTTGGTGTCTTCTTATTTGTTGTTTGCCCATCTTCTGATGATCATACTTTTGTTTTTACATTCTTTGATTCGTTCCATTTTTTTTAATTTGTGTACTTCCACTCAAACATTTGGTTGAATAGTTACTTCTTTCGTCATTGCTACTTTTAATTGAAACATTTCTACTGATTCTGACTCAGTTTTCACTCGTACATAATGGCTTTTTTGATTTATTTCTACACATTTTAGCTAGGTGTCCTAATTCATTACAAACTTACATTTATAAGTTTTATACTTACAATTTCTAAACGTATGATCACTTGAACCGCCTGTAAAACATTTTTCTTGACCTGATCCTTTACTGTTTTCTGAAAAGTCTGTTGGTGTCTTCTTATTTGTTGTTTGCCCATCTTCTGATGATCATACTTTTGTTTTTACATCCTTTGATTCGTTCCATTTTTTTTTAATTTGTGTACTTCCACTCAAACATTTGGTTGAATAGTTACTTCTTTCGTCATTGCTACTTTTAATTGAAACATTTCTACTGATTCTGACTCAGTTTCCACTCGTACATAATGGCTTTTTTGATTTATTTCTACACATTTTAGCTAGGTGTCCTAATTCATTACAAACTTACATTTATAAGTTTTATACTTACAATTTCTAAACGTATGATTACTTGAACCGCCTGTAAAACATTTTTCTTGACCTGATCCTTTACTGTTTTCTGAAAAGTCTGTTGGTGTCTTCTTATTTGTTGTTTGCCCATCTTCTGATGATCATACTTTTGTTTTTACATCCTTTGATTCGTTCCATTTTTTTTTAATTTGTGTACTTCCACTCAAACATTTGGTTGAATAGTTACTTCTTTCGTCACTGCTACTTTTAATTGAAACATTTCTACTGATTCTGACTCAGTTTCCACTCGTACATAATGGCTTTTTTGATTTATTTCTACACATTTTAGCTAGGTGTCCTAATTCATTACAAACTTACATTTATATGTTTTATACTTACTATTACTAAACGTATGATTACTTAAACCGCCCGTAAAACATTTTTCTTGACCTGATCCTTTACTGTTTTCTGAAAAGTCTGTTGGTGTCTTCTTATTTGTTGTTTGCCCATCTTCTGATGATCATACTTTTGTTTTTACATTCTTTGATTCGTTCCATTTTTTTTAATTTGTGTACTTCCACTCAAACATTTGGTTGAATAGTTACTTCTTTCGTCATTGCTACTTTTAATTGAAACATTTCTACTGATTCTGACTCAGTTTCCACTCGTACCTAATGGCTTTTTTGATTTATTTCTACACATTTTAGCTAGGTGTCCTAATTCATTACAAACTTACATTTATAAGTTTTATACTTACAATTTCTAAACGTATGATCACTTGAACCGCCTGTAAAACATTTTTCTTGACCTGATCCTTTACTGTTTTCTGAAAAGTCTGTTGGTGTCTTCTTATTTGTTGTTTGCCCATCTTCTGATGATCATACTTTTGTTTTTACATCCTTTGATTCGTTCCATTTTTTTTTAATTTGTGTACTTCCACTCAAACATTTGGTTGAATAGTTACTTCTTTCGTCATTGCTACTTTTAATTGAAACATTTCTACTGATTCTGACTCAGTTTCCACTCGTACATAATGGCTTTTTTGATTTATTTCTACACATTTTAGCTAGGTGTCCTAATTCATTACAAACTTACATTTATAAGTTTTATACTTACAATTTCTAAACGTATGATTACTTAAACCGCCCGTAAAACATTTTTCTTGACCTGATCCTTTACTGTTTTCTGAAAAGTCTGTTGGTGTCTTCTTATTTGTTGTTTGCCCATCTTCTGATGATCATACTTTTGTTTTTACATTCTTTGATTCGTTCCATTTTTTTTAATTTGTGTACTTCCACTCAAACATTTGGTTGAATAGTTACTTCTTTCGTCATTGCTACTTTTAATTGAAACATTTCTACTGATTCTGACTCAGTTTCCACTCGTACATAATGGCTTTTTTGATTTATTTCTACACATTTTAGCTAGGTGTCCTAATTCATTACAAACTTACATTTATAAGTTTTATACTTACAATTTCTAAACGTATGATCACTTGAACCGCCTGTAAAACATTTTTCTTGACCTGATCCTTTACTGTTTTCTGAAAAGTCTGTTGGTGTCTTCTTATTTGTTGTTTGCCCATCTTCTGATGATCATACTTTTGTTTTTACATCCTTTGATTCGTTCCATTTTTTTTTAATTTGTGTACTTCCACTCAAACATTTGGTTGAATAGTTACTTCTTTCGTCACTGCTACTTTTAATTGAAACATTTCTACTGATTCTGACTCAGTTTCCACTCGTACATAATGGCTTTTTTGATTTATTTCTACACATTTTAGCTAGGTGTCCTAATTCATTACAAACTTACATTTATATGTTTTATACTTACTATTACTAAACGTATGATTACTTAAACCGCCCGTAAAACATTTTTCTTGACCTGATCCTTTACTGTTTTCTGAAAAGTCTGTTGGTGTCTTCTTATTTGTTGTTTGCCCATCTTCTGATGATCATACTTTTGTTTTTACATCCTTTGATTCGTTCCATTTTTTTTAATTTGTGTACTTCCACTCAAACATTTGGTTGAATAGTTACTTCTTTCGTCATTGCTACTTTTAATTGAAACATTTCTACTGATTCTGACTCAGTTTCCACTCGTACATAATGGCTTTTTTGATTTATTTCTACACATTTTAGCTAGGTGTCCTAATTCATTACAAACTTACATTTATATGTTTTATACTTACTATTACTAAACGTATGATTACTTAAACCGCCCGTAAAACATTTTTCTTGACCTGATCCTTTACTGTTTTCTGAAAAGTCTGTTGGTGTCTTCTTATTTGTTGTTTGCCCATCTTCTGATGATCATACTTTTGTTTTTACATTCTTTGATTCGTTCCATTTTTTTTAATTTGTGTACTTCCACTCAAACATTTGGTTGAATAGTTACTTCTTTCGTCACTGCTACTTTTAATTGAAACATTTCTACTGATTCTGACTCAGTTTCCACTCGTACATAATGGCTTTTTTGATTTATTTCTACACATTTTAGCTAGGTGTCCTAATTCATTACAAACTTACATTTATATGTTTTATACTTACTATTACTAAACGTATGATTACTTAAACCGCCCGTAAAACATTTTTCTTGACCTGATCCTTTACTGTTTTCTGAAAAGTCTGTTGGTGTCTTCTTATTTGTTGTTTGCCCATCTTCTGATGATCATACTTTTGTTTTTACATTCTTTGATTCGTTCCATTTTTTTTAATTTGTGTACTTCCACTCAAACATTTGGTTGAATAGTTACTTCTTTCGTCATTGCTACTTTTAATTGAAACATTTCTACTGATTCTGACTCAGTTTCCACTCGTACATAATGGCTTTTTTGATTTATTTCTACACATTTTAGCTAGGTGTCCTAATTCATTACAAACTTACATTTATATGTTTTATACTTACTATTACTAAACGTATGATTACTTAAACCGCCCGTAAAACATTTTTCTTGACCTGATCCTTTACTGTTTTCTGAAAAGTCTGTTGGTGTCTTCTTATTTGTTGTTTGCCCATCTTCTGATGATCATACTTTTGTTTTTACATTCTTTGATTCGTTCCATTTTTTTTAATTTGTGTACTTCCACTCAAACATTTGGTTGAATAGTTACTTCTTTCGTCATTGCTACTTTTAATTGAAACATTTCTACTGATTCTGACTCAGTTTTCACTCGTACATAATGGCTTTTTTGATTTATTTCTACACATTTTAGCTAGGTGTCCTAATTCATTACAAACTTACATTTATAAGTTTTATACTTACAATTTCTAAACGTATGATCACTTGAACCGCCTGTAAAACATTTTTCTTGACCTGATCCTTTACTGTTTTCTGAAAAGTCTGTTGGTGTCTTCTTATTTGTTGTTTGCCCATCTTCTGATGATCATACTTTTGTTTTTACATCCTTTGATTCGTTCCATTTTTTTTTAATTTGTGTACTTCCACTCAAACATTTGGTTGAATAGTTACTTCTTTCGTCATTGCTACTTTTAATTGAAACATTTCTACTGATTCTGACTCAGTTTCCACTCGTACATAATGGCTTTTTTGATTTATTTCTACACATTTTAGCTAGGTGTCCTAATTCATTACAAACTTACATTTATAAGTTTTATACTTACAATTTCTAAACGTATGATTACTTGAACCGCCTGTAAAACATTTTTCTTGACCTGATCCTTTACTGTTTTCTGAAAAGTCTGTTGGTGTCTTCTTATTTGTTGTTTGCCCATCTTCTGATGATCATACTTTTGTTTTTACATCCTTTGATTCGTTCCATTTTTTTTTAATTTGTGTACTTCCACTCAAACATTTGGTTGAATAGTTACTTCTTTCGTCACTGCTACTTTTAATTGAAACATTTCTACTGATTCTGACTCAGTTTCCACTCGTACATAATGGCTTTTTTGATTTATTTCTACACATTTTAGCTAGGTGTCCTAATTCATTACAAACTTACATTTATATGTTTTATACTTACTATTACTAAACGTATGATTACTTAAACCGCCCGTAAAACATTTTTCTTGACCTGATCCTTTACTGTTTTCTGAAAAGTCTGTTGGTGTCTTCTTATTTGTTGTTTGCCCATCTTCTGATGATCATACTTTTGTTTTTACATTCTTTGATTCGTTCCATTTTTTTTAATTTGTGTACTTCCACTCAAACATTTGGTTGAATAGTTACTTCTTTCGTCATTGCTACTTTTAATTGAAACATTTCTACTGATTCTGACTCAGTTTCCACTCGTACCTAATGGCTTTTTTGATTTATTTCTACACATTTTAGCTAGGTGTCCTAATTCATTACAAACTTACATTTATAAGTTTTATACTTACAATTTCTAAACGTATGATCACTTGAACCGCCTGTAAAACATTTTTCTTGACCTGATCCTTTACTGTTTTCTGAAAAGTCTGTTGGTGTCTTCTTATTTGTTGTTTGCCCATCTTCTGATGATCATACTTTTGTTTTTACATCCTTTGATTCGTTCCATTTTTTTTTAATTTGTGTACTTCCACTCAAACATTTGGTTGAATAGTTACTTCTTTCGTCATTGCTACTTTTAATTGAAACATTTCTACTGATTCTGACTCAGTTTCCACTCGTACATAATGGCTTTTTTGATTTATTTCTACACATTTTAGCTAGGTGTCCTAATTCATTACAAACTTACATTTATAAGTTTTATACTTACAATTTCTAAACGTATGATTACTTAAACCGCCCGTAAAACATTTTTCTTGACCTGATCCTTTACTGTTTTCTGAAAAGTCTGTTGGTGTCTTCTTATTTGTTGTTTGCCCATCTTCTGATGATCATACTTTTGTTTTTACATTCTTTGATTCGTTCCATTTTTTTTAATTTGTGTACTTCCACTCAAACATTTGGTTGAATAGTTACTTCTTTCGTCATTGCTACTTTTAATTGAAACATTTCTACTGATTCTGACTCAGTTTCCACTCGTACATAATGGCTTTTTTGATTTATTTCTACACATTTTAGCTAGGTGTCCTAATTCATTACAAACTTACATTTATAAGTTTTATACTTACAATTTCTAAACGTATGATCACTTGAACCGCCTGTAAAACATTTTTCTTGACCTGATCCTTTACTGTTTTCTGAAAAGTCTGTTGGTGTCTTCTTATTTGTTGTTTGCCCATCTTCTGATGATCATACTTTTGTTTTTACATCCTTTGATTCGTTCCATTTTTTTTTAATTTGTGTACTTCCACTCAAACATTTGGTTGAATAGTTACTTCTTTCGTCACTGCTACTTTTAATTGAAACATTTCTACTGATTCTGACTCAGTTTCCACTCGTACATAATGGCTTTTTTGATTTATTTCTACACATTTTAGCTAGGTGTCCTAATTCATTACAAACTTACATTTATATGTTTTATACTTACTATTACTAAACGTATGATTACTTAAACCGCCCGTAAAACATTTTTCTTGACCTGATCCTTTACTGTTTTCTGAAAAGTCTGTTGGTGTCTTCTTATTTGTTGTTTGCCCATCTTCTGATGATCATACTTTTGTTTTTACATCCTTTGATTCGTTCCATTTTTTTTAATTTGTGTACTTCCACTCAAACATTTGGTTGAATAGTTACTTCTTTCGTCATTGCTACTTTTAATTGAAACATTTCTACTGATTCTGACTCAGTTTCCACTCGTACATAATGGCTTTTTTGATTTATTTCTACACATTTTAGCTAGGTGTCCTAATTCATTACAAACTTACATTTATATGTTTTATACTTACTATTACTAAACGTATGATTACTTAAACCGCCCGTAAAACATTTTTCTTGACCTGATCCTTTACTGTTTTCTGAAAAGTCTGTTGGTGTCTTCTTATTTGTTGTTTGCCCATCTTCTGATGATCATACTTTTGTTTTTACATTCTTTGATTCGTTCCATTTTTTTTAATTTGTGTACTTCCACTCAAACATTTGGTTGAATAGTTACTTCTTTCGTCACTGCTACTTTTAATTGAAACATTTCTACTGATTCTGACTCAGTTTCCACTCGTACATAATGGCTTTTTTGATTTATTTCTACACATTTTAGCTAGGTGTCCTAATTCATTACAAACTTACATTTATATGTTTTATACTTACTATTACTAAACGTATGATTACTTAAACCGCCCGTAAAACATTTTTCTTGACCTGATCCTTTACTGTTTTCTGAAAAGTCTGTTGGTGTCTTCTTATTTGTTGTTTGCCCATCTTCTGATGATCATACTTTTGTTTTTACATTCTTTGATTCGTTCCATTTTTTTTAATTTGTGTACTTCCACTCAAACATTTGGTTGAATAGTTACTTCTTTCGTCATTGCTACTTTTAATTGAAACATTTCTACTGATTCTGACTCAGTTTCCACTCGTACATAATGGCTTTTTTGATTTATTTCTACACATTTTAGCTAGGTGTCCTAATTCATTACAAACTTACATTTATATGTTTTATACTTACTATTACTAAACGTATGATTACTTAAACCGCCCGTAAAACATTTTTCTTGACCTGATCCTTTACTGTTTTCTGAAAAGTCTGTTGGTGTCTTCTTATTTGTTGTTTGCCCATCTTCTGATGATCATACTTTTGTTTTTACATTCTTTGATTCGTTCCATTTTTTTTAATTTGTGTACTTCCACTCAAACATTTGGTTGAATAGTTACTTCTTTCGTCATTGCTACTTTTAATTGAAACATTTCTACTGATTCTGACTCAGTTTTCACTCGTACATAATGGCTTTTTTGATTTATTTCTACACATTTTAGCTAGGTGTCCTAATTCATTACAAACTTACATTTATAAGTTTTATACTTACAATTTCTAAACGTATGATCACTTGAACCGCCTGTAAAACATTTTTCTTGACCTGATCCTTTACTGTTTTCTGAAAAGTCTGTTGGTGTCTTCTTATTTGTTGTTTGCCCATCTTCTGATGATCATACTTTTGTTTTTACATCCTTTGATTCGTTCCATTTTTTTTTAATTTGTGTACTTCCACTCAAACATTTGGTTGAATAGTTACTTCTTTCGTCATTGCTACTTTTAATTGAAACATTTCTACTGATTCTGACTCAGTTTCCACTCGTACATAATGGCTTTTTTGATTTATTTCTACACATTTTAGCTAGGTGTCCTAATTCATTACAAACTTACATTTATATGTTTTATACTTACTATTACTAAACGTATGATTACTTAAACCGCCCGTAAAACATTTTTCTTGACCTGATCCTTTACTGTTTTCTGAAAAGTCTGTTGGTGTCTTCTTATTTGTTGTTTGCCCATCTTCTGATGATCATACTTTTGTTTTTACATTCTTTGATTCGTTCCATTTTTTTTAATTTGTGTACTTCCACTCAAACATTTGGTTGAATAGTTACTTCTTTCGTCATTGCTACTTTTAATTGAAACATTTCTACTGATTCTGACTCAGTTTCCACTCGTACATAATGGCTTTTTTGATTTATTTCTACACATTTTAGCTAGGTGTCCTAATTCATTACAAACTTACATTTATAAGTTTTATACTTACAATTTCTAAAAGTATGATCACTTGAACCGCCTGTAAAACATTTTTCTTGACCTGATCCTTTACTGTTTTCTGAAAAGTCTGTTGGTGTCTTCTTATTTGTTGTTTGCCCATCTTCTGATGATCATACTTTTGTTTTTATATCCTTTGATTCGTTCCATTTTTTTTTAATTTGTGTACTTCCACTCAAACATTTGGTTGAATAGTTACTTCTTTCGTCATTGCTACTTTTAATTGAAACATTTCTACTGATTCTGACTCAGTTTCCACTCGTACATAATGGCTTTTTTGATTTATTTCTACACATTTTAGCTAGGTGTCCTAATTCATTACAAACTTACATTTATATGTTTTATACTTACAATTTCTAAACGTATGATCACTTGAACCGCCTGTAAAACATTTTTCTTGACCTGATCCTTTACTGTTTTCTGAAAAGTCTGTTGGTGTCTTCTTATTTGTTGTTTGCCCATCTTCTGATGATCATACTTTTGTTTTTACATCCTTTGATTCGTTCCATTTTTTTTTAATTTGTGTACTTCCACTCAAACATTTGGTTGAATAGTTACTTCTTTCGTCACTGCTACTTTTAATTGAAACATTTCTACTGATTCTGACTCAGTTTCCACTCGTACATAATGGCTTTTTTGATTTATTTCTACACATTTTAGCTAGGTGTCCTAATTCATTACAAACTTACATTTATATGTTTTATACTTACTATTACTAAACGTATGATTACTTAAACCGCCCGTAAAACATTTTTCTTGACCTGATCCTTTACTGTTTTCTGAAAAGTCTGTTGGTGTCTTCTTATTTGTTGTTTGCCCATCTTCTGATGATCATACTTTTGTTTTTACATTCTTTGATTCGTTCCATTTTTTTTAATTTGTGTACTTCCACTCAAACATTTGGTTGAATAGTTACTTCTTTCGTCATTGCTACTTTTAATTGAAACATTTCTACTGATTCTGACTCAGTTTCCACTCGTACATAATGGCTTTTTTGATTTATTTCTACACATTTTAGCTAGGTGTCCTAATTCATTACAAACTTACATTTATAAGTTTTATACTTACAATTTCTAAACGTATGATCACTTGAACCGCCTGTAAAACATTTTTCTTGACCTGATCCTTTACTGTTTTCTGAAAAGTCTGTTGGTGTCTTCTTATTTGTTGTTTGCCCATCTTCTGATGTTCATACTTTTGTTTTTACATCCTTTGATTCGTTCCATTTTTTTTTAATTTGTGTACTTCCACTCAAACATTTGGTTGAATAGTTACTTCTTTCGTCATTGCTACTTTTAATTGAAACATTTCTACTGATTCTGACTCAGTTTCCACTCGTACATAATGGCTTTTTTGATTTATTTCTACACATTTTAGCTAGGTGTCCTAATTCATTACAAACTTACATTTATATGTTTTATACTTACTATTACTAAACGTATGATTACTTAAACCGCCCGTAAAACATTTTTCTTGACCTGATCCTTTACTGTTTTCTGAAAAGTCTGTTGGTGTCTTCTTATTTGTTGTTTGCCCATCTTCTGATGATCATACTTTTGTTTTTACATTCTTTGATTCGTTCCATTTTTTTTAATTTGTGTACTTCCACTCAAACATTTGGTTGAATAGTTACTTCTTTCGTCATTGCTACTTTTAATTGAAACATTTCTACTGATTCTGACTCAGTTTCCACTCGTACATAATGGCTTTTTTGATTTATTTCTACACATTTTAGCTAGGTGTCCTAATTCATTACAAACTTACATTTATAAGTTTTATACTTACAATTTCTAAACGTATGATCACTTGAACCGCCTGTAAAACATTTTTCTTGACCTGATCCTTTACTGTTTTCTGAAAAGTCTGTTGGTGTCTTCTTATTTGTTGTTTGCCCATCTTCTGATGATCATACTTTTGTTTTTATATCCTTTGATTCGTTCCATTTTTTTTTAATTTGTGTACTTCCACTCAAACATTTGGTTGAATAGTTACTTCTTTCGTCATTGCTACTTTTAATTGAAACATTTCTACTGATTCTGACTCAGTTTCCACTCGTACATAATGGCTTTTTTGATTTATTTCTACACATTTTAGCTAGGTGTCCTAATTCATTACAAACTTACATTTATATGTTTTATACTTACAATTTCTAAACGTATGATCACTTGAACCGCCTGTAAAACATTTTTCTTGACCTGATCCTTTACTGTTTTCTGAAAAGTCTGTTGGTGTCTTCTTATTTGTTGTTTGCCCATCTTCTGATGATCATACTTTTGTTTTTACATCCTTTGATTCGTTCCATTTTTTTTTAATTTGTGTACTTCCACTCAAACATTTGGTTGAATAGTTACTTCTTTCGTCACTGCTACTTTTAATTGAAACATTTCTACTGATTCTGACTCAGTTTCCACTCGTACATAATGGCTTTTTTGATTTATTTCTACACATTTTAGCTAGGTGTCCTAATTCATTACAAACTTACATTTATATGTTTTATACTTACTATTACTAAACGTATGATTACTTAAACCGCCCGTAAAACATTTTTCTTGACCTGATCCTTTACTGTTTTCTGAAAAGTCTGTTGGTGTCTTCTTATTTGTTGTTTGCCCATCTTCTGATGATCATACTTTTGTTTTTACATTCTTTGATTCGTTCCATTTTTTTTAATTTGTGTACTTCCACTCAAACATTTGGTTGAATAGTTACTTCTTTCGTCATTGCTACTTTTAATTGAAACATTTCTACTGATTCTGACTCAGTTTCCACTCGTACATAATGGCTTTTTTGATTTATTTCTACACATTTTAGCTAGGTGTCCTAATTCATTACAAACTTACATTTATATGTTTTATACTTACTATTACTAAACGTATGATTACTTAAACCGCCCGTAAAACATTTTTCTTGACCTGATCCTTTACTGTTTTCTGAAAAGTCTGTTGGTGTCTTCTTATTTGTTGTTTGCCCATCTTCTGATGATCATACTTTTGTTTTTACATTCTTTGATTCGTTCCATTTTTTTTAATTTGTGTACTTCCACTCAAACATTTGGTTGAATAGTTACTTCTTTCGTCATTGCTACTTTTAATTGAAACATTTCTACTGATTCTGACTCAGTTTCCACTCGTACATAATGGCTTTTTTGATTTATTTCTACACATTTTAGCTAGGTGTCCTAATTCATTACAAACTTACATTTATAAGTTTTATACTTACAATTTCTAAACGTATGATCACTTGAACCGCCTGTAAAACATTTTTCTTGACCTGATCCTTTACTGTTTTCTGAAAAGTCTGTTGGTGTCTTCTTATTTGTTGTTTGCCCATCTTCTGATGATCATACTTTTGTTTTTATATCCTTTGATTCGTTCCATTTTTTTTTAATTTGTGTACTTCCACTCAAACATTTGGTTGAATAGTTACTTCTTTCGTCATTGCTACTTTTAATTGAAACATTTCTACTGATTCTGACTCAGTTTCCACTCGTACATAATGGCTTTTTTGATTTATTTCTACACATTTTAGCTAGGTGTCCTAATTCATTACAAACTTACATTTATATGTTTTATACTTACAATTTCTAAACGTATGATCACTTGAACCGCCTGTAAAACATTTTTCTTGACCTGATCCTTTACTGTTTTCTGAAAAGTCTGTTGGTGTCTTCTTATTTGTTGTTTGCCCATCTTCTGATGATCATACTTTTGTTTTTACATCCTTTGATTCGTTCCATTTTTTTTTAATTTGTGTACTTCCACTCAAACATTTGGTTGAATAGTTACTTCTTTCGTCACTGCTACTTTTAATTGAAACATTTCTACTGATTCTGACTCAGTTTCCACTCGTACATAATGGCTTTTTTGATTTATTTCTACACATTTTAGCTAGGTGTCCTAATTCATTACAAACTTACATTTATATGTTTTATACTTACTATTACTAAACGTATGATTACTTAAACCGCCCGTAAAACATTTTTCTTGACCTGATCCTTTACTGTTTTCTGAAAAGTCTGTTGGTGTCTTCTTATTTGTTGTTTGCCCATCTTCTGATGATCATACTTTTGTTTTTACATTCTTTGATTCGTTCCATTTTTTTTAATTTGTGTACTTCCACTCAAACATTTGGTTGAATAGTTACTTCTTTCGTCATTGCTACTTTTAATTGAAACATTTCTACTGATTCTGACTCAGTTTCCACTCGTACATAATGGCTTTTTTGATTTATTTCTACACATTTTAGCTAGGTGTCCTAATTCATTACAAACTTACATTTATATGTTTTATACTTACTATTACTAAACGTATGATTACTTAAACCGCCCGTAAAACATTTTTCTTGACCTGATCCTTTACTGTTTTCTGAAAAGTCTGTTGGTGTCTTCTTATTTGTTGTTTGCCCATCTTCTGATGATCATACTTTTGTTTTTACATTCTTTGATTCGTTCCATTTTTTTTAATTTGTGTACTTCCACTCAAACATTTGGTTGAATAGTTACTTCTTTCGTCACTGCTACTTTTAATTGAAACATTTCTACTGATTCTGACTCAGTTTCCACTCGTACATAATGGCTTTTTTGATTTATTTCTACACATTTTAGCTAGGTGTCCTAATTCATTACAAACTTACATTTATATGTTTTATACTTACTATTACTAAACGTATGATTACTTAAACCGCCCGTAAAACATTTTTCTTGACCTGATCCTTTACTGTTTTCTGAAAAGTCTGTTGGTGTCTTCTTATTTGTTGTTTGCCCATCTTCTGATGATCATACTTTTGTTTTTACATTCTTTGATTCGTTCCATTTTTTTTAATTTGTGTACTTCCACTCAAACATTTGGTTGAATAGTTACTTCTTTCGTCATTGCTACTTTTAATTGAAACATTTCTACTGATTCTGACTCAGTTTCCACTCGTACATAATGGCTTTTTTGATTTATTTCTACACATTTTAGCTAGGTGTCCTAATTCATTACAAACTTACATTTATATGTTTTATACTTACAATTTCTAAACGTATGATCACTTGAACCGCCTGTAAAACATTTTTCTTGACCTGATCCTTTACTGTTTTCTGAAAAGTCTGTTGGTGTCTTCTTATTTGTTGTTTGCCCATCTTCTGATGATCATACTTTTGTTTTTCCATCCTTTGATTCGTTCCATTTTTTTTTAATTTGTGTACTTCCACTCAAACATTTGGTTGAATAGTTACTTCTTTCGTCACTGCTACTTTTAATTGAAACATTTCTACTGATTCTGACTCAGTTTCCACTCGTACATAATGGCTTTTTTGATTTATTTCTACACATTTTAGCTAGGTGTCCTAATTCATTACAAACTTACATTTATATGTTTTATACTTACTATTACTAAACGTATGATTACTTAAACCGCCCGTAAAACATTTTTCTTGACCTGATCCTTTACTGTTTTCTGAAAAGTCTGTTGGTGTCTTCTTATTTGTTGTTTGCCCATCTTCTGATGATCATACTTTTGTTTTTACATTCTTTGATTCGTTCCATTTTTTTTAATTTGTGTACTTCCACTCAAACATTTGGTTGAATAGTTACTTCTTTCGTCATTGCTACTTTTAATTGAAACATTTCTACTGATTCTGACTCAGTTTCCACTCGTACATAATGGCTTTTTTGATTTATTTCTACACATTTTAGCTAGGTGTCCTAATTCATTACAAACTTACATTTATAAGTTTTATACTTACAATTTCTAAACGTATGATCACTTGAACCGCCTGTAAAACATTTTTCTTGACCTGATCCTTTACTGTTTTCTGAAAAGTCTGTTGGTGTCTTCTTATTTGTTGTTTGCCCATCTTCTGATGATCATACTTTTGTTTTTATATCCTTTGATTCGTTCCATTTTTTTTTAATTTGTGTACTTCCACTCAAACATTTGGTTGAATAGTTACTTCTTTCGTCATTGCTACTTTTAATTGAAACATTTCTACTGATTCTGACTCAGTTTCCACTCGTACATAATGGCTTTTTTGATTTATTTCTACACATTTTAGCTAGGTGTCCTAATTCATTACAAACTTACATTTATATGTTTTATACTTACAATTTCTAAACGTATGATCACTTGAACCGCCTGTAAAACATTTTTCTTGACCTGATCCTTTACTGTTTTCTGAAAAGTCTGTTGGTGTCTTCTTATTTGTTGTTTGCCCATCTTCTGATGATCATACTTTTGTTTTTACATCCTTTGATTCGTTCCATTTTTTTTTAATTTGTGTACTTCCACTCAAACATTTGGTTGAATAGTTACTTCTTTCGTCACTGCTACTTTTAATTGAAACATTTCTACTGATTCTGACTCAGTTTCCACTCGTACATAATGGCTTTTTTGATTTATTTCTACACATTTTAGCTAGGTGTCCTAATTCATTACAAACTTACATTTATATGTTTTATACTTACTATTACTAAACGTATGATTACTTAAACCGCCTGTAAAACATTTTTCTTGACCTGATCCTTTACTGTTTTCTGAAAAGTCTGTTGGTGTCTTCTTATTTGTTGTTTGCCCATCTTCTGATGATCATACTTTTGTTTTTATATCCTTTGATTCGTTCCATTTTTTTTTAATTTGTGTACTTCCACTCAAACATTTGGTTGAATAGTTACTTCTTTCGTCATTGCTACTTTTAATTGAAACATTTCTACTGATTCTGACTCAGTTTCCACTCGTACATAATGGCTTTTTTGATTTATTTCTACACATTTTAGCTAGGTGTCCTAATTCATTACAAACTTACATTTATATGTTTTATACTTACAATTTCTAAACGTATGATCACTTGAACCGCCTGTAAAACATTTTTCTTGACCTGATCCTTTACTGTTTTCTGAAAAGTCTGTTGGTGTCTTCTTATTTGTTGTTTGCCCATCTTCTGATGATCATACTTTTGTTTTTACATCCTTTGATTCGTTCCATTTTTTTTTAATTTGTGTACTTCCACTCAAACATTTGGTTGAATAGTTACTTCTTTCGTCACTGCTACTTTTAATTGAAACATTTCTACTGATTCTGACTCAGTTTCCACTCGTACATAATGGCTTTTTTGATTTATTTCTACACATTTTAGCTAGGTGTCCTAATTCATTACAAACTTACATTTATATGTTTTATACTTACTATTACTAAACGTATGATTACTTAAACCGCCCGTAAAACATTTTTCTTGACCTGATCCTTTACTGTTTTCTGAAAAGTCTGTTGGTGTCTTCTTATTTGTTGTTTGCCCATCTTCTGATGATCATACTTTTGTTTTTACATTCTTTGATTCGTTCCATTTTTTTTAATTTGTGTACTTCCACTCAAACATTTGGTTGAATAGTTACTTCTTTCGTCATTGCTACTTTTAATTGAAACATTTCTACTGATTCTGACTCAGTTTCCACTCGTACATAATGGCTTTTTTGATTTATTTCTACACATTTTAGCTAGGTGTCCTAATTCATTACAAACTTACATTTATAAGTTTTATACTTACAATTTCTAAACGTATGATCACTTGAACCGCCTGTAAAACATTTTTCTTGACCTGATCCTTTACTGTTTTCTGAAAAGTCTGTTGGTGTCTTCTTATTTGTTGTTTGCCCATCTTCTGATGATCATACTTTTGTTTTTACATCCTTTGATTCGTTCCATTTTTTTTTAATTTGTGTACTTCCACTCAAACATTTGGTTGAATAGTTACTTCTTTCGTCACTGCTACTTTTAATTGAAACATTTCTACTGATTCTGACTCAGTTTCCACTCGTACATAATGGCTTTTTTGATTTATTTCTACACATTTTAGCTAGGTGTCCTAATTCATTACAAACTTACATTTATATGTTTTATACTTACAATTACTAAACGTATGATTACTTAAACCGCCCGTAAAACATTTTTCTTGACCTGATCCTTTACTGTTTTCTGAAAAGTCTGTTGGTGTCTTCTTATTTGTTGTTTGCCCATCTTCTGATGATCATACTTTTGTTTTTACATCCTTTGATTCGTTCCATTTTTTTTTAATTTGTGTACTTCCACTCAAACATTTGGTTGAATAGTTACTTCTTTCGTCATTGCTACTTTTAATTGAAACATTTCTACTGATTCTGACTCAGTTTCCACTCGTACATAATGGCTTTTTTGATTTATTTCTACACATTTTAGCTAGGTGTCCTAATTCATTACAAACTTACATTTATATGTTTTATACTTACAATTTCTAAACGTATGATCACTTAAACCGCCTGTAAAACATTTTTCTTGACCTACTCCTTTACTGTTTTCTGAAAAGTCTGTTGGTGTCTTCTTATTTGTTGTTTGCCCATCTTCTGATGATCATACTTTTGTTTTTACATTCTTTGATTCGTTCCATTTTTTTTAATTTGTGTACTTCCACTCAAACATTTGGTTGAATAGTTACTTCTTTCGTCATTGCTACTTTTAATTGAAACATTTCTACTGATTCTGACTCAGTTTCCACTCGTACATAATGGCTTTTTTGATTTATTTCTACACATTTTAGCTAGGTGTCCTAATTCATTACAAACTTACATTTATAAGTTTTATACTTACAATTTCTAAACGTATGATCACTTAAACCGCCTGTAAAAAATTTTTCTTGACCTACTCCTTTACTGTTTTCTGAAAAGTCTGTTGGTGTCTTCTTATTTGTTGTTTGCCCATCTTCTGATGATCATACTTTTGTTTTTACATCCTTTGATTCGTTCCATTTTTTTTTAATTTGTGTACTTCCACTCAAACATTTGGTTGAATAGTTACTTCTTTCGTCACTGCTACTTTTAATTGAAACATTTCTACTGATTCTGACTCAGTTTCCACTCGTACATAATGGCTTTTTTGATTTATTTCTACACATTTTAGCTAGGTGTCCTAATTCATTACAGACTTACATTTATAAGTTTTATACTTACATTTACTAAACGTATGATTACTTAAACCGCCTGTTAAACATTTTTCTTGACCTGATCCTTTACTGTTTTCTGAAAAGTCTGTTGGTTTCTTCTTATTTGTTGTTTGCCCATCTTCTGATGATCATACTTTTGTTTTTACATCCTTTGATTCGTTCCATTTTTTTTTAATTTGTGTACTTCCACTCAAACATTTGGTTGAATAGTTACTTCTTTCGTCATTGCTACTTTTAATTGAAACATTTCTACTGATTCTGACTCAGTTTCCACTCGTACATAATGGCTTTTTTGATTTATTTCTACACATTTTAGCTAGGTGTCCTAATTCATTACAAACTTACATTTATATGTTTTATACTTACTATTACTAAACGTATGATTACTTAAACCGCCCGTAAAACATTTTTCTTGACCTGATCCTTTACTGTTTTCTGAAAAGTCTGTTGGTGTCTTCTTATTTGTTGTTTGCCCATCTTCTGATGATCATACTTTTGTTTTTACATTCTTTGATTCGTTCCATTTTTTTTAATTTGTGTACTTCCACTCAAACATTTGGTTGAATAGTTACTTCTTTCGTCATTGCTACTTTTAATTGAAACATTTCTACTGATTCTGACTCAGTTTCCACTCGTACATAATGGCTTTTTTGATTTATTTCTACACATTTTAGCTAGGTGTCCTAATTCATTACAAACTTACATTTATAAGTTTTATACTTACAATTTCTAAACGTATGATCACTTAAACCGCCTGTAAAAAATTTTTCTTGACCTACTCCTTTACTTTTTTTCTGAAAAGTCTGTTGGTGTCTTCTTATTTGTTGTTTGCCCATCTTCTGATGATCATACTTTTGTTTTTACATCCTTTGATTCGTTCCATTTTTTTTAATTTGTGTACTTCCACTCAAACATTTGGTTGAATAGTTACTTCTTTCGTCATTGCTACTTTTAATTGAAACATTTCTACTGATTCTGACTCAGTTTCCACTCGTACATAATGGCTTTTTTGATTTATTTCTACACATTTTAGCTAGGTGTCCTAATTCATTACAAACTTACATTTATAAGTTTTATACTTACAATTTCTAAACGTATGATCACTTGAACCGCCTGTAAAACATTTTTCTTGACTTGATCCTTTACTGTTTTCTGAAAAGTCTGTTGGTGTCTTCTTATTTGTTGTTTGCCCATCTTCTGATGATCATACTTTTGTTTTTACATCCTTTGATTCGTTCCATTTTTTTTTAATTTGTGTACTTCCACTCAAACATTTGGTTGAATAGTTACTTCTTTCGTCACTGCTACTTTTAATTGAAACATTTCTACTGATTCTGACTCAGTTTCCACTCGTACATAATGGCTTTTTTGATTTATTTCTACACATTTTAGCTAGGTGTCCTAATTCATTACAGACTTACATTTATAAGTTTTATACTTACATTTACTAAACGTATGATTACTTAAACCGCCTGTTAAACATTTTTCTTGACCTGATCCTTTACTGTTTTCTGAAAAGTCTGTTGGTTTCTTCTAATTTGTTGTTTGCCCATCTTCTGATGATCATACTTTTGTTTTTACATCCTTTGATTCGTTCCATTTTTTTTTAATTTGTGTACTTCCACTCAAACATTTGGTTGAATAGTTACTTCTTTCGTCATTGCTACTTTTAATTGAATCATTTCTACTGATTCTGACTCAGTTTCCACTCGTACATAATGGCTTTTTTGATTTATTTCTACACATTTTAGCTAGGTGTCCTAATTCATTACAAACTTACATTTATATGTTTTATACTTACTATTACTAAACGTATGATTACTTAAACCGCCCGTAAAACATTTTTCTTGACCTGATCCTTTACTGTTTTCTGAAAAGTCTGTTGGTGTCTTCTTATTTGTTGTTTGCCCATCTTCTGATGATCATACTTTTGTTTTTACATTCTTTGATTCGTTCCATTTTTTTTAATTTGTGTACTTCCACTCAAACATTTGGTTGAATAGTTACTTCTTTCGTCATTGCTACTTTTAATTGAAACATTTCTACTGATTCTGACTCAGTTTCCACTCGTACATAATGGCTTTTTTGATTTATTTCTACACATTTTAGCTAGGTGTCCTAATTCATTACAAACTTACATTTATAAGTTTTATACTTACAATTTCTAAACGTATGATCACTTAAACCGCCTGAAAAAAATTTTTCTTGACCTACTCCTTTACTGTTTTCTGAAAAGTCTGTTGGTGTCTTCTTATTTGTTGTTTGCCCATCTTCTGATGATCATACTTTTGTTTTTACATTCTTTGATTCGTTCCATTTTTTTTAATTTGTGTACTTCCACTCAAACATTTGGTTGAATAGTTACTTCTTTCGTCATTGCTACTTTTAATTGAAACATTTCTACTGATTCTGACTCAGTTTCCACTCGTACATAATGGCTTTTTTGATTTATTTCTACACATTTTAGCTAGGTGTCCTAATTCATTACAAACTTACATTTATAAGTTTTATACTTACAATTTCTAAACGTATGATCACTTGAACCGCCTGTAAAACATTTTTCTTGACCTGATCCTTTACTGTTTTCTGAAAAGTCTGTTGGTGTCTTCTTATTTGTTGTTTGCCCATCTTCTGATGATCATACTTTTGTTTTTACATCCTTTGATTCGTTCCATTTTTTTTTTAATTTGTGTACTTCCACTCAAACATTTGGTTGAATAGTTACTTCTTTCGTCATTGCTACTTTTAATTGAAACATTTCTACTGATTCTGACTCAGTTTCCACTCGTACATAATGGCTTTTTTGATTTATTTCTACACATTTTAGCTAGGTGTCCTAATTCATTACAAACTTACATTTATATGTTTTATACTTACAATTTCTAAACGTATGATCACTTAAACCGCCTGTAAAACATTTTTCTTGACCTACTCCTTTACTGTTTTCTGAAAAGTCTGTTGGTGTCTTCTTATTTGTTGTTTGCCCATCTTCTGATGATCATACTTTTGTTTTTACATTCTTTGATTCGTTCCATTTTTTTTAATTTGTGTACTTCCACTCAAACATTTGGTTGAATAGTTACTTCTTTCATCATTGCTACTTTTAATTGAAACATTTCTACTGATTCTGACTCAGTTTCCACTCGTACATAATGGCTTTTTTGATTTATTTCTACACATTTTAGCTAGGTGTCCTAATTCATTACAAACTTACATTTATATGTTTTATACTTACTATTACTAAACGTATGATTACTTAAACCGCCTGTAAAACATTTTTCTTGACCTGATCCTTTACTGTTTTCTGAAAAGTCTGTTGGTGTCTTCTTATTTGTTGTTTGCCCATCTTCTGATGATCATACTTTTGTTTTTACATCCTTTGATTCGTTCCATTTTTTTTAATTTGTGTACTTCCACTCAAACATTTGGTTGAATAGTTACTTCTTTCGTCATTGCTACTTTTAATTGAAACATTTCTACTGATTCTGACTCAGTTTCCACTCGTACATAATGGCTTTTTTGATTTATTTCTACACATTTTAGCTAGGTGTCCTAATTCATTACAAACTTACATTTATAAGTTTTATACTTACAATTTCTAAACGTATGATCACTTGAACAGCCTGTAAAACATTTTTCTTGACCTGATCCTTTACTGTTTTCTGAAAAGTCTGTTGGTGTCTTCTTATTTGTTGTTTGCCCATCTTCTGATGATCATACTTTTGTTTTTACATCCTTTGATTCGTTCCATTTTTTTTTAATTTGTGTACTTCCACTCAAACATTTGGTTGAATAGTTACTTCTTTCGTCACTGCTACTTTTAATTGAAACATTTCTACTGATTCTGACTCAGTTTCCACTCGTACATAATGGCTTTTTTGATTTATTTCTACACATTTTAGCTAGGTGTCCTAATTCATTACAGACTTACATTTATAAGTTTTATACTTACATTTACTAAACGTATGATTACTTAAACCGCCTGTTAAACATTTTTCTTGACCTGATCCTTTACTGTTTTCTGAAAAGTCTGTTGGTTTCTTCTTATTTGTTGTTTGCCCATCTTCTGATGATCATACTTTTGTTTTTACATCCTTTGATTCGTTCCATTTTTTTTTAATTTGTGTACTTCCACTCAAACATTTGGTTGAATAGTTACTTCTTTCGTCATTGCTACTTTTAATTGAAACATTTCTACTGATTCTGACTCAGTTTCCACTCGTACATAATGGCTTTTTTGATTTATTTCTACACATTTTAGCTAGGTGTCCTAATTCATTACAAACTTACATTTATATGTTTTATACTTACTATTACTAAACGTATGATTACTTAAACCGCCCGTAAAACATTTTTCTTGACCTGATCCTTTACTGTTTTCTGAAAAGTCTGTTGGTTTCTTCTTATTTGTTGTTTGCCCATCTTCTGATGATCATACTTTTGTTTTTACATCCTTTGATTCGTTCCATTTTTTTTTAATTTGTGTACTTCCACTCAAACATTTGGTTGAATAGTTACTTCTTTCGTCATTGCTACTTTTAATTGAATCATTTCTACTGATTCTGACTCAGTTTCCACTCGTACATAATGGCTTTTTTGATTTATTTCTACACATTTTAGCTAGGTGTCCTAATTCATTACAAACTTACATTTATATGTTTTATACTTACTATTACTAAACGTATGATTACTTAAACCGCCCGTAAAACATTTTTCTTGACCTGATCCTTTACTGTTTTCTGAAAAGTCTGTTGGTGTCTTCTTATTTGTTGTTTGCCCATCTTCTGATGATCATACTTTTGTTTTTACATTCTTTGATTCGTTCCATTTTTTTTAATTTGTGTACTTCCACTCAAACATTTGGTTGAATAGTTACTTCTTTCGTCATTGCTACTTTTAATTGAAACATTTCTACTGATTCTGACTCAGTTTCCACTCGTACATAATGGCTTTTTTGATTTATTTCTACACATTTTAGCTAGGTGTCCTAATTCATTACAAACTTACATTTATAAGTTTTATACTTACAATTTCTAAACGTATGATCACTTAAACCGCCTGTAAAAAATTTTTCTTGACCTACTCCTTTACTTTTTTTCTGAAAAGTCTGTTGGTGTCTTCTTATTTGTTGTTTGCCCATCTTCTGATGATCATACTTTTGTTTTTACATCCTTTGATTCGTTCCATTTTTTTTAATTTGTGTACTTCCACTCAAACATTTGGTTGAATAGTTACTTCTTTCGTCATTGCTACTTTTAATTGAAACATTTCTACTGATTCTGACTCAGTTTCCACTCGTACATAATGGCTTTTTTGATTTATTTCTACACATTTTAGCTAGGTGTCCTAATTCATTACAAACTTACATTTATATGTTTTATACTTACTATTACTAAACGTATGATTACTTAAACCGCCCGTAAAACATTTTTCTTGACCTGATCCTTTACTGTTTTCTGAAAAGTCTGTTGGTGTCTTCTTATTTGTTGTTTGCCCATCTTCTGATGATCATACTTTTGTTTTTACATTCTTTGATTCGTTCCATTTTTTTTTATTTGTGTACTTCCACTCAAACATTTGGTTGAATAGTTACTTCTTTCGTCATTGCTACTTTTAATTGTAACATTTCTACTGATTCTGACTCAGTTTCCACTCGTACATAATGGCTTTTTTGATTTATTTCTACACATTTTAGCTAGGTGTCCTAATTCATTACAAACTTACATTTATAAATTTTATACTTACAATTTCTAAACGTATGATCACTTGAACCGCCTGTAAAACATTTTTCTTGACCTGATCCTTTACTGTTTTCTGAAAAGTCTGTTGGTGTCTTCTTATTTGTTGTTTGCCCATCTTCTGATGATCATACTTTTGTTTTTACATCCTTTGATTCGTTCCATTTTTTTTTAATTTGTGTACTTCCACTCAAACATTTGGTTGAATAGTTACTTCTTTCGTCACTGCTACTTTTAATTGAAACATTTCTACTGATTCTGACTCAGTTTCCACTCGTACATAATGGCTTTTTTGATTTATTTCTACACATTTTAGCTAGGTGTCCTAATTCATTACAGACTTACATTTATAAGTTTTATACTTACATTTACTAAACGTATGATTACTTAAACCGCCTGTTAAACATTTTTCTTGACCTGATCCTTTACTGTTTTCTGAAAAGTCTGTTGGTTTCTTCTTATTTGTTGTTTGCCCATCTTCTGATGATCATACTTTTGTTTTTACATCCTTTGATTCGTTCCATTTTTTTTTAATTTGTGTACTTCCACTCAAACATTTGGTTGAATAGTTACTTCTTTCGTCATTGCTACTTTTAATTGAAACATTTCTACTGATTCTGACTCAGTTTCCACTCGTACATAATGGCTTTTTTGATTTATTTCTACACATTTTAGCTAGGTGTCCTAATTCATTACAAACTTACATTTATATGTTTTATACTTACTATTACTAAACGTATGATTACTTAAACCGCCCGTAAAACATTTTTCTTGACCTGATCCTTTACTGTTTTCTGAAAAGTCTGTTGGTTTCTTCTTATTTGTTGTTTGCCCATCTTCTGATGATCATACTTTTGTTTTTACATCCTTTGATTCGTTCCATTTTTTTTTAATTTGTGTACTTCCACTCAAACATTTGGTTGAATAGTTACTTCTTTCGTCATTGCTACTTTTAATTGAATCATTTCTACTGATTCTGACTCAGTTTCCACTCGTACATAATGGCTTTTTTGATTTATTTCTACACATTTTAGCTAGGTGTCCTAATTCATTACAAACTTACATTTATATGTTTTATACTTACTATTACTAAACGTATGATTACTTAAACCGCCCGTAAAACATTTTTCTTGACCTGATCCTTTACTGTTTTCTGAAAAGTCTGTTGGTGTCTTCTTATTTGTTGTTTGCCCATCTTCTGATGATCATACTTTTGTTTTTACATTCTTTGATTCGTTCCATTTTTTTTAATTTGTGTACTTCCACTCAAACATTTGGTTGAATAGTTACTTCTTTCGTCATTGCTACTTTTAATTGAAACATTTCTACTGATTCTGACTCAGTTTCCACTCGTACATAATGGCTTTTTTGATTTATTTCTACACATTTTAGCTAGGTGTCCTAATTCATTACAAACTTACATTTATAAGTTTTATACTTACAATTTCTAAACGTATGATCACTTAAACCGCCTGTAAAAAATTTTTCTTGACCTACTCCTTTACTTTTTTTCTGAAAAGTCTGTTGGTGTCTTCTTATTTGTTGTTTGCCCATCTTCTGATGATCATACTTTTGTTTTTACATCCTTTGATTCGTTCCATTATTTTTAATTTGTGTACTTCCACTCAAACATTTGGTTGAATAATTACTTCTTTCGTCATTGCTACTTTTAATTGAAACATTTCTACTGATTCTGACTCAGTTTCCACTCGTACATAATGGCTTTTTTGATTTATTTCTACACATTTTAGCTAGGTGTCCTAATTCATTACAAACTTACATTTATATGTTTTATACTTACTATTACTAAACGTATGATTACTTAAACCGCCCGTAAAACATTTTTCTTGACCTGATCCTTTACTGTTTTCTGAAAAGTCTGTTGGTGTCTTCTTATTTGTTGTTTGCCCATCTTCTGATGATCATACTTTTGTTTTTACATTCTTTGATTCGTTCCATTTTTTTTTATTTGTGTACTTCCACTCAAACATTTGGTTGAATAGTTACTTCTTTCGTCATTGCTACTTTTAATTGTAACATTTCTACTGATTCTGACTCAGTTTCCACTCGTACATAATGGCTTTTTTGATTTATTTCTACACATTTTAGCTAGGTGTCCTAATTCATTACAAACTTACATTTATAAATTTTATACTTACAATTTCTAAACGTATGATCACTTGAACCGCCTGTAAAACATTTTTCTTGACCTGATCCTTTACTGTTTTCTGAAAAGTCTGTTGGTGTCTTCTTATTTGTTGTTTGCCCATCTTCTGATGATCATACTTTTGTTTTTACATCCTTTGATTCGTTCCATTTTTTTTTAATTTGTGTACTTCCACTCAAACATTTGGTTGAATAGTTACTTCTTTCGTCACTGCTACTTTTAATTGAAACATTTCTACTGATTCTGACTCAGTTTCCACTCGTACATAATGGCTTTTTTGATTTATTTCTACACATTTTAGCTAGGTGTCCTAATTCATTACAGACTTACATTTATAAGTTTTATACTTACATTTACTAAACGTATGATTACTTAAACCGCCTGTTAAACATTTTTCTTGACCTGATCCTTTACTGTTTTCTGAAAAGTCTGTTGGTTTCTTCTTATTTGTTGTTTGCCCATCTTCTGATGATCATACTTTTGTTTTTACATCCTTTGATTCGTTCCATTTTTTTTTAATTTGTGTACTTCCACTCAAACATTTGGTTGAATAGTTACTTCTTTCGTCATTGCTACTTTTAATTGAAACATTTCTACTGATTCTGACTCAGTTTCCACTCGTACATAATGGCTTTTTTGATTTATTTCTACACATTTTAGCTAGGTGTCCTAATTCATTACAAACTTACATTTATATGTTTTATACTTACTATTACTAAACGTATGATTACTTAAACCGCCCGTAAAACATTTTTCTTGACCTGATCCTTTACTGTTTTCTGAAAAGTCTGTTGGTTTCTTCTTATTTGTTGTTTGCCCATCTTCTGATGATCATACTTTTGTTTTTACATCCTTTGATTCGTTCCATTTTTTTTTAATTTGTGTACTTCCACTCAAACATTTGGTTGAATAGTTACTTCTTTCGTCATTGCTACTTTTAATTGAATCATTTCTACTGATTCTGACTCAGTTTCCACTCGTACATAATGGCTTTTTTGATTTATTTCTACACATTTTAGCTAGGTGTCCTAATTCATTACAAACTTACATTTATATGTTTTATACTTACTATTACTAAACGTATGATTACTTAAACCGCCCGTAAAACATTTTTCTTGACCTGATCCTTTACTGTTTTCTGAAAAGTCTGTTGGTGTCTTCTTATTTGTTGTTTGCCCATCTTCTGATGATCATACTTTTGTTTTTACATTCTTTGATTCGTTCCATTTTTTTTAATTTGTGTACTTCCACTCAAACATTTGGTTGAATAGTTACTTCTTTCGTCATTGCTACTTTTAATTGAAACATTTCTACTGATTCTGACTCAGTTTCCACTCGTACATAATGGCTTTTTTGATTTATTTCTACACATTTTAGCTAGGTGTCCTAATTCATTACAAACTTACATTTATAAGTTTTATACTTACAATTTCTAAACGTATGATCACTTAAACCGCCTGTAAAAAATTTTTCTTGACCTACTCCTTTACTTTTTTTCTGAAAAGTCTGTTGGTGTCTTCTTATTTGTTGTTTGCCCATCTTCTGATGATCATACTTTTGTTTTTACATCCTTTGATTCGTTCCATTATTTTTAATTTGTGTACTTCCACTCAAACATTTGGTTGAATAATTACTTCTTTCGTCATTGCTACTTTTAATTGAAACATTTCTACTGATTCTGACTCAGTTTCCACTCGTACATAATGGCTTTTTTGATTTATTTCTACACATTTTAGCTAGGTGTCCTAATTCATTACAAACTTACATTTATATGTTTTATACTTACTATTACTAAACGTATGATTACTTAAACCGCCCGTAAAACATTTTTCTTGACCTGATCCTTTACTGTTTTCTGAAAAGTCTGTTGGTGTCTTCTTATTTGTTGTTTGCCCATCTTCTGATGATCATACTTTTGTTTTTACATTCTTTGATTCGTTCCATTTTTTTTTATTTGTGTACTTCCACTCAAACATTTGGTTGAATAGTTACTTCTTTCGTCATTGCTACTTTTAATTGAAACATTTCTACTGATTCTGACTCAGTTTCCACTCGTACATAATGGCTTTTTTGATTTATTTCTACACATTTTAGCTAGGTGTCCTAATTCATTACAAACTTACATTTATAAATTTTATACTTACAATTTCTAAACGTATGATCACTTGAACCGCCTGTAAAACATTTTTCTTCACCTGATCCTTTACTGTTTTCTGAAAAGTCTGTTGGTGTCTTCTTATTTGTTGTTTGCCCATCTTCTGATGATCATACTTTTGTTTTTACATCCTTTGATTCGTTCCATTTTTTTTTAATTTGTGTACTTCCACTCAAACATTTGGTTGAATAGTTACTTCTTTCGTCATTGCTACTTTTAATTGAAACATTTCTACTGATTCTGACTCAGTTTCCACTCGTACATAATGGCTTTTTTGATTTATTTCTACACATTTTAGCTAGGTGTCCTAATTCATTACAAACTTACATTTATATGTTTTATACTTACTATTACTAAACGTATGATTACTTAAACCGCCCGTAAAACATTTTTCTTGACCTGATCCTTTACTGTTTTCTGAAAAGTCTGTTGGTGTCTTCTTATTTGTTGTTTGCCCATCTTCTGATGATCATACTTTTGTTTTTACATCCTTTGATTCGTTCCATTTTTTTTTAATTTGTGTACTTCCACTCAAACATTTGGTTGAATAGTTACTTCTTTCGTCATTGCTACTTTTAATTGAATCATTTCTACTGATTCTGACTCAGTTTCCACTCGTACATAATGGCTTTTTTGATTTATTTCTACACATTTTAGCTAGGTGTCCTAATTCATTACAAACTTACATTTATATGTTTTATACTTACTATTACTAAACGTATGATTACTTAAACCGCCCGTAAAACATTTTTCTTGACCTGATCCTTTACTGTTTTCTGAAAAGTCTGTTGGTGTCTTCTTATTTGTTGTTTGCCCATCTTCTGATGATCATACTTTTGTTTTTACATTCTTTGATTCGTTCCATTTTTTTTAATTTGTGTACTTCCACTCAAACATTTGGTTGAATAGTTACTTCTTTCGTCATTGCTACTTTTAATTGAAACATTTCTACTGATTCTGACTCAGTTTCCACTCGTACATAATGGCTTTTTTGATTTATTTCTACACATTTTAGCTAGGTGTCCTAATTCATTACAAACTTACATTTATAAGTTTTATACTTACAATTTCTAAACGTATGATCACTTAAACCGCCTGTAAAAAATTTTTCTTGACCTACTCCTTTACTTTTTTTCTGAAAAGTCTGTTGGTGTCTTCTTATTTGTTGTTTGCCCATCTTCTGATGATCATACTTTTGTTTTTACATCCTTTGATTCGTTCCATTTTTTTTAATTTGTGTACTTCCACTCAAACATTTGGTTGAATAGTTACTTCTTTCGTCATTGCTACTTTTAATTGAAACATTTCTACTGATTCTGACTCAGTTTCCACTCGTACATAATGGCTTTTTTGATTTATTTCTACACATTTTAGCTAGGTGTCCTAATTCATTACAAACTTACATTTATATGTTTTATACTTACTATTACTAAACGTATGATTACTTAAACCGCCCGTAAAACATTTTTCTTGACCTGATCCTTTACTGTTTTCTGAAAAGTCTGTTGGTGTCTTCTTATTTGTTGTTTGCCCATCTTCTGATGATCATACTTTTGTTTTTACATTCTTTGATTCGTTCCATTTTTTTTTATTTGTGTACTTCCACTCAAACATTTGGTTGAATAGTTACTTCTTTCGTCATTGCTACTTTTAATTGAAACATTTCTACTGATTCTGACTCAGTTTCCACTCGTACATAATGGCTTTTTTGATTTATTTCTACACATTTTAGCTAGGTGTCCTAATTCATTACAAACTTACATTTATATGTTTTATACTTACAATTTCTAAACGTATGATCACTTGAACCGCCTGTAAAACATTTTTCTTGACCTACTACTTTACTGTTTTCTGAAAAGTCTGTTGGTGTCTTCTTATTTGTTGTTTGCCCATCTTCTGATGATCATACTTTTGTTTTTACATTCTTTGATTCGTTCCATTTTTTTTAATTTGTGTACTTCCACTCAAACATTTGGTTGAATAGTTACTTCTTTCGTCATTGCTACTTTTAATTGAAACATTTCTACTGATTCTGACTCAGTTTCCACTCGTACATAATGGCTTTTTTGATTTATTTCTACACATTTTAGCTAGGTGTCCTAATTCATTACAAACTTACATTTATAAGTTTTATACTTACAATTTCTAAACGTATGATCACTTAAACCGCCTGTAAAAAATTTTTCTTGACCTACTCCTTTACTGTTTTCTGAAAAGTCTGTTGGTGTCTTCTTATTTGTTGTTTGCCCATCTTCTGATGATCATACTTTTGTTTTTACATCCTTTGATTCGTTCCATTTTTTTTAATTTGTGTACTTCCACTCAAACATTTGGTTGAATAGTTACTTCTTTCGTCATTGCTACTTTTAATTGAAACATTTCTACTGATTCTGACTCAGTTTCCACTCGTACATAATGGCTTTTTTGATTTATTTCTACACATTTTAGCTAGGTGTCCTAATTCATTACAAACTTACATTTATAAGTTTTATACTTACAATTTCTAAACGTATGATCACTTGAACCGCCTGTAAAACATTTTTCTTGACCTGATCCTTTACTGTTTTCTGAAAAGTCTGTTGGTGTCTTCTTATTTGTTGTTTGCCCATCTTCTGATGATCATACTTTTGTTTTTACATCCTTTGATTCGTTCCATTTTTTTTTAATTTGTGTACTTCCACTCAAACATTTGGTTGAATAGTTACTTCTTTCGTCACTGCTACTTTTAATTGAAACATTTCTACTGATTCTGACTCAGTTTCCACTCGTACATAATGGCTTTTTTGATTTATTTCTACACATTTTAGCTAGGTGTCCTAATTCATTACAGACTTACATTTATAAGTTTTATACTTACATTTACTAAACGTATGATTACTTAAACCGCCTGTTAAACATTTTTCTTGACCTGATCCTTTACTGTTTTCTGAAAAGTCTGTTGGTTTCTTCTTATTTGTTGTTTGCCCATCTTCTGATGATCATACTTTTGTTTTTACATCCTTTGATTCGTTCCATTTTTTTTTAATTTGTGTACTTCCACTCAAACATTTGGTTGAATAGTTACTTCTTTCGTCATTGCTACTTTTAATTGAAACATTTCTACTGATTCTGACTCAGTTTCCACTCGTACATAATGGCTTTTTTGATTTATTTCTACACATTTTAGCTAGGTGTCCTAATTCATTACAAACTTACATTTATATGTTTTATACTTACTATTACTAAACGTATGATTACTTAAACCGCCCGTAAAACATTTTTCTTGACCTGATCCTTTACTGTTTTCTGAAAAGTCTGTTGGTGTCTTCTTATTTGTTGTTTGCCCATCTTCTGATGATCATACTTTTGTTTTTACATTCTTTGATTCGTTCCATTTTTTTTAATTTGTGTACTTCCACTCAAACATTTGGTTGAATAGTTACTTCTTTCGTCATTGCTACTTTTAATTGAAACATTTCTACTGATTCTGACTCAGTTTCCACTCGTACATAATGGCTTTTTTGATTTATTTCTACACATTTTAGCTAGGTGTCCTAATTCATTACAAACTTACATTTATAAGTTTTATACTTACAATTTCTAAACGTATGATCACTTAAACCGCCTGTAAAAAATTTTTCTTGACCTACTCCTTTACTGTTTTCTGAAAAGTCTGTTGGTGTCTTCTTATTTGTTGTTTGCCCATCTTCTGATGATCATACTTTTGTTTTTACATCCTTTGATTCGTTCCATTTTTTTTTAATTTGTGTACTTCCACTCAAACATTTGGTTGAATAGTTACTTCTTTCGTCATTGCTACTTTTAATTGAAATATTTCTACTGATTCTGACTCAGTTTCCACTCGTACATAATGGCTTTTTTGATTTATTTCTACACATTTTAGCTAGGTGTCCTAATTCATTACAAACTTACATTTATATGTTTTATACTTACAATTTCTAAACGTATGATCACTTAAACCGCCTGTAAAACATTTTTCTTGACCTACTCCTTTACTGTTTTCTGAAAAGTCTGTTGGTGTCTTCTTATTTGTTGTTTGCCCATCTTCTGATGATCATACTTTTGTTTTTACATTCTTTGATTCGTTCCATTTTTTTTAATTTGTGTACTTCCACTCAAACATTTGGTTGAATAGTTACTTCTTTCGTCATTGCTACTTTTAATTGAAACATTTCTACTGATTCTGACTCAGTTTCCACTCGTACATAATGGCTTTTTTGATTTATTTCTACACATTTTAGCTAGGTGTCCTAATTCATTACAAACTTACATTTATAAGTTTTATACTTACAATTTCTAAACGTATGATCACTTAAACCGCCTGTAAAAAATTTTTCTTGACCTACTCCTTTACTGTTTTCTGAAAAGTCTGTTGGTGTCTTCTTATTTGTTGTTTGCCCATCTTCTGATGATCATACTTTTGTTTTTACATCCTTTGATTCGTTCCATTTTTTTTAATTTGTGTACTTCCACTCAAACATTTGGTTGAATAGTTACTTCTTTCGTCATTGCTACTTTTAATTGAAACATTTCTACTGATTCTGACTCAGTTTCCACTCGTACATAATGGCTTTTTTGATTTATTTCTACACATTTTAGCTAGGTGTCCTAATTCATTACAAACTTACATTTATAAGTTTTATACTTACAATTTCTAAACGTATGATCACTTGAACCGCCTGTAAAACATTTTTCTTGACCTGATCCTTTACTGTTTTCTGAAAAGTCTGTTGGTGTCTTCTTATTTGTTGTTTGCCCATCTTCTGATGATCATACTTTTGTTTTTACATCCTTTGATTCGTTCCATTTTTTTTTAATTTGTGTACTTCCACTCAAACATTTGGTTGAATAGTTACTTCTTTCGTCACTGCTACTTTTAATTGAAACATTTCTACTGATTCTGACTCAGTTTCCACTCGTACATAATGGCTTTTTTGATTTATTTCTACACATTTTAGCTAGGTGTCCTAATTCATTACAGACTTACATTTATAAGTTTTATACTTACATTTACTAAACGTATGATTACTTAAACCGCCTGTTAAACATTTTTCTTGACCTGATCCTTTACTGTTTTCTGAAAAGTCTGTTGGTTTCTTCTTATTTGTTGTTTGCCCATCTTCTGATGATCATACTTTTGTTTTTACATCCTTTGATTCGTTCCATTTTTTTTTAATTTGTGTACTTCCACTAAAACATTTGGTTGAATAGTTACTTCTTTCGTCATTGCTACTTTTAATTGAAACATTTCTACTGATTCTGACTCAGTTTCCACTCGTACATAATGGCTTTTTTGATTTATTTCTACACATTTTAGCTAGGTGTCCTAATTCATTACAAACTTACATTTATATGTTTTATACTTACAATTTCTAAACGTATGATCACTTAAACCGCCTGTAAAACATTTTTCTTGACCTACTCCTTTACTGTTTTCTGAAAAGTCTGTTGGTGTCTTCTTATTTGTTGTTTGCCCATCTTCTGATGATCATACTTTTGTTTTTACATTCTTTGATTCGTTCCATTTTTTTTTATTTGTGTACTTCCACTCAAACATTTGGTTGAATAGTTACTTCTTTCGTCATTGCTACTTTTAATTGAAACATTTCTACTGATTCTGACTCAGTTTCCACTCGTACATAATGGCTTTTTTGATTTATTTCTACACATTTTAGCTAGGTGTCCTAATTCATTACAAACTTACATTTATAAATTTTATACTTACAATTTCTAAACGTATGATCACTTGAACCGCCTGTAAAACATTTTTCTTCACCTGATCCTTTACTGTTTTCTGAAAAGTCTGTTGGTGTCTTCTTATTTGTTGTTTGCCCATCTTCTGATGATCATACTTTTGTTTTTACATCCTTTGATTCGTTCCATTTTTTTTTAATTTGTGTACTTCCACTCAAACATTTGGTTGAATAGTTACTTCTTTCGTCATTGCTACTTTTAATTGAAACATTTCTACTGATTCTGACTCAGTTTCCACTCGTACATAATGGCTTTTTTGATTTATTTCTACACATTTTAGCTAGGTGTCCTAATTCATTACAAACTTACATTTATATGTTTTATACTTACTATTACTAAACGTATGATTACTTAAACCGCCCGTAAAACATTTTTCTTGACCTGATCCTTTACTGTTTTCTGAAAAGTCTGTTGGTGTCTTCTTATTTGTTGTTTGCCCATCTTCTGATGATCATACTTTTGTTTTTACATTCTTTGATTCGTTCCATTTTTTTTAATTTGTGTACTTCCACTCAAACATTTGGTTGAATAGTTACTTCTTTCGTCATTGCTACTTTTAATTGAAACATTTCTACTGATTCTGACTCAGTTTCCACTCGTACATAATGGCTTTTTTGATTTATTTCTACACATTTTAGCTAGGTGTCCTAATTCATTACAAACTTACATTTATATGTTTTATACTTACAATTTCTAAACGTATGATCACTTGAACCGCCTGTAAAACATTTTTCTTGACCTACTACTTTACTGTTTTCTGAAAAGTCTGTTGGTGTCTTCTTATTTGTTGTTTGCCCATCTTCTGATGATCATACTTTTGTTTTTACATTCTTTGATTCGTTCCATTTTTTTTAATTTGTGTACTTCCACTCAAACATTTGGTTGAATAGTTACTTCTTTCGTCATTGCTACTTTTAATTGAAACATTTCTACTGATTCTGACTCAGTTTCCACTCGTACATAATGGCTTTTTTGATTTATTTCTACACATTTTAGCTAGGTGTCCTAATTCATTACAAACTTACATTTATAAGTTTTATACTTACAATTTCTAAACGTATGATCACTTAAACCGCCTGTAAAAAATTTTTCTTGACCTACTCCTTTACTGTTTTCTGAAAAGTCTGTTGGTGTCTTCTTATTTGTTGTTTGCCCATCTTCTGATGATCATACTTTTGTTTTTACATCCTTTGATTCGTTCCATTTTTTTTAATTTGTGTACTTCCACTCAAACATTTGGTTGAATAGTTACTTCTTTCGTCATTGCTACTTTTAATTGAAACATTTCTACTGATTCTGACTCAGTTTCCACTCGTACATAATGGCTTTTTTGATTTATTTCTACACATTTTAGCTAGGTGTCCTAATTCATTACAAACTTACATTTATAAGTTTTATACTTACAATTTCTAAACGTATGATCACTTGAACCGCCTGTAAAACATTTTTCTTGACCTGATCCTTTACTGTTTTCTGAAAAGTCTGTTGGTGTCTTCTTATTTGTTGTTTGCCCATCTTCTGATGATCATACTTTTGTTTTTACATCCTTTGATTCGTTCCATTTTTTTTTAATTTGTGTACTTCCACTCAAACATTTGGTTGAATAGTTACTTCTTTCGTCACTGCTACTTTTAATTGAAACATTTCTACTGATTCTGACTCAGTTTCCACTCGTACATAATGGCTTTTTTGATTTATTTCTACACATTTTAGCTAGGTGTCCTAATTCATTACAGACTTACATTTATAAGTTTTATACTTACATTTACTAAACGTATGATTACTTAAACCGCCTGTTAAACATTTTTCTTGACCTGATCCTTTACTGTTTTCTGAAAAGTCTGTTGGTTTCTTCTTATTTGTTGTTTGCCCATCTTCTGATGATCATACTTTTGTTTTTACATCCTTTGATTCGTTCCATTTTTTTTTAATTTGTGTACTTCCACTCAAACATTTGGTTGAATAGTTACTTCTTTCGTCATTGCTACTTTTAATTGAAACATTTCTACTGATTCTGACTCAGTTTCCACTCGTACATAATGGCTTTTTTGATTTATTTCTACACATTTTAGCTAGGTGTCCTAATTCATTACAAACTTACATTTATATGTTTTATACTTACTATTACTAAACGTATGATTACTTAAACCGCCCGTAAAACATTTTTCTTGACCTGATCCTTTACTGTTTTCTGAAAAGTCTGTTGGTGTCTTCTTATTTGTTGTTTGCCCATCTTCTGATGATCATACTTTTGTTTTTACATTCTTTGATTCGTTCCATTTTTTTTAATTTGTGTACTTCCACTCAAACATTTGGTTGAATAGTTACTTCTTTCGTCATTGCTACTTTTAATTGAAACATTTCTACTGATTCTGACTCAGTTTCCACTCGTACATAATGGCTTTTTTGATTTATTTCTACACATTTTAGCTAGGTGTCCTAATTCATTACAAACTTACATTTATAAGTTTTATACTTACAATTTCTAAACGTATGATCACTTAAACCGCCTGTAAAAAATTTTTCTTGACCTACTCCTTTACTGTTTTCTGAAAAGTCTGTTGGTGTCTTCTTATTTGTTGTTTGCCCATCTTCTGATGATCATACTTTTGTTTTTACATCCTTTGATTCGTTCCATTTTTTTTTAATTTGTGTACTTCCACTCAAACATTTGGTTGAATAGTTACTTCTTTCGTCATTGCTACTTTTAATTGAAATATTTCTACTGATTCTGACTCAGTTTCCACTCGTACATAATGGCTTTTTTGATTTATTTCTACACATTTTAGCTAGGTGTCCTAATTCATTACAAACTTACATTTATATGTTTTATACTTACAATTTCTAAACGTATGATCACTTAAACCGCCTGTAAAACATTTTTCTTGACCTACTCCTTTACTGTTTTCTGAAAAGTCTGTTGGTGTCTTCTTATTTGTTGTTTGCCCATCTTCTGATGATCATACTTTTGTTTTTACATTCTTTGATTCGTTCCATTTTTTTTAATTTGTGTACTTCCACTCAAACATTTGGTTGAATAGTTACTTCTTTCGTCATTGCTACTTTTAATTGAAACATTTCTACTGATTCTGACTCAGTTTCCACTCGTACATAATGGCTTTTTTGATTTATTTCTACACATTTTAGCTAGGTGTCCTAATTCATTACAAACTTACATTTATAAGTTTTATACTTACAATTTCTAAACGTATGATCACTTAAACCGCCTGTAAAAAATTTTTCTTGACCTACTCCTTTACTGTTTTCTGAAAAGTCTGTTGGTGTCTTCTTATTTGTTGTTTGCCCATCTTCTGATGATCATACTTTTGTTTTTACATCCTTTGATTCGTTCCATTTTTTTTAATTTGTGTACTTCCACTCAAACATTTGGTTGAATAGTTACTTCTTTCGTCATTGCTACTTTTAATTGAAACATTTCTACTGATTCTGACTCAGTTTCCACTCGTACATAATGGCTTTTTTGATTTATTTCTACACATTTTAGCTAGGTGTCCTAATTCATTACAAACTTACATTTATAAGTTTTATACTTACAATTTCTAAACGTATGATCACTTGAACCGCCTGTAAAACATTTTTCTTGACCTGATCCTTTACTGTTTTCTGAAAAGTCTGTTGGTGTCTTCTTATTTGTTGTTTGCCCATCTTCTGATGATCATACTTTTGTTTTTACATCCTTTGATTCGTTCCATTTTTTTTTAATTTGTGTACTTCCACTCAAACATTTGGTTGAATAGTTACTTCTTTCGTCACTGCTACTTTTAATTGAAACATTTCTACTGATTCTGACTCAGTTTCCACTCGTACATAATGGCTTTTTTGATTTATTTCTACACATTTTAGCTAGGTGTCCTAATTCATTACAGACTTACATTTATAAGTTTTATACTTACATTTACTAAACGTATGATTACTTAAACCGCCTGTTAAACATTTTTCTTGACCTGATCCTTTACTGTTTTCTGAAAAGTCTGTTGGTTTCTTCTTATTTGTTGTTTGCCCATCTTCTGATGATCATACTTTTGTTTTTACATCCTTTGATTCGTTCCATTTTTTTTTAATTTGTGTACTTCCACTAAAACATTTGGTTGAATAGTTACTTCTTTCGTCATTGCTACTTTTAATTGAAACATTTCTACTGATTCTGACTCAGTTTCCACTCGTACATAATGGCTTTTTTGATTTATTTCTACACATTTTAGCTAGGTGTCCTAATTCATTACAAACTTACATTTATATGTTTTATACTTACAATTTCTAAACGTATGATCACTTAAACCGCCTGTAAAACATTTTTCTTGACCTACTCCTTTACTGTTTTCTGAAAAGTCTGTTGGTGTCTTCTTATTTGTTGTTTGCCCATCTTCTGATGATCATACTTTTGTTTTTACATTCTTTGATTCGTTCCATTTTTTTTAATTTGTGTACTTCCACTCAAACATTTGGTTGAATAGTTACTTCTTTCGTCATTGCTACTTTTAATTGAAACATTTCTACTGATTCTGACTCAGTTTCCACTCGTACATAATGGCTTTTTTGATTTATTTCTACACATTTTAGCTAGGTGTCCTAATTCATTACAAACTTACATTTATAAGTTTTATACTTACAATGTCTAAACGTATGATCACTTAAACCGCCTGTAAAAAATTTTTCTTGACCTACTCCTTTACTGTTTTCTGAAAAGTCTGTTGGTGTCTTCTTATTTGTTGTTTGCCCATCTTCTGATGATCATACTTTTGTTTTTACATCCTTTGATTCGTTCCATTTTTTTTAATTTGTGTACTTCCACTCAAACATTTGGTTGAATAGTTACTTCTTTCGTCATTGCTACTTTTAATTGAAACATTTCTACTGATTCTGACTCAGTTTCCACTCGTACATAATGGCTTTTTTGATTTATTTCTACACATTTTAGCTAGGTGTCCTAATTCATTACAAACTTACATTTATAAGTTTTATACTTACAATTTCTAAACGTATGATCACTTGAACCGCCTGTAAAACATTTTTCTTGACCTGATCCTTTACTGTTTTCTGAAAAGTCTGTTGGTGTCTTCTTATTTGTTGTTTGCCCATCTTCTGATGATCATACTTTTGTTTTTACATCCTTTGATTCGTTCCATTTTTTTTTAATTTGTGTACTTCCACTCAAACATTTGGTTGAATAGTTACTTCTTTCGTCACTGCTACTTTTAATTGAAACATTTCTACTGATTCTGACTCAGTTTCCACTCGTACATAATGGCTTTTTTGATTTATTTCTACACATTTTAGCTAGGTGTCCTAATTCATTACAGACTTACATTTATAAGTTTTATACTTACATTTACTAAACGTATGATTACTTAAACCGCCTGTTAAACATTTTTCTTGACCTGATCCTTTACTGTTTTCTGAAAAGTCTGTTGGTTTCTTCTTATTTGTTGTTTGCCCATCTTCTGATGATCATACTTTTGTTTTTACATCCTTTGATTCGTTCCATTTTTTTTTAATTTGTGTACTTCCACTCAAACATTTGGTTGAATAGTTACTTCTTTCGTCATTGCTACTTTTAATTGAAACATTTCTACTGATTCTGACTCAGTTTCCACTCGTACATAATGGCTTTTTTGATTTATTTCTACACATTTTAGCTAGGTGTCCTAATTCATTACAAACTTACATTTATATGTTTTATACTTACTATTACTAAACGTATGATTACTTAAACCGCCCGTAAAACATTTTTCTTGACCTGATCCTTTACTGTTTTCTGAAAAGTCTGTTGGTGTCTTCTTATTTGTTGTTTGCCCATCTTCTGATGATCATACTTTTGTTTTTACATTCTTTGATTCGTTCCATTTTTTTTAATTTGTGTACTTCCACTCAAACATTTGGTTGAATAGTTACTTCTTTCGTCATTGCTACTTTTAATTGAAACATTTCTACTGATTCTGACTCAGTTTCCACTCGTACATAATGGCTTTTTTGATTTATTTCTACACATTTTAGCTAGGTGTCCTAATTCATTACAAACTTACATTTATAAGTTTTATACTTACAATTTCTAAACGTATGATCACTTGAACCGCCTGTAAAACATTTTTCTTGACCTGATCCTTTACTGTTTTCTGAAAAGTCTGTTGGTGTCTTCTTATTTGTTGTTTGCCCATCTTCTGATGATCATACTTTTGTTTTTACATCCTTTGATTCGTTCCATTTTTTTTTAATTTGTGTACTTCCACTCAAACATTTGGTTGAATAGTTACTTCTTTCGTCATTGCTACTTTTAATTGAAACATTTCTACTGATTCTGACTCAGTTTCCACTCGTACATAATGGCTTTTTTGATTTATTTCTACACATTTTAGCTAGGTGTCCTAATTCATTACAAACTTACATTTATAAGTTTTATACTTACAATTTCTAAACGTATGATCACTTGAACCGCCTGTAAAACATTTTTCTTGACCTGATCCTTTACTGTTTTCTGAAAAGTCTGTTGGTGTCTTCTTATTTGTTGTTTGCCCATCTTCTGATGATCATACTTTTGTTTTTACATCCTTTGATTCGTTCCATTTTTTTTTAATTTGTGTACTTCCACTCAAACATTTGGTTGAATAGTTACTTCTTTCGTCATTGCTACTTTTAATTGAAATATTTCTACTGATTCTGACTCAGTTTCCACTCGTACATAATGGCTTTTTTGATTTATTTCTACACATTTTAGCTAGGTGTCCTAATTCATTACAAACTTACATTTATATGTTTTATACTTACAATTTCTAAACGTATGATCACTTAAACCGCCTGTAAAACATTTTTCTTGACCTACTCCTTTACTGTTTTCTGAAAAGTCTGTTGGTGTCTTCTTATTTGTTGTTTGCCCATCTTCTGATGATCATACTTTTGTTTTTACATTCTTTGATTCGTTCCATTTTTTTTAATTTGTGTACTTCCACTCAAACATTTGGTTGAATAGTTACTTCTTTCGTCATTGCTACTTTTAATTGAAACATTTCTACTGATTCTGACTCAGTTTCCACTCGTACATAATGGCTTTTTTGATTTATTTCTACACATTTTAGCTAGGTGTCCTAATTCATTACAAACTTACATTTATAAGTTTTATACTTACAATTTCTAAACGTATGATCACTTAAACCGCCTGTAAAAAATTTTTCTTGACCTACTCCTTTACTGTTTTCTGAAAAGTCTGTTGGTGTCTTCTTATTTGTTGTTTGCCCATCTTCTGATGATCATACTTTTGTTTTTACATCCTTTGATTCGTTCCATTTTTTTTAATTTGTGTACTTCCACTCAAACATTTGGTTGAATAGTTACTTCTTTCGTCATTGCTACTTTTAATTGAAACATTTCTACTGATTCTGACTCAGTTTCCACTCGTACATAATGGCTTTTTTGATTTATTTCTACACATTTTAGCTAGGTGTCCTAATTCATTACAAACTTACATTTATAAGTTTTATACTTACAATTTCTAAACGTATGATCACTTGAACCGCCTGTAAAACATTTTTCTTGACCTGATCCTTTACTGTTTTCTGAAAAGTCTGTTGGTGTCTTCTTATTTGTTGTTTGCCCATCTTCTGATGATCATACTTTTGTTTTTACATCCTTTGATTCGTTCCATTTTTTTTTAATTTGTGTACTTCCACTCAAACATTTGGTTGAATAGTTACTTCTTTCGTCATTGCTACTTTTAATTGAAACATTTCTACTGATTCTGACTCAGTTTCCACTCGTACATAATGGCTTTTTTGATTTATTTCTACACATTTTAGCTAGGTGTCCTAATTCATTACAAACTTACATTTATAAGTTTTATACTTACAATTTCTAAACGTATGATCACTTGAACCGCCTGTAAAACATTTTTCTTGACCTGATCCTTTACTGTTTTCTGAAAAGTCTGTTGGTGTCTTCTTATTTGTTGTTTGCCCATCTTCTGATGATCATACTTTTGTTTTTACATCCTTTGATTCGTTCCATTTTTTTTTAATTTGTGTACTTCCACTCAAACATTTGGTTGAATAGTTACTTCTTTCGTCATTGCTACTTTTAATTGAAATATTTCTACTGATTCTGACTCAGTTTCCACTCGTACATAATGGCTTTTTTGATTTATTTCTACACATTTTAGCTAGGTGTCCTAATTCATTACAAACTTACATTTATATGTTTTATACTTACAATTTCTAAACGTATGATCACTTAAACCGCCTGTAAAACATTTTTCTTGACCTACTCCTTTACTGTTTTCTGAAAAGTCTGTTGGTGTCTTCTTATTTGTTGTTTGCCCATCTTCTGATGATCATACTTTTGTTTTTACATCCTTTGATTCGTTCCATTTTTTTTTAATTTGTGTACTTCCACTCAAACATTTGGTTGAATAGTTACTTCTTTCGTCACTGCTACTTTTAATTGAAACATTTCTACTGATTCTGACTCAGTTTCCACTCGTACATAATGGCTTTTTTGATTTATTTCTACACATTTTAGCTAGGTGTCCTAATTCATTACAGACTTACATTTATAAGTTTTATACTTACATTTACTAAACGTATGATTACTTAAACCGCCTGTTAAACATTTTTCTTGACCTGATCCTTTACTGTTTTCTGAAAAGTCTGTTGGTTTCTTCTTATTTGTTGTTTGCCCATCTTCTGATGATCATACTTTTGTTTTTACATCCTTTGATTCGTTCCATTTTTTTTTAATTTGTGTACTTCCACTAAAACATTTGGTTGAATAGTTACTTCTTTCGTCATTGCTACTTTTAATTGAAACATTTCTACTGATTCTGACTCAGTTTCCACTCGTACATAATGGCTTTTTTGATTTATTTCTACACATTTTAGCTAGGTGTCCTAATTCATTACAAACTTACATTTATATGTTTTATACTTACAATTTCTAAACGTATGATCACTTAAACCGCCTGTAAAACATTTTTCTTGACCTACTCCTTTACTGTTTTCTGAAAAGTCTGTTGGTGTCTTCTTATTTGTTGTTTGCCCATCTTCTGATGATCATACTTTTGTTTTTACATTCTTTGATTCGTTCCATTTTTTTTAATTTGTGTACTTCCACTCAAACATTTGGTTGAATAGTTACTTCTTTCGTCATTGCTACTTTTAATTGAAACATTTCTACTGATTCTGACTCAGTTTCCACTCGTACATAATGGCTTTTTTGATTTATTTCTACACATTTTAGCTAGGTGTCCTAATTCATTACAAACTTACATTTATAAGTTTTATACTTACAATTTCTAAACGTATGATCACTTAAACCGCCTGTAAAAAATTTTTCTTGACCTACTCCTTTACTGTTTTCTGAAAAGTCTGTTGGTGTCTTCTTATTTGTTGTTTGCCCATCTTCTGATGATCATACTTTTGTTTTTACATCCTTTGATTCGTTCCATTTTTTTTAATTTGTGTACTTCCACTCAAACATTTGGTTGAATAGTTACTTCTTTCGTCATTGCTACTTTTAATTGAAACATTTCTACTGATTCTGACTCAGTTTCCACTCGTACATAATGGCTTTTTTGATTTATTTCTACACATTTTAGCTAGGTGTCCTAATTCATTACAAACTTACATTTATAAGTTTTATACTTACAATTTCTAAACGTATGATCACTTGAACCGCCTGTAAAACATTTTTCTTGACCTGATCCTTTACTGTTTTCTGAAAAGTCTGTTGGTGTCTTCTTATTTGTTGTTTGCCCATCTTCTGATGATCATACTTTTGTTTTTACATCCTTTGATTCGTTCCATTTTTTTTTAATTTGTGTACTTCCACTCAAACATTTGGTTGAATAGTTACTTCTTTCGTCATTGCTACTTTTAATTGAAACATTTCTACTGATTCTGACTCAGTTTCCACTCGTACATAATGGCTTTTTTGATTTATTTCTACACATTTTAGCTAGGTGTCCTAATTCATAACAGACTTACATTTATAAGTTTTATACTTACATTTACTAAACGTATGATTACTTAAACCGCCTGTTAAACATTTTTCTTGACCTGATCCTTTACTGTTTTCTGAAAAGTCTGTTGGTTTCTTCTTATTTGTTGTTTGCCCATCTTCTGATGATCATACTTTTGTTTTTACATCCTTTGATTCGTTCCATTTTTTTTTAATTTGTGTACTTCCACTCAAACATTTGGTTGAATAGTTACTTCTTTCGTCATTGCTACTTTTAATTGAAACATTTCTACTGATTCTGACTCAGTTTCCACTCGTACATAATGGCTTTTTTGATTTATTTCTACACATTTTAGCTAGGTGTCCTAATTCATTACAAACTTACATTTATATGTTTTATACTTACTATTACTAAACGTATGATTACTTAAACCGCCCGTAAAACATTTTTCTTGACCTGATCCTTTACTGTTTTCTGAAAAGTCTGTTGGTGTCTTCTTATTTGTTGTTTGCCCATCTTCTGATGATCATACTTTTGTTTTTACATTCTTTGATTCGTTCCATTTTTTTTAATTTGTGTACTTCCACTCAAACATTTGGTTGAATAGTTACTTCTTTCGTCATTGCTACTTTTAATTGAAACATTTCTACTGATTCTGACTCAGTTTCCACTCGTACATAATGGCTTTTTTGATTTATTTCTACACATTTTAGCTAGGTGTCCTAATTCATTACAAACTTACATTTATAAGTTTTATACTTACAATTTCTAAACGTATGATCACTTGAACCGCCTGTAAAACATTTTTCTTGACCTGATCCTTTACTGTTTTCTGAAAAGTCTGTTGGTGTCTTCTTATTTGTTGTTTGCCCATCTTCTGATGATCATACTTTTGTTTTTACATCCTTTGATTCGTTCCATTTTTTTTAATTTGTGTACTTCCACTCAAACATTTGGTTGAATAGTTACTTCTTTCGTCATTGCTACTTTTAATTGAAATATTTCTACTGATTCTGACTCAGTTTCCACTCGTACATAATGGCTTTTTTGATTTATTTCTACACATTTTAGCTAGGTGTCCTAATTCATTACAAACTTACATTTATATGTTTTATACTTACAATTTCTAAACGTATGATCACTTAAACCGCCTGTAAAACATTTTTCTTGACCTACTCCTTTACTGTTTTCTGAAAAGTCTGTTGGTGTCTTCTTATTTGTTGTTTGCCCATCTTCTGATGATCATACTTTTGTTTTTACATTCTTTGATTCGTTCCATTTTTTTTAATTTGTGTACTTCCACTCAAACATTTGGTTGAATAGTTACTTCTTTCGTCATTGCTACTTTTAATTGAAACATTTCTACTGATTCTGACTCAGTTTCCACTCGTACATAATGGCTTTTTTGATTTATTTCTACACATTTTAGCTAGGTGTCCTAATTCATTACAAACTTACATTTATAAGTTTTATACTTACAATTTCTAAACGTATGATCACTTAAACCGCCTGTAAAAAATTTTTCTTGACCTACTCCTTTACTGTTTTCTGAAAAGTCTGTTGGTGTCTTCTTATTTGTTGTTTGCCCATCTTCTGATGATCATACTTTTGTTTTTACATCCTTTGATTCGTTCCATTTTTTTTAATTTGTGTACTTCCACTCAAACATTTGGTTGAATAGTTACTTCTTTCGTCATTGCTACTTTTAATTGAAACATTTCTACTGATTCTGACTCAGTTTCCACTCGTACATAATGGCTTTTTTGATTTATTTCTACACATTTTAGCTAGGTGTCCTAATTCATTACAAACTTACATTTATAAGTTTTATACTTACAATTTCTAAACGTATGATCACTTGAACCGCCTGTAAAACATTTTTCTTGACCTGATCCTTTACTGTTTTCTGAAAAGTCTGTTGGTGTCTTCTTATTTGTTGTTTGCCCATCTTCTGATGATCATACTTTTGTTTTTACATCCTTTGATTCGTTCCATTTTTTTTTAATTTGTGTACTTCCACTCAAACATTTGGTTGAATAGTTACTTCTTTCGTCACTGCTACTTTTAATTGAAACATTTCTACTGATTCTGACTCAGTTTCCACTCGTACATAATGGCTTTTTTGATTTATTTCTACACATTTTAGCTAGGTGTCCTAATTCATTACAGACTTACATTTATAAGTTTTATACTTACATTTACTAAACGTATGATTACTTAAACCGCCTGTTAAACATTTTTCTTGACCTGATCCTTTACTGTTTTCTGAAAAGTCTGTTGGTTTCTTCTTATTTGTTGTTTGCCCATCTTCTGATGATCATACTTTTGTTTTTACATCCTTTGATTCGTTCCATTTTTTTTTAATTTGTGTACTTCCACTCAAACATTTGGTTGAATAGTTACTTCTTTCGTCATTGCTACTTTTAATTGAAACATTTCTACTGATTCTGACTCAGTTTCCACTCGTACATAATGGCTTTTTTGATTTATTTCTACACATTTTAGCTAGGTGTCCTAATTCATTACAAACTTACATTTATATGTTTTATACTTACTATTACTAAACGTATGATTACTTAAACCGCCCGTAAAACATTTTTCTTGACCTGATCCTTTACTGTTTTCTGAAAAGTCTGTTGGTGTCTTCTTATTTGTTGTTTGCCCATCTTCTGATGATCATACTTTTGTTTTTACATTCTTTGATTCGTTCCATTTTTTTTAATTTGTGTACTTCCACTCAAACATTTGGTTGAATAGTTACTTCTTTCGTCATTGCTACTTTTAATTGAAACATTTCTACTGATTCTGACTCAGTTTCCACTCGTACATAATGGCTTTTTTGATTTATTTCTACACATTTTAGCTAGGTGTCCTAATTCATTACAAACTTACATTTATAAGTTTTATACTTACAATTTCTAAACGTATGATCACTTGAACCGCCTGTAAAACATTTTTCTTGACCTGATCCTTTACTGTTTTCTGAAAAGTCTGTTGGTGTCTTCTTATTTGTTGTTTGCCCATCTTCTGATGATCATACTTTTGTTTTTACATCCTTTGATTCGTTCCATTTTTTTTAATTTGTGTACTTCCACTCAAACATTTGGTTGAATAGTTACTTCTTTCGTCATTGCTACTTTTAATTGAAACATTTCTACTGATTCTGACTCAGTTTCCACTCGTACATAATGGCTTTTTTGATTTATTTCTACACATTTTAGCTAGGTGTCCTAATTCATTACAAACTTACATTTATATGTTTTATACTTACAATTTCTAAACGTATGATCACTTAAACCGCCTGTAAAACATTTTTCTTGACCTACTCCTTTACTGTTTTCTGAAAAGTCTGTTGGTGTCTTCTTATTTGTTGTTTGCCCATCTTCTGATGATCATACTTTTGTTTTTACATTCTTTGATTCGTTCCATTTTTTTTAATTTGTGTACTTCCACTCAAACATTTGGTTGAATAGTTACTTCTTTCGTCATTGCTACTTTTAATTGAAACATTTCTACTGATTCTGACTCAGTTTCCACTCGTACATAATGGCTTTTTTGATTTATTTCTACACATTTTAGCTAGGTGTCCTAATTCATTACAAACTTACATTTATAAGTTTTATACTTACAATTTCTAAACGTATGATCACTTAAACCGCCTGTAAAACATTTTTCTTGACCTACTCCTTTACTGTTTTCTGAAAAGTCTGTTGGTGTCTTCTTATTTGTTGTTTGCCCATCTTCTGATGATCATACTTTTGTTTTTACATCCTTTGATTCGTTCCATTTTTTTTAATTTGTGTACTTCCACTCAAACATTTGGTTGAATAGTTACTTCTTTCGTCATTGCTACTTTTAATTGAAACATTTCTACTGATTCTGACTCAGTTTCCACTCGTACATAATGGCTTTTTTGATTTATTTCTACACATTTTAGCTAGGTGTCCTAATTCATTACAAACTTACATTTATAAGTTTTATACTTACAATTTCTAAACGTATGATCACTTGAACCGCCTGTAAAACATTTTTCTTGACCTGATCCTTTACTGTTTTCTGAAAAGTCTGTTGGTGTCTTCTTATTTGTTGTTTGCCCATCTTCTGATGATCATACTTTTGTTTTTACATCCTTTGATTCGTTCCATTTTTTTTTAATTTGTGTACTTCCACTCAAACATTTGGTTGAATAGTTACTTCTTTCGTCACTGCTACTTTTAATTGAAACATTTCTACTGATTCTGACTCAGTTTCCACTCGTACATAATGGCTTTTTTGATTTATTTCTACACATTTTAGCTAGGTGTCCTAATTCATTACAGACTTACATTTATAAGTTTTATACTTACATTTACTAAACGTATGATTACTTAAACCGCCTGTTAAACATTTTTCTTGACCTGATCCTTTACTGTTTTCTGAAAAGTCTGTTGGTTTCTTCTTATTTGTTGTTTGCCCATCTTCTGATGATCATACTTTTGTTTTTACATCCTTTGATTCGTTCCATTTTTTTTTAATTTGTGTACTTCCACTCAAACATTTGGTTGAATAGTTACTTCTTTCGTCATTGCTACTTTTAATTGAAACATTTCTACTGATTCTGACTCAGTTTCCACTCGTACATAATGGCTTTTTTGATTTATTTCTACACATTTTAGCTAGGTGTCCTAATTCATTACAAACTTACATTTATATGTTTTATACTTACTATTACTAAACGTATGATTACTTAAACCGCCCGTAAAACATTTTTCTTGACCTGATCCTTTACTGTTTTCTGAAAAGTCTGTTGGTGTCTTCTTATTTGTTGTTTGCCCATCTTCTGATGATCATACTTTTGTTTTTACATTCTTTGATTCGTTCCATTTTTTTTAATTTGTGTACTTCCACTCAAACATTTGGTTGAATAGTTACTTCTTTCGTCATTGCTACTTTTAATTGAAACATTTCTACTGATTCTGACTCAGTTTCCACTCGTACATAATGGCTTTTTTGATTTATTTCTACACATTTTAGCTAGGTGTCCTAATTCATTACAAACTTACATTTATAAGTTTTATACTTACAATTTCTAAACGTATGATCACTTGAACCGCCTGTAAAACATTTTTCTTGACCTGATCCTTTACTGTTTTCTGAAAAGTCTGTTGGTGTCTTCTTATTTGTTGTTTGCCCATCTTCTGATGATCATACTTTTGTTTTTACATCCTTTGATTCGTTCCATTTTTTTTAATTTGTGTACTTCCACTCAAACATTTGGTTGAATAGTTACTTCTTTCGTCATTGCTACTTTTAATTGAAACATTTCTACTGATTCTGACTCAGTTTCCACTCGTACATAATGGCTTTTTTGATTTATTTCTACACATTTTAGCTAGGTGTCCTAATTCATTACAAACTTACATTTATATGTTTTATACTTACAATTTCTAAACGTATGATCACTTAAACCGCCTGTAAAACATTTTTCTTGACCTACTCCTTTACTGTTTTCTGAAAAGTCTGTTGGTGTCTTCTTATTTGTTGTTTGCCCATCTTCTGATGATCATACTTTTGTTTTTACATTCTTTGATTCGTTCCATTTTTTTTAATTTGTGTACTTCCACTCAAACATTTGGTTGAATAGTTACTTCTTTCGTCATTGCTACTTTTAATTGAAACATTTCTACTGATTCTGACTCAGTTTCCACTCGTACATAATGGCTTTTTTGATTTATTTCTACACATTTTAGCTAGGTGTCCTAATTCATTACAAACTTACATTTATAAGTTTTATACTTACAATTTCTAAACGTATGATCACTTAAACCGCCTGTAAAAAATTTTTCTTGACCTACTCCTTTACTGTTTTCTGAAAAGTCTGTTGGTGTCTTCTTATTTGTTGTTTGCACATCTTCTGATGATCATACTTTTGTTTTTACATCCTTTGATTCGTTCCATTTTTTTTAATTTGTGTACTTCCACTCAAACATTTGGTTGAATAGTTACTTCTTTCGTCATTGCTACTTTTAATTGAAACATTTCTACTGATTCTGACTCAGTTTCCACTCGTACATAATGGCTTTTTTGATTTATTTCTACACATTTTAGCTAGGTGTCCTAATTCATTACAAACTTACATTTATAAGTTTTATACTTACAATTTCTAAACGTATGATCACTTGAACCGCCTGTAAAACATTTTTCTTGACCTGATCCTTTACTGTTTTCTGAAAAGTCTGTTGGTGTCTTCTTATTTGTTGTTTGCCCATCTTCTGATGATCATACTTTTGTTTTTACATCCTTTGATTCGTTCCATTTTTTTTTAATTTGTGTACTTCCACTCAAACATTTGGTTGAATAGTTACTTCTTTCGTCACTGCTACTTTTAATTGAAACATTTCTACTGATTCTGACTCAGTTTCCACTCGTACATAATGGCTTTTTTGATTTATTTCTACACATTTTAGCTAGGTGTCCTAATTCATTACAAACTTACATTTATATGTTTTATACTTACAATTTCTAAACGTATGATCACTTGAACCGCCTGTAAAACATTTTTCTTGACCTGATCCTTTACTGTTTTCTGAAAAGTCTGTTGGTGTCTTCTTATTTGTTGTTTGCCCATCTTCTGATGATCATACTTTTGTTTTTACATCCTTTGATTCGTTCCATTTTTTTTTAATTTGTGTACTTCCACTCAAACATTTGGTTGAATAGTTACTTCTTTCGTCATTGCTACTTTTAATTGAAACATTTCTACTGATTCTGACTCAGTTTCCACTCGTACATAATGGCTTTTTTGATTTATTTCTACACATTTTAGCTAGGTGTCCTAATTCATTACAAACTTACATTTATATGTTTTATACTTACAATTTCTAATCGTATGATCACTTAAACCGCCTGTAAAACATTTTTGTTGACCTACTCCTTTACTGTTTTCTGAAAAGTCTGTTGGTGTCTTCTTATTTGTTGTTTGCCCATCTTCTGATGATCATACTTTTGTTTTTACATTCTTTGATTCGTTCCATTTTTTTTAATTTGTGTACTTCCACTCAAACATTTGGTTGAATAGTTACTTCTTTCGTCATTGCTACTTTTAATTGAAACATTTCTACTGATTCTGACTCAGTTTCCACTCGTACATAATGGCTTTTTTGATTTATTTCTACACATTTTAGCTAGGTGTCCTAATTCATTACAAACTTACATTTATAAGTTTTATACTTACAATTTCTAAACGTATGATCACTTGAACCGCCTGTAAAACATTTTTCTTGACCTGATCCTTTACTGTTTTCTGAAAAGTCTGTTGGTGTCTTCTTATTTGTTGTTTGCCCATCTTCTGATGATCATACTTTTGTTTTTACATCCTTTGATTCGTTCCATTTTTTTTTAATTTGTGTACTTCCACTCAAACATTTGGTTGAATAGTTACTTCTTTCGTCACTGCTACTTTTAATTGAAACATTTCTACTGATTCTGACTCAGTTTCCACTCGTACATAATGGCTTTTTTGATTTATTTCTACACATTTTAGCTAGGTGTCCTAATTCATTACAAACTTACATTTATATGTTTTATACTTACAATTTCTAAACGTATGATCACTTAAACCGCCTGTAAAACATTTTTCTTGACCTACTCCTTTACTGTTTTCTGAAAAGTCTGTTGGTGTCTTCTTATTTGTTGTTTGCCCATCTTCTGATGATCATACTTTTGTTTTTACATTCTTTGATTCGTTCCATTTTTTTTAATTTGTGTACTTCCACTCAAACATTTGGTTGAATAGTTACTTCTTTCGTCATTGCTACTTTTAATTGAAACATTTCTACTGATTCTGACTCAGTTTCCACTCGTACATAATGGCTTTTTTGATTTATTTCTACACATTTTAGCTAGGTGTCCTAATTCATTACAAACTTACATTTATAAGTTTTATACTTACATTTACTAAACGTATGATTACTTAAACCGCCTGTTAAACATTTTTCTTGACCTGATCCTTTACTGTTTTCTGAAAAGTCTGTTGGTTTCTTCTTATTTGTTGTTTGCCCATCTTCTGATGATCATACTTTTGTTTTTACATCCTTTGATTCGTTCCATTTTTTTTTAATTTGTGTACTTCCACTCAAACATTTGGTTGAATAGTTACTTCTTTCGTCATTGCTACTTTTAATTGAAACATTTCTACTGATTCTGACTCAGTTTCCACTCGTACATAATGGCTTTTTTGATTTATTTCTACACATTTTAGCTAGGTGTCCTAATTCATTACAAACTTACATTTATATGTTTTATACTTACTATTACTAAACGTATGATTACTTAAACCGCCCGTAAAACATTTTTCTTGACCTGATCCTTTACTGTTTTCTGAAAAGTCTGTTGGTGTCTTCTTATTTGTTGTTTGCCCATCTTCTGATGATCATACTTTTGTTTTTACATTCTTTGATTCGTTCCATTTTTTTTAATTTGTGTACTTCCACTCAAACATTTGGTTGAATAGTTACTTCTTTCGTCATTGCTACTTTTAATTGAAACATTTCTACTGATTCTGACTCAGTTTCCACTCGTACATAATGGCTTTTTTGATTTATTTCTACACATTTTAGCTAGGTGTCCTAATTCATTACAAACTTACATTTATAAGTTTTATACTTACAATTTCTAAACGTATGATCACTTGAACCGCCTGTAAAACATTTTTCTTGACCTGATCCTTTACTGTTTTCTGAAAAGTCTGTTGGTGTCTTCTTATTTGTTGTTTGCCCATCTTCTGATGATCATACTTTTGTTTTTACATCCTTTGATTCGTTCCATTTTTTTTAATTTGTGTACTTCCACTCAAACATTTGGTTGAATAGTTACTTCTTTCGTCATTGCTACTTTTAATTGAAACATTTCTACTGATTCTGACTCAGTTTCCACTCGTACATAATGGCTTTTTTGATTTATTTCTACACATTTTAGCTAGGTGTCCTAATTCATTACAAACTTACATTTATATGTTTTATACTTACAATTTCTAAACGTATGATCACTTAAACCGCCTGTAAAACATTTTTCTTGACCTACTCCTTTACTGTTTTCTGAAAAGTCTGTTGGTGTCTTCTTATTTGTTGTTTGCCCATCTTCTGATGATCATACTTTTGTTTTTACATCCTTTGATTCGTTCCATTTTTTTTAATTTGTGTACTTCCACTCAAACATTTGGTTGAATAGTTACTTCTTTCGTCATTGCTACTTTTAATTGAAACATTTCTACTGATTCTGACTCAGTTTCCACTCGTACATAATGGCTTTTTTGATTTATTTCTACACATTTTAGCTAGGTGTCCTAATTCATTACAAACTTACATTTATAAGTTTTATACTTACAATTTCTAAACGTATGATCACTTAAACCGCCTGTAAATCATTTTTCTTGACCTGATCCTTTACTGTTTTCTGAAAAGTCTGTTGGTGTCTTCTTATTTGTTGTTTGCCCATCTTCTGATGATCATACTTTTGTTTTTACATCCTTTGATTCGTTCCATTTTTTTTTAATTTGTGTACTTCCACTCAATCATTTGGTTGAATAGTTACTTCTTTCGTCATTGCTACTTTTAATTGAAACATTTCTACTGATTCTGACTCAGTTTCCACTCGTACATAATGGCTTTTTTGATTTATTTCTACACATTTTAGCTAGGTGTCCTAATTCATTACAAACTTACATTTATAAGTTTTATACTTACAATTTCTAAACGTATGATCACTTGAACCGCCTGTAAAACATTTTTCTTGACCTGATCCTTTACTGTTTTCTGAAAAGTCTGTTGGTGTCTTCTTATTTGTTGTTTGCCCATCTTCTGATGATCATACTTTTGTTTTTACATCCTTTGATTCGTTCCATTTTTTTTAATTTGTGTACTTCCACTCAAACATTTGGTTGAATAGTTACTTCTTTCGTCATTGCTACTTTCAATTGAAACATTTCTACTGATTCTGACTCAGTTTCCACTCGTACATAATGGCTTTTTTGATTTATTTCTACACATTTTAGCTAGGTGTCCTAATTCATTACAAACTTACATTTATAAGTTTTATACTTACAATTTCTAAACGTATGATCACTTGAACCGCCTGTAAAACATTTTTCTTGACCTGATCCTTTACTGTTTTCTGAAAAGTCTGTTGGTGTCTTCTTATTTGTTGTTTGCCCATCTTCTGATGATCATACTTTTGTTTTTACATTCTTTGATTCGTTCCATTTTTTTTAATTTGTGTACTTCCACTCAAACATTTGGTTGAATAGTTACTTCTTTCGTCATTGCTACTTTTAATTGAAACATTTCTACTGATTCTGACTCAGTTTCCACTCGTACATAATGGCTTTTTTGATTTATTTCTACACATTTTAGCTAGGTGTCCTAATTCATTACAAACTTACATTTATAAGTTTTATACTTACAATTTCTAAACGTATGATCACTTGAACCGCCTGTAAAACATTTTTCTTGACCTGATCCTTTACTGTTTTCTGAAAAGTCTGTTGGTGTCTTCTTATTTGTTGTTATCCCATCTTCTGATGATCATACTTTTGTTTTTACATCCTTTGATTCGTTCCATTTTTTTTTAATTTGTGTACTTCCACTCAAACATTTGGTTGAATAGTTACTTCTTTCGTCATTGCTACTTTTAATTGAAACATTTCTACTGATTCTGACTCAGTTTCCACTCCTACATAATGGCTTTTTTGATTTATTTCTACACATTTTAGCTAGGTGTCCTAATTCATTACAAACTTACATTTATAAGTTTTATACTTACAATTTCTAAACGTATGATCACTTGAACCGCCTGTAAAACATTTTTCTTGACCTGATCCTTTACTGTTTTCTGAAAAGTCTGTTGGTGTCTTCTTATTTGTTGTTTGCCCATCTTCTGATGATCATACTTTTGTTTTTACATTCTTTGATTCGTTCCATTTTTTTTAATTTGTGTACTTCCACTCAAACATTTGGTTGAATAGTTACTTCTTTCGTCATTGCTACTTTTAATTGAAACATTTCTACTGATTCTGACTCAGTTTCCACTCGTACATAATGGCTTTTTTGATTTATTTCTACACATTTTAGCTAGGTGTCCTAATTCATTACAAACTTACATTTATAAGTTTTATACTTACAATTTCTAAACGTATGATCACTTGAACCGCCTGTAAAACATTTTTCTTGACCTGATCCTTTACTGTTTTCTGAAAAGTCTGTTGGTGTCTTCTTATTTGTTGTTTTCCCATCTTCTGATGATCATACTTTTGTTTTTACATCCTTTGATTCGTTCCATTTTTTTTTAATTTGTGTACTTCCACTCAAACATTTGGTTGAATAGTTACTTCTTTCGTCATTGCTACTTTTAATTGAAACATTTCTACTGATTCTGACTCAGTTTCCACTCCTACATAATGGCTTTTTTGATTTATTTCTACACATTTTAGCTAGGTGTCCTAATTCATTACAAACTTACATTTATATGTTTTATACTTACTATTACTAAACGTATGATTACTTAAACCGCCCGTAAAACATTTTTCTTGACCTGATCCTTTACTGTTTTCTGAAAAGTCTGTTGGTGTCTTCTTATTTGTTGTTTGCCCATCTTCTGATGATCATACTTTTGTTTTTACATTCTTTGATTCGTTCCATTTTTTTTAATTTGTGTACTTCCACTCAAACATTTGGTTGAATAGTTACTTCTTTCGTCATTGCTACTTTTAATTGAAACATTTCTACTGATTCTGACTCAGTTTCCACTCGTACATAATGGCTTTTTTGATTTATATCTACACATTTTAGCTAGGTGTCCTAATTCATTACAAACTTACATTTATATGTTTTATACTTACTATTACTAAACGTATGATTACTTAAACCGCCCGTAAAACATTTTTCTTGACCTGATCCTTTACTGTTTTCTGAAAAGTCTGTTGGTGTCTTCTTATTTGTTGTTTGCCCATCTTCTGATGATCATACTTTTGTTTTTACATTCTTTGATTCGTTCCATTTTTTTTAATTTGTGTACTTCCACTCAAACATTTGGTTGAATAGTTACTTCTTTCGTCATTGCTACTTTTAATTGATACATTTCTACTGATTCTGACTCAGTTTCCACTCGTACATAATGGCTTTTTTGATTTATTTCTACACATTTTAGCTAGGTGTCCTAATTCATTACAAACTTACATTTATAAGTTTTATACTTACAATTTCTAAACGTATGATCACTTGAACCGCCTGTAAAACATTTTTCTTGACCTGATCCTTTACTGTTTTCTGAAAAGTCTGTTGGTGTCTTCTTTTTTGTTGTTTGCCCATCTTCTGATGATCATACTTTTGTTTTTACATCCTTTGATTCGTTCCATTTTTTTTTAATTTGTGTACTTCCACTCAAACATTTGGTTGAATAGTTACTTCTTTCGTCACTGCTACTTTTAATTGAAACATTTCTACTGATTCTGACTCAGTTTCCACTCGTACATAATGGCTTTTTTGATTTATTTCTACACATTTTAGCTAGGTGTCCTAATTCATTACAAACTTACATTTATAAGTTTTATACTTACAATTTCTAAACGTATGATCACTTGAACCGCCTGTAAAACATTTTTCTTGACCTGATCCTTTACTGTTTTCTGAAAAGTCTGTTGGTGTCTTCTTTTTTGTTGTTTGCCCATCTTCTGATGATCATACTTTTGTTTTTACATCCTTTGATTCGTTCCATTTTTTTTTAATTTGTGTACTTCCACTCAAACATTTGGTTGAATAGTTACTTCTTTCGTCACTGCTACTTTTAATTGAAACATTTCTACTGATTCTGACTCAGTTTCCACTCGTACATAATGGCTTTTTTGATTTATTTCTACACATTTTAGCTAGGTGTCCTAATTCATTACAAACTTACATTTATAAGTTTTATACTTACAATTTCTAAACGTATGATCACTTAAACCGCCTGTAAAACATTTTTCTTGACCTACTCCTTTACTGTTTTCTGAAAAGTCTGTTGGTGTCTTCTTATTTATTGTTTGCCCATCTTCTGATGATCATACTTTTGTTTTTACATCCTTTGATTCGTTCCATTTTTTTTAATTTGTGTACTTCCACTCAAACATTTGGTTGAATAGTTACTTCTTTCGTCATTGCTACTTTTAATTGAAACATTTCTACTGATTCTGACTCAGTTTCCACTCGTACATAATGGCTTTTTTGATTTATTTCTACACATTTTAGCTAGGTGTCCTAATTCATTACAAACTTACATTTATAAGTTTTATACTTACAATTTCTAAACGTATGATCACTTAAACCGCCTGTAAAAAATTTTTCTTGACCTACTCCTTTACTGTTTTCTGAAAAGTCTGTTGGTGTCTTCTTATTTGTTGTTTGCCCATCTTCTGATGATCATACTTTTGTTTTTACATCCTTTGATTCGTTCCATTTTTTTTTAATTTGTGTACTTCCACTCAAACATTTGGTTGAATAGTTACTTTTTTCGTCACTGCTACTTTTAATTGAAACATTTCTACTGATTCTGACTCAGTTTCCACTCGTACATAATGGCTTTTTTGATTTATTTCTACACATTTTAGCTAGGTGTCCTAATTCATTACAAACTTACATTTATATGTTTTATACTTACTATTACTAAACGTATGATTACTTAAACCGCCCGTAAAACATTTTTCTTGACCTGATCCTTTACTGTTTTCTGAAAAGTCTGTTGGTGTCTTCTTATTTGTTGTTTGCCCATCTTCTGATGATCATACTTTTGTTTTTACATTCTTTGATTCGTTCCATTTTTTTTAATTTGTGTACTTCCACTCAAACATTTGGTTGAATAGTTACTTCTTTCGTCATTGCTACTTTTAATTGAAACATTTCTACTGATTCTGACTCAGTTTCCACTCGTACATAATGGCTTTTTTGATTTATTTCTACACATTTTAGCTAGGTGTCCTAATTCATTACAAACTTACATTTATATGTTTTATACTTACTATTACTAAACGTATGATTACTTAAACCGCCCGTAAAACATTTTTCTTGACCTGATCCTTTACTGTTTTCTGAAAAGTCTGTTGGTGTCTTCTTATTTGTTGTTTGCCCATCTTCTGATGATCATACTTTTGTTTTTACATTCTTTGATTCGTTCCATTTTTTTTAATTTGTGTACTTCCACTCAAACATTTGGTTGAATAGTTACTTCTTTCGTCATTGCTACTTTTAATTGAAACATTTCTACTGATTCTGACTCAGTTTCCACTCGTACATAATGGCTTTTTTGATTTATTTCTACACATTTTAGCTAGGTGTCCTAATTCATTACAAACTTACATTTATAAGTTTTATACTTACAATTTCTAAACGTATGATCACTTGAACCGCCTGTAAAACATTTTTCTTGACCTGATCCTTTACTGTTTTCTGAAAAGTCTGTTGGTGTCTTCTTTTTTGTTGTTTGCCCATCTTCTGATGATCATACTTTTGTTTTTACATCCTTTGATTCGTTCCATTTTTTTTTAATTTGTGTACTTCCACTCAAACATTTGGTTGAATAGTTACTTCTTTCGTCACTGCTACTTTTAATTGAAACATTTCTACTGATTCTGACTCAGTTTCCACTCGTACATAATGGCTTTTTTGATTTATTTCTACACATTTTAGCTAGGTGTCCTAATTCATTACAAACTTACATTTATAAGTTTTATACTTACAATTTCTAAACGTATGATCACTTGAACCGCCTGTAAAACATTTTTCTTGACCTGATCCTTTACTGTTTTCTGAAAAGTCTGTTGGTGTCTTCTTTTTTGTTGTTTGCCCATCTTCTGATGATCATACTTTTGTTTTTACATCCTTTGATTCGTTCCATTTTTTTTTAATTTGTGTACTTCCACTCAAACATTTGGTTGAATAGTTACTTCTTTCGTCACTGCTACTTTTAATTGAAACATTTCTACTGATTCTGACTCAGTTTCCACTCGTACATAATGGCTTTTTTGATTTATTTCTACACATTTTAGCTAGGTGTCCTAATTCATTACAAACTTACATTTATAAGTTTTATACTTACAATTTCTAAACGTATGATCACTTAAACCGCCTGTAAAACATTTTTCTTGACCTACTCCTTTACTGTTTTCTGAAAAGTCTGTTGGTGTCTTCTTATTTATTGTTTGCCCATCTTCTGATGATCATACTTTTGTTTTTACATCCTTTGATTCGTTCCATTTTTTTTAATTTGTGTACTTCCACTCAAACATTTGGTTGAATAGTTACTTCTTTCGTCATTGCTACTTTTAATTGAAACATTTCTACTGATTCTGACTCAGTTTCCACTCGTACATAATGGCTTTTTTGATTTATTTCTACACATTTTAGCTAGGTGTCCTAATTCATTACAAACTTACATTTATAAGTTTTATACTTACAATTTCTAAACGTATGATCACTTAAACCGCCTGTAAAAAATTTTTCTTGACCTACTCCTTTACTGTTTTCTGAAAAGTCTGTTGGTGTCTTCTTATTTGTTGTTTGCCCATCTTCTGATGATCATACTTTTGTTTTTACATCCTTTGATTCGTTCCATTTTTTTTTAATTTGTGTACTTCCACTCAAACATTTGGTTGAATAGTTACTTTTTTCGTCACTGCTACTTTTAATTGAAACATTTCTACTGATTCTGACTCAGTTTCCACTCGTACATAATGGCTTTTTTGATTTATTTCTACACATTTTAGCTAGGTGTCCTAATTCATTACAAACTTACATTTATATGTTTTATACTTACTATTACTAAACGTATGATTACTTAAACCGCCCGTAAAACATTTTTCTTGACCTGATCCTTTACTGTTTTCTGAAAAGTCTGTTGGTGTCTTCTTATTTGTTGTTTGCCCATCTTCTGATGATCATACTTTTGTTTTTACATTCTTTGATTCGTTCCATTTTTTTTAATTTGTGTACTTCCACTCAAACATTTGGTTGAATAGTTACTTCTTTCGTCATTGCTACTTTTAATTGAAACATTTCTACTGATTCTGACTCAGTTTCCACTCGTACATAATGGCTTTTTTGATTTATTTCTACACATTTTAGCTAGGTGTCCTAATTCATTACAAACTTACATTTATAAGTTTTATACTTACAATTTCTAAACGTATGATCACTTGAACCGCCTGTAAAACATTTTTCTTGACCTGATCCTTTACTGTTTTCTGAAAAGTCTGTTGGTGTCTTCTTTTTTGTTGTTTGCCCATCTTCTGATGATCATACTTTTGTTTTTACATCCTTTGATACGTTCCATTTTTTTTTAATTTGTGTACTTCCACTCAAACATTTGGTTGAATAGTTACTTCTTTCGTCACTGCTACTTTTAATTGAAACATTTCTACTGATTCTGACTCAGTTTCCACTCGTACATAATGGCTTTTTTGATTTATTTCTACACATTTTAGCTAGGTGTCCTAATTCATTACAAACTTACATTTATAAGTTTTATACTTACAATTTCTAAACGTATGATCACTTAACCCGCCTGTAAAACATTTTTCTTGACCTACTCCTTTACTGTTTTCTGAAAAGTCTGTTGGTGTCTTCTTATTTATTGTTTGCCCATCTTCTGATGATCATACTTTTGTTTTTACATCCTTTGATTCGTTCCATTTTTTTTAATTTGTGTACTTCCACTCAAACATTTGGTTGAATAGTTACTTCTTTCGTCATTGCTACTTTTAATTGAAACATTTCTACTGATTCTGACTCAGTTTCCACTCGTACATAATGGCTTTTTTGATTTATTTCTACACATTTTAGCTAGGTGTCCTAATTCATTACAAACTTACATTTATAAGTTTTATACTTACAATTTCTAAACGTATGATCACTTAAACCGCCTGTAAAAAATTTTTCTTGACCTACTCCTTTACTGTTTTCTGAAAAGTCTGTTGGTGTCTTCTTATTTGTTGTTTGCCCATCTTCTGATGATCATACTTTTGTTTTTACATTCTTTGATTCGTTCCATTTTTTTTAATTTGTGTACTTCCACTCAAACATTTGGTTGAATAGTTACTTCTTTCGTCATTGCTACTTTTAATTGAAACATTTCTACTGATTCTGACTCAGTTTCCACTCGTACATAATGGCTTTCTTGATTTATTTCTACACATTTTAGCTAGGTGTCCTAATTCATTACAAACTTACATTTATATGTTTTATACTTACAATTTCTAAACGTATGATCACTTGAACCGCCTGTAAAACATTTTTCTTGACCTGATCCTTTACTGTTTTCTGAAAAGTCTGTTGGTGTCTTCTTATTTGTTGTTTGCCCATCTTCTGATGATCATACTTTTGTTTTTACATCCTTTGATTCGTTCCATTTTTTTTTAATTTGTGTACTACCACTCAAACATTTGGTTGAATAGTTACTTCTTTCGTCATTGCTACTTTTAATTGAAACATTTCTACTGATTCTGACTTAGTTTCCACTCGTACATAATGGCTTTTTTGATTTATTTCTACACATTTTAGCTAGGCGTCCTAATTCATTACAAATTTACATTTATATGTTTTATACTTACAATTTCTAAACGTATGATCACTTGAACCGCCTGTAAAACATTTTTCTTGACCTGATCCTTTACTGTTTTCTGAAAAGTCTGTTGGTGTCTTCTTATTTGTTGTTTGCCCATCTTCTGATAATCATACTTTTGTTTTTACATTCTTTGATTCGTTCCATTTTTTTTAATTTGTGTACTTCCACTCAAACATTTGGTTGAATAGTTACTTCTTTCGTCATTGCTACTTTTAATTGAAACATTTCTACTGATTCTGACTCAGTTTCCACTCGTACATAATGGCTTTCTTGATTTATTTCTACACATTTTAGCTAGGTGTCCTAATTCATTACAAACTTACATTTATAAGTTTTATACTTACAATTTCTAAACGTATGATCACTTGAACCGCCTGTAAAACATTTTTCTTGACCTGATCCTTTACTGTTTTCTGAAAAGTCTGTTGGTGTCTTCTTATTTGTTGTTTGCCCATCTTCTGATGATCATACTTTTGTTTTTACATCCTTTGATTCGTTCCCTTTTTTTTTAATTTGTGTACTTCCACTCAAACATTTGGTTGAATAGTTACTTCTTTCGTCACTGCTACTTTTAATTGAAACATTTCTACTGATTCTGACTCAGTTTCCACTCGTACATAATGGCTTTTTTGATTTATTTCTACACATTTTAGCTAGGTGTCCTAATTCATTACAAACTTACATTTATATGTTTTATACTTACAATTTCTAAACGTATGATCACTTGAACCGCCTGTAAAACTTTTTTCTTGACCTGATCCTTTACTGTTTTCTGAAAAGTCTGTTGGTGTCTTCTTATTTGTTGTTTGCCCATCTTCTGATGATCATACTTTTGTTTTTACATCCTTTGATTCGTTCCATTTTTTTTTTAATTTGTGTACTTCCACTCAAACATTTGGTTGAATAGTTACTTCTTTCGTCATTGCTACTTTTAATTGAAACATTTCTACTGATTCTGACTCAGTTTCCACTCGTACATAATGGCTTTTTTGATTTATTTCTACACATTTTAGCTAGGTGTCCTAATTCATTACAAACTTACATTTATATGTTTTATACTTACAATTTCTAAACGTATGATCACTTAAACCGCCTGTAAAACATTTTTCTTGACCTACTCCTTTACTGTTTTCTGAAAAGTCTGTTGGTGTCTTCTTATTTGTTGTTTGCCCATCTTCTGATGATCATACTTTTGTTTTTACATTCTTTGATTCGTTCCATTTTTTTTAATTTGTGTACTTCCACTCAAACATTTGGTTGAATAGTTACTTCTTTCGTCATTGCTACTTTTAATTGAAACATTTCTACTGATTCTGACTCAGTTTCCACTCGTACATAATGGCTTTTTTGATTTATTTCTACACATTTTAGCTAGGTGTCCTAATTCATTACAAACTTACATTTATATGTTTTATACTTACAATTACTAAACGTATGATTACTTAAACCACCTGTAAAACATTTTTCTTGACCTAATCCTTTACTGTTTTCTGAAAAGTCTGTTGGTGTCTTCTTATTTGTTGTTTGCCCATCTTCTGATGATCATACTTTTGTTTTTACATTCTTTGATTCGTTCCATTTTTTTTAATTTGTGTACTTCCACTCAAACATTTGGTTGAATAGTTACTTCTTTCGTCATTGCTACTTTTAATTGAAACATTTCTACTGATTCTGACTCAGTTTCCACTCGTACATAATGGCTTTTTTGATTTATTTCTACACATTTTAGCTAGGTGTCCTAATTCATTACAAACTTACATTTATAAGTTTTATACTTACAATTTCTAAACGTATGATCACTTGAACCGCCTGTAAAACATTTTTCTTGACCTGATCCTTTACTGTTTTCTGAAAAGTCTGTTGGTGTCTTCTTATTTGTTGTTTTCCCATCTTCTGATGATCATACTTTTGTTTTTACATCCTTTGATTCGTTCCATTTTTTTTTTAATTTGTGTACTTCCACTCAAACATTTGGTTGAATAGTTACTTCTTTCGTCATTGCTACTTTTAATTGAAACATTTCTACTGATTCTGACTCAGTTTCCACTCCTACATAATGGCTTTTTTGATTTATTTCTACACATTTTAGCTAGGTGTCCTAATTCATTACAAACTTACATTTATAAGTTTTATACTTACAATTTCTAAACGTATGATCACTTGAACCGCCTGTAAAACATTTTTCTTGACCTGATCCTTTACTGTTTTCTGAAAAGTCTGTTGGTGTCTTCTTATTTGTTGTTTGCCCATCTTCTGATGATCATACTTTTGTTTTTACATTCTTTGATTCGTTCCATTTTTTTTAATTTGTGTACTTCCACTCAAACATTTGGTTGAATAGTTACTTCTTTCGTCATTGCTACTTTTAATTGAAACATTTCTACTGATTCTGACTCAGTTTCCACTCGTACATAATGGCTTTTTTGATTTATTTCTACACATTTTAGCTAGGTGTCCTAATTCATTACAAACTTACATTTATAAGTTTTATACTTACAATTTCTAAACGTATGATCACTTGAACCGCCTGTAAAACATTTTTCTTGACCTGATCCTTTACTGTTTTCTGAAAAGTCTGTTGGTGTCTTCTTATTTGTTGTTTTCCCATCTTCTGATGATCATACTTTTGTTTTTACATCCTTTGATTCGTTCCATTTTTTTTTAATTTGTGTACTTCCACTCAAACATTTGGTTGAATAGTTACTTCTTTCGTCATTGCTACTTTTAATTGAAACATTTCTACTGATTCTGACTCAGTTTCCACTCCTACATAATGGCTTTTTTGATTTATTTCTACACATTTTAGCTAGGTGTCCTAATTCATTACAAACTTACATTTATATGTTTTATACTTACTATTACTAAACGTATGATTACTTAAACCGCCCGTAAAACATTTTTCTTGACCTGATCCTTTACTGTTTTCTGAAAAGTCTGTTGGTGTCTTCTTATTTGTTGTTTGCCCATCTTCTGATGATCATACTTTTGTTTTTACATTCTTTGATTCGTTCCATTTTTTTTAATTTGTGTACTTCCACTCAAACATTTGGTTGAATAGTTACTTCTTTCGTCATTGCTACTTTTAATTGAAACATTTCTACTGATTCTGACTCAGTTTCCACTCGTACATAATGGCTTTTTTGATTTATTTCTACACATTTTAGCTAGGTGTCCTAATTCATTACAAACTTACATTTATATGTTTTATACTTACTATTACTAAACGTATGATTACTTAAACCGCCCGTAAAACATTTTTCTTGACCTGATCCTTTACTGTTTTCTGAAAAGTCTGTTGGTGTCTTCTTATTTGTTGTTTGCCCATCTTCTGATGATCATACTTTTGTTTTTACATTCTTTGATTCGTTCCATTTTTTTTAATTTGTGTACTTCCACTCAAACATTTGGTTGAATAGTTACTTCTTTCGTCATTGCTACTTTTAATTGAAACATTTCTACTGATTCTGACTCAGTTTCCACTCGTACATAATGGCTTTTTTGATTTATTTCTACACATTTTAGCTAGGTGTCCTAATTCATTACAAACTTACATTTATAAGTTTTATACTTACAATTTCTAAACGTATGATCACTTGAACCGCCTGTAAAACATTTTTCTTGACCTGATCCTTTACTGTTTTCTGAAAAGTCTGTTGGTGTCTTCTTTTTTGTTGTTTGCCCATCTTCTGATGATCATACTTTTGTTTTTACATCCTTTGATTCGTTCCATTTTTTTTTAATTTGTGTACTTCCACTCAAACATTTGGTTGAATAGTTACTTCTTTCGTCACTGCTACTTTTAATTGAAACATTTCTACTGATTCTGACTCAGTTTCCACTCGTACATAATGGCTTTTTTGATTTATTTCTACACATTTTAGCTAGGTGTCCTAATTCATTACAAACTTACATTTATAAGTTTTATACTTACAATTTCTAAACGTATGATCACTTAAACCGCCTGTAAAAAATTTTTCTTGACCTACTCCTTTACTGTTTTCTGAAAAGTCTGTTGGTGTCTTCTTATTTGTTGTTTGCCCATCTTCTGATGATCATACTTTTGTTTTTACATTCTTTGATTCGTTCCATTTTTTTTAATTTGTGTACTTCCACTCAAACATTTGGTTGAATAGTTACTTCTTTCGTCATTGCTACTTTTAATTGAAACATTTCTACTGATTCTGACTCAGTTTCCACTCGTACATAATGGCTTTCTTGATTTATTTCTACACATTTTAGCTAGGTGTCCTAATTCATTACAAACTTACATTTATAAGTTTTATACTTACAATTTCTAAACGTATGATCACTTGAACCGCCTGTAAAACATTTTTCTTGACCTGATCCTTTACTGTTTTCTGAAAAGTCTGTTGGTGTCTTCTTATTTGTTGTTTGCCCATCTTCTGATGATCATACTTTTGTTTTTACATCCTTTGATTCGTTCCCTTTTTTTTTAATTTGTGTACTTCCACTCAAACATTTGGTTGAATAGTTACTTCTTTCGTCACTGCTACTTTTAATTGAAACATTTCTACTGATTCTGACTCAGTTTCCACTCGTACATAATGGCTTTTTTGATTTATTTCTACACATTTTAGCTAGGTGTCCTAATTCATTACAAACTTACATTTATATGTTTTATACTTACAATTTCTAAACGTATGATCACTTGAACCGCCTGTAAAACTTTTTTCTTGACCTGATCCTTTACTGTTTTCTGAAAAGTCTGTTGGTGTCTTCTTATTTGTTGTTTGCCCATCTTCTGATGATCATACTTTTGTTTTTACATCCTTTGATTCGTTCCATTTTTTTTTTAATTTGTGTACTTCCACTCAAACATTTGGTTGAATAGTTACTTCTTTCGTCATTGCTACTTTTAATTGAAACATTTCTACTGATTCTGACTCAGTTTCCACTCGTACATAATGGCTTTTTTGATTTATTTCTACACATTTTAGCTAGGTGTCCTAATTCATTACAAACTTACATTTATATGTTTTATACTTACAATTTCTAAACGTATGATCACTTAAACCACCTGTAAAACATTTTTCTTGACCTACTCCTTTACTGTTTTCTGAAAAGTCTGTTGGTGTCTTCTTATTTGTTGTTTGCCCATCTTCTGATGATCATACTTTTGTTTTTACATTCTTTGATTCGTTCCATTTTTTTTTAATTTGTGTACTTCCACTCAAACATTTGGTTGAATAGTTACTTCTTTCGTCATTGCTACTTTTAATTGAAACATTTCTACTGATTCTGACTCAGTTTCCACTCGTACATAATGGCTTTTTTGATTTATTTCTACACATTTTAGCTAGGTGTCCTAATTCATTACAAACTTACATTTATATGTTTTATACTTACAATTACTAAACGTATGATTACTTAAACCACCTGTAAAACATTTTTCTTGACCTGATCCTTTACTGTTTTCTGAAAAGTCTGTTGGTGTCTTCTTATTTATTGTTTGCCCATCTTCTGATGATCATACTTTTGTTTTTACATTCTTTGATTCGTTCCATTTTTTTTAATTTGTGTACTTCCACTCAAACATTTGGTTGAATAGTTACTTCTTTCGTCATTGCTACTTTTAATTGAAACATTTCTACTGATTCTGACTCAGTTTCCACTCGTACATAATGGCTTTTTTGATTTATTTCTACACATTTTAGCTAGGTGTCCTAATTCATTACAAACTTACATTTATAAGTTTTATACTTACAATTTCTAAACGTATGATCACTTAAACCGCCTGTAAAACATTTTTCTTGACCTACTCCTTTACTGTTTTCTGAAAAGTCTGTTGGTGTCTTCTTATTTATTGTTTGCCCATCTTCTGATGATCATACTTTTGTTTTTACATCCTTTGATTCGTTCCATTTTTTTTAATTTGTGTACTTCCACTCAAACATTTGGTTGAATAGTTACTTCTTTCGTCATTGCTACTTTTAATTGAAACATTTCTACTGATTCTGACTCAGTTTCCACTCGTACATAATGGCTTTTTTGATTAATTTCTACACATTTTAGCAAGGTGTCCTAATTCATTACAAACTTACATTTATATGTTTTATACTTACAATTTCTAAACGTATGATCACTTAAACCGCCTGTAAAACATTTTTCTTGACCTACTCCTTTACTGTTTTCTGAAAAGTCTGTTGGTGTCTTCTTATTTGTTGTTTGCCCATCTTCTGATGATCATACTTTTGTTTTTACATTCTTTGATTCGTTCCATTTTTTTTAATTTGTGTACTTCCACTCAAACATTTGGTTGAATAGTTACTTCTTTCGTCATTGCTACTTTTAATTGAAACATTTCTACTGATTCTGACTCAGTTTCCACTCGTACATAATGGCTTTCTTGATTTATTTCTACACATTTTAGCTAGGTGTCCTAATTCATTACAAACTTACATTTATAAGTTTTATACTTACAATTTCTAAACGTATGATCACTTGAACCGCCTGTAAAACATTTTTCTTGACCTGATCCTTTACTGTTTTCTGAAAAGTCTGTTGGTGTCTTCTTATTTGTTGTTTGCCCATCTTCTGATGATCATACTTTTGTTTTTACATCCTTTGATTCGTTCCCTTTTTTTTTAATTTGTGTACTTCCACTCAAACATTTGGTTGAATAGTTACTTCTTTCGTCACTGCTACTTTTAATTGAAACATTTCTACTGATTCTGACTCAGTTTCCACTCGTACATAATGGCTTTTTTTATTTATTTCTACACATTTTAGCTAGGTGTCCTAATTCATTACAAACTTACATTTATATGTTTTATACTTACAATTTCTAAACGTATGATCACTTGAACCGCCTGTAAAACATTTTTCTTGACCTGATCCTTTACTGTTTTCTGAAAAGTCTGTTGGTGTCTTCTTATTTGTTGTTTGCCCATCTTCTGATGATCATACTTTTGTTTTTACATCCTTTGATTCGTTCCATTTTTTTTTAATTTGTGTACTTCCACTCAAACATTTGGTTGAATAGTTACTTCTTTCGTCATTGCTACTTTTAATTGAAACATTTCTACTGATTCTGACTTAGTTTCCACTCGTACATAATGGCTTTTTTGATTTATTTCTACACATTTTAGCTAGGTGTCCTAATTCATTACAAACTTACATTTATATGTTTTATACTTACAATTTCTAAACGTATGATCACTTAAACCGCCTGTAAAACATTTTTCTTGACCTACTCCTTTACTGTTTTCTGAAAAGTCTGTTGGTGTCTTCTTATTTGTTGTTTGCCCATCTTCTGATGATCATACTTTTGTTTTTACATTCTTTGATTCGTTCCATTTTTTTTTAATTTGTGTACTTCCACTCAAACATTTGGTTGAATAGTTACTTCTTTCGTCATTGCTACTTTTAATTGAAACATTTCTACTGATTCTGACTCAGTTTCCACTCGTACATAATGGCTTTTTTGATTTATTTCTACACATTTTAGCTAGGTGTCCTAATTCATTACAAACTTACATTTATAAGTTTTATACTTACAATTTCTAAACGTATGATCACTTAAACCGCCTGTAAAAAATTTTTCTTGACCTACTCCTTTACTGTTTTCTGAAAAGTCTGTTGGTGTCTTCTTATTTGTTGTTTGCCCATCTTCTGATGATCATACTTTTGTTTTTACATTCTTTGATTCGTTCCATTTTTTTTAATTTGTGTACTTCCACTCAAACATTTGGTTGAATAGTTACTTCTTTCGTCATTGCTACTTTTAATTGAAACATTTCTACTGATTCTGACTCAGTTTCCACTCGTACATAATGGCTTTTTTGATTTATTTCTACACATTTTAGCTAGGTGTCCTAATTCATTACAAACTTACATTTATATGTTTTTATACTTACAATTACTAAACGTATGATTACTTAAACCACCTGTAAAACATTTTTCTTGACCTGATCCTTTACTGTTTTCTGAAAAGTCTGTTGGTGTCTTCTTATTTATTGTTTGCCCATCTTCTGATGATCATACTTTTGTTTTTACATTCTTTGATTCGTTCCATTTTTTTTAATTTGTGTACTTCCACTCAAACATTTGGTTGAATAGTTACTTCTTTCGTCATTGCTACTTTTAATTGAAACATTTCTACTGATTCTGACTCAGTTTCCACTCGTACATAATGGCTTTTTTGATTTATTTCTACACATTTTAGCTAGGTGTCCTAATTCATTACAAACTTACATTTATAAGTTTTATACTTACAATTTCTAAACGTATGATCACTTAAACCGCCTGTAAAACATTTTTCTTGACCTACTCCTTTACTGTTTTCTGAAAAGTCTGTTGGTGTCTTCTTATTTATTGTTTGCCCATCTTCTGATGATCATACTTTTGTTTTTACATCCTTTGATTCGTTCCCTTTTTTTTTAATTTGTGTACTTCCACTCAAACATTTGGTTGAATAGTTACTTCTTTCGTCACTGCTACTTTTAATTGAAACATTTCTACTGATTCTGACTCAGTTTCCACTCGTACATAATGGCTTTTTTTATTTATTTCTACACATTTTAGCTAGGTGTCCTAATTCATTACAAACTTACATTTATATGTTTTATACTTACAATTTCTAAACGTATGATCACTTGAACCGCCTGTAAAACATTTTTCTTGACCTGATCCTTTACTGTTTTCTGAAAAGTCTGTTGGTGTCTTCTTATTTGTTGTTTGCCCATCTTCTGATGATCATACTTTTGTTTTTACATCCTTTGATTCGTTCCATTTTTTTTTAATTTGTGTACTTCCACTCAAACATTTGGTTGAATAGTTACTTCTTTCGTCATTGCTACTTTTAATTGAAACATTTCTACTGATTCTGACTTAGTTTCCACTCGTACATAATGGCTTTTTTGATTTATTTCTACACATTTTAGCTAGGTGTCCTAATTCATTACAAACTTACATTTATATGTTTTATACTTACAATTTCTAAACGTATGATCACTTAAACCGCCTGTAAAACATTTTTCTTGACCTACTCCTTTACTGTTTTCTGAAAAGTCTGTTGGTGTCTTCTTATTTGTTGTTTGCCCATCTTCTGATGATCATACTTTTGTTTTTACATTCTTTGATTCGTTCCATTTTTTTTAATTTGTGTACTTCCACTCAAACATTTGGTTGAATAGTGACTTCTTTCGTCATTGCTACTTTTAATTGAAACATTTCTACTGATTCTGACTCAGTTTCCACTCGTACATAATGGCTTTTTTGATTTATTTCTACACATTTTAGCTAGGTGTCCTAATTCATTACAAACTTACATTTATAAGTTTTATACTTACAATTTCTAAACGTATGATCACTTAAACCGCCTGTAAAAAATTTTTCTTGACCTACTCCTTTACTGTTTTCTGAAAAGTCTGTTGGTGTCTTCTTATTTGTTGTTTGCCCATCTTCTGATGATCATACTTTTGTTTTTACATCCTTTGATTCGTTCCATTTTTTTTAATTTGTGTACTTCCACTCAAACATTTGGTTGAATAGTTACTTCTTTCGTCATTGCTACTTTTAATTGAAACATTTCTACTGATTCTGACTCAGTTTCCACTCGTACATAATGGCTTTTTTGATTTATTTCTACACATTTTAGCTAGGTGTCCTAATTCATTACAAACTTACATTTATAAGTTTTATACTTACAATTTCTAAACGTATGATCACTTGAACCGCCTGTAAAACATTTTTCTTGACCTGATCCTTTACTGTTTTCTGAAAAGTCTGTTGGTGTCTTCTTATTTGTTGTTTGCCCATCTTCTGATGATCATACTTTTGTTTTTACATCCTTTGATTCGTTCCATTTTTTTTTAATTTGTGTACTTCCACTCAAACATTTGGTTGAATAGTTACTTCTTTCGTCACTGCTACTTTTAATTGAAACATTTCTACTGATTCTGACTCAGTTTCCACTCGTACATAATGGCTTTTTTGATTTATTTCTACACATTTTAGCTAGGTGTCCTAATTCATTACAAACTTACATTTATATGTTTTATACTTACTATTACTAAACGTATGATTACTTAAACCGCCCGTAAAACATTTTTCTTGACCTGATCCTTTACTGTTTTCTGAAAAGTCTGTTGGTGTCTTCTTATTTGTTGTTTGCCCATCTTCTGATGATCATACTTTTGTTTTTACATTCTTTGATTCGTTCCATTTTTTTTAATTTGTGTACTTCCACTCAAACATTTGGTTGAATAGTTACTTCTCTCGTCATTGCTACTTTTAATTGAAACATTTCTACTGATTCTGACTCAGTTTCCACTCGTACATAATGGCTTTTTTGATTTATTTCTACACATTTTAGCTAGGTGTCCTAATTCATTACAAACTTACATTTATATGTTTTATACATACAATTTCTAAACGTACGATCACTTAAACCGCCTGTAAAACATTTTTCTTGACCTACTCCTTTACTGTTTTCTGAAAAGTCTGTTGGTGTCTTCTTATTTATTGTTTGCCCATCTTCTGATGATCATACTTTTGTTTTTACATTCTTTGATTCGTTCCATTTTTTTTAATTTGTGTACTTCCACTCAAACATTTGGTTGAATAGTTACTTCTTTCGTCATTGCTACTTTTAATTGAAACATTTCTACTGATTCTGACTCAGTTTCCACTCGTACATAATGGCTTTTTTGATTTATTTCTACACATTTTAGCTAGGTGTCCTAATTCATTACAAACTTACATTTATAAGTTTTATACTTACAATTTCTAAACGTATGATCACTTAAACCGCCTGTAAAACATTTTTCTTGACCTACTCCTTTACTGTTTTCTGAAAAGTCTGTTGGTGTCTTCTTATTTATTGTTTGCCCATCTTCTGATGATCATACTTTTGTTTTTACATCCTTTGATTCGTTCCATTTTTTTTAATTTGTGTACTTCCACTCAAACATTTGGTTGAATAGTTACTTCTTTCGTCATTGCTACTTTTAATTGAAACATTTCTACTGATTCTGACTCAGTTTCCACTCGTACATAATGGCTTTTTTGATTAATTTCTACACATTTTAGCAAGGTGTCCTAATTCATTACAAACTTACATTTATATGTTTTATACTTACAATTTCTAAACGTATGATCACTTAAACCGCCTGTAAAACATTTTTCTTGACCTACTCCTTTACTGTTTTCTGAAAAGTCTGTTGGTGTCTTCTTATTTGTTGTTTGCCCATCTTCTGATGATCATACTTTTGTTTTTACATTCTTTGATTCGTTCCATTTTTTTTAATTTGTGTACTTCCACTCAAACATTTGGTTGAATAGTTACTTCTTTCGTCATTGCTACTTTTAATTGAAACATTTCTACTGATTCTGACTCAGTTTCCACTCGTACATAATGGCTTTTTTGATTTATTTCTACACATTTTAGCTAGGTGTCCTAATTCATTACAAACTTACATTTATATGTTTTATACTTACAATTACTAAACGTATGATTACTTAAACCACCTGTAAAACATTTTTCTTGACCTGATCCTTTACTGTTTTCTGAAAAGTCTGTTGGTGTCTTCTTATTTGTTGTTTGCCCATCTTCTGATGATCATACTTTTGTTTTTACATCCTTTGATTCGTTCCATTTTTTTTTAATTTGTGTACTTCCACTCAAACATTTGGTTGAATAGTTACTTCTTTCGTCACTGCTACTTTTAATTGAAACATTTCTACTGATTCTGACTCAGTTTCCACTCGTACATAATGGCTTTTTTGATTTATTTCTACACATTTTAGCTAGGTGTCCTAATTCATTACAAACTTACATTTATATGTTTTATACTTACAATTTCTAAACGTATGATCACTTAAACCGCCTGTAAAACATTTTTCTTGACCTACTCCTTTACTGTTTTCTGAAAAGTCTGTTGGTGTCTTCTTATTTGTTGTTTGCCCATCTTCTGATGATCATACTTTTGTTTTTACATTCTTTGATTCGTTCCATTTTTTTTAATTTGTGTACTTCCACTCAAACATTTGGTTGAATAGTTACTTCTTTCGTCATTGCTACTTTTAATTGAAACATTTCTACTGATTCTGACTCAGTTTCCACTCGTACATAATGGCTTTTTTGATTTATTTCTACACATTTTAGCTAGGTGTCCTAATTCATTACAAACTTACATTTATAAGTTTTATACTTACAATTTCTAAACGTATGATCACTTGAACCGCCAGTAAAACATTTTTCTTGACCTGATCCTTTACTGTTTTCTGAAAAGTCTGTTGGTGTCTTCTTATTTGTTGTTTGCCCATCTTCTGATGATCTTACTTTTGTTTTTACATCCTTTGATTCGTTCCATTTTTTTTTAATTTGTGTACTTCCACTCAAACATTTGGTTGAATAGTTACTTCTTTCGTCACTGCTACTTTTAATTGAAACATTTCTACTGATTCTGACTCAGTTTCCACTCGTACATAATGGCTTTTTTGATTTATTTCTACACATTTTAGCTAGGTGTCCTAATTCATTACAAACTTACATTTATATGTTTTATACTTACTATTACTAAACGTATGATTACTTAAACCGCCCGTAAAACATTTTTCTTGACCTGATCCTTTACTGTTTTCTGAAAAGTCTGTTGGTGTCTTCTTATTTGTTGTTTGCCCATCTTCTGATGATCATACTTTTGTTTTTACATTCTTTGATTCGTTCCATTTTTTTTAATTTGTGTACTTCCACTCAAACATTTGGTTGAATAGTTACTTCTTTCGTCATTGCTACTTTTAATTGAAACATTTCTACTGATTCTGACTCAGTTTCCACTCGTACATAATGGCTTTTTTGATTTATTTCTACACATTTTAGCTAGGTGTCCTAATTCATTACAAACTTACATTTATATGTTTTATACTTACTATTACTAAACGTATGATTACTTAAACCGCCCGTAAAACATTTTTCTTGACCTGATCCTTTACTGTTTTCTGAAAAGTCTGTTGGTGTCTTCTTATTTGTTGTTTGCCCATCTTCTGATGATCATACTTTTGTTTTTACATCCTTTGATTCGTTCCATTTTTTTTTAATTTGTGTACTTCCACTCAAACATTTGGTTGAATAGTTACTTCTTTCGTCACTGCTACTTTTAATTGAAACATTTCTACTGATTCTGACTCAGTTTCCACTCGTACATAATGGCTTTTTTGATTTATTTCTACACATTTTAGCTAGGTGTCCTAATTCATTACAAACTTACATTTATATGTTTTATACATACAATTTCTAAACGTATGATCACTTAAACCGCCTGTAAAACATTTTTCTTGACCTACTCCTTTACTGTTTTCTGAAAAGTCTGTTGGTGTCTTCTTATTTGTTGTTTGCCCATCTTCTGATGATCATACTTTTGTTTTTACATTCTTTGATTCGTTCCATTTTTTTTAATTTGTGTACTTCCACTCAAACATTTGGTTGAATAGTTACTTCTTTCGTCACTGCTACTTTTAATTGAAACATTTCTACTGATTCTGACTCAGTTTCCACTCGTACATAATGCCTTTTTTGATTTATTTCTACACATTTTAGCTAGGTGTCCTAATTCATTACAAACTTACATTTATAAGTTTTATACTTACAATTTCTAAACGTATGATCACTTAAACCGCCTGTAAAAAATTTTTCTTGACCTACTCCTTTACTGTTTTCTGAAAAGTCTGTTGGTGTCTTCTTATTTGTTGTTTGCCCATCTTCAGATGATCATACTTTTGTTTTTACATCCTTTGATTCGTTCCATTTTTTTTTTAATTTGTGTACTTCCACTCAAACATTTGGTTGAATAGTTACTTCTTTCGTCACTGCTACTTTTAATTGAAACATTTCTACTGATTCTGACTCAGTTTCCACTCGTACATAATGGCTTTTTTGATTTATTTCTACACATTTTAGCTAGGTGTCCTAATTCATTACAAACTTACATTTATATGTTTTATACATACAATTTCTAAACGTATGATCACTTAAACCGCCTGTAAAACATTTTTCTTGACCTACTCCTTTACTGTTTTCTGAAAAGTCTGTTGGTGTCTTCTTATTTGTTGTTTGCCCATCTTCTGATGATCATACTTTTGTTTTTACATTCTTTGATTCGTTCCATTTTTTTTAATTTGTGTACTTCCACTCAAACATTTGGTTGAATAGTTACTTCTTTCGTCATTGCTACTTTTAATTGAAACATTTCTACTGATTCTGACTCAGTTTCCACTCGTACATAATGCCTTTTTTGATTTATTTCTACACATTTTAGCTAGGTGTCCTAATTCATTACAAACTTACATTTATAAGTTTTATACTTACAATTTCTAAACGTATGATCACTTAAACCGCCTGTAAAAAATTTTTCTTGACCTACTCCTTTACTGTTTTCTGAAAAGTCTGTTGGTGTCTTCTTATTTGTTGTTTGCCCATCTTCAGATGATCATACTTTTGTTTTTACATCCTTTGATTCGTTCCATTTTTTTTTTAATTTGTGTACTTCCACTCAAACATTTGGTTGAATAGTTACTTCTTTCGTCACTGCTACTTTTAATTGAAACATTTCTACTGATTCTGACTCAGTTTCCACTCGTACATAATGGCTTTTTTGATTTATTTCTACACATTTTAGCTAGGTGTCCTAATTCATTACAAACTTACATTTATATGTTTTATACTTACTATTACTAAACGTATGATTACTTAAACCGCCCGTAAAACATTTTTCTTGACCTGATCCTTTACTGTTTTCTGAAAAGTCTGTTGGTGTCTTCTTATTTGTTGTTTGCCCATCTTCTGATGATCATACTTTTGTTTTTACATTCTTTGATTCGTTCCATTTTTTTTAATTTGTGTACTTCCACTCAAACATTTGGTTGAATAGTTACTTCTTTCGTCATTGCTACTTTTAATTGAAACATTTCTACTGATTCTGACTCAGTTTCCACTCGTACATAATGGCTTTTTTGATTTATTTCTACACATTTTAGCTAGGTGTCCTAATTCATTACAAACTTACATTTATATGTTTTATACTTACTATTACTAAACGTATGATTACTTAAACCGCCCGTAAAACATTTTTCTTGACCTGATCCTTTACTGTTTTCTGAAAAGTCTGTTGGTGTCTTCTTATTTGTTGTTTGCCCATCTTCTGATGATCATACTTTTGTTTTTACATCCTTTGATTCGTTCCATTTTTTTTTAATTTGTGTACTTCCACTCAAACATTTGGTTGAATAGTTACTTCTTTCGTCACTGCTACTTTTAATTGAAACATTTCTACTGATTCTGACTCAGTTTCCACTCGTACATAATGGCTTTTTTGATTTATTTCTACACATTTTAGCTAGGTGTCCTAATTCATTACAAACTTACATTTATATGTTTTATACTTACTATTACTAAACGTATGATTACTTAAACCGCCCGTAAAACATTTTTCTTGACCTACTCCTTTACTGTTTTCTGAAAAGTCTGTTGGTGTCTTCTTATTTGTTGTTTGCCCATCTTCTGATGATCATACTTTTGTTTTTACATTCTTTGATTCGTTCCATTTTTTTTAATTTGTGTACTTCCACTCAAACATTTGGTTGCATAGTTACTTCTTTCGTCATTGCTACTTTTAATTGAAACATTTCTACTGATTCTGACTCAGTTTCCACTCGTACATAATGGCTTTTTTGATTTATTTCTACACATTTTAGCTAGGTGTCCTAATTCATTACAAACTTACATTTATATGTTTTATACATACAATTTCTAAACGTATGATCACTTAAACCGCCTGTAAAACATTTTTCTTGACCTACTCCTTTACTGTTTTCTGAAAAGTCTGTTGGTGTCTTCTTATTTGTTGTTTGCCCATCTTCTGATGATCATACTTTTGTTTTTACATTCTTTGATTCGTTCCATTTTTTTTAATTTGTGTACTTCCACTCAAACATTTGGTTGAATAGTTACTTCTTTCGTCATTGCTACTTTTAATTGAAACATTTCTACTGATTCTGACTCAGTTTCCACTCGTACATAATGGCTTTTTTGATTTATTTCTACACATTTTAGCTAGGTGTCCTAATTCATTACAAACTTACATTTATAAGTTTTATACTTACAATTTCTAAACGTATGATCACTTGAACCGCCTGTAAAACATTTTTCTTGACCTGATCCTTTACTGTTTTCTGAAAAGTCTGTTGGTGTCTTCTTATTTGTTGTTTGCCCATCTTCTGATGATCTTACTTTTGTTTTTACATCCTTTGATTCGTTCCATTTTTTTTTAATTTGTGTACTTCCACTCAAACATTTGGTTGAATAGTTACTTCTTTCGTCACTGCTACTTTTAATTGAAACATTTCTACTGATTCTGACTCAGTTTCCACTCGTACATAATGGCTTTTTTGATTTATTTCTACACATTTTAGCTAGGTGTCCTAATTCATTACAAACTTACATTTATATGTTTTATACTTACTATTACTAAACGTATGATTACTTAAACCGCCCGTAAAACATTTTTCTTGACCTGATCCTTTACTGTTTTCTGAAAAGTCTGTTGGTGTCTTCTTATTTGTTGTTTGCCCATCTTCTGATGATCATACTTTTGTTTTTACATTCTTTGATTCGTTCCATTTTTTTTAATTTGTGTACTTCCACTCAAACATTTGGTTGAATAGTTACTTCTTTCGTCATTGCTACTTTTAATTGAAACATTTCTACTGATTCTGACTCAGTTTCCACTCGTACATAATGGCTTTTTTGATTTATTTCTACACATTTTAGCTAGGTGTCCTAATTCATTACAAACTTACATTTATATGTTTTATACTTACTATTACTAAACGTATGATTACTTAAACCGCCCGTAAAACATTTTTCTTGACCTGATCCTTTACTGTTTTCTGAAAAGTCTGTTGGTGTCTTCTTATTTGTTGTTTGCCCATCTTCTGATGATCATACTTTTGTTTTTACATTCTTTGATTCGTTCCATTTTTTTTAATTTGTGTACTTCCACTCAAACATTTGGTTGCATAGTTACTTCTTTCGTCATTGCTACTTTTAATTGAAACATTTCTACTGATTCTGACTCAGTTTCCACTCGTACATAATGGCTTTTTTGATTTATTTCTACACATTTTAGCTAGGTGTCCTAATTCATTACAAACTTACATTTATATGTTTTATACATACAATTTCTAAACGTATGATCACTTAAACCGCCTGTAAAACATTTTTCTTGACCTACTCCTTTACTGTTTTCTGAAAAGTCTGTTGGTGTCTTCTTATTTGTTGTTTGCCCATCTTCTGATGATCATACTTTTGTTTTTACATTCTTTGATTCGTTCCATTTTTTTTAATTTGTGTACTTCCACTCAAACATTTGGTTGAATAGTTACTTCTTTCGTCATTGCTACTTTTAATTGAAACATTTCTACTGATTCTGACTCAGTTTCCACTCGTACATAATGGCTTTTTTGATTTATTTCTACACATTTTAGCTAGGTGTCCTAATTCATTACAAACTTACATTTATATGTTTTATACATACAATTTCTAAACGTATGATCACTTAAACCGCCTGTAAAACATTTTTCTTGACCTACTCCTTTACTGTTTTCTGAAAAGTCTGTTGGTGTCTTCTTATTTGTTGTTTGCCCATCTTCTGATGATCATACTTTTGTTTTTACATTCTTTGATTCGTTCCATTTTTTTTAATTTGTGTACTTCCACTCAAACATTTGGTTGAATAGTTACTTCTTTCGTCATTGCTACTTTTAATTGAAACATTTCTACTGATTCTGACTCAGTTTCCACTCGTACATAATGGCTTTTTTGATTTATTTCTACACATTTTAGCTAGGTGTCCTAATTCATTACAAACTTACATTTATATGTTTTATACTTACAATTTCTAAACGTATGATCACTTAAACCGCCTGTAAAACATTTTTCTTGACCTACTCCTTTACTGTTTTCTGAAAAGTCTGTTGGTGTCTTCTTATTTGTTGTTTGCCCATCTTCTGATGATCATACTTTTGTTTTTACATTCTTTGATTCGTTCCATTTTTTTTAATTTGTGTACTTCCACTCAAACATTTGGTTGAATAGTTACTTCTTTCGTCATTGCTACTTTTAATTGAAACATTTCTACTGATTCTGACTCAGTTTCCACTCGTACATAATGGCTTTTTTGATTTATTTCTACACATTTTAGCTAGGTGTCCTAATTCATTACAAACTTACATTTATAAGTTTTATACTTACAATTTCTAAACGTATGATCACTTAAACCGCCTGTAAAAAATTTTTCTTGACCTACTCCTTTACTGTTTTCTGAAAAGTCTGTTGGTGTCTTCTTATTTGTTGTTTGCCCATCTTCTGATGATCATACTTTTGTTTTTACATTCTTTGATTCGTTCCATTTTTTTTAATTTGTGTACTTCCACTCAAACATTTGGTTGAATAGTTACTTCTTTCGTCATTGCTACTTTTAATTGAAACATTTCTACTGATTCTGACTCAGTTTCCACTCGTACATAATGGCTTTTTTGATTTATTTCTACACATTTTAGCTGGGTGTCCTAATTCATTACAAACTTACATTTATATGTTTTATACTTACTATTACTATACGTATGATTACTTAAACCGCCCGTAAAACATTTTTCTTGACCTGATCCTTTACTGTTTTCTGAAAAGTCTGTTGGTGTCTTCTTATTTGTTGTTTGCCCATCTTCTGATGATCATACTTTTGTTTTTACATTCTTTGATTCGTTCCATTTTTTTTAATTTGTGTACTTCCACTCAAACATTTGGTTGAATAGTTACTTCTTTCGTCATTGCTACTTTTAATTGAAACATTTCTACTGATTCTGACTCAGTTTCCACTCGTACATAATGGCTTTTTTGATTTATTTCTACACATTTTAGCTAGGTGTCCTAATTCATTACAAACTTACATTTATATGTTTTATACATACAATTTCTAAACGTATGATCACTTAAACCGCCAGTAAAACATTTTTCTTGACCTACTCCTTTACTGTTTTCTGAAAAGTCTGTTGGTGTCTTCTTATTTGTTGTTTGCCCATCTTCTGATGATCATACTTTTGTTTTTACATTCTTTGATTCGTTCCATTTTTTTTAATTTGTGTACTTCCACTCAAACATTTGGTTGAATAGTTACTTCTTTCGTCATTGCTACTTTTAATTGAAACATTTCTACTGATTCTGACTCAGTTTCCACTCGTACATAATGGCTTTTTTGATTTATTTCTACACATTTTAGCTAGGTGTCCTAATTCATTACAAACTTACATTTATATGTTTTATACATACAATTTCTAAACGTATGATCACTTAAACCGCCTGTAAAACATTTTTCTTGACCTACTCCTTTACTGTTTTCTGAAAAGTCTGTTGGTGTCTTCTTATTTGTTGTTTGCCCATCTTCTGATGATCATACTTTTGTTTTTACATTCTTTGATTCGTTCCATTTTTTTTAATTTGTGTACTTCCACTCAAACATTTGGTTGAATAGTTACTTCTTTCGTCATTGCTACTTTTAATTGAAACATTTCTACTGATTCTGACTCAGTTTCCACTCGTACATAATGGCTTTTTTGATTTATTTCTACACATTTTAGCTAGGTGTCCTAATTCATTACAAACTTACATTTATATGTTTTATACTTACAATTTCTAAACGTATGATCACTTAAACCGCCTGTAAAACATTTTTCTTGACCTACTCCTTTACTGTTTTCTGAAAAGTCTGTTGGTGTCTTCTTATTTGTTGTTTGCCCATCTTCTGATGATCATACTTTTGTTTTTACATTCTTTGATTCGTTCCATTTTTTTTAATTTGTGTACTTCCACTCAAACATTTGGTTGAATAGTTACTTCTTTCGTCATTGCTACTTTTAATTGAAACATTTCTACTGATTCTGACTCAGTTTCCACTCGTACATAATGGCTTTTTTGATTTATTTCTACACATTTTAGCTAGGTGTCCTAATTCATTACAAACTTACATTTATAAGTTTTATACTTACAATTTCTAAACGTATGATCACTTAAACCGCCTGTAAAAAATTTTTCTTGACCTACTCCTTTACTGTTTTCTGAAAAGTCTGTTGGTGTCTTCTTATTTGTTGTTTGCCCATCTTCTGGTGATCATACTTTTGTTTTTACATCCTTTGATTCGTTCCATTTTTTTTAATTTGTGTACTTCCACTCAAACATTTGGTTGAATAGTTACTTCTTTCGTCATTGCTACTTTTAATTGAATCATTTCTACTGATTCTGACTCAGTTTCCACTTGTACATAATGACTTTTTTGATTTATTTCTACACATTTTAGCTAGGTGTCCTAATTCATTACAAACTTACATTTATAAGTTTTATACTTACAATTACTAAACCTATGATTACTTAAGCCGCCTGTAAAACATTTTTCTTGACCTGATCCTTTACTGTTTTCTGAAAAGTCTGTTGGTGTCTTCTTATTTAATGTTTGCCCATCTTCTGATGATCATATTTTTGTTTTTACATCCTTTGATTCGTTCCATTTTATTTAATTTGTGTACTTCCAGTGAAACATTTGGTTGAATAGTTACTTCTTTCGTCATTGCTACTTTTAATTGAATCATTTCTACTGATTCTGACTCAGTTTCCACTTGTACATAATGACTTTTTTGATTTATTTCTACACATTTTAGCTAGGTGTCCTAATTCATTACAAACTTACATTTATAAGTTTTATACTTACAATTTCTAAACGTATGATCACTTAAACCGCCTGTAAAACATTTTTCTTGACCTGATCCTTTACTGTTTTCTGAAAAGTCTGTTGGTGTCTTCTTATTTGTTTTTTGCCCATATTCTGATGCTCATACTTTTGTTTTTACATCCTTTGATTCGTTCCATTTTTTTTAATTTGTGTACTTCCACTGAAACATTTGGTAGAATAGTTACTTCTTTCGTCATTGCTACTTTTAATTGAAACATTTCTACTGATTCTGACTCAGTTTCCACTCGTACATAATGGCTTTTTTGATTTACTTCTACACATTTTAGCTAGGTGTCCTAATTCATTACAAACTTACATTTATATGTTTTATACTTACTATTACTAAACGTATGATTACTTAAACCGCCCGTAAAACATTTTTCTTGACCTGATCCTTTACTGTTTTCTGAAAAGTCTGTTGGTGTCTTCTTATTTAATGTTTGCCCATCTTCTGATGATCATATTTTTGTTTTTACATCCTTTGATTCGTTCCATTTTATTTAATTTGTGTACTTCCAGTGAAACATTTGGTTGAATAGTTACTTCTTTCGTCATTGCTACTTTTAATTGAATCATTTCTACTGATTCTGACTCAGTTTCCACTTGTACATAATGACTTTTTTGATTTATTTCTACACATTTTAGCTAGGTGTCCTAATTCATTACAAACTTACATTTATAAGTTTTATACTTACAATTACTAAACCTATGATTACTTAAGCCGCCTGTAAAACATTTTTCTTGACCTGATCCTTTACTGTTTTCTGAAAAGTCTGTTGGTGTCTTCTTATTTAATGTTTGCCCATCTTCTGATGATCATATTTTTGTTTTTACATCCTTTGATTCGTTCCATTTTATTTAATTTGTGTACTTCCAGTGAAACATTTGGTTAAATAGTTACTTCTTTCGTCATTGCTACTTTTAATTGAATCATTTCTACTGATTCTGACTCAGTTTCCACTTGTACATAATGACTTTTTTGATTTATTTCTACACATTTTAGCTAGGTGTCCTAATTCATTACAAACTTACATTTATAAGTTTTATACTTACAATTTCTAAACGTATGATCACTTAAACCGCCTGTAAAACATTTTTCTTGACCTGATCCTTTACTGTTTTCTGAAAAGTCTGTTGGTGTCTTCTTATTTGTTTTTTGCCCATATTCTGATGCTCATACTTTTGTTTTTACATCCTTTGATTCGTTCCATTTTTTTTAATTTGTGTACTTCCACTGAAACATTTGGTAGAATAGTTACTTCTTTCGTCATTGCTACTTTTAATTGAAACATTTCTACTGATTCTGACTCAGTTTCCACTCGTACATAATGGCTTTTTTGATTTATTTCTACACATTTTAGCTAGGTGTCCTAATTCATTACAAACTTACATTTATATGTTTTATACTTACAATTACTAAACGTATGATTACTTAAACCGCCTATTAAACATTTTTCTTGACCTGATCCTTTACTGTTTTCTGAAAAGTCTGTTGGTGTCTTCTTATTTGTTTTTTGCCCATATTCTGATGCTCATACTTTTGTTTTTACATCCTTTGATTCGTTCCATTTTTTTTAATTTGTGTACTTCCACTGAAACATTTGGTAGAATAGTTACTTCTTTCGTCATTGCTACTTTTAATTGAAACATTTCTACTGATTCTGACTCAGTTTCCACTCGTACATAATGGCTTTTTTGATTTATTTCTACACATTTTAGCTAGGTGTCCTAATTCATTACAAACTTACATTTATATGTTTTATACTTACAATTACTAAACGTATGATTACTTAAACCGCCTATTAAACATTTTTCTTGACCTGATCCTTTACTGTTTTCTGAAAAGTCTGTTGGTGTCTTCTTATTTGTTTTTTGCCCATATTCTGATGCTCATACTTTTGTTTTTACATCCTTTGATTCGTTCCATTTTTTTTAATTTGTGTACTTCCACTGAAACATTTGGTAGAATAGTTACTTCTTTCGTCATTGCTACTTTTAATTGAAACATTTCTACTGATTCTGACTCAGTTTCCACTCGTACATAATGGCTTTTTTGATTTATTTCTACACATTTTAGCTAGGTGTCCTAATTCATTACAAACTTACATTTATATGTTTTATACTTACAATTACTAAACGTATGATTACTTAAACCGCCTATTAAACATTTTTCTTGACCTGATCCTTAACTGTTTTCTGAAAAGTCTGTTGGTGTCTTCTTATTTGTTGTTTGCCCATCTTCTGATGCTCATACTTTTGTTTTTACATCCTTTGATTCGTTCCATTTTTTTAATTTGTGTACTTCCACTGAAACATTTGGTAGAATAGTTACTTCTTTCGTCATTGCTACTTTTAATTGAAACATTTCTACTGATTCTGACTCAGTTTCCACTCGTACATAATGGCTTTTTTGATTTATTTCTACACATTTTAGCTAGGTGTCCTAATTCATTACAAACTGACATTTATAAGTTTTATACTTACAATTACTAAACGTATGATTACTTAAACCGCCCGTAAAACATTTTTCTTGACCTGATCCTTTACTGTTTTCTGAAAAGTCTGTTGGTGTCTTCTTATTTCTTGTTTGCCCATCTTCTGATGCTCATACTTTTGTTTTTACATCCTTTGATTCGTTCCATTTTTTTAATTTGTGTACTTCCACTGAAACATTTGGTAGAATAGTTACTTCTTTCGTCATTGCTACTTTTAATTGAAACATTTCTACTGATTCTGACTCAGTTTCCACTCGTACATAATGGCTTTTTTGATTTATTTCTACACATTTTAGCTAGGTGTCCTAATTCATTACAAACTTACATTTATAAGTTTTATACTTACAATTTCTAAACGTATGATCACTTAAACCGCCTGTAAAACATTTTTCTTGACCTGCTCCTTTACTGTTTTCTGAAAAGTCTGTTGGTGTCTTCTTATTTAATGTTTGCCCATCTTCTGATGATCATATTTTTGTTTTTACATCCTTTGATTCGTTCCATTTTATTTAATTTGTGTACTTCCAGTGAAACATTTGGTTGAATAGTTACTTCTTTCGTCATTGCTACTTTTAATTGAATCATTTCTACTGATTCTGACTCAGTTTCCACTTGTACATAATGACTTTTTTGATTTATTTCTACACATTTTAGGTAGGTGTCCTAATTCATTACAAACTTACATTTATAAGTTTTATACTTACAATTACTAAACCTATGATTACTTAAGCCGCCTGTAAAACATTTTTCTTGACCTGATCCTTTACTGTTTTCTGAAAAGTCTGTTGGTGTCTTCTTATTTAATGTTTGCCCATCTTCTGATGACCATATTTTTGTTTTTACATCCTTTGATTCGTTCCATTTTATTTAATTTGTGTACTTCCAGTGAAACATTTGGTTGAATAGTTACTTCCTTCGTCATTGCTACTTTTAATTGAATCATTTCTACTGATTCTGACTCAGTTTCCACTTGTACATAATGACTTTTTTGATTTATTTCTACACATTTTAGCTAGGTGTCCTAATTCATTACAAACTTACATTTATAAGTTTTATACTTACAATTTCTAAACGTATGATCACTTAAACCGCCTGTAAAACATTTTTCTTGACCTGATCCTTTACTGTTTTCTGAAAAGTCTGTTGGTGTCTTCTTATTTGTTTTTTGCCCATATTCTGATGCTCATACTTTTGTTTTTACATCCTTTGATTCGTTCCATTTTTTTTAATTTGTGTACTTCCACTGAAACATTTGGTAGAATAGTTACTTCTTTCGTCATTGCTACTTTTAATTGAAACATTTCTACTGATTCTGACTCAGTTTCCACTCGTACATAATGGCTTTTTTGATTTATTTCTACACATTTTAGCTAGGTGTCCTAATTCATTACAAACTTACATTTATATGTTTTATACTTACTATTACTAAACGTATGATTACTTAAACCGCCTATTAAACATTTTTCTTGACCTGATCCTTAACTGTTTTCTGAAAAGTCTGTTGGTGTCTTCTTATTTGTTGTTTGCCCATCTTCTGATGCTCATACTTTTGTTTTTACATCCTTTGATTCGTTCCATTTTTTTAATTTGTGTACTTCCACTGAAACATTTGGTAGAATAGTTACTTCTTTCGTCATTGCTACTTTTAATTGAAACATTTCTACTGATTCTGACTCAGTTTCCACTCGTACATAATGGCTTTTTTGGTTTATTTCTACACATTTTAGCTAGGTGTCCTAATTCATTACAAACTTACATTTATAAGTTTTATACTTACAATTTCTAAACGTATGATCACTTAAACCGCCTGTAAAACATTTTTCTTGACCTGCTCCTTTACTGTTTTCTGAAAAGTCTGTTGGTGTCTTCTTATTTAATGTTTGCCCATCTTCTGATGATCATATTTTTGTTTTTACATCCTTTGATTCGTTCCATTTTATTTAATTTGTGTACTTCCAGTGAAACATTTGGTTGAATAGTTACTTCTTTCGTCATTGCTACTTTTAATTGAATCATTTCTACTGATTCTGACTCAGTTTCCACTTGTACATAATGACTTTTTTGATTTATTTCTACACATTTTAGCTAGGTGTCCTAATTCATTACAAACTTACATTTATAAGTTTTATACTTACAATTACTAAACCTATGATTACTTAAGCCGCCTGTAAAACATTTTTCTTGACCTGATCCTTTACTGTTTTCTGAAAAGTCTGTTGGTGTCTTCTTATTTAATGTTTGCCCATCTTCTGATGATCATATTTTTGTTTTTACATCCTTTGATTCGTTCCATTTTATTTAATTTGTGTACTTCCAGTGAAACATTTGGTTGAATAGTTACTTCTTTCGTCATTGCTACTTTTAATTGAATCATTTCTACTGATTCTGACTCAGTTTCCACTTGTACATAATGACTTTTTTGATTTATTTCTACACATTTTAGCTAGGTGTCCTAATTCATTACAAACTTACATTTATAAGTTTTATACTTACAATTTCTAAACGTATGATCACTTTAACCGCCTGTAAAACATTTTTCTTGACCTGATCCTTTACTGTTTTCTGAAAAGTCTGTTGGTGTCTTCTTATTTGTTTTTTGCCCATATTCTGATGCTCATACTTTTGTTTTTACATCCTTTGATTCATTCCATTTTTTTTAATTTGTGTACTTCCACTGAAACATTTGGTAGAATAGTTACTTCTTTCGTCATTGCTACTTTTAATTGAAACATTTCTACTGATTCTGACTCAGTTTCCACTCGTACATAATGGCTTTTTTGATTTATTTCTACACATTTTAGCTAGGTGTCCTAATTCATTACAAACTTACATTTATATGTTTTATACTTACAATTACTAAACGTATGATTACTTAAACCGCCTATTAAACATTTTTCTTGACCTGATCCTTAACTGTTTTCTGAAAAGTCTGTTGGTGTCTTCTTATTTGTTGTTTGCCCATCTTCTGATGCTCATACTTTTGTTTTTACATCCTTTGATTCGTTCCATTTTTTTAATTTGTGTACTTCCACTGAAACATTTGGTAGAATAGTTACTTCTTTCGTCATTGCTACTTTTAATTGAAACATTTCTACTGATTCTGACTCAGTTTCCACTCGTACATAATGGCTTTTTTGATTTATTTCTACACATTTTAGCTAGGTGTCCTAATTCATTACAAACTGACATTTATAAGTTTTATACTTACAATTACTAAACGTATGATTACTTAAACCGCCCGTAAAACATTTTTCTTGACCTGATCCTTTACTGTTTTCTGAAAAGTCTGTTGGTGTCTTCTTATTTCTTGTTTGCCCATCTTCTGATGCTCATACTTTTGTTTTTACATCCTTTGATTCGTTCCATTTTTTTAATTTGTGTACTTCCACTGAAACATTTGGTAGAATAGTTACTTCTTTCGTCATTGCTACTTTTAATTGAAACATTTCTACTGATTCTGACTCAGTTTCCACTCGTACATAATGGCTTTTTTGATTTATTTCTACACATTTTAGCTAGGTGTCCTAATTCATTACAAACTTACATTTATAAGTTTTATACTTACAATTTCTAAACGTATGATCACTTAAACCGCCTGTAAAACATTTTTCTTGACCTGCTCCTTTACTGTTTTCTGAAAAGTCTGTTGGTGTCTTCTTATTTAATGTTTGCCCATCTTCTGATGATCATATTTTTGTTTTTACATCCTTTGATTCGTTCCATTTTTTTTATTTGTGTACTTCCACTGAAACATTTGGTAGAATAGTTACTTCTTTCGTCATTGCTACTTTTAATTGAAACATTTCTACTGATTCTGACTCAGTTTCCACTCGTACATAATGGCTTTTTTGATTTATTTCTACACATTTTAGCTAGGTATCCTAATTCATTACAAACTTACATTTATAAGTTTTATACTTACAATTACTAAACGTATGATTACTTTAACCGCATATAAAACATTTTTCTTGACCTGATCCTCTACTGTTATCTGAAAAGTCTGTTGGTGTCTTCTTATTTGTTGTTTGCCCATCTTCTGATGATCATACTTTTGTTTTTACATCCTTTGATTCGTTCCATTTTTTTTTAATTTGTGTACTTCCAATGAAACATTTGGTTGAATAGTTACTTCTTTCGTCATTGCTACTTTTAATTGAAACATTTCAACTGATTCTGACTCAGTTTACACTCGTACATAATGGCTTTTTTGATTTATTTCTACACATTTTAGCTAGGTGTCCTAATTCATTACAAACTTACATTTATAAGTTTTATACTTACAATTTCTAAACGTATGATCACTTAAACCGCCTGTAAAACATTTTTCTTGACCTGCTCCTTTACTGTTTTCTGAAAAGTCTGTTGGTGTCTTCTTATTTGTTGTTAGCCCATCTTCTGATGATCATACTTTTGTTTTTACATTCTTTGATTCGTTCCATTTTTTTTAATTTGTGTACTTCCACTCAAACATTTGGTTGAATAGTTACTTCTTTCGTCATTGCTACTTTTAATTGAAACATTTCTACTGATTCTGACTCAGTTTCCACTCGTACATAATGGCTTTTTTGATTTATTTCTACACATTTTAGCTAGGTGTCCTAATTCATTACAAACTTACATTTATAAGTTTTATACTTACAATTACTAAACGTATGATTACTTAAACCGCCTATTAAACATTTTTCTTGACCTGATCCTTTACTGTTTTCTGAAAAGTCTGTTGGTGTCTTCTTATTTGTTTTTTGCCCATATTCTGATGCTCATACTTTTGTTTTTACATCCTTTGATTCGTTCCATTTTTTTTAATTTGTGTACTTCCACTGAAACATTTGGTAGAATAGTTACTTCTTTCGTCATTGCTACTTTTAATTGAAACATTTCTACTGATTCTGACTCAGTTTCCACTCGTACATAATGGCTTTTTTGATTTATTTCTACACATTTTAGCTAGGTATCCTAATTCATTACAAACTTACATTTATATGTTTTATACTTACTATTACTAAACGTATGATTACTTAAACCGCCTATTAAACATTTTTCTTGACCTGATACTTTACTGTTTTCTGAAAAGTCTGTTGGTGTCTTCTTATTTAATGTTTGCCCATCTTCTGATGATCATATTTTTGTTTTTACATCCTTTGATTCGTTCCATTTTATTTAATTTGTGTACTTCCAGTGAAACATTTGGTTGAATAGTTACTTCTTTCGTCATTGCTACTTTTAATTGAATCATTTCTACTGATTCTGACTCAGTTTCCACTTGTACATAATGACTTTTTTGATTTATTTCTACACATTTTAGCTAGGTGTCCTAATTCATTACAAACTTACATTTATAAGTTTTATACTTACAATTACTAAACGTATGATTACTTTAACCGCATATAAAACATTTTTCTTGACCTGATCCTCTACTGTTATCTGAAAAGTCTGTTGGTGTCTTCTTAATTGTTGTTTGCCCATCTTCTGATGATCATACTTTTGTTTTTACATCCTTTGATTCGTTCCATTTTTTTTTCATTTTTTGTGTACTTCCAATGAAACATTTGGTTGAATAGTTACTTCTTTCGTCATTGCTACTTTTAATTGAAACATTTCTACTGATTCTGACTCAGTTTACACTTGTACATAATGGCTTTTTTTATTTATTTCTACACATTTTAGCTAGGTGTCCTAATTCATTACAAACTAACATTTATAAGTTTTATACTTACAATTACTAAACGTATGATTACTTAAACCGCATGTAAAACATTTTTCTCGACCTGATCCTTTACTGTTATCTGAAAAGTCTGTCGGTTTCTTCTTATTTGTTGTTTGCCCATCTTCTGATGATCATACTTTTGTTTTTACATCCTTTGATTCGTTCCATTTTTTTTTAATTTGTGTACTTCCACTGAAACATTTGGTTGAATATTTACTTCTTTCGTCATTGCTTCTTTTAATTGAAACATTTCTACTGATTCTGACTCAGTTTCCACTCGCAGATAATGGATTTTTTGATTTATTTCTACACATTTTAGCTAGGTGTCCTAATTCATTACAAACTTACATTTATAAGTTTTATACTTACAATTACTAAACGTATGATTACTTAAACCGCCTGTAAAACATTTTTCTTGACCTGATCCATTACTGTTTGAACACAAAATCCATAAACCTCAAAACATTTTACCCGTTTTTGAACACAAAGTTCATAACCATCAAAACATTTTACCCGGTTTTAAACACAAAACCCATAAACCTCAAAACATTATACCCGGGTTTGAACACAAAACCCATAACCCTCAATACATTATACCCGGTTTTGAACGCAAACCCCATAACCTGCAAAACATTATACCTGGTTTTGAACTTAATACCCAAAAAAATTTTACCCGGTTTTAAACACAAAACCCATAACCCTCAAAATATTACCCGGTTTTTAACGCGAAACCCTAAAACATTTTACCCGGTATATCAAAACCGGGTAAAATGTTTTAGGGTATTAAGTTCAAAACCAGGTATAATGGTTTGCAGGTTATAGGTTTTTCGTTCAAAACCGTGTATAATGTATGGAGGGTTATGGGTTTTGTGTTCCCATAAACCTCAAAACATTTTACCCGGTTTTGAACACAAAACCCATAACCCTCAAAATATTATACCGGTTTTGAACACAAAACTTGAACCCCTAAACATACTACCCGGTTTTGAACGCAAATCCCGAACCCCAAAACATTTTACTCGGTTTTGAACACAAAACCCGTAAACCTCAAAACATTATACATGGTTTTGAACACAAAACCCATAACCCTCAAAACTTTATATCCGGTTTTGAACGCGAACCCCGAACCCCTAAACATACTACCCGGTTTTGAACGCAAAACCTTAACCTCAAAACATATTACCCGGTTTTGAACACAAAACCCATAACCCTCACAAAAATCCAGGTAAAATGTAAACCTATGTCTAAATGAAATATATATCTTGGTGATTATTATTTGTGTACAATGATTAAGCTGTATGTCATGATAATTGGAATATTAAATCGCAAATATAGGATTATTGAATAAATGCATGAAATACATGAATAAATAAAATGAGTCATAATTATGTTGCGTTTGTGATGATAATTTTGTTTTAATGTCAATCATGAGTACCTTTAATTATTAATGATTATTATTAATGTTTTAAACCAAATCAATCTCAAAAGTTTTTGAAAAAAGTTGTATAAAAATGCTACAGATTTTTCTAATAATGTAGTTCCTTCTGTTGCATAAAAATCAACTGGAAGTAAATCATATTCAATATGTGAAGATCATGATGCGATCAATGGTAAGTAATTTTAACCTAATGACTATAACCGGTTATATTATTTTGAGATAAATAGGATTTGCGTTCAAAGCCGGGTAGAGTATTTTGCAGGTTATGGGTTTTGCGTTCAAAACCAGGTATAATGTTTTGAGGGTAATGGGTTTTGCGTTCAAAACCGGGTAAAATATTTTGGGGTTAAGGTTTTGAGTTCAAAACCGGGTAGTAAGTTTAGGGGTTAGGGTTTCGTGTTCAAAACCGGGTAATATTTTGATGGTTATGGGTTTTGTGTTCAAAACCGGGTAAAATGTTTTGAGGTTTATGGGAACACAAAACCCATAACCCTCCATACATTATACCCGATTTTGAACGTAAAACCTATAACCTGCAAAACATTATACCTGGTTTTGAACTTAATACCCAAAAACATTTTACCCGGTTTTGAACACAAAACCCATAACCCTCAAAATATTATACCCGGTTTTGAACGCCAAACCCGAACCCCTAAACATACTACCCGGTATTGAACGCAAATCCCATAAACCTCAAAACATTTTACCCGATTTTGAACACAAAACCTATAACCATCAAAATATTACCCGGTTTTGAACACGAAACCCGAACCCCTAAACATACTACCCGGTTTTGATCGCAAAACCTTAACCCCAAAACATTTTACTCGGTTTTGAACACAAAACCCATAACCCTCAAAATATTATACCGGTTTTGAACACAAAACTTGAACCCCTTTGTGTTCAAAACCGGGTAAAATGTTTTGAGGTTTATGGGAACACAAAACCCATAACCCTCCATACATTATACCCGATTTTGAACGTAAAACCTATAACCTGCAAAACATTATACCTGGTTTTGAACTTAATACCCAAAAACATTATACCCGGTTTTGAACACAAAACCCATAACCCTCAATACATTATTCCCGGTTTTGAACGCAAACCCCATAACCTGCAAAACATTATACCTGGTTTTGAACTTAATACCCAAAAACATTTTACCCGGTTTTGAACACAAAACCCATAACCCTCAAAATATTACCCGGTTTTGAACACGAAACCGAACCCCTAAACATACTACCCGGTTTTGAACTCAAAACCTTAACCCCAAAATATTTTACCCGGTTTTGAACGCAAAACCCATTACCCTCAAAACATTATACCTGGTTTTGAACGCAAAACCCATAACCTGCAAAATACTCTACCCGGCTTTGAACGCAAAACCTATTAATCTCAAAATAATATAACCGGTTATAGTCATTAGGTTAAAATTACTTACCATTGATCGCATCATAATCTTCACATATTGAATATGATTTTCTTCCAGTTGATTTTTATGCAACACAAGGAACTACATTATTAGAAAAATCTGTAGCATTATTATACAACTTTTTTCAAAAACTTTTGAGATTGATTTGGTTTAAAACATTAATAATTAAAGGTACTCATGATTGACATTAAAACAAAATTATCATCACAAACGCAACATAATTATGACTCATTTTATTTATTCATGTATTTCATGCATTTATTCAATAATCCTATATTTGCGATTTAATATTCCAATTATCATGACATACAGCTTAAACATTGTACACAAATAATAATCACCAAGATATATATTTCATTTAGACATAGGTTTAAATTTTACCTGGATTTTTGCGAGGACTCATAAAACGACTAATATTTTCTAGGATTAACTTTTTTTTTAAGTTATCAACTCCTGATGTAAGTTTACTTTTGAAAGATAATGTGCCTTTAGCCCCTGACATTATATATTTTGATTTCATAACAGATTAGGTTATTATGAAATTTAGTTTTAGGTATATTGAATATTACAGTCAAATAAAATAATAATACATTTAATTTTTTTTTGGAGAGGGATACCAACAGTTTTTAATTTTAAACTGTTTTATTTGCTATTTCTTATTTTTAACACGAAACCTGAAATCATTTTACCCGGTTTAAACGCAAAACCCGTAACCAAAAAATATTACCCGGTTTTTAACGCAAAACCCGAAAACATTTTACCCGGTTTTGAGCGCGAAACCCATTACCTGCAAAACATTTTACCCGGTTTTAAACGCAAAACCAATTACCCTCAAAATATTATAGTAGGTTTTGAACTTAAAACCCGAACCCCAAAACATACTACCCGGTTTTGAATGCAAAACCAATAACCCTCAAAACCTTATACCTGGTGTTGAAGGCAAAACCCGAAAACATTTTACCCGGTTTTGAACCCAAAACCCATAACCTGCATAACATCACACCCGGTTTTGAACGCAAATCCCATAACCCTCAAAATATTATACCCGGTTTTGAACTATAAGAAGTTGAACTTTAGAAACTTTTCAATCGATTGTACTCTCTCTAACAATTCCTGCATAACATTACACCCGGTTTTGAACGCAAATCCCATAACCCTCAAAATATTATACCCGGTTTTGAACTATAAGAAGTTGAACTTTAGAAACTTTTCAATCGATTGTACTCTCTCTAACAATTCATAGTTATTATTTCTCATTGTGGTTGTAACATGTTTCAGCCCTGCTTTGATAAACATAATATTACCATATGGATTAAATAATAGAATAATCATTTTTTATTTGCCAACCAACCTATGTTAAATACAAAATTAAAATAGCATATTTATTGGCAGAAATAAATTTCGTTTATAAATGCATGAACAATGAACATTGAACATATTTTCCGTTTACAGCCGCAGCGGTAATTAACCCTCAGGTTCGACCGAAAGTCGCTTCATGCTGTTGTTTATGACCGGCACAGCGGATTTTTTGGCATAGTGTCGGTGTAATTTAAAACGATGTATTTTGATCGAATCGGACAACCGGATGATTTTTACCACTGGGGTTATAATTCTGTAAGAAACCGGACAGCAGTCGAGCAGTCTGTTCCCATTCCAGCCTATTCACCATTTAATAATTGTACCTATTTATTAGATCATAGTCCAATCAGTATGCCCAAGCACGGATTTACACAATTTCCTATAGGCATGCCTTGCAAGACCTTGAAGGTTATAACAGAAATTAATATTGTACCAAATAATATTATAATAATGTATATATAACACAATAAACATATTACATTATAATACAGCATTAATCAAAACTAAAAACCATATTATTGTATTTCTTTGGGTTTTCCTAATTTGTACGTCGCGGCATCGTCTATATTTTAATATGATAACATCGATTGCTGTTGACAACAATAATATTGTTGGCTGTAGGTACATGAAAACACAGTAATGTAATATTGAATTTAAGAAATTAGATATTATTGGTGAAATTTAGAAATTCATAATTTTAATTCAAATATAGGTACATTTTTTATACATACAGGCTTTTTTTTATTCAATCAAAATTTTTTTAAACATCTTAGCTATTTTTATTGAAATTTCGTATTGTATAAAAAATCTATTAGTAATAAAAAAATATTTACACCAAACATTCATGAGCTTATAGTTCCATAACTCGACATATTATTATACTCCTACAATTATAAAGTAAATAAAAGGGATTTTATTTGCAAATGTTTGCAAATTATTTGCAAAATAATGGTATATACTTGAAACCGCTAGCTTCATATAGGGAGGGCTGCATGAAGTTGGCCTCCCTTGTCTTATTTTTCTTATACCGGTTAGGGAATTTATTTGCAAATTCTAAAAACCAATTTGCAAATATTTGCAAAATGATAACATATCTTTCAAATAAATTGGTCACGGTGGGGGGGCCAATTTCACGCACATGCACAATTTAGTGCGTTTTTATCTTTAATATGTTATATCAACTGTTATCATAATAAGTTATAACAGTTAGTTTATGTAATCTTGTACCTATATCATTTTATTGAAAGAAAAATTTGAAAATTAAAAATGTTTATAAATTACTCAAACCGTGTCAAATATTTTTAATATGTCATCATTTATATAAATTTATAAAATCAACATTTTGTTTTACAATCAAATATTAAATCGTTGTTTCTTTTGGTAAGAGGACGTTATTACCCATAAAAATAGTTAAAAAAAATTAATAAAAGTCAAAATTGTCTTATGCCTATATTATATATAACTCAAAATGAATTATAATATTTCTAAAACTCAATGGTTGCATAAACAATTTTGTGAAAATGTCGTGCATCTACGGTTATTTTTTTTAGGGTTACAATATAATAAAATAACAAAATAATATAACAAAATTGATTTTTTCTTAAATTGGTTTCGGTTAAAACATAACACAATTATGGCATTACGTTTACTACAAATATATTTATTAAAAATACAAATCGTTGGCTAGAACAGCTAGTATTATAAGCTAGTAGTATAATATAAAATATCCTAGGCTACTGGCAGACAAACCGTCTCCGCTTAGAATTATTTTTCGTATAATCACTATAATCGTATAATCAAATTTAACACCATCGATTATAGTGACTTGTAACCTACTGTACAGCAGATCGACACACACTTACCAGCTTTTTTTATATGCAGTTGAAGTTAAAATTTTGGCGAACTTCATAATCAGTCAGAAATTAATAAAAAATGTAATTGTAAAGCTAACATTAGACATTTTAATACAAGATACCTAACAAATTTTCTGCCTTCATAAAATAAAAAAGTTTGCCGGACAGAATTATTAATTTTTTTAAGAGCGTTTGATTTAAAAAATGTCACGATATGTTATTCTTGGTGGTTTCTAATGATTAAATTTGAATATTTATACATGAATGCTGGGATGACACACCATCTCCGCTCAGAATTTTTTTTTCATATGCTATGATTTATTATTAAATTCAAATCCAACACATTATTTGTTACTTATAATAATAGTAATGCACAAAGCTTGTTATTAAAATAATAGACAAAATACCTGGTTTATTACAATAATTTAAGTATTATTAATAACGATTTTTTTCATAATAACCGTTAATACCTACTAAATATAATTTTAATAAAATATATAAATACAGATTTCTTAATGTAATAGTAAGCAATACACATTAGTATTTAGTATCTACATGACCATCATAGACATTATAATATATACCTACAACACAAAATTAAAAAGTAAAAATAATATATTTTGTTCATAATAATTAAATCATAATTAAATTTAAAAAAATATAATACATTATTACTGATAGGTTTTTCTATTCAATCTTCTGTGCTGAAGAAAATTTCCCCTAAGAGATGATTCATTTTAATGTAACTTTTGGATTTCATCATTAAGAGACACACTGCTTTGTAATTCTTTTAATACAACTTCTTGTCTATTCCATTGTCTAGGATTTATATCGTATTCCTATGAATACAAAATATAGTTTTTAGCTATTAAAAATATTATGCTGGTATACTCTTAAAATAAACATACCATAACATATGTTTTTCCGTTCAATGAAGATAGATATTGGATTATCGTATTAATATTTGAGGTCTTGTGTACACCAATAAGTGAAACTCTACGAACCATTGTTGGTATCTAAAAAATATCATTGTGATAATTACAATAAATTCGGTTAGCTATTTGAATAATTATTTTTATTAAGTATTAGTATTAGTATCATAATATTTTCTACTCACTTTGTTTAATAAAACATAGTTAGGCAATGCAAATACATTTTTAGATGGAATCATATCAACTTTACCAAAATCAATTAAAGTACATTTGACCATATTTGTATTGTCAGAATCTGGCTTCAAGACTCTACCTCTATAAATCCCTCTATAAATCTCAGAATATACTGCCACATATTCACGAGTCTTTGCGACTATTGGTGTGTAATGTTCAACTATAAAAATAAATGTTAGCATATACTATGCGCATCAAAACAAGTTCAGTTTAATATTTACAAGAAGTTTATATACTAAATACAACAACAATTAATAACAGTAACATTTTTATTTTACAATAAAATATCTAAAATATGGTTCATAACCAATTTAAAGTATAAACTAAGTTAAACCAGTTGGAAATAATGTTTACGTAAAACATTACACAGAAACTTATCTAAAATTTGTCAATATCAAAAAGTGAGAGTGTGTGAGCCCACCATTACACTTTGGGCAATTAAAACTTCTTTCCTAAGTATTTGAGCCCGTGAAAATTTAAGTGAATTAGGGAGAGAGTAAGAAAAGTCAACACAATAAAAACAAACGTACACGCCGCCACCGCCGGGCATGACTTGCAAATTAAATAAATAAACAAACGTGTCATTTCATTTTTCTACCCACACCTCAAGAAAGAAGCTTTACTCCAAAAATTATCACAAATAAGCAAAATATTAAGTACTGTTTTTAAACCATTAGTTTTAGTTTTAATTGTTATAGCCCCTGATATTATGCACACCCTTTCTACTTAAGTGTTAGTTTACTAAATTACTTGAATCACTCGTGTGAGGTTAGGTTGGAAATTTGCATTGGAAATTTGCTTATCACAAATTTTTTTTTAGTTTTAGAAACAATATATTTTACTGAAAATTGAACCTTACAGTTTTCTTCTTTTAGTTGGTCCAACACAGTTTTAAATTCTTCATATAATTTTATATTTCTTACAAAAATATTATTGACATTATTTCCATATAGAAATTCAACGTGATCACCACTTAGCCAGTTATTTGAAACCCTGTTTGAACCTGAAAATGTAAATACATATTTTATTAATAATTTTGAATACACTATAAACAATGAACATAATATATTTAGATAATTGAGAATTCCAAACAAATTTTAGATTCTGAGCGAAGCGATTTTTTTTTTTGTGTCTTTCATCACCTTTTAGGACAGTAAAAGTGCTTGGATTTTCTTCAACAGTAACTTTTTTGATAGGAAAGTGAATCTAGTTGGTCCTTTAGGAGGTCAAAAGTAAAAATTTCTCAGTAGTTTTCAAACGCGACGTGAAAAACAAAAGAAAAATTAAGGAAAAACAGGAATTTTTACGCAAAATCTGTATTCGAGAAAATTGATTTTGGTTTTTGTTGCAACTCTAAAACAAATGACAAATGTAGGTACATGAAAATTTGACTGATATTAGCATTTTCTATACACCATAACATTTTCCAAATATTTTGACTTATTTTGAGCTGTTTACAGACTTTTTAGTTTTTTTTTTTATAAATATCAATATAATTTTACCTGTTGAGTAAAAAAGCTTGAAAATTTAATAGAAGGCTCCTAGGTTATTGTTTCAAAGGCAGATGAAAAAAATTAAAAATCCTTAGTCACAGTTTTTATTTATAAGCATTTCAAGTTCAAATTTTGACAAAATACTGAAAAATCACGAAAATTAGCAAATTATTTTGAGTCGAGAATTCATAAAAATTTTTCTTTTTAAATCTAAGATTAGAAAATTTAATATAAGATTACTCATAAGTTTGTCTACCTTTATCAAAAAAAAAATATCTACAAGAAACTTAAATTAAATTTTTATGAGCGTCTGAAATTTATATTTTTACAACATTTGATATTCACTTGATTACTCATGTAACAATTTTCTTATTTTATTGTAATTAAAAAACAAATGACTGTAGATACTTGAAAATTTCACTGAATGTTTATATTAGCATTTTCTATACACCATAATATTTTGAAAATATTTTGACTCTTTTTGAGCAGTTTACGGAAATTGTCAGTTTTCAATTTTTTTAGTTTTATTTTCTATAAATATCGATAAAATTTTATTTGTAGGGTAAAAAAGCGTGAAAATTTAATATAAGGCTCCTGATATATTGTTCTAATAGCAGTTGAAAAATATTAAAAATACATAGGCACAATTTTTTTATAAGCATTTAAAGTTCAAATTTTGACAACATTTATTAAATTTATAATTTATTAATTATTTTGTAGTTAAAAATGTATAAAATATTTAACTTTTATGGCTAAGGATTTAAAATTTAAAACAAGGCTCCGCATAAATAGGTTATACAAAAATTACTTTATTCACAATAATATCATCATATATACTTGGTAATATCATAGGCTGACTGACCGTTTTCGCTCAGAATCGTTTTTTTTATACAATGATATTATATCATTGAATTCAAATTTAACACCATCCATTACATTGATACACTTATAACCTACTGTACAGCAGAGCGACATCCACTTATCCACCTTTTTTTATCTTTTAAGTTGCTGTTAATCAGCAAATTTTTGGGATAGAAAAAGTTTATTCATTAGTTGTTTGATAAAAATAGGGATATTTGAAATCGATAATAATGAGTTATTTTACCATTTGTCATTTTAGAATCTATTATCATACTACTATTGCCTGGTGTAGTATTATTTTTAGAACATATGTTAAGGTTAAAATCTTCAGAATGAGTACAAAAAACGGTATCGCCAGTTCTCAATTCAATATTTGATATGACTTCTAGTTCTGGTGTGTTTGTTAGCACTGTCTCGTTTTCAGTAATGTTTTGTGGTATTTGAATAGATTCTTCTACAAATCAAAATATTATTATGAATTATTGAAGTATATTTTATCTATTAGTACAGGCGTTTGATTTGATTCATAAAGTGATAAAAATTGTAAAACATATTATTTTTTATTCAACAAATAAAATAAAAGATAGATACTAGATAATATTACCAGTTTGTGTTGCTGTATGTTTCATTAAATATTTAGAATTAATATATGATCCACTTTCTACATCTTTTAATTTCACATTTTCTAGACAATTTTTATAGTTTTCATTGAACTCCTAAAAAGAATAATATATATATATACACTTAAATAACATTTTATTTTAAAATTATAATGAACATAAATATAATATTTATAATAGTGTATGTAAAATTCTATTTGAACTAAAAATATTTGTTTCTTATCAGTATCAAATAATAATAATAAAATTGTATTGCATTAGTCGATGTTATCGCGATAGATTATTAACATTATTGCTACATTTAACAAATTGAATATATAGTATTTTCTTATTAGATGATTAATTATAATTATAAAATTAAAGTATACATTACGTACAATCATAAATGGCTTTCCAACGTAACAAAATGTTTCAAACATATCTTTAATTTGTTTAGTTGTTTGAATATCTTTTAAATCACTGAGTCCTATTTTAACAGCCATTCCAGGCTGAAATTGTATAAATAAAAATAAATAGATAAATAAATATAGGTTAGACTATACATGTATAAATAATAATTGTATTTGTATTATTAACTGAAAAACAGATTTTACTCAAATTGGGGTAATATGGATAAAAACCATAGAAAACTTGATCTTAACAAAACATAAATCATTAAAAATGAAAAAATAAATGAAAAGTATACGAAAAAATACCTTCTTCAATTCATCAGCCAATTCATAAATAACATTTGATGGAACTGTTTCAATGTTTCCAAAATCAATGTAGAAGACATCATAACAACCTTTATTATTTTTTAATATTTTTGCTCTATAATATAAACCATCACTTTCAGATGAAAAAACTTTGACCATGTCTCCCACAACTGGATTATACTTTAGTACTTTATCTAGTAATAAAAAAAATACATATATAAATTAATTGTTTTGTAGTTTATGACATAAAATAATTGTGAATATCAAAATAAGGTACTTATTGGTTATCCCCAACTACCTATTATTGCTATATGAAAACTATACTAGTTAGTAAGGCTTCAATTTTGATTATCAAATATGGTGTTTTAAGGTTATACTCAAAATATTTAATCACAATTGATTGATTTTCTTTAACTGTATGCATTTTACCAATACTTGACTAAGACAGAAAAAGATGCTATGAAGGTATTTCAAGATATAGAATTTTGGAATATGTAAAAAATCGATGCAGCGATAAATTATCATCATGTTCAGGTGAACTCTTTGAATATTAAAATATAAAATTTGTGGTTAGTAAAACACCAATTGTCAATATTACAAGTCTTAGATGGTTAAAATATGAGTCTGAAAAAAATGAAAAAGTAACAAAAATAATATAACAATAAAACTCAACTATTTTGAATTTACAAATTTCTCAAGTTTTTTTTAACGATTTGAACAGTAAGAAATATAAATTTAGTTTTACCTGTACTCTCATTAGTGTATCGTACAGTATCATAATCAACAAAAGTGTAACTGCCATTGTTACATTTTATAGCTTTTCCAACATACAAACAAGTAAAATCTTCAAAATAAGTCAACATGCAATAATCCTCATTTTTTAATGGCACATTGTTCAGTTTTTCTTCGCTAATGAAGCTACCTCTCCTGAAAGTTCTAGATACATATAAGCTGTAAATATAAACTGTTCTATCAAAATATTGATGGAAGAAAATATATTTACCTTGATTCGTTATTATCATGACCATTGGTTATATTATTTTTTACACTTATAATTTTCGAATCATTAGCAGAGTTAATGCTAAAACAAATTTAAAAATAAATAAATTAAGGAAACTTTTAATTTCAATAGAGGCATAATGTAAACTGAAAATGAGTTATAAGCCCAAGGACCTTTAGAGCAGTGATGCCTAATTATCTTTTATTCATTGGGCAAAATTCATAAAATTTTAGCTTTGATCACCAATTATAAACATTTATAAAATACATAGAATATATTATTTATACATTATTTAAGCCTAAAATGGCCGCAGGTTTTATTGCTGTAAACCATGAAGAAGATATGGACTGGTCACGTATACCAGGCGCGGATCCAGAGGGTGGGCCGGGTGGGCCCGGGCCCACCCAAAATTTTCAAGAACAATAATTTTAATTTTCAATATTGGCATTCAAGTTGTTATTTTAGAATTTTGACTATAAGTTTTAAAATTGATTTTATTAAATATATTATATATGTATTAATCGTGCATGGGGAGTATAACAAAACTACATTATATCTAGGTACCATTTATAATAAGTTATTATTAATAATGTGTAATTGCCCGTGTGATTAACCTGATTTTATCTAAATATCGATTGTCGTCGATATATATTTTTTTTTTTTAACTATTATTATATTTATAACTAAATGAAAATTATTCTTTATTAAATCTTAATTTTACTGCATTATCTTATGTGGTTAAATTTACGGGCCCGCCCAAAAAAATATTCCTGGATCCGCACCTGACGTATACCCAAATACCGGTCAAAAAGAGTATAAAACTATGCGATAGTAACACACTCTAGTGAAGAACATATAGAAGTTAGTAATATTATTTATATTAATTGATTCTTGAATTATATATTGTGCAGCTTGGAAATCGTAATGCATTACTCCAAGCTTCCCAGAATAAATACTATAAATATTTAATATTTTTAATATTTTGCTATTTTTTATTGCTACAAATCCAACATTTTAGTTAGACTTGTTAGCAAGTACTTTTGAGTCTTGTTCAATCTATGTATGATGAATGATGATGTAATATTATAATTTATTCACGATTATAACCAGTGATGTAGTCGTAATTTTTTTACTGAGTATACGTTTTAATGTGCTTGATATGTAAACGTGGGGGGCTTCTCCCCCCCCCCCCCCAACCACTATATATACTACGCTATTACTAATGATATATTTATAATTACATACACTTTACTACTACCTTACCGCAATTGAGTCTCTAAAGTTTACAATCATACTCCTAAAATATATGATTATACATTTAAATTGTTTATGATTACCTATGTTAATTTCTTAACCCCCTATCCCCACTTCTTTTTAAGTCAAAAAACCTAAATATTTATTAATATTTATAGTCTTAAATGTATACTCGGTAGTATATAAATTAGGTATCACAACTTTAAATGATTAAAAATAAATGAAAACATCATTTTTTGTAGATCAATTGTTATATTTATGTAATTATTGTGTGACACAGTGTAGGTACATAAAATAATATTTTTTGACAAAATTATTTTCAGTAATGCATGTGACCGTGAATCTCGGCGTCGGCTATCGTTATAGATAAGCTTATAATTTTAGACGTATGATATATATATATATATAATAAATATAGATCCATACAATGAAGTTAAAAATAGATGTGTAAAATGTAAAAATAATAATAGTTCCTAATGAACACGATCACAAGGAAATATGTTTGGTATTATTGGTTATTCGTTAATACTATTTATATTATTGATTTATAGCTATACAGTATACCCGTATACCTGCGTATCACAAATTATATTATAAGTATACGCATCAACCAAAAACTGGAGAAGTCGTTATACGCCGTATACCCGCGTATACGCCCCACTACACCACTGATTATAACTAAATATGCATTTTTGATGAAAACCACTAGGCACTGACACTATCGCATGATTTCGGTAACATAACAATTACTGACTTAATCTCTACCACCCGCCTACCATATCGTGACCAGTCCATAACTTTTTAGTTCATGCTGTAAACCTTTACAACAATTAGGACATATTATATGCAAATTATAAAAAAAAACTAAAGTTATCAATGAAAGTACCTGTAGATCATTACTTTAATTATTTTATAAAGAATACAATGAATTAGGGGCTCTATTAAAATTAATGAGATAAGACGTCTAGAAAATATACAATTTTAAATTTGTATAAAGTACTAAAAGAGTGGAATTCAAATAAAGATTTCTATACTATACAATTTTAACTATTGCTAACAACAATAAAATATACATTCACTAAATAATATTAAAGTTAATAACTTACTCTTTTTTTGATTCTAATAACTGTTTTTCTTTAACACAATTTTCCAACTTTGTATCATTACAGTTAACACCAACAAGAACAGCACCTTCGTGTAGATTCTAAGAATAAATAGATAATTATAACAATTATAATAAAATATACAACAAATAATACAAAAAAAAAAATTAATTAGTATAAATAATATTAGCTATAAGTTATAACTCAATATTTACACTCTCTGACAGAAGGGGTTTTATAGAAAATGTTGTTTTCTTTGGAATAAAATCTTTGAATGTGACTGGTAAAGCCTAGAATACAATAGTTGTTAACATTAAGTGAATAATTACATTTGGGAGTTTAAATTGTAAATAACTTTTACTTACTAATGGTTCATACATAAAATAATATGGAAGTACAAACAGATTTTCTAATTTGGTTTCATAAACATTCCCATAATCAATTAGTTGAATTATGGTATTGTCAGTTAGAAATTCATTGAAACTAATTAGTTTCCCTCTGAACCTTGATAAACACAGAACATGTGTATAATATAATTAAAGTACATTATTCTTAATTATATACTAAAAAAATTACCATTTTCCTTCAATTTCAACAGCTACTATTTTTAATCCTTCAAAATGTGTAACTTTATCAAATAAGCTACTCTGCAATGAAATTGATTGCATGTCTTTCTTTCGCTTTTCCATTTTATGATAGGTTGAAACAAAACATACATTTTTAAAATTACTTGGTTGCAAATAAACCTGTTAAAATAAAATTAATATTATAATCTTCAATATTAAAAAAAAAAAATGATTATCACTGGTAGGTAGTAGATATGATTTTATTGATATTCAGTTCAGTATTAGGCATGTATGTGATATTTTTTTCATACTATGTATCATTGTTTTTATATTTATCTAATGTTTAACATATTTATATACAGGCACAGACTGATGAAAAATGGCACAGGATGGTACATAATATGATGGTAAATATGAAAAAGGTTAGGACTTATTAAAACAAATGTAGCAAATGATTTTGGTCACAATCTTATTTTGGTGCATTATTAAGCACTTTATATAACTGTTTGTGGGTTTCGGAATTAATTATTTCATAAACGTTACATTAATAATAAAGTAAATATAGAATAAATATCTCTTTAAACTGAATAACCTACTTCCCTATCGGTTCCTTTAAATGTATTCTTTATGATTATTATAGTTATTTTAGAAATAATAGATCTATGATTTTATCAGAAAACATGGACTAAGGTATAATTGTAATGGACTACCATAATATGTTGAAATTCATTTTTTTTATTTAAAGAATCATAGAGAATGACAAGCTGAAAGAATCAGGATATTCACCATACACAGGTTTAACAGTATGCATTATTTTAATAATTGCACGTTAATAGTTAATGTATGTTATAAATCATTGTTTTTAAAATAAAGAAGATATAATTGTAACACTAGATAGTTATATTATTTCAAAACTGTGCAGAGTATGATAACAGAATTGTTGTTTCCAAACTACCAACGCCAGCCACTGGAATATGATACTTAACAAAAGTAATTAAAAATAACAACAAATACAGGGACCCACTAGTTTTGCATGTTTGCATCATCATCGTTGTGCCGAATTATCTGACAAATGTAACTTATAACTTCCACTTTTACAAATACATGCGCAAATGTATATTTATTTAAAAAAAGGGCAACCAAATATTTAGTACTGTCTATTGGCGTTTGACAGAGCTTTTGGTGTATTTGGAAAAAATATTAATATATTAAAGAAAAAGTTTAAAATATTTGTAATTATTGTATTTAATGTTTGTTATATAAGGAAATATATGAAATATGGTTCTTCAATAAATGTTGGGGCCAACTGCATGGGCACCCATTGCACTTGTGTAAACCAAAGACTGCAGGCCATCACCGTTAAAAAATTATAATAAGCATGTAGGTTTGCTATGAACTATTTGGAACAATCCTTGTACAATGATAATAGTGATTACACAAAAGTAAAAATTAATAATAAATACCTAATATCAATACACTCCATATTATCAAACATTCAAAAGTAAAAATCACAACTATTTAATTTACCTCGGTCCACGTGTTCAAAGGCAAGAACTCCAAAACTTGTGTGGACGTAAGAGGACACAAAGCCATTATTATGTACGTGTGTCGTGTATACTAACTAAAATAAAAATAATGATATTTTTTACAAAGAAGTTCGCAATAATCGTACGGTTCGATCAATTTTTCAAAATCAAAATATTACTAAAGACGCGGCTAATCAAACACAACATTTCAAAAAAAAAATTAAAAAGCATTGTGCCTTATCGTAATATTGTTGGAATCACGAACGCGAATTTGCTGCAGTCGTTTGAAATATGATAAGGATTATCGGACATCGGTACAACGAACCGGGCGCCTTAACGGACCTGTAACTTATTGGCTACTGCCTACTTGACCTGTTATAGTATAGTATGAAGTATAGGTCTGATTTTTGTTCTGTAACTTTTACAAGAAATATCATAATATCATATTATTATTATAACGAAATTAAATATGGTATAACTTAATCTGATTGTACACTACGCGATTCGAACGCGCTCTCCGCGCTTTAAAAACGTCACGATTTTAAAACGCGAACGCACATTCCTTACACATTAGAAGCGTGTTGACGCGTTCGTCGGCGTTTTAAAATCGCTCTGTGCTTTCACACTGGACACTTTGTGTGCATTTTTCAAAAATAAAAAGCGCGCTAAATGTTATTTGAACCATTCAATTCTTTGTACTTTGTTGTATACTAGGTTATAGTACTGCTGTTGCCTGTTACCATCCATCGTGTATGACGTCTGCTGTTCAATTCATAATATTATACTTATTTCTTACTCGTTGTATTTTGTTTCGTCTATTTTTTTTATTTTAATATGGACGTATTAGATGATATTGAAGCCGCATGCGTAATTTATGCATTATACGAGGAACATGAACTCAGCAAGAAACAGCAACGAGACAAAATTAAAAGAAAACATTGGGTCCAAACAAGGTGATAGGTAATTAGCGTGCGGGAAAAGGAAATGCTTAAAGTAGGTAACTAAAATATTATATATTACCTATATTAAATATTGTATACCTAAAATATTATGTACCTATATATTATATTTGTATTATTTTATGTTTAACTTATTAGTTTATTCATATTAATTCTTATTTATATAATATTTTACGGTTTTAGTGAAGCAACTAAATTCTATGATTTATTTTTTAAACATTATTATTTGTATATGGAATTATAAATATTATAAATATATTATGTTTAATTTGTTTTTATTTTGAAGTATTTATCTAAATAATTTTTATGATTTTTATTATCATATTTTAATATATAAATGTAGTTAAAAAATAAAAAATGCTCAATTTTATTCATTTTGACGGTTTCTTTGTAATCTTCAAAGTTTATGAAACATGTTTTAAACTTTTAACCATCTTTGTCCAACTTACAAGTTTGACATTTTTGTCATGGTATAGTTTACTTTCTGTATATTTTTTATTTAATAATAATTATATATTATTGTGTAATAACTTGATATATACCATAAATGATTACTTACCTATACTGCATATTTCCTCTTCATTCGACATATCAACAATAAACTGTTCAGTGTCAAACATTTTTTAGAGATTGTTGTTTAGTTAGTAAGTTAGTTATAATTTGTCCGGTGGTTACTACAAACTGCTACAGGTTGAAAGGACAAATTATGAATGAATGTAAATAAACGCAAATCGATCGCGGCGTCCGAATCGCCTGTGTTTTATTAAAAGTAGAAATGTATTGGAAAAATATTGTTTAATTTTAGCTGCAAATCGCAACCGAACGCTCAAAATTAAACATGAGCGTTCAAACGAAACCGAACGCGCGTCTTATTTACGTGTGTGAATTAGCCCATATAAAAGTAGGTACATGTTTAATTTTGAACGGTTAATGCGACGTTCGAATCGCCTAGTGTGCAATCCACTTTATTTGTTAACCTCGGTTATCAATAATGTATAAACTTTTAGAATTAATATTTTCGCATATTAACGTTAAATTATTAAAGAATGAATAAGTTACCCACAGATACTTTAACAGTTTAAAGTTTAACCATAGACCTATTAACGAAGTTGTTGAATATGATATCATATTATATGATAATACTATAATAGTGGTATATCTTGTAAAATGAATTCATATATATATATATATATATATATATATATACATATTTATTCCAATTATTAGCCATTGTAATTTACATAAAAAAAGTTTTGGTAATTTGATACTTAATAATATTTAGGACAATAATAACTGTATAAATGATAAATAATATTTCCTACAATATTGTTGTCGTATACCGTAGATAAATGTGGCAACATAATAGAATATTATGATCAGTCAAAGCAGTGTAATATTTTACCATATATTTTAGCACATATATTATTTGTGACTGTGGACTGTGTATTTTACTCGTTTGCAGTTGTAGCGTAAACTCGCTGGATGATGACAAGATAGGATGGGTGGTTAAATACTCAAATGCAAACTGGTTGAAATTTTGACTGTATTTTGCCGGGTATTAATACTTGCAGAGAAACGTGGCAACAAATTACAAGATAAAGTGAATTAGACTAACTAGATCAACGAATGTTGCTGGCCGTTGAAAATATACGATTGCTCGAATATTTTCTAAGTCCAAAAATGTTAATTCTATAAGAGGTCTGACGTGGAGGTGCTCGTCCTAACTACCTATGTGGAATCACGTCTGAAAAACAGCCGTTTCAGGTCTCTACTATATAGTGTATATATACATATACTCGCCTTCCACCGTGGTCTTTGAGGTAGTATTAAATTATAATAAATGATTTAGTTCGGTGGTGTAGCCGTGTAGGTATTAAATATTTCTTATCATCGGCACCGTCATGTGGTATAGAAGACTAATTATTTTAGATGTCAAAAACTACTAGTTTTAAAAACTGGAAAATTGTTGTATTTTAAAGACGTTTTCATACAAAGATTTTAATATTTACAAAGAAAATCTAAAACTTTTTTGTTTATAAATGGTTGGATTAATATTCTCAAAAAAATATACGTATAGGTACTTCCAGAAATCCGAATTTCTAATTTTGAAAAAATATTTGAACTTTGCTTCTTAGTTTGAGTCAGAAACAATACCTATGTAAAAACATATAAATCCGGACTAACCCATGATAAACCACATATAAATCATTTTATATTAATGCATTATTTTTATTGTCAATAATAATTTTAAAATTTTGTTTGAAAATATAAGTAATGCGATACTTACCTACTAAGTAATATTTACTTGTAATAGGTAATTTGTAATAATAATTGTTTATAAAAATAAAAACAATCAATATTGACTAGGTAACTTCTTTTTAATTTTTCGTTAAACTTTTACATCAAATAATAGTAGGTATAATTTTATAATATACAATAAATATCATTCTGAAATTCTTTTTTTGCACTGCACAAAGTAAACACACTAAAAAAACCCTGGCCCACCTTGAACCATAAATGGTTGCCATGGGTCTTTAATAATAATAATATAATAAACAAAGTTTGAGTCATAAAGAGTTGCTATATTTAACGGGCAACGAAGTGCACGGGATCAGCTAGTAATATATAATTTATATTTTATAATAATATATTTAGCAATCATAAGACAGTTGTTTTTGATTTTTGGTGGATAATAAATATTGTGTAAAAATACTGAATATAAAAAATTAATCGGGGGCTCCAAAATGTTGTCCATGGGCGGCAAAATCTTAAATTCTGCTGTATAATAATTAATAGGTTATTAATAGAGCCTGCAGGGGGGGGGGGGTTCTCATGTTGTGCTTTAGGTTTCAGCACTCCCAAACATCTTACCCTAGTTGCGACCATATCATAAGCATTAGGAGTTTAGAATATTACACCCGTTACACCCGAATATGTCTCTCCGTCTTACATAAGTACAACATGGCAGAAACTGTTTTGCGTGGGAAAGAACCGAGAACGCTATAGCTATAACTAAGAAACGAAATTTTCCCCACATAAAAAGGAGAACATTGGCTGTGCAATATTGTTTTTATTTTTTCGTTATCGAAACTTCAAAAAAAGTTATTTAAGTTTGAAAAACACAAATAATAATGGATTTTGAAACAATAAGAACTTTTTTCGTATAAGTGCTATCAAAAAAATAAAAATTATATTGTACAGCCAAATTTCTCTTTTATATCTGGTGAAAATTTCGTTTCTTAGTTATGACTGTAACCTTCTCGGTTCTTTCCCCGCGCCAAAACGTTTTTGCTATACCGTACGTGTGTAAGACGGAGACAACATATGCGGGTGCGACGTCCTCATAATGTCGTAAGCACACACGTTTTTAAAAAAACACAGTACCCATCGAACTATTTGCACATTAAATTATAATTTATAATAAACATTGCAATTTACTACTAAGTACTTACCCTCTATAGACTATATAGTAGTGCATCGCTGGGTTATGTCATTTTAGTCAGTATACTGCAGACCACTATTATATATAATATAATACAAGTAATACGCATATATAGGTACAACATAATATAATACCTAAATATCCATTACAATAACCACTAGACACAAGTATATATTACAAATATATTATTGCATTATTTATGTATTATATGATCACGGAAGTTACTGAAAGAAATGAACGAAAATTAACACATATGCCTATGATGTATCTACCTACTATTAGATACAGGGTCGGCGGATTCGTTAGGCAAGCTACCGAGAAAATGTCGGTGGGCCGCTTAAAGTTTGGGCCGGTCGTGTGAGTGTGAGTGAAAATAAATTCATGTTTAAAATACGATTGGCTCATAATAATTATAGACATAATTTTGGGCCTTTGAATATGTAAATGGACCGCTTAGAAGTGAAAATCTCGATGTGCCGATACACACTAATCCGGCGCTCATTAGGTATATAGTATAATAATATGTAGGCACGTATATAGTCACTGTAGTACTGTATTATATTCGTACAGGTATTAGCTAGTGTAAACTTTTAGTACCTACGACCTACCTATCTACCTAATTTACAAATATCGTTTTATAGGTACTGTCTTTGCGTCTTCGCGTTATAATATATTTTAACAATATTAATAAGATGTTGACCTACATATTTTGTTTATTCATTGTTAATTTTTTTAGTAAATATCATCTAAGAACTGTATATATAATTACCCGGGGAATGGGAATATATTAATTCAACCTGCGGCAGATAGTAATAATTATCAAACTATTTTTCTTATGTGTTACCAATAATTGTAAGCAAAAGTAACTACTCTAAAATAACTGGTTCAATCTATTAGGTATCAGCTTTAAATCGTGAAGTTCGGTCGAGTATTTTTCTCTGTCAACACACAATGCGTTTTATATACCCTATATTGTAGATATACTATTACCCAGGACTTTTATTCTAATACTATTACGCGTTTATGACCTATCTGGGATCCCAAATAATATATGTGAACAACTTGGTGCCCATTGATCAAAAGCTGTGGATTTGCATATGCGTCATTTAGATATAATTCTACCAATAATATCTGTATTAGTCTACTATATATTACATTATTACCTAGCTATTATCATAGACTCATAGTTGGGCAAGTTAATAAAAATAATAACCGTGGCAAGTTCAGTTAATTCAATTAAATTTCCTTCAGTTGAAAGTTGAAAGTTAACAAAGAAAATATTTAACTCAATAAGTTTAAAGTGAGATGGAGGGAAAATAAAATTAATTCTTTTTAAAGCTACAATAATATTCATAAAGTCCCCTAGCATTTTGAGTTACATAAACATTTACCAAGACGTTTAACACTAGTCACTGTGCAAACATATAACATTAAATTGTTATAACATTAAAATTATTGTTATTTTACTAGTTATTTTTACCATAAACTTATAGGTTAGATCTAAACAATTAAATTTAATATTAATAATTTCAGCTGAACCGCCAAATAAATAATAGTATTATTACCTATACAAAAATATTCACATGTTAATTTATTGTTGTTGCCAGTCGTTAAAAATACTAACATCAAAAAAGTTAATGAAGATAGTTATTAGTTATTACCTACCTACTTATTTGAGAGGATATTATTATAGGTAGCCAGGTAAGTATATTAGGTAGTATAAGTTTTGCTGTATTATCAAAGTTAGACTTGTTATATTTTATAATACCTTCATAAAACCTTTATGTACACTGTACAATGATATTATGTCACTGAATTCAGGCGCGGATCTAGAAATTAAAAAATGAGGGGAGGGGCTAAATGAAGAAATTTACGATTATCAATCACTCCTAAATGTAAATAAGCATTATAATGAAATATGTTTTAAGCATAGTATTACTTATCTATCTACTTAGTCTATCATCTTTACTTTGGTTAATAAACTGAAAATTAATGTAATCTTTAAATATTTTAGGTATCTAAGGCTAGGGGAGGGGGGATTCAGCCTATCGCGGGTCTGTTTGAATTCAAATTTAACACGTTCTATAGAAATGTAATCAATTACAGTGACCCACTTTTTTTCCCTTATGCATTTCAAGACTATACCAGGAACTTAAAATTTTGACCCTGTACGGCTGTACCCCGTATTCGGCGCCACTGAGTTCAAACATAATATTTTATGACCTTAGAGACTTGATAGGTACCTTCACCAAATATTCATATAAGCTGTCCTATTGTATTATAATATTTAATATTTTATTATAATATTTATACTTTATATTATATATTACCTATATACCATCATATATAATCTACAGGTATAGGTACAGCTGGTGCAGAGATGCTGATTGATATAGATTATAGGTTCCTACAGTAATTATAATTGACGTTCATAATTGATCAAACAAACACACGATATACCGTATACCTAGGTACTTAGTAATAGCTGGTTTATGGTATGCGGCGTGCGAAGTATTTTTCATAATAGGTATTGTAGGCACGGCATGAACAATATAGGCTTGTTTTATTCACGGACTAAGATATAATATCTTGGTCCGTGATTTTATTCAATAAAAAAATTATGTTACATAATTAAACAGTGCCCACTTAGGTACATACAGTTACTGCACGTCAACATACCTCATACGGCATACCTACCTACCGATACCGTATGGCGTATACGACATAACATGCGCGCACTCGCACACACACGCGCACGCGCACAGACACACAGACGCACGCACACACACACACTTGCGAGTTGGGTATGATTGTATGAATCAAGTGTGTCAGTGCGTGTGTGTATAGTATTCACCAAATTCGAGTATATTGGTACGTCATATTATAGGATGTATAATAGGTACCACCTATTATAATTTAAACGCGACGGTGTTTGCCTCCAAATACCGTCGAAAACCGCGCCTCCATTGCATCTATATAGGTACGTGATAAACGGTGATAACATTAGATAATCAAAACGTGTAAATACACATACCTATATATCCATTATTATTATTATTATTATTATTATTATTATATCGACAAGGCAGCTACTCATTGCAGATTAATTTTCAAAACATCAAAACAAAACCACTGTCGAATGCCGCGCGTCCTACGTCGGGCGACGAAACGTCGTATAGATTAATATTGTTTATGTCACGGACGAACGACACGTTTGGGCGCACGATCTACATGTCAATCCGTTCTCGGGCCGCGCGCGTCGTTTGTGCAAGCAATTTTTTCCGCCAACCAAATTGACATTTTTAGGTGGGTAAGTAATTTAAATATTTCACCAAGCCTTCGTCCCGCGTGACCCTTCGATATTGTGTCCGATTGTCGCATACTCGTTTCGTCCGTCGCAACGATAGTCCTCTGTATTGAACATTATGAGCTCTGATATAAGTACCAGAAATCCCCAGGAAGAATACGAGCTGATTCAGAGGATCGGTAGCGGCACGTACGGCGATGTTTATAAAGTGAGATATGTCCGAATGCAATTTTGTGGTGAAAAAAGAGTTCTGCTGTTGTTTACACTGGTTGATCTTATTAATTACAGGCAAAGCGAATTTCAACTCAGGGATTAGCAGCGATCAAGGTTATCAAATTAGAAGTCGGTAAGTGAAATTGCATTTAATGTTGCTAATGTTTGACTTTTAACTGGCAAACAGTTTCTGAACATTCCAGGTTTGGCCAACCAAAAATCGAGCCTGGCATGTTCGGCTTTAGTAGAATGTTTTGCTATAAGTTTGTTTGTTTTTAATCAATATTTGACAAAATAAATGTTTTAATGCCTAAGGTTAGGTTTGGTTAGCACATGAGCATATTATAGTAATTACATAAGTGTCTAATATTCATATTTCTAATTTTATTTATATTCTTAGGCGATGATTTTTCAATAATACAGCAAGAGATATTAATGATGCAAGATTGTCAACATTCCAATATTATAGAATATTATGGTAGCTATTTACGTAGAGACAAATTATGGATATGTATGGAGTATTGTTCTGGAGGTTCATTGCAAGACATTTATCACAGTGAGTATTCCTTTAAATACTTACATATATGAAGTGAAACTTCCATATAACAAAGTCTTATGGGGAAAACAAAAAAAATACGTAATATAGAGGAATTCGTTAAATAGAATGTATGATTAAATATAAAGGTCATGGTTCTCAAAAATAATTAGTTAAACGGAAAATTTTGTTAAATGGAAATTCTTTATATAGAAGTTTCACTATAGTAAGTGTGAAATTAAGTTTCTAATTGAGTTTAACCTATCTACCCCTAACCTAACCGACAATATTTAAAATATTTTTTTGGTTTAAGTATCCTTATTTCAAATATCATTTGCATTAGTTTTTATTCATATTCAATTTATTTTGTTTTGAATAAGCCCTAATTAATGTTTTTTTTATAAACATTTAATTATATACTACTAGTATATGTTTCAAGTTTAAGAACCTATTGATTTTGGGTAAGAAATTTGAATAGGTAGCAAATAAATAAATACCTTTAATTTGTTATTTATTAGAAGTATATACTTTTGCTTAGACATAAATAGATCCGTAGAGGCATATATTCTTTTTTTCTTAAAACGTTTTTAGTTAAATATGTCAGTGAATTTGACCCCACAAATGACCTCTTATCACATTTAAAGGTAAGAATGTTATCTAGGGCTTCTATTGATATCTACAGAGGTATTTATATTTCAAAGCAAATCATGAGCATTTTAAAATTGTATTATTTCACATATTATTTAGTTATATAATATCATTAATAAAAAAGCCCATGAGATGCCTTAGATATTATTATTACATTCAAGCTTAATATGACTGGTACAAATATTAGATGTGGTAAATATACTGCCCAGTAATGCCTCAAGTAATGTCAATGCTATAATAATTGTATACCTATTCATATTTAATTTTTATATTATATAATTGTTGCATACCTACCTACAGTTAAATAAAAATACATTAAAGATTTCTAACTATAGCTATTAATTATTAAAGTAATTTACTACAAGTCATATTAGTAAAGTTATAGTTATGACAGAACAAGATCAATTCACTCTAATACTAAGACTAGGTAACAACTCAAAATTGGTTCTCCTGAACATAAATGTACTATTTTGTATGTTCAAAATATAGAGCCAACATAAGCATATTATGTGATATGTTGAAAACGTTAACTACTCAATTGTACACCCGTACCTATAGAAGAATAAATCTAGAAAATAATTCCATTAGTTAGTATGAAATTTTTTAAATTAAAATATTTTTAGTGTTCCTAATAAAAATTTTGCAGTTATAAAAATAAATAAAAATTCTTTGTACACTGTAAGAACTGCCTTTTCTGATTGTTCTTGGTTGATTTTCGTAATACTTCATACAATTTTGAAAAAAATAAAAATTACTGCATCAAAGAACAATTAAAAACTTTTGATTTCTGATTTTTATATATAGTGTGTTTAATTTTATCTGAGGAACTGTTGCAGAAAATAATATATCAGGTGTTGATTAGCCCTTGATTGGGAGTACACGAAGACATATAGAATACGGCACTATATAAGTGTTTCTCAGTTCACAGGCAAATCGTTGTCGGGATACCTCGTTTTGTGAACTAATTCAACCAAGATGGGCAACCTCATAGCGCGTTTTAGATACACCACTTATATTTTTGAACATAGATCAAATTAATTTCTAAATTGTCCTCGTTTTAAAATCAATCTGAAATTTTTATCAAAGCCGATCAAATAGTTTTTTCAGTGTAATCTAGGTACAAACATGCATCCATTATTATTTATATAGATTATAATATTATTATAAAAATGTCTTTTATTTCTGTAACCAATAGCAACCCATCTAAACAAAAAAAAATGTTCACTTTTTGATTTATTTAAACAAAAATTCTATGTGAGCCCCCTTATAGCAACCTATATAGTATAGAGGCGAAAGAATCAACCTTTAAACACTCTTTGAGTCTCAAGGAATATGTGAGCAACATTTTATGCCAATTGGTTAAGTGGTTTTGGAGATTAGAGAGTACTAACTAACACACAATAATTTCTATGTACGAAGAAGAAAAGATAATATTTATTAAATACATATATAGGTATTTTTAATATCATTGTAAAACTAATTCATACATCAGTGTGAATTAATCCAAAAAAACTATCCTATTGATCTTTAAAATTATAAAATAATGCTTAAAATAAAATATCTTGTTTAAATTTATATAAATCTTAGAATTTAATAATATTTATTTTGGTACTAGAAGCATTTATTTTATCTATGAGGTTTTAGGTTACTAATTAGAATTTTAGTACTGTATTACACCTGCTTAAGTAAAAACTAAATATTTGAATTTCATATAGTTGATTAGCAATAAAATATGATTAAGAGAATGTCATACTTGAATGTGTTGTATTCGTCTTATTGACACATTACATAGCAAAATAAAAGGTTCAACAGTTCCAATTGTTTGTGGTTAGCTTAAATGTTTGAGTGAATTGACTTATTATCAAACTTGAAGATAAGATCAATATCTGTGTTCTCTCGTTGGTTTTTTACAATATTTGAATTTTTATGTGACTTATAAGTATGTAAAATATTAATAATTATAAATGCTCATAATTCACTTCAAAATTAAAATATAGAAAAAACCAACGAGAGAACACAGATAATATTCTTACATTCAAGTTTGATAATAGGTCAATTCTAATATTTAAGCTATACAAAGTTGGAACATTAGGATATATTATGTGTAAGTAAGACGGAGGTCGGAGACCACACATACGGGTAAAATGTCCTGTAACTTTAATAAAATAAATTTCCTTTTTCACAATAATGGCTTCTGTGGATCATTAATAGTATTTTATTTGTTACCTCTCAACTTAGAGCTGTTTGGTGTCTTTTGGACTATAAATAAATAACTGTTTATAATATAACATAAAAATGTATTGTATAAATTCATAATATATTATAGTACCTATATTATGAGAGTCTACTGTAGACATTGCTTTTGCTAAAATAATAAACTATCTTTAAGGTTTATGCCAACAATTATTAACTTTTTACTAATGTGCCCCCACAGGAAAACGTCACTATTTTACAATATACCATCACTGTAATAACTATTAGTGTATTTTTAAGTATGGAGGTTACAACTCTTTTTGTATTCTTTTTACACATGTGTTTATTTTTATAGTTACCGGACCACTTACAGAACTACAAATAGCATACATGTGTAGAGAAACACTTAAAGGACTTTCATATTTACATACAGTGGGTAAAATGCATAGAGATATTAAGGTAATTATGCTAACAAGAATTTAAATAGTTTTTAAGAGCATTGAAATTCTCATGTATATAATTCATAATAGGTTTTTATTTAATATTAGTTATTATTGTATATAATTGTAAAAATAATGTATGTAGTATCTATTAATGCGTAATATATTTATATATATACAGTATGTTCACGTTCAGATGTACCACTTATTATTTCAGCTAGCTTACCTCAGATCAAAATAGGATTTTTGGGAGGTTAAAGAGTGTTAAAATAATCATTTTAAGAAAAAAATGTATTCAGATAGACAATTAAAAAATTCTTTTATAAAAATTGTTTTTTCTAAATTTCAATCATTTTATACTTAAGATATCCCATGTTATATTGTTAAATTACTATTTGTACATAGATAAGATGCATATAAACACTAATGCTTAATAAACACTAAAATTAAAATAAATAATTTCGCTTAGTTAGTTGAAATGTTAGTTTTTGTTAAATTATGATCTATGAAGAAAAATAAGCATTATAACAGATATTTAGCCTTATTATTTATCTAATTAACTTATTTAATTTTGTTCATGAGGATCATTTGCTCATGTAATGTGTTAAATTTTAAAACTTTCCTATAATGTGTGTTCTGGTATTCTTCCACTCCCCCCCCCCCCCCGAGGAAAACTGTATTTTGATCTGAGATCATCCAGCTGTAATACATATAGTGGTACCTGTTATTGAGAACACACTGTATAATAAATGTTTAATAATGATAGACATGTAAATATAATAGTCATAATCTGTACTTTGCTTCTTTATCTTTTCTGTGATTTGTGACCAAAGACTGATTATTTATTTAATTTATGTACCTAGATCTAATAATTTTTGAAGAATGCTGAAAAAATATTTTATTTAATTAACAATTGATTAAATATTTAAATTTATTATGAATTTTTAGGGAGCAAATATATTGTTAACTGAATATGGTGATGTAAAGCTAGCAGATTTTGGGGTTTCTGCTCAAATTACCGCCACAATAAATAAACGCAAATCATTTATTGGTACTCCATATTGGATGGCACCTGAGGTTGGTTTTGTTTGTATTTTGTTATCTATTATTGTGTGTTTATAACATTTAAATAAGTTTTATTTCAAAGTATTAGTTTTATCCCGAACAAGAATAACAACAGAGTCACAATAAGTTTACCTAATTTACTTGTTCAATTCAATATATATATATAATAGCTATGTAACCTGACACTTCACTAGGAACAAAATTAACAGTATAAAATACAGATATTATAGTTCTTTGTATATTTTTGAACGGGGCTCAAACTACTCTTCAAACTTTCCTGATATCTCTAAAAATTATATCTGAAATTTTCATCAAAATCGGTCGAATAGTTTTTGAGTCTATAAGCAACAAGCATAATATAGAAGAAACATTTTATAAGCAAACTCGTATTTGTATTAATATGTAATTAATTCCTTTATTTCGAGGCCTAAAACGGGATAATTGTATGCATATTTTTACCTCATCAGCCCGAGAACCAATGTCAATTGTATATATAAAAAAAAATATTAGTTTTAACCATTATAATATGTAAAAAATGGCAACCATTTATAAATAAAAACAATTTTAATTTTAGAAAATCCTTTCTTAGTGCATCACTAAGTGGTGGTACGAAGGTACTATCAAAATGTCAAGTCTTTAGCTATAATACTTTAGGTTCAATGTTGGTTAGTCAACACACGTTCTATTATAATTAGATATAATATAATATATTATATTATAATATTATATATTTAAGGTGATTGAAAGTGCCAAAGCGGTGATTTTCTGTCCTTATCTAACCCTTACACAACAAAGAAAATTAAATGTGTTCTACTTTCAGTGTTCTAATAATTTCTTTAGAATTTGTTTTAAAATCTACTTAAGAATAGACTTCCAAAGTTTTGATTTGAATTTTTTCAAAATTGAAGAATTTTATTGATACATTTTTGTTTAGGTTTTAGGAAGATAAAATCAAAAATGTGTGGAAATCTACGTTAGTTAGATTACAACAATTTTAAATGTTTTCTGAATTCTTATTACTTTGCCTAATTGTTTGGTTACAATATTAGAAATATAACGAGTCTTAATTTCTGTATTGTGTGTGTTTGAAAATCACAATTTTCACTTTAAAAGTTATCTATTTAATTTAGGCTTTTGTAATAATTAACTGATTTATTTGTATATAATATATATACATGGTTCATTTCAGTATGCTTAGTATATAGGATGTATAACTATGATCTGACTCATTCAACTGTAATTTCAGTTTAAAATTTCAGATCTTCCTGATACATCTTGTATATATATTAATATTTTTTAATATAAACTTAATTTATTCATATTTTATTAAAATTATAATATATTATAATGTGTTCTAATATTTGTATTAATTAAAATTTAATTTAGGTAGCAGCTGTAGAGCGTAAAGGTGGCTATAATCAATTATGTGATATCTGGGCAGTTGGAATTACTTCTATAGAGTTGGCTGAATTACAACCACCAATGTTTGACTTGCACCCTATGAGAGCATTGTTTTTAATGTCCAAAAGTGGTTTTAAACCGCCGACATTAAAGGACAGAGATAAATGGTAATTTTCTCTTATTTGTTTATATAAATAAATGTATGTAAATTATAATATTTGGTATGGAATTTTATTATTTTTAGGAGTCCAACATTTCATAATTTCATAAAAATATCACTGACTAAAAATCCAAAAAAAAGACCAACAGCAGACAAGTTATTAATGGTTTGTATAACTATATTTTTTATTTAATAACTAAAAAAAAAAAAATTGCCACTTAAAATACTTCATAGTTCATATAGATTAGTGTTGACGTTTAAGAGGATTTCAGCGCACTATTTGTTTTCCCTTTCTGGCCCACGCGCAACATGTACAAAACGCATTAACGCAGAATCATTTTTTCTATGTTTTAAGTTATCTTAGAATCAAATCACCTATTACAAAACGATAGAGAGTAATATTTTTGAGGATTATATATCGATTTTATATTTTATTGTTATTTAACTTTGTATTTGACTTTCAAAATTAACAAAAAAAATTTGTAAATTTAAATTATGTTTAAATTGTTTTGGTACAATATTTGGACAAATGGATATGTCATTCCCTTAAAAATATTATTCTCAATCTTTTTTGTAATAGGTGATTTTACTCTAAGATTACTTAAAAACATAGAAAAATGATTTTTCGTAAATGCGTTTTGTCTATGTTGCACGTGGGCCAGAGAGAAAACAAATACTGCGCTGACATCCTCTTAACTAAAAATAATAGGTGATAAGGTTATTCATTTTAAAGTTTTGTGTATTTACTTGTCTACTTTATATTAATTTATGTCTGTTTTTATTTGCTTAGGTATTTTATTAATACAAATAGAGTATATTCTTTATAACTGGTTTTAAAAATTATTTTAATTTCTTTGGTTATTATTTTTAAATATCAATAGAGTGGTTTATAAAATAATCTTCAAAAAATAATATTGATATAGGTCATATATATATTGAATAAATTAATATAATATATATACTTTTTTTTTTCCGTTTGTTATGATGAGTTATTTTGTTTTAATATCCGATATAATGTTGAACTATTTTATTTATAGCACTCATTTTTTTGTCAAGATATGAGTAAACGACTTGCTATTGATCTTTTACAAAAAGCAAGTAACCCCACCACTCAATCATTTGCAGAAATAGAACCTGATGATGATGTAAGTATAATTAGATAAGAAATCTGAATAAATTAAATATGAATGTTATTATTATTAAATTAGAAATTATGTAATAAGTACAATTTACTTAGAGGACGTCCACCTGTGTGTGATGTCTCAGTCTTATAAATGTACACCATAGCAAAAACGGTTTTGCGCGAGACAACGTTATCTGTGCAACAGCGTGCTTTTTTTTAATAGCACTCAAATAATTTTTTATAAATAAATAAATAAAAAAAAAAGAAAATTTTTAGAAGCAAATAACTTTTATTGTATTTATGTTATCTAAAATATAGGCACGCTCTTGCATTAAAATTTTCTACCCTATATGTTCAGAAATGTTGGAGCCACTACTACAAACACAGAAAGATAAAAGTTGTCCCGCGCAAAAAAGTTTTTGCTGTTGTATATTTGTAAGACGGAGATAACACATGCGGGTGTGACATCCTCTTTATTAAGAAATTTTCAGTGGCGCACCTATAAAAGGGTTTTTTTTTTTGTGTGTGTGTGTAGGGGGGATAGTTATTAAATACAACACTTTAAAACCATTAAAAATCCAATATTAAATACAATTTATGTTATAAAAACTTCTCTTGGAAGGGGGATAAATTCCCCCTCGGGTACATCATTATGCATGTTGATGTTGAATGACGCTACACCTACATGTGTTGTCTCCATTTTACAAGTGGGCTGTAGCAAATGTACGCTCAGCAGATAACGCCTAGCTCTATTAGTTCAAAATTTATATCAATTAATCTATTATGAAACTTGATGGTAAGAACTTTATCTGTGTTCATGTTGTTTTTTTTTACGATGGTTCAATTTTTCAGGAAGTCATTTGTATTGTATATAATATAGCATAAATTAAAAATTCTCAAAACTCACTTAAAAACCGAATAATTGTAAAAAAAAACCACACACGAATACAGATAATGTTCTTATCATCAAGTTTCATAATAATAGGTCTATGAACTCTAATTTTTAAACTACGGAGCTAAACGTGATTTGCTGAGCGTAAATTTCCTATGTTAGACACTTGTTAAACGGATCAACATAATATGTGGGTGTGGTGTCTTCTTAAAGTAAGTTATTTTAAATGAATGAAAATAAACTGGTGTAATAATACTCTAGTATAGTATAGATCAGCGGTCACCAAATGGTGGCCCGCGAGCCGGGTACGGCCCTCGGACAAATTGTATCCGGCTCGCAGATAATGAAAAAAAAGTATAAACCGACAATAATAAGTACATAATATTATGTATTAGTTTGATTTGCCACCTGAAAGTTGTAGCTGTTTTTAAAGTTTTCAGTATTAAACATTATTATGAGATTTCGTATAAATCATTTGCCGAAAAATGTCCAGTAATTTGTGAACTTTGTAAATCAAAAATTTAGAACCTGCATATAAAATATTAAGTACACGAATCATACAATTTCATATAGTTAGTTGAGAGCAAGACTCGCCATTTTTCTCAATAATTTAAAATTTTTAACCCAATTTTCTATTTACATAAGGTATAATTCTTATAAATTTGTATTTTATTTTATTTTAATTAATTTAATCGGGTAATTATTACTTTATTTCCACTAGGCCACTATCACTATGTTACTGTTGCATTATAATAAGTAATATGTTAAGAATATTTGCTTTGAATTTTGATGGCCCCCGAAAATTTTCAAAATTTTCAATGTGGCACTCCAAAAATATTAATTGGTGACCTCTGGTATAAATCCTACGTATAAGGTTAGTTTGGAATCGGATAGGAATCAGTAGAGAGGAATTGTAGAAGCGGCGAAAAAGCTCAACAATCTGTCCTGAGCCTGAGAAAAAAAAATAATATTCTGAGTCTACAATTCTATATACATATTTTTTGAAGGTTTGATAATCTGTAACGTATGAAAGGTTTAAATGAATATGATACATCATATTTACTAGGTGTGTTTGTGGACAAAAGTGAGGCGGAGCAATAGGTTGCTAGTCAATCAAATTGTTGTCTATTTTTTTTTTCATTAGTTTAATTATTCAGTGTCTTCTCAAACTTGCACATTATGTTGTTATTTACGGTATCGTCTTAGGCTCCATTTTTGGCAACCTATGTTATCTATGATATTGTAAAAAATATATATATTTTAATATAATATTTATCTTTTTTTATGATTATAAACTTGTTAATTTGCCGGTTAATCACTATTTAAGATAAATTACTGTTACTTACTCATTGGCGAATATACTCAACACCTACTGCGCGGCAGAGCGGTTACCTCTTTCCACCTTTTTCTTTTTTATAGTCTGATATTTGTAATGAACATTTTTAAAAATTATATTAGGTTATCTCTGATGTTCCCCGGCGTATCGCATCAAGAGCAACTGTTGATCATAGAGGTAAGTTTTTATAAAATATTTTCAAATTTAATGTATTAATAACTAGAAATATTAATTATTAGTTAAATCGATCTATTACTCATTAAATAATAGTCATTTTTCATAATGTTTGGTAAAACCGTGTTTGTTTAATCGTTTTATTTTTAATATTATTATCATGTTACAATATTGGAAAATGTATATTATTAATTATTTTACAATTTTTAAGATTTTTTAAAAATGTTTACACAAAAGTATGTGATATGTGGTAAGAGCTATGCTTTTAATGTTCAATGTGGGATATTAAATTTAGTAGCTATTTATTTTATGCATATTAGGCTTATTGTTATATAATTTATATCGAAAATTCATTAGGTTTTTAAAACTGATAATAGTAAAACGATTGATGAATATTGAAATGGGACAATTATTTTGACTTGAAAATATAAATATCAAACTAGATATAATATATAACATTTTAATTTAATATTATATCATATTAATTGTTTGGTTCAACTTGGCTTTAAACTAAATACATTTGATATCTCATTACCCCTTATTATAATTGTATTAGATTTATGCCTAAGATGTTTTATTTTATCATTAATTTTATTACAATAGATAATCTTATTAATTTTACATATGATTGTTAGGGCCCGAATTTACATGCCCCTAACAGTGGCATATTTAGGAATTTTTCATGGAGGAGGTCCAGCTAATTTTCCAAACGTATAAGTAGTCTGCTACAGAATATATTTATATATATATATATATATTAGATGTTTAGATAGGTATTTATGAGGAAAATGGGGAGTCCAGATTCCGTGGACCTCTAAATACACCACTGGGTCCCTTAAAGCTATCAAAAACTATTCTAAAACTAATCTCACACCCAAAACCCATGTAACCCGAATGATTCTATTTTCAAAACACCCTAATTAACTAAAACCCTTATAGAACATTTGAAACCAGAATAATTTTTTATTTTAGAATCTTCATGTGATATACGATTTTTTATGTATTTTATGTGGTTAGTTTGATTTTGTAGTTCATTATTTGTTTAATAATAACAATAGTAGGAGTGTAAGACTATGGGGGCTAGACAATTACAATTTAAAAAAAAAACCTATACAAAATTATATTTTTTTTGAAATACTTGACACCCATATTAACCAATATTAACCCTAATAATAACGGTTATTAACATCCAAACATTTGTTTAAATTTTTATTCTTGTCTTTGAACGCCAGAATACATGCAATGCTCAAAACCCGAATAAATGATTGGGTGCTAAGCCCTGTTTTCAACTCACAATAAATAAACAGTATACTCAAAATAAACGTAGATGTAACTTAAATTGACCAATTTGTGCAAGTATTACACTAATTTACAACTAGTTTACACTAAAAGCTCGTTTAATTTGTTAAATGCACTAAAATTAATATAATTACCCGGAAATATGCCAAAAACTAAACTTGGTTAAAATGTAATTCGTACAATATATTTTTACATTTTTCAATTTGTATTATAGTGATTCGTATATACATCATGAATTATTGAACAATGTGATCTGTACAATTTATTTACTGTAGATGTGTATGTAACATAATATATATGTATATATTTAAACTGTATTATAAAATCATAATTAATTCATTAAATTGATTTTAACATCTAATATTTGAAGGTTCAAATTTATTAGAAGCAACACATTTACCTCACAACAGTAAAAATGATACACCTACTCTATTGGAATCTAGAAATTTGGGAATGGTTAATATAAAAAAAAATGTACTAGCAGTGAGTTACAAACATTGTTATTTAATTTAAATTTTTAAGTATTATGATGTATAATAATTAATAATGTTTGTATTATTCTTAGCGCAATAATGACTGTGATAATTTTGGAAGATTAGACTGTATTTTGACTGAAAAGTAAGTATTAAACATTCATTTTAAATTGTAGTGAATCTTTCATTTTATTATTAGTAGTCATTAATGCTTGATTAAAACTTTTCAATTGAAAAATGCATTAACTTATATGTGATATTAGTTATTTCATATTCATTGACATTGTGTGTTTGTAATTGTTTTTTAGTAAATGTATTAAATAGTTTATAACTTTAGGAAGATATATTATTAAATTATAACTACCACCTTTATATTTTATTTTGTAAATATTCATATGCTTGTGCCTATTATGGACATTTTTACCTCTAAAAGATTTTTCCCATTCTTAAATATTTTCTATAAAATGATAAAACATTAAATATTCTTGAACATTTTAAACAATTTTTTTTTCTTGTTTACTCGTATTAAATATTAATACTTTAGAGGATGTAGTACCCGCATATGTTGTCTCCGTCTTACACATATACGACATACCAAATTTTCGTTCACCTGTTTCAATAGTAAGCCGTACTTTTGATAATAGAGTGGTAAGAACATTATCTGTGTTCTCATTGGTTTTTTATATGATATTTTAATTTTTAAGTGAATTATGAGCATTTAAATACTTAACTTATTTAGAAATAGGTCAATTCACTCTAATATCAAAACTAACACAATTGAAAGTAGTGAATGGAAATTTGGTATGCCGTACGTGTAAAACGGAGACAACATAATATGCAGGTGTGACGTTTTAAAGAGCTGGGTTCAGCAACCTTTTTGATAAACATAAATTTTTCCTTATTTTGTTAAAAAAAAAATTACCATATCAAATTTAGTTTATTTAAGTTCATAACTGTTAGGTTTATTAATTTAACAGGGTATCCACAAACAATGTTTTAATCCATAGTTTCTAGTCCATACTATTTTAGATTGTGGTTTTTATACAAATTATAAATTTTACTCAAGGTTGCTGACCCCTGCTTATGAGGATGTCAGCACACTATTGATTTTCCTTCTCTAACCCACATGTCACATCAAATTTTCATTCAGCAGAATATTAGTCTTGTACTGTTTGCTTTAATAATAGGCTGGAATGATCAAACTTAAAGTTAAGAACATTTTCTGAATTTTCAGATTGTTTTATTTTATAATATTTTCATTTTTATGCAAGTTATTATGAGTATATAATATAAATCAAATTTAAAAATACTCAAAATACAGAAAAGTTGAAATATTATATAAATAAAAATCAACGTACTAAGTATTAGCTCATATTATTATTATTGCATTTTTATTTTTGAAAATCCGCGAATTCACTCTAATATTAGTTGTCAATACATTACAAGATTGGTACTACTGAACGCAAATTGGCTATTCTGAGGAATAAAACAAATAGTGCGATAATATTCTCTTTATTATTATACTTAATCCATACACATAAATCATGATATACTTACCAATTTTATTTAACCTTTTTTTTTTTTATTAAAATGCATAACAAACTTAAATAATTACATATATAAATTACTTGTATCATTTTAAACTCTTGTATAATAATATATAGTTATTTGAATTTGTTAAATCTTAAATGGCATCCACCACAATTTTCTATATTTTATTTATAACATTTTCTGTTATTTCTTATTTACCTATGTAACTTTTAATATTTTACAACACTCCGATAATATAAAACTAACCTCTAAATGGTATCCTTTATTATCTTCTTCAGTTTAAATATGGTTTTTTCATTAAAATATCTTCATTGTTTTGATCCTAGTCTATTTTCGAAATCAGGGTTCCCCAACTTATGGGCCGCGACCCAATATTAGGTTGCAATATATTTATCATGGATTGTTGCTGTAAACTAATAATAGTAAAAATTAACAAATGTATTTGAATTTAAAAATAACCTATATATTTAATAGAATTAAGTATTAATTCTTCAATATTGCATTATATTATTAAATTTTGATTAATATTAGTACATTATGTCATACTTGATTTTTTGATTTTTGGTTGAGGGTCTCCTACCTAGAAATAGTAAATTTATGGGTCGTTGTATCAAACAAATTAGAAAACCATAAAGAAATCACAAAACTTACATAATCATTTAAATATATTTCTTATAATTTCTTTCACTTCATTACTTATCTATTAATTTGATCACTTTATTTTTCATTCATTTCGAACTCTATTATAATATGTACATAGTTAATACCAGTATTTTTTAAACTTGTTATCCTTATGTCTTGAATTATTCAATTGTTAAAATTGTCATTACAGTATGTCAAAAAAAAACATAAATAACACAGAATATTTCAAAAATTAAAAAGTCCTATTCTGATAGTAAATCATTAATAATTAAACATTTTGTTGTTTTATATAATATCCTAGGTATATTTTTAATTGTTAATAAATAATTTCTTGCTTGGTTTTCTAATCTTTTGAAACATTGATGTAAGTATATAGGATATGTGTACAGATAGTTCAAGTATCAACAAATTGACTACAGTTAACCATTTAAAGAATTTGCATATCTTTATATATTTTATTTTTTAAACAATACTTATTTCTTCTGAATTATCTACATTTTCAAAGTTAGTGCGTATAGTGATTTAATAAGGCATAATATTTTATTACTTGAGCAAACTGGGGTTGATCTTTGCTACACATTTTCTGCTGTTGAATATTTGATAACTCTATTGTTACTTTTTGTTGTTTTTACCTTTCACAAAGTATAAATGATGATTATAATCTAAGAGTTAAAATAACTTTAAAATAACCTATTTTATTTGCAAATCTAAAAATGGTAAATAATTTTGTATATTATTATCTTTGTGGGACCAAAATAGTTTTGTCCTATTCATGTAAATAATATTGAGGTGTCAATGCATTTTAGTCCTAGATCCAAGCTTTTGCAAGTAATTATATATGTTTTACAAGTTATTCACCTTACTAACTTTATTTAGATCTTTCAGAACTATTATTATTTACTAATAATTTAATTTATAAAGTAAGGACTAGTTAACTAAATTAATACATTTAAGTTATATTCCTATATAATTTGTTTGGAAAAAAAAACGAAAAAAAGGTAAAATATTTTACAAAAAATATTGTAATTTTGAGAGTTTCTATTAGGGCCTGTTGTACAATCTTAATATATTTGTATTTACAACAAATTCTTAAAATTTATTAGAGTCATTTAATTTCAACAGGAGTCTTCTGCAAAACATAGATGAAGAACTTAAACTGAGGTATGAAACCCTAATAGATCTTTTTTTTAACTTCGCACCATTAATATAATTGGATCGATCAATTAAGATATATTATTATGTTATCACATTGCCAGTAAAAATTATTTGGCCTTGGTGTCGTTGATTTTGATCCACTAAATTTATGCTTAAATCAAATTTCATTGGAAATTAATATAATTTTTTTTCTTAAATATTTATGTACTTTTTATTAAATATAAATTTTGTATAATATTACAATATAATGCTGCTTTGCTTAACTAATATTTTTGAACTATCACAGTAATACATATTGTGAGCTTTTGGGCGTATTTTGCTTGATTGTTTGGTTTGTTACTTGTCAAGGGTATCCTGTATATAAGAGAGAATATTAATTTAAAGAACATTGTACAGCTGGCCCTTACTTATAACTATATTTTTTTGTAAAATCTTTTTAAATAATTAATTGTTTTACTAATTAATATATTTTTATTAGGGGAGATTATAGTCACGTTTTCAATGAAGATAGGAATGGGAGTTATGAAGATTTGTAAGTATTATAATTAATATTACTATTAATATCTTATAGGTACAAATATTTTAAGTAATATTAAACTCTGTATACAGAATTAATTAGCACTTCTAGCCAGTGTTTTTTAAGTTACACCATAGTACATAAATACAGTATATAAATATAATATTAATTATTAAAAGTATTTACTTTATTAATAATCATAAATTATAGTTTGATGCTACTTGAGAAATTGTTTATTTAATTTTAGGTGAAATCTTATATTTTTCATTATTTTTGTTTTCAAATTTACTTAATATTAACAAAAATGTTTTTCAGATCTACTTTACCATTGTCTGAAAAATGCTCCGTGCCACATTCATCTAGTCAAAAATGTAATTTTCCTAATAAAGGCTGTGTGTACCAAAATTTAAGAGGTATTGAAAACAAATAATTATTCATTCAATTTATAGTGATTATCATAAAATTGATTTGTTATAATGTCCATTGTGATTATAATTGTGGAATCCGGTATATTTTGTTGTACAATTTAGCATTTAAAATAATTGAAAAATTATAATCTATATCTATAAAAGACAAACTATGTCTGTCCCAGTGTTCTTTATGCATTCCTAAACCGTTCATCCGATTGCGATGAAATTCGGTACAGAGATCGATTAGATTTCGGGGAAGGATATAATAGATTCAACCCGAGAGGTTCTCAAACAAGGGATTTAAACAGGAGTCTTGAGTTCGATCCACGGCTTACATGGACAAATCTTTTGCATTGTTTTGTAAATTTTCGTTTATAAATGGTTGCTATTGGTTTCAATAATAATAATTTTACTAATTAACACTTATTAATATTTTACTAGTTAATACTAATTTTCTTACTATAGGTAGTTATTAATTTCTTATTAATACCTCTGTTCAATTTTTGTATTAAATACCCAAAAAATATCTAAAATAGATTGTTATTAATTTTTTTTTTGAAAAATATATATTTTGTTGTATGCCAACATCAATAACATCAATCAGTCTCTCAATGATCAATACATCATGAGTTATGTAAATGGAAAAATTTATACTTTGCATCAATAATACTTTTTATTTGACTAAGAAAATAATACATCAATAATAATGAAAAAAAACTGTGATGTCTTGGTGGTGTGTTACTCAAACTCATGAATTAATGTGAACATTTGTGTCTTTTAGATTCCTTTATATATTTATAATCTAACTTAAAATAAAAATTTGCATCATATTATGGTATTTACTTTTTTTTAAGGAATAGTAATTATTTAAGATTATTCCATTGATAATTGTATTTTAAAAGAATACCTACTGTTGTCCATTTGTTAATATTCTAATGTCTGTAATAATTGCGATGAGATAATATGCTAATCTTAGTGTATAATTAAAACATTTATAATTACCGTTTTGTAAATAATATTGATACATATTTTTAAAATATTTATTAAACTTACTTTTTAGATAGTTCTTCACCTTCTAGACGACATAGCTCTCTTGATGAAATTATTGCATTACCAACATCTAATGTTACTGTAAATGGACGTCAACGTTCATTTAGCGACAGTGGAGGTAAATAAAAAATTGTTATTTGCTTTTAATATTAAATTCACTAGTTTAATATTATGGTTAAATAGGAGAAGGTCCTGAACCAGATTTATTAGCTGATACACCTCCAGTACCACCACGTCGGTCAAAACAACGTAATTCTCCTCCAAAACCAATTAGTAATGGCCTACCACCTACGCCCAAAGTGCACATGGGTGCTTGTTTTTCCAAGGTATTTAATTTAAGCTGACTAACATTAGGTATACATTCATTATTTATTAACAGAAGCATATCTGTTGTTCATAAGATTATTTTAGTTAAATAACTTGTATTTGTAACCTTTACATTGTTGAACTTAAAATTTTCTCTAAATTATATTTTTCTGAGTAACAATTTTTTGAATAATTTGTTCATTTAGGTATTTAATGGATGCCCTCTGACAATTTATTGTACGGCTAGTTGGATTCATCCTGAAACTAGAGATCAGCATGTATTTATTGGAGCCGAAGAAGGAATCTACAATCTTAATCTAAACGAACTACATGAAACTGCTATTGATCAGTTGTATAATAGACGTACAATTTGGTTGTATGTTATAAAGGATATTCTTATGTCCTTATCAGGTAAAACATTTAACAATAATGTATATATATTATTTATTAACTTAAATTTTCTTCAGGAAAAACCACCCAGTTGTTTAGGCATGATCTCTTAGCCCTTCATGGTAAACAAAGTCATAGGTTTTCACAGCATATGACCAGAATTCCTGAACGATTAATGCCTAGAAGGTTTGCACTTACCACAAAAGTACCAGATACCAAAGGTTGTATAAAATGTTGTGTTGGGCGTAACCCATACAACGGTTATAAATATTTATGTGGAGCCATGTCCAGTGGGATTTTTTTAATGCAATGGTATGATCCACTTAACAAGTTCATGTTGTTAAAGGTAAAATTAATAGTTTAACTGTGCTAACATTTAGTTGTGCCCGATGTAATACAATTTTATTATAATTATTGATTGTAGCATTTTGAATGTAATTTACCATCACCTTTAAACGTTTTTGAAATGGTCATAACGCCTGAATTAGAATATCCACTCGTTTGTGTTGGTGTGAAAAAACCAATTGGACCTATTAGAAAGTCTATGAATTTGAAATTAGAATTGATCAATGTCAATACTGGTGCATGTTGGTTTTGTTCTGGTGAAACAGATGACTCTGATAATACTGGTTAGTATCATTAGACTAATATTTGTTATTTTTTTAATTCTGTTCTAATATTTTATAGAAATAATGATTGATTATCTAAATTACTTTATATGATTGATATTTTTTAGTAAAATATAATATGTACTGTTTAAATAGTTACAATTATTTTTTTTCTTTTTGTTGTTGTAGGCACAGTTATTCAGAGAAGAGATATTATGGATGTTGTATGTGTTTGCCAGTTGGATACAGATTCATTTTTAATATGCTACAAGAGTATGTATAGTTGTATATTAACGTTAATAAATATATTTTTAGTTATTGAACAATTTAATATTGTATAGTTAATTTATTTACGAGAGAAAGAAGTAAAAATAAATTTTAATAATTTTTTCTAAGTAAACTCCATATAAAATATCAATTCAAATTAGTAACCATTATACCTTAATGTATAATATTTTCTTGAAAAACATCACTAAACACACTAATAAATTATAAAATCATATAATTTTCTGTGACTATGCACAAGTGATTATTAAACTTTATTTTTATACATATACAATATAAATACTTCAGAAAGAACTATGTTAAACAAATGTAGCTTATTATTTGAATTATAATAGTATTAAAGAAATAATTATCATGATGATTAATGATTACAAAAAATTATTCGTTTCAAATTTCAGATGTTGTAAAAATAATTAACTTACATGGGAACCTGAAGCAAGATAGAAATCAAATAAATCAGCTCTATTTTGATTTCACTGTAGAATCAATAGGTTAGTTAATTTGTTGATTAGTATACATCATATTAATAAATTATACTTGGTAAATATGTTCAACTAAATGTTTATATTTTGTGTTTACAGTTCGATTGTCTGACAGCATTTTAGCATTCCATAAAAATGGTGTCCAAGGACGTAGTCTTAAAAATGGTGAAGTCACCCAAGAAATAGTTGACAAAAGTAGAACCTATCGTCTTTTGGGTTCTGATAAGTATGTGGTTCTGATTCACAAAATTGTGTAATTTACTAACTGTATAGTCAGGGGATAATTTATGAAACCGAGATGGGCATAATCGACCTGCAGTGCATAGTAACAGTTAACTTTTTTTTCTTATGTGTACCCATTTGCATGCAGAAATAAACTAATATGCGGTTATGATTTTAATATTATTAATAGCAGGTAAGCCACCCTAAAATAGCTGGTTCAATCTATTATCTTAACTATCCTAGAATAGCCATAATCGGTGGAATATATTTTGATTCTATATAAGGCCCAGTAGTTTTGAATTCTAAAGAAGACGAACAAACATACAAACATTCATGTCCATGAATTTGACCCACCCACTTTCTATGATAAGACCCAAACCAATACCAAAAGTTAGCAAATAATAGCAAATTTACTATAGAAGTTAGCAAATCATTATTGAGGCAGTTATAAGCATTATTTATTTGGGTGGGCCAAGTTCAGGTAACTCACCCACTTTGTCCGATCGTCTCCAAACAAACGCCGGTAGTTAGCAAACAGTTAGCAAATAATAGCAAATCAATTTTTGAAGTTAGCAAATCAAAATTCTATTTTTGGCCGATTTTAGAAAAAAAATTCCAGCCCACCCACTTTGTCCGATCGTCTCCAAACAAACGCCTGTAGTTGGCAAACAGTTAGCAAATAATAGCAAATCAATTTTTGAAGTTAGCAAATCAAAATTCTATTTTTGGCCGATTTTAGAAAAAAAAATTCCAGCCCACCCACTTTGTCCGATCGTCTCCAAACAAACGCCGGTAGTTAGCAAACAGTTAGCGAAATAATAGCAAATTATTAATTATTATGTTTGCATTACTCTTTTATATTATTTTTAGATTATGAATTACGATAATATCCATAATAAAACTCATATACTCATATACGATATTAGTTATTACTTATTAGGTGTAATTTTTAGTGTTTTATAAAATAGATACGTGTATGAGTATGAGTATGAGTAAACGTGTTGTGTTATTTTACCACCTCAATCCAAACTAGTGGTGAAGTGCTGAAGTCCCCAACAAATATTATTTGTGTTCCATAATCCTGTATAATATTAATATCTTAGTCCGTTAATAGATTTACATTTGTCGTGTTCATCTTATTAGCAGTAACCACGATATGTGATGATACCCGAAGACATTAATCGTGTGAAAAAAACACAGACTACAGAGTGTGATGCATACACGATGATTGAACACTGGTTGATCATGATCCGGTCGTAGTGTTAGTTTGGATTGAGGTGATAAAATAACACAACACGTTTATTTGCTTTATGTCACTAATTAGTATATAATATTATTACAGCCAAATAATACACTGGCGTGAAGTTCGTGAAAGTGGTGTAGGTATTAACTATACTATTTATAACATGGTCAAATCCCATATAATGTAGATATGAAAATATTTTTGTAACCCCCCACCCATAAAAAAGGCTTATGTACGCTACTCAAGCAAATTGAGAATATTTTAGAAGTTGTCATATCACCAAGGATACGAAAAATCATACTCATACACGTATATATTTTATAAAACACTAAAAATTACACCTAATAAGTAATAACTAATATCGTATATGAGTATATGAGTATATGAGTTTTATTATGGATATTATCGTAATTCATAATCTAAAAATAATATAAAAGAGTAATGCAAAAATAATAATTAATAATTTGCTATTATTTCGCTAACTGTTTGCTAACTACCGGCGTTTGTTTGGAGACGATCGGACAAAGTGGGTGGGCTTGAATTTTTTTTTCTAAAATCGGCCAAAAATAGAATTTTGATTTGCTAACTTCAAAAATTGATTTGCTATTATTTGCTAACTACCGGCGTTTGTTTGGAGACGATCGGACAAAGTGGGTGGGCTGGAATTTTTTTTCCAAAATCGGCCAAAAATAGAATTTTGATTTGCTAACTTCAAAAATTAATTTGCTATTATTTGCTAACTGTTTGCTAATTACCGGCGTTTGTTTGAAGACGATCGGACAAAGTGGGTGGGCTGGAATTTTTTTTTCTAAAATTGGCCAAAAATAGAATTTTGATTTGCTAACTTCAAAAATTGATTTGCTATTATTTGCTAACTGTTTGCTAACTACCGGCGTTTGTTTCGAGACGATCGGACAAAGTGGGTGGGCTGGAATTTTTTTTTCTAAAATCGGCCAAAAATAGAATTTTGATTTGCTAACTTCAAAAATTGATTTGCTATTATTTGCTAACTGTTTGCCAACTACCGGCGTTTGTTTGGAGACGATCGGACAAAGTGGGTGGGTTACCTGAACTTGGCCCACCCAAATAAATAATGTTTATAACTGCCTCAATAATGATTTGCTAACTTCCATAGTAAATTTGCTATTATTTGCTAACTATTTGCTAACTTTTGGTATTGGTTTGGGTCTTATCATAGAAAGTAGGTGGGTCAAATTCATGGACATCAAACATTTATTATTATATACTAGATTTAGATATTATACAAGTTAATTAATTGAAGTATAAATCAGTTTATTAGGAAACATATTTTATTTCTTGTTATTTTGTATTAATCTAATATCAGCTATATTCTATATATTTTTGATATGACTCCAATCAAATTATGATACTATACATTTTGTTATAATATTCTTAACTAGTTGTACAATTTTTATTAGATTTCTAATGAAATTATAATAAATTTTTCACTCTAGAATAACAAATGTTGGTTGTACCATATTAGTTTTTTTATTATTTTCCTACAAAAGTGAATGGCAGACTTATAAAATTACTAGTCTAGTCTTTAAATCTGTAATGAATTAATTTTCGATAGACGAAATACTTCATAGAACTTCGATAACACTTAATTTAAAATTAAATCATCAGGTATTATATTTTATAGAATCTGGGATGACTAATTTCAAATTGGCCTAATCATTACTTTACTTTATCTTATCTTTTATGTTTTAATTGTACTACATCTGTGTCTGTATATGATTACATTACTATTAATCAACAAATCATTAATAAATATTTATCAACCAAAACAATTTAAATTATTTTACTTGATTAAAAAAAAATCCTGTTAAATTCCGGGGCATTATACGTTGATGGTCAAATCAGATAAAAAACCAACAAGTAAAGAAAATTTTTGAGATGCTAGGAAATGAATTTCTGTACATTATCATAATAGACAATAATTTAGTGAATGTTTATTTAAAAACCTATTGTATGTATAATGTTTTTTTTTTATTATTATAGAATTCTGATATTGGAATCACACATGGTTTCCAAAAAAGCTGATGATGGTGCAGACTTGTACATCCTAGCTGGTCATGAAGCCAGTTATTAAAATATATTATTATTAAATAGACATTATGAATATTATTATTTTTTTTTTAATAATTGTAATTATACGGTATATACGTCCACTTTACACGGAGAGACTTTACAAGTTAATTTCTGTTATGATACATTGTCAAACATATTCCACTATTATATTATTATGTTAGTAAACGCTTTTAATATCTACCGACGTCCAATTATAAAATGTATGTTAATTATGTATAATTTTATATTATATTATAATATATTATAAACATCTACACACACACACACACCTACACACACACATAGGCACATCATGTCTGTATCTTTATGTTATACTTTATAATTTTTAGGAAAATTAATTAAGTACCTACAAGGTTGTTTAACGATTACACAAAAGACTAGATTTTATTGGCCTCATAATATTTCAATCAAAGCAATAAAATATTTTAATAATTTTAGAAATTTAAATATTTTAATGGAAGATTATATTATTTGTTGTTGTTGTTTAAATCAAATCTAATGTTCTATTAAAGAAGTACAAAATAAAAATATCAAAATAGTTTGGATTTGTTCCGAGAAAAAATTAAAAAATATCTATACAATAAATGTATTTTTAAAACAAAAGTTTTTTGTTATGTTTGTTTTATCATAAACCTATATACATCTAAAGATTTGGTGAATTTTTAATAAAATTTTAACCAGTGACGCAACTAGATTTTTGAGGGTCTTAAAGTTAAATATAAAATGGGGCCCCCTATTCAAAAATGTAAATGGTCTTAAACAGTAAACAATTCAAAGTACATGGAACACCGCTTCCTCCCCTCCCATTAGTTAAACAAAATCATTTTCATTGTTAAGGCTATTTTTTTTTTTCGTTTATTTAGACCGATAAGCTTTTTAAATATACTTCCAGAAGTCCAATCTTAATATTGAAAAATATTTGAATTCCATAGTTTCTTCCATATTCCATGGTCTCTTTTATAGGTGATATAGTAAATGGGTTTTCAATTTAAATCCCGAAATATTATACATAGGTTTTAAATAAGAAATTACATTTGTTTAGATACAGACTATGCTCTTTTAATTACCATATCTGATTTGAAACCTTCAGTAAATGAAAATAAAACAAACTGAGAAGAAAAGATTTTAAAACTCAAAAATCGTATTGATGAAATTGTATACAGGAAAGGAGATGGGATATGGATGATGTTTTCAAATACCATGATAATATGTCTGATAATACAACATTTAAGTGTGTTGTTTATTTTATCTTGTTGGGTAAATTAGCTAATTAACGGTGTACATTTATAAGTTGCTGAAACACCTAGGTATTAAGTTTTAATTTTTAAAATAATTGGCACGTCGGTTATGTAAAAAAACTGAGTCGTTTATGTTTATCAGTGCTTAAAACTGATGATTATAATATGACTACGAATTTACCTGGAGCCCAACTTGTAAATTTGAAGAGCCTTGGGTTTTTGACACAACCAGGCAATAATTTTTATATTTTAATTTGTCAAATTCAAATTTTATTTTCTGTTCATGCTCTAAGTCCTAACGTTTTTGAAGACACAGTTGATCATTTGACATTTCTAATAATTATATTATTCCATTCCCTTTCAATGCCCATAAAGAAGAAGTTATTGAATATATTTTTACATCTTACCTTATATAACGAGAATGAGACAATTTACATATCAAAGTAACAAGAAATTAGTGTAAATATGATGAACAAAAAGAATTATTACCTATTTTTATAATTATGTGCTAATTATTTTACTCTAAGTATAAATATATATTACCTATGATTTATGATTTTTTTTTTATTAATTAACCCGCGACAACTTTGGCCATTGGGTGGTTTTTAACTGCGGGGGAGGTTACTGTAGGTTTAAACACGTGTGTTTAATAGTTTGGCAGAATTTTCTAGTGGGTCATGCCATGCCCGGGTGGGAGTTGACGGCCTCTCTCCAGACACCATGACCGCCCGTGGCCGGGTTTCGAACCGGCGACGGATCGAGTCGCAACCGATACTCCGTCCTCCGACTTATGATTAATATTTATAAATATTTTTAAATTATTTTATTACAATAATACAATATGACTCATTGAAATAGATACTATTAATAATAGATAGGTACTGTAAAATGCAGGGAGGGCACCCCCAAGCTTTATTTATAAATACATAAACAATTTTATACTGTTAAAACCAAAATTACAAAAATAAAATCATCGACATTTTCTGAAAATTATGACTCGGCCTCCCCCTTCTAACCATGTCTTGAGTCGCCCCTGTTAAAATGTACCTTTCTTAATGCAAATCATTAAGTTAAAAATAAAAATGTTGAGAAACTGAGTTAATTGTGAGCCATATGTGTACCATAAATATCAAGCCCGGATTAAGGATCAATTGGGCCCCGGGACACCATACACTTATTGGGCCCCATTTCAACTTTAACTTCACAATAATTGTATCATTACATATTAACGACTTTATATTATTGTATAATTTTTTACTATATACAAAAAATATACAGGATTTATCTTATGTTATTGTAGGCGGTTTTTTTTTTTAACAATTATGGATCGATGATATGGAATTTCGTTAAAACAAATAAAACGTGTTCCTCTATGTTTAACAAGCAATTTTTTTACAACATTTTTAAAATGTTTAAACACGCAGTTGTACCAATAATAAAATCGACTTTATTTTTTCAATTGGTAACCACCATATTTTTTTATGGATTCTGGTAAAGCTTTTTTCTGAACATTTTGACAGTAAAATGATCAATTTTAGTTCACTATAGGTTATTAACTATGGTCCTCTACATTTTAATATAATATGCATTAATACTTTAAACTGAAATACCTAACTATTTACAAGATCTAAATATTTTTTTCTTAAAAACTACCCTTTTATATACTTAAATAATTAAATCGGTAAACTAAAATGATCAAAAAAAAAAAAAAAAAACAAACAAAATTGTTGGCAAACATAGGTCATTATTTTTTGTAATATTTCGTGATATCAAATTGAGAACAGTTTTATTTTATAATTATTAATAATAATTTACCTACATATCTACCTACTTACATAATTTTTTTTTTTAACTATTAGACGCGTTAAAAAAAATATATTTTGGGGATACATATGGGCCCCCAAAATCAACGGGCCCTGGGACTGTGCTCCCCTTGCCCCTCCCCCCTTAATCCGGGCTTGATAAGTATTGATGAAGTATTTTACTAAAAATAATTATAGATAGCGCTATAGTGATCATGCTGCTGCTTGAGAAGGTTATAGTAGGTATAACACTTTTGAACGGGACAAAAATGTATAGTTCCGTATCCAGTATTATTATTCGTCTCATAAAGATATGGGTATACCAAACTATTAGCTGTCTCTTTCTAACAACAAAGGTCCCGAGGTGGTATTGAAAAAGTATGTTGGACAACCGACGAGCAGTAAACATATCTAGGTTAAGTACCTAGTTTAATTGTAGCTTACAAACAAAATAATTGGATAAAGGCTACACTTCTACAGCACACGTCATTTGGATTGATGTGTTTAAATCCAGAAGAAGTATCTGATTGATTTGTATTTGATTTAATGCCAGATAACCATATAATATATTCAAAATGACAAAATATACAGATTATTTATTAGAAACTTATGTAGGTACAGGAAAATTCAAAATTTCCTCCAAAAATATGGGCATGCTTGACAGAAAGTTTATGTCAAACTACTAACAATTGTGAATCATTTCATTCACACTTTAATCAACAGTTTAATAAAGCACACCCAAATACCTATAAGTATATTTTTCAAAATGTTAGTTAAAAATGTCCAGACGGACATTATATTAAAATAAATAGCGCTAATATGATTATTTAGAATACACCAAAAAATAAATCCACTATGTTAAATTGTGCCAGAACTAGTAAGGTTATGACGGATTTTAAAAATAAAATAATATCGCGTTACTTATATGTAATGAGTGCTGCATTCAATTATGTTAAATAAATTAACAAAACATTATGACTTTAATTATTTTAATTATCTATATTTATAGAATATATTAATGGATGTACCTACCTACTGGCTACCATGAGTAGTAGCGGAATATCAGATCATTTCATTATGAAAATCAAAGTCAGATTTAGACTATCAATAAAATGGAAATAGCGAGAGCCGAAAAGCACCTGCCAAAAAGGTAAACATTGAACCACTAAAGAATTCTCAGACGACAGAACAATACAAAAATAGGTTAAATTATATACTGCGATCAGCGGAAGAGGAGAGCAGTATAGATGAGATGTGGGACAAAACTATTATTTTTAAATGCTTTAAAATTTAAGTTGTATCAACAAAAGCTAATTAATATTTGTAAAATGGAAAATTAATTATTTATTGCATTTTTTGGTTGGTAGTAAGTCAGTAATTTCACACCTGTATTTCCTATTAGCAGAGAAAATAATATCCCGCTCGTGCAACCTACCTACTCCATGCAGTCTGCAAGTTGCAATAGATCGATACAAACAATTTATATAAAATGTAAATGCCATAGAATGTATCCAACGCGACTCAAAGCTATTAAATGGTAATACAAACTTATTCTAGTTCGTATAGAACTCTGTAGTACCATAATATATTAAATTAAAACAATAAAATAGTATCGAGTATTGTGTGTAAACTACAGCAAGCTGTACCAACATGTCATATACCTACACCACATATTAAAGTGCTATTTCACAATATGCAGACTATAAAAAATACTATAACGCATAATATATAGATGCCTAAGTAGGTACAAATGCACAATGCCAGATTTCGGAATATGACGGCCCAGGGCCCATTCTTAGCAGTAGGTTGCTATAATTTTTAATTAACTACATGTACCTACTTATCTAATATCACATTGAGTACCAGGTATATATTGTATATAATATACTCAATGCTAATATATTGGTACACGTGAATTTAATGTAATAATATATTATAATTTAAATAGTACCTACTGCAAAATAATATTTTATTCTAAAGTTTCAGTTAAAAAAATGTAATTTATTAGGTACTTACATATATTAAAATAATAATAATTAAAATGTGGACAATTGGGTATCTCTTTTCAGTATAGTAGTTGTCAAGTAAGTCATTGCAAGATGTCATCAACTAACTTACCTTGTATAGTCTATAATATAATTCTTCAGCCTCTTGGAGAGTCATATCCTTCTCGATAATGTCTGTGGGAACGGGAAGGTCCAAAAATACAGGTCCACAGAGTAAATCTGGCATATCGGCTGTGGTTCAATAGGTAGGTATCTACTTAAAAGTGCAATGCCTGATAGTTAACTTTGAGTCATAGAAATTCGTAGGTAGCTAATTTGTTTTTATATCAATTTCATTTTTGAGAAAGATCGTTCTCCACTTAAATAGTTGGAACACTTGGACATCATTAAGACCAAATAGGTACACAAAACTATTTATAATATATTCTGTAGTAGGAAAAGTAGGTAGGTACACTGTACATTTTATTACCTACCTTCGTCATAATCCTGTAAAAAAATATTTCCAATTACTCATTATCTTTACGCGTTTGTTTATGCAATCTGAAAAATTAACTATAGCCTGATAGACTGTCATAGGTAGGTATTCAAATGCTTATTGACAAATGCAAAGGTGAGCAAGTTAATGAAAATAATTAACTGTGGCAAGTTAAGTTAATTCAATAAAATTGCCTTCAGTTAAGTTAAAAGTTAACAAAATATAAAAGTTCACTAGATAAGTTTAAAGTTAAGATAGAAAATAAAATTAACTTATCTCAGTTCAAAAAAAGTTAAATTTTTTCAAGGTACAATATTTTTAAGTCATAAACTGCCATAATATTTGGTAGGTATACACAAATATTTACAAAGACGTTTAACACGCTATGTAAAAAATTAGATGATTATAATATATAATTCGAAAATAAATGACAAAAATCGAAAAGAGTCGACGAATTAGTATTGCGTAGTGCCGTAGTTGATTACACATGAACCGAAAAGAAAATTAACTTAACTGCACGACAATGATAATTAACTATAAAAAGTTAAGTTACAACTTACAACAGTAAATATTTAAACTGAATAAGTTAAAAATAAAAATAATTAACTAGTTAAGTGGCACCTTTGGACAAATGGTATTTAACAATATTATATAATTGTTAAATACCTACTTGAAAAAGTATATGGATAAGCACTAAATTGTTCTTTATAACATAAACAATACATTTAAACCTACTTACCTACCTATGTTATTTGGTTCAAAAAAAAAATATAATAGTTACCTATTTTCTTTTTGTAGTATTTTTTTTTTTTTTTTGGAATAGAAAAAACTTCTTTAAAGAATCTTTTTAAAAATTGCGTTGTCTTAAAGGCGACAAGCCAATAATTAATATTAATTATTAAAAGTCGAAGATAATATTAAATATAAAGGATTTTATAAATAAATTATGTACTTATCTATTGATTATTATTACCACAATACTACCCTTTGACTTATAATTGAATTTATTTTAGTGAGATTAAAATATTAATATTATGTTGTGGTACTCAGTTTATTTCCTACCTATATTATTTCCACGAAGTAAAATTATTGTAATATCGTATTCACTATTTACTTACCAGTGACCTACTCACCTACTAGATACCGTACGGTTAGATGTATGTATACCTATATTTACAGTAGGTTTGTCTTCTGGGTACAAGTACGGCTTGTTATGTACTATTCTAGGTATTGTGCGAATCTACTATTGTAATTCATAGTTAATAGATAATACAAATACCTAAGCAAGAGCTGAAATAACATTCAACATTTCTATCGAAATCCACCAACAACTATAATATAATATTATTATACAATATACTTCCATATATTATGGATGTGTACCTATCTACATATTATCGGTATTCCCCACCCTTATTAATAAATCATTATCAATGTACAATAATAATGAGTAGGTATCTGGTGTACTGTATGATGTCTATATCCCACAACCGATACTTAAATGGTCACTGTTATTTATTCATTTATTCTTAAAAATGTAAAAATAAAACTGATGCGAAGATAAAAGTTATAGACGGTGCCAAACGCCGAGCCGCCGAGGTATAATATTATCTGCAATATAAATTAACAAATCGATATGGCTATGAATTACGTTCCGCGGGTAGGGTTTTTGCGTGTACGCTTCCATTTGCGACTTACTGGGTGTAATTTTACGTAAATAATTATCATTGTATAACTATAATACTTAAATACATATTTGTTATAACAACAGGCAACTATACGTTACATCCGGTTAACCGGCACATTCGGGCTGAAATTGGATATTAGCATTCTAATCTCTGGGGCGCTTTTGACCAAATCCCTCCGGATGCTTATGGTCTGCATTTAACGACCCCGGGGCGCTCATGACTTACTCCCAGTTTTGCAACGTACATAATGGGGTCATTGCCACGTGGCTAGGTTGAAAACTGTGTTATCACAATTGTATAATATATAACATACCCGAACTATAATGCTCATGCTGTATAAATTACAATCTCAATCACATTGTGTTGGGACTTGGAGTGACAAACAATATATTATCTAACGTTTAGGTAGGTAGGTACCTACTATAAGATGTACGTCCCCCCATATCGCAAGACGTGTATTTTAATATGATTCTAATAATAATAATATGGGCTGCCAGTTCTAGAATTTCCTTCGTTTTTATTGTAAAATGCTAATAATATGCTAATATTAGCAATATTAGGTTCATGTATTATAAGTAAAACTACAAGTATTTGATCAGTTTAATTTATATACCTACTTAGGGAATATATTATGATGATGATATACCTACCTATGATTCGATGTTGATAATTCGTTATTTCATTATTGATTTGTTATTAGATCATAATAGTATTGGTACCTATATTTTTTAAGCTTAGTAATATAACTTTTAACTACCTACAGATTATTTCTACAACAATACAAGATAGGTAGGCCTACTATCTGTAGCGATACAATCCAAAAATTACATAGGTACCTACTTGGATTTTTTTTGACACAAGAGAAATGATTTTTACATTTTTATTCTTAAAATAATGATTTGAATAAATATTCGATGGTACTCTCTCAAGTCCGTATGCAAATTTATATTATGCAAAATGTATATTTATTTAGCATATCTATATATATATAGCTGGATATCTCACCATGTTCGTTCTCACACCCATACCGGTCCATTCATTTTAAAGTTTTCTCTATATTATATCCAAATTAAACCAAAATTTAAAATTATACAATCTATTTGAATATTTTAACCAAAGTATTTATATGAATCGTCTACAAAGTTAAAAAAAAAAAAAACAAATACCTATTATGTTACGATTCACCTAAATTGTTTTATTTGAATATTCAATAAAAATAATTCAAGTTTAGTGACACTTCAATACTCTAATACGGTTATAGATATCTATATTAGCCATTATAGGTAATAAGTGCTAATTATTTGAAAATATTAATTAGAAAAAAAAGTTGCGGAAAACAAGATGAAATACCCTGTGGTGTGTGTGTGTGGGCATAATATATAGCCGTGTAGGTGACATATAAACGTCATACAGTATTAACATTTAACAGTATTCCCAATATAGGTAGGTTTTTACTTCTTCGTGTAATTAACGTCAACCAACACAAACAATCAAGTTTTAAGGTGCAGATTTGATGATACGACTATTTACCATGGTTTATGTATCTATGACTATAATAATATGTCTGACGTCTGTTTCTACAATTATAATATATATAGGTAATATGTACACACATACACAAATACATATTTTATGTAGCTTCGATGCACATATAAGTTGTATTTTATCCTTTAAACTATAATAAAAAAGTCTTATACAAAGTACCTAATGTACAATACTTAAGTATAAAATAATATTCCATTAAAAATAATAAAAAAAAAAAAACAATATATTTTTATATTATATATAGCAGCTATATATAGACTGGCGTTGCCAGATTTTTGTAACGGTTTTACTTTTTACCATACGGTATAGGTATAGGATACATTAGATTGTATATATTTTTCATGTAATATACATGTTATGTTGATGGAAAAACTTTTTCAAGAACCATTAAATATTATTCACAATTAAATAAAAAATAACTAGTTATGAATTATGATAATAATATTAGTTTTCACTAAGAATCATAATAACAATACAAATCCAATAATATTCGGAAAAAGCAAAACATTCTGGTTCAAATGCATTGTCAATGATACAGATAATAAACTAAATTGATAACTTTACTGTGATAACAAAGTGAAGTCGGAGGCTAATCAAGCCATCAGCAAAACATTTCTAGGAACTCTGCCGTAAGCCTTCTCTAGATCAATAAAAATCATACATAACTTCTTTTTTTTCTCTCTATACTTTACCATCACTTGTCTTACACAAAATATCGGCTCCATTGTCGACTTGCCCGGCATAAAACCAAACTGATTCTTTGAAACCGATGTCTCACCTCTAATCCTTAAATCAATAACCGTTTCCCAAATCTTCATAGTGTGACTCATAAGTTTTATTCCTCTATAGTTTCCACATTCCTGTACATCTCCTTTTCCTTTGAAAATTGGTATCTTATAACTTGTTCAATGTACAGGTTATAAGTATTATCGACGATCATCGTTATCATAAGAATGAGATAGTATTTATTATGTCATCCCAGGTGGGGTAATAAAATGCACGGGTCGCCAGTTCGATCTCGACAATGCCGGTCAATATATGCGACGTATAGTAATAATCACATATTAGTAACATAATTATAAAATAGTGTTTATTATACAAAATTATTATTAAATTATTATCAATAGATTATTATAACTCAATTATACAGTCCACTAGTTTTTTTTTATATATTTATTCAATTACAAACTGAGCCGAGACATAACTCTTTCTCCAAGCGTCTGGAATTTTTCCTCTAACTAATAACCTGTTGAAAAATCTCGTCAACCAGTCTACTCCTAATCTCCCTAACACTTTCCACGCTTCTACTGGTATTCCATCTGGACCTACTGCTTTTCTATTTTTAATTTTTCTAACTACCCTCGACACTTTTTCTTCTCTTATTAAATTCACCATACCCAAGTTTAATTTGCATTGATCTACTTTCTCCCTCGAAAATTTCTCATTTTACAATTTTTAAAAATACCTTTTCCATCTATTCATTATTTTCTTGTCATTTGTTAAACCTTTTTATCCTCGTCTTTTATGCACTTTACATTTAGTACATCTCTGGTTTGTTTTTATCTACTCTTTGCTAGCTTGTACACTTCAATTTCCCCCTCTCTTGTCCCTAACCTCTCATACAACTCATCATATTTATCTAATTTTGCTTTACTTACTGCTTTTTTTGCTGCCTTATATAAATTTTTGTACTCAACCCAATCCTCTCTCTTCCTAGATTTTTGCCAAACTTAAAACTGGGATTTTTTCTTTGAAATTATAGCTTGCACTTCCTTTTCCCACCACCATGTTTGTTTATCTTCTGTCATTTTACCTCTGCTTTCACCTAATACTTCCTTAGCCACACTTATTATTCGCAACACTTACCCACACTTCGTTTATACTCCCATCTACATTCACTATACCAATCTCTCTCATCTTCATTGTAAATATTTTTTCATTCTCCCCACATAATTTCCACCACCTAATTCTTGCTTCCTTATTTACTTTTTCTCTTTTGATCGCTCTCTTTTTAATGCATCAGATCTTCATAACCATAAGTCTATGCTGTGTTGTCACACTTTCTCCTGGAATTACTTTGCAATCCTTACACTGTTTCGCATTACCTCTTCTCACCATAAAATGATCTATTTGAGACTTATTCCTTCCATTTTTATAGGTAACATAATGTTCTTCTCTCTTTCTAAAATATGTGTTCACAATGGCCAAATCATACGCTGTAGCGAAATGAAGTACTTTTCCTCCTGCATCATTTCTGAGACCAAATCCATACCCTCCATGTACTCTATCATAGCCAGTTCTATCACAATCTACATGACTATTCATGTAACCACCAATCACAATCTCCTCCGCTCCTGGTATTCTCTGTATTACTTCATCCATCTCCCTCCGAAACTCTTCTTTCTGACTTTCCTCAGATACTATTTGTGGAGCATATGCACTAACTATATTCCATACTTTTTCTTCCGCCTTTCACTAAAATTACTCTATCACTTTTACTGAAAACCTCCTTAGAATTTCTACTAATTTTCTGGATCTACCTGTCAGTGTTCCTACATTCCACGTACCATATCTCACTTTAAACCTATTCTTCATACTCAGGCATGGATCAACCTCCGAAATTTGTGATGCTTTCCCTGCACCGTTGATATCACGGGCGTTGGATAGACCCACACATGTGACTGATGAAACGGCTACCGCACCCGCTGTCCGGCTGGTACTTGTCACTCCATCTCTCAGACTATCTCCACATCCACTACTACATTTCTTCTCCCTTGTTTTCACCACGCACATCCGAGATGGGAAACCCCGCTTACACAATTTCTTGGACCTTCATACAGATTTGACAAAAATTTTACACCGGCTGTGGACCTGACGCAACCTCATTTGTCGCCTTTTATGATAGGCTAAGGAGCCGTATAATTATTCTAACCCCCTTCCACGGGGGTAAGCTCTCAGATCTGTCAAATTTCTAATAAATAATTTGCTGATGGAGTCGTCCCCTTCGTGTTACACCGATTTAAAATCTGGATATCCAGCAGATTTCAGATCTTCAAGTTTTATATATTTTTCAAAAAAATATTCTTTTAACAAAATATTGTCTATAGCTAATAATTATCAATGACTTTTCATACATACTTTGGCCTGCCATAGTCTTTTATTTAGGTAATAGTTTAAAATTTACCTATTTATATCATCTGTTTCATTAATTTCGATTGAGAGTACATTGATATCAAGATTATTTAATCATAAGATTGGTTCAACTAGATTTAACTTAACATAAATTTTTGTTATCAGAAGTTGTACGTTGTTGTTCCAATAAATAATAATAAATAAATAATATTCGAATGAAATATTTTGATCACAATTGAAAAAAACTTAATTACTGAAAATTCTGGAATATAAAAATAAATAATAACATATTCCATTTCACAATACCGTAATAATTGTAATTTGTAATGTATTATAATTTATAAGCGAGTTAAAACACAGTTTTTCTATTAATCCTTTTTGATGATATTATACACAGCCACCGGTATCATAGTCCTAATAAAACACTGTCTATATATAATATTATTATAGTTGTTGTTACTTAGTAGGCTGCAGGTATTTTGATATATTTGGATACCGATTTTTCAATAGAAATCTAGACCGTACCTACAACCATTTGCTTCTGTAAGTACTGTAGGTAAATGAGTATAATATGTAGCGTAACTATTTAAACAGTAAACACTTATTATTTTTTAATATAAAATTATTATTCTTAAATTTTCTATTCATACTGCCACCCTTATGACTGTCAGCGAAACAACAACTATTATAATTTTTCATTTTTAAATGCAACTATCATAATTAGTCTAATAGAAGCATAAAATTAACTCTTATATAAAAATGTCAAATATTAAACATTTTATTTTGTTTCGTTGATAATCATTTGGTATTTAGTATTTACCAACCATTGCGTATATAAATTGAATATTACACGTTCCATGGAGCACATCTTGTCATTTCACTTATGTTGTCTAAATTAAAATTCTTTTTGATAAAAACTATAAGATGAAGCTAAATCCTAACAAAATAGGAATCTTTTAAAATCTTTATTTAATATATTTATAAATATTAAATAATATTTAATATTAACTAAGACAAGAAATAAGAAAAAAATAGAGTTACCTTATACGTAGTGAATTAAATGGAAGACATTGAAGGAAATAAATGAATTGATAAAATATTTGGAACTGAGGACAAGATATTAGAGTATAGTGAATACAGATAATAAAATGGATACAAACTAAAAGAGCAATATAGACAGACATATAATAGAACTTAGATAAGTCATTAAAAGCCTATTCATTTAGATCTTTAAAAGTATAATTTTTATTGTAGGTAGGTATTCATTTTTCATTGAAGAGGAATCGATACTCTCTGTATTTTTTTTCCAAAATAGACCTATCTTATACCAATTGTGCCGATTATCTTCCTGGTCCAAAAAAAATATTGATTAGAGGTAATACAAATATGAATATTTTTAAATTACATATACATATTTTTAAAATAAAACTCTATAGTAAAATGTGATCTTAGATTATACCTATTAGTTGTAAGATAGAATTGTGTAAACAAATTTGTATATTAAAAACTAGAAAATTATTACTTTAAAATGTTTTTAAAAAAAGTACAATTATAATCAAATATTTTATATAATATGTCGTATATTGCAGACAGTCGTCAAAATAATATTATTTTATATATATGTAATATAGGTGGGAATATTTCAAATTGTAAATTATTGACATAGGTCAGGCCAGCGAAGCAATAATGTGCTGAGGCGACAATAATATTTTCTATATAACACCGCCGTACGCGCAGGCACGAGCCCGTTGTCGCTGAGTGATTCGGCGAGGACGTAGCTACGACGTGCGTGTGAAACGCCGATCGTAGTACGGGCTAGGCGATCTGAATTTGCTAAGTGTTTTATTTATGTTTATTTTTAATACAATAAAAGTGTCTCCGACCTGAAAACCCGAGTTAAACATTATTTTAGTCATTCTTACGTTCTTACCTTTTATAGGAACAGCGCCGGGATATACGTACTATGTGTCAATGAAGTTTTATTAAACTGAATAGTGCCAAGGTATATGTAATCTTTGAGTCATTTCAACTAGATAGGAACGAACTAAGAATTGACAAGCGCCTACCATCGTACCTCAACGAGTTAACAGTGCCATTCTAATTGACTTTAGAGAGTGTCATTAACTAGAGAATACGAGGGTAAGGCGATAGTTGGTTTACCGCGTATTGGCTAATACGGGTGATACCACAAATATAAATGCATAAAACCGTAATAATGTGATTTCAATATTATTATAATTACAAATTAGATAACATTACTATGATAATAATATAGGTTTAAAAGTATAGGCTTCTTTTATATAACACACATTTTCTAAAAAATACAGCTGTGATAAATAGAAGAAATTTACATGCAAAAAAAAAAACTATAACTAGATGTCGGTCTATTTTTTATAATCTCAAGAATTAACTTTAGTTACCTACTATAGCTGACTACTGCTAAGGTATAATATGGACATAAGTTACACAGTAATAATAAATATGAGTTTTATCTTAGATTGCTAAAAATGTAAAAAAAAAAACAATTATAAATATTGACGCCGTATCTACGAGGATATATAAGGATAAATATGGCGTAATTTTTTTATGTTGTTTTTTTAAGAAATAAAACGTTAGGTACATACTCATAAACGAGTGCCATGTATTGAAAAAAAATCTTAAAATCGATCATCGTCGAAAATAATAACCATAGGTATTTTCATCGCATCCACCAATACATAAAGCCGCCCGAATCGTCACTGCACTTCCATATTCGGACAACATTTCAAGTATAATAATAATTAGTATTATGTATTATAGGTAGGCATGGGTCGAGCTTTTAAGTTAGAACTAGAATTTGAATTTCGTTTTTTTTCGTTGTTCAAGATCAAACTCAAACTCAAATTCATTTTATTTCTTTTGAATTCATTTAACATTTTGCACTTTCAACCTTTAGACTATTTAATTCATAAGTCCGTTTTAATTTTAAACAAAAAATATACCCTATTTTAATTATTAACGTTCTTGGTACACAATTTAATGTGCAAAAAAATAGGTAGGTAGATATTATTATATATTTTATAATAGTATCGATATCAAACTTGAATTTTCTCAAACTGTTTGAAACGTTTGAGTTCAAATAGCATTCGGTTTCGAACATTAATTTTAATCGAACTTTAAACTCGAATTTCATGAAGTTTGCCGGGTGTTTGAGAGTTTGATAAGTTCGATAACCCATTCCCAATGATAGGTATTTTCCGGAACGTACTCCCATGCCACCCCAGAACTCCTGACCTACGTGTCGAACAGCTTTTTGGTGTACTCGTAGACGAGGAACAGCACGGCGGACGACGGAACGCACCTGACGAGCGTCGGCGCAAGGCCGCTGTACAGTGCGACCACGCCTTCGTTCCGGTATACGTGCAACATGCACATGGTCCAGCCGCGCGTGGGCATCGCGTCGTCCAGCTGTATCCGAGACTTGACCACGTCCACCGGGAACGTGACCGTCCACAGAAGCACACCACCCGCAGCTCCGGCCACCGTAGTGGCCAGCAGGCCGCAGTCGGCACGGGTTCGACCAGCCGGTTTCAGCGCCTCCCGGACCGCCTCGTACACTCCGAAGAAGCAAAAGTAGCTGGGCATCTCCCGGGCCACTGTCATCTCCAGTCCACGAAATAGACCTCCAAGGCCATGGTGCCTCACGATGTCCTATACAAATAAACACGAAAATCAAATAACTCCAACGGCACAATATTATTATTTTTTTTAAAAAATTAAATGCGTCATGCATTCATATCTGAGGTGGGGGGAGGGCATATTAGTAATAAGGGAAATCCTTACAATATTCTGGAATATAAATTAGTTTAACGTATTTATCCAAACTTAATAATATATTGCCAAAATCTTAAAGCCATATGCGCCAGGGACAGTGGGACGTATTGTTCAGGAATATGTTTATCTGGACCGTACTGTATTCTCGGAATCTAAAAAATTCTAAAACAATATTTTTCCGGCGGATTCGTAGAGGGCGCGACCGCCCACGCACCGCCCGTCACCTTCTCCCCCGCCTAGAGGAAGCTACAAACCTAAACTAACCTAACCTCATAATTGTTTTAAATTATTTACTTAACCTAAGTTATGAGATAGATTTGAACGTGCCATATACAACACCTATATAAAGTATACAAAGAAGCACATTTGAATGTTTAATATTTTAATATAAATAAATAGGAAAACAAATTACATTTTTACATTTTGAATACAGCAATTTTCATTTAGATATTTAAATAATAAAAACAACTCATTTGGGAAAATTCTTTAACTAGTTTATCCTTTATGGTAGGTAGCTATATAAATTTAGGTACTTTAGAAAACTAAAAACACTTTTGCTTGTAAATAGTGAACTTATGTATGTAAGTATGTTTTCATACTTTTCAGTTTTAACAATTTTTTTTTTTGATACTATAATAGGTACCTGGTACAATACGTACTATGTACATATACATATAATGTACTATAAACCTTATAACAAAATGAAAAATAAACTAAACAACCAGTCATAGTATTTAATAAGGTTATCAACTACACAAATGTTATAATTTTCAAAAGAAACTGAATAAAACAGCTTATTATAATTTAATTTAATATAAACAATAAAACAGTAATATATACATAATATTATCTTTTATGAAGGCGCTTATAATATTAAGTTTAAACGTCTAATAAGATATTTTTAGTCAATAATATTAGATAAATTTAATAAATAATACATCGGTTTAAAAAATAGATGTGTTAAAATACAATTTATCATCGTTTTTATAAGAAATTAAAACTGGGTACCCGCCTATTAATAATTATTTTACCTATGAAATTATTTTCTAGCATATAAATACATTTATTACTATCATAAAACAATGTTCTAAATAAAAAGATGTAATGCATAAATATCTTAATATTTATCATTATAAAATATGTTAAGGGTATACAAAACTCCTTTTTTGTTAAAAACTAAATAATAGATAACTGTGACATTTTTCATACATGGGGGGGGGGGGAGGCTAACAACTCCGAAGCAATGAGCTATGGCTTCTTTAGCCCATGAATCCACCGACCACCGCATTCGTAAATAATTTACGAACAAAAAATAATAGCCTCTCGTTGGTCTTTTGATGTTTCCGAAAATTCAGTTTTGAAATTTAGAATATTATATTATGATAATATACTTATTGTACATAAATAATTTTTTTGCGTTGTATAATTTACTTTAATTAAGTCTTGTGCTACTATTTCATTGTTTTTCTGTAATCTATTTGGCAGTTAGCTGGACACTTACTTGATTTGGGATATTTAATGAATAGTGTTAATAGTATTTTTATAGTTTTTATTTAATATTAATTTTAAAGACAGTATTGTGAAATATTAAAATTTGTTACTGATAGGTTGTCTCGTAGGGCATAGTCTTGTAAAGTATTTCATATATTTAATATTAACCTCAAGGTTTAACAGACAAATATGTTCATAGTGTAAAGCATTTTTTGATTAAACTTTCATCAAAAGTAAAATGGCAAAACCACTGAAAAATAAAACGGCACTATACCCTCGATGAAAACGAGATGACAATTTAAAAATAGTAGGTACGATCCTAAATTAAATAGAAAAGAAAAAGCCACAATAAATCGTATATAAGTATCAGCCATGCTCTAGAGTCTAGATTGACACGTGGTAACTATTAATAGCGAAACAAGGGCATCTATGTAGGTATGTGTAAAACGCGTGAACTTCATCTTACAATTAAATATTATATTATTATCCTCACAGAATACTGAAATTATAAAAATGCATAAGAGGAATGCTGCAGTGTCCGTGGAATGTTCAGACTCTTTTTCAGGGTCGAAATCATGAAAATAACCTTACCATAGTAAAATTTTTAATAAAAGCTGAAATTTAAACTATCTAATAATCGAAGAAATTATACGAAAAACGAAAAAAAATATTAACACACTGCAGTGCTTAGAATAAAAAAAAATATATTTTACAGTTAGCCGACTTTTAAACACACACGTCATTATCGAAAATTAATGACCTATATGTGGCTATGTAGATAGACTTTTTTTCTTCTTTAATTTCCCCACGCTTTGGTAATATGGTATTAATATGTTAATAACGGCAAGCACACAAAAACTCCCCCTTAATTTGTTTACGGTCAATAAAATTCACTGGAATGGTCAAATTAGCAATAGAAGCTACCCTCGGGGCTTGACTTATATCCGCTGGGATTCGATAATTTCAAATTATGAACGCTGAACGTATACCGGGGACTTAAAGTTTTAACCCTTCGAAAAAGAGACAAAGAGCAGAGAGACGGGGCTTCTCAAAAAGATTGATTACTATAATAAATTATTATATAATATTATAATATTATATTGTGTTGATTTAAGTGGGTTATGTAACTAAATACAGTAAAAAAAAACACACACACACAAATTGAATGACCTTGTCATTGACGTAATTATTTTGAAAGAGGGAATTAAATAATATTGCGAATATAGTTTGTTCTATACACGTTATCCGAGATTGAAAATCAAGAGAGCTATAACTATCGGTAAATAATGATTATTGAGTTCTCACGATTAATAACGATTTTGTTTGCTTATAAACCCATACGTTATTTTTGTTCGATCCATATGGCGTATTAAATAAGTAAATGTTTGTCAAGGTGGGTAGTAACTACATAAGTAGTATACAAAGTAGCTGTCCACAAAAAATTACTAATTTATCCATGTTATTTAAATAAAAAGTAACATTGTAATACGTACCTACCCATTCATCAGCATTATAATTACTCGAACATAATTTTTAGCATTTTTGACATGCTTCATTTTAATCATAAAAAATGTATGTATTTAACTATAGATGTGATTTATTACTTAAAATTATATTTTTCTTAAAAGAATAAACTCATTTACTCAAATATGATAAAAAAAGGGCGTTAAACAGAAATATGTAAATTGATTCAGAAATAACATGTTTAAAATAATCGTTTTATTTTATTTTCAAAGTATATTATTTAAAAACTCTAATCCAAAATTCGTTTCAAAAAAACATTTTTATCAGATTTAAAGAAAAAAAATGTAAACGTAATATTATTTAATATTGCACATCAGTGAGACGCACATTTTTATATAAACACACAATTTTATTGAATGCAAATTTGAAATGTATTAATTTTGATTAAAATTGAGCAAATAAATAAAATAAAACATATTCACTTTAGATTCTAAGTGGAATGAATGTATTGATTTTACAATGATGTGTGTTTTTTTAATTTTAATTTTTTTTTGTGTCTTTGTACACGATAAGTAGTTGAAATAATGTTTTAATTTTCATCTTCAGTATCTTGTTCGATAAGAAAGTGAATATTGTTGGTGCATTGAGGAGGTCAAAATTAAATTCCCAATAGTTTTCAAAAGTGCGGGAAAACCAACATAAAAATTAAGGAAAAACAGTAATTTTTACGCAAAATCGGTTTTAAATAAAATCGATTTTGGTTTTTGGTGTAACTCTAAAACAAATGAACGTAAATACATGAAATCTTAACTGGTCGTTTAAATTTCTATAAACGATAAAATTTTCAAAATATTTTGATTTGTTTTGAACTGTTTAGGAACATTTTCTGTTTCCAATTTTATTAGTATTTTTTTCTATTAATGTCAATAAAACTATAATTGTTGGGTAAAAAAAGCTTGAAAATTTAATACAAGGTTCCTACTATATTTTGACGATGACATTTGAAAAATATTAAATATCCTTAGCCACAGTTTCTATTTATAAGCATTTCAAGTTCAAATCTAGACAAAATACGGAAAAATCACGAAAATTAATAAATTATTTTGAGTTGAGAATTCATAAAAATTTTCTTTTTAAATAATCTAAGATTTTAAAAGGTAATAAAAGTCTGTCTACCTTTATCAAAAAAAAAAAAAATGTACACAAGCAAATCAAATTAAATTTTTATGAGTGTTTGAAACTCATATTTTTACAATATTGGATATTCACTGGATTTCTCATGTAGCGGTTTTTTTTATTTTATTGTTATTCAAAAACAAATAATTGTAGATACATGAAAATTTTACTGAATGTTTATATTTTTGTTTTCTATATACCATAAAATTTAAAAAATATTTTAACTCTTTTGAGCGGTTTACGGACATTGTCGGTTTTCAATTTTTTTAGTTAATTTTTTCTTAAATATCAATAATATTGTATTTCTTTTGTAAAAAAGCGTGAAAACTTATTGCAAGACTTCTGATATATTGTTACAATAGCAGTTGAAAAATATTAAAAATACATAGGCACAATTTTTTTTTATAAGCATTTAAAGTTCGAATTTTGACAAAATGTATCAAATTTAAAATTTAGTAATTATTTTGTATTTAAAAATGTTCAACTTTTATAGCTAAGAAAATTTAAAACAAAGTTCCACGTAAATAGGTTATATATAAATTACTTTATTCACAAAAATATCATCAAAGATACTTAGTAATATCGTAGGCTGACTGACCGTTTTCGCTCAGGATCGTTTTTTTTATACAACGATATTATATCATTGAATTCAAATTTAACACCATCCATTACAGTGACCTACTTGTAACCTACTGTACTACAGAGCGACATCCACTTACCCACTTTTTATGTTATATTTTTGTTTGACTGCAATGTTAATAACATTTTATAGAGATATTTAATATTATAGATTCAATAAGCGTGGAAATATTATTTATTAAAATTGTATTTTTTTTTAAATTTAAAATAATACGATGCTATGTTTATATAGGTAGACACGTGAATGAAATTACACGTCGGTGTATATACATGATAATATTAAAAATAAAATACGATCAATTTTAATACTCATTATTGTTTATTTTGTAAAAATTTTAAATTTTAAATTTTACATTCCATTTTAAACAAAAATACTTATTCTTGTATTTGTATATTACGAGTATAATGTTGTACCTATGTGTTAAATATAATTAATTTTTCTTAAATCCAGAAAATATTACTCACAAATCTTTTATGTGATCACTTAACATTTAAAAATCGCTTTAGTAATACAAGCTGTACTAGAAAAGTTTTTTGAATGTAATTATTATCATTAGTTTCAAACTTATATTAAAAACACAATACAACTGTCTTGAAGAGTGCTTAACGTCCAAACACCCAGTCCCGTTGACTGTCCACTTTTTTCTGTTATTTGTTTTGACTTTTTTTTCATTCTTAGTTTTTCCTACCTACTTTTTAATATAAATTCGTCACATTTTTTTTTATAATTTCAATGATAATATTATGTCAAGTGAATAAAATAGAGAAATGATACTTTACAATGATTTATTATTAATAAGTAGGTAGGTAAGTTTCATAAATTATGTTTTAAAATAAATGTATTGTTTTATACATATTATTAATATTATCACACAAAAATTGATTTCTTGAATGTTTTGACTAAAAATTATCATGTGTACATAATATTACCATTGTCCGGTATGATTTTGGTGCAATAAAGTATTTTGATTTTTATAGTCTCTTTTTCGTAATATTATATTTTATTATTGTATGATAAAATAGAACATTGTAAACGCCTTACGCTTAAAACTTATGTAATTATATTACTCTTACAAACATCATAATAAAAAAATTAAAGTATTTATTTTAATTTATTTATTACGGTTAGTATTATTTGTAAAAATGTATACATAAGAATTTTTAAAAAGGCGTTTTACATTAATGTTTTAATTAGCTTGTTGGACTACTTCCGTTAATTTAAAATACTATAGCTGGCACTGGAATCATAGAAAAATCGTATTCATTTTGCACTTTTTAGAATTTTAATTAAAAAGTTTAGGCAGTACCTATGTAATATTACCGTACATATACCTAACTTAAGTAAGTCGTTTAAACATTTATGTTTAAATCACTATAAATATATTATAATATATAATATGATGAATTTGATATGAATCAATACATCAACATTTAATGTACATTCGTGTATAGTTCAACGATTCAAAACTAATATGATTAAATACAAATATCTGATAGCTGCACAATTGCACTGTCAGAATGTTTAGTTATTCATCTCAAAAACCTTTGATGTACAATAGTATATCACCAGGGGATTGTATATACTTGTCTCTCAGTTGGAGTCTATTATTACTTAAATGGATCAAGTCGGGCTATTGTTTCTGTGTGCCCCAGACACATATACAGTACATTAAACTATGCATTTTTAATTCCCCTATTTAATCTAAAGTTCACAATAAAAACTAAATAGTCTTTGCTATAAGTGCATTTTTTCATTGATTTTTCACTTATAAAATTATCATACTTACAATACGCAATCAGTTAAAGTTAAAACTTATTAAAAAACCTATTATGGTAATTATAAATCCACATACGAGTGTCGAGTAGTAAAATATTCATTCGTGTACCTTTGATTAAGCCCAAAAATTACAATGATTATATAATGAAGTTATACGAGGATTAAAGATAAATTTTTAAAAATACAATTTCTATAATAATTCAGACTTCTGCGGAAAAAAAAATAAAAATAAAATGTCAGAAAACTAACTATTGATTTAAAACGTTTGCGTACTAGCCCCATGACAAATATACACTTGATCATAGGGATATTTAATAGGTTTGCAAACAAAGAATATTAGTAAATACTAAATATTCATAAGACAAAAAAAGTTCTAAATACTTCTGTATTTGGCTCACTAAAAATTATACAGCCATTTGTGAAAAACTTATTAAATCCTTATTCTGTTGTAAAGTTATTAAAATATTAACAGTTTGTATAACATTTAAAGTCTTTACCAACCAGATTACTTATATAATCTCTTTAGAATTAAAACCAACCATGCGCATAATATGGTAATTTTAATATATAAAAATTTTACAATAAACATATAAACATATAGGTGGTTTTCGATGAAATTTATTCTTTGTTCATAATAAGTAATAACTTATAAGTTTATATAAGTGTATACCATGACGTAGGTACATATAAATTATAGAGTTGAACATAATATTTGAAATTAAAAATTACAAAATTATTAAACGTTAGTTTTATGTAAGCCATATACCATCTAACCTAATCGTTATTTTTAAACTGCATGTTATAACATGCATTTGTTTTATACTAAAAATATTTTATATACTTGAAACACAACAATGTTGTAGGAATGTCATGGGCGAAATTTATTTAGAGAAAAAGACTGTGCGTAGTATAAAATACATCATGAAAATAATAGGAATAAATTACGGTGGGTGCACACTGTTTGCATACATTTTCATAAAGGCCATTAGGCACATTTGTGCAACCCGTTTGCGCAATGTTTTTGATAGGTTCATGGTATGTTTGTGCAAACAGATTGTTTAGTGTATCGGTATATTCTCGAGTAAATGGGTTTCCTCAATTATTGTCAAGTAAAATTGTAAAAATGTGCACAAACAAGTTGACAATGTCATTTTATTACATCAAAAACATTAGATTATTATGTACAATATATATTTTCCAAGTTCACGCAGTCTGTAAAATGCAAAAATGTACCAAGTTAATTTTATGTTCCCAATAGATATACGTTTATGCATGGATTATAACTGAACGACTCGCCGATCATACTGCAAGTAAATTGGCGGAGAGTGGAGATATTAAGTAGTTAGTTAGTTTTAAATATATTATCAACTATTATCAATTCAAAACCATTTTTGTTATTGTGTTTTTGAATGGCTTCCGACCATTTAACATGCTGAAATATTTATATTCAAGGTATCTAGTGTAACCAATATGAGGAAAGTCATAACATTATATATTATTTTGTGTGTTATACTTAATAATATGTCTTTTATACATTTTTGTTAAACATTATTATTACGATTTCTATTGATACCTGTGGAATAAAAATTATAATTTTATAGTTTATAAGCATTTTAAATACAGCTCAATAGGGGAATGGAGTAGGTACAGGACCCTGGACATAACGTGTTAGCGTCACTGTTCGAGGTATTTAAGATTTTTTTAAAATTAAATTCTGTTAAATATTATGTGTATTCAATGCTTGTCTTTGCACTGTATACATTTTCATCACGTAAATAGGGAAATATGGTTGGCAATATTCTGTGCTCAGAGTCTTGACTGAGTTAGGTAATCGTATAAGGTGTTCTAACAATTTTATTTTTATTTTAATTAATGTCTGGTTTTAAGCACTTCCTAAAAGTAGGCGTTCTATTTATTTATTAATAATTTCTGTTATATAAGTATGCAATATACTTTATCGAGTTCAATAACTTTTTTTTATCAAATACTTAGGTATGCTTTGAACAGCTAATTTACTTATATTTTCATTAATGACAAAAGATAGTTGTTTACTGTATTAATTTTAGAACTTAATTTAATAAACAAAAATTAAAATACCCTTACATATAACATAGCAATATATATTATATTACTATAGTATATACGTTATACAGGTCGAATCAACAAACTGTTTGTTAAATATACAAATTATACTTTGTTAATTTCAAAAATAAATACCTTTATGTTTCAATGTTTCATAATAGTTTAACAAAACTGAATATTAATTATACAAATTTCAGTATACCTACCAGCTATAGTTAAATCTTTAATTATATTTTGTGTTAAATGCTACCTACTACATAATATTAAGTTCAATCGACTATTAAACTATTAACTATATGTAATATCACTATTAAAGGACTCAGATGTTTAAGACTTTTGATTAATTTTATACTTTTATGGAACGTATAATTTCATTTTTTTCATTTTTTATTTTAAAATCATACTTGTATTTTTAATACCAATTTTTCTGTGGATGGCCAATCATACGCAATTAATCACACCTATAGGTATCTTAATAGTATAATTTATAGTTATTTCCGTTAGGTGAACTCACGCAAAAATTAAATTAGATTTTTTTAAATAAAAAAAAGATTGAGCACGATTCATTGTACTAGTAAACATGTGTATCATATATTTTTATTATATTTTTTTAAATGAAATCGTTGGCTATGTATAGAATGCGGAATCACTACAATCAATATAATATTGTTAAAAAAGATAAAAAAAATAAAAAATGGTCATAGGTATAATAATATAGTGCAATCTATATAATGTATCATTTAACGTTGAGATTCATTTTTATATTATATAGAGTAATGTTTTTATCGTCGCTTTCGAATATTACATAATAATATTATATGTTATTTAGTTCATGGTAGTCACATGATAGGTACCAGGTACCTACATCAAAAGATAACACTGTATTATTGTTTGCCGGATGAAAATAATTACTTATCTATAATCAAAATATCGAGAGGATTATCCGTTACCATCGGAAACATAAAGCTGAATTCCCATTTGTGTCTGATGAATTAATTAATGTACATTTTACGGGTTATATTATACTGAAAGGGTTGTTGCCTGTTGGCAAACATTGTCAAATTGACCTGGCCGCGATTGCAGGGAAGACTCAGTGTGGATTAAATTATATTATTTCGTGAGACATTATAGGTGGGTATAGTGGGTACCTACGTGTATTAAAATTATCAGAGCTCAAAGCCCGTTAGACAATGACATTGTATACTGGCCAACAATAATTTTCAGCGATGTGCGGGGAAAATGTTGTGCAAAATATAATATTATAGCATTACAAAAATATTTTTAATTTTGACTAGGGATCTAAAGTCATTATACATATAAAACTATTTACTAAAAATGTTTATTATAACATAAAAAAAATACTGACATAGCTGAGGCTATGAGCGTGTTACATTCGTCCCGTTTCGCTGACCTCAGTTATACGGGACAATTTTGTTGAAATATTATAATTTAATATATTTGAAAACAAAAGTGAGTATAATATTTGTGTAAAAGGTTTTAGAAACGATTTTGGGCGGAGCTGAATATACCAACTTTAAATCAAATATAATATTTTAAGAGGACGTTACATCACAGAATAGATGAATCTTATAGGTACTATGTGTCTCATTACTCCATTATTTACTGTCTCCGTTACACAAATATGTTAATATGTAACATAGGTCATAAAATATATACGTTCAGCAGTTCACGTTTAGTATCGTTGGTTTTAATATAAGAGGGAATTGACTGTGATCATCAAACTTAAAGGTACCAAACAATATTGTCTTTGTTGTAGGTATTTTTTTATTTTTTAAAATATTGGGTACAATTCGAGCATTTTCAAATTGTACCCTTTATAACTTGCTTTAAAATTATAATATCTAAAAAATCTCCAAAACAATACATATAATAATAAATATGATACTGTAATCTTTAATACAGTTAAATAATATTTCTATTATCTATTATATTAAGACTAATGATAACTAAACGTGAAACTGAAAGTAAATTTGCTATTTTACGCACTTCACAAGGCGAAGACAACAACCCGGCGGGTGTGGCATCCTCTTAAGTCGAATACCTATACAATATTTGCAGTTTGTATAAATAAATAATGTTTAACTGCTCTCACATATTTGAGATTCATGAGCCCCACTGGTGTTTGCACAAAATAATAGGAACGAATCTTATAATAAACTCATAAACTGAGCCAATTATGCCCGTTTAAGTAGTATGAAAAACGTTAATTTATTTCGAAATACATAACGTTTAAAATAAACACTATGCCCTAAAATATTCAACGAAGTTTCATGGAAAACTATAAAAGTTTAAGTGAACTAAATAAAATAAATCACAATAAGATTATTTATGTAGACACAGTAAATATTATATTACACATTTTATAATCCTTTATAACAATATCCAGAAGTGAAATTATATGTTGAATACTAGCTTTTAAATCCCTTTGTTTTCACAAATACAAGACTTGGGAAAACTCTTACAAACATAACCATCATAACGAAAAAAAATAGTTATAACTTATGAATGAATATCTCACCACTAAAATGTGGTGTAAAACCATATCTTGCGCTATTTCGTAAAAAGTCTACCAATAATTTATTGTGCTTTGCCATCAAAAATGAACTAGGTTTGTTGTAAATATTTGAATTAAATTTTTAATTTTAAATATTAATAAAATAATTAATAAATAAATTAGTTATAAAATATCATATAGTTTTTTAATTTTTGAGTAGATTTTAATAATAATATTTTTCAAAATTAATATTATGAAACCATTATACTATTTAACAGCTTATATAGGTATTACTTGTTTTAGGCAGCGTGTATGATATGTCATACCATTGAGTATTGATAATACACTCGATGGTCATAATATACGTATGATGTTTATAATATTAATCTATTCCACTCATAATAGTATGTACCTATGGTAGAAAGTAAATGGATATAATATTAATATTCTAGAAAACATTCCAATTAATTTTAGTTGGATACAGTAACAATTAAAAAATAAAATACTAATGTAATTGAATTGTATACACTGATAGAGATAAGATGATAAAAAATATCTAATCCTCACACTCAGTGATCAAATTTAACTATAAGTTTTTATTTGGTAATCATAGCAGATACAGTTAAAATGTTTATTAATTAATATAAATTGTATAAAAAAAATGTTCTTACAATCTTTATTATTAAGTTATAAAGTAACGAAAAAAGTAATATAGAGATAAAAAGAATTTAGGCACCTATTTATATGTATAATTATATCATATTTACTTGCGAAGCATACATATTATGAAATATAAGGATTTTGTAAAAAAGTGTGTTGTGGATATTTGGACATCCTACATATTCTTTTTCAATGAAATATTTTCTCTATTTATAAAATTACAATTTATAATACAAAATTAAAATCGTATTTTCTTCATAAACGTACTTGAATATTATATTTTATAATCATAGCTATAATTAATTTAAATATATATTACAATTTAACTGATCATATTGTTTTTTAATACAATGGTATTCGATTGTATAGAGTACTTAGTGTAAATTAATTTAATTGAAATTAGTTTTTAGTTTAATATATTTTTTTTTTTTAAATATTTCTATGAGTACACACGGAAATATGATGGAACTTAGCAACAATAAAATCTGAAACTTTGTAATATATTGTGTATGTTAGCATAATATAATATCTTTTAAAAATATCTTAGACATTTGGAGAAATATTTACTTTGTCAAATTAACATTAATCAAAATAGTGTCGTAATACAAATATTTATTCTGATGTTTGTAGGTGCAACAAAATATACAGCATTACAACAGTAATTCAATAGATTTATCAAGTGGTATATTATAAATGTAAAATCTTAAGTACCAACATACTATTACATGTATAGGTACTTATATACAAAGTGATTTCAATATTGAAGACTTACCTATGTTATTGGGTCAATTTAAACTATATAATATTATATAAAAAAAAAATATTATAAGTTATTAAACTACCTACCTATCTACCTGAGATAAGAAAATAATTTTGTTCCAAAGTCATTATTTGAGTTGTAAATAATAAAAAACCAATAAAGAAAATAGTTACAAGATAAATATTTTAATACTAATTTATTTTAATCATAATAATACTATTATTACTGCCCATATTTTGTAAGTATTATAATAATATATTATTGAACATAGTAATATTAATATACCTTTGTGTTGACATTTTAAAAGTTAAAAGTTGTTTGAGAATATTTTTATTACACAATATCAAAGTGAATTTATTTTGATTTTATGGAAAAATACAATATTGCATTATTAATGTAGTGAAACTAGGCTATTCAATTTATCAGCTTTGTGGCTTAAATAAAATAGGTCCCTGTAATCAATTTATAAATAGGAATCTTCTATCTTGGTCGTTAATTTAGTATTTGAAATTGAAAAACAAAAATATCATTAAATTTATGATTGAACAATAATAAGTAAATCAATTATAATACCTGTAATAAAGTCGTTATACTCAATTTTAAGTTACCATCAAAAATAGTGGGCTATCGATCGTACGACAAATGTAGATTTTCAACCTAAATTATTAAATTACGAGTTTAAGTTATAATAAAAGTTTAAAATTGATCGATTAATATTAATACTAAAAATATATGTTTTTTTAAAACTAATCACCATACTATTCTTTACCTACTTATTAACTACATTCAATTATGAAATTAATAATATCGAAATTACATTTTTTGAATTCTATCAAAATAATACCACATTTTAAGACAAATTCAAAGTATCATGAAAATTAAATGACTAGAAGCTAATTAATTTTTGGTCGCCGTCTACTGACAATCTCTTAAAACAATCCTTTGTGTTTGGTTAAAACTTTATGGTCAACAATTTGCGAACGACAACGGTTTTCCTCGTGGTTGGTGATTACATTATGTCTAGGTAGACGTTTAAGTGAACGGGGAAGAACCGTTATTCACGATTATAATGCAATAGGATCTAAAAATGTTTTTGTTGAAACAATATAAGACCTATTTTTATAAAAACCGTACGCAAACTCTGTAGAAAAACATTTGTACCTACTTAGTGGTACCATCATAATATCATATCGTTATACGATTTCAAACGCATTATATATTTTTTTAAATCATATGTGATATGTACTTAATACTTATAATACATAAATTTCAATAAATCATAATATACGATAAAACATTTTTGGTACAACGATGGTCTTTTAAATTAGTTAAAAACAAAAACCGAGAAGCTTCATTTCAATTCTATTGTGTAACATAGTAACTGATTATAACGATAACAATTCATCAACCGTTATAAATACTTTAATTCATTATCAATCTTTTAAACACTAATTTGGGGTATCTTTTAAATTAAATTAAAAATAATACATATTTAAAGAATAGAGGTATTTTTGAAAAATTGTTCTTATGTTTATCTCAGAAGTCAACCTTGTCATAAATCTTATCATAATTCACTGTCTCGTAGTGTTTCCTGATGAACTTTTTTCTTTTTCAACTACTCGAACATATGGGTTTTAAGATTAAGTGGCAACAGTGCCAAGTCTGTAGAACAACTTCCGGTTTAGGACAGATGTTAAATTGTTTTCTTCCTATCATCATCACAAAACTATATTATTCATGAACAATTTTAAAACATGATACATAATATGTGTGTTTGTTTTCCTAATATAAATCTGCAGACTAAAAAACAATCTTATAGTTCATATTCTATTTTAAATTAATGTACATACATAAATGTAATATTAATTAATAACCTTTTAGTTGGATATAGTTAGTTAGCCATTTATTATTATTTTAAATGTACCCACATTTAGAGTTAGGTAGATTAATGATTACTTAGAGTTATAATGTATTAATAATACTAAAAAATAAAATTGTATTTAATATAGCCATGTAGGTACCTATCACTGTTCAAAAGAATTTCTCTTTTGAATACAAATTGTTTTGCTATAGGTATCTATATATATATTAAATAACACAAAACTATTATGTATATAAAAAAATAATCATACAAGTTTATTGTTTATATGTTAAAATGTTAAATACCAAATTTTCTAATTAATGTGATGTTATAAGTATCTGCAGTAGTGCGTGTAGTCAACAGTAAGTTTTATTCAACAAATATGTTTTAAATTTTAATTCAATGTATTTAATTATTTAAATACATAAAAAAATATTTTTATAAATGTTATAAATTCTTGCAATTAAATACAAATTGTATTAAACCTCGCAATTTGCCTAACTGAAGTATACAAAAGTATTTTTAACGAATGCGATGTCTATTATAATATACGTTTTTATAAAATGTATATTTGCAGTAATATATTAAAAAGGTAACTGAACAGATTACTACGTTATAGGTAGCAATTAAATATAATTTAAATTTAAATATATATAATTATAAATTATAAATTATTCAAATAACAGACCTGGCCGATGAATATTTTTTAATTGTTACCTACTGAATAAAACATACTGTTATCAGTTGTGTTCATCAATAGTGAGCAGAATTTTTTTTCTGGACCTACAGTCTTGTTTTTATAAGTAGGTAGTCAACTCGGCTCACATTGATACATTTTTCGATATACTCACAAAGCATTTATAGTAGCAACTAAATCGGGTTTCCAATTCGAGTGGTGCACAGTTCTATTCCAATTCATAATAAGTGTATTTTATATACTCAGAATAAAATGCCTGAAGTGACTATTGTGCTTTTTCTCAATCCAATAGGTAGTGGTTGTTCGGCTGCAAACAATTTTATGTGAACGATGTAGTTCAGCTCACTTGCTGCTAAAATACCGTGATGATTGGCATTCAGGAAGCAGTCAACTTGATATAAGCCAAAACTTAAATGTTGTAGACCTTTTTTTTAAACAATGACCCCACGGGAATAATTCATCTTTTTAAGAATATCGGGCGAGTCATACTTATTTTCAGTCAGATAGTTTCATAAATAAATTTAGGCGGTTTACAATATCGTCTAACATCACTCAATAACCACCTACTGTAATTCAAATATCATGTCGACCGGGAGAGGAGCTCATAAAATCCAAGTGAGAACCGTCCCTTCAGCGACCAAAGTTACCACACCTGATCACGATTATTATACGATATCAACTATTCTCTGATCCACACCAGTAAAGTGGTAATTTTCTCGATTAGATACCACCGATTCTCCGTCATTCGATCAGAATAACTGGGAGGTAATAAAAATATTTTTATTTAAATTTTCACCGAAATAATAAAACAGTATAACAATTTTACCGAAATAAACGACAAGCGATTATTGAAAAAATCAAAAAAATCCCATAAATTATTAGAATACCTAATACCTAATTGGCTAAACTAAAGATTTAAGTCGGAACCAATAAATATAATAAAACAAAATTAGATTTAAGTCATTATAAATAGTATAGGTAATACTTTACATACAGTATAGGGTCTATTAATGAGGGGTGAAATTGTGAAAATCCAAAACGTACTATTGGCATATTTCATTTTTTTCAGTATGGGTGATTTTTTATAATTAAAAGTCTTGAATGCTGTACATGTAATAATGAACAATCAATAAATTCAGTACAATATTTTAAGATTTCCTACAAAGCTAATAGTTAATATAATTTTGATAAAGTTAACAAATCTACGATTTTAAAGATAAAGTTAGGCCACATCGCACAATTTCCAACCAATAGCACATTTTGAATAAATTGTTCAACATAATATTACGTTGTGGAAAAATTATGGTTGTCATTTTCCAAAATGTACTATTTTCAAAAATAAGTTTTTAATTTTTGATAACTGCTTTATAGCAACATATAAGGGTTAAAAGTTGGGTATAAACACACTTCTAGAATCTCTTTGTATTAACAACAACTCAGTAGTTTCTGAGAGTATAGAAAACAAAAAACCAAACATTAATTTATAAATTATATACTAGCTGATCCCGCGCACTTTGTTGCCCGTAAAAAATGACAACTCTTAAAAAAATTGTGATTGTTCAACTCTTTTTGGGCGTAGCTCGTTACAGTGAGTGCAACTCAGACATCCTGCTAGGCAATCCGACAATGTCAGATCGTGGACAATGTGCAACAGCATATCAAGTAGTCCGATGAGCGGCTATAAGTGCAACTCAGTCACCTTTGTAGGCAATGTGCGAAAATTCGATTTGATGCATGCTTGTACCTGATCTGCCCGATAACCAATGGCAACCAATAAAATAATAAAAAGTAATTCCTACTAATTATTTCTCCAATAACCAATAGCAATCCTTATAAACAAAAATTTTCATCGTAAATCTCAAAATTCCTGTTTGACCACCTCCTCGGGTTGGACCTATAATTGTGAATCTAAACCTTCCTCTTGAATTACTCTATCAATTAAAAAAACTGCATCAAAATCCGTTGCGTAGTTTTAAAAATCTAAGCATACAGACAGACAGCGGGACTTTGTTTTATACTATGTTAAGAAGATTATAAACTAGTCATAACCATGTTTAGGCACGATTTGATATCATTAATATTTAAATTAGAAAAGTTGTTTATTATTAACTAGCCGACCCGTCACAGCTTCGCCCGCGATTGGTTGTTTATTTTGCCTCCGGAGGATGATATGTATAATTTTTTATTCAAATTTTATCGTTTAATGTGATCAGCAAGTAAATATAAAAAATGGTTAATGAAAACGTATTGAAATGTTTCTAGCGGTATTAATGATAAATATATTTTTATCAAAAATAGCTGATCCCGTGCACTACGTTGCCAGTTAAATGTACCAACTCTATATGACTCAAACTTTGTTCAATCCGTTATTTAATATTCGGTTTCGGTGTATGGTGTTCAACATTTATCTTAACTTTTCTGTTGCCGGGAATAAAATTCTGATTTACAGCAGTAGATTATCAGGTAGGCAAAAATCAAATTTAACCCTTTTTAAATTAATCTATCTTCTTCCCAGAGGTCTAATCTACACACAAACATTCATTTATATATACATATATAATATATATATATATATTGACGAAAAATAATAATACAAATCAACAAAAATGCCGGATTAACCAATAGCAACTAATATATAGTACACTATTATTCTTTTAATCTGCAACAATAAACTAAATTTTTTATTATTTAGTTTATTTTTTTCTGGATAGATGGCGCCACCATTGTATTTTTGACATCCCTATTTTCTACTTTTCTGGTGGATTTTCCTAAAATGTTCTTTCATAAGAACCTTGTCCTGACAATTACGAACACAACAAAAAAAGAATCAACCAAATTGGTTCAGTAGTTTCGGAGTTTATCCCGAACAAAAAAACCTACTTCATTTTATATAGTAGTATAGATATAGATATAGATATAAATATATATAACCTATAGCAACCATTAATAAACAAAAATTTCTATTGTACATTTCAAAATTCCTGTTTGAGAACCTACCGGGGGTGATCAATTCCCTTTTTAAATTAGCCTATGACACTTACAAAGAATGTGGCTTTGTATTGGTGAAAGTATTTTCGAAATCGGTTCAGTAGTTTCAGAGTTTATCCCCAACAAACAATCAAATCTTTCCTCTTTCTAATATTAGTATAGATATAGAGTATAGATAATAATCAAAATTATCTATTTTAACTGTTGGTAATTTTCCCCTCACTTTTAAATATGATTTAATTAATAATACTTACTTATAATAAAATAATACACATTTACAAATATAAAATTTGGGAATAGTACGTTTTGACTTAATGAACATTGTTGGCAGAACATTAATATGAGAAATAGCGCGTTTTTCTGTAACGTTGAAATAGTACCTTTCCGAAAATCATTGAAAATATAGTTAATTTTGTTTTAACTTTGATAATGATATCATACGGGCAATAGTATCCACGTTTTGAAGAATGTTTAAATTCTTTAAATTACAAAGATTAATTCATTGGAAAATATAGTAGGTACGTTTTGATATAACTGCTATTTTTTTTATAATGATTTATACCGAAAATAATAATTTGTTTTGTGACACCCATTCTCGCTATGTTTACACTATAATATTATGTCTAACTCAATTTCGATAAAAATTCCAGTAGTACGTTTTGGACAGTTATATAATAATAAATTATTAAAGCGATGCAGGAAAAGGGGTGTGCAGACTGCAGATTATGCACTACAAATCGTACACCATTCTAGGGCCTCTGATAAATTCATGATATTTTTATTTTCAAAATATGGTTTATAGTTTGGAATTATTATGAGAACATTTTTTAAATACAAAACTGCCAATACAAAATTATTATTTGTAGAAAATATAAGTAATTTTTTTCTTGAATCGATGCTCATTAGTTCAATCATAAATATTTTCTAGCTTAAACAATAAATGGGCATACAGATGAAACTGCTTTGTTATCAAAGCTATATTTTAGATTTGCTGTTTCTAATATTCCCGTCACGTATTTCCATCACCTAACTCTTATCAATTCCACTTACAATTTGTTAAACCACACCCTATAACATAGTTGGCACTGGCAAACGAGGATCATTCACTGCTTTTTATGTCTAATCGTCTTATTATTCGATAGGTACTTTTAAATCGCACTTATGCTTAACTTTTTGTTAATTATTATTTTGTCATGGAGCTTCCGAGTGCGTCTTAAAAATATATCGCGATAATGTTCTGAATGCGTCTATAATAAAGGTATAATCTGTATGCTTATAATCTACTTGTAACATACATATTATTAGGGGATTGGAAACAAATAAAAACAGCATAAACAAACATTATTAATAGGAAAAAAAATAATTATAACATACATTTATCGAGGGTTATTTATAAAAAAAAATGATAAATTTACTTTATTAAAATAGCGTAAAAAAATAGCACTATTTAAAGAAAATCTTTATGTTATTTGATTGTATAAAATGAATAACAACCTTTATTATCTACTATTTATTATAGTATTTCAATTGTATTATTTTATTTTGTTTATATTGTACTATAGTATATTGTTTTATTTATAATAATATACATTTTCACACTGTATATTCTATTATTAAACGTTATTATTTTTTTGCCATGTACACCTATTTACAATGTATATGGAATCGATAAACCTCCATTTAAAATATTTCATAATAAAATGTACAAAACTTATTTTTATATAATAGGGAGATTAAATATTTACATCATACATTTGTTTTAAATTGATTCTTAAATTACATCTTCATGAAATCAGTTGTCTGTTTTTCGAATATTTTGATATTGTCTTCAATTAATGTACTTACCTTTTTCCTATTCAGCAATCTAATTTTACTTAGGTATTTACTATTTGATAAGAAGATTTAATTTCAATAATTTATGGTTTTGATTTTTTTTTTTATATTTCTAAAAACCAATTTCAAGTAAAGACACGGACGCAGTCTGGCACCCACCAAACTTATCAGCGATTACATTACGGTCTTCGTGGCCTTCGGGCAAATGAATAGGTGTAAAATTTGAAAAATCAGAGACACGTGGCTGACACAAATTAATTTCCATCGGGCTCGTCCGATCAAGCGAATAAAATCAAATTCGTATATACTAATGTATTACCTTGGTGACGCGGTACACGGAACCTTGGAACCGCTGACCGCGGGATTCGGCCAGCTCACGACCAGCTTGAAGCTTGATCTTGACCAGTTCGGCAGGGCACAGGACCACGGATGAGAACACGGACGCCGCGCATCCGGCCACCGCGTTGCTGAGCGCGTCCATCTGCTTGGCGTCCCGGGCCCCGGTGACCGCGGCCACCGCGCGCTGGCACAGGCCGTAGCACGCGAACAGCACCGAGTTCTCGGCCACACCGGCCACCATGGCCGGTGAAGAACCGGCGTACAGGCCACGCAGACCGGACTTCCGGTATGTGTGCGCCAGACAGTGCGCGGGCCCGGAGTAAAGGCCGCGAAACGTCTGCAGCTTGGTCTTGACGGTATCCAGTGGCTGGCCGACCAGCACAACGGCCACGCCGGCCAGTGAACCGGCAAACAGGTCGGACAGGCTGCTGCCGGCGCCACCGCCTACAGTGATCGCGTCCGCCGCCATCGCGTCGCCGCCAGGGCTCATGTCGGGACAGGTCGCTGCGGGTCGATGGCGCTTACGATGTTTATTGCGGTGATCGCCTCTATAAACACTGGTCAGTTAAGAATTATTTAGGTTTGTGGGCTTCGCTCGGACTTTGGCTCGTCAGTTCTATCGGAGAAAATAATATTATTACTGTAACGACTCGATTTTTGATATTATATTATAATAATATTGTGCACACGATGTTAATGTTGGAACGTCGCGCGTCGAGCTTTCGCCGTTGACATATGAGGATTGCCCCGATACGCTTGTAAATATATTGTTATTTTTAAGATTTTTTTTTTCAACTGTTATATTCCTCATTCACATAAACCACACATGAGGGTCGGAGATTAGATAACGGCGATCCGACCTCTCGACACCAGATTAATTCCATTGTTGTTGTTGTCATAATAAATATTATTATTTATACTATTCTACCAACTGCGACGTATAACTACATAAAGTATAGGTAGTGCCACAAATACATCGTCGAAGCGTACAAATGTAAATCATATATTTTGATTTCGATCTCAGCACAAAGTAGAATCACGCGTTGAACACAGCTGTTACTAAAAGACTAAAAACAAATAAATATTGGGCTGCCGAAATTGCAAGATAATATTGAGTAGGTATCCTTTCACGTTGATGACAATTAATTATTGGTGTGTTGACCATCATTGGTGCCCTAGTCTCTAAGACAATCATATTTAGAGGGCCAACAAGTCAACATGGTATTTCATATAGGAAATTTAATTTATTTTTTACTGTATTTATAATTTTTTTAATCACCTTTATATTTTTAATATAACTACACAAGATTTGTGTAAATAAATAAACAATTAGGTAAAACAAATTATTTAAACAATTAACTAAAAATTGTTTATGTCAACTTACTACTTACAGTGCATTGAATCACATTAATCTCGTATTATGATTATGTATACTCTACTAATGATTTATTAGTTATAAATCTTACTCAAATATGTTTTGTAAGTTAAAAGTTTTCGAAATTTGGTAAGTATGTTGTCCATTTTATATTCCTGGCAACTTCATCTTCTATACCAAAATGATATTAACAATGCTGATAATTTTTCGATGTTGATTTGACAATGACAGTAAATATTTAAACTATTTTTAACATGGAAAACAATTTTTTCCTGCTTGTTTAAGAATACGGTGAAAAAAGGCAATTACAACGTTAGATAATGTCGTGGTTAATGACGAATTAATGAGATACTTTCATACCTTTTTTTTTCATTAGAAAAATATTTTTAAATTATAACTCACAAGATTTTTTCACCAAAAAGTTTTTCCAAATCCTCTATATAAATATTCACTAACTTAAAGTTCTAATCCTGTTTTATGCAAGTTAAATGGTTTGATATTTTTCATTTCAGAAAAAAACAAAATTGTCACATATTTCTATAATATATTATTTTAATCAATTAAACAATTGACGTGACAATTATAATAATGGATTTTTTATTCTTAATTTTAACCTTATTATTAAACCAGATTTGTCATCAACATAAAATATTTCTACATTTAATTCTAAATTCCTCCAATAAATAGTGTATACCTACGCCACACTTACTTGAAAGTTGAATTTCATTAAAAAAACATTTCAAATCATTTTTGTCAATTATGAATATAATATATTATTAACACACAAGGACACCGCATATGATATACCAATATTAATTAGTTGAAAGCTTTTTTAAGTTACATAGAATATTTCTTAGATGAGCGTCACAACAATTAAAAGACAATTCCAATGATTATATTTTACTGTCTATTGATTTTTCTTCATGTATAGTAACATTCTTTAGGTTAGATTCAGTAGATATAAACTATACAACTTCAAGAATCCCAGTAAAGCCAATCTTAAATCTTAGTTGATTTTCATACTGAATCCCGTGATGACTAACGAATTGGACTTACGTTTTTTTTAAAGTGTTTAGTCATGAAATGTTTAAATAGACTAAAAATATATTTTTTAAATTAATGAATAACAAAAAAAATATATATATAAATCAAAAATCTAATATGTATAAACCAGGGACTGGAACCTTGATGATTTTTACGGTTCCAGTTCCTGTTTGGTTCCCAGAAAAACTAAAATTTAGGTTCTGATTTTCTTTCGGTTCTTAAAAAATAAAATTTGTAACCGGGTTTGGTGTAAAAAAAATTGTAAAGTAAAAGTATATCGGTCTGGTAAGGTTCCGGTTTTTAAATGGTTCCGGCGAGTTTCTGGTATAAAAATTAATTTAAATAACATATATGGGTTCCGGTGAGATTTCGGTTCCCAATATTCAACCAGTTATTTTTGGTAAGGATCCAGTCCCTGGTATAAACCCTTTAATTCGGCATCCTATATGGTACTTGTCATTGAACCTCTTAAAATGGCGTGTGGTTATTTTCAACTTAGGATGAGGAAAATTCAGTTCAAGCCATTTAACATCTAAAATACTGTTCATTATTCGCTGGCTTTAATCCGTATAAAAGTCTATATAAATATTCATATAATATTTTGATATTATAAAAAGAGACTCGCTATAATTATCGATACCGATACGTTATAAAACTGAATTTATTCCTTTAACTCTATGTAATTGTTTATATGTTAAAATTATTTGTTGAAAATATTAAATAATAATAGTTACAATATTTGTTTTAAAATAGTCACTCATATAATAGCCACACATAATTAAGTTTTGAAATTACTTTCTAAGTACCTAGTGCTCGATACTCTTAGTAAATGGTTATCTTGTACTCAGAAATGTTTGACGGAAAATGTAATATTTTCTTTATGAGACGGTACACGGTACACAATTACTGTTTATTATGCAATAAACAATTTCGAATGAATAGTAAAACATTAAAAACATTTTTTTTTGTTCAGTTTTAAATATTTGAATATAGTTTTATGTATAATATTACTATACATTGTCTATTATTATTATGCAAATATAAATTGTTCAGTTTTCGTAGATAATATGCATATTTATTTGATATTTTGATAATATATTGGTCAATTGCATACAATTTTAAGCGTTTAGTATAAAACGATGAGACATTTCATATAGCTCGTCAAACATTCCTTCATATTTCATTTATTTGCTAAGAGTCTTGTCAGTTGTTTGTATTTTTTTATTGTGGTGAAATATTAATAGACGATACACATATTGTACCTATCGTAATTTTAACACATTTTAAACACTATAATTTATTTTGCTGTTGATTAGAATGAATCATTTATAGCATTAATATTTACTTATATTTACCTACTGGAATTCAATAATATAATGTATAATTTTATGGAATACATAAGGTTATAATAAGAGAAGTCTAAAAATAAATTCTGGTATTTTGTGGAACAGAGAGAGACAATAAACACGGCTATGATCCTCTTTAGAAATAATTTAGTTTTGACTGTGTATTATACAAATCTTTATACAATTTAAGCATTATTTTTGTTCTGGTTTGGGTTTTGGATGAGCGCTTGAAATATGAAAGGCATGCGTATTTTTCGTTTTGTGTCGAATCAAATCCGCTTAATCACTAGTGCTACGTCTCAGACCTAAAGCTTGTTTATACAACTTAGACAATATTAGCTCATCACCGTGTCTTATAACATAATTAACCATGAAGGTGGAAGTTTGGACGGCGCTCTTGTAATGATCTTCACAAAAAGTTTATCGTGTCTTATTACTTACACCGTAGTTATTTGTAATAGGGGTAACAGATATGTACCTAATTGATATGATCCCGGTGCAAGCGCGGTAACCGTTGCGTACCTACCTACTACTGTGTATCGATACGCACTGCACATAATTCGATTCTGAAAACGAACCAAAAGACGTACCCGCACGTATGTCGTATACTCAGATAGTAATATTATAGTTATAGACATTTGAAACACGCTGTATAGGTAGTGCTACGGGTTTTACGAGTACCTACCTACCTACGTAAGTATATAACATTGTAACATCGAAGCACGCGTGCACCGTGCGTGATAATATCACGGATGTATGCATACGGGTGTAGCATGAAAGCTCTCGAAAACATCGTTCTTCGCACGCGAAGCTTACAACACGAGTAATACAAATAGCAAATGTCTATAATACATTAAGTATACATTGGATACACCATAATAATAATAATAATAATATTAAGCTATGCTATGAGGTGCATCGCATGTACAGTTTTGCCTCTAATACCTGGAGAGCAATCATAATTGACGACGCGAGCTGATTACAGACCACGCACATCTGTTGTAGTAGTACCTATCTATACCCACAGGTTTTCGTCGCGACAACGGTGAAAATTGTATTATTATTACTGTATTACCCATCGTTGTCGACGTGCATAATAACAACAGATTTATAATATTGCGTATTATGTAATAATTACGCATACATCATTACAATGTTATTATGATTATTATTATGCAGCGACAAAGTCTGAATATTACGACCAGCTAAAATATAGCATTGCTATATTACTCGAGTGCAAGACGGTTTTATTTGAATAAAGATTGGTAAAATAATAATATTATGTTATATAATAATTTAATACCATAAATCCTAATTAAATAACAACGATTAGTTTTATGAAAACGCCTCATTATTAGTCGGCATTAATATTAAACACAATATAATGTATCAAACCATTGATTATAGAATATAATCAAACTGTTCTACATAATAGAGAACAATTTCCAAATACTTTATTTGATATGGAAAAATAAACCGAAATAGCATTAAAAAATAAAAAAAACAATCAATTACTTAGATCGAAAAATATAAAGTTTTATTACTATATTAATGTCTTCTATCGTGTATATTTTAAAGGAGAATCTAAGAACGAATGTATACATATATAACTCTCACGACATTGTTACACGATTAATATTGTTCAATATTTTTTTGAAAAACACAAAAAATTTTTGAATAACTCTTTTTGGTTTTTTAATGTTTTTAATGTTTTAATAATTTGAATATATTTTTCCAGTTGACAGTGTATCCATCAAAAAAATTGCCTCTCTTTTATTATTGTTTTCTTAGTTTTTTTTCTGTATAATATAGAAATAAAACATGAAAATTACATTGATTATTGACCTATTATATTACGATTTTAACCTTGTCAAGAGGATTATTTACGTTTGTATAAACTTTGATTAAGAGAACGTCATATAATTATTTGGTATTATATTTGTCTCTTTCACACGTGGCATAGAAAAGAACACATTCACAATGATCGATCGTTATGACTACGATTATGAAGCAATTCAACAATCTGAAGTGTTGAACACTTGTTTCAAATTGAGAAAAACACTGTTCTCAAAGCAACTGCACAGATAGAGAATTTTGATATGCATTAAGTATTATCAGCAGACACCTAAAAAGTATCTATATGTACTGTGTAGGTATGGTTATTGTTTATAAATACTATAAGTTCTAGTATGTAGGTATTTTTAATGACAATGAACTGATATTGTACCATGTGCTATTTGCGCGATAGACTAATAATAATAATAATAATAATAATAAAAAAATGGTTAAAATAAAAATAATGAGTGTTGATTTTTGTGTCACTATTATATTATACCTTGATGATAATAAGTAAATTTCAACTCACTATTAGTATTTTTTCATTAAAAAAAAACTATTTTCAACATTTTAACACGTTATTGATACAATAAATTTTGTATAAAAACTTCTATAATATTCTGTATTATACCCCAATTCAGTAACTATTTCCAAATAAAAATATGAATCGACGTGAATCAATACCTTTAACCATATTTTGTACCTAATGAAAAGGTAAAAAATATTTAGATTATTAAGTTTAGTATAATATTTATAATTATAAATAGTCCAAGTGATTCATTTGCAAGTAAATTATGTGCACTCCGCTGCAGAATCTGTTTAAGTTATTTTTTGACTTTCTTGTTCCAAAAAGTTATTCTATTCATGTTTGAAGAAGATTTATTTTTTAAAATAATACTTGTTAGTCAAATATAAGATTATAGAGACTTACTAATATATTATTTAATAACTTATAGACTATTTAATTTAATTATGTAGTTAATTATGCGTAAACTTACTTTTTTTTTAAATTTATGTAAAACAAAACTGTTCAAATATAATGATGTGGTTTTTACAACAAGTAATTATGATGACAAATGATTTGTAAGAGGCGTAAGTGGCCTGGATATTAAGCCACACATTGGTAAAGGTAATACCTACCTCATTTAATTATTTATTCATTAGTTTGATAAATCGTGATTCTTATTGCATTTTATCTGGTGTGGAGGGTTGTTAGGAATAGAAAGAGATTAGAGAGGCCAAATGGTTTTATTAAGTGTTTAGAGTTAAATAATTTGGATACCCCAACGTGGTACTGTATACTCTTAAATATTGTGTTGCATTCATTTACTACTGATAAATTACGAAAAACCGCTTAAAATGGGATTTTAATTTCTAACGCTATGTTTATCCTTGTAGCAACGAATAAAAAAATGTAATATTATAATAATAATTTAACTTAAAGGCTAGAATAAATAATAAAAATTTAAAAAATCCAGACCGATAAACCATCTCCGCTCAGAATCGTTTTTCTTATACAATGATATTATATCATTGAATTCAAGTTTAATACAATCCATTATACATTGACTCACTTGTAACCTACTGTACAGCAGAGCGACATCCACTTACCCGCTTTTTAATATTGCTCATACTGCAATTTTTTTAAAATTAATTGTATGCATTTATACGTATATTGGTAATTAGTTGGTAATTTAAATTAGAAAAACTATTATTATATACCTCTACGTTTTATAAATTTGTTTATTTAACAATAAAAATTATTTTATTGTTACAATAAAATTCATAAACAGGAGTTATCGGTAGGTACTAATAAGTAAATCATTATATGCTCATAAACTATATTTTTCTGTTTTAAAAAACTGTTTATTTTTTTATTATTTAAATCATTTGTTTTAAATGTTTAAAACAAAACTATGTTTGATTAAAATTTAATATTTAGATTTAAAAAATCTCAACCGTATGAACCATATTACTGTATTAGTGTATTACTCAATAATGAGGCACCGATAGTATCGGATAGTATCCATGTATCGATTGTATTTGATACATCGGATGACTGTTAAATAAAAAACATCGATTAATCGACACTATCCCACAGCCCTAGTTATTATAATCTTAATCGTTTTAAAAAGCTTCAGCCTACATTGTATTAATAAACTAAACCTATCAATAGATTTAAGTTATATTAAATAAAATAAAATTGTATCAAATAGTATTAAGAGTTATTTTCTAATAGCCTACACTACACATCAAACAAAAACTAACTAGTTTACTGCATTTCTACTTATCGTATATGATTTTAATATAGCATACAAAATTTGAAATTTTAACTTTTGAGTCCCAGTCATTTTAGAACCATAAACTAAGGGTGAATATTTATTTTAGCTGAAAAGTACGTTATCCATACTAATATGCAACAAGAACTATATTAGTTTCAATATTATTAATGAATACAACTCGACACTCGTACATTGTTTTTATTCTTTAGGCTTATATTAGATTAAGTTATTTATTTATTCAAGAATGTAGAAGACAGTCAATGTGAAAAGTAATAATTTCAACTTATTGTGAACAATTAACTACAATTACAACTTAATTTATGTATAAAACAATACAATATAATGTTTTTTTTAATATCACTCATCCAAATTTTGTTTATAAATAGAAATGAATATTCATACATTTTACTTAGAGGTTAGTTTGGTAGACGTTACACTTCTAACATCAAATATGAGTTGGTAAGTATATAAGTGCTATAGAAAAGTTGGAGTGAGTAAGGTGGTATAATTGTTTTGCTTATTTTATTTTCAAAAATGTTCAGTATATTATGTTTCAGAACAAATATTCTGCTGATTTTTGTTTAGAAAAAATGTTTTTTGAAAATATTTTTTTCTTCACCAAAAAATCTATTTTATCCGCAGGATTTACCTTTTACATTGCCAGCCTTAGTATTTATTTCTGAGCTACCTATCTACCACAATCTGTATTTTCATTTTCAACAGCGTAATATCCTATTAAAGAAGATTTGCTGTCTATCTAGTTACGCCCTAGATTATTCTTTATTGTTCCTTATTATCTGCCATACCTTTTAGCTGTTTTTGGTTCTTTCTTTTTTCATCAATTTCTACGATCCTAAATCCACTTTGATTAACATTTATTTGATTCGGCAGAATACCTTATTTGAATCATTTTATTAATTTTTCTTATTTAACTGTGAATTTTATCTAATCAAGTTGATAGTTCTATAAATATTACATTTTAGTACTAAAGTATATTTTAAATACTTTTTATTTTTTTCGCTGTATCATAATAATTATTGAAAAAAAAGATTTTGTCAAGAAAGCCAATTAAATTAAACAAATTTTGTTTAAAAGACTTAACAAAATGTTTCTCTTATACAATTCAAGTGAAGAATTTTTATTTAAAATTACCTTAAATTACTCATATATAAAGATATAAATGTTTATTTTGTTAATATCCTATAATATTGTGTTAAACCGTTGTTAAATATATTATTACCGTATTCGGCGTATTCCATATTATTTAATTTTTTTTAAATCTTGTAAATTTAAAATTATATTGACCAATTTCTTGAATTTAATAAATTAAAAAAGTTTCTCAATTAGTTTTATTAATATACAGGTGTAGAATTTTGATAAGAGATTATGATATGATATTGCCATTAGCAAAAAATTGAATATAAATTGTACAACTACATTCTACAGTTTACATATTATTTTATTTAATAATATTATAAAAATTGTTTGTTTACAATATTTTACTATCGTTTTTTTAACAATACCTACATGTTATTTTATTCCCTTTTCTGGCCACATTAATATACATACAGATAATAAATATGGTAACGCACACAAAATTATTTGGATAAATATTCAATAATTTTAAATTTATTACCGAACGCAAATAAAATTTTTGGCACGTCAATATGGGAGATGCTACACAAGATAATGAGTATGGCTATTTGTATTTTTAGTAGATAAATTTCACGTATAATGCATTTTATTACAGAATACCCGCTGCAGATTCACCTGCAGATCAACCTGCAGATCCACCTGCAGGCAAACAAACCGCCGCTACATTACGCCCGTTGATATACCGCTTCCGTGTAGCTCCGGTAAGAGGTAACGTCAAGCAATCTGCGCTGCAATTGCCATTCTCAGTTTTATTTGACAATTCGATTGCAGTGTTGTGGTCCATGTACAACAAAGAAACACAAATTCGAAGTGGTAAGAAATGGTCTCTTATTTAGTGGTTGTAACGACCAATGTCTTGTTATGTTTTCGAAGACATATTTAAATGCGTGGACAGCACAAGCAAACGACACCACATTTCCTAATGTATAATTTATTTTTTCTTCATATTTTATAGGCATTAATCAAATTCAATGGGCGTTAGAGTTTTTGAAATGTTTAAAGGTGGATTATAACTACCCAGAATGCATTGGTAAAATTGTTAAAATACTCGAGAAAAATATGATAGAACTTTACTCCAAAATTAATACAATACAGCATAAGGCGAAACAGCAGGAACCGAGTGTTGAAATATTAGATTCAAAAACCGAAACAAAAGCCGATCAAAAAAGTTAGTAAATTTGATGATACATAAATATTTGTATGAACAAGCGTAGGTAATGAAAGTAATTTATTACTAAAATACTTATGTAAGTTTTTTTTTATAGACCTATATAATAGTTAACTCATAAAACGTACTATTCAAATAAAAATTAAAAAGAAAAAAAAATGTAAGAATTTAGAGAAATTAAATATAACACAATCTTATTATTTATACGGATATAATTGTTATGATAAGGCTGACCCCTTAAATGAATAATATTTTACTATTTAATTGTAAAATGTAATACATCTCAGTATTCACAAATTTAATGTGATTTTTATAAAGATGTCTGCATTTCTTTTCACTGTTAACTGTAATCAAAATTAATTTTCTTCAATGTATTTTGTAAAATGTGACTAGAGGACATTTGTTCTTAGAAAATTCAATTCATGACTAATTTTTTTCATGATTTTTAAAATAAAACTACAATTGTAACATATTATTGTAAATAATGCGTTACGTAGTTTTATGATGTTGACCATTATACTAATAATACATATACTATAAAATACAAAACATTTTCATTCTTTGAATTATTATTTTATTTTGTGACGGAATGGGAAGTAAGCTTTGTTCTAAGATACCAATAATATAATAATATAAATTTTTTTTACCTAAAAGCGATAGACGAATATGCCTTATATTTTAACGAAAAGGATGTTGAGAAAATAATAGCATATAATGTAAAAGAAATGGACAGAGTAACTGGTGTAACTGGTAAACCAAGCCATACTAAGATACCAAGATATATCAAAGAATTAAATGCATTGGGTAAAAGAAAACCAAAAGTCGAAGAGTGTGAAAATAAATCTCCTCAAAGTAAAATTGATATTATCAATATTTAATTTACTTTATTTATAATATAATTTTTCTTTTGCTTACCTATTAAAATTAAAGCATTCGTGATCGGAGCGTTAAAAAAGATATTGAAAAAGTCTACTGATGCAGACACTAGAACAGATGTCGAAGAGTATGTATCAGATAATATGTTTCGTTGTTATTATTATTATTATTTTCTAATTTATTTAATTTATTTTCAGATTAATAAAAGAAATAAATATTCAAAATAAGACTGGAGATAAAACACCTGCAACAGCAGGAGATAAAAAACCTTCTGCAGCAGGAGATAAAAAATCCCCTGCAGCAGGAGATAAAAGACCCCCTGCAGCAGGAGCTACAACACCCCCTGGAGCAGAAGACAAAACACCTCCTGCAGCAGAAGAAACAAAATAACTAAATAACTTGTAGTTTTATTATTTTAATTTGAAAATGCAATTTAAGAATAAATTATACACATACTTATGTAGTGCTATTCTTTGAATCACTAAATAATATTATTTTAAATAGTATTACTATGTACTAGGATGTACAGCGTGCTCAATTTTGCATAATGTGTATAATAAAATAATTTATGAAAACAATTCTTCTTAACAACCAAAATAACTAGTAACTAATAAACAATATAGTACTAGATAATTAATACCGAATTTTTTTGAACTCATTTCGTTTCAGTCACAAATTTAGGTTTTTTTTTTAAGGAGGGTATCAATTATCCAGTGGTCACTAATTTGAGGGAGATTTTTCCCCTTTACCTCCGATGATACCTTAAATTATAATAACTTTTTAACATTGCTAAAACAAAATACGTCACCAAAATAAATTGTACTACAATATTGTATTATAGTATATGTTGCCTACTTGAGATTAAATATTTTGTTTAAACTTTAAACAAAATTCCTATTTTAAATACATGTGCCATTTAAACTATATTTTAGATTCTGAGCAAAGCGAGGTAGCTAGTAATTTTACAATGGTGTTTATTTTTATTGTTTTTTTATTCTGTATACAAAATTTCTATAAAAAGGAGTGCTGGTCAGGTCATTTTTCGATTTTCTCAATAGTTATTTAATGTTACGAGAAAAACTACCGAAAAATTACGAAAAATCACTAAAAATGGGATTTTAATTTCTAACACTTTCTTTATCACCATAGCAACGAATAAAAAATAATAATATTATAATATTAATTCAACTTACTGGCTATAAAAAATAATAACAATACAAAAAATCCAGACTGACAAACCGTCTCCGCTCAGAATCGTTTTTCTTATACAATGATAGTATATCATTGAATTCAAGTTTAATACAATCCATTAAACATTGACCCACTTGTAACCTACTGTACAGCAGAGTGTCATTCACTTACCCGCTTTTTTTTATTATATTATTCATAATATACAGGAATAAATATTTACAATTTGACATCTACTATCCATAACACAAAATCAAATCTTCATTTTTTAAGACATAATTTCATTTAGTGTTCTTATAATCATTGACATGCTAACCCATTTCGCCTGTTCTTATAATAAGAATGTAATATTATAGGTACTTATATACTTATTAATACCCTCAATAACAAATAGATAAAACTAGAAAATATTTATTGAAATTTATAACTCATACGGTTTTATACGTATAAATTACTTAATCATCTTTAATTAGCGGGTAAATTATACATAAAGATAATTTCCTAATATATTGAAATGTGTGCACCAAAACATTTTGAACACATAATTTTTTATTTACATAAATATTAGCTGGATACAAGATTTTGTGTCTGACTGATTTTTCGTAAGAGGTTCGTAAGATTCGTTAGATTTACTTATTATTAATTACAAATTAATACCAAATTGGTGAAAATAATTACAATTAAAATAAAATACCTATATATAGCTTTTTTTAGAGTTATTTTATTAAAAGTAGATACCTATATTTTAGAAATTATGAATTCTAAGGATAGATATCAGAAAGCGTTCAGAAATATAAAAATTTAAATACAATAACAATTATGTTTTATTTGCCTTTATTTTTTGATTATTAATTGTAATTAGGAGAAAATATGTACTTATAACGAAGCATGCTACTTGATTTTTTTCAAATTACGTTTAGAACCTCAAAACATATTTATGATTACATAATATGAAGGGGAAAATATCAAATTGCGTGTTACGCTTCTTCCCGCGAGATCGACTTTTTTATTGAGAAGTAGGAATATAAAATGTTTTTTGGATTCATGCGTTTTATGTTATAACACTTTAAAAATATTACTATTGGACACATAACAGTGAAAATTAACTATCATTAACTTTGATGTAGCAATTGATAACTGTTGACTATAGATTAGTAATTACTATTTAGTATATTATAGGTACTGAAATTGCAATATAATCGCCCTATCACAGTAATTTACAAGAATAATTCTAAAATAGAAATGTCGAAGCTGAAAGCTGATTCTTCAAACAATATTGAACGTTATTAGATTATTATAATATGCGTATAATGTTTTAAAAACAAATAAGTAGTTATATATATATTGCTTACATATTAATTAATAATAGAATAAATAAATAGAATAAATATTTAGAATATCCTATGTTTATTTTCTCAGAATCATAATTAATTATTATTGCAATTATTGATGCTCGCCAACTGCCAAGTACCTAATATTTCATGTTATTTCTATAACACTATAGAAATATTCATCTGAACATATATTTTCTTGAAATGCAAAATAGTAAAATAAAAAAGTCATGCAGGGGTTCCATCCCCTCATGGGCGAATAGGCCTACATGGAAACCAGGAATTTGCCGGTGGGTCTACTCTGTATTTGGACAATGGGGCTCTTTTTAATCGTTTGACAGAATAACGCCTTGATAGTAGAATGTACGGACATATGGATTATGAATCATAGTAAATACGAAATCTTAACGACTACGTATGAGTATATGATCATAATATATTTATATTAAACAATAGAAATTGGAAAAGAGATTTAATTCAATTTAATAATATTAAGGGGAGTACCTGTGTAATTTGCTCAAAAAACGAAAAATAAAAATGTGCGTCCCATTCTAAGTTTGTAATATGCATTACATAAAACTAGATATAATATACGCCGTTTGAAGGTGCTGAGTAGGCAACTTGAATACGCGTCAGGTCGCTGTTAATCGTTGACACGTCGGGCGTGGTCTCGGTGTCGTGGTCGCTGGCGGACGGTGGTGCTCGTGGTTGACGGCACAGTCGTAGTATTACAGGCCTCTTGATTTCGATGAATCAGGTTGTCGGGCTAGTAACAGATGCTTGCAAGATCGTCGTAGTTGAGTTCTTGTTTGCTGTGTCTCCTTGGTCACCGTAGGATTTGGTCTAGAGTCTCGTACTGTCTTGGCTTGAATGTGTTTTAGCTATTGACAGGTTGAAGGTTTGAAATAGAATGACTCGTTATTGAAAGTTCACCGGTATATATACCCTCCGAGCTATCTATACCGGCGCTGATTGGTAAAAATTCCCGTTTTTCCTTAATTTTTCTTTTGTTTTTCACGTCGCTTTTGAAAACTACTAGGAAATTTTTACTTTTGACCCCCCAAAGTACCAACTAGATTCACTTTCCTATCAGAAAAGTTACTATTGAAGAAAATTCAATATTTTTTACTGTCCTAAAAGGTGATGACAGACACAAAAATAAAAAAAAAAACACACATTATTGTAAAATCAATACATTCATCGTTCCACTCAGAATCTAAAAAAAGATTGTTATATCAGCCCGCCAAGACTGCGCTTCCACCAGCTATAATGGATAGCTGTGTAGGTAATGGTTACGGCTACGAAGCGTACTGACTCACTGTCTGATCAACGTAGAACCTACTCAATGATAGCTTAAGTTTTGCAACTTTCACGGTACCTTAATACCACTATGTAAGTGTTCACTAAGAATAAGCATTTTCAAAAATTCACTTTTTAAAGTTGTGCATTGCATACGTATTTTGAGATTCAAGATCGCCCATGAACAATTTTAAGTTTTACGGGCAACGAAGTGAACGGAATCGGCTATTTAAGTATAAAAATAAATTATACTCGATTTAAAGTTTAAAAAGTAATACGAAAGAACTGGCTTAAAAATATAAAGAAGTCAATATTTTATAATCGATCATAAACAGAACCGAATAGTAACCAAATAATCGTATGAAAAACAGTTACATGTTAAATCAATTATTTACTAATAGAACCAGACTGACATAACCTCAGTGGAAAAATGGAGAAGAAACATAACCCGTGTGATATTTGTGACAAGGTATTCAGCCAAAATAGCAATTTGATGATACATCGACGTACACACACTGGCGAAAAACCATACGCTTGCGATGTATGCGACAAATCGTTCTCTGTATGTAGAAATTTGGTATCAAAGCGGACACACATGGCACCCTGATTGGATTGATAGAATCCAAAGGACATAATAAAATAAGATAAACCATGTTAAATATTATTATGGTCAAATTATTGTTAATTTTGCCATGTAAATAATTGTTTCTTAATAATAAATTGCTAATTTGTCATATGCATATTTAAATACTAACATTTCGTATTGTTTTCAATGTTTGTAACGAAACAGCGTACACGCTCGGATAATAATTCTCATATTAGTTGTATTTAAAAACATGACGTATGAATCTACCGACGCGTCGACCGTAGGAAAACTAGACGCGCCGCTAATTGTCACTACACGCACTACGAATGTCCAACGCTTGATGTTCGCATATCAAGTAACCGCATACTAGAAGCGCGCGTGGATATGACGTACATGAAGTTGCCCCCCCCCCCCCCACTTTTACCTATCGACTCCGGACCAATTGTAAACGATTGTAAATCCATTGTATATAATTGTAAATTCATTCTCCGAATTTGTAAATCATCTGAAAACTTAGAAATCAAAAAACAAAATGAGTGAGGCCATGAGTGGATAGGTTAGTCCAGATTTCATTGGATATTGGTTTGATCGTCCCATTTAAATTGAAAATCTCGGAATTTTTTCAAGTAAAACTTTGTATACTATCTCAGGATCTACTAATGGCTTTCTATCAAATTTTGTTTTATTCTACGAGTAAAAAAAAACGAAATATTTTGAAATTAGAGTAAAATAATTAAGTAAAAATACTATTGAAGCATGACGTTGGTGAAGTAGTCCCACGCACATTCACGTGTTTAGTCAAATACTTCACCAATATTTTGCAAATCAATTGAGAGAATTTGAGAGTCACCATTTTTCTTACAAAATAATTCTTTATAAGTATGAAATTTGGTAATTACAATTTTTTTGTGGATATTGTACGTTATTTTGGCGCAAAAATAAAATGTTTTGACACTGGTTGGATTTCACAAATATAGCACACGTCAGATCAAAAAAAAAAAATAAAAGATTTGCTGGTGAAATGGTTTGAAAATTTAAATTGTTTTTTTCCTTTAAACATTTAATTATTGTGTGTGATTTTGTAATTTGAAATTTGTACACAGTGTTTAACTACAGTGTTTAACTACTTACTACTATTGTGATAAATGATAATGTACCTCTTAAATTGTATTTTTCATTTAGTTCGATAAACGAGCAGCGAATATTATCATAGAATAATTTGAAATTGAGATAACTCGTTTAAATTTTGATTTAGGTTTTTCACAAATTTTTAAAACTGACCTTAAATAGTGAGCCTCCCACTTTGGTCGTTCCTTTCTGAACCAACGTCAATATATCTTAAATGCATAAAAAAGTTGATTTAAAATATAATTATAATCTACGTTTAATTATTTTTGAGTTATTACAAAATATAAAATCCATTTAGTCAAAATCTGAATTTAAAATTGTTCTTATCAGTGGTTCAATTCCGCGGGCTGTTTGATTTTCAAATGCAAAATATATAGTTAATATATATTTCTTCTGTCTGTATGTATGTCACTGAACAAACTCCTCCTAAACAGCTGGATCGATTCATGATGGAATTTTTTGTATATAATTGGTTGCTATTGGTTATAGGAGAAATAATTAATAGAAATCGGTGTTTTTTTTTTGTATTTAAAACGGTTGCTATTAATTACTCAGGCAAATGATGTAAAACCATCATACGTAAAATTGTCACGTTTATGGTTTCGAGTAAAGAAATTACATTTTAAAACAAATATAAGAGTTGAATGTATATTTGTAGTTATTATATATGTTCTCAAAAACTACTATTAACATTTAATAGATTTTGTGAAAATTTCAAATTTTTCTTGGAGATTTTATCAGGAAAGTTTAAATAGTAGTTTAAACCTCATTTTATTTATACCAAGTGCTATATCCTATCCATCATGAATGAATTGTCTATCTTGGTCGAATTAGTTCGCAAAGTGACGCAAAATAACCTGTGAACTGAGGTAGGTAAGTACACCAAAACCAATATACACTTAAATAATCTACGTTATGTTTTTTTTTCACAGGCGAAATCGGGTTATACAACTAAAGTTGGTTCGTCCAAAGTTAATAGCCTCAACAAATGACTGGACCGTTTTCAATAAAAGTTATATCAATAGATTACTTGAAACTTGGAGGGTGTTTATAGCTTAATTGTATAACTTCTATAGACTATAAATAGCTAAAGGGTAGCTCACACATGATTTTTTTTTCACCTTACGAAAATACTATCTAAATAGTTGAAATTGGTGACATATTATAATAATATTGTAATTAGAAGAAATATTGCATATACATTTTGTACAAATATATTTATTAAAAATATAAATCTTTGGCCTGGACAGCTTTAGGCGGGACACCTAGTATATGCATATGTATATGTCTCACTGATTTATTGAATTTGTTGGTATCGATGCAAAAAAAATTGTTTAGTAAATATTTTATAACATTTTATAATTTATTACTATTAAAATATAAATACCTCTTTGAACATTTTATCAGGCCTAACTGCCTAAGGTACTCTACCTTATCATGTGATTGATTCGACATCCATTTACCTACTTCATACCCTAGAGATTAGAGCTACAGTGTTCCGAACAACTGATCGCGTATCATATTTCTATACTGTTCTGTGATTCTATTATACTTGTGCAAAAGTGACTCAAGTTGCCTCGCGTTTCAATAAATATATTTATGTTTATATAACATTGCTATTCAGATCTAACTATTTTCTTGTATTACCGATTAACTATTGTAATCAGGTACAGAGTTGCATAAAATTAAATAATAGGTCCCTATAATACTTATAATACATTTTTTGTTTTACTTAATCTATCAAATAAATATCTGCAAACAAACTATCTAAGTAATTCCTTCGATTGACATTTGATTTGACTACGTAAAATATTGGTGACATCATGTAAGGAATATACAAACCACTTAAAAATTGTGTATACAAAATAAATGAAAAAGTACTTTACGTGCGTTGTTTCATAAACATATAAATCAATAATTAAATATTCTCTTGTCGAATATTTGATTTAATTTAAAAACAGTGAAAACATAAATAAAAACATGTCAAAATGGTTGCAGACAAGTTATTTACAAATTCACACACATATACGTATAATATGCGTAATAATAGTAAACCCTCGACATTTTATAAGTGGCTGTATTTCCGTTTACGATCTTAGGCATTTGGATAATCGAAGGCAGATTGACATGTACGATTTATGTAACGCAAAGACTTATACTCGTTTCGCGTAAATCACTTCATCGAGGTTCCACAAACCATTTTAAACAACCCCATTTCTTACCGCCCATACCGTTCGATTTTCTGCTGCCTCTTATTTTTACCGTAAATTTTATTTAATCATTAAAAAGTTAAAGCAGAGTTACCTTGTTTTGCATTGATCCAACATGCATCGCGGGTATATACACACAGTAGGTTACGTAGTAAGAACTTACTCACAAAATTGAAAATACTGAAATCCTTAGATATTATATTTTATAGGTTTTCTTATAGGCTTAAGTACGAAATGGAATCCAGTACATCTTAGCAGCTGGAAGCAGTTAATATGTATTTTGTTTCTATATTGTATTCTATTTCAGTTAATATGCATTACAAATAATTTTAATTAGCTTGTGGAATTTATAAATAATTTCTTTATTAGGTATAACATAATAATATATGCATATAATATGATTTATACATAATCATAACCATTAAAGCATATTCATATTTATATAACACAAAATCCAACATTTTATTTATTATACTTAACTTTTCAATGACTTTATGTGGCATGATTTCGATATTCCATGAACATGATAATAAGGCTAATCCATTTGGCATTTTATTACTCATGTTTGATCAATAGGCTCGTTAGACTAAGGCTATTACAATTATAGAATCTGACTATAATTTTAAATCATATAATAATAATATAGTGTGTACATTTAGAATAGTCCATGTTTATTTTCTGAACAACAATATTGTTTATTTCATCATCAATTATTATTTATTATTGGTATTCGAGATTCTTTGTTATTCGTCTTCAAAACATATGAACGCTATCGATTATGGACACGTGTATTTTCTGTAAAATAAAAATAAAATACCCATCTATCATAGGTATCATCCCTCATATTATTGTAAACCATAAGATACCCGAGTGTTTTTTTTATATATTATACAGAATGATTCATCAAGGATGTTCAACTCCATGTTTACCTTCAACACTAGATTTTTAAGTATATAAATATTTGGTAGGTACCTACTATAATATTTATAAATAATTAGTTATTTATGCAATTTAAAGAGTTTTCTTTGGGATTTACAATGTTAATTAACTCAAAACTACTAGTTTGAATTTCGATTTAGATACATCAAGATTTTCAAAACAAATATGTTAACTAAATAATGTAATAATTTACAGGATAAATGGGTGATTATCATTTCAAAAAAGAAGTTGGTATCTTCACATAACACTCCTTTAATGGTATACAAATTCAATATACTTGAAAATAATATGGTCTTACTATGGAATACTTAAAAATGTCCAAAAGTATTGAAAGGGTGAGAAAATATGAGAGCGAGCATGATTGGTGAATCACCCTTTATAGTACCGAGATTATGATGACAAAAAAAAACCATTATTGAACTGATAATAAAAAAAAAAATATTATATTGTGTATTATCATACAACGTGCTCGTTGTTGGCCATGTGGTCAGCTGTCAGTCCGTGCAAACTGCAAATCTTCCCGCAGCGTTGTGGTTAGCCGGTTAGGTTAGGTGAGTTGGCAGTATGCGCGTGCGTGTGGTGAAACTTTTCGGGTTATCATGTGTTCGTGTTTCACGTTTGTACATTGGTTATTGTAACGCGGACAAACTATAATACGCGTGAATTCGACTTTGGAAACATCCGCCGGTGGTGGATCGTAGCAACTCTCTCACTCACCCTTTAAATATATATGACGTTTACCTCTCTCTCTCTCTCTATATATATAGAGAGAGGTCGAACAGTTTTTGGACCGAGTTTCTCCACGCGCAAAATTAATGGGCAAAAACATTTTTGATATTATCACCGAATAAGCCGCCACAACCAGAGTGGCAGAGCTCGCGGGTTCAAGCATGGGCGGCGGTGGAGGGCTGGCTGCCGGGTGACCGATGAAGATTGATAGACGCTCGGGGTAGACCTTTAACCCTGCAGAACCTCTTCTGCAGTGCTACTGCCACCACTACCCTCTGCCCCGTGGGATCAACCCAGCTATTTCTTCTTTTTTATATACGTTTTTTTTTTTATCTCGTTATAATTTACAACTTTCTCGACACGAGGATTTGCGTTCGGCACTGCGGCGGCTTGGCGTCTCTTCGACCCTCTGATGAATAGCCGGGGCGCGTCAAGTTGTTAAGAACTTTACGCCTCGCCACGTCCGCCACGTTCGTTAGTTTTTTTTCTATCTTACCTGCCATTTACAGTTTTTAAAACCATCCGGCTGGTTTTTCTTTTCCCGTCACCACCCGCCGCCTTGGATAATATAATTTTAACACAATAAGCAACAACGATAAAATTAATAACAATAAAAATAATAATCATAATAACAATAAGACAGCAGTCGTTGGTTAGTGGGGTTGGAGTGGATGTTGCAGTGAGTAGTAGACTGCATTAATATAATAATATGGACTACCGTTGCCGGGCTGTTCAACCGATGTTCGATGGTATATGTATAAATGTAAAGGGGGCCAGTTATTAAAAAAAATATTGCGAGTTTATTAAGTTAAGTCAACATTATGTTATACCTAAGTTAATAGTTGACGAACAATATTTTGAACTCAAAAAGTTTAAAGTTAATATAGAGGAAATTATTAACATAACATGGTCTACGATATAAGAAGTAAATTCATTTTTCTATTTCCAATTGTGTCACACATAATTAGTGATTGCTGTACAAATTCCTTTTTTTTATATAATAGCTAAATATTTTATCAAAATAAAGATTACTATATCTATTACTCTGTGTTGTACACTATAGCTATTAGGTAGTAGTTTATGCAATTATGGGTTAATAGCACTTATTTTAATGTCAACTAAACGGTTTGATCATAAAATATTAATTTGTTTGTTTATTTTAAATATTTATTAATTTTAATTACATTTATAAATACGTGTTAACTTAATTTTAACTTAACCTATTATTTTTTAAACACATTGGATACAGCCCAAGTTGCTACAAGGTAAAGTATCTCTAGTTTAGTTATTAAGTTCTTTAGAAAATTCATTAACAAGTTAAATTTAATAGTTAAAAAAAACTATTTTAACTTAGCTTTAACTTATTAACTTGTTAATGCCCACCTACACGTAATTACGTTGATATATAATGTAAATGTAGCAGAGCTGGAATCAAAAACCGAATGAGTATATTTTAGATATGTAAGTGGGAACCTATTATAATTAAAGTTAATAACGCATGAGTAAAATAGTAAAATATTATGTTTTTATTTCTACGTGATTGAAATACATTTAGTGGTGTATTAGTGGCTATCACACAAGTACAATATTCTATACGATTTTTCGCCACATAATTTTGTAGTTATAATATGGTAAGCTTGATTTCAAGTACAAGTTTAAATGGGTATAGGATTTCAAAATACCTAGTATATGTACCTATATATTTTTCTATAAACTTGTTAATTGTGAATGAACGATTCTGATGGAGCTAAAAAAAAATAGAATTGTTTTTAAAATTATTTTTTATTGTGTCGGTCAACTTTTGGAGCATTAAAAATGCGTATAATAATTTCTACTTTGGGGTGTTTACTTATTGAATCTAGAAACTAGATAGTACGTTTAAACGTCTCAGTCCTTTTCAAATTAAAAAAAAAAAAAAAATAGAGAAAATTAAAATTTTTATGCAATACTATTTTTAGTAAAAATGGTTTTGTTTTTTTGTCGTAATCAAAAACTAATGACTGTACATACATAAACTTTTCACCAAATATTTATGTTAGTATTTTGTAGATATCATAACATTTTTAAAATACTTTGGTTCTTTTTGAGATACTTATTAAAAATAACAAAAATATAAAGTCCCAATTTTTTTATAAGCGTTTGAATTTTAAATTTTGAAAAAAAATGGAGTTTTAAAGTTCAAAAAGGGACCTTTATGACTTTATTCGTTTGAGTTAGGGTTTGGTTCACATAAATTAAAAAATCCCATTTCCATTTCAGTTCTGGTTTTGGTTTTTAATAATATACAATTTTGGTTTCTGATCAGGTTGTAACTTATTAATTATATATTCATATATATTATAATACCATTATAACATATGTATAAAGTATGTATTAGTGACTTACTCTTGAGGAATCGTCTTTAATATTTATTTTCTAATAATATATATTTTGTTCGAACTAATAACGAATCTTCCACGTATTCGGATGGTATGTTACATATACTGTAGGGCGATAATATACAACTTAACCCTGAAAAAGGGGCTCGCACTAAGTAAATTTTACTTATGTTGTCAGAACGCGATACACTATTTGAACAATTTCATAAATGTATGAATACCTATTTTGATTTCATTGACTTCCAATGCTGCTATATTAGCCTAACTATTTATGCAGTTGTCAATGAATTGTTATTATTTCCAGGAATAATAATGAAATGTTAGGTATTGTAGAATTACATATATTCTATAGTATCTAAAATCTACATGTATTGTGATACAATAAACTTTACTACCATCGGCACCAGGCTTGTTATCGATTACATTAAAATAGGAATTTATATTATTTTGTTTTATGAAAAGTCTGTACAATATGATGCATAATTTGAATTATTAAATATACTTCTACTGATGTACAATTTTATAGTTATTAGTTATATTTATTATACATTATAAATAGATAAAATATCTATGGGTTTCAAAAATAAGAAATATTTATGGTTTCGGCCCTAATATTTCCAAAAGTTTTCGGTCCAAAACCGGTCTTTTTTGGTATATTATTAATGCCTGATTTCAACGATAAATTCTAAATAGTTATTGTTATTGTTATTTTAATTTAATTAAAAAAATATTAACTGTGAACACTTCTTAAGACATTTCCATGTTACCTAAAATTTCATATTCTATACTGAATAAATTGTTCTAAACATTTAGAGACATTTTTAACTTTTTATGGGCATTTCAATGATCATATTATTTTAAAGTAATTTAAACAATCAGTGTAGCATATGAATTTCTTTGAATTAAAATTTTCAACTCCACATTTTTACTAATATTTACAATTGTACCTACCTACTATTTCATATTATTTTTGCATAAGAAACATTTGTAACTATTTGTTGATGCTTTTTACTATTCTTATTTGTGTATTTTCGCTATGTACCTACTGAGGTAAAATAATTATTAAACCAGTAAACCACATATCGTGCAAGTACCTATCCAAATTCGTTTAAGTATTGATCATACATTTTAAAGCTGCAGTTTAACTATTAATAAGTGAAATGGACGCATCTTATACATTTAAAACAAACTGAATTAAGTTTCTCTCTATGTAGGTACCTTGACTAAATCATTTTTGATGGTTTGACTTTTAAATAAATCCACTGCATTTTTAATATTTAAATATTTACAATTTTGTCCATCAAAGACAAAATCACTGATTTTATTAAATTTAAAATAAGAGCGTAATATATGACGTGGAATCTAGCCTCTACCCTACTTTCATATAAATAAATATATCATATAACATACGTGTTTCGTATTATGGTTAATATCCAACTATTTGCATAGTGCCCAAAATTCCGGGTAAGTCAATTTCTGTATGATAGGTGTCTAAGGTACCTTGTCATTGAGTAGGTCATTATAGTAGATGCGGATTATATTTGAATTAAATATTAAATCATTGTATACGATGAAAAGCTATATTCTGAGCGGACACAGTCAGCCAATATTCCTTATGATATTTTATTATATATTTATATTGCTATAAGTAATTTATTTTTAAATTGGTAATAAATATGACATTAGAGAGTAGATTTATATGCGCTATAGCCAGCCAATTATGCAAAAAAAAATCCTCAAACATGCATAAATAAAGTATGCTCTAAAAATTAAAATATACACTCAAAATGTATGTATATAAAAAAAACATTTATTTGTGCATAGATTATTAATCATAATCATAAACATGTCATAAATAATTATGAAAATAAAAAAGATAAACATGTCAATAATTCAATAATGGTCAGAGATTTAAATTCGATGTTTTCTTATATTTTTACGTGACAATAGCATGACATATCCGGAAAGTCCATATAATATTATCAATTTATTTCAATATATTAATCAATAAATTGTTAAAATTATTTTTATACTGTCAATAAACATTTTTGGAAAATGTCTAGAAAATACCTACATTTGGAATAAAAATGGAAAATCGTAAGACATCAAAAGGTTAAAATATGCAAAAATATGTAGGTACATTAAAAGTTTCAAATTTTCAATCTCTATTTAATGAAACAATTGTTGTGCTTACTTAGCATTTCATACGACTAACCATAATAAATATGTAATTGTATTTGACTCGGCGCTCAAAAAAAAAAGTTAGTTCAGCTAATTTTTGCAAAAAACAAATCACATATAATATTATAATATTACAATCTATTATTATCTTATAAATAAATGTCGTAGAATATAGTGAATAGATTAGTAAAATGGTATAAATAACTTGACATTTACTAAATACATATAATTTTACCTAATTAAATAAAATTACCGTGTGTATAGTAAATAGTATTATATTACGCAATGACCAAAAAGTTTTGATATTTACCCAACTAATAATATTTTTTCGATAACATATTGTTTACTAACATTTTAACTTCAAACGCTTATAAAAATAACTCTACCAATGTATTTTCGACTGTTTTTCATAAATTGATATAAGAAAAACCTATGAAGAAATTTTTTGACAAAGCACACAAATAAAAAAAAAATTATGAATACCTGAACATTTCAAATAGGTACTTCGTACTTATAAAATGCTAAAAATTATTCAAAATATTTTTAAAATATTATTTTGTAATGAAAATGTTGTTTTAAGTAAAAATGGAATGTTTCTACGATTAATATTTTACGTGAATAGGGATTTATATTTTAACCGAATGGTCATGTTATAATTTTCTATACATAGAATAATTTTCAAAATATTATTATTCTTTTTAAGCTACTCATACACATTTTAATTTTTAGATTTTTAAAATTTTTTTTCCGATAAAATATTTTGATACAAAATTGTTTATTTGATCAACAAGTTTGAATCTTTGATACAATAAGGTTACTCATAAGTTGTTATTATTTTATAACTATTTAAAAATATTAAAGATGCATATGCACGATTTTTCTTTTATAGTCATTTGAATTTCAAATTTTAACAAAATTGAATATTCAAACAAAGATTAACAATTTTAGTTATATTTTAATTATGAATAAAAAATATCCGTGGGGATTTATAATGTTTACGTGAGTCATTATATTTTACTCAACGAAATGCAATGCTCACAATATTTAGATGCATTTTAAGATATTGCCTGTTTATATTTTATATAAACCGTACCTATTTCTTTATTAAAATAAATTACTATAATAATGGATAGCTATATAAATACACATTAACATACTTTTATGTTTGTAAATATAGAATGGACAGACCATCTACACTCTAAAATATCGTTGTTCGTATGTAATGATTCATTATTGAACTCAAATTTAACACATCCATTACTATAACGTTTTCATTGACACATTTCACTCCTACTGTATAGCAGAGTGGTTACTGGTTACCTACTTTCCCATTTTTTTTTTTAGTGGTGTTTTAATGCTCAAACAAATGATGGCGGATAAAAATAAACATTTAAAACACATACATCCATTTTAATAATAATTTATTCACCAATCCACTCAGAATCTAAAATATATCAATATTATCACTATGCATAGACACATAGACACTAGCATATTACTGAACATATTTTAAAAGGATGCTACAACAAAAACATATACCTAATAATGTGGCAATGCATATTATAAATCCTTGCCCTAGTCCTAACATTAAACACAAGATTATAAGATTAATTTATTAATTAGGTTATAAACGTAATTCCACTTAGTACAACCATAAACTAAAAATACAACAAAAAATGTATTTAGGGGACACTTTGTAGACGAATTGTCTGATAATGGGTCACCGAATCAAAACAATTATTGGAGAACACTGGCTTATTGTGTGTGTTTTGTTTGCACGGCTATTAGGTTTGGTACATACTCAACGTCACGTCAGAAGACGTCGCAAGACCACAACAAATTTAATTATTCAATTAACCTAAATTATATATGACTATATGAGTATATTTAGTAATAATGACGTATTTGTTTTATTGACATAGGTTATCGTATATTTAACAATATAGGAGCTACGTAGAAGTATTTGCATCACCTAACCTATAACATGGTATAACTGCATGTTTGTCCAATCATTTAATAATATATAGTACAAGTAAATTGTGTTTAGTATTGTAAGAAAGTTACATATGTGATATGCCTCGTTAAATACGTAATGGCCATTCAATTACATTTTCAAAAATCTACAAACTCTTATTGACATGTTCTATTTTTTTTAAATTGAATCGATATATTGTTTGTCTCAAAAAAAAATGTTTGTATATTTTGCATTCCATTTACAAAATGGGAAAAAAGTAAAACTCTGCTGTCTAGTGCTGTTTGAATAAATCGTCTTTCCTATTAAACAATGGGGAAAAAAGTGGTTAATTTCACGAGCTGGGTAATTACACACTTAGGACATAACAATTAACCTATTTAATTAATATACATAAAGAGAGTCTTTTTCGTAACTGTCCTTAAAATAGTTTTTATTTTATATAACTTTAAACGTTGAATATACCAATTTTTATCAGAATCCTTACTCATTTTAAAAGTATGATAAATTATTTAAATTATGTTTCTATAGAGTTATAAATGTCTAATATAAGTTATTCTATAATATTGTGTATACAATAAATTATCACCTGTGCAGGGTCATTTTGTATACCACAAACAATATTATGACAATTTCTTAACTTTGGTTGCACCCATAATATTATATTTTAATACATGATTCAAACCCACAGAACAATAGTAATTTATATTAATTAACAATTAATTTAACCACGTGCTATAGAATAGATTTTAGTGTTTATTATTAATTAATGAACAACAATAAGTAATTCATTACTTTCAGCGTTTTAAAACAATATTAACTGCATAATATAATACTTTGTATAATTTTGGTATGTCTAAAGAACAATAGATAATACACTATTGCAGTAGACATTTTGAACATAAGATTTTTGCTACAAGTATTAAAAATTAAATCAATTATGTCGGTAAAATCTATTTAATATAATATGGTACCTACCATGTTGTATACACACAATACGCATGCGTGGCCAAAAATCTAGTTGATTTTACTTTATATATTTTCTAGTGTCCAGATTATGTGCGTTATAATATTAATGCATTTTACGTCTTAATGCTGAAGTTATGACATCTGCATAGCTCTAAAGAATAGTTTATGTGCGGTGCAATAATTAGTAATTTTATTCCCAGACTCGGAGTCAAGGATAACCACAATTTACCATGAAACTCCCATATCCCTGCAAGTGTTGTCTCCGTAGTAAATGGAAATTATCCGGTAACAATAAGTGTACGAATTAATGTAGCTAAAGATGGCAATTTGTATACGCGCCGGTATTCGAATTAAAATAAAGGACGAACGCGTAAATGCATAATATTATTATAGTCTGCCCGAAATCGTAATAAATGGCGGTTTTTTCAGAATAAGCGATTCGGCGCGCGTCGTCTCGTTTAATATTTTACGTCGTTTTCCGTTTTAAAGTGATATTAGTGCCGAGATTATAAAAATGTCCTAAGGATTGGATATAATGCGCGCAATAAGTAAAAAATACTGCAGCAACCATCATGTAACTGAATACATCGTTTAAATGTGGATTATATACGATATAAGTCCTTTTATTATAGTTATTCGGAGTTTTTTGTTTGTTATTTATTCATTTTTATATGTATATATAATATTATATACTTTGGTTACAAAAACGAGTATCCTCGGAGCGGAGCGCGATGGGAGCAATAAATTACACTGATTTATAATTAATACGAGATGGAAATGTACGGAGAGAGATAGAGAGAGAGGTAAATTTTTTTTCAAAACCTCGGTTCCAATTTCTCGTTTTCACTTTTTCCGACACAAGAGATATTTATTTTGTTTTTTATGTTCCCTTATTTTATTTCTTTTTGCACGTCAAAAAACCAGTATTCGTCTATCGTTATTATGTATAGGTACGGCGGACACCTAAGCCCGCGATATTTATCGCCTCCGCCGATTTAAGTATATACCGTTTAAGTAGCGCCAACTGTTTTTATTATTTTTGTAAACGTCCAGCCAAAGGGTGAAAAAAAATAGGAAAACAAGTCGTCTCAAAAAACTATGTATATACGTATATGTTATTATATATGCAATCGTGGCCCGCGGAACATAGCTGCCGTGAGATACAGCGACGGCGGCGGATACCCGGTAACCGTTTATCAAATTGAAATTCGGCGACGCACGTCCCAGCGTATTTTCCGCGCCCAGGGGGATTGAATTTTTCCGCCTTTCGCGCGTACCCCTCTTACCACCCGGAAACCGACCGCTCCACCGTTATGCCAGGAACCCCGGACGTTATCCCTTCACCACGACCCACCCGGCGTTTCCGCCCTCGTCAACCAGTGAACCACCACAAATCCTCCACCACCTCACCACCATTCGCGTGCGCGTGCACACACACACACACACACCGTCCACGTATATACTATATACATAGCCAATTGCTCGGTTCCGGCCGCCACCCGCCGCCACAGGGACTTTCGGACGAGGTTTTATCTAGAAATTGTGTTGTCAGTGCGAGTTTTCGGCCCGTGATGAATGGACCCTCAAGGCTAACCGTAATTTTTATACCATCCTCTCTCTCTATCTTTCTCTTACTTCCACTCACGCGTCTCTCCACCATACCAGCCACCCCACGCCGGAGTCGTACAGTATATGTACCGTCCAAGTGCCCCCCCCCCCCACACCCATCACGTCGTTGCAAAATCCATTTCGCTCTACACGCGTAGCGTTCCTCACACACGCCCGCACAAACACAAACAAACGGTACCTCGTGTCTGACTCGTGAATATTTTCAAATAAATCTTATATACGCCCACATAGCCATATAATATGCACTGTACAGTTTATGCGACGCACGGTCGGTACTGTATCCTCGCCCGACAGCCCTCCATCGACGGTTGGATGGCGACGGCTGGGACAAGGAACCTTATTGTAAATCCACCAGTGCGATTCATTAAAGACGTTATTCACTCATAATACAGTCATAATTAAGGCAAGGGTCTATATACAACATACGATTACAGTAATATATCCAAAATAAAAAATTCGTTATTCGTTTCAATATGAGATGATTTGTGAACATCACTGACCAAATTCGTGAAAAGACAATGGAAAAAAAAGCTTACAAACGCATATAAGTAGCAAATAATACAATCATATTTCATGAACTTGCTCCCATCAACACGTGCAGGTACTCGCGCACGCACGTCGCACCGCATTTGATAACTAATATTATACGCAACAATATTATAATAAACGTCTTGCTCTCCAACGAGTGACAACTATTACACTTACCACTACTATTACATCAATTCCATAGGACTTATATATTGTATACTGTATACATTATAAACGGGTACGTGTGCATAAGTATTTAGTATACTGTCATTGCTTCGGGCTTGAGTTACTTAGTTTCAATTTTAACACCAACGCTTTGTGATGGAAATTCCGAATTCGAATGTGAACAGTGAACATGTCATTCTGTATAAAGTGTACATAAGTAGGATGATAATATATGCATTCATAAATATATGTATTTGTGTGTTGTGTGTGTGTGCGCGCACGTGCAGTGTTCTTGCGGAAAACGATTTGTCAGTAGACAACTGAGGGGTATTTTCACTCTTGTCCGACGTCATTTTTCGTATTATTATTATTTTTTCTAATGTAATCCATAAATGCCGATCTTTGTGCGCATCATTTGAATAATTTTCTTCCTCCTGTGTTATTTTTTCAACTTTGATAATAATAGTGAATGAAAAAACGAGAATCAACGTCATGATATCGCTCCCCTAAATATACAACCAAGTATTAGACCCCACGATTTCAGTAAAAATAAATCATCATAATATAACTTTTGTAGGATGTGATATATTATCAAGTTGGTAACAAGAATTCATGAGATATATTTAAAGCAGTTTATGAACTAATACTGGCGTATTAATATCTTACTATATTATGTACTAACATAAAAACGGAAGTTATCGATTCGATGATATGCCATCCCGTAAAGTTGAACCTATATGTATATTTTGCACTTATTCATATAAGCATTATGTACTATATAGTATTCATAAACTAACCAGTATGGTTAGAAAGTCAAATGTAAATATTATAATGTTTACTTTTTTAGTAACAACTGGTTTTCAACAATCTGTAATAATACATAAGACTATTTACGGTATGTGATATACATATTTAATATAACGCCATTAAAGAAAAAAACATACATTAACTTTTAAATTAAATAAAAATCACATTCGTTTAATATTTTTTTTTTTTTAGTTTTTACACCAGAAAACATTTTATAAATATTATTTAAAACGAATTTATTTGACAATGCCCAAAATGACCATAACCAATAATCGTTTATATATCACACACTTATTATAAAAGAAACAAAAACATTGTATCGTGATAATTGATAAGTAACGTGGAATGGCCTTGTCAATGGTATAAGAAATTACTAAATAAATATTAAATGACTTATTTACAAAATATCTTCTCGTGGTCTATAAAACATTCATAACAATAAATTATCCAATTGTGCATGATTACTACACACACAATTCCTCGTATTGATTATATTTTAGCCGTTCGTAAAAACATTGAACTATTTTTTTTTTAGGCTTTTAAAAACATTTTATAAAGTACCTACGTGATTTATTTATCATTAAACTATAGTCGTTCAGAATTTTTTTTTTTTTAATGCCACGATTCATCATCACACACCTTTGACGCACGTGACCCAATTGCTTGCTCCGCGTGCAAAGTATGTCCGGCTATTTTTAATAAAATTATACATGTACATTTAGAGCAAAAAATATAAACACAAAACTGGGAGACGAGTTTTAATTAGTTTGAGTTTTATATGAAATGTGATCATTATATTTTATAGTAGGTTAGTATATATTTCATAATATGATTATTATACTGCACGTGTTTCGATGAAATTCAAAACTAAGTAGCAGTCGATACAATTATATAATGTTGATACTTATTTTAATTTTTGTTTTTTTTTTTTAATATGACTAATGTCAGGTAGTGTAATTTTACAGACCTAATCATTTGAGTAGTATTATATTATTATGTTGCATGCACTCTGAAAATTAGATCGTTTCGATCAGGTTCACTTTATGTGTTTGGAATAGCCAAACTGACGTTTTGACATCCCACAACTTTCACGAATGTCGGACATTGTTCGTTCACTATTATTTTTTTTAAACTAGCGATATGAAACTTGATTGCTCTTGGGCTGACTTAGGCTATGCCAGAGTTTTTCCCTTCTAATATGAACCAAATCGATGCCATTTGGTTTTTCAATATAATGATATTCACGCACGTTTAAAATATATTATGTGTAACATTTTGAGAAGTAGTTATTATAAATTATAAGCACTATTTGATCATAATATTAATATATAATAAATAAATACTGAAAAGATTTCAATGTTAAAACTGTTAATTATTGTTGGTTTAAAAAAAAATGGATAACCGCCATTGTTAATGATTATTATGTCATTATAATTTACTATGATTTGATTCTCCTAATATAGTAGTACTAAATAATGCACACTAATTTTTTTATCAAAATTGTATTTATCATTACATTTCATATCTTACTTTGATTTATTTTAACAAATCAAACTTTTAATGTAACGGCAAAACAGAGATATACAATTTGTGTACCTAAATTGCCTATCTAAGACGCCGTACGATCAAAATTTTTTTTAAATTTAATACCTATACGTTAATGTAGTAATTTGGTAAATTATATTATTAGCATATCATTGCTCTTTGAATCAGTGACTCACTAACTTGTTTTTCTCTCAATATACTATTTTATTAGTTACCTACTCAATATTTTGTAAAACAATATCGTACTTTCCAATATTAAGTAGTTTTAACATAAGTACTCATAAAATATAAATATTGAAATATACACAATAAAGATCAAATAGTTTTTTTTTTTATTATAGAGATTAACTTTTTATAAAAAGATATAATATCTTCAGTCATATTTGTATGAGTATTGAAAATTATATTTTAAATATTTTTTTAAGGAATGTTATGATAATCTTTATTATTTATTATTATTTTTTAAGTTTTTAATAATATTTTCATTTGTATGGCATACACTTTTAGTATACTACTAATGATGTATAAAACAATATTGAAATAAAAAAATTAAATTATCAGTAGCATGAAAATTGTAAAGTATTATGTATACATACAATTAAATCCTAGAACATAATATATTTAAATAATTTATAATTTATAGTATACTGTACAAGTATATTATAATATAATCTTAAGGTCTATAATTTTATTTATTTAATAATGATTGACAAAGTCAAATAAATCTGAAATTAATATTAATATTGACTTAAAAAGATACGTTTATAAAAATATTACTATATTATTAATGTAACAATTAAATCAGTAACGATAAGCAACCATATTATTATTATAATGAAGTGATATACCAATATATAATTCTTAAATTAAAGAATTATGCCAGCGTAACATCAAACAGAAAAACATTAATAACATAACCGTATGCATTAGATATTTAATATATATTTTTCACTTAGAACATAATATACACCTTTGAATTATTTTTTTCCTCTAAGATTTTGTAAAATGTATATTGATTATGACTATAATTAATCTTTGGCAATTATTAGATTATTGTAACAACAAATTTATGCAAGTACACATTACCCACTCAAAAAAATAAATAACTGTTTATTTTTTGTATTTTGATTATATCTTTACTCATCCATTGTGCTGGCTTTATCACTCATAATATTATATTTGAATCGTATTGTGTATTGAACTTATTCTGTAAATGACATGGAACTATTCGACTATGGCAGCTTTTGAGAATAGTTTTTGGTTTGAATGTATTTTCAGGTAGAACACTGAGCTATAATAGTACTTCCTGCTACATTATAAGAGAATGGATGTAACAGTTATGACCCTATACTTAGTATACTTGTATTTTATCATTTACTATTATAATATTTAAGTGTCTGGTTTCGACATTTTATTTTATCCTGCATTCCCTATCTATTACCCATTATTTTGCATTGTATTGGTTAGGTAAGGTCAAATTTCCCCCCCCCCATTTTTACAGTATACTGTATTGTCATAGAAGACAATATTTTGTTGAAATAACCGTGGTTAGAGACAGTTGCTGTGATTTAATTTGTCTTGGTTACAAACCATACATAATAGAACGGTTACACGGTAAACATCTATTTATGTACCTGGGTACTTGGGAACCTATTGTCAAAAAATGTTTTTTTCTACCAGAAAAATTCTCTTAAGCCAAAAATACCTTTTTACTTTACTTCGAGTATACTCCAAATGATCTTACAATTTTGCTTTATTACTCTATCAGAAAATGTTTATTACATATTTTCTAACTAAAAACGTAAACAAATATCTATTAAAAATGATTTAGTTTAGAACAATAGTTTTAGTTTTAATGTAAAAATAAAATACTACTATACACTGACCCAGCTAAATTTGATTCTTTAAATAACATGAACTGATTGCAATGTTAAAAACGTTGTTTTTTTAATTCAGAGTTTAAGTACCTACATAAACCACTATCATGTAAATTATCATAAATATTCGTAAGATTTATTAAATATATCGAAATCTTTTGATAAAATATTAAATAATATTTTTTAAGAATGTATATTCAATTTGTATAACGAGGAAAAGAATTTACCAATTTTTAAATATGTGCATGTCGTTATAGCTGTGACTGTGTTAGAATTGTAAATAGGTACATTCAATTTTGGTGTTTGAAACAACACGGTTTATCATTTGAGATTTTCATAAAAATAAATGTTCACGATGGCGTTAAAAAATGATATTGTATATTGTATAGTATATTTTATAAAAATAAAAGTTTGAAAGAGTTATTTTAACTTAACTGGTAGAATTTATATAATATGTGCCACGGGACACAAACTTTTATTCAATTTGTCACATCTGACGTTTTTTTAAAATGAGTTTTTCATAAGAAGTCTAAACACCGTGGGTACAGATGATACAGATGAGTTCAAAGTGAATTTGGATTTTTTTAAATAGGTTTTCATTTCTTATTTTCTAAGGATAAAAGCTGAAGTTAAAACGACTACAGTACGAAGCAGTAATAAATTGGTTGCCGCCCTGTGGAACATCTATTATACCGGTGTATCTATATAGGTAGCATTTTCTTAGTATTTATTCGCATTTATTTTTTAATCGAAAATGAAAAGTTTTTTTCCCTAACAATCAAGTACGTGGCAGGTGCGTTGTATTGTAAATGAGTGTACCTATTCACATTATTCCAAATCGATTGTCCCGACAGTTTTGTGGGTGGAAGTTTTCCTTTATTTTTGTTTCTCGGTCAGTTATACGCTTGAATGGATTACTAAATTGGATCTGTGGGATAATGTCTCGTAAGTAGAGATATTCGACGGTGGTGTTTAGCAGCGTTAAGTTGGAGGGGTCGACTTACCACCATGGTGGAATAACTTGTTAAACAGGAGTCGAATGAGGGTGTGTCGTATTATCGAGTAAAAAATGTTCCATCAATAAAACTATTGTTCCGATGGTTATTGTATGTCCTATCTAAGAGTGGGTAGTACCTATATAGTAGTTAACAAGTTTTGTTTACTTTTAATAATATTCATATTACTAGGTATTTTAATAATTAATATCTTTAAAGTATTAATAATTGATCTAAATAAAATACACATTAAGTAGACACATATTTGTATAAACCAAAAGTTAGAACAAACTATCTGATGAGTTAAAAACTGTATTTTTGTCAAAGTTAATGCAAATGTGTATCGAATAATTTAAGTTAAATAAAATTGAAAAGTACAATAATTATCAAAACAAACCACGGTTATACTAAACCTAAAATGTAGTGTGTATTTTCGGTTCGTGTTTTATTCATAAAATCATTTAACCGTAGACGAAATTGGTTTACCCATGGGTATACACTACTACCCTAAAACACTATTTATATTCCCGTGTCCATGTATTGTCCATCCTTGATGATTTCGAAAACCGTGTGTAGGTACATACCACCACGCACCTTGGTCGGAAGCGGGTCACTGGAGACTTTCTATTTCGTCCACAAAACAAATCCGTCGGAGGTCTTGAGTACACGTTCATATTATTATCGTGACGACAGAACGTGAAAAACGACTAGCCGTCGTCATTATTTTATTCATACTTTCGGAAGTTTGTTCACCGGTTGATGGCGGTGGCACAAACGCCACACGAACGATCGAAAATTATGCTCAACGGCTGTTAAGGAAGGAGTAATACATGGTAATCCATTTAACGTAAGACTCTTATTATTTCAAATAAAATTGACGTTTTTTTTTTATATAATTTGAAGTCATTAAATAACAGCATTTTTTACTATTAAGTATCGTTATCATTATAAAAATAATTTACTAACTTTAATAACTTTAATAACAACGCATGATTTTAAAATTCCTATTCCAAAGCAGAATATTTTTTGGAGTCCTTCGATGTATAAAAATTGCTATGTACTTTGGATTAGTTTTTATGAGCTATAAGTATTTACAGTTTTTATGAGAGTGTAAATCAGTACAGGATTATCTCGCAAAATATGTTGATCCACTACTGCGCTTCATCTAAACTTTAAATGCTTTTAACTAATAAACTACTTGTTTGAAATTGTTTCATTATACATATAGATATACTCCGAATAATATTTTGCTTAAGAACATGAAATTAAAAATGTATGTTGTTGTCATTGAAAAAAAGTAAAAACTGATAACGATACAAAATAGTAAGAAACATAACTGTTTCCCAGGTATGTTGGGTTGTAACAATTTAAAATTATGTAAAACAAATATTTTCAAATACGTAAGTATTTTCTGAAATTTTGAGTGTCTTACTTAGTTACGTTAGAAGGATCATTCGGCATTCCAAATACAAATTATATAATTGAAACAAACGAGTAACTATGTAGTGATTGTTATTACGGTGGCAGTGTTGTTATTATACCACTGAGTGAAACTATTCTTATAGCCGTTTTTCAACGAGACGTTGAGTAAAATATTAGGAATATTTTGTACCTACATAGTACATATTTACCTATATCGTACCCACTTAAAAACAATTGATGGAACGCTGTTACCTGGTCGAATCATTATTGTTTGTACTATTGCTGGGATTTGTTTTGATCCTGATAGAAATAATGGCTTTGGTCATATTGAAACAAATTTTGTTAACCACAATATTGACTGTAAAATTGCGTTCAGTCATAATAAAAAATAAATAATAATAACAACTAATTACGTCCACTTTATATAAAAACTATAAAAAACGTATTGACCAATTGTTTTCAAACGAGTACCCACATTAGTATTCAGTTTATCGATACACATACGACACATAGGTACTCGTATGCGTTTAAATATTTATAGATCATTAAAACAATGTGAAACACTTTTTAATAATTAATAAAGAAGGTTCATAAAATGTTTTGACTTCTGAGTATTGTAAATGGTTGTTATTTAAGCTTACGTGCATTTACAAACACTAAACAAACATAGTTTTCCGTTTTAGTAGAAATAGCAAAAGAACAATTCCTAGAAGTTATTAAAAACTAACGGTTAAGTTTTTTATTTAAATAGTGTGAAATTCATTGCATGCCATTGAAACAATTATTACACATTAAGGGTACCTATCTGAATTAAAAATATATTAAAATCAATTGTAATGCGAGTAACGATATATGTAGCTATTTTCTAAAAAAGCAAACTGTTTTAATAAATAGTGTTTTATTGTAGGTACCAGTAAAACTATACACAGAATACCCAAAACTTAATTTTTTTTGTAAACTTTTTTTTTGAATAAATGTCTCAAGTATCAAATCTTAAAATAATTAATTTCAGATTATTTATAGATCTGTGGTTCCTATCTATGTTTGTACTTTGTTCTGTAATTATAAAATGTAATATGTTTACATGCACATAGTAAGGGTAGATACAGGGTGATTCTTTTCTAGTGAACCACTCATGAAATACTGATAACTGAGCCGCCGGAAGTTATCTTTGGTAAGGTTAACAAATACTATAGTGCATATTATAATATATTTACTTGTATTTGCTCACAGTTCATACCATTACCATGGAATAAAGGTAAATGTCAGCGGCTCAGCAATTAGCATTCATGTAGACATTTGGGAATTCTTATCCTGAAAAGAGTATAACAATAAAATAAATTACTTTAATAGAAATATTAATATATCATAAACATACTTAGAACACAGGCTGTCTGCCCGTCATCATTCAGAATAATTTTTCGTATGTGATGGTATATCATTGAATTTAAATTTAACAATTAGGTTACTGCGACTTACACAACGACAAGGTACACTCTACATCTACAGCACAAAAGAATGATTATCTACTTTTCTTTAAATATTTAAATTTTCTGAAGGTAAAAATGTATGCAGTCATTTAAAATAGTTTAAACCTAAAATACTAACAATGGTAAAAATGGTTGAAAATATTTTTTTTTTCCAAATCTTTTTGCTTTGTAATGATTTATAATTCTTTAAAAATTATTTTAAAAAATACTAATTTATTTCTTGGAAATTAGTGTACATATTAACCATCTTGGTGATTTATAAACTATAATATGCTCCATACTCATTGATATTTTTGTTTATTTTTATTGAACAATCATAGTGTACAAGTGTATATAAATGTATCCATAATAAATTATAAATTATATAATATTTAAAGTAATTATTATTCAAACAACAGTCACGGTACAACTATGATAATTAAAATATGCATATTACGCTATAAATTACGAAAAACTTTCAGATCCCTTAAAACCAAAAGCAATTGTCAAGTTTTTAGTCTAAATTTAAGTTTAAATTAAATTTTTTTTTATCGAGGTAAAAAAATTATAAAACAAACAAGTTGGTGTACCGTATATTTATTGCGAAAGTTGCATTTTATATCAACAGTTTTTAAAACTTATTAAAACGAAAACTTATTTTTAATGGCTTGTGGAATTTTCGTTTAATAACATTGTACTTAAATTTTAAGTTTTAATTTTAGAAAAATTCTTTTAAAAAAAAAACTGTTAATGTTAGTTATTGCATTATACATTTTTTGTCTGATTTATTATAATACTAGCTCTCCGAGCGTCGCTGGGGGAGACCCCCAAACCCCCCGAGTTGGCGAAGAGTTTGAACCGATGTCAGAAGCCGCAGTGGTCTTTTGGTCTGGTCGACGGTCTCGAGCCGGTTGGTGTGTGATAAGGAGGTCTGGTGATAAGGTTAGGACCACCACGGTTCGACGTGGTAGCCCGGGTCATGCCATTGGAAATTCGAAATTCCGTAAAAAAATCATATAGCCGCCGCGATTTTTTTAGTGTCTAGCAGGTCAGTCACCTCAGTTATCCGGGTAGGCAATCCGACTTCTTCGGATAGCCGACAATTTGCGACGGCCGGGTCACGTCAAACAGGTATGCAATCCGACTGCGTCGGATTGTGGACAACGTTCATTACTGTCTACAAAAAAGCAAAAATAAGTAATAAATTACGTCAAAAAAAATTTTTAAAATTTCGGACGTCCGTGAAAATCATATAGCCAACGGATTTTTTTGGGTGTCTAGCAGGTCAGTCACCTCGAATGACGTTCGCCGTAGTATATAACTACACACGATGCAAACGATATACTACACAACCTAAAATACATATTGTATATACCTACCTATGATATATGAACAAATAAAAATATCAATATAATATTACAGTTGTCAGGTGAGTTAACTGGTTGAGGTAATCAAATAGCCACTTTCTTATTTTGGTACTTAATAATTTAATGTAGCATACAAATACTGCTACAGTTACTATATAATAAATATTAATAAATAAATAGATCCTCATTAAGTCACATAGTATACATGCAGGTTAGTTATTAATTTGATTTTATCCTCATGATTAAACATAGGTACCTATAGCATAGTCGACTCGACTCGAGCTAGGATATTTTATTATATAATTAATATTTATACATTTATTATTTATTATAATATATACATGTACCTATGTACAGACCGAGTAGGCAAAAGGACAAAAGGCTGTCAAATATAATAATATAATAATATAATAATAACGCAGTTAATTAAATCAAAAAAAAAAAATATGTAAATATACCAATAAAAAATCGAACTTTTCGACACATGTATTTATGCCTGTATATAGTAATACCTACGTGACGTAAAGTGGTAAAACTCGACTTTTCTAAAAAATTATCGATAAACACGCGCGACGGCGGCACTCGGTTTGCACGTTATCTCCTCCGCGGCGGGCCCGCCGGGAACAAAGGACGGCCGCGCGCGGCCTGTAAATTTAGCGGAGAACGCGAATAAGGTCCGAGCGAAGACGCAGTCCTCAAAGGGGGTAAAGATGAAAAATCTGAAGAAATTGATATCTTCATACATAAACTAAATTATTTATATTAATAGATAAAAAAAATATTAGTTTTTATCTTTAATCTTTAAAATATAAATACAAAGTTCTTCGTAAATATACCTTTTTTTTTCTGATATATAATATTACAAAGCAGAGGCCTGGAAGACCGCCCATTGAATTTTTTTATTGGCCGACTCAAAAATGTTGATTGAGCGCCACAAAAGAAATCAGTTGTCCCTCTGTTCTTCTATATAGCAGTACCAAAAATCGACACGGAAGCGCCACACGGGTCTCTGCTTTATAGTTTTAGATATTCTATAACATTTTTATTTCTTGATAAAATTTGCTTGAAAAATGATTTAAATTTTTCTTATAAGTCCTATTCATAACATTTTTGCTTTTCGGTTGAATTGCTTGAAAGTTGAGTACAAGATTGTAATTCTTGTATCATCAAAAGATGTAGTTCTTAACAAGTCAAAAAAATTTCTCAAAAATACGTCACAATTTCGGTATTTTATAGAAGATTGGAGTGGAAATTGTAGTACAAAATTCATTAAAATCGTGAAGATCACAATTCACAATATAATTTGCTATTTAAATTATTTAGTAGTTAAAAATGTATTAAATTTTCATTAAGCTTACCAAGATCCTTATTCGTTCTTCTTACAGCATTTGGAAGTATCAAATTGCATTGGATTCTGAGCGGAACAAGAAATGTATAGAATTAACAATGAAGTGTGTTTTTTATATTTGTATCAGATGACCTTTTTACTGTAGAAAAAATGCTCTGATCGTCTACCTTGATAGATGTTTCAAACGGTAACAAATAGGATCTAGTTGGTACGCGTAGAAGGTAAAAATTTATTTTTCTCAGTATTTTTTGAATAATCGGGAAAAAAGAAGAATACGAATATTTGTTAAAATTTTAAGAAAATTGTTAATCTTCGTTACCAAAAAATTGGACCTTTTCGCTTGAAAACATTCTTCATTACATACAATGATTAATCTTTGATTTAAAACTAAACAAATTCATTACAAGCCTATTCAATGATGGTACAGTCAACTCCTTGCATACGCCATAGTGCTACTTCTCCCCATTTTATTTTATTTGATTGAATTAAAAAGTTTGAATTTTGATAAAATTAGATTTATAAATGAAAAATATACATTTTTTAACAATTATTATTCGTTATTTTGTTGTAAATCAATACACAGTACGATTTCAGGTAGGTCGTAGATACTGAAAAATATCTCATCTAGGTTATTACAACAAAATATGGTTTTTGGAAGATGAAAGTAATAGTCAAAAACAATTTCATATTTTTAACCTTTTTGGTACGTGCATGTGAATTACAACTTACATTTTTTTTTAAATGGTTACATCAATATTTCTCTACGTTTTCGGATAGATTATTTTTTAGATTCTGAGCAAGTGTAACGGCATCAAGTACTTGCAGGGGCAAACAAGTGCTTACAAATAATAAGAATTACTTTTAGAAATAAAAGTCCACGTTTAATACTAAAAAAACGACTAATGACACGCATGAAGAATTTGAACATATTGTTTTAATGTCAAAATATATATTTTTAAATATTAAATTAATAATATCTTTGTATTGATTATTTTTTTTAAAGCATAGCAATTCACTCTTAAAAATATTTTATAATATAAATAATTATGTAAATAACATAATTATTTAAGAACAAAGTATTTTGAATGATCTATATTGTTTATTCAGCTCACACGATATTACGGTATATGCTGTATCCCAAGTGGCGTAGTCAAGGATTACTTAGAGTTATATTATATTAGTATAATACGTATATAACATTTTACTAACAATATTTTTGTTGATAATGTAAGTCAATCCAACATTGTATTTAATATAATAATATAAAAAGTTGTTTTAAGCATGTACATATTTTGTTTTGTCCTCAAAAGTTAAACCCAGAACTTAAAACCACAGCTGCGTACACTCACAAATCTTTATTTCCCTGAAATCTGCATTTCATTACTGATAAACTACTAACTACGATGCAAATACAAACATTGTTATAATACATGGATTTGCGAAAATATGATCCACGTTTTTAATTTTAGCAAGCAGTTGTTAAAATAAAAACGGCAAATGAATATTTATATTTTTATTAACTTTTTATTAAATTAATTTGTAATCCCTGGATAATAAATATAAAGTGTTCATAAACAACTCTTCGCTAGATCACAATTTAGTAGATGTCTCCAAGAATTTCATTAACGTCAGCAATGTTCCTGAGGACGAAATATAGTTTAGAAAAGCTGCCATGACTCATTTACTAGGCATAGACTAGATTTTTTTTTTTAAACAAATGCTGAAGTTAAATTTATTAAAAACGAACATTAGTAACTTCAAATTTATTTATTGTGCATTTCTAAATTTTATGTGAATCTTTCATTCAGTTTTAAATAACCGTAAGTGTGATTACTTAATATTTTAATAATTTCTGATCGTACTTTGTTTTGATATTTATATTATTATATGGTATAATTTGTACCTAACTCAAAAATATTTGTGGGTACTTCACAAAATAAAGTTGTAGTAAGTTGCTGTTTAATCCGTCACTGCAGGGTAATCCGAACCACCGCATATTTCAGACAAAATGTTTAGTACCAAATCAACCATTATCGCCCAAATCACATAACTTTTTAATCTGGACGAAAACTTTTCTTACAGATTCATCCAGAAATATTTTAGTCAAACAAATTATAGTAAATATAACTATTTAATAGGTAAAATAGCTAAAATGATTAACTTATTATTACTATATAAATATAGTTATTAGTTATGATTAGGTTTACTATATTTTATAGTTAATGCAGTTTTTAATGTTTGAATTAACTAAAAAATATAGTTAAAATAGCATATTTTAGTTCGAATAACTATAATAACTTTTGACTATAATATTTTAGTAAATCTGATTAACTTTATAGCTATCCCTATAGCAATTATAATGTACAGTCAATCCTACTATTTTTATAGTACAAACAACTGTTTTGTATTTTCCGTGTATACATATTTTTATAATAAATTATTCAATATATTAATTAAAAAATTATTTATTTATTTATTTATCTATACTATTATATTATAAAGTATATTTTATAAAGAGGAAAGGTTTGTTTGCTTGTAACGAATTAACTCAAAAACTACTTGATCGATTTCAAAAATTCTTTCACCAATCGAAAGCTACATTCATGGGAAGTGTTATAGGCTAATTCAACGGTACTGCGTCGACATGTATGTCAAGGTCGAAACGGAGAGTATCAATTTAATTCATTTCAATCAGTCAAAGTTACGACCAGACGAGTACATCCACTTGCTTGACGCCATCCCTACTGAAGGAGACGCAGCCAAAATTTGTCGTTTGACCATTCTCTTAACTACTCATGTCGGAAGCCCGCGCATGATGCATTCAATCGCGAATTACAACGGGAGAAAAGCTATGGTAGAGATAAGCTAGCTGAAAGAGTCCGAACAAATGTGCCAAAAAAAGAGTCAAACACCACCTTCCTCTTTTGTTTAACATAATCACAAATCAATCGAAAACTATACCAATAATACCAATAATACCAATAATATCAGAAAATAATTATGGTGAAACTTATTTACTTGATGATGGTTGCATATTTTATCTTGGTGGTATTAAGAGTAATTCTCAATATTTTATTAAATCCGGTCATATTTTTGACTCAAACACAAAAAATTGGACACCAAAAATATGCGACCATCATCGAGTAAATAAGTTTTACCATAACTATTTAGTGGTATAATATTATTGGTGTAGTTTTCCACTGATTTGTGATTATGTTAAACAAAAGAGGAAGATGGTGTTTAGCTCTTTTTCTCATAATTAAAACGTACTGCCAGCAAGTAAAATTTAATGCTTCTAACTGAGTACCAAGGACTGTATGAACATCATAATCTTCATCTAAATATTTTTTACCTACCAACATAATATATTTTGAAAAACTAAGAAAATCAAATATAAAAATATTATGTAGTTACAATTGTTATTTAACTTCAAAAGTGGTTCTTTATCAACAGTACATTCAACAAATTGCTGGGAAACAATTGATAACCGAAAGTATTCCATTAAGTCTGGTAAATGTTTATTACAATTTTCTCTATCATACTTGATCCATTTCATTAGAGATTTATACACCTATTAATAATTGAAATGTTATTTAGTTTCGGTCAAGCCGTTTCGGAGGAGTTCAATAATGAATACTGAGACACGACATTTTTATATATTAGATATACATATCTACTTGATATGATGTCGCACATTGTCCGTGATCCGACGTGGTCGGATTGCCTACCAGCGTGGCTGAATTGCACTTACTGCGAGGTACATCCAAAAGGATTTGAAGTATCACAATTTTTTAAAGGGTTGTCATTTTTAAGGGCAACAAACTGCACAGGGTCAGCTAGTTAGAATATAAACTCCAAACGGCTATTAAAGTTACAATGACTAAGATGATAATATGATAAACTTAAAACATAAATAGTAAAACAGTAATAAATATAACAGATCATAACAATAGTTATATAATAATATTATAATCTTACCATATAAGTTGATAAATAAATAACAGTGTTGCATAAATGTCCAAGCTAATTGACTAAAAAATTTAATATTCTTGTAATATTCTGAGACCAACTAAAATAATGTAAGTTTTTTCATATGTGATAATAAAACGGATAACTCGTATAGAACTTTTTACTTTGACACGTAAGCCCAGTAGGTACACTGTACAGTACATTGACTATGCACGGTGGACATCAAACATAATATTATACAATTAGTTATCAGAATAGTAATAATAATAATAATAATAATGATAGCAATAATGGTCATGATAATAATAATAATTACAATTAAGATCTAGATAATAAAGTAATATAATTACGATGATGATCAAAATAATAAGGATAATGATAACGACGACGATTCGGAACGCATATTAGCGCTTTTCAAACGTCCATTACGACTGCCACAGACATCGTTAAACTTTTCCCCGTTTTTGTTTTTATTTATATATATATTTTTTTTTTTTGGTATTCGGTTTTATGGTGTTTAATTGGATACTGGTAGAGTGGAACAGCGCAAGCCGAAGATATTTGTATACGTCTCATTTGAACGCGATAAGTCCAAAACTATGCTCGATGTCGAATAGGTAGGTTACGGAAATTACCACTCCAGAAACTGACCTCTCTTTTTTATTGCCATTTTGTCGTCATAAATTTTTCCACAAGTATGTTGAAAATTATTTAATCTCAAATGTATTATTTGCATCTTGATATATAAAATAAGTAAATCAATCAAATATATTATAACGATTATAACACGTCGTATATATTTTATAACATTTATTTAAGCTCATCCGATAAACTTGATCAATTAACAAAAACCAATCGAGTCAAATGATGGAACAAAAATATTATTTGGAGGATTAATAGTATATACAATAATTTTGTACTGCAATAATTGAATTTTTAAAACTTTTATTTTTGAAGAAAATATGTTAAATATTAATATAAATAAACAAGTTAACCCCGTGCACTTCATTGCCCATAAAAAATGAAAATTCTTAAAAAAATTGTGATTGTTCAACTCTTTTTGGGTGTAACTTGTTGCAGTAAGTGCAACTCAGACACCCTGGTAGGCAATCCGACTATGTTAGATCGTGGACAATGTGCGAAAGCATATCAAGTAGGCGATCCACCTGTGGTGGATTGTAGACACGCCAATGAGCGGCTATAAGTGCAACTCAACTATCTTTGTAGGCAATGTGTGAAAATTCGATTTGATGCATGATTGTGCCTGATACACTCTATAATCAATGGCAACCAATAAAATAATAAATACTAATTTCTAATAATTATTTCTCCTATTACCAATAGCAATCATTTATAAACAACAATTTCCAACGTGAATCTTAAAATTCCTGTTTGAGCACTTCCTTGGGTTGGACTTACCTGATCCAATTGTGAATATAAACAATATCTAAGGAACCACTCAAACACTCACAAAAAGTTTTCATCAAAATCGGCCCAGCCGTTTTCGATTGATCCTATAGATTTTTCACGCTCCATTTTTATATATTATAATATAGATTATGGGCACTCCAAATATCACTAGAAATACTTTAATATAATACGATAGTACTTGTTAACTATTACAACAGGCAGTATAATATTTTATATTTTAATATATGGACAAAATATATGTAAATATATTTGTCATTATTCTGTAAAATATTTCTTTTTTTAAATTAATTTTCTAGTGTGTTCTGATTTAGCTGCCCCCCTCCCCCCCATAAAAATTATCAACAGTCTAATAACTATAAATTATTATGAGAAAGCAAAAATCTCTTTACTATAACAGTAGAATAAAATGTAATTATTCACATCATCCCTTTCAATAGTCGTATTTAGGTGAAACAATTTTATTTCTTCTTTCTATATAAATATCCATGCATTAAAACCATTCAAACGTTGCTCATAAAAATAAGAAGCCATCTAAGTTATAAATTATAATATATTTAAATAATAATGATAATAGTGTACATAATGTATATGTGTGACAGTGACATTATAATACAATATAATATAATAATATATATAAATACCTCAATACAGTTCATATAAAAATGACAGGATTTTTTTATGGGTATAATAATTAAAAAAAACAATAAAATATAATAAAAAAATACGATGGTGGGATCATAACTCCGTACAGTTAATTATTTTTTTTTGAAAACCTCCAAAAGTACTTGCTTCAAAATAATAATAATAAAGCTAAACGATAGATTTGAATTTCAACGAACTGACTGAAAACGTGTGTAATATATTTTATGTATTCGGAAGTCAATCAGAGCAGTAATATCATTAAGTTGCAGATCATTAGTTTGATGTCGATTTTTGCATCCTGTACCGGTTTCTCGTCTTCTCACATTTTTTGGCTAGAATAAAATAAATTATTATTATTATCTTATTAGAGTACTAAACAATTAAATTAATTAATATATTTACTGATTTTAATCTTGTTGGCTGGACAGTTCTGAAAAAAAAGAAACAATCGTGTATTACGTATTGCACATACTAAAATGAATATTAATTTAATTGTAATTATTATAAATTGAAGTGTCGTGCCTTAAATTATCAATAAATTTAACCTACGAGCATATTATTATGTAAAATAAACTAAATGGTAGCCAAGTAATCACTTGTAAGTTGTATGCTTCATACGCATAGTTATGTACAGTTATTAATTATTATTAGTAGTACGGGGCAACTTTTAATGAGGAAATTTGTGTAACATAATTATTATTTATGTGTATTTAATGGCCAAATAAGTATGTCAGTATTATCCAAATATTAAAAATGTATTTTTAGTTCTTAAGAAACTAGTTGAATTAAATAAATACACTATTATTCATTACCTTATTTGTAGATTTTTTTTTTTTTTACAAATGAGAAAGTATTTTTTATTTATAACTCAATCAAAAATATTTAATTCAAATTTATAGCATAATAACACACTGATGAATAATATTTGTTGTGTTATTTATGAATCTAATAAATATAAATATTAACACAAAACTATGTATTGTTATCTTGATCATTGATCATACAATAAACAATAAGATTTGTTTCACCCTAATTTAAGCCAAGAACTTTAAAAGAATTTCATTTTACAGTTCCCAAAATATTATTATCTTGTTGTGATCACTCAACTTATTAAAGTCATTAACGTTAATCCCTAATACGACCATTAAATTACTTCGTCAAAAGTTCCAATCAATATAATACACTACAAATACTGACAAAAAATCATGTTAACCTACCTTGAGTTTTATTAGTCTTTAAATTATGAAGATACTACAGTAAAATATTTTACTCTTAGATAATTGTACACAGAATATGATGCAAATGTTAAACAAAATCATCACTATAGATAAAACAATTATTATAATATACATCAATAAGCACATAGGCAATATTATGTACCGACAGCCAATTATTTTTTTAAGTTTATATTTTTTTCATAAATATAATATGGGTTTCTAATGAATGTTTTATAATATTAAGCAGAGTACATATTATATTTTAAAATGCAAATACATTTGTGACTTTTCTTTATGTAACACGCTCGTTTGATTTTATAACAGTCTAACCTATCAAAAGGAGTACCTAGGTGGTATTGACTGGTTGGTACTTATACTTCACACAAATGATGCTGTAGTTCGAATAAAGAATCGGCACAAACTTTTGAAACAGAACGTATATATTTTTCTGTAGTACAATAAAATGTTGCAAAGCTAAAAGCACGAAATAGAAATTGGAGTAAAAAATGCACGTTACAAAATGAACACAAAGTATGTAGCTTAAAAGTTTAAGGTTGAAAAGAGTGTACTGATGCAATGCGAGTACATATCAAACTGAATCGTACGCTTGAAATATATTGGTTTTGTGTTGAATATTAAATTCTATAGATGAGTTGTTAAGTTGTTATCATTAGTATGTGTGAAAAATTGTTGTCTAAAACGTGGTCACTATATTACAGGAACGAATTAGTAATTAATAATATGTACTTGAGTGTAAAAAAAAAAATCCTAAAATAAACAACAGTGTTTTGAACTTACCGATTCGTATTGCAACCATAGACAGTGTTGGAATTGTACGTATACTGGATTGCACACGTTTTCTTTATCTTCTGCTGGCCACGGTACTGAAACAAATCGTTTGATGTCACAATAATATTGAACAATGGACAGTTTCGTGTGCATGCTAATATAGTAAAGGTCATGTTGTAGGTGCATTGTAATATTATTATGTTAGTATTTTATGACGTATACATTGTTATTCGGTTGAAAGTATTAAAGCGATTAATCGATAACGCGATAGCGTGATCAGTCGGTTGCAGAGATTCGATTGAATTAACAATTTGAAAAATTAATTCGAGTCAAAAGTTTGCATGCTACATTTTTTTTTTAATTTAATTCAAATCAAAGAGCTATAGGTAAATAGAAAAGGGGTTTTGCTGTAGTATTCATTTGTGTATGTTTATGGATTAATGTAATAATACAAATATTATGCTAGTCGTGTACATTATGCTGAAGCCATCATACAATCTAATTTCATCGTCAAATACAGAAAATGGCACAACAAATAAATGGAATATTGTATATAAATCGATGTTTTCATTTATAATGTTGTTTATTATTATTATTATTATTATATTATTATGTTTTCCAACTAATTTCATTATTGAATTTGCAATAATAAATACAAATGAACCGTCATATATTTTAATTTTGCAGTACCTACATCATGTTATTCCAAAAAATAATTTTTATGTAAATTGTATGATTGTATACTATATTAATTTATAACATCATTCAAACTACTACAGGTTACTCATTTTAATATTGCAATTTACTACTTGATATTATAGTTCTTAAAATGTATAAGTATATAGTACACTCATTTTTTATTTGTTCCCGTGTGTCAATAATATAGTATTACAATTTATTAGAATTTTGGATAATGTTTATTTTAAATATAAGGCTCGTAGTACCTAAATAACGCCGTCTATAGTTAAAACCAACGAATTAATATTGCTTATTACAGTGGAATATATTTTGGTTATTAAAAATTATAGTATCGATATAATAATGCCATAATAAACATGATGGGGACGGGAGTGGCCGAGCGGACTAAGGCGTCGGCTGCGACGCAGCCGATCCGGGTTCGATTCTCGGCCAGGAACGGCATTTTTCTTCGGGCAAGTCACGGTGTCCGGAGAATCAAGTGCCGCCGTCCCCCACCCGGGCATGGCAGATACCTACGGGTGCCCAATCAAAAATCTGCCAAACCCAACACACACGTGTTCCTCCCTCTACTGACAACACTAAAGTACAAAACCCAACCAGGCTAATAACCTCAGCTGTTGAAGCTTTACTCTTAATAAAAAAAAAAAAAAAATAAACATGACAAACAATAAAAAAAAAAACTAGAGTAAAAAATATTCGCGTTCACACTGTGATGTTTTGAAGCTGGTCAGAGATTTCATATGTCATATTTCATATTTCATATTTCATATGCGAACTAATTATGATGGTAATAATTTAAAAATCCCCAAGCTAAGAAAAATGTACATAATACCGGTTTTGAGGGACTTCCGGTGTGCTATCGGTGTGTTATAACAAACACCGTTAATCATAATGGGGAGTTTGCCCGTTTGCACATGGCTCATATTACAAAGCAACTTATAATGTGGCAATCGTTTTGCTAAGTATATAGAAAGTGCCCGCACATGAATAACAGCATTTCTTAACCTTTTGATTTTTTTTTTTTTGTATGGACCGTTAACATTGATGGATTTTCGCTTTAAAACGCATTTGTGATAGAACCAAAAATACATTTTCATTTATACACAATATTTAAACACCTAGCTATATTTTTGATATAATATAATTTAGGAGTGTTGAGTTCATCGTTAATATATAGGTACTTGCGAATGTCTCGCCAAAAACAGTAAACACATATGGGGGGGGGATGGTGGTGTGATACTTGAGTAACACTTTCAATTTTGAGTTATTCGCTAAATCATATTGAACCATTAACACATGGAATCCATTGGAGCAATGTTTTTGTTTCAAAAATGTATTATTAAAATGTACCTACTATTTTTAATTTTTAAAACTAACAATACTGTTCATGGTATGATAGCATTAACGGTCATGAAAATAACCACATTTCTTACAAAACAGGCCATTTTCATTGAAGAAAATACATTTTTAAAATAAATATTTTTGAAAAAAATTGGGGTAAAAAATGCTGGTACACATGCATGCGAGTAACAACGGTACGTTATGGTTGTGATATTTGTTTGTCTATATATTCTTATAGATACAATTTTTATTAATGGTTTTCATGTGTTATTATTTGAAAAATTTGGTTAAAGGCCTCGTCTAATATCGGGTCATCGGGCGTATTGTTTTGCGCGGTGCTCACTGCCGTGTAAAATTGCATACAGACAATAAAATATGTTGGTGCACTTACTGTAGGTCTCCTCAAGGCATTTGTCCAAGGCCTTTTGTCCCACTTGTTTCTGCCACTGTTCTTTGAAGACGCTCTTCATTGCGTAATCAGCTATGAACGTTTTGTTCAGTGAACCGTCTTCGGTGAGCTAAATAAATTTTATATTACATAGTTTTTTTTTTCTATTATTATATTTATTATTAATTTCCATACCAAATTATTTTTTTTTCCGATACATTCGTGAAGGCACTGAAACAAAAATTAAAAAATTTGAATTTCAATTAAAATACACGTGCAATAAGTGAATTAATAAAAAAAAAACCCACGAATTGCTTCTTCTTGGTAATCTTTACAGCTTCAGCAGAAAACAAGTCTTGTTTGGGTGTAGTAGCTGTAAAATCACCAAACAGAATAATATTTAATTAAGACATCTTGTAGCATTGTAGTTTTAACTATTTTTCGTTCAACTAATTTCAATTATTTTATTTTATTAGATACATAATTTATTACACTGTATTGGTTTATTTTTAAACTATCATCAATTAATATGTCTAACTATTTTAAACTATTTAATATGATTAAACCTCCCATTTGAACTACCACTAAATGTTGAAACAAAAATAACAAATGTTAAAATGTGACTTCAAGACAAAATATGATTAAACATTAGCTACCTTATGGACATTTAATAGAAGATAAATTAAATAAGAATTAATAAGAAAAAAAGAAAAAATTGATTATGATTAATATGTTATCATTTAAAGCACTTTTAAGTTGCAATTTATTTATAATGATATTTTATATTATATTGTATTATATTATATTAAATTATATTTTTTTAATATTATTATAATATTTTTTTTTTTTTGTTGGGGGGATTAAATATATATTTTAAATTTATCATGATTTACGTTACTACGTGTGCGAGTTGTTTTTTTTAGAAAGGTATGACATTTTTTGTTCTAGGATCAACTATACGTCTATCTACATATTGTCAAGTCAAAATTAATTATAATTAAAATAAATAATAAATAACTATTGTTGGATGATAATAATATTATGAATTACAATTTTCTTGTGTCACCTACTCTTAAAATCATAATAACGACATATTATTATTGTTGTTGTTGTAACTTTGTAAGTTAGCTATTTTTATACCTATAGAATATTTTTTAAAAGATACCTACTTATTATTTTAGCTATTAATTTTATATTTAATGTAATTTGACACTAATTAATTTTGATACTTGTGTTTATCAATCTTACCATATTCATACTACTTCCAAAAAATATTTATTGAACATGACGTTTTAATACATATTGTGTTTGCATGTATTATGAACAAATCATAAATGTATGACCAAACTTCGAGCACTTTCAATAAAATAAAGAAAACCGTTAATATTAATTTGAATGTCTAGAACATAATACGGTCGTAACCCTATGCAATTTCACGACGAGAATTTGCATATAAAATATACTGCAAATTAATTTTCGTGTACGGTTATAATACCGGCTACCGGCAGCGTGATATTGTTCTATTATTATTATTATGGTGCACCAATTTTCAAAAACAAGATATTAATCATCAACTTAATACATCGGCACACCGAAGCTTAGACTCGAAAGTCAAAATTTATTAATCTGGACACGTATAATTATATCGTACATTGCATGTACCTACTTAGTGTATATTGGAGATTTCACGTAGCTGACCGAACGACGAAAATATTAGTTTTTGTTAATGTAAAATGACATGCGTGTTATCCAATAGTAATTTCACAGCGAAAAATTACTTCGATAATATATACCAACATGATGTTCGAAACATACATGCGCTTCTATATGGTCTAGATTTTAATCCCGAACTTGTCAATTTAGACAAAGGGGATAATTTTATTCAAATCCTTTTACTGATCCTTTTTTTATTTTTAATTAATTCGAGACTTACCTACTGTACATACCAAACGGATTTGTGAAAAATACAAGTGGCCATCTCATATAATATGCATTGGTTTGCGCGTGTGGACAAGTGCCGACGATAAATATTTTACAGCGCACGATCGACACTCAAACTTGTATAATTATTATTAAACAAGTTTGAATGTTTGTTGTCACCTCCAATCAGAATGTTTTGAATTTATTAAATTAAAATAATATTGAATAGATGTGGCTTACATTTTGACTTTATTAATATCTATTCACGATACTGGCCAGTAAGTATATAAATGACGGAAAATGATATGCGAAATAAATAAATGTTAAATGCCAAAGAGCCAAAATACTTAGCCCGAAGGTGTTTTAAGTAGGGTATTCAAGATTTTGAGTCTCATATGTATTTCATTTTAAATTAGCATTTGGAATGAAAGGTATAGACAGTATTCTAATTTTAATATTCACATTTTTTAAAAATACCTTTAAGACGAAACGTGTGATATATGATGTAGGTATATTTAATATTATTATATATTGTACGCATTACTTACGTTTAATGACCAACGTGAATTTAACTTTTTTTATTTTATTGTAAAATGTAGATGAAAAATATCATTTTTTATATAATCTATAGGTGGGCATTAATCAATAAATCAAAATTATTATTATAAGTAAAAATACTAATTATCATAGTTTATAAATAATTTATAAATCAAAAATGTTTTACCTGCCTACAAAATTCAAAATTCATTTTTATATTATTTAGATTACTCGTAAATCTTTGCGTTATGTTTCTCGGAAATTGTTGTTTTGATTTGATTAGTTAAGTTGAATGCCCGCTTATTATAAACGTGAAGGAGAAAGTTTAGAGGTCAGAAACGCAGAACCTTCAAATAATTTGTAGTTGAATAGAAACCATAAAATAGAAAGTTTCAGCTCAGAATTATTGCGACGTGATTAGATTATTAAAAACGCATATATCATTTACATATTTAGCTAACTTTTGCCATACTATTCAAACTAATAATACTGTCATATATTTTGCGATAGATTCTCCTTCATAATTATTCAAACCCTATTAAGATAAAAACTTGCATTAGACACCTATGTTCAAGTTTATTTTTTTGTTGAAACCGGTCTATTGAAATTATTAGGTTAATACTTAATACCGTTATACTCATAAATAAATAATAATATTATTGGTTTTATTTTATAACACCAAATGGTAATTAATAGGAAAATTATAATATTCTAAGGCTAGTTACAAAATTATCGATATTCGATGTCACCTTAAAATAAATTTGAATTTAAAATTTATAAATCTTGTTTGTGATAAAATATTTGAAAAAAATATACGATGTACGCCTAACATTATTGTAATATATGGGTATTCTAACCTAATTGGTACGAAAATTAAAGCATGGTAAAGATTATAAAATGTTCTTATATATGTTATTGTATATTATAATAATATATTGGCATGACCAATGGGCATTATTGTCTACATGATGTTAATTTTAATAGACTTGTTCACTAAATACTAAAGTGACCGAGTCAATTTTGAACATAATTTAATTTACCTGTAACCGTTGCAAACTTCTCGGCTACTTGTGCGTAACACTCGTCAGCTGCTACTTTGTCTTTATCGCCAAATCGCTTCATTGTGTTTTCCGGGCCACAACACGACTTGAAAAAAAAAAGTTTTTATATTTTTTTTGTACATATACAGGATTTGATTAAAAACTAAGGGTTTTTGTTTTAGTTTATAAATCCTTCTATTTTTATAACATTGCGTCAGAGAATGGTTTGTGGTCAAAAAATCTCATTAAGTTTTCGTCGGGGTGGTTTCTAACAAAATCAAACGTTAACCAACCTAACCTACCACCGACCTAGATTTTTCTGAAAAAAAAATTCATTGCTACTTGGGAGTATTTCAGCAGACCGTTAAAAAATAATAGAAGCTCAAAAAAATGATTTAATTGCATGAACGTTTATATTTGAAATTTGAAATATATAAACTATACCTACTGAAATAAAATCGTCGTTTTTTTTAAAGAGTATTCTTAAAAAAAATATATTTAATAATTTTAATATATTATCTATTAATGGATTGATAAAAAATCCTGTTAAGCAAAATTACGTTATTCTTGTCTACTCTTTCATAGAAATTACATATTAAGTAGCATGTTGAAGGGAAAAACAAGCATTACTGTTTAATTTCTCAACCAAGCTTATTGACCCAAACTGTACTCGACAAGTTAATTAAAATCGACTACTCAATCGAATATTTTACCAAGTTATATCAGACTAAACTTTTTACGTTGAGTACTTCGCAAGTCTTTAGTGTATGATTTTCATAAGAATTAATTAAAAATTTAAATAATTATCCAATTTTGTTGTTTTTGTCCTAAGTATTTACTTCTGTATTAAATATAAATAATATAAATTTTACGATAAGAAGACAATATAAACAATTTAAAATGCCAATCAGATGTAAACTTACTTCTTTATAACCGGATAAAACATATTGAAGTATATTTTGTTTAATTAAAACAAAAAAATATTAATTAGCTTTCAAACGAACTTATTTAAATTTATAATTATAAGATATTACGCTGTAACAGAAGTTTGTAGGTACCTACCTAAGTAAATAATATTCGATTGAAATAATAAAATGAATACTTATTTTTTTTTCAAAAGAAAACTTTAAATTAAGTTACATTTTATATTTTTTAATATAATTTTGATGAAATTAATCCAAGTACAATATGCATATTGTGTTAAGATTAAGTACCTATACATTTAAATAAATACTTTTCCGATTTTTATTACATTTTTGAAGCTCTCTACATTTTATATTACATAGATATAAGATAATCTGAAATAGTATATTTTTATGACATGAGTAGTTTAGTGTAAAATTAGATCAGATACGTAACTATTATAATTTGTAGTCACTGAAATTTAATTAATTATCACCTGTTTTTAGGTTATTAATGTAGAAAATATAGGAACAGTTATTTGTTTATTTAATCAATCATTCAAAGTTCTTTAATTTAATATGAGTAAATTATAACAACATAAGCTTAACTTATGTAATTGTGTTGTAATTATCAAAATTGTTTTTACGTGTTCTTATACTATATAACAAAGACAGTAAATGCTGTAGGTTATAATGTATTATTAATTAATAATCTTAAAAAACTACAATATCATATTATAAAAACTAATAAAATAACTTTAAACTAATTGTAAAAATGAATTATTTTATTTGAACGACTAGGATAAAAGTTCATTAATTATGGATTATGATCCAAACTCGGAGGGAATTATTTCGAACAAAACTTAACGGTTTTATTGTGGGATAGCAATTCTAACAAAAGAACTTTTACTTTTTCAATTAAATCAACTAGGACGATGGACTAAAATTATTATTTCCAAAAACGTCCAATACATTTTATGTGTATCACAATGGTTGATTGTGGTTGTATTTATTGTATCAATGTTGTTATAAAATGACAATACATTTATCAGAATGCGTAATCGAATTTTTACGGTGTAACGTAAATAAATGATTATGTACACGGTATTATTATACTATACACATATTATAAGCGCTCGAGAGAAATCTGTTACACTTAACGAAGTGCTTTTGTCGTATTTTGGCGAAAGTTAACGTTTCTTTTGAAAACCCGGCCACATTGTTGTCGACGAGCGCGGTTAGGTTATAGGTTATAGCTCCGAATATTATATTATTATAACGGATCGGTTTTAATGTTTTAAATAATATTGTCGCGTAGGTTCTGTGTATAATAAACTATAATATCGTAGGTACACGATTAGTAGGTATATATTATTATCTATACCATCTTAGTGGTATCACATTATATTGATCGTATACGTTAAGCACATGGTGCAAACGGTTTACCTTCCTGCTGGCTTGTTTGCACCGGAAGAAGTCGCTGTCTTCGGTGTCCAACAGCTCTTTGCCGCGTCTGTGGTGACCCGCATCCGCTAAAATCACACGAAAGCGCCGAATAACGGTCAATATAATATAATTATTATTGTACGATAAAACGACAACAGAATAGAAGAATAATATAAAACGTAAAATGTCATCCAGAAGAATAGAATTCACGGATGTCTTCGCGAGTTATAGCTATTTTATCATTATCATCACAACTGGTAACTAATATTTTATAGTCGTATTATTATTATCGTAAGTCCCGAAACCATAATATTATTATGTATGACTAACATTATAAAATATATTATTATAATAATATTAATCTGTGCGCTCACCGAAAATGACGGATATTTGAAGCATAACGACGGCCACCGCGATGCACTTGATCGTCGCTGAGTTGACGGACATTTTCGTCGACGTTTTTCTCGTTCGTTGCTGTAAAAATATTGTGTACTACTGCGGTAGCGCGGTGATCTCTCACTTATATTATATATACCACGGTACAAGTCCAGTAATACTGCAGCTGTTTTGTTGAGGACGTGGGTGAAATATCCACGGAGAGACTCACGGCAGACTGAGCGGCGATTTGGCTGCAGTTGAACACGTCGGAACCGGCAGATCCTCGGGACGGCATATCCGCCTCACCGCGCCCCCACCAGGACCCGCAGCCGCAGCCACCTACGCCCTCCACTCGTCTTTCTGTCGCCGCCGCCGTTCTTGACCCAATCTTGTCGTGTTATACACTTATTATACAGATATATTATTATAATGTATTTATCTCTACAGACACGCAAACTGCACCGGACCCGACACCGGTGTTATGATGCCACCGCCACACAGACTTCTGGGTCGTTGACTTGTTCAGAACCGGTCGCGCGCGGTCTAACCCTCAGATCGCGCCCTAGTTTCGCAGTTGGGTACCTAATCGCCGTGGTTTGACCGGACAACTAGGTTCCTACTATACGGTGAGACGAAAACCAAAAAAAAATAATAATATTAATACCTAATAATCAATTCTTCGTGAAACGCGATTTCGGAGACGACCGAGACTAATAATAATAATTGTTGTATAGTAGCTGGTCGGGAAATTCGGCCGTGGGTTAGCCGTTCACCGTTGTTCCTCGAGGGGTTACCTGGGTCTGCCGCCAGTATAAGTTATTATTATTATTATTATTATAGATTTTTTTTTTTTTAATAATGATAATTTATAATATATAATGATATCGTTTATGTGTGTGCGCATACTGGTAATATTATTATGTTGTACTGACGCACGAAAATAATTGCTGTTATTACTTTATTAATTATTATTACAACTATTATGATCGTCGTGTCGTACATGCGTAAAAGTTGCCCCGGAAATAGGACGACAGGTGAGAGGAGGACCCGGCCACACATTCGATGTTGTCCCGGTAGTACGTTTAATTAATAATTAGATATACATTATACCTATATATATTTATATTATATATAATATATTATTTTTATAATATAGTCGTCCAAATACGGTCACAGAAACTTAGCCATTCTATTCGAACACCATTATTATTTTTATATATTCTTCCTATGTGACTATATGTATAATATTATTTCATCGAAAGCGACTCAATACCAACAGATGCCTTGATTATTGTCGTTACGGCTCGGTCGAGAGAGTCACCGTGTTCCAAACGACTAACTAATTCGTAAGACGAACCTTTTGTTGTTTTTAGGAAATGTATGGTATACAACACAATAAATGGAATTGAGTACAAACATAAGATGACAATTGGATTTCGTTTCCTATTAATTCTCTGCTGTGACTTGGCAAAATGTAATTATTGAAATTAAAATATAATATTATAGTTTAATAATATACAGCGAATTCTTCTTTATGTAGAAACTGTTTTCTGTGCATTTGGTATTTCCTTTCCCAATGTATCCATTTAAAATTAATAATATATGAAATGTATATTATTTACATATTGTATTTATACCATTATTAAACTTCTTGATATAATTATTATAATTTGTTCAAAATATACAAACTGTTGTATGGCTATAATACTATACCTACATAACGCAACAAAATTGTATAAATATTAACTGTTAATCTGATTATAATGTTTATCATTTGAATAATACATTTAAGCTAATTACTTTTATAGGTTGGTACTGTACTTAATTCAACTTATATAATTAAACATATACATAGTAATGAATAATGAAATAAAATAAATTACTTCCACTTCTGTAGCTCAGTCCGATTGACGAATCCAAGGATGATGAAGTTGGTATTAATTTTTAGGGAAACACAAACTGTCGACTTAAAGTTTTTTCTGATAACCACAGTAGGTATATATAATTCAAATATATGTAAATAACAACTCGATAATATGGAAAAAATTATTTTCTTTGTGACTAATATGGAACCATTGCTGTGTATTTTTTCAATTAAAATTATACTTCTTTGTTGTATACTTGTATGTAATCGTTTATGATATAATTATTGTGACAAAAAATAGCACGTCATATGGTTACATTAAAATGTTGTATGCACATTTTTGTGATTCATGAATCATGAGTTTCACTAAAACACAATTATACATTTTATCCGCGGCGTAGCATACTTTTTGTGCGAGAGTTGGTGTCATCAATAAACCTTTTTTACTGTTTTTTGTAGATTTTATTATTACAAATATATATATAAAAAATACATATCACTCTCTCGTGATTAAGTTGAATGAACAATGCTGAATGGTGTATAACCTTTACTCACAATGTAATAAAATGCTTATTTAGGTAACGAATCAAATGAAAACCGACAGGCATAAAATTAACTTCAGATCATTTAACATTGATATTTTGTGTCACTGCAGTGTACTTTTACTTAGATAATTGAACACTGACAATGAAGTTATGGTGTTGCCAGTGCATATTATGATGATGTAAATCGATAGTACATTACTTCCTGTCTATCCTTTGTTACTAACACTTCCATATTATAATGATGACCTCTTAGCAGACGCATTTGTTTTTTATTTTTTTTTCACGGACTTATGTTTATTATTATGCTTTATTAAGATAATTTTTTTTTTGTGGGAAAATAATTTATCAAATTCTAACATATTAAACCTTTTTAACTTCAATGTTTGGTTTATACAAAAAGACTATATACTTAATAAATATCGTATATCAATGGCCAACGCAGAATATGGCAAAATAAAAAAAGTTCCTAGCAGAATATTATATATCACTACACATAATATTAACTGATGATAGGGATGGTTTATTATTGATGTTTAAGATCTGTATTATCTCTTTTATATTTTATATTTTCTATTAGTATCTATTAAATAAATTTAATTTTAAAATTATTTTTGGCTATAGGTAAAATCTAAAAACTGGTAAATTCACTGACCTGTATAGTAGGTTTCAAGTTTGCATCGCCATGGAGAAGAGTGAAGACCACAATGAAAGTTCTGAAAGTGTGATATCTGAAATCAAAAATAAATCGTCTTCTATAAAAAAAAAATTCTAAGTGAAAGTGATATTATGAATTTCTAAGAATATTTTATATTATTATTAGTATTATCTTAAGGGGATTCGATACCGTGATTTTCTGTTTTTGTTTAACACACTCGCGACATAGTATTTTAGACGTGTTTTTTTCCAAACATTCCAATTGATCTATTGAAGCAATAAGAATCCTGAAAACAGATTTGAATTCATCGTCAAGTTTACTTTTAATCAACTTTCCCACATTTTTGATATTTTCCCCCAAATTCAAGAAAATGTCATATTAAAGAAGAGTATTAAATCATTTTTAATTTCAATTTTTGGAGAAGATAAAATCAAAAAATAAAAATTGTGGGAAAGTCGATTTCAAGTAGACTTGACGACGAATTCAAATCTTTTTTCAGAATTCTTATCAATTCATTATATCAATTGATATGTTTGGCAAAGAATCCATCTAAAATCCGTCTAAAATGTCGTGCGTGTGTTAGACAAAAACAGAAAATCACGGTATGGAATCCCCTTAAATAAAATATTAGTCATCATAGAATTATAGAAACTATAGTAACTACTGATACTTACGTTACTACTTTTTATAGACAACCAATCTTTCAAAATATTAAGACTTATTTTAAGAAATTTTATTTATATGAAAACCTATTCACTGATATTTTTAGTGAAAAATAGTTCTTACTTACCTACAAATTAAGAGGATTCTATACCGTGATTTTCTGTTTTTGTCTAACACACGCACGACATAGGATTTTAGACGGATTCTTTGCCAAACATATCAATTGATATAATGAATTGATAAGAATTCTGAAAAAAGATTTGAATTCGTCGTCAAGTATACTTGATATCGACTTTCCCACAATTTTTATTTTTTGATTTTAGCTTCTCCAAAAATTGAAATACAAAAATGATTAAATACTCTTTTTTAATATGACATTTTCTGGAATTTTGGGGAATAATATCAAAAATGTGGGAAAATCGATTAAATGTAAACTTGGCGATGAATTCAAATCTGTTTTCAGGATTCTTATCGCTTCAATAGATCAATTGGAATGTTTAGCAAAAAACACGTCTAAAATGCTATGTCGCGAGTGTGTTAGACAAAAACAGAAAATCACGGTATCGAATCCCCTTAATTACATTAAAATAATTAAAATACAGGAGTCGTGACGCATATTTTATGATTTTATCAAAAATGATTAAATTTGAGCTATAATTTTATTAATTTGTATATCGTGTATCATATTAATATGATTATATCTCAATCTCCATCGAACAAAATAATATAATACTATAATATATTAAAAATGATTCGATTGTGTATTAGAAATCGATCGTAACCCGATTCTCTAAACGTAAGCATATTATTTCGTTTCTTGATTTATATACGGCGAACGCGCGTAAAAATCAAAAAAATAAGTAATATAGGTACCTACGTTAATGTTAATCGTAAGAGCGTGACTTGACGACGAATAGGATAGATGTATATAATATTATTATATTGTGTGTATTATTTATTTTTTTTTTATGTCATCAGCTTTCACGCTCTGAAAACCAAAAACACTCACTTATTATTGTCAGTGGGTTCGGTTCGGATTAATCAAACATCTCAAACACGTTATAACGTCATTACGTTTTGCGGACAAACGGCGGCCGGGTACGCCATTATTACAATACGGCAGTCGTAGTAGGTATATAATACGGCCGGTGACGGTGCCAAGTAAGCACTTCTGTGGTGTGTAATCCGCAAAGATCGAAACCCCATTACATTTAACTCGGCGACGTTCGCTATATATACATAGTATATTATCGTATTGTGTATAATATGCGCAGTGTATATATATATATATATATATATACCTATAATATGGCACATACGTATATAATTTACCTGCGCGGCGATATACATCGCGAGGGGAACGGGCGGGGGCGTTCGCGCAAGCGAGTGATTGAAAAACGAGACCGAGTGCAAACCGATAATCCCGTTGGGAATAATCGTTTCGACAAAGAGATCTTCGGTGATTTCGCGTGTAATATACCTACGACTCGTATATATTACTGTGGCGCGGCGGTGGTTTTCTCCACACTTTACGGATGATTTGCGTATCGCGGATAGTGTTTAACGCGTATATATATATAGGCACTTGTGCACATCGCACCTACCTACTTTCTTTGTATTTCATATATTTATCATGTACGTCATTATCTCTCCGCGGTGTACGATATAATATTATAATGTCTGCGATTATTGTCTCGATCGATTGCGATTCGATTGGCATGGTGCGTTTAGTACGCGGCGGACTTCGCATCTCATTATTCTAATATAATACTTTGTGTGTTTCTTGATCTATAAATTCAACTGTAGTTTGCCCGATTTTTCGTACCTAGCTCAGTACTTGCCCTGCAAAGCGTAACAACATGGCTAAAAATGATTTGTGTACACAATTTATTTTCTAAACTTATTCAGATAGAACAACGAAGATGGAATGTCTAAAGTATTCAAATATATTACAATAATAATAATAAAAATATGACGAAGAACTAAAATTCATATATCGTTTTTCGTCATACAATACAATTTACAAATTATATTTCGATTGTTTATAATTTTTAATCACTTAATTAAGACTTCATCGACCAACCGACCATGCGATGTAGCTTTCTATTTTATTGTAGGTACTTATTTTTATATTTTTATTGCATGATATGCCTGAATTTACAATCATATTGATTAATACCAGTCGGTTAACTGAGTAGTGTTTAAAATTTAGATGAACAGAAGAATTGACACTGAGTAAAGTTTATGTTTACTACTACACTTATCTATACTTGAATTAATCATAAAAATTAATTACTCTTTTAATATTTAATTTTTATATATACAATTTTTAAAAAATATTTTGTTCCTGAACATGGAATTAAAAGTATATAGGTTTGTCAATCATATATTCAAATAGTGGCCACTTAGAAGATACGTATGAACTAGATTTATTACTGATATTTTTTTTATTCATTATAAATGTATTTCAAATACGATAGTACCTAATCATTGAAAGAATTAACATTTTTTGTGCCTCGGTGGAAAATACATTTTATCATGGACACGTATTTTAAATTCCAAGTAAACAATCGTAGTTTTAATTAAATATTATTATGCAATAATTACGCGTTCGTAAAACTTTATCAATACCACCATATAACAACCGATAACATTATCCAGTACGACAAAAAGCATCTAATGAATTTTAAATAAACTTTCAACTAAAAAAGCATATTCATGTCAGGAAGGAAAAAAAAAATTATAGCAATTAAAAATAGTAAAAATAAAAAGTTCTAGAAAAAGTTAATATTTTTAAAAACTTTAATGCTCTTCGAGAAAATTAGTATTATTTGTTCAATTAATTTCCCAGTTTAACCTTATAATTGTTGTGTAGTTTGGAAACAATAAAATGTAATGGTAAAAGTATAATAGTACCTATGCTACTAAGCCCACTTAAATTTTTTCCATGGTAACCACACCGTAATAATTGACGTACAATACGCTCTCCTCAAAACAATCAAAATGTACAGCAAGACATTTCAGAGAAATGACAATATATACCTAGGAATCTATAGGAATATTAGGATCGTTTATTTGCAGCTGACACAGTAATATTTACCGTGCAAACATTAAAATTTTTTTTTATTCAGACCGAAAATATTTTTTACAATTGGTAGGATAAGAAACATACCTATTTTATAATTTAGTAAATATAAAGCAGTTTGATTAAATCAACAGTTTTGTACACGTTTAATTCGGTTGCCTTGTTAATTTAACGCACACACATACCATCCAAATTAAAAAAAAAAACTATTTCAACATGGGCGTAATGTATTATCATCGTAGTACTATGGTTCTCCATAGTTGTCGACATTTTTTAATTTCATCTGTTTTTCTAAATAGACTTCACGGTCAGCAGTTGTATACATAGCTGCAGTCATAAGGTATGCGACTGGTCTTATACCGTTGTTTTACATAATATTATGTTTTATAATACCTCATCGTTAAGACGAAATGGCAAGTGGTACGCGCATTACTAATATAATATATATATATATATATCGATACATGATATCGCGGTCGTTTTTCAGTGGTGAAGGGGCGAGGGTCTAAGGGTTCGAAGGTGGCATAATATTATCCTAATCCATTGGTGAGCTGGCTGTGGTGGTGTTGGAAATCGATCGTCTTTGATTCACCGGCACGTGTAACCCGAAACGGAAGTCGCTTTTTCTTCATCATCGTTGCCACGCCGCGCCACCTGTTCATATAATATAATATTTTATATTATACATAACATAGTATAAGATATCCCTCGACCGGAAACGTATTACACTTTGGCTGCCTTGGCTGCCTACATAACATCTTAGGTCGGTATAGTTATCAAGTCTCGATCACTCACCCGCCATATTTTAAAACATAATATAATAATAATGACAGTCCTCCCTTATCGCGCGTTACAATGTAGGATACAGCATGTTTGAATGTCAATAATAACTAGTTACAAAATCAGAATAATTATTACGCTGCTTTGAATTCCTACACCGTGTATACGAAAAAAAACCAATAATAATAATATTTGTTTATTCGACGAGACAACAATCATAGTCATAATATGATTATTGACGATATTAGGACAAAGGACATCGTACAATATAATAATATTAGACGGCAATAATATTATACAGACGCCTTTTCAACGAAGCTTCCCGGTGGGTAATTTTTCTTCCGTCGAATGATATTCGTTGTCTGTTTTCAGCCCGCAATTGAGAACGTATAGGTTAGGTTAGGTTAGGTACCTATACCTATATAATATAATATCTGCTTATATTATTTTTCCCATAAGCTATCGATCTATGCAAATTCGTAGCGGGGCACTGTGGTCGTAGTGTGCATTACACGTGTACGAGGGACACGTTATCCCGCCGCGGTTTCCATCGAATCGAACCCAAGGGAGCCGTATACTCACCATCGTCGTCGTAGTACGATAAGGGTTTCACTTTTTATTCGGCACAATGGTAAAAAATTAAATACGCGTATACATATACAAGGACGCGGATTTACCCGGCCGACAACAGTGCAGTACTTACCTAAATTTTTTTGACCAAGTCCACACAGTGGTACCGAAAAATATTACGGGTTTTAATTACTTTTCGTCGAGTGCGTGGGACAGAAATATACCACGGTTAGGTTCTATTGAAATGCACACTCACACACTCACCCACACACACACACACACACACACATAAACATTAGCTCCTCGTTCTATATATTGTGTATATTTTATATTTTCACGAAGGGTGCGCTCATCATATCCTAATATTTATTTTCCGACGCGGGATAAATTAACTAAGTTGATTAATAATGGCGCACGCTGTAAAACAGCAGTTGTGATTTAAATATTACTACCAGCAACCTTAAAGGAATTCTGGGCACGTCATAAAATGTGATGAAAATTGATTACACATTATTTTAATTAAACCTGAAAGGAACTGCTGCTGCGGAGTGGCGACTGCAGGTCTTTTTCTAAAAACGATTCATACCGTTATATTTTTGTTTTATCTGACATTGCATTATGCATACAGAACGAGTCGTGTCATGTAAATATTTATCGTGTAAAAGCCAAGATACGAGCATAATCAGGCAATACACTGTGACACACACTCTGTATTTTTAGTATAATATAATATCATAAAATAAAGATACAAGCGTTGTATCGCTGTTTAAAAAGTATTAATCAATATAATCATATACTCTTAGGAAAAAATGTTTGGCTTTTTTTAAATTCTCAGTGGGGAGATGAATGTATTGATGCTAGTTATTATCACGTTTTGGTGCAAAAGTTATTAAATTTTCAACTTTCGAGTAGCAATTTATATCTATTTGTTAAATACCTACTTTTAAATACCTAGTTCAATAAAAATAGTCGGTAGAAACATATATTTATGTAATACCAATATTTAAAAAAATTGATTTTGATTTTGTTGTAATTAAAAAAAATAATAATCCTGGGTACTTAGAACTTAAATCAAGTATTTAAATTATTATTTTAAAGACATGATATTTTTTTTTAAATAGTTTACTAATTTTTGAATTAGGTACCTGGTACGTATGGAAATTTTAAATTTTTTGACTTTTTTCGATTTATTTCGGTAAAAACTATTTTAATGTCAAAAACATGAAAAAGTATTACGAAAATACTTATAAGTTTTTCTTAGAGCAATTGAAAGTATTCCAATCAAATGTCCACAATTTTTTGAAATCGTTTTTATGAACATTTTAAAATTATTATTTTGTTATATGTTCATAATTTGTATACCTAATGATTGAAAATATAATACACGATTTCTCAAAAAATTGTACTTCCTAGAATTTTTAATAAATAGTTTGGCATTAAGCCACAATACATTTTATGGTCCAGTTTTGTGAGAAATTTAAATTTTGACGATATGTATGTTAATTGCAATGCATCTCTTCACATTCAAATTATAAACGTTTGACAAATCAAGCGTTTCAACAGAAATGTGCACCAAAACCGATAGTTTTTGCATGAAAACTTAGTTATTTATCGCCTATTATAACGGAACCGTTAGTTGAAATTTTAACTCTTACCTGCATAACATTTAATGGAAAATCATAAATTCATATCCCCAATATAAATATTCTTGATTTTATAATTGTCTGGAAACCATACTGTAGTAGGTACTCACATTTAAATTTATTATTTGATGATTAATATCTTATTATGTTTTTTTTGGACTTAATCAGGGTAAAAGCACAATATGTATTTTACTTTTTCTATAAAATCAAAGGTCTTGTGAGTATAGATCAAAGAGCTAAAAATTATTAGGTGGCTAATTAATATTGAACATGTGAAAAAATAAATATTTTTTAAAGTCTGGGGTTAATTTTAGACATTCTCTTTCAAAGTGATTTGATATCTCGGTAAGCTTTTGTGCACAAACGATGTCACTTGGTTCACATTTATCCATAAGCGTTGCTAAATATAAAAAATATAGACAATACACCAGTATTTATAATGGTTTATAATCATTTTATGTTAAAACTTAACCGAAAATACTAATTACTATACTCTCCTTATAACGACTTAAGATATTTTGGTGTAGATAATTAAAAAACAATTAATTAAGGGACTCAAATTTACATTGAAAACCGTTCCTTACGAAAGAAGTTATTGCAGATTGAAGTAAAAAATGCTCTCCTGATCAATTTGATATTTTAAGATAGGAACTTTTGAGTCCGAACACAATGACGAGTCAACATCAAAACTTACTGTAGATACAGGATAGCAACTTATCCGATTTTTTTTATCAATGCATTTATAAGATTCTAAAGTTTATATATTTCAAGTAGATAAAACTAAATTATAATTAATTAACCTTGATAATGGTTGAATTCTAAATAATAACTAAAATCAGTTTAATATAGATAAATATCTTAGAAAAAAATGCATAATATAATAAACTCATATTTAACTTACATATAAATAAACAAAACTGATTTAAGTGTGAAATTACGAAGAGTTTTTAACTTACGAAATTCCTAATGCTATTTTGTATCGTAAGCGTAGAACAATTTAATCGTGTAAATAAAAATACGCGTAACACGGGTGGGTACGAGATTAATGACAATATCAAATTTGGCTTGGACATCAATATTATTATCCTGATATTTAAAATTTTTTTTTCCAATTTAAAATATTTGATAACGAATGACGACGGTCGGTTGGACATAAAAAAAAAATAAAAACCGATTTCACTCACAAAATCATACTCTCAAAATCTATATCAGGAATTGTGGACTGATGGACCACGTGTGTGTATATTATGGTTACGTTATATATTAGTACCTACGCATTTATTTAAACGTACCGTAAAACTTATGACCGATTCATTGAACCAATTTAATTTGTTTATAAATATATTATGAAGTCCTGAATCCTGATATTTGGGTTTGATCTAGTTCCAAATCAAATAGTTTCGTTCGACGCCAAATATTTGTGTTCATGATAGGTTTGGTGGTAAAGTTTTGAACCAAACCATCTCCAATATCAATATACACCGTAGCTAAATTATAAATTAAATTCATACAATATGATTACTTACCTATTTAATTAATTGTGGAGTTTGAAAACGTAATGAATTTTTTGTTGAAAATGATGAGCAGCACTCTACAACAACTTGAACTAATATTATAAGCAATCGATATAAATAACGCATCATGATACTTATAAGTAACGGTACTTTCACGACCGGTGAAACTTCGAATATAATTTATAATTTTCTTAATTTATTTTCTTTACATATTGCAGCTTTAGTATATTACAGTTATAACTAATCACTTATCACCAAGAAATCAGTGGCCGAATAACATATATGTATTCTGGTTAAATTAATCCTTTCTTTATGATACAATTTCAATCTATTCTTACATGTTACCATTACCTAATTATAGTACAAATATTTTTTTTTTTTTTTTTTGGGGGGGGGGGGGTTAAATAATAATGACCAATATTGTTAGAAATTAGGAAAAATTTAAACGACAAATACATAATATATTTTGATGTACAACATAAAACTAAATTACTTATTATGTTCAATACAAATTTGTATTCGATTGATATTGATTTAGTTTTTCTTATGATGTTCTTTTTAAAGATATTATTTTTGGCAAATGTATCTTAAGATGAACTATTCTAAAATAATTATAATAATCATGGTTAAATTAATAATGTTATACTTCATCAATATTACTTACATAATATTATATTAATATATTACATAATAGTTAATTGATTTACAATATAGACAGAGTTTAAGTAATAATGGTCTTGTTCAGATAAAATCGTTCATGGTAAAAAAACATAAACATAATATTGCACAATTACCACAATATTAATTTTCAAATATCATTTGATATACCCCGTTCCAAATATTAATTTAAACTTGTTGTGCTTAGATTGATCGTGCACAGACCGGATCCAGTCATCCATAATCTGTCATAATACATTTTATTTCAAAAAATAATCTTATCATTATTTAAAATTTACTGGTTACAATCATGAACATGAATCAAACTGAATAGATTATCAGAAATAAATTATTTATATGCCATAATGGTTGTGTGAAAGAACTGGTATCCATAAATTATTTTCAATACCTATGTCATCACAATATAATACTAAGGTCACTGGGATTTTTCAATTTGAAATATATCATACTATCATAGCTATATAATTGTTGTATACGAGTAAAAGGGGTCTACATAGGCACATAGTGATAGATCATTGTAGGCCGTTTGATTTTCGATTATTTATTGCATGTTGGCAGTTTAAAAATATATTAAAATTCTTTTGTACTATATCCAAAAATAATGTATTTATTGATTTTACAATATTATATATATTATTATTATACTATTTTTTTTATGTGCCCTGTGAGAAAAAACAGTGCTTCAAAAGTTTTCAGTATCGTAGATTAAGATTTGAACACAGGTGGTACTTTAGAGAGGTATATTTCTTAGGATTTCCCAGTAGTTTTGAAAACGCAGAAGAACACTACAAAGACATTTTTTTAAAGTGAAGTTTCTGATACTGATTGTTCGTTGTAACAACATATTTAATTTGATCTATTTAGTTCAAATTCAAAAATCATGAAAATAACTACCATACGATTTTAATAAATCAATATTATTTCATGTTGGTCTGAAACTCGAATAACAATAATGATATCGTTTTAGTTAAAGTATAAAACGATGAAGTTATTCTTTGGGATTCATTTTAATTAAATGTATAGTTTTAAGATTAAACATGTTAAAATGGTGGTATAATTCTATTTTCATATCTAACAGTACATAAGGTATCACAATGTTCATTTCTTTTCCATTCTTCTTGAGAAGATACTACAACCACTTAGTAGGTTGTCTACGTCTTACAAACGTACAGCATAGCAAATTTATCTTTAGCCGTTCCAATTTTATGTATTAAGCTATACCATTGATTATAAGTAATACATTAGTTACTAATTATGAGTGACGACCAGGCACGGATCCATAGCAAATATCTGGGGGGGGGGGGGGACAATTTTTTACAACACAAATACAATTAGAATAAAATATTATACTTTACTAAACATTTTGTCATAATAGTAGGTATAATAATGTCTGGGGGGGCCTCCCCTAGGCCGCCCCCGGGATCCATCCCTGGTGACGACAGCGCTCCATAACAGCCACATCCATATTTTGTCAATTTTTCGCACCGGGTAAATACGGGCCAGTGAGCAATTTTTTGTATTTATAATCAATGGCCATACTAATAGATTGAAATTACCTATTTTCAAACTGAAAGGTAAGAATATTGTCTGTAGTTTTCTAATGGGCCATACGATATTTTAATTTTGAGGTGGGTTATGATAAATTTTAAATTGTAGTATTACCTATACTGGTTTCTGTATCACTTCTATTTTTTTTTTTTAGCTTAATATGATTTGGTTCAATTCTTTAGAATAATGCAGTCATTAATAATGATGACTACACTCATAATATTATAATTACTAGGAGAAACAAAAAAAAAAAATGTATTTGACCTACAAATAAGTTATAATATGGTATTGATACTTTCATTATTTATTACCAGTATTTCCGTTAACTTTTGGAATCGAGACATCAATGTCACCCAATTAAATTCATATATTGTACCAATCAGTTCTTCGAAAGTTGGGTGAAGTTAATTTTTTTATTATTTAGGTCATATGTTATTAGAATTGTATTACATCCATAAAAATGTTAATTAACTACTTATGTAATGAAATCCTATCAATTAAAAATAATAAATATAGTTGTGGGGATATAGAATATTATATTGTGCAACAAAAAATAAACAATATTAGTAATAATACATTTCAGAAATGACAAAAAAATATAAGATAATCAGGTTGAAGTCATTATTATTGTATGATTGACAGGGGAATTATTGAAAGAGTGTTTTCTTTAAATTTTGTTAAGGAGAGTTTACACCAACTCTGCCACCCCATGTCCACCACTATGACTGAGTTCATAGAATCATGCTCATTAAAAATATTTATTAAAAATAAAAACTGTCATAAATAAATGTTAATTATCGTTTTTTAATTATTAAATGTAAGTTATTATTTTCTTATTACCTATATAATACTTTATTGTAAGTCACGTCAGCCATTTTTTTGAATTTTCAGGCATGAATGGTACAAATAATAAAAAGAACTGGATGGTTTTATTGAAGTGACATCGAGTAAGATACCAAAAAAGTATTCTTATTTTTGTTTAATTTTTTGAGAAATTTTAATTTTATAATTATATACTTTTTTTGTAATCATAAAAAAATCATCTTTTCTAATATTCATTAAAAACGTAATAACAATGATGTTTTCAATTTAAAATTCTGGATAAGGGACACAGCCCATATGTTAATTTTTCTCTCTTGTTCTATCACGCTATTGCCTATTACATCGATATTATTAGACTAATGTTCACTAGATGTAATTGATTAAGTTTAAACTGATTGACTGAAATATGTTTTGATCACTTTTTTGGTAATTAAAAAAATAATTATATATGAATTCATCACATTTTACAGTATTTTGTGAATACAATATGTATATAACATATATTATGTAATACAATTATTATATCCAGTTTAACTTTATATTTCTCAACAAATTATTTATTTTTATTTTGCTAAAAAAAATTATTGGCACGATCTATAGAAAATGTGTTAGTGCCAGATAATTTATTGACTTAGGAGTTTCTTAAATATTAATTTTCCAAGAAATGTTCATATTGACAATAGTCTACTCCAATCTTGCTTACAAACTAAAAACTATTTGCTTTTAATCAATATAACGATGTATCATGGATATTCATATTGTATATTTTATGATAATAATATTGTTCATTCAAAAAAACACAATATTTATGTTGGCCAAATAAATATTTTTGCCATTGTGAAATAATTGTATTATTATCCTTTTGTGTCGATAGGGTATTTAACGTTATGTATATTAACTTTTTTGGAATGTCTTTGTCATCACATGAATCGTAAATACCATCAAGAATACGATTATAACTTTTAAAAAGATGGAGTACGCGAGTACATGGCATGAGTTGAAATATGCACCCGACTTTATATGTTACCTCCAAATTCTGAGAGTTAAAGTTTTAAGTCCAAGATTACACAGTTGTCATGAAATAAAATATAAGTCATTCTCCGATCGCTCATTTTGATTACACTTTTTTATTATTGTTTTAAGCATGCCATAGCTTTATCTCTCAATAGAATTGTGTTATTAGGTAATTAAAAATTATTGAATTATTTAACTGTACTTCTCCTAAATTTTTTTTAAACATATGAATAAAATTATTATTTTTTTTTGTATTTGTATTATTGTATTATTTTTGTTATAATATTATCATTTTATTTACTGTTTTTTACTATTAATAAAAAATAAAATCCAATGAAGTTAGTTGAAATGAAAATAAATAAATAAATAAATTATAGCTTAAAAATAAATTGAAAATATGAGTGTAATTTGTATTTAATATTTATTGTAAAAAATTATAATATAGATTGACATAAAATTGGAAATCTCATATCGATGGAAATATATTATCATAGATATTTGATCGGAATGTTTTAAATGGAAAACAACATATTTATTTTGATGTCTCGATGAAACGTCAGAGTCATAGTTTTACTCACTTATTAGGGATAGCTTACTCACAGATTTTTTCTTGTGTCAATATACGAACCTTAATCATAATATTATTATGAATTACAAATCGTTGTTAGGAACGAATATTATGTAGGCTGCATATTATTATGTTCGTATGTCAGTCGAACACGGCTGAAGCTTGAGCGAGCGACTTAACAATAATGAAGTACCGACAGACAACGAGTATTATGTTATGCCTATTATTTAGTAGATACTAGAGGCGTGTTTCTTATAAAATAATCAAATTTTGAATATTTTGCTTATATTCAGACATATTATATTATTGAAAATCTTATATTATACTTGATTATTTTTCAAGTTTTAACACACAAATTTGGCAATTAATATAACGATATACTCACAAGTTATCTAACTAGTAAACTTACGTCTTATATGTAATACTTGCCAATAATATATGACTCCTTTCGGATATTGGATCTGATATTTTAAACTTTTTTACTCATAAAAGTCTGTTTTTGAAGTTTAAGATTTTCAACCTTAAATTTCCTAATCGAAGTTTATTATTTGGTCAAGTTCCAGTTCGTTATTTCGTTCACTCTCAATAACTCATATTTTAGTACGCATATTATATTCGATAAGAGTGGCTCGGATAAGTTTAATTTATTAGAAAGTTAGAAGTTTTCATTCAGTAATAACCAACTGGTGATTATTTAATAAACAGCTGCGTTGACTGTTCTCGCATTTTAACTCGTTATATATGTGTCTGTGTGATAAATAATACCAATAATAATAATAAAACAAATTAATTTGAATTCATGTTTAAATTTTCAACGACAGAAGTCGACTTTTGGGTTTTAGGCCCATTGTAGGGGAAAGCAACAGCAGGGCACACCAACCGATCATAGAGTCTCTGATTATTGTGGTAATGTTCTAGTATAATATAGAAGTTCAGAGTTTAATTTTTGGATAAATACAATATTGAATTATGTAGTATAACTTAAGTTTTTCTACAGTTAATTTGAGATAAAAATAATATTTATAATTATTTTAACATTTCGTTTGGTCGTATACACTTCTGGCGAAATTTAGATCGAATTTCGATTGAAAGCATCTATATATGTGTGACGTCATGTCGTTCAACACATCACGGTGACAGACACGGTCGCGTATAAAGGTCATATGTGCGTAACGCGATGATGGCGTGTAAAAAAAAAAAAAAATCGTGAAAAACTCGTAAACACGCACTGAAATGCGTCTGGAAAATATCATTAAATTCCCTACGCGTCACGAGCGGGCAAGCTACGGGGAGAAGTCGATCGGACCGGAGACGCCACCGTCGCCGCCGATTTCCATTCCCCGTCGGCACCGATACACGGGGTCGGATAGGCGGCTATTAGATTTAGCTCAGCGGCTGCAATATCCTAAACGATCTAAAAGCCCGACGGCGGTCGAGTCCTAACGTGCGTTTAAACGGCACATTTGGTTGGACGGCCAGGCGGAAGCGGAAACGGACGACGCGGACAGACGTCGGTGGGCGGGTGGGTATATTGTGTTGGGGTGGTGGGGGCGATGTCCGGGGAGAAGATAATGCAAACCACCACCCGAAAATGATGTCGAAGGCATATTATAATGCCATTATAATATTATAACTACGAGAAACTACGCGTTAATCACGATCTCTGATCACTTTCTATGACCGATGACCGATATCATGGCTTATCACCGCCATCAAATCATTATTATTGTTATTATTTTGGAAACCACTACCTCGTGGATATCAAAATAATATTGGCCAATTTATCGGCTTCGACATTTTTAGAATGGCAATAAATGAAGATTTTTTTTTTAAAATTTAAGTTGTAAATGTACCTATTACTTTTAATGTGTTTCGAAAACAATGCTTTTATTTTATTTGTTTACCTATTGTCCTCCGCTTGTGTCGATATCGGCCTCTCGCTCTCTCTCTCTCTCTCTCTCTCTCTCTCTCTCTATATATATATATATATAATAATAAATATAAATATTATAGGTACGTCTTATAGATTTTATCCGTTCTTCTTATTTTTTTTTATATTCCAATTTATTTTAAAACCATCCAAAGTTTTACGACGGACTGCTTCTTAATTAATGTAGTTTCTGTCGGATCCCGATGTTATCGGACAAGAAAAAATAATAAAAATAAAACATTTCAAAGCCAAGTTTTGTTGGTAATGGATTTTTTTTTTGTTTCACTCTCCTCTAGCCCTCCTTCGTTACATCCACCACTTCTATATTATAATCAACTGGTCAGTAGAGCGCGCCGAGGAAACGGCAACGGCAGCGGTGAGAGCATCGACTACGCCGATGGTACCTATACAACAACGGTCGGTCGTGCGGGGCTGCTTGATGGGACGAGGAAGAGAGGCAAAAGTGAAATTCATCCGGTCACAGTGTGATTACCGTTAAATCGAGTTTGTACATAAAATTGCGAAAATCACGTGTACGTAACGGGTTTGGACGACGATGCCAATCACAATATTAATATAATAATATAAGCAATATTATACTACCTACACGTCGTTCGTCCTGGAAAACGGCTAAGTCGTAAAATCACATTTATTATTATTATTTTTTTTTTTGAATAAATATTTAATAATGTGTCAGTACACCTACATAAACATGTATTTATTTTTTTACGGCTGATTGAGAATTTCCCGGGTAACTGAAGCAAGTTATAATATATTATATTTATATTATTTTCATTTATTCCATTTTTATGATGACTAATATACTCGGATTTTCACGTATATTAATATATAATACAACTTGTACAAAATGAGTAAAAAAAAAAAAAAATTAAAAATATGCACTACATATTGATATTGTACATTACCTTTATACCTATTAATGGTATTCAGATGTTATGTGAGAAAAATGCTACATTCAAATTTTAAGCCAATACACAGATATTATTTTTTTAAAATAGACAGGTATGCAGCATTCATATTAGAAATATAACTATAAATAATATACTACTTGCATATTTAGGATTTTACTAATTGTTTTATGTTTGTGATAGGTACAATACTACAATAAAATATGTATATTGTATAAGCTTCATTAATATTCAGAAATATTATGGTATACTTAAAAAATAGGTAGTAAAAGTGGACTGACGATTCATTAGGCATGCAAAATATATTACAATATAATTTAATTACGATCTATTTTACTACGACTCTTAATATAAATTCAAACATAGAAAATAGTGATAAAACAATAATACAAAGATGGAAACAATCAAATTCAACAGATTCAGAATTGAAAAAAAATGTCACAAACATTACCCATATACCTACATTATTCTCGGAAACTGATGGCATAAATTCAAGACCCATGGTGCAGCATTACATCTGTTACCTGCATGACTGCACTGTTATTTGTTACATATGATCAACAGACGTCAAAATATCAGATAGACAATACTTTCAATGGTATCCATTACAACACTGTATATAATACAACAGCCGATGTACAATACTATACGTAATAATAGACAGACTTACAATGAATGGGGTCATAGTTCTTAAATATAATACCAGTGTGGTGTAAACGATGAAGTTAAATTTTCAATACCACATTCACTGATGCTGACTTTAGAGTAAGATCTTGGAAAAAAAATATAAGTTTAATATCTTATATCTTATAAATAATCCATATTAATTACTATATGTGGTTATTATTATTACACCTCTTTGGCGGGTGGACATCGAGTTTTTGGGGCGGATTACTAGAGAATTATACTGCCTGGTTAAAATGGCTCTTAAACTGTATTAATAATTATTATTTACTATGCATAATACAATTATTATAATTGGATATGCGTAGTATCGTATGCATTATATACCTATCACATATACCATTATACCTAAATTAACAAACAAAACCGGTATCGAAAAGTGTAGATGATCATATGGTAGGTAATAATATTTGTGTAAGACATAATATTATTATAACGTTCTAGGCTATAAAAATATAGATCACTGAACATAATACAAAAATAGTTTGGTCGTTAAAAACTAAGTGATTATATTATTAATATTTAACGTTCAATATTTCGAAAAGTATATTTATTTTGGAAAATACTTTTTATATATTATAATATGGTCATTAAAAAACAATATATATTGTTGTTTATTATTACTATTTTTTTTTTTTAGTTTATACATTTTTGAATTACAATAGGTACCTATATTTTAGATTCTAATCTGGGAAACAAATTGGTGATTTTAAAATTATGTGAGTTTTTAAAATTTTTAAATATTTTTTTTATTTGGATCTAGTTGATACTTCGGGTAATCTAAAATAATAACCGAACGATTGGACCATTTTTTTTTTGTTATAAAAGTGATTTCAGATACAAAAAAAATAGATGAAAAAATTATAAAGTGAATGCATTCTTAGCTTCACTTAGAATCTAAAATAAAATGTCAAACGAGAAGTTAATTTTTAATACAGTAAAAGTATTTTATGAATTTATTTTATACGATCGCAGTAGACAAGCACATATATGCCCTGTTAAATCTAAGACCACTACTCCACTATTCTACCTTTTATAAGTTATAAGTTATAACTAATTAACTAATCGTCAAAAATGTTAAGTAACATACTCTGAATTGGAATAATTAATTAAAATTTAAAATATATTTTGTTATTCAAAAGTAAAATAAACTTCGATTAAAAATTAAACAACAAAAATATTATTATAACTTTTAAACATTTTCGTAAGAATGAATGTTAACTATTAATAGAACCACTCTGTGCCTATATATTATAATATATTTGTATTGTTTTCGTCAATGTCAAACGTTAGATGAATATTGAAAATAATGACATAGCGTTTATAAAGTTATAACGTAGCTTGTATTGTCAAAATATTGACTGATTGACAAAGCAGGAATATTTAAACTTTGAAGTAAAAGTGTGCCTTTTTGTAAACGTTTTATTAAAACGATAAATACCTGAAAACTAAGTAAATTAATATAAGAAACAAAATTATATTAAATTACCATAATGTATGTGTCAAAACTGATGGTTATTTTTAGGTATTAAAATTATATGATGGTGCAATACAGTTATAAGTAACCACTAATTATAAATCGTGTTATTTTAATAATTTTAAAATTATTTAAGAGCATTATTATTTTTGGATTGTTGACGAGTGATATATATTTGAGTAAATAATAAAGCAGTTTAAATTTGACAAGGTATCTTATTTTGTTCAAAAAATATGTTAAATTTTAGATTAAGTGTTAAGAATAATACTACTCCTCTTCGTCACAGTTCGGTATTTCGTCTACATTCAGAGAACTGTTATTTATACATTTATTGAAAACAATTAATTGTCCTCGCTGCGTAGTATTTTATTTTATAAAATTTATCGGTCAAAATAATTGTATTATAACACATTTTATTGTAATACCGTCCTGAAATAATATCATATTATGTATTACATAATATACAGAATTAATAATTGTTTTTTTAAGTAATCCATCTTGTTCTATATTTTAAATCGAATTCGGTTGAAAAATTAGAACACAGTATTTTATTTGTGACGTTCAAAAATATTATTTTCAATAACTAATAATAAGTTGCTAGTCATCTTGTAGTTGCTTTATTCTTGTAGCATCACGAATATCTGAAATAAACAAAGATATGAACACAAATTATAATTGTTTATCGATTGATATTATTATGAATACTTGATAATAAGTTTTTAAAGAACATATTTCGGTTGAAAATATTCATAATGAAATTGTCCTATAATATTATATTACATTTTATCGATTTTACAGTTTAAGTATACATTTTATATAGATAAAAGTTGAATTTTCTTTCTTAATAAAAACAAGTTGAATTTATAATATAATCAAACAAGTTTCCTAGTGTTTTTTTTTATTAATTCCATTTTTTTAAAAATAATATTAAAAATCAAACGTATTAAAAATAAATTTATGTGAGCAATTTAACGACGATCAGAAGACAACGGCACTTAGCGGAATTCGCAATAACATCCCTTATTTATTGCCTCGAGTGATTTTTTTTCTACATCTCGTTTCTTTAAGCTTTTATTCACCGTCATTTTTTAGATCGTGAAAAGTATTTTTACCCGACGAAATGTTGTTATTTATTACAGTTGGAAACATCCGTCTAAAACTTTTCCGTCCGTCATGTTGGATTTTTAACCCACGGCCAATTTGATCAGTACTATTCTTATTAGTATGCCGAGCTTCATTGCTGGTAATTGAAAACTTTTTTCACGAAAATTACCCAGTATACAACGCCGAGGTATACGTTTCAAACAAAATGTATACAACGATGATTTAATATGTATATGACTGTTGAAAAAGTCTAAACTTTAAGTTCTCTATTCGATTAGCCCGCACTATTTTTTATATCAATTATGCATGTTACATTTATTATAGTAGATTGTTTTGAAAACAGTTTCCTATTTATTAAACATTTAGATCTTAGACGGTATTATTTCCGCAATAAATTAGCGTAATTATTGCTTTTTAGCATTTTCCAAACTATCGTCGTGTTATTCCACATGTATTATATTTTTATTTCATGAATTTTTTTCCAAAACATTTATTTTAAATTGTAATTCAAGAGATATATTTTATTGGTGTGCATGGATATAGTTTACAAAATCAAATGATATTATATTTATTTATTTTTTCTTTATTTTTTCTCTTGTATTTTTCTATTTTGTAATCATGAAAAACGCAATAGTATTATGTCCTTAATCTGCAGATTATTTTTATTTATCGAGTCCAAGTACAATAATTTGTGTGGTTTTGTATCAGAATTTTCATCGCCCATAAAATGTGTGTGGAAACTAACGCTTGGCATATTCTAGCGGGTTATGAAAAATTAGTGGTTGTAAACGGTCGCCTGTGTTAAGTAGTGTGTGGTTACGAACGAAGCTGGCGTTGAATTTCAATAGGACGCACTGTCAACGTGTCAAGTGGGTCATCTTCTATTATTGACGGTAGGTACGCTCAAACGAATAATGAAAAACCATAAAAAAAAAAAAAACAATATAATTTAATGATTAAACAATACGCGCGAGAATACGCGAGATCGAATTCAACGGAAAATGTAAAAGTTATAAAAAAAAATCGCGAGTCAGTGACTTGCACGGTTAAACAAACTCGTAATTGTCGTAGCAATTAGCAATTCGATGAACAAAAAAAAAATAAATAAATAAATAAATAAATGAACAAAAATTTTACGGCTCGGCAAATCGTTAATTGTTTTCTTGCTCAATTCACTGCATACAATATTATTATATACGTACTACACACCACATGTTATTATCATTCGATTGATCACAGGTAGATAATAAGTAATATTATATAATAAGTGTGACAAGTACACTTTTTGTATTTTTTTTCCGCTCAATTATGCCTATATAATTTGAATATATCCATACAGCTACGAGTGTGCGCACAAGACATTGAGTTTTCGTTGTGTTTCTGTTTTTTTTTTTTACTGTTATTATTGTTTTTACACCTTTTATTATAATACGCGCGTTAATTAACGTCACAATAATAATATTACAATATGACAACAAATATAATAATAATTGATTAGAAAATACGACGTGCGTGCATTTCTATAATTATAGGTACCTACACACCGTGAACACGGTTATGGGTCGAGGATTAAGCAACGGAACAAAATATCCTAACAATATTATTATGATATTATAATTTATAAATTATAAGTATTATAAGTAGATATCGAAATTTAGGTTTTCACTTGATATGTTTATTGAGTCCATGCAGCTCAATAGGGTTAAATCATTTGGACATGACGGAATTTATAACAAAATTCATAGAAAAAAAATGTGTTCTGCATATTTGAGAGTATTTTTTAGATTGGAAAATATTTAGCGTAATTTTGAACGTTCGAAAATATAATTAATTATTATAAAACAATGATGATGATTTTTTGTCCATAAAAATAGCTTAATTGTTTATTTCCCTTGTGGAAATTTATTTTATGATACAAAAAAAAATTGTAACCAAATCGTTGTTTTTATTTTTTTTACCCAATGTTCATATTAGGTTCAACCCTAGAATTTACATAATTAAATAATAGAGTGACCAAATCAGGAATAAAGTGCATAATATGAATGCATATTTCACCGGGTTTTTAATGGGACATTAAAAGAATATTTCATGGTTTTTTTTTTTTAGAGAATATAATTATCATATATTTTTAAACTTTTGAGGGCTTTCTAATTATAAGTAATAAGTGTGGGTTCACGTAACTAAATAATTATATAACTTTAGTATATTATGTGTGTGAAATGTTTCGAACGCGTCACCGAGCGAGTTTTGTGCGCGTGCGGCGGCGGATTAGGCGCGCCAATGATCCGGACACACCGCAGTGACAATCGAAGCGTATGACCATGGTCGCGGTCGTGGTACACAGCTGTGACGCTGCGAAACGGGTATAATAGGTTTTCAGCAGTCACGGGGCGATAATAAGGACCTAATTCGCAGCAAATACGACCGAGTGCAAACAGTCGTGGTTGGTGGCTGGCATCCACTGCTGTAGTTCGTGAATCGCAGTTAGGGTAATACGCCGCACACAATAATTGACGATTATAATATTATGGTAAAATATTATATTATTAAGATAACGTCTATAGTCTATACATAAAACGGAGTGATTTGGGAAATATAATATGTGACATTTTATTAAAATTTGTATTCTTGTATAATAATTGAATAATAAAATTGGTACCTAGGCGCATAATAATATTATGTAGTTTATTATTGTTTATTGAAAACACGTTGTTTTACCTACCACACATTATAATATTAATTTTACAAGGTGATTAATTTATTTAAGTATAGGTATACAATCATTATTATTTCGAAAAGTTTTAACATTTTTGAAAATATTTTTGCAAAACAAAATGTCTGGAATAATAATAAAAATGTTAACAACTTTTATCGTACCAACTAAGTGTTGAGCTTTATACATATTTATATGGCAACGTTAATTTTAATTTCAAATTCTGAATCAGACAATTTTTTTGGAGTGTTCCGATTAATAAATATCAAATTTAGAATTGTGATTAGTTTTGTATGTAATACATTACAATAATTTATAAGTACTTTTGCACCACCTCTATTCTGACTTTATCATGAAAAATTAACTACATGTTTGGAATTTGATTTTTATGTATCAAAATACTATTTGGAATCAAAATCAAACGTTGTCGTCAAAAACGTTAAAACCTTATCAACAAATAATAATGATAATAATCATGAAATATATAATTTTTCAAACATTATGGTTTGCAATGACATCAAATTATGGGAAAAAAATATTTAGAAAAAAATTAAAACTTTTAGAAATAATGATACTTAAAAGGATCACCTACTGTACATAACAACCACCGTTGTAAAACTAAAAGCTTTCACACTCGATTCAAAATGTAATGAAACATGACATAACGTTATACAGGTACATTTTAATAAAAAAAAAAAACGTTACGAAGACAAAAACTAAATATTCAATTGAAACATAGATGGTGTCTTACAAATTTGAGTGCTTTCAAGTGATATATGAGACCGATTCAATAAACAATGCCGATCGTAAACTCGAATTTTATTCTGTAGTTATGAAAATATTTTAGGAATCGTCTTAGTATTAACTTGAGATTATGGAATAAATTACGATTCAAATCTTAGGAACCTAACCTATTATTGTTATGTATTATTTATTATTGAAAACAAAACCCAGAATACTTTTAAATCACAGAGTGAAAAAAAATAACTTGGTTTTTTCTAAGATTTAAACTATTGTTGAATTATTATAATATCTCACAACCAACAATTATGATTCCATTAAAATTTAAGAGGTGGACAGATGGTAAAACGGATAGAAATCGTCTAGATCACTCCTTGCAAAGTCTACCTGTCTGTGAGTTTTCTTCGTAATCGGCTCAGTCGTTTCGAAGATGCCAGACAAACGACGGACACTTAAATTCGATTTAGGTACTTGGTATTTGTTTAGATCTAGAAGATAGAATTATATATTGATGAATGATTATAGTATATTAGGTAGTGATTCAATTTGTTTGTATTAGTTAAGGTCTTATGATGATACAAACTTATGTTTGTTCAAATGAGACCCCCTTTTTCACTGTAAATTATTCAGTGGATAATTTGTTTGAAAATGTTGATATGTATCTAATTCAAAATTTGAATGAGTAGTTTCTTAGTTAAAATATTTGTGCTAAGGATAATAGTTCCTAAAAATGGTTTCACTAAATTATAAAATAGACGTAATATTGGAACTAGTATTTATTGAACTTTTGTTATTTTTACAAACATTTTGATAAAACTAATATTAATGACTAAAATATTCGAATCACTATTGCCCCCATATCTTATAAACCTACTACCATGAACCTTTTATCCAAAGAACACAAAGTTAAATAACTTTAAAACTACTAGTACGAATTTTGATTCTGATACGTAAATTTTACAGAAAAATTATCCACTGAATGGCTTAAGGTTGAAAATGAGCGTTTGCAAAAACAGAAATTTTATCTTCATATAATCAGTGTTTGGACTTATCTAGATAAATTTATCTAAATGAATATCTAGATAATTATTTGTACATATTTTATCTTATTTAGATAAATAGTTACAAGGTATCTAAACGTTCATCTTAGATAATTTTTTTACTCATCTAAATGAATTCATCTAGATACATTTTTTATTGATAAAAATTGCAAAATTGTACAAACGCATTTAAATATTTATACAGATTCTCAAACCAAGTTTATGGTTTATAAATAATGTAATTATTTTTATTTATATCATCATTATTTTTACTATGTTCCTAGTGCTCAACTAAAATATACCTAAATTTAAAACTCATTTAAAAAAAATTGTATCTTTTTTTTATCTAGATAAAAAAGTATTTATCTTTATCTTTATCTAGATAAATATGAGTTAAGTTATCTTTTATCTATATCTAGATACATTAGAGTTGCATTATCTTTATATTTATCTAGATAAAAAACTACTTATCTAATCCGAACACTCCATATAACACTCCTTAAGTATAACACAAAATCTCAAGAATTTAAAAATATGGTCTTTAACACCAAGAATATTTAAATATTCCAAAAATCAGATTTTAAATAACTACATTATTGAAGAAAAAAAAGGGGTGAGCGCATGCTTGGTAAATCACCGTGTATATTATTAGTCATTAACATCTTTAATATAAAATCAAACTTCCTATTTTTATACTTCACTTATCATTTACTTCATCTAGAATAATTCTGATATTCTTGTGACAATAACGTCAAATTTCTCAAGATCCATTCCCCATCCTCGTAAATATGCCAATTGCCTTTGAAGTTTCGTATCTGATAGGTATGTAAAACCAAACTAGCATGCCAACAAATGTGTTTTACATTATGAGAAAACAGTTAATGATATTATATTATGTTGTCAGTAAATGCAGAATAAGGTTATGAAATGACAAAAGCTAAAAAAAGTGAGTTTCTTAAAGCATAAATGTAATATTTTCTCCGACAAAATATTCTATTACCGTAATTATGAATATAATATATACATGTATATATACGACAATATTATGTGAGTAAACAGGTTAAAAAATTAAAATAATTAATACCTCGGGTCTCAGTTCATTTATTTAATTTCAAATTTAAATACCAAAATGAATGAACAAATTAAATATATGTACTTATTTAAGTGTTGGATATCGCGTGTAATCTAATTATCCTATTTTATTATAAGAATCTATTATTGTGAATTAGGTAATTATTGTAATTTAATTCGTACCAACAAAAATATCTTTTGTTTCAGGAAAATGTATAAAAGATCTAACATTCTATGTTTGGTTTGCTGTAGTGATCAAATGATCAAATATACTGGATTTTAAAAGTGTGTATTCAAATATCTACTTTTGGAGCGGTGTTTAAAAAAATATAAAACATATTTTGAAACATTATTTAAAACTTCTATAATGTATTTAATTGTAAATAAATAATAATACTATATTTAAAAATGTTTTAAAAATATTTTAGGTCGAGTACCTCTTTTGAACATCCCGCCGTTTAAAAACTTAAAAAATTAACAGCATTTTTTTTTTTGGAACTTGATCTGATTAATTTCATAAGATATTATATATATATGTATTTTTGTGCGAGTAATATATTATATTATGTACATACCACAAATAAATATTTGAACTTGAATAAATTATTGTAACCGTGGTCAGAGGGTTCTGTTTGAGCTCGTGTAACAAGGCGTTCCGCTTGCTCACCGATCCATTAATCTATTACTTTGAGTCTTTGAGCAGTTATCATACTCGGAAATGATATGCATTATAATTGTGTAGAAGTGCACTTTGTTTTGAATAAATTTACTGCTTTAATTCTAAATTTGTAATTGAAAAATAAACGTTGTGAATACCTATTTGTATATTATTTTAAATAATCGAAGTGTGGATCAAAGGGCACTATAAACTTTGTAGATGTATTCGCTCCACCGAAATATAATAATAATATTAGAGCACTAGCTGTTACGGTTTTAATTTATATAAATAAATACGTTTACGATTTATGTTTTCCACGTTGAAGTGTCGTTTTTTGTTCAACACATTAAAGTATGAGTGGAACGGCGAGAAATTATAATATTGAGTTTAGCTGTACGATAAGGTTATTTTCTTATTATTTTATCAGAAAGAACCAATTTTGAATATTCTGATAATTTCTTGAGTTACTTAAGTCGACCCACTACTATGTACGTAGTTATTATTTTACCTTATTAAAGTTTTCATTATTTTAGAATAAAATACCACTAGATAGAATAAAGAAACAAAAGAAAACGGTTTCTCGTTATGTTTATAAAAATATTGAACTTTTTATTTTCTGGCCGGAAAATCATAAAGTTGTTAAACGTTAAAATATTCGTACGGTTTATTCATATTCACTTATTGAAATTAATTGTTATAATATTATTTAAATTAATTAATATAAATTGTATCCATCACTCATACCATTATTATATTATGGGTAGAGACAATCATATTTTGAAAAACTCATTTATTTTCCAAACTGTTTCTGATTTTATTTTTCCAAGTTCGTAAAAAATCACACTAGTTACCCACAGAACATTTTGACTACTCAACGATACGTACGATTGAAATATTCGAAACGACAACTATAGAGCATGTATGCATATATAGCACACAAAGTATACAGTATACCAGCTCGAGAGAAGTGCAACAATCGAAATAGCGACTTACTACACACACACACACTTCTTATTCGTGTCGACGAACCATGTCCAGCATTTTATTTATACAGTGATCGAGTGACATTTATTGAACTCAGCGTGCGAGACCAACTTTTATTTCGGCACTATATAATATAATATTTTATATTATTATTATGCATTTATTCCTCGGAAGAAAATCACATCACATTAATGTTTCCATTCACGGACTAAAAAAAAATTTAATTTTTTGCTGAATTGTGTATCCAACTTAAAGAGAAAAAAACAGTAGGTATTATTAAAACAATACATAATCATACCATTATTAGTATTATGATGTACCTATATAATATGATGGACGGTTTTTTTTTATAAATAATAGCTATAGGATAAGTAAACAGATAAGTGCAGACACATGGCAAACCTTGGCATACGCTCAGTGCTCAATCAACTACTATGGGTAAAAATTAAAAAAAAAACAATCATCTATTTATGAAATATGTAAAACATTTTATAATACCTACCTACTAAAGAAAATATTGCAGTAAGTCATGTTAAATTGATTGTTGTATTTTTTTTTCTTTATTAAAACCGAATAAACAAAATTAACTTTGTTTATTTGCCCTACATTTTCCCCGGTATTGTTGTAAGCTTGTCGAAACACGACAGAATGTCGTTTATTTAGTATCGAAGCTATAAATATAATATTATATTATTTCATTAGAATTTGAAGTATTGTTGTTTGTATTTATTTTTTTTGCATCCACCGTATATTTTTCAATTTTAATACATTACAAAAAAAAGAATCAATAATAAATTCACTCTTGAATGGTTCAACAAACGTTATTAAATTAACTTCTTGTGTTATATTATTATATACCAAACCTACAATCACTATGAAGTATTATAAAGAATCAGTTTTTACATTTGTATTTATTTACGTCACAAGTAATTTAATCGGGTACTATTAAACCTTTGAAAAAAGAAATGATTTTGTTTACGCCCTAGTATATTTCTAATGACTATTACTATGATTATCATTTACACCATATATAAAATAGGTAGATAGGTACCTATAATAATATGTGAGTATAGTGTATAATAGAACATATAAAAACATAATGATATAGATACATAATAGAACATAAATGATACACGTATCAGACATGTGTCAAAATCCAATGACGTTTAAAAAGTAAAACTCAAAATACTCATAATATATATTTTAAACTAAACGAATTGAATTTTCTCCATACAAATCCAATCCCACGAGTATAGTTTATTTGGCTCACAGTAGCTATAGGCTGTGGTTGCCAAAACAGCCGCCGGCTAGGGGTTAATATTTTAGCCAATAAAAACATAAAATAGGCAATAGCTTATGAATAATAAAAGCGAAGAATTTTGAAAATATTCATATCTAGTAAAATCTATATACGGGGTGATCCATTTAACACAAGACACACTTTATTTCAGAACATACTAACGTTTTTTTTAAATATTTCTTTGACATCGGTTGAATCGTTACAAAACGACAATTTTAGGAAAAAAAATCATTTGTACTTTTTTTATCATATTTTTAAACTCGTTTACTCTTTTGAATGACAACAACATTTATTTTTCATGTTCCTATGTCTTAGGACAAGTTGTTTATTAGTTATAAATATGATTTAGAGTCTTGTTGAGCGGAGTTAGGGGTGTTCCTGTACCACTCCATACCGTTCATATAAACTAAAAATACTTAGGTACTTATAAGTTTTAAGTTATAACACTAAAACTACAAAATTTTAATTTTATATATAAAAATACTACAAAATAATATTCTGATTTGTGATAACGATTTAAAATTAAATTTTAACTTTATTTTAACTGCCTTCGAAAAATTTTGTTTTTAACTCCTTAAAATTATGTAAAATAAATATTTTCAAAATCATTAGTAGTTTTTGAAATAATAAATGTTTTACGTTAAATGGATCATCCGTTATAGGTAAGTACTTATTAATACTCTCGTACATACTTGAATATTAATTTGTTTTGAAATTGAATGTAAAAACTATGCTAGTACTACTTATAGAATAATAAATGATGTAAATTGAATGTTGTCATTTGCCAACAACATAGGTACTATAATAGGATATTTAATAACATAATAATATAATAATTGATATAAGATCTTTAACTAGGAACTTATATTAATATCATGCATTATAAATCCGAAGGTAAAAAAACAAGTCGATTAATATATTATGTGTTTTCATATTCGATTCCAGCAGGAATCCTTACTTCAATGTATTCATATTATTCATATTATAACTTTGATACCTAGAAGAAGATACCTACGTGTACCTAAAGTTTAGGCGTATCGGTGAAAATATTTGCTAAACGAATTACGGTACAGTACAATTTTATTATTGTACTGCAAAACAACAAGCTGTCCAAACTCTGTGAAAATATATTATAAGTATATATGTTTTTTTTATTGTAGTAATTATGTTTCGAGCATTAGGTTAGAGCAAAGTAATTCATGAAAGCGTTTAGTGAAACTGCGCATAGAAAAATGAAAAGTCGGTCATTATTGCTAAATGATAGTAACTGCACGACAGGGAAACTACAATATAGTACGCGTTCCATGGCTTCTATCGTTGTGACTAGATTTACTTTTAAAAATTGTCTAATTATATAAGTTTATTTTCATAGTCTATTCAGAATAATATTTCAAACGTACCTATTATAATTATTATTGTCCCACTTGCCGTGCTGCTGCTTCGGGACCTGAATATATAGTAAATGCAGAGATTGTAAACGGTTGAATTGTGCGACAATTACAACTTCCGTTCTTTGAAAACAAATTCAATTATTCGGTACTGCTCTTGGAAACGGTAAGGTCATATTTCACAACAAAAAAATTATAATTTCTAAAGTATTATGTGCAATTACAAAAACGGTGACTTTTCAGTGAATCTGAATCAAATTCTATTGGTTTATTCTTAGAAAGTTATTTGTAATGGAAACTTTTTTTAATGAATTAGCGAGTTTCCAAAACGATGAGCACTCGTATAGTTTTTAATCTAATTGAATCTCGAGGGAATATTAAAACCACTAAAATCGTGTCGGAGAATTGTGCCTCGTTGTAATGTTTTTTGAATCGGAAAATAACTTTTGGTTTTTAATATTATGCTACCAAAAGAATGTAAATCGTTATGCACGATATATCTTTAAACTATTTCAGACATTTCACATAATTAATCTTCTAGGCATTAGAACTATTTGACTTTTGTACTTAAATTAAAATAATTATCGATATTGATTGGGGGAACGATTTGAAAAACAACATAATTAAGACAACAACGTAAACAAATTTCATGACATTTTTATTTATTTATTAATATTCAAATCGTAAACTTAAAAAAAAATAATTAATTTTTTTGATATACCTCTGATTAAGTTTGTTTGTGAGTAAATAACCTTGATAATTGAAAATACTCATATCAATTTAAAATATCAAAAATACAAATGCTCACGTTTGTTTACAAACGATTGAAGTTAAAATGTTGGTAAGATTTTATGTTTTAATAGCTAAGGCTTGAGTGTAATATTTATATTGAGCTACTAGGGCTACTAAGCCATTAGAACTGTTTTTTTTTTTTATTATTAAATAAGCTTCGTCGTCTAAGACCAGTGGCTGATCAGTACTATATTATAGAATATAGGCAACACCGACTCTCACTCAAATCATGTGTTGTGGCTGCAAAACTTTACTGCACATTGACATAGTATTTGGCACCACTTATCTAATAACAATCTGCTGCGATGACAATTTTAAAAAATATGTTAAAAACGTTGAAGTATATTAATTAACAAGAATCCAATAGGTATAAAATGCATTTTACGATATTTGTTAATGTGATTATTCATTTAAAATGAACATTACATAATTAATAGTATATTACGCACATTAATATTAACTTCTGGTTTAACGGTTGAAAAAAAAAACAATGATAGTGATTACGATTACGATTAAGACATTGTTTTAAAAATATTATTTCTTTATTTTTTAAAAGAACGTGATACTATTGGAAATAACAGCATATTGTTAGGAGATATGTTATAACTTATTACAAATTAATTTTACCTTGACATTTTTTTGGTTGTCAGTGTAATTTTTACATTTATTACCTTCAGAGTATTTTTTTAACATCGTATTAAATATACATTAGTGTTAATATATTTTAAGTATATTATGCATATTATATGCAATAAAACATAAAGTAAAATTGACTTTAATCAATATTATGAATATAGAAAAATTACATATTATTTATGTACAACTGTGTTCTTAGTTCAATAAAGCTCTATGTACTATCAAAATATTATTGTGAAATAAAAAAAAAAAATTTCAAAAGTAATTTTCCAGTTGTGTTACAAAAATCAATTTTTTACGTATAATAGTAAGTATACCTAGTAAAACCTACATGTTTCTAAGTTATGGATGTATGTGAACTTTATTGATATTGCTGTCTCTGAAAATATATTTCAGAAATACTACCAAGGTAAGAACAAACCTGGTCATCTCCACCTCTCTGGACTAAGAAATTTAAAAAAACCCTCTCTTTAGCCTTTGTTTTTGTGATATTTGGGCAGCACCAATACAACATAATATTATACCTGATATTATAGATACTTAGGTACTATTTAAAGGTTATTATTGTTTAGTGATTGAATATTGTATTCACCGACGACTGTGCCTTGACGGTGTCTATACGTTTACGTGTCTCGATAAAATAATAAAATAGTGACATTAGATGCATATTATTGTTTTGACTTTCACGAAACCGATTGTTGGTATTGGTGCTGGTAGGTAATTGGAAAATCTATGTCGTAGCCGCTTGCATAGACTTCGTAGTCTTAGCTTTTTATAATAGTAAAATAAAACGCTGTCCAGTTTTTGTCTAGCAGTGTACGCGAGATAATCTCCTTCGATATGAAAAAAAAAAACATACTTATATAATAATAATAAAAAAACGAATAAATCAAAATAAAAATTGAAAAAAAAAATTGAAATAAGAATCAAGTCACCCGCTGACGCCGCTTCCGTGTAATGTATTGTATGTGACCGGCATATCGTCGGATACCCCGTGAAAGAAGGCTGCCGATCCGCGAGGATTCCGATCACGATCGTATAGTGACGTCGCCATAGCCAAGACTCGACGGTTTTGTGCGCGTTCGTGTGCACATAAGTGTATGTGTGGGTGTGTGGGTGTGTGGGTGTGCTTTCGCGAGTTCTTCGGCGAAGAAGATTTCAGATTCTGCTGTTGCTACGATTGTATGTATATTAGACGATGTATGCCTTATAATATTAAACTGACACTTATACAGTTATATAATAAAATCCATTTATTATATACACAGTGTGACGGCAAAAACAGGGTACACTGTGTAACTAAATTACCCATATTACTCAGTATATTTTCGAATTCTGTTTGCGGGACATGAAACTAGTCTATTGGATCATCAATCTCCCGCAGACAGAATTCTTAAATATGTATAGGCGACTGAGTATTGTAGGTAAGTGAGTTATAGAGTGTAACCTGCAGTTTTAGCGGACACACGGTGTATATATACACACATATAAGTGCCGTATAATATAATGACGTATGCAGTTACGGTACACACGTTTTACTGCAACTTATTATCACGTCTTTCTGCGACGTACACGCACACCGCTCTTGTTGTTATATACAATATACAATAATATATAGGTAGGTACTGTTTCCGGATTATTACTACGATCGTCGTATATAAAATATAATATAAAATGACGCGTTCTCGAAGATTCTACAGAGCAGAGGTACAAAACGAATATATCTATCTGCAGTGCGACGATGGCGATGTAAGCCAGTGCGGTGGAGGTGGCGAGGCGGCGGTAATGATGATGGTTCGTCGCATCGATATAAAAATATAAAACTGACGACAACGGTACATTATTTTAATATTGTGCATTATATTTTTCTAAAAATAAAATATTATATGGAACGTATTATAGACGTGTATATTACCAGGACGTACCATACTATGCACTGTTATTATTGTACTATTATGATATATTTCGCGGAGCTCGATGGCGAGATTACTCTTTATTCAAGCCATAATGTAATATATATTATAATATAATATATATAATATACGAATAGGTGATATAGCGTGATTATTGACGGTTATTGTTGTTTTTATTATACATGGATATTATACGCGTTTTCTTCAATCCTAACCGAGTATTGTACATTTTTAACGATTAGAAAACTTCATTCACCGTCAAAATATAGTAAGAAAATAGTAACTTGATGCATTTTTATGCGTGAATAGCATTTTGTAATGTATTATTTATTGCTCTATAATATTACCTTCATTACCTATATCATATTATTCACTATTTTTTTATTTTTTTTTGGGGGGGGGGGGTTAAGAAATTGCTTTCGAAGAGTTTCACAATATTATTAGATCATATTATATTCATATGCATCACTCACATTCACATACTTTCTCTTTAAAACTTTAATGTAACGCTAAAGCAGCAAAATCCATCAAAAAATAACTTTAGTTTTCGAGTTAGAAATTTTTTTGACATGTGTATTTTTATTTTAATAGGTCACCTTTTCAGCGATCGTCGGTCGTAGTCTCGTGATCGAATATATACAAACAAAATGTTTGTAAACTATTTTTATATTTTCGTTTGAAATGTCTTCGACTATCAGCGTTAATTAGGAATTCAGTTTTAATTTATGTCTGTATTTCGATTGGTAGGGCGTATATAATATTATAAGAAAAACAAAATCACTACTTTTGAGTGATCGAACTGGTATGTCAGCTATAATAACTGTGGAAAATAGTCGTAACATCCACATTGAACCCCTTCGCTCTGACGGTAATTTATTATAATATCGTGTGGGACTACTACAGGTCCCACATTGAGTTCCATTTGATTCGTGTTAACCCGTTGTCAATATCAACGATATTATGCTACTAGTCATCGTCACTGAACATCCAATTGCAAAACGAATCGGGCCAGTGAACAATAGATTAATTCGTATTACCTATAAGTCATGCGAACACTGAAATTCGCTTAATTGCATATTATACCTATAAATTAGCCTGAGACAGTTTTTGATAATTTTATGTTTTGTCTCGGGCGTGATTCATGACCTTTAATACTGTGCTTAAGGCGTTTTAATATTGAGCCGGCGACCAATAATTTATGGAAATTTGTAGTTTATATGTTTGTTCCTATCAACTCCCCGCCAACAAATATTTGACGAAATTCACATGCTATATCGTCATTATTAATGGCCAGTCATGCACACTTCATTGTTATTTAATATTACATAATGATACAATAAATTAGTAGCTAATACCGATTCGGATATATTTCATTAATATTTCCACTACTGGTATTATCGTTTAGACCACAGCTGACTACCTATTGCGTATTTTTAAAACAAAAACATGACGTCTATAATTAGCCCTTATAATTAAGTCTTTATCAGAAGCCTTTAAACTACTGCAGTTGCTTGTCATATCTGGCCCACTAACTACAGTGAATAATGCAAAAATGTATATTTTCATGTTTATTCTTCCTACGAATTATGACATACATAATATTATAGTTCTACATTCAATATTATATAAAACTATATAAAACTCCATTCAAGTCCAGAGAAAATACACTACACACAATTTAAATGAAGTAGGTAATCTTAAAACTTCTCTAGTAAACTGTGAGTCGTGACAACCGTTAAAAATATACACCTATTTGGCTATTTATTATGTTCTTTGCATTTATATTTTTTGTATAGAACTAAAAAAAATCGTAAATGTAATTATACATATAAACATATTATGTTTTGGCGGCAAAGAGTTATTAATTCGTATATTATATTATGTCCCTAGAGTAAAACAATTTGGAGACCCCTGAACTCAATATTATTATACGTCCTATATATCAACATATCAGTATATACACATAATAGAATTTGTCTGCAAAGGGGATATTACACTTAAGTAGATAATTCAAATATTAAGTAGGTTCTATGAATTAGAATCAAAAAACAATATTTCTGTCATGACATTAAGTGCCAAACCACAAAAAGACACAACAATATATCACCTCAAAGCCTATTTTGTATACACCCTCAAACCACAAAATGACAATGACTCTATGTAAAAAGGTATACAATTCGTCTTGTATTATAATTTTGTTCTATAGTAAGTACCTAAATAATATATAACTATAGTATAGTTTAATATAACAACCTGGCCTACAAAGTATCACCCAATTAAAATAATGCACTTAATACTCAATACATTTAAATAATAATTTGTCATAAGTTAGGCAAGAAATAGTTACAACTATCCAGTAAGAATTTTGGCCGGATACTAATTTATAACTTATTATAAAATGTTCACGCATTTAAATATACGAGTGTGCAAAGTGTAAATTCATAATTAAGTACATAAATTATCAAATATGTATTTGTGGATATGTCTGATTTAAACACGATTTAAATGTAAACTTTTTATTTCAATAACCCATTAAAACAAAAAACTAAACTTGAATTTCAGCCAAAAGTATTATCAAATCAAACTTTATCCAAAATGTAATTAACAACATTTTGTTTTTATGTGCGTTGACAATTACTTCATTAATTGATTTTGTATTAAAATCTTAGACATTTGTTCTTCAAAACTTATATTCAAACAAAATCTTTATGTTCCTGTTTAATTTTAATAATAAAGTAACTACTTTGTTTTTCTGTAGTTAAGCTATTATATTTTATAAGAGTTAAAATATATTAAAACTGATTATCCTTAAACCATGAATTAACCATGAAAATATATTTAAATAAATAAATGGTATTATTGTTATATTATAGAAAGTAGTGAATCTTTTGAAATTTTAAATAAAAATATTAGTTACAAATTGGCTATAATTAACAACTAAGGCAGATTATCACAATAACTGCACTAAGTAGTGCATAACAAAAATTGATAAAATAAGGCGATTGGCCAAAGTTTTAAATTTACTTGTTATTGTAACATTATCTGTTGTAATTTTGAAGCTAAATTTAGTGTTGGGCTAACATAATATAAACATATAACCTAAATAGCCATGAACACAGTAGTAAAATATGAATTAGATATAATAGAATTGGGAGACACATAATATTTGCTTTAACAAAAATATGATGTTAGATAGTTAATATTATACTATATATTTTAAGATTGACTTGTTTTTAAGAAATCTTACCAACTAATATTTAGGTACCTACCTACCCTTATTAATATTGTAATATTTACAAGAAAATAACTATTTTTTTTTTTAAATGTTAAATTTAAATAAAACTAATAGTTATAGTTTTTGATATAGGTTACAATTTAAATGTAAAAATATTATTTTACGTATTAGCAATTTCATCACCCGTTTTGATTTTTTTTTTTTTAAGTGAAGAAGGAAATAGAGAGACATAGAGAGAGAGTGGCCGAAGATCACACTGTTTAACGGAATAGAGAATGATACGTAAATAGCTGGTTAGTAAAGAGGGATGGTGGTGGGGACAAATCTCTGTGAAGGTGTATGACAAGGGTGGCCGACACCGTATATTTGAGAAGAGCAAATAATAAGAAGAATTTAGTTTTGTTGTTTTATGAAATTTTTATAGCATTTACGATAAGTAAATCAACACAATTATAACATTAAATGATTAGGTTAGGTTAATCGCTTTTATCTTTTATGATACTGCAGTTAATTGTTGTTCATATTATGCAGCTAAAAACGAAACGGTGTTTGAAAAACTTTAACACGGTCGGTTGAAATATACACAATTGTTTTCAGACAGTTACATTTTGTGGATTTTATTTGCCAACATGTTTATAAGGTTACCACATACCTCGCATATTCGGTGGCAAGAAGTAACCACAGGAAGTCGCACAACAATCGAAGGATAAAAGCTGACCAACACGAGTTTCCTGGGAAATGGCCAAAAACTCCAAAAACATGAAAACAACGAACAAATAATTAGACTTTCATAATATAAACATAAACACCATATATCAATGATTATTTATCAACTTTAAAAGTGTAAATGAATCACATTTACTATTATTCAAGTACCTTGACCTTTGTGAACATCACTTTTTTGTTAATTAATAGAAACCATTATAGTTTAATAATATTATCATACATTATAATATGTTTACAATTGAAGTGCTTCGATATTACATTTGTCTATTATTCATTAATTATTACTAGAAAGCATAAAAAATAGCCAATTGTGATTTACTTATGATTTTTTTAAATTTACACAATAAAATCAATTTAAATTACAGTTTTAGTAGGTACTTACACTATTCTGGCCAAAACTTATTAGAGTTATCCGGGTTATTGATTTAAATTGAAACGTTCGTCACACATTTTTAAAAGTGTATTAAGCTTTCAAAATTTCAACCCATGTCCATATAAGTATTATTCAAATTTAAACACGTTCATTAGAACGGTAGGTAACAGTGTAATGCGTACTAAGTGTTCAAATAATATGCATAATACGTATACACTAAGAACTATGACGGAAGTGTATATACGACCATATATATATTTTTTTTATATTTAAAATAAGTGCTACAATGTATTATTGCATTCAGAAAAGTAGGTATAATTTGAAACGCCGCTAGTAGCGAGCTTAATGCCTCTAACAGATTCTATAAATTGATGTAAATTATGTGTTACCAAGACAATGTAATACTAACCTATATATGGTATTATTGAAAACCTTATGACAACCAGAAAACATTGTGTGTGAACTTAAATGCTTTGTTAGCAAATTTAACATATTCGTTTTTGTAAATTTGAACATGTATAAATTAATGTGTTTATGCACTGCAGTAAAACTAGAATTATTTTCTTCACGCCAATAATGTAGTTATTAGCATCAACAATTTAAAAACAATTTTTTTTTTTTAAAGTTAAACATATTTAATATAATTACAGACATATGCAGTAAAAATATTATAAATGGCGTACCAATGTGTTTATCTCTGCAAACAGTTATTTTTTAACCTACTATTTAAAAAAATTGTATTTTATAAAATATTACAACGTAATTTTTGTTTTCAGGTTATTTAAAATTTTGATAAATATTATAATTCTGTGCAATTGTATACTTGTGTTTGAAAGAATATATTTTTTTTATAATAGAGCTTTGTTGATAATAATGAACACTTGTAAGTTATAAGTCATTACTAATGGTTATATTTTATAAATTTTTTTTTCACAACCAATATATTTTGCAATAGAAATAAAAAAAATGGATTAAAGTAAATATCAAACAAATTACATAATATTATATAAATAGAATGCTCAACAACGTTATTGTACCCGTTATTTGCAAATAACTCATTAAAATTAATTAATATCATTATTATGTTTTTTTTATAAAAAAAATATAATTATAATATATATTTCAACAAGTATTACTACGCCTTAAAGTAATATTTAGCTTTTAAATTATTCAAATGTTTGATGTATTATAGGGAACAGATTTTTTTTTAAAAGTATAAATTGTTTTCTATAAAAACGGTATTTTTTTCCATGGGTTTAAAACTGCAATAACCGGATGAATGAATAAGTTGCACGACTGTTCGCATTGTCAAAAGATACAGCGCAAACAAATCTAAATAAAATCATGCGTCATATCAAAATGGCATAAAAAAAACTATAAAAATAACACTTCAAAGTCAAAAATGTTACTTATACACATTTTGGTTTATAAACATTACACGTGGATGAATCGTCAAAAAATATGAAAATTGTTGATCGTTTGGTCTCGTAAAAAAACTTTTCTCTTTGTTGATTTTATCATTTGTTGGATAAGCAAACACTAAAAAGAAAATAAAACACTTAACTTACAAAAGCGTTTTCGAGTCATATCAAGTATTCATTTTTGATAGATTTATTTTCACAAATGTACATGATACATAATATGTAATATAAATATAGCTAAAAAATATTAATGACATATGCACGATATAATTAATATAAAATATAACACATTTACCTAATAGATGTTAATAAATTATGGTTTTTTTTTTTTTGTGAATGTACTACATCACCGTCTGCATTATTAGCCACCTTAGTATTATACTTTTTTAATAATAATATTTTCATCTTGTATAAAAATTTATTTTTAATATCAACAAAATTTGAATATTACACCATTGTAATTATTATTTATGTTAACTGCATGGCATAACGTTAACAAACACGACATCATTATAGAAAAGTGTATTATTCTATATAATTATGTTTGATATCCATGTAGGATTTGTTTAAGTGACGTTCTAACTGGCATGACCATACACTTTTGGTGTGATTAAAATAAAACAAACTTTTTAGTTCAAAAATAAAGATTTATTCAGTTAAAAATATGTGTTTACTTTTAAAAATTATAACAGATAAAAATTGCACTTATAGTTTGTGAATATCTGCAATATACGTTTAAAATATCTATTGTGATTGACATTGACTAAGATTATTATTCATGTAAGAAACAAGTGGTTTTTAAAAACTTATTAAATAGATTTTAAACTAGGTACTATTGTAATAATAAGAACTTATTGTGATATAAAAAAATAAATAATATACACATAATTAGGTATCAATATAAGATGTTAATAATCGTCGTCTCTAAGTTTTGATACTGATTATGCATTTCAAATGACGCTGCAGTATACATGTATACTACGCAAACAAATTTACTTCGAAATTGATTTTGAAATAATAATTTTTAGTAGACACGAAAAGTGTTAAGTTGCTAATGATGCCTACTTTTGTATTATTATTTTTTCATTAATATCTCTAAAGGTTTTTTTTCTTATAATTGTAATTTTTCGTCGTTGCACATGGTGTGTTTACGGTCATAACCCTAAGAGTTATTTGCATTTTTCATAAATTAATAAGGGTCTCAATGTTTTTTTGTATGGTATGTTACCGCTAAAAAAGTTTTATTTGTATTTTTCATTGGACGAGTGCAATTTTCCACAACGCATTCTCGGTCTGATGGCCAAGTAAAAACGTCTTAACGTTTGATTTTTTACTGGTGAACTTTTGACCTACTATTTTTAAAATAGTATTAAATTAGGTGGCCGCACTTTGAAACGTGAATTCCTAGTTACTATATAATTAAGAAAATTATGAACACTTATGTACTTAAAGATACATCTTTTATACATGTAAACATAACTTGTTGACGTAATTATATACTCTTCAAACGAATCCATTTTTTATTGATAATATCATTACCATAGTGCCGGTTAAATTTTTTATGGTAGTAATAAATTCGAAGGATTATTCCATCTCTGCGAAAGGGATTCAATTTCTCAGAAAACTCTATAGTGTACTGTAAATCGTTTTTAGCAACATAGATGAAAATTTAATTGAGACTTCTGCACTTGGCCCTGATATTATTATTTTATTTCGTGTATCTAATTCATGCAAAATGTTATTTACCGTTCGGATCAAGTCATTCGCCTCAGAGCAGAACATTATCAAATCTGGAATTATGATTTACGTTTATTAATAATTTTGTTTATTTTTTTTAATTGGTCATAATTAATTCAAATATATTATGATGTTATTTTAAATAATCGGTCAAGGAGGACACATAATATTGGAATATTGCGATACTAATATCATTATAACGACAATCCTGGAAGACCGGCGTAGAGGCTTCAAGTTTTTTTTCCTTGACTCATATTTAATATTTTTACAGCACCCACCCCAAACATTTTTTCATTTCCCTCCAAATAGTGAATTCATAGGTTATCAGAGTGATTAAATATTGGTTGAATAACCTTTGAAAATTATTTGACTACCTTTTCTAACCAAAGGAAGACACCATCCCATTTATATTTTTGTGAATCACTTAATTCAAATATACCTCTTTTGAGCTACCTCTGTGTATGACTGTGTTACCTATTTGTCTTTTGAACACGTGTGTAATTGGACCATAACCACTGCTATAAAGGCATCATATCCGTGCAAAAAACTCAAGCTTTGATCATATTAAAAAAGCTCTACGCATATATCGCGTATTACCGAGAATTCAGTGGGCAACCCAAGGCCAGTTAATAATATGAATAGAATATTATGTTTTGTTATATTATGTTGGTCCAAATAATGGAAACAACGACAAAAAAAAAAAACAAATATGTCTAGTTTTCAGCACTTTACCATCTGGGACTAAACACTGCAGGACAAAAAATATAATAATACTGCATAACTCATAGGTACAGTATACCATATACAAAATATATTTACAAAGACTTCGGGATCGCAAAAGGGTCATTTACGGTGTGAGAAAAAAACCATTTTATTGCGCAAGACCAAAATTAGATAGGAAAAAACCTAATGCTTATTTGGTACCTTTGTCATGGTTTAGTACACAAATTCACAAATATATGTCAGGATGATATCTTAAAAGTGAATATCTACATAAATATAATCATCCATCACCCTTATATTTCAGACATTAGTTCATGGGAAGCGTTGATCAATAAAAACTCTTGAACACTATAATGAAAAAAAATGTATAGACTAAAAATAGGTATTATATTTATAATAAATTTAATATCGATGAATATCAATAAATAGTATATAACGTCAGCATTGGAACATGTTCGATTCCAAAAAAAAAACTGATAGCAGGGGTCCTAGCAAAATCCAAAACTACATACTAAAATTTAGAACATTTTGCTAATTAATTTGGTGTTTTTTTTTTTTGGAATTGAATTGTATCGGTGCTGGCACCAAATTGGAAACCTCCCCAAGGGTAGCAGGAGTCCTAGCAAATTCCAAAAACGCCCTATCAAGGTCTGTACAATTTGGCTGAACAAACAGGTATGACTTTTTTTTGGTTTCAGACAATGTGCCGGTGCACCCACAGAGATGGCACCGGCATCTTTGTTTGTGGATTAACAAAGTTCAGGGGCTATATCAAAATTTAAAATCAACCTAGCAAAATCTAGCGAATTCCTAACAATTGTTGATACAAGTTTTGTAGTCACAGCATAATGTACCGATGCCAACTTCACGGACATATTTCAAATATTTAAAACAGTGTCTAACTGTCTAAGTATCTTTAATATTGTTTAATTAATAGCTTTAATAACAACAAACGAGAAACTTTGTACTAAATGTTTAAGTTTTTTGACTGAGCGAGAGTCACATACATATCATAATAAAATCAATACATTCATCGATCGGCTCAGAATCCAAGATGATTAATTACAAATGCAATTTTTCTCTGATTATTATTAATTTAAGTAGGTAACCCATATTTTATAGAATAAAATGCAACCTTATAAAAACGTTAAACAATTAAAAATATTTTTTTGGTTCACACAATTACATTCACATTATTTATTTCAATATTGTATTATAATATTATATTAGGTATACAAGATCTGTGGTTACTGAGTGTTATTTTACTTTACTAATGATACCTAATTGCTAGTATGAAAATAATTTAAATCGTTAATGATGCTGAATTAAATATCATACGTCTCAGTTATAATTTTGTCATAGTTTAAAATTATTCTTATGTTACAATATGAGCATAAAATTAAAAAAAAAATCGAATAAATGATAATAATCGTTGTGAGATGTACTGGACGATACTCATGTCTAGCACTTGTAAATTGGCATTCTATTTTGTAATTCCATCGACGTTAAAATAAATATGCGTAACACACAATATGGTTTCACACAAAAACCGCTGTTACAACAAATACTATAAATTATCGTAAATATTATGACGTATATTAACACACGTGTACAGTGGTGTGGTTTGTAATAGTTAAGGTTAGGTCATGATCAGTACATTCATATAGAATAGGTACCTAAAACTACTATAGCTACTGGGTACGTATGGTTGTACTAGTTAATAGTTATATGTATTCCAAATCTTTACTTGAAATACGCTCATATATTATAGGTCGTTGAATTTGTGTATAATCAATTAAAAATATTTTTATACGTTTTATTTTTTTAAATTAATTTTTAGGAATTTGTATTTAAATATGAATTGAAAAACATATTCCTGGTCAATTATTATTATTATTATTTCATGTCAAGAAACCTTGTATATAAATACGACTAGGATTAAAAAGAATTAAAAATTAAAATTAACAGCTATGAGTCGGTAACATTAAAATATAAATAAATAAACATGAATAAAATAAATCAAACAAATAAATAATAGTAATAAATAAATAATAAATAGACAATAAATACTATATAAAATAATTAATTTGATGTCAGTATAGTTTGATTATGTATAATGATGTTGAAAGTAATGTGTCAGATACTATCTTGCCAAAACTTGGCCACTTCTATTCCTTCCTTGGTCGCTGACAAGATGTGTAGGAAGTTGGGCAGCTTGGGCAGCTTATTAGGTAGGACATAGCCTGAAAATGTCCACAGTCACAATATGTATCCTCACCAGGAATGATGCCCCAGTTTGCTTGGTTTTCTTTGGATCACACAACCCCTACTCTTAGTCAATTTATTGCTCTCCACGTTGGCCACTTTAAATTGTTTCTTGCAGGTAGGTGTTCGGCTCGTACCGTCCACTTCTTAGTCTCTTTGTCTATGGAGAGTTTCCATCTGTCGATTCTTTCTTGGTCCCGATTTCTTTCCAATACGTGTGTACACTTTAGGAAGCTCTTCCTTGATTTTAATTCCTGATAAATATAGGTACATAGGTAGGTTAGATAGGTTAGATAGGTGCTCCAGACTCACACTTGCGTGCAAAGAGTTACTGATAAGTTTCAGTGAATATATTATTTTACCAGCGAATATCCCCCCTCCCCTCATAAATGGACCACAAAACTGTTATTAAAACTATTACGGTTTATTTTTATATTTTAATTTTCCACACAGATTAGTAATTCACAGTGACGACCAAAATGTAATTATCACGATAGTTGTAATACATATTAATACTATTTTTACTAAGTATGATTATAATATTATACAAACTTATATGTTTACATTTTAACTGTAAAATGCAGTCACCCGCAAGCGGCGTAACTACCTATAGTCGAATGGTCGATCACAATAGACGATAATTATGTCATGATATTGCTATTGGCTGATCGCGTTCGTGTATTAGCACATAATATAAAAATAAAAATACTTAACATTTTATTAAACCAGTTATAATATGTAAGTAATATGTTGAAACATTTTAACATGATAAATTAAAAATATATAAAATAATACACTAACTGTCTGCCAAAATATGTCAACATGGAAATGTGTTTACGTTTGAAGTGTAGTGATATAATGATAATGATATAAAAAAATACTACGCAAAAACTAATTTAATAATCAGAAGAAAAACCCCAAGCTAAAGTGAATTGACAAAATTCATATGACTTGATATTTTTGAAACATCGCACATCAGTAAGTTGGCATAATAGTATAATTACATAGCTAAATCTTCTGCTTTCACATTACAAAGTCGACTGTCTAGTGGTTTTTATATTATACATGTTCGTACTGCGTGGTGTGATGTGTTAAAAGTAAATATTATTATTAATCCAATATAAACAATAATAACCTATGGAACGGACAGACGACGCGGTTGCGTCTTGACCACGACGGACTAAGATATCTTAAGAGGATGTCAGCGTAGATCCTATTTTTTTTGTCTCTCTGGTCCAAGCACAACATAATACATTTACACGGAATCATTTTTTTTTTATTTATGTTTTTAGGTAATTTTAGAGTAAAATCACCCATTACAAAAACGATAGAGAATGATATTTTTGAGGGTATGACATGTCGATTCGTTTAAATATTATCTCGAAACAATTTAAACATAATTTCAATTCACTAAATTTTTTTGTTTATTTAGAAAGTTGAATTTAAAGTAAAAACAACAATAAAATATAAAATTGATGTCTACTCTCAAAAAAATTATCATCTTTATTTTTTGTTACTTTTACTCTAATATTATTCGAAAATGTGTGTGGGCCTGAGAGAGAAAACAAATATTGAGCTGAAATCCTCTCAAGGATCGCCCTAGCACTTTTAATTATTCAACTAAATCACAGCTATCATTATATTATATATTATAATAATAGATAAGATTATTAAGAAAGAGATAGCCAAATATCAGTGCCATCAGTCAACCTGGCGTAAAATTATCTAAAAAACATTTTTAAAAACTGACTTGACACGTTTCTCGCAAAGACCGTCTTCTATTAATAATTATAATATGACAGGCGAGTATTTAATAATAATATCTGCCGGTACGATAATTTTTACGGTGTGCCTTGTTCGTGCTCGTTCGAATGTAAGGCGTACCTACGTGAATAATATCATAAAATATAAAATATATTATAGTAATAATATAATTATATTATTATCATTATTAATAAGTTAGAACGCCGTGAGCGTCATCAACTACGACGGCAGGCAACAGTACTAGCTCGCGTGCAATGTAAAAAAACACGAGTTGGCGCCTTATAACCCGACGACATATAGCGACGATAATGATAATATTATTTTGTTGTACGTAATTGTAAAAATATTATTTCATCATATTATTACTGTATAGACGCGACACCTCTCGTGTTGGATTATTTTATGAAGCCTGTGGAGTTGCCATACATTTTTTTTTTGAGACACTGAGCAGTGAACTTAATTAACGCATAATCCGTGGGCACTATTATATTATAATATCTGACCGACATAAAATTTTCTACCTGCGATATTGAAATCATATTTATACTACATATGCCTCTCCTTCTGAGTGTTTGAGTGAAAATAATAATAAATTAATGTAATTATATAACAATAACGAACGCTTTTAGTTTTCACGATAGTTTGTTAAGGAGTAAGTTTGTTTTACGTTTTATTCAAAAGTATCGCGAGCTAAGTTAATCGACCTTGTTGCCTTATAATAATATTATTATGTTTAAATGTTAACTTTATTAACGTTAAATGTTTACATGTATGTAATATTTATGTGTGTGCAACTTAACTTTTGAGAAAATACAATTTTACAGAACGTATTCATGCGTTTAATGGACTTTTTTTTACTACTTAGATATATAACATAATATATATAATATAATATATCTAATATATCCCTATATATACCATTATATACACACACGTTGTTAAAATAGATTAATATCGCTTGTCTAAAATTGATGATAAACTTCTATGTATTACTTTTTCTTAAAAACATGTCGATGACAGTTGTACGAGAAAACATGATTTGGCGCCAAAAAGTTTCTTTATGCTTTGTCGATGTAGTCTATAAACGAGTTAGCATTATAGTTCCATCCTCATTTAATATTGTATTGTATTATTGCAAACGCATAGTCAAGGCATCACGAATGTATGTCAGCATTAAATCAGCCTATATGCAAATATATTAAAATATAGAATATGTGTCTACTAAATTAATTAGCAGGCTACACGTGCAAAATAATAACTAAACATGTTTGAGGCTAGAAACTTATACTCCGGTCACTTAAAGAAGATAACCGGGTGGTGGACTAAAACTCTGTATAGAAAATATTTATCTAGAAAGTAATGCCACTTTCTAGATGAATATACTTTGCTAAATAAGTATACTTCACAATAGTTTGATGGTTTAGAATTAATTATCCACGATTAGTATTGGAGTTTTATGCATTTTTAACTACAAAACAGTATACAAATGTTCACGCAATTGATGGTTTTCATAGAAGTTTGAACTTTAAACTCTAATAATATAATTATTATGACAATGAATTTTTAATATATTTACAACTGTGAGAAAATCTAACAAAGAACCTGGTTTTTTAATTGCCAAGGTTTTTTTACTTGGAAACAAAAATGTTATCAATATAAATGGAAAAAAACCTAGAAAAGTTTTACTGTTGATCCCCAATGGGATGTGTAGGGTAATATAAATATTTCTTCTTTTTAAATATTAAATGTAATGATTTCGGTTCATATTTTGGATGATATTTATTTCATTATTTTATAATTTTAAATTAATTGTGCCTATCATGCCTGTACTGCAGCGTCATCGAATAATGTGTGGCCAATTTACAGATTTTTCAAGAAATAGTCTACCTAATTCATGAAACCAGCAATCAAATGTCGAAAATACCGTGAAGTGTTAAACAAATTTCCTATTTCACTTGGCGTTGTTCATTTCATGAGTTCGGCGTAACGTCTACATACCTAGTATATATACCGGGTGTCCGCGAAAACAGGGCACAATGTATAATTAAATTTCCAATATTACTCAATACATTATGCATATTTTTGAATTCTGTTTGAGGGACATAAAACTAAACTATTGCATCATCAATCTCTCGCAGACAGAATTCTGGAATATGTATAGGGCACTGAGTAATGTAGGTAACTGAATTATGGAGTGTACCCAGTTCTCGCGGACACGCAGTATAATATGTACACTATTTTGTGATTTTGAAGAAATATAATTTTAATACTGAATCACGCATTCATTTAACATATTAGGACACTCAATATTCAAAATGTGATAATTTTTTTTACATATGGTTTCAAGTTGTTACACGACAACGTTTTTATTAAAAAATATATATTAGTAAATCATTGTTTCAAAAAGTATAAATATTTTAGAAAAAAAAAATAAACATAATTTCTAGTCATTAAAACAACATTTTTAGAAAAATTATATTTTTATTTCCATATTATTGTTTATGTTTTTTACTCCAGAGTAGAGTGGAGTGGTACGCGTGTACTCCACAAAATGTTGGTCCACTAATCCACTACTCCACACATCTAAACTTTAGATACAAATAATTCATAAATTACTCATTCTTAATTCAATTTGTATGAATCGAAATAGGTACACAGAAAAATATTTTGCTTTCGAAGATAAAATGAAAACTGTGATTTAGAAAAGTAAAGCCTAAAAAAATATAAGGATAAAAAATATTTTAAAATATAAATATATATTAAGAATGTTGTTATTAACGAATAAAACATATACATTTTTTTTTTAAAAACATTTATACTTTTTGATAAGATACCTAATGAATATTCAATTATAAAATAATCACCCGGTATAATTTACCTACCTAAATATTATATTTGTTCAGGAAATAAAAAATAAAAACTTCTAATTCTTTTATTGGTATGAGATTATAGAAGTAGGCAGTCTTTATTCTACGTATACATAATAGTATAATATTATACCTGTCCTAATAATAATTGTATACTATTATTAATGATATTCTATATTTGATATTACAAAATAATAAATATAACATGGTTTTTTGATTCTGTGATTTTTCGCTTAATGTGATAAATGTGTATTAATAATAAGCACCTAGATTAAATAAACAAATAAAAAAATGCTATCAGACTAAAGTCCTTAAAGGCTTAAACCTTCCATATTAAAAAAGTTTTATATATAAATATGAAATTCAACATAATCATTATTCATTATGTATACAGACTGACGAACTATAATGGTATTAACTATATTGTTTGATAATATGAACAATGAGCAAACATATTGAAATATCATCATAAATTATTACCATTGCCTTTATATTGTTATTGTCATTTGTTTTTAGATTCTAAGTGGAGTAATTAATGCAAAGGCTTCATAATTCGGTTCTATAAATGAATAGGATTCTCTCCACATGTATGTTACTATATTGTCCTATTTACTTATTGTGTTTGTAATGCATATTGTACATTTTTCCAATAAAAAAAGGTTTCACATTTTTTTTGTGTCATCGCGTTTTGAGGTGAAAAATGTTTTAAACTTCACCATTGAGAGTGGTTACTAGCAGCGTATTTTATTAGTTGGTATTTTTTTATAATAAATTGTGATAATATTGGCAAAAAACCGTTAATATGTTTTATGACACAAATTTCTACGAATACTGTTTTTAAATTTTAATTCATTGATGAATAAATAATGATTAGAGAATTTATCACTAAACGTTTATTCAACGTTTTTTATACGTAATTATATAATTTTAAATATAGAAAAGTCCACAACTACTAGGTAGTTTAATTAATACCTTTCAATTAACTGAAACCGGAAAGTAATACCATATTTTTTTGTTTATATAGGTAATATTATAATCAATAGAAATATACATATTGGTAATATGTATTTTGTAATTTTGTATTTTGTAATTCAATTTTTCTTAAATCAAGATTTAAGATTAGAGATTATTTTAGAATGCTAAGTATACACGGTACTGTAATACACATTAAACATCAACTAGTCAATTTTTATCAGACTCGTTTCAAAATATGCTATGATTGATGACCATATTTTCAAAATATGAGAAATGTATTACCCTACATAAAAGTAACTAGCACAAAGGATTGAAGAAAAAATACGTCAAAGATCAATATCAAATAACCATTAAAAAATACTGAACCACTAATTTATTTTTTTCAATGTTCAAATATGCCTTTTGACCTTCAATGGGTTCTAATTATGAAATATGGGAAATATTACAATTAATAAAAAGGTATTATACACCTTTACACATTTTAAAGAAATATAAAGTTTTTGAAATAAAAATAGTTCTATAGTAAATATCTATTTATTTAATTTATTCGATATTAAAATTTTGTATTTTTTAGACAAAACAAAGACATATGTATATGATATTTAAATTTTTAATTTATGGATACTTTTTATTTAACATAGGATATTAAGAGTATCTACCTACTAATGCTTCATATTTGTTATAAATTAAAAATTAAGAAAATAAAACTTTCCATTTTAAAGACTTTTGTTGTAATTAAAATAGTTATGATTAAAGAAACTTGAAATTATATTTAATATTTAAATTTTGTGGTTTTTGAACATTCTAAATTATAACTTTGGAAACAAGTTATTTATAAATTGAGCAAATAAGTTGGTTATTTTCAATATAAATTTAAGAGTTTAAATACATTTTAATGATTAATTTTAAACAGCTTAACATTTTACCATGTTGTTTTTTTTACGCGTGTGTCTAAATTTTATTTATTTTTAGTGTAGAAAATAATACCAGTGTAATTATAAAAATTCACACGAATAGTTCTTATTTGGTATATAATGATGTAGGTACATAAACGTGGTATACAAAATATTTTAAAGTTGTATGTTCCGGTGGTGCAAAATAGTAATAGTATTTAATACTGTAGATTTTGAAATTAATGGAAATCTTGAAAAAGATTTATAGGTGCTTAAAAATAAGTTGAATAAATGTAAATAAATTAACGGGATGTTAAATACTTATACACTTTTCAGAGTACTCTATAGAAAGACAGGGTGCAGGTGGTACGTGTTTATCTGAGATTACATACGTCGAGAACGTTGAGATTTGTCAACTGTAATAAATATGTTTGAAAAAAATAAATCCTAAATGATTATCTCGTTATATCTAAAACAAAACTAATAATTCTCAGTTGTGAACTACATACCTACAGTAAAATTAAATAATATAGGTACCTTGTATATTGTAAATAAAATATTGTTCTTACGTTAAATCGTCACAGTTGAATTGCCACCGAAACATTGTCATATGCTTACATTTTTTCAACTAAAGTGTCTCTGTTTATAAAATACATTTTTAATCTACCTGTATACTATATTGTATGCACGTAAAATATAAAATATAAGATATTATGTGTAGGTACGTAATATAAATTACAATAAATTGTACAACCACCTATAAGATAAAAAACAAAAAAAAAAATGAAGAACCATAATATTCATTTTTTTTTTATATTATGTATTTTGTTATTCGCTTTTATATAGGTATCTATAATTAGGTTAGGCTCGACAATTAGGTATACACAGCATAATAAAAATCACAGATCAGAGCAATTAATTAATAATTACATTACATTACATATACATTTTCACAAAAATAAACTATAAAATGGCTATCTTCAACTGTTTCAATAACTTTTTTTAACTTTTTTACCAAAAAATTTGATTAAATTAAAAAATAAAATATGTGTAATCCTTGTATCTGTGAGTCTATTAAAAAAAAACAGATTTATGATATATTTATTATCCCAGGAGATATTGCAAAATTCCTCACGGGACACCCTATATATGTCACATAATATACTATATATTTACCCATTGTGATATACGTCTTTGACCATGCCAAACATATTATCACCCAGCAAGTACCCCATTGGCCACAAGGTATATAAGACCATCTTAACCAAATACTTAAAAAGAAGCTTCTGGATACAAGCCACACACTAATCCTCTATCCAGCAACAGATGGCAACAGCTACGGCACCATTCAGATAGCCAGCTCTGGGCGTGTCTGTTTTTTGTCATTCAAATATTCAACATAACAATCAAGACTTTATAATCAACATTCAACCATTTTTTTCCTCATATAAGTTATAGTTAGTTATACATAAAAAATTAAAACCGTAACAAATATTCAAAAGTGACAAAAGCTGTAATCAATGTAAGTTTATACAACAGATCGCACCATCGACCATCTCTCACCCACCTTGCTATAATGACTAGGTATATTTCTATGTTATTCTGAGTTTTTCTAGTTAACATTGCTGTTTAAATTATTTTAAGATATGCATATGGTATGCCTACAAATTACAATCATATCTACCATACGTATATATAATTTTGATCCCAAAGTATACTTTAATTACGGAAACTTTAGACACTTATGACCGGTTACTTTGGATTTGGATTCATACGAGTAGTCTGAGATTATTTGTTGGGTAAACAGTCGTCTTAATTTCAATTTCAATATAATAATCCATTAAAAAAAAATCATTAAAATTCCACATCTGAATACATCAGTTAACATGACCTACATGAATCGTGGCATATATATGATTTGTAAAGTGCATTTCAATAGGTTACGGTGCCCTTGACTTGGTTATATGAGGTCTAAGTGCAAAAGCTTATACGGTGTTTGATTACCACAGCTTACACTTAACTAATTGTATAAATCTCACAAAATATACCTCTCATAAATAATTTGTCCATCGACAGAAGCTCTGACCATTACTCCCCGAGTATAAACCGCATATTAACATAACCAGATAGTAGTATCGTGCATAGAATATAGACACCTATTTCTTAAGTTGGAAATAATAATTTTACGTAAAGTAGGACAAATTATAATCATTATAATATTCATTAATGTATACCTACACATAAGTATGCACATTATTCTTACATTAGATCAATATTCACAGTTAAGTAGTAGAATAAAAGGATATAACCAGAATGGGCCGCATATAGCCCTACAATAATTGAACCATAGTGGTCTAGCTTGGTCTAGCGGGTATCATTTTCAACATTTGATTTTTTCATATTACACAAACCCGTACTTAACGTAAAAAATCAACAAAAAAATGGAAATACTTTACCATTAAAAACATAAGAAAATAACTATGCATACTATATTTCAACTAAAACCACATATTTTAACCATATAACCTACTTCATATTTATTCTGCTACAGGTAGATTACTGTTATATTAACAGTGGTGAGAAGAACAGCGTATTGCAACAATAGCCGCATATATTATAGATAGTTCTTTTCTGACTCGAGTGGGCGTTCCCTGTGCTTAAAGATAAATAAGACTCATTCTAACAACGCGGCCAAACAGTTAAAAAGAAGCCAAAGGTCTTGTAAAAATAAAAATAATAATAATAATAAGAAAGAAAAAAGTTACAGCAAATAAATTGGCGTAGATGTGGAAAAAAAAGTATAAGAAGAAGAGGATATACGTAAATACGTGAGTGAAATCGTTTATCGTGGTGGGCACACAAGTTTCCTTTTGATTGTAGCATTTAACTTTTAAGCCAATTTACCGGAGAGTAAAAATAAACTTTGTAATTCTTTGTAACACGCTATACCGACGAGTACAACAGACGGGTAGAATTGTTATTTGCAATTATTGTTCAACTGTTATGGTTCAAGAACTTTAACCTCGAACGGTTACTTCGGATTTATTATTATTATTATTTTATCTCATATAATGATATTATAACAATAACATAGTATATATTTTTGTGATATCGTCCGAGCTATTATGAAAAATACAGTAATTTTTTTTTTTTTTGGTTAAACAACTACAATACGCATTACAACATTTTTTTTTAATTAAAAAGACGGAACTTTTATAATATTAGACAAAACTCGTATAATTCATTATTTTATTGAACATGCACAGCCGAATTAATGTATAACACGCAATGCACTTGAAAATATTTTTAAAATATCGATTACAAACCTAGAGCGTATGATTTAATTCATTCCTAATTAATTCAAACAACATCTGAATATATACTTAATTCATGTACAATTATATTTTTATTTACTTATGATGTTTAATTCATAATATTGTTCTGTTTTAATTTAATTTTTTTTTGTTAGCATCGTTAATATGAAATGTTCATATTATTATATTTACGAATTATATAACATTTTTGCATCTTGCCATACTTGTTACTACTTATTATGGTAGCCAGGAATAATGTTATCAGTTATCAGTTGACTATAATAATAGGTCATACTAGAATACTAGATGCTGTTATAATAAGATTTAGAATTTTACAACAGTATTGGTGGAGAGGTGGTGGGACCGAAACCTATTATCTTGGAGAACTAAAAATAAAAATACATTTTTTATATATTATACCAATATATAGATAGGTATTTTTTTATTTAATTAATTTTTTGAATATTTTACAAACAAAACACGATCTTTGGAGTGGATACTGCAGTATAACCCGATAAAGAATATCGATCACATGAGTGCGGTAGTGCTTGCACTACAAATAACCACCACCTTACATATTAAGCAAATTATTGATGTAGAAAAATTATTACACTCAGTGAATCGTTCGCAAGTTTCATGTTGGTCCAAGTCACCTCTATGCACTTTTGCAAAGTCTCTTCATTCTCTTACACAAACAAATGTGGTGTAAAGAACCATCTCACTGCATATCCATATAATTCTGGGTGTGTTAATTAAGAGGGGACAGAGGCAGAGCTAAATATATGAATTACAATTTGTAGTTAAACGTAAATATAACATAGCGTGGATTATAATACGAAGATCTTAGGTATTGTGTTGGGAAATTGGAGACACATCGTCATAAACTGTGTCTATGATTCAAGACAAGTTGCATAAATAATTACACAGTTGGCAAGTACCTATAATGGCTTTATTATTATACTATTATTTTGTCATATTTTATGTTACTATTTTTTTTTTAACTCACAAAAATTCAGTTGTTAATGTTTAATGTTTATACATTTAATCATAACGAAGTATTAAATATTAACATCACATATTTTCCCGATGTACCTATTGGCTATTATTTTCAAAATCAATTTTTGTATTGATAGAATTTTCAAGATTTTCAAGAGGTAATGGTCACATTACAACTAACACAAAAGTATATGCATATATGAATGTTAAATAAATCGGTCGCGTTAAAATAACGACCTATCAATTATGTATATAATAGTTATTAATTCATATAGAATAGGTAACAATATGTTACGTTTTGTATTTAAATTCAATAATAATAATACTAATACTAATTTTGATGAAAAACAGTTGCGATATACATTAGAGAAAACCCTATGGAACGATATCAACGTTAATATGATAGGCTTAAACACAATACACAACAACCGATAAAATATAAGTATTAAGTATATAATATCCTATGACGGGTACTTTTCGATGAAAATCAATACACGGATTTGGCGTGGCTCCCAAAACCAAACGCAAAACCACGACCATGATATTTGTATTTGGAACACGTTTTAATCAATAATCTATAAGTATTTAATTTCCAATTGAACAGTTCAAAAATATACTATAAGCAAAACAAACAAATCATTCAAAATTCTTATTCATAATGGTATCTGCTATCGCTTAATATTGTGATAATGACAAATAAATAGTCATTCATCGTTATTTCTATACATTTGGCCGTTTAAAAATTATCAATATTTCCTTAGATTTACGGCTTTGATTATATTTTGACCAGCCGTTTATCGATGATGGCGGACATTTTTCTGACCTTGTTATTTTTTAGTTAAACGAAATATAGTTTTATGGAAAGAATAAATATATAGGTAGGTTATAGGTGTGTTAATTAATGATTACATTTAAAATGGACTGGAACCTTTTGAATTTATCGATATCGGTTCCGGTACTGGTTCTCCAAAAATAAAATAACTGTTACGGTTCGATTCTGAAAAAAATAAAGGTATCGGTTCCAAATAATTTCAGTACCGGTTCCAGATAATTTAGGTACCGAAAAGTATAACAATTTTAAATTGCTATCCGGAATGTGGGTTTAATTAATAGGGGCGTAACACGATTGCGCGCTTTTTACCTTTTTACCTGTAAAAAACACAACAAGATTGTGCACTTTTTACCTTTTTACCTGTAAAAAACATAACACGATTGCGCACTTATTACCTTTTTATTTTTGAGAAAACCCAATACTATTGCGCACCTTTTAGCTTTAATATTTGAGGAAACGCAACCAAGATTGTGCAAAACAAATATTTTGTGTTATTGGAATAAATTAGAGAAATTAACAATAATTGTCCTATAATATCTTTAATGATTTACTTACAATGCCAAAACTTAGTATATTATAATATATACATGAAACACATACAAAAAATACGCAATACAAATTCAAAACATTTACCAACATTAATAATAACGTAATACGTATACCTAGTAGGAAATATTGATTGCACGTCAAACAAAAAAAAAAATTATAAGTTCATAAATTAAATAAAAAATATCATACAAAGTTCCCAATATTGATAATAAGTAATAACGTAATACATTAAGTCAAAAATAAATAATTTTAATATAATACATCACAATTACCTCCGGATAAGCGCATAAAAAAAAAAAATAACAATAATCAAGTTGTTATAACTTTTTAGCACAAAAACGTGGTCTTTATGTCAGTAAATAATCATTTAATGATATCTCATTATTTTTATATTTTTTCCACGTATTAATTAGAACTATAATATTTTCTTCTTGTTCTTTACGAGGCTCATTAATATTTTATTGTTTTATACAATATATTTTTAAATAAGATTCACTTTGAATATTTAATTAAATATGTATAACTTGGTAAATAGATGAATGAGGTATAATATACAACTGAGCATTATAGTGGCTATGGAAAGATTCTGGCCCGTTGGTCGTTCTTGCCTCTGTTGAAGGTTCAGTTGCCCATAAAATCGGTGGAAAAGCGGAATCAGATGATATGTAATTGTTCAGTATATAATCGGCAAATTCAAAATTAGGTGGGTTATTTTCAATTAAATAAGCAAACCCATCTTCTACATCTTCTGAGGGTAAAAATGCCATTTCGAAAATATGTTTCAACCAAATACCTGGTTCAGATTTTGAATTATAGTTTTTTAATAAATTATTGTCACTTTGAATTTTCCTGAACCAAGATTGGCCAAATGAAATCTGCAGGTCATAACTTTGCAGTTTGGGAAAAAATATCTAATAGCATTGTGAGCACTTTTTTCAAAATCGAAATGAAAATTCGAATGCTTTAATGAACTTTTCAAATCTATGTCGACCAGTTTTAAACATAAATTAATAATTGTGTGCCACATTTGCACATAAGTTTCAGTTGATTTTGAAGTTAAAAAACAGTAAACTATAGGAACATCATAACAACCATTTTTTAATATATGTATTGTATACAATTGCTCAAAATACTTGTGTGCTATGACAATGTTCCGTCTGCAAAAATATGGGATGATTGACTTAATAGTTCAAGATTAGTAAATATTATGGGCTTGAAGTTTCTTCCATATGACAAAATAGTTCATCAGACGTATTAGTTCTAATATTTTCACGACTATCAATTAACTGAGTTATCGACTCCTCGAAAGATTTTGGAAGTTTTCGAATATTTTTTCTACGTTTATCATACATTTCTCCACAACTTTATATCAGAATAAACAGGCTGGATATCTTTTTCAGTATTTCTAAGTTCTTGCCTAATAATTTGATTTGGCCTTGAGAGAAAATCATTTTCACATTTTCTTTTTCAACTAGATCTCACAATTTGCCTACCAACAATATTTTCTGGAATCTTGTCATGTTTATGCTCATTTAACATACTCAACACTTTGGTTACATCCTTGTCAACTAATACACTGGTAGAACAATTTTTATTTGTACAGCAATACCGAATATTTCCACACATTTTCTGAACTTTAAATTCACTAAATGTATACCCATCAACTAAAATGCATGGCTTACCTTTTTTGGTTTCAAATTTTTTTTGTATTTGTATCTCCATTTTCCTCCCCAAAAAAATTGCACAACAAAAAAACGGAAATATACACGTTGCGTGGTAAGAGACTGCCACAAAATAATACGTTTCGATATGTTAGTATGTGACTGGCGACTGTAAAATAAATATTATCTAACTTTATTATCGGCAGTGTTCGGATTAGATAAGTAGTTTTTTTATCTAGATAAAGATAAAGATAATTCAACTCTAATGTATCTAGATAGAGATAAAAGATAACTTAACTCAAATTTATCTAGATAAAGATAAAGATAAATACTTTTATATCTAAATAAAAAAAAGATTTTTTTAAATGGGTTTTAAATTTAAGTATATTTTAGTTGGGCACTAGGAACATAATAATAATAATGATGATATAAATAAAAATAATTACTTTATTTATAAACCATAAACTTGGTTTGAGAATCTGTATAAATATTTAAAATCGTTTGTACAATTTCGCGATTTTTATCAATAAAAATGTATCTAGATGAATTCATTTAGATGAGTAAAAAAATTATCTAAGATGAACGTATAGACCTTGTAACTATTTATCTAGATAAGATAAAAGATGAACAAATAATTATCTAGATAAGTCCGAACACTGATTATCGGATATTATCGGATGTGAGTACGTTGGAAAAGCAATATGTTTGAAAACACAGCCACTAACACTTATCAGTTATTGGTAATAAAATATTATTTACAGATCCGTAGCCGCCATAATATAGTTAATAATTGTATATAGGTATAATGTATTATAGGCGGGTAGTGTGTTTCTTAAATCTTAAGCTATAATAATTAAGCCAGCAATATAAAATAAAGTACAATGTGCGCAATCTTGTTATGTATTCTTAAATTTAAAAATGTAAAAAGTGCACAATCGTGATATGTTTTCTCAAATATAAAAAGGTAAAAAGTGCGCAATCGTGTTGCACTGTAAAAGAACCTATTGAATTTAAGAATTCCGGTTCGGTTCCGGTACTTTATTTGTTAAAATAAAGTAGGTTCCGGTTCTTAATATTTTAAAGGTTCCGGTTCCAGAACCAGTTCTTTTAGGTTTGGTTCCAGCCCTTGAATTTTAAATTAAATATATATAAAGTATTAAATGAATTATTAATTTGAGGTTATATTATTATTACGAAACTAAGATTCGGGATGTTTATATTTTGTTGTGCAGGAATGCAGGACGGCAACATGTTGCATTTGATTGTAGCTATAATTAATGTGTATGATAAATGAGTGGTTGCAAACTGCTTTATATAATGAATTGGGAAGTTAAAAGAGATTTCTCAGTCATATAAGTAGATACATATTTTGACATTCTTTAAAATATAATACTCGTTTAAATGATCCTCGTATATTATATTCGTAATTATTTGATTTATTTATCAATATTGTATGGCTATGGCCATTCATATTATGTCAGTATTATTATAATATACAATTTAGCAATTTCGGTTTATTTGTGCAATTATTTTATAATTATTCATTTAAAATCTACATATTTTTATTTTTTTTATAAATTAAAATTAAGTCTTCACAAATCAAGTATCAATTAGTACAACATTGTTTCACTTCGTTAAATAATATATTATTTCTGTATATCCGATACAATAACCCTACTATAATATGTATTTACTTAGCATTTAGCACCATTTCCATGGAAAGTTGTATAAACAACGTCATAATTACTAATAAATTATTTATTGATGATAGAATTTGTGTTAACAGGAGTACGAACATTATATTGTAATATGGATTTGGCTGTCAGCTAATTGGATTCGGCCTTTTGTCTGTCTCCCATTATATGACACTAAATAAGAGTTCGTCCATGTGATCCAAGCTTATGAAATGATAATATATGAATAGTATATATTTTAGTATTTTAATGAACATACTATACTAACAAAATTACTAGAACTCGTATTAATATATTACTATATTATATTTATATCACGTGAACTTATTTAATACATTGGTTGTATTGATAGTAATTAATAATAATGTAGGCAACTTATTCCGTACATTATTATATCTTTATGAGAATACCTATTACCTATATTGTAAAATTGCAGGTAAGTAGGTAAATAGGAAAATTATTATCATTAGATGTAAAAATATAAGAAAACACAAAACAAAGTACGTATCTACAATACATTTAAATGAATTAGAAACGTGTTCACAAATGTACAGATCGCTGAGGTGCAGTTATCGTACTCGCAGCGATCCAAGACATCTGAACTCTCATGACCTGATTAACGATTATTTATGTACATTGACTTAAGTATTTTGTGATAACAAAACAATAGCGATTAGTGACATTCATCAAAATGTGACATTTCAATTCGAGAACCCATTAAATACACGTCACCGGGTTCACTTCATAAATGTATACCTACCGACGTGGCGGTCCAAAACACAGTGCCAGCACGTAAAATACGAGTACCTATGACAGATACATCATAAGCAGCCGTGTCAATATAATAATTCGAAGAGGACATGAAATTCTGTCCAAACTGGTAAGTGTCACAGTTATATTCGTTGCAATTGTGCGAGTTTGTAAAATAATAAATTACACCGAGCAGCAACACGAATGACGTATTACTATATATACGCGTGCAGTTGCGATATCGATACATCCCTTAGCGGGCGGCGTGTTGGCAACAATTGTCGAGAAAAACTTGCAGAAAACTTAACTGACACGTGTACCAGTAGTACACCAGCTAGTAAAACAAGGGAAAACTATAAACTGCAAACGATATCGCGCAAATTATTTATGTTGTATGCGCAAACTGCCGCAGTGTGCCGGGAATTTCATCAAGGACGCCGCAAAAGTATTATAGGTAGGTACATAATATTATATTAAATAACATAATAATAATAATAATAATAATTATTATATGCAACGTTAAACCCCTAAAACTTATATACGCATCTATTACTCGGATGACACATGTATATTATTATACAATGCCATTTTTATATTTTTTTTTTTTTTATTCAGAACTGTGATTTGAGATTTTATATTTTAATCCTACAATCCATACATTTATGGTACAATAATCATGAGTGTTAAAATAATAATACAATTACATGTTCATTTCATTGAAGTACTTAACCATCCAGTGACAGCACTTCGGATAGTTATTATATAATATGATATGCATAAATAGCTTTTTATTGTACTACAAATATTACTATAAAAATATAAGCGGATAAACAATAATGGGTATGTTTGTAATTGAAATACAACTTAAGTTCAAAAAGTCAAATAATAATAATACAACCAAGAGGAAAGTAGTATACAAAAACTTAGAAGATGACATGTTCGAATGATATATGAGATTATCCATGCGTAGAGCTGCAAATGCAATTTAAAAGTTTTAAGTCATTATTAAAGTTTTAAAGTACCTAATATACTTGCTGATGAAAACTGATTTATTATAATTTCATGGTAATAATTACCATTATTATTATTTGTCGAGATAACAATGAGTATTATTTGTATGGTTTTTTTTTGTACATAATTTATAAGTCATTACAATTTCATAATATTATTGTTGCTGTAATTCACCATAGATATAATAGATATAATACGTATTATACATACTCATCGTGTATGTGCTAGGTCAAGAATAAAATTATAATTAATATTATATTATTATTTATAGTGGCCGATCAGAGTGATGACCGAATAACTCAGTTAATATATTTTAGTCTATAACATGATATTATTCACAAATGTTGTGTCATTATCGTCTAACTGTAATAATATCTGCATAACTTGATTACACCAGATAACAAGCACATTAGAGTATTAAACTTAGAATTTGGAATAAAATAATAATTGATTGTTATAGTATTAATCAGGAAATCTGCATATTAACTGTTTTGGTCAGACGTCAGTGCGCATAGCGTAGGTGTCAGTATAAGAATTGACACCTATTTTAGAGAGGAAAAAATGACTTATCATTTTCTTAATAAATTAAAACATCAAATATGGTCTATGAATTATATTTTATTGGTTTTACAACATATCTTATATCTAAATACCTACGGACACGATTTAAAACACAAATAAATATTTTGAAGTACCAAAAATATCTGTTACATAATATTATTAACACATTATATTGTGTGTAATAGTACCTATGGTATGCGATGGTAAAATCCTTATTTTATCTTTCTAAATATAACTGGCAAATGGAATTTAATAATATCACCAATTTGAGACACTCAAAATAAAAAATAAAAATATTACCAATCTGAATATACAATTAGAAAAATCAGATTACAGAAGAAAAAAAATTAGTACTAATAAATATTAAACGTCTCACGTTCCCTGCAAAAATAATAACATAATATTATTATTCATCGTATACACTATAGTTATACATGGAAATTACGTGTTATTTGTTAGTATTATAATATATTGTCTACTAATGTGTTTTTATGTCTATACATTAAAATGTAGACTGCAAATAATTTACAACGGTATATTTTGTAGTGGCATAATGAAATGCAATAGTACAATGCAGCGAGACGGAGCTAAAATACCGTATTTATAGTATTTGAGCTTGCGGTCTGTATTCCACTAGATTATACTCTTTCATACAAAATTATGCAGCCAGTACTAAAACCTAATTTTTTTAAAAAAAATTCCTAGTCCTTCAGGACTTGTTTGTTTATTTTATTTTTTTCCATTGGCAAGTTTAATTGACTTACACATTTTAAGCTCGTTTTATTTTATATGTCTTCCCCGCTGATATCATCAAATAAATGGCTATTATGTGGCGTCTGGTATTACGTGCAGTATATTATGAACCGTGATAGATGTCGTGTCATCGAAATGCGACAATGTGAGTAAGAAAGACCGTGCTCGGGGGGTGTATGCCGTAAGGAGAAAGGAAACATTGTTTTAAAATGAAACAAGTATACAATTAGAATTAATGGCAGTGGGTCAAAGTGGTGGCAGGGGTGTGTTATTTAGAGACAAAATATATTTAAAGCTTTAGGATAAGATAAATTCAAAGGTTTAATTGACTTTTAAAACTACACTGTGCGCAAGAATATTGTCGTAGTATACAACGTGCCTTGGAATAAATATTCATGTAAGTCGTATTTGCTTGAAGTTATTAAATTTAATTTTTGTACATAACATAATATTATGTTAAATAATTTATAATTTGAATGATATTAAATTTATATTTTCTGAAATCATTATTCAAACATTTTTAGTGAACGTTAAGCAAAGAGTGGAATAAGTACAACAAAATTAATTTTTTCATTGGCAATTTTTTTCGATAGTCTCAAAAAAAAAAATTCATCAATAACAAGTTACTGTGTATGGAATATCAGAACCAGCTGGGCGGCATAATTTAAAAGCGAAAAAAATCATACAACGGGCAGATGCGCTAATGATTACTGCGTAAACGAAATAATAAACTCGTGATAATTTTGGTACAATCGTGAACCCATTTCACCGAAAAGTCGATGTTCGTATATTATTTGTGCACGTGACACCGCAGCGGGTGCACACTGCACAGAACCCTCTACGGCGTGTGATGGTGTCTGCAAGGTAAGTGCGGTGGAGTATAATAATGTAGGTGCAACGAGGGACGGTCGAAAACATAATATAATTTTCTCGTTAGCCCTCGTATATGCGCTACCTATATTCTTCCCGACGTCGGTCATTTGCATAAGGTTAGCGTGCTCTAGACACGTGTTGCGATAATTATTCTTATAAGAATATGCGTACACAATAACAATAATGATATCGCTGGCAAGGAATGACGCGAAAAACCGTTTCTATATCGCACCTCCACACATCTGTGCGCGCGCACACACACACACACACACACACACACACACACACACACACTCCACCCGCCCATCCACAAATACATACACGACTTTCACCCTATATGCCATACCACGTCAAACTTACTATTACCAACAATTACGAATGATAAATAATAGCATAACACACACATGCACACACACATTTCAGTACAACTCCCCTCATAAGTATGGACTATATATAATAGGTCGGAGGAGAGGGTTCGAAGGGGGTTGATGATGCTGACGCGTATCACATTATCTTATATAGTCTCACACGTTGGTGGTGGCGGCAGTGGCGTCGGAAACGTCGTAAAACAATTTATCGTAGTTAATGGTACGCGACGCCGACGATAAGGGCCACCCCCTCACCCGACCTGTCAGCGACCGACCCAAAACAAAGGTGAATCGGTGTGGTATACTCATGGTATATACATACACATTATACATTTATACAATGTGTGTGCGTGTGTGTGTGTGTGTGTGTGTGTGTGTGTGTGTGTGTGTGTGTGTGTGTGAGTGAGTGAGTGTGTGAATGTGCACTGGTGTGAAGATGCGATGGTGGTGTGGGTGTATAAGTGTGTGCGGTGCAGGCGAGGAGGATAATAAGGTGATAGCGCATGGCTATATATTATATTATTATTATATATAATTTACGCCATGCCGAAGAAGAAGAAATTTATCTTCATGAACAAAAGTTACATACGAGACAGATAGGTTGGGAAAGGGACATCAACCGTTTGGGATGTGATGATTTAGAATACATCCTGCAAACTATATAATATATACATGATGTCTCCGCCTCTAAAACTTTGTCATAACAACTTCGACAAAATAATTGCAAATAATTTGTATAGAATTATTACAATCTGAGTTTTGATAAATAGGTGTATAATAATTACGATTTATTGATACAACCTATAATAATTTGTGTACAAGGCATATAACGCAAGGACAATACATATTTTATCATACGATTATAATACAATGTTGAAAAATGCAATACTGTATTACAAAACAATATTATTGTTGATTTAAAAATATAGGACACATATTTTGTTATACCATCGGAAGTAACCGTCGTGTTGGGTAGATTTACCATAATCATAAATATTTATTGTACACTATAGCGATGATCAGGTGGACGTTCCTATTTGCGCGAGTTTGTATTAAATATTTAAAAAATAGGTATTACGGTTATTAGAGGTACTCAGATACCACTGTATATAGTAAAAAGTATGGAAGATCAGGTGGTATTCAATAATAATTATGATAATAATATATCCATTAAAAATTATATTAATGTTATCTTTATGAGTTTATGACGTGATGTTCACAATATTTAACATGGTATAGAAGAAACAACCAGCGATGAATAATTTGTTCATGATTTCGTAGCTATTTTTTAAATGTATATGTAATAGGTTAGCCAATATATACTAATATATACTATATACCCCCATTGGTCATTATATTATCATAATATTATGTCATATATCCTAACCTACATGATACATAATACTAAATTCATAATTCATCAAGCAAAAAAAATAAAAAAAACCAGCTGCTATTTAATACTTAAGTTGTAGGTTTCGGTTGTACTTTGTCACTGTAATGGATTTATTATATTTGAAATCAATATTTCAATGATAAATCATTTCATACGTAAAACGATTCTGATCGGAGACAAGGAGATATTTTTTAATAAATTGCAGTGAAAACTACTTACGAAGAATCTTGTATTAAATAGCTATAAATATCTTAAAATTAGTTTAAATATTTTAAAAATTACATTGTGTATAGAAAATTATAATTAAAGTAGTTATGAAATGTATCGAGTTTACTCGATTTTTATATTATGAATAACTATGAAAAAACAAAACACGTTTGAGAAGTTATTATGTTGTTTGTGAATATTCAATGTTGTCAACATTTGAAATTAATAGCTCATAAAAAAATAAATGATCAACTAGGTATAAAATTATTTTTACCTATTTTAATTGATAATTACATTTTTGTAATTTTGATTAATTTCAAGAATATTTGTACAATAAATACTTACTAAACAAATTTGAATATTGTGAATAAGTATTTTTAATACTTTTTATTGCTAACTCACAACTTAAATAAAAAATCTTGTACTGGACTGTCAAGCTTTTTTATTCAAAATGAAAATGTTATTTTAGAATTTCAAATGATATAAATGATATATATTTGTATAGGTAAATAGAACAAAAATAGCCAAAATACTTTGATAATTATTAATTATATTATATAAATGCAAATATGGATATTTAGTGAAAATGTCAAGTCACTATTATAGTTATTAATTGAAGGGGTCCGTGCAAGAACGAGATAACTCCATTTTTCAAAATTTTTCAGGAAACGATAATGTTATTTTAAAAAATATATTTAAATAAAGATAAATATAATTTGGAAATTAATTTAGATATATTAGACCACGATAAAAAAGATGCCGTAGTAATTGATTTGATTTTCTTAATTTCTTTGAGATGATAGTTAATATTAACCTACATTTTTGGAGTTATCTTGTTTTTTGACCAGAACCATGTATTTATTATTTATTCATAATTTGTTTTAATAAAAAAAAAATATTATTATTCGATCTATGTTTTAGAAATTTGTAAAAAATATAAAAAATAATAAATAAAATATAATAAAAAAAAAAAAAAATATAAATATAATTGTAGCACTCCGTACCACTCCGGAGTTATCTGGTTTTTCAACGGAAAAAAAAACCAGACAACTCCATTTACTTTATATCTCCTATACGAATGATCGGAATTGTCTCGTTTTTGCACAGATATACTCGTAATTTTTTTCTTGATAATAAACAGCCAAAACCCCATTTTTCGAAAAAAATGGAGTTATCTCGTTCTTGCACGGACCCCTTCAATTTGTATAATAAGAGTGTCGTAGCTGATATTTAAAATATACCGCAATTCCATGAAATTTTAGAATTATAATTTATATTTGAGTTTCTACCTTAACTATATTATTTGTCCACTAATCTACTGTCCGATACCTATTTAGGGAAGGGAAGGCCGATACGGTATATTGTATCAACAAAAATGACTTCACTGGAAAAACACAAAGGTAGATAATAGCATTAACCGTTCTAAATAATGAACATTTGATACACCAAGCGTATTGACTATTATATAAAGTATGAAATATTATATTATATTATTATAAACATATTAAAAGATAATAATATAAAATAGATATATTTCCCTGAATATCAGTTTCCACATACGTATTAGGTATACCTATATATTTAAAGAAATTAATTACCATCCGCCAACGACCATACCACGTTGAATACACCAGTTCTCGTCCGATCACTGAAGTTAAGCAACGTCGGGCGTAGTTAGTACTTGGATGGGTGACCGCTTGGGAACACTACGTGCCGTTGGCATTTTTTTATTTTACTCTAATGTATAATATTATAATAACCATTAATTATATTGCATTTAAAATGTATTTTTAAACAATTTTTTTTTAATTTTATGTTTTATTTTTGAAACAAATATATTCTTTAATATTGTTTATTTTGACAAAATCATTAATGTCCTGACCATTTCAGCAGTACCTTACTATACTTATAAATGGTTACAAGTATATAATGTATAATATATATAAATATTTAATAATATTATACAATTACAATAGATAAAATATGAATTAGATTTTGATAGCGATTTGTTAATATGTTTATATAGGTATAATAAATGAAGGATAAAATAAGTTTATATTTAGATTTATTTATTGGTGGGAAACTAGTGAGCTGAATGATAGAGTTTAAAACGAATAAATTGGCATCAAATATCTATTCTTGCATTAAAGATGATTGAATTTATAGGTATCCAAATTATTATACATTTGCACCTACTATAGTATTATTATAACTATAATTATTAAAATATTATATTGTCACTGCAAGAAAAGTGTAGTGTATAAGTTTAACAATCCCCCCCCCCCCCCCCCAAACATAATTACCTAATTATTAATAGAAATAAAAAGTATAATCATAAATTAGATGCGATTTCAATTTAAGTTCTAAATTATGTACAATGGATAATTTAAATGTAGGTACATGTGGCCATTTTACACATTTTGTACCACGTATAAATTATAAATATTATAATAATCTTATCTAATAAGATTGTCAAAAAAAGTGTCAAGTCCCTACGAATATTATTATTTTAATTCCAACTTATATGGGATCTTGTATTAAATTTCCAAGCATTTTGGTCGAGCCATAACATTTTTATGAAATTCGAAAACATAGTTATAGAATAGTCATTTCAGATAATGTTATGAACAACAAACTGACTATGGCTCTCACCGTAGTATTGCGTTGATCTTCGTCGATTTTCCTTTAATATCAAAATAGTGCTTGGCCTGTAAACTGAATTATTTTATCACATTAGCAAATTTTAGCTTCTGAATACAATGATTGAACGTTAGGTATATAATTTAATGACAGTGATATAAATTTAAAAAAAAAAAACTATCAGCTGCTAAGATTTAACGTGTTATCATTGATTATACATAAGTATTAAGTATATTATTATATAAGTATATAATATAATCAATGGTGTTATCTATATATTCAATATTTTATTTTATGTTTCATCTTCTACTGCGAGGTCAAATGGGTCGATAAAAATTATAATATTACGAGTACATTAAATTATAAATATTTACATTTGAGTCCGTGTATGTGTGTAATGTACTAATCTCCCAATAATTATACTGAATCAGTGAGTGAAATCGGGCCTAAAACCGGGTTTAAAACCCAGGGAACCCAGAAAAAAATTAAAACTGGGTTAACCCGAAGAAACCAGAATAATGTGTGAGTTCTGTTTTGACCTGTAAACCGAAACCAGGAATAATTAAACTCACTTTATCTTTATACTTAATATTACCAGAGCCGGGATAATACAAAACCTGGATTTTAAATGGTATAATTGCAGTCTGCAATAAACATATTTTTTCATATGTACTTGTACACATTTTAAATATTATAATAGATTTTTTAGTTTTTATATTTAGTTTAAATAGGTAGTTAAATGTATAGTGTTTTCGGTTATATATTTTTTTTAATTAACTGTTTTCTTTACATAAATTAATCATAGGTATAATATTGGTATACACGTAAGTAGTAGGCTTAATTTTATATTTTGGTTTTAATAAATACTTTTTAAATTTATAATCATTATTTTTGAATCTGAGTGGAAAGAGAATTCTATTAGTTTTACAATAATGTGTGTACTTTTTTTTTGTGAAAGTCAATTTTTTATGTAGTTTATTGTAAAATTATTTAATTTTTAATTGTAGCTGATTTTTGTATCAAATTTAACCTATATAATTTTTATTTTTTGTGTTTTTTACAACTTATGTTGATACTATTTTTAAATTAAACAGATTCAAATTTATTTTGTAGGATTCAGTTCTCAAATTTGAATATATTTGATAAGCAGTCAAAAAGTTGTTAAAAATGGGTTGTTTATACATATGTATACCTATGTATATATTTTTTTTCAAACGATAAATATAATATTTTGTGGAATAAAATTTGCAAAATCTGACGATTATTAAATTAGTTTATCAGCTGTGTCTACAGTCAAGTGATCATTGAGCAATCAGCGAATCAGTATACGAAATATGAAAAATAGAAATTATTATGTTTAATAGCTTTGATTTATTTGGATACGGTATTGATATCGTACACTTTATGAGCCAAATTTGTGTGATATTTAAAAGTACTTGAAATTATATCATCGGCCATCAATTATTATAGTAGTTTATACTGATTTCGGACATAATCCTATCACTCAAATGCATTAGTTGACACATTCAATATATAGTATTAGCTAGTACTTACAATGTTCGAATTCAGAAGTGATTAGTAAAGATACCTGAGGCGAATCCTGGCTACTCATAAGCTCTTCTGGGTATTATGGCCAAAGAATTTTACAGGAGTAAATTCCAGTCATTACACATACGACATACCTATGTCAAAATATTATGATTCCTTGCGCTTTGTCGGCATAATATTGAAGAGTTGACTACCTCTATGGTAATATTGTTAACCAATGGTTTACTTATTATATAGTGATGGAACTATTGAAACTCTTTTGGAAAATTTAAAGTGCAGAAAATATTTAACTTAAAATAGATCGATCCATAATAAAACTATAATATTAAAAGTATAAATAGTGGCTAAAACATTTTTTGTAGCAAGTAGATAAGATATACGTAAAACCACAATCATTACCAAACTATTGTAAGAATTTGTTTTCAAATATATCTTAAAAATAAATCTTTATCAGCTAATGAAAATAATATTTGATGATGTATTGATAGATATCAAAGAAGAAAATATTATGATGGAAAGTATAGGAGAGGAAGATATATCGAAAACAATAATTTTTAATGAAAACAATATTACAACAAAAATTGATAGGAGGGGAAATTATATAGCATACCTTTGTTTGAAATAATATGTAACATTCTGGCTGAGGGCCACGAGCTTAGAATTACTGTTATATTATTATTATAATAGTGTACAGTTTTGTTTTAAGAATTTAACTATTACGTTGTTTTATGAAATTCAAGTTGTTGAAGATAAACTAAAGGCTTGAATTGACTTTTATCAGTAAATACATCAATTTTGATGGGTAAAGATGTGTAGATATACACTCTTTGTTGATTATGCAAAACTATCAAAATTCTCAAAGTAGGTATCTACATAGTTACGTTTATGTATCTTTGGAGACTTGTATCCAAAGTTTTAAATTTTCGTCTTACATAATAAATTGTTGCCTGTTTGCAATTGGTTAAGGAACAATTATTATTAGATTCCCCCAATTCTCTAATTTATATCATTATCTACATTTAATATTATATACATTTTTATTTTGTTTTTGTAGCAAATATTATTTTAGTAAGATGTAATATAAATAATCGAATAAATATATTTTACTGTTTAGTATTCTCAAAACACATTTTTACTGCATATTTGTAGAATATTTCAAATTGTGCATATTATGAATGAATAATGTGATAATATAAAATATACACAATAATTACTACCAGTATTCAGTTGAAATTATTAATAAACTTAAATATACACAGTTATCATTAATATAGTTTCTAAAAACATTTTCTGGGATTTAATGAAAAGTAAACGAAGAAAATTATACATTCATTATAATATGATTTATACTTTTAATTAACAAAATATTGACTGGTTATTTCAAACGAAATTATTTGTTTTTCGATAACTATGTAACTAACTGTAGTCATAAAAAAGTTTCCATAATTCAGCGTAATATTCAACTGATAAAACGATAAAAACACTATTCTATTTCGGTTTGATAGGTTTTGTTCTGGGTATTTTACTTGTAAACAACAAAGTTTTTAACTTGTTAAGTTAAATGTTAGTTAAATCTTATTCATGGTGACGACCATCATTAATAAACGATGAGAATAAATACACACATTTTCATTTTTTATACAAATGTGTCGGTAAACATTCCAACAATTCATTACATTTTTATTGCTCCCATGCGGCAAAAAAATAATTTTTCGAGGGCCAACCAACGAACGAAAACATTCGAAACGTAGACACCTCGTAATTCGTATTTTTTACGCGTGTTTTCAACATACGCACACACACTGACATCGCTAAATCGTTTTCGTTTATTATTATTTTTATTTTTAACAATAATTATCTATACCCTATGATCCTGTTTATTCGGAGACAATCAATATTACACGCACGATTGAACCACGGCTATACCACAATACTATTATTTCAGTTAAATTACTTAATCGCCACTATGCATACCTAATATGAATGAGACGTACGAATATAAAATATTATATATTAAGATAATAATAGTTACGTAATTCCAAACACGGTGTACAGTTTGCACGGCGTTCCGAAATCGAATAGTACTATTTATTTGTAGTCAAAACCGTCCACGCGACAATAATATTATATTGTTATATGCTAGCGACCAAGTTCAAGTCTCCGTATTCTTGGCTTTCACTCAACTTCCGTGCGGGTTATGCTTTGTTTGCGTTTGATTCTACGGTCCGTGGCCGCCCCTGGTCCGACTTAAACCTAATGGGTTCATACATTAGACCGATTCTCGCTGGCAATTATTCACTGTTAGTCGCCCACCCTTCTACAGTTCTATCCCAAACTACAGTGGCGCTAGTCCGCTTGTAATTTATCCCGTTTGCACAACATTTAGTCCTTTGGTATGGTTGACAAACACCTTTTAGAGTTAAGTTTTCAGTCATGATTTGCGTTTTGGTCAGCGCCATGATAATAATATGGAGGTGATATAATGTTAGGTATTTATACGTCCACAACCATAATATATGTTTGTGTATAGTGTAATGCATATGAAAATGTGTACGCAGTAAATATTTTTGTGATGGAAGAACAATAACCGGTCAAACGATATTTTTTATTGCCCCGTAATGTTACACGCAAATAATGAAAACATAATATTTCAAATAATATCTGGTAGATAATTACAATAGGTAGAATTACTGTAGTTGTTACAATGAATACCAATTAATAATCAACAAATTTCAATTTAAAAACCATAAGTATAAACTTTAAACTTGGAATTATAACTAATCCACTTTGAAAATATAACTGGTTAAAAATATTATATAGACTTTATATGTGTAACAGGTGATTTTTAACCCCGGATATTTATACAATCGGTAAAAATTTAAGGGGGGGGGGGGGGTAAAATTGTCCTAGGTTAAAATATTTACCCCTGGAAAAATATACTAGGTTATTTCTTACCTATTTATATATATATTTTAAGAAATTTAATTCTGACCTGGTAGGTAAATATATCCTAGTATAAACTTAACTGGTCAGTAATTATAATTAATAAGCTTGGATATTTTTACCCTCCTAAAACACATTTTTAACATGGGGGTAAATAATATATCCTTAGTTATTTATACTACTTCTCCTTTAGCAAATTAATATTATGTGTTTTAGTGTCTCAATAAAATCGTTAATATTTTTATAATCTATATATCTTATATAATATAATATACGCCTCTTAGATCAGGAGTTCACCTTCAGACGCGAAAACACAATTTTTTTAATTTGTCATGCTTGTCGTTTGTATAATACTGTTCTGTTTCAAAATTTTGTTTGGTAACGCCACGATCTGTCACGCCCTCAAACCAGATTATACGGTTTTTGTAAAAATAGTTATTAACGATGGATTGCTTGTACATGTGCCACGTAAATAGAAACCATTACTTAGTTTTAGCAGATGTTAATTCAAAACTCATTAAATAGATTGTTGAAGTACACAGATATACAGAAGCTAAAGGTATATAATAATAAGATCGGATATATTTATAATATAATAATAAGTATAATGATACGATGTACAATAGTGTTACGAGGCGTAATATAAATCAACGGCTAACTATGTATACCCGGCTACACTACACAAGACATATATGCTGTAGTATTATAAAAATGTATAGTCAACGTCTGCTGAACTACAGTGTAAATATATTACTTATACACTACATTATATAGGGTGATTTGTTTATAATTCCAACAGTATCCGCCACTTTTTTGGGTTATATGGTCTAGAGGGCCACACTTTCCCTTAAACAATATACCCTTATACATCAATATTTATAACTTCTAACATCTCCCTTAGCTCATTGAACCGCGTTCGTGGAGTTGGCTTTGTCATAATGTCCGCAATCTGCTCCTTGCTGGATATGTACTCCAATGAAAACAATCCCTCATTGAACTTTTCTCTTATATAGTGGTAGCGAACATCTATGTGCTTTGTTCTTCTATGAAACGCTGGATTTTTTACGAGTTTAATCGCACTTTGATTGTCTCCATACATCGTTGGCACCATTTTTGGCTGGTCCAGCAATTCACCTAAAAACAATATTAACCAAGTTAATTCTTGTACTGCTCGACTTAAAGCTATGTAATCTGATTCAGTTGTGCTAAGGCTAACGCACTGTTGACGACGGAACTCCATGCTATACTTCCAGATCCTAATGTAAATACTGAACCTGATGTTGACCTTCTTGTATCCAAGTCACCTGCATAGTCAGCATCACTGTATCTCTTTAACATGAGTTTTTATATAGAACTAAATATCAATCCAAAATTAATAGTTCCCTTAAAATATTTTAAAATTCGTTTCACTTCTGTCAAGTATTGTTCCTTTGGATCCACGATTTATCTACTAACTAGATTTACTGAAAAAATTATGTCTGGTCTTGTAATCTGACTGAGATATAATAAGCTTCCGACTGCTTCATGATATGGGATTTTACTAGATAGATTAGTATTTTTTTGCTTGTCATCTAATGAATGTTGAGGGTCTGCTGGTGTTTGACCTGGATTTGCTTCAGTCATATTGAACTTCTCCAATATTTTTTTACAATACATCATTTGGTGCATTACAATTGATCCATCAGATTTTTGCTCAATTTCTGTACCTGAAAATCGATTCAATTCTTCTTCGGTAATATTGAAATGTTGTCTCAAATATTCAATTAATGCATTTACATCCTGACTCGATATAGCTGCAACTAGACCATCATCAACAAATATAGCGACAATTAATACTTTGTTATTTTCTCTATTAACAAAAACACAAGGATCTGCTTTTGTTTCTAATAGATTAAAGTTAAGAAGAAATATTTTGAACTTAATATTCCAACATCGTGGTGATTTCTGTAGAACATATAAGATGAAGTCTGCACACCATTTCAGTACCATCGTTGAACCCTTCTGGTTGTCTCATGTAAATTTCTTCGTCCAAATCTCCATATAAAAAGGCTGTTTGAACGTCAAATTGTCGAAGTTGTAATTGTTCTGCTGCTGATATAGCTAATATAGACCGAATTGAATCGAACTTTATAAGACTAAAAGTTTCATTAAAGCCAATACCGAATATTTGACTATACCTTTTTGCTACTAGCCTAGCCTTGTATCGATCAACATGTTCATAAACATTGTATTTTGTTTTATGCACCCAACCACAATTTACAATAGTTCTGTCCTTAGGTAACTTTACGAGAGACCATGCTCCGTTTTGTTCAAGAGATTCCATTTCATTGGTCATGGCTTCTATCCATTTTTCTGAATTTTGTAACTCCACAGCTTCCTTGAAATTCACTGGATCAGATTCGACTACGAAAAAGGCTGAATTATCATAACGTAATGGTTTATTAATATTACTTCTGTCTCGCAAGTTGTACACGTTGAAATTTGACCTATTTCCTTGTTCATGTCCTTGTTTTTCATTGTCAGCTACACTTATTGATCCAAATTCATTTTCCATGACTTCATCTCCTTTTGATTTATTGCTGTGTTCTAATGAGCCGTCCTTGTGTAAGCTAAGAACATAAATGTTATTACTATCATTTAAATTATTAGAACATTCTACAAGTTGGTCATTTATAACACTTTCATCCTTGAAAATGACGTATCTACTAAGTGACACCTCGTTATTTTCTTTATACCAAATACGATACCCTTTTAAATTTTCTGAATATCCAACAAAGTATCCTTTTCGGCTTTTTGCATCCCACTTTTTTCGTCGTTGTTTTGGAACTAAACTATATGCATTTATTCCAAATTCTACGAACTTTTCTATTTTAGGAAGTTTATCAAACCATAACTCGTATAGAGTTTTACATACTTTCCCTGAATTACCAGTATAATTTAATGAGAACACTACTGTATTGACTGCTTCTGCCCACAGTGATTTTGGAAAATTTTTGACATATATCATTGTTCTGGCCGCCTCACAAATAGTCCTCATTGAACGTTTAGCTCTTCCATTTTGTTCAGGAGTATGAGGTACACTTGTTTTATGCTTTATACTAAGATGATTTAGAATTGACTGAACTTCGGAATTCTTATACTCTAATCCACAGTCACTTCTAATAGTTTTAATAACGTTTTTTGTTTGAGTTTTAACCATACTCAGAAAACAATTAAGTTTTTCTTTAACCTCAGATTTATGTTTTATAAAATAGACATAAGTATATTTAGAATAATCATCTTTAAAGATAATGAAATATCTTTTACCTCCTAATGATTTCTCTTCCATGGGTCCACATACGTCGCTGTGTATTATTTTCCCTGGTTCAGTAGTTATTGTTTTACTCTGAGTGAACGTCTCCTTATGCTGTTTGCCATAGATGCATGGTTCACAGAATAACTATCCTTGTAAATAGTATTTCATTGTGTTTTAAATACTCATGAACATGTTTGACATTCTGATGAAATAGTATATGGTGCCAGTGTTCTAATGTTAATTTCTTAACTGCAACGTTAGCACAGTGTCCAATTTTCTGTGAAATATTGGTTTTGATTAGCATTGTAAACAATTTATTCTCACGAACACCGACTGCAATTACACGATTATTAATTTTAAATGTACAACCTTTACTGTCTGTTACCATTGTAGTTCCTTTATCAAGGCATGCCCCACAAGAAAATAAATTTACCTTTAGATCAGGTTCATATAAAACATTTTCTAAGTAGCCTTTTATCCACTTATTGTCAACATAAGTATGAATATTTATGTTACCTTTCCCGACTGCCATAATGTGCTTACCATCTCTAATACGTACAGGCGAATGAACATCAAAATGTTTATAATCGACGAACCACTCTTTTCGATTAGTAATGTGGTCGCTCGCACCTGAGTCCACATACCATTTGCCTGAGTCGTCGATTTCTTCAATTTTTCTTTGTACACCAATAAGCGCCAAACTGGAAGTTGTTTTCTTTTCATCTTGTTCCTTTTAGAATATCCTGCAGTCCCTTTTCCAGTGTCCTGGTTTTTTACAGTGATTGCATTTTCCTGGTTTTGAATTACCATTTTTCCTCACGTATTTTTGACTTTTATTATACTCGACTTTGTTTGCAGTCAAATCACTACTTTCAGGACCATCGTCATGGACCTCCTGTCCTTGCACTTGTCGTGTTTCTTACACCATCAATCGAGTGGTTAACTGTTTTAGTGTTCTATTTGCACTATTCGTTGAGTCCCATACACTGTAGAAATGCCTATAGCTATCAGGTAATGTCATCAAAATTTTTGTAATTAACATTGATTCTGAGATAGGTTCTCCCAATTGTTTTAGTTATCTACTTAGATTTTATAATTTTTAAATATGACCTGCTATATTTTCTTTTGGATCCATTGAATAACAATGGAACTTTTGTTGTACTATTGTTATGCTTGTGTCCGACATCTGTTCGTACACACTAAGTAGTTTGTCCCACATACCATTTGCTGTGTCACAGTTCATAATGTATTGTAGAGGTTGTTCTTCTAACGATGTGACGATACATTTTTGAGCCTTATTATCTGCCCTTTTCCATATTGAAAAATCAACGATATGCCTTTTTCTCGCTTCATTTTCAGTTTCATTACCGATTTTTGCTAAAATTGGTTTCTTTGATTTTCCTGTTACTACATCAAATATTTCAGCTGCATTCATGATTATCTTAATTTGAAATTTTCACATGTTCCAATTTGATGCATCTTTGAGTTTGTTGATTTTATATTGTTCGTTTTCCATATTTAAAATAAACGTGAATGTACAATATCTGCACATTAAGAAAATGCACACACACTACACTGCACTTACTTCGCGAATTATTATTGCTGAACACTATCTGTACACAAAACACGCAATTCGTTAATCAATAATTATTTTACTAACTACTGATGACTTTATTATAAAGACCTTACTACTGAGCCCATAACCTGTTGAAGTACACAGATATACCGAAGTTAAAGGAGATAATAAGATATTAATATAATAATAAGTATAATGAAACGATGTAGAATAGTGTTACGAGGCGTAATATAAATCAACAACTAACTATGTATACCCGGCTACACTACACATGACATATTTGCTGTAGTATTATAAAAATGTATAGTCAGTGTCTGCTGAACTACAGTGTGAATATATTACTTAAACACTACATTATATAGGGTGTTTTGTTTATAATTCCAACATAGATATTTAAATATAATGTTAGTGAAAATATTTTGTTACATGATATAAAAGAAAGTAATTACAAAATAATTATTATATTATAAATTTGATAAATTTTGTCAATATTTGAACTTTAAATGCTTATAAAAAAAAAATTGTGCTTATGTATTTTTTATATTTTTCAACTGCTATTAGAACGATATATCAGGAGCCTCATATTAAATTTTCACGCTTTTTTACCCAACAAATAAAATTTTATCGATAATTATAGAAAATAAACTAAAAAAATTGAAAACTGACAATGTCCGTAAACCGCTGAAAAAGAGTATAATTATTTTCAAAATTTTATTGTGTATAGAAAATGCTAATACAAACATTCAGTGAAATTTTCAAGTATCTACAGTCATACGTTTTTCAATTACAACAAGATAAGAAAATCGTGAATACCAAATGTTGTAAAAATATGAATTTCAAACGCTCATAAAAATTTAATTTGACTTTCTTGTAGACATTTTTTTTTTGATAAAGGTTGACAAACTTATGGATAATCTTGTATTACATTTTAAAATCTTAGATTTAAAAAGAAAAATTTTTATGAATTCTCAACTCAAAATTATTTGCTAATTTTCGAGATTTCTCCGTATTTTGTCAATATTTGAACTTTAAATGCTTATAAATAAAAACTGTGACTAAGGATTTTTAATTTTTTTCATCTGTCTTTGAAACAATAACCAAGTAGCCTTCTATTAAAATTTCAAGCTTTTTTATCCAACAGATAAAATTTAATTGATATTTATAGAAAAAAAAACTAAATAAAAAGGAAACTGAAAATGTCCATAAACAGCTCAAAATAAGTCAAAATATTTTTTAAATGTTATGGTGTATAGAAAATGCTTATATAAATATTCAGTCAACATTTCATGTACCTACGGTTATTTGTCTTCGAGTTTCACCAAAAACCAAAATCGATTTTCTCAAAAACAGATTTTGCGTAAAAATTCCCGTTTTTCCTTAATTTTTCTTTTGTTTTTCACGTCGCGTATAAAAACTACTGTGATACTATTTTTTACCCCCCAAAGTACCAACTAGACCCACTTTTCTATCAGAAAAATTACTGTTGAAGGAAATCCAAGCACTTTTACTGTCTTAAAAGGTGATGACAAACACACAAAAAAAAAACACACATCATTGTAAAATCAATACATTCATCGCTTCGATTAGAACCTAAAATTATTTTAAATAGATTTGTTTACCGATCGATATTGTTTTAGTACATGATATTATAACAAAAAGTCATTATTATTTTATTTAATTATCGATTGATTACGGCTATTTGTTTTGTGAACAACTATGTAAAATAAATTACAGTTATTATGTTTTATAAATGTTCTTTGATTAATAGGTATTCAAATGTAATATTATTAGTAGTTATTCACATATGGGTTTTTTTTTAATCTCTAAATTAAATAAAGATTCGGTAGCTGAACTTTATAGTTATCGGGAAATTCCGTTGAATGTGTTAGATCATGCATAAAATATTAATACATACACACTTAAATGCGTGAGAGTTCCTGGAACGCTAATTTCCTCGTACTTACCACAGTAATAATATTATTCATTTTAATATTTAAACCTGAAAAACTAAGTGACCCGTGCGGAAGGTAGCATATTAACCAAGTTTATATTAATTTATTCACGGCTAAAGTTTATTTTTATTCATCAGTTGTTATGTTTGAATAAATATATTATTTGTTACGAAAAAATCAATTATATAATAAAAATATTTAATATGTTAGGCAATTTAAATATTTAAGCTCTCACTCAAGACCATCCCAACAATTCTAGAAATGTATCTTAGTCTATCCTTGTCACTCTTGTATTTTTTTCCGTCCATCGAAGGACTGATCAGTTAATCATGACCCTCTATCATTTTGATCCATGGACCTAGATGACCCAGATACCCAGTAACAAAATACGAGCAATTATCTGCAGTAATACGAAATGTACATACCATATATTATTTACACGCTAAACGTGTGTTATTCACTTGATGATCACAACCACTTACGCATTAATTGATTTCTTCACCCCCTCTTACCTTTGTTACACATTAAAGCTTTTACATTTATACTGTATAGACTATCTCGTCAAAGTAACAATTTCTGATATACAATTGTTTATACATTTTAATTATAGTTATGATAATTTTTAAAGAATTCACAAATCATAATAAGAGTGAAAACTGCAAAAACTGCACTGTATAAAACTAATGAAATATGGATTAAGTTTATTACAAATAAATGGTTCCGATAGGTAGTCGACTTGCTTTGCGATAAGTAAACCAGTCCGTGTTACTAAGCCAAAATGCCGCCAATTATGATTTGTACTATGGACTATGATAAAATACCGTATCTTCAATACCACTTATGGCGTTAGTGCTTAGTAAAGTGATTTTACGGCGTTATTATCAATTACCCACGAATTTTTCTACAATTTACAGCATTTTAGTTATTTGATTTTTGCTTATATTATACTTTTGGAGTAATATTTCAGATATACGGCATATTCATCTACACAACCGAATTTCACGTTAATTTTTTTTTGTTTTACCTTATTTATTTTTTTTTTGGGACTTACGACAGCAGCAGTAGTAATTATATAGCCGTATTACTCAAATATAATACCTACTCTTTATTTAACAAATATAAAATGCATGGCTGTATGTACTTATGTTTGAGATTTCGGTAATTCCTCAGATCATGGGGAAGTAGATTTACCTCGGTTTGTGCACAAATACAACTGGGATAGGCTATCCACCTGCACCACATTATGTATTTCAACTTCATGATAAATAACTTAATATAAATATAAATAACTTCATCATTAATAGAAGATTTTGTTTCACGTGACAACTAAATTGAATAATATTAACTTACCACTGTATCTTCTGTGTATGCAATGGTGTTTAAATATTTAGCTAACAGAGGCGAAGATAACATATTGAATAATAATTGTAGAAAAACACAACCAACACAAGTACATATTATCCTAACATTTTGAGGTGAATGTGTACGTATCAATATATTGTATTTCACTGTTAATTTGCATTATATAATAATACTTATTAGGACAAAAGTAATTTTTGATTGTAATACGGTATAGGTATGAATTACATAACTTCAATGATTCCATATAAATAGAGTATTCCATATTATAGTTTTATTACAGTATTAATTTAATTGAATTTCATTTTATTTATCTATAATCTATATTAAATTATCATTGGATGGTTCATGGTGGTTGTTCCCTTGCAAGAAGTTGTTTTTTCATCCAATCTATGTTGAAATTTGTCGTTGGTTCCATTTGGATTACTACCCAATTCTCCTCTTTTTGATTCCATTTTTTGTCGGTATCTTTCGTTTTTTTGTCTGGTGTATTGGGAATTAATTATCGATTACACGATTTTTCAACAATCGGTTTATCAATAATCAATTGTCACACGTAAATTGTTCAGTCTTGCGGATCAAGCATGGTGACGACGATTTTGTCCGAACGTTCCGTTTCTCATGTACTTGTTGATTTCTTCGTCACTCAAACTCAACTTCATGACCATACTTCTAAACAGAACTCTACCTGCGTGGACAACAGCAAAATATGTTTTTCATCGTGAAGTACGTAGACATTATTCCGCTGAAGTCTCTGCCGGCAATGTGCTGTGTCATTGTGTCATCCTCAATAATATAGATGTTAACTATCATTATATTTTGTTTTTCCCTAATGTGCGTAATATATGGATCATTGATCCTTGTTTATCCGTTTCTCTCATTGTTATGCTGATTTTGGGTATTATGATGTTCAAATTGATTTTATTTTTATTGCTAATTGTTTTATATGTTCTATTTGGTTTGGGTCTGAATCGATTCGTGCAGCTCGTGCGGCGTATGATAGGCATGTGTATATTCTTCTAATGTGCGGTGGGGGTTTGCTGGATATGCAATATATGCTTTTGATGGGACATGACTTAAATGCACCTATTGTAAGCTGGTATTATGTATAGGTTCTATTATTTTTAATGCTGATTTTTTGCTGTTGTGTACAGTATTGATAAATAATCTAATTTTGATAAAATAAGCAATTTATATATCTGTATTAAAATTTGAGAATCTGCTCCCCGTGTGGAATCTGATAGGGTCTTGAGTATGTTAAGTAGCTTTAATTTTTTAATTTTTTCAACTGTGGTATCTATTTCATTTCTGTGTCAAAAATTACTCCAAGTATTTTAATTTATTTTTTGTTTTGTATTTGGTTTTCTAGTAATTTTAGTTTGATTGAAAGTTAGTTTTTTGTAAAGAATATTGATTGAGATATTTCGTTTGATAAAGTGAAACCTGTTTCTTTTGACCATTTGGTTATATCGTTTAATGTGTTTTGCTGAAAGTATTGGACTGTTTTTTTATTTTTTGCTTCTGAATATAATATTTGTGTTGTCTGCGAACAAAGTGAATAATTATTCAAATAGTATTATTATTATTATTATTCCAATTATTGGATTGTTTTTTTTTATGGTAGATGTGATGTAATTTATTGCTATATGGAATAGTGTAATAGATATGTTTGAGCCTTGAGGTATGCCATTTTTTTGTATGAAAAGGCTTGAAAGTGTTCCACCTATTTTAACCAGAAATGTTTTTTTGCTAAGAAAGTTTTTGATAAACGTTAACATATATCCGTTGCTTACAATATTTTTAAATTTTTCCGTTATTCTATATCCCCATGTGGTGTCATACACTTTTTTTAGATCGAGGCTCACGACTCCTATAATACTTGTTTTTCTTCTAGTGCATTGTGTATTTCGGAGTATATTTTTATTAGTTTGTTCATTGTTGAATGGTATTTGCGAAATCCACTTTGTTCTTTTGTTATGTAATTGATTTTTTTGATATACCAGATTAGAACTGCATTATTGTAGCCTACGTCTTAGCGTTTTCTCAGAGTTATGTAACTAGCTTATGGATTAATCCTTCAAAAACAATGTTCCAACGTGGTGCATAGCCCGTACTCATTTATCTGCTACTCGCGACTTTTTATTTCATGGAAACGACCCCGGAAGCATATAATGTTAAAACAAAAATGGCGATATTATTATTTTGGCTTTACGGGGTTTCAAGTTTGGCCACCAACTATGCCAATGGTACAGTTGTTTCAGAGCAAAAAAAAAGAAACACTTAATAGCACAATACGAATGCATTCAAAACAATTCAATTTTATTTGTTTAACAAAAGATGGTCAGTATGCATAGAATGCACTTGTAATTGGTTGTACATAATGAAGTGTTTTAGTATAATAGTCGAAGTGCTCGTAGTATTGTTGATGTGGAAAAGTGAGTGAAGACAAATGGTTGGATGATGACTAGGTCCGATGTCAGCGTCAGCGTCCGGATCCCCGCTGCACAGACGGACACTCGCTGTGAGGGTAACATAAGAGATGTCACGATCGGCATTAGGGAAGTATTCGCGATACCAACCACGATAATAAATTTTCTTCAACAAAAGTTTTTCAGTTATTCAATGCGATAACGACACTTTCAATATCAAAAGATGCAAAGGAACTTTCAATTCCGATTGACAAGCCTCGTACTTGATCAACCTGAAGAATCAGACAATTTAAGTGAAGAAACTCTATATCGTCAAACAGTTGGTAATGTATTGGTCGCATCTCAGATTAAGGGCATCTTTACAAGTCTTTGGTAAAATAATGTTATGATAGAATTATAATATAATGTATAAAACTGTGATCAGCTACATAGGGATATAAGAAATTATCAGACATAGATAACAATGTTTATATTTAGACTCACGTACAATCGTACGTTAGCGCTCCATCTTACGTAACACCTTAATATTGTGGATTTATTTGTGTCATTATGATTGTCTGGTATATCTGACATTTAATCGATAATCAGTAATTATGTTGTTACTACATTTCAGTTTTTATTGTGTTATGTATCAGTATCTAATCCTTGAATCATTACTCTTATTGTTAACCTCAGTATGTGTTCGCAAATATTATACAGATCAGGGATCGGCAACTGGCGGAAGGCAAAGCTTTGGACACTGTCACACATTGTACTTCATGAACGAGTGGACTGAGCTATATTGTTTTGTATTGCCTGAAAGAGTTGGCAGCGTTGCGTGTGTACTGGGTTCTTAATAAGCACCAAAAACCATTTTCTGATTCCGAAATAGTAAACGAGTGTATGTTGGAAGTGGCCACTACACTTTTTCAAGAAAATAAAAAAATCCTTACCTCTATCCAAGATATTCCTTTGTTGGCAAGGAGCAACACAAGAAGGACAGAAATGTTGGCAGCCGAAAACAGAAACAGCTTATTTGAACTTCTACATAAGTCACCGTGCTATTGCATTGAGCTTGATGAATCTTGTGACTTAGTTGATTCTGAACAAATGTCAATTTTCGTGCGATTCTTTGACATTGAAAATAAAGTATTTAGAGAAGAGTTACTAGCAATATTGACATTTGAAGGCAAGACTCGCGGAGAAGATTTATTTAAGAGTTTTTATGACTTCATGAAAAAATCGAATTTGAGTTATGATAAAATTGTGTCAATTTCCACTGATGGAGCTCCAGCGATGATGGGAAAAGAAAAAGGATTGCTAAAAAGAATCCGGGATAATAATTCCGGGATATTAACTTATCAATGCATAATTCACCAAACATCGCTTTGTAGTAAACTCAGTGCTACACTGAAATACGTTATGGACGGTTTGATCAAGTTAATACATTTTATCAGGTCGCGTTCTTCTCTCCAACACAGACAGTTCAAAGAGTTTCTGAGTCAATGTGATTCTGCTTATTCAGATTTACTACAACACAATCATGTTCGTTGGCTCAGTAAAGGTCGAGTAGTTGAACGTTTTTAAAACATTAAGAAGAAGTAAAAACATTCCTAAAATATGTAGATACTGAAGAAGCAAAGAAGCATTCGGAGTTCTTAGAAAACAATCAAAATATAGTTGCAATGGCTTTCTTAAATGACATTTTGAATTATTTAAATACACTTAGTGTCGAATTACAAGGAGAAGTGAAATTAATATGTAATTTATTACAAAGTGTGTCTGCTTTCCGTCGCAAACTAAATATATTTGAACAAGACATTGAGCAAAAAAAAATTCATTCAGTTTCCCACAATATTTGATTGCGAAAATTATTCTGCAATTGTAAACATCGAAACATTTTTAAGTTTTTTGTCAGATCTTATGAAGGAATTCGATGCTAGATTCAAAGACTTTTCTGAAATAGGAAAACTATCACAATTCTTAAAAACTCCTTATGACGTTCTCACAGACGGAGAATGAACTGATGTAGCTGAAAAATGATTTAATCTTTCAAAGTCAAAACTTCAAATGAAAATAATAGACCTACAGGAAGATGTTTCCTTGAAGCAGTACAGAAGTGCGTCAACTGAAGAATTCTGGGCTAAGGATGCCATCGACAAGTATTCAAACTTAAAGCAACTGGCAATCGACTTGGCTACGATGTTTGGTTTGACATACATTGGTGAGGCATCATTTTCAAAAATTAATTTTTTGAAAAATAAATATCGGACAAAATTAACAGACTCTCACCTTGAGGATACATTGCGCATAAGCTGTTCTCCACGAGTTCCCGATTTCAAAAAGCTGGCTAAGGAAAAGAAATGCAATTTTGCGCATTAAATGATTTACTGTAATAGATATTTTTTTTTATATATATACTCCTAATATTGTAATTTTTAATATAAATTAATTTTAATAACTAAATAATTATTTTTATTTTTATACTGCTGTTTTTAAAATATAAAGATTTGAATAAGATTTTTTTCACTGGACCTCATTGATTTATTAATTTAATCTTTAGGACTCCAATAGAAATTACTTGCCGACCCCTGACATAGATATTTGGATTTATGTGAAAGTGGTATGTCGTCAGCATATAGATTTTTCAACTTATCGAAAGAATTTCACTTATTTACAAGATAAATTAGATGTGAGGTAATACCAAAATCTTCAGTCAGCCCGTTATTTAATCTTTGACTAGAGAGATATCCGATAAGCCTATTACTAACCATTGTCTTTAGTACGTTTTTAAGTGTTTTTAATAATAGTGTTTGTAAGTTTTAATCATGTTTATGCATATCTATTAGAATATAACAACTTAATTTAAGAGGGATGTTAGTGCAATACTTCTTTTTTCTCTCATACCCAAGCACAATAATAAAATAACCTATATATTACAAACATTATAGACAGTAATATTTTTGAGGGTTTGTCATATCGGATTTATATTTTATTATTACTTGAATAATTATTATTATTTAAAAATTCAATTTTTTTTATAAATTGATATGGATATTAAATGGTTTTGAGACAGTATTTTAACTAATTGATAGTTCAAACCTTCAAAAATATAATAATTAATATTTGTTGTAATAGATGACTTTACTCCGTAAACTCGGTACTAAAAAAACATGATAGACGATGGAAACGTGAATGTGTTTGTCTACGTCTTACGTGTGCCAGAGAGATACAAAAAATAGCGCGTTGACGATCTTTTATCACTATAATAATTAGTCGATTCATTTTTTAGTTTTATCATGCTGAGTACAATGATTTTAAAGGAATATACATACATATTTATTGATTTAGGACAAACCATTAAAGGAAGTGTGTTAACAAATATAGTATAATAATTAACTTTAAACTTAAAATTTTAAATATATTATTTGTTGATTTATTAAACTTTAACTTAACGTTCATAATGTTGAATTAACACAAATAACTCAAGTCAATTTCAGATTCTGAACAATTTTCTACTTTAAATGTGGTTTCTGGTAGCTAGTTGAATCTTGTTGGATCTAGTAAAATAATATACGAGCAATATTTCTAAAAATATCAGTAGTAGAATGACTAGTTATTCACCTTTAAAAATAATCAATAAGTACCTAACAAATTTAATATTATATAATACATTAAGTAATAAGATTATATTTTCTTACATTTTTCTAATTTTTGCATTATTTTTTTTCGGTAAAATATGTTTTTATATAATCGTTGTCATTATTTTTTTTGTCCTAAGATCAATTTATTACTATTAATATTTTAGAGTTAAAGTGATATAAAAAAATGTCTTGATCCGGAAAATCTATCTGAATTGTGTAATACACTTGATAAAACTTTGAAAACAATGAGTGCACATAGCAATAAACAGTAGGAAGATATATGCTATTCCATAGTATTGTATACCTTTTTGTAATCAACAAAATTACTTTCATGATTTAAATCGATAAGTATTTTACTATAGGTTGGAGGTAGGATTAATTTCTTCAAATCGGTATTTTAAGTAACATTTAAAACTTTTCAATGCATTACATTTCTGTGGGATTTGAACAATATAAGATCCTAGACATTCTGGCTTTCCCTTTCTAAGAAACTTTTGAGTTTAATATATTATATAAATATATAATTAATATTTAGGTATTTTTATACTGAACATAATAATTTGTTAATTGAAAGAAACTCATTATTTTGAAAACTATCAGGCAGGTAAAATTTTCATTTATATAATATTATATTGATTACTATTCCATTAATTATATTGTTTTTTACTTTTTATTGTTGAATGACAAAATTCATTTTAATTTCATACTAAACATAATATTATAAATAAATAGAACATTTTCAGAGTACTTTTATACATAAAAATTGAATTTCAAACTAGTAGTTCGAATGATCGGTGTAATGGAGCAACATTTTTGTGGAGTATCCCTAGGCCACTTCAATCCGCTTATCTATACTTAAAATACTTCCACAGATACAACTAATAAACTACTCGTTTAAAATTAAATTTCAATACATCAAAATAATCTGAAAAATATTCTGCTTTATTAATATTTCTTAATATGGTCACTCAATAAAGTAAAAATATAACATAATATATAATACGCTATGATAAAATATATAGAATGCAACAGAAATACCTGACAAATAAAATAACTTTTAATGTAATCAATATTTTTTAGTTGTCTTATTTTATATAATCAACAAACGCTTGCACCACAAGCATCATATAACATTTTTTATTTCTCTTTTTTGAAAATTATTCAGAAAAATTACGGTTATGAAAACGTTTATTTAAGTCATTTAGTTTAGTTTACTCAATTTTTTGAAATCTTAATATTTTTGTTGCTTAAAATTAATCTAGTGGTAAAAAAGCATTTTAAAACAAACAATTTTTTTAAATTTTTTATCAGGAATTTTAAATTGGTACTTGTTAAAATTGAAATATTTTTTTTAAAGTAAAATTTGAAATTGCTTAAACTATAAGAAAAAATTACTTTTCAAATAAGTAAGCCCTGCTTCAAGAAAATTTCAAAAGCCAACTACTTGACTTAGATAAATGGTTTTACAATCAAAAGTGTTTTAAAAACCAGATTTGCATGCAGTGTTTTACATGCATCTAATAAAAGTTAATAATAATAATAATAGAAAGCAATCAAATCATAGTATGTTATTTACGTTGAGTACTTTATAATTTACCTCAAAAATTAACACATCAGATAAAATTTTTATTATTTTTTTTTAATTTGAAAAAATAAAATTAGTTCATAATATTATAGTGAAATACATAACAGAGAATTTAAAAAGATAATCATGGTATCTGCTTTATATAGGCAAACAAAACAATATTTGTGCTGACTTTTTGCGTTTGTATGTTTTGCGTGGCAGGTATTGTCAAATTGTCCGGCGAAAATTCTACGTGTGTGTCTGCAGTATGCACAGTTTATATCACATTTGAGTCCATTACCAATTGACGGCTGTGTAATTATTATACATGGTACCATGGTATATACCGTATAGTAATTTATATATTATACTGCAATATTATTGGGTTAAATGTAATAGCCGGTTCCGGATTTCGGTCTCCAGGTATAATCTATACAATATGTATTTGTTTTGACTGGTGCAGAATTTATTCGAAAAAAAAACGCGACCGTATTGTTTTATAAGTATTTTATTTGCCGAATGCAAATCTAACGAATTACGCGTGCTCAATCGTTTCGGACGGTTACACACAATAATCGCAGAACGTGCACGACGCCAAACGCGCACGGAATCCTTGGCAGTAAAATAAACTCTGCTGCTTTTGACGGGTCTCCACGAACAATCTATAATCGTTTATAATAGGCGTTTTAGCAACCCGTGTGATAATTTATTTTTTGAAAAAAAAACCTAAAAAAAGTTGTTGGACCCAAACACGTGCAATTGGGTGATGATCAGGATATCCGAGTATAGTATACGATACGTACTATATAATATTTTGCTCCCCTAAACACTATAGACAAACGATTTGATGATTTAACACGGCAAATAATTGTGATGTAGATCGTCGGTAGGGAAGGGGGAGTGAACGATGAACAATATGCCGAAATCGAGCAGTGCACTCAGACATTTTATTCATTTTACTATTGGGCCAATTTTTTTTTCAATTACCTTATTCTTTTGTTCTATTGTTTGTAAACGTTTTTTTATTATTATTATTATTATTTTTTTTTTTTTGTCAACATCTGCTCTCCGTTTTCACCGTTTATACTCACTCTCGGCGAATGCGTTCATAAACTATTGGCTTTGTTAACATGTCTACTGTTTGTAGAAAATTAAAAAAAATAAAACAAAGTACAAATTTTCCAATCAAGACAAAACCCCTTGCATATTGTTCATACAAATGTGTGAAACTTATTGTTGTTGGTTCGTAGGAAAAATTGGGTTCATTATAATATAGTTTTATTTTATTTTATTTTTCTATTTAAATGGTGTATTTACAAACCGGATAATTATTTGTTGGGTACGAAATAACTAGTCAAAAACAGTACATACTAATACCATTAGGGTTTTAAAATTTCATAAAATTTATTTTCTTGAAATATTTCATTTTGATGAAAAATAAAAATAAAATGTTTATTAGGTATACCTAAAAGTTTATAGTCGTCTACTTCTAAGTGAATATTTTTAAAAGTTGGTTTATTGTATGAAACAAAGAAAATATGTAACATATTTACATATAATTTATAAGTTGTTTTACAAATCTATAATAGTTATAACAAACTATATGGTCTAAGTATTAAATAATGCGCGCAGAGCACTTTCACATCACTCAGCCACATATACACACATATTATACGACTTTTGTACACTTTATAATTACTGAAAATAAACTATTATTTCATTCATTGTTGGAATTGACTTCAACTTTATTTCAAACCATTATCTTTTGGATCGCTGATATACATTAATATTTTAAAACTCATGTAAAAAAATTGTTTTAATTTTCATAATATTTCTCATAAAGGAATATTTTTCAGCACTATAAAATATGGAATATACAAATATGAAATAATAAATCAACAAAAATAATATGTTTTTCTTTAATTTTAAGTGTGAAATCAATTTATTGTTTCTAATCATCTATAGCCGAACATGTTTAAAAGAAGAAAAATATTTTTCATAATTTCATTGAAATATTTCAAGAACAGTGAAATTTTCAATTGAAAAATTTCAAATGAAATATTTCAAATTTAGAACCCTAAATACCATACTATAGTGATTTTTTTTGTTTTACTGGTTCATACACTGTTTAGACATCTATTCATTTCCCATTTAGATTACATTGCGCGCAAGTAACATGCACTTATCCTTGAAACATAATATATTACAACCCATAAATCCAATTATTGTCCAAGCCCTCATTTTTAGTCTCTAGACGACCATGTCACCACAGGGGACTTCCGTAATGATTTTATGCATTCCCCGACGTGGACCTATAATAATATACTACACTCGGTCTCACCCTCCAACCAAGACCCGCGGGCAATACCCCCGGGATTTATATGACAACATATCATTTATTAATAGACCTTTTTAGTAATTCTATTCTTCTCTCAACTATTATTGTGCCAATACCTTGTATAACATTTCGTCTTTGATCTACAAAACACGTAATATTGCCCTCAAAGTCCAAACCAATAATATAGGCAAAATTATACAAATTTCAATTCTCCACTCTATCTGTTATATCGCTGTATAATACGTAACACTCAGGTTTACTACTATTTCGAATGGTCAAAGATATTTTGTTTTTTTTTAACACGTTTCCATTTTATAAATCCTTTATATTTTGTGTACGCTATATAATTATATATAATCTTACCCATATATTTATATATAACATAATATTATAATATTTATAGACAGTGACTATTATAGAAAAGCAATATGAATATTGCATGTAAATTCTCATTGTATTTATTGACACATTATGTACGAGATTCTTCTTCTTTTTCTTCATACTTATTAATGATCCAGTTATCTAAATTTCGTTATTTATTTACATTTACGGATTTAAAATTGTACGACATATATATTTTCTTAAAATATTTTATTCATATGAAAAAATAAAATGTATAGTCATAAAATTACAGCAAGAGAACATTCGTTCTATTAATTGGTTTATAATATTGAATACTAATAAATAATAAATAAATAATAGCCGATGGGGACTCAATTGATAAGTGATAATTATAAAATAACCTACAATATAATACCGTATAATATACCTAATTTATAAATATTAACATAGAAATTCGTAAACCATGGTTGATAAGTCATTCATTATCGATCTATTTTGTGTGTATTCAATAATCATTTCTAATCATATGTAATAATTAATAATACAAGAATACGATAAAAAAATACATTATTTATAATTTCATTGAATTGTTTTAAGAAGAGTGGCAGTTTTTAATATTGAAATATTTCAAATTAAGAACTCTATTTTCAATGATTATTTTAATCTTATAAATTATCCATAGCTTTAATAATATTATAATTATTTTAATTAATCCATTAAACGATATTATCTGAGATATTATGCGATAGATGCGTTACTTTTACAGTGTCATTATAATAATTACAACTTTCATAAGCTGTTGACCATGATGGTAAGCTATTTTTCAATATAATATTGTTAAGGCCCTATTAATACCGTAAATTATTTTATCTCAGCATATGAAGATGTTGAAGGAAAATTTGTTATCGTTTACCAAATAGTAGACTTAGCTAAGATTAATTTTCATTTTGTTTCGAATTATGTGACAGGTATAATATAAGACGTATTTCGTTTAATTCGTAAGAACTTTTTTTATTTCTAGGTAGCTAATATTATTAACAATAATATCATAATAGTATAATAATATTAAATGAGTCGATATAAAATACAATTAAAAATAAACAAATAAATTAAATTTTATATATGAAAAGAAAAAAACTTACAGGACTTCATAATGTATTTTTTTCACAATGTATATTGTATATTAAGTATAATATTTAAAAAAATTAACGGCGCTGTGGCACACGATTGTAACTGCATTCGGATAAACTACACGCCCGAGTAGTCATATTGCGTAACAATGCGCCGTATTACAGATTTATCCTGTTAAATAAAAAAATTATAATTGACAGAGTACTTTGGTGGAGACTTATTATATTACTATATCACATCATATTAAACAATATTGCATGGCGATTTGCGATTATAAGAATAGTTGGATTAGCTATAACACACGTGCGTGGTAGTGATATCGCCTGCACATTATAAGGAATACTAAACCATTTTTACAATAATATTACATCATTTTATGCAAACCGTCTTAATGTCGACCACACGAAATGGTTTGTCGTAGTGTTGAGGTATAAAAAATATATAATATAATAATAATAATATTGTATTACATTATAATATGATATAATATGCATATAAAACCGGGTGGTCTCGAAAACATCATATACAGTGGACGGGCCCTGGCATCATTAGGTATTTACCTTCACATCATACATTATAAAACATATAATATTTAGGTATATAGGTATATATTATATGTATATATTACAAACAGTATATATTGTGATGCGCAATAAATGGCGAACAAAAAAAAAAAAAGGAAAGAAATGGTAAAACACTGCGGACCGCTTTGTATTATATAATATTATATAATATAAAATAAAATAAATATATATAAAAAACCATATATACCAACACGGGTTTCTACCGTTTTGGGGATCGTTTTACATTTTATGACAAAACTCCGTCGGGCCCGTTCACTTCTGAGCACGTTTTCGAGGTGCCATAAAACTTGTTGGTGTGAAAATTACCACATGACGGCGTTACGGTGTATAGTGAAGAAATAAACGACCCGATTTTCCACTCGTGTCACCCACCTTTGAGTTCATTGTACGATTCGCACCCTCGACCGTCCATTTCCCCGTCCCACACCACCAAATCGGTCCACAGGCACTTTTCGACCACCTCATTTTTCGTCTCTTTTTTTTTCCTGCTAGACCAATATTTTCATTACCGGTCGGCCGCGTTCTTTATCGCACAGGAATCCGTCGAAATGTCGTTGGCGCCCAAACTGCAGATAATTCAAGCTACTTACCGTGAAACCCGCCATCCTCGATTACAACACGCCTTGTACGGTTCATGGTAAAACCTTATTGGTTTCACGTGGCCTAACAGCAGTTGGCTTTCTGTGAGCATTTCGCCGCTGTTTGCAAATAAAATGTTCGTTGAAATGAAAATATCATTAGTGTGTATATATTATATTGATCCAACATTTTAAAACATTTTAATAACGATACCACTGAATAAATACAAAATAAATAAGATTTTCTTTGAAATATATTATTAAAAAATCAAAATCAAAAATCAAACGAAACGTAATACAGCCTCGCCTTACGACGAAATCGAACAACTCTCTAACCGTATAATATATCCTCTACACATTAACATAAATCGAACTTGTACAAATGCAGTACTCCCCTACATTCAAAGGCATTGGACTGTATTTATAGAATTCTCTTAGAGCCTGGCAAATTGAACTAAAAATATGGAAGTAAGTCATTGACGTTGTTTAGACTATTCATCGCAGACCTGAGTTCCTTTGTTGTCATTGAAGCTTTTTCTTTTAGAGCCCATTGCCTATTACACTGCAGTTGCTGAATATAACGTAGCCTTCAACATTTTTACTGATATTTAAGGATCAAACTCGTTTACCGTTGCTGGTGGTCAGATATTTAGTTTTGATTATTCAGATTATCATAGTTAATTATTGGTATGACCAAAGTTCTTGAAAACCCTTTTTGTCCGTACCGGTAGACAAAAGATATAACTTTAAAACCTATCACCTGGAACAATTTTTTAGTGCATATTTGTGATTTATAGCCGGTTCTACAGTTATGTACGACTAACTTTCTTAGTTAATTTAACATAATACAATATTATAGTATAGGTATTAGTAAAGTATAATATATAATATATTTATATAACATGCGTAATGTTTCATTACGTAGCATTTAAATGTGGATCAAATATAATATAATATAATATAAAAATATAAAACTGATCACTAACTATAGTTAAATGGTGAAATGATGCGTTTATCCTATGACAATTTAAATTACAATGTAAATATTAATAGGTGTTACAAACATAATATCATAATTACACAATAATTTAATTATACAATGGAAATTCTAACATAAACATGTCACTATTTATTGTACCTGCATATAATCTCATATTTAACCCAACAAACAGCGATCAGCATTAATTATAAGATATCTACTAGGCTTGTTTATAGAACTGTTAAGGCAAAGCTATGGATTGCCCATTGATCTATCATGGCGTATTTATACTATAATAGTAAATCTATATTCTATATTTTATTTATTGATTAAGTAATAATTAACTATCTACAATTGTTTTAACTGTATTTTCTTTTATAATATAAGTATACTTGTTTTATTTCATTCTTCCATTTTATTTAATTCCTACAGTTCATTTACAGTTATGTCACTACAATGGTAAAAAATAGGTAATTTATATATCGTTATATTCTATCTATTTATCTAAGTAAATGTCGTTTTCCTTGAGCTACTCCAGTTCTAACCTCCAAATAAAATATCACATATAATTAAGTAATAAAAATGATTATAAGTAAAAATAAAAAATACATTTAAACAACATAATTTAATAATATCATAAATAAAATCAAATTATTTTACTTACAAAATGTTATTATTTGCTCTTCATAATTTTATTTTAAATTTTAATATTGAGTCCTTAAATATATAAGTAATCTAATTTTCAACTTCTTAATAGTACAATACAATAAATTAATCTAAATACAAGAAGGGTAATTATTAATATTTAAAATCAGTTTAATTTGAAAACATTCTTCAATTAATGCAAAACAAAAATAGTAAATACTTAAAATATGATATAGGATAAAAATGATTGAAACGTCACAGAGAAAGGAAAAATTATAAACGACCGATGAAAAATTAAAATAAAACAATGCAAGTATATGCAAAATAAATTGTATTTAGATTATCGTGAACTTGAAAGAAAAATGTGTATATTTAAGGTTAGCAGCTAAAACCAAATACACAGATGATAAAATAAATTTCCTATAATTCTCTGGTCCCAGTTTAATTATTATTAGATTTGTATTTGCCAAAATTTTCTCAACTGATGTTACAGATAAAAATCTATAAACAATATTATAAAAGAGTATTTCATAGAACGCAAGGCACGCATACATTATATTATAGATATACATTAGATTTGATATTGCTAGCACCGCCAATGCATCCCATTCAAGATAAATGATAATTTGGATACCGACAAATAAAGGTTACCCTCATACTGGAGAGTCAAGAGTTTTCAACGTAAAACACAAAGTAATTATTCGGGTCAACATCAATATTTATGAGGCATTTAAAAGTCAGTAAAATATAATCCAAATATCTCGTTGCAAATTTGTTAATGCAAAAGTGGAGCACCAGAATAATTTTCCCTACGAACTATTTGTTTATTTTTATTAACGTTGAAAATATTGGCTTTACCATTACATAGGGAATTGTATAAATTATGAAATAATTACTTAAACTTGAAAAACTTATAATTTGTATTGAAAAGTATATACTTATCGACGGTATATGTGTTGGCCTGTAGAGTAGGTATGATATTCATTATTAGTTATCATTATAATAATTACACATCTACATCAATACCAGACTCCAAAAACAATGGAATATGGCTATAAGAATAATTTAGTTGGGTATTTTTTATTTTTATTTATTCTTCAAGAAGATAATGGACCCTACTGAACATGTTCGTGTGGGTGCTCATGAGTTCACGATTTGAAATATAAATACATTAAATAGTTCATATAAATTAAATAATTTATTACATGTATACGTGATGCTATATAATAGTGACTGGTTGGAAAAATGAACCCCCAGATTGAACAATCAAAATCATGGGACTACTTAACACTAAATCGTTACACAAGTGATACAGAAGCCTGGACTTATGCAAAAGTAAACGAATTTCAATATATTGGCGTGTGTTTGAATACCAACAACGATTGTTTTCGTGTGATTAGAGTGTGGATAATGAAACAGAGATAGTGTCTTTTGCATTTTCTAAATTTGTTTGGTTAAAATATATATTTGATATTATGTACAAATATCATATAATGCCCAGACTTGTGATGCATGGATCATGACAACGGTGAATGAATGTGTTTGAGAAGAACTTACAAAGATTAGAAATGAGCAGCTGGAAAAATATATATCAGGTTCGGGAGTATTCAGTGAAAATTGCATGTACCTATCTTCGGTCAAGTATTTAAAGTTACACAAAAATCTAAAATCGATTTTGTCAAAAACCAATTTTGAGTCAAAATGTCCGTTTTATCCTAATTTTGTTTTTATTTCCCCCGGCGCTTTTGAAAACTACAGGGCATTTTAAATATTGACCTCTCAATACAACTAGATTCACTTTCCCACCAGAAAAGATACTTAAGTTGATGATTAAATCATTATTTCGACTACTTACCGTATACAGTGTACATAGATACACGCTTAAAAAAAACAAAATGTTTTGTCAAATCAATACATTTATTGCTCCACTCAAAATCTAAAATAATATTTAATTAATTCAATTTTTTTTTTACCTTTTTAACTCTAAAAATACACATTTATAGCGAAAGTAATTTTGTATTGTACGCAATTTTTCAGAGAATCAAAATCCTAGATCAAATTATTATTATTCTTTGTATATCGGTGATTTTGTTTGTATAATATAACAATGATGACATGAATGTATGCAATATAATATATTAATAACATAGTGCCTATAATGTATAGTTGTTGAGACTTTGAGTTGCGGTTCAGTTCATTATGTGCGACATGGACGGCCCGGTAAGTTGAACGTCAAGTTTATATATTATTATTATTACTACCACTACTACTACCACTACTACTACCATTACTACTACTACCACTTATAATTCTACTACTACTACTACTACCGCTACCCTGCTACTATTTCATATATGCGTAACTGCAAACTGGTGCGCGACGGGGCTGTTATTAACTTTGAGCGGAGCGTGTCTTTTGGCCAAGCGTGCGAGAAGGGAGGCCGAAAGTTACGATCCAGTATTATAGCAACCGCGAAATGACTCTTCATTTATACGCCATGGAAAGTATTTCGTATATTATTATGAACATTATGAAATATACCTACCTACTATTGTTATTATTATTAATGCTTATATCGGGTAAACGAACTTGGTTAGGTTAACGTGGTAACCGTATAAGGATACACAAATAACACATATCCCTAAATATATTGTAATATTAGATTAAAATATAGTGTTATATTTTACATCGTATATTTTGACAGTAAACAAATAAACAATAAATATTCATATAAATTATTGTATTTTCAATAACTTAACATGGTTTTAATTTCTCGGTACATGATCATAATATTTACATATAATTCCATCATGTAAGGTAAGCAATGAAACAATTTATTCTAAATATTATGTCGAAGTAGAAGAAAATAATTTGCAATTTTTCAACAACTTGGATGTTTTGTTTAAAATCATAAGAAAATGTACCTACAATATTATAATAGAGATGAGTAAAAAAATTAAGAACCAAGCGTAAGTAAAGTATAGTGTTATTTATAAGTTATGACATTTTCTCGTTAGATTTTAAATGTATCGTAGAAACCATAGTCCATTACTGATTATCACTTATATTACGTATAATAAGATGTTGACTGTGTATAGGTATAATATTATGAAAGATTAAAAAAATATAATATAGCAATCAGGGGCAGAAAGTTTTATGATTTTTTCAGTTTTGATTTCAATTTTAGTTCTTAGAAAACCGAATATTTTGGGTTCGGGTTTTATGAAAAAAACCTCAGTTTCGTTTTGGTTGTTTTAAAAGTTAATTTTCAAGCAGTACCACTATCGTAACGTAAATTATAGCGTGTTGGTACCGATATTCATCAAGGGTTTTAACAGATTTTATTATGGTCTTCACAAATATTATTATTCACATTAATAAAGCTGATGATGTATTAATAATATATCTTATAGTTTGTAACAAATGGTGAGGTATCGGATCGACTATCCTTACTCTGTTCCATCCAAGAGTGAACCGCTTTTGCGCACGCAGACTGAGCCGCCGAACGGTGCCTGATAATTTTAATATCCATGATTTTGATCACTTCATATTATTATTATCATAACTGTTATATTATTTTATGTATGTACCTACATTTTGTCGTATCAACGATCTTTGCACCCAAATTTGTGGTAAACTGCACACACACGTACACATGACATAGGTACCTATACCTACAAAATATTATATAAATGCACTTAAAATCACGTAGGATCGGGGGTTGCGTCTTGGCAGTCGTAAAAAAAACCAAAACCACGCCCTGTGCATAATAATATGCACGCAACAATAATATATATATGGTCAACCAGCGGTCGAAGATGGCAAAGACGTGATAATATCATATAGTGACCGAGGACTGAGAGGGTCGATCGAGGGGATGTGGGGGTGTGACGGCGGCGGCGAACGAATGTATAAATATATACAACGGGCACAGAGCTGGTGGTGTATATATGGAGCTGGTGGTAGTACATATCAAATATATGTACATATATAGGACGTACACCGGCGGCCGTGGTTTAAATTATGTAAATTGTCTTTGTGCAGGATGCACGATTCGGTTAAGATGCAAAAAGGATTGCCACGGCGGCGGCGGCGGCGGACAAACGACGACCGTCACTGCGACGACCGTAGCCTCGTTTATATTATCACGTATACATATATATGTACGCATTTATGTATGTATGTATGTATTTATGTATATATCTACGTATTTATATACGTAAGTATGTATATATGTATGCATGTACGTATGTATGAGTGTCTGAGTCTGTATGTGGTGTGTGCGTGTGTGTGTGTGTGTGCGAGCGTAATTCTCGACCGGACGAGCCGCAAGCGATTTTACTGATTGAAAAAGGGGTCAGTTCTCACGCGCTTTCGTACCGTATTAATTAATGTATGCTAATTCCACGGCCCTCCGCCGCAAAACATTGTACATACACTTTGTGAGGGTGTGGGTGTGTGTGTGTGTGTGTATTCGCACTTATACACATATATCGTACTGAGCACGGCGACCTTAAGCCATCGCCACCACCGTGCCGCACAGCAAGCCATATGGCGAAAAATACGCATATATATACTGATCCGCACACCCCGTATATTATAACCACGCATTTTTTTTTTACTTAAAATATTTTTTTTTCCGTATGAACACCAACCCCCAAATAGCTATTGACGTGGTGCGCCAGGCCGGATTAGTTTTTCCCCAAACGGGAGCGCACAACACACTTGCACACACAGACACACACTTACGCACACAGACACACACATACGTATAATTTATATATAAGTTAAATAATATAGGTAGTCGCGTGTGTAAACGTCCGAACCGATTAGTGTTATAAGCGAGCTCGTGCGTGTCTGCAAGAGGGTGAATACGATTATTACCACCCACACGCTCATTAAAGCGCATAATATCTATAATTACTTAAATATTGACTGTTAACGTCAATGTCAATTAATTTTCCGTCCGCATCTTTCTGATATAATGTAAGTGTGCAGTATAATAATAATAATAATAATAATAACGATATTATAGCCGTCTGCGTTCTCGTTGGTATTACAGTTTCTTTTTTTCAATTTTTTTTGCACCCTAAACCGTTTTTTTTCGCCATTTATTATAATATTAATTATACACGGTATACATATTTTAATATAATATTGTAGGCCGATGTGATGGGGCGTGTGCGATTTTTAATAGACGTCCTAAAAAGATTGATGAAGCCGCGTGCAAACGATAACGATGATGTAGGATTTTGTTTTTTTTCAAATTTCTTATAGACATATTTTATACAGTTTAATTAAAATGAATAACTTCGTTGCTGGCATGTGAGTAGCAAACTATATTTGCGCTAAATTCATAAAAATCCAAAAACAATAAACCTTTAGTGAATTTTTATTCAGTAGATGAACTAGATGGAAAGTATCGTTGAATTATCAGAAGAGTTCAAGCGTAGTAAACAAAAACTTTAAAAGTATTCGAGACTTTGAAACTTCATATTTCATTTGATTATGTATAGTTTTAATTTATTTAGTGAGTGTTTTTGACGTATAATGGTATTCAAATTTTAAACTTTGAACACAATAATATGTTTATGGTGAGCGTTTAATCAAAGATCATATTATAATACAATATTATTGTTGCACTGCCTTATCATAACAAATACATAATGATGTTATCCATCTAGCTAGATCTAGATGTACATAATTTATTGCTTTCTATTATGTACTTCAAACTTCAAAATTCATAATAGTCACACAGCCCCACAACTTGATTTATTTTCATAGAGGGCTATAGGCTCCGACTAAGACATACCTACAGAGAAAGTTTCTATGGAACGACTTGATCGATTTATCAACTACCTATTCCACTGGTAGCCATTGACTGTATCCCTTGAGATTTCGACAAACAACACTTGTAGATCCGAGTCGAATTCGACTGACCCTCCTAAATCTGGATTTTAAGTTTTATTTATTTTTGTCCGGTAAAGAAAGTACCCTATAAAAGACGGACCAGGCCTATTTTTATATATTATTTACTATTTATGTTCCCACCTATAGATCTTCAGAGTGATAGGTTCATAAAAAACCTTAAGAAAAATTCATGTTTTTCCCATTTTGTTAATTAAATTTATATAAAACGATTATTGTTTCTAATTATAACATTAAATAAACCAAGGTGTGAATTTGTTCAATAGTTATGTATTGTATGTAAATGCATAAAATAACATTTTAATGCTAAAATTCTCGTGCACTAATTCACAACGCGATTTAAAAATGAAGCTTTATAAAACATTAATGTTTGTTACCTCCAAAACTAATTTCGTAGATATCAATAAAATCGTTTTTTATTTTTATTAAACATAGCACAAACAATAATATTTTGTTCAGTTAATTTCTACTTTATGCTATAATATAGTATATTTAAACAAATGCCTAGTCGTTGCAAAATTATACTGAATTTCAGTAGTTCACTTTAAGTTGATAACTGATATTTATATTCGAGTACGAAAACAAGTCTCATGCAAAGTAAGAATACATCTGCATAGCAATGTAAAATTGCTCTCAAATTGTATCGAAATTTGTGTATTCGTGTGCTCGTAACTCATCGGGAGGCGATAAAAAACAGTTAATTGTATTTTTTTCAAGAAATTGAATAATGGGGTTCATCAGATATTACGCAATCAGTAGTCAATTCCGTCACCATTAAATATGTTTCTGTATTCCAATATCTCTGTTTTAGATAAATGGCATAGTTTCTCGTAGGAATGAGTTATGTGATTTTAGATTCTGAGTGAAGTGATGAATGTATTGATTTTACAATGATGTGTTTTCTTTTATTTTTATTTTATTTTTATTTTTTTTTTATTTTAGATTCTGAGCGAAGCGATGAATGTATTAATTTTACAATGATGTGTGTTTTTTTTTTTATTTTTTTTATTTTTGTGTCTGTCATCACCTTTTAGGACAGTAAAAGTGCTTAGATTTTCTTCAATAGTAACTTTTCTGATAGGAAAGTGAATCTAGTTGGTACTTTGGGGGGGTCAAAAGTAAACATTTCACAAGCGACGTGAAAAACAAAAGAAAAATTAAAGAAAAACGGGAATTTTTACGCAAAATCTGTTTTCGAGAAAATCGATTTTGGTTTTTGGTGTAACTCTAAAACAAATGACCGTAAGGACATGAAATTTTGACTGAATGTTTATATTAGCATTTTCTATACACCATATTTTCTTATTTTATTGTAATTAAAAAACGAATGACTGTAGATACTTGAAAATTTCACTGAATGTTTATATTAGCATTTTCTATACACCATAAAATGTTGAAAATATTTTGACCCTTTTTGAGCTGTTTACGGACATTGTCAGTTTTCAATTTTTTTAGTTTTTTTTTCTATAAATATCAATAAATTTGTTGGGTAAAAAAGCGTGAAAATTTAATATGAGGCTCCTGATATATCGTTCTAATAGCAGTTGAAAAATATTAAAAATACATATGCACAATTTTTTTTTATAAGCATTTAAAGTTCAAATTTTGACAACATTTATCAAATTTATAATTTATTAATTATTTTGTGGTTAAAAATTTATAAAATGTTTAACTTTTATGGCTAAGGATTGAAAATTTAAAACAAGGCTCCACGTAAATAGGTCATATATAAATTACTTTATTCACAATAATATCATCAAATATACTTGGTAATATCATAGGCTGACTGACCGTTTTCGCTCAGAATCGTTTTTCTTATACAATTATATTATATCATTGAATTCAAATTTAACACCATCCATTACAGTGACCCACTTGTAACCTACTGTACAGCAGAGCGACATCCACTTATCCACCTTTTTTTCATTAAGTCGGTTCATCTGGTATTTACTTAGCTGTATGAATCGTTAAATAATGTCAAAATGCTGTTTTATTTATTTTATTAAACGAAAATCAACAGTAAAATAAACTCAATGCGAATATCCGTGTAAAATGGTATACATCTTTTTTTTTTCATTATATTTATATAAGTAAGTACCTACTTATTGCTGTGGCTGAACTTTATTTTTCCCTTCAAAATATGCACGAATAATAATCGTTTTTCAACCACACAATGATTATTGTTATTGATTTCAAACAAAAGTGATGAAATATATTGAAAGTTAAGAAATACATAAGTTGCAAAATAATAATAATCCACGAGTCATAAATATATTACTCTCTTGCAAACGGAGACAAAACGATTATTACCATTAAAACACGATAACTTAGATATATTTTGTACTTTGTTAGCATATTTGTTTTTTCAAATAAAAATCCAGGCCCTATTTATCACTTCTTAAATCTACGAGTGTCTGATTTATATTTATACGCCTTATATTATACGAACACAATGCGTCAGTCCCATTTTTTTTTCATTCTAAGATCCACCCCTACAGCTCATTTCTGGCCTCTTTAAAAATATAGCAAACTACGATGGCCAGAAAGTTATTTTCCAATACACTATAATATAAGACGTGGAAATATGAAGACTTAATACTATATTATGTAACTAGCTCATGGCCAATCAATACGATCAGATTGCATATATGTGATACGGAAATAATGTGACGATAACGTGCGAAGGAATACAAAAAGTGTGAATATTATACTATCTGAAAATGTGCAGTAGGTCCACAATCATACGATTTTCGTGCCTATATTTGCACAGTGCAAATCATATGAAATTTTAGGTATGCGTTAAATGTACCGTGTCAATCGCGTGAGATTGCTTTTAAACCATAATATTTTCTTGGTTTGGAGAGAATAGGGTATAGTGGTATATTATGATGCAAAAGGTAAATATACCATGCGCGCACATGTGCATACATACACTATAGCCGTATGAGAAGTGTATCCGTTTCGAGGAGCAACGAGAACTCATATTATGTTCCAGAAATAGTAAATGGATGTTATATCGCACACGGGTATCACGTGACCGTAAGACAAATATTTATATGAAATCAGAAACTCGAGTAAACATCGTTTTTATACGGTACGCTAATCATAACGAATCTCCCGAGATACGACTAAGACGTAATAGTATATTAATAATATATAATGCATATTTATTATATATATATATATATTATCTTATGTATACCTGTATGTATATATTATAAAGATAGGTTTCAGCTTTACTCGTCTATAGATATCGAGCAGTGAGCACAAGCTCTATCATACTATAAGGTGACATCAGTGGCGACCGTTTATTAATCAGGTTTGATCTCCACCATTAAATATTTATGTAATTTCAAAAAAACGTTACACCAGTAATTCAATAATATTGTTTGGTATTTGAAGTAAGCCAATAGACATCCTGGACCGTTTTTTCACATATAATATGTAACGTGCTAAAAAAAATACTGCAGTTTTCCACTCTGTATATTATGCCATCTACGTGTAATAGCAGTACGTTTTTCCCATTGTATATCCTGCGTATGCCTATGTATATTGTGTGAGTGTGAGTATGTGTGTGTGTGTGTGTGTGTGTGTGTGTGTGTGTGTGTGTGTGTTGGGCATCTGTCGCTACTCGCTTTACCACACAATAATGTAGTATATCTATGTCTTCCGGGCGAAAGTCAAACCAGCGGCGGTCGGATGATATTCCATTTATTCGATGAACAATACAAAACGTGAGTAAACACGGTGAGAACATACTATATATTATGCACATTGTGCACCTGGTCCTATACCCCTACCCCCCCTCCCGTTCGGTAGTGCACAAAACGAGAAAATAAATTATTCATCGCCACCGTCGATTAAACAACCACTATATACGCTACTATACTGCAACTACAACTACTATATAGTATCTCGGCTATCTAGTGCCTACTATACTAGTAGGTACCGATTCCAATACCAGTAACCACTACCACGGTTCAGCAGGTAGTACACTCCAAGTATAAATCACTAATCAGTTTGTCAGAGAAAAAAACATTCAAGTTTACTTTAAGTCCTTCACTTAAATAATTTTCCATTAATTTGAATTAATTTTAAAACGCTGGAGTCATTTTTAAACGATGTCTCTATTGCATTTTGTTTAAACATATTAAGAGGTTCGGAGAGACTTATAATATAACAAAACGCTAAAAATCAAAAAACAAGAATCCTCTAAATAAATATTTAAATAATTAATGTGGTTTTTTATCAATAATTTTAATGAATTAAGTAGGTATACCAACTTTAAAAATATTTATAACTAGGGCTGGAAATGAAATGCCCAAAAAACCTCCCAAAAATACCCTAAACATTCAAAATAACACACCTATACAATGCTCTTCATTTTTTTTAATTCAAGTTTTGACCTAAGAAATATTTTTTATTAAATTAAAAAAATTTGCAGGACTGCACAACAGTATCAAGTATTCTCCGTAAACTTTTAATATGATGACATAATTATTCTTATTTAATTTGTCATCGCCTCTCGTAATCTCAGTTTGTACGTAGTACGGATCCGTTAAAAAATTACGATTTAAAAATAATAATATTTGATTAGGTAAAAATTGAACGGTAAGCACCGTTACAAAATTACTTTTTTGAGTTAGAATCTCAAAATAAAATTTAAAAAAAAAACACTTGGTTTTATAGAGTTCGATGCTCTGATAATCCTAAACTGCGTTATACAATAAAAAAAAGTGGAATATAAAAACTCCATATGTTAAAAAACAAGCAACGCTTAGCTTCGGAAAATAATGCTGAATGCATCGAAATACCAGCCCTATTCATACATTTTAAATATGTTAGCAAAGAACATTGAGGAAGTGTATGTGTAAAATTAGTAAAATATTAGTTTCAACAATTAAAACATAAGTATAAGTTTACGCACACAATATAACATGATATTATTATACATCGACCATCGACGATTTTATTATATTTATAAATGATTATTTGATCGATATATTATAATAAGTTTAATATTTGATACTACACTATTTAGACCATTTTGTGCAGAAAGGAGTTGTTTGGAAGATGAATAGTGTAATTAAGGCAATAAGCGGATTTCCGAGTTTGGTGAGCTTTCTATGAATATATTATAATATTGTGTTACCGTGATCTTAGTTCAACTATGGGTTTGGTTGGTAGATCATTATGCAAAATGTAATTTATATCATATTATACAAATTCATTCAAGGATCAGAATCGTATCATTTTTAAATTATTGTACTAACAACTGGTTATTGTTAGTTGTTTTAGAAGTAGCATTACCTGTTATAATGTTGCATTTGTGATTGGTACAATGCAATTAGTTTTTTTTTTCACAACGTGTTCATTACTTTTTTTCTTTCCTTATAATATTCATAATTATGTTATTTGATAGGTAGGTAGTAAAAACAAGACTTGCTTTCATTTGCTATCAACCGCGTAATACATAAAATCGAATTCAAGAACCTTCATAGAATATACGTAGATATTAAATTAAAGTCGATGTTGACTTGGGAATAAACTTTCTCAAATTATAGAATAATAATTCTCAGTTAAGATTTTACCTAACAAACATTTATCACCGCTGCATTATACATAAATGACGGTAGTTTGTTAAAGTTAACTAAATAATATACAATCATAGTTGTCTAAGAATAATATATTATTGTAATGTTATAATTCTTACGTTTACAGCTTACAGTGAAAAAAGTATAGGTTTGTACCATGAGACTAAACATCTAAACCATGTCCGGAATAGTATAAATTATAGTGTATCAATATACCAATGTCATATTTATTTATGATTTCTAAAAGATAATCAGCCTCACTGAACAGATTTGTGTGGGGGCCCATATATTATCATAACTCATTACGGATATCATTGACAAAATTATTTGAATCATTTTTTTTTATTGATTTTGTTGTACTTACATAATTTTTTTAGTATTAACTTTGAATTCAAATGTTTAAAACATAAAATATGTTTTTTTTTTGTGTCGGTCGTCACCATTTGGAGCATCAAACATTGCTTAAATTTGCAACTTCGATATATTATGTCCTGTTAGGAAAGTGAATATTATTGTGGATCAAAGGTAAAAAACTCCTATTATAACTTCTTTTCTTAATGATTGAGAAAACCAAATAAAACTTATTTTGTTAAACAAATCACCGATATTTTCACCAAATGTTTATATTAACATTTTCAGCTATTAATAGAGATATAAAATTCGATATCTATTTATTTTTTTGATATTTTCTATAATTTTCGCTCGTCTAAAAAGCTTAAAAATGTAATACTAAGTTTCTCAAAATAATATTACTCTGAAACCAAAAAACCAAAAAATGTTAAATCACATTTTTTTTATACTTATTTTAAGTTAAAATTTGGATGCATTTATATGATTAAATAAAAAATTACGATATTTATTTTTTATTTAAATTCAAAAAAGTTAGTTGAGAGTGGACTTGCAACTTTTACGTATATTATTACTTGTATGTATTGATATTTCGCACCTCTAGAACAAGACTTTTCACAACTCAAAATGTATGGTTTTGAAAAAAAGCAATTTGAAGTTTGAATCTAAAATATTGTAAAGTGTTTTTTACCTATGCGTTTGAAACTAAAAACTCAATAACTTAAAACATACTTTCTATACGACTTCTTCAAATATCATTAAATGCTCTTTTAAACTCAAAAAGTTAGACTTTTGGCCATTTACAATATTTTAAGTAAATGCAAGATTGCCATACTTTGAGATGTGGCTGTATTGCATACAGAAATTGATTTTAAGACAGCCATACACTTAAGTATGGCAGTATTGAATTTCATACTGTGGCTGCAATATCACAAATTATAAAATGCAATACCACCCCAACTCTAAATATTTCTGTTTTGCACTCAATGATAATTAGTGTTTATTTAGTGCAAGAACACCACAAATCGAAATAAGGAAGTTTTGAATTTTGACTTCAGCGATTAATAAGATAAATTAAAATAAGAATGGTGCATAAAGTAAATATGGCTATCCAGCTTTAAAAATGAGCTAAACAATAAATAATTCAATACTGACACAATTTCTTAGTGATGAAAAATAATTTTGAATACGGCATTCTTGAGTTTTATAGAGATATTTTTTCACTATTCTGATGTAGCCATAACTCAAAACTGATGAATTTTTAGTGGTGACAGTCTTGTTCTAAAGGTGCGATCTTTAAAATATTTAGATTAATATAATCATTAAGCCGTTGCCTATATTGTATACAACTAACTTAAATATTTACAAGGTTTTTTGATAAGGTGGTATTGACCCAACATTTAATAACAATTATAAATTATATAAATATATACAATATACATATTGTTGGGACTCGGTTAACTACCAGAGCGCGCCGGTTATTCCGATTTTAAAATGATCCGGTTCCGTGACACGCATGCGCAGCCCAGTGCCGGCCAACGGCCGGTTTTTCGTCGTCAATTCGTTTTTATCACGGACTCTACACGTCATGCGCTACAGGAAGAAGGCGTCCGTAGTGCCGTTGTTTTGTTGTTTTTAAATCGTCACGTGTTTTACGAGTATTGTCGCCATTGCGCGGTATGACATATTAGTCAAGTTTATATTGTCTATCGCTGTATGTAGTTGACGTACCACATACGAGAGTCGTTTTTTTTTTCTCCTCAATAAGTGCGATCGCTGGTTCGTTGTGCCGTATCGTCGCGTTCGTTGTGCTGTAGCGTCGCGTTGATGTGCCGCCTTATAGGTTCTTACACGCTCGAATAAACGACATTCGCGTTGTAAGAACTTTCGATCGTATTCTCGCTCTCACATTCTACATGCTCGAACAGTAAAATTGGTGTTCGCATTATAGAAAGGGGTGAGTGATCGCAAGTTATCCTCATTAATTTCAATTCACGTGTGCGATGTTAGTCGCACTGGGTCAGTAGTGTCGCCGTCGTAGATCGTCACGTTCCCCAGTCTTCCGGTGCAGATACATCGACCCCGACCAGTACAGGACAGCAACCGACCGGTACCCAGGTCAGACGTATCATACCTTATTATTGTAATAGTTTGATAACCCAATATCACGTTCCGTGATTAATTATTATTATTTTATGTTGTTATGCGATGTGATAGGACTAACATAGCATTAAGTCTACGTTGTATTTTATTAATTATTATTCAAAGGGAGAGAAATAAATTATACAGTCCACTATCATTATATCCTTATTTATCTTATACTAAATTAGATAGCACCCAGCCTAATATAGTCGAGTTTTCACCCGAGTTCAAGTGAACCGGAATTCGCGACAAACATTTGGTCCTTCGAACCGGATCGCTATCAATAAATTACTGTTAGAGTGTTAGTGTATTATTTTTGTAGGATATTATTATTTGTTTATCCTATTAGCATCCTTGTTATTTTTATTTTGTCTTGTTAGGTTGTTTTGCGTTGTTAGGTGGTTAGGTACTACATCATTTACAATGACGAGAAAAAATCAACAACAAATTAACAATGAACAAAAAAGGGTCGAGTTAACGCGCGCGCGTGCAGCACGAGACGTCGCGTTACGGTCAATTAATAAAATATTGAGCATTGCTAATGATGCCGTAATTAATTCCGAAAATCGTCCTACGTTAGAAGCTCGAATTATGTCGTTAGATCAACTTGTCATTACTTTCAATAATGAACAAAAACATATTCTGTCAGTATTTGCTGAGACCGACGAAGTAGACGAGTTTATACGAGTAGATGAGGATGTCACCGAAACAATGCAATCAATGTGTGATCAAATTAATGTGATAGTAGCAAAGTTAAAACCGAATAATTCGATAGCCACGCTGCGCAATAATAATAGGCAGACTTCTGTACAATCACTTGTCTTACCGAGAATAGAGATTCCTAAATTTGATGGAAATATCATTGAATGGTGTTCCTTCCGTGATATGTTTACTTCTTTGGTGCACGTCAACGAACATTACACGGACATTGAGCGTTTCCATTATCTGTTGTGCTATTTATTAGGTCCAGCGTTAACAATAGTAAAAGCAGTCCCACTTACAGCCGACAATTATTCTATTGCTTGGAACGCACTCAAAGATCGGTACGACAATAAACGCTTATTAGTTACTGCGCACATTGAAAAATTATTTGCATTTGCGCCGTTAACAAAGGAATCTCCGGCTTCACTTTCATTGTTCGTCAACACTTTTCGGGAAAATGTATCAGCTATACAAGCTCTTGGAGTTAGTGACTTTGCTGGTTTTTTACTATTCTACATCGGTTCACGGGTTATTGATCCCATGACACGACGATTATTCGAAGCTACTGTCGCTAAAAATCAAATACCTGACTTGAACTCATTATTAGATTTCGTATCACAACGATGTAACGTTTTGGAAAACGTTGGCAGTAGTTCTGGCATTAGTTATGTAGAAAACAATGAAAGGACCGTAGGGAAGACAACGACTAAGAAGATCCAGGGCAAGAAGTCCGAGAAGACATCGTTAGCCACGGTCACCCCGGCCAAGACAAAAAAGTGTTTGTTTTGTGGACATCCTCATGCAATTTACAAGTGTTTTGGATTCCGAAAACAACCAGTTAGCAGTCGCCGTGATTTTGTCAATAAAAATCAATTATGTTTTGTTTGTTTGAACAGTGGACACATGAGCAATGCGTGTCCTACGTCTTTTACGTGCCGTATATGTTCGAGTAAACATAGTACATTACTACACTTGACAGATGATATTACAAAATCGAATACCGATAAGACAAATGACAACTCCGAACGAGCCACTACAAGTTGTAATGCAACACAGTTTTCGGGAGTTACACATACTGAAACCACTGTTTTGTTAGGAACTGTCGTAGTCAGGGTTCGTGACAATACAGGAGTTTTACAAGCAGTCAGGGCAGTGTTAGACAGTGGATCACAGGTGTCCGCAATGACAGTGGATTGTGTCAATCGGTTAGGTTTGACTCGAAGGAAGTGTCCTGTTGAGGTCATCGGACTTTCCCAACAACCGGTTACTACTGTCAAAGGCCAAACTAATTTTAATTTTGTTCCTGTACAAGCCGACGCTCCCGAATTTAAGGGAACCAACGTCATTGTCTTACCTCGAATTATGTCAACGATGCCTAACAGGGTTTTGCCAGCTGAGGTACGAGATCGTTATCGTCATCTTGTCTTTGCCGACCCTCAATTTGATCACCCTGCGCCAGTAGATATGTTGATTGGAGGAGACTTATATCCGTCCGTCATTCAATCTAGAGCTGACGTTATACACACCGAAGGCTTACCATCAGCGATGAATACACAATTAGGTTGGGTCATAATTGGTGCGTTACAGGATAACACACATACTCCGCTTACGTCTCTGTCAATTAGTACAACCCCTCCGATCGAAGAATTGATGCAGCGTTTTTGGACAGTAGAGGAACCCACAGAGTCAACAATGCCAACTACACAAGACAAGCAATGTGAAGACTGGTTTGTTAAAACCACGAAACGAGACGCCACCGGTCGATTTTATGTTGGTTTACCGTTTCGAAAAATAGTATGTTTCCCGGATACAGCTGACATCGGATGTCAAGATGAGAAATCGGTCGTTTTAGGGTCATCCAGAACTTCTGCTCTGAACCGATTGTATAATTTAGAACGTCGCCTTGAAAAGGATCCGGAATTATATACTGCCTACCGGGCCTTCATGGATGATTACAGATCGTTAGGACATATGAAGTTAGCGACCGAGCCAGGCAAATATTTTATACCTCACCATCCTGTAGTTAAACGGTGTAATGAGGAACTGAAGATTCGTGTGGTGTTTGATGCCTCAGCTAAGTCTTCATCCGGAGTCTCATTAAATGACTGCTTGGTGACTGGACCAAAGCTTCAGACAGAAATCGGTGATGTTTTGTTGCGCAGTCGACTACACAAATTTGTCTTTACAGCCGACATCACTAAAATGTACCGTCAAATATGTCTACATGAACCAGATAGAGTTTATCAACATATACTATGGCGCAATTCGCCTAGTGACGAGGTACAGGAGTATGAGTTGTGTACGGTCACATATGGCGTAAGTTCGGCTCCGTTTTTAGCGATTCGATGCCTACAACAGCTCAATATGGATGATGGACCTGAATTTCCACTCGTCCACGATGTCCTGTTAACTGATACATACGTGGATGATATTTTCGTTGGCGCTGACACTTTAGAGGACGTTTTAGCAGCAAAAATCCAAATCATCGACTTGTTAAATCGAGGTGGATTTAGCCTGAAAAAATGGGCTAGCAATTGTCCCGAGATTTTGAACACTATCGACATTGAAGACCGGGCTATGACACCATGGATAGAGCCAACTAGGGAACAGGCCGTCAAAGTTTTAGGAGTACATTGGGACCCTGTACTTGACACATTCGGCTATCATTCGACGATAAGTCAAGTTACTCCTACAAAACGGTCAGTATTATCAACTGTTGCTCGCTTTTATGATCCAATCGGCGCGTTGGGTCCGATGGTTTTCTGGGCCAAGTGTTTAATGCAGAGGCTATGGATGGAAAAATTAGATTGGGATGCACCACTTTCATCAGCTTTGACATCGTTGTGGCAAGGTTTCATCGATAAGCTGCCGGACTTAGCATGCTTGTCGTTACCACGACACATTGCAGTAGTCAACAGTCAAGATATACAATTACTAGGATTCGCTGACGCGTCTCAGGTTGGATATGCAGCAACAGTGTATTTGCGTGTGGTAGACCAGAGTGATAATGTCCGATTGTATTTCCTGGCATGTAAAACAAAGGTTGCACCACTGAAGTCATCATCAATGGATATGTCATTAACCATACCACGGCTAGAGCTCTGTGCCGCACTCTTGTTGTCACGTCTCTTGTCTCTACGTTTGAAAGTTTTACAGGGCAGAATCAAGATCACACGTGTCCGGGCATGGACAGATTCAACTATTGTTTTATCGTGGCTCACAGCTGAACAAAGGCTATTTAAAATCTTTGTCACAAACCGAGTATCGAAAATACGCAATCTCGTACCCCAGTGCGAATGGGCTCACGTCGGTACTGCAGATAATCCAGCCGACCCTGCATCGCGAGGACTGCTTCCAGATGCCTTGGTAGCATGTTCATCATTTCTACATGGACCGGAATTTCTCCAGTATCCGGAAGAGCAATGGCCGGTTGCCATCACATCGATTGTAGATCCTGCAGAGCTCCCTGATTTTAAACGCCCATCGAAAAATGTGCTGTTAGCTCAACAGGTTGATGATAGTTTGATTCAGCGGTTTTCTGTGTTGCGCAAGATGCAACGGGTGCTAGCATATTGTCTTCGATTTGTCGACAAGGCTCGACAACGTCCAGTCGTGAGTGGACCAATCATTTGGAAGGAGTACGAAAATGTTTTGACAAAGGTAGCGAGGTACACTCAAAGGTTATATTACGCAGAGTTGCACCACCAACTAGGAACTTCAAATTCCGTCATCACCCCGAGTTCCCTCGCTCAACTTGCACCTTTTGTCGATGCTCACGGTGTGATTAGAGTAGGCGGCCGTCTACAGCATTCGGACTTGAACATAGACGCCAAACACCCTATCTTGTTACCAAAGTCGTCTCACCTTGCTTACATCATTATTCAACACTACCATCAGAACACTTTACATGGTGGATCGCGTCTAGTGGCCTCACTAATTCAGCGACGTTTTTGGATCGTTTCCAGTCGAGCTGCGATACGGCAAGTTATATTTAAATGTACAGTGTGTGTCAGATACAAGGCTGCCGCTCCCCAACCAGTGATGGCAGATTTACCCTCAGCAAGAGTCCAACAATGTCGACCATTTACAAATGTCGGGATGGACTACGGAGGTCCATTCACGGTTAAAGAAAGTCAACGCCGTAATTCAAGGACTTATAAGGCGTATCTTGCGTTATTTATTTGTCTATCCACCAAGGCTGTCCACCTGGAGGTGGTAACGGATTTGTCAACGGAAGCCTTTATGGCTGCGCTGGATCGATTTGTAGCCCGTAGAGGAATTCCTGCACAGATCCACTCGGATTGTGGTACAAATTACATTGGAGCAGCAAGGCAGCTTAAGACATTATTTAAAGACGCAGCACTCCAAGAAGCTCTGCATGCACGAGTTCCGTGTCAGTGGCGATTTAACCCGCCTGCAGCTCCGCACTTTGGCGGTATTTGGGAGGCTGCTATCAAAAGTACAAAGTTACACCTAAAAAAGGTTGTAGGTAATCAGGTGCATACCTTAGAGGAATTGACGACATTGATTACACGGATCGAGGGTGTACTCAATTCTCGACCCTTGGTTGCCATGTCAAGCGATCCGAACGATTTGTCTGTGCTAACACCGGGACATTTTTTGATCGGACAACCGATCTTGGCAATTCCTGAACACGACATCAGTGACATTCCGCAGAATCGTCTCAAACGCTGGCAGTTAATTAAACAAGCCCTTCAATCATTTTGGAAACGGTGGAATCGGGAGTATTTGCACACGCTGCAGAGTAGACAGAAATGGTTCCATCAAAATCCCAGTCTCGGTGTCGGAGATATCGTCGTCATAAATTCACCTTCTCGACCTCCTTTGATGTGGCAAATTGGTCGGGTCATCGAGGTCCACCCTGGTGCTGACCAAGTGGTCCGTGTAGCCACTGTCAAGACAGCGGAAGGGATACTGAAACGTCCAGTGGTAAAGTTGGTTAAACTACCCACCGACAACGCTTAACTTACCTTCTTCCATTTGTTCCATCTTCCACCATCCCGAACATAAAATTTTCTTGCTGTGTATAATTATTTATGTATATATGCATTATTTTGTATTTGAATTGTCATAGGTTTATTTTTGTTTCTGTTTATTACTTAATAGTTGTACAATGATATGGTCTGACCGAGAAGTATCGGTTTTGAAAGTACCCTTTCAAAGCGGGGGAGGATGTTGGGACTCGGTTAACTACCAGAGCGCGCCGGTTATTCCGATTTTAAAATGATCCGGTTCCGTGACACGCATGCGCAGCCCAGTGCCGGCCAACGGCCGGTTTTTCGTCGTCAATTCGTTTTTATCACGGACTCTACACGTCATGCGCTACAGGAAGAAGGCGTCCGTAGTGCCGTTGTTTTGTTGTTTTTAAATCGTCACGTGTTTTACGAGTATTGTCGCCATTGCGCGGTATGACATATTAGTCAAGTTTATATTGTCTATCGCTGTATGTAGTTGACGTACCACATACGAGAGTCGTTTTTTTTTTCTCCTCAATAAGTGCGATCGCTGGTTCGTTGTGCCGTATCGTCGCGTTCGTTGTGCTGTAGCGTCGCGTTGATGTGCCGCCTTATAGGTTCTTACACGCTCGAATAAACGACATTCGCGTTGTAAGAACTTTCGATCGTATTCTCGCTCTCACATTCTACATGCTCGAACAGTAAAATTGGTGTTCGCATTATAGAAAGGGGTGAGTGATCGCAAGTTATCCTCATTAATTTCAATTCACGTGTGCGATGTTAGTCGCACTGGGTCAGTAGTGTCGCCGTCGTAGATCGTCACGTTCCCCAGTCTTCCGGTGCAGATACATCGACCCCGACCAGTACAGGACAGCAACCGACCGGTACCCAGGTCAGACGTATCATACCTTATTATTGTAATAGTTTGATAACCCAATATCACGTTCCGTGATTAATTATTATTATTTTATGTTGTTATGCGATGTGATAGGACTAACATAGCATTAAGTCTACGTTGTATTTTATTAATTATTATTCAAAGGGAGAGAAATAAATTATACAGTCCACTATCATTATATCCTTATTTATCTTATACTAAATTAGATAGCACCCAGCCTAATATAGTCGAGTTTTCACCCGAGTTCAAGTGAACCGGAATTCGCGACAAACACATATATTATTATAATATTTAATTATAATCAATAAAATGTTTCAGAAAAAATTAATTCAACTTACCTATACCATATTATAACTAATAGTAAAATAAATGACTGATCTTCAGAATATTTTTTAATATATAATGATTTTCCTACTGCACTCCACTGCTTTTTTAAAAATATTATACGTATATTTTGTATTTACAATAAAAATTTAAATTGTTATGAACGTACAAAGACTTTTGTTTAGATAAAAATACCTGTGTGATCGTGTGTGAAATCGGATAAAACATATTTCTGGAGCAGTAAAGTATTAATTTTATTATTTAAATGCAAAAATATAGTTTACTAAGCTGTACACACGCTAATTTCGTTACTATATCCAAACATGCATAAAATAAAATTAAAAAACAATTGTCGGTGCAATGTTTTGTAGAATTACATATTTTTCAAGGATGGCTAATAAATTGCTAATTTTACTTCCCTGTAAAATCACGATACAAAGAGTCAAAATGTCTGCGTTAGATATTAATAAATTACATATAACATAATATAATAAGCATTTAAAAAAAAATGTAACCCGATAAAATATAATGTTTTACATACCAGTATAAGCAATCGGTATATAATTTATTCAAAATAATTTTGATATACATATTATTATACATGCAGTGTAATGGTTTTCGTGAGTTGTGCATGAAATCGATATCGATGCACATTACGCCATGACAATAAATGCGATTTATGTTGAAAATCACATTCGTTTTAATTGATATAATTTATTATTATTATTCTGGTATGGTGCATTTACTGCATTGTGGTTGGTGCTCGAAACGATTCGATAACTTCGCCAAACTGTTTGTACGCAACATTGTGTTCGATAAGTGATGGTCGCGACATCATATCGTTTTCGACAGCCGTAATGACGAATAAAATTAAAACGTCATAAAATATCTATACAGTATAATGCATATACGAATATAGGATATTATATAAATAGTATTTTGTGATTCGTTCACTGTCTATATTGTTTATTGAACGTAATATTGCTTACAAAAATATGTGATTGTATTTTCATTAATGTTATATTAGTGTTTTATTTTTCGTTTCCTGATCCGAGGTTAAATATTTAATACCTCAAAGTGCCTATCTATCTATAATAACTAACGAAAATGGTCATCTGAAGTGTATTGTAATAATTGTTCATGTTATCATATTTATGAAATTTTAAATTTTAAAACGTATTAATTAAATCTATTATACATTTTCATTTACACCCGATATATATCTATATACTGTTTATATAATATTATTATACCAAAATACATAAAAAAAAAAACAAGTAGGTATTTTGGATAGAAGCATGAACCCCCAAGACCTCTCACTGACGAACAACTATGCTATGCATAATAAGCATTTCGTTCAGTAATACAATTATACGTACCTGAGATACCTGAGTACCTACCCACTACAATTACTTCCATATTATTACATTGTCATGTTACCGAAAACCAGATTTAAAATTGTTTTTTTGAATATACTTCAGCATGATATTCTAAAACACGGGTGAGTGGATTTGTATATTTTATGTGTATAATTAAATGGTTCTATATTTTATTGCTTATGAACATAATATAATTTTACAAACGAATGGGGCTGAATGGTACACTGGTACCTTGAAATCTGCAGGAAAGTACTAAATAAAATTATAGTTATAGATTTCTATTAGATATAAAAATATTTTATCGTTAAACATAAACACCAATCAAAAGTGGACCGTGGTTCATAATTATTAAATTGTACGTTGGTACTTACCTTCCTATACAACTCGTACCGTTTCAAATGCGTTTCAACGTCGATGGAAATGGTTAGACATTTGGAATTTTTATTGCGCGTCTCTAAAATGTTTTTATAGCGCAGGGTTTGGTATGGTTTTTTCTCCACGTTATTCGATTAAAATTGTAAGTATTTCACGTTTTGTATTTTTAACATGCTATTTATTTTTCGTTTTAAAAAAAAAATTAGTTATAATGTTTACTGTTTCCAGAAAAAAACGATAATATTATTAGAGGTTTGTCGTGGCATTTTGCATTATATTACGTTGTGAGTAGGTACTGTTAAGTGTATTATAAAATAAATGTATAAAACAAATAAACAGCTTTTGAATATGTACCTAACATTAACGTTTAAAATCATTATATTTTTTATACTTGTACGGTTTGAAAAGTCGTGATACATTATATAATAGCCATATGCATTTAACTTGTGAAATACCATATGAGCATATTATAGTATTCGGCTAAGTACTGAAATATAATGCAATATAAAGTATACGCATAAACGTTCACCACGAGTTCACCATTGTCCGCCACAAAAAATAACAAACCGACAATTTTTGTCTTCCTTGGCATAATAAATTGTACATAATCAAAATTATTCAAGTTACCAGCATATTGAAATTGTATATGGAACATTCAACGCAATTAAATTACAGTTTTTTACTAAAAATGTTTTTAATGGTTGTTTATGCGATTAACATTACATTGAAACAGTGACGTTAGGTCCGTTTCGTTGGTATTTTAATTATATTTTTTTTTACCATTCGCGTATACAATTTTGTACCACCATAATATGGGGACATTTCATAATACACTCGGAAAACTGTGACTATTGCATAAATGCATACATGCGTGTTATAATATTTTTATTTATTTAAAAAAACATTACGATTCGTTAAGTTTAAGCAATACGTATAACATTAATGAGTAATAACTAAGTACTTAAAATAAAACTACTCTCGTGAAAAGGAGACCAATAGTTAGTAATAGAACATCAGAATTATTACAAGTTACAGCTTAAAAGTTGTCTAGACCTATTTATTTTTAATTAACACAATATAATAAATATAGTTCTCCGGACCAATTTCTTGTTATTTGATGCTAGATATCTTATGATAATGTGAGAGAAAACATCACGTTTTTAATGAGAGGCTTCGAATGATTTGCTACTTTTGAATGGAATATTTTATGACGATTCTGATGTCCTACGCTGGTCTTATGATTCATTTTTTGATATTAAATATTTGATAAAGTATTTTATTCTTGAGACATACAGATTTGAATTTACTTCACTTTTCTTTCTTGAAATTCTCGAGTTGGCTTGGTGATTTCACCACGTTAACCCTATAATAAGAGTAGTTCTAAGATATTTTTTGGTGGGAGTGATAGAGCTGATTTGATATTTTTTACATTATGTTTGAGCATTATGCGAAAACGTTAATTTATTTAAAGTAAAATAATAATATACAAATGAAATGATACCGAACAGTTATCTATATACTAAATACTTATAATATATAGATATAAAAGCACCAATATTATATTAATTATACACCTATATAGGACTTTACAACCCTTACGGTGAGGATTAACACTATTTTTAAAAATTGTATATTATGAGTATGTTAGGACATTATCGACTACCAGCTAGGTATAATAATTGAACATTTATAATTATAAACATGCAGTTATTTTCTACCACTGTATTCAATCAAATCTCTTTTATCTCGTAACGATTATTTAATTACTTACGAATAAATATTGGCTAAAAATTTAAACTGTTCAAAATAACAAAACTGTGTGTACGCATATATAAACCGAATGGCATTGCTGTTAACATTGTTAATACTCTTATTTATGATTAAATTTGTCTAATTTAAACCAACACGCATTTTCGTGAATAAAACGTGCGGTATTTTTCAATTCGTTCGATTCGTTTACTATGAAAAAATAAAAATAAAACTCCGGTGTTTTATTATATTATGGCGTTATTATTTCCTTTATCCGTACCTCTATTATGATTTTAAAAAAAATTGATAATTTAATTTTTACCGCACTCGTTGGTCGGCTGAAGAGAAGCGAACGAGTAAACTTTAAAAAATAATAATAATAATGACAAATAAGAAAAAATAAGAAAAAATAAATATGATACCAATATATATGAAGGTATATAGCTGGTATGTATATACAGACACATAATAACATAATCACTTTAGAGTGAAAAGAATAACGAAAATACAACACAGCAGCACAGTGTTCTTGATTGTCCCAAGTAGCTAATAGAGTTTAATATACTCTTTGCAGTGTGCGTACTTACCTAACACACCAATAACACACAATCATATAAAGGTGGCTTATGCCATTAACGGAAATATATATGAACAATAATTACACCCTTTGTGTCTATGGTATGATAATAATATGTTTTTATTGATGTAATTATAAAAATAATAATATATCAGCAACATTCACTATACTCGATGAAATGGAAAAGTTAAATTCAAATGTTAATTTATAAACCTAAATAACCTGATACCGTTTTATCTTACAATATGCACACACATCACGTCATATTGTATACCTATATCAACCGTGGTCGTGATTGCAAAACTCATATGATATAATAATGCACATTACATAGGTTAGGTTAACCTGTACAATAGTATCAGTCAGTATGTTATTCAGTTTTGTCCTAGAGAATCTTAGTATTGTTTTCGCTCTATTTTTGTAATAAGCACCTAATTCTTTGATGAAATTTATTTATTTATACACACAAAACCAGTGACTCAAGACAATATAATAATATAGGTATATTATATAAAAAAAAAATACAAAATTGGTAATCAGTCAATAATATAATAGACTACAACAATAACATGATAGATCAAAATTATACGACGGATCATGATTGGCAATGCGCATAATCCTGATAGATGGTTGATTAGAGAAATAATATTATCAGTGAAAAGTACGTTTTTGGTATTAATATAAACTTAAGAGGACGCTACACAGGCATATTTTGTTGTCTCCGTCGCACATGTGCGTATCATACCAAATTTACGCTCAGCAAATCACGTTTAGCTTCGTTAGTTTATAAATTAGAGAGAATCGACCATTTATGAAACTTGATGGTAAGAACATTATTTGTGTTTAGTTGTGGGTTTTTAACAATGATTCAGTTTTTAATTGAGTTATGAGATTTTTTTAATTTACGTTTTATTATACTCCCAAAACTTTCTAAAAAATTAAAATACCGTAAAAAATCCACATACAAAAACAATACACATGTAATGTTCTTACCATCAACTTCCATAATAATATGTCGATTCACTCTAAACTAACGATGTTAAACGTGATCCGTTGAGCGTAAATTTGCTATGTTACGCTCTTGTAAGACGAAAACAACTAATGCCTATGTAGCGTCCTCTTAATATAGACGTAACACCATTTGTCACCGATCGTATATTGTTATGATAAATCATTAATTGGGTTCTCTAAGAATAGCTATGTTGATAGAAAAATTGATACAAATTGTGGTAATTATAAGGGATGAAGAAATAAAAAATGTATAGATACAAAAACAAAATGTAATATAATATTGTTTAGAAACCCGGTTTTCAATTGGCAAACAGACCGGTATACAAAAAAATATTTGATGCCAATTATATCACTATTTGGTACCTAACCTGAAATGTTCACTTAAGTTCCAGTTATAACGAGTGCCCCAATGTTCAAAGTCATATTCCATAGATATTCAAGCGATGTTAATGGAAATGGAAACATGGAACATCACATTTTAAGTTGAAATCACGTAACTGTAATATGTATGCGACTACTAATGCTTATAACTGCTGTCATTCAGAAAATATTCCTTTTCCCTTGGATAGAAATATCCTAGTAACATTTTAAATCTAATGTATTCAAGTGATGTGTATGTAACATTTGAAATCGACTTTCCCACATTTTTGATTTTTTGATTTAAACTTCTCCAAAAATTAAAATACGAACATTTTTAAATACTTTTTTTAATATGAAATTTTTAGGAATTTTGGGGATTTAATTTGACTTAGAAATTTTTTTTTTGATGAAAGTAGACAAACTTATGAGGAATCTTGTATTAAATTTTCAAATCTTAGATTTAAAAAAAAAATTTTTCATAAATTTCTAACTCGAAATAATTTGCAAATTTTCGTCATTTTTACGTATATTGTAAATATTTGAACTTAAGATGCTTATAAAAAAAAATTGTGTCTTTGAAAAAATAAACTAGGAATCTTTCATTAAGTTTTCAAGCTTTTTTAACCAACAAATAAAATTTTATTGATATTTATAAAAAAAATACTAAATAAAATGGAAACTGAAAATGTCCGTAAACAGCTCAAAATAAGTCAAAATATTTGGAAAATGTTATGGTGTATAGAAAATGCTATACTAGGGCACAGGAGAGAGTACTTTTCGCTCGCGCATCCAACCACGGTGGCGGCTAGAGTTGGCGGCGGCCAGCGTACGGGAAGGTTTTGTGGGGGGAATGCGCGAAAACGGACATGTTTGAACCGCCGCCCAGAAGTGCTCTCTCCTGGGCCATAGTATAGTATAAACATTCAGTAAAAATTTCATGTACCGATGGTCATTTGTTTCATGAGTTTCACCAAAAACCAAAATCGATTTTCTTGAAAACAGTTGTTCCTTAATTTTCTTTTGTTCTTCACGTCGCTTTTGAAAACTACTGGGAAATTCTTACTTTTGACCCCCCAAAGTACTAACTATAGATTTACTTTCCTATCAGAAAAAGATACTGTTGAAGAAAATCTAAGAATTTTTTCTATTCTGAAAGGTGATGACCGACACAAAAAAATGTAAAAAAATAAAAAAACACACATTATTGTAAAATTAATATATTTTATCGCTCCGCTCAGGATCTAAAATGTTAGGGCATATAAATGCATATTTTAATCCATTTTTTGACAATTTTTAGTGTATATTTATGCATTTTTAGTGCATAAAGTTATGAACCCTGATAATAAGCTATATATTAGACTGATTTCCTTATGGAACGTAGACGTGTATTAAACATACTATTTCTGAATAATGTGTAACCACTAGCCTGCACTAAAAAAAAAAAAAATCTGGGAGGAACACGTGCTCTCGCACTTGGTGCCGCTCCTGACTATACCAGTCACCACAACTATAATATAATACAATTATTTGAAATTTGTAGGTGACAACTTTACATGTTTACATGTTTCATTGTAATATTATGTCATTGATAAATCAAAAACGTTTATATAATATTAGTTATTAACAAAAAAAATTATTTTTATAAAACAGTTATAGAATATCATGCTGATGTTAATTAGTAATGTTTTTTTAAAACCTATATTCAACATAGCATCAATGTTATGTAACTTCCATTTCACAGTGAGTGTTTGCCAAATGTTTAAAGCAAACGATTCAAGGCCAATACAATACAATGTTCTAATCATTATTACATTTTACGTTTAGATATTAGATATTCTATGATTGTAATTCAATTACTTGTTTACTTGTTGGATATCGATGTTTATAAAGTATTATGTTACTTGTTTTTAAACAATATAAAACTATTATATTTACCATAATCAACAAATAAATTGATGTTATATTTTAATTAAAATATAGTTAACGTTATCCCTATGAAATTCTTTGATAAATATTTGTTAATTACGTTTCCGTCGAGAATTAAAATCGATTATATCTCATTGAAATGTCAATTGTGTTGTTGAACTTTCTTTGTCCACGACAGTTCTTTGAATGCATTTTTACCTACACACAATGAACTTGATTTCAACATTCCAAGAATACCCACTTTGCATATCATTACGGCCATTCATTGAGCTATTTTTATATTTAAACATACAATTAAAAATATATGTGTAATATAATAATTATAACAACGTATGTACCATATTCTATTGTGATTGTTTATTCACTGTTGATATTAGTATACCTTATTGTATTCACTAGGTACCTAGTGTTGTTGTACTCGTGTACTCGTGTGTATGATGTTTTATACATATATTATTATTTGGAAAACAATTTAACCAGATCCTCAGATGTTACCTTCTAACTTTGCTTACCATCAACGTCCAAATAGTTCGAACCTTTAAGTTGATACATTTGTATATAGCCTAACCTAACCAAAGATATTATATTAAAATTAAAAATAGGTATCGCTAACTTCTAAAACATTTTCAAACAGTAAACACTGCTCATGTAGAGACATGTTTGGCATGTAAATATACTCAAATATAAATAACTTAAGGCGATGGAGAATCTAATAAGTTTTTCTTTAAGAGAATGTCACACCCGCATATGTTGTCTCCGTCTTAACAAATGTACAACATAGCAAAAACTGTTTTGCGCGGGACAACTTTTATCTTTCTGTGTTTCTAGTAGTGGCTCCAAAATGTCTGAACATGTAGGGTGGAAAATTATCTATGCAATAGCGTGCCCATATTTTAGATAACAAAAATACAATAAAAGTTATTCGCTTCTAAACATTTGGTTTTTTTTGTTTTTTTCATTTGGTTATAAAAAAAAAATTGGGTAGTGCTATTAAAAAAAAAACACGTTGTTGCAAAGATAATTCCATCTTTACGTGTTGTAAAAATGTTGGTAGTTCTACAGTAAATATGGTGCGAGAAACGTTGTCCCACGCAAAACAGTTTTGGCTATGATGTACATATTTTGTAAGACGGAGACAACACATGAGGGTGTGACATCCTCTTAAATAGTTTTCTATCATAATATATTTTTAATTTTACTCAAATTTACTTTCTGTAAAAAATTATAGATAGCAAATATTCAATAAAAGCTTAATTAGTAAAAAAAATAATATAGTTACAAGTACCTAAATCTAATATATATTTTTAATTAAATACTTACCTATATTAATACTATTCATGTTATATACACAGAGTCATCTCACATTTAGTGATACATTCTAAAAAAAAAATAATCACATATTATTTACTTTAAAGGAAAAAAAAAGTCTAATTTTTATAATTGTTAAGTTGATGGTGAATTATGAGTTCCACGAATAAAAAAATAACACAATTTTATCTCAAAATATGTAAAACCAGCTATTAATTATCGTTAATACAAATATTTACATGTATACTTCATTGAGTCATAAATTATGTGTATCCAATTTCAGTGTGTACATTTTACATTATACAACTTATAAATCATAAGTCAAAAGAAAATAATAATGAGTAACATCTTTAAAGTATTTTATAAATACAATATTTACTGAACGTATGTATTTAAAATTAAAATAGCAACGTACTAACAAATGCTTAAAATATGAATTATATGTTCTTATTTTTAATTATAATAAATTATGCAACAAAACTAATTTTTATTTTGTAAAAATGTTTGAAAATTGTCCAGAATTCAATTTTCCTAGGCACTTAGACATTTAATTATTCATCAATCAACAGTTATTATTAAGCACTAATTTGTCAATGTAATATATTTATATTTGATATAATACAATTTAACATGAATTATGATTTTCAGCAGTTCCATTATTTAATTATAATATATTAGTATATACATAATATATGTATAATATTATTTTATTTGAAAGGCTTGTAATGAAAATATAAGATGTTCTTTTAAAGGGGAGCATGATGACTGTTGATTTAGTGTGAGTGATGAGATAAAAGGGTGACGGAAATTGATTATTTTCTTTCAAAATAAGTGAGTTGAGATGGAAATGATATATTAGTTCTATTACATTAATTGATTTTATTATATAACTTTAGATTTTAGGATAAGCGTAGAAAGGTATTTCAAACGTAAAAATATTAGACGTCTTAAAATATTATTTTTTAAATAGTTAAATGAATATTACATACGTTTTTAAACTGTATTTTTTAAATTGGTTTACTCATCAATAAAAACTGTGCTAAAATTCTACGTCTTGATTTATTTGGCGTTTTTATTTTTTGAGAATTGTATTTGATTATATGTTTTAGCTTTGAAAAAGTTAGACTAACAAATTTAGATTAAAAGCATTAAATGGGCAATATGACTATTATAAATGTTTTTTTTTTAAATTGAAATTTATGTTGTGCCTACATTTAATTGCACTTGCAGATATTTTACATAATAAACTGTGCGCTATTCATTATTGTTTCTATACAATTTTCAATGAGGTAAGTATAATGTTATATTTTGAAACGCTTATAACACTATGGTTTATGAATTAAAACAGGGCTTGATACCGGTTACCGGTTTTTGTCGAAAACCAGTAATTTCTCAGAAATGTTAAAACCTAAAAATCGGTTACCTCTATTTAAACACATTTATATTGCTGGTTATCGGGTACCGGTTACCGGGTTGATTTTTCAGTTAACATAAAACGTTATAATGACATAATAAGTATTAACCGTTACTTATGAACTATAATATTATGTTTAATTTATTTTAGCTACATAAATAATGATAATAGCTTGTAGCTCAATTTTTAAGAAGTAATTAATTATTAAACCATTATATAATATAACTATTATAATAGTTTAATAATTAATTACTTCTTAAAAATATTCTTAAATCATACAACATAGGTGTAATAGATCTGTTTTTAGAAAACCGATTTTTTTGAAGCGGTTAAAACTTAATCAGTAACCTCCCAGATAGCATTTTGAAATGATAACATTATAATAATGTTATAATAATACTTTTAGTCAAACATTCAGTCTGGGCTATAATATTGAATATAGTACCGGTAATAGATTACCACTAACGACAGGACCAGTTTTAAACCGATAACCACGGTATCGACATATTTTTGGTTACCACCAAAGCGGTAACCGATAACTTCGATAACAGTTTCAAGCCCTGAATTAAAATAGTATGTACCACTGTATATTTCAGTATACAATATTCAATTAATTTTCCAGCAGGTAGATACGGTTTTAAACCGATAAATACAGTATCAACATTTTGTTGGTTACCACCAAAGTGGTAACCGATAATTTGGATAACGGTTTCAATCCCTGAATTCAAATAATATGTACCACTGTATATTTCAGTATACAATATTCAATTAGTTTTCCAGCAGGTAGATACGGTTATAGTGCAAACTAAATTCGAACATACTTACATATACCTAATATCTAATCACACATATCAATTAGTAATTAACAACAAGTTATTAACAAGGTCATGAACATGAAAATTAAAAATGTGTGTCACCGATGCAAAGCATACTTATTTATAAATAAAAATTGTTCGTAAAATATTTGTCACGTTCAAGTCGAATTACTGAAAGTAGTCAATCCAAATACAGCATTTATTGGATATGTAAAATATGGACACTTGTAGTTGTGGGACTATTATGATATTTAAATCGTCACGATGTATCATTCACCTACCTACCTATAAAATAATAATTGCATTTTTCGCAAATGAGAATGACACACACTTGTGATCTTTTGAGCCTGATATATAATGAGTACCTATTTATACGGACACATTGCGCCAAGAATAATATGATTACACTCGGTACGTTAAATTATGTATTTTCTTCGGCCTAAATAAATCTATTTTTAAATCAAACGTAAACCAATCACTCGATAAATCAAATTGTAATTCTATGTTACGTTTTCTGTTCAGTTGTACTCAACAAGTGTTCACATGTTAATAATTACTTACACCTCACGGTATCTGGGGAGAGAGGCCGCCATCCCTCACCCAGGCATGGCAGATACCTACGGATGCCCACTTGAAAATTCTGCCAAACTAAAACCTACAGTACCCTCTCCCACAGTTAAAAACCACCCTATGGCCTAAGTTGCCGCGAGTTAGTGAGTGAAAAAAAAAACAATATAATGATAACCTTTTTTTCAGAATTATTAGCCCATTATGATGATTTGTCTTATCAAAATTAAAACTACATGTGTTTATAATTTTTCGTTTAAAAATAAAAACTGCCAATTTGTAGTTTGATTCCCGTGCTCTAATGGTGGCACAGATATCTGTCACCCAATTACTTTATTATATTTGTTTAGGTAATGTATTACATAATAGTGTACATATTATGCTATATGAGCTTGGTCAGTTTTTACGTATATGTATTATATAGCTAGGTGAAGTTAGGGGCGTTACCATTGTGACTTTCACTCACCATTGTATTTATTACATTCCCTCCTCCCTGAAAAAAACCTACTAACGGCCCTTTCGAAATCTAAAGTGTATACTCACTACTCGTGCACATCAGCGGCTGTTAATGGATAAAAACGATTGCGACTCCTAACGCTCACGCCCTGTTAAGTCCAGCGAAAATCTGTACGTGTAAAGCGATGTGATTATTTACTCATACTCAACGTAAAGTTTTCAACCAATGTTCCGGTGATGAACTACGTGGGTATAGAAACGTTTTTCTCAATCTAGTCATATTTCGTACACGTAAATAGGCGTTTTATTTTACGTGGCCAGCTTACGAGGACGTTTCATTGAATCGTGTACGTATTATGGCCGTCGAAAACGTTCTCCTGACAATTGCCATTATTTACCATATACTAGGCTTTCAGATTGCATGAGCCAATATTAAACCTTGACTGATAACAGCCGGAGTAGGTTTGGTAACTTAATAACCTCAGCGATAGGCACTTGTGGAAAAGTGTGATCAGTTTCTGTTGAATATTATTGTAATTTAAATTGTTCATATTATTTTATTAAACAAAATAAATTAAGTACTTATATTTAAAAAAAAAAATGAAATTGTTTTAAAGTTTTCGAAACAATGTATTAATATGAAATAAAAATTTGTATTTTTTATTTATTTGAGTAAAATATTAAGGTAAGTATCGGATATCGCGAGTACCAATAGGATTTCGTCAGTACTTTATACAGATTGGTTTCAGGTCAGTTTAATATCAGATCGGATATTTGTTTAAGGATCTGTGAGCTGAAGTCAAGTCTTGGTAAAAAATGATATTAGCCAAAGCTAAATGAATTAATTAAAACACAAGCCAGCAGTTGTGCATGTACCTATTGTACCTATGACTTTATTTCGGCCATTAGGTTTTTATCAAATACTAGTGACAATATAGCAGTCAATAATTATGGTTATTTCGAATAATACAATTTAGAGGAGGTGGTTTTGAAAATTTAAAACCCTACTTCGTCACTTTTTACGAAAAATAAAAAAATGTGCTTAGTACATGTTATTCTATGCTCAATACGGTTTTTATGCAGTCTGAATAATGTTCTAGACTGGGAGAGGAATATAAAAAAAAAAAATAATAATAACGATGACGATATAGTGCTTCAAATGACGTGTGCTGAAATCGACGAATCAAACCTGGCTCAGATGGTATACACGCCATAACAATAATAATAATACCTATTTTATTATTACTTATTTAAGTGTTATTATAATATGTGATTAGGTACTATTATTATACTTATTTATACATTGGTAGGATATGACGATGTCCACGCTTTGGATAAAGACGTAATATTCTTCAGGATCCTTAGATACGTATCCTGTTTCGTACCGGAATCGTAATTTGTATCTTGACAGTTTGACTGCGTGCTCCGGATATTATATTGTATCGTGACAAGGTCATCGCACAAACATATTGTACAAATAGTTAGTTGATACGTCTACCGGTACCCGCATCGATTGCACATTATTATTGTACAATGACTATAATTTAATAGTTTTATACTCTTGTTATCCGGTTCAATATTACATCACCTCAAATATTACAAACGCGTGTGTGTCTGTGTCGTATGTTTTATACAAAGTATCATACTACCATGTATGGTTCATATTACCATAGTATAGTATATTAATTGTTGTAAATTGAGTACATTAAGAACGTCAACAAATTCGCCAACTTCCTCGGGAATAGTGTATAGGACAATCAAACATACAATATTAATGGCCGTAAAAAATATATACCTTGGTGGTTAAGCTGGTATACTATTAATATACCAAATAGATGAAGCGTTGATCAAGAACAAGATCAAAGAATATAAAATAAATATAAGTGTCACATGTAAAGAAACTTTTTCTTTTAATTGAAATTAAGAAACAGATATATAAAAAGGTACATTCAATATTTGAGATATATTTTAAATTAATATTGAAAAATTAATTAAATACCAAATACAAATGCATTAGAAGTTTATTTACATGCAAAATCCGAAATCGAATACTTTTGATTATGAATTTTAGCGATGAATGTATTGATTTTACAATGATGGACATGTATGTGGTTTTTTTTTTTGTGTGTCTGAATCATTAATTTTGAGTGAGGTTTCTACTTTCAAATTGGATTTAATATAATGTATGGGTTGCTAACTTCACGAATTTCTAACATAATACATTAAATATTTAACCGTGTTTTGTTTTGGAAAAGATTATTTTTGAATATCAATACTATCAATGCTTACAACTTTTGGAATTTTCATATTTTAATCCTCTAATATTTTATTTTTGTGTAGTGTAATTTTTGGTGTGAGTTGATAAAATTCATTGCAGTTTAAACGTATAACAATACTATGTACAAACGTTTTATAATGGTGTTCAACGTAACTCGTGGAGAATATGTTGGTTTTAACTGCTGGATTACGTTTTTACCAAAATTAATTTAAACCAATAAAGGACGATGGCCTTTCTACATAGCTCATAAATTATGTCCGTTCGTCTAGAGCATTAAACTGTTGGATTGATAATCTTAAGCAGTCTTGGAGGGCCCGTAATAAAGTACTTTAGACAACTAAAATTACATTGTTGAATTCTTGGAATATTCGTTTCGGCCTTAACTCTAATAATCGTCGGTCCAATGGTTGTGCTAAATTAAAACGTGAATTATTTTTTCAAATTTATTGCGTGACAATGACCGTTTATATATAGCTATAAAGCTATTTAAATTCTAATCATCATGATCGTTTAAGTTCCAACAACTATGAAATAAAAACCTATATTACACTTTCGACGATATTAGACACATGAAATAGATAGTTCGTGTATAAAAATGGATTATGGAAACTAATTGTTCTGAAATTAATTTTTAAGTCCAGATCAATAAGGTAAATAAGGTTGGTCGTAAAATGTAAGTGAAATCCAGGGTCTCTGAAAAAATAAGTGGCCTATGATCAAAAACTATAACATTACCTACTAACGTCTATATAAAATAAAAATAAAATTACAAACTTTATATTAATCGAACTTATTTTTGAAAAAAATTCTGATTTATTTTTATCTTATTATTAAAACAGAGATTGTATAATTAATTGAACAATAGCTACTTTTTCAATTAAAAAACATACATTAAACACTATGAATATGTTCATAAATAATTAATCATTTTCAAAATAAATCTTATAATATAGGCATATAGTTTGAGAAATAAATTAAAATTATATTACAAGTGACATAAGATTTGATAAACCGCACGTAGGTACAGAAAAATATTAAAACATTCTATCTTGTACTTTTGTTGTGTTAATCACTAAAAGGATTTGTATTTTTCATCGAATAAAAAAATAACACACTACAGAAAGGCTTTTAGCATGATTTAATTCCTTTTTTTTTTATTGTTATTTGTAAATTGTATGCTTTCATTTAAAGGTTTTGAATCTTATAATATAGTAAAAGCGTAATATAGAACGTTGTGATAAATAACACTGTATATTTGTAAACAAATGAACAACGAAGACATGATAAGATATTCTTTTTGTTAAAAAAAAAAAAGAAAATATAAAATCGATCAGATGCATTTTGTGAATAACTTGAAAATTTAACGAAATGAGAAGTGGGACACATTTCGGAATGCTTTACAATGTATTCAAATATTATTTTTAATTTCAATAGTTTCAAACTATAACAATTAACGTTGAAGGATAATAATTTTGACAACCTTTTTTTTTTTTAAATTAAATATTTGAAAAAAAACCGCAAATTATTTCTAATGAATATTATTTTGACATAATACTATAATATTTATACCCGTGTACTGCCGACCACGAAAATCGATCTAGTAGATGCCATTGGTTTTATTTTTAAAACAATAATATTATATTTATAAAAATTGTTTTCGATGACTCACGCATGGAGTTACTGTCACCATAGGTCTGGAGGTGTATCTTCGAGAGGAATGGGACGGATGTGACACCAAGTGTATTGGGTTTGTAATATTTCGACCCTCATCATCACTGCTGTGACCGGTATTTTTTGTCCGTTAAACTTGATCCACTGACCTCAGGCGACTGACCACTCGCGAGATAATCGACACGGTGAGCTTTTAACTTTCATCCTTACATAATGAAACAGACACCGAATTTATCATAGCTGCCTTTTTGTACCAAGGAATTCGTGTAGTGCTGGGTGAACGTTGAGGGATCGGATCACACGATAATATAATATATTATATAACTAGATAACCTATATAACCTATACGTTTTTCGAGCGTCGTCTCGATGACTTGACTGCTGCACATCGCTATCCACACCAAAAACACATAATTTACCTTTTCACGGTCATGCGTGTGCTATTGTGTACTCGAATATATAGTATAAAGGCTGATTTATAAATTATAATATATTATACAATAAAGGTGTCTTACATGCTTATATATTATGTTTACGGCGTTGGGTATGGACACTGTCACTTTTTTAATTAACCAGCTATAGTACTCTCGTCTAAAATAATATATAAGAGCGCACATGCTTACCCAAACTAATCCATTCTTCGCATTCCTTTCAATTTCATAGTTTGAATAGCTACCTATTGGTTTTTTTTTCTATCAGTTCGAACGGTTGGTTCACGCGTTGCGGTTGTGTCATCGATACACAATGATGATAATTATTTTTCGTGTGCATTAAAAAATTGTTTGCATCTCGCAACCATCATACTAAAAGAAATACATCGTACGCCAGTAGGTTTATTTCATTGGACACACTTAATAATTTAATATACCTATACTGTTTTCTCGTAAATGGGAATATTTTCAGTATCTGTTAGTGTTTCATGTAAACGCCATAGTTTATAATATGCAGTATAAAATATTGTATGAACATTCAAATATTATAATTATTTAAACATTCATTCGTAACAATCCAGCCATCTTCGTTTTCTCCTAAATATATTTGGATTATAAAAACTTTAAAAACGTCCTATTCTTTACGACAGTTTATCAAAAATTGAACATTTTATTAACTATTTAAATAAACACATTTATTAGTGTTTAAAGCGTTAAAGAATAACAGTTTTATATTTATTTTAAATGTACCGATTATTTTATCATAGTTAAATATTTATAATTTGAATCAAATTTTACGATATTAATTATAATTAAGAAAAATAATGATAAAGTATATGGAGATGACAAACTCTTTTTATTCTATTTCTCACGATATACTACGCATATAACATTACAAATGTCATCATGACTATCAAATTGTCTCCACAAATGAAATAATTTATTATATTCTCTAAAGATACACTTTACAGTACTTACATATAATATGCATAATATTGTATAAAATCGGAGAAGGGAATTTTTCAGCACTCACCTTCACGGTGAGATTGAAAAACACGCAGTCATCTCCACTCGTATATTTGGTGATATGCTCGTGGTTTGGATAAGGGTAAAAAAAAGGGTGGAAAAATTGATCACAATACTCGTGGGTATACATTATTATTAGTGTTAATAGTATTATTTATGTGGTTACGTCATATTGTCATCGCTAGCAGTGGTTGTGGTATAGGTCCATATTGAAAATAAGCATCGCCCTCTCTATATTATATTATTAGGTAACTAGAAACCAGCTGCAATTCTTTTTGTCCCTGAACATGTCATCATCATCTTAAATTCGTGGTCGAGGTGGGGAAGACGAAACGGGCTGGGACATAAGGGTAACGGTGTAACACGGTGAAAGGGTTGCATGTCGAGTGGGACTTGGTTGTGCTTACTGCTGCTCCTGCTATTGTTTTTCAGCAGTCCAACTTGGGTGGACGTCGTCGTGGTAGTTATGGATGGTGGTGGTGGTGGTGGTGTCAGGGGACAGGAAATAATATGTATGGGAGGCCCGGAAACAGTATTAAATTCGCGTTACACCCCCGCCACGAGTGTATCGAGGCCCCCTCCATCCCGCGCACGCACGTACAGCATCGCTCTTTGGCTATTTCCGGTCCAACAAAATCGGCACGGCGGTGGTGGCGAAGTATAATATAGTGCACGAATATAATATATAATATATAAATATTATATACAAGTACGTATAGTGGATGAGGAACGACTCTTTTCGGCGATGGTTCACAACCAGTAGGTAAAAACTGAGCGTGAATAGAGGAAAAGGTACTATTGCGATACTTAATAAATACACACATGTATATAATATTTATATAAACGCACACGTGAAAACCAACCAATTTTTAAGGGGAGGACGTCCACTACAATGCGTTCACATATTATATACGCAAACGCTCATATTCGCATTAGCATATTAATTAATATGCGCGCATACACACACATACCACACACATGCACACGCACACACGCACACACGCACACACGCACACACGCACACACGCACACACTTATGTATTTATTTAATATTATACAGGCGCGTATTGCGAAAACTGTCCGGCTCGAAAGTCGCTTTTATATATTTTTGGAATTTCAATGGGGTCGTCTGCACGCGTATATACCCCACAAACGCGCGCCTTCACACTCACACACACACACACACACATACATCCTCTTCCGCCCTACCCCATTGTATATACACTTGGGCTTGACATATTTTTGGACTACCGTACCCGCAGAATACAATGAGAAAACCTTTTATTTGACTTCATAACACAATGTTTCATTTACTACGTCCGTATTCAAGTTCCGGCGTCTACTTGTGCTTGGCTGTATGCGCGTCTTTTTTTTTATTTTTTTTTTTTTTTTAATGCAGATTTCGCCCCTTTAATGAGAACAGTTTTTGAACTTGCTAAGCATCCAACAGTTCCAGATACAATGGTCCGCATACACACGTATGCACACACGGTCCATCGGGCTGTTGAATAAGTTTCTCGCGGGTTTAATTTAACCGAATTAATAGTGAATAATTCATTTTCGAGAAAGAAAATGGTATGCAACAAATATATAACATGTGTGTGTGTTATTATTTCGGACTTAGATTACGATTCCATTGCAGAGCTCGGAATGTAATTTACTAAAATTCACTATACCAAACGTATTATAATAATTTCTTAAAAAAAAAGTACACCGCAACCTTTAACGTATAGGTTATACAGGTACATATTATTACGAGTAAACTACGTTGGCGTTCTCACATAATGTTTCTAATTGTATTGTTCATTTCATATTTATATATCTAAAATTAAAGGGATGTTTTGAAAATTGAAAATACTTTATTTTGTTATCAATTTGTTTTAATTTTACTATTTTAAATTTGATAATAATAATTATTAATCAATCACTCACCATAATATAACTATCATTCAATTAAACTGTGGTAGTGGTAATGGTTAATTTATTACATGATGGTTTATTATTACTTACTTCTATTGTGAAGGTTATTCGTGGACCGTGGTTTCAAAAACCAGATTATTGTTCTATGGATCCGTTGACCATGGTTTATTTAATTTATATAAACATATTAATATATTAAATATATAATATATAATATATAATATACCTAGGTAACCTTTATATTATTAATTTTATTATTTCATAATATATTCATTATCTCAATAATCTAATTACTCGGAAATATGATCGAATTGTGAAGTGTGAATTTATATTCATCGAACATTTATCTTTTGATAGTGGGTTGCATTTTGAAGTAACAACGAACATTGATGAATGTCTATTCATACATACTAATATTGACAAATATTATACATTAAAAGGCAATATTTCAAAACCTTTAGAGATGAAAAAGCTTTACCTCAGAGGTTCTAACTAAAATAAAAAATGATCATAATATGGACCATTTTTTGATTAATTAGTATGATATATGTATATAATATATATAATGAATAAATCATAAAGATGTTTAAATTTAATAAACTTGGAGATATTATTGATATTATATTAGAGAAGTCAATAAATATAGGCATAATATTGTACATTTAAAAAAAAAAAATTGTTTAATATAATAGCAACTTATTTGTGTATCAATATTAGTTACAATGTAAGGGCACCCCCGTGGACGCCGTATTCCATGTTGCTCATTTTTCAAATAATATAATATATACCCCCCTCCCCAATTATAAATTACTGAGAAAACTGCTGACGTTATACTATCATAAAATAATATTAGAATATTTTTACTGGTAAATATAAAAATGAATTTAAGTAAAATAGAACGAAATTAATTCAAAATATATTTTTAAATTATTTTTTATTACTATATTTTTAAACTTAATATTTTATCACATAATATCCAAAGTATAATCTAATAGACTATAACTGAACTACTACCTATGTAAACATATTGTATTGAGTACTTTTATGTTTTCGTGTCTGCCGTAATACGGACAAAGACTATATTGTAAATACATATTAGTATATATAGTTAGTACATCAATCCTGATTGCTACCTATCACAAGCATTCACAACTGCCGGATTTGGTGGTGTTAATTTAAATTAATTAATTTAAACATGAGCATTGCATAACGGGATTCCAAATAATGATAAATATAGAACCAATTAAATAATTGCTTGCAATATTACGATATGATATAGTAATAATTATGAAGTATACTACCATCGAATAAGTAACCAATATTTTCTTGCAAATTAAAGTACTAACGACTTACCTATATTTATTGTAATATTTCTTTAATATGTGACGCATTTAAAATATTTGCATTTATAATAATGGGTGATGTGTGTTTTTTTTTAAAGGAATTTTTTTGTTATTTGATTAATTTTTACATTCAATTTACTATGTCCATATCTAGTTCTCTATATTTTGTGGTTACTCTCATTTTTACCTACGTTATAAGTTTTATAATACAGTGACGTCTGTTTTATTGATTGCAATATTATTATTTCAAACTACGCATAAGCCTTGTACAACTTATTTATTGACATCTTTGGGTTAATGAAGAGTTTACGGTGTGTGTTTAGTGTGTTGAATACATTTACACTGATTGTATAGAGTTGGAAGCAAACAGTTTCAAAAATCAAATATTAGACCGGCGTGGAGACGCATTAATTCGAATAGATTGAAATTGATAAGCATACTGTATATTCCTTTTTGACAACACTGATTTTAAATTGATCGTAGAATAACACTAATTATTTATGATAAGTCTGATAATCAATAGGTATCTAATGAAATAAAACATATGATTTAATATAACTATGACGAAACGAAGTTGTGATTAAGATCTTAAAATGCAAGACTATTTCATAATGATGTGTCTACTACAATGATTCCACGGATATTTAGGACCCTATAGGGACCTAATATAAAAATATATGGCCTTGTATAGGGGGAATGGTAAACTCCTACAAATTTACGTAATCTCTTACATAGACATAGTGTTTACTTCTACAAAAGATAGTGTAGACTCCTACAAAATATAGTGTGAACTTCTACAAACAATAGTAAAATAATAGAAAGTCTTAAAAAAAAAGTTAAATTAATTTTTAAAAAAGTGGACAAGTGGATACCGCTTGTACCGCTGTTGTTTCCTCCTATCATACTTATATAAATTATAAAATTTAATAATTTCCTCCAGTTTAAATCGTTTAACTTATTTATTATAATATATTATGAAATATTAAAAAACCAAATGTCTTAGGTATATAGGTAAAAAATGAAAATAATGTTAAAAAAAAAATCAGTAGAAATTAATTTGTCTTCGTATTTTTGACATTAAAAATAAAATATCTGCCTTGCAATAGATTTATACATATTATACAAAAATAAATTCGGCTACCTAAATAAAAAAACTTAAATAACAATCATATTAAAATAAATTATATATAACTAAAAGTATATTGTATTTTATCCATAAAAATAAATTTTTATATTTATTATTTTCAAGTAATAATTTTTAACTTTTTGAGCTTTTCAATTCCAAAATCATGTATTCAATTAAAATGTTGGAGTGTAGGATAGCCTATTATTTTTTTTTTCAGGGCAAAATGTCCATGTAGAAGATTACAGTATCTTTGATTTTCGGGTAAAAAGGTTATTCGTGTAGGAGCTTAAATTTGGCCTTATATAAATCGCCAAACGAAAATATCTAATGATTTTCTACAGTAATGTTAGACTTTTCTAATGTAATCAGGTAAACAGTAGACTACCCTAAATAATTTTACATGCACTATTACATATTTTAATCTTTTATTAGATGAAAAACCATGGCACATTCTTTGGATCACTTTTAGTTAATATGAAAAATATACATTTTCGTACAATATTATACTTTTATATATAAATTAAATTTAAAATGTATTGATTAAGACAAATGATTAGAAATTATACGATATCGCAAACCCAAATAGCTGTTTATCAATTAAACGTTTTATGGTTCTTTAATTGTATTGCAAGGTAAAATAACTGTACTCTATACCTATATAATTGTACTCTAAATACTATTTTCAAATACTTTTTAAAAATTACTATGTGCATTTTAAAAGTGGGTCAAAGTTTTATTTACGTGAAACTTTTAATTATATCTCTATAGCAAAAAAAAATATAAACCTCTCTGTGTACATCACTTATTTGTTTATGTAATTATATATGACCTACAGAACATTAAAACAATTTCACTCATATTTAATTTAATTTAACTAAACCATAACTTTAAGACTCAAATAATGAATTTTTTTCCGTAAAATAAATATGTCGAACCAAGTTTTACAAAGTTGAACAATATTTCAGTATTTTATAGCAATTTAAATGTATTTACGGTAGACCTAAATAAAAATAAAAATTACTGTGTTCAATAATTATATTCAATACATAATTTATGACTTCTTGACCTTGTATTATACCCACGGATTATACCTCACAAAGTAATTACAATCATACGATTTTAAAAAGCTAAAATTAAAAGAACAGGATACAGGAAAAAAATGTCAGAATTATACACATGTTTTAATTTAATTTCAAATAGATTTTAAAAGTTAGTAAGTAATAATCGTTACTATTTTCAGATAAATGAGCGATGATAATCCTTAAAAATAATATTATCCATACACCTTTTAGGTTTCATTTAAATAATATATTTCTTCAAACTCAGATAAATTGGAATCATAGGAAATATATTCAGTAGTTATACAAATACCTAATGGTTATTTTTATTTAAAATAATTATACTGTAATAAGGATACCAATGCTTCCGATTCATTTTTTTATATAAAATTTTTTTCTATAACCGCTGTTATTTTTGATAATCACTCTTTCCCACACACAATACCTACCTATGAGCAAAAATATGAAAATTTTTATTTGACTTAAGCAATATAAACACTGGGTGACCAAACTTTTAACGAGGATATAATATCTTAGATACTAGGTACCTACATGGATAAACGAGAATACAATATTGGATGACGGTGACTAGTGTAACCCAACCCTCACGAAGAGTAAATTCACGGCAACCCTCATTATATCATTTTATTACTCAGTGTCGATACATGCTTATAGTATGACTTTTGATTAAATAATATAATATATTCTACAGAACATCAAAGCAAAGCCGAATTATTTACATTTAAACGTGCGCTGCAGTTTGCACTTGTGCACGCGGACGTTCCGGATTGATGTGCACGTCACACATTAGGTTTAATATATATTACATGTTTATTGTATGTGTGGGTGTAATTTGGTACTCTCAGGTATATCCTACTCGTATATATATTATATCATGCACCCGTGTGTGTGCACATTATATAATTCACCAGTATAACACGGTCATTGGTGGAAACGTCACGTTTGGTGAATTATTATATGAGGATAATATAGTGACTGGTCATCGTCGTCGTTTCAAACTGTGCGATGCGGTGGTGAGGGGAAGTAGATATGCGAAGGCGAACTCCCATCGCATTAGTATTGTGTGACTGTGTATAATATGTATATGGGGATGATTCGACCCCATACGTGTACATAGGAGGGGTTTGGGTGTTGTTTAATTATCGTATTTTAGCGGACCCATATTGCAGGCCACCCTAAAACAAGGGGAGAATCTAATACGTGCATACACTCTCTCTCTATCTCACACACACTCACACATATACCCACACGCACACGCATACACACATATCCACTGCGGTATCGGTGAAACTGGAAATAGACCAATTGTTATTGACTTGCTGGCGGGTAGCCGCACAAGACCATACGTTATTATCTGCAAGGTCATTAAGTAGGGTTTTAGGAAAACCCTCGTACACTCGTACTGGACTCTTGAGAAGTTTTATCGTGTCCGTAAGTTAGAAATATATTATATCCTCTGCCGTCGCAAATGAAACGTGTGGTGTTTTTACAATAATATGATATATTAATATTTAGAGTCGGAAACAATACTAACAGCGAACAATATTATAAATGTTCATAATAAATATTCAAACAAATTGAGTACAAAATATATTCATTTTCAAATTTAATAATAAATTGTTACTGTTTGTTTAAGTTGTATACATACACGTAATATATTATAGATAAGTACAATAGGTATACGATACATGATAATTAATATGATAAAAATTAAATTAAGTTTTTTTTTATAACTACCCTAAAACGTTTTTATTTAAACTACCAGAAGGCTAAATAAATACAAATACTTTACTGAGCCTTAAAGACACAAAGTAAATTGCACGACTTCAACAGTTTGATGTGCCTAACGGTATGGAAAATGGAAGAGTGCTTGCTCTAGATTATTCACATGTTTTTTGGTAAACGTTATGATTCTGTCCTGCACGGAAAACATCTTCATATTCCAACGGTTGACTTAATTTATATAAAACCAAATCAACAGTGGTTGAATGACTATAATATTGGATGCGTTGGTACAAAATTGTATGATAAACAGTGCCGTAATCAAGGGAGACGTAGGGATCAGTCTCCTCCCATTGGCTTTGGAGTGGATAATCTTTCATATTGTGTTTGATGTGAATTTCGAATCAATTTAAATTATATTCATTGATTCTTCTTGTTAAATATTTTACTACCTAAGTAAAAAGTTTTGAGAGAGTGGTGGATTTTCCAATTTTTCCCTCCCATTTAGCTATGACGTTTTCTTTTTTTTATCCCCTCCCCTTTCAGAAATCATGTCTACGCCACCAAAGATAAATTGGGTTTGATGACAGATACGTATTAGAGACGTTTGTTTTTCAGGCCTAGTATGGAATGTCTTCAACTAGTCAATACTATTTGCACACTTTGATTAGCAATAGTCTGTGGTGAACCTGGTGTTATTCCAATGCAAGGCCTACATTCAAGTATTCAGCTGTTTATTGCGTAATCTATAAATACTAGGTAATTATCGGGAAATACCGACGATCGGTTTCGGTAAAAATATAATTTACGTGCACTGATTTATCACTGTTGATCTTGATTTTCTAACGTTTGATCTAATCAAGGATGTGGCCTAAAAATTGAGATATTTAAGTTAGCAGTCATAGTCTGTTCATCACATACTAGTTAAAATTGCCCTACCCTAAAAAAATATAGCGGCCACTTAGTCATTTTTGATTGGATAATTATCAGTATAGATAAGATAGAGAGGTCTTAAGACATTATCTTTTGGTATTCCATATGATATGTTTTTGCAATAGTTTATTATTGCTCATATTCTTATTCATGCATCTCGAATCTGTCATTTAGTCAAGTAGATTCAAGAATAAGTACCAACTGAGAGTGTTGTAGTTGTTCTCTTAATTTCATTAATACACCTTTATGCTAATATTTGAGTTTGGACTACGTCTTGAATCTGTACTTACTTTTTTTTTATTCCCAGTGCCTTGCTAATAATATTTGTGACGAGATGAACTTGGACGATTGGATGATGACCTATCCATGAATTCAAACTGATGATCTGGTATGAAGTGTGAAGTGTCCTTATTCTATAAGTGGTTTTAAGATAATAAGATGAAGGCATTTTAAGGACGTCAACATGCAAGAGAGAAGTTATATTGGTCTATAAAGGTTCACCAAGGCAAAGAACCGTCTTTACTCTCGGTCCGTACGTTCTCATACAACCAACTCAGTCCCACGTCCCACCTCTCCCGTGATCGGGTAAGGTTGGGGAGTTCGACCTAGTCACGTTATTAGTGACCCGAAGTGGCTGTTGATAGGAACGTTCGTCAACCTACGCTGCGGAGATTGTACATTGTAATTGTGACTGCTGTGGACCACGTTAATACTTTGTTCTTATTTTGTTTACAGCGTGCTAAATTACCGTCTCAATTACTTATATAATATGGCTGAAGATCATAATCAAGCGTCTTTTGACTTTCTAAAATGAATAATCTATAATCAGTATCATCCATTCCACATAACCTACTCGTATCGTACATGAATGTTTCGTTTTTCGTTTCCTTGATCTTTTCACGAAGGGAGTTTTGGCGTTGATGTTCTTGCCACTTCAAACAATGTCGTTAGTCGTTTTTTATTACTAGGTACTCGAATGTATGTTGATGTTTTTAACTCCACTGAAAAAGTGATACCTTATTCGATAGTTCTTCTAAATAGGTTCCAGTATGCTATTTTATTGTTAACAATGTTTTTTTCATTCTTTCATTGTAATTAGATCATAATTCTATTAGTCATATAGTTTCACTACAAATATAAGAAATATATTGAATTACAAAAAGGGTTGGAAATGCTCGCTTTTAATTCAATCAAAAGTTATGAAATGTTCTATTTTCATTTTATATTCATAACAAAATGCCTTGGTGAACTAAAATGTGTCTAGTCTTATCAGTTATCGGTTGACTACATTGCAAAATGATGGTCCGAGCCACCACACAAGTAAATACCACACAACTTAATAATTTAGGTTAAAATACTGAAATTTTTTGTTATTAGAAAAACATTTTTGTACTTCAATATTTGTTAAACATTACGCATAGTTACGACTTCTGTGAGGGGAACATAATATGTATTGCACGTTCAACAAACAAATAGTGACAACAAAATATAATTTGTAATTATTATATTAATAAAAAGAAAACTACATAATACACTAGCCATACATACAGTTAACAAAAATAAATATATTTTTTTTTTTTTAAAACTGAGTTTGGTGGAGTGTTTTTGTTGGGATATCACTCATTATTAGTTTATACTTTATTATTTCGGGAACATATTGGTTTTATAAGGATTTTTTTTTTTTTGTATATTGGTTCCATTGGTGTCTAATTGATAGTGCACTGTAATGCGGCCACGGGGAATATTATCAAATCAAATGTTGAAAATATGCTTCAATAATTTATAGTTAAATATTGGCTATAAGTCTGTTGGTATTGTTCAATATGATTTGAAAAATACATTAAACGTGCAATTTCCAATTTGATGATTGTATTTTCAAACTTCATTACCTATTAACTAACAATTTGCTATACTTTCTTTAGAAACTTTATTCGTGAATCATGTTGCTTCTTGTAATATTATACCCAGCTAGTTTTCACGTGTTGCATATTTGCTTGTGTGTGCATTATAAGGCATTTTTTTTTTAATTATAATTAGCGCTATACTGCCGGGTCGTTGGATAATAATATACATACATTGCATATTCGAGTACGCTTTGTGCTTTATGAATATATTATACAGTAATTGATTTTCAGTTGTATGAACCAATGATAATAATTACAATAACAATAACATATATAGTGAAATCAAGTGAACTCATGAAATAAAACTTCGGACATGTTATAAAGTTGAACATTCTACTCACTTTGTTATCGGGTTCAATGGTTTCCAATGCCTAATACTATAAATATATAATTAAAATACAACATGGTTAAGTGCAGGTATATAATGTATATAAATACGAATACAGCACATAATCAAAACAAACAAATCATTATTATAATATAATATTTATATATATATATATATGACAGAAATTATTACAATCGAATATATTCTGTGCGGTGAATTTTAATAAGGGGATAAAAATAATTATGTTGTTGGAAAATGGAAAGACCTAAGCTTTGCCTTGACCTCGTCGAATACAATAATCATTATATATATATTATTTTAAGGGCGTTATTGTCGGTTATGGTCAGAGAGTTCTTGAAAACCGGCGGCGTTAACTTAATCCAATTTTGTTTACATGAAGTACACGTCGAGTACGACGACTGACTCGACCCTATATGTAAATGAACTTAATAATTGATGATGTTCGCTGGACCAAGCGGATTTGGAGCGGGAGATGACGTACAGATCCGGATGACGTATGTTATGTTCTAATTCAATAACTTGATAATGTTTCGTTGCAATTAAAATTTAGCCAGGTTTGTATTCGTTAGATGAATTGCGTTCCGAATTTCAACTAGGGCCCAAACGTGGGTTTACCGTATGTGTGTGTGTATCATGTTTTTTTTTCGCTTAACGAGGGGAGTGAGATTAAACATTTGGACTAAAAAATTGTGGAGAAATAAAATGGTGTAACTTATTTAAGGTCAAAATTATCGTTATAATATTATTATATTATAAAAACTTTATTGTGTTGAATAACCGTGCATACTATACTATACTATAAACACCAGTCTCTTATCGTTCAGGCATTGAGTGCATAATGTTGAAAAACGTTACACACAAACAAACTCACTCGTTCAACTGGAAAAACTCAATCATACCTTTTTATGTTTGCTGCATTCATGGAATTTATTTTGATTTTCTGGACTTATGTGTTTTTACGCTTTCGTATCCGTTCGTTTTGTCATCTTGGATCCATTGATTGTGCTTCCCCTGCTTCAAGGTACATAGGTACTATAAATTATTGTTAACTAATGCATTAAATAATACAATTTTATGTTATGTTTAATATTAAATTATATAATATAATGGGAAGCGTTCTTATAAAGCTGATTATTTTGTTTATAATAAGCTACTGTGTAAATTAATATTTTTTTAAATACATTTTGTACAACACCCTTTTCTCTTGACGCGATTGGTACTGTTTATTACGAGTGCGTCGTGCGATAACAGTATTATTATACTAAAACAGTTTGTTGACTCAGTGCGGGTCCTGGTCCACAGATATAATATGAAAGTACAAGATGGAAGACTGCCAAGGCCTATACGTAAAAAAATATTTTCTGCAGAAAAAAGATCGAAGTTTGTTATCTAATAGGGGTGACTGTTTACAAATTTAACTGATATGATAGTCATAATATATAGGCCCGTATATTCAATTTATTAATATTCAATTTATTTTGAATTTAAACACTTATTTAAATATATATTTTTATCTTTAATGTAGTATGTATAACTAGAGTTTAAGGTAGGTACCTGTAAAAACTAGAATTAGCTAAAATAAAATATTTTTAATATTATTCTACACAACAATCAAAGAATAAAATATTTTTATTAAATCCAATTTGTATCTATTTGTGCAAAAATTATTATGCATTAATAAAATATGTTTATCAACAATGATGAATCTTTACAATAATAGTACAATATACCTACGTTAAGTTTCATGTATAATAATATAGTATGAGCCAATAATAATTGTGTAATGTGTATAGATATTAATTTTTATGTTTATTATGCATATTATTATTTATTTATACATAACTAGTGGTATTATTGTGCATAATAGAATCATTAATTATTATTAATATTTAAAAAATATTTTTGTTACATATTTGTGTAACCAAATATAGTTTATTATAACAGGAGTCGGTGGCTGTGTACTTAAAAAAGTGCCAAATATTAATATTGATTTTTTTGCGCATTTTTAATTTAAAATTTAAATCATTTATTCTATATTATTGTCTGCTTCCCTTTAAATAATAATGAATTACCTACTGAGAAATGGTTAAATACTGTAATGAATTAGAAACAAAAAATAAAATAATATAAAACTTAAAAGTTAATATACGTTCTACATCCTGTTGATCTGATCATGACTAAGTTATATAAAAAAACCCCAATCACACTCTTAATGATATGCAATACTAAAATAATTTATATCCATACCAGAAATACCCATTGTATTATTCACAGAGCTTCAAATTACACCTAATAAATAATCATAATACGATATATTATAGACCACCAAATAGAGGTGTAATAACATAAATTGTTATCAACATACAATTGTATTTTATAGTTTATAAGATTAAAAATGCTATAAGTTGTATTCAAGTACTTGTTTGGTTCTAAGTCACATGTAATAAAATAAAGTCAAATCTTAATTAACTAATACATGTTTTTATTTATTGCTAATAAAGAATAATAAAACACAACAAGATATAAAACCCAAAACCTAATAAATGATAATACAGACATTAGAATTTTTTTTAATAATAATTGATATAGATAAGAATGTACACTACCTACATAAACTTAACATTCACTTAATTAGATAACGGAAGTTGTAATTACGTGGGTGATGACCAAAATTGATAATCTAGTATTTTTAAATATCTATATTGTGACCATATAGTACTCAGTCCTGCAAACTATAGAAACAATTGTTTACAAAAAATGAATACAAATGAAATGCAACATTAAAATGTCCCTTAAAATAACATAATATTATATCGCTGATAATGTTGAGATTTCCGTTGAGACATAATTAACCGAACATAACATTTACTTATATATTATTTCATTTTATACGATTTATAATTTTCCGTTTTTAATAACAGAACTTGAGAGAGGAAAATATTAAGCTGCTCTGCGTAATTAAAATCTGAAAATGTTTCATTATTAAGGTGGAACCACCATGGAAGCAATAGATTTGGAGTGGCAAACATTGTTAGCCCCGGGTGGTAAAAACTAAAAACCTTAAAAATACGTCACTGAGGGGAGTATAGTATAAGAGATGAGAAAAGAGTAGATTCTTTTAAATTTGTTTGTATAATATTATAATCAAACACAGTAGCGTCCAAACTTTATTTTTTTAGTGTAGCAAAGTTTTAAATGTACAATGACGTACGCATGACGCATCTTCCGTTGTTCACCAATCACCCTCATATATAGATACTGTGATACTCTATTGTAAATTAACAACAAATACTTTCTTGTAACCATTATATTTATCTTTCACTTGAGTAAAATCCATAAATATATTTCTTATATTTGAACCATTATGTTCTCATCTCACATTTCCACTGAACCATAAATTTACAACCATATTTTGTGAATAGGTATTGTTTAATTATTACAACTTATCAAATATATTTATTTTAATATAATAATATCCATCAATAATTATTATTCTTCACAATTAAAAAGAAATTATAAATTTTTATTTATTTGTGGACAATTCCAAATATTATTTTGTATTTTATTTTTAATCTTCCTAGTGTAGGTGCAGATACAGTATTCAAACATTTCATACATTTTAAAATATAAATTAACTTATCACTGTACAATGTTATATCTATAATATATAAACAAAAAATAGAAACTCAATTAGAAAACTTACTTTTAAATGTATTCGATAGCAAGTGATTTGTGTTACAGAGCAAGTACAATTTAAATCAACAAAAACAACAGATTTGACACAGAAATACATTGGATACCAACAAAAATAATCCACCAAACTACATGTAAAAATACGCTAACTATAAAAAAATACGGCTCTAAAAGTTGTGATATCATATTATAGCTAAGTCTTTGAACTATAGACATCATTTATGTTAAAATAGTCTGTTAAATAATTGAACTTAACTTTGTGACATAAGTTGAAAATTTAAAAATACTATAGCATACTATGATTATTGATTACATAATATCATAGTCTACTATCTACTATCATTGAAATCGGTGTGTATTACTTATCAAGTATTTTAAAGTAGCCCAGCTAAGAATAATTATTTAGCAGACTACTTCAACATAAATGATAACTTTAGTTCAAAGACTTAGCTGTAAAATTATGTTACAACTTTAAGAGCAGTTTTTATGTAGGTAATTGGCGTTTTTTTACACGGAGATTGGGGGAGCGTTTTTTACGGATACATAATATACCTGGCTAGTTTTCGCGTGTGTTTGGCCTATGTATAAATTTTAAGGCGCTAGGTTCTTTTTATAGTAATATTAGAGCGACCCTGCCCTGCCAGGTCGTTAGATAGACATGATACTATTATTCAAATATTTTATATTATAATAAGTAATTATTATTATTCTTGACTAGAGCCATAAAATGTAACAAAAAATCTAAGTCTTAAAGTAATTGCTTGAATTATAATAGGTATCTATAATTTATAAATTGTGCATACATAAAAACAAACAATTAATGCATTAATTTTCGAAATATGTATTTTAATAATTTTTGAGATATTTATAGACATAATGGTATATTAACAAAATAATTGTATGACAAACAGTTGCATGTTAAATCAATTATTTACTAATAGAACCAGACTGACGAAACTCAAGCTGAAAAATGGAGAAGAATCACCCGTGTGATGTCTGTGACATGTCGTTCAGTCGAAATAGCAATTTGACAACACATCGACGCACACACACCAGAGAAAAATTGTTCACATGCGATGTATACGACAAGTAGTTCAGAGTTCTCCATAAGTACTGGTTTGACGGTACATAAGTGAATGCACACCGGAGAAAAACCATTCGCATGCGATGTATGTGACAAGTCGTTTTCTGTAAGCAGCAAGTTGACGGTACACAAGTGAATGCACACTGGCGAAAAACCATACGCATGCGATGTATGTGACATGTCGTTCAGTCAAAGTATCAGGTATAAATGCAGTTTAGTTCCCACGGGTTTTTTTTTATCCCCCCCTCCTCAAAACAAATTTATGTTTTAAAGCAGCGGTTCTCAACCTGTGGTACGTGGAGAGCTCATAGGTGGTACGCGAAGAAAATCTTCCTCTATAAAAAAATTGGTACGAATTATTATTAACATTAAATATTGTTTGGTTTTGTAAAACTATGCATTGCATGATTCACCGGCAAGCATTAGCATCTAAAAACATGCCTAAGTGCTTAAAATTAGTTCTTGATAGTGCTGTAAAAATCGTAAATCTAATCAAAGCCAGACCTCTCAATTCAAGACTATTCACAGTATTATGTAATGAAATGAGCAGTACTCATAAATTCCTTCTTCTCCACACAGAGGTAAGGTGGCTTTCACGAGGAAAAGTCCTCACCAGGCTATTTGAGTTAATGTCAGAAATTTTATTACTTCTGACTGATATTGATGAAGAAAAGTCCAAATTGTTTTGTGATGAGGAATGGCTGTCAAGACTAGATTACATGGCAGACATATTTGATCGTTTAAATATTTTAAATTTAAGTCTGCAAGGATCAAACACAAACGTGTTTTATGCTAGTGATAAAGTTAATGCATTTGTGAAAAAGTTGGTTTTATTTATTTCTCAAGTATCTAAGAATGATCTTTCAGCATTCGAGACACTAAACACATTTTAGAAAAATAACAAAATTCAGTCAAATAAAATTTTTATGAGCGTTTGAAATTTAAATTTTTACAACATTGGATATTCACTCGATTTCTCATGTAGCGATTTCCTTATTTTGTTGTAATTCAAAAACGAACGAATTTAGATACTTGACAATTTCACTGAATGTTTATATTAGCATTTTCAATACACCACACAATTTTGAAAATATTTTGAATCTTTTTGAGCTGTTTACGGACATTTTCAGTTTTCAATTTTTTTATTTTTTTTTTCAATAAATATCAATAAAGTTTTATCTGTTGGGCCGAAAAGTGTAAAAAATTAATACAAGGCTCCTGATATATTAATACAATATCAGTTGAAAAATATTAAAAATACATAGGCACAATTTTTTTTTATAAGTATTTAAAGATCGAATTTTGACTACATTTATCAAATTTATAATTTAATAATTATTTTGTAGTTAAAAATTTATAAAATGTTCAACTTTTATAGCTAAAGATTGTAAATTGAACGCAAGGCTTTTAGGCTCCACGTAAATAGGTTATATATAAATTACTTTATTCACAATAATATCATCAAATATACTTGGTAATATCATAGGCTGACTGACGGTCTTCGCTCAGAATCGTTTTTCTCATACAATGATATTATATCATTGAATTCAAATTTAACACCATCCATTACAGTAATCCACTTGTAACCTACTGTACAGTAGAGCGACATCCACTTACCCACCTTTTTTATTTTATTTTATTTTTAATGTGATAACTGACACTGTTTTTCACTAACTAATTTGTTTATATTTGGTTGGATCTGCGACGAGGCAATTCTGAGTGAACTTTCCAAGTGACTGTCAGTTAACCGAGCTCTATTTTTCGATTTGACAATTTTCATTCGTGAAAAAATATGTTCACAAGTGTAAGTACTGCCAAAAAGAGACATCATTCTTAATGCGTTGTTTCAAAGATTAGGATATGTCTCTGTGTTAATATATTTCGGATAAAAAATTGAAAGTTCAACATTATTGTACTTTTCTTTTAATACTTTATTGTTTTGTAAATCAATGATCTCCATTTGCATGTTTTCTGGGACATCTTCAACTGGTAATGAAAATGGAATTGAAAACAAATTAAAATATGTAACATTAACATTATATTATCTCATTTTGTAATTCCTAATGAAATAAAATTCTATACATACAATATATAACATAAACGTTTACATTATTAATAAGCAAAAAAAAAAAAAAAATGGTCAGATGGTACGTAAAAATTTTCAAATTTTGTAAGTGGTACGCGACTATGAAAAGGTTGAGAACCGCTGTTTTAAAGCACTGAATACAAATGTCTAATTCAAAAATTCTCGCAAATTATTATTTTGGAAGTTTTATCTTTCCAAAATGTACGATTTTACGTATTTAGGTACGAATGCACTTTGCTTTCCTACGTTTTCGTATTGGATTGTCGCCTCTTATTAATTATGTTATTTTATCTTGTTATAATATTATCTAAAGTAGTTTTGATGAAAAATTTTGATTTATATATCTGCATAGCAAGTTGTGGGATATTTTACAATGCCGATACACACGCGTAGTCACTGCCGAGGGATATTGTAATATCAAGCTGTAATATTGTGTACATTTTGGTTTTGGTTCACGAGTTTTTAAACAGCAAATACGATAATTAAAATCTATTTGCATATTTCCATCCATCATAATAAACAAAAATTTTTTAAAAAAATCAAAAAGTTTTTCCGATATTTTTATCAAGGATATATCACGTATTTTGAAAAATTTACCGTTTTATAGTTTTTTTGGTATAACTTTTGTAATAAAAAAATGCGAGATTTTTTGAATTAAATTTGTATTCAATGCATTAAAACACACATTTTGGGAAAAAAAATAATCGAAAAAATCGCGTGGGAACTAAACTGCATTTGTTCCGTCATTCTTAGTAAGTACAAATTTGACAGCACATCGACGCACGCACACTGGTGAAAAACCATACGCATGCGATGTTTGTGACAAGTCGTTCTCTGTAAGCAGCAAGTTGACGGTACACAAGCAAATGCACACTGGACAAAAACCGTACGCATGTGACGTATGTGACAAGTCATTCTCTGCAAGTGGCAGTTTAAAGAAACACCAACGCACACACACTGGTGAAAAACCATACGCATGCGATGTATGCGACATTTTGTTCAGTCAAAGTATCAATTTAACGAAACATCAACACACACACACTGGCGAAAAACCATACGCATGCGATGTTTGCGAGAAGTCAGTCTCAGTAAGTACAAATTTGACAACACATCGACACACGCACACTGGAGAAACACTGTACGCATACGATATATGTGAAAAGTCGTTCTCTGTAAGCAGCAATTTAACGGCACACAAGCGGAGGCACATAATGGTGCACTGATCGGATTGATCAGTGGACTAATATAGCTAGTTGACCAAGGGCCATATTGAAATATGATAAATTATATTAACATTTCATTATGGTCTGTATTATAATTTTGTATGTAAATATTATATTTGGAAAGTTAAAATTGGGAGCCTATTATACCGGAGGATGTACCTAATATGAATGAATCAATGTTCATCGAACTGTTGTATTAAAAATAATCATTTGAGGCGTTACATCAATGCAGTATATTGACAATCGGTACCTAGTATTTTTAAATCAATTTGTTCCCGTTTTAGTATTTGTATGAACTATTAACAGATAATGTGTGATGAATTAAAACAGATTTTAATTCCTGTGATTATTGATTTAAATATATTTTTTTTATTATTATTGATTAAACGTGGCACTGACCATTATAAACGCAACTCAAAACTAAATCAAAATTACACACACACAGACGGTACATTTTTTCATATACTACACGGTTGAATGTAATATCTTAGCGTGCGTGCTTGGTGGTTGCAATCGATTAAATTCCGGCGATTATTATTATTACTTTAAATGTGTAAGTAAATTGTACGTCAATCAGTCCGTTTCCAATCTGTTTCATTCGTACTGGTATAAATATGTTTTAAATACATTGATTATTATAATATTATAATATATACGCATAATGTATATATCATAATGGGATAAAAATAATGTGGACAAATACAAAAAATGTTCAGTGAACTAATATATTTACTACATATTATTTATAGTTATTTACGAGCCACGGTAGTCACTATTGGATTGATTCATCATGCACAGTGATCGTATTCCGTAAATGTTACGTGCAGAACTTTTTTTCGGTTACAAAAACAGAACACTAGAAGTCATGGTATTGTGTGTGTCACTGGCAGTATACCTACGCCAAGCATTAGATAATTTTGTCATAGAGAATATTTTAATTGTATAATAATCAAATTATAACGACCTATATTGTACGTCACCCTGTGTTGATAATTTCGTGTTAGGTTGTGGCCGGGGTGGATGGAATTCACATGAAAAACAAAATAGAAATAGTTATTATAAATTTACAAAAACAGGTTGTGACTATTGATTATCTCAGACAATAATTTGATGCAAATTACGAATCCAATATTATAACACTCAACTCTATAAGATTAATCGCGTAAAAGCAATCGCATTTCAAAATTGGTAGCATTTATCACTAAGTTCAAAACAAATGCCTTCGAATATTTAAGTTATACGATATAAAACTTCTATTCTCTTTTCGTTTACGTCGAGAAAATAAAAACGCTTTCGCGCTATTTATCTGTACGGGATGGAGAGATAAATAAAGCGTATTAGATCACTCAGTGACAGGTGGGAAAGTTATAGTTGTAACTGAATTAAAAAAAAAACCTTAAGATCGAAATTTACTCATTTAATCGCACTGTCCACCAATATATAAAATGTGTCTGCACCTTAGAGATTAAAACTTTCAACTGTTTACGTATCGCATTATATTCACCTGTCGGCCAGCTACTTTATACGTTAATACTATATATATATATATATATTAATTATAAGAATTAAATTAATTTCCCATGTATAGCTGATAATGTAATTACAATACATTTTTTTATAGGCTACCAGAACCTTTTCATCTGTATCGATCAGTGATGAATTCAACCGGGCATATTTATGGGTGAAATTGTCATTAACTTAACGAAGATTCCAAATGTGTCATCAAAATTTCTTATCGAAATACCTAATCATACCTTAATGATGCTATTTTCGACCTCCCTTGCCCTATGGAAATGCTGTAGTGCTCCACAGCAGCCCCTTAATTAAAATGTACCATAAATCTTCTTTTCCGCCGCACCAGTTTTCTTCCTCCTGCGGATATTGCAGAGGACGGCCATTATTTTATTTATTTTTATTTTTTTATTTCTCCTCCTTTATCTTATGTACTACGGCTCTCAAGTTTCTATACGTAGTCTTCCATATCACCATCCATTATAATATTATTATCTTATTCATATTTTAATTTTAATTATTTGTTTTTTTTTTTTTACTATATTTTGAATTATATAATATAATATTATAATTATTAATTACAGTCACACTGTTCATTTTTCCTTCGCTTTTACGCTAATCATAAAATATGTACCACACACACAATGATTATCGCTGAATTATAACAATAATATACTACACTATACCTTAAATTAGTGTTTATACATGTCTTCCGGTTTGACGAATATTTTGATATATTAGTTCAAATATTTTTTTTTACGAGGTCACATTAATATCAACTAAGTACAATACCTATTTTTAATAATAATATGTTTTTATACGTATCACGGAAAATAATAGTTTTGGAGTTTTCTGGTAATTTTAACTAGCTAAAACAATAATAATAAAATGCAAAATTTTAGTATGTAATCAACAGTTAATTTATTTTTTATTTGATATTTTTTAATCTAATACCTATTTTTTAAAACTTTTTTATTTAATGATTGTATTATAAACTATCATAATATTATATTGTTTTAATTATACATTTCATTATGTTATGATGGTTTAAGAAATTCGTATATTGTAAACATTAATTATGTCATTTTGAAACAATTTAAGCATTATATAGACTAATTAAAAATGTGAAATTCACTGTTAAATAAATGTTGCTTGGTTTAAAAATTATTTTATAAAAGTATAATAACAGTTTCTTCTATCACATTATTTTGTATCCGAAGTTTCTTCACTAGCCAAGTTATTGAAAAACTATCAGAGTTTAACAGCACATAAATTATACTTCACTGAAAACTTGTCCAAACTCTAATCAGGTCTGTTGTTATTTTAAAGGAGGAAATCTTTTTCGTAATTTGTTGGCCATCGACATTATTATGGTAAAAATTATGGATGTGTTTAATTATATTTTCCAGAATATTTATGCATCTACGACTTGATACCAACTACTGGTGGTTGTGTAATGGTAGTTGCATTTTTAAGTCCACGATAATGTGTAGTAGATATTGTAAGTTCTGCAACGACTATTTTTCTAAACAGCACATACGTATTAATGAATTTGACGGTTGATGTTTGTAGTTGCGGTATTCGTTAGTAAACAACTACTGTAGCAGAGTGTCAGAGGTTAATTTTATTAAAAACTATAATATAAATATTATATTATGTATACAAATTCCCGGCAGGGCAAATAGACGAAAAAAAACAACAGCGTTGAAAGTTTTTTTGTGTGCACAAATTTCGTCCTTTTGAAAAAGTCAAATTATAATGCATGCCTTCACCCTTACAAGTAGTTTTAACTGTCTTTCAGCCGTTGTGTGGTTTATATTATATTATTATAATAATATAATATAATAACTTGTGGGGGAAGGAGTGGCGGTGGCGTTTGTTAAAACACGATGGTCGACCTCTACGATTCTGCGAAATTCATTTCCGCGCAAAACTTTGATCCAAAAACCAGGAAATTACGCATATTGCCCCGAGAGTGAACGAAGAGGGTGTGGTTGGTGGGGGGGGGATGAAGGAAAGATACAGAGTGAGAGTGAGAGAGAGACCTTGAGTTGACCACCACCGCGTGCGGATAACATTTCCATTCGGCGTGGTTTGAGCAGAGAACTCGTATGTGCGCGTGTCGGCCAATCTAATCTGCGATTCATCACGGCGACGGACGACGGATGTTTCGGAGGAGTTTATACAAGTCATTAATTTTACCGTTCGCACCCGCCGACAAAACTGGATGACAAAATTAAAAACTAGCGAGATAAGACATATTATTATATCCCCGACTATAGTTAGCGTGTGCAATATACCAGCAATTGCCTAAGGTCCACGCAGTATACAATATTTTGGTTTCATCTGAATTGGTCCTAAATACTTATATTATTGTTATCGATTAAACTAAAACATTGGGTTTCCAACAATCAAGCATCTATGCTATAATTTTATATAACACAATTAAATTATTTATAGGTATGACACTTTAAAAAATTATGATCAAAAAATCTTTTCGTTAGGTCTCTGAATTAAAGTATTAAATCTGATTCGTACAAATATTTCGTCATTTTCGTCGCAGATCTGACTTGAGAGCAGTAACAGTTCTTTATCAGTTTCGTTTATTAAATATTGTACAGCATCAACAAATCCATCTTGGCGTGTCACTAAACACTAATAATTAGTCTGCAAAGGGCAAAGGTTTGATTTTAGAATATTTTCGTTAATTAACGTATAGCTTAGCAAAACACTTCTATCACACATCACACCAGTGGTATATATAGGGAGGGGGTTGAGGGGTTGTAACCCTCCCCAAAAATTGTTAAATGATAACAACGTTATCATTAATAAAATATTATCTTTAGATAAAATTTGTCAAAAATTAATTATAACCCCTCCCGAAAATAAAATTCTGGATACGCCAAGGCTATAACGTCTATTTTAAATACACATGGAAGAGAAACGAGAAGTACTTATTTATTGTGGCTGAATAGAAGACGTATTACCGAAATTATTACATAGGAGTATGATTGTAGTAACCTCAACAGTCTACTTGGATACATTTTGAAATATAGTTATAAGACGAGTAATGACCAATTTCATTTTTGTTTGAGTAAATAGGGTGTGCTTCCCTGAAAACGTTATTACCTATTTGATAATTTTCTTATACATTTGTTAATTTAATATCAATTTATAAATTATTATAAAGGCTTAAATTGTATTTCATTTAACGCTAAACATTATAGCACTAACAATAATAATGATAATAATAATAATAAATGCATTAATACAAAAGTATATAGTGTAGTTACCGACCACTGCCGATTAGAATAATAAATATATATTATTATTTATGTTTAATTGTTTTTATGACTCTTTTGAAAATATTTAAAGTGCATATTTCAAAACTTATGATTACACGCTTAAGATTTATACGTCACGTGCTCCAGAAATAGGTAATAAGTTTTTAAGCATTACAAAATAATTATAAGAACAATGTTTCTTAGTTGTTTGTATTAATTATTAATTTAATAAACTTTATTTGTAAACTTAATGTATCATCAACTTTATATCCAGTTAGTTTCAATAATTATTTTTTTAGTAGCTTCTAACTATTTTTTTTCCAGTTTACTCTTAAAGTCTCTACACAAAAGTTTGGACCTCGCATTAAAATAATCACAAGCTGAAATTTTAAGATTGTGTTATAATTGTATTGTTTTCCTTTACGTAGAGACACAAAAATAACGTTCCTGAATATATCATTAATATATTAAAATTGTTTTAAAAACTTTGAATAAACTTAAATGTTGACTTGATGTGGTCGTTATATTCAATATTAGTTGAAGTCAGTGTAGCTGTACTTGATTATTTTTTGAAATTTCAATTTTGTTCAAATATTTATTTGCTCCTTGTAATTTGCATATCCCCTTATTCAATTGATTTTGAATATGAAGAAAGTTGAGTTGTAACCTTCTTTAAGTTTTCATTACAATAATTTTTGAACGATCAACTTATAAATTCCACGAATGTTTAATAATTACTTACAGATTAAGATTAACCATTTTCATTTGACTTTGCATGATTTGCCTGAAGTTAAAAGATTCTACCTGAAATATGTCATTACAAATGTTGGGAATAAACATACAATTACTTACAAATTAACAGAAACTACTTATAATTTATACGGAGAAATTTAGTTGAATTGAGAGGCTAACTCATACACGTCGTGACATACTAAAATGTCTTATGCTAATCGTTGACAATTATTCGTCAATGCTCAATGCACGTTAAACAAAAACTATTGTTTATAACTAAAGTTTCAGTATAAGACTGTAAAAATATTATTTTATTTGTTTCGTGCACTGGTTTATTCTTTTATGCACTTTTAATAATATGGAGATAATGGAATTAAAACGGGACCATGTCCTAAGAACAGGGAAAAAGCCTCCCATTTGAAGTTTGTCCGTGAGGTGACAATCACGTTTTAAGGAGTTTGTATAAATAATATGAAATGCCAATGGAAAACAGAAAAAAATATATAAATTATGTATTATTATTATTTGTAATGCATTTAAATACATCATCTGAAAATTGTATTAAATCCTACAATGAATAAAATTATGTTTTAAACACTATACATAAAAAATTCATTTTTTTTAATTGCAAATAAAAAAAAATCCAGAGTATTATAACTCAAAGGGTGAATTTAAAAATATATACCGCCGACTGAACTACGATTTTTATTATCTGACCACAGTATATTATTATAATCATTCATACTTTGATCTTTGGGGTGCATCATATACAATATACATTATGTAGAATATAATAGTAGTGTAAAATATTAAATAATGCTACCTAGGTTCAAAGCCACGTGCAATATAAAAAAACCAAAATAACTAAAACAAAGTGAAAAAAAAATATAACTCCCTTAAATTGGTATTTAAGACGTGAGTTATTTTCATAATTCTTAACATCCATTAATACTTGATAAAATTGAATAATTATTTATATTATAACATTTTAAATACATGTAGGCAGGGGAAAATTCAAAATGTATCATTCGACGGGCACTATAATAAACATATTATACTGCCCGTCGAAAAGCCATAGTAAACACGAATTAGCTCGTTATAAATGTCAAAAAAAAAAAAAAAATAACAGAGCCATTTAAGTACTTACCGATTGAAAATCACAAGAAATAGGGAGCGAAGTTTTATAGTCTCTCTCCACTTTGAAAAAAATTTAAATGCTACTCGTAATACGCTTCGCTCAACTCGGCGCATGACACTCGATAGGGTGTGGTTGTGTATAGTTAGTGTTATATTATTATTACGTCCATCGATAACGATAACAATAACAAATCATAATTTCGTTCGTTAACCGTAACATTTAAAAATAACTTTCGAGTAAAGTTTTTCGACTAACCATAATTTCGCTTAATATAGATGACTGTTTTTTTTTTTTTAATTAGTCGTTATACGCTTTTTAAAATATTATTACCGTTCGCATAGTAATCTATTATAGTATATAAAAATCTCGTGTCACAGTGTTTGTGGTCGCACTCCTCCGAAACGGATCAAATGATTTTAATAAAATTTTGTTTTGTATAATTGGTAGGTATGAAAATAGGTCGTCAAGTATTTTTCTCCCTCCAACCTGGAGAGGTACTCAAACGGGGCTTTTGAGATTTACGGTGAACATTTTTCTTTATAAATGGTTGCTATTGGAGAAACAGTAGTATAAATTAGTATTTATTGTTTGGTTGCCATTGGTTAATCAGTCAGATCAGGTGCAAGCATGCATCAAATAAAATGTTTGCACATTAACTACTTGACATGTTGTCACACATTTTCCGTGATCCGGCGTAGTCACATTGACTAACAGGGAGGCTGATTTGCACCCAAAAGGAGTTGAACGAACACATTTTTTTTTAAAGTTGTAATTTTTATATGCAACGAAGTGCACGGAATCAGCTAGTATTACAGTAATATCATAAATCACGAGGTCTGTATGAAAATAATGTGTTCTTATAGATACGCATAAAACTGTTTTTAATGAAACAGCATTCACTATATCTACCTATACATTTTTTTTTACTTTACTAATCGACTGCATCCACTAAAATACAATACAAACAAAACGTTACTGTCGAACCAACACAATACGTGTATATTATGGATCTCTTCGTACTATAGGGATCTATGATTGCGGTGAACATTTGTAAGGGGCTCTATATATATTGTGTATAATATGTATCGCGTGGTCGTGGACGGTCGCGGTCGTCGTACTTGACTTGACTATACGTTCCGGGGACCTAATTATACCGAAGCCGATAAATCAAACGAAGCGTCGTGCGTGTTCGTCTCATACCCCATTAAACGTAACAAACTTCTTTGAACGCTTTCCAATTAATCAGTCCGGCCGACTTTGTGGGCTCTATTATGTGCGGGAGCGTCGACGACCAGCGCTCAAATCGTGCACAGTAGTATACGAAATATGTATATTATAATAATATAATGTGCATTATGAGTACCTATATATACGTAAGTTTCGTTTGGCATGGAAATATACAATAAAATTATATTATTTCTGATATAATATTTTTCCCATACTCCAATATTGGCAGTCTGTGGCTGATCTGGAAAAAACACAGCGCAGCAAAAAATTACCATACCATTAAAAAAAACTATACTACTTAATGATTCCACACACTCTCCGTGGATTTTTATGTTTTTTTTTTTTTAAATAATTCAATTAAATAAGTATATAATATTCTGAATTCAACAATATCTTATTACTTATTATTTTTTATTTTTGCAACAATATAGAATTTTTGATCATAGTGCATTCTTCTCGCATATTGAATAAATATATATATATTTTTAATAAATCAGCATTAAAAGTTTAAACAAATGGACCACAATTCAAGCGGGATAATAATATAATCAACCATGTTTATTTAATATTTGATAAATTACAATATAATATTGCTGTAATCCACATTATGCTGTGTAACAAAAAGTGTATGTCAATACGAAGTTTGTGATTGGGGCATTTTTTCTGTAAGCAGCACAAAATATTAATATTATAGTTTATTATATATCTACACGTCTATGAACAAAGTACATAGGTATAAATGTTACACACTGTGTATACTTTAATAATTAAGGTTACACCCATTTTTAAACTTGAATATTATACTTAATGCAAAATATAAAATTTTAGAACATTCGATGATTACCATTAACCGATGGTAGACACCATAGTTGTGTCATTTACTAGGGAGTTTACCAATTGCGCTTAAAATTATCTTTTCATATACCAATTGCGCTCTAAACATTTTAGGGTTGATATACCAATTGCGCTCTAAAATGTTTAGGGTCGATAGACCAATTGCGCTTATACATTTTACACTACCTAAGGAAAACTTATTAGTCAGTTATAATTATATAATAAATGCTCGACCGGAGTTATACGATTTTTACGGGGGGTTGAGATCAAGTATTTGGTGACTGAAATATAATTTATACCGACTGTAAAAATGTCGACCAGTAATTTCTTAAAACAAACTATGTGAAGTTTCTTATTTTTGGTTTTTCTGTATAATAGGTTATAATATTTCTGTTAATTGTATTACCTTAGCACTACTTACCGCACATGAATTAAGGGCAGCACTTAACTCATGACCTATAAGTCACGTGTTGACCCTAAGGCCTAAACTAAAATAAAATAATAGGTGGTTAAATCATAAAGTAATAAGATTTTGAGTTTAAGGTAATCATGATGTTGTATTTCACATGCGCAATTAGTATATTGACCGTAAAATATAAATAGCGCAATTGGTGTACTAACCGTAAAATATAAGAGGCGCAATTGGTAGACTAACCCTAAAATACAAATTTTGTTTTAGGCGCAATTGGTCCATGCCCATTTACTACTGTGGTTGGAAATAGGAACGATTAAAGAATTTATAACTAGTAGGTATAGCATGATATTTTTTTAGAATATTTAAGTTGATTATAGACCAAAATGCTTATAAATACTGTTAACACACTGTAAAACTCCGATTAATGTGATATAAGTCAATTTTTTCCACATTACAAAATTATCATCTTGCATTTTTTTCACCGTAATATAGGATCTCATTTTCAGATACTCAAGATATGTGTCACCTCAGTATGCTTATTTTATTGTCGGTTCTTGTTTGTGACATAACGATGTGTTGATGAGATGACGGATTATCATAACGCACTGTGCAGCAAAATAATTGAAAACAATATATGCAAAATGCGAAGTACAGATTAAAATGTGTATTATCTTTACTCTATGGAATACATTGCAGACCAAAGCAGTGCCTACCTAAAACCCATACTCAATGATACGTGAGTACAAAGGCGACGACTTTACACATTTAAACCATGTTCGTTTAAGCAGTAGGTAGCTATATGTATATCTTATAATATCCACATAAATCGCCTTGAGTGTTTGCACAATATCTGTTTGAACGTGTTAGGTTACAATAACGGACGCTTCAATGTATAAAACTCATTATTTATAAACACAGTGTACCCAAACCAACCGGGTGATCGACAAAAGATAACGTAGGTAATATTATATATTCACGTTAAACGTGATTATGTTTCTTTGAAGTTTTTTTTTTTTAATTATTAACCTAGTCAAAGAAATGAAACCGTGGCAACTCCATTAGTATCTCGATTTATTATTGAATATGTATTTCACATTCAGTAAATTGACAAGCTAATCGGAGTACAGACGAAGTTTTTTAATGTTTTTCTTCTTGTTCTGCGTTTAAAGAATAAGCACTGTGTCTGTATTAACGCATAAAATTGGATCTATTGTGCTATATACTTTACAGGTGTCGATTGCAGAGCTCGCAGTCGACATTTGCTAAAGATAAACTTTGGGAGAATTAGAGTTCATCGAGTGGTATGAACAATTTGGTAAGAAATAATTTACGTATAGAATAAATATTCCACAGCTAAACCAAATTCAGGTTAACAAAAATACATCCATTTCCAATATCGTATATAAATAAAAAAAATAAATATAATATTCAATATTATAAAAGCACTTTATATTGTTGTATTCGTCGTTGATGTACCAAACTTACACATTTTAAAATTCTAACACCGTCATTAAACCAGGCATTACAGTTAATTTAAGTTTTATATTATATAACCTATATTATAACGTAGGGAATAATAATAAAAATAATATAATTTATTGTGTCCTAATTTTAATATTCTAATTATATACCCGCTTTTCATTGCACGTGTGACGTGCAATATATTTTATGGTAGAAATGAAAAAAACAATTCCAGACAACAATGCAATCATTTAGAGTTGAAGATGGCATTTTTATACTAAAAATGCTCAAATATGATAATTAACATCCGAAGAAAACAAAAAAACAGTATACGCTGTAGGTACGTGAGTGTTCTCAATTAAGCATTTTAATTAAATGATTTATTTAAACACATATCACGCGAGTAACAATGTACACCATGCATTTTATAAAATCAAGTATTATTGGCCAATTAAACGATGATTGTGGTAAAATTGTTTATTAAATTAAATAACCACTCTCGATACCAGGAAAAAAAAAATAACCAAAACCAAAAGTTGAATCCATTATACTTAGCCGTTTCTCAAATGTGTTATCAATCAGCCCATACACGATTAATATTAGATATTGACAATATCATTGACCGTGTATTGGTTATAATGAAGGTGCTTCAATAATATTTTGACTGTTTTTTATTGATATCAATAATATTGTATGGGCCGCTTTATAACTTCAGTTGAGTAGACATAAAACGAGTTTAAACAGAGGTTATCGTGGTAAAATTACAGGTATAAAATTTTTAATAGATACTGGATCTGACGTCTCTATTATTCCTTACAGTAACAAAGCCAACAGATAATCAGTAGGCAATTTAAAATTGTATGCTGCCAACAGTGCAGTTATTGATACGTTTGGGCAACGAACCATAACTTTTAATGTAAATTTGAGACCGGGACATTAGTTTTATCTAACACTGCTGGAGCAATTATAGGAGCTTACTTTCTATGCGAATTAAATTTGTTGGTACAACAATATAACATAATGGTAAGTTAGTTGATAACATTACACACTTATCTGTATCAGAAATTGTATCGTATACTAATGTTTATTCTATTAAGACTTATAATAGTAACCACATGTATGCAGACAAATTGCTAGAATTCCCACAAGTAACAGCAACTCAAGAATGCACGTCCACGATTCAACATAATACTTATTATATAATCATAACACAAAGTTCTCCAATACATGAACGTTCAAGAAGATTACTAGAGAAACTTATAATAGTAAAACAATAGTTTCAAAACATGGTTACATTAGGAATCTGCAGGCCTTCAAAAAGTCCATGGGCCTCACCACTTCAACTGGTAAAGAAGAATAACCAGGAATAGAGACCTTGTGATGGCTACCTAAAATTGAATGGCGTAACGGATGCAGACAAATACCCCAAACCACACATACATGATTTTGAATTTTTACTCAGCAATAAGACTGTATTTTCCACACTAGACCTTATCCCAGGCATATCACCAAATTCCTATGAATAAGATGACATCGATAAGACAGCTATAATCACATCATTTGGATTGTTTGAATATATGAGAATGGGATTCAGGTTAAAAAAAGCAGCATAAACATTTCAACGTTTCATAAATTAAATATTTAGTGACTTAGACTTCTGTTTCACTTATATCGATGCCATACTAATTGCATCAAACAATGAACTACAGCATCATGACCAACTTCGTACAGTGTTCAAGAATCTTCAACAATGTAATTTGAATATCAACTTACAAAAATGCTTTTTTTATAAACAAATTGTACGGTTCCTCAGCTAACGGAATAGCACCAACCAATAAAAAAGTTACAGGTATCCAACAATATAAAAACCAAAAACAGCCAAAGATCTCAGAAGGTTTTTGGGTTTCATTAATTATTATCGACGGTTTATACCAAAAGCAGCTGGGCACCAGGCAACCTTAAACGATTACATAAAACACACACAAAGAAATTGGACATCATCAAATGGAATGAAATTTCAGTAAAAGCATTCAACCAGTGTAAACTTGATCTGGAAAACACTTAAACGCAGTTAAACGCTCTTCATTGCTTACACATCTAGTAAACGATGCCACAATAGCAGTTTTAGTAGACACTTCCAACTTTGCTATGGGCGCTGTACTCAAACAACAAGAAATGGACAACAATGATAAGGACATTTGGAAACCGAGAGCTTAACTGAAACACAAAAATAATACAGTACGTATGATAAAGAATTGCTTGAAATGTACTCAGCGATAAAATATTTTCAGCATTGGATCGATCGACGAAATTTTACCATTTTTACTGACCATAAACCATTGATATATTATGCTTATCAACAACAATCTGATAGAGCATTGCCAAGACAAATTCGACTATTAAATTGTATTAGTCAATTTACCACAGACGTTCAACATGTGTCTGGTAAATACAATATACTCGCTGACTTCTTATCCAGAATAGAAGAAATTGGATTTCCAGATTCAATTGACGACTATGATAAATAACAACAGCAACAAAAACGGATGAATAACTCAAACACCTTTTAAAACCAAGTACAAGCTTACAATTAAAAATATTACAATAAGGTTCCAATAGAACTTGTGTATACTGTGACACTTCTACAAAGTTGATACGTCCATACGTACCAAATAACTTCAGATGTGCAATTTTTAAAATTATACATGAAATAACCTAGACAACGTGGAACAACCAAATTAATAACACAACGTTTCACTTGGCCTGGGATTATGAAAAATTGCGCACAGAGGACAAAGCAATGCATTCAATGCCAATGTGCTAAAATTACAAGACATACAACAAGTCCTCTGTAACATTTTAAGCTACCACACATCAGATTTCAACAAGTTCATATTGATTTAAATAGTCCATTACCACTGAGCAAAGGTAACTTATATATACGCTGATGATGTAGCACTTGTCGCCCAAGCCAGAACCTTCACAGAACTTGAGGAAACGCTAAACGATGATCATACAAAAATATTTTCGAAAGTGGCATTTAAAACTAAATCCAAGCAAGTCTGTAACAAAGGTTTTCCATCTTAACAACCGAGAAGCGAACAGAGAATTAAAGATACAAATTGATGGGGAAAATATTGTATCAGAAGAATGTCCCAAATACCTCGGTCTGAAATTTGATAGGACCCTAACATATAACCAACACCTGGAGGGAACGAAAAATAAACTAAAATCACGCAACAACATTATGGCTAAGTTAGCTAGCACCACCTGGGGCTGCCACAACAATGTACTCCGGACTACAGCACTAGCGTTGGTTTATAGCGTAGCCAAATACTGTGCACCCGTGTGGGCTGGAAGCGCTCATTGCGCTAAAATTGACGTACAACTAAACCATACCATGCGTATCATATCAGGTACAGTCAGGTCCACTCAGACAATATGGTTACCCACCCTTTCGAATATAGCCCCCCCAGACTTAAGGAGACTATCACACACCACAGAGATATTACATAAGCTAAAAAGCCTGCTACCAGTTTTGCCACTACAAATTGACATCCTCGAACATCCGCCATTACGCCTTAAGTCTAGAGCTCCCATATGGCATGCAGAAACTCAAAGCGAATCAGTTGAGTACCTATGGACGAGACGCTGGGAACAGTCAGAACCCCGTAATAAAGACCTGATCAAAGAACCATTTAAAAAAGTCCCTGGCTGGGATGGCACAAGGGCTACATGGACAACGCTTAATCGAATAAGAACGGAACAAGGAAGATGCAACTACCTACTTCACAAATGGGGAATGGTAGACTCTCCACTTTGCGAATGTGGAGAAACGCAGACAATCAAACATATGGTTGAGACGTGCCCCATTACAATGTTCAAAAAAGGATTAACAAAACTACACGAGGGTGGACCAACAGCTATAAAATGGTTTGAAGAACTAAATACTCGTCTGTGATTTTTATTGCTATTAGTATTGATGTTATTATAATTTATTATAATTTACTATACCTACTATAACCTACCATACTAACATTTTATATATTTTATTACTTGTTTTTAAATAGTTGACTAGTTATCTTAAGTATCATATTTATTTATTTGTTTTAATTTTACTAACTTTATCTATAACATTTCCCATGTTATCTAAAGTCGAATATGTCATATGCAAATAATAATAAAGGTAACTTATATTGTTTAACGTGCATTTACAGATACACTTCATGGCCTGAGGTATTTTCAATACCAGACATGAAGTCAAACACAGTTGCTAAGTTTTTTCAGCGGTGAGATTGCAAGATTTGGTGTGCCAGAGAAAATTATTACCGATCAAGGCCGTCAGTTTGAGAGTAATCTTTTTTTCTGCATTTACCAACATATTAGGAATTAATTGGTCACGTACCCACCTTATCACCTACAGACGCATGAAAAGTTGAAAGATTCCATCGAATGCTAAAGCAGTCTGTAAAAGCCCATCCTACGTCAGACTGGACGACAATACTACCTACTGTACTCTTCGGATTACGATGTGCATTAAAAGATACAAATGTTTCTCCGTATATCTGGTGTATGGCACATCACTCAGAATGCCAGGAGAATGTTTTGTTAATATAAATCACATAGCACCCAATATAGACACATTTGTTTTACAACTAAAACAAAATTTTGAGCAAATAAGACCGGTAAATTAGTTACACAAAAAGTGCACCGGACAGACAAAAAATATCAAGTCGGCATCAATGGGAATCATACGCAACATCCAAGTGTAGTGCTGATATCGATCAAAATATGCAATATCACACAGTTCAAGAAAATGTCATTCAAAACATGAAGTACACAATAATTTTAATGTTCCTTAATTGTCATATCATGACATTTTGTTATAATTAATGTTATTATTTATTTTATAGAATGTTTAAATTGTTATCTTATAAGGTTTTATATTTTATGTTTTATATTTTATTACATCTCATCTGTGACTCCGTCATTTGAGGGGGAGTAATATACTTATATGTACCTAGGGATTGTTGGTAATACTGCACTGGCAATAACAACTAACCAAACAAATAAAATATATAAAAATGTGTTCATGTTTATTATTAATAAATTTTCTCATTGAATTTGTTCTATAATTATTTCCATAAAAGTATTATACTTAATATTATTTTGACATTTCTATGATCCAGTACCTATAGAACTTAGAACTTGTAACGAGACAACAATAATTTCCATCGGTTATATGGCGCAATATAGTGTCTAATTACTGCGCAACCAGTTCAACACGCTCACGATTGTCCGCATGGCCCGCATGGCCCGCATTATCGTGTATTCACCAATCATAACTACTATACAAACGTAAAATATCCAATTATGATCCGATAAAAAAAAATTTTCTATTATTTTACATTAAAATCTATGGAAAAAATAAGGTAAAACAGGAATGTTTACGCAAAATCGGTTTTTGACAACATTAATTTTGGTTTGTAGTGTAACTCTAAAACAAATGCCGTAAATATATGCAATTTTCACTGAATGTTTATATTAGCATTTTTTTTACCCTATAACATATTCAAAATATTTTAACTTGTTTTTGTGTTGTTTACGGACATTTTCAGTTTCTAATTTGTTTAGTTTTTTTTCTATAAATGTCAATAAAACGAGTATACAAATAAATATGCTACTCAGTTGTAGGCATAGGCCTATAAACTAATGTACAGCGCATTCCACTCCGCCCTGCCATCAATTCTAGGGAATCATATCATGGAGAAAGAAAGCAGAGAAAACGAAGAGAGAAAGAACATAGAGTAAGTAAAATATGGAGGAAATACTTCACTTTCTTTTCTATTTGCTTTATGAATCATAAACATACAATATAAATAGCTAACAATATAATTGTCACCATAGACCCACAAGTCTGGTAACTGCAAATCAGTTATTATGTATAACACAATTATTTATTTGACAGTAGTCACACTGTAATTTAGGTACTACTTTGTTTCATTTCTCACTCACTCTACATCTTACCCCTGACTTCTCTATCTAAGCGCTGTCCATTAGTTTATAGGTCTATGGTTGTAGGTAGGTACCACGAATAAAAAGAAAAGTATTCTCAACGTATAATATAAAGTATAGTAGTATTGCGTCCCGACTTTGTGAATATTTCAAGAGTTATCCGCTAGGTTCATCATAAGTCCATCCGAGCCATTTCCACATATCATAACTGTATTTATATTATGATAAAAAAAACATAAATAGTAATATAATAAAATAATAATAACGAAGTCATATGTTAGTATATTTCACAGGTTAGTCTATTCAAAAAAAATTTTGGATTGATCCTCAAACTTTGCAACGACATTCTGAAGGACTTGTTAGTAGAAGAATGATTATATCGCAGAAGCTATTGATAAAATACTTAAGGAATTTAAAATTTGTAAAAAACTACTATCATAGTTACAGACAATGCTTCAAACTTTTTTGAAGCTTTCAGGTATTTATAAATTATTTTGTATTTATTATAACTATTAATAGTTGAGAGGACGCTATACCCACATGTGTCAAAACATGGCAAATTTGCGTTCAGCATAAACTGTGTAGTGTTGAACGTTTTAATATTATAGTAAATTGACCTTTTATAAAACTTAAAGGTAAAAATATAATTTAATATTACTTTTTTTTTATATTTTAATTTTAAAGCGAGTAATGACCATTTATAAACGCTTATAATTAAAATATAAAAAAACTGAAGCGATTATAAATAATTTCTTGCCTTTAAATTTGATGATAAACAAAGTGTATGCTGAACGTCAATTTGCTATGTTGTACTTTAGTAAGTCAGAAACAACACATGCGGGTGCAGTGTCTTCTTGATAGAAGAGTTCAATATTACCTAGGTAATTAATGATATTTAGAGTATATTTTATATCTTCATAATTAAAATGTTAAGTTGTTACTAATTAACTATAGTATTTATTGCATATTTACAATATTTTTATTTACATATTTGCATTATTCCAAATGTTACTATAATAAGGTATATATTAATAAAGATTATCTTTTTTAGAGTATTCAATAATGACAATGGTGATAGTATACTGGAAAATGCTGACTCTGATGAACTTTTTCTATTGTAAAAAGTGTCTTCAAACAGAAAAATATATTAAGATAATAAATAATAAACATTCAATTGTAAAAACCAATAAATTCGTTCCACTCAGAGTCTAAAATAATTATTTAAAATCTTTTTTAAAAATCTAAAATTTGGTTCTATATTTAAACGCATAATGGAGGGTTGAAAAACTACACTCACAGCTTCTGGAGCTGTACGATTTTGTAACTGGTGCACGCAAAATTGTACTAATACAAATTATTATTAAAAAATAATAATATAAGTTAGGTATAGGAATATTTGGAAATTGATGGCTTATTAAATATATTATACTAAAATTTATATTACCAAGCACACCTATTTTTTTTTATCTAAATCAAAATAGAATTTTTAATTTAATATTTTGAAAAATCAATTATCTTATTAAAAATATAGTTTGGATTTCTAGCGGTTTTTATCAGAGATATTGATTTTATTTAACCGTAGTATTTGCCACGTCAAGTCTGATTGTTCGTCTTGTATCCCCTTTGTCGATATCCGGCTTCATGCCACGTGTGAAGGGATGAGACCCCTCTAACCATCTATACTAACTAAACACGCAACATACCACTACCTGACTAGCGTTTAGTAAAACAACAAAAACTATAATAATATTCAGGTCTGTTCCGCCATCGTCTCACATCGGTTTGGAGGGATGGACGTCGTTAATGGTGGTGTTCACAGGATTTTTATTCATGTTAAAAAAGTATAGAATTGTAGTGTGACGAAAGAAATTAAAGACCGTCCAAGTGACGTGCGCTCGTGTTTATAGGATGTTATGCGACGTAAGCGATTCGTTATTAGATAAAATGTTTTCTAGGGGTTGGGTGACGATAACATAATAGTACAAAGATTTATGGCGATGGATGGGGCGTAACTTTTATTTTTAAAATTACTTTAATGTATTATGATTTATGAGTATTTAATAATTATTACTGGTATAATACTTAAGTAAATCTTCGTTTATTATAAATTAGAGTATTAGAGCTATTATAATATTGATTATCTCAACTAAGGCGTGTCTAAGTTTTTAAATAACAATATAACTATAATATTGTAATGACATTTTTAATTAAGTTATAATATTTTTTTCCTTTACCGAGCGTATGTCACACACCCATTTTTTAAGAGTTATGAGTTTATGACACAAGCAATATTTTAGGGATTTTTTGAGAAAATTAAACATTTTTATTTTGTAAATGTATTTAAATGCTAATTCAAAGTATGTAACTTAATAGTGACCACGTGTCCACATATCAGTAGGTTGTTGCGTTATTACTACAGTATATTATAGAACAATGATTTTGCTCGATAAAGAACCAATCTAGCTACAGCCACTTGTATAGTTGTATACACGATGATATGAAGAATATTTGCCATGTCGTAGTGTTAGAATTGTTTTATATAACTATTGGTGATATAATCAAAAGGTAAAAATGCTAAGTAGAGAAAATATTATCTTCTAAATCGTCGATCAACATGGTTTCTCAAAACATATTACTGAAGTCTGGGTGTTTTTTCTTACAAAATGGTTTTCACATAAAATTTTTTGATAATATGTGCAGTGTAGGAAGTATTGAAACAGTATTTTTAGTAGTAAACAATATAGGTTTTAGTTATTTAATGGGTTGAACTACGTTATAAGATAGCTCACCTCTAATAAACGGAACACGACATAAGTTAGTGGTGATGTGGCAAAGTTCTAGGGTGGACCGTTTTGCATAAATTAGGTATGGATTGATTTGTCAATTTATTTCTGAACTATTGAAACTGCCAGAAGCGATACACAAATGTTACATTTTACTATTTTAGAGAGTGATATTAGAATGAAATATAGTTTGAAGTCGCAATAGAATTGTGTAAGTTTTGTGCCCCTTCCCTTCCGCACAAATCTCATAAAAATGGTACTCCGACGATATATACGTTCTTACGAAATGTAATATATTATTTTTCATTATAGAAATGTACGCGATGAACGTCTCAATACTCTCTGCTCTTATCGTGTGTACAGTATACGTAGTTATATATTATAGTTTCCGGACGACCGCGGTGTCGTCGATATCGTATATTTTATAGGCGCACGCTGTATTGTTTGCAGACCATTAAACGCGAGGTTTTTTCAACCCCTTCCAACCATCTAATGCGAAAGAGATTATACTGTGCATTATTTTTTTTTCGGCCCCTTTTCTGCCGCGTCTCTTTCCACTCGTTATACGGCCCGTCGAGGAAGTCCCGGCTATAGTAACATTATAATCGCGCGGTCTCCATTCTTTATACGTTTCGGCCACGCGAAAATCGATCGTCACGAAATTTTCCGTTCCGCCTCCGCGGTCGCGAATCGCTTGGACCGCGAGATGTTCACGTGCCGTTGCGCCACGGCATGGAGAAGTGATGGTTTCTGTGATATCGAGACGCATTAAAATATGTAATGCAGGCAATGAAAAAATAAATTGTATTTACCTCACATTCATAAATTATCTACGATTATATTATAATATTATAGTGACATAGAGATTATATAATAATATCATTATGTCTTATTCCAAATAATATTGTCAACTACTGTACAGCTAGGTCAGCGGCACTCAGTTTCATAATGACGTTCTTTCTTTCGTTCGTCGCTTTCCACCCAAGAGAGCGAGTGTTCACAGATCTAATTTATAAAATATAAAACATGTAATTTTAAAGAAAACCAAAATAAACTAAAATTATTAAATTTTTTTACTATTGTTATGTGTTACAAAAAAAAAAAAACGTAGGTATACCTGCCTATCGCGTAACAAATATTTTGTTTTATAAAATCACTGTAGGTATAGCTGCACAGCATATTAGTTCGGATCATCACTTCAATATCCGTGCGGCGGGCTTTGGGTAAAAACAGTACCGATGCCAACCGCATCATCCCCTCCTCACCACCACCACCACCACCACCACCACCACCACCACCACCACCACCATCACCAATGACACTCACCTAAGTCTTCATCGTGATAATATCTATCAACGACCCTACACGCGATCGCACATATTATAATATCATGTACCTGTATAATATACCTGTATAACCAACTTGCACTTTGCCTAACCAGTCCCCTCACTATTCGTTTGGTGCGTATACGTATAATATAATATATAAATATACTATGGACGAACACTGCATGCTATGCGGCACTTCGTGTCGCGGTCGCTATTCGTTTTTATATATATATTTTTTTTCATCAACGAACGGGCGTGGCGTAGAACAGGCGTCACTTTCTCTAATTTTCGTTAGTTCGTTTTTTTTTTTTTTAAATTCTATTTTCGTTTTAACTTTTTATACACGAGCACGCACAGCACACGTGCTGCAGTCCGTACGCTATTATATTATTATTATAAAATATAATATTGTACGTGGGTACCGCCGCCTAGTGACTCGGGTTAGCGATTGTCTATGTAAGCGTTTATTTTGTTGGCACAACTTAGGCGCGGCGCGTCTGTTTCCGTACATAATATAATAATAATAATAATAATATATACCAACTACAGACTCGACGACGCCACCACCATTTGCGGTCACGCGATTTTTTTTTACTAGACATCACCGTGCCCGTGACGACGTCCCCGGCCGGTGCCATCTCGACATATAATCGCATCGTTTTATGTCACTGTGCAGTCATTCAAGCTCCTCCAATATTGTATGTTAGGTATACGTCTTTATAATAGCCAATACACATACAACTAACATAATCGGATAATATATTGTATATTTTATGAAATGTGTTTTTAAAACATAGTACCTATAGCAGGGGTCTTCAACCCGCGGCCCGAAATAAATTAAATGTAAATATAGCGTAGCTTTCGACATAGCGAAAATGAAGGGCTCGTAGCGCTAATTAAAAAAGAAATGAGTACTGCTCACTTCCCATGTATGTCAAAATACAATGTTACTTCAACAGAGAAATATGCAGAAGCAATTTCTGATGTAAAACACTAGTTCAAGTTGAGGTTCTCAGATTTCAAAGCTAATGTTACATATTTTAATTTGTTTTCAATTCCATTTTCATTACCAGTTGAAGATGTCCCAGAAAACATGCAAATGGAGATCATTGATTTACAAAACAATAAAGTATTAAAAGAAAAGTACAATAATGTTGAACTTTCAATTTTTTATTCGAAATATATTAACACAGAGACATATCCTAATCTTTGAAACAACGCATTAAGAATGATGTCTCTTTTTGGCAGTACTTACACTTGTGAACATATTTTTTCACGAATGAAAATTGTCAAATCGAAAAATAGAGCTCCGTTAACTTACAGTCACTTGGAAAGTTCACTTAGAATTGCCTCGTCGCAGATCCAACAAAATATAAACAAATTAGTTAGTGAAAAACAGTGTCAGTTATCACATTAAAAATAAAATAAAAAAGGTGGATAAGTGGATGTCGCTCTGCTGTACAGTAGGTTACAAGTGGGTCACTGTAATGGATGGTGTTAAATTTGAATTCAATGATATAATATCATTGTATAAGAAAAACGATTCTGAGCGAAAACGGTCAGTCAGCCTATGATTTTACCAAGTATATTTGATGATATTATTGTGAATAAAGTAATTTATATATAACCTATTTACGTGGAGCCTTGTTTTAAATTTTCAATCCTTAGCCATAAAAGTTAAAAATTTATAAATTTTTAACCACAAAATAATTAATAAATTATAAATTTGATAAATGTTGTCAAAATTTGAACTTTAAATGCTTATAAAAAAAAATTGTGCATATGTATTTTTAATATTTTTCAACTGCTATTAGAACGATATATCAGGAGCCTTATATTAAATTTTCACGCTTTTTTACCCAACAAATAAAAATTTATTGATATTTATAGAAAAAAAAACTAAAAAAATTGAAAACTGACAATGTCCGTAAACAGCTCAAAAAGAGTCAAAATATTTTGTAAATTTTATGGTGTATAGAAAATGCTAATATAAACATTCAGTGAAATTTTCAAGTATCAATGAATATAAACATTCAGTCAAAATGTCATGTCCCTACGGTCATTTGTTTTAGAGTTACACCAAAAACCAAAATCGATTATCTCGAAAACAGATTTTGCGTAAAAATTCCCGTTTTTCCTTAATTTTTCTTTTATTTTTCACGTCGCTTGTGAAAACTACTGGGAAATGTTTACTTTTTACTCCCCCCCCCCCCCCCCCCAAAGTACCAACTAGATTCACTTTCCTATCAGAAAAGTTACTATTGAAGAAAATCCAAGCACTTTTACTGTCCTAAAAGGTGATGACAGACACAAAAATAAAAAAAAATTTAAAAAAAAACACACATCATTGTAAAATCAATACATTCATCGCTTCGCTTAGAATCTAAAATTGAAAACCAACAATGTCCGTAAACAGCTCAAAAAAAGTCAACATGTTATGGTGTATAGAAAATTAAAATATAAACATTCAGTAAAATTTCATGTATATACGTTCATTTGTTTTAAAGTTACACAAAAAATCAAAATCAATTTTGTCAAAAATTCCCATTTTTCCTTAATTTTCATGTTGTTTTTCCCGGCGCTTTTGATAACTATTGAGCATTTTAAAATTTGATCTCCTGAATTCACCAACTAGATTCACTTTCCCATCGAACAAGATACTGTTGTGGAAATTCAAAGCAGTTTTTATGCCCCAAACCGTGATGACAGACACAAAAAAAAAACACATCATTGTAAAATCAATACATTCATCGCTCCGCTCAGAATCTAAAATTTGTAATTAACAAAAAATGTTTATCTATATATGTTTTAATAATAATAATAATAATAATTTGTAATTTAAAATGTAATCATGAAAATTTTAATAATAAAACTGAATTTTTGTATAAAATACATGTTTTTACTACGAATGCGGCCCGCAAGATTATTAAAAAATAATACGTGGCCCGCTGCATAAAAAGGTTGAAGACCCCTGACCTATAGCCTTCACTTTGTTGGTTTCCGTTTACTATTTGTTCATTCAATAATTCGTGCCCTACAGATCTGTACTTTACTGTGATCTAAACATGGAGATAATTTTAGTAAACGCGTCATTTTCCAATAAAAAAAAAAACAACATTGATTTTGAAAATATGACCAGCTTTGTTGAAAAAAGTTGAGACATTAACTTTGAACTATTTACGATAAGGGCTGGCATAGTAAACACGAGTTTTACATCTCAGTAATTAATACTATGACGCAAAACTCATCATTAAGTGAATTTTTAGATGATTTTTTTTCATAGATATGGTTAAGCGTAGAATGTATATACCTATAGAAATTCCAACAGAAATTATAGTTCCTATATAGCTTATATGTGATTCAAAACCTAATGACATATCTAAAAATAAAATATAAAATATCCTCTTCTTATTGAAGTATATTCCAAATTTATACCATTTCAGATTTACCAATAGGCAATAATAATAAAGTTCAACTATTGGTTTGGACAGAAAGCGAAAAAGATTAAACTAAATTTTGTTAAATACCAAGTACCTACCATCTACCTAAATGATTTCTATTACATAATATTATCATTATCCATTTTTAAGCTTTGTACATTACTAATGCCTTACTTTATCTAATATTACTATTAATATTAGGAAGGTACTAAATGTGTTACTATTTCAAAGTTATTATAATTTACTATATAGTCTAACTTGTCTTTGTTTTTAATGTTTATAATGTATAATGTGTGATAAGTCATAAGTCATTTGTAAAAGGGTATAAGTCTGCAACATCATGATGTTTAAAATGTAATGGAACGTAATAAATTAACATATTTTGTGAGTATTATTATTTGTAAGTATTAAGTAGAAAATACAACTTAATAATAACTGAAATTGAATCCTAGTTATTTAAATATTTTTAAGATTATGATATCTATTATATCTATTATCTACTCCTAGCTACGGTAATTATGTATTGTGTTATAGGGTCCAACAACTCTCCCTGGTTATCTTATATTTTCCCAGACCACGTTACATTATGATATGGTATATATAAAAAAATACTACAATTTTCAGAATTTCGTCATCCAGGCTTTCAATGTGCTTGGTCAGCTACAAATCTTAACTACAGAAATAATTTATATAAATCATAATAACTCTATATAATACAATTTTCGATCACCTAAATTTCGAATTATTGTGGACCTATAATATACCTGTATCTTGTCATTGTAATATATTGTATGTAAGTAAAATACGTACGGTAGATGATATACCAACGTATTTCCAGGACTAAATCATCATCTAAATAATGTGACTTTAAATTGTGTTTCATTTCTCACATATAGGTACATTACACTTATTGATTATGTATTATAAAAACAGGAAATAAATATAATAAAATTGAATAAAAAAAGAACTGACTATTATTTTGAAGTGGCTGTACAATATATTATGTCGGGGAAAAAGAAAGACAGTAAAAAAGAAAACATATTATCAACTACGTCGGAGTTATTTTTGGTAGGACTGTATTAATGGCAGTTTTTACAGTCGTGGTGCCTCCGCACACTCATAACGCTTTTTCAAACGATGCCCACTCCCCCCTCCCCGTGTCACTTGACTCAGCAAATTAGCGTAATTTTTATACGCTTTTTTTGACGGTTGTATTTACATTATATTACTCGATACCAATAAAATTGTTTTACGCAATGGTCCAATTAGTTTTAAATAAATTGAAAAATGTTTACTACACAAAATGCCAATATAATCGTGTATTTTTAAGGTTATTATTTTTTAGTACGCGAACGTTTATTGGTCCCTATATATTCAAACCATCCAACAGCCTGTAAAATACCGTTCTGTGATCGGCCGACTGAAAAAGCCGTTGATTTGTGCGCGCAATAAAGGGTAGGTACCTACCAATAATACAACTGCAATATTATTATAATTTATAATACTATAATAATAATAATAGGTAATAGTAATATTATACGCAGGGGTGCGTTTTTATTATTATTACCCATCATTATAAAATTATTATTGTTTTTGAAGGTTCGACAGCATAAAATATCACCATGTGATACATACACATAAAGCGGAATAATATATTATTATGTCGTCATGATTTCATTATATCATTATAGTTTGTTCGCGACTGATGTGGTGAAGTCGAATTGGCGCATTGTATTATATTATTATTCATAATTACTGTCGAGAGCGTATTATCACCGGGAATAATACAAGGTATATATATATATATATATATATTTAATATTATTATTATATTATATTAATATTTTTAACGAGCCGTTTTCGGGATCAGTAGAGCGCAAACGTTTGCTGAGGACGGGTCATTTTCTATACACGCGCGCGAGCATAATTATTATAATAATCACCCCTTATTATAATATATATTTAATATGAAAATTATGAAAGCTCACAATATATTTTCTTTGAGCACTTTTTGTGCACCAGCATTTTTTTCTTCGCTCATTAACTGAAGCTTGCTGCAGACGGGCAGGAAATATATGTATATAATATACAATTTACATACACTAGGTATGTAATATAGTTGCTGTTTATGACGTATACACACACACGCACACTCATTCATTACATATATAAATAGAAATTATAAAATAGGCGCACGGTAAACATTTTCCGTGCATTCTTATACATGTATAACGAAAGTGTGTATATTTTATTATGTTGTCGTCTCGATTTCGAGAGTGCGCTTTTCGTAAAAGACTGAAAATAATAATAATTATTATTCCTTCACAACGCGTACCGACATCATCCATATTATATAGCACATACATAATGCATTACTATACACATTGTCATATTACCGTGTCCGTATGTCCATGTTTGTGTGTGTGTGTGTTTATGTGTGTAAAATTGTGAGAATGTGGGTGCACACATCAACCGTGTATAAATAATACGTCTGTATTGTTTTGCCGGAAGTACACTGTAGTGCCGTGGGTTGACAATCGGGTGGGGTGTAAAAGGCGTGCGTCAACTTTTGTTTACGAGTTTTAAAAATAACATAAATAGTGTGAGAGAAATAAGAAAAGGTGCTGGGTGTTCGGGCAACGCGAGGACAACAGAAAAGAGCTGGTATATATGGTATAAAACCGAAATGATGAAGAAGAATAGAAAAAGTTTAGCGAACTTGTTTTTAACGCGCCGCAGGGCGGAAAAAACATAGTGTGATGTGCGCTCGTATAATGAGCGAATCGGACGGGTAATGCACACGCCAACTGTGCAAACACACTCACACTTAATATATAAATGTATAAATGTTAGAAATGTACAACTTCATATTTTTCCCACACACACACACACCCTATATAATATGGGCCGTGAGTATAATTTTTATTTCTCTTCCATTGTGTGTTTCACCCGTATATATATCTTGCGACCGTCGACAGCAGCAAACCACTCGTCATCTTCGTCGCCGACGCCGTGGATGTCATCTCGACTCAAGTATCCAACTATAATTAACACACGCTACTGGCGAAATGGTTTAGCGCCCGAACAAACTCTCTCTCACACACACACACACATACACACACACACACTTTCCGTGACACTGCAGAGAAATAATAATAATATTATTATATTATCTTGGTGAGATTTTACGACAACAACCTACTAACGCCGTGGAGTACAATTATGTCCTACAGTATTATAATATGTTGTTCGTGCGCGGTGTATCGTAGTCATGCACATTATCAATATTAGTATTCGTATTATCAAGACCTATAATAGTCATTTGAAAAAAAACAATGCAAAGAAAACCAAATTGCAATTATAACTAATAGACATTTTTAAACGGTAACAGCGTGATTATTACTTAGGTTTGGGGTTTGTCGTCATTGTCGTGTCATATACTATATTTGTCAGTATTGGGATATAGTTTTTGATTTTGAAATTCCGAAATAACCCATAAAATATTTATCGTTTGCGAAAAACATGTCAAGTTAATCGATCAAAAAGGATAGTGATGTAATATCTTAAAAGTCTTGGGAAACTGTAAAAGAAAAAACTACAATAGGTTTAAATAGAATATTCAAAGAGCTAAACAGTAAAAACTAACCTTAAACATTAAAAAAACCAATTTTATTGCTTTCTCTATCAATAACACCCTAATTTCCATAATCAATATTCTTATACATACATATGGTAATATCAACTCTAATACTTGCAAATGTCAAGAAATAATAAGGGTAACACGTATAACGTATTTGGGTATTATTATAGATTCTAATTTGAGATGGAATATACATATTGAAAATACAGTAATGCGCTTGAGATCAGTAATTTTCAAATACTATAAATTGAACAAAATTCTACCTATGAAAGTCATACGTACTGTATATGAGGCCCTGTATAAGTCTATTATGCAATATGGTTTAATAATCTGGGGAGGATGTACGGATAATGCAATAAGACCTCTATAGTACAACAGAACTCAGCGGTAAGAATATGTTTAGACAAAAAAGAGAGACAAGGCTCATCTTCACTTAATTACAAATTTTTAAGAGTGTTGCCAGTTAAAGTGCTGTATAAGTTTTTTGCAATTGTTAATATTTCTAAATAGTGTATACATACATCTGAAAACAAAAGAGAATTCAGGGCATATGATGTTAGTATTAAGTACACAAATAAACAATTCAGCCAAAGATTTATTGATTACTTAGGTCCAGTTATGTATAACTCTTTACCTTTAAAAATTAAAAAAAATATTTTTGATCATTGTAATTCAAAATGTAGTAATATTAAATTAATTAAAACAATTGTTAAAAATTGGTTATTAAGTGATTTTGTATAAATGAAAACTTTATTATAATATGTTATGTGTAAAACTTATTTTTAGTGATATAATAATATGTCAACATGTACCTACAATTAATTTATTATTTACTAGTCATTGTATACTGTAGCTCATTTAACTCGTCACAAGCCCTGCTTATTGGGTTAAATTATTCAAGCTGTAATTTTTTCATAGAATATTATCATAATATGTAATGTAAAATTTGATATATGAATAAAAAAAAAAAAAAACATTTTTATATTATCATAATATTCATTTAAATCGTTTTAGTAAACATAATATTATTGTATTAATATAAAATCATTATTTACTAAGTTTTTTAAGAAAGGTTAATAAATTGGAAAAATGTACAAAATCGTTTTATTGTAGGTATACTTACACAAAACCCCGTGGGGGTGAAAATAATATTATGAAAATAGTTATATGGTTCAAATTTAAAAGGAAAGTAGGAAATCATCTCTGCTGGCGCTTTTTATATAATATAAATATAAATATATCTTTTTTTTAACGAACATCGTATTTTTATGATATCAAAGACTTATGGGAATTTATAAATTCCCCAATCTGTAAAGGCCACTGATGTCATCGTATTGTACGTGGGTAAGATTTATTTTGGAATTTGGAACCCGAAAACAAGGTAGTTAGGTCATTGACAAATTATTATCGGAAGAGCCGTGCAGGGAGGCATTTTCTATGAATGCTCGTAATGCTCGTTCGCAAATTGGCCACCTGCTATACATCTAATAATAATGAGGACGGTAAGGTTTCACAACTGATCAATATGATCTAATCCCCATTTGGCTTCCTGACAATTCGCCTTTTGTGAATAAGTTTGTTAATGACAAAGTACAATGTTTCGTGTACCATGGTACCATAACGCCCAATATTGGCTTTTAAAATAGTTACTACCGCTACGTTCCAAATCTTTAAATTAAATTTGCATAAATTATACCGTAGAATGTCTGAGACCATAATTGTAATCTAATTGCGTAATACTTTTTATTAATAAATTGTACACTCGGTCTGAGAGTAAAAAGTTTCCATGCTGGCGAATTCAATACTTTTTAAAAGAGCCAGCAGCGATGTTAGAAGGTTAAAATATTGTTAAAGTGTTTTTCTGCAACAGTATAAAATGAGCTGTTCGTACTCTGCATATATATTATGTAGTGAAAGAGCAAATTTTTATTTCGTTTCTATTTTTAATGAAATAAAAGAAAGTTGGTCAAGATAGTATGCATGGTGGACATCCGTATAACTGGGTGTGATCACTAATTGCCTAGCATCACTAATAATTTAGTGTGGTTAGGTAGTTAGGTAGTTATTATAGAGTTAAATGCTGTTTTCATATTCAAAAAACATGATTTTGAGAGAAGTTTGATTACATTTATGTTAACTTTAATGTTAATAAGTCATTTAAAGAAAATTAAAATGTGAATTAACTATATTAAACAAAGCATGATGATACATCGTATACCTTGTATTAGGGGTGGACTGTGTCAACAAGAGACCAGTGGGCGATTTTAAACTTCAGGCCATCTTTTACCGAAAATTCATAATTAATATAATATTTCTTTTTATCAAAATATTATTAATATGTTTTCTTACCAGTTGTTACCATAGTAATATTGTTGACTATTTATTACCATACATAAGATTGATAATAATAAAAGACTGGCTACAATTTTTAGTGATTTAACTAGGTATACTACAGCCTCGACCACTATCGTCTTAAACACGTACTACAAATTAGGAATTTGGCTACCTGGTATGCAGTCAGAAAAAGAAAATTTATAAGAATAATTAAAACTATATCATACCAAAAATATTTAATACTAGCCAACCTGTCAAAATAAAAATCTTAATCTATATAAATAAAATCTTAATAATCTTTTCGTTATATTTTATTTACACTAAATAGTAAAATATTTATTAATTACAAATTAAAAATTCTATGTAAAGATAAATTTAGTTTTTAAATTATTTGATATTATGTTACAAAATCTTATAAACGTGACTTAAGTCTGAAGAAATTATGCAAAGAAAAAAATTTACATTTATTTTTTATTTTTCCGTCACTATAGCGATATAATACATTTTATTTGTCTCGTTAAGCTTCCCCCCCCCACCGGTAACCGGGTCCTATGCATGACGCTGGTCAGCGGAGTATTTATTAATTTTTTATTTTTTAAATTTAATTTCATAATATATTAATGTTGGGCCTCACTGAGATTACTCGTGTGGGGGCTCAGGAGTTCAGAGATACAATTACATATACAACACAAGAACATAGTCTTAAAAAAAAATTTAACTACCAGATTAAATGAACTTCTGAAGAATCTAAGGTGTGGGTATTCGATTTGAGGTAGTTCACAATAGTTGAACAAATGAAATAAGTACAATCATATTATTATAAATTTAATTCAAAAGAAGAATCCAATAACCACTATAATATAATGTTTTATTTTAAATAAATTTACTTGGAGGTTTATTTTATAAGATGGTATTTTTGTACATAGTTTGGAACCAATTATTTCAAAATATCTGCTAGTACTGGTTTTTTAGTTTTTTTTTTATGAAAAAATGGTTTTTAGCGTATCTTGTGCAGACTTCATGTGTTATTGGTTGCAATAATTATGGCTTTTTAAAAATGTAGCAGTTATTTTTAAATATATTTTCTTAACAGGAAGTACCTACGTTTAGTTCAGTATATAAATTTTTTGTTGGGTACATATGGTTTTTTTTTGAACAATAATCTAATATTAAGGTGATTCAAAGTATTTTCGAAGGCACCACCCCAGCTTATTATACCATATAAGATAATTGTTTCCACTAACCGTAAATATACCTGACGTAGTTTTGTTAAGTTTAGAATTTTATTTAAATTTCTTAATATATACATCATTTTTCGAAGCTTTTTTCTTAATTGTTCAATTTGGTTTTTCCATCTCATATTACTACTGAATTCAATACCTAAGTATTTAAAATTATATTCAATATTTATTGATTTACAATAGCAATAAAATTATTGTCTAATTGTGTACAGAGGTCATTATGAATTTTTATTTTTGTTTTAATAGCTAATACATTATGTATTAAGGCATGAGGTACAACACATGTTTTTTCTAAATTTAAAATAGATTATTTTTAATAAACCATTGTTTTATCAATTTTAAGTCGAGTTTTATTATAATAAATATCTCATCCCATGAGTCACCTGAACATAGCTTAACTGTATCATCTGCATAACAAAGTATATATCTCTAAATATAAAATATATCGTATGGATTATTTAGAGAAATTATTTTATTTTTTTCTATCCTTTGTATAATACGTTATGACTTAGTTACGATTAAAGTTTAGGCTAATAGTATAATATACTAATATAAAGAAAAGTTGATGTCTAGTTATCAATAATGCTACTTACTTGGGGACAATATGATTTCACTCAATTATAGAGTTATACCTCAGTAGGTATACCAGTTAAAATGTTTATTTTAACACTGGCATTGCCACCACAGCACACTATTCAACTTGTAGTACCTATAGTTAGTTATTGAAATTAAATATTTCTTCACTAATAATATTACCAATCTTCTCAACAGCACTAACAAACTTATAACACTAACATGGATTCCTAGCCATATCGGAATTGAAGGGAACGAAAGAGCAGACATGATGGCAAAACAAGCAACCAGTGGCCAAACCATTGAAGTATTGAACTTTCTTTCCAAAGATGACCTTAAAAGAGAAGCCAAACATTTCATAACAAACTTATGGCGTAAGGAATGGCATTTACTGAGGGACAACAAATTAAGAGAAATTAAACCCACCACCGATAGATAGATTAACCCAACAAATTTAACAAGACAACAAGAAGTAATTTTAACCCATTTAAGGATTGGACACACCTGGCATACCCACAAACACCTCATGGACAAAACAGACCTAGAACCATGCATCACCTGCGGATCCGAAATCTCCATCAAACATCTGCTACTAGAATGCTGCCAATTTAATGAAGAAAGAACTAAACACAACATTCCCAGCAGTCTCTCCGTATGTCTCAACAATGAACCCTTAAATATCAACAGAACACTTAGTTTTATAAGAGACACTAATTTACATAAAACCATGTAACCAAAAATCTAAATAATTTTAATTTTTTCCTTTTTGTTATAATTTACTACATGTTTATAAGTATTTACTATAATGTATTAATCAGTTTGTAATAATTAATCGCGGCCAATGACCTATGCAGTCGAGGCCTTGTTCCTTATAATAATAAAAAAAAAAAATATTTCTTATCTGGTACTTTATAAAATATGTTGACATGTTGTCGTTCTAACTATTGGATTGAAAATAAAGGCTATTCAAAACTGTTGGCTCATTTTTAATTAAAATTAAATAGCATAAATAAACAATGGGTTTGGTCTACACAATATCATAATATTATGGTCTTTCGCCTCAACTATGTGTCTATGTAGAGTGCGGCATGGGTATAGGTGTATAGCCATATGCCCGTATAAGGATTTAATTGTAACGAAAATAGAAAGAGACGATAACAAAAATTAAAAGTGAATTTTCATCATAAACATTGTATATTTGTGTTTATAATTCATCATAATATTAAAAGATGAATTTTTGTCCGTCTTCATATTTTATTCTTAAAAATAATGTAAGGCTGAAATATATACTACGAACGGCCGACAGGTTAGTCTGCAGTCGCTGACCAGTTATTATTTATTGTTGGCGGGACAGTCCGCTACTGTCTTGTATTCAAATGATAGTAATGTTATTGTTGAAGTACACAGATATACAGAAGTTAAAAGGTAAATAATAATATAATCGGATATATATAATATAATAATAAGTATAATGATACGATGTACAATAGTGTTACGAGGCGTAATATAAATCAACGACTAACTATGTATACCCGGCTACACTACGCAGGACATATAATATGCTGTAGTATATAAAAATGTATAGTCAGCGTCTGATGAACTACAGTGTGAATATATTACTTATACACTACATTATATAGGGTGTTTTGTTTATAATTCCAACACTTTCCCTTAAACAATATACCCTTATACATCAATATTTATAACTCCTAACATCTCCCTTAGCTCATTGAACCGCGTTCGTGGAGTTGGTTTTGTCATAATGTCCGCAATCTGCTCCTTGCTGGATATGTACTCCAATGAAAACAATCCCTCATTGAACTTTTCTCTTATATAGTGGTAGCGAACATCTATGTGCTTCGTTCTTCTATGAAACTCTGGATTTTTTATGAGTTTAATCGCACTTTGATTGTCTCCATACATTGTTGGCACCGTTTTTGGCTGGTCCAGCAATTCACCTAAAAACAATTTTAACCAAGTTAATTCTTGTACTGCTTGACTTAAAGCTATGTACTCTGATTCAGTTGTGCTAAGGCTAACACACTGTTGACGACGTGAACTCCATGCTATACTTCCAGATCCTAATGTAAATACTGACCCTGATGTTGATCTTCTTGTATCCAAGTCACCTGCATAGTCAGCATCACTGTATCCTTTTAACATGAGTTTTTGTCTAGAACTAAATACCAATCCAAAATTAATAGTTCCCTTTAAATATTTTAAAATTCGTTTCACTGCGGTCCAGTGTTGTTCCTTTGGATCCTCGATGTATCTACTAACTAGATTTACTGAAAAAGTTATGTCCGGTCTTGTAATCTGACTGAGATATAATAAGCTTCCGACTGCTTCACGATATGGGACTTTACTAGTTAAATTAGTATTTTGTTGCTTGTCATCTAATGAATGTTGAGGGTCTGCTGGTATTTGAACTGATTTTGCTTCAGTCATATTGAACTTCTCCAATACTCTTTTACAATACAACCCTTGGTGCATTACAATTGATCCATCAGATTTTCGCTCAATTTCTGTACCTAAAAATTGATTCAATTCTCCTTCGGTAATATTGAAATGTTGTCTCAAATATTCAATTAATGCATGTACATCCTGACTCGATGTAGCTGCAACTAGACCATCATCAACAAATATAGCGACGATTAATACTTTGTTATTTTCTCTATTAACAAAAACACAGGGATCTGCTTTTGTTTCTAATAGATTAAAGTTAAGAAGAAATGTTTTGAACTTTATGTTCCAACATCGTGGTGACTGCTTTAGGCCATATAAACTGCGTTGAAGTCTGCACACCATTTCGGTACCATTGTTGAACCCTTCTGGTTGTCTCATGTAAATTTCTTCGTCCAAATCTCCATATAGAAAGGCTGTTTGAACGTCAAATTGTCGAAGTTGTAATTGTTCTGCTGCTGATATAGCTAATATAGACCGAATTGAATCGAACTTTACTACAGGACTAAAGGTTTCATTAAAATCAATAACGAACATTTGACTATACCCTTTTGCTACTAGCCTAGCCTTGTATCGATCAACATGTCCATGAACATTATATTTTGTTTTATACACCCAACCACAATTTACAATAGTTCTGTCCTTAGGTAAACTTACGAGCGACCATGTTCCGTTTTGTTCAAGAGATTCCATTTCATTGTTCATGGCTTCTATCCATTTTTCTGAATTTTGTGACTCCACAGCTTCCTTGAAATTCACTGGATCGGATTCGACTACGAAAAAGGCTGAATTATCATAACGTAATGGTTTCTTAATATTACTTCTGTCTCGCAAGTTGTACACGTTGACATTTGATCCATTTTCATGTTCATGTTCTTGTTTTTCATTGTCATCTACACTTATTGACCCAAATTTATTTTCCATGACTTCATCTCCTTCTGATGTATTGCTGTGTTCTAAAGAGCCGTCTTTGTGTAAGCTAAGAACATCAATGTTATTACTATCATTTAAATTATTAGAACATTCTACACGTTGGTCATTTACAACACTTTCATCCTTGAAAATAACGTCTCTACTAAGTGACACCTCGTTATTTTCTTTATACCAAATACGATACCCTTTTGAAGTTTCTGAATATCCAACAAAGTATCCTTTTCGACTTTTTGCATCCCACTTCTTTCGTCGTTGTTTTGGAACTAAACTATATGCATTTATTCCAAATTCTACAAACTTTTCTATTTTAGGAAGTTTATCAAACCATAACTCATATGGAGTTTTACATACTTTCCCTGAATTACCAGTATAATTGAATGAGAACACTACTGTATTGACTGCTTCTGCCCACAGTGATTTTGGAAAATTCTTGGCATAGATCATTGTTCTGGCTGCCTCACAAATAGTCCTCATTGAACGTTCAGCTCTTCCATTTTGTTCAGGAGTATAAGGTACACTTGTTTCATGCTTTATTTCAAAAATATTTAGAATTGATTGAACTTCAGAATTCTTATATTCTAATCCACAGTCATTTCTAATAGTTTTAATAACATTTTTAGTTTGAGTTTTAACCATACTCAGAAAACAATTAAGTTTTTCTTTAACCTCAGATTTATGTTTCATAAAATAAACATAAGTATATTTAGAATAATCATCTTTAAAAATAATGAAATATCTTTTACCTCCTAATGAATTCTCTTCCATGGGTCCACATACGTCGCTGTGTATTATTTGCCCTGGTTCAATAGTTATTGTTTCGCTCTGAGTGAACGTCTCCTTATGCTGTTTGCCATAGATGCATGGTTCACAGAATAACTGTCCTTGTATATCTGTAAATTGTATTTGATTGTGTTTTAAATACTCACGAACATGTTTGACATTCTGATGACATAGTATTTTGTGCCAGTGTTCTAATGTTAATTTCTTAACTGCAACGTTAGCACAGTTTCCAATTTCCTGTGAAATATCTGTTTTGATTAGCATTGAAAACAATTTATTCTCACGAACACCGACTGCAATTACACAATTATCCATTTTAAATGTACAACCTTTACTGTCTGTCACCATTGTAATTCCTTTATCAAGGCATGCCCCACAAGAAAATAAATTTACTTTTATATCAGGTACATATAAAACATTTTTTAAGTAGCCTTTTATCCACTTATTGTTAACATAAGTATGAATATTTATGTTACCTTTTCCGACTGCCATAATGTGCTTACCATCTCCAATACGTACAGGCGAATGCACATCAACATTTTTATAATCGACGAACCACTCTTTCCGATTTGTCATGTGGTCGCTCGCACCTGAGTCCACATACCATTTGTCTGAGTCGTCGATTTCTTCAATTTTTCTTTGTACACCAATAAGCGCCATACCGGAAGTTGATTTCTTTTCTTCTTGTTCCCTTTTGAATATCCTGCAGTCCCTTTTCCAGTGTCCTGGTTTTTTACAGTGGTTGCATTTTCCTGGTTTTGTATTATCATTTTTGTTCCCGTATTTTTGACTTTTAATATACTTGCCTTTGTTTGCAGTCAAAGCAATACTTTCAGCACCATCGTTACGGACCTCCTGTCCTTGCACTTGTCGTGTTTCTTCCACCATCAATCGAGTGGTTAACTGTTCTAGCGTTCTATTTGTACTATTCATTGAGTCCCATGCACTGTAGAAGTGCCTATAGCTATCAGGTAATGTCATCAAAATTTTTGTAATCAACATTGATTCTGAGATAGGTTCTCCCAATTTTTTTAGTTGTCTACTTAGATTTTCTAGTTTCGAAATATGACCGGCTATATTGTCCTTAGGATCCATTGTATAACGATAGAATTTTTGTTGTACTATTGTTATGCTTGTGTCCGACTTTTGTTCGTACACACTAAGTAATTTGTTCCACATACCATTTGCTGTGTCACAGTTCATAATGTATTGTAGAGGTTGTTCATCTAGCGAAGTGACGATACATTTTTGAGCCTTATTATCTGCCCTTTTCCATATAGAAAAATCAACACTATGCCTTTTTCTCGCTTCATCTTCAGTTTCATTACCGATTTTTGCTAAAATTGGTTTCTTTGATTTTCCTGTTACTACATCAAATATTTCAGCTGCATTCATGATAACCTTAATTTGAAATTTCCACATGTCCCAATTTGATGCATCTTTGAGTTTGTTGATTTTATATTGTTCGTTCTCCATATTTAAACAAAACGTAGATGTACACTATCTGCACACTAAGAAACGCACGCACACTACACTGCACTTATTTCGCGAATTATTATTGCTGTACACTGTCTGTACACAAAAAACACGAAATTCGTTAATCAATTATTATTTTACTAATTATTCACGACTTTATTATAAAGACCTTACTCTGGGCCCATAACCTGTTGAAGTACACAGATATACAGAAGTTAAAAGGTAAATAATAATATAATCGGATATATATAATATAATAATAAGTATAATGATACGATGTACAATAGTGTTACGAGGCGTAATATAAATCAACGACTAACTATGTATACCCGGCTACACTACGCAGGACATATAATATGCTGTAGTATATAAAAATGTATAGTCAGCGTCTGATGAACTACAGTGTGAATATATTACTTATACACTACATTATATAGGGTGTTTTGTTTATAATTCCAACAGTTATAATGTTATATAATACACAGTATCAACAAATAATAATAATATGTAATTATGTATAATAAATTCAAAAACATATAATACCGTTTCATTAGTGATATTAATTTCGTTCTACATTTCTTGAATATTGCTGAACATTTTTTACGTGGGTATATTATTATATACTTCCAAAATAGTATTTATCTCAGTCCAACCCATCTTCTACCAGGTAATGACCAGAATGACTTCATCAAATAAACCAAAATGAAAACAAAAATAAATAATATATAAAGAGTATAAAATATACTTTTATATTAATAAAAAGGTAGTCTAAGGTGAAACTACATGAAGATTTCAAGTATCTACATTTATTACTATTTAAATTATCTCCGTGTTAATCCTCATATAGTTTATATGACCCAACTCACTTATAATATTTACCAGCTATTCACATAAGCTTTAAACCGTACATACAATTTGAATACTAAATGGAAATTAGTAAAGTTATTAAACTTTTAAATTAATTACACAAGCTAACTCAACGAATTCATTATTTTAAATTATTAAGAAACACGAAAATAACAGTTTTAGTTTTTATCAAAATATATTATAAATTTTCATTTTAAAATAGCCATAACTTTCCAAAATTATTTAAAAAAAATATTATTTAGGTATATTTAAGGAAAAATAGCATACTATAATATTCTGTAGTATTTTATTCAATGCAAATTCATTAGTCAACATTAATTTCGTATGCTTAGTATTTAGTAATAAGTAATAATTAATTTATGAGTAAATAATGGCCAAAATTATAATTTATTTTTAAATATTTTAATTAAACATTCTTTCAATGTTTCTAAAATAAGCTCGAGTGCTGTTATTACAATTAAGTTTAGCTTGAAGTCTTGAAAGTAGAAGCCACCCACTGATGATAACCCTCCTACATTGTGGTTTATACGGTTAGTTTAGAGGGGCAGTAGTTTGGTTAGATTATTTGGTAGAATATTTTGGTAATCAGAGAGTAAGTTTTGATAACGTATGAAGGATTTTGATAGCAGTTTCCAGTACTGTGTACATTTTTAGGTTTTTAGATTTTTGATTTGTTTTTTTTTTTGGAGCCCTAATTTTTGTCGACAACATTGATTTTAGAAAAGTCAATCAAAGATTTTGTTTAGTGTGTAGTGAAAGTTTTGAATTTGCGTTAAGAAAATATTAAGGAGTATGGATATGATAATTTAGCTTACCTACTTAAGAGGACGTCATAACTACATATGTTGTTTCCATCTTACATACGTACGACATTGCACATATTGGTTTACCACTTTTAATATTGTGCTGTTATTTTTGATATTGGTTTGAATTAACCTATTATAAAGTTTAAAGGTAAGATAATATTATAAGATACGACGTAGGCTTTTATTAATATTATTATTTTTAAGCAAGTTATGAACTTTTTGAAACTGTACATTTTAAAATATTTATAACTTATTTGTAAATAATAATATCAATAAAAGCCTACGTCATGCTCTAGATAAAAATCATACATTTAAATTGTATAATATCAAAACTAACAGCACACTTGTAATAATAAATGACGAACGATTGAGTTCCAGGTTCACAAAAAATATTATCTGTTTATTGCGTGTAATTTCTTCAATTTAGTTATTTAATACAATATTTTCTTTTTGTATATTATATTATCACACAAGGTGATTTGACATAATAAAAATACGTTTAACAAGGAAAAGAGATTATGATTTGTTATTTTGTATTGACTCACGGTGATACTGGTTGGCAAACATCGTTATTGTAATAGGATCGGTGGTCACTAAACTGCTCTGGTCCTCTGTGGTGTCGTCGTAGAAAGTTGGTGCTCTTATGCTCATACGGACTATGAGATGGTCGTAGAGTGAGGTCCATGTCCCCAGCACTCCCACCTCCAAGGTTCCTATACCAATCGTTTGTACCCGTTTGTAGGTACCTCAAGTAAAATCGTTTGTACCTCAACGGTTTTTCAACTGTCCCTACTTTGGTTTTAGGGGTGCCAAGGAAACGCTGGCACCCCCACCTTTGAATTTCAAGTTTAAACACATACCAATCGTTTGTACCTCGTTTGTACTTGTTTGTACTTCAAGTAAAATCGTTTGTACCTCAAAGGTTTTATAATTATTCCAAGTTTTAAGGTGGGGTTGCCGAGGAAACGCTGCACCCCACCTTTGAATTTTGGGTTTAAACACATACCAATCGTTTGTACCTCATTTGTACCTGTTTGTACCTCAACGGTTTTCCAGTTATTCCAAGTTTTTTAGGTGGAGGCGCTAAGTGTGTGAATTTGGCCCCACCATGTTATGATTATTACAACGAAGTTATACCAATATTTTGCAACTAATTCACTTTATATCAGCAACCGATATTAAAAAATATGCAACCTTATATGTATGCCTTAATTGCTAAATCAAAATCGCTAACCTATTTCATAATTTAGCAACTAATTTGCATCTTTAGGCAACATTAGTGAAAAAATGTGCAACCTAATGGTTACACCGGAATTGAGTTCCAAAGTTGGACGTTCGTAAAGTTGGCACTCCCACTTTAACCTAACGACTTCAAACCAGTGCCAATATTTTGCAAATGATTTGCAACATCACCGATTTTCCGGAAAATATGATTTCCCGGTGGTAGTAACTTCCACTACCACGGGAATTTTTTTATTTTATTCAACATTATACAGGGTGATTTATTAGGCGTAAAACACTCATTATCTCAAAAAGTATTAATGTTTTTGAAATTTTTTTTTACATAATTTCAAGATGTTAAAAAAACAACGTTCTTATTAAAAAGTCATATTTTCAAATATTTTTTATCCTTATATTTTCTTAAGTTTTTACTTTTTTGAATGACAACATAGAGTTTTATTAATTATTTGCCAAGGAGAATATTTTAATAAATATAATAAATAAAAAATAAAAATAAAAAAAATTCCCGTGGTAGTGGAAGTTACTACCTACCACCGGGAAATCATATTTTCCGGAGAATTGGTGATGTTGCAAATCAGTTGCAAAATATTGGCACTGGTTTGAAGTCGTTAGGTTAAAGTGGGAGTGCCCCAATTTTCCTATTAATTAATAGTTTTGAAATAATTTGACTTGGAATACTTCAAAATAGTTTGAATAGGAATGTTTTAATTGGAATTTTAAATGTACCTACTATTGTTATTATTTTTAGTTATAATTATTTGTTTTTGCATTGTTCTTTAATGGTTAGTAGGTATCGTTTATAAATGTACACATTATATAAATCAATAGTCCCAGCTATTAAAATTTGTTTTACTTCAGCAAAAAATATATCATCTGTTATTACTTCATACAAATACTAAAACAGGTACAAATTTACTTAAAAATACTGGATTCTAATTGTGAATACTGCATTGATAAAATTGTATAAACTTTAAAAACACTGCATTGATGTAAAGCCTGAAATGATAATTTTTGAAACAACAATTCGATAAACATTGATCAGTGAGCCATATGCGTCCGCTTGTGTGCCGTCAAATTGCTGCTTTCAGAAAATGACTTGTCGCATACACTGCATGCGTACGGTTTTTCTCAATTGTGTGTTCGCTTGTGTGGCGTTAAACTACCACTTGCAGAGAATGATTTGTCACATACAACACATGCATATGATTTTTCACCAGTGTGCGTACATCGATATGTTGTCAAATTGATACTTTGGCTGAACGACTTGTTGCATACATCGCACGCATACGATTTTCGCCGGTGTGTGTGCGTCGATGGCTCGTCAAACTGCCACGAACAGAGAATGAGTTGTCACAAATATCACACGCATATGGTTTTTTACCGGTGTGTGTGCGTCGATGGCTTTTCAAACTGCCACTAACAGAGAATGACTTGTCACAAACATCACACGCATATGGTTTTTCACCGGTGTGTGTTCGTCGATGGCTCTTCAAACTGCCACTAACAGAGAATGACTTGTCACAAACATCGCATGCGTATAGTTTTTCGCCAGTGTGCATTCGTTTGTGTGCTGCCAAATTGCTGCTTACAGAGAACGACTTGTTGCATACATCGCATGCATACGTCGATGCATCGTTAAATTGATACTTCAGCTGAATGACTTGTCACAGACCTCGCACAGGTAAGATTTCTTCTCCATTTGTTGGATGGTGTGTCGTTAGCTTGCTTCTATTTGTAAATAATTTATTTAAAATGTTATTATTATTGATAAAATCACATGGTTACTATGCTATTCTATTTATATTTGATTAGAATTTTACTGTCTTAAGAATGTTTTTAAGCCAGTACTTGTTTTATTACTTTTTAAACTTAAAGTAGAGTCTATTATGCTGTATAAAACACAACTGTTTTTCTACAATTATTTATTTATATCATATTTTCACTATTTTACTCTTAGGATTTAGATCATTAATCTATTAGTTATTTCTCGATAGTCAATTTTGGTACCCAAAGACTTTTTTTTAGTTTATCAATCCAAAAATTGGTTTTTATCAAATTTTCACAGTAAATGTCTTCTTCGTCTTTCTCTGTCATTCGCCATATTTTTTAGCTCCCTGTAGAAAGTGACTCCTGCATCCTGCATTATTTGGCTTATGTATCTCGTCTTAGGTCTTCCACTTGATCTTGTTCCTTCTATCATTCCTTCAATTATTAAACTATGCAGTTCATCTCAACGTCTCAACGTGTGCTCTATCATCTGCCATCTCCTTTCCTTTATAATGTCTAACAACGTTCGTTTTTTATATTCTGTCCTCAAGATGTCTTGATTTGATCTTCTATCAGTCCAGCTTATTCTCTGCATCTTTCTCCAACTTTCTTCTTTGCAAACGATGTAGAAAGTTTTTCTTTTTTGTGTCTCGGGGTTTGAAGTAGAATTTCTTCTTTTTCAAGCCTTGCTGTTGGGCGACAATGTAATAAAAATGATGAATACGGGTTCAATTTTAGTTCATTAAATTATTATCTGTTTTTTATTGTAATTTCTCTATGAATTTTAATATGACAGTTTTTTCTTTTATTTAAATTTTACCACATAAAAGTGGTTTAACAATCAAAAATAAGTTTAACAAGGAAATAGGTTTGAGATTTTGGCGATTGAATATTGACTCACGGTACTCCGGGAATTGAACCTGGTTATCCGGGTGGCACTATGGACTACTATGTACGGTAGGCAGCTTGGCTAGAATGGCACAGCGTATGGGCGGTTGGTACTGCGGACAACCGCTCCTGTTGTCCTTCGGCAGTAATTACACAGCAAGTGAATGGTTGGTACTATTTTTATCGGTGTTACAACTATTCTCGTCGACTCAATATACAGACGGGCGGCACGACAGACAGCGGATTTTGGCGTTCTCTTCGGTGGCTTGATACGTCGGCGGTGGTATTCGCTCCGGTCAGTTTGGACCAGTGTGTTACTGACACGGCAGAGTAATCGACGGCAATTTTCGGCGTTCTCGTTCGGCGGTGGCTCGTAACAAGCGTCTAGCGACAGGGAATCTGAACATTCCGAGCGGCTGCAAGATGGATATCGTTATCGTTATCAGTGATCACCGATTTTATTATCACTTTATTTTTAAAATAATAAATTTCTTTCCCTTACCTTATTTCCAACCAAATTGTATATTATAAATCTGTTCAAGTCTAATATACTATTTCCAAGTCTATTATACTATAGTGACAGTGAAGTATCTAATTAGTCTATCTCATTTTAAATATTCACCAAGTAAAACTCAGTACATCCAGTACTTCTTACAATATTTGTATTTGAATTTTTACTAATCGTTAAAAAATTTGCATGTTTGATTAAATGTACAATATTGTGAAAGTTTTCACTACATGAGTTTAAATGTTTTATTCATCCCTTTTCTTGATGTACTGGAATATTCTTTACTTGTGTTTGCTTTCGCCTATTATGCATTTAGATAATATTTTGTTAATTTTTTTTTTTTATGTTTCTCGTTAATCATGTTACGGAGGCCTAAGGATGTCACTCTCAGGTTGATATGCAATCAGATTAGTTCCATGTTCCTTCTTAAGTTCCTTACGGTGGTCACTTATCTTTGTCACCACTCCTATCTTGTCTAATACTTTATTTAAAAACAATACATTGTACATGATGATGGAACTGGCCAGCAAGGATCCATAATTACTATTCTCAATTATTATTATTTAATTGTATTTTTATTATAAATGCATTGTTATTCTATTATTATTTTGTTTCCAATGTTAATTTTTATGTCTGTTTTAGTGTTTTCATAATTTAATTAGTAATAATAACTTAACAATTAAAAAACATTTTAACTTATTTTATTGCTGTCATCTTTACTACCGCTCACTTTTTTCATAAATATTTAATGCATTTTATATCCCTGTTTACACATTTTATGTTTTAAAAATTTAAACATAAAAACCTGTTTACAACAAGACCATACAATTACATATACACATTTAACATAATATATTACCTATAAATAAATAAATATCTAATTATTATTCTAATTTGTATAAATTATAAATTTCTTTGATGTGCTATTTGACTATGTATTGTAAAATTGTTTTATGGTGTTATAAGTATTTAATTAAATAAAAATTCACAAAATAAATGTTTATTTATTAACAAATTCAAAAACTATGAATTGTATTTGTGTAAATACAATAAATATGCATTGATATTTTATTTTGTTCAAAATTAGGTTTTTAAGAACATGTCAGACATAAATGAATTCAAATGTATAGAATTTGAGAAAAAGTTTAAATTTTTAAAAAACTTACGAGCCCACATATAAACAAATCAACCTCTTTTAAAGTTGGATGAAATAGCACAAACAAAAAAACAGAAAAATAGTAATTTGTATGTATTTACATGTGACCAGTGTACAAAGTCATATTGTCATCAAAAAAATCTAATTGAACACAAAAAATTCCTCATTCAAGTGCTCCAACAAATGAAATTGTAGTCCAATGTGCCATGTGTTTATTTACTGCCCCATACAAAAATATGAATATACATTATGAAAAGGATCATAATATTTTACAAAATGTAGATAGTTTTGAATTTGAAAGCATTGATGATTTTAACAATTGGAAACATGAAATTGAACTATCCACACAGACATAGTATGTCAAAAACTACGGTTCCTCTAAAAAAGGAAATCAAATTTACAGTTTCTACAAATGCCACAGAATTGGTTTCTATAATTCAATAAGTACAGGTCAACGGCATTGAAAAACACAGGGTTCTAACAAAATAAATGGGTACTGTTCAGCTAGCATTAATGTTATGGAGTCAATTGTTACTAAAAGATGTAACGTTAAATTAAATGCCAACCATATAGGTCATGAAAATTAAATAGGACACTTTCCTTTAAATACATGTACCAGAGATGATATAGCATCTAAAATATCACAAAACATTCCCTTTGATAGAATTTTGGACGAAATTCGTGATAAAATTGAAAACAATAATTTAGAAAGAACTCATTTGCTAACTAAGAAAGATTTATATAATATTGAAGCTTCATATAGTCTCAATAATGAGGCAGTACATCATTCTAATGATACTACAAGTATTGGAGCATGGGTGGAAAAATTAAAATCTGATGACAAATTAAGCCTTGCTTATTACAAGTTACAAGGTAAAATTGACACAAATTATATAGAACTAAAAGAAAATTATTTTTTACTGCTTATAATGATTGATTATCAAAAATCCATGTTAAGCAAATTTGGAAAGGATGTTATTTGTATCAATGAAACACATGTGATGAATTCGTATCATTTCAATTTGACAACAATCATGGTTCTTGATGATTTAAGAGAAGGATTTTCATGCTCTTTTATGATTAGCAATCGAGTTGATGAAATGGTCTTGAGAATATTTTTTGCTGAGATAAGAGAAAAAAGGTATTATTCAGCACAATGTCTTCATGTCAGATATGGCTGAAAGTTTTTATAACGCTTGGGTTGTTGAAATAAACCAGCGAAACATAGGCTCTATTGTACATGTCATGTAGATCGTGCCTGGAGAAAAAATTTAAATAAAATTAAAAACAAAACAAAACAGGTGGAAATATATTGCAAACATTACTTCAAGAACAATATGCTGAACTGCTGAAGCCTTTTGTAAAATGTTTAACAATGCAATAAATCGAATGGCAAAATATGATAAAACTATGCATTTCTCAAACTATTTTATTAGTTTTTATGCTCCATCTGTGCAGTCATGGGCTTATTGCCACCGACTAAATGCTGGAATAAACACAAATATGCATATTGAAAAAATGCATTGGACACTAAGACACATACACTTACAAGGCAAAAAGGTGAAGCGACTTGATAAATCTCTGCATGCCATAATGAGATATACTAGAGACAAGTCAATAGATAGACTTATTGTGTCACACAAAGGTAAAATAAGCTCAAAAGTAAAAGAGTTGCGCAAAAGGCATAAGACAAGCATTTTAATGTCTCTAGGAATGGTACTTGAAAATGTTGACAGCACGAGTTGGAATGTTTTATCAGGAAAAACCAATGAAATGTATGAGGTGAACAAACTCAAGTCCAACTGTGACTGTCAAATAAACTAAATAAATTAAATAGTATAAATACATAATATTATAGCAATAGCCATTTAGGTATATATTATATTATAATATATACGATACACCTGCATAATGCATATATATTATAAAGATTAAAGATATAGTATATAGGTACCATACCATACTGTGGCGTACGGGCATATTGTAATAATAATAATTAATAAATACTATTAACTAATAAGTGATATGATATTTTCTTATTATACTGATATAGATACAAATCACAAATGTACAGTTCTCAAGAACATATTATAAAATATTTTCGCCATAAATAAGTTATTTATTTATTTATAAATCAAAAGATTGTATTTATTTTGGTATTTTCAATTTAGTATGCTTTTGGTACCTACTACATAATTTTATTTATTCAGTATCTAATAATTTAATTCTATGTATAGAAAAGCTATTGGCTATTTCCTGTGTTCAATAATATTTATGATTTTTATTATTTTAAACTATATTACTGGGTATTTATATAAATATTAAAAAAAAAAAATAAGAATAATTAATTTAACTTAAGTTAATAAGTTAATTAAAAATGTTCATATAACTTTCAACTTGACTGAGTTAAAAAAAATTAGGTTAACTATTAACCTAACTTTTTAAAATTTTTTCCGTCAACAACTTAACTCAGTTAAAAATTATCATTAACTTGCCCAGGTTTGCTAATTTATACATGTGATTACAGATTTTGTATTCATACAGATATACTCTGAAACTATAAAAGAATAAACATTTCCAAAATAAATTCTAATAGTGAGAGTTTATTTATTTTTTTAAAAACTGAACTATTCACTTAATTCATATTTATACACATTAAACTATTCGGCGTTACATAATTAAATATTTAAGCTTTATGGTATCATATCAATAATGTAACTCTAACGAAATTTTAATGTTAATTATTCAAAACCAAATACACAAATATCGTCTCAACTTTTTCAAAAACAATTTGGTTTTATTAAGCTACTGAATTAAGAAATTTGAATTTAACATAAAACACAAATTAATTTATTATAAGCAACTATTTTATAAACATTTTGTTTAAAGTTATAATATATAGATAGAATGATAGATTGATACATAAACCAAAACTATTATAAAACATTTTGCAATCATACTTATTTGCATAATCTCAAATTTTAACGCAAATCCTACCTTTTAATTTTTATTCCTCTTTTTTCATCAAACATTGTTATAAATAATTCATTAATATCCTTAATGGATATTCATAATAAATGTTCTTATCACGAGTAATCAATTAACCTAATGGACTACATTAAGTACGACATTGGTAAAAATCCTTTGCGGATGTGCTATGTCATCATTATTTTAAATTGACAATAACACGCCATCAAAATATATGCACATCAAATTATTATTAAACGAATGCCGATGAATGTATTGATTTGTAAGTTGAATGTATGGAGTGACGCTAAATGTTATATAGTTACATACTAACTGTTTTTTATACAGTTTTTAAAGTGATAACTGATAAATAATTCTTAAAATCTTAATTTAGATTTTAAGAATGACTAAACAAGGTAATAATAACTTATTTGCTTTACATAGTTTTTAAACAAGTATTCACTCATTCAATATGAATGTTCTGTTAATTTAAAAAAAATATATTTTAACGATATTTCCTGCAAGTACACAGTACATCTCAGCTATAATATATGGTTCTATAGTAGTACGTTTAAGATGAAAACTTTAATTATTTATAACGTTAAATTCGATTATTCTTTAACCTTTTTGTATAATCATTGTGTAATATATTATAGTTCTGCTATTATTATTTAATTTTTCAGTGTTATTTTAATCGTGAACGAAATAAATTTATTTTAAGTAGTTACTCTGAAATATTTAAATCATAAAATTTCTATATTGATGTATGCGCAGTAATCGGTTGATATAGTTTGTCTTAGTGCATATTGAAAATATTTAATTTTGAATAACTTGTGTAAGTCATCATAAAGTTTTGTTTCTATTTTGGTCGAAACTTCTCTTTTTTCATAAGTCAGAACAACTGAATTACGATACAACAATTATATTTTATTCAAAATTTAACATGATAAGCGCAGGGCTTACAACACAAATTTGATAGTTTTAAATTTAATTTTAAATTGTTCAATATTCAATGTTTATGATACTCTTCGTCTAACTTAATCTAACCTAACTTCTATATAAAAATCATTAATGCAATTATCTAAACAAAACATTTTTCTTCGACAATCGACAATTTGTTTTTTTTTTAATTGTCTAATATAGTAATATACCAACACAATTTATTGTTTAATCACAATTCAACAGTTGTTACTTGTTGTTAATAATATTGAAACACATACACAAAGTATAAAATTAGAATACGAAAAAAAGAAAATGTACCTACAAGAAACTATATTTTGGTTACAGAAGTTGAAATGTTTGTAATGTACAATACAGAAGAACTCTTCTAACAATATAACAAAATAAATATAATTATTTTTATGCCAATACGAACTAGTCAAATAATTAATTGCAATAGTCATTTTTTTTAAATTTGTATTGTGTCATTATACATAAGTACTAAAATTCCCACATACTGCACCAACTAATAATCTATGAGATAATTTATTTACATTTTGTTTTACTAACAGTAATCTAAAAGGAAATTCAAATATATAAAAGGCATAATTTCAATTTTATTTTCAAAATATAATACCTTACAATTATTATAATAATTGTTGATGAACAGTGAGAATTTTCTTTTACATGTAAAATGTATTGGAATACATATTTTAGCATAACTAACACGAGGTGTTGTGTTGCCCATTTTTGTATCTTATATATTTGTTTAGCAATTATAAATTATATTCAGGACCTAACCTATCCTAACAGTAATTTTCGATTAACAATTTAATTAATAATAGACAAATGATTCGAGTTCATATTATTTTTAAGATTATCATACTCAGTGACTTCTTTTTTATGGTAATATATTTGCAAAATAACATTATACAAATAGAACACTAATATCATACTGGAAATACTAAATGGATTTTTTTATAAATATAAATTATAAATAAATACAGTCAGATTTCGATAACGCAAATCTCCCGGATAATAAAAATAAACTAAAAAAATTAACTTCAAGCACAACTGTAAAATACTTCCATTAGTAGAAAACAAAATCGAGTTATCGAAGTTCGAGTTATTGAGACATGACTATTGACTGGTTCCGCGTCATTTGATCCGGGAAATAATATCCGGCGACAAATAATCCGCGACATTTGGTCCGGTGAAAAAATATCCTGTATCAAAAATATCCGGGGCAAAAATGTCCGATAATAATTTTTTTAAAAAATATAAAAAATCGATAATTGTTTTACTGTTATGCAAATTATGGACACTTCTTTTTTAATAATTACACAAATTATAGTTTAGTAAAAATAAAAATAAAAAATAAATAGAAATATCTCTATAAGTCTTTAAACTATAAAATTAAAAATTAAAATTATGAGCGATGCCTTTTAAATAATTAAGCAAATTGGTATAATCATAAATTTATACAACAATTTTTAAACGTTTGTCTAGGTCCTTATACTTGCGTTTTTTGGCTGGATTAATCTCACCTAAATTAATTTTCTCGATTTTTGCCTCTTGCAGCCCTTGTTCTTTCTTCAAGAAGTTGATAAATTTCCATACCGTGGTATTGTTCGCATACATAAGCTATAATTGACCGAGCGAAGTACAGATAAGATTGATCGGTAATTTGTCTGTCTGTACTATTCTTATAATCTAAGACTTGACGATATCATACTAATTATGAAAAATTATCGGACATTTTTGATACAGGATATTTTTTCACCGGACCAAATGTCGCGGATCATTTCTCGCCGGATATTATTTACCGGATCAAATGACGGGTCACCCTATTGACTATACTGTATACACTGGTAGATGTATAATATTACTTTAATTATTTTATGCACCTCAAACGTTTATTTAGGTATTACTATGTGAATGAAAGTCCTTTACTTGTAGTTACTATTACACGTTTCATCTTTCACGTATGTTTTTCACGGTTTCTTTTAGCGACTATGGCTAATACGTGGATCCTGTGCTTATGTGAAAGCCTACAGCGGTTAAATCCACAAATATTCCAACTGGGCCTCATTAATTAAGACCATAATATTAAACTAATATCGTCATAATATTACCTACTTCTAATAATAAGTTATGATGGTACTGATAAAATTCGTGTTTTATTTGTTACCATTAGAGGATTATAATTAGAGAACTACAACAAAACATATGTAATGTTGTTAACAAATATTATTAAGGTTAAAGTTTATGACTGTAATGATGGAGACTTAAGGTCCTACAATATGTATTCAAATTTAAAGTAGTATAGGGAAAACTTTCTATGGTAGATATTCAAGAGGTTGTATATAGTAAATTATTGTAATTTTTTTTTAATGTGGAGGATTTTTGGATAATTTTGGGAGAGCTATCGTCAAATACCGAGTACATCGATATAGTAACTATATAGGTACTAACTACAGGCTACAACAACGGCTGTTGTTAAGTTCCCATGGTGGAATGAAAACAAAGTGACGACTGATAATGTAGACTTGAACTTATCATTCGTTTATTGAACCATCTGTTAGAAACCAAAGTAAAACCAAGAAAAGCGTTCATTCTTTTTCTATTCGAAAATGTAAGCGACCAAAGTAGGTTTATTATTTGTGGAACGCTTTGTATATGGGTATACATTACGTACATTTCATCAGCCCTTCTAAATACAATTTTCGAAATTTTTCTTTTGTTAAACATTAGTGCGCCATCAGTGTGAATTTGTGTGACTATTTTCATAATTTGTGTGATATTGGTTTAACCGTAAATTCAAAAATATTGAAGGGGGGCTTAGAAAAATAATGAACGCTTTTCTTGGTTTTATTTTGGTTTCTGATGTTAATAAAAATACTAACAGATGGCTCAAGAAGCGAATGATAAGTTCAAGTCTACATTATCAGTCATCACTTTGTTTTCATTCCACCATGGGAACTTAACAACAACCGTTGTTGTAGCCTGTAGTTAGTACCTATATAGTTACCGTATCGATGTACTCGGTATTTGATGATAGCTCTCCCAAAATTATCCAAAACTCCTCCAATTTAAAAGAAAATCAATTCAATCGAATTTCCACCTATGGAGTGGGGGCACAAGACATTTATCAAACTATCCTGTAAACATACGTGCTACATTCGTTATGTGTGATTTATTTCTAGGAATCAAATTATTATTATATAATAATAGGAAAATGTAATTATTTCCATCGGTTGTATTTGAATAGCGGTGCACATGCGATGGATTAGCATGCTGCAGACGAACGGTTTCCTTGTGATGATAAAAACACGGTGGTTGTCGGAACTATGATTTAACCGCTCACGCATGACTTCATGCGAGTATCCACTCAGGAGAAAAACCGTTCTTGCTCGACGTATGTGATAAAACGTTCATTTGAAATGCGCATTTAATTGCCGACTTGCGGGGAAAACTGTATACATTTGTGTAACGTTCACAAATGCCACAAATCGTTGTCTACCGGCCGGGAATTTAACTTTACATAGTAATAGTATTATGATTTGACTAAAAGTCTTGGGGCCCATTTTCTCGTGACGTTTTTGAACAAAACGCCAAAATTAACAAAGCACATGATATTATTATGGCATAAAAGTAATTTTCACACGACGTTATTTGGTGCAACGACATGTGTACATGTTATAGATATGGAACTATTTAAAAATTAAAAGTAGACAATATTATAATATAACACTATAATAGTACCTATTATAATTTTTGTTATAAAGAACAAAACACGTGGTATAGTGATTATAGCATTAAAATCTTTTAAATTACATTATATTTGCATAGACGTAATACACATATTATATGTGCACAAAATATTAATATAATACCTAAACCCAAGGCCCCATGTATTTTAAGGGCACATTAAAATTAATTTGTAATTTTTGAAATTTTGAAAGGAATGTTTATTTTATATTAAATAATATTTTATGATATAAAATATGTATATTATAATAATATTATTATATTAAGTAAGTCATTTTGTTTTTTTAACCATTGATTGCCAAGAAATCGTGAATGAGTCACCCGAATCACTATTATCGTGGGTTATAGTTTATTGTAAGTTGTGTATATGCAATTTGATTTATGGTGGGGGGGGAGCTGAGTCCCAGAATAATTTCGATTAAAATGTGAATACATTTAACTTTGTTAATATTTCTTGTTCATTTTTAACAATATAATAATGACTGATTTTAATTGATCATATAAACATAATACAGGTGGGCTTTTATGTGTATCTACAAATGCATACTATTGAACAGTTTGGTTTTACTTTTCAGTGAAGCATTAAATATGTTCATGTGTCAGGACCTAGTTATAAATATTGTACTGTAGGGATTTCATTGAAAAATCTTAGTAAATTTTTTTAAAAAGCACACACAAACCATAGTATTGTCCGTGTAATGTATATTTTAAAAATATAATAATATTACATCATAAATAATATGTCACTGTTCACCCAGAAATGTGGACACTTGAAAATCATAATGTTCTGTCTAGGTGAGTTTAACGAGTATAAAATGAGTAATCGAGACTAGTGACAGATTATTACATTATTTTTTATCAGTAAGTAGACGCACATGTTATTCTATCTAATAAAATATTATATGACTGATTTTTTTTTGTGTATGGAAAATGTATAAATTGTTTAACAATTAATTTGTGCCAACCTTGTCAAAGTAGCTCAATTCATAAAAATATTTTCGGGGGATTTATTGAAATGTTCTAACTGATAATGTATTATATTTAAAAGATTATGAAAAGTTTAGTTTTTATTTTCTTAAGCACACCTAATAGACTGACGATAACAGAATAATATTATTAATTGAAATTTTCAATTTTCAGTTCTGTGATTTTTATTTGTATTTAAAAGGATTGTGAACACTTATTTTTCCAAAGTGTTATATTATACCTATGTGAGCAATTTAGTTGTTACGTTGTCGTTAAAGGGTATTCACTAAACAGTTGTTAAACATTTTGAACTTATTTTCAGTTTAAAAATGTCCTTTTAACATAAAAATAAATAGTTTTAGGGTTTTAGTCATTGTTTTTTTTTTTTGTGTTGACTCTTATAAACCATTATTAAAATTGTGTTGAGTAGAAAATAATGAGAAGTCCAGAGCGTATTAGTAATTTTTAAAAACTATAAAATATTATGTTAAAATGTACTTATATTGACGATATTATTTTCAATTATCTATGTAATTTGTAAAAAAATAAACTTTTTTATGATTGCCATTTATTGATTGTTTTTATTTGACATTCTAGTCGGTATGGAAATCAAAAGAAGGAAGTGGAAATTAATAGTAGATATTTCAAATGGCAAAATATATTCAAAAGTAAAATATTAAATTAATATACATAGTATATTTTATTGAATATTGAATGAAATTAATTGTGGAGTTGTCTATTTAAAATTTTAGGTGGGTTATATAAAAAAAAAATATATAATTTTTTTAAAAATGTTATCTTTATGTTAAGTTTGATTTTATACTTATATAACATACTCACTACCTATGTAATTACACTTTGAATAATAGTTTAGGACTATTTTTATTCCATTTTTTAAATACTTTGTATAATCGTTTAGTCAAACACAGCAGGTAGGTATACGATTACTTATATATCCTTTAGTAGGCAGGTGCGAGCCATCCTTTACAGTTTGTTTACTCTCATAACGGCGTAACTTCTTAACGAGTTTCTTTTTGAGAACACGAAAATTTCCTAGCGTTTCAATATTATAAACTTTTTATTAAATTTTTTTTTCCTTTATAGGTAACGTTATATGAAAAATTTTAGTAAGAAAAGTACGCACAATGGTTTTACGTTGTTAATGTATATAACGATGTTTGGTGTTGCTATTTATACAAAATCAAATACAAACCAATACATCTTTAATGTGGAAAGGAAGACAAAATAGCAACTTTATCTCATCCAGGTATAGTAGGTACACGTAATATAATCGTTTGGCTCAGTTATTATACCCCATTTTTTTTCTTTTAATCACTGGCGTCTGACAAGACCCTTTGCCATGTTAACTATAATGCAGCTATCCGCGATATCTACGCCACTCGATAGAATTTTTTTTCATACCGACTAATATTACAGAACTTTTAGTACAAACGTTTGAAGTGAACATTTTTACACCACTCTCCCTTAGTTTTTGAGATAACAAAAGTACTTGGCCAAAACACAAAGTTTGAATAACATCTCTATTCCCGAGAAGGTATAATATTATGTACCGTGTTTATTATACCAAAACACATTTAGTATAATACCGTTTGTTTACTTTTATTTTCTACAGGAATCATCAAACCTAAAATAATTAAACCATCGAAGTTTGTGCGTATAATTAATTATGGTAAAGTCCATGCGAATAAATAATTGGTCTGTCTCTGACGGCCGCCCAGTAAATGTGTATGAAAACAACAACAACTGCAAATTTACATCTAAAACTTAAAAATATTAATAAGTCTATTGTTTGTTTTTTAACTTTTGAAATCCATGGTAGTCTTTCCAACGATTTTTAAGTAGATTTTTAAACACTCACACACACACAAATATATTATATTCATGCCATATCTATAATATACACACTCTAAATGTTAATGTTCATGAAACAGAAGACGCGTAGTTGTTGTTTTATCAAACGATAGCGTTTATACACCATGAAATTACTTTGGAATTGTTGTCAAGCAACAAGCCCAGATAATCATTGCCACAATGCCACACGAAAAAATGTACATAAAAATAAAAAAAATTATAAAAGTAAATGTACTGTGAACGCATAATTTGTGGGGGAATAAAAAGTATCTGCGCTTGTCCCACGAGACGTCTACGCACGCACTACAATATAATATAATAGATAATATTATACATTATTGTATTTATATGTACATATTTTGTATACGGAGTGATTCTATAAGCAATGATAATAATAACCGTTTGTTTTTAAATATATTAATTTTTGTTTTTTTTTTTCTGGGGGGGGGGGCTAAGGTTTACCTATTTTATCCGCTTTTACGAATTTCCATGATCAATTTTAAAAACTAAAATCAACTTTTAATTCTTCAATGGCTAGGTATCTACATATATATATAGTTTTAATAATTTGTTTTAAAACATTCTATTATGAGAATGTTGACGTATAAAATAATATAAAATTTTATGGTAACAGTGTTTATTTAATTATATTCATATTTTATATATTATGAAGGTTAGCAAGTTGTAGACTTGTACTCTGCATAATTCAAGGTTCACTAGACCATGCATACAAATAAAACAATAATAATTGTTTTAATTTACAAAATGTTCATACTAAAATATATTCTGCTTAATTTGGTCATGAAACTAAAAAAGTAGGATTCTGTACTAAAGTCAAAAATGTATGAGAGTGAAACAATACAATAAAGTGTGAGGTCGCATATTGTTTATCTTAAATTGCCTTAAAATAATATCTCGAAAAAAATGTTTTTTACTTTTAGAAATAATATGTTCACTGCTTAAAAAAATTTACCCTATATACTATACTCACAAGAATGTAATATTCTTTTGTGGACTTGAAAAACTGTTTTCGTAACCAACATTCGGACAGCGTACGTCAACAGGAATTTATTTTCATTCAACAATAAGCATACTTCGATCCAAGTCCGGACGATTTGTTTACGTCCCACATAATGAAACAAAATCTCTGAGCCGGAACGAATGTGTATGGTTGCATTATGGGTGGACCTAACCGTAACCTATTCTATACAATATAGGTACCCCGAACTGTGTACAATAGTATAATCATGTGCATAGTATACTAAGTAAAAAAAGACCGTTCCGAGAAGAGTGAGATATATTATGATAAGGATTCCTTGGATATTTTTAGATTTATTTCCGTAACACAAACTGAATATTTGAAACGATATTATACTTATTTACCACATAATGTATTATCATCCATGTTTTTTATATGATGAGTAATTTCGAGTTATCTTACTTCAATTCTAATTGTACTCAAAATAGATGTCTGAAAATCCATGACTGTTAATTATTTTTTCGACCACTTAAAATATGAATACTGAGTAGAGTAACTACCGTTGTTTTAATGTAATGATTTATTGTTGTTTAAAAATATTAAAAATAATTATTAAACAATGACAGAAATGAGAAGAGTCACCAATGTCGTCCTGCTGTATTATTTCCCCATCCGTAAATATATTAAATTCCTTTGAATTAAAAAAAAAAACAACATATTTTATAACTCAAAATTAATTATTTTGATATTTCATTGACAAATTTTTATCTACCTACCTAACCTGACCTTTTTCATCTGAAGTCACAGCGGGATCAACAGCCATTCAAGTATCGTGCTAAGATTCACTAATTTATCAAGACGTGACCACCACGTGACCCACACGGTTATGTTTTCTACCGCTTTATGAAATGAAATAATTATATTACACACAAGGCGTTTATGGTAGAATTTATAGCGTGTACGATATCAGTCGGTCAAATTAAAGAATATTTCGTGTATATACCATACTGAAGTTTTACGACGATGGTTTTTAAAACATATTTACAAATGATGTACTTTGTCGATATTGAATATAAATACAAATTATCCACTTGCATCTCAAGTACACAAATTGAATGTTTGACAAATAATAGAGACGCACTGATGTGTGGTATCTTGTGTTGACACTCGATGAGTTCAAACCTACGTTCTTTTTGTGAATCATCGGCACCAAAGCTAATACGTTTGAGAACAGACCGGACGTAACGACTAATATCCAAGTTCAAAATATGTACGTTCATCTTTTAAGTCTATTTTGAGTGATTAAAAGGGGACATTCAATATAAACGATTCCCAATTCCAAAAAATGTCAGGACACCCATATTGCGTACATTTAAACGATATAGCATAATATTTAAGTGACTTTAAGTTGTCGTTTGATGTTTAAAAATAAAATTATATTTGCAACCCACAAATGGTTTTTATTTTAATTTGTATCCCATGATTAATGAAAACATTTCAATGATGACCCACGAAGTAGAGTTGTATAGCTTGTTATGCTAATGAATGTATTTCATCAAACCATTTTTATTTAATTTGACAGATCAAAATATTCCGTTGTACCCGGAAAGGAACACTGAATCGGTTTGACTTATGAAAACGGCCGAAGAAAATGTACACCCCTAAATGTCTCTTTTGTTTAATGTTTTCCAAAGGGACTGTCATTTTCGATGAATGTGTGCATTTTTGGTTTTGCCATGGTTATTTCAACTTTCTCGATAACTTGATACCTAGTCCTACATTTCTATCGTATATCCATTAGAAACCAGGAACCCGTTGTTTTGAAATAATTTATGCACATATGTAATGTGTATAATATTATCATAACAATATTGTTAGTACTACTTTCGTAATTATTTTTGAATAAGGTATACCTATTCTTAAAAACTTTTTTTTTATTTTGAGGCAAATATATCAATTTTAGAGCTAGGAATTATCAAATTTATATTCTTTGATTGAAATAACAAAATATAAAAGTTATGGCAAAAAACTAATAGACAATTATTATATACTGTTTTCAATATATCTGTTACTACAGAACACGAGCTACGTATTTCGTTTAAAATGTAAAATAAGTGATTGACTCATCACTTAGAACGTATTCAAACATAGTTCTAGATTTTAATTCACAATATATAATACTATTTTTTTTAATCAATAAGTTTTATTATTTAAAAAAAAAATTACACTTATCTTATATATTTATTGTTGCAATGATAGATAGAACAATAGTGGTAACACAGAAGAGCAGTTTTTTTGGAGTTGGGGGTTTGCTAACAAAGCATTATCTTCATTCATACGGACTTCCTTCACTTTCGTTGTATTTTAATTTTTAATTAACTTTTGTAACATAAGACTGTATTATAAAGTGCTATTAAAAATAATAATAAAATAATAATATAAACTTTAACCCAGCATATTGTGTCATCATATCGGTTCATAATTTAAAAAGTGTTCACAAAACTTTAAAACAATGGCTTAACAAATTCTCATTAAGGTAAAAAAATATATAATAAGAATTCGTTCTAGTATTTTTTTAACGAAGTTCAATTTGGTGTAAAATTACAATAACCATCTTAACTACAGTTATGCATTACCATTAATTTTATTATAGAAACTTTAAGTAAGTTATAGTCAATACTTATTATGGTATTAGTACGTCTATTGTCTATTAGAGCTTCAACAATTTCACTTGGATCATAATATCATGAATAAAAAATTGTATTTTTTAGAATTCTATATTACATTCAAAAAATAAATTTTTAAATTCCTCAGTATTTCCCTTAAATGTGAAGAAGAGCTACTGAAAAATATTGTGATAAATAACTAAAACACATAAAGAATAATCATTTGCTTAGTACTTCCAATTCCCTAGTATTATGTCATAAACACTTAAAGCACACACAACTATTATTTTACTATAAATAATTAATACTAAAACGTTGGGTGGCATATTAGACAGTAAATTACCGTTCAGTTAAATAAAATTAAAAATGGCTACTTTAATTTTCTGAATAAGCATTTGTGTATAAAAAAATGTCTGATATTGCTTCAAGTATTTTTATAACACCACAGCTTTACGAAATGAGTTGTAGATCATTACTTTGTCGAAGCGCCGTTTGATATTTTACTTCTGATTTGTACAGTATAAATTCAAACTAATTTAATACTATTTGTTAAATATTTAACAGTTATTCATAAAAATGTATGAAATAGTATTCAGCCTGTTATTAGGCAGTTATTAAAAAAGTTAACTGACTAGTGTCCATATTTATAGTCAATTTATGTATCACATAAGGCATAGTTTAACATGTCATCTGTGACACATACTCCACTATGTATAAGGGCATATGAAAGTTAGTTTACCTGTGTAAATGGATCACTTTGTTAAATATTTTAATATTTATTAAATACTACTACCTATTTGTGCTCTTGTGAATTTAACTTTTTCTCTCGGTTTTGCCATTAATACGTCCAACGATAATATACTATATTATTACTCACGCGTATGTGTCTCATGTGCTATTGGATAAATGTTTTGATGGTTCTCGAAGAAGGACACGCTTTGTCACACCACTCATCGCCAAGCAAACGGCTTAAAAAAGTTATTTTTTGTCGCTTTCCTCGTAGTTTTCCCATTGCCACAAGATTCACCTTGTATATATATAATATATATATATATATACTTATTTTATGAGCGTGCAGTATGTACACGTACATTGTACAATATATACATATAATGTATATACGTATATAATAGGTGGTTACACGGCTTAGCTGGACTACCACTTCGGTGCCCTAATTCTTTACGGTCTGTCAGTGGTGACGGTGCGGTGGTCGGCTTTACGACGGAATTTCGTGGCAACGTAGTGGGAGATAACAAGCTAAAAAATAAAAATGAATTCTTCTGGTAAGCTTGGCCGGCCAGGGGATAAAGTCGGCAAAAGAACAGAATATGTATGTATAATACAGACACCGTGGCACTATACACTGCAGTAGGTAAATATACATATTATACGAGTACCCATAAAATAATATGTATAGTATTGGGATGAGAGTATGATTATTTGCCACTATAGACAGTTATCTATCGTAATATGCGATAGATAAGCTAAAATTGAACGCCGTTCGCATGAACTTATTGAAAGTGACTATAATATAGAACACACAAAGCCAATAAAATGTGTTTAAGTATCTTCGTGACTCACGACAATAATATATCGAATATCGATATCAAACTAAAAAAAATGCTATCATATATTATGAATAATTAGAAATAACATTAAATCCTGATGGTTGTGCAATTGAAAGATACAATCAGTAGGTAGCCAAGTGACCATCACTTGTCCAACATAAAGTATCAATCTAATAAACATTTCAAACGGGTAGTTTTTTAAAATGTACAGTGAATTTAACATTTTTTTACTTTTGTTTTTAGTACCTGCGTAGCGTAAATGTAGTACTCAGTGGTGCAATTAGGAATTTTTGCCAGGGAGCATAAAAAACCTATAATTAAAAATTTTCATTTTTTGACTTTTTTCTAATAATTAGGTACCTCCCATACAAAATACGAGTATGGCCCAGAGTAAACCTCTTAATAAAATTTTCAATTATTTAAAAAGGTACTTTTTACCATATTACCTAATTATACACATATTAGACATTCAAGATAAAACTGTATACCTACTAGGGGTGGCTGTCACCACCAGCTTCCATCGTAATACCAAAGTTTAGTAAATAACATCATGTTATACTAAGACGTCGGAGCTTCAAGTAGAACAACCTGCATTTACATACTACTGCATCTAAATTCCTTTAAATTTTGAAACCTGAGGCAATGATGTTTATATATACCCTTTCTAAAAGCATCACTGATAGTACCTACTGTAATACAATTGTGTACGCATACGCATTCTATGTATGCTTCAATAATTATTTTAAATACATTTTTGTTCCATCCATTAGTTAAAATATTCTATTGCTGTTTGTATACCTATTACTAAATAATGCTATAAATCAGTTTTTTTATTGTCAAAATATTTCAACTATATTGAAAGAGACAGATACTCATAATTTTAGAAATTCTTATATTTAATATCGATCAAGTATTATTGAAAACAGTTAAAACAATTTTTATATTGCAGATTTTGTCTGTGATACTATTACACAATGTCCATAAATTAAATACTTTAATATAATATTATTATTTAAAATAAATATTATTTTTTTTTGAAATTAAAATATTTTTTATTGATATGTATTTTTATTAATATAAACATTTGTATTAATTTACCTACTCACTAGTATTTTTGGATTTTCGGGTAAATGAAAACTTTCATATTGCAAAATTAATTCTATATTTCCCACGAATAATATTATTATTTCTATAGCTAAGATGTATATACTGCTGGTACTATGTGTGCACTTTGCATGGTTCCATCAAACAAGTGCTGTGTGAATCATGTCGTTTGCACAACTAAATGCTGCATCGTACACAACACTAATAATTCAGACATCGATCATGTAAATTGTATTATCTTCAGATAAGCTCAAATATACGTTTAGGGGAGATAAGGTTTAATACTGTGTTTGTAGGATGTATGGTGTGCTTTTGTTGTTTTCATTGTGAGAAGTTTTGCAAACGACACACATCCGCATGCACATGTTGCGCGTCTAAAACAGATGGTAATATTGTGTACTATACATGATTCACAATTATTAAGAAAAATAACGTTGTGTTCAAAACTAATAATACATAACAATGTCAAAATATTGTTAAGACATCAGTTTATGAACAAATCCAAGATATATACTATGATATATATTATTATATAGTTTAATTGGATTTTGAAATTCCACATTTCTATAACAATGTTTTCGGCATCAGTGATAAATAAACACTCAAGTTAATAAAACGATATTATAAACTGTATTTTGATATAACTAAAAAAAAGTAATTCTTTAAATATTTTTTTTTTTTAATAATCACAGATAAAAATACAATGTGCTTGGATTTTTGAACGTTGAAAATAACACAAAAGATCAAAAAATAATACCATAACATTTAAGGCGGTAGTAAACTTTGTTTTTGTTTTTTTTACATTAACCATTGTCGGCATACGACGAAAACGTCATAAAGCACTTCCGGTGGATGACGTGAATCGTGCATTACACGACTCAAATATTAGACTATCTCATTTATGTGGTGGAAAATACATGGACACCGCATAACGCATTAACGTGATAGTCATAATTGCTTGTCATTGTTTCATAAACAATCATGACTTATAATAGAAAAACATCTGGTCCGTTATTAATCGTGATTGCGTAGATGAGTAAATGTTTGTTTGAAAAATTTCAAAAACCAGTCTTGTGAGCCACACAAGTCAGATGTATTCTTAGACTAAGTAATTTCATTTCACGACGACGTAAAATACTAAAATAGTCTTAAACGTGGGTGCCGATATTTAAAAATAAAAGAAGGATTAAACAATGGTTAATTCACTTTGATGTAGGTAGTAAAAATGCATGGAAATAATTCGAAACAATTTTCTCTTTAGTTTTATTTTTATAGTTCGTTGGAACTATTGATCTGTTTTCCTATTATGTTTCTACACACCGACTGATTTAGTTATTAATAATTATATACACCTTAGTAAGTTTATCTATTAGACGTTCAATATTAGATAAATTGCTTTGAAAATGTGTAAAATTATACTTGACTGATTCCAATAAAAATTAATATAGATCGGTAATAATATATAATATAACTAAAATAAATTATCGTGTATCACTTTATGTGTTGTTTACATGTTAAGTTGTAATATTAAAATACAGATATCAAACGATACAAATATTAAATATAGCATAATGTTTTAGTATATTTTATTAACAATTATTTGATATACTCATGGTATTATAAATTATACAATTATTACTTAATTTCTATTAAATCATTCATCTTAATAGATACTTTAAAATTATACATTTATCATAACCAATAAATCCCAAGACCAATGTTAGTTTGTTCAAATAATATGTTAATTTAATATATTATGTATTATGTATTTTGCATCGATGCTATGAAAGAAGTTTTAGTTAAAATAATAACTAAAGAACCGTAGGGATATAAGAAATTTCATACTTTATTAACTACATATACAAAAAAAAAATTATAAAATATATAATAATTATTATAAAAATAATTTTTTTTTAGTAAACAGTGATAAGTGACATACCCTCACATCATTGTAAAATCAATACATTCATCGCTCCACTCAGAATCTTATATTTGTAAAAATAACGTGCTGCCCATCCAGTTCAATAAAAATAACTATAGTATAGGGATGCTATCAAAAATTAAATAAAAGATGGAGGAGCTCTGTTACCTCGTTATCTCACCTCCTACAATTCAATCCTTAAGTATAAGATGTTGGATATTATAGATTCGTGTTGGCAGAAATGTGTATTAAACGTAATTGAAATCGGGATCGCAATCGTCCACGGCGTTGCATAACCATTCAGAGTGAAATCATATATACGTGAAACCACAAGTGACCTTATCGTCCGATGCCAGTGATGTCTGGAACTCGCTGAAATTCGATCATTCACATAAATAAGTCACTAGGTGTATATTATTATGATAAGAAATATGACATATTATTATCTACATGTCCTGTCCAAATTATCATGTTTAATTATTGTGATAAAATTAGTTTCCACATGATTAACTTAATTTTCTTTAATATAGAACCAATATGTAAACTAATATTTAAAAACAACAATATTTTAAATTTTTTTTTTTAAAATCATTAAAATAAATCTTTGGCCTAACGTATTCAAATTTTGATAGCCTTAGTTAAAGCGTAATGTATGAATTTCCAGTTATTGGCTATTGGGTAAAAAGACTTTTTATTACATTTTTTTCCGTTTAGCAATATGAGTATTGACTATTTGAATATTGAGTATGATAAAATAATTTTAAACCAATATAAATATAATGAAATGAGGTCTTAATGTAGTATTATGTATTTAAAAGTTAAATATTATGTTTACTGAAAATGTTGTTTTCCAGCAAAGAAATTCACGTCTTGTAAGATAAATTCTAATAAACAATAAATTATTTAAAAAGTATGGGGATGCATAGTATATAGTATATACTATATTATTAAATTTGTTTTATGCTATACTTAAATTCTTGTCAAAACATCTTCAAAATAATATAATTTATTATGTTATCAAATATTTCAGAAAAAAACATTTAAAAATTCATATTCAAATATAAACTCCAATTTCGTCAGTATTGTATTTTTGTAATTTAATAGTGGACATCAGAAAATTCTATCGATAAAGCACTTAATCAAACTTCCGGCTTAAGAATAACTCTGTAAAACTTTTGGTATACTTTTACTCAAAATATATGTCACTATGTAAAGTGTTGTAGCATCAATAAAAAAGGGAGCAAGTTGAATTCAATGATATAAAATCATTGTATACGAAAAACGTTTCTGAGTGGAGACAGCCTGTCAGTCTATAATAGTATTACTAAGTATATTGTTTGATATTATTGTGATTAAAGTAGTTCATTTTAATATTAGGCATTAATTAATAATAACAAATGGAACAATAGATTAAATTAATTTTTGTCAAAAAAATTGCATTTGGAAATGTCATTGTGTGTATAAAATATAATAAAATAGTTTAAAATTTCAAGAACCCCCGAATAATATTTTTAAATTACAATTAAATAACTAAAATTGTTATTTTTTGCTTAAATATTACATAATTTTGCCAAAATTTGAATTTGAAATATCTATAAAAAATAACAATCTTTATAAATTTGTTAGGTTTTTTGTTTACAGCATGAAATATTTATCTGGGTTCTTATTTCCTTTGTTAGATCTTTTCCAGTTAACTTATTTTTTTTTTGTTAAATGTAGAAAAACTTAAAGGAAATTTTTTATTATATTTTAAAGTTATAGATAAAAATAGAGATTTTTTTTTATAAATTTCTAACTTAAAATAATTTGCCAAAACAGAAAACGGTATTTTACAGGATATGTTCAAACCAGCATAAAAAATTAATTTGACTGGTAAAATTGTTTTTCTGTTTAAGGTAGAAGTGTAGAACTTACGCGTTACTACTTATGTGGAAACTTATGTTCAATTTTCAAATCTCAGACATAAAAAGAACAATTTTTATGAATTGATAACTCTAAATAATTTGAAAATGTACGACGTGACTTTGAGGAGTTTTGTCAAAATTCCAACTTCAGACGTTCATAAATATTATTGTGGTTTTACGCTCTACTTTTTTTCCACTAATAACAACTCATGTGAAACCTTATATTAAACTTCAAAGTTTATTGAGCAGGCCAAAATGTTTTCGACAATATTGAAAAATATATTATTAAAGTATATATTATATTAAAAATGTAAATTTTCTTATGCCTATAAATAAAAAAAATCTTCTCAAAAAATTTTTTTTTAATTGAATGGTATACTTTTATAAAATGATATAAACATTCGGTGAACATTTCATGTATTTACGGTTATTCTTTTTAGAGTAACACTAAAAATCAAAATCAAGTACCTATGTTAACAATATTGCTTTGCGTAAATATTTTCATTTTTCCTTAATTTTTTTTTTGTTTTTTTCGACACAAAGTACTAGACATTTTGTCACCTATCAATTACATAAACTGGATTAACTTTTACACCAGAAAAGAATCTAAATAAAAATACACATCATTATAAAATCAATACATTCTCGCTCCACTCAGTATCAAATAAAACACAAAAATAGTAATTGCTTTGATTTCATTAGTTCTGAATTTAAAATTTATTTTCTTAATGGTATAATCAAATTCATTATATATCTAGTCTGGTAAATGTTATCATATAATAATTATTAGGTATCTATAATTGATGAATGTTGTTTCTTAGAAAATATTTAAAATAAGAAATTCTTACTAAAGATATTATTTCAGAGATAATGTATTAACGTATAAACTGCTATAATTTGTTAATGTCAGTATTCATTTTGGTCGGTGTTACTTTTTCATTTAAGGTTTCCGTATTATATAATTTTATTTTATTTTTATAATTCACATTGCATCTTATTGTGTCCTTTTCCGTCCACTTTGTGTGACGAGAAATATAAAAAAAAAATAAAAATAAACATATCGATCACTTGGTTTGATATAGGTGGGTTTTTTTTGTAACAAATGAAACATCAATCATTATATTATTAATTAATGAATAATTATTTGAAATCTTATGAGAAGAAGATTTGATCTGGTTTAAGTTATAAACACATTAAATTGCCTGGTTGTTATTTTTATTTTATTTAACGACTTTATCTTAAATGAAATATATTTCTGTCAAAATGTATGAACATTTAATCAAATTTAATTAAATCCTGGATCTTGAATATAAAAAAAAAATAAAAAAAAATCAATAATTTTAAATAAAAATATTAATTTACCTATTACATGATTTTTAATCACTACTATTGTAAATATTCTTAATGCAATACGTAATACCATTAAATTATAATGTTTCGTTGAAGATTGACTAGAAAGAATATTTTATGAATACTCATGTCAGAGATATAATTTATACATATATATATCAAGCATCACTTTTGGTTTACTATCTATGTTCGTGTTGTTCTAATATAATATTATGAAGTATTAAAACGATATATTTTCGTTATGAAAACAAAATAAAAAGTAAAAAATAAATAAACCCAAAACTTAAAACCCATTTACACACGTGACTTAATGCCATAAATGTACTAAATTATTTATGACATTGAGAATGTTTGAAAAACAATAATTGTGACAGAAACTATGTCTGAAAACAGTTCAACGCGTGTGTTTCGTGAGTACGCCTTTATCAAGCTTCCGATAGAATCATTGTAACGTTTCCTTATAACAGAAAATATGTGTTTAAGTTAACCGAAAACTTACTAAAATGAACGCTAACACCTTAATAAGGCCAATCTCCTAAAAACAAAACTCAAATGAAAACAACAATATTAAAAACTTCACCTGATAATAAAACAAAAAACAACATTAATGTATATGAAAAAACAAAAATACCATTGACAATTGAACCTAAAATTTCAGAAATACAATCCAGCCCGAACACATAATTATCTTACAATAACGTGGTCGCCGCGCGCAGTACACCTGTGCCCGCGTATATTGCAGATAAGACCTCTACCGTTAATGAACCTATTTTCATCGCCGATAACAACACTAACGTCTTCGATCACACCTTTTCTTCTAATGCCTTAAATCAAACAAACAAATTCAATTCCACACAATGCAACAAAAGCGATAATATACATTCGCTAAATAACTGCACATTATATAGCTCCGCTAAGAGACCATTTGATAGTGTTAAATTCCATAGCAACCCGCAATTAGAAGATGTAATTGCTATAGGAAAAATTGTATCCCCCAAAAACATCATATTCATTTTCTGAATTTGAAACAACCGTTTTTTCTTATCGAGCAAACAAATCCTCGATAACATAATGGAAACACACACAGCCAAAGTAATAATTAATAACCAAGAGTTACAAATCCGAAGACTCAACAACCCAGCAAGAAGGACAGTATTATCAAATTTCTAGTCATCCACCTCTAACTAAATCATTCTTGACCAACTCAATTCACTTAACATAACTTCCGTATTCCGTCACCTCAAAGTTAAAATATTCACAGGACAGTACGGTTATATGCTAAGTTTTCGTCGTCAGATGTTTATAAAACATGATGGTACGTCAAAAATACTTAAAGTCAACTAAAACGATTCTCAATTCTGTACATTATTTAATGATGACAAAATAACATGTTTTATTTGCAAATCTGATGTCCATACATCATATACTTGCAAAAAGGAGAACTTAACCCACATGGAAACCCCATCTCCTCCAAGAGACCCGGCAAATGAAACAGAGATTAAATCAACCCCCCAAAAACACTCACATAGAATAAATTGAAAACACTAAACCTCATATTAATGCATCAACAGCCATCAGCCCGGAGGTAACCTCCAAAATTTGAACAACTCCACCGAACAAACAACTAACAATCGTCAGGCTACAACAACACCATCCTCCTCAGCTTCATCAAGTTCATCATGCATATAACCTCCACAAGTTACAGTACTCGACAGTACTCCAAGGCACAAATAAACAACAAAAAAACAATTTTAAAAGCATGTCAATAACTACACTAGATAACGTAGAAAATGGAGTACCACAAGGTTCAGCTCTTTCGGTAACGCTTTTCCTCATTGCAATTAATGACATCACCCAAAACTGCAACCTCCCAGTATTATAAAACTTGTTTGCCAACAACTTCAATTATTGGTGTTGTTTGCAGGCACGTTGAAACTGTGCAAATTTGTTTACATATAACTACTAATAACATCGAAAATTGGGCAAACAAAACCGGATTCAACATTTTCCCTGGGAAATCCATTTGTTTAATTTTTATAAAAAAGTGAGTCAATGAACTAGAAATTAAACTAAATGATACCACAATTGTCAACAAAGGGACGGTCAAAACGTTAGGAGTTTTATTCGATAGGCGTCAAACTTGGTCACCTTACATAAAACACCTAAAAAAATCCACAATTACCTCCCTAAAAATAATCGAAATACTATCACATACTTCATTGGGTAGTGATTCTAAGTCACTCACAAAAATATACAATGCAACCATCCAATTCAAAATCAACTACGAGCCAATATTTTATAGAACAGCAGCCAAATCAACACTAAGACTGATTGATACAGTAAACAATCGTGGACTTAGACCATCACTAGGAGCCTTCCGGAGCAATCTAACACTCAGCATTTATAACATAGCTGGTGAACTCCCTTTGTCACTGAGAATAATAGATCTATCCACTTAATTCATACACAGAATAGCCAGATGCAACGGAGACAAACACAGTAACATAAACAATGAAATTACTAAGCTGATCAATGAAAATGTATTTACCTCAGTCAGAATTATCCCTCTTGAATTCAACATGAGCCTCTCTCCTTATTGTTATCCCTACTAAATGCCTTATCCAAAAATAATATAGCCTCCGAGATATTTAAAAGACATGTCTATGGCATCCCAAATAAATTCAAGAACTATCAATGAATATACACCAATGCATCCAGTTCATACGAAGAGGTTGGAATCGCAATCGTATTTGAAATACAAACTTAAAATTCAAACCTCCAAATGAGTGTTCAATCTTCTTTGCTGTAGCACTACCAATTTTAAAAGCCATAGAAATAATAAACACCATAGTGCACACCAAGTTTATAATCCTTATAAGAGATTCTCTCAGCTCCATAAATAGCATAAAAAACAAATCCAATCTAAGCTATATCGCAATCCTCATCCAAAATAAACTTAATGAAGCTAAAAATAAAATATAACAAATTATACTCATAAGGATTCCAGGACATACCAGCATTATATGTAATGAAACTGCAGATAAATATGACAAAATTGTCGTCTCCAATACGGACACATCCGTACTAGACTCCTTTACCTACGATGACACATATAAGGAAAAAATGGCATATATTCTAGAATAACCAGACCATAAAACTAAACCAGATCAAAACAACAACCTTCAGGTAAGATAACTCTAATCTAAATTGAAAGGACGAAACCACTTTAAATCGTCGATGAATCGGTCACACCAGGCTAACTCATGGATATCTCATGTCAAAAGACGAACCTCCCAGCTGCGAAGCTTGTGACCATTGACTCGCTGTCAAACGTGTCCTGACGGAAAGCCATCTATAGTATAGATTCTATACGAACAGAAGCAAACGGACCTAAACTTGACGAAACTATTGACGCAACCTTCGGACCAAATCCAGACCAGAACAAGAAATTCCTAAAATTTCTAAAAATAACTAATTTTGATCAACAAAATTTAATCGTATTGTCGAATTAAGACTGTAATGTATAATAATTGTAAATAGTAATTAATACATGTTAACTAATGATCTCTTCCACCGAGTTGTATTTGAGACCAACAAAAGAATAATAATAATAATATAAGTACGACCTGCCATGGTATCCAAAGTACATACGAAATAAAACGATTTCAAACAATTGCGCATTCTGAAAAATGTTTTAAATGTATAAGCACTAGTAATATTGACTCAAATACTTAACAATGCCGTTCACCGGGACTTTCCACGCATACACCTCACCACACTAAAAAGGTTGTTGTAGTGTCCCCTAGGTATGTCAATATTGACTCGTAATTTATGTTTATTAGCGTAGGCGTAAGTACACGAATAGCTTGAAATCTGTTTGGAAGAAAAAAACTTAATATTTTTATTTGATATACGTAAGTACACACAAACCCGGGGAATAATTTTTTTTTTTGCATCATTGTCGGATGTATCTATCTGTAACACATTACGTATGTTTACGTAACTGCATGTTATGTTTATCGAATTATGACGCAAATATCCTCTGGCCATGGCATTAACAGCTAATAAAAAATCCATTTCACTATAAAATTGTATAGACTTTGGTTATCGTATAAGCAGCGTTACTATAACTGAAATAAAATGTTATGTAAGTTGGCGTATATTATCCAATTACTTTACTACAATAAATTATACTATATTAAATCAGATCTTTGAGACAATTAACTTATAATAATAATGATAATATTATGTAGTTTCATATTTAGTAAACAATTTGCAACACATTTTACTAAACAGCTGGAAATTGTCAATGCCCAGAAATATATTTTTATACGAAATAGGTTGCAGTGGCTGTAATGGCCAGAAAACAGATTCAAAAATACGATAGAATACAATGTTCTTGTAATCGATTTTAACATATTTCCTATTATGGTTTCTATAACCGCTGGCAGCTTTCTTTTGGAATTATTGCGTAGTATGTCATTGCAAATCCTACAATATAGATTTTCTAGTGGGCAACGTACCAGTCGGATTTTATAAGCAATTTAAAACACTAAAAAATTTCTAAAATGAATAAAGAATAATATCATACTTGAAGTTATTTCTACATAAATACAGTAGTAGCCTCTTTGAAATATTTTAACATAGATACTATTATTATAATCGTTATTATTTATTATAGTTTTTCCGGTTACAATAACTCCAATTGTAATATTATTATATGAATCTATTTTTATTTAATTATATGTATTCAGTGTGTAATTTACGTTTTCTCATGGAAATTTTATTATGAACCGTCGTTCATGGATCAGTTATCAGTTTCTTAGAGCGCACACAACTCACCTGTTAAATTTATTTCATAATGCCGTCATCGATTCAAAGACGCATTCAGCTGCAAATTAAACATCTATAATAATACAAGCGTAATAGATTACTGTCTTATATATTCGTGCAAGTATGTTTGTTTAGCTCATAGTCAACATAATTACAATTAATATATTTGATACAGTATTAAAGCGAATTTAAAGTTATTTCTGATTATACATTATACACTACGATACAATCCATGTATTTATAATAACGATTTGTATCAAAAACCAATACAAATTGAATTTAATTTATATCATATAAACATCAAACAATCATCTATGCGTATATACAAACTATAGTTCATATCGTTCGTTCCAGCAAACCGCGAATAATGCTCAATAATAATATTTACATATTACATACAATACAACAATATTTAGAGCAGTGAGGTATAAATCGAATAATCGTCAGCGGATTAACGTCCAAGTGATAATTTAGTCGCTAATTAATGTTAATCATTTACGGTTGGATACAACAAAAAAAAAAATGTAATGCTGGTGTAAAAATTATATTATTCCAAACATCACTATGGGAGTAACTATACAACTGTTTTATAAAACAATCGCGAACGAGTGTGATTGAACGAATGGAACTAAATGTATCGATCCTGCAGATCTGAAACACAATAATGATCGTTATCTTAAAAACCGAGCATGTAATACATTTATGGACGTGTGTTAATTAATAAATACACATTCAATGTTGGCGTCGGTTTCGGTGCCGGTTTTTCCAATATTCCGCAATTCTATACAAATTAAATCTACTGTGGTTGATACGGTGTATTATATCAACAAAAATGTCTTCACAGGAAAATTTTTTTTTTTTTTATCTGAAAGATAAGAACTTTTTCAGGTTGGACCAAAACCTGCATTTTCATTTTGTGCTAGAAAAATACGTTTGAAAATAACTAATATTGTGTATTATTCAAATGCATAATTTAGCGTCTATAATTATAATTTCAAAATTCAGGCTTTGATCCAACCTGAAAAATAGTCTTTTCTTGAAAATAAAAAAAAAACATAAATGAAATCAGAGTTTTTCTTTAAGACATGTTTATGCATTAAAAACTCACCGGATCCGACATTTTAAAAACGCTTTCATATACAATAGTCGTGCTTACCAGTGAATTGAGTATTATATACAGAATGATCCAATTTTTCGTAACGCTAATCTCTGCAATTACAAATAATGTAACTAAATTAAAATAAAACAAAAAAAAAAATATATGCATATTATAATCACTAAGGCATAATCTCTAGATAGATAAGTTTTTTGTCGTTTAATTCAACTAAATACATTAAACCGGTATAATTAAGACCCGGATATAACGACACTCACACGATAAAAATAACAATTAATAATGTATCAGGATTAAAAAATAAAAATAAATAACAGAATAATCGTTGCCACTGTTTCAAACTCAAATTAATTAAAAACTGTGTGACGCTTGATTTTGATTATGGAAGTTTTATTACGCCCCATATTAAAATCACTTCTAACGCGTATACAATATTATGATGTTTAAAAACTCGAAGTGTATATTATATACTATAGGTATATATACACTAACTCATTTTTTTCACATAATAATATATATACAGTAGAACCTCGATTATCCGAACTAATTGGGACCGCACCTAGTTCGGATACGCAGAAGTTGGGATATTGGAAATATAAAATAAAAAATGTTTATAATATTATGTATTAATTATTTATTATTTTTATAATTAAATATTTATTATTATTATTAATATTTTATTAGAAATACATTAGGTACATACATACATTATTAGAAATAAATAAATACATAATTAAATACATTACATTTATTTTATTTATTATATTTTTTTGACATAATTATCAATACCTGCCGGATACGGGTTTTCATGTTCGGATAACAGAACGTTTGTATACACTAATTATAGTTCGGATAATAGAGGGTTCGTATAACGGAGGTTCGGATAATCGAGGTTCTGCTGTATTGTAAATGTACCTACGTCAATAAAAATTCTGCACGGTTAGTTAATTTAGCGTGTGCTTTGTTCCCCAACAATCAAAATCAAACGGAAGTTACACAGGTTCAAATATTATAACCTCATTACTCATTAGGTATTTTAGTATTTATATAATTTACGAAATTATATATTTCGGTTTATTTCATCGTTTGCTTTTTCAATGTATTTTAATTTCGAGTGTGGACCAAAACACTTTGACATATAGATACAAATTGTGATAGTATAATAATATTATTATCTCTGAAATTTTAACGTATCGATCGATGACAAGAGTATTATGATCATTGGTTTGCGTTATTTGTGTGTTGTGTAGATAGATTTCTATAGGTTCTTGCACTGAAGAAAGGGGTGTTTTTTCGGAATAATATATGCGTTGAAAATGCCACATCGTTAAACTGTATTATTATTCTTATTATTATCAAACTGTATTATCTCCCTTCGAGATGCTGAAAATATATTTCTTTGTAGGTACTAGTCCACGGAGACATTGTTCCATTCGTAATAAGAAATTTAATACAAAAAAATCATAGATATAATACAAATACAGGTCAGTACGGCCGTAAGGGTATAATATAATTTATAGTGTGCTAGTTCGTAATGATGGTGACAATTTTTCCCAATGGAAATATAAATGTAAACCGTAAGTTCAATTCTTATTTAGAATATTTACAAAGTTTTCACGGCATCGTCATTAGCATTAGAGATTTGTATTCAGCATGACGAAACTGACAATCTCTATCGAAGTCCATCATCAAAAGATGTCATCGTAATAATAATATTCAAAACGAAATAAAATATTATAATAATTACATATTAATTTATTTTATGAACTATTATAATAATATGTTGAAGAAATGTTATTATATTTAATTAAACTCACTTGTTCCTTATCATTTAATTTTTTTTGGTTAGAGATTATTTACGTATTATTGAAACTTTCGTCGAAGAAGATTTATATGCATCCTTCGTTTATACGCATGTGCGTCATTATGACACTTTCTCACGAGTTCAGTTTTACAGAATCGTTTGCTATAATTTTACCGATTTTTCTTCCATCGAATTAATAATCCCAGCAGTCGTCATAGTTGTCAGATCGAGTGTCACGTGAAAACTTTGCTCGTGCCATTTATGCAATTTCGCGTTTCACATTGTGCATAGGTAAATTTTATACTTTGTAGGTATACAAATTAAAACTATATGAGTTAAAGACCCTTTGTCTATAGAAACAACTACCAAAGTAAAGATTTGTTGGGTAAAAACAAACTGTTAAATGCTTGACAAATAAAACAAAAAAAAATTTTCATATAACAGTAATATCATGAAAATTTTATGAATAACAAATTATTTAAGAAATATATTTATTCCAGGAAATTCTCAAAAAAATATTTTTAAATAAACGTATCTAATTCAAACAATTTTACTTCAAAATATTGATATTTCAAAAATTTAAATAAACTAATTGGCTTAAATAAACGTTTTTACAATACAAATTTGTCTAATCACTAGATTTACAAATTAGTTTTAAAATAATTGATTCTTGGTAATAAAAAAAAAAAAAAATTCATGTGTCAGCAGTTTCAGTTACACCATATATAACTTGTTGATTAAGTGTTAATGTAATCATCAGATTTTGTTGTTATCACAAATTATAATTTATTTATGTTTAGCTTAAGTTCATTCCCCATGACGCTGCATATCTTCATTATTATATCGCTAAAATCAAAACCTTTACAAAGAAAATGTATAAAATATTACCACTATTTCCATATGAATACTTAAAAATGGTCTAGGTGACTGTGACCCTTGATGCACGGAGGTCTGAGAACCATTGAATATAGTGATAATTTATTGAAACTTCTATGAAATATTCAAAATACAAAATTGATTTATTATAATATCAACTTTAAAGATGACGTCTTTCCTTATAATAATATAGTGATATAAATTATTGCAAGTTACAATGCAATAAATTATTTATGCACAGCAGGCAGCAGCTTATATATTTTTTTATATTTAATATAACCCACCCCCTATGATTTTCGCACCTCCTTAATGTCCATTTATTTATTTTTAAGTATTCACTCAATGCCCATTTACTTACCAATACTGAAATTAACTGTACTGTACAGTGATTATCGTGTTAACATAATATAGTAAATACCTTCAAACTGTAGTGAGGAATACAATCGACATTTTATAATATAATACAACGTTAGTTTTATAAGAAAAAAGAAAAATTTAAACAACGCATAAGAAAATAGCATAACAATAACGTATCAATATTTCACACTTAAAACTCTAATCATTGTTGTAATAACTAATAATATACGCTTTAAAGTAATTTAACACAAGTCAATCCCGTCTAACCGACGTTGGTGGATAGTGGTGCATCATATTAATAATAATATTATATTGATGTTATGATAAATGTATAATCTTAATGAAATTGAATAGGTACCTGTGTAGTGGATACTGTAGTAAACCTAAAATAATTACGATATAATATTGCGTTTTCGACGGTACATCGCTAAAAATTACAATCAACCGAACTGTACGTTTCCCTCCTCGTCGTGAGTTTGTATTATCCGGAATCAAGTTATTTTATTTGCTTGTGTTTGCCGTACTTGATACGCCGACTGAATTGATTTATTCGAATGTTTGTACAAAACACAATAAAAATATATACCCAGGGTTGCGTGTGATTCGAAAAATTTCACAATGCACGTGCATGTGTGTTTACGTTGTATTTATACATTTACTCAAATGCAATTCTGTCTATATAAATTATAATAAAATTATAATATAGGGTATGTATATATATATATATATATACTCGTTTAATTTTATACGGTCTAGTGAAAAAGCGTTTATTATATTACCACGAGGACCGCGTTTTATCGTCAAATAGTATTTGGTGACAATTATTTTGTATTTCTGCAGTATAATAAAATATTATTTCTGTGTGTGATACGCACTCGCGTTGCTTAGAAATTTAGAATAATATGTGCACTCGTGTGCGCAGTCATGTGTGCAAAACACTCTGAAATACTGTGGGAAGTATATTTTATTTAACTCTAGAAAATCTCGTTCGTTCCAAATAATATACGAAAGGGTGATGGTGATTGGTGGGGGGGGGGGGGGGGGGTAGACGGATAATCAAAACTATAGCAATATATAAGCCGTTATTATAATAATATTATTGTACAAGACAATATTATGCTCATACCATATTATTATTATACCTCCAAACCAGACGTTCATGAACCAATACAGGAGTTAATTTATGAAACTTAATGAAAAAGTTTGCAAATAATAGAAAGTCAATTTTTGAAGTTAGCAAATCGTTCTGCTCTTTGTTAAATTGCTCCAATTAAAAAAAATTAAATGAGTAGCCACCCATACAGCCTACCCATTTTTCCGAATCAATATTCAATTTGGGGTTCAGTATAGTTTATAATAGCAAATTGTCTATTTAAGTTAGCAAATCGCTCTCTGTTGATACACATTTTTCATTTATTTTATCACTACTTGATATTTTTAGTTTGTCACTAACGAAATGTAATTTTTCTGCGGTCCAATTGTACCAGATTGTATGAGATACTTAGGCACTACCTCCGTAGTCTATCTACCAGGAAATATTTTAGAATTTTACTAGGTACCCGAAATAAAAATGTTAGAATCTAGGTTAATGTTAGTGTTTAAACTCATATAAAAACTAAGTTTTTGAAGTAAAATATTTTCAAGATAATGAATTTTATTTTTATGTATATAAAATATTATGTCTCACAAAGAAGTCACAGTGTTTACGTTTTCTTATATAGGTACTTAATGTTAACTTCTCCGTTATACGATATTATTTTGAAAATATTCTTTACTTCAAGTATGATAAATATAGGTTTTTAAACGGTGATATCAACCTAGATACCACAATTTTGATTTTATGTTGGGGAATTTCGCATTATTCCTCTTTAAACATAGAACGGATTCAGCATATTATTATGGGTATCGCGTTATCTTAATTTATTTTGACAACAATTAATTGATTCGTAATCCAACCATACCACTGCGAATTTTATACCGCAGTATTATAAACACTTGTAATATTACTCTCATTGTTTTTATGAACATTATTATTTAATAAATTTAAAAAAAAAAACCTTTTACTGAAACTATTGGGTTTAAATGGATTTTGTATTCTACATTTTGTGCGACGAACGTCGAATGAAACCATATAACTAAAATAACCAAAACGAATTTTATTGCACTATGTAAATACAGACGAATGACCGTCGATCACATTTAAAACCGTATCGCGATCGCGTATAATAAAATATGTGCTTAACGCACACGTATACATTGTGACCATTTTCGTAGAATTATAATATTTTTACTCGTATTATTGCGAGTTAGGTGGCGTGACAAATGCATTATTGCCACAGGCATTAAACTTGAATATTTTATATTTTTTCGTTCCCAGCACAAACGTTATGATATTTTATTATGTTTTTTCGTGATAAATAATATCGTTAATCAAATGACTTGTCAGCGCATGACAAACGGTTCGAAAATATAACGCATGTGCCCCTCATTAAAATCAAATAATGCATGAAAAGAAATCCGCGTGTATTATGCAGGACCTTCGACGTTTTTACGTACAAAAACCATCGGCTTTTTTTTTCAGGACATCGTTTCTCTTTATGCACTCATAAAATAAAATAAAAACAACCACTCTTTGGCGGGCAGTGAACAACCAAGGATAATTAGATTGGAATGTGTCTGGAACGAATTCAAATGAAATGGGATTTTTTTTTTTATTTTTACGGGATAGTCGTTTTCCCCCTCGGATTTACTGACGAGCGACGTCATATAGCCGACGAGGGATGTTGCAGCGGAAAGAAAGAGAAAGAAGATGGGAAAAAAAAAGGTCTGAAAAGTCTCCCTAATGTCGAAAAACGGTGGAATCAAAAAGGAAAAATGTGAGGGAGAAAGAAAAAAAAGAGAAATGCGAAATCGAGTGAAGTCTAAAAGAAGTAATGAAAAGTTCGACGTGACTTTTTCGCAATAAACAACGGCAATATTGTAGTATCCGCGCGTCTAAACAAAATAAAAACATTTGAGGAGAAGGGAGCCAAGTTTTTTTTTTTAATCTGACCAAGTCCCCTGTGCCTTGTATATATATATTTATATGGTAGAGTCATGGATAATCGATTTTATTCTCAAATAAACGACTTTTGAATTTTCAGGCACCCGCACACAAACTATTCAGTCGCGACAATATTATTATATTCCTTCGGAATGTGTGCATAATATAGCAAAAAATAATAATAATAACATGCATTTCTAGATAAATATGTTATTATCATTTTTGGAAATCACTCATACATAATTATTATTATTATTATTATTATTATTATTATTATTATTCATGCATAGGTATTACATCTTGTAGGTATGTTTATCTTCTTTCATATAAATAGAAAAACATTTTAGTCATAAGTAAATCCGCCAAGATTTGTATTCATTCAAAGAGTCACACTTTATTATTATACATTTTATTTTTCACCTTGTATTGGTATTATAAATGTACAAATCTTTTTTCGTTTTAAATTTGCACGTCGTCAGTCAATAATAATAACGAAATACGTACGTAGTTTTTTTAGATTTTCCCATGGCTTATTATAATAAAGGAAATACTATTAAAATATAATACGCAATAAATAAAATACGATTTAGTAGGTATATAGGACTTCTAATGTATAAACGGTAATATTATTTTAAGGAAATAATGTGCGTTGTTAACTTATATTACGTTGAGGATTAAATCCGATTAGGAAATCAAAGAAAAATAGAAAATTCATAATTACAGATCCGGTTTTTTACTAATGGTTTCTTTTCACATTACTTTTATCTTACAAGATTTTAGTAAAAGTTAGATAAATAAATAAATTAAAACAAACATTATAAATCGATTATTTCAAATGTCTCTCATTTTAGTAGGTTCCGTAAACAATAAGTTAAATTATGTATACTTGTTATGGAGTAAAAAATACTATGGATAAAAATTTAATTTAGATTAGCTTACATTTTTTTTGTATAGAATTTGATTTGACTTTTATCATATTAAAATACTATTAATTATTTCGAGGCATTTTATATTACTTATAGTTATTACAAATATAATAGAAAGTTATCTTTAAACTATTGGTTGGAAAATTACTTGTGATATAGGTAATATTAAATTGTGTAATATCTAAAATAATTTAATTACAATATGTGTTTATTATAGAATTTATTAAACAAACACTTACAATTGTTTTAAACAAGAAATAACTGTTAATTATGCATATTTCAAAATTGAAAATAGGTACATTCAGAAAAACAATATATATATTCCGATTAATAAAATTAATTTTGTTGGAAACAATTTATTTTTAATTTGTCGGAAATCAGAACCTAAAAATTATTAATGGAATTCGTGAACTTGTCAAATATAGATACGTTCGCACTGTTTTAATTACGATGCCAAAAGGGATGGGATGTGTGGATTAAGTTTTTGAACAGAAACTTGAATTGAGTGTTGAGAAATACGATGCGAGATTGCGAGGGGGGTGAGCTATATAAAACGGAATGTGTTTGGGGCATCAAACATGAGGGACGTTTGAAGATGATATGGCCAATATGAGGGCTAGTAAATCTCAGTGCACCGTTAAAAGTTGCCACGTCACATAGCGTATTAATATTATGTTGTAGATGAACGTATTGTTCGATTAGAATAGTAATAAAAAGATATCACCACTGGGAAACTAAAATTCAAAGTAATTTATTTGGTGTCTTATTAGACCCTAGGAACTACTGACTAAAAAAATCTTGAGAAACACGTTTTAAAAGCTTTCTGTCCAATCATTCTACACACACACAGACACACACACACACTTAAATGTTCAAAATCAGTTAGGTGAGTGATCGATTTTGGTTTTAATATTATGACATTTTATTAATTTGTTGCGTTCCAATTTGTATTATATAATCTCATACGCGTAGCTATATTATTTTTATTTCGGCCACATAAGCTATCGTTATGCAGGTGGTGCAAAACCTTGACCAAACAATTATCCATAAAATATTTAGTAGGTTTATAATACAATATGTATACAATTGTATAAAGTGTTATTATGTTTTTATATTAAGAGTAACTTACTTAAAGTAAAAGTGTAAAAGTGTATGATTTGATAAGGTGAATAGATAATTGTGATAACCTGTCTTATTAAATATTTAACACACTATCAATAATGTTATACCTAACCCCGAGAAAACTTTTAATATAACAAAATTAAAGTAAAAATGTCATCTGTATATTTTATATTTTAACGATCCATGCAATATTATATACATTGTTGTTTTACCATAAATACAGACGGACAACTGAAATAATTGTTTTAATTAATAATAAGTATTACCACGTGCATTATTGCGCTAACCAGTAGTCTCTATTTAATATTTATTGCATACAATAATAACACACGACCGCATTATGACTATGCTGTTAATGCGCATCAGTGAAAGGGGTGAAGAGGGGTTGCACCAATGTGTATCGACTTGGGTTCAGGTCTAAGTGCATAGTATCCACCGCACTGAGTGTGCGAACGCAGATGACACTCGTGCAGAGCATCTGTTTGATTGATGTACAAGCAGTCCCTAGTACCTACGCATGGGTACTGAATACCTGGCTACTAAAATTGAGTAGCACATACCACATGTAAACACCGACATAATATACATAAACAGACTGTATTGATAATTTCCATCATAGAAATGTTTACGAATTCTATTACAAGTGCCATTATAATATAATCATGGCTAAATATAATATAGGTAAGATCGCATTGAGACGCATTTTCGTTTTGGGCTGCGCACGTACAATTATTGCATGTCTTAGCATGGAAAGAAATCTCAGCTGGCAGTGATTTTTGGATTTATTTAGCCAAGAAATTAATAATTTGTATGGTTTTGTTAGCAAATAAATCGAAGTGATAATATTCACCGCCACTGGCGGCCATGCCACCTGCGTATCACAAAGTTACGATCATACCTATATATTTAGCCATGAATATAAATAATATAATATTATGATAGGTATAGGATCGTTTATTTTTAAAATTTACTCGCGTCCGTTCTTATTTAAATTTGATTAGATAATATGATATTAGTTTAAGATTATAGTTTCAACAAGATAAAATGTATATAATACCATTACGGTCAACTTCTTTGACAACACTGTTGATATATGTCGATCGTCATTCAGGTATAGCATGTTGGAGTAACATTGCACTTTGAACCTCTGGATGCACGGGCTTTTTTTATCGGTGTCTCATACATTTAAAATAAATATATATTATAATATATAAACACAAATTAAATACCGCATGTGTGTTAGCTTATCCCTTGAGAAGCTCGACCAATTTAGTTGAATTTTTTTTGCGTTTGTACTTGCCAGGACATGGCTTGTATGAAAGACAATTGTAGGGAAATTCATTGAAAAAGTATGAAATCCTGATGAAAAAAAAAATAGTGGCTCCATCCACCCAGCAAAATATGAGTTTCAAAAACACCAGTGGTGCAATCTTCCCAGTAAAATAAAATAAAATTCCATTGTTTTAACGTATTTGCTTACTTTTTCACAAAATGACAAAACGTATGAAGTGGAAATTTGGAATTATTTATGGTATAGATATCAAAAAATAAAGTATTTTTTTAAAAATATGCATTTTAAAGCTGTGCTCATACAAGATCTTTGATTCGGCAAACGGAAATATAATTTTTTTTTGTATCATAAATGGTTGCCTTTGGTTGCAGTTTATAATAGAAATATATTCTATTGTGAGATAAAAATTGCATAATTGTATTAATTGGCCACTTTACGTTGTCATAGAGAAACAACTTTTTTGTTTTCCTTTGACTTAAGTCCACGTGGTCTTGTGTTTTAGTTTTAAACTGATAATAATATATAATGGAATATCAAATTAATTCCCACTGTAGGTAATTCAAATTGCTTATTTTGTTACGTAGCGTTCCAACGCATTATTTGGCACATAAGAAAATCATCGAGATATTATTCAAATAAGAGTAGTTAACTCAGTATAATTATTGATTGGGTAATGATGAATGAATATAGATGTTATCATTGATGATCTTTCGTATAGATTACCAATTGGCTATTCTCAGTTGTGAAGATTACGAGTTAGGGCACAGTTAAGGCGTAGATCGACTACCTAGGTGGCTAGGTTACAATTACTGTTGTAGCTCATCGTAATGTATGCAAGTGTATTACCTTCCTGATATGCTGCTTGCATTTTGTCCGTGGTCCAACATACTCGGATTGTCTACCTAAGTGACTCAGTTGCACGTAAATCGATAACTTGAAGTGTGTGACTTGCTAGACACCCATACAAGGTTGCCTTAACAATTTTCTCATACAAAAATTCACGAAATATACGACGGCATAAAGCAATCAATCCTCAATAGGAATATGGCATACACATTGTTTTAACAAATTTATTTTATTTTTTTAAACTTATCTTTGGCACTGGCATGCCACGGATACGCTGGGCGGGACAGTAAGCTCATAAAATTTATGATAAACTTACTACGAAAAATGATTCTGAGAGGAGACAGCCTGTAAGGATATATATCCACAAAGGAATAAAGGATATTTTATTACCTAGATATATAATTAGCTATTATATAGTTATAAGTATTATAATTAACTCATTCTTGTATAAAAAATATTATAATGCCATTTAATACAAAGTCCCTCAAACATAATTCATAACACAATAAAAAAATAATGAAAAAAGATAATTTTTTTAATAAAATATTAAAGTTCAATAATTTATTTATTACAAAATTCATTATAATGAACCTTTAAAATATTAAGAACCAAAACCGGCACCGAAACCATTATTTTAATAAATAAAGTACCGGAACCGAACCGGAATTTTTAAATTAAAACAGTACTTTCGGTTCAAAAATGAAATAATTTTAGCCCGCATTCCGGATAGGTATTTAAAAATATTATACTTTACGGTACCGAAATTATCTGGAACCGGAACCGGTAACTTTATTTTTTTTTCATCAAAGAACCAGAACAGAACCAGTACCGTTATTTAGGAGAACCGGTACAAGAACCAATACCGATAAATTCAAAAGGTTCCAGTCTTTGGACTTTGACCACATATATTTATTTTGGCAATTCAAGTTCTAGTTTTTATAACCCTGAAAATTCACGCATGGAAATTGTTGTTGTTTTTTTAATTCAAAAAATGTTAACTTGATTCATTATACTACTACTTAAAACGTTCTATGAGTATAAGTAATGCAATTCTGATAATATTATTTAGATTCATTTTACTAGCTATTTTATATCATGAACAAATTCAAAACGTTCTACTGTACGTTGGAATTAAGTCATAAGTTTATGATAGCTAGTTATATGATAGGTAATAAATAATAACATTAAGACAAATTATAACAACATGCATTTAATATAGTATGTAATATCTGTTTTTGGCAAAAATTAATTGAACATACCGTATTAGTAGTGAAAAAAAATACTTACAGCAATAATAAATTATAACAAAATATAATTTATAAATATTGTTATACAGACCGTCAGTGTCTCCGCTCAGAATCGTTTATCATTGTATACAATGATTTACCACTGAATTCAAATTTAACAAAATATATGTATGGCGGTCACCCAATAAATTACAAGGTACTCTCGAAACCTACTGTATGCTAGAGTGAGTTTCCAGTTTTTTATTTTTCCTTATTATTTTGGAAATTACTTAGAACTCCCCACACATTCACAAAAAGTAAAAGTAAAACCAATATACAACTAGAAACCACTATTGAAGTTCAAGATCTAAGAATTTTTTTGCCATAAAACAACTTAAAAATTAATAAATAAAAATTAAACACACACTAAAGTCAAGTCTATACATTCATCGCCCCACTCAGATCTAAAAATACAAGGTTAAAAAAAATATATCTTTTATATACTTATATACCGTTTTAAAAAAAGTACCATTTATATTTTATTAAAAATAGGTATATTTATATGACGCTTATTATATAGCCTTACAGGGACAACATGTAAATGAAAATATACCATTTTCGGTACACACGTCATCGTCTCAGTGTATAATATGTATAATAATATTAGCGTATTAGCCTATTGGAATGATATAATATATTTTCAAAAATGTCATTCGCACACCGCAAGTTGTCATCAATTATGCGCCGATTATCGTCGGACACTCCTCCGACACGGATACCTCGCCCGTACGAAATGTTATATAGGTAGGTACATACGCGATTTGATGATAAATTCGTATTGTATTATGTTGGTGATATCGATTATTACGTTTGTTCGGTCTGCGCAACCGTACTCTGAAATAATTATAGTTAGGTATGATATAGACACGCATTTGAGGGATGGCTGGTATTTATTTCGTTTCTGAAGTAGGTAGGTAGGTACCTACCTAACTCGTTGTTTTAGTTTCTATTTTCTACGACACGTAACAATTATAATCGGTGGTAACGAATAACACGAGTAACAACAATTTAAACTCGCAACTTTTTTTGCTTTCGTTGGTTGTTATTTCGTCTTCAAACCGACAACAATGAATTTCGAGAAAAAATCAACCTCTGTATGTGATCGATGCAGTGACAACAGTAGGACATCGATTATAAAATATACATGAATGGGACATCCCATGTATTTAAGTGTGACAGAAGAGAATACTTGTTAACCAACAAACAGTGATAAGTGAAACCACATTATACACATTAGTATATTATTTTAGTTTATACTTTTTAATAATAGGTAAATAAATAACATTGACAAAATAATAGGTTATGACAATGGTCAATAATAATAATAATGACGATAAAAGAACTATATTGAAATCAATTATTTAATTAAAAAATTAGCAGATTGTGGGTTGATAAAACATTTTTTTTATGGTATAACCAATATCTGTTACCACAAATAACCATTACATAACTAGTTGACTTTTCGCTCACAGTATACCATGTATATTATATATATGGATGTCCTATACATTGTATATAATATTATCTATACAGTAATAAGCGATGCTTCTGAAGCAATACCAAAAGCCCGTCCGAAAACATAAATTCAATCCATTTTTTATGCACAACGGAATTAATGCGTGCGGGCACTGAACAAATAGACACGAAGACTGTTAGGCGCACACACAAGAGTCGAAAACAAGTGTATTTTATTTTTTAGTTTTGTTTTGTTTATTGAATTTCGAACACAAGAAGTTGAACTATTTTTTTGAACAGTTGAAAACTGTTTTGAATATTTAGATAATGTGGCATTTTTATACAATTTCAAGTAGTTCACGAAAAGTTTATAAAATGGATAGCTTACACCACTGATTATAATATATATTGTAATATATATTAGACAATGTATAATCAACGCTAACACATAATATCATGTCAACCCTTAACCATCGAGATAATCATGATATCATGATATAACATTTATTGGTATAGGTACGTATGTATTATAGGTACTACAACACCGCTATATGAATCGCAGGTGGACATATGGGATCTCTATTTGGTAATTAATTCATTACGACTGGCCAGACGGCTGTTGTCGGACACTCAGACACTTCAGTTGCGTTCATTCGTCCCATTACAGCACAGTAAACACACATATAGACACTGTAATACATATACACACAGAGAAAAACATAATATATCTGTCGAAAGAAAAAACGCGTCAACTATCGTAGTCGTGTACGATGCGATAGAGTACTCGAGGGTGTAGTCACCCGGATACGGTCATTTCGCGCATGCAGACTCGTGTCACACCACATGGACTTGGGTGTAATTTTTTTTTTATTCCACCCCTCGAAAATACCCCACTAATTGTAATTTCGCTGCGTCCGTACGTCGCGACGCTCGAAAAGACATTGATTTATTAGCCCTGGACGAAAGCCACGCGGTCTCCGCGATATCCGTATTGATAGGCGTGAGTACACATGTATATATATATTTATATACCACTAGAAAGATGTATAAAATATATAAATATATGTTCATGTACAGATCTACGTGATTAAATTTTATACTCGTCCGTTTTGCAGGGGATGAGTAAGCCACATTGTCGGTAACGTCACTTTAGTGTATTTTTAAATTCGCATAATATTAAATATTTTATACCTATAGCTATTCGATTTCAATATGCGACCGATCAACCTTATTTCAGCATTCTGCATATTATTCGTCATCAGGAGACAATTTAAAATATTTGAATTCATCGCTTGACGGCTATCTGCGAATAATTATCATAACTGCCACGGAAATAATAATATTATTCTTCGAACCAAACATTACTAAATTAATATTTCTATAAAACGTTTGAATTTCGTTACGGTAATAATCATGCATAATATAATCTTATTTTTTACCCTAATACCTAACAAATAATATGGCCATTTTCCACCCCTTATAACGAATTTAAAATTAAAAAATAACGGAGTCAGCAGCCTAAATTAGGCATATTATAATCTGTTCCAAATTTAATAGTGAACACATTACATAAGCTAAAACTACGGACACTATAGTACCTAAGTACCTACCTATATTTGGGTGTATAACTACACTATTTACAATAACGTTATCTTAAATGTTAATAACTGCAATACGCTAACTTACTACTAGCTGTAGTTAAAAATTATGATTACCTATAGTGTTGTACAATGAAAAATAGTTTAAATAGTTGTGGTGAAAATCAAATAACTTTAAGTATTATACACTATAGGCATTTGATGCTTAATACGACGTAAAATATAAAGTTTGATAGTTCAAAAGAGAGTTGTTTTAGTAACACACAACATACTGATTTATTTCGTCAAGCCTTGTAGACCTTTTTGGTTTCCATACCTTTCCTGCTGTCGTTTTCAAAGACAATTTTAGGAATTCTAAGTTTTCCGTATAAAAGTTTAGGGTGCTCAAACCTTTTGACCAAACTATAACACACATAAGGAATTGTATAAAAATAATAATCGCACAATATAATAATACGTCTTACTATAATAATACGTCTTACTTCATAAATGTAAAATTTCGAATCCCCGCTTTGTTAATGTGGTGAAATACATTTGATCGAGTACATAGAGAACAAGATCTATTACAATACACGAAGAAGGGTTGGCATAATTGAACTAGGGTGGTCATGCTATAGCGAAATTGCTTGGAAAACTTGTTATACGTCTGTGATCTTATTATCTTATTACTTGTATTTACCGTTACCAATTTCATATTATAACATAATTATTGCCTTTTTATCTTTTAATCTTTTATTTTTTATTGATTGTTCATTTATTTTTTTGTCCAATTATTTATATACTTTTACCAAATAAATTTCTGAATTGTTATATGCTTAAATTACCACTAAAAGACCCACATCAGGCATAGATAAATTAAATATTTCTGATACAAAATAGAAAACGTTTTATTTAAGCAATGAGCAAAATTTTATATTTAATGAAGTCGGTCATAATAAAAATTGTACCTACTTGCACAATCCTACATCTACTTTAGTATTTTATGCTGGAAATTTCACTACAACAGTGGTTCTCAAACTGGGGCTCCAAGGTGAATTAGGGTTCCTTAGACCATATACTAATAGACGAAGCATGGTAATAGTTCCCGCTCTGATCGTGTTGTTCCACGCTTTTGCGCATGTGCGTGGACCACATTAGATTGTCCATAGCAAACATAGGAAATACGCAATAATTATTATATTATATGATTATTCGTGAACATTTCTTATGAATATAATGAATTATCAATAAACTTGTCAGGTTTTTTTTTAACGTTCTCGTTAAATTTACTTACTATAATAATACTTCACTTTCACGAAATTTGCCGTCACCACACCATCCAACCTCGCTGAGCTTATATTCTCCGTCATTAGTAGAACCCAGAAGGTCTATGTCCCCCAAAATGTATCTAGGCCCTAGATTCTAGGAGCTTCGTGTAGATATCCAGCCCAATATTATTAGTTGCATTAAAATGATAATCATGATTCATTATTTTTTCTTATTAAAATTGATAATTCTGGTTTTTAGGGTTTCTTAGTTTTTATCAAATTATGGGGTCCGTATCTTCATGAACAAATAACGTTTTTAAACCACTGTACTAGACTATCAACAAAAATAACATGTAGTGATATATTTTATTAATATACTATCATTATACATATATAGGCCTACTATTTATATATGTGAATTTGACGTTTAAAGTCGACGTTTTCGGGAACAAACCCTCGTAATTGTATTGCAACACTGCCGTAGAGCATATTATTATCGTGTATGGTATGTACATAATTACATTATACGTTTGACGGTTCTGTCGATAGGTTTATATAAATAGACACACCACACACATACATATATGGTGTAATGGTGTATACACATTATAACGTATTAATATGGTCTATCCACTATCGTATTCACCTAGATGTGTGAGGCTATATGCAATTACAAGCCAAAATACACACATATTACGCGAATCGCATTTAGACCTTTTCAAAAGCCCCGTGACGGCCGTTGTTGTTATACTATAGACGTAAGTACGGAAGCGTATGAACCGGAATAGTTTGTCACGTACCAATGGCGAGAAACACCGTAATATTAACATTATATCCATGTAATACAATCAATGTCGGCAATATAATATATTAAATTGCTAAACATATTATTATTTACTATTTCGAGAGTGCGTCCATGAAATTTGTTAGGTTTTACTTAAAACGACTTAGACCGTCGAATAGTGACCAATATATGTACGTGGTCGACTGTTGACACAGCTATGACGGAATAGATTAGTCTGTGTCCTCCGTTATTGTTTTAACATGGTTCATTCTAAACATAAAATATATTCTTGATAAGTTACACATATATACTACGATAATCCTACTTGAAGAGCATATCAGTTATATAAACTACCAACTAAATATATAATATACATTTGATACTGACTAAACTTTTCAAACGATTACAGAAAAAAATTTTCAAAATTACTGATACACGCAGACATTGTCAACTATATATTATCGAATATATATGTATATAAAATATATTTTTTTCTAATGCTTCAAAAAGTAGCTACGTAAGTGTAAAATCTGTATTAGCCGTAATACCTATATTGTAAATGAAATAATTTATCATGTTGGTTTGTTATTTTTCTTTATTACATTATAATGAAGTATGAGCCTTATCAACATTTTGTAGAAATCTATTAAAAGTAAAAATAATCAATGATTTTTTTAAATAGTTTACTGTAGGTAGTAGGTACCAATATATTACCTATTATGCATAGTATTATTATTAATATTATACTCACAAAAATCATAGACGTATCAGATGAATGTAATCAAATATAAAAAAATAGTGTATAATCATTGTTTAAATCAATTATCAATCATATGAAAATTATGTCACTAATTTACACAATTTCTGTATTATAGGTTTATATATTTTTATACTTACACATTGAAAAGTAAAAATCTCATTTATTTAAAATATAAATAATTAAATCGAATTGTGATTCTTTTTTAACAACATAAAACGATTTTAATCAGATAAAATAATATGTATAACACGACGTTTTACAAAGTTTAAGATTGTAAATACAATAGTATAGTAGGTAATATTATTTTATTCTTCAGTAATATACTTATTTAGATAGCTTATTCAAAGGCTAATGAAATAAGTACATTGTGCATGCATCTTTCTTTATGTACCTACCTATATAGAGAAAAGTTTCTTACAAAGACCAACATTTTATTTTTTTTTTGAAATGACAAAAGTGAATGTTTAAGGAAAAGTTGACTAAAAAGGAGAAAAGTTCTTAATTTCCATCCCAGTAATGGAAGGAAGCTATGATAATCTAAAAATATATTATATTAATATAACGATTACTTGTCGGTCTGGCACTGTACATAGATAATAAAAAAATACGAACAATGATTCGCCAACCCATAGTAGATTGATACTGATTATTTTAATTTAATTTACATTTTAACGTATTTAACTTGAATATGATAATTTGATGCTTTTTATGTGGAATTTTTCTTCTTCTAAAGCAATTTCATTTACAAAATTGTACTCTCTTGTATAAAATACTTATTTATAAATACAACAAAGTATTTCTGAAAATATGTACCATAAAATGTAAATTTTCTTAATGAAAAATGTATCTAATATACCAGGGATGGGCAACTGGAGGCTACATTTCAAATTACTTTATAAAAATATAGAATTTTTCTATATTTTATTTTATTATATTTAGAAAATTGATATAATGTTTATCATCGTAAAACGTAGGTATGAATTCATATATAATATTGAACTATTAAATATCTTAATATTCTATTATTTATAGGGGCATAGTTGACAAAGCTTTTTTTTTGCTCTATGTTCACTACTCCACTAGATTTTTAAACTCAAAAAATTGGCCCTTTAGTAGCATTCAGTCGCCCATCCCTGTAATATACAATAACATAGTAATAACATAATATTATAGTATTGTCAAGTTTGTAGGTACATATAAGTTATAAGTATATTATATATACAAAAAAACGTCTAAAAATAGCTCAAAAATCTGAAAACTATACTTTGCCTAAAAAATGTTGAATATACATAAATATTTAGTAAACATATTTTCAAGGATATGGTTATTTGTTTTAAATATTATAAAATAATAAAATTAGCCGGATCAAATATCAGCCGGTGTCACTAGTTCCTGGATGGGTGATCAGGGTAGTTTAGTGGCAAATGCTCGACAGTTGTATATATATACCATTCCTGGGACAGTGCCTTTTATAACAGTATAAGATCACAAAGAAAACAATGTGTAAAAAGATCAGAAAATCAAAATGCAATAATAATTGAAATATTTTTCGCAAAACTTATGAAATGCAAAATCCCCCAAAATAATTTTTCCAAAACTTATGTTATTAATAATTAAAAATCATAATACAAAATCCTCCAATATATTTATCACAAAATTAATATTATTAACAATTATTTTTTACCATTCCTGGCTCAGTGCCTTGTATACAAGATAAAAGATAAAAGATAAAATATCAGAAAAAAACAATGTGCAAGAAGATCACAAAATTGAAATGAAATAATAAATAAAATATTTTTCGCAAAATTAATATTATTAATAATTTAAAAACCGAAACGCATTAAAATATTTTTTAATAGAATTGTTCTATTAAGAATAAAAGTCCCAGAAGTGCCCCATATACTACTTTTTTTTTGGTATATATATACTACTATTACTTATAAGCAATTTTGCCTTAGGATTTTAAAAGTTATACAATTTTTAAAGGAATATACACAATTTTTCCTCAGGATTTTAAAAGTTATACAGTTTTTAAAATATTCCATAGAGATTTAAATGATATGTGTTGAGGTGTTGTGAATGTTGAGATGCTGAGCCAATGGAACAGGTTTTGTGAGATGCCGTGATAGTTGAGTTGTTGAACTAATGCCATAGATTTTAGAGGTTGAGTTGTTGAGTTGTTGAGCTGTTGGAAAGTGTAGAGGTATGCAAAACCATAAATGTATTTATTTGTTTTTATTCAAACTAGTTAAGCAACACAATAACATATTATAAAAAAATAATTTACTATGATATAGATGTAAATGTATTGCAAAATTATAAAGAATGGAGAAAAAAACAAAATATGGAGTAGGAAATAAGTTGAAAATCAAACATTACAAAAATTGTAAGGTGTAATACAATACAACGATAACTTAATGCATAAAATAAATATAAACCAATCAACGTTGATTGATACTAATAGTTTGAAGAATATAATTTAAATGGTGCTCAAAGCTAGCAGACACTGTATGAAAATAAAATAGCTATATGTTATATTCATTAGTTAGTTGCATAATACGGTAAATCGGGAAATTCATTGCACAGTTAGTTAGTTGGTTGGGAATATAAAATGTAACTTAGCTGAGATCTAGTGAAACGTTGTGAAACCGTAAAGTACAGATGACTGAGGAACGCAGGACAATCAATAATATTATAAACAAAATGATACAAAAAGCACAAATCAAATTTTATTTTACAAAACTCAAGAGAATTTACCAATAGGATAAATGAAATAGGAGCATAGGAAGTATGGAGAACACGAAGTATATAACAGAGAAAACAAAGAAAGCCTAAAAATGTATTCTGAACAGATTCCAATGACATTTTATGTGTAAGAAGCAACGGAATCCACATGATAGTACAATATAATCAAGTGTAGATCTGACGAAGGAGTTATAAATAAGCCGTTATGCATTTACGTTATTTAAATTTCCACGGTAAAAATGTATTAAGACCAAGCATATTATTTTTTTTTACATAATTTACATTCATCAAAGGTCAGTTTATTGTCAAGAAAAACTCCTACGTCTTTAAAGTTCTGAACTTGCTCTAATGGTTCGTTATTAATAAAATAAATGAAATGTATTGAAGAGGGAATGGTTGAAAGATATTGATTTCCTTTTGTTTACATTAAGGGTGAGGTTGTTTAGCTTACACCAATATTAACAAGTGCATTTAAATCAAACTATAGAATATTGGCGTTATTAGAAGATTTGACAATACGGAAAATGTTAAGATCATCAGCAGATACAAGTATATTAGAATGAGAGAAGTATGTATAAATGATACATACAAGTAATAGGATAGGTGTTAAATGTGAACCTTGTGGCACACCAGTAGTTTGTTGAAAAGAATAATATATTTGTATTTTACAAGTTGCAAACTATCCGAAAAATATGAAGAATGCCGTGATAACAATGGGTCACAAATGCCAAAAGATTTAAATTTATTTTTTAATATAACGTCAAAGCCTATTGAAAAGTCCGTGTACATGACGACTACTTGGTAACGTTTCATAAAAGCATAATTTATAAACTGAGTAAAAACTAACCAATTTGTAGTAGTTCATCTGGAGCTTTGAAAACGATGTTGCTCATTTATTATTTTTGAGTTAATGGTGGGAATATTTGACTATAGATTATTAGAAATAAGATCTTCCATTTTAGGAAACAATAAAAGCAAAGAGATGGGACGGTAGTTAACTATATCATAAGGGTCAGAACTTTTATGGACAAGGGAAACCAAACTAGACTTCCGAAAATCAGGAAAAATACCAGAAGACAAAGATATATTAAATAGGTAATGTAGAGGGGTAGTAAGGACAAATTTACAATGATAAACAATTATATTTGGAATTAAGTTTGGGCCGACAGTGAGTTTACGGTTAGTTTAATTTAACTAATTAAAAATATCAGACAAAGAGATGGAGCATTGGAGCATGAAGATAAAGCCACACGGAGATGTAGTATTTTGAAGATGTGATTGAGCAGGAAAAGGGAAAACCTATTTTGAATTGACATAAATACTAGATAAAATGATCGGTGAAGCAATTATAACTGTCTTAAAACCATCATCACTAGAAACATAATTTAGGTGCATACATACAGCTGGGAAGTTCTTTAAATGTCTTACTTTTAATATAGCTCCCAAATGTATTTGAAATATAAATGATAGAATTTTGAACAAAGGTTATGTAAGAAAGATAGTCACGTTGTAACGGGGCAGGTCTTTGACAAAATATAGCGACTCTAATCACACCGCCGACCAAACAAAAACAACAGAGCGCGCCATTTAGGTTAGTAGATATCGTTCCATATTTAAACACACAGTACAATAGACAGAAATACGGAACAATATAGTAATACGACGAGGGACGAAACACCATATAAGAGCCAAGCAAAAAAGAACGAATAACTTTCCTACCTTCGAATCAGAACTGACGTAATAGCACAGATTATATTAAACCAGATGGTGCACACCCTATTCGGCCCATGTAATTCTCAAAAATATGAAAAATCATAACCTACCTCAAATCAGTACCACCACTAATAGAGAAAAAGAGTTTTTATGAGAAATTATTGATTTTAACTACGCATCACAGATATTTAGCACTCGCGCCAAATTTATAACCTTTATCATATTATTTGATACAATAGTTATAGTAAAAGTGTTGTACATTAATTATTTTTTCATTTGCGATCCTACTGCACTGTAGGTTTTAATTATCAGTAAATTCAGAAGTATACCATCTGGTTTTATATAATCTGTGGTAATAGTAGATTTGATTCCAAGGCGTTCCGAACATAGGAACATAATATTATACTCTTTCTGTGCTCTCCGGCACTTATTCAAATTGTCCGAATTGCACATTCCTTCTCCACTCATCGGCACTTGTCCGATCAGCACGTTTTTACGGAATATACATCGACAGCTATTATTGGAACAAGAACCAATTGACAAGAACAGGATACTTCACTTACACCGAATGACAACAACATCCAATAGTGACATTGGCAGTCAACATAACGGACTTACCCAACGGATCAGAATCAACAGTACATCGCCAACGCACGCGCACACCTCAATATCATGGGAGGCTGGAAGACCATAATACACGAAAAATATCAACGTGATGATAAATGTTCATGCATTAGTATTGTTTATATTGACTTTTTAAATTGGAAAATATGTTATAATCAACAAGAAACTTTGTAAATTTAAACTATTTATACTTTGGTTTTTTTTTCTGACACAAGTTTTTTTAATGATGGGGAAAACGATTAAGGGAAAGTTAATTTATGTGAGGTAGTTATAGTATACATTTAAAGATTGCGTCATATAAGATTTCATAAAAAATAGTAATGATGTGGTTAATATCACAATTTTTAAATAAGGAGGTCCAATTGATCGAAGCTCAATAATAACCATCATAATTACCTAAGTTAAAATTATAATATAATTTAGAGTAAGAGAGAGTTCCTAAGAAGAAGGTTAAGCAGAAAAATAAAGTGTGGTGGGTAGGGCTCTTAATAGAATGATATATTATTATCAATGTTAGAAATAACACAATCTAACGTAATATTGTTATGCTTAGTAATACAATTAAATTGACGAAGATCAAAGTATAATAACAAGGAAATAAATTCAGATTCGATAGAACAGACAAGAAAAATCTGGGATCAATCCATTAGCATCAGATCACCATCTGAATTAGGTAAACTAAAATCATCTTAAAAGAGCAATTTAACATTATTATGTGTGGATATTAAATTCTCAATAGTCTTAAAATAAGTGATTTAACAGTCAATGTTCGATGAAAGTGGAATGTATACGCTGCCAACAATAACAGATATACTACAGAGTTTAATTAGTACATAATATGCTTGTTCAATTGATGGATTATTCTCTTATACTACTCCACCGAAGCATTTTTATTTGAATCAAATATACTATATTTGACATTGTTTTCTCTACTCCATCAGAATAAATTATAATATTATTTAGTTACCCATTATAGCTGATTTAAGAAAATAACTTTGGAGACTTAAACGAGTGGCCACACATATTTATTTATTCTTTAACCTCTTCATCACATAAGCACTACAGTTTCTTCAGTGGCATCCATACCTTATAATCTATTATATACCTAATTTGGTTTGGGCTCAGGCCTGTATCATATTAAAAATAAAATAATCGGTATATTTAGTGAATAAGGTCTATTTTTTTTGAACAGTTCCATAATGAATTTGAACTATCTTAAAACCAACACCTTTCAATCAATTATCTCAATTTCATAAAATAAAAAGATAGTGTACCTTCTCCATTATTCTCTCTTTGACATAATTTCATCAGAGTTTTTAAAGCTCGAGATGAGACTCTTGGTTAGCAAAAAAATGTACACTATCCAAAAATACTACATTTTACGAAATGTATGTAAATATCTACCGTCTATCCTTTCTTCCTATAACCTTCCGCCGATCTAAAATCAATTAGGCAGGGCTTGAAACCGGTTACCGATTTTTAACGAAAACCGATAATTTCCCGGAATTTTGGAGAACCTATAATCGGTTACCGTTATTATAAACCTATTTGTACTCCCGGTTATCGATTACCGGTTACTGTGACAATTTCAATCTAAAAATAGCTTGATTCCTATAACAATACGAATATTGTATGAAGTATACGGGTACAAAGGTGTAGTACAATTTTTTTTTTAGAAAACTGCTATTCAATCGGTTACCGGTAACCTACATTTTTTGGAAGCGGTTATCACTTAACGGTAACCTGTTATCTTGAATCTAGTAGCGGTAATTGGTTACCACTAACAACAGGACCGTTATAAAACCGGTAACCGGTATCCGATAATCGGATTAAATTAATAACGGTTTCAAGCTCTGCAATTAGGTCCAGTTAGCCTACTAGTGGTGGTGCTCTACCTTTAATATTTTTTTTTTTTTTTACTGAAGTAGATATCCTTTAAACTTGCATCTCAATATACCGTGAACGTAGTCCCCATAAACATTATTCGTGAAATCATTCGTTGTTAGATACATCCAATTGGATAATCATGAATATAGTGGTGAAACTAACATCAATATTAAATACAGGGATGGTGGATCTCTTCCATTTAAACCAGTTTTGTTCTAACAGTGTACTTTTGGTCCAGTCAAAAATCTATTGCCTATTGGACAAATAATTAACTTAAACCATTGAAGATTAGGTGAATAATCCAAAGAAGCTCTAGTATAAATAGAAAGGTACAAGCTTATAAATTCAGCTACTCATCGGTTTGTCATAATCTACAGACCATTTCTGATTTTCCAACAATGGGTAAACTTACCAAAATTTTTGTCCTAAAAATAGTAGCCTATTGTACTTTATCATTTATATCAATAAACTTGATGAACATGATTTTATTCATGAACATTCTTCTGTTCCTATAGTCTAAACCTTTATTCCACAACTTGCATTCGTTATTCTTTCGAAACAGGTAGTTGTTATTTCCATAGACTTAATCAACAATATTGATGTTGTATGAATCATGGTATTTTAATCCATGTTTTAGACCGATTAGGAGTTAGTAAACCATTACTCTAGTTGTTTTATTAAAATTTAATTAACAGATATCAATTCGTAGATTTATTTTAGAAATTTATAATTTATTACAATGTAAAATAAACTGTGTATACCTAGTCATATTCATATATTATATCATTATATCTTTTGTAACTTGTTAATAACATGTAAATTTAATTATCTGTAGTATATGAGTAATTATGCACTTGTAAAAGCTACTATGCATATTCCACGAAAATAAATAAATACAAAATAAAACAATAATATATTATAATCTATAATATTTAAGCTGATATAAGATAAATTTAAATAGACTTTTTTTTGAGAACGTTTTAACATCCCATACTTATATTTATAAGTTACAACTATCAGTTAATAGTTGTAGTTACTTATAACTGTTGCGAGTCATAATACTACCTATTAAGGCAATGACTATTTTATCAAAATTATCGAATAACAGTCATATTTTATATATTATAATTATAATATTATGTAACTATTACAGGACATATTCCTATGCCACTAATATAACACCATATACTATATTTAAATGTTTTGTAGAACATAAGTCTGGATTTTTATTTTTTATTAGATACTATTATTAAGAACGACCTTGATGACGTCATTTTATTTTCATTGTATAGTTATATAAAATCATTAACTACAAAAAAATATTTATTGATGACTAAAAGGCAATAATGTTTATCTATGTACTACAGTCTACAGTACCTATGATTGAATGACCCCATATGAATCCAAACAATTCACCCAAGACTTAGTATGTTAAAATGAAAAATGATATTAAATTATTTTTTATATTGATCCACGAAATCATTTGCACAAACTAAAATATAAAATATGACTGGTCAATTATTAGGAAAAAAAATTTTATTAATAAGTGGATAATTGTCAGTAAAAAGCAATTTGCATTAAATATAAAACTCGCAGTAATGCATTAGAAATATGCAGCTCTTTTAATAACTACAAAAATAATTGTATACACATATACTTAATATTATATAAATATAGAGTGCACGTTTTCACATTTTTTTTCGATATAAAATCCTTTCAGCGATAACAACCCCTATTGTTCAAGTTCGTAAATAATAAATTTTATCACTCACGACTGCTGTTTTATATGAACAGAAAGAGTAAATTTTAAAAACTAAAAAATGGAATAAAAATGTCTTTTAATTCATAAAAAAACTCCTTTAATAGCAGATGGTAATAATATTTCCATAATAATAAATCTGAAACGTTGTCTTATTATGATGTTAAAAATGGAAAACTGTTATTACTTATTTCAATCTTTCTTATAACTCATTTAATAATTATAAAATGTATTTCGTATAACGTATATAATACGATATACAAATATACCAAATAAATATATATTAAATATTTAAACAACATATTATGTTAATTTTAATATAGATACTAGCTTTTAGATTGTGAAAGGAGGGATGAATGTAATGATTTTACAATGATGTATTGAAGAAATGGTTCTATTTTTAACTTCAATATCTTAACTGAATATAAAGTGAATCTAGAGGGGAAATCAAAAGTAAAAAATCCCCTGTACTTTTCTCCGTAACAAAATGTTCATAACAACACTTGGATATTAGTGTGGTATTATTTATAATCAAAAAGTCTGTCATCAATTTGAAGTACTTTACTATAACAAAAACAAATATCCTGAACTTATCGTGACTAAGTTCTGCTTATGTTTCAGGTAGATACTAATGGTATAGTCTGCTCCGATTGTTGCTCAATTGTGTACGTTAAAATATATCTTACCTTGAATTCCAGTCATATTTATCATTTACCTGGTTATAGGTAATAAATAACGTTACGCAACACCAATACATCATTACGCAACCGGCTTTCTGTCACATTAAAAAACAGCATATAATACTTACACCTACATATGCGCACTGTACGACATTCAGTCACACAACCAAATATCAGTGCCAAAACTATGCGCAACAAGAATAATACAATAGCACCTAACATACAAAATACTTTTCTCGTACCAATATTGCCAAAAACCAACAAAAATGTGCAAAATACAACATAAGATGTACACATATGCGCATTGTTCGACATTCGATCAAACAACCAGATATCAATGCCAAAACTATGTGCAAGACGGATAATACGATGACACCTAACATTCGATACACCTCTATAGTGCAAATAGTGCACAAATACCAACGACGATGTGTAATATACAACATAAGATGTACACACATGCGCACTGTACGACATTCGGTCCAACAACCAATTATAAGTGCCAAAACTATGCGCAACCAGAATAATAAGATAGCGCCTAACATGTAAAACCCCATTATCGTACCAATATTGCCAAAAAACCATCGACAATGTGCAAAAACACAACAAGAATGCACGCGCATGTGCAGTTCACACAAGACACAACACGTTTTTAGCTTCCTTATATAAACGCAACACACACAAGCAACTCAGAAGTCACACAGACGTCAATCAATCATCATCCCGAGACGGTGCTACTCACGACGATTATACGATGTGCCACGTCGGCGCAGTGCACTGCTACAATCAACATACATGACGTCGTCAACGCCACCCACAGCAAAACTACGTGCTACCATACAGTTTTTCTTAATCTGAAATTAATCTTTCTCCACGAAGTTAACTTAACTATTGCATTTAATTTAACACCAGGTATGAGCTCATTTTTGATATATTCATTTTACTATCCTACCATGAAAATACTATTGTTTCAATTCTTTATAAGCCCAATGATCCTTCAATAACATTATGCTATGCAGAAAAAGACATCCATACATCCGTATCCAAACACCACGTTCCCAAAGATCCAATTTATATATAAATACACCTATAATGCATATCAACCTATAATAACAAATAATAAAATTCCACTTCAATTACTGATTGTCAATTCATTGTCTCTCCTAGACGTCGGATTTACAAAATATATTTGCAGTTTAATTCCCGAGCAAAGGACCAGGCGCTGTACTGAGAGTCGTTTCCTCTTAAAGCGACTAGACCTCAAATATATAAGTAATTGAAATGCGTGTTATACAAATAATATATAAAAACAAATAATAAACTCCACTTCAATTACTGATTGTCAATTCATTGTCTCCCCCAGACGTTGGATTTACAAAATATATTCTCAGTTTAGATCCCGAGCAAAGGACCAGGCAGGCTTATGCGCTGTACTGAGAGTAGTTTTCCTCTTAAAGCGACTAAACCTCAAATATATAAGTAATTGAAATGCGTGTTATACAAATAATATATAAAAACAAATAATAAACTCCACTTCAATTACTGATTGTCAATTCATTGTCTCCCCCAGACGTTGGATTTACAAAATATATTCTCAGTTTAGATCCCGAGCAAAGGACCAGGCAGGCTTATGCGCTGTACTGAGAGTAGTTTTCCTCTTAAAGCGACTAAACCTCAAATTTATAAGTAATTGAAATGCGTGTTATACAAATAATAAACAAAAAAAATTATCTTAAGTACCACTTAAAATAGGCGGACAAATGACATGACAAAAATATAATTTGTATAAATCGATGATATTAGCAAACGAATAATTATAAAATTATAAAGACATATATGTGTCAGGAAAATACAGTTTCCAAATAACACATATATAAAAATGGTAATCAATATTGTTATTCAAGGCACTCTTAATCTTTACATGCTATCAAATCCTTTCTTAATTTATAATATATCGCAAATACAAAGAGTCGACAATGCTTAAGCAAAGTATGAACTTATAACTGGTATAAGATATTGTAATATGAGTCGTAAAATAATAGTAACGTGCATCGATCCACACCAATCAGAGATATATCCATTCTAACAAGGATCAACGAGTGTCTTTCACAGCTATACGAGGTAAGTGAACACACATACATTTTACACTCTATGATAAATTATCAATTCCGTACTCAACTAACAATATTCTGTAGTAGCAATAAAAATAATGTAATACAAGTGCCGATGAGTTTTCCATACCCTTTGTAATTAGCCGCCTTACTCCGCACTACCCCGGCCACCAATCTGTCTATTATTTTTATCTCACTACAAAGAATCTGGTTGTTGCATAGATCCCTGCACAGTGAATTTACCTTTGCCGTGATCACAATTGATAACTATTGATTTGTGATTACATTTTTTATTCTTATTTTATTTTAATATAATAATTATTATTTATATTGAAATCTATACCACCGTCCTTGAAAAACATACATTTTTGGGTACATCTTATATTCATGCATAACCTCCATGCATGACGCTTAAAATAAATAAAACCAAGTCGTTTATTTTATGAAATTGTTTCCGTGGAGAAGTCTAGTGGTTGCATAGATCCCCGCATTGCCTTTTCCATGATTGATGAACGCAGAGGCGTGACAAAAAATAATATGTTAATATGTGTAGCTCTTGCGGGAAGGCAATTTTAGTTTTGGGTGAAATACCACGACTAAAATAGCTCACTTCCCGACCTTGCTACAGAATCTACTATAACGGATCTGAAACTTTTACGTATATTATTATATTGTATATACAAAATGTGATATTGACATTTTCAAAACATTTAGATTAATTTTATATTATTGCCTATTTATATCACGAAAATATGTACACCATTAAAGTAAGTCGCTACTAAATCAAACGTTGATAGGTAGGTAACAATTATTAATATATACTATCGTAATAATTAAATATTAATAATATTATAATAAATGTCCAACGTTTTTGACAAAAATTAATTCAATATAACGTTTCACTTACAGTTAAATAAACTATTATAGAAGCAATATGAATATTTCATTATACTTGTTATATAGCCTAACTGAGTTTTCGTTTAGATTCGTCCTTCGCATTTCACGATTTGTCATTTAATTCAACACAATGCATTTTGGTGCTTTACCTACTCAATGATGAGGTAGGTACACTTGACACCAACAGTACATAATATCAATTGGATACTCGTCCACTTGTTTTGTTATGATTTTAATAAAATTGAGAATTTAAGATTTTTAGGCAATAACTTAAAATATAATAATTTGTTCAAATGGTTTCAACTATTTATTTTTACAATCAGGACACACTATTGTGTCAGTCCAAGTAATATTACGTAGTGATATAAGTAATTGAGTATTGATAGTTAAGAGTCACTGGACAATATTGATGATGAAAATGTTACATAAATCTGTCGATTATATTAAACCCTGTGGTTGACGGTTGGTGATCAGAAAATACCTTCGGTAGTCCATACCCGTCGTAAGATGCGACCAAAATGGACCTAGAAGGGGGAAGCAGCTCTTCTTTTATCAAGCATAAATTTATTTATGCTTCAACATCGTTCTATGGAAACATAGGATGATAATACGATGTGGAAGGTATGGGGAAACCACCACATTAAACTACCCATTATAAAATAATCAGCACAACAAAAGATGATAATTTGTATGGATACAACTTTACTGGAGAGGTTATTATCCGCAAGAGGCTAATCAAGGTACATCAGGTCGTTATTAAGCCTAACCTTTGTAGTTTAGGAATATGGAATGTCAGAACCCTGTTACAAACAGGGAAACTGGACAACCTTAAAATCGAAATGGAACTGCTCAAAATAGATATTTTGGGGATATGTGAGATGATTTAGAACGGACAAAGCTACTTTATATTAGAAAATTATAGAGTTATTTATTCAGATCGTGATAATTTTGAGAAACATTGAAGGAAAAATCCTAAATATAAATTGGGCACAATGTGTGCAATTCAATGATAGTCTAATCATAAGTTGGTATATAGACGAGAAACGAAAGAGGTGATCGTCTTATCGAGTTCTGCAGACAACATTATTTAACTATAACAAATACATAATTCAAAAATCATAAAAGTAAACGATATTTATTAAAATGCCTGGAGATATCCTTGTAAAGAACAAATTCAAAAATCAAATTAATTTAAGCAAATCTTACCCAGGACCTGATATTGGCCGTGGTTACAACCAGGTAATAATTAAGTCTGTGATACAATTTAAGAAGCTAAAAAACCCGAATAATACAGGACGTAAATGGAATATAAATCCACCAGAATCAAGAATGTCATTTAGGTATATAGAGAAGAAAATAACATCAACTGCTCGACAGCATAAATTCGACAGGTGTCCTTAAAACTTTTGATAAAATGGGAATGGCTTTTGAAGATAGGCGTATTCTTTATAAAATCTATGGAGAACAAGAAGCCATAATCAATGTTAATTTAAAACCAACAACTGCTAAGATCCAAAAAGGTGTTCCACTATCATCCGCATTGTTCAATATATGCATTGATTAAACAATAAATAAATTACAACTCTGGCTAGAACAAGAAGGAATTGGAGTAAAAATCTTAGGAAATTAAATATGACACGGTCGTTCTTGTAAAATCAGAAGAAGACTTACAAACAGCGTTAAATTTAATGAATAGTACGTTTAAAGAATATAGTCTAAAAATAAACACGACTAAGACTAAAGCCTTGTAGTATGCTACAAGAACAATATAGGTACCAACAACAAACATAACACTAGAAAATAATATAAATTACTCAAGTAGACCAATTCAAGTACTTGGGAAGCATTATAATAGATGATAACAAATCTAGAAAGGAAATCAAAAATAGAATAGGTCAAGCAAAATTATAATTTAAAGGTCATGCATTTTGAATAAATTCTTTTTTTAAATGTATTATACAATAGGTATCTGATACATTTTTAAATTTTAAGTGTATCATCTTTAATCCGTTTAAAACAACTAATTTCGATTCAAAATTTATCTTCTACGTTTTCATCAAAACATATTCGTTATCACCACAACTCAACGGAAAATATTCCATTGATAAATAAATATGTCTATGACAGCCTGTGATCAGTGTTCGGATTTATCTAGATGAATATCTAAATAATTATTTGTTCATCATTTATCTTATCTAGATAAATAGTTATAAGGTATCTAAACGTTCATCTTAGATATTTTTTTTACTAATCCAAATAAATTCATCTATATACATTTTTTACTGATAAAAATCGCGAACTTGTACAAACGCATTTTAAATATTTATAAAAATTTCAAACCAAGTTTATGGTTTATGAATAATGTAATTATTTTCATTTATATCATTATTATTACTATGTTCCTAGTGCCCAACTAAAATATACCTAAATTTAAAACCCATTTAAAAAAAAATTGTATCTTTTTTTTTATCTAGATAAATATAAGTTAAGTTATCTTTTATATCTATCTAGATATATTTGAGTTTCGTTATCTTTATCTTTATCCAGATAAAAAAAATACTTATCTAATCCGAATACTGCCTGTGATCATATGGAGGATAGATAATGACAAGGTCTGACTGCCAGCATAAGTAAAACTACTTTTAGCTTTACGACAGTCAAGGTTTTTTTGTATAACCTGCTAACTTCCATTATCTTATTTTTAAAGTAGGTGAATTTAGTTTTTAAAACAATGTTGAATTCTGAAACCAAATTTGTTAACAAAACAAAAAAAAATTATGAAAAAAGTAATTTTATACAAGGAAATTATTTGTGTACATACGTTTTAAGTTAAACAGCTATTTACTCACAGTTAATTTGATTTAATATTATGTTTAGTTAAAATTAATAAAAAAACGTACCTACTACAAAAAAATGTTAACCATGATTTATTTTAAACATAATCTTGTTTTTATAATCATTATTTATCTTAATTTAAATCTAAAAAATAATGTAAACCATAATTTACTAGGAAAAATATCATGTTTGACATTCATAGTATATTTCCCAATAAAACACTCTTATCATAAAAATAATATACACTATAATTAACAAATTTACGTCAAATATGGTTATTTATGCATTTACAATATTATAGCGTACGTAAAATTGTGAGCGTATAACAGTATTTTTTCAGATGATTATTCATTCAACCATAATATGGCATTAAGCCAATGCGATACGATGTATTATAATATATTCAAGTGCGGTTGAATTTCAAAAAAAAAATAATGAATTATCTAATCATACAGGAAGTTCCACAAAGCTAAATTTATAATGGGGATAGTGGTAATATATAAATTGCGTTAATCATTATAGTGTACTTTAAATTATTTATCACTCCAAGATGACTCTACAGGCTGTATGTATTAAGACTACGAAAAGATGAATTTTATTATGGCCATAATCATATTTTTTAATAATTCTGATGGTGCTTTTTTATTTTTAAAATGTTTATGGTTGATTCATCGATTTAATTTTTATTTACTACTTTTTTATGTATAGCCTTCCAAAGCTTAGTAAATGCATGAACAGTTCTAATCGAAATTACTGGAATAAATTTAATTTACTTGATCTTATTTTTTAAAATTATCTTTTAATACGATTTCTCAAATATTTTTAAAAATTTAAGTCAGAATCTTACACAAACAATTACACAACAATTATATATTATATAATATTGTTATATTGTTAACTAACAGCTTGTACTTAGTGTTTAAGTATATTATGTGTGGCTTGTATCTTCAAAATGGATGTTTAACCCTTCACTGCATGCAAGGGCACTGGTGCACTGCGTTGTTTCAATGGTTATAGTAAGCGTAATATGATTTTTATTGATAATCATTATATTGATAAATAAAATCTATAATATGATAAAGCAGTTTAGAATTGAATTTCACCGCTAGAGTGTATCACGTATTCCATATACCTAAAATAAAATCCACCGAGTAACGTTATGAAATATCCGTTATCAGTCAATGTTGTAATGTGTGTTGTGACGAAAATAAAATCGATGGGAAATCCAAAAAAATATCATCATACTTCATATCTATTATTATTTATGATTATACAAATACCAAGATAATAATTTTATATTGAATACTGTAAAATTACGTATTTTGTTCTAATGCATTGGTGCACTTCCATGCAATATAGGTACCAACAGTTATTAGTGTTATTACTACTCCCGACTCCGTCGATTTTTATATTTTTATGGAAGTATTTTTTCGAATTATTTATTATTTAAAAAATCAAAATGTGTGATAATTTAGTGAATAATGAATCAGAAATTCAACGAATTTTAAGTATACCTATTGAAAGCGACGATGAGTTTGCTGATATTGGTCTAAGTGATGACGAAAATTTTGAATTGCCCGTAAGTTACTTATAATTATTTTTATGAGGTATTAGTATTTTATTATATTTAGGATTTTTTATTTTATAATTAGGAATTATTTGAAAATGACGACCGCATTTTAAATGAAACTATAGACGATGCTGATAATATACTGAATTATCCCGTGTATTTTTCTGAAGAAAATATAACTAATTTCGGTTCTTCAACGTCACAATCCCCTATTGTCATTCAAATTCCATCAGATGTACAATCTTTGCCAACAGAATCTGTTTCACCATCTTCGTCATTTGTTTCACAAATACCTATAAGTAGAAACCGTAGATCCACAAGAAAACTAATTGCTTCTAATAATTCTAAAACAAAAAATATACCAAAAATAAAAAAGTTGGACCCGATTTGGAGAAAAGGAAATTTTTCACAGAATATCGAGTTTATAAAATTTTTTGGGGAAAAGCCAATGCCTGACGAAATAAAAGAAATGAAATCACCTAAAGAATTTTTTTCTTATTTTTTTGATAACGAATTATTAGCACATATTGCCGAACAGTCTACACTTTATAGTACTCAACAAAATCCCGAAAAACCAAATAAAATAACGATAAACGACGTACGACATTTTTTGGGCATAATTACAATGATGTCAATCGTCCATCTACCAAATACGAGGTCATATTGGTCAGAAAATACTCATAATAAAATAATAAGAAATTGCATGAGTGTAAATGTGTTTGAAAATATTAGGCGGTATATGCATTTTAACGACAACACTTTAGATTTACCTAGAGATAATCCAAATCGTGACAGGGTTTTTAAAGTTCGGCCACTTATTGACACACTCAATAAAAAGTTTAGCTCTGTACCTATCGAAGAAAACTTATCATTAGATGAGCAATTGTGTCCAACTAAAGCTGTATCATATCTCAAACAGTATCTCCCTCTGAAGCCTCATAAATGGGGGTACAAATTATTTGTTTTATGTGGTGTTTCTGGCTACGGTTATAACTTTGAAATTTACACGGGAAATGAAAATAAGGAAGACGAACGAATTATACACAATGAACCAGATTTTGGAGCTACAGGCAACATTGTTGTGAGAATGACTAGAATGGTACCGGAAAATGTGCACCATAAGTTATTTTTCGATAATTACTACACCTCATTACCAGTTATGATATATCTAGAAAAAAAAGGCATTCACACAGTTGGCACATTTAGACGTAATCGTTTTCCAAACGTCTGTTTGACAGATGATCGTTTATTGATGAAAAAAGATCGCGGATATTCTGAAGAGTGTTTCACAGTGGTTGAAGATGTCCCTATTTCAGCTGTTGCATGGAAAGACAACAAGGTAGTACACGTATCCTCAACTTTTGTAGGTGAACTCGAAAAAAATGTAGTGAGTAGATTTGACAAAAAAAAAAAGACCACCGTTATTGTACCTAGGCCGAAAATCATTGAAGTTTACAATAAACATATGGGTGGGGTTGACCTTATGGATTCTATGATTGGGCGCTATAGAATAATAATGAGGTCTAAGAAATGGTACATGAAAATTTTTTACCATTTGGTTGATATGTCGATTGTAAACGCGTGGATTTTGTATAAAAAAGTTACAAAAAAACCAATGAAACTAGCTCAATTTCGAGAGCAATTAGCTGTGGAACTTTGTCAAACAGAAATGGAAATAAAAAAAAAAGGCAGAAAAACAAAGGAATCGTTGGAAAAACAAATGCTGGAGAAGCTTGAAAAAAGAAAAAAAAGGACACCAACTGCAATTATTCCATCAACCCATTTACGTTTGGATGGGCATCAACACAGAATACAATTTGAGAAAATTCGACGAGTATGTAAACTACCAAAATGTAAATTTCAATCATTCGCTAAGTGTACTAAATGCGATGTTTTTTTATGTTGTAATAAAGAAAGAAATTGCTTCGATTTATTTCATTATACCTAACTGAATTTGTTTTATTTTTTATTATTATTTTAGATTTTTTTTTTTTTTTTTAATTTAATTTGTATTCAAAAAATATAATCATGTACTTATTTATAATTTCATTTTATAATATTGCTTTTCATCAATAAATATTATATAAATTTTAAAATTACATGATATACTAATGACGCATAGAAGTGCATACATGCATTTCAATATTTGAGACGTAATAATTATTGTTTGTCGATAGTGCATAGAAGTGCACACATGCATTTTTCAAAATTGAGTCAAATTGAGTACTTACATTTTATAACTGAATTTTTTTAATAATTTTAATGGATTCTACAGGTTGTAATCTATTAAAAAACATTTTTTTTATTATTTAATAAAAAATCATGCAGTGAAGGGTTAATAATAATGGTAATAATAGTAATGTTTTATTCGTAAAAGTCGGCACTGCGATTACAACGTTGGCTGGACTATGCCATAGTAGTGTTGCGTAAATGTAATACCTGATAATATAGGGTACATTACGTCATGACAAACCGTATAACAAGTAGATAATATTATGTGTATCCGCCGTGTTCAGGTTTCTAAACATTTCAGTAGGTAATAATAAAACCTTGATAACACGGCGTTATGGTTCGGCAATATAGGTACACCGAGGCAGTGCATCCGTTTTCCGGCCTCTCGTAAAAATATATGACTCCCTGATAGCAAACATTCCTATTGGAAAAGTGACGTAAAAACCGGCGCCAAAGCTTTTATAATATACAATTTAAATAATTTAAACATACTCGAGAGGCTTAGTCCCTGTGATAACGTAAGTCATTATTATTTTCCGCCACTGTTACGCACCGCACCTTGTACACACCCCACGCGGACATTACATGATATGCACGTCAATGTGAAGCACCGATGGTTTTATTATGTGTTTTATAATTTATTGATGTTTTCTGTATAATGATCTCGGAAACAGTGACGGAAGTCGTTCTTATTATTTTATATCCACCCGTAATAGCGGCACTTTATAATACAAGGAATGATCAACGCAAGTCTATGGTAACAATCGAGTTTAAGGAGACATCCCTTCCGTCGTTTCACTGAGTTGTTTTCAGAAAACAAACACATTATTTTATATATTTTGTTTATGCATTTATATTATAAAATATTTTGTTTGGCCCACGGGTAGAATTTCAGTTACTCATAAGTTATAATATTTGACTTAAAAAATAAAATAGATATAATATTTTTAAATATCTTTTTAACTATCTCATATTAAACGTAATATTACTGGTTATTAAATATAATATTAAAATAATTTTTCAGTAAGTCTGTAAAATAAAGCAAAGTTTGCCACTCTGGGTCTGTACTATACGTATACGTACAAGTACAATATGATACCACCAGCTGAGCGACAACGGGTGGTTAATCTCCGTGTCGTCTATAATACAATATCGTATCTAAGTCCTCTCTGCAAACTCAGCATGACGTGTTTAGTAGCATGGGATTTTTCGTGGCTGAACTGCCCCGTAAACCAAAGTTTTCGTGCAATATAATAATATTATTTCGATATCAATCACCACTGCGTTTAAATCAACACCGTTTAACTACATCGGTATGATAATAATATTATAATAGCGTTTTATTTAGGACATTATTGTTATTTTATATGATTTATATAAATTTTATATTATATTATTATACTGAACAGGTGTCTCAAAGGAATTATATTTTATATATTTTTTTAATTTTGTTTAAAAAACACACATTGTTATTAAATGCGCTTTGTTTTATTATTATAAAATTTACATTATTAATCGACAAAGTTTTTTTATTTTTAATGATTACCTCACCGGTATCGTATCGAAGTGTGCGTGTTATACCGTCGTCCTACAACTGCCATTCCCATGTGTGATATTGTTATTATCACGATTTTTTTTACTCGTGAGACTGTGTACATGTACCATGTAGATACAAGATGTCACGCCCCCCCCCCTTACCCCCAATATAGTATAACTTATTTTCACCAATCAATGTTTTATATTCTGAGCGGAGTGATGAATGTTTTTATTTTACAATGATTAGTGTGTACGTGTACACGATAAATAGTTGATTTAATGTGTCCATTTTCAACTTCAGGATTTTTTCTGGTGGGAAAGTGAATCTAGTTGGTACTTTAAAGAAGTCAAAAGAAAAAAATCCCAGAAGTTTTCAAAAGTGTCGGGGAAAATAAAAAAACAATTAAAAAAAAACGGGGATTTTACTCTAAAACCAATTTATGACAAAATCCATTTAATTGGTTTGGTGTAACTAAAGAACTAATGACCGTAGATATTTTAAATTTATACCTTAAATTTGTATTATCATTTTATATACATCAATACATTTTCAAAATATTTTGACTAAATTTCAGTTATTTATAGTTATTTATTACATATTGTATGGTCACGATTTTACATATTTGTTAAACATAAACTCAAAGTTAAGATTTTTGTTTTTACTTTAAAAAATAAATAGGTAGTTAATTAGTAAAACATTTTAGATGTTGTGTTTTTAAGTTTTAAAGTCTTGAAGTGAATGAGGATAAATAATAACACAAGTTAGGTTACACACTTACAAGGACAAACAAAGTGAAATATTAACTATTTTTATATACAAATAACATAATCGGGAAACTTCGTTTGTGGGTTAATATGGGTTTTCTACGTTGTCAACACATATATTTTTTAACAATATAATAGACTTCCGTTTTATAGCATTAGTATAACGTCTTTGGCGTGCGTTGCCGACTTTCTTTTCTCACATTACTATAGTAATAATAGTAATATAATACCAACAACAATCTTTTATAACATTATATTATGTGCACAAGAGTTATCCATTCGGTTCAACGCCACGTACCGAATATACAATTTAATGTTATAATAGGGTTCGTTCGATCTACTTATTATCATATTTTAGATATTATAATAATAGTATAATAATATAATAGTATGAATATTTGTAAAAAAAATAATATTTCGTCCTTGAAAATTTTTTAATCTTTGAGCAATAGGTGTTTTATAAACGAATTCATTGGATATAATAAACATAATTATTTTTGTATAATTAATTATGATTTTTCTATTTAATTATAATTTAATTTTAGATAAATAAATAACATATATTTTAACATACATTTTCTATAAACTTGCGGGTCTCTATCAATGGTGCAATGTGATATATTTTGTAAATGGCGTTGATACCTACATTACTTATATTAATAGTAATGTGTTATATGTGGATGATCATAATATAGAATGCAGCGGATATAGAACACATATCATGATATGACTATTACTAGTATAGTATAGTGTAACGATACAAATATTGCATTATTTGGTTTTATGATTTGTTTAAAAATTAATGAATATTATGTACTGTACAGAGTAGTACTAGAAGTCTGAAATACACGTATGAAGTGTGAACCATAATATAATCCAAAGTCGTAACTACGTCGTATCATATATCTCGCGTACCTATATATTACGATTTATAGGGTAAATCCCTCTATGTCACATTAATTGATAGTAGAACAATTTACATATTATCAACTGCACTCGGCCACGGTTCATGAAGGACACAAAATAATATTAAACTGTGTAACATCACAAAGGAGACATAAAGAGTCACTTTTATAGTGCACCTTTAAAATAATAATGCAAGCTAATGTATGTACATCCATCCCGATAGAAAGTTTATATTCAATTAAAAGTGCCAACCTAAGAGTTTATGACAAATAATATTGATCTAAACAAAAACAATATATTATTATACCTACGTGCAGTCTTGTAAATTACATGAGTAAAAGTATTCAAATACGTATTTTAAAAAGTTTTTAAAAATTGTTTGAAAAAAGTATTTAAAATAGTTTTTCAAAGTATCTGTATTTAAAATAAAATATTTTTTAATAATATTTTCAAATACTTTATTCGATTTAATATATATATTTTCTATTTTCATTTTTTATTTCCATCACATCAAAAAATATAAGAGTATTCATTTTTTAAATTTTTTTCCTGTAAATTATAATCAACCGACAATATTTTAATACATCGACAAAAAATCAGATGAGTATATTTGTATAGTTACACTAAATTATAAGGTGTAAAATACTCTATACAATTAACGTATAACATACAAATCAGTTCTGCAGTTGGATAATATTTATAATGGAAAAAAATGTATTTATAAAAAATTTGAAAATTGCACTCAAACACTTTTTACTGATAATTTAAATACTTATCAAAAAACGTATCTGTATCTGTAATAATTAAATACTATTAAAAAGTATCTTATACAAGACTGCCTAAATGTATAATATTTAGGTACTCGTTTCGCCACTGAATAGGTTACTGGAATGAATGAGTTAAATTTGATTTAGTTTTAATTTATTGTTACGAAAAACTGTTCAGAGCGGAAATTGTCTGTCCACAAATATTTCTAAGAATAATTTATTTTATGTTTATTTTTCTATTTGTTATTTTCAATTAGTTATATGCTTTGAATAAAACAGAAATATGAATTTTGTTATAATATTATTTCATATCTGAATAAAACACAACTACACGAGCTGCTGTTATTAACTTATAAATCAATACCGAAGTACCGTAGAACGATATAAATAGCTTCGTAGAATAAATGGGAATAAAATTAATCCAAATATTTTGAAAATTGCATTAAGAAAATACAAATATTTGTACTTTGTAGAAGAATCAAGTTCTTGTAAGTAATACGTTTTAAATTAAAACTAAATAACTAAAATGATTTTTCGTTTCATTTAAATATCCAATTTTTTAGATATTTGAACTTACGTGGCAGACACATACAGATATATTCTACCGCATTGTAGTGGTAATAATGCCTTTTAAACAGGAAAAAGAGGGATCGAGACAGCTCCAGAAGAGGCTGGACCGACTAGACATACGGAATATTGTCTTTAAATTTTATTAATTTTTACTACAAAATAATGTTTTTAAATTTTTGTCAAACGTTGTCAACATTGGGAATTTAAACACTTATAAAAAAACCCTGTCTCAATGTTATTTCAATATTTTAAATAATTCCTTTAAGGGAAAATTATGTGAGATCTTGTATTCAATTTTAAAACTTTAGGTCTTAAAGTTATAATAATTATCATACACAGATGTAGCTTGAATACCATTATTTAACAATACCTATGTATAAAACCAAAACAATTTTATTTGTAAATGCATATTATTACATTGCAATACCGTATGTAACCTGGTAGTACGTGTGCAATTATTGAAAAAATATACTATCATGTGATGAAAAACTAAATTCATAATGATGTGTGATCGAATAAAAATTGTAAAACGTGGCATAGAGCATAAAATCGGGACGGCCGTGGACGGTTGAATTTGAGTGTAACTATATTTTTAACGAATTTAATTAAACGCTCGGTTTTTATGTATCAAAAATTATTAATTTAATAACTTTGTTATTTATGCGAGAGACGCATTTTCGGGTTTATTATTATACACCATAATATATCCCGCTGCGAGCTAACCAGCCGCACGGAGGCACAGATACAGGATTCGACCGCACTGCCTCGTTAACGATATATCATATTATCCCGTCAACGAAATATTATCAATGTGCGAACTGTGTGTTATACAAGAAGAAACCAAGCAAACTAATTATAAGAATTATTTAGATAACACGTCGTGGAGGAGTGAATTATTTCTAAATCCGAGAGGAATGGAAACCACAACGTAAAATAACCTGTTAGCGAATGCATGTTTGCATGAATTTCGTGCGTGCAAAGTACAATGCTATGTTTATTTCAAATCAACAAACATAACACTATGATACACAGTCTATACACTATTTATTTAATTTCTAACACCTCTGTTAGTGCTATTTTTGTGTTATATCCATTGTGACTAAACAAAACTACGTTAATTTATTGCCAGAAGTCTTAACTAGGCGAAAAACAAATATAGTAAAAGAGTGATAATATTACAGTGATTTATTAGAATATTATTTTATGACAGTATTAGCTTGAAAACTATAACATTAATTAATATTTTTATTAATCATCGTGTCGTTATAGTTTATAATATTACAGTACCTCATTGGTTTGGATTCTGATCACATAAAGATAGGAATCTATTAACGACATAAATAGGATACTTGAAAATGAAAATAAATCAAATTTTTTTTTGTCAAATTAATTGTTTCCGGCGTAACTTTTTGAGATATATATGCACTGGAGACGTATTGGGGCGGTTGAAAAGAAAAAAACTTTTCTTAAGTACTTATAACGATCGATTTTTGAATAAAGTATTTTTTTCAACAAAATTACAAAGACATTTGAAAAAAAAACCGAATGCATAAAAAAGTTATCTCACTATCTCTCTTCAATAATAATAAAAACAAAACAAAAAACGTAGTCAAATACGTCCATTTTATAGTTTGGAAAGTTCAGTGGAAAATATATTATCTTTCTAAACTCTTTTAATAAACACGACGTTGATGTAAAGTAATTATAAATAAAAAACTGAGTATAATATGTTTTGACGATAAATTAAATAGCATATTCAAGAAATCACTTCTCCAATTCAATTAATTCTTGTATAGTATTTGATAGTAAAAAAAAAAATATTAATAATAGAAATAGTTAAATTAAACCAAAATTGTTTTTCTGATGGAAGGTAGACTGTTATTTTGTTCAAATTATATATAATACTATTATTATATTATATGGAGCATTGTGTTTTAAATTTATAAAAACTAAATGTTTACATAACCGTGTGTAGTTGCATACTTTGAGCGTAATATTAGAACTATTGATTTCACAACAATGTGTGCTTTTAGGGAAAGTTACACAGAAATGTTAAAGTAAAATCTTATCTCCAAATCTTAAAATATTGAACACATATTCTATAATCAATGTTTTTTCTGTTAAATCTTGTACCGTGTGTTGAATACATAATCTCTAACTTTTGTATGGAGATTGCTGATCTTTCGGTGGATATATTTTTAACAAAACTTTTCAAAGTTTATATTTTTCATCATTCATATTATTATAGTATAACGTAAATACAGACACTTTAATGTACAAACTCCTATGACCTAGTGACAACGTGAAGAAAATATCTATACCAACAGCGTTTACTGCAATATGGATATTAAGTGTATACTGACTATAACGACTTGTATAATAGTTGTTGTACCTACATATTATACGCATAATATAATGTGAATTAACGATTCTTTTCATACTGCACCTGCTACCTTTGTTTCCGTTGGATACGCGTGGAGTCAGTGTATACAATTATGAATTATGACTAAGGTCTAGACGTTGTTATTGCACTAGAAACATTATCAGATTAACGTTAAAAATTATTCTCGGTTTTCCTTGTACATATTTGAATACTCAACGCTGTTCTAAAATATATAAAAACATAAATTGAAATTTGAATATTTATTGTCGGAAAACAAATAATAAAGCAATACTCCCTTTTTTTCAGACTAAAAGTGACAAGGAAAATATTCTTGCGGATTACCAACACGTTTAACGCATTTTTCATATTTAATTTATTCTCGTTAAAATAATCGTAAACACAAGATTTACATAAAATTGTACTAACAGTGTAAAATGAAAAAGCCAAATATTATTCCATCACATAAACAAATTTAATTTTGATTGCTAATTTGATGAATACCCACTTGGAACAAACTAAGCTCCAAATCTTTGAAGAATTTCGTTCAATATGTATAGTATAACGTGATGATTAGTTGATCAATTTATTTTAAAACAAAAACGGATTATGTTTGCAGCGTTTAATAGTGTTTAAATCTCATTTATTAGTACTTGTTCGTTATACGTATATGTATGCAGGTATATCTCCATAAAGTAATAATTGAATACTTACTAGTTACAACCCTAAACATTTAAATGTTTCTAAACGGATAGTGTCATATCTGGTAAGCAATAATATTCAACTGATCTGATTTAATGTAACATAAAATAAAATAGAAATAAAAAGCCAGGTCCTCACTAAGGTCTTATAATGGTTTTTAATTTTAGATTTAAAATAGATTATTGGAATCTATTTTACATTAAACACTAACGTTGAAACATAGTTTTCGACTTTATGGTTAGGAGTGGTCGATCGGACTAAGGCGTCGGTTGTGACGCGCACCTACGACGGTTCGAACCCGGCCACGGGTGGCATTTTTCTTCGGTCAAGTCGTGGTGTCCGGAGAGAGATGCCGCAATCCCCAACTCGGGCATGGCAAAAACCTACGGGTGCCCAACTTGAAATTCTGCTAAACCTAAAAACGTGTTTCAACCAACCGTTCCAACTGTTTCCATCACTATAAAACGACAAAACAGATAATGGCCATTGTTGCCGGGCGTAAGTTCAATGAAAAAAAATAATAAATATTATGTTATTAAACGATACCATGTACCAGTTGTCTATGTGCTTCTTGAGTTAAACGGATATAAATAACGTGTGTAAATGTAAACGAAAGTGCGGCAGTACCTTTTTATTTTAGAAATTAATTCCTTTTTGAATACCGTATATTATTATAACGACGTATATTGAAATATAGGTTTAAGATGATATTATTATTATTATTATTGTTGTTATTATTATTATTATTATTATTATATATTGTTAGTCAGCCAGTAGAATAAATTTTAAATTTTAAGCGGGACTATGAATGTTTTGGTGTTATTTTGATATGTTTTTTTTGTGTCTGACGTCATATTTAGAAAGAGTAAAATCGCTTCAATCTTAATCGTTGAAAGTGGTTACCGATATAAAATGTAACCTAAGTAAATATGTTAACTGTAATTTTAAATCAATCACGAAGAACAAAACAAACTATGGGAGAAACGTAAATGTTTATACAAAACCAGTTTTTGAAGAAATCTATTGTATTTTTTTTTATAATTCAAAAACGTATAATGGTAGTAATAAATTTAGTTTAATCTACCCAAATATTACTAATAGAAAAACAAAATACTATTTATTTTATAGTAATATATTATATAACTATTTAGGTAATACAATATCCTTAGAAATATACATCATACGCCCTTCAGAACCTTTTTCACATAAGAGTATTTATCATTGTACTTTACTATTATAGTATCTTACTCAATATTGAATCATTCACACGAAAACTTATATAAAGCAGAGAAATCTCACAGAATTTTTGTTTCTTTTATTTGAACCAATAAACAAACTTAATTTTATCATATTATAATGATGACTATATGAAGATAAAAATGAGATCATAATTATATGGTAAACGTTGTGTACTTTTTACAGTAATTTTCAGCACTAAGTCATATGGTTAATGAGTTATAAGCAAAAACGTTTCTATAGGTTGATGGTAAGTTTCAGACAAGATGACTTTAGTATTCGCAATAAGTGTCCGTTAAGTGTTCTTAAGTTAAGCTTTCGGGGAATTAGTTAGAAAAGTTTTCCTTCATTTTACCGAAGTATACATTATAAATTACAGAGATACGTTTTGCAGAGTTTATTAAGTTGAGACTGACATCGGGAATATCGACACTTTTTAATTACGAATTCAATGTTCTGCAACATATTGAATACACGGGTAATTAATAATATATTTAAAAGTTAAAACTCTTTAAATTATAAATTACAACAATCATTATTAAGTCAGCTATAACGTCTTGTATTTACAATGTCAACTTCTGACAAGTATACTGTTCATTGTAATGAATCATTATTTTTGTCCACTAACAACTAAACATTTTAACGTCTTAAAAACGAGTAAACATCAGCAAAATAAAAATACGAGTCAACAGACAAATTTAATTTTCAAATGAAAAACGAATTTTGAAAATAAAATAACAGCAGCACATAATATGATTAAACGGAGACAATATAAGTTGTATTGTGTCTATAATATGTCCATAACAACACTTTATGGATATTAGTGTGGTATTATTTATAATCAAAAAGTCTGTCATCAATTTTAAGTACAATATACTATTGTAAAGGAATAGCTTTACGTACTAATATACTATATATGTAGGTAATCGATTCACGTATTAGTGTATAAGTATTATTCTACTCGCAGAGGCAGCTCTCCTTAAGTTGTTATGGTCTCTTAGACGTAACATCATAGTTAGAAACTACATTCTATTTTGGCAAGCTAATCAAGAGGAGCGGGCAACAACAAGTTATCATTACGAGACGGCGGTTGCGAGAATAACTACTTATTGAACCAGCTACATCCACCTCAAGAACACCCTGTCCACTGCGCCAGTGTTACGTGCTGCCCCTTCAGGGATTCACTATGTAGATGATTTGAAAATAATAGTAGTCAAATTAGAATAATAAATGCAATGTTTTTATTATAACAGAATGAAATGTATAATATCGTCGTGGTAATAGTAGTAGTAGTAGTCGTCCTGTATATGGATAGTGGCGTGAAGTCGCTTCTGCGTTGCTGGTCCAGGTACATCTGTCTTTACTGTGTTCCGAGCCCTCCTATATATTTCGTCGGTTCCTTTGATGGATCCTGAGCGTGGACAGGGTGTCCTTGAGGTGGATGTAGCTGGTTCAATAAGTTGTTATTCTCGCAACTACTGCCTCGTAATGATAACTTGTTGTTGCCCGCTCCTCTTGATTAGCTTGCCAAAATAGAATGTGGTTTCTAACTATGAGGTTACGTCTAAGACACCATAACAACTCAAGGAGAACTGCCTCTGCGAGTAGAATAATACTTATACACTAATACGTGAATCGATTACCTACATATATATTATATTAGTACGTAAAGCTATTCCTTTACACTATAACAAAAACAAATACCCTGAACTTCTCGTGACTAAGTTCTGCTTATGCTTTAGGTAGATACTAATGGTATAGTCTGCTCCGATTTTTGCTCAATTGTGTACGTTAAAATATATCCATTTTACCTTGAATTCCAGTCATATTTATCATTGACCTGGTAGTGTAATATATAAATAATATACTCTTATATACTTAAATAAACTTATAGAATGAATATACCAAAATGAACATACTTGGGTATTACAACTCAAACGCAATTAATATAAAATAATATAATTTAACCATGCATTCCTTAACGATTACATCTTCATTTAAAAATAATTACACATCTCTACAGTAGGCAATTAACATTACGAAACGGACACACACTAAAACATGCCCATATTTGGGCATAAAGATAAAAGAACGTTACGCAACACCAATACATCCATAATAGCAACCGGCTTTCTGTCACATTAAAAAACAGCATATAATACTTACACCTACATATGCACACTGTACGACATTCAGTCAAACAACCAAATATCAGTGCCAAAACTATGCAAAACAAGAAGAATACAATAGCTCCTAACATACAAAATACTCTTCTCGTACCAATATTGCCAAAAACCAACAACAATGTGCAACTACAACATAAGATGTACGCATAGGCGCATTGTTCGACATTCGGTCAAACAACCGGATATCAATGCCAAAACTATGCGCAAAAAGGATAATACGATGACACCTAATAAGCGAAATACCTCTATAGTGCAAATAGTGCCAAAATACCAACGAAGATGTACAAAATACAATATAAGATGTACGCATATGCGCACTGTACGACATTCGGTCAAACAACTAAACATCAGTGCAAAAACTATGCTCAACCAGAATAATAAAATAGCGCCTAACATGGAAAACACCATTATCGTTCCAATATTGCCAAAAAACCATCGACAATGTGCAAAAACACAACATGAATGCACGCGCATGCGCAGTACACACAACACATTTTTAGCTTCCTTATATAAACGCAACGCACAGTGCACACACACATTAGTACAGCACAGCAACATAGCAGTACAGTAGCACACTCGGCGTAACATCTGTGTAGATGACTACGTCAACAGCAAAACCATACAACACCAACCAGTTATTATTTTGACACGAACTTAACCTCTCTTCACCAGTTAACTTAATATTGCGTTTGTTTTAATACTAGGTATGAACTCACTTTTAATATATTCACTTTACTATCCTACCATGAAAATACTATTGTTTCAATTCTTTATAAGCCCAATGATCCTTCAATAACATTATTCTATGCAGAAAAAGACATCCATACATCCGTATCCAAACACCACGTTCCCAAAGATCCAATATATGTATAAATACACCTATAATGCATATCAACCAATAATAACAAATAATAAAATTCCACTTCAATTACTGATTGTCAATTCATTGTCTCTCCTAGACGTTGGATTTACAAAATATATTTGCAGTTTAATTCCCGAGCAAAGGACCAGGCGCTGTACTGAGAGTCGTTTCCTCTTAAAGCGACTAGACCTCTAATATATAAGTAATTGAAATGCGTGTTATACAAATAATATATAAAAAACAAATAATAAACTCCACTTCAATTACTGATTGTCAATTTATTGTCTCCCCCAGACGTTGGATTTACAAAATATATTCTCAGTTTAGATCCCGAGCAAAGGACCAGGCAGGCTTATGCGCTGTACTGAGAGTAGTTTTCCTCTTAAAGCGACTAAACCTCAAATATATAAGTAATTGAAATGCGTGTTATACAAATAATAAACAAAAAAAATGATCTTAAGTACCACCTAAAATAGGCGGACAAATGACATGACAAAAATTTAATTTGTATAAATCGATGATATTAGCAAACGAATAATTATAAAATTATAAAGACATATATGTGTCAGGAAAATACAGTTTCCAAATAACACATATATAAAAATGGTAATCAATATTGTTATTCAAGGCACTCTTAATCTTTACATACTATCAAATCCTTTCTTAATTTATAATATATCGCAAATACAAAGAGTCGACAATGCTTAAGCAAAGTATGAACTTATAACTGGTATAAGATATTGTAATATGAGTCGTAAAATAATAGTAACGTGCATCGATCCACACCAATCAGAGATATATCCGTCCTAACAAGGATCAACGAGTACCTTTCACAGCTATACGAGGTAAGTGAACACACATACATTTTACACTCTATGATAAATTATCAATCCGTACTCAACTAATAATATTCTGTAGTAGAAATAAAAATAATGTAATACAAGTGCCCATATGAGACCATTTTAATTTCCCATACCATTTGTAATTAGCCGCCTTACTCCGCACTTCCCCGGCCACCCATCTGTCTATTATTTTTATCTCACTACAGTAGGTAGGTAGAAAATATTATTTACTCTGTCGAACCACGGTGTTGTCAAATAGTATGATACGCAGTGGTATCAACCACCGTCGGTAATTTAAACTCTGTTTCGGATGATCCATAGTGCAGAATACAACGTGATGTCTCTGCATAACTTACTCATAGGTTAGGTTAGGTTAATTTAAAATGGCTATTCATTTAGGATTAATTTCTGGATTGGAAAGTGGATGTGTATGCTGCAGTCTTTGTTGTGATTTAATTATTTAATTGGATTTTTTAGTACAGTATTTTGGGACGTCACTCGTCACTAATGTCATATTATACAATATTTATTTTTATTGTAAAAATTGTATTGGCATGGGTTTTAGCCTAGTAAACCTAATGAAAATATGGGTTGCTGCATGTAAAAACATTTTAATAACTTTTGTGTGTATAATTATTTAGTATGTACCTACATAGGTACGTTAAATATTTATAACTGATTTTATTATTTTTGGGTAATTAAATAGTATTTATGGTTAGTAAAAAATAACATTCTACATTGGTATGACTATTGAAATATAAAATTACTAATTGTATTATATTCTACTATATTATATTTTATTATAATTTCATGCTTATATAATGTGTAATACATTATATAACATATAAATGGTTGAATAAATCGCAAATGACGTGATAAATCTATTATGAGCAAACCCATGTGGGCTATACTAATCGATTTCGAGAATGGCGGATAAATCACTCATCGTAAGTTTTTGGTTCGAGATGGCACTTACGTAATTTTGCGTGCCAATCGTAATTTATTGCTAGTGTTTTTTGTGCCTTTTTTTACGTCTATAACCGATATTCACGTTTGCATGTATTAGCGTTTTAAATTTAGAATTTTTTTTTTCTTACGTAAGTACGAGAAATGATTAATGAGGCCCCTGGCAGAAGCCGATATCCCAGGACGCCGTTCTTCGGCCATAAATATTTGGTTATGAACGCGCATGCGCCGAACATAATTTTTATCGCGTGCCGTACACGGTACCCGTAATTAACTACTACCAAAGTATACCTACCAGTATCATTATAATATCGACGTGGCAATTGTTTTCGTTAAAATATTGTTTGTTTCATTACCATGAAGTATCGACAAAGAGCTAATAATATATTCCCTTATATAATATTATTGTTGAAATTCTGTCCAAATCATATATCAATTGTAGACGTTAAAATCGTACAGTTGGTGTCAAAAGCCATTGATTTACTTGGAAGGAATAAATACATATTTTGCGAGTGGTCATCAAACATGATTTTCTCATTAAAAAAAAAAATGTATATTTGTTTATCATGTGGTGTAACACATTATGTGAACTGGAAAATGCAACAATAAAACTGCCACGCTACGTCAATGGTATACGAAAATATATCGATTCAAAATGGAAGTCGATTTGCGATAATATAATAACAACACATTTTTGACTCGGAAAACTTCAGCACGACGACGTGAACAATATTATTATTATTCAACAAAAGTTATGTGTACATAATATATTATTATTATTTTTTTTTATTATTATAAAACTTCCACCCGATATCGTTGTTTGCTCGTCATTTCAAATACGCGACGGGAATGCAAGAGAGAGAGTGAACGACAGAAAGTGAGAGAGATATCGGAAAAAAGAAGAAAAATACACAAGGGTTCACGGAACGTTTGTGTATTTTATTAAACGCGGGTATAAGTAGATTATTTATTAAAATTAAATTTCGCACAATCGCCGTTCGGGGCGAATGCAAAATGAGCCATTTCGTATGCGAAAAATAACAGCGATGGTTGTTCATAATAAAATACAATTTGAAGAATTTGATTATCACAAAATGGCTGACACAGTTCAGTACAATAATATTACAACACGACATACTGCAATACTGCATTTTAAGATCTTAGTACATAATATATTATATATGTAATTGATATTTATATAATAACTGATAATAATATAATAATGATTTGCCTGGTGTGGCGCAGAGGTCACAAACGTATTCTGAGATCAAGCATCAGCCGGTGTCTCTAGTTCCCGGGGGGATGACTACCAGGGTTTTAGAGAAAAATCCTCGCCACATATAATACACGTGTTCTACCGTATCTTCCCCCACAGTTAAAAATCTACTAAATACCTAACCTTCAAGCTATAATTACCATAGATGTTGAAGCCTTATCTCGATAAATATATATATATATATATCATGATGTAATATAAAATAATAAATCGTCGTAAGTTTGTGATAGAATTTTTCATCGATACTATGTCGACTCAGCGCATAATATATTTTTTATCGACTCGTTCGTACGTAATAATATAATTACTAACGTAATAATATTATTAAAATGTATATGAAGACTGACCATCTGCTCAGCGTGGCTGTCATATTATAGCATTATGTTATACGAATCGCTTATGTTCCTTTATAGTTTAGTGATAAGTATTTTCTGATTTATATGTAACACACTCAATAATACATAATTTGGCTAAGTAATCTTTTGTGATTTAGAACAAAAAAATTTAAAAAGTTTGAACTACATACCTATTGTTACGCTTGTATCAGTAACAATACCAATTACTAAATGTTGGCCATATTTTATAAAAACAAATGTTAATAAAAAGCTGTTTTTCCAAAAAAATATTGAATATTTTTTTCTAAATATTGTACGGATTTTAAGTTAAGATAAAACTTGTGAAGTGTTAGTATGTCGTCATAATTAAATCATAGATATTTGGTAAAATATTTCGATATCATACGTTGTGTATATAATACGATATTATTATTATATGTATGCTTATTAAATTACATTTGTAAATCGAATATGAAATAAAAAAATTATATCGCTTTGAAATTAAAAAATACAAACAAATCGATATTGATAAAACTTAGCAAAAAAAAAACATTGGAAGCTTTCGTTAAAATTTTGATTGAAAATATTGAGTTTGCTCGTCTGATCATGAGCGTTCCGTTAAACATAATATTACTCTGTGTACGTATAATAACAGTTGAAGGTAGGTACATAATATATCCAGCGAATAAACGGCATTATAGTATATTGCTTGGATTATTGTTATCACGACATTGCAATTCGAAAAGAAAAAATATATAAAATAAATCATTTTTGGGAGATCTATAACCAAACCCGGCAGGGAATTCGCTGTTAATCATTTGGTTCGTTCGTCGCAAAAGCTGTTACTATCGCGCCCGACTGACATTTCATTCGGTTCCGACAGCAGCAACCGCTGGATTTATACGCGAGTTTTTTTTTTTTAGAAAGCGATCGTTCATAATCATTATTATTATGGTTTATATTTAGTTTTATTCCATAGCAACGTGTGTTGTCGCAATAGACTGTGTATATTCAAATTATAATTCATATTTCATCATAAAATATAATATTAAAAAACAAATTTTTCTTTAGACAAATTAGAAAAACAATAGATCTAAATTCTAATAATAAATATCTATATATATATATATATAGTGTTTGAAGTATGACATATTTCACTATATTATGATGGTGAAATATTTTACAAAAACGTGAAACATTGAAATTTTTTGAACACAATGTTCAGTGTTCTAAATTCTAATGTAAGAATTCAGTAGGTATACAATATACATGTATACTATTGTATACCCACTTGTATCATTTAAACATAAAAATATTTAAAAATGTTGAATACAATTTCACTGTATAATACCAAAGATTAAGAAGACTTTTAGGTGCCATACAATTATGAAGGTGATTTATGACAATTATATGTAAATATAAAACTTATTTAAAAATTTATTAATATACTGAAATATTTCACACATTTGAAATATTTTTTGAAATATTTCATGAAATTTTCAAACACTATATATATATAATTAGTGAAAATCTGTGAAAAATCTGTGTCACATAATATGTTACCTGAAACTACTCATCCAATTATCTTAATTTTTTTGTTTTTCAATAATGAAAAGTACACTGCAAAGCAGATTTTATGCTTAATTTCAATTGTATAAGTTAATTGAGTAATTATTTGTTTGCAATTGTTTATTTTTTTAAAACCCAACGATGCAGAAAGGAAGAAACACAGACATATTGTGCTCTTTTAAATGGGAAAAAAAGCAAATTTTGCATATTATTTTGCAATAATCTCTAGCTGCTGTCTTGAGTCTCTATGCCGTGTGACGTGTGGATCTATGTTGATGACGTGTACACATCTATGTTGATGTGGCGTTATAATTAACTTGGTATTACTTTGAAACTTTAGAGTTAGAAATTGTACTTATACGTACGCACCTCGTGTGGTCCACAATCCACCGCAGGTGGATTTCTAACTGATAATATACTGCTCACATAATCACAATCAAGTCTCACGAGCAGCGCCGTGCGGGTTGATTATAATATAATAATATAATCAAACGTGTCCTGACTGTCTCACTAACTGATTAACGTACAGCCTAAACAATATGATATCTTGAAGCGAGATGTAAGTGTGCACTAAGAAAATATTTTAAAGTGGTGCTTGCACAAGTATTATGTAGGTTTATAATAAGTAAGTAATATTATAACTACTAACTCGTATATCTATTATTTTATAATAAATATATCTACTAAGAAATGAATATATAAAGAATGTTTAGAAGCACTGAATCTGTAGTAAGTATTACATAATACTTTCAAAACAATTAATAATGGTAATGGTTTAAGATTATTTAAAAATGTTGATGTTATCATATTGTTGTGTCTTAAACCGTTTCGTGTTATATTATATACGTAATAAACTATTATAGTATTGTAATGATCATCACTATAAATTTAGGATTTATAAACTTTTTTTGACAATCTAGATGCATATATGGTAATTAAAATAACATAAGGGATACAAATAAAGGCAATATCCATTGGTATTACCGGAAAAGAAAATGTGTATATATAAATTATATAAATATAAAACAATGCACAATATATTTAATGTACCTAATTATATATTATGTATACCTGTAGTAATAACAACAATTATTATAAAAACAAGAAATGAGATAAATTATATATTTTTTTAGTACCTACCTATACACCTATACATTTTAATTTTGAATTATTATTTTATAACAATATAACATACATGTGACATGTGTATCGATAATAATTAGTAATAATTTATGCATAATATATATAATATTATAGTTATGGTATTATAAACATTGTTATTTATTTTTTGGAGCTATATTGTACTTATCAATTATGGTCTGAATATTTATATTATATTCACAGCTATACCATTGCTAAATATTGGTATAGGCGTCACAATATTTTAACGTTGACACATAAATGTGAGTTGTGTAATTCGCTTTATCGTACATACGTCGTTCGTGTACAACATCCCCTTTTGTTGTCTCGTGTGTTAAGGTTAAGCATCATATTTCCAAGAACGAAAATTCCATTCTCCCAAGTTTTTATGATCGGCTCATCATAATATTTTAGTGGTATGTGCCATAATATCGTAAATTTGGTTTTTAAGGCCTTGAGTACTTTCAGCGTTATATTATTATTATTGTAACTGTATTGATGCAAGTCCCTATAGTCACTACAACGTGCCTACAACAAAATAACAATTAACAACCTGTAGTTATAATTCATCATATTATCATGATCGTGTCTCATTTATTGCTAGAGATTTCTTTTTGTCTATTATTTATGGTACCTACCCTAATATAAACAAATGGTATAATACACTATATCGATTACTGATAATAAAGCTCTTATACAGCTTTCCGATCATGAATAAAAATCGTTTACCTACCTATATTGCTAATAATATTATACGATAATATTCTTATATAAATTGTATGCGATCATGCGCGTGCGCAAGTGTTGCCAAACTAGTTTCGTGCACACACTGCAAACCAATAGTTTTGGTGTACTAAATTTGAAATATAGTACCAATTTCGAGCACACAGCCGCCGTTAGTATAATAATAACAATACCGTTTCTGCAGCAGTGTCTGCTGAGTGCTGACACATAAATCAAATTAATGGGTAACGCGGTGGCCGTTTAGAGAGTACATATTACACCACTACTGTAAACTTCGCTCGCTCTACCCTTCCACCTCCCCACAACCCCGTGTAAACGCTGCTTTTTCCCGTAAAACAGAAATTTTGCACGGGACCGTCTCTGCGACGAAGTAACTCTACTGGTTGAGGTATCACCGACGACTTTGCTGCCATTCAGGTCACACGTGGTGACTGCAACACCTTAGCTGCAGCACCACAACCACAACGTTTTCTCCAAAATTACTACAAAACTTTCAAGTTTTTAATTATTATATAAAACAACAAATTGTGTATATTCAGGATGATTAAATTCACCAGGTATGCTCACCCTCATTCTATCCTTGAACTACCTAATACATTTATTAAAATAAGATTTTTGGAAATTTTAAGTACCTATAAGTACCCTTTACACCATATTTTCAAACACATACTTTTTTTTTCAATTATTATTTCATTTGATCGGTAATACAAATATTTTTTTTTCAAACGATAACCACACATTTTTACTATATGCAGCTTCCTTATAAAAAATATGATGTTTGTATTGTCACAAACAAAATCATTTAATATCATGAACAATATGTATTTTAAAATAATATGAATTTTAAGTATCTGAAACATTAAAAACTGTACGATTTAAATAATTGCATAATCAAAGGATAAAATGTTGGTGTGTATCATACTTGATAGTTGGTGAATAACAGAGTACCTACGTGATAGATACCTATCGTACAGAATCCATTTGGTACGCGGTTTGATCCAAAACCAATTTTCATAACTACATCTATAAATATTAAATATTCCCGATACAGATCTGATGATAATAATATAATATATTATATACTATAGTATTGTATTGTTTTCATTTGCATGTTTAATCGTCACTAAATTGTGAAACATGTGTAACTACAGTAGCAGGGGCGGCCCCCCAAGCTATATTTCTAAACACTTATATACTGTTAAAAATTTACAAAAAAATTACAAGACAAAATCATCGACGTTTTCTGGAAATTATGACTTGGCCCACCGCTAACCATGTACAGTAGGACTTGTACAGTAGGTAGCCATAATATGCTTAACTTGTGATTATTGTTATGATATTAAATTATTAGTTTTGTAAGTGACGGTGAGTGACATTGACATCTTCGTGGAATACGCCCCGCCAACATACTATAATATTGTTGCAAGCGAAGTGCAAACATTTTTAAGAAAAATAAACGTATGTGTATAAATTTCTTAATTGACAGAGTGAGGGGTGACTCTGTATCACGAGTAATGATCGTTATTACCTGCCCCACCCCGTAGATCCGTGCTGGCTACAACTCCCTGACTCCCAAGCTGTACTAATTTATAATATAATTATATTATCTTCACACTTATGCATGAATTATAATATTATAATATCATATAATATTATGTTGTACCTAGTCACTTGCACCAGAATTCAGAATCTGGTGGGCATGGCAATCAGCTCGTCTCAAAAATTGGAATTAGTTCAGCTACAATGGATATATACGCAGAATAAAAATTAGCCACCTGATATTATTATATTACTCACTGAATGCGTAGGTAGTGTTGAAAACACATAATATTATTATAATAATATTATTATTTAAAACATTGGGTATAATGTGGACATAGTTAAATCCTCCATTTCCCAAAACCAAGACTATCATTGAGTGAAAATTAATTAGTTTGGACCTCGAATAAAATATCAAACCTTATAATAGTTTAATATAAACGCATGATTGGCGTTTACCACCGAACCGTTTCGTTTTCGTAATAACTACAATAAGTAGGTAATAATTATTATAGTCGTGCACATTATTATTGACTGGTTTGTAAACAACAACAAACACTCACTAAAATAGTTTAATACATAGTATCTTACCTATACTGAAAATAAAAAATACAATCTACCGTCAATGTTTTTCGTTATTTAAATTAATATTTATTATGTGGTCGTCACGGCTTGTCGTGGTGTACTGGCGTAGAAAAAAATGCAATACGTTGCACACTTTAGTGTTTTCTTCCGAGAAACCACGTGCAATTCGCTTAAGGACCGAGTTTGCCTGTTTCCCCTCTCTGATATTACTACACCCTTGTTTACCGATACTATTCACAAATACCTGCACAGTAAAATAAATGCCCCACAACATAATAATAATTGGCTACCACTTGTCTCCCCGCCGCCAAATGTCGCGGTCGCATAGGAAGTCGTACTTTCCGGCACCAGTAAACATAAACCACGATACCTGTATACTTATAATGTACATATTATAACTGTCGTTCTGCTCATAATAAAAACGTGTATAAAGTATATAATATAAGTAAATGTAAGTAGACTTTGTTTTTGCGTATAACGTTGAACCGTGCGTGATAATAAGATAAAAAAATATATATAATTTTAACTCAACTAAAATACTGTAAAAAGATTTTTGACATCTGCATCAGCATGAACTCCCACAGACATATTACAATATGTAACACGTTTACCGTATACTTTAATTAAGGTTAAGATTATACGAGAACCTAGGTAATAATTTTAATTAAACTATAACACGATCTGCACGTTTTTTTTAAGTTTTGAACTTAATATGGTATATGCAAATAATGTAGGTAATATTTTTTGCATTTAAATCTAAAATAAAAATAAAATGTCTTTCTATTTGTCAACAAATAAATAACATAATATTATTATGCTATTATTATACTATTTATTATACCATAATTTTCAGAAGTCATGGAACAGAGGTTCTCTCAATCACCGTGTCGTAACGTGTATTTCGAAAGAATGTTTTAATTTTTAATATAATATATTAAATAGAAATAACAAAAATACTAATGTATTATTAAACAGTTCACTTTAATCTTAACAGTCCAACCAAAATGTATCCACTTGGTGATAAGTTGAATATGTTCAACTCATGGTAGCCATGTTATGGCGTAGTTTGATATGATAACATTTTTACAAATTTATCAAATGTTAATAAAACAATCATAAATAAGTGTCTTACATTCTTAGAGTTGGCACTCCCAGAAATTACCGAGAATTCACAAAAAGTCTAGGACTGGAAATTCACGGTGATACAAAAACTGTCAAAAATTACCATTTTTTTCATTGATTATGTTTTTTTATTTTAGAGACGTCTTTTGATTTATACATTTCTTACATAAATACCTATTTATATTTGTATATTTTAATAATTTTAAAGTGTATTATAATGTTCTATTTTAGTACAAGACATGTATTCATTAAGTAAAGTAAATATTTTTAGCATAAAAAAAAAAGTAACTTTGTTTAGAGGAATTACCTATATCATTATAATGTGTTTGTATGACTCTGTATATTATACTAATCAACTACTGATGAAACCTTTTAAAGTAGATTTTAGATTCTGGGAAAAAAAAACTTCGGAGAATTGTAATTGGACCGATCGAATCCACCAATAAAGCATCGATCCTACCACCAAGAGTACTTGATATTATAATGCGTACAATTTAAATGTAATACGCCATTATTTAGTCTTATGATGTGTAATTTGTCACACAATTTCTGTCGGATTCCCGTGATTTCCACACGTTTCACTCGCCCATCCCTATGACCCGACACGAGTTGTAGACGCTTATAAATACCTAATACTATTATTACCTAGGGATTTATTGATTATATAAATAATTAACGCTACGAATAAAATTATTCACAATCAATACCGGTTACACGGCAAATTAACAAGTGTTAGGGTTTAAGCTCTCCCAACCCCGTGTACCTACTACACTACGATTCTAAATCCGGCCACTATAATACGGTCGCGGGTATAATATTATAAATTCGAACGAAGACGTGCGATAAAATGTGCACACACAGACACTAATATAATCTCTTCAGTATAATATTTTATACTATACACACACACACATATATATATGTATAATATATTGTATAGCTGTAACGCTATAATAACACGTTTGTATATATATACAACATATAAGATACTTTACACGACGGTTATGTGCATGCGTCGTGTTAATATAATATTAGAACACGTCTACATACAATACGCCGCCAGTACATTGCTACGATATTATGTATATTATATTATATTTAATATATACCTACACGCTGTGCGGATAAACACGTGTGCTACGAACAAACAAAATATGTACACGGCGCATATACATAATACTATTATTATTATTATAATATTTATATAATAATGTGTTCGCGCGATGAAATATATGCGTCATGTGTGTGTATATATCATTATTATTATACCTCCTCACGCGATTTATCCGACTTCAATGAAAATCCAACTTATATCTACATATCTACCTATAATATTAGATGGCCGAGATCCTTGCACGCGCGCACATCACACGCACACGATTTTCGGAATTCGGGCGGCGTGTATAAGCCACTCACGTAGTAACCATATACCTGCAGACACGCCGCACAGGTATATACCACGATGCAAGTGTATTATAAAGGATTACGGCAATACCTCATATTATTACTACACTTATTATTATATATTATAAAAAATACACACGCGCAGAATATAATAATAATGTCTTCCATTCAAAAATATATTAAACGATTTTTATCATAACAGACGCATATATTATTATGTCACTGTAGAGTGTAGAGCAACGACCTTAATGCATTTCCATATTTTTTCTGATCGTTTTTATTGTATGCTAAGTACATAATACATTTCACAACGTTTGTGATCAAATACTCAAAATGTTTGAGTGCGTATTTTTTGCATTTTTTGACATTTTTTTGCGACATATTTTTGATTATATTATAAGGAGCATTTATAGTTTTGATATATATATATAGTTATATAGTTATATAGTAATATATAGTTATATATAGTTTTGATGAACATTTGAATATGTTATCAAAAATCAAGGAATTCAGCAATTATTTTTATTAATCAAGGTCAACAATTATACATATTTAATTTGAATGAAGAATGAGATATAATATATTGTCTGTATTATTATTTTTTTTTAGGTAGGGGATACTAGTTACAATTGTAACAGTTTTAATATAATTATTTATTTCTACCAAAATACAAAATTGTTTGGTTCATTTACACTTAGTAAAACAAGTTGTTACCTTTAAAAATATATGTGTATTGAATTTTTATTTCCAAATGTTGTTCTATAAATATAGAAAAAAAATATTACAACTGTACCCGACACAGGGTACAATATTGTAATAACACTAGGGACAAATATTACATACATAATTTTTGACTTTTAAATTGATAAAACAAATTATAACCTAATAACCTTAAGTTAAAATAAAATATAACTTTGTAAACAGATTATCTCAAATAATAAATAGTTACATAACTTTTGACTATTAAATTATTAAAAAGTTTACAACATAATATAAATTAAATAACATAAAATAAAATCGGTATAACAGTTTATCACATAAGGTGATTGTTAGATTTCTACCCAATCAATATTTTTTGAAATACTCAAATATTAGAAAAAATACTGACTATTTAGAGTAGTCAGACCAGAACCAATAAAAAAGTACACTACTTTTAGTGTATATTGAAATGACTACAGCCAACCATATAATTAAATAAAAAAGCAAGTGTATGATTTTTATTTACAATCTCTATTAAAATCACATTTAGTTTTTTTTTTCAAACGGTTCTCTTGTTATCATCATTTTCATAAGGAAACATTGAATATTATACAGGGGGCCAATTGTTAAATTTATTTGAGATTTTTATATTGATTATGGAACAACTTATTGCACGTGTTACAATTATACCATGCTGCAATTGTACCAAGTATCAAAAAAATAAATAAAAGAAATTTAATTTAAATAAATTACAATATAGAAAATATTTAAAGAAAAAGTGTAATTTTTTAGCGTGCAATTTAATTTTTATTGCCCATTATAATATGTACTAGCTTGATAAAGAACAATATTTTATTAATAAAATATTTAATGTACAAATTTAAATTTTTTAGTATATAATAAGGGCGTGTATTTTTTTTTTTTGAGGGCATATTTAACTGCATATTTTCAATTTTTTGCTGCATAAGTGAATATTTTAAAATACGTATTTGATGATTTTTTAGTGTATAAAAGTCCTCGCTCTAAATTCTAATAGATATTACCTATACCCAGAAAATGGTTCTGGTTAAGGAGCCAACCCCCACCCTCTTCCCTTAATGATTTCCTTTGTGAAAATCCATTTCTACAAAATGCACCCTTTCTCTGTAAATGTAATTTTAGGAAAATACTTCTTAGCACCTCTGAAATTAAATCTTGTATGTGACACTTTAGGTTCGTGAGGTGCGTTATTTTCAACCCCTCATTTTATCATAGTATTATTAAATAAACTATACAATGTGGACAACCGGAAAACCCGTTTTCCTTTATAACGATTAAACGAAAATTCAAGAAAATACTGCTGGCTACTCTGTAGTTTGTATCACATAACAGCTGTTTGTGAACGTCTTATACCGCGATCGAGTAAACATAATAATCGTACAGGGTGATTCATCAATCATGCTCAACGCTTTTTTTCTTTTATAATGCAGCTATTGTAAATTAGATTTTCGGAATTTTTAAATAATATATGTCTACTTAAAAACATATTATTTTCGAATAACAGATATTTTTTTTTTATATACCATAAATTGTCCTGTGGCGATACAAATATTTGAGTAAAACTAAAATACTTCAATTTATTCAGCTATTATATATATTTCTTAAAATTATAAATCTAAATATAAATTCTAAATAGCAGTTTCCGAGTTATTAAAAATTATGTAATATCATTATCAAAAACTTAATAAAAATAATTTAATTTAAATCGGTATACGCACTACTGCTATTTTAGTCTACCAAACCCAACTCATACCATGGTTAAATTGAGGAGGATTAAGAGAACAACAAATGTAATACTTTGAAATAAAATAATGGTAAAAACAACAATGAATATAATAATAATACGCGTCATTATAAGTAAAAATAGGCGCAGTTTTATTATTTTAATTAGAATATGCTTTAAAGTTGCTATCATGTAAAATGGAATCTGGATAAATATTTGAACTAGTTTATGACAAAAGAGACTTGTATTCTCATTTAAATATTTATATTTGCACTTTATAAAATTGCGAATTTTGTTTTTTTTCAAATTATTATGTGTAATTATTTATTTAGTAATTTCTTTCTAAGAGAATCAGTATAACTCCAAAAACCACTTATGGAAATAAATATTGTATAAGTAAAGAAGTATATTAGTTACTTTCTAGCATGTTATTATGACATCCACTTTTTATCAAATTAGGACTGTACTTTATAAATTATAAATTGTAATTATACTGCAGTTGTTTTTTTTTTTTGAGAGACAGATGTTTAATCTAAATTGAACATCTAAATTAATGCATAGTCCAACATTAACTGTATGAAAACTTTTTCAAATATTAATAATTTATGCAGGCTATATGTATGTTGTATACTTAATAGGTACATAGAATTAAAACTATTTGTGTACCAAAAAAAACATTCTCTCAAATACACATTACTGCGATAACAAACACTTAATTGTTCGTTATCACCTAGACAATTTACTTGAAATATCTTTATTTTTGTGGTATATTGTACATAATTAACCATCACCTGATAACGGAAGTGGCTGATTTGTGGTTTTTAACACACCATCGCGAGTCGGTTTAAATCCCCCTAGGGAGGTCTAAGAAATATTTACTTATTCATTTATTTTTATTTTTTACTTTACTTTACTTTTAACACTAATGGTGGATGCTAGGTATTTCGACATTTCGTAACTAAACTTTAACAGTTTAGTAAAATATAAATTCATATAAAAAAATCGTATAATGTCATTTTATACAATGATGTTGAGTAATATCGAACAGAATTTATATTGACTATTATAATGACGCTGTAGGATAAAAAAAAATCATATTATTTAATAACTAATATTACGGTTCAATCACAATATAATTTAATAGTTTATTACAATTTTTACATCAAATTGAAACGAAGTTTTAATTTTTTATCAAAAACTTACAAATATATGGGCTAAATATATACCTAGTTAATTTTTAATAAAATATTATTATTACACTTTATTCGTTGCATCATAATATTGTTTTTTAAAATTCAAATCACGCGATCATGTATTTTTTTAACAGGGTCGTAAGGTCACTTGTACATAAAGGTGACTAAATTTACATTGTTTTTACTGCATTATACTATTGCCTATACCTAGTCTATGTGTACGTCGTGTATATTTTATATTAAGTGCATAGCACTTGCATTGTTAGAAATCGAACTACCTTTCATAGTCATAGATATTAGATATTATGTGTTTTAGTTTTAGCGAAATATTACGTTTTATGATTATACTGCGACTAATTGTGTTGTTTATTTTATATTTTCTCCGTCCGTATTATATAATTCTCATTAGACATTGTGTGTTATATATTTATATCTTAGTTAATAGGTAGGGTGGACTGATAGATCTGGTCGGTATCAGTTTTTGATGATATAAGTGGTATTTTTGTTAGGTATGTCATAATAGTGAAATTTCAGACATTTTATAGAACTATAATTTATTTAGCGATTTATCTATAAATTGTACGATAACTCGTAAGCAACATTATAAAATAATATTAATATAGTAGCATTTAATACATTTTATAGTGACTCAAGCTTTTTTTATATTCGTAAACTACAATTTTGACTGTGATGTGTAACAAACCATGTTATTATAATAATCCAAAAAACGATCGCTTTTCTTCAAATTATGTTTCTTAATTATTTTAATTTGACAAAAATAATGACTTTGTGTCAAAAAAAATTGTATATAAAATATAATATGTTCATGTCCCAGTGTTAACCCAAGACATTTAATATCATGTTATGCTTTGTATACGGAAGAGTGACGATTTTATTTTTACTAATAAAAGTGTTTTACTAAGATTATTTAATGTAACGGACGTATTTAGGCAACAGACTTGTATATTCATCTAATCAAAAATGACCTATTAATTGTTTTTTACATTTTTATCGTATTCCTCATTTTACAAAGTTAAAACTATTGATGATTCTAATATTTGTATAATTATATCTTGTACGGAGTTAATATAATGTCCAGTGGACCTCTCAATAAATTCAAATTTGATTACTTATTGGGAAAGATTAAAGTGGTGATAAAATATAACTGCTTATTATTTCGGTAAGAGTAAAAAAAAAAAAACAGTTCTGCGTCCGATATTTTTAAAATACATAAAAAAATATAACTTACAGACAATATACGTTTGTTGACAATCATAATATCATTATTACATGCACTGTACGAATAGCGGACGACTGATATTAATAACGAAATCAACGATATATTTTTCGGGGGGAAACCGCACTGTGCGTATCGTACGATAGAAGCTTCGTAGAAGGCTTTATAAAATATAATATACATTATAATATGCACTCAAAGCAAGATAAGGCGGAAGAATGACTCATCTCATCGAGCTGTCTGCAGCGATAATATACTTTTCGGCGTGCGCCGTGTGCACGAGGGTGCTCTGAGATTGATATACGACGGTGTCGTTCAAAGGACGTCGCCTCTCACTGTACACGGAACTCAATAAATTACACAGTACATCCGGAACGGACTGGCGCACAGTGCATTTAAGTTTTCGCTGTTCCGATAACACTCGGAAAAGAAAAGAAAACGACTGTCGGGAAGTATAATAATATAAGCATACGTAATTATTATACCGCTTATATTATATTGGGTACGATACCTATAGGCACCATCGGAAAGTACTATGGAAATCTGATTGCGGTGTTACATCAAACCATCCGAAAGATACAGCAACCGAACATTAAAATAATATGCCAAATTCAGTGCAGACTGTCGCTCGGATAGGAGCAAGTCAAAGGAGGGTAATAATATGATTTCCTCCTCTCCCGTCGTCTGTATGTCGTCTGACTTAATCAGCGACATCACGTATAATACTTAACATAAACCAACGGTTTTTGGTTTTTAGTCCTCAGAAATGTACGCTCAGTCTTTTCCCATTTCGCCAATCTTCCGATACTCCCAAATTTTCAACCGACCCAATCTAAAAAAAGTTAGATAAATTATAGCATTAATTAAGCATGTCAGTTAATTTTGAAAAATTAAGCACAAATATTTTGTTATAATATTAAACATTTATATACTTATTAAACTGAGCATTAATTAAATGGTTAAATGGTTGGCAGAAAAATTTTATAGTAGGTACAATACGTACAACAATACTATAATGTGATTGCTTGTTTATTTTTTTGGTTATTACAGCTATGCCACAATGGATTTCTGATTTACGGTTTTCCAATCGATACAATTAATTTGTCGATAAATTATTTATCTTATATAATTGTATAAAAAAAAGTTTAACGTTTAAAAAAATATTTTATTCTTTCCAAAACCACAATATTATTCGTAGAATGGTCATACAACACTGAACCAATGTGTTTATAATATTAATAAAGTAGGTATATCAATACAATTTAACGATAGTAATATAAGATATAAGTATACAACGACTTAGACTCCCATAGGAATTCTTTGTGTTATGATCAATGATATAATATTATAAATATATACATAGATCATCCATCGTTGTCAAAACGCGTATAGTATAGAAAATTCCGTAGAATGCATGGGTCCATAGCTAAAACTTTACTTAGACCCGTACCCATCCGTAATAATAATATTGAACGCTGAATAACGCGGCGGACCGGATAATATATTTTTTGGAGCGATATTAAAATATCGTCGCTTTCGAGCGGAAAATCGGCCGTCGAAATCGAGTAGGATTTAAAATGGCTACCGGCCTCGTATTTATTTTTATTTTTTTTTCAGCAGCTCCCTATTTCCCACCACCATTCGAAAGCGGTCCTTTCTAATCCTCATACTTCTGTGAAATGTAAACGTATATATAACAAATATAATATATTATATATAGGTAAACAGGTCTTCGCGACATTTGTGTGTCGAAGAGACTAAATATATACCAGCAGGAACCGGGTCCAGTAACGTATTTCATGTCATAAATATACGGACCGGAAGTACAGTGCAAGCACAAAACTATGAAAACATTCATTCCATCCAAACTTTTTCAAACAAAAAATATGCAACTCAATTGTTTTGAAACTTAATTTAACATTTATTTATTCCATTCACACAATCATTTTAAAACAATTGTCTATATTATATACCTACTCCATAGCTATATAATAATATTATTATTATTATGGAAATAAGACCCTGTTATTTTTGTAGTAGACTTTTTTTTTTAATCGCAAAATGTTTATTACACTTCAATTACGACCATAATAATACTTGTATTAAAAAATAAGGCTTTTAAACCTGCAAATTGTAAAAATATAACTATGAATATGATTATGTTTATACCGTATACAAAACTATATAAAATTAAATTTTATATTGTATTTTCTTACAAATATAAGTGTTTTTTTTTATAAACAGTACCTAGATAACCAAACTGCAACTTATTTGAGATTTTCAGTATAAAACCAGGAATGAATTAGCATGATTAAATTATGCAATGAATAATGATGATGAAGCTTCAAATATGATTAAAAAAATTAGAATCTTGACTTACCTTGTAGAAACTGATTATAAAAAGGTCCGTGAGGCGTGAAGTTAGCCACCCAAATTCAAAATATTTGACTCGATCTCGATTCTCGATACTTAGTAGGTATGTCATATTAAAATAATACTTATCAATATTCGTGAATAGGGGTGGATAGGCCCATAGAGAAAAAGGGATTTTCCCATAGGGCCCATGTCTATGTTTATGTCGGGGGGCCCACTCAGGTCTACACATTGTCTTCTTGTAAAATAAAATATTCTCCAAATAGGAATAGTTTAAATTTAAAATTATTCTTTGGAATTTTTTTTTAGCTGATATTTAGTACGGAATTTGTACGATAAGACCTTTGGTTCGTATACATTTTTTTTTGAAGTTATACGAGAATTTGTGTAGGGGGCTATAGAAACGTTTCTCCACCCCCTCCCCCCTCCATATTTCCAAAACTACTTATTTATGTGAAACTTCTATACAGATATTTAGTACGGAATTTGTACGACCTTACGCGAAATTTTTCAATAATCCCTTACAACCAAAAAAAAGCATTTTCCTCATATGCCGTTTCCCCAGCCCCCCACCAAACTAAAAATACGTTTTCGCACGAAACATTTTATTTAGAGGTAAAGTTGTTAGATTGAATATCTAATGCGAGCGAAGCGACCAAATTATTTTTCAGTTTGGGGGACCCTTCAAATATTTCCCTGTAATATAAATACAACCATTCTACACCCCTGTTCGTGAATACGTATAAAATAAATATTGATAACATGTAAGTTCAGCAGTTTTTCATGAACCACAAAAGTTTAAATTGTGAGAAATCTCTTCAAAATTTAAGCGTCATAATATCCAAGTTTTTGGCCATGCTTGAATATTATATGCAATTTAATAGCATATATTTTAAACATAAATTCCAAAATTGTAAGTTACCTTTCTCTTAATTAACCGTAAAAAATAAGTTTGTCGTTTTTAGAACTTTTTGTACGCAAAAAAAGTGAGCCATGTTTCATAGAGCTTTTTGAACTTTGACAGCGTGAAAAATTCATGCAAATCAAAATGTATAAATCACCCCTCTAATAGGTGCTCCTAACAATATGTTTACAGTGTCAGTAAACAATGACATAAACAATAAATATAAGGAGGTATAGGTATTAAAATAATATAATAAATACTCACCTCTCAAGTTTGAAATAGGTAACTATTATTAATATTACATCATTACATTTGTTTATTATACGATTTAGGCAGGTTCCTTGATGAAAATTGATCAAAAAGTTAATTTTTAATGTTTTTGTATCCTAGAAGTAATTATTATTGTAATGCGCGTGTGCGTAACGTTTTACGAGACCGAAATTATAAATTTTAATATTCATTAATACATTTGACTGGCCACCGCTGACATATTTTGAAACAACAAGAACAACTATAACAATTATTGTAGTTATACATAAATATATTATATACCATACACAATATACATGTACGATGTACGTGAGACAGTTGCATATTAGCTGGGATATTATAATTTATGAAACTATTTGTTATTTATTTTCTGGTGAAACAGCTTTTTCAGAGTGCTTGCCTTTGACATGTACCACGTACCACAAGCGTGCGTGAGAAATGCTGTTGCTCGTTTCTATAGTATTATTGTCACTATTGGTATATGCATAAGATTATCATATTTACACAATAATAGTATAATATAATAATTATATACCTATGAACTATACAATATGTTACAATATGTATAAATTATTAATATGTGGCAATTGATCGGCTCAACGGAAAAACACATTCCTAAACAGCAAAGAGTTTCTTACGTTCAACTAAACAACGTATACGATAACATGGTAATTAGTTTTGGACAATGGTATTGAAGTGTTTCAATTGAAATGGTTCTCAAAAAAATATGCCATATAAAATAAGTAATCCGTGGTAATAATAAAACATAATATTCATTCAATACCTACGTCTTGAGAAATATGGAACTACATGTTTTGAACAAAAATTGTTTTCGGATTATGAAATTAAAGTTGAATAATACCAATACGCCATGTATTCATTATATATCACTATGAATCCATAAAATTGAAAAAAACTAATAAGACATTTGAAATATTAGACTTGCATTTGTCCTACATTTTTTAGAAACTACGCATTTTATAAATAACAAGTAGGTATTTTCCGTTAAAAAAAACACCCGATATCTGTGCCTGCATATTTTAATACTACCTTACAACCAGTATTGTTATATGGATTATATATATCGTGCAATATTGTTACACGTTGGGTTGACAGATGTTAGATTATTCACCAGGCCTATTTACATGCATTATACACAGTAAATGAAGTAATAAAATACAATAATAAAGCAAACTGCATGTGCATAATACTACTGTGTTTCCGATTGTGATTCATTATTAGTTTCTTGTGTCGATCACTGTTTATAATTAAACGTACCTAAGTATTTGTATAATATTATTATGTTTGCAATTTGTTGAGTTTTTTTTTCTCATTTCAGTGTGCAGAAAAAATACAATGCACTTTTATCGCACCCCTATTTTAATTTGTAATTAATCATTTTCAAAACAATTGCGCAACAAATATTGCGTTTTTCAATAGTATTCCAATAAGATTGATATTCTTCTGATTCAAGAATCAAATATTTATTACTGAAGGAGATAAAAATAGTAATTTATAATTAAATAATACAAATGGGTACATTTAAATTATAGAAGTATTGAATTCAAAGAGATATAATAATATTAAATATTATAATTACATTAAGTTAACAAACCTCGCGAATATACTTCATATAATATTATTTAATACTTTTCTTAAGACAATATAAAAAGGCTAATATTAACACAAAAAGATAGTACAATAATATAATAGATGATTTTTTTTTTTGATTTATTTATAATTCATTATACTAAATGTATACAGTTAATACAATTTCTTTCGAACTATTATTTCTATAACCCGATAGTCAAAATATTATTCGAATGTTGCACTCGGCTAAATATAAAACAATAATAATATTAATAAAAACATGTGAGCAAATGGGAATCGCTCTGATGTACATCAGGTGTCGTGTGGGTCACGACGGATGTGTTAAATTTGAATACAATCATAACATATCATTGTCCACGAAAAACCATTCATGAGTAAAGACTCAGTCTGTCAAAAAGTGTGTATTACTAAGTATAGTATATTATATATTTGTATTGCTATTAAAATAATTTATTTTACTAATGGTTACTGAGTAGGTTAGATTCAATTTTAATAATATACATTAAATATTTCAGGTACCACGAATAATATTTCTAAATTACTACAAAATTACTAGATCGTTATTCTTCATTTTAATTTCATAAAATTTTAACTTAAAATGCATGACAATAAATTGTGCTATTGTGTTTTAAATATTTTAATACTGCTTTTGAAGTTACTGCTTTATTACATTTTAAATAAGGTGAAAATTATAGAAAAAAATGAAAATTTGAAATTGAAAATGTCTTTAAATCAGGGACTGGAACCTATTGAATTTATCGGTATCGGATACGGTACCTGTTCTCCAAAAATAAAATAACGGTTCCGGTTCGGTTCTGGTTCTTTGATGACAAAAAAATAAAGGTACTGGTTCCAAATAATTTTGGTTCCGGTTCCAGATAACTTCGGTTCCGAAAAGTATAACATTTTTAAATACCTATCCGGAATGCAGGTTTAATTAATAGTACGAGAAATATTAGAAAACTCATAATATTATCATACATAAATTATATACAAAACAGTAATACCTTTAAATTATGATATGGCCTTATATCATTTGCGCGTCGTCTGTTTACCTGTGCCAAAATATCACACATCGTTTGCGCATCAGCTATTTACCTGCACCAAATTATCGTACATCGTATGCGCATCAACATGCTGAACAATATATAAGGGTATAAAAATAATTTTTGGTTGAAAATTCAATGATTGTCATATATCATAATCTATACTAATATTATAAAGAGGAAAGATTTGATTGTTTGTTGGGGATAAGCTCCGAAACTACTGAACCGATTTCGAAAATTCTTTCACCAATACAAAGTCACATTCTTTGTGAGTGTCATAGGCTAATTTAAAAAGGGAAGTGATCACCCCCACCCGGTAGGTGCTCAAACAGGAATTTTGAGATTTACGATAGACATTTTTGTTTTTTAATGCTTACTATGGGTTATATATATAGATAAAAATAATTGTATAGACGTTGTTGTTGTTTTTGGCCATGTCACCAGGTGTGCACTTAAGAGGCCATAATTCCGGAACCCCTTAACCCCTTATCGTACAAACTTCACAGAAACCATCTAAATATCAATCTTAGTATGCACTGAAATTTTTATCGAAATCGGTTTGGTGCTTAAGTTATAAAATTTATTCAAAATGTACACTTATTTTTATATATATAGATTATAATATCAATAGTATTATACTATTATTTAGTATAATTATTACTATTAATTAATAAATAAATATATTCAATGATAATCTATTTATACAAAAATGGAGCGTGAAAAATGTACGTTACCTCATCAATCGAGAACGGCTGGTCCGATTTGGCTCAAATTTTTTTTAAAATTATTCTTCTATAAACCAATAGCGACCTTTATATAAACAAACACTTCCACCGTAAATCTCAAAATTCCTGTTTGAGCACTTCCCCAGGCTTCTGTAAATTTGTAGTAGCGTGGTGTTATGATATAGCCTATAGCCTTCCTCGATGAATGGACAACAAGAAAATAATTTTTCATTTCAAACCAGTAGTTCCTGAGATTAGCACGTTCAAACAAACAAACTCTACAGCTTTATATATTAAAGTATAGATATATAAATTAATGTTTTTGTGTAGATTAGACCTCTGGGAAGAAGACAGGCTAATTTAAAAATGATTAAATTTGGTTTTCTTTTATTCATCTGATATTAGTACGGTTAGGTTAGGTTAGGATTTTGTATTAATTGATTATATTAATCCATCATAGGTGGAATACGACAAACTTGGTATAACTTTGATACTTTAGAGTTGAATCATACACTTACGTACAAACAGCACGGGGTCCACGATCTACCGCAGATAGATTGCCTACCTGATAATATACTGCTGCGAATCAGAATTTTTATTCCTGGTAACGGAGAAGTTAAGATAAATTTTGAACACCATACACCGAATATTAAATAACGAATTGAACAAAGTTCGAGTCATGTAGAGCTGGTACATTTAACGGGCAACGAAGTGCACGGGATCAGCTAGTATGTAATAAATATATGCAAACAATTAAAAAGAAATTAATTCAATTCAATTGTAATTATATTATAAATGTACATACATAATATAATATTATATAGATAATGAATAATATATGATTTTCTAAAGTTCAAAAATAATAGTGATACATGGCAATAAGTTTTTGTTTAATAAGCATTCCAAATTTAAATTTTGACAAAACTCATCAAAATCTTGAAATTTTTTTATTTAAATAGTAAAAAGCAAAAAGTTTTATTTAATTTTAAGTTTAGTTGTTGACGTTCAGGAGCCTGTTGTAAATGATAGATACCACTAGAAATTTAGAAAAAAACTTGTGATTTTTGGTATAGACCTTTTTTTAGTTCTATTGTTAAATAATTTTAATGCGCGAATGATGTACGACCTTTTAAACGATCAATACGCAAATTATATATTACCCAAAAATTTACCGATGCGCAACTGTCTTACAAGAAAGGTCCAAATTAACAATAGTGATGCGCAAACGACAACCGGTGATATAAATACAATTATTTTATTTTTGAACCTTAAAGTACCGTTTTAATTTATAAATTCCGGTTTGGTTCTGGTTCTTAATATTTTAAATGTTCCGGTTCCAGAACTGGTTCTTTTAGGTTCAGTTCCAGTCCCTGCTCAAATAGAGTCAACATTTTTTAGAAAATGATATAATTTATGTATGAAATTGCTATATAAACGTTTTGTGAAAATTAAAAATATCTTTGGTTATTCTTGTTTTTTAGTTACTAAAAAAAAATAAGGTTGATTTTTTCGAAAACTGGTAATATATATTTTTCCTAATTATTTTTTTTGTTTTTCTCGATGCTTTTGAAAGTTATTGAGAATTTTTTGCTTTTGACTCAACAAAGTACCAACTTATCAAGTTGTAGTGAATATCACTCTCATAGCAAAAAAGATAATGAAGTAAAAAATAGAATAATATTTACTGCCTCAAAGGGGATGACAGACACAAAAAATACACAAAAATAAAAAACAAATCATTGTAAAATCAATAAATCCATCATTCCGTTCAGAGTCTTAAATGGTAATTAGAAATTACGTATCTAATGTACAATAGTAAGGGTCTACCTACTGTTTTTAATTTAAATAACCAACAAAATAAATATCAACATATTTTTCCTGCAAAACTAAGAAAATTGAATATTTTTTCACTAAATTAGTGTTACCCATGATAACTAAATTGAAAAAGTAAGCTGAAAAAAAACGCTGTCATTGGTTGAAGGAATACTTAAGTAAAAATGGGAGGCAATAAAAATTCCAACGAGAAATAATAAAAAAAAAACGAGTAGAACAGCTTTATTAATATTATCATTATGAAGCGAAATGTATTGCAACAACACAAACTGGCAGAAATATTTTCAAACCTCCGATGATGTTTATTTAAAACAATTTGGTTATCTTACAAAATGTATCTACTGCGCAACGTAGTATAATGTTATTGTACCTAAACAACGAAAAGTATTATTAGTACTAATACAAATATTGTAAAAAAGTATTGTTTTTTTATTAAAACTAGCCGTTATAATATATATAGAAATGATTAATAAAAATAACGAAAAACCAAATTTAATAGAGTGATGATAAAATAAACACAAACAAAATCGATTACATTAGACTTATTGAAATTGAAAAAAATATATAAAATTGAAATAATATAAAATACTTACGTAATTTATGGCGTATTATAAACTATCCATAAGATATATAATCACTAATTATATTAGACTGCCTGTAATAATACTTTAAACAAACAGGAAACTATCAATATTAATTATTATTGCTTTTAACAAAATTAATTCAGGTATATAGCTGTAATGCCGTAGATCACTTGATGGTGTGTAGTCGCTAGATATCTAGATCAAGTATTGAATGTATTTGCCGTCGTATGAAATAAAATATTTATATTATCGTAAGCCAAATTTATCGGTACGCACATTACACACACATAATATATGTGTTTATTAATTATTCGTTCCAAGTTTGTTCTATAATGCAATATAGTGTACATTTATATTTGCCTTGCACCTGACGATGATTTAAATAAAGGGAATAATTTTATTATGTTTGTTGATTGAAAACCACAGTTGATTATTTAAAGCTATTGTTCTCGATTACTGTCTGAACTATCTTATTCTTATGTCTTATCAAATGATTCAAATGATCAAATTTTATATATTTTATGATTTCCAATAAAATTATAAATTATTTCAAAAACTTTATGATACGTAAAAACAAAATAGAACCGAAAAGCTAATGAAGTATTATTAAAATTAAATGTAATTCATCTATAATATATCTCTCTAGCTAATATAAATTGTTTCTTGTGTATAATAAGTAGGTTATTAATAATAAACCTTTAAATATTTAACATTTACGTATTATTTAAGATTATAATATAAGCATTTCGAGTAATGAGTATGCTATTGTGTTCTTATAACTAATGAACATAGTTACATAGTTTTATTACGAACACATCGGCAACTAAATGTCAGTGAAATGCTTATCTGCGTAGTGTAGTGTGATTATAAAGTTAAAATTATGTTCGTAAGCATATGTATCATATAAATTAATATTGCACTTAATATTGTAAAAAAATAATAATACTTCGTAACTTACATTGTGATGTTGTTGTATTATGGATTTAAATGAAAATATACATGGAATGTTTGTTTTTATTTTCATAAGTGCATTATCTATATCAATTAGAGATCAGGTGATATATTAAGTGACACCTTCACGGTTGTTTGCGTTGTATGGTTATTGGTTATTACTTATTCAGTTTTAGTAAAAATTCCCACTTAAAATCTACTCCGACCCAGTGAGTGAATAAAATATTTGTAGGCTTATTAAATACCAAATAATTTAGTACCTAATTGCAATAAAGTGATCAACTTTACTCATAAAATAATCGTAATGTTGTAATGTAGCTATGCAAATAAGACACACGTATTATACTATCGTATCAAATAATACCATCTCTCTTTGTGCAGATCGGTGATGATTAAAATTTTAAATCTACAAATTCCAGAAACAAGAAAAAATTGAATTAAATGTTATATATCATTTTATGAAATACGAACCGTATACATCTTTGATACTTATGTATAGGTACCAGCTCCGAAAAAACACCGTTCGTTTTTCAGTTTAAACGTGTAATTTAATTTGTAACTAATTCGATTTTCTATACGCTGTTACCTAAAAAAAAAATCAGTTTTGATAATAAAACGAGCGAAAATAATAATCGAGGAATATAGAATGTATACAACTTCAGTTCATGGAAAAGTTATATACAACTGCTAAAAAAAAGAAAATGAGTGAATACAAATACTTTGTAAAAATTCTATGAATTAATATCAAATGTTAGACGGTCAAAGAGATTTTATTTTTTACGCTTAGATGATGTATAAACACAAGTTGAATTACTCTCCTTAAAATATCATAATAGTAATAATAATAATGATGATAAAAACCTTTTTGAGATTTTGTAAGTTTGTTTTCGAAATTGTAAAAGTATATGATGGTGCTATACTATTACTCTTTAAAAATGGATATGGATTATTAAAAAAAAATAGCTAACAAATTCTAACAATAAAAATATCATTCTGGATGTGAGGTCATTTCATGCAAATGGAAATGCATGCAAATTTCATGTAATTGGTACTACAGCGTAGTTTACAATTCATCATTGTAATAATGTAATTATCGTCTGAGATTCAATTCCGAAATATGTTTACTTCAACCCATTGCAGAATACATACATTATTGATATGTATAACGAATAGCAACTGTTGTATGTACACGTTAGGTTTATTTTATGTATTATGTACCGATCAAAATGGGTGTAATAGGTAGGTACAAATAATTATTGCTAGTATAGTATAATTTGGTATGTATTATAATGGTATAAATATATCATATATATTTCATATAATATGTAGAATAATGAATTATAAACTAATCACTTCTGTTCTATTAACTATTTATGATTGTATTAATAAGTTTGTTGATACATATTACACAATTATCATAGTTATACATTTCCATGTTAAAACCAACAAATTCCATTTAAAATTTATTTTGTGCTTGTAGGATATATTTCTTCGGGACCCGATGCCAATTCCACCTTCTCTGATAATGCAATATTGTATAATACTTGTACCTGATATTTAATGGTACTCTGAACTTGGAAAAAATACTTTTAGTTTTCATCCACGTCTCACGTGCAGTTTAGCAATTAGTGAAACAATAATGTGTTCTAAATAAACATATAGATGCTAAAGTGAATAGTTTTTTTTTTACTACTTAAAAATATATTTGTTGATAGAGTACATTTAATAGTTGGCTATATGATATGTTCAATATTTACATATTATAATATTTTCATAGTGATTAGGCATATAATATATAAACTAAGTATATAAATAAGTAAAAAATGTAAAAGTGATTAAAAACAATTTTTGTTTTGTGATAATATTTAAACATTATAATATAACCTTAAATAGGTGTATGTTATTATACCATAATCCAAATCAGTGATATCAAAAATGATTAAATATTATTAGTTTCAGAAATAGTATTTCATGCTAAGTATTATGAAAATATAAGTAATAGCAGATAACCACTACCTATCTAGAAAATATATTTTAAAATAAGATACAACTATAATATTTTCAAACAGTACTTTGAATTCTGAATGTTTGTTATAAACACAAAGTTCAGTGAAATGTATACTATTAAATACATTAAGTATTTTAATATAATATGATATGTATTTTCGTTAAACATATGAAGACAAAAGGAGTGGAATATGTGTTAAGGTACACATACATTACCTATTGCGACTGTATATTTAAAGTTGCCTAACATAAATATTGTATTTTAAGCAGAATAAAATAATTTTATTCGAAATGATCTCTTGAATATTTTTTATACCTCGTCCGTATCTTTTTGTAATATTCCTCAAAAGTATAGTATTATTATTATTATTATTATTATTACTTTAGTCCATATTGTTGAACTGGCACACGTGCAAACATACGGTCCGAGTCTGTGCAGGCGGCAGGCTACAATATACAAACGCGCCACAAAAATATCATGAAAAAAAAATAAATGATAATAATAATAACAATATATACATATATAAAAATAAATACAAACGCACACTATACCATACATGAAGTACGTATAAAAAAAAAAGGAAGGAAAAAACTGAAAAAGAAAAATGGAAAAGTAGACGCGTAGTCTTCAACGACGAAAAATATACGCTCCTGTATATATTGTAGTCTAATGCGTTTTCGATGTACTCGCACGGAATTCTGTTAAAGGCCATATATAATATATATATATACGTTGTATAATAATATACAATATCTTTGGAAGGGTATATACGCCGGCTGCGTCCGCGACGATAAAGCATGAGTGATCGCTGCCCTCCCGGTATACCCACACTTGCATTTAAAGCTGCGATGGTGATGGGCGACGGAGGGGACGACGACGACGTTTTGTCGCCGGGTCGAGTCGCTCGTCGAAAAATACGAAAAAAAAAACTCAAGCCGGTAACAATAGTCATAATAATAATAATAATAATAATACATTGTAATAACGGCGATCAATTACGGACAAAAACGGATAGGTTCTGAGAACTTGCTCGAGGTCTGATATCGCCGCATGCGCCCCGAATAATACATAAAGATACCCTTCCATAAGACAAGAGATGAATGCACTTGTGCACATTATATAGCTGTGTCACGTCAGCAACTTTCATTAATGTATTATTGACACACACGCACACGCATACACACACACTCACACGTATCAACAGTTTGACACACCGTGATCATCTGCCCCTTGTATCGTTACCTATTTAAACTCCGAATGTAAAATATATATGTGGTCAACTTTTTAAATACAGTATTTATGTGAAATAGACTTTATACAACTAGGTGCCTATACGTGGGAAACTATATGTGTAATCGTCAATAGAAACGGGAATCCTACAATATATAGGTAACATTTATATTTACGGTATAGAGTTTTTATATAATCCGGTAAAGTGTGATTAAATAGAAAATATATTTTTAGTGTGGTGGGAAGGGGAGTATGGTGAAACCCTCTGCACTTCTACATAGTACAAATACATTCCTGCAAGGTCCAACGAAACGTAAGTACATATTTTTTTCGTCGATATATGATACACGCGTAATGTAGTTATGTTGTAAGATTAAATAAGTATTATTCTCTTTGGTGTAATAGATTACTTACTTAGGTACCGCCAAATGTGTGTGCGCGACGTCGCAGAACATAATATCATGATATACGAGTGTGCACGTGCTGTGGAGTGTGTCCTTATAGCGGCGCGTTCTGTTCACAAGCATTGCATTTTACGTATATATGAAATATAAATACCTACCTACGAGTTCAATACGATATAATATATTATGAGACGCGTCGAATTATAATTTGCTGTTTGTGATGGTAATAATACGATAATGGAGACGATAAAAGTGCACGATTAATCATAATAATATCACAGGTTTTCGCCAATGAGCGAGGTGAACGCGTGTCTCGGCCCTCGGTCGGTGTTGAGCGAGTGGGTTGGTGGATTTCATTGGCTGGCAACATTAGTTTGATTTGCCGCCAAAAAGAAAAAAAAACTAAATTAATAACGGGACTAATAAAACTTTGAACGGCGTATATAGTACAACTATCGAAAGTTTTCAAATTTTCCTCTTCCCCCCGTTCCTCTATATTATATTCCACAGCACACACATATTATATATATATATAACGAGCACATCGGTCTACTCGCCAGTCTTCGACCCGGTGTGAGATTGCGATCCAAAACTTGTGGACGAATTTTTTAAATTTGGCACACGCCTGGCCTCAATCACCCCTCAAAAATGGTTTTACCACCTGGTCCTTCTGACACCATTTCGTGTACATTATATTATAAAACTTTTAATGCTTCTAGTGGGTATCAAACTATCCACGTACACGAATCACCGCTTCTTTACGTCAATCACGTGAACTAGAGTGTCCGTGATTATTTTATATAATATAACACTTTACACTTAACGGGATGGATTATTCTAGTATCACGCCGTGGTAGTTTTCAGAAAATTATGGTAATTTTTTTTCTTAAGGCTTTATTTTGTAATATTATAGTATGTATCTTATAACGGTATACATTTTTCTCGGTTGCCTTATTGTATCCTCAATTTCATGGGTAAATGTGCCACTTGTCATCGAACAAAGTCGTGCGCGAGTGACCGTGTAATGATTAGTGTAGTCAAACTTGAGGTATTAAAGTTGCACGCTCCTCGTTCAGTCACGACTCACGATTTCAACTGTTAGCCACTATATTGTCACTAAAACAATAACGGTTTTGCTAGACATGTCGATAACACAAAGCGATTTCACTAGAGAGTTAAATCATGTTTTTAGTCTTTTGATTTTAAAATGTCCACGTCTAATGTCTGATTGAATAAACAATCACCAAACATTATTAATGAATCAATACTTAAACATGTTTAAGTGGCCCATAATTGGTTCATTAAAGTGTAGTGAGCCGTTAAATCAATTTATTTTTTATGTAACTCTGTATAACACTACTATAAATGTTATTGAACGCTGTGCTAATAAAAATATAGATAGGTTATTGTTTTTCTATAATATTGCAACATATGGAGTGGAGGAATAGCAGGTGAATTTCCAAACATTAATGCGCACTTCTCCACCCGTATAATCGAACTCTCAATTCTGTAAATATATTTGATTGCCCTATCTGCTATTACAGATGAAATAATTACCTACTTTATTTTATGTTTATAGCTACTCAAAAAGTTACAAACCTCTATAAATGAATGGTTAACAAATAATCTGTAGGTAGTTGGGTACACAAATACCGTTAAGTACTCAGAATTATAAACATAATATCTACCTACATTGTTTCTTTGGGTTGGGTAATTTGATATAGGTACACTTATATTGGGGTATATGAGTGAAGTAGCTTGGTATTTACTGGATATGGACATGTACTCGGTGACTCGTGTATATGATTTAGTATACAAGCCTCCCCTAGTCTAGGCCAATTGTTGAACAACGGTTGAGAATTCTGATATCTTATCGATAACTACAAAGTGAATATTCCGGCAGTATTATCAAAATGCATAATAGTGTCACACTATACATACCTAAGTATAAAGGGAATATAGTGTGTACGAGTGGTGCCAAATTACACGCTTGCTTCGGGCACTGTTTTTGTCCGAATTTTAAGAGAAAAATCGATACTTATACAAATTCACTTATATTTATAATTTCGGATATTTTGAACTCTTTGATAATCATGAACCCTTACACGTTTGAACGAATTATAACCGAGTGCAATTAAATAGAATTTCAGAATGCACGAGAATTTATGTTATCCCGTCTTCGTTTACATACGATGCTAAACGTGCTTTACGTGCTATTTACATATACATGTTCTTGGTACTTAACCTTAATATCAGTTATTAAGGAACTACTGAGTTTTACATACGTCATATGTGTTGATTAAAATATGTGTTTACAATAAAATAATAATGAAACAACAATTCATACGATTATATATTAGTTATGGTTAATATTTTATAGCCTATAATACTCATTATACTTAAATATTAAATAACTACTTATATTATATACTTAATATCACTTTTATTGCATTATGATGATAATTTGATGAAACATTAAACACATAGATTTTGATAAACACACGTAACAAGTGTTTAATATGCACAGTGTACACTATGTGATGTATTATAATATTATGTATATTATACTCATTAATACACGAACATTTGTAAACTGTGTGATGAATAAAACAATATTTGTATAGATTATTCCACGCATCGACTACAAAATGGTGGGATTACGTTAGATGATATATTGGCTGAAATGAACAAGTTGTATATATTTTTAAACTCGTTTCAATTATAACATTATATTTTTTTTTTATTTTTTAAATACTTAATAACTATAGTGTCAATATTACGTTCATAGCAATATCTTACAATTATTCAACAAATTATGTTTATCAGACGAACAAACTTTTTTTTTTAAGAATTGGCATTTTAAAACTGATATTTTATAAGTAATGATATATGAGTATAATATATTTTTAAAGCAATATGGGTTCAACTATCAGACCATAAATATATTTATCATTGAAAAAATGAGTAAAGTACCTACATTATTATGTAGTAATATGTAAATGGAAACGAATGCATCTAAAATACGATTTTAAAACGAGTTAAGTTACAACTGTCAAAATTATGACTGTTAAAAGAACATATTTAATGTCAATGAACGATTTTTCAACATAAAATCAACCAAAGTAGTCTTTAATTAAAAGTTGTTTGTTTGTAATGGATTGAGGTAGGTACACCTCTAGAAAGCGTGCTTTCAGAAATTATTACGGTGTACACAACATAAGCACGTTATAATATTAAATTGGATGTACATAATGATAATTTATGTTCATCTGAATGTGCGTGGAATCAGAGATGACCATATTGCATATTGAGTGTGCGTGCAGAACTGCAGCGTGTATTCATGTGTTTATTGGAGATTTGTCTCGTCCATACGATTATTGAATGTTCAACATGAGGCATTTTATTGTATTTATATGTATGCCAGTTTTTCTTAGTGAAATTGTACTCCAATCTAAGCACTCGAGTTCTTTCAATTAATACACCTATGTTTTTTTTAACATATCAATTCGCATGGCAAAAATGTATAAAATATCCATTTTTATACTTGAGTAGATCCGTGTGAATAATAATATATTGTGTGTTGGCCTGTATTTTTTTCCCGGTTTCCATTAATGCGCAAATAATATTGATGATACACAGAGACCAACCTTACTTGACAATAAGGAATTTATTAGTCAATCCCTACAATTGCATAAGAACAGCCTTACGTTTCACACTCAGTTTAAATTATATTAGCTCGTGTCATTATCCCTTATAATGCTACAATTATCATACATAATACACGTTATTTGAAAGTTTTCAAACATCGGGTTCCTAAGATTAACATATTAATAATGTGAACTTAAGAAATTAATATACAATAACACCATATACGTGATTATTAAAATACATTAAAACATGTAGCAAATAATTATATGATTCTATAAATTATATACATAATACATGTACAATAACCAAAAATGCATTATAAAAAAAAAACTTTATTCGAGTGTTAAGCATGAGGATATTTTAATGTGCATGTATACATTTATTTTATATTATGACTAAGGTTCAGATTTGTATGTTTTTAAATGTACTATTAATTTTGTGTATATGCTGGGGCTTAGAAACATGGACGTATTTTTCAACTTGGGATGCACATAAAAGATTATTTTGCATAAAATACAAAAAAAAAACATTAAATAGGGTTATAAGAGAACATAATAAATTTTAAGTATTTGACATATTATTTCATGTTATTTCGAATAAAACGCGTAATGAAATCTATTTTTTCTCTTTTGTTTATTATTAATATAATATATATTTTGTTTAGTTTTAGTATTCCAATAGTACTAATACTTAAGGTACATTTTTTTGTAATTTTCAAAGATATCCCTGTATTTTTATTGCATTATTAAAATAATATGTATATTTTTTTTCAATCTAAAAAATATATATACTTAATTATTTAAGGGCTGTGTCAATTTTATATTATATTATTATTTTATAATTTAAGGAGATACATTTATATATAAAACAAATTTTTACAAGTCTATGCAGGTCTACTGAAGTAATAAATGTAAAGAGATTATAACCCATTCTATAGAATAAGAAAAAATGTTAGGCCATTTGTCCTTTTCCCCCTCACACCCCACCCTCTAATATGACTCACTGGGTAGATGCTTTACATTTATACCTAACTATTAACGTTATAAATGTAAGTAATAGCATATAGGTGTAGTATTAAGCTGTGTTAAGCCATTTTGCGCCCAGGGGAAAAAAATTCAAGCGCTCCTCTCATGTGGGTCGGATTATGAGGAGAAAACCACACAAATCAGAAAATGTGGTTCCACTACTAAATTCTTCTATAAAAAAATAATTTATTTAATTATCCCCTTGGACTGTTCATTTTGTAAATTAATTATTAGTGTTCCATTAGATTAGATTTGTATAACTATAATATAAACATTTATGCACCACTGGTTCTTTCAAAAAGTAAGTATATTATTTTTAAACTAACACACTTCTATATTCTATAATAAAATAAATCATGTTTTCCATGTTTTCTTTTTTAACATTACAATTCCAATGTGAAATATTATGACTATTATAAGCATTTTTGTGACACTTGTTCTACTTACAAACATAGGTTTTTGTACGGACTGGGGAAATCTGCAAAATCAAAAACGAGTTTTGTGAGTAAAAACTTTGGAAAATGTTGGAAATTTAATGAAAAAAAAGATTTTTGAAGGTATAGAACAGGTATGCGTAATGCTTTAAATCAAATTAAATTTCGAAATTCTTATCGGGAAACTGATACCAAAATTTGCGTTCAGTAGTTTTTTTTCAAACTCGTTAAAGCTACCCTTAACTCATACTATGATAGATTAAAATAATTATATACCAAATGTAAATTATTTTTTTATACATTTTTATGAGGTTTTTTTATAATTTTATCAAGCTGATGCGTTCCGAAGAAAATGTCCACTTTTTCCCTCTCCCTTAAACACTGCACTGATCATATATTATAGTGACTGTATAGCTATTATTATTATGATGTAATTATACAATATTAGCATATAACATTACATTAGCCCACATAGGATAATATTAATGTGGGTACATATATAGACCATTCGTCGCCATTGTTATTGTTTTTATCAATTATTACACTTGCGTGTGATGCATATTAAACTCGGCCTATAGGTACCTACGATTGAATTACCTACCCGAACGCGAAGGAACCCTCAAAAACACCGTCATTAAATTCCATATTAAATTCTATAATTATTATATCATTATTACATACCATGTTTTACACGCACAAGATAGCCAAACCATATGCAACAACTGCTCGATCGCTTTTTTTTTCAATTCCCAACTCACGACGAGAGTGTTTGGTACAATATTATGCGCACAACAGAACTCGATCTACCGACTATAATGTTCGTATATCGTAATATACGATATGATTTATAAGGCAGAGTAATGGTACATTGGTACAAGGGATACATTTCTCAAATATTATTCCTATGCGTGCACGTTTGTCGTGTGTCTAAATGCCATAACTATTGTACACAGAATATTATTAATAACCTATATTATTAGTATTGTTATTGTTGTTTTTGGTGTTGTTGATGTTTTCGTCGTTGTTTATTATGCAGGTAGCTCTCCAATACCATAGTTGTGGTAAACGCGTTGTTTTCACACGCGAGGGCGTCTCGAGAACGTCAAAAAAACAATCCCTGTTTGTATGAGTAGATGTTCTCTAGTTCTATGACCTTATCATACGGATCGAGTATACGGATGAAAAGGAAACAAAAACTATCGAGGAATTCGTGACGAATTGTACCTATTATAATAATAATATCGATTATCGACACGTTTGGATGATATTTAACAAAATATAATAATATGTTTATCGAAACTATATAATATTAATATCACACAACGTATCTCCACCAGTTTTTTTGTGCAATAAAAAAATTAAAATCGGTGGAAAAGTTTATAGCCACATACGTTTTACAAAATTATATTTATAGTTTGCAGAGTTATGTACAGGGCTTGAAACCAATATCGGTTACTGATTTTGAGTACTGGTTAAAACAATTAAAACCAAAATTTATACCGAAAAAAAAATCGAAAAAAATCAACACCAGTATTCAAAACAAAAAACGAAATCAGAAAAAATAAATACCTACAACCGAAGCTGAAATCGAAATAGGAATGAATATTTTCGGTTTCAAGCCCTAGTTATGTATAAATTTATTATTCACGCTTGGTACATATTGTGATTATTTAAGACAATAAAAGTTTTGTTTATTTAATATTTATAATGCCAAATAACAATAGTTATTGAAAGTACTAGAATGACTAATATTATAACTATTCTATGTCAACTCTTCTCCGGTGTTCTACGGCATGATAATATTAAATAAGTTTATATGCAGGATGACTTACCAACCATGCTCACCCCAATATTATCTATTAATAATGCAGTTGTTCAAATTTCTATTTTTCATTTTTGAAGTATATTTTAAGACTATAATATTTGTAAGCTTTTAAAATGTTTAAGAAATTTTAGGGGTATCTTGTGGCAATACAAACTTCTATTTTTCAAATGAAAACCACACATGTAAGTTGTTTATATTTTTAAATAATTGTTGATCTTTTTTTAAGATTTTTTGAAAAAGTTGACGCATTAAAATTAAAATTTAAATGAGTAATTTCTGAGTTTGATGTCTTATGTACTAATGGTAATGATCTAGAATGATGATTTTGCATAAAACATAAAATATATATAAAATTTAGTATTGCAGTGTATTTATTTAATTTAAATAATATTTTTAACTCTATGAAGGGGTCAGAAGGATTTTCTACAAAATAATAGGTACTTGAGTTGGGTAGGTACAGCGTAATCAATTGTAATGACTGATATTTTTTATTCAATATGTCAATCAATAAATAATCAAAATTCAGTAAATTATTACAGGCATATATATTTTTCTAAACGCTGGGTTAAATGTAATTGGGTATATTTGTTGAATATTGCGGTACTAAAAAAAGAACAATTATATTATCTTGCGTTAAAAGCTGAATTTATAAAGTGTATCCACTTTAGGAATTCTAGGACAGGATAATTTACCGTTAATTAACTCATGTACAAAAGCTATAACGTTGAGCAACAGTCCAACATGGTATCCAAACAGACGTCCATCCAACCAATATTATATGCCACCATCCTCAGGAAGTGACGTTAGTTTTTTCTAGCTTTTAGTCTAGTTATTATTATACTTAGACCATTCTAACAATTAATTATAAAATTGTAATAAATTAATATTAACGACTATAGCTTACCCCATTTCTTCAAAACTGTTATTATAGACTATTATCCTTCGTAAGTAAGTAGGTACCTAAAGTTTAGTATACACCACGTATCAAACTTAATATTAAACATGGATCTTAGTTAAAAACGTTTATTAATAATAAGCTAATAGCTGATATAAAATATTCTATAATCGAATGTCACCACATCCAAATACTCTTATTTTAATCAAATTTTATTCTATTTATCAATAGCTGATGATCCTTGTGGGCATATGCAGCGTAAATGTGTTGTGATCTCTTACGATACCGATTATATTGATTAATATTTAATTAACTTACATGACAAAAAATATATCATCAATAGGTAATCACCATTCTTCCATCACTGTTATCAGTTTTTTACTGTCATACTTTTTCACTTACTTACAACTGATTATATTTATTGTATAATTTTAATACAGATTGTGTAAAATTATATGAAAAAAAAAACTCGTTTAAATATCAATGAATAGAAACTTTTGGAAAAAATCATAAGCTTCAAAATGTACAGTAAAAATATGAGCCTCATAACAAAACAAAATTGCTTTGCTACAAAATAATAATTGCATACAAATAAAATATTTTGGCAGTGTGGCTTCATAACCAAATTTAAAAATTCCAAACTTCAAAACTTTGATTTGTTCATATTAAAAAATCTGGGTAAGTGGATGTCGCTCTGCTGTACAGTAGGTTACAAGTGGGTCACTGTAATGGATGGTGTTAAATTTGAATTCAATGATATAATATCATTGTATAAGAAAAACGATTCTGAGCGAAAACGGTCAGTCAGCCTATGATATTACCAAGTATATTTGATGATATTATTGTGAATAAAGTAATTTATATATAATCTATTTACGTGGAGCCTTGTTTTCAATTTTCAATTTTCAATCCTCAGTTATAAAAGTTGAACATTTTATACATTTTTAACTACAAAATAAATATTAAATTATAAATTTGATAAAGTTTGTCAAAATTTGAACTTTAAATGCTTATAAAAAAAAATTGTTTATATATATTTTTAATATTTTTTAACTGCTATTAGAACGATATATCAGAAACCTTATATTACATTTTCACGCTTTTTACCCAACAAATAAAATTTTATTGATATTTATAGAAAAAAAAAACTAAAAAAATTGAAAACTGACAATGTCCGTAAACAGCTCAAAAAGAGTCAAATTATTTTCAACATTTTTGTGTGTATAGAAAATGCTAATACAAACATTCAGTGAAATTTTCAAGTATCTTCAGTCATACGTTTTTTAATTACAACAAAATAAGAAAATCGTTACATGAGATATCGAGTCAATATCAAATGTTGTAAAAATATGAATTTCAAACGCTCATAAAAATGTAATTTGACTTTCTTGTAAACAATTTTTTTTGATAATAGTAGACAAACTTATGCATAATTTTGTGTTACATTTTCAAATCTTAGATTTAAAAATAAAAAATTTTATGAATTCTCAACTCAAAATAATTTGCTAATTTTCGTGAGTTTTCTGTGAAGTTACTGTTGAAGAAAATCCAAGCACTTTTACTGTCCTAAAATGTGATGACAGACACAAAATAAAATAAAAAAAACACACATCATTGTAAAATCAATACATGCATCGCTTCGCTCAGGATCTAAAAGGAGGAATGGAGGTGAGCATGCTTAGCGAATCACCGTACAGTGTTTGAGGCAGACTTTGGTCCTCGCAATATTACTGTCAGTTAATAATACGAAATTTCACGTCTTCAACGTGAACATGACATTTAACACCTACCATGTACCGACGTTCTAACATAACTATTAGTGACTTACATTATTGTGTGTGTTTATTCAACACGATTTCAAAATCCTACCAATATTACAAATATACTCAAAACTGTAGGGCCACTAATCTCCCGTTCTTGCTAGCACATTTGATGACGGTTCGTAGTTTGAAGACGCCTTTAAATAAAATTATACTCAACATAACAATTTAAATAAAATGTTTTTATATTCTTTCATTTTTTTGTTTATAATATTACAAGTGTATCTATATAATAATTTTAATTTCAAACTTTAATGTATTATTTTTAAATATTTAGTTAAAAAATCAGGTGTGAATAAAATACACTACAATACATAAGGTATAATAATCAAAAGAAGAAAAAGTAAGACAATTATAACCGTTATTTAATAACTGTTAAATAAAGAAAAATTATTTTAATAAAGTTCCAATATATTTGTACAATGCTTTCTGTTGCAAACAAATATTTTACTGATGGTCTGTTAAAACTTTGGAAGTTATATAATTTACGACACGCAAAAAATATTTTAATATTCATATTATATATTATATAATTTAAAAATAATCACAGATGTTTTATTCAAAAGTTTGAATATATTTTTCTGGTATTTAGAAGTTTGAATAACTCGTGAAAATACTAAGTTGTAAAAGTGAAACGGTTTTCTAAGAAAAATAAACAATAATTATTATTGATATATAAGTTTTCATTCGATATATTATGTACTTTAAGTGATAAATATTTTATACAAATTATGTTCTATTATGTATTATATAACAATATAATTAATTTATTATTAATTAATGATAATTTTGGCATATGGCAATGCATACAATTTAGGCCATGTTTTTCCCGGCCCACGGGAGTCGACGCACCATATCCTCATGGTTTGCCCTCACAGGGTTACCGGAAAAAATCATGGTTCTAAATTTTGTGTGCTTGTGTAAAGGGAGGACAGGGAGAGAATATATTACTACAACGACCGACGGTTTGTGACGACTTCATGCCTGGTTTTGTCTTGGCCACCAGTGGCCCATCGTTGCCCTTAGCCCATCATGGCGGTGTTTTCACTGCGAGGAACCTGGTTCAGTTCGAAAAAGACGTGTAGACAGGTCGCCGGTTGTCGAGAAAAAACGTTGAGTCCGCGACGGAGCTTGGCTTTGGTCCGGCGACGGAGCGTTGTGTATTGATAAGTGGGGCAGGTCAGTGTCGGCATCGTTGTCATTGTTTTACAATAATATAGTTCATTTTTGGTGACGGGTTGTTCTGCCGGTGTTATGATGATGCCGAGCACGACCGAGGCGCTGACGGCACCGGCGGCCGTGAGCAATGGCGTGAGGACACTGAACACTGCAGGTTGTGGTGGTCGGGGGATGTTTGTTACATAATACTGCGATCATTTGCACATCAGCGCGCGATACTATTATTTATAAATGACTATTGTATGAGAGTAGGTACGCTCGGGGGCTATTTTTAATAAATAATACACCAAAAAATGCTATGATGTTACAATACAATAAAAACAGCGGGTAAGTAGATGTCGCTCTGCTGTACAATAGGTTAAAATTGGGTCAATGTATAATGGATTGTATTCAACTTGAATTCAATGATAAAATATCAATATATAAGAAAAACGATTCTGAGTGGAAACGGGTTTTTAGCCTTGATATTTTATATTGTTATTATTTATTATAGCCTGTAAGTTAAATTGATATTATAATATTATAATTTTTTATTCGTTTCTATGGTGATAAACTAAGCGTTAGAAATTAAAATCCCATTTTTAGCGGTTTTTCGTAATTTGTCGGTGGTTTTTCCCGTTTTTCTTCGGAAAATGACCTCTTTAAAGTACCATCCTAATCCAGTTTGCTAAACGATAAGATACTATATGTTAAAATCGAAGGACTCCTTCTAGTAGCAATTTTGTATATAGTATAAAAAAAATTTATTAACACCATAGTAAAACCGTTAGTGGAAATACTAATTGTAGTAGTATAAATACTAATACCATAGTGGAACCGTTTTCTTAATATTGGTAACCATGGGTCTAACATCAGGAAAGTACGTGGAACCGTTTTCATGTTTTTCACAGGTTCAGACTTCAGATCATAGGTAACCAATACCTCAATCAGCTGATCGAGTTTCGCTTTTATATTGTTCTATGGTAAAACCACTAGATTCATCACTCCGCTCAGAATCTAAAATTAAAAAATAGATTAAATCCAGCTTAATAACAATAAGAGAACTGTAAAATAAACAGCAAAAACAAAATTTACACTTTCAAAGGTTGTAATTTGCTCTACATAAAACTGTAATATGAAATATTATGCTATTATGTACTGATTACGAGAAGGACTGGGAAAAAGGAGCTAATAGTCTAAACGAGTCTAATAGATCTATAATTGTATTCATAAATAACTATTAATTCTTACACAAAAAAGGATTTCTTATCGACCCACGTTTACTGCGCTGCCACAAACTATAACAAATTTCCGGAGGATAGTGGTTATAACTACGAAGGGTAAGTTGTGTTGTTTGTGTAATAAAATTGATTTTTTAGAAATAAATAATAGATTAAGATCTAAGAGTATAGAATATTATACAGCCATTGCTGATTAGATTATTATAATTTCAAATAAATTAATAACATTATAAAATTATTTGTGTTATATTCAGCGTAATAATATTATACACTGTTTAATGTTTATAATATAATAAAACAAGTACTGGCTTAAAAACATGGCAAGGAAAGTAAAATTTTAATCGAATATATACAGAATAGCTTAGTTACCAAGTAATTGTATAAAAAATAATTACATGTTCAATAAATTATTTACAAATAGAAGCAGACAGACGACACACCATCCAACAAATGGAAAATAAATCTTACCCGTGTGATATCTGTGACAAGTCATTTAGCCAAAGTATCAATTTAACGATACATCAACGTACGCATACTGGCGAAAAACCTTACGCGTGCGATGTATGCGACAAGTCGTTCGATATAAGAGGCAATTTGATAAAATACAAACGAACACACACTGGCGGAAAACCATGTGAATGCGACGTATAAGAAAAGTCGTTCGCTGTTAGTAGCAATTTGATAGTACACAAACTATCGCACACTGGCGAAAACCCGTACGCACACTGGCGAAAAACCGTACGCAGGCGAATTATGCGACAAGTCGTCCTATGAAAGTGGCAATCTTACGGTATACAAACGAATGCACACGGGAGAAAAAACGTACGCATGCGCTGTAAACGCAAGTTGTTCGCTGTAAGTAGCATTTAAAAAAAACACAAACGAACGCATACTCACGAAAAACCTTACGCATGCGATGTATGCAACAAGTTGTTCACTGTAAGTGGCAATTTGATGGTACACAAACGAACGCATACTGGCGAAAAACCTTACGCATGCGATGTATGTAACAAACCATTCAATCAAACTGGCCATTTCACAAAACATCAACGCACCCACTCGGCGAAATACCATACGCATGCGATGTATACGACAAGTCATTCTCCGAAAGTTGCAGTCTTACGGTACACAAACGAATGCACACTGGAGAAAAACCGTACGTTTGCAATATATGTGACAAGTCGTTTTCGGCAAGTAGAAATTTGGTGTCACACAAGCGGACGCACATTGCACACTGCCCGGATTGATCAAAGATCTATTAATAATGGGCCATAATAATACAAATTATGTGAACTTATTATTTTGGTAGAACTTTTAAAGTGTTTTTTTTGTCATATAAATCTTGTTTTTTAATACTTAATTGCTAATTTGTCATATTCATAAATAAAAATGCTATGAGCATACTCTGAAAATAGTCGATTATTGACGTTACACAAGCAGCGGACGCATATGGCACACTCATCGGATTGATAAAATAACTTTAATCCAATGTCTAAATTGAAATTGGATAAATCATGTTCACAAATTATTTTGGTAGCAATTTCAATATTTTTGTTTTGTTTTAAAATTATCATTGCAGTTTCTTTTTTCAATCAGTAATTTAATTTAATTCAGTCAGTTATGGGTCTGGGGATTGACCGTCGCCGGTACAAGCTTAATTAGGCGGTACTCCGGTGACGAGTCGAATCCGGAGAGGTCAACTTGAATAAGTGCCTTGATGCTTTGGGAGCACTGAAAAGAGCAATTTTAGTGACAACGAGTTATGGTCGAGTGTTGGTCAGGTCGTCGTCTCCGTGGGTTCGCCTGTGGGCGTTGGAATCGTTCCTCTGGTTCCGTCCGGTCGGTCGGCTGGCAGTCCTTCCGGGCGCCTTGGAGCTTCGCTGGCTAGTGGCGGTTCTTGCCCCGCCGGGCAGGTAGCGTATGGGCTTCCCGGATCCTTGGTCTTCGGCGATTACTTTACTCCGAGGTCTGGCTTCGGGTCGGGTGCCGTCCGTCGTCGATTCTGGACCTCTGATTGGCTGAACAGGATCACTTATAAGATTGTCGTGGAGGCTGGTGTCTTCGTAAGTCTTCCTTCTCAAAATTCAATTCAGTCTGTTGTATAGTTTGATTGAAGACTCGGGAGTTGATGTGGAAGTGGAAGAAGTTGGTTTGGTCGGCTTTGCTTGAGTGACTGCCCCTGGGGCATTTATACTGTACCAGGCAAAACCTATGCCAGTGGTTTAAATTATTTGAGTAATATAATGATTACTAGTTAGCTGATGCCCTTTTTAGCGGACGTTGTTTCGGGGTTTTGCATCGTATTTCCCTGGGTTTGTGGCCGGGGTATCTTATATGTGAGTACTTGGAGTATGAGTTCTTGTGAAACATCGCAGATGCCTGGTTGCTGATGGTTTTTAAGCCCGCAGAGCTGCGAAGAATATCATTCCTGATAAACGTGGTATTGCCCGTTCGTCGGCGGCGGAACGCCGGTATATAAACACATTACCGTATCGACTAGTAAACGGTTTGTGTATTCGGTTTTAGCCGGCGTCTGGTTGTATCTACGTTTCCGGCGATAACTTCTCTCCCCTTGTTCCTATTAAGTCGTGGGTGGTGTCTATGGGTGGGTATTTTTATCCCCTATCCGATGATCCCGACCTCGTTACTTTTTATCTTCGTCGTCCTTTTCTCTCCTTCAGATTGTCTCATATCTTCTGTCTTATGTTGGTCGCAGTGTTTTCTTCTTTCTATGAATTTGGTAATACCTCTGGATAGGTATTTTCCTCCCCTACCCATTGATGTCACCCCCGTCACCGTCAGTTGTATTTCAGTTGTTATTTTTAGTGTTTTTTTTAATGACGGCCTGTGATTAGTCGTTATTTGTTGGTCCTAAGAAGGACTGTTTTAATTGTGTACATGTGATAAATTTTCCGTAACAACTCCCTCCCCAGATTTGTGCAAGGTGGCAAAGTTAGCGCAGATTTTCACAACTTCGGAACAGTTGTGTTCGTCTCTGAGCCGCCTTCTATACGGCTGTTCGGATTTGATTTTTGCTCATTCACGTTTTACGTTTTTTCATTGGACGCTCGTATCGTGCCAGTTGATTTTTTACATAATCCACTGCTTGGGCCATGTTGACGTTCTGTTTTTCAAATGGGATATACTGGTGTAGTGTTTTGGTCGTTACCATTCTCCAGTCTACTGGTTGGTTCCAATCTGTGTCTTGTTTTTTTCTCGCGGCATTTACTTCAGTGACCCATTGCATGATGTTTAGGTGTTTGGCTTTGTTTATTTTGTGTTGTATTTCCTCTGGTGTGTTTTGTATTTTCTCTGCTTGGATTGATATTAATCCCAGCATGTTTTCCTTTTCTATGGGCTGTTGACTTGTTTTCGCTGCCTGTTCCCATTCTTTCTGTCTGGTCACTGTAACAAATGCCATTGTGACTGTTTTGATTTTTTTTTTTTAAATAATTTTTTACGCTTATATAGCTTTTTTTCGACCCATTTCCTTTTCGTTGATTGGTCTGTCGTTCTTGTGACGTGATTGGGTCTTCTCGTTTTTTTTTTCTAATTCTGTTCCTCCATACTGTGGTATGGACGTACTTCTGCCATGTTTTGTTCGGATTTGATTGTTGCTCATTCACGTTTTACGTTTTTTCATTGGACGCTCGTATCGTGCCAGTTGATTTTTTACATAATCCACTGCTTGGGCCATATTGACGTTCTGATTTTCAAATGGGATATACTGGTATATATAATGATTGGGTCTTCTCGTTTTTTTTTCTAATTCTGTTCCTCCATACTGTGGTATGGACGTACTTCTGCCAAGTATATCAGAAGTTATTTTTTCAATGTAGGGTGTATGATTGCTAATGTGTTTTAACTAATTACTTTGGTGATTGTATATGGCCCTTCGAAAATATTGAACAATTTTTTTATTTCATTATTTTCCGCATTCCATAGGTGATGATGTTTTATTAGTACTATTTGTCCAATAACTTAAAAACGCAAAAATGTAAAACAGGTTCACTAACAGTTAAAACTGAAAATATAATCTATGTAATAATAGAATTATTATTGTGTTTGTCGAGATATAGGTTGATCACACCGTGGACAGCGTGACTATAAGATCTGTAAAAGCTGTACAGTTGAGTTTAAAAAATAAACAAACTATAGCCTAAATAGCTTAACTAAAATCACAAATGTTCCCATTCTTTCTGTCTGGTCACTGTAACAAATGCCATTGTGACTGTTTTGATTTTTTTTTTTTTAAATAATTTTTTAAGCTTATATAGCTTTTTTCGACCCATTTCCTTTTTGTTGATTGGTCTGTCGTTCTTGTGACGTGATTGGGTCTTCTCGTTTTTTTTTTCTAATTCTGTTCCTCCATACTGCGGTATGGACGTACTTCTGCCACGTTTTTCAGAAGTTCTTTTTTCAATGTAGGGTGTATGATTGCTTATGTGTTTTAACTAATTACTTTGGTGATTCTATATGGCCCTTCGAAAATATTGAACAATTTTTATATTACATTATTTTCCGCATTCCATAGGTGATGATTTTTTATTAGTACCATTTGTCCCTGTTTGAACGTGACATGTTTCTGTTGTTTTGTCTTTGCTTGTTTCTTTTCTGCTTTGCTTAGGACTCTTCTGCTGCCTATTTTACAAATTCTTGGTGCTTCTTTGTTGTATGACATTCTGGAAATTTGATCAAACTTTCAATTTCTTGTTTCGATCTTTTTCCTGTCATCAATTGTTCAGGTGTCATTTCTATTACTTCGGACCTTACCCTGTTCAACCCATTATTCTATTTGGTCGAGATAAAATAGCCATTTTCTGTTGGTCATGACAATACGTACGTACTAATCGTCCTATCTCTCTGTTGTACCTTTCCACCTCATTTGATTGTGGGTGGTATTTTGTTGAATATATGGTTTTTATATTCCACTTCTTTAAAGTTTCTTTCCATAATTTTTCTGTGAATTGAGTACCATTATCAGACTGTATTGCTTCCGGAGATCCGATCGTAGGTATATAATTCTTTTCTATACACCCACTCATACACCCATTTGACAACACATCAAATGATAGAAACTATACGCGTGCGACGTATGCTATGAGTCATTCTCTGAAAGTAGTCAATTATTGACGTTACACAAGAGGCGGACGCACATGGCACACTGATCGGATTGATAAAATAACTTTAATCCAATGTCCAAATTGAAATTGGATAAATCATGTTCACATATTATTTTGGTAGCAATGTCAATATTTTTTTATTGTTTTAAAATGATCATTCGAGACATGACATTATTGCAGTTTCTTTTTTCAATTAGTAGTCTTTTAAGTCAATTTGCACCCGCTTTACTTTATTCATGAACGAATAACAGATAATATATAATATGTGTTGTAAAAAATTTTTAATACAAACAATTGCTGTGTATAATTTGTTAAATTGGTTAATACGTATACAAATAATTTTCAACATCTAATTTTTCAGCAGTGATATCTATGAATAAAAATATGATATTTTACTATAAATAATAATATATTCATCATGACACTAACAATATTCGGAATGGTAAAAACTGCCTCTATTCAAACCTAGTCACCATTATCCGTTTTCAAAATTAAAAACTATCAAGTCAAATGCCTTTAATCTTCAATCAGCCCTTGAATGGTTATAAAAATATGTTATGACCATGTATTATCGATAGGTTAAATTGGTTCTTTAAATAAGTATAAGGTATTATGAACCGTGTAGTACATTTAAAACATTTTAAAAGAAAAAAAACAATTTGAATAATTCAAGTTGTTACTAAGTTATTACAAAAAAATAAAATCGTTTTGATCGAAACTGTTTATTACATACAAAATAAAAAAATACAACATTGGAATATCAAAACATTTATCACTCCACTTAGAATTTATAATATGAAATAAAATCAGACATTTTTGCATAACTATTGTTTGTAAAAAATTGATTTTCTTATTTTCTTGTGTTTACAAAATTAATAACCGTAAATACTTGTAATTTTCGCTGAATATTGAGCCTTTTTCATTTACGGGATCTTATTAATATTTCTGATTAGCCAACATGCCCTATCCACCCTTCCAGACCCGTGCAAGGTTTGACCATGGATATCACTTTATTTTTTTTCAAATAAGTACGACATTTGTAGGTACTGTAGATAATATATAAATTTAAAATTTAAAAATATACCCCTTGTTAGTGAGCTAATGTGGTCACATAACTCAGTTTATAGATCTGGTTGTCACTTAAAAACGCAAAAATGTAAAACAGGTTCACTAACAGTAGTGTTTAAGCTGTAGGTACATATGAAACATGTTTTCGCGTTAAACTTGTTTATATTTTGAATCAGACGTGTTTATATAATTTTGGTTATTATTAAAGACCGGCATCTTGTGCAGCTAAAATCTAAAAAAATGTGCAATTAAAATGTTAAAATGTGCAAAAACAAAATTTTCACTATAGGTACTTCAAATTTTAATTTTAATACTTTTTTTTTATATTATTATTTATTACCATTTATTAATAAAATAATAATAAACTGGCAATATGTATATACTGACTTCACATTATTTGATTAAAATAATAATAAACTGACAATATGTATATAACTGACTTTACAATATTTTCATAATAATAACACTTTATTTTAGAACAATGACTACTAGTAATTTTTGCCATTTTAAATTAAATAATATCAAGTAATAAGTATCAACTATAAAATTGTTGGGTAAAACATGAGTTGACTACGACGGCTGTAGATTGACTGTATATGTATTCGATAACCTATCGACTATCGTAGTACCTATAAATCATGATCTTAATTACGTCGTATTATATCGTTATATATATATATCCACCAAACACATTTCGTTATAAATCCGTGTAAAAAAAAAGCTAAGTTAAAAAAAAAAATTTAGTAATGATTAAATCTTTGAAAGACGTGATATAATATGGAAATTAAGTAAAATACCATTTTATAATAATACAAATACCTATGATAACACACCTAAATGGTAATGTTAAATACTTGGTCAACATATTATGTTTAACTATTTGGCAGGACGTAGAAGTATACTTAAATAAATACAATGAAGTAACCACTACAGTATTTACAGTAATTAATAATGTATCAACAATATGTTGACTAAGTATTTAACATTACAATTGATCTTATTTGTCATCATAGGTATTTGTAACATTATAAAATGGCATTTTACTTAATTTTTTTACTTAGCTTTTTTCTTACACGTAGTTATAACGAAGTGTTTTTGGTGTGATATCAACTATTTTTAATGTTGATGTGTTAGTTAACTGGTATTCTATAATAATAATAATAATAATAATAATAATATTTAATAACCGCTAGCCTCCTAATAGTAATATAGAAGGAAATAATAATAAAAGTATAAACACGTAGCGAACAATCGAGTGCAAGTCACGAAATGGTTTGTTTTGCAATTTACAGTTGTCACCATAGAGTAATAATATAGTCCATGCGTCATCGTAGTACATCGTCAGTGCCGCCGCCGCGATGAGAGTAGTTGGAATGGATAAGCGGCGGGTCAGGGGATATTTACGATATTTTCGTTCCCCGACCCACCGCTTATCAATCCCCACTGTTCCGTTAGCAAAATCGGTCTTAAAAGTACTTGAACATTTTTGCTTATAACTTACAAACTATCTAACCAATCTGCTAGCGAATTCCTCTATTCCCACCTGCACAATATTTCTGATCGATTGATACCTCATACTACTTTATATGTTCAGCCGTTTGCCCTGTACAGTACGCATCACGAAAACGTGCGGATGACCGTCGCGCACCCAGTGGCAATTTCTCGTTAATAGTGGCCAAACTGTTTCGCGCCAAATATAAAATTTAAAACTCGTATTTTTATATTAATAAATTATGTGTATGTATTTAATGATATTAAAAAAAAAATACAATTTACTGTACACAATAAAAACGTGAATTAATTAAAAACAATAGAAATAGTTATAAAAATAATAATAATAATAATAATAATACTATTAATGTATAAAAAATGTACAATATATTTTATAATAAAAAAAAATATATCGTCAAAGGTAGTCTTCGTCTTCACTGCTCTTCATCGCTGTCGTTGGGGTCGATTGTTAAAATAATGGGTTCCAATATGCAATCTCTGAATCCTTCTTTTTCAAAATCTTTATTTTGTAGTTGTTCTGCGTGTCTTACACATTTTTCCCAATTTTCTGTGGTAACTGCATCTATAGCTTCGTACATAAGTTTTTCGACGTCGGTTATTTTAAATGTTGTATTTTTGGTTGCAACTTCATCTTTTACCTAGGTCGTAGGTAGTATATTATATATGTTTTCTTATAATAAAAAAAATATTTTAAATTAATCCAATTACCTTGGTCATAAAATTCATGAACAGTTCTTCTGACCACGTCAACGTTGAAATCGTCAATATTTATCATGACCTTCTTCCGTTTATACGATTTCCTCTGTGACACGAATAGGCTTCTTCGTGTTGGTGTATCATCGTTTTCATATTTTTTTACTTCAGCAACAATATTTTGTATACTTCGTTCACTTATTCCACACGCTTCGGCAGTAATTATTTGAGTTTTTTTTTAAAAAACTCAGCAGCTAAATTTTCCATAGTCGATAATTTTTTAAAAAAAACGTATATCTGGTAAATCACTTTTTTACTTTGACTGTGAATATCGTGGTGTGTAAAAGTCGCCATTTCAAAAACACGTGATCAAAAATTGTAGGTATGCACAGCTAAATTCACAATAGATTACAGTACCGAACGCTCCAAGAGTCAACAAAAGACAGGGACATTTTGAAAGGTGCAGGTTAGTGGTTTTTTTCAAAACGTATAGTACCCGTCGCGCCAGTGGCACGCACCTGTGATGGATCAAATATTGAGGCCCACTGGTTTACAGAAAAACCAACACACGGCGTGCGACGTTTTCGTGATGCGTTCTGTAGAGCTTGGCAAAGAATTGACATAAATTAGGACGATTTTTCAGTGTTAAAACTCGGTGTCCTGTTATTATACGTTAGTGGCTACTCCGTTATTTTTTTTTTACTTAGCTTCGCGCCACTACCGTCGCGCTGGATAATTATATTGTTAGATATAAAAGTCCAATACTTTGTATAACAACAAAATATAGCACTGATAAAAATAATACAAAAATACAAAAATATTTGTACAAAAGTACATTTTTATAAAAAAAACCCGAAACGTGCAATTTTGTGCAATATAAAACTTTCTTTAAATTAATCTACATCTCTTAATTTAGATTTGTAGCTTGTTTCTATTGCATTTAGAACACGCCATAAAAAAGATGCAATTGCACGGGAATGCGGTCTTTAGTTATTATAGTCGCGTTTTTTTGTCACTCATCGCGTACTGTATTTTGTTGTGATAAGTAATATATAATAATCATAAAGGTTGTATTCACATTACATTTTGGGCTCTAGTTAATAGTATATATTATTAGTAAAACATCTGTGTTACAAACTATTTGGTTTGTGTATAAAAAATGGATTAAAAACATTTAATTTTCAGAAAACGGGGTTGACGGTGCCCCCTTTTTCCGTGGTATTGAAGATCAGAGGAAGAACTGCCTGTTAGCAATACTTCTCCTACAGTCTTTGAACTTAGCCTTTTTAATTTTATCCTTGTCATGTTCACATTGTTCTTCCCCCCCCCCTCTTAAAATCCTAAATACTGATAATTCATTTTATATATCAACAATTGAACAAATGTATCATATAATTAAATTAAACTTATTTTAATTTATCACGTATTTATCAACAATTTACAGATAAATACATGAAAAGATAAATAAGTTAAAAGAATAATCAGTTTAACAGTGTACTGCATTAAAAATATTTGTTATTATGATTTTTTTTTTTTTTTTGGAAAATCATCATTATGGTTCATACTCTAAAATAGTCTAAATTATGTTCCTAACTATTTATTATAGCTTGTAGGTTAAATTGATATTATAATATAATAATTTTTTATTCGTTTCTATGGTGATAAACAAAGCGTTTGAAATTAAAATCCCATTTTTAGCGGTTTTTTGTAATTTGTCGGTGGTTTTTCCCGTTTTTCCCGTGACATAAAATAATTATTGAGAAAATTGAAAAATTACCTAAAGTACCATCTTGATGCAATTTCCTAAAAGATAATGTACTATATTATGTAGAAATCTAAGCACTCCTTCTCGTAGAAATTTTGTATACAGGATAAAAAAGGTGGGCAAGTGGATGTCGCTCTGCTGTACTGTAGGTTACAAGTGGGTCACTGTATAATGGATGGTATTAAATTTGAATTCAATGATATATCATTGTATAAGAAAAACGATTCTGAGTGGAGACGATATGTCAGTCTAGGTATAAGACATATTATACACTTATCTATGGTATTAAAAAAAAAATTGACCTATAATAAATTCCAAATTAATCATATCACAATATCCATTAGGTACATATAACGCGTTATACATCAACAACAAACCATGATACTATCATCATAATATATCGATGGAAATATTACAAATTAGAAGTTTCAAGTGCCCACGAATAATATTATACAATCACAACAAAATAACTAAAATAGTTATTCTAGGTTTTTATGTAATTTCGTCCAAATTTGAACTTAAAATGACTATACAAATAAACTGTGCTTGTGTATTTTTTAGATTTTTTGGTAACCGAATTATCTATTTACATGGAATCTTGTTTTAAATTTTCAATCCTTAGCTATAAAAACTGAACATTTTATAATTTATTAATTACAATGGTTGATAATTTTCGAGATTTTGATAAATTCTGTCCAAATTTGATCTTTAAATGCTTATAAAAAAAACTGTGCCTATGTATTTTCAATATTTTTCAACTGCTATTGTAAAAATATATCAGGAGTCTTGTATTAAATTTTTACACTTTTTGGCCCAACAGATAAAACTTTATTGATATTTATAGAAAAAAAAACTAAAAAAATTGAAAACTGAAAATGCCCGTAAACAGCTCAAAAAGTGTCAAAATATTTTCAAAATTGTATGGTGTATAGGAAATGCTAATATAAACATTCAGTGAAATTTTCATGTATCTACAGTTATTCGTTTTTGAATTACAAGAAAATAAGGAAATCGGTACATGAGAAATCGAGTGAATATCTAATGTTGTAAAAATATGAATTTAAAACGCTCATAAAAATTTAATTTGACTTTCTTGTAGAAATTTTTTTTTTGATAAAGTTAGACAAACTTATGAGGAATCTTGTATTAGATTTTAAAATCTTAGATTTAAAAAGAAAATTTTTTATGAATTTCTAACTCAAAATAATTTGCAAATTTTCGTGATTTTTCCGTATTTTTTCAAGATTTGAACTTTAAACGTGTATAAAAAAAAACTGTGACTAAGGATTTTTAATTTTTTTCATCTGCCTTTGAAACAATAACCTAGGAGCCTTCTATTAAATTTTCAAGCTTTTTTACCCAACAAATAAAATTTTATTGATATTTATAGAAAAAAAATTTAAAAAAACTGAAAACTGACAATGTCCGTAAACAGTTCAAAAAAAGTCAAATTATTTTCAAAATTGTATTGTGTATAGAAAATGCAAATATAAACAACCAGTGAAAATTTCATGCATCTACGGTCATTTGTTTTAGAGTTACACCAATAACCAAAATCGATTTTGTTAAAAATCGATTTTGCGTAAAAATTCCCGTTTTTCCTTAATTTTTCTTTTGTTTTTCACATCGCTTTTGAAAACTACTGGGAAATTAAAATTTTGACCTCCCCAATGCACCAACGATATTCACTTTCCCATCGAACAAGATACTGAAGTCGAAAATCGAAGCATTATTTCGACTACTTATCGTGTACACAGACACAAAAATAAAAAAATAAAAAAAAATAAAAAAAAAAATAAAAAAAAAAAATAAAAAAAAAATAAAAAAAAAAATAAAAAAAAAATAAAAAAAAAAACACACATCATTGTAAAATCAATACATTCATCGTTTCACTCAGAATCTAAAAAATAAAACTAAAAAATTAACACCATTATAAAACCGCTAGGATCTAAAAGTGACATGTTGTGGCGCGGTCCGTACACTCAGCTGCGAAAATGCTCAGAGTGTACGTATCGGCTGATTTAGTTTGCTACCGGAATGGTGATCACCCGGGATTTTTAGCAATGAATCCTTGCCACACATACAAAGCGTGTTCCAACCTCAACCAAACGGTTGTAAAAACAAAAACAGCTAATGGTCATAATTGCCGGGTTTAACTCAATAAAAATATATATATATAAATGTGTAAGCATAATAATAATAATATTTATTGCTCGTAGAAAAAAATTGTACAAAGTATAATGGATGAATATGTGAAGTTACTAGCTTTGCTCTACACTGAGGTAATACCTATTATTGTAGACCATAAATACTTATCTAGAAGTAATTTTAAACATAAAAATAAAGAAAATATATATAATAAATAAACTAAAAAATAAATTTAAAATATAATACAATTTAAAATAAAAAAAATTCACAATACGATATTGATATACTATAAGGAATACAATGTAATTTAAGAGTATAGTAACAATCATGATTAAATAAAATATTATTTAGTAATTGAATATTTAAAATGTTTAATAAGTAAGCTGTTTAACAAATGTTTTTAAGCACAATTTCTCATTAATAATAGTTTTGAATTTACAATACTTTTACAGATTATCATAAAACCAATTTTTAGTATGAATTTAAAATGTGAATAATTTGAACACTTTCTTATCACATCTAAGATGATCTCTAATGACCTTAGACCAACTTGAATGTATGTATTAGAGGCTTTCTTGGTGTCAGTAAATGGAATTTAGAAATATTTTTTTCTAAGATTATGAGGATTGTTTTTAATTTTAAATTCTTTAGTTTTATAAATAAAACATATCGCTTGCATTTTGTATAGTTTTTCAAATTCTAGTACTTGAAATAGTTTGAATAGCTCTTTCGAAGAGAAAGTTTTTGGTTTAATTAAGATAATTTTTATTATATTCTTTTGTGCTATTGATAATTTATATTTTAATGTAGTTCTGCAACCACTCCAAGCGATAATTCCGTATTGTAATAAAGATTGCATCATTGCTAAGTATGTTATTCTTAGGTTGTTTTTGCTTGGTATTTTTTAGCTGTTAGGGAAAAGTAAGTGAGTTGTCTAAATTTATTTATTAGATTTTCTATGCGAATATTCCATTTTAAATTTTGATCAATTATTATACCAAGGTATTTAACGGATGTGTGCTTAGATAATTTTGGGCAGAAACATGGAATAGTGTTGCAATCACTTTTATGTATGATCAATCAGTTTTATTCGGTGTATTTCTAGAATTATTAGTAAATGAGTAATTTAGTAAATTATTAATACATATTGATTTATCAAAATTTATCTTGATATCATTATTAGAAAACCAGTTATCGAGTAGGTACTGCAATATCTGTTTCACTTTTTTTCAAAGTTGATTCCCAATTTGAACTAAATACTATAATTGCAGTGTCATCAGCATACGAAAAAATTTTTCCGTTTAACGAAAGTCTATCTAATGCAGATACGTACTAATATATAGAATTGGAGATACCATCGTGCCTTGAGGGACTCCTCTATGTATTATACCTATTTCACTTAGGGTATTACCTATTTTAACCTGTTGAGTCCTACCTTCTAAATATGATTTGAAAATTGAGTATACTGATCCAATAATACCAAATGATTTTATACAATTTAGTAGTTTTGTATGAGGTATGCTATCAAAAGCTTTACTAAGATCTAAAAATATACCGATAGTTTTGTTATGATTATCTAAATTATCATATATATCTTTTGTTAAATTTGCCAGAGCGTCTTCTGTACCTAGCCATATTGTAAGTTAGGTAATAAATTGTTTTCTTCTAAATAATTTATGAGCCTAGTTTTGATTGCCTTTTCAAATATTTTGGAAAATACGTTTAATAACTAATAGGTCATAATTATTTAAGTCAGTTTTTGACCTTTTACCTTTATAAATGGGCGATATTAATGAATTTTTGAAGGAATCTGGGATAATCCCTTCTTTCAAGATTTGGTTGAAATTTTTTTCTTATATGAAAGCTATAAAGTCTTTTAGATTTTTAATAATATTAATTGAAATTGCGTCTGAACCTGGAGCTGAATTGTTATTCATGTTAGTTATTATTTTGCCTGATTCAGTTTTAGTAATGTTTCTTAGGTATAACGAACGTGATGGGTTATTGGTATTATATGAATTTTTTTTATTAGGCCTATAATCGTTGTGATCACCCATAGTTAAAAAGTAATCGTTTAGTTTATTCGTAATTATGGATGCATTTAATCTGGAGTCATAGATTATATTACGTCTTATTTTTTAATGTATTACTGGTAAATTCGAAACATTTTGGTTTGGTACTTGTTTAATGAAGAATCAATTTTTTTTTGGATTATTACTGTTACTTTTTATTTTTTATCCAAAATTAGCATATTTAGCTTTACTGATAATTTCAGTAAGTTTATTTCTATATTGTTTGTATTTATTTTTTAGATGAGTTCTTGTTTAGTTAGTTGATGTAGTTTATCCCTTTTTTTAATTGCATTAAGTATACTTGTTTGAATCCATGGATTGTTTCTTTTTATTGATTTATTTGTTCTTGTTATTGTAGACTGTTTTATTAAATTTGCAAGGAAGCCGTTAATAAATTAATATTTAAATTATAACTTTTATTATCTGTTATATTGTGGTTCCAGTTTATATCTTTAATCAATTTATTCAACGTATTATAATTAATAGTCTTATAGAAATTTGTTTCCTTATTGGTGTTAATACTTTGTCTGTGTGAATTAGCTTCTATAATTTGTGTAATTACGGAATAATGGTCGGTTATAAGTAAATCAATAAGAGATACCTGAATAGAGATAAGTGAATTATTAATAATATTTGAGAAGACGTGTAGGCAGGTATTTGAGTCGGGACTTGTAGCGATATTTACGTGAGATGTAAAGTTTAAGGATGTTTAATATGCCTATATAATCTGTTGTGTTTTGGGTGGTATTTAATATATTAATGTTTGAATCCCTTAAAATAATTTTTGGTATTTTTGTGTTTGTTGATTATATTGGTGATTACAGTATTAAATTGCGTCAGGAATGTATTGATACCATTCAGAGATCTATAAATTGATAGTATACCGTAATAATTATGACCATTATAATTTATTGTTGTAAATAAGCAATTATAATTAGTGTCTTGAATTATTAACTCAGTCGTATTATGGATGATATCATTTTTAATAAAAACCACTGCTCCATCTGATCTACGTAAGTTATTTTATGTATACTCTATGTGAATAATAATTTTTAATTATATAAAATTAAGACATAAATAATGTAGTGAATCGTATTGCCTTTTTAAAGAAGTTATCTACAATAGCAATCTAGTGATATTTATAAATCAAAAATATCGTAGGAATTATATCAAACCAATTAGTAGGTAATTATAATAGTCAATATGAATGGGGCACCAAGTGTCTAAGTATGGTTGGCCTGATATGAACTAACCAATGATAGTTATTAGCACGACACTGAAGTCGATTTTATTCTTCGTTTGATTAAATAATAATAATAATAATTAATTTTCATAACATCCTTAAACATCATGATTCAAATATGATTAAATATTTTGAAATATAAAATTTAACTATTTCGAATCAAACAAATTTCAAGAATAAAAACTATACATTGTATACGTACGAAGTAGGTTGGTCATTATGTTCTTTGAGCGTTTGATTAAATGTGGTGGTTCGTCAAATAACATGTTTTAATTACTTAAAAATGTACACTTACGTACATAATATTATATAGGTATGCATATGAGTGTTTTAAAAATATGGATACCATTATTTTTTTATTATATTTTTCAATCATAGCGAAAAACGTAACTCATCCATATCGCACTTAACAAAAATCTTTATAGGTTATAGGTACAGCCGTATAAGTACCTGCGTGTTATACGTCAAATGGGAATTTCCCAGCATGTATTTATCTCCTTGAAAATAAATGTATTGAATACCCTCACCAACTTAAAGCGAATTTCTTTTTTGCGCATACAATATACTACGAATCACGTGGTGAGTTACCCGTAATTCGAACTAATTATTTATGTAGGTTGTAGTTGAATACTTTATGAAATTGTACCAGTACCAAATGATGTATTAAAATAACAATAATAATACAAATTAATATATTCATGTCAGTGTTTGGAGTTTGTATGTAAGCCGATACTTCGGTCGATGTAAGAACTACCAACGGGGAGGAGATACGATCGTACTGCGTCAAACGAACTTAACATTTTCATCGAATGAATTTTCCATTATCAAACACATCGGCACGAAGCGTATTGATAATACCTAGGTACCTACTACTGCATCGACACGTTTAAAAGAACTGAACTAAAAATATAATACGACAATAATCGTGAAACCCAATCAAATACACGAATTTACATCATACGTAGGTATAATATATCATAATTAATTATTATAACAGTATCAAGAACGGACACAGCGAGTTCGAACCAAATATTAATAATACGTCCAAGGATGTTTATGTATAATGCGTATTCGCATTACTATTGTTATTGTTGATTATTATTGTTACTATACGATGTTATGGTATTGCAGTATTATTATGTACGATAGAACAGCGCGTATTAGCGCATTAATTGTATTATGCGTTTGCGCGCAATGCAGCGGTGTATTTCATATTTTATTATACTTGGCGCCGACGGAAAACTGAGATTCAGCAATTAATGTAAGACGCGCGCACAAACATGCCAACTGTGTATAATATATATATAATATCTAATATATATATATATGTATGTATGTATGTATGTATGTATATATATATTATAAATAGGAAGAGAAATATCAACTCATAATTAATTAATTTAATAAACACGTCCGGCGGAGTCGGTGGCGAACGTTCAATTACGTTAATAAAATAAATGGGATTTCGCTATAGTCGACTGTATAATATAATACACATGTATATAACATATATGCGTGTTACATGTAGAAAACAACAAGTATTATATAAGTGAATGTATCGTCGTTTCGCAGACCTTTGCGCCTATTGTGTCCTACAGTCGTATAAATATTATATCAGCAATGTGTATGTTATATTATCATATAGGTATCTAGATAGGTACCATCATATAGGTACCTACTCAATGAAACTTTTCACGCACTCGTTTTTTCCGTAGTAATACATGTAATAATATTATTAATAGAGCATCGGAGCACTAAATAACGAATATAGGAAAACGGCAAAGTTTAAACACATTTACTGTATCTTTTAAATCAACGTTTCAAGCATTTCATAAATTCATAAATGTATAATAATCAGAAAACAACTTTTTGGTATTATAATAGTTATCCTAATTAAGTAAAAAAAACCGAGTATCAAAAAAACTTTTTAGTTTTTGAATCGTGGCCCGCCAGCGGAACGTAAAGATTGTTTGAAATGTGTCGGTAGTTTTTGTGTTGCTATACGTAAGAAAAAAAGTACTGCTAAATTTGAAAAATTACCTATATTTAAGAACAGCTGACCTACATGGATGAAATTTCCAATCTATAAGTTAGAAAAACTATTTGTGAACTACTTCTACTCAAAAAAAATATTCTAACATTGACAAATCTGCAAATAATAATACTATATAAACTAAAACATTTTTGAAATATGAACCAAAATCTTATTATGCTCATAATCGACAACTTCAAATGGTTATAATAATATTGCGATTGAAGTAAGCAAATTAATTATTATAGAAAATACACATATTAATTTTGGTTTATAATTTATATTTTTTTAATTTAAATATCATATACTACATCGTATTAAATGTTGGTACATGTAATTCAAATGTCATGTTCTAAACTTTATTATGCTACACTTAAAGGAATTAAAACGTATTGCTCTGAAAATAGCAATATTATAAACCATGTAATATATTATAATATATTATGATTATAATGAACTGGTTATTAGACCAAATAAAATAATTGTGTTGCGTTAAATGTACATGGTATTGTTTTAACGTAATTAATTATGACAGCTAGAAGTTTATTACACGGACTTACACATTATTTGGGTTTGTACGGTTGTGCCATGTATATTATCTTAAATGAGTTTTTGGAGTAATTAGTGTAATGAAAATTAGTTTTATGCATCAAAGTTTTTGGAAGTATCACTGTACATATTCTAGGTCAAAATATCTAAAACACATTTTACCTCGCTATCCAAACTATGGCAAAGTTTTTGTACATAATTTATGTATAGGTATATTATACTAGTTTAACGTATTAAAATAACAACAAAACGAAAAAAAAAATGTAATTACGGACAATATTTATGAGTATTATTAACGTTGCATTTTATTATTTTTTCATCTCCGTAAAATATCCCAACAGTAATGATGATATTAATCTGATAAAATATCATGTAATTTTTAAACAGAAAAAAGAAAGAGAAAAAAAACAAAATCCATTAAAAATATTAATTCCGAAATTAAACCGTGCACAGGGTGGATCACAAGAGTTCATTACGTCTGTAGTATACCATTTTTTTTTTTTTTTTAGCGAATATGACCCTACTTTAAAGTGTTTTATATTATAATGTTGATTTTTTTCTGTTTTCAATTTTTCTAAGTGTCTTACGGATTTTTCTTAGAAAGTTATACAAATCGGTGTACGTTATGCGTATTGTGTTAATTGCTGAAAAAAAAAACAAAAGGCGCTTTATTGGCTATCATTAACAGCCTATTCCCATATTATTATTGTACAGCTGACGTCGTCGAAAAATAATTCTTTTCGTACGAATATATCTCTGTAAGGTTTGATTTTTTTGTCAGAGAACTATGGTTTATTGTACGGGGACCAAATATTACGTGTGGATGCGTCGCACTCACCGGGGGAAAAAAATATAAACAGAACGTCTGTTTGTTTTATTTTTATTTTTTTATCGGAATGAAAGACGGCTGGTGGCCGGGTGGCAAGGCTTAGTCACCCCTGAAAATGTCTCGAATCCTCCTTAGAAAATTGCGGGGATTTCATTGACGCCGTATAGAGTAAAAATAATGCCGAGTGCTTTTTAGGCGTCTATATAGTATATACATATATATATATATTTATTATTACGATCGAGAGCCTCGCGTGCCGGTGATTTATGGCCCACAGCCATGTAACTGCAATATATATGAAGTGTATAAATATATATACACGTATGCGTATAATAGGAACTCCAATTGTACGATAGTGTAATATAAATACAATAATATAATAATTATTATTTTTTAAGGGCGGAAACACTAGCCGTTCGCGAATGGGATGGTAATTGCAAACGTATAAGGAAATACTCGCGAGCTTATAGTAAAATGTACAATTTAGATTCTGAGCGGGGTGAGGGATCTAGTGGTTTTACAATGGTCTTCATTTTTGGAAGGAGTGCTATAATTTCAACATATCGTTTCTTATCTTTTAGAAAATTAGATCAAGATGGTAATTTGGGGAGGTCATTTTTCGATTTTCTCAATAGTTATTTAATGCCACGAGAAAAACTACAAACAAATTACAAATAAAATGGGCTTTTAATTTCTAACGCTTTGTTTATCAGTTATCACCATAGAAACGAATACAAATAAAAATAAACATAACGATTTAAGTTGTAATTTAAATTATTAATTCAACTTACGGTCTATAATAAAATTTAAAAACAATATAAAATATCTTGACTGACAAATTTTTAATATTTGTGATTTTAGTTGAGCTATTTAGGCTATAGTTTGTTTATTTTTTAAACTCAACTGTACAGCTTTTACAGATCTTATAGTCACGCTGTCCACGGTGTGATCAACCTATATCTCGACAAACACAATAATAATTCTATTATTACATAGATTATATTTTCAGTTTTAACTGTTAGTGAACCTGTTTTACATTTTTGCGTTTTTAAGTTATTGGACAAATAGTACTAATAAAAAATCATCACCTATGGAATGCGGAAAATAATGAAATAAAAAAATTGTTCAATATTTTCGAAGGGCCATATACAATCACCAAAGTAATTAGTTAAAACACATTAGCAATCATACACCCTACATTGAAAAAATAACTTCTGATATACTTGGCAGAAGTACGTCCATACCACAGTATGGAGGAACAGAATTAGAAAAAAAAACGAGAAGACCCAATCATTATATATACCAGTATATCCCATTTGAAAATCAGAACGTCAATATGGCCCAAGCAGTGGATTATGTAAAAAATCAACTGGCACGATACGAGCGTCCAATGAAAAAACGTAAAACGTGAATGAGCAACAATCAAATCCGAACAAAACATGGCAGAAGTACGTCCATACCACAGTATGGAGGAACAGAATTAGAAAAAAAAAACGAGAAGACCCAATCACGTCACAAGAACGACAGACCAATCAACGAAAAGGAAATGGGTCGAAAAAAAGCTATATAAGCGTAAAAAATTATTTAAAAAAAAAAAATCAAAACAGTCACAATGGCATTTGTTACAGTGACCAGACAGAAAGAATGGGAACAGGCAGCGAAAACAAGTCAACAGCCCATAGAAAAGGAAAACATGCTGGGATTAATATCAATCCAAGCAGAGAAAATACAAAACACACCAGAGGAAATACAACACAAAATAAACAAAGCCAAACACCTAAACATCATGCAATGGGTCACTGAAGTAAATGCCGCGAGAAAAAAACAAGACACAGATTGGAACCAACCAGTAGACTGGAGAATGGTAACGACCAAAACACTACACCAGTATATCCCATTTGAAAAACAGAACGTCAACATGGCCCAAGCAGTGGATTATGTAAAAAATCAACTGGCACGATACGAGCGTCCAATGAAAAAACGTAAAACGTGAATGAGCAACAATCAAATCCGAACAGCCGTATAGAAGGCGGCTCAGAGACGAACACAACTGTTCCGAAGTTGTGAAAATCTGCGCTAACTTTGCCACCTTGCACAAATCTGGGGAGGGAGTTGTTACGGAAAATTTATCACATGTACACAATTAAAACAGTCCTTCTTAGGACCAACAAATAACGACTAATCACAGGCCGTCATTAAAAAAAACACTAAAAATAACAACTGAAATACAACTGACGGTGACGGGGGTGACATCAATGGGTAGGGGAGGAAAATACCTATCCAGAGGTATTACCAAATTCACAGAAATAAGAAAACAATGCGACCAACATAAGACAGAAGATACGAGACAATCTGAAGGAAAGAAAAGGAGGAAAAAGAAGACGAAGACAAAAAGTAACGAGGTCGGGATAAATCGGATAAGGGATAAAAATATCCACCCATAAACACCACCTACGACCTAATAGGAACAAGGGGAGAGAAGTTATCACCGGAAACGTAGACACAACCAGACGCCGGCTAAAACCGAATACACAAACCGTTTACTAGTCGATACGGTAATGTGTTAATATACCGGCGTTCCGCCGCCGACGAACGGGCAATACCACGTTTATGAGGAATGATATTCTTCGCAGCTCTGCGGGGTTAAAAACCATCAATAACCAGGCATCTGCAATGTTTCACAAGAACTCTTACTCCAAGTACTCACATATAAGATACCCCGGCCACAAGCCCAGTGAAATACGATGCAAAACCCCGAAACAACGTCCGCTAAAAAGGGCATCAGTTAACTAGTTATCATTATATTACTCAAATAATTTAAACCACTGGTATAGGCAAAATGCCTAGTACAGTATAAATGCCCCAGGGGCAGTTACTCAAGCAAAGCCGACCAAACCAACTTCTTCCACTTCCACATCAACTCCTGAGTCTTCAATCAAACTATACAACAGACTGAATTTAATTTTGAGAAGGAAGACTTACGAAGACACCAGCCTCCATAAGAATCTTATAAGTGATCCTATGCAGCCAATCGGAGGTCCAGAATCGACGATGGACGGCACTCGACCTGAAGCCAGACCTCGGAGTAAAGTAATCGCCGAAGACCAAGGATCCGGGAAGCCCATACGCTACCTGCCCGGCGGGGCATGAACCGCCACTAGCCAGCGAAGCTCCAAGGCGCCCGGAAGGACTGCCAGCCGACCGACCGGACGGAACCAGAGGAACGATTCCAACGCCCACAGGCGAACCCACGGAGACGACGACCTGACCAACACTCGACCATAACTCGTTGTCACTAAAATTGCTCTTTTCAGTGCTCCCAAAGCATCAAGGCACTTATTCAAGTTGACCTCTCCGGATTCGACTCTTCACCGGAGTACCGCTTAATTAAGCTTGTACCGGCGACGGTCAATCCCCAGACCCATAACTGTACGCAACACATGATCTGCCCAATATATTGTAATTAGAGTCCAGCCTCGGCTCAACTAACTCCAAGCATCACTGTCTGTTCCGACTCACTTTTTCCAAGTCTGGTCGGAACAAAACGACGCTTTACTCACCCCATATGTTATATGTATATATGTGTATTTTATACCAAAATAAAGGAACGTGATTACTTACAAACTACGTACGTTCTAATTACTTCACGATTCGGACCATCCCCACCGACGCTCCGTTTCAATTTTAAATATTAAAAATCATACGAAATGTAGTTTTTATTTATGAATATGACAAATTAGCAATTCAGTATTAAAAAACAAGATTTACATGACAAAAAATAACACTTTTACAGTGCTACCATAATAATAAGTTCACATGATTTATATATTATGGCCCATTATTGATAGATCTTTGATCAATCCGTGCAGTGTGCAATGTGTGTCCACTTGTATGATACCAAATTGCTACTTGTCGAAAATGACTTGTCGCATATATTGCAAGCGTATGGTTTTTCTCCAGGTGCATTCGTTTGTGTACCCTAAGATTACCACTTTCAGAGAACGACTTGTTGCATACATCGCATGCGTACGGTTTTTCGCCAGTGTGTGTGCGCTGATGTTTTGTTAAATGGCCAGTTTGGCTGAAAGACTTGTCGCATACATCGCATGCGTACGAATTTTCGCCTGTGTGTGTTCGTTGGTGTTTCGTGAAAGAGCCTCTTACAGCGAACTACTTGTCACATACATCGCATGCGTAAGGTTTTTCACCAGTATGCATTCGTCGATGTATCGTAAAATTGATACTTTGGCTGAATGACTTGTCACAGACATCACACGGGTAAGATTTCTTCTCCATTATTTGGACGGTGACACACTCTGCCTGCTTTTAATTGTATATAATTTATTGAACATGTAAATATTTTTCACTCAATTACTTGGTTACTATGATATTTTTCTTATATTGTCTTAACAATGTTTTTAAGCTAGTACTTGTTGTAATACTTTTCAAACTTTAAATAGTGTATAATGTTTAATACAACAAAACCAATTTTATAATGCCATTCATTTACTCGAAATAATAACAATTTAACTGGTAATGGGTACATACTACTCTTCAACATTAATCTTTTATTTATTATTATTATTCCTAGTCTTTCTCGTAGTGTGTACTTTGGTAATTATAGTACTTGTAATAAATTCGAGTTACTAATAGGTACACTTAAGTACTGACAAATATTAAAAAACAACATGTAATTTACGTCTTGTCCAAACATTAATTTAGGTAATCTTCAACACAAATTTATTGTAAACTATCGGAAATTTACCTGATTAATTAATTGACTTCACATCAGTTATTGCACATAAAACATGAATTATTTACATGTGCAATGTATTAAAAGATTCCTGACCTTTACATATTTTATTATCAACTGCTATATTACTAATTTATAAAAAGCACGTAGGTATCAGTATAAGTATAGATACCTACAATAATTACTATTAGCTTAGGTACATTATTTATTCTACTTTATGCAAAGCAATTCACACTAAATACTGGACCAGAAATTGAAGAAATAACTAAAGCTGCAAATTACATCATAAACACAAACATCACATAATATGTAAACCTCTTCAACTCACCTGGAACTGTAAAAAAAAATAATCAGTAAGCTCCTAAGGAAAAAAGCACTGGGTGAAGACCAAATTAACAAAATGGACTCAGAATTCTTTCATAAAACAATATTTTAACAACCACCGAAATAATACACTGTTGTCTAAGAAAATGCTACTTCCCTACAAAATGGAAAATGCTATCATCATTTCGATCCCAAAACCCGGAAAAATCTAGAAAGCTAAAGAACGATCGCTCTCCTATCATCACTAACCAAAATATAAGAAAAAGTAATTTAAGGAAAATTTTAAAAAGAATGTGCCGGGAAAACCAGAAACGAACAATTTGGTTTTTCGCCAGGGACACTCCACTACAAATCAAATAATTAAAATGATAGATGACTTCAGTTCAAACACAAACGGCATCAATTTTTCTAGACGTAGAAAAGTATTTTGATCATATTTGGCACTCAGGTGCAGGGTTTTTATTCAAAATGTCCCAAATTCAATGACCGATAGGACTAATAAAGATAATTAAGTCGTTTTTATGACAAAGATCCTTCTCAGGTAAAATAGGCAACAAAATATCAACCGCCAGGAAGATTGAAGCTGGCGTCCCGAAAGTTTCCTGCATATCGCAACTCCTCATCATTATTACACGATATTCACCTCTCTGACAAAGCGAAAATTTCACTCTTCGCAGAGGACAGAATGTTTAACACAAAAAACGCGAAAATATACAATAAATGTACCTATATTTTTTATAATTTATAAATTTATAACAATACTATTAATGCATATTATTTATTTTATTATTTATAAAAATATATGTAGTATTTTTGAGTCAAAAAGCCTGGTTAAATAAAAAAATCTAAGTAGAATAAAAAAAATAAAAATTTACAGAATAAAATCCAAATCATATTTTTTAGCCTCGGTAGTTGAATAAAAAATCTATACAGGGTGATTAATTAAGCGTAAAGCACTCATTATTTCAAAAAGTATTAATGTTTTTGAAAATATTTTTTTACACAGTTTCAAGTTGTTAAAAATCATATTTTTAAATATTTTCCATCTTTATATTTTTTTTAAGTTTTTTACTTTTTTGAATGACAACAGAGTTTTAATTTCATTTTCCAAAGCAGAAAATTTTTCTTAGCATATTGATACATAAAAATCAAATTAAGGACGATTAGTTTATGAGTTAAAAGTATTTAAAGTTTAGACAATCGAAGTAGTGGACAAACATTTGCGGGGTAACCCCATACCACTCCCCTCCGTCCATCTAAACTTTAAATACTTATAACTCATAAACTACTCGCCATAATTCGATTTTTATGAATCAAAATACTAAGAAAAATATTCTGCTATGGAAAATGAAATTAAAACTTTGTTGTCATTCAAAAAAGTAAAAAACTTAAAAAAAATATAAGGATAAAAAATATTCAAAAATACAATTTTTTAATAAAAACGTTGTTTTTTAAACAACTTGAAAATATGTAAAAAAATATTTTCAAAAGCATTAATACTTTTTGAGATAATGAGTGTTATATGCTTAATGAATCACCCTGTATACAGTGACAATTTTAATTGAACAAAAAACCTAGTTGAATAAAAATTATTGTTTTGAAAAACAGTTGTCAGAATAATTTGGAATGGTTTATTTTTTGAATCGGGAAATGTTTAGAATTTCCCTAAAAAGAAAGAATCCTAAACATAAACCATAAACTTCCTTGAAACGTCATGTTTGATTCCATAAAAAAATAATGCAAAATGCAATAAGGCCAAATTAATCAGCCAAATTTGCTAGAGTTTGCTAAGACGTGTATGGATATAAAAACATCTAAAATACAGATTTTTTATTCAACTACCGAGGCTTTTTTTCTATCCCTTTAAGAATTTTTTTTATTTTATTTAGATTTTTTTATTCAACCAGGTTTTATTTGTTTAAATTAGATAGTTTTAATTAAATATACCTTTTTTTATTCAACTAGGTTTTTTATAAAAATAAAATTATATTAGTTATTCAATTAAGAATTTTTATTAATTTTAGATTATATATTTAATAAAAATAAAAAAATCTATATAGAGTAACAAAATCACAATAGATTGAAAAATTTCTTCATTTTATACATAAAATCTAAATCAGATAAAAAATCTAATTTAAATTTAAAAAGTCTTGTTGAAAACGCAAGAATTTCATTGGAATATAAAAATCTATTTTGAATAAAAAAAGCTCATTGGAATAAAACAATATTAATTGAATTAATAACGTTTCATCGAATAATGAACCAAATTTAATAAAAAAATGTAATTATATTTTTATATTAAATATAGATATTCTTTTATCCAACAAGTCTTTTTTTTAAGTACTATCGAAATTTCCTCTAATATGACTAATATAATGCCAAATTTATCTAATCCTGTTCTTAACCTAAACGACTCAAACATTTTAAGAAGGGATTTACAAATACTTGAAAATGAAAGGCTATTGATTAGTACCATATTCAAAGTTTTAGGACAACTTGGGTGGGCTAACTTCCTGTGTTTGGAAGGTCTCACTGGCCACCCAAGTTTCTTTCAAATTCTAAGAATTAACTTGTAAATACCTTCAAATTAAATGCTATGTTCGGTACCATTTTAAAAGATCTAGGAAAACTGGGTTAGCTTCCAAACTTTAAAAAACTTCAACTAACCGCTCGGGTATCTTGCAAATTCTAATATCCGACTTGCAAATTCTTGTTTATCATTTGTTTTCGTTTGGTGCTGACTTCAAAGTTCTAGGTAAAAACTGGTGGGCCAACTTCACAATTCCAAAGTCTATAGTGGATGCCCAAGTGACCTTAAAATTTCAAAAAGAGGCTTACAAATACATGCTTATTATTAACTTTTGTTTGGTACGGATTTTGAATATCTGTGTCTAAATGAGTGAGGCTACGTGAAATTGATCCAACTTTTAATTATTTGGTTTCACGGTGAACGTTTGGACATGCAAATCCTATTCTAAAAATATACTTCAAATATTTGCAAATAATTGCAAAATAATGGCATAAATTTAAAAAAAATTGCAGTACATAGATGGACCAGCTTCACAAACGTCTTTTTTTTGCACCATACAATTTTTAAATTTTGCGAGGGCAATGGTTGAGCAGGGATTCTGGGAGTGGTGGCAGGAATTAGCAGGAATGGAGCACTAAATATTGGTGTTGAAAAAAGTTGAACATTTTAAATGGGTGGGGTCGGGGATATGTACGTCTAAATTTGTATATGATATTTAATCCAATGATGGAAATAAACAAATAACTCATAACTGAAATATCGAAGGACTTTTCATTATTAAGTGACGGCATATCGTGAGTACTTACCATATCAGAGTAAAAAGTAAAAATTAAAAAGTAAAAAGTAAAAACTAAACATTTCTTTTCAAATAAATATATAATCATTATGTGTCCATGTCCACGTATCTTAAATAACTAATACTTTAAATCTTTAACCATTAAACAGTTTTTATACTCTATGGGTGTATAATTTGCTATTAAGTATACTAGTACTTACTTTGTACTAAAACTTTTAGAACGAGTTACACGAGGTCACATTAATTATAAAATTGACTATAAGTTTGAATTTTGTATCAAACAAAACCGGAATAGAAAACAAACAATGAAATAAATCTATAATAAAATCCATCAACTGTGACAAAAGCTATTTTATTCGTAATTGTATAAGATTGTTTTATAAACAAGATGAAATATTCAGGTCCATGTCAATTATTTTTTTGTGTTGGTAAGAAGCGGTCATAAACATATCCAAGTATTTGATACTGAGCTTTGTGTTATAATATTATACAATAAATGATTTCGTTCACTGTGATTTAGAAGAATGTAGTAAACCTTCCAAAGCTTCGCATTTGATGAATTCTTTCTAAATGTCCAGTCCTCAAGAAAAAAAATAATAAGCAATTTTTGTTTTCCAATATGTAACATACGTGTTTTTTTTTACATTTTAACGAAATTAAATCAATTAAGATTAGATATACCATATACCACGTACATGATACTTATACATTTTTGAACTTCATTACGAAAATATTTTTTATCTAACTATATAAATATGAAATGAAAATATTTGTATAGGGTAAACTCTAGAACAACTTATCAGATCTTCTTGATTTTTGTTTTAAATTGAAATAGTATATCAAAGAGAAGGTTTCTATGAAAGAAAGTTTCAGGAAAATCCACCGGAAAATTAGGAAATCTGGATGTCAAAAATACAACTGTGGCACCATCTGTCCTGACAAAAATAAACTAAATAATAAAATAAAAATTTAGTTAATTATTGCAGATTAAAATAATAATAGTTTATTATATATTTGTTGCTATTAGTTAATCGGGCATGTTTGTTGATGAATGAATGAAAAAAAAATTAATGTTCGTGTGTAGATTAGACCTCTGGGAAGAAATTAGGCTAATTTAAAAAGGGTTAAATTTGTTTTTTTTTATTCATTGGATTTTAGTATGGTTAAGTTAGATTAGGATTTTGTATTAATTGATTATATTAATCCACTGTAGGTGAAATTAAACAAAAACGACAAAGTTGGTATAACTTCGATACTTTAGAGTTAAATCACACACTTCCGTACAAACAGCACGGAGTCTGCGATCTACTGCAGGTAGATTGCCTACCTGATAATATACTGCTGCGAATCAGAATTTTTATTCCTAGCAACAGAAAAGTTGAATAAATAAAAGTTGATATATTTTGAACACCATACACCGAGTATTAAATAAAGAATTGAACAAAGTTTGAGTCATATAGAGTTATTGGTACATTTAACGAGTGACGAAGTGCACGAGATCATCTAGTATATTATATTTACGCTTTAGTTAAATCGAATTTTTGTGTTTTATTTTGCTAACCTAATGGTTATAATAAACCACACACCAGTCACACTAGCCATATCCGAGATATATTATCTTTATTTTATATAGCCAAAAATCCCCCTACGAAACCACCACTGCAACTAACCCTTACACCAATTAATGACGATGACCCGCTGTGACCGACGGTTTACATGCATTAAATTTCCCTACCATACACACAGGCCTATTGTCACCTGAATTCCTTTTGCACATAAACATGATGACATATGCGCTATATTACACGTTTTTCGATCAGAAAGCCAATATTTTAAAAAAGGATGTCAATCGTAATGTGGCATGTTGGTGTTCTGACAGCCTAAAATCAACGAAAAAATGTACATCCGGACGAGATAACGTTTATTTGGAGACAGCAAACGATTTGTTTCATTTTGTTTTCAGATGTTATTATATACATAATGGAATGCAGTAGTTTCTGTCGTGCGTGTGAGACAAGAACATATTATTATTGTTGTATCGTCAACGTAATATTATCCGAATATTTTTCTCGTTGGGCGTATTCGATTTATCGCGAATCGTCTTTATAACTTATAAATCGGAGATAGTTACTGAAATATCTGCAATATAACACAACTTAGGTAGTACCTACCTACACGTCCTACCTACAATACATTTGACGAGAGCAGATACTATTAAAACGTTATTGATTCCAATGCGACTAGCTGTAGGAATGTAGGATGGTGATTCGTAATTAGTTTTGGACTTAATTTTAAGATTATAATACTTTTTTTCATGGTTCTTAATTTACATCAACAACAATGGCCATTAGTACAATTAACAATTACAATTTTTTTTTTTTTAATTTTATCAAATTTGGTGATTAAGTGGTTTACTGAGAGTTTAGTACCACAAGAAATGCACCGTGGTTTTCCTCATATTTGGTCCATCAGGTGTCCATGTGTAAGATGGGTGTGGCCTATATGGAGTCTGTTTATAATAATTATCTTATACCTTCTATTTGGAGGGAAATTTTGCCAGCCAAAGATTGTGTTTTATTCTTTGATTTTTATACTTCTATTGGAATGATCATATTGCAAACCACTATGTCTGTTAGCTGACTCTACTACATCCATGTCATAGAAAATGTACACACCAACACACTAATATCAGTCTAATCACCAAATTTATCGCCATATTCTAGCCTCTCGTCTCTCATTCCACCAAAAAACTCCTCAAATATACAATGATAACACCTATAACGACCATCAAATAATCGTTTAATATTAGTCATTATAGCCGATAGTCATTAATAAATAAAATGTGATAATAGCAACAATTTAAAAAAAAAACTTTATTACATAACATATTTTTTAAACTATTATGCATGAGTATAATAATATGTTATATTATGTGCATATTTTTAGAAGGTACAAAAAAGTGTTAAATAAAATGTCGTTTGTACACAATTTATTATTATAAAGCAGCATGTTCCTAGACATTTTTTCTTCTGCAGAGAAAATTTAGGAATCATAGATATGTTTTTGGGTATAGTTCAGTGGAAAAATGTCTAGTAGCATGCTAAATTTTGTTAGAAATGTAATATAATGTTTAACATGAATATGTTTTGGGGATGGATATTGGGGCACTAAATTTCATTAAATAAAATAAAATATCAACCTTTGATATTTTTATTTTGAGTTGTTGACCAGAAAGTTTAGAGTCATTATCTCAATACTTACATCAATTTCACTACATGAAACTATCACAAAGTTAAATTCAATATGCACATCTTGTTGGCTTCATGTGAACAATATTATTAATTCTTGACCAATTAAAGAATTGGAAAATATTCATGAGGTTGTCAAGGTAAATTAAATTTGAAGTTCACAAATTGTAAAAAAGTTGAACACGTTCAAGTATTATCAGCAACAGACTGAGGGCCCCCATTTATAATTGACACATTTTTAATGTTGGTTATATACTTGAAAGAGCTAGAAAGCTTAAACATATACATGATCCTTTTAACGAAGCATAGTTTCTCAAGTACTTTAAAATATATAGTATTTCTATGAGTTTATGGGACTAATATAGAAATATTAATTTGGATAAGACAGGTGTAAAACCAAGGGCATGTAAAATATTTTTGGTATATTGGAGTATTACACTAATGACAACGTTTGAAAAAATAATTAAGGACTGACATCTGGATGAAGATATTTTTTTGGAACTTTGAAATAATTAACTCTAGGCCAAGTGTATTTCTCCATACTAAAAACCTATCAATATTTTTCTGTATCCCTAAGCAGCCCTCAAACGATTTGATTCATGAATTGAGTTACTATTGTCGTCAGTGAATTATAATTGCTAATTATATTGTTTTAAGCTGATATGAAATATAAATCAAGCGACGCCCAATTGATAGTTGATAATAATTAAATCAAATATATTTCATTAACATTTAAATACAACCTATATCACACCGGTCACATTATAATAATATATAATTTATTAAATGTATATTATATTCAATAACCAAGTGTATAATATTATTATTTACTTGGTTTCGGATATTTATCGATCGGTCTTTGACATTTTGTGAGAGCTTGCACCTATCACCATTTCAATAGCATATTATTATACCATTAAACCCTATATGAAATACAAAACACAAATATTGGTCTAGTTATATTGACTAAGCCACAGCATAAATAATAATAGTTTTGGTTAAATAAAGTACCAACATAGATGTATCATGTGCATCATAATCTGCGTTTTTTTCATATAATTTTTCTTCGGGTGGTTGTTATTCTATATATATTTTATAGATGTTTGTTTTATTCATAGTTTAACGCATATAATGCAAAGTTTGTTTATTTGTTATCGACTTATATAATGTGACGTTTCACCCTAAGGAAACACTTTCGTAAATCACTTTTCTTCATGTATCTCCATGGGATATAGTGAATTTGTGATGATCCGTAGATTTAAAACAATAGAGTTAACGATAAGTTTTATTCTACTTTTTGAAATTTTCTCTTGGGAAATTCTGAGTTTATATGTACAATGTCTGCGTACCTATGTTTCTGTTATAGTTGTTTGGTTCAAAAGTTTATTTTCGTTTGCAACAACTGAAACTCATAATTGAATAACTGGATGAAAAATTAAAATTAAATTTCACGTTTGCAATTCTAATAAATAGATGGTTTGTTAGTTTATGAAGCTCAAATGTTTCGAATGCATTGTCTAAGCATGCATATTATTTTGTGTACAAAATGATTCAAGAAAAAATTATCATATAAGTCCATGCTTACTACATTATTTATTGCGATCACATAACTTATGTATATAACATATACATATATATATCATATTATATTACATCGTGTTTTTCAACGAAGAAAAGAAAATAAGCAAATAGAAAATCTATAGTACAATTAGGTTTTTCAAACAAAATATATCTGTGCAACTTAGTGAGCTTCCCACTTATTATCGATATTTATTCACATTTTAATATTTTTTAGTAATGTTAAAAAACATAGAGCCATAGCCAGTTTTGTTAAATATTTTAATTTGAAATAAAACCACGTATACCTGCTACGTATCTACCATTAAAATAAAATTATCAAGCGTACCAAATATTAATTCTAAAAAATATTATAATTTATATTTTTTTTACTATTTAGTTAGGTGCTTATTATATATACGTTTAACGACTTTATTACAATTTGGTGAATACTTACTACACATTTTTATTTTATAGTTATATTAACCATTATTGTTTCACGTCAAAATAGTACTATCAGTATTTTTATCTGAAACTCTAAAACAATATTAAGTGTATACTTACAATACATTATAAAAACAATGATTCTTCAATTAAAATTCGGTTAGAGCTATAAAAACAAAAATAAAACCATGTGCAAATTCTGTAAGCTATTACAACTACGTTATAAACCAACTCATAGTTGATAAATATTATAATGTAGTATACACAACATTCGTCACGGAGTGTACCAGCTGTACTTTATTATTATCTGCAGGTAGAAAAAAAAAACCATTTACCTACCTACCTAAACAAAACAAAACGTTTTTATGATTTACGCGACCAAGCATAATTATTATATTATTCCAACGCATTTTCGTTTCGCTGTTAATCGTTTGTATTGTATTAATTTTAAATTCTTATTCCGTCGCTGTTATTGTTATTGTTTTTTTTTTAAACGTATATATTATGATATATAAAATTTTTATATATATACCTCGTATATTGTTTTTTAACTACCCTTTTTTCGGTTCAGAAGGTTCTGGAAAATCTGATGTCATGAAAAACTGTGTGACAACACAGCTTGTTGGCCATTTATCTGGAGTGTAACGAGCTGTATAAAAACGAGCTGCGGTTCCCCGTCTGCAGACGCCTCTTTCCACCATACACCACAGCCCCAATCGTGGTCGACCTCGTTGGTACTAAAATGTGCGACGGGCGCACGCGCGCTTTTACAGCTTAACCACCGGATAAATGATTGTAAAAACGATAATTCATTTTTAATCTCTTAACTGTGTTTTTTTCCATTACCATTCTTCATCACTACCCCAGCCCAGTCACACAGCAGCCCCTCCCGTCAGCCGTTTTTGGGGTGGGTGGCAAGCGGCTTTAGCCCCGTCCGACCTCACGTAGAGTCGTGGCGCTACGTTTTGATTCCGCCTGCGCAAATGTCCCTAGGCGATAATTTATTTTAAATACCCACATAGAGGTACCTTGTACCTATACAATCACACACGCATACGTGCATACCAACACATACAAACGAGAATTCCGTTAGTATAATACTTAAAAACGTATCTACTATGATATTATATAATAAACATAATCACGAATAATAATAATAATAATAAGAAGAAGAAGAAGAATATTAATAAATAAAATGCAATCTACTACACTATAGTGCCTGTACTCACAAACCACTTGAGTTCGAGCGACCCACATCGGAAAACGAGAAAAAAATATTAATAACTAGATACCAGTATATTATAGTAACAAAAATAAAATACAAAAGAATTATCATAAAAATATTAATTGCTAATGTACTATTATATTATTTTGAGCATAAAAATAATCACGCACCCTGTAAAAATGAATATTTTAGTTCTGCAACCAATTTCAATTTTTACAGCTGCCAACAAACGCAGGTTTATTTTTCTACGTGAAAGAGTTCATATAGTTTTAATGCCGGTCTATAGGAATATAGTTAGAAAAACACTAAAATCCAGGCACACAATTTATACGTGAAGTAGGCCATGGCTTTTGTTGGACCAGCGAATGTGTTTCTTGAGCTTCTTCAATGATGGCTGAAATATAAAATACTGTTGAATAAAATATACATTATATGCCCGTAGGAAAAATGTTAATCAACTTTTTACGGGCATTTAGAAATAACAGAAAATAACAATTCATTACTTTTCAGACGTTCTATTGAGTGTAAAGCTTTTACTACAAAATAATTATAAATAAATTAAAAATATAATACAGGCGATGTTTTTAAACAATAAACACACATTATCCTAAAAAGTATTATGTTTTTGTTTATATTTGTTGACATAACTATATGAATACATTACACATCAACATTAAAACAATATTTGCATATTTTTAAAATACATTTTCTAAGTTTTAATTTTGTTGAATGATATTAATTTCATTTTCCGTATCACAATATTTTTCTGAGAATTTTGATGTATAAGTATATTTTATAAGTTAATTACCTACTAATATGTATTTAAAGTTTAGACGAGTGGAATATTATATTCAAAATTTGATAGGTTCCCATGTGTCACTATAATACATTCTAGATGGAAAGTTACATATATGCATTTATGTACTTAGTACTAGAAAAAAATTTGTATTTTATGAATATAAAATAATCTTGTTTTTCGATTTTTCTGAAAATATTTCATTTGATACTTTTATGCTGTTCAGGTAATTTCTTAATTTAATTATTTATATAATTGATACACATTTGGACAATTTTAAATGTATTTCAATTACCTTATTGAATAACAAATTTAAAAAAAAAGTTAAGTTTTTATATCTACAAAAATGTTGAGATACCCTACATAAAAATAGGCAATGATCAGTAAAATATACATACATAAAATGTATACGCTTATAATTACTAGTTAAAAATTCAATTTTTATAAATTGAAAGAAAAGTATTTATTTATTTATTTAAAATTTAAATATTAAAATATTAAAAAATTTCAAAAAAATCGGTGTTTATCTTTAAAAATCACCTTGTATTTTAATAATAACCAGTATTATATTTTTAAAATAGTTATATAGTGATATGATGAACTTATAATTATACACTAATAAAGTATTTTCAATATTTATATTATGTCTTTGTATTATAGTAATGTGCTTAAAATAATAAATATATTTAATTGTCAGGAGTGGATTTCTTAAAGCATCCAATCATAACCTATTCACCATCTATAATTTTAGACTTCTGTTCTGAAATCTTATAAGATGTTTAAAACTGTTTATTACTATGCTATAATATTATTTAATAATTAAATAATGTAACACGGCGCTTTGTATAGGCAATTTAGCTACATTTGATTATAGTTGTTCAATTCTATTTCACTATATTTTTTTCACAATTATATCATGATTTCATAAAATACATCAAGGTGTGAAATAAATAAATTTGTATATTTTAAGGTGATTTATACATCGTATAATGACTGCGTTTATTTAAGTTAATTCAAAATAGTGCAATAAGCTATTATACATAGTGATTTTGAAATTTTCGAATTTAATTTAAAATGTATAAACATTATACATATTATCATTTATCAAACAGTTAAACAGAAAAAAATATATTGTACATCCGTTATCCTAGATCTCAACTGATTCAACTACGTAAATTACCTGAATATAGAATCACCCAAAAGTAGATACATTATCCTTATTCATCGTGAGTTGTTAAAATAGTTTTAGTGGTAAATTAAAATAAACATTAGATTCATATTATACCAGCAATTTAGAACAGTTTTTAAATACAAATTAAAATGTTATTTAACATTAGTGGTGTTGTATATACAAGGCCTGATAAATTAAATAATTTTTGTTCTAATCAATATTTAAATATTTGTTTTATGTATTTAATTTATAGACATTTCCGCTACAAGCACAGACTAACATTGTATATATATATAACATTTCTTTTATATTTTTATTTAATACTGTATTTGTACAAAAATTTCAATTTAATTAAATATTTTTTTTTAAATTTTCAAAATAGCCAATTTGTAAATCTAATTTTTAATTTTTTTTAAGGAATAATACGTTTATTTAAGTCAAGTATTAATTTTTTTTTTTTAACTTTTTTTAAATATTCATAATTTTTGAGTAAATTTATTTAAAACGTAATAACTATTTTCAAAATATTCTTTTTAGCATAAATATATTACTTCAATTGTTTATTATCCATATCATTTTCATCATTTTTGTCAAACATTTAACTAGTTTCAGTGTGTTTTCTTCTTTGTAATGTATTTTTGTTACACCCCGTATAATACAATGTCATTTAATTGTGATATTATTAATTTATTTAAAATTTAAATCAATATTAAAATAATAACAAACAATTTGGTATACTCTCTTCAGCACGTGAAGTGTGTGTATATTTTGAATTTATTGATTCTACTGATAGGTAAAACTTAAATGTTGGCAATAAGTGCAGTTATTGGATTGTACCCACTTAATTAGGTATATCATGGCATAATGTAACATTTTTGGTTTTTGGTTGTTAAAATTAAAATAAATTTGAAGTATACAATTAATAAATGTGTGATTTGTATTTGAGATTTTTATTATTTTTGTGGAATTTCTTTGCAATGTTTCAAAAAATCAAACATTAGAAATTATTATTTGTAAAAAACAAAAATAAGGCTCTTAATATAATGTTGCAACGGCATTTAAAAAATATTAAAAATCCAGTCACAATTTTTTTTATAAGCATTTAAAGTTAGAATTTTGACAACACTTTTTAAATTTAAAATGTAAAATTTATTTTGTAGTTAAAAATGTTTATACTGTTCAACTTTTATTTTATAGTTAAGGACTGATCATTTTAAACAAGGTTCTACGTAAATAAGTTCTTATATATTAATTAATTTATTTGCAATATTATTATAAAATATACTTAGAATAATAGCATAGGCTGACTGACCGTCTTCGCTCAGAATTATTTTTCTTATAAAATGATATCATGTCATTGAATTCAAATTTTACACTATCTATTACAGAACTCTCTTGTAACGTACTGTACAGCAGAGCAACACCCACTTTCCCACCTTTTTTTTTTAAATATTTGGATTGGTAAGTTGAATACAAGTTTCAGAATCATATTTATTAATTTATTGTCACCCGAATCTCGTGTTTATCACTTATTTTAAATACCTCTTTTTTAGGCCATTCCGAAAAAATGGATTTTATCATGCCTAGTTGATCGTATACAAACTGGTATCTACAAATTGTGTCTTTTAGTTAAATAACTAAACGTATTACTTTTGGATAGTTGTGTAACATTCTAAACATTTTTTTCTGGTATAAATTTTAGTCGATAATCTATGGTGCTCTTATGGAGCTTTTTGAACTACAATATTCTATCATATACTTGAGTGATAATGTAAGAACGTTATAAGATTCTAATTTACAAGCTAAATTATTTCACCAATCTTGAGCAGCTGTATATTTGAAATTATTCACTAGAAACCTCTAATAGTGTTTTTGATTAAACTATTTATTTATTTTTGGAATCACGTAGGTGACAAGGGACTGGAAGTTTGTTAATTTAAATAAGGGTAACCTTGTATCTTAGTCTATACTTTAATTGCATAAAACTCGATGAAATGGCTGGTTAAAACCAACGAATAGGAGACAAAAAAATAAATAACCATGAAACCAACTAACCGGATCCAACCGAGGGTTACAACATTTATAAAACAAAAATCACTGCAATTTGTTAATCTTACTCACATACGAGGATTTTCCAGTAATATATGCGTCGGATTATGGATGAGGCATACATTAATAATTAATAAATAATAATTACATTACCAATGTGTGTATGTCATGTTATAAGCTTTGCGTTGAAATACTGGAATTATGGACGTCTGTATAGTATTATAATACGCACTTGTTCTAAAAACATTTTTTTATTCATAAGTCATAGTTTAAAATAATTAAAAACTTACAACGGGTTCAAAACGTTAATTATATAAATTATAGAACATTATTGGTTCATAAAATATTGATTTTTTATCATGATTCAATAATGTTTCATAGATAACAAAATTGTTGAGACTATTCTCCCCTTCAGCGTTTTTGAGAAACGAATAACAGAGTATAATTTTATTCAATTCATCGCTGGTGAATTAGGCAAGAAAAAGCTTGTGAACGTGACCCGAGTTATGGACGATGAACTGATGACAATTTCGGTTAACAACATCGTTGAAACGCGACCCCCGTCCAAAAACAGGGTTGACCATGTACCCGCTAGAACGTGTCCTACCAAAACGTATCGTGACCGTATTTCAATATAGAATCACACGTAATTTAATACTATGTTGAGGTGGATCGCAGTTACAAGCCCTTAAAACTGTATAGTGTCGGTGTCATCGCCCTGGCATTGATGCACGGATCCCTCCCTAGTTATCGCAATTAATTAAATGCCTATAAATGTCAAAGGCTTTATACACAATATATAATAACCGCATGCATACCGCCGTGATATACATACGCGGTTACACCATTATTGGAGCGTGAAGGCCGTTTGAGTGAGTCGTACATGATACTATATATGGGAATGTGCTAAAGTGTATGTCTTAGTGTATTGACGAAAAATCGTTGTTAAGGGGTGGTTTTCATAGGGAGGGGAGCAAGCCGGGCACGTCCCGTAACGTATTCGTTTCGAAATCTCGCCATTTAATATAGGTATATATATTATTTACATGTAGGTGTATATAATATAAATAAAAAATAAAATGTAAAGGGCAAGATAACGCGCGAGGGGAACCAAATTCCGCTCCGGGGTAAAAAGGATCCTTATCCGGGTTTGGTGATAACGAGAAACGGTAAAGTCTCGTATTGTACGCAATGTAATACATCATGACAAATGTATATATTTTAAATGCGTCGTTGGGTTATAAATGCAAATTTGACGACGAAGGATGTACGCACCTGCGTGATGGCTTTCCGACGTCAAGTTGTGACATGCGCAAGAACACAAGCAGAAAACCCTGCTGCAGGCCTTCTTATACACCCGTCAATGGCTTTTATCGGCAATAAATTGATTAACTCACCAACAATTATCAAAACTGTATATTTAAATATATTTAAAAACAAGTGGTTACATAATAATATTATTATCATATTAAATGGTGTATTTTTTTACTTACAATAGTGTTAAACGTACAAATGATTTCTCTATGATATAACGAATATTAATTTTACATAGAAACTGTTATGTCTGACGAATATTAAGCTTTATCGATAGTATCTACAGGGTATTATTTGCTAAACATTTAAAAATAAATATATTATATAGAATATTACATATATTTGATACAAAAATATCATTAACAATAATACTATACATCATAATAAAAGTCCCCTTTAATAAACGATTAACAGTTTGGTAATTGTTTATTTAACTATAATAATTTCATTTTCTATGTAAACAGTTCCCTGTTGGGTTCTAGTATATTTACACTAAAATCAATCTAAACAAAAACACAAATAAAAAATTACAAAAAATAAATATATTTTCTGGAAACTTCAGAACTCGTTCCACTTTTCATTATCTCGTAGTGTTCGAAAATGTTACCACAAAAATGCTGTCGGCACAATAACAGCATGGTTTCCCATTGTTGACATGAAAAAAGTAAAACGTAGTTTATAAAAACGTAGAATACCAAAACATTAAAATAACGGTGCCGCAATTGTGTGAATACTTTTATCATCCATTTCGATTCAACGTTTGATAATAATTATTAATCGTTATGATATACCACATACCTATTATGACACTACATCACGGATGCCGTGGAAGTTCTTTACAAAGCTGCAAAGCTGTAACCAAAGTAATTTTCACGTCGCAGTTCAAAGAAAAAACGATCGGAGTTGTTATTTTAAGTGTATATCAAGACTACCATCCTATCTGCATATGAAGTGAGCCTATAGCTTTGTGCACCAATCTCTCTACAGCTTATGGTTATGATTATTATTATTATTATTATTATTATTATTATTATTATACTAACACTGCCTCGGTAATCGTGCCTGTATTTACGGTAATATATTATTATACAGTAGGTGTATTATATACGCACGCGCGTCCACTGCTATAACGATGATTGATACCGTTTATCAACGTGTTTAACGCGCCTCGGCGGCGACCGGCACCGATTTAACGCGGGCATATTATAGTGTTATACACCTCGGGGCGGTGATCGATTACGACGTCCATTTGATCCTCTCCGTTCGTTCTTCTGTCAGTTAGTCTGTTTGTCTCTCTCTTCCACCCACTCTCTTAGTCCCTCTCCCCCTCTCCCTCTCTCTCTCTCTTTTTCTACTCAGTCCCGCCACCCTGTTAGGGACCCACAGTAATCGATCAAAGCATATTATTATTATTATTATTATTATTGAATATACATAGATAGACAAGCAAAACGATGGTAAAATCAAATTTATTAAACGCTTGTCGTGAAAGGGAGGTGAAAAGAAAAAGAAAACATTATTATTGAGTTTAACAATGTCCTATACAATCTGTATTATAATAATAATATACTGTATATTGTATAATGTATATAGTGTAGTGGGCTACATGATAGCTAAATTATAATAATAATACCCAAACGACGATATAGTATTATAGGAAAATTAATCCATCGCCAGCTGTACTTAGTACCTATCACAAATTCACAACGCGAGTAATGAGTACTATTCCATTGACGTTAACGTTGTGCAGACGATTCGTGTGCTCAATATTTCTATGAAGGTGCGCAATTTATAAATCTAATTATATTAACTGACAGACAAGTAGTGTAGTAGATGTGGAATTTGAAAGTATTCTGTCCTAAAGACGTGCTAAACAAAACTACATCATTTTTTTTTAGAAAACAATTTTTATAAAATATTATTAAATATACCTGTTGGCTATTATTTATAAATATCACTGAATGGATACAGTTTTGAGGAAACTGGTTCATTGTCTAAGATAAACTTTTTTGTTTCAATTTAGGATATATAAATATTATCTGTGATCCTCCAAATATAAGATTAATTTGACAGTAATGCACTATATTTATTATGGAAATGCATACAAACGTAAAATATTATATGGTAATTAAATGTATTATATTTTTAGTAACGAATTTTATTATTAGTAATATTTGAAGCTAAGTGTGAAAACTCCCTGCACCCTTCCTTTTCAAATTCGTAAATGGCACAGATAACATCTATTAATTTACCGAGTCCCGACCTACTTTGAATGCTGAGTGCTTATAACTCATTGCGACGGTAAAACGATATAATGTATACCTCCAGCCGTTCGTTGTATTTCTCCCTATAGTATTCGAACATACATATAGGTACACGTAATTAAGTATTATTAATATTGTCATATCATTATATACCATACATATTATTGTATAACAAACGTGTAACTCAGAGCGACCTGCTGAATTGACATTTCATACTCGCGTGAACAAACGATAATAAACCAACACTAGTAACAATATATCAGTGTGTCATTAAATACGATTCAATCAGCTTACAAACAATAATTATATTATGTATGTTAACGCAATGCAAATTGTTTTGTGTTGTGGTAGGTACCTACGCACAACAAAGGACACGAATCTATATGCGTCCTATACTATAATCATGATTTGCAAAGAACTTAAGAACGACATGGTAGAAATGAATATATTATTAGATTCTCGATTAATTTAATGATTATTAAGTACCGATAACTGACGTATAGGTATTTTGTACCAATTGTATATAGATGCCTACGCTAGCTATATATATAGCCTATAAGTTATCAAGCTCTGTAGCGTATATAAGATACCATGTAGACTGGAGAGCTTGATAATATTTAATTTTTCGACACAAAGAAAATTGCTTCCACAAAGATAAAGTTAAATGACTTAAACATGGCACTATTATAATGGTCCACTATAGTATATGATCATAAACAGTGTATCATACGTCGTCCCTTCATTTTTTTTAAATAATTTTTTTAAGATAAAAGTATAATACTTACTCGACTATTGCAAGCTTTTTAATATTTAGTAGGTACAAAGTAAATATATCAATTATTCGTCTATAAATTATTAAAAAAATGTGCGTTAATGGTCGGTAGGTTTTGGATAGAATTATTAATTTGAATTGATCTGGTACATAGCACAACTCAAATCCCTATTTCTTAGCGTACTCAAATATTATTTTCTGTTATTATTATATTTAAAATTTTAAGGAAGTGTAGAATAATAAGAATATAAAAACAATTGTGGGGGCGGAGTGCCCGACCCGAGTTCGATACATCGGTCACGGGCGGCATTTTTCTTCGGGCAAGTCACGGTGTCCGGAGAACAAGTGCCGCCCTCCCCCACCAGGGCAAGGCAGATACCTACGGGTGCCCAAATTAAAAATTCTGCCAAAAACAAACACACACGTGTAAACTAATCTACAGTACCCTCCCCTACAGTACCTCAGGCTAATTACCTAGTAGTCGAAGCCTTAACCCAAATAAAAAAAAAAACGATTGTATTTTATTTACATTTTAAAAATAAAGTTTATTTAATTAAATATTAAATTTAAAATACTTGTTTCTTCTTTAAATGTTTAAACGAATACATATTAATAATATTATATTTTTAAATTCAATAGTATTTTAAATGGTATTTAAAATTGTTTATTAGATATTTTATCTTTAAATAGTGTATGTATTTGACGGTTGTACTAAATGTAATGCATTAAGACTCCCTATAAGTTTTCATACATTTAACAAAAAAAAATTTAACGTTGTCAAATAGTAAAATAAGTAAAATATTTTTTTTTTATGAGTATTTGATGGTAAACATTTGATATTCACTTGTAGATTAACAAATTCTGATGGAAATATTATTCGTGGTACCTAGTTGAAAGTTTTCATATTAATAGTTATACATTATAATAATATTTTCTTATAATGACCTGTGGAGCCAAGAGACCCGAGAGTTTCGAAAGTCAAATTCTGGGCATCTTAAAGTGTCACTATTTCAGATGATCTATAATATTAATATTATATGGATATAGTATGTTATTACCTATATGACTATGCACTGGTTTAGAGACTTATGCACAGGTTAAAATTTAACTATAGTGAAGACATCTTATTATACAAAATACAAATACAATGCAGATTATACTAAAATATTTTAATAAAAAAAAAAATAAGAATGGTTAACACATATTACAACATATTAATATATTGAACATTTTAAATCATCCGGACACTTAATTTTATTGTTTAATGAACTACCATCACAATTTATTGTGACAAGAATATAATAACTAATTCAAATTATTAAAATTAAAAACAAAACTAATAATTTAATTTCGTTGGTTTTAAACGCACCAACGTTTCAAAATAACGCAGTTGTTGCATTTGGTACGTTGTTTTAAATTTCAAATATTACGAGTTATAGAAAAACGAAAAAAATCAAGTTAAGTTAATTAAATAGTTATCTAGCAGATAACTATCTAGATAAGATAGAAATATAGTGTGAATTGATTTTATCTAAAAAAGTTAAACATAATATGATACTGTGAAACTCATTTGCTACAAAACTCATCCTCATGATATGATAATGACGGACAAAAGGTAACACTAAAGTACCTTCATAATGTATTATTATTATGTGAAACCTGTGCATATATTATAATATTATTAAAATCATTGTAGCTCTATAATAATACTAATATTATTATATTATTAGTTATATTGTAATATATTATTGCATATGTGCCACAATGTATATACAATGCGTACCTATGTGTATATATATTACTTATAATAGGTATACAATGAACGTTGTACGGGTCATATATTAAATTTAAATGTATTATATAATATATGCATCGTTTCAATATGACGTAATAGGAATTTTACTGTGCCATCTTATATTAATTTGTATATACCTCCACTTTTAAATACCTATTTTATAATTGTATGCTATACTAGTGTATTTAGAGGATTTGACAGTTATACACAGTTTTACACTATTTGAACAAGTCACATGTCCCTCACATTCTCAATAAACCACGTGTTAAAATGGTCCACTAGTTTTATCAGAATATTGTAATAATATCATCCAGCACACTATTAGCGTATAAAGTTTATATAATAATATATTATGATATTATACAAAATTGTAATGTAGTTTTGACGAAAACGCTTCTCCAAATGATATGGTCGCGGTGGGTGTGATAAATATTAAAATTTTAAAAATAAAACGGAACGGACAAACTCGCAGCCTGACAAGGCCACCGGAGATAGGATCGAAAAATATCACTCGAAAGCCCGGTGCCGATCTCCCACGGGAATCGTCCAGGCAATTCGGACGCTGCTACAAACAGAGAAAAAATATATAAATAACGAAAATATACACACGATTATAAAAATATTAAATTATACATTCGCAAGCATCTAAATGTATAATATATACACGTAATAGACTAAATAGATATTATAATGATATCGCGTAATTACAACAGTACAAAAAAAAATGTAAAAACAAGCATATTACCGGACATTACATCATAATAAAATAATACATTCCGTCAAAAGTTTAAGTCCACTCATATGACGCCTGCAGTACGCGTATACATGACTGTAATAATATAATAGGTGCACCTACTCTATATTATTATTTTTATTATTATGTCCATATTCATAAAAGTATATTATTATACTTCATCTTCTCCTTTTTCTCAGGACACGTGGTGATTCAACAAGGTCTTCAACCAGTCGACGAGCTCGGCAGGACGACCTCTCGTTGAATGGAGTCCGCAATTTGTTGCACTGGATGTCCATCAGCATTTCACTCAGTGCCAGGTTCTGGATTCAAGCATCGTCAAAGTCATTGTGTAAATGTCCCAGGATCATAAATAACTATTCCTGCGCGTAGGTCAATGTAATTCGTAAACTAATGTCAGTCCGTTTAATTATAATACATAATAATGAACATAAATTGTTTTGAACAGATTACTTTAAACAACGGGTTAACCTACCTGGTTAAGTAATCTGTTCTCGTATTCACCTTACTCCTAACTTCCTAGGTAGTTCAATCATTTGACTTACAATACGCTATATTATTTTGAAATTATTATTGTTATTATTAAACTTATCAATTCGATCTACCTGCACAATTGTTTTCTCCTCCGATTCTTCTATACTGTTAAAAGATTCCTCAAAAAGTGATATGTACACCAGAATATCTTGAACAACAATATTTAGTTTTTGGTCATCTGTGGCTGACATATTATTTAAAATGTTGTATAGGTCAATTCAAATCATGAGATTATAATTTTTATTTATAACTCTCGACGCCTAGAATATTAACTATAGTAACAAACTTACAAGCAAGTTGAAAATTTACATGTGGCATAAATACAATGACTTTTTCCACCAACTATGGTGAAATTCCACGAGTTTTATAATAATGATCAATAAACTCTAAATACAGGTTAGGTATACCCGAATAGTCAATATGGAACACCAACTCGGAAAATATATGTTGACATAAGTACATTTATAAATATATGGTGGACAGGTTTTTCTTAACTCTCAAATAAGATTAATGAATAAGATTGACATTAATTCTTCAATGTTTTTGTTTTATTATAACTTATAATGGCTGTGACAACTTTTTCATTTTTTTGTTAAATTAAATCTTTCATATTAACATTACCATTTACTACATACCATAATACCATCGGATAGGCATTAGATATGCGGTATGTACCTACACGATACATATCACAAATTAACAATTTAAAAATCATCAGATGTCTGGTACTCTGGTGTCCCTTTAGAAAACAATCAAGGACGTCGCTGATCCCTGCTTTTTTAACCATACCAGGGACTAGAACCTTGATGGTTTTTATGGTTCCGGTTTCCAGTAAAACTAGAAATTTTGGTTCCGGTTCCGGTTCAGTTCCCAGAAAAACTAAAATTTAGGTTTCGGTATCTTTTCAATACTTAAAAAATGAAAAATTCTGTATCTGTTTTGGTTTTATTTCTATGTAAAAAATGTAAAGTAAAAGTATCGGTTCCGTTAAGGCTCCGGTATTAAAATTAATTTAAATAAAGATTTTGGTTAGTCTTTGGTTCCTAATATTCAAAAAGTTCCTGTTCGAAAACCGGTTCTTTTCGGTAAGGTTCCAGTCCCTAAACTATAGTACACTGTGTATTAATGTGTATTTGCTTGTGTATTAGTTGTCATTACAGCTCGGAAGTTATAGGAGTTACATATTTTTCGATATTTTTTTTATTTATAGTAAACCAAGCTAGAAACTAATTCTACGCAATGACAAAATTAAAATGCATGTTTTTCAAATTTTGTAAATTTTACTAAAAAATTGTATAATTCAATTTGTTTGCATAAGGCATTGTTTACTAAAAAAAAATGCTTACTTAATGTATTTTATAGTCGATTATAACAAAGATATTTTATTCTTCTAACGATTCTAACACTTAAGAGGGAGTTACACCCGCATGCGTGTAAAAGAGTCTTACAGACGCATAACATAGCTAATATTGTACGCTCAGCTGATCACGTTTCTCTCTGTAGTTTAAAAAATAGAGTGAATTGACTTATTTTTAAATTTATTTAGAAGTAAGAATATTATCTAGTGAACCTCATAGGGTTTTTTTATATTTTCATTTTAAAACAAGTTAGTTAAAACGAATACAATTTTACTGACATGTATAGAAAAAAAAACTAAAACTATTGGAAACTGAAAATAGCTCAAAACAAGTCAAAATATTTATTAAATTGTGTAAAAAAATCCTAATAAACATTCAATGAAAATGTTCATGCATCTACTGCTATTTTTTTTAGAGTTACACCAAAAACCAAAATCGATTTTGTTGAAAACCATTTTTTTGTAAAAACTACCGTTTTTCCTCAGTTTTTTTTTTTTGTTTTCCCGGCGCTTTTGAAAATTACTTGGAATTTTTAACTCCCAAATGCTCAGACTAGATTTACTTTCCCATCGATGAGACACTGAAGTTGAAAATTGAAGTATTATTTCAATTATTTATCGTGTACACGGATATAAATAAAAAAAAACAACATCGTTGTAAAATCAATACGTTCATCGCTCCACTAAGAATCTAAAATAACCTAAATCGTTAACGTTTTGATTCACATACGTATATGATGTATTTTAGATATGGACGCTACGGGATTTATGAGCAATAATAATAAAAACCCTGAAATATACGTCCTTGAATTTTCTACTAAAGACAGTAATTAATTAAAAAATCAACAGTAAATGTATGTAAAAAGTCCTAACCTAACCTAACAGACAAAATAAAATAAATATTTTTTCCCCGTTTTTTTCATAGATATCATTGTTATAGTTTTTATAATCACATAAAAGTAGAAGATACAACATGCCAGTATCACCAAATCCTAATTTTTTCCAAAATAAATATTATTAACACAACAAGTATTTTCTAAAGTATAATAAAACTGTACTATAATATTGTGCAATAGGTATACTATACTTATCTAAAAAAACGTTTAATTTTGATATAAATAAAACTATATGTTCTTAATCTGCTTACAACAGTTTTGATACAACATTGTGAAACGTATGTATGTCCACCAATCAATCATTATAATAATATTAACGCGGAAAAAAAGTGAATACCAATTGCGTATGTTATGAATATAAAGTAACCTCAAACATATTATTTTCAATAAGTAAATTTTATAACAATTGGAAAATTAATTTCTTTATGTAGGACATTAATTGCTTTTATTGTCACTGCGCACATATTGCACGACACGTAAAAATAATATATTACTAAAAAAAATGAAATGATTCATGATTCAACCAGTATTTTTATATATTTTTTTAAATTTATTATTGAGAAATGTGAATACAACAGTTTTGTTTATTTCTATCGATCCTTTTTAAATATATTGGTACGTTATATGAGTGCAATCAAACTCTACATTATTACACACACTCACAACAGTGGTAACCACAATCGAAATACAGTTTAACACCATAAGTATTTCGTGATATATGTCCATGAATGGAAAAATGTAATATACAGCGTATAAATTATTAGAGAGCAATTTTCTATTTTATTTATACAAAAAAATTTCCGTCACGTTCGCGATTTTTTTTCATAAAACTAGTCCCAAATAAAACGAACAGACAAAATATCAGCTTCAAAATAATGTTAACGACTGCAACGGTACTTGCACACTTTTAAATAATAGTAGGAACAACTATGTTAATTGTTTTTGGAACTTTTTAAAAGTCTAACTAGGTACTGTTTATTTTAATTTATTTTATTAATATTGTTATGTATAAGGTGAGTGAATATAAAATAGAATCACTTTATTTCGATACTACAATATCTGACATAAGTTATTCACGTATTATAATCTAAATATCTAATGGATGGACTATCAGATGGACATATTATAATATATGTACCTACATATTTGTACATTATCTGCGATAATATAAAGTTATTTTTATATTAATTTTATTTTAATAAATCTTAACATTATAATTGCATGTAAGTTGTGGTTCATTTAATTTAATTATGAAGTATTTATGATATCTGAAAAAAAATGTTCATCACAATTAAAAAAATATTTTTTTTAAATTATTAAGTTTGTTTACTAGATGTTTGATAAAATTTTAAACAAAAAAAAAACGCTCTAAAAAGTATCCAAAATACTATAACTTAAAAAAAAATGTACAAGTCTTTATCTCGTCATAAGTTATGAACAATTTTCAAATCTAACAAATTGTTAAACTGGAAAAATATTTATTAGCGTGACGGTCTTGTATTACTAACTATTTATTTTATTTTTTAATAAAATTCGTAGTACCTAAATATATTTCCCGACTTTAAAAACATTAAATTTATGTTGTAATTTTTTATACTCCTCGTATTTTATAGATGATGAGGATAGGATTCATCATAAATATATTAAAATATCCTATATATACCGTATACACCACGTATATTCGATTGCAGGTAAACATTTTAAAGCATTCAGTTTATTTAATAAAATATTTTTATGAGTACCTACTGTATTACAGAGAATACTGTAAAATTGGAAATTCCTGATAATTCAACCAAAGAAATATGAACGAATACAATTTAAAAAAAATTATAAATGCGTATAACTATTTTACTATTTGTTAAAAAATATTTACTATACTAATTTGTCAAATTAATAATACATTTTATGAACCTATTAATTTTTATTTTTATCGAAAATCGATTTTTAAATATTACTTTATCGATTTATCAAATGTTGGAAATCATTTAGATTGGCCACAAGTATAATCATCGAATTACCTACATTTTATATTATTATATATTACTGTGCACTTGTTTAATAAAAAAAAGTGCAATAATGTATGTTGTATATTGTATATTGTATATTGTATATGTATATTGCTATACAGTTATGAATAATTATTTCAGTACTAGTATAATAATTTTATCCATTATTTAATACACGGATTGTACTTACTTAATTTTAAATTTAAAAAAAATAGAATTAAAATAATCAATTATGATATATTAAATATATTAAATATATTTTATTGTTTTTGTTTAGATAGTGCTGATAAAAACATCGAGATAAACATTTACGTGTATTATGTTAAAACAATAGTATTACCTATAATATTATTAAATGATGTACAATATTTTATGAACGTTTTGGCAATATTATAGTGTTTTAAAGGGGGGGGGGAGGAGTTAGACAAGAGCCACGACCACGGACATCGTATCATTTTTATGCAGGCACGTGTAATACGTTATAAAATAATATAATATTATTAGAAATGTATACCTTCCGCGACTATGAGAAAATGTAAATTTTCCACTCTCAAAACTTAGTCGTAAATATTGTTTGGGTAAATATCTATAAGTACGTAGAAGAACGAAGCCATGCGCGTGATCTCATTGCTGATGGATGATACGATTTGGATCGCTTTAAGCGCAATATATGTATATACAACCAATGGTTTAATGGAAAAGGTAGTCCCCTTTTTTGGTTTATTGTGTTATTTATATTTGTGTGGGACCTTTTTTTATTATTTATTTTTATTTTCTTGTTATTTTTCAACCGAAGACCGAAAACAAGACAATTCCATTTTCACTTGGATTGAATTTATCGTTTCCGGTTTACTTAGTACTCTCAGCAATGCAAGCTTGTAATTTTTGCACAGTGACTCATTTACGTACCATGCACTTTAAATATTGTATTCAGTATGAAAAACATCTTAGTAACTCCATAGATGATAACCAATAATAAGGTGGTTATATCGGTATAATGTGTTTGATACCATGCCATAAGCAAATTAAGCATAATTTTTGATAAAAACAGGTAGTACGTGTATGTACTATAGGTACAGTATTAAAGATAAAAATGAATACATTTTTTTAATTTAAATATCTGATTCCCTTAATTTTAATGGGTGCAGATATTATTAAATGATTTGTTGTAAAAATCTATAACAAAGTTATGTGTAGGACGATTGTTTATAAATTCTTCACCACCATTGAGCATCGGCAATCACCAATTTTGAAGCTAAATTGATGTTGGATATCAATTTATATTGAAAATAATTATTAATTTATAGTTAACATACATAATCAACTTTGAGTACCAAAAAAAAATAAATAATCCCATCATTAAACCTGCAGGCATACCGAGTACGAATAACATAATAGAGACTATCCTTATTCTCAACCACTAGGTATATTATATTAGTAACTAGGTAACTAATATTTAGTGAACACAATCCATTCATCCAAAAATCATAAAACAACTTGATTGCAGAACATTTTTATTGGAATAAAAAACTTTTGATTTATTGATCATTAATACCGAATTATTCCAATGTAAATTTGGCCAACATTCACGAATAAATAAACCGACATTTAAATAAATAAATGGGCAACAACTACAAAAATGTTATCAGTTTGTCATAGAGATAAATTACACTAACCACTAATGAAACATCCGTTAAATAATGAACTAATACAACTCTTTATAAAGTTAACTTATATTTTAAATCTGATTGGATAGAGAAGGAAATGGTTCTAAACTAAATTATAAAATAATTATTAAAGACAAAATGTAATAATCATTTTAAAATTAATTTCCCCTATTCAAACTAAATACTTTTAGTGAAAAACTAAATACTTGAGATAAATCAAAGAAATATTCATTAACTTCAATGATTACTTTACAAAATTAAAATACCTCTAACATTTTCTTTGATAAAAAATTTCGTTAATTAATAATGAATTAATCATAAAAACCATCAATTCCTTAATATATGATATTGCAAGTAGATTAAATGCAATCATAGTATACAATATGAGTATTAAAAATACGTATATTAATTAAACCATTAGGATAGGCATATTTCAAATTTAGCCATCGTACCATCTAATTTTACCAGAAGTATTATATTTTGATCGTAACACCAATCCACAAAATAGTAGACTAGTATAATATTGGAAAGCATGATCACACTATCCCACAGCTATAATATTATATCCTATGGAAAAATGATTTATTCAGAACTAATTATACATGCACAAAATTCAGGTTTCGATTAGTAAATCGCAAAACAAGCTATTACAAGTTGTGACTATTTAAAATTGTATGCAAACTACATACTTCATAGTTCATTTAAGACTGAAAATTAAAAAAACAACGTATTACCTACTGTTTATTTGTATATTTTAGCAAATGCAAAATTTGATACTTTAGTCCAACTATTAAAAAAAATCATCTTATACAATTTCATAGGCAATTAAAAAAAAGTAAATATTCGTATAAAATCATAGTCAAGAAAATTTAATATTGTGAGCACGTTGTATAAATAACAACATATGCTGTATGAATATTATTACCAATAAATATAAAATATAAAATTTAATATTCTATATTTTTAATTAAAAAATAATAATATAAATGTTATAGGTTGTAGTCTTAAAGGTAATAATAACAACGGCTTAGGTCATTAACATAATAATATTATGTATCTTCAATAGTTATAAAATAACTATGAAAATATGGAAGTATGAAAATTATATAGTTTTCTCAACTGAAAACTATATATTGTGGTATGATCATTGATGAAGTATTTAGCTGCATTGATAATATTCATATAAATAAAATAATATCTTTCAGCTTTCTTGATTACATTTATTAAATAAATAATGAATATATTATTGATTAAATAATAGTATATATTCAAGAATTAACTTTTGAAGCATTTATTAAAAAGGTATGCAATATAGTAATTTGAATAATGTATTTCTATATAAAACATTTGCATTCAAGTACGTTTCTGCTTTAGTTACTACAATAGTTTTTAATATAAAAATTAAATATATTTGTTTTTATTTTAATTATTTTATCTTTATGATAAAATATAAAAAAAATAATATATTTAATTTTAAAACCCTAGACGTATCTGAAGAGAAGTTGGGTGGGTAATCACCTATCACCCACGCGGAGTAATAAACAATTTTTTTTTACGTATGGCGTTTTGTCCGGGGCCTAGTTCGGACGCCCATTTGGCAGAATTTCTAAATTGGTACCATTAGGTTTCTGTCATGCCCGGTCGGGGGATGGCGGTCTCGCCGTCTAAACAGTTGCTTGTCCAAAGAGCGATGCCGTCCGTGGCCGGGATTCGAACGCAATCATCAAATATACTCTATTCGGAATAAGAAAGGTATTAGGCGGATACCGGTTCTCGTCCGGTGGTGGACAGATGCTTCTCCCACCAAGTCAACCACCTGGTTTGAAATTCGGGAAGAACCCACGCCCGTGTGTAAAAGTCGACCACCCGATATTTTTCTTATTCTAAATAGAATAGGTATACCTAGTTGATAACATTTGACACTGAACAGACATTGGTTGCATGCAAAATAAATTAAGTTATAATATTTTAAATTACTCTCAATCTTATATTATAGGTAGTTATATCATAATATCACGGCATTCATAACAAATAACTACAATAATCCTCGTATGAGATTATCGGTGTATATATGGTTACCTTATTATACGGAGTACTGCCTGCATCTTATCTCCCTCAGGGTTAATTAAAATATATACAAATAATATTTATCTATACAAATAATATTTATCTATATAATACGTTTAATACATATTATGAAGTTTAACGCTGCCACTCCTGTCGTCTTATGAATGTGTAGTTGTACACAAGTTTTGCGGACGCGTCAATATCCGTTGCAACGCTTTAAGGCGAACTTTACAACACTAGACAGATTCGTGAAGCATGTTATCCAACGTTATGCATAACAATGTGATCGAATATGACAAGTGTACCATCATCAATGACTTCCAAAATATATTAAACGACGGCCAAAATACATTATATAATCAAGGTTTACATACACGCTTAATACACAATATTATTATCGTAAAATATTATACATGTATAATTTATATATTATTTAGGTGTATACAAATATAAATAATAGTAGTAGTGTATTTTTAAGTCATTTTAATAAGGTTCTGAAATTGAATGTTCACTACTCAATAAATATTTCAATGATGTTATTAAGAAATATATTTTATTTTTACTATTGATATAGGTAGGTGATTAGTGTTATGACTCTTGATTAGTGATTACAAATAGCAGACGTTGATAATGATTTATATCTAACTGTAGTTCAGAAATAACCTTGTTAATAATATGTACAGATGATAAGTAAATGGGGATAGACTATTGCTATATCAAACTAAATGGTACTCTTTTTTGTGGAAGACAAATAGTATATTGTTATCTATTTCACTTTCTATCATGAGGTATATTTTCATTGTGTTAATTGCCTCCTAATAAGACCTTTTATAATATATATCCATTATTTTATTATCTATAGTTAATGGGTATAACATTATCAGTAGTCACTCATCAATTGGGTCTCAATTATTTGTTATGCTTTTTGGCGTTAGTATTTGTTATTTGTATAAACGCACTAATAGTGGAAATAAATAACTAATAACACCACCATAATTTTATAATTATAATATCATGATTTTGAGTAATTGTAAAATAATCACATTAAGTGACAAATAGGTAAAGACTATAAATGATAATTAATATAAAACACTAAATGTTTTATTATATTATGAGTTATGTTTATGATTTATGCTTATGTATATATGTAGTTATATTTATATTGTTGTGCATAGATGTAATAATATAACTAATAACTAATTCATTGTATGTTAATTGTTAATAATTAATTTTCATTTAATATAACAAAAATGCTTTTAAAGATTTTCTTTGCTCTAAATAGGTATATAATATAATAGATGTTAAAATAAATAATCTTTTTTAATTTTAGATACAACATTTTCGTTCAGTCAACAATTTGAATATGTAATAAAACGTTCCTAATAAATTGTGGTAAGTAAGAATTAAAAAAAAAATTTGAGCGGAAATCTACAATAATTTTATATGAGCGTCTGACGTTAAAATATTGACAAAATTCATCAAAATCACGAAAATTGTCAAACTATTTCTGGTTAGAAATTCATAAAAAAAATATTATATATATCTAAACTTTGAAAATTTAATATAGGATTCCCCGTAAGCTTTTTACATTAAAAAAAAAATAAAAGTTTATTAAGTCAAATTAATTTTATACGAGCTTTTGAAGCATTGACAAAATTTTCTCATTCAACGATTTTTTTATTATGTCATTATTCAAAAACTAATAACCGTAGGTACTTGAAATTTGTATCAAATGTTTATTTTATCATTTTCTATTCATTATATACTTTTAAAAATATTTCGACTCATTTTGAGATATTTATAGACATTTGAAATTTTCTATTTGTTTATTTTTTTATTTTATAAAATATGTCAATAAAATTGTCAAAAAGCTTGAAAACTGTATACAATAATAGGTTCCTTATAAGTTGTTATAATAGCAATTAGTAAATATTAAAGATCCATAGACATGTTTTTTTACAAGTATTTGAAGTTCAAACGTTGATAAAATGTATCAAAATCTTGATAATTTTGGTTATTTTGTAGAAATTTTAAAATTTTATTTCCGTGTATATGAAACTTTTAGAGAATATTATAATATTTTCTACACACCATTTCATTTTAAAATGTAATTTTTTTTTCAAAAATGAATTTAATATACTGTAGTAAATACTAATGCCTTATACTAAAATTAATATTACTTAAATCACAATAATATCATAAAATATACCTACTTGGTAACATTAAAGGCTGACAGACCTTTTCGCTCAGAATGGTTTTTCGTGTACAATGATTTCATATAATTGAATTCAAATTTAACACTACCCATAACAACTGTGAACCACTTGTACAGCAGAGTGATATCCACTCAACCACTTTTTTTAGTTTATACAGAAATTAAGTAAGGTGAATAATTTACCAAGTTTTCATGATTAATTAATAGCTTTTAAAGAATGAAAAAATAACAAAAATCTTTTTATTTTTTGTTTAGTGTACGTTTCAATAGTGATCAATACTCAAGTGTCAATTATTTTTTTTAAAATAAGGTGACAATAATTTTTGTATGTTAAAGTTATTGTGATATGACAATAACCTTTACTCTATCAAAGGTTTTAGAAATGTGTATAAAAATTCATTATTTTGTGTTTCTTTAAACATTTCTTTCAACAAAAATTCATCAATGTGTCCGTTTTTTTTTCTGAGGAACAATTACGTTTACAAATAACTAGAGTACTTCTAAAGTAGATACTATAAATAAATAAAAAAAAGTTAGTTGAAATAATGAAAAACTGGTTAAACGTAATATTGTTCTTTGAATTTTTCTTTGCACATAAAAGTATTTTAATGCATAATGTATGATACTTGCGTAATATTTTATTGAATAAATTCGAAAAATATGTCATACATGGTGTGATTATGTAACTAATAATCGTACAAGAAGTACTTTGGCAAATTTGCTTTGTATAGTATATACTATATTATAATAATGATTTGTTAAATATCAATAAGATATCTAGATTTATTTTTGTTTTAGACCATACAAATCCTAATATCTGAACTATAAAACCAAAATGTACATTCAAAGAAGGTCAAAATATTATGGCTGATATTAATAAATTATTTAATATTAACTTTCTGGAAATTAATTATGACAAAACCTGCTGTGTACCGTTTTCAATTTCTAAAATGAAAAGTTTTAAATTAAATGATGTTATAAAAGTATATGATGTCAAAAAAAAAAAAACATAATAAATATCTACACATTTTATAATTATATTATAACTGTAATTATAAATTTATTAAGCTAATGAACTCTCAATATCTCTGAAATAATTTTTAATAATTTGTTCAGTTTTTAAAATGAGATTTTGGAATTAAACTATTAAGAAAATTATGAGGATTTAAAATTTCAAAATCTGTACATTTAAAGCTTTTAATTGTTTTTGATTGCCTAAATACTGTTTTTGGATGGTTTACTGTGCACTTGCGTAATCTGTATACTCATATGGGATATCAGTCTCAGGAGGTGCATAATAAATTAATTTATGCAAGTTAAACATAACAATTAATTACATTATTCAGATTAACAAAAAAAAAACTGGTTTAACACGGATGTACTCTATATAATGAATATTACATATTAAACTTAAATCAATTGCATGAAATAACATTAAATATATATATTGAATTTTTATTAAATTTGTATTGTATTAATTAGGAAAAGGTCTTAGTCACTAGTATATAACATTATTATTTAAAATTATTACAAACTTTGAAAGTGCTATAAGAAGTTTGATAAATAATTTATCTATTAACTTGATATAAATGTAGATACCTATAAAACATTCTGCTAATTTTAATTTTTAAAAGAACTATACAAATTATACCAAGTATAAATTTCATGGTACCTATAATATAACATATATTTTTCAATATATTATGAAAACTCATTTTAACTTCCGATACGGGAAAAACATAACATATAACAGAATCCAACCAAAAAAGTAATTTATATACTTAAATTATAGTCATAATAGTATACCTACAATCTACATAGTAGTTGAAAATCAATTCAGGTGGTAGAAGTAAGTGGGGAAATCTAGTACTAATTTCTACTACAATACCTTTATTAATTGCTTAATTAGTGTTATTTAATGATAGTAATTTAAAAATTAATGCTTTTACAAGTTAAAAGGTACTGTGGGAACTTACCTTTCTCCACTAACAATCCATTGTGGATGCAATTTCAGCACCTAAATCCACAATAATTGTATCAGCATTGAGTGATGATTAGTAATTTTCAACTGTTCTATTTTTAAGATTAATGCTTCATTTCCCTGCACAATATTTGCTATAACGTATTATATTACTTTTTCGTATTAGAACAAAATTATTTTTTTATTTAATAGCGTCTTTAATATGTTATACTATGGGTATTCATTTTCGTAATTGCAACAAAAATAAGAACGTTTTCTCAAAATATAGTTATTTGTAAAATTTCCTGTTTTTCCTTCTTTAAAAATCTAAGCGAAGTTATGATTATATCGATTAAGCAATGATGTGTTTTGTGTGTGTGTATGATAATGCCAATTAGTCAAAAAAAAAAAATGATTAATTTTCAACTTTGAGGGAGGTTTCTGGAAGCAAATTGAGTACCTATAGTTGTGTCAATATTGAAGATTCCCAATGTTTCACAAAAAGAAAATAGGTGAAAACGGGAACTTTTACTAAAAACCAGATTTAAAACAAATCAATTGTATTTATTTATAATAACTTAAAAATAAATAAACGTATATATGGGTTGTTTAGATAATGTTTACATGTTATGACCATTTTCTAAACTTGATAAAACTTTCAAAACTGTTTGACTATTTTTGAGGTATTTATACACTTGAAGTTTTCTAATTTTTTTATCTATTAAAATGTTTTGATTTCTTGAAAAGTTTAAAAATATAATGCAAGTATCCTAATAACTTGTATTATATTTTTATAAGTGTTAAAAGGGGCTGCAGTCCATGAACAAAAAGTGGAATTTAAGCGAAACAAAAGTGAAGGCATTTGGTTTCATGGATTTTAATTTTCAAAAAAGATTATAATTGATTAAAAAGTTAACTAAGTTTGAATAGAGCTGATTTTTAATATTTCTTATAATATGTCTTATGATTTTATAGTCAAAATACCGACTGGCCAAATTGTTTAATTTATATAAATGTTGAATGTTATAATAGTATCTATATAAGCGTGTAAAATCAATGTAAAATTGGGAATTTATTATTGTTTTTATTTTCAATAATTATTATAATTTGTTTTTGGATTGTTATTAAATGGTTAGTGTAATTTTTAAATGTGTTTCATTTATCGCACTGAGCCTAACTAAACATGTGCAAATTGCCATTCTAGATATAAATAATAATTAGTGATTATGTAAACCAATTTAGCTTAATATCCACAGTTATTATATATTTTTTTAATTAATAACATGTATATTATCTGTTATTGGATAATAAAAACTAAAACGGGAGCAAATTAACTTAAAATAATACTGATTGTAAAAAATATTGCAATAATGCCATGCTTAAATGATAATTTTAAAACAATAATAACACTTTGACAGTGCTACCATAATAATATGTGAACATGATTTATCCATTTTTATTTTTTAATATTGACCTTTATCGTAGATCTTTTAACAATCCAATCGGTGTGCCGTGTGCATCTGCTACTTGTGTAATGTCAAATTGATACTTACAAAGAAAGATTTGTCGCATAAATCGCATGTGTATGGTTTTTCGCCGATGTGTGTGCGCCGATGGTTCGTCAAACTGCCACTTTTAGAGAACGACTTGTCACATACATCGCATGCGTACGGTTTTTCACCAGTGTGTGTGCATTGGTGTTTCGTTAGACTGCCACTTTTAGAGAACGACTTGTCGCATACATCGCATGCGTACGGTTTTCACCAGTGTGTGTGCATTGGTTTTTCGTTAGACTGCCACTTTTAGAGAACGACTTGTCGCATACATCTCATGCGTACGGTTTTTCGCCGATGTGTGTACGCCGATGGTTCATCAAACTGCCACTTTAAGAGAACGACTTGTCACATACATCGCATGCGTACGGTTTTTCGCCAGTGTGTGTGCGTTGGTGTTTCGTTAGACTGCTACTAAGAGAACGACTTGTCGCATACATCGCATGCGTACGGTTTTTCGCCAGTGTGTGTGCGTTTATGTTTCGTTGAATTGTCACCAATCTGTAGACGACGAACGCTCTATAATACTAAGTGATTTACTAAGCGCAATAACAAGTCATAAAAACATAGTCAATCGTTCCGATAAAGCAAGAGATAATTTGACTATCTAAATTCTCAGAAAAAAAAGCTTGATTAGAATCCATTGAAAAATATAGTTGTAGTTTCCATTTGAAAAAATAAAGTTGATTTTGATATTGGTACAAAATTGCCTGTTAAAAATAAAGAAACACGTCTTTTTTAGTTTTAACAATCGAAAAAACCATTAAAACAATTGTTAAAAACCCCCGCGTACAATGACATAAAAAACACCCTGTATAGTAAATAGGAGTACACAAATTATTGTGAAACTTAAATATTATTATGTTGAACCTATTACACACCTATTATACAGGTACCTACTGGTTTATTTTTATTTTCCATGATATTGTTTAATTCGGTTTTATAATCGTCGTAGAGACAAATATAAATATAAATAATAATCAATCTATAATGAAATAAGTTAATCCGATTGCACATTCATTAAATAAATATAACATGGCTTAGAAAAACAAAAATTATTTCCTCAATGGCTGCAATATTAGTAGCTGATTAATGTTGACAGTATACAAATATACGATCCACGAATGACGAGTGGGCGTTGATTTTAATATAATATTATTATAACTTTTATTATCGGTGTTTCATATCTACAAAAACTCCGTCTAGTTACACATGATTATATCAATAATAAATTCACCTACATGATACCTATAGTATAATAATATGATAATATGCATCGAATACTATGTGCTTCATGGAGATAACGTATATAATATATATTTAGACATTCAGACGGAGCTACTAAGAAATGTGCGCATTACATGCAATATAATAATATTGTAACTAATAGTATACCTACCTTCTATTATATTATGTTCGTAATAATGATGGCGACGGTGTTAATAATAATAATAATATAATAAATGAGTTCGTGAGTTGATAAAAGTCACCTTTGGGGCTGGAGGATCTGACACTAGGTGGTTGCGGTGGCGCACGTCTCGCGATTTAAAAACCAACCGGAGGAAGCTGAAAAATAAAAGACCATTATGCGCGGGCACGTAGCCAAGATTTTCTTGAGGGGGGTGATTTCGTGCGTTTTAAAACCCCAAACACACACGTGCGTAAACACGCACACGACCACGCACATCCACTCACACGCACAAAACTCTTTGACCTCGCTTTTCTTTGGTAAACTCCCATAATGAGTGTATAGTGTATACACGGGATAGTTTTAGAGTGATGTTTGTTGTGGAGGCATTGTAGAAGAAGGTATGGAGATTGAAACTAACACGTGTGGTAACAAAGCTATAGAAGTTGATTTTCAATCGGACATAATCGATATGTAGGCACGTGTCTCCTCTCCATCATTACATTTTGTAATATTTCTTTTTTTTTTTGAATTTAACATGCAATTGTAATATGTATTTGCATTCTATATATTATTTAGTTTATAATTTGTTTGTTTTTCTGTATGCAAGAAATCAAAATTAGTTTGTTGGTTGGTTGGTTAGTTGGTTGGTTGGTATGGTAAACATACATATTTTAAAGTTTCCTACGTCAATATTTAGTATGCATTAGCAAAATCAGTCCTGAAACCGTATAGTTATTCAATCAAATGTAAAATACATCTTTTACTAGTTATCTGTGTAAGTTACATAACATAAATAACAAGTTATCAATATGAATTATTAGGCGTAAAACCACGTAATTATAGGGATGCACAATGGTTCACTTGTACCCCCTAATATTATGTAACAGTACTGAGATATGGTTTTCCGTTAGCTGAACTCTAGTCATATATTATATAACACTGTTTCATTGTTTTATTGAATCGTTTTGAAAAAAAGATAACACAACTGAACAATTAATAACGTTATGTAACAATATTATGTTACCATACCTGTAAATTGTAACCAAATCGTTATCATAGGCCTGCAGGGAGGCCAATCCATGGTACTATCGTGCCTAACATGGCACACAAAAAAAGGTGGGTGGTTTTTTAATAATTAGTTATATTATTTTTATTATGAGATCACTTAATAAATGAATTGCAATTGAAATTGTTAACCTATTTATATATATTATATTATATAATATTTTTCATCATTCAACGACAAGCAGAAGACAACCAAACAGTTAATTTTTAGCGCGTAACGTTAGAAAAATTTAGCAGTGGGGTTTTAGACAATATAGGTATTAGGTAGACTAAATTTAAATAAAATATAATTTTCAATATTATATATATAATATTGTTGATATGCAATCGTTGATGAGAGGGGGTGGGTTTTCAAAAATACTAGGCTGCAGCCATCAGTTATTTTCAGACTTGGATGCAAATTGAAAAAGTTACTATACCTATTAGGGTATACCTGTAATGAATAAAAATAAATGAAATTTTTATCTGTATACTATATTTAACCCTGTATATACTATATTGTAACTTGTATAAAATGTTTTCAGATTAATTAGAGAATAATTCCGTTTTGATCAAATTAACTATCATAAAAAAAGTAAAAATAATGCATAGTCGATTTCATAAATATTTAAGGTGTAGTAGGTGTTTTATGTATACCGATTTGTGTACCTAATAATATTATGTTCGCCATGTTGTGTGGTTCATTAATATTCGAATTACAACTTTCGATCTCAACGTTTCGATTGTTTTTCGCTAAATATTTCGTAATTTAAAGGGATTTTGAATAAATTATTTAAAAAAATAAGCGTGATTATTGATGGTGACAACCACGGTAGGATTCCTCGTGTGGGTACGACTGTATACAGCCACACTCTGGCTTACTCTTTTCTGAGTATTCAGGGTAAAAGTGTAACCATAATGATTAAGTTTTTTTTTTTTTTAATTCAATTTTAACGAACTCGTTGCCGTTTTACTGTGAAAACAATCTTCGTCGTTGTAGCTGTCCTTGTCGTGGCCGTCACGCACACGCATGGCATCCCTCTCGTCGCGGTGTCTATATTATACATATATTATATTACTGTAGGTCTGGCTCCGTGCAAAGGTTTTTTTTTTTTGTTTGTTCATTTTTTTTTTTTCAGTTTAATTTATTTTGGCCCCAGGGTCCTATTATAATTGTATAATGATGGTATATATATATATACATATAATATATTAAGTGCACACATACAAACTTGAATGTTTTGAACGTATTCAGCGCCGGGAATTACAGAAGTGTGGAACACGGACCGCATAATATTGCAATTTGCCACGGTGTACGTACGTGAAGTCTGTGCAGAATCATCGTTAAATATTATTTTGTTTTATAATAATATATAATATTATTTAATAGTGTACTATATAAATATTTACACCTCCTAAATCCGTACAAATGAGCAATCGGATATATTTGAAACGGAAATCCGTTTAAAACGATGCTATAATACTAAAAATCAAAACGACTGTGAATCACCTACAAAAAAATAAAAAGTGTTTGTTTTCAGATGATGTATATTCTATTTTGTAAATACCTATTTAACGTGTGTTCTCGTGATTGTCCTCTAGGCACAACGTACACTGCACTATATATATATATATATTAATAACATAATGTATTTATGTGTAGGTACCTACTGTGTATTTCCTAATTTCTGTATACGCTCCAATATAAATACGATTTACTATAAAGGCTTGTCTTTTGATTAAACAATTGTAATTCGCCCCAAGTGTTGTTTGTTGGATAATTATTAACTGAACAAATATATATGATACACAAAATGTAGCTATAGTTTTCTGGTAAAATATTGAGTTGTTAATAACGATAACAGTACATTTTTCTGAGAAAGTATTTCAAACGGAACAATGCTTTTAACCGTAATAATATCATGATTGATTTCCATATTTTATTGGAACACTAAATCTTTAAATACAATATATGTTTGCAATAAACACAGTTTTTTTAATCATCATTATTAATTATGAACGTACTATCATAGTAGGAACTAAGTTTATGAGATCCAGCCAATTTTGATTCAGATTGACCATCGAATAACTACTGGTAAGATATTTACCTTTACTTATTATTATCACCGGTGTTAGCTGATTTAGTAGGTACTTACAAATTATTATATCGTTGATTTGCATTCTTAAACGTACATCAACAGATTAGCTGAGGCATTTCCACCTTTTCCTATAATCTTTAATAATCCGTATCACGACCTTACGCTGCTGGATTGGTAGGCTAACGCACAGCTGTACAAGAATACAAATAGTATTATAATATACAATCATACTGTTCTGGTAGATTAAAAAAAAAATAATAATACTTTGTTGGTGGACCGATCTAAGGTTTTTAAAATACGAGTCTCAATGAGATTTGAAGATTTGGGAATATCACAATGAAAAAAACTTGATATTTTGTAGAACTTTTGAAAAGCCATTAATTAACAATAGTCGATATCGTTATTTTGAGTGACGATAATGCAGTACAAACGTTTAAGAGAGGAACGTGCTTTAGTGTTAATTTCGTACATAAGGACACCCGTTAGGATTATATACCATGTTTCTAATTAGAGACTTACATTGTTATAAGGTCCTTTACATGTAAATATGTAATAATAAAAATAATATTTGAAATTCTGTAGAAAATATAGGGTTGTGTTACTTGGGAACATCTCTATAAGTTTTACAATTTTTTTTTAATATTTTAATGATGTTGATAAAAAATAAAACGATGATCACAATCATACAAAGAATAACATCATGTGGTACGAAAAAGAAAAAACTAAGGTCACCGTTATCACATAATATTATAGTTTAGAAATATTCACATTCAACCTGATAGGTGGATACAAGTTTAAACAGGCCTGACTGTATCGTTCATGGAGGCATATTAATTTATTAATAACATAATGTACGAGTGACGGCGTGAAAATGTATTTACAAATCGATAGGCCTTATATTTTATTCACACGTTTTCGGAACGATTCAATTTACAAATAATTCTCGTCCATCACACTTTTGATATATCAATAATTTTTACCTATCGGCTATTGATTCAATAAGGTGGAAATGTTTCCAAGGGGAGCTAAACTGTTTCACACCAAACAGGTCCGTGGAGGCTTACCCTCCCTTAGTAACCTTTAGAAACTTTTTTTAATCGATAAACTTTCATCTCAATTATGAAAAAGTGTTTATATACCTAGTTAATATTTGGTACTTAAAGTCTTACGATATATTACAGCAGCTTATATTCTAGACGAATCTAACTCTGTTATTGACACATTTTAGTTTTTTTATAGCTGTAAGTTAATTAAAAAATTGCCCAGTGTCACCTATAATATGAAGATTGAAAACATAAAATGGTATAATTTTAAATATTCAACTGTTGAGCAAAAATATATAATAATATAGAAAAGTGGATAAAAAGTTTATATGATAAAATTGTTTAGTACTTAATAACTCTTTGTGTTCATGTTTCATATTTCAATAATAGTATTATTGTTATCTACTCGTTTGTTTATTTTCATAATATTATATTATATATTTATTAGATTATATTGATCACGTAATAATTTGATGTGTTTATATCGTGCATGTATTATATAGTCAGTACGAGTGGATGAAAATTCGATATACGAAATATTGTTCATGACTTAATATTAACCAATATAAATTTATACCTATTAATTATCAGTCTCATTTCTAAATAATAAATGTATTAAAAATAAAATATAATACATATTGTTGAACTTTTAATCACAAAACAAAATCGGAAAATACAGTTTAACTGACATTATTTGTCTTATAATAATTATACTAAGTATAAAATATTATAGGTATTCTCCATATCATGAAATGGCTTATATATAGCCATATCATGTATTTTCGTCAATATTCACGAACTGGACATCATGTTTATGAATAGTCTAACTTCACTAAGTCACATATTATAAACTTGCAAAAGCTGGAATGGGGCAGGTGATTTTTTAACATAATCAATTTTGGTTCGCTTTCATGCATATCCATATATTGGAAATGTTGAAAAATAATTCATTTTTGAGTCTCACCTATATGGGATTTTATTTCCATCGTTTTTAAAAACGTTTGACTGTAAGTTGATTTAAACAATTTTCAAGAATCGTTTAAAATGTGATGCTTTTATAAAATGATAATTGTATTATTGAAAGACAGCCACAACCCATATCCTAGGAATTGGTTTTGACACGTCTCATTGTAACATGGAAAATATTGACGGTTTCTCAAGCTTTTATTGATAACTACTCGCAATGTTTACCACAAATGTCGGTACCAATACAAACAGCCTCAGATACTCAGATGTATTAAGTTATCTCCTAAAGACTGTGGAAAAAAGTCCCTATTCACGGCGACCATTTCGCAATGTATAATATCCAGAATAGAAAATTATTGCTGTAAACGATTATAAGGAGTAAAAAAAAAAATGTCGTATCCACCGTGGTCACTACCTTTAACTTATTTATTATAATATAAGCACCTATCTTCAACCGGCATAGGTCCTATACCGTCGAAAGTTCCTCATCTCTCCGTCAATATAGTGTGTATTATAATATACGTTAATCGTGGTACATGATGGTCGTATCTGGTTATATACCAGCTAATAACAATATCGTGGTATAACAGGTCTGTCGCCGATCGGCCGGAAAACAACGTGATCGGAACGTTTGTCGTCCAGAGGTATAAAATACAAGCGCCGTCGTCGTCGTTTTTAGAACAGTTCCCACCGACTAAGGAAGGTCTCTTTGAATCGATGTGACGAACACGGCCGCCTCGTCCATGTATTATAATATTATTATATTTGTGGGTCGGCGTACCGGTTGTTTGTGGACCTAAGCCGACCAGATACCGTGTTACATAATGGCGCCACCGTGTCGGTTCGGTACACGTTCAGTGCGGTAGGTACCTATATATAATATCATATAGGTAGGTATAGCGACGTAGCGCGTAACATAAACGCACACCCGTAGTAGTAGTTGTTGTCAGTTCCGATTTATTATAATGGTGTTTTAGTGTAATGCATAATTAATAGCGACGTCCTACCAACGACTGGTTTCTTCTCAAATATAAAATGTACGCAGCCGTACGAATTATTATCATTATAATGCATATAAGTAGGTATAATATGTCGTATATTATCGTCGATAGTCTACGGCGTTATGGTAATTATTATTAAATCGTTGTCGTTCGTCTGAACGGAATAATATTCTTAGGCGATGGCACGTTACTATTATTATCACTATGTACGGGTGTTTGGTGAGCAGAAAAAAGCGTACCTATTTTTGCGTACATAATAAAAACAAACCGACGTCAGCTCATAATTTTTTTAATTCGTGTCCGACGTCGGACCGACCCTTCCAGTGCAGCACATGGTCGGCCGACTGAAATGTCCATTGTTGTCGACAATACGTAGTATATTATATTAGGTACCTACTTGTAAGAAAACGGTTGCTTCGCTTATATGAATTATGCGTGTGCGTGAGTTCTCGAACGAGGTGGCGCGGCAGCGTCCGCTACTCGTAAATAATAATAAGAAAAGGAATAACAACAACAGTGGTAATAATAATAATAATAATAATAATAATAATAATAATAAAAAAATAATAATAATAAAACACCTCGGTGACAAATGCCTTCTGGCGACGGTTGTTCAAACCGAAATCGATAATTCCCCGCGTTTCGAGTTTCACCGTGGTCTCGTATAATACCTATGCAGATTATTATTATTATTATTATTATTATTATTCAGCTCGTTTTTCTACACCGTTTGAAGTATCATAATCAAAAAAGTGAACGAGTTCAAAGTTCGTCTAACGAGAGAGAACTGGCGAGGAGGAAAAAAAACGAAAAGGCAAAGAAAAACTAAAATAAAAGTTGTTGTAAATCGAAAATCATAAATTTCATCTGCAAAGTTTTACTTCCATATCCTCCGGGCATTTCCGAACGAAGAGGGTAAGTGCCTGCGACACGATATTCGTATTTCGAGAATACACCGAATCGATTTGGCCGACACTTTAGACGCACATATGCGAGATATAATATTCTAAGGAATATTTTAGTCTGAGCAAAATGTGTAGATATGCACTTCAAAAGCGTATTCAATCAAACTTACAAATAGAAAATCGTATTAAGTTATTCGCAAAAAAAAAATCATATTTAAGTTGTATACGCTTCACCGTAAATATTAATAACATTACAGAGCCTCGAACATGCTTGAATTATTAATACGTCACGCTGTAGCAAAGCTTGCAGTACTAATGATTTGTTTTCAATAACATTTATCATGCGTAATGTAAGCTCGACTGTGTGTTTGTTTTCAAAAAGCTGTTGTACTTTTAATAACAAATTATTAATATTCAAATTTATTTTCGATATCAGACTAAATTTTAATTTAGTGTACACATCATTAGAATATGAGTCTAATTTTTCAATACTAAAACATTAAAATATTTATCACATTTTATTATTAAAAAGGAAATGAATAATGGATATTATTAAACATCTTATCAAACCTCAATTAGAATATATTCAGCTTCTATTGATCACATCGTGATATTTAGTTAACATTAGATATTATAACTACTCAAACGATATTGCTTTAATGCATAAATCAACATCAAACAATTATTCCAATTTTGCACCATTTATAATTTCCTTTTAGGACTATTATTAAGTTATAGGCAAGGTATTTTAAAAGGATCGCATAAAACTTACTTATCTGCTGTGTGAAAGTATCGTGTGAGCAATTAAGTGAACTATCCACAACAATACCAATTATAGGCTATACCGTAGATTGTGGGTTTCTATCAATGATCAATTGTGTTAAAAAATAATTCATCAGTGCGTTTTCTTAAGCGTATGAAACCATTAAATCAGTAGAAAATTACAATATTATAAAGTAACTGAAATGAAAATAAAAATATGTATATTATGCATTAGAGAAAAACAATAATTATGCATAGAATATTCTAGATAGGTATTTATCCCTAACCGTTGAATTGATAAATATTATTATATTATACAATATAATATTGATGTGACATATTTTTTAATTTACCTATCGAAACATGATTTTCCCTGAAGCGTATTGAATAGTAGCCAGCTTGTTATATGAAAATATTTTTAAAATCTGATTTTTAAATGTATTTATTTTTATCAGAAATTGCTTTTGTTGAAATATAAAACACTAAATTTTAAAAATATGACATTTATGATAATGTACTATTGGTTATTGATTCCGTCTTTATAATAATATTCAAAAATATACTATAGAGTTGTAGTTCATAAGTGCAAGCTTCAATAACTGTCAATTGATTGTTTTGATGACCAGTCATATTATTGTTACATTTAGAATCACTTAAGACATTTTTAAGTCGACAGTTACATAAAATTATATCAGTTTATACCTAGTTTGTAAGAATCTCAACTAATTAAATTTCATTAGTTTTTGGTCACCCGCTTATAAGTAATGTTCTGCATTTCAATTATAATAATATATCTCATGTTTTTCTGCGATTTTGTTCTTAATAACAATATATCTGAACTTGTACAATAATAATTTTTTATAACATATTTAGTACATTTTTAGGTACTACGATTATTACCATCTTTTTTTGTGACCATAATAATTATTGCGATGGGGGGGGGGAGGAAAAAGGTAGTATTTTTTTATATAATATGAGTAACCCATAGCAGGTCAACTGGGGTAATAGCTCAAAAATTGTCCAAGAGCCTAAACCTAGATCTCGACAAAATATAATACGTTCCTTTACCGTGATATATATATATAATATAATTATTTAAAGGCTGGTGACAATCGAACAGTAACTTTAGCAGCCGTTCTGGACAGTCAAACACGTTTCCCGTTTGACATGGGTCGTGACAAGCATAAAGTTTTCCAGTTTGTCGTTTGTCTGCTGGACGGTATACAATCGTTAAAATGTGTTCTTTTAGTAGTAATTGATTAATATAAAAGAAAAAATAGAACTGTGACGAATATTTTTTTCAGTCCTATATAATATAATATTTTCTTTATGTATAACAAATTGTAAATCTAGTTATTATTTATATAAGTTTTTATTCAAATGTAAGACTCTTTTTTAATATAACTCACAAGGTCATTATTTATTTTTAATGTCTTATTTACATATTTGTATTTATAAGTAAACACTCTTTAATATTAATTGCTATCAGGAATATCAACAAAAGTACACAATTCAATTACATCTATTACTATTATAATAGAGATGATAAGTATAAATTGCTCTTTAAATTTATTAAAATAAAAATAAATCCTTCTCTTTGCCTGTATACTTAGAAAAACTAGCTTGAACTAATAAAATTTAAAATAATAATAAATTAATACACTTTGAGAAATAAAATTGTACTTACAATGTGTACTTATAATGTGATGCTATATTAAATTATGTCAATAGTGTGAAAGATTATATTGATTGTGTGAAATTTGTTTTAGAATGTTCTTGTAAACGGATGCTATTAAACATAATATATTTTGTATTTTTTATGTATTACACATAGTACAAAAAATGATAAATTAATTTATACGATATTTAAATACATCATAAATCATAACTTATTTTATACAATTATATTTAATTGTTTTCTAGTGACTTTCAGTTTTGCATTCAAAGTTTAATTCAATATGACAAATATTACAGAATCAAGTTTATTAAAAGTGCCTGGAATTAATTTTCTGAAACTTTATGATAAATTAAATGAACACGTTCACATTGTCGGCGCTTGGCAGTAAATAATTTTTTTTATTAATTATGTAGAAACAAAAAATCGATACATCACAACATTATTATTATGATGTATATAAATATGTATTATGTTATACAGATAAATCAGATATAATGTGTGTTGGAACTTTTCTGTTGGTCTACTCAACTGGTTATTTATATTGTTAAATCAAAAAGATTTTATTATTATATCTGCAATTGTCTCGAGATTATCAATTATACGATTTTTCTTTTATTATTATCGTTCTACTCAGGTTTTATCACTATTACAGTGCTACGGTATGATAATATAATATTTAATTTTTATTCGTTGTCACTCTTCACACTTTTGCCGCGTATTACCGATTCTGTAAAATGGGACAATATATCATGTGCTATATAATATTATTATTCAAGACGAAGTGCAGTGTATGTTTTCAGTACATTTCTTGTCACCAGAAAATGCGTACCAAATATCGTTTCACTGGATGTAATTTATTGGGCATAGCACGACAACCACAGTCGACGCGTTCGTTTCTCCCGTGGCAGACGTAGTGTGTTCCATTTTGACACATATTTTTATCGGCGTGGGACATACTAATAGGTAGCGCTGGTTGCAGTCTCGGGAGCAAAACTACTATCGGAAATTGTTTTTTTTTTATCCATCAAATTGAATATATTATTTTTTATGTCACTGGTATGCCCGTGGGTTGCTTTGGTGTGTGTGTGTGTGTGTGTGTATAAAGTTATTATAGATATATTATTAGGTATATTATTATTATTATTATTATTCCGGTGCCTGTATGACGAATTGCTTCTGTGATTACCGCGCAAGGTTTTACGATGCCACCGACTGTTAGGATTTATGGTTCCAACGCCGTTGGATATAGGCAAATGCGAGGGCAAATGTTTTGGCGACAGCGTTTCAAATATTGCACATAGTCACACGTAATAATATTATTCGCGGGCAATTTATAATAATATAATAAATTGTCCGTGAATGGTATTTGGAAAATCCGAATATATTTATCATAAAATATAATATATTATATAATATACATTATATACCTGCCGCATATATTATATTTAGGTACCTATATAAAAACCACTTTCCGTTCTAAATTTCAGTAAACTCAATATTATTTATTTACAATAGGTCCATAGACTGTCTGCGTATAACATAATAAACAAACGTGAAATATTGATAATAATATTATGTATTGAAATCCAAAGAAGTATATTATTATATTATAATGAATAAAATGGTTTTAATAATTTATATTATACAGGTACACATAATATCTATAATAGCCTGCTTAAAACTAATCGATTTGCATAAATATTTATTAGAAAACTTTCGTTTAAATTCAGTAAGAACTATAATGTTTATACCCATTATTCGCGAATTGCAGGAATGCCACAATTATACGTGTTTTGCAGTCTTACGTATTTAAAAAAAAAAAAATGTCTGGGGCTAAAACCCAATTAATTACGTTAGAGTCCTATGCTAATTTATCGATAGTAATATATGCATTATGCCACCCTAAATTTGTCTAAATAATTATTGTATATTATAAGTATTGTACTTACAGGTCGCATAGATGCAATGTACTAAACACAAAATTTGAATTCACCCCGATAATAGATTGCATAGCTTTATAAAATAGCTAAATACTATATTATATCAAAAAAAAAAAAAAATACACACATTGCCGTTCTGTCAATAGGTACAATATTCGACTGAAATAAGTACCTATAATAAATTATTGATCGACGATACTCTTTAATATTTCAATAATTCCAGAAATACAACTTTCATAGATTATCCTAATATAAAAAAAATGCATTGCATTCGACGCTGAACGTCTTATCTAAAAGTAGAATGTCAACAATTGTACCACTATAATAAGGTAACATTAAGTTTTTATTTAATTTTTAATTTTTAAACTTATTTACAACAAAATAAATAATTACATCACTATATCACACTTGGTTGATTATTAATATTTAGTCCATAAAAAAAGCATCTATTTGATTTTTAACACGTTTTACGTGCAGTGTACTTTTATGTTTTTTTTTAAAAAATTCACAGTAAATAATATAATCTTTCTTCGTTTGATTTACGATGAAACATATTTTTATAAATTTCTTTGTATATCGCATTAATACGAAGGAAAACCATTTTTAAGATTGCCTTCACTAGTCATAAATTAAGTTTAAAGAATATCAGAAAAAGATATATTCATAAAATTGGATATTAAAAACTATTTAAAAGTGTTTTAAATTCCGGGTGAACTATTAAATTATTAAACTATGGTAGTATTATAGTGAGCAATAAAAAAAGGTTCACATTTGATATCATTTTTCGATATAAAATTATCATATTTTTACTACTATTCAAATTAAATTAAATTAATTTATAAAACCCTATTTTTACTACATTTTTAAAATAACGTAAGTAATAACTAGTCAGAACGAAAAAAATTAAGAACGTTTTCCTTTTAAAACTGATTGTTGAAGTAATAGTTTTGAATTCTATTCGACGATTGTGCTACAACACTGTGTGTGTCTTGTAACACATTATGAATTTATGATGTAATATTGTATCATTTCACTACCATGTGCGTACTACGGGACTTTAACGAAAACGATCGGCCCTATAAACCGGCGGCGGGTTCAGCCGTTCGCCATTATCGTTCACACAGCAGCGCCGGACTTACAAACTATATGTATTATTATACTACCCTTTATCCACATTACCTGGCTGAATACCTATACTTATTTACTATGGTGATTGGATGTGAACCGAAAGTCAAAAAACCCAAGTAGTAAACGGAATCGCTTACGGGACGAACTTTTACGCGGCGTCTGAAATCCTAAACACCTATCGGAAATGACTGCGCGCGCTAACACCTTGGCAGGGGAGAGGGCGGGAAAAATGTCGAACAACTACTACTACAGACGTACCGAACGTGCCTACAAAGTTTACGGAAATAATATAATGCGATTGAAATATTTATACCGTGCACTAATAATACTATACTGTACACAACTACGGGATATTATGTTCTATTTATTATATAGGTCTTGCAGCTTATTATTGTACGCAGGCGCGTGTAAGATATTTTATGTATATTATACGTGACGTGAAAAAAACATGTCCGCTAGAGGTGCATTATTATAACGGCGACGGCGGATATAGAAACAGGTGCGAAAAGAACATTCAGCGGAATAACGACGATTGGGTCGAACACATAATATCGGGACGGTGATCAAAGAAAACGGAAAAAACGGCGATGACTAGGACGACGAGGACGATGAGAGTAAAAGTAATAATAATAATAACAGCGACAACAACGCCGAAAGTAATGTTTGCGCGCGAATAACAGTGGGACTACGAAATCGCAAACGGAACCGTTTGTTTGTTTTTTATTTTTTTGTTCACGTCTCCAAAAATATAATAACCTTGAAAAAAAAAATGAAACCGTTTTTGTTATATCTGTGAATTTGTACTTTTATTTATTTTTCGACTTTAATATTATAGACACGCCAATTCCACGAAATCGTAAGGTATTCGACATTCATAGTGCCATTACCCGGTACGGTTTTTTTTGTCAAAATATAATATTATGTAGACATGCTCTTAAGAAGACGTCACACCCGCTTGTTTCCGTCTTACACACGTATGACATAATAAATTTTTGTTTGTTAGTTTCAATAGGGTGCCGTCATTTTTAATATTAGAGTGGATCGACCTATTATTAAACTTTTAGGCAACAACATTATCTGTGTTCTCTTGTTGGTTTTTTACGATATTTTTGATTTTTAAGTGGGTTATCAGGATGTAAAATATTAACATTTTGAAATGCTCATCACTTAAAAGTTTAAATATCGTAAAAACCCAAGGAAAGATCACAGATTCACTCTAATATCAAAAATTACAGCACCCTATTAAAACTATCAAACGAAAATTTGCAATGTCGTATGTGTGTAAGACAGAGACAATACATGTGGGTGCAAGGTCCTCTTAAATATGTAATATAAGCACTGTATCGAACGATTTGAGTCCGATACACGTCATAAAACAAGATACAAAATGTATTAATTGTTATCCAATTCAATATGTCCTGATTCCTGATGCACCAGTTAGTCGAATAAACGAGGAAATTTCAATATACTTTTTATTGTTATTTGTTATGATTGCTGAAAAAAAATGTCTACCTACAAATTATTGATACAATTTATTTAGTATTTAATTACGGTGTACAATAGGTAGAACTATAGTTGACGGGTAATTTGAGATAGCTCAATAGCTCATCTTCCACCAATAGTAAGTAATTTAATTTAGGTACAATTTAATAACAATTCAAAACGTTTTAGCATAATATAGTATGTATTGCGTGTCTCATTTTAATAATAATAACTGAATTAATGAATGATATCATAAAAACTTTTATATTTATTTTTAAACTCGATAAAGTATAATATTTTTTTAAACTGTATAAAACTTATTTGTGATAGTTTATGTGAATAAGACGTATTGAAACTAAGATTATCAAATGTGTATTTTCATTAGTTTTATAATATACTCTACTCTGTTTTTACTATAGCTATTAATTTGCAGGTACTTATTTAGCTAAATAAAACTTTATTTTATTAATTGTCTATAAAATCATATGTTTTCTACTTTAACTAATTATGATTAGTAAATCCTTGAATTATTATCAAGTAAAACATATAGATTTACCTAGAAATCAGGATTTTATGGTAATATTTTAATTATGGAATTGAATATTATTCGACAAAAAACCGTTTTAACGATTTCAGTTTGCAATTCAATTACACAGCCCAGTTATCAATACTTTTCTACTTTCCTCGCCTGTTCATCGAAATATATATTTGTATACGGTTTGACCGCGGAGGTCGAAGGTCATTAGTGGATCCATAAAACGCAAATGCCATTGTTGCGAAATGTACTATAATAGTGTGCACTCTTAAAGGTCTCTTTGTGCAGAAATCCATTTTTTAACGCAATATTCTAATTAGTCTATTGTTTATGGCGATCGCCCAAGATTTGAATATAATCCATAATATTATTATTTTTGTGCATTAATTGTATTCCTTATGAAACTATTAGCCTTTCATTTTATGATTTCGTTGCAAAACGTTACCTATAGATACTATCGTCTAACATTAATATTTTACATTTTTACCACAACTACCATCAACGTCGAATATGTGTTACGATCTTACATAATATGAGTGTAGTATATAATTGGTATATAAATATAGCATTGGGACTTGCATTTCCTTCCCAATTACTTATAAGTAAAGACTAATGACTAATGAGTAATCAAAGTTTATTTTTAATTAATAATCATGAAAAACGTTGTAAGTTGTCTAAAATGTCCATAGTACGCTTATTAAGATGTACGATTACAGTCAAGGAGCGTTTAAGTAAATACAAATATATAATTATAGGTACGTAACTTAAATTTATTAAAATCTCTCATCAATGCAAGTACATAATATTACTTACATTTTATGGATATCAAATGTTAATATTTAATACTGCAGTGTGTTTAGTAGTATTATGTGAGGGCAGGCTAGTACCTATAACGCTATAAATTTACTGTAATATACCTAAAAATAATGCATTGTACAAGTGCAACGGTCAACGATTTCAACAGTGACATTGAACGTGAGACCGTTACGTGGAGACGCCCGTTAGTGACACCCGTCGCCCGCCAATTTAATGATTCAATTAACCAAGACCAAGTATACCCACGCAGTGGTGGGTGGTGCTAACCTTTTATTTGTCTCGAGGCTTTTATATATTTTTATACCATAACCGCCCACACTAATCTCCATTCTGATATAACTGAATATTTATAGAAAATAATAATTGGTTTAGGCACTAATAAAACTGTGAGATATAAAATCGATCGTCGCTGTAGTCCAAATTACTGTCAGACAACAGTGTTCCTTTTGACTAGATAACCATTTAAGTGGTAAGATGATGACATACATCATCAGGTAATCGTACACAATATATTAACCATATGGAAGAATATTTACGTTTTTTCTACTACCAACTATTGATAGTATTGAAGCACCACGTATACTCTATGACTTGCCATGGTCGATTATTGTTTTCGGTAATATTATTAAACGTCGTCATTATTATCACGTCATTCAAGAGCTGCGGTTTTCATTAGGTTTGTCCAAAAAACAACATATTATTATGGTATTTTTGCTCGTTTATATGTCAGAATAAGGTGAACAATTTATAGCCAATGTAATAAATATGTGTCTAGTCGTCTAGTGGAATGAAGTATAGATATTGTGCTTTTTGTGAAAACAATTCATGCTGACCATAAAATTAAATTATAAATATTTCGTTTCGAGAGATCTCTTATATTTTCCAAAATTAATTAATTAAGGAGATTTTAATAGTTTATTTATTTGATTACTAATAATTATTATTTGAGTGTGTACAATTTAAAAACAGAATGTTTAATAACAACAATTTTTATATTGTAAATTAAAGGTACATAATATTGTACAGAATGTAACAGGAACACCTGACCTGACCTATAATAACTTTCTAGTTTTGATTTAATCAATATTTAAAAAAAAAACAATTTTCTATTTAATTTATTTAGTCGTGCGCTACACGTAGGTATAAGATTACATTTTGTATTTTATACATGCATCAACAAAGATATTGAGATTTCAAAAATTTTTAAAAATAAACTTAAATAGACTTAAATAAATATTTTTAAAATTAAAATTATTCTAAAAACAAGACTTACAAATGGGTTGTTATGATTTAAAAAAAAAAACTGTAAATCAGATTTAACATTTTTATTTTCAGTATTAAAAAAAGGTGGACAATTGGTGCACTCTGTTGTACAGTAGTGTTCGAGTATGGCATTGTAATGGATGTGCTATATTTAAATTCAATGATAAACCATTGCATACAAAAAAAAAAAGATTTTGAGATGAGACGTTGTGTCCTCCTATAATTAATAATCAAATGTAATTATTAGTATAAACAACCAATAAACTTTTCTTTTTTTTTGTTAAAGATAAAATAATTTATGGGAAATCTTCTATTGAAATTTCTTATGTTAGCAATGAAAATAACTACTTTAATGAATTTCTAACTGAAAAATAGATTACAAAATTAGAAAAAACTATCATCACTATAAATAGATCAAAAACCGTCCAAATTGTTTAAACATTTTACGATGTATGGAAAACTCCAAATATACGGTTATTCGTTTTACAATTAAAACAAAATATCAAAAAACGATTAATTAATTTGTTAATGCTGAATTTAAAATATCGTAAACATTTTTAATTCAAACGATCGTAAACAATTAATTTTACTTTCCGGTACTTTTCCGTAACTTTTTTTTGTTAAAGGTTTAAACTTTATTGGAGAGTTTTCTATTAAAATGTCTAATGTTAGCCATGGAAAAAAATATTTGATGTAATTTGTAAAAATTTGAACTTTAAATGTATATAAAAAATAATCGTGGTCAAGTAATCTTTAACATTTTTAACTGCTTTAAAAAAAAAAAAAACTATGAGTGACCTTGCATTATATTTTTGTTAAGTGAAAAAATTCAACATTTTTTATTGACAATAATTTAAAAAGATTTACAAAATTCAAAAAAATTATTAATACTATTAGTAGCTGAATAGCGCAATAATATTTCGAAAAATGCTACCATGATGTTATATGGAAAACGGTTATATAAATATTTGGTGGAAATTTTAAGTGTTTAAAGTTATGAGTTTTTGAGTTATTCCAAAAAAATAAAATCGAAAATTTCGAAAATTCCCATTTTCTTTAATTTTAGATTCTGAGCGAAGCGATGCATATGATCGTGAAGATGTCCCACCTAATTTATCTCAAACCAATCTAACCCATATCAACAATAGCAATGAATCATCAAAAATTAGCAAGTTAGGTTTTAGAATTTGCAAGTCATTATTTTCAAGTACGGGACAAAAATAAAGAAAGGGGAGCCAACTTCACGTTGGCCACCTTTTTCCACATACACGTTGAAAACTGGTATCAAACATTTTATTCGACTAGGCTTTTTAATTGAGTTAAGAATTATTTTATTCATCTTAGATTTTTATTTATTTAGGCTTTTGTTATTAAATTTGGCCTTTTTTTATTTAACTTCATCTATTTTAACTTCAACAACGTCTAAAATGAATAAAAAATATTCTTAATTGAATAAAAAAGCCTAGTTGAATAAAAATGTATTGATTTTATAATGATGTGTATGTTTTTTTTTTCAATATTTTGTTTGGGTATACGATAAGTAGTCGAAATAATGGTTCGATTTTCAACTTCAGTATCTTGTTTGATAGAAAAGTGAATCTAGTTGACGAGATAACATTTTAAAACTCCCAGTAGTTTTCAACAGAGCCAGGAAAAACAAATCGATTTTCTTATTTAGTTTTAATTCAAAAACAAATAACTGTAAATACTTGAAATTCACACCATATATTATGTTTATTTTATCTATTTCTGTACTTGATAAAATTTTCAAAATATTTTGACTAGTTTTACGGACATTTTAAAATGTAAATTGTTTTAGTTTATTATTCTATATAATATGTTCATACATTTTTATTTGTTGGGACAGAAGCGTAAAAATACAAAGCTCTTGATATATTGTTACAATAGCAGTAATTATTTTTTATAAGCCTTAATGGTTCAAACTTTGACAAAATTTATCAATTTTAAAAATTAAAAATGATTTTGTAGTTAAAAATGTATAGCATGTTCAATTTGTATAGCTAAGAATTGTAAATTTAAAACAAGGTTCCACGTAAGTAGGTTATTCTATAACCAAAAATTCTAAAAATATAAAACACAGTTTTTTTTATAGTTATAGCTCGTTAAAATTTGGACAAAATTAGGTATTTAAATGAAGAAGAATGAGTTTTGTGTTATCGTCAGCCTAATTCACAAATCACACAACTTCATATTGACTAGTTTTCAGTAGAAAGGAAAAACATTCCGTCGGCAAATGTCCTATCACATCTCTCAATTCGCAAATATCCTATCCCTATCATTTTTACCATGATAATATGGAGTTATGACTTTTTCTAGTTTGTTAAAATCATTATATCGGAGATACGACAATTTCTAACTATCAATTTCATGAAGAATAAAATGTTACAATTTCAGTAACAACTTTATCATAGGATGCAGTTTTTTTTTCTTAGTTTTAATCACAAATAATACCAAAATCGGATTTTTGGAGTTAAGATAATTGCGAATTAGGTTGCGGTACATTCAAAAAATATTATTCGTCGGTACTTGAAATTTTTAAAGTATATTATTATACACAAATATGATATTAAACAAATAATAATAATTCAATATAACTGGCTACAGTAGTAATAATAACAATATAAATATAATATAAAATATCCTAGGCTGACAAACCGTCTCAGCTCAGAATCGTTTTTCATATAATAATGATATTTTATCATTGAATTCAAACACCATCCATTACAACAGTCACCCACTTGTTACCTACTCTACTACAGAGTGACTTCCACTTACCCGCTTTTATTTTTTTTCCTGACACTTTTAAAAACTGCTGATGATTTTCGGTTTTTAATTTCGAATCTACCAAATACATTCACTTTTCTATTAAAAAAGACGCTGAAGTCAAAAATAGGAGCGTTTTAAGTACCCCAAATGTTGATGACAGAAAAAAAACATATATCATTGTAAATACAATACATTCATTACTACTCTGAGAATCTAAAAATAAAAATAAAAAAATGTTATATTATGCGTTGAGCGCAAGTGCTTGTAAATTATATAAAACAATTTTTTTTAAATATTTTGTTAGGTTAGAACAAAAGTCATTTTATTTGTCAGGTCTTCCTGTTACCCCCTGTATAAGAGTAAATTATAGGGAATTCGAATTTATTTATTCTACACCTCCGCAGTCAAATGTTTAAGAGACATTTTACTTGAAGTCTGTCACTATATATAATGTACATAAATATATATGTATACGGCAGAAGAGAAGTGGGAGGTGCAGTTCTAGCATAATATAATATATGTATATATTTATTTATATAACCTTATTCAGACGGACGCGATATACATAATATTATATATATATATATTATATTATATTCGCGTGCACATACGGAGTGTTTAGTAATGAGAGGGTTATTGTGCGATAAAAGTTTAGTGCGAAATCTCGCGTAAAACGTTTCGTACATTCGGTTTGAAGTTTGGATTTTGAGTTTCGTGTGTGGTCGTGTTATAGTCGTATGTAAATCGCGGGTCTGAGACGCACCATGGGGACACTCGTCGAGTTGTGTACTCGTGTAGCTGCCACGTGTATTGATCGGAAGTCCCAGATCGTCGTCTGTTACCACAGCAGAGACTTCGACCGCAATCGCATCGAATTCGGATAAGTAATGATAATAATAATAGTAATAATAATAATAATAATTATTATTATTACAATGCTATGGTTGTATGTACGCACCACGCTATACGCGTCCGTCTATCTATAGCCGAGACTTGTCAACTTTCCACTTTACACTTTTATAACTAAATGCGTTTAGCTTTTGAATCACACGACAATTATTATGATATAATAATATGTTATTTTTCACACATTTATTTTGTCTTTGTTAATGCGGTTTGGCGTGTGTATATTTTTATAGTCTTAAGATGTTTGAAATGCATCATTATTGAACTTAACCCGGTGCATTGTTATAAATATTTTTAATTTTATCAATGTTGTCATAACATAACTTCACGTTAAATTTAATAACAATGTATGCGTACAACAAAAATAAAAATCTTTCGTGCCCTTTAATTAAACAGGAGGAAAACTCCATTATACGTGACTCCCATTACCATTGAAAAAGACGATATATGCAAACGTAGTTTTAGATAAAAGTGCCCATGTAGTATGTAGAAGGGGCATTAAAAAGTTTGTAACTGCAGTCGTAACGAATAATTATATTATTTTACGTGTTCGAGGGTTTTTCGACTTACAACGGATTTCAGAAAAAAAAAGGTTACGGCACAAGAATATACGTGTTATCGTGCAGACTCGTTATAAAACGTTCGTAGCCCGACTGCGTAAAAATCTGTATCTTTCGTAAAACTTGAAACATTTTGACAATTTCCATGTGTGTATAATATTGTATACTTTGAATACACAATAAGAGCTGCACCGACCCCTTGTCTTTCTCGACGTTTATTAATGTCGTACGTGAATAATATACAGCTCGATGGAAGACAATTTTCTCCCCATTTGGGATTACCCGGTAAATGGCATATTTTTTACATAATAGGTATATAGTATAACATTTATAGTCATTCGACTAAATCTCATATCATGTCGATTATCGAATGTGAGCCACTGCTGCAGAATACAATATTTTTCGGCCGAAAAATAAAATAACGTTAAAAATGTTAATTCTTGTAGAAAAAATGTGCTCGTGAATTTGCAGCAATATATACGTTTTCGATGGACCATAAAGTTTACATTACTATTGAACACGTCCTACTAGAAGTCTAAGGAAATCTATTTCAGAACTAATTTTTACGATGGGCGAATTGATGATTGATATAGGACCTATATAGAATACTCATCTTTTTAAGCGATCTCCATGAATTTTACAATAACCTACGGCAATATTTGTTATGTATCAATTATGATGGGGGGGGGGGGGGGGGCAATGTGTCATATAAAAGTGTATAGAATTACAATCAATAGATAGCTGCAAGTTTATAATATAAAAGCCCTACTCAATCAAAATTCAAATGTTCTGGCTGCACCTGAGAAATATTTTGGCAGCGGTAGCCGCGCAATAACCGTGGTTTAAGATAAAAGTGGAGATGGAAAAAATCTTGAGAAATTGGCTTTCAGTAGGTGAAACTTTTCTTAAACTTTTACTGAATGTTTCTGCACCAAACATTAAAAAAAATTCTGTATGTTTCTCGTTTAAGTTTTCTACCCATAATTTGTTATTGGTTTTCTTTGTATAATATAGAGCCCTGATCTAAAGAACCTATCGCCATTTTCACATACTTCAAAAATTGTTCAACAACTGTAATAATACGATTACGTAGAGAAAAATCGACTCCATTTCACTTTTTAATTTTGTTCTTCATATAAATTAATCCAAACAAGAATCTTTAACAATTTTTTTGTTCCAAGAAAATAAAGACAATATAAAAAGTAGACTATTAAGAAAATAAATAATTTTTATTATTATATGATATTTATTAACCTAACCATTACAATCACCTTCAACAGTGTTAAATGATTAAATTAGTAAAAATATATCAAAATAATACAGCAAATATTATTCAAGGAATATTGTTAAAAATAAACCCAAAGAACCAATTTAAAACTGCGTTGAGGCAGAACTCCACTAGTAGATAACCGTGATAGAGACTTGTGTCGGTTCTCTCGGGCCTTGATTAGTTATTTGAATTCTCTCCATTTAGATGAAAAGTAAGTATCGGAGGCTTGAAATTTTTAGCACGATGACATACCAATCTTGTTCTGAATAAGGTACTTAAAATAATATGCATATATTGTGCAAAACTGTTACAAATAATATTTACAATTAATATTTTATGTATTGAAAAATTTGATTTTAATAAAACAGGTGAGTGAATCCTATGAGAATTTTAAATAATAAAATATAGGTATGTGTTATATTACTGCAGATAGTATTCCAAAAGTTACATCAGATGTTCAATACAATACATTTATCGGTATCGTTCAAAAGTAACTCGGGTTTATAGCATAAATTATGGACCTAACTGATGTGAGTTAGAGATTTAGAGACAAAAACTGAGTTACACCGGTGGCGCCATCTAGCAGAAAAAAATATAAATAATATATGTATCTATACTAATATTATAAAGAGGAAAGATTTGATTGTTTGTATTGAATAGGCTCCGAAACTACAGAACCGATTTAAATGAAATTTGGTACATATATAGTTTAGGCACTGAGAAAAAACATAGGCTACTTTTATTACTAAAAAAAGGCTGTAAGGGGCTGAAATGGGCTTAAAGGGGCTGCAAGGGGCTATACTGGTTCGAATTGAAAAATTATTTTTTTGTTGGATAGTCTATTCATTGAGGAAGGTCATAGGCTATATAACATCACGCTACATTAAATTAATAGAAGTGCTCAAACAGAGATTTTGAGATTTATGATAGAAATATTTGTTTATAAATGATTGCTATTGGTTATAGGAGAAATAATTAATAGAAATAGTATTTATTTGTTATTGGTTGCTATTGGTTAATCGGGCAGATCAGGTACAAGCATGCATCAAATCGAATTTTCACACATTGCCTACCAGGGTGGCTGAGTTGCACTTACTGCAGTGAGTTACACCAAAAAGAAGTTGAACAATCACAATTTGTTTAAGAGTTGTCATTTTTTACGGGCCACAAAGTGTGCAGGATCAGCTATAGCCTATATTAAAATATATACGTTTGTGTGCAGATCTCTGTGAAGAAGATAGGCTAATTTAAAAAGAGTTAAATTTGGTTTTTATTCGTTAGAATTTAGTACGTTTAGGTTAGGTTAGGACTATGTATTAATTGATTACATTAATCCGCCGTATTATATCAAAATAAACTTGGTATAACTTTGATACTTTTGAGTTAAATCATACACTTACGTACAAACCACACCGGGTTCGCGATCTACCGCAGGTAGATTGCCTACCTGATAATATACTGCTGCAAATCAGAATTTTTATTCCAGGCATCAGAAAAGTTAAGATAAATTTTGAACACCGTACACCGAATATTAAATAACGAATTGAACAAAGTTTGAGTCATATAGAGTTGGTACATTTAACGGGCAACGAAGTGCACAGGATCAGCTAGTATTATATAATTATAAAACAATTAAACTATATTTATTGTAACATACAATTCAAATTTCATTAAAAATAAAGGTATTATTAAATAAATTCATGTTTTAAAAAGCTAACGAAAGTGGCAACAACATTTTAAATTTTAAATAAAACATAAATTATTGAAACATAACTGTGAATGACGCAATCTCATAACCATTTAAATACCAATAACTTGATGTAATTTTGAATGAGATCTAATTACAAAGTTTTTAATACTATGAAAAACTCTGATGGTCAACGTATTTAAAAATAAGCTATTCTCAGAACACTTAGATAGAAGTTACAACGTGGATAAATATACTTAATTTATATAAATAATGAATTCGTTGTAAGTGACGGCATAAATAATTCAATATCACACATAGAATAACCAATGGATATAAGTTTATTTACAGGATAGTACACCATGTACACAAGTAAAGAAGCAGATATAATATGAAATAAGGATTTATTTCTACAATTGAATCAAATAAATTTAAAATTTAAATGTTCAATAAGCTCAGAAAATTCATTGAAATTACGGTCAATGATATTTACTTAGGTATAATATAAATATAGCTTGTTTAATTCGTATATACAGTCGATATAATGTAACCAGTTGGCCAATAGTATATTATACAATTAATAAGTAGGTAAATATTGTTTTTATTGAAAATAGTGAGGTAATAACGGAGCTGGTATCCACAGATTATAGTTTATAAATGCAATTATAAACTAAACAAAGTGAATAGTGATACGAAATCCAATACTAGAATGGTTGGTCTCTAACCTTGTTATCATATATTGTTTTGGGAATTTATTAAGTTATCGGCATACATTTTAAGTTTAAATTTTTTCCAAGTAAACCCATTTTACGGTACTTAAAGGCATATAGAAGGAATTTTTTCATATTCCATAATATTATATTCATATCGGTGGAATTTACAATCATCCGGGCACGGATCCCGTTATAGCGAACAGTTCTGGGTATTTCCAGGAATGAAAGAATATAATATTAGATGTATAATTATATGGATATACCACTTATATATCTGAGAACAAACGACGTAGTTGCCACGTGGGCACCGTGAACTGGTGGGCAGTATCGATGAGCCGTGTGGCGTCGGTTAGCCGCACATTGATTATTATTTATTATACTAATACATAATATATTACATACATTATGTATATTGTATATAAATATTTATATATATATATATAAATATATTTTTTTTAAGTACCTTTATTGTATAGTGATTGATTACGACGTTGCGTTCATACGCGCGAGCGGACTGCAAAGTCATCTCGGTCGGGGGCTGCGAAACTAGAGACGCAAAGAAGAGAGTGGAAAACATGGGAAAAAGCACGACGAATAAAAACGACGGCATGGGGTGCATATGCGTATCATACTGCAGCAGACGTATTCTTTTATATATATATATATATATACCCACTGGTGCAGTACATAGTTGATACGAACGTGCGCCCGTAAGTGCGTATATACGTGTTGTACGTATGTGATTTTTTAAAGACCACACTAGATTACTTGGTCAGTATTTTCGAAATAGAAATAAAATGTTTTTGTTACTAGTTTTTACCGTAGTCGATAATTTAATTGTAAGTACTGTGGTATGTTTTACAAACATTTTTTTTTTTTAAGAATGCCGAAACATTTAATATTTAATAGATACGACGATGCAGAAAGTTCTTGTATGTAAATGTCAATATACCGAACATATAATAGAATATACAAACATTAAACTAATCAGATAACAAAAGTCAGTGCATAGTTTACCATATCAATGAAAATATCAGATTTTTGAAATCTTCAAGAGTTTGAGGTGAATAGGAAAATATTACAAAAAATAATATGTAGTTCAGTAATAATAAGTATGTGGGTAACTAAGTTAGCTTTAACATAAGATATTACTAAAATGGATCCAATATCATGCCCAAGTGGTATAACGATTTGAATCGAAACAATTTCGGCGTGTTCAGCTACGAAAACTCTATTTTTTTAATTATTTTCTTTAAGTGTGAGGGCTAGAAATTTTGTTAGTTGGTCTTTAAAAAGTCTTGTCAATTAGGCTTAAAATTTAAAGACTAAAAAAATATATTGAATTTAAAAATCATTTATAAATAGTCAAATTTAATAGATTGCCGATCTCCGATACTGGAGAACAGCTTTTGTTGTTTAGGATCTTATTAGAGTCATATTGGCTATTGAATATGATAAGTGCAGTGAACCCTTTCAGCCCTTTTATTTATAATAGTTTATTCACAATAGACCTTTAAATAAAATATTTTTAAAATTTTATTGTGTATACAAAATGCTAATATAAACAATTAAGAAAAATATAATGTATCTACGGTTATTTGTTTTAGAGTTAAACCAAAATCGATTTTGTCAAAAGCCAATTTTGCGTAAAAATAACCGGTTTTCCTTAATTTTTATTTTGTTTTTACCGGATGCACCAATTTGATTCACTTTCCCATCGAACAAGATATTGTTGAAGAAAATCGAAGCAGTGTTACTGCCACAAACGCTGTAACAGACACAAAACAATGAAAAATACACATCATTGTAAAATCAATACATTCATTGCTCAGCAATTACATTACTCCACTCAGAATCTAAAATGGTTAATATTTTAGTAACAGACCTCTAAAATTGTGTATAGTTGAAAAAAAAATTAGTTCTAGTTCAGGAAATAGTTCATTTCAAGTACCTACTCCTTAAAGTACAAATATCTATATAATAATATTATGCACACACATAGTTAATAATTTACAAAAAATAATATCAAAGTGTACCTGCTAAGACCCCTAGCCCATCAAGCGTTTTTAATAAGATGATTTCAGTGGATCGACAGCGAATGCCCAGGAAATTATTGATGCACCTCATTCTTACTCATCTAAAAACTGTAGTTTAAATGGTACAAAGGTTCCAAAAAACCATTGGGTATGATTTTAACAAATACGAGTTAGTATTAAAGAAATATATGAACCCTTAAAAAAGAGACGAGATTGAAGTTTTACAAAAATACATTACACAGTTATTCGGTGCCACCGCCACAGCAAGTCAACAGGATTAGACTGGAAAAACGTTAAAAAGAAAGCACTCTGTACAAAAATTTACCTGCCCACATATATTATATGAGTGTACTTATTATATAGAACGCTATGCACGCCACAGCAAGTCAATAGGATTAGACTGGAAAAACGTTAAAAAGAAAGCACTCTGTACAAAAACTTACCTGCCCACATATATTATATGAGTGTACCTAATTATATAGAACGCTATGCACGCCACACCAAGTCAACAGAGACTGGAAAAACGTTAAAAATAAATCACCCTGTACAAAAACTTACTTGCCTACACATACTATATAAGTGTACCTATATTATATTATATACCTGTGCACGATAATCATATATATTATATACTATGAGCAGAGCTGGCGGGTGCGCGGAATAACGGGTATACATACGACGACGCCCTCTACTCCCCCCGCCATACTCGTGGGGGGGGGAGACCGTGATACCCATCCGCCCACCCCACGAGCCCGCCCCCGGGGGAGCAATGACAGGAAATTATAATAATTCTCGGGAGCGGTGCGCGCATTGTGTGCAGTGTGCGAAATTTGTCAACGACAGGCTCAATCTTCTGGGAATCGTTTTACGTCCGCCGTGCGCTGCGGAAACATTGCGCGCAATAAGTCCCGCTGCCGCGATATAAATGACCCGACTATTTATTTTAACCGTTATGAAACCGCTCCGCTCCGGTGCGGCCGAGGCGATCAGATTTTATTGTCGAGGGGCCTCCGCCGGGCGGTATAAACACCGCCGCCGCCATGGCGAAATCTCGTGTGCCACTATCACCGTCAAGTATAATATTCCTGCGTCGTTTTTTTCTTCATTTTTTATCATTCCTCTATTCCGTTGCATCTTGCAGTCCGGACGTGGCGGTATGCGTTACGATGATACACCGTACGCCCTCGCCTCACGCACACGTCCTATAGCCTATAGGTATTCTCTCTCGCTCGTATATTATCGTAGACGGCCCGCGGAAAAAGGACAGAGAAAAGTGAAATAAAAAAAATAATAATAATAGAATAACCAAAAATTCGGTTTCTGTTCGATAACGCCGATGACCTACGGGTCGGTATACCCATGCCCCGCCTCGTTTCGCTTACTCATTTTTAGGCTAAAACTTTCTCCCCCCCCCCCCTCCCCGTACGTTTTACCACGGGTCCATGTGCATAAATACGGTAGATGTATAGGTAGGTCGTACTCGTCATATAGACATGATGGTGGGTATATCGCCGAGTCACGGCGGCAATTTTCCGTTTTGTTCGGGGACGTCGTCGAGCCGATGAGGAAGGTCCGCGGCAAGCGGCGGCGTGGTGCGCGTGGGTAAGCATTTTCCGAGTCTAAACCTATATGTATTATATAGGTGTATTGAGGTGTGTGTGTAAAATAGCATGCTTTTAGCGGCGCGCCACCCCTATTTGCCGGCAAAGTAGCTGCAGTAGCGAGTTAAACAAGAACGCACACGGAATATAATAATAATTGCCCGCGGAGGTACGACGACGATTGAGTATACACTAATCTATATATATATGTATGCATGCACCAGTACACGTGTGCATTAAACACAGACCAGCCATTTTGGAAATGCGAGGGTGATGAAATCCCTCGCTCCCCACCCCACCACGTACACGCATACTATAAGTGTATGGAAAGTTTGAAAACCCCTAGATTTGGGCATCACATATGCGACCGTAATAGATTTATTAAATGCCGTAGGTGTGCCGGTTACAGGGGTTATTGTACAATGGTTAGGTTGGTGATGGATCGGTCATGTGTTATTCCACAATACAAATATCGATAGGGTCCCCGAGCGTTCTGGGCACGCGATATTATGCCAAATATTACTATGTGTTAGGTATTGCAGATATTTGTAAATTGAAAGATATCATATTAAATTATAATATATGATCAGTTTATTATTAGACAACTTGACGTTGGTCTATCATGGCAGCGTAATAAGTTTACGTTTTAGTTTTAAATTATACATTTATACCTAAACAAAGGTTTTATTCACATTCCTAAACAAATAGCCAGGGAGAAAATCCTTCAACCCCCAAAGCATGGATGTTCTAAAAGAGAAAACAATGATGCATGTTAAACTTTCATAAATTATATTGATTTAGTTATAACTAAAAAACTAAAAACAGGAAAATTCTATGTAAACGTATTTTATTTAAACGTAGGACGAAAAAATCAATCATAAGTTAACCTTTAGTAGGAACAAATCCCGTAAGAATATTTTATTTAATTAAGTATTGTGCACACCTTTATTAATATTTCTTGTAAATCCTAAAAACAAAAAAAAAACATCACTTTTGATCCACTGCTGAGTCATGCAATGACATAGAGTATAGTTATTTTTTTTTTAATGCAAAAGTCTATATATAAAATGCCAGCCCATAGAAAACGATGTTCAAACTTAACGCCAAACCCATTCATTATAAACAAAACTTTTCGGACTAGACGTGTAGTGTTCAAGTGATTGTTTTTATGAGTAGTAAATAGGTGTGTTTTTTATTCTCGAGAACTCGTGCATGGTTTTTTGGGATTACACCAGTATTATCAGATATTACAATCGGAACAATACACACTTTATCAAGCTTTCGCATCTTTTTAACTTTGTGGTTCATATATCTAAATATTTGCGTCTCCCCATGGTATTGTATTTCAATATTGTGTGTGTTTGAAATAGCTATATATCAAACAAACATACTCTATTATAAGCTTCTTATCACTCAGAACTTAAAAATCAAAGTTGAATAATATGTAAAACGGATTGACTGTATTAAAATAATAATATTATATACTATGTAACAACAAATAATAACAGTATTATTGTACTATGTACATATTCCATCATAATAACTGTTAATTAAAAATAACGATAATTTATACATGACACATGTAAGTATGTAACCATATATGTCCATATTATATCCCTAAGTAGACTTAGGATTTTAAGGTTTTATAAATAAAAATGTTTAGATTATAAATTAATAACACCTAAAATATTATATAAAAAAAAAAAATGCTAAATATACCAATAGAAAAAAAGGCAATTCCTATATGAACAAAAGTTCACTATTAACAAAGGAATGGGATTAGTTGTTATAAAAATCTAAATATTAAGTACTTATTTTTATTGAAATATGTAAAAAATAAATAAAAATATATTTTTTTTAAATGTTTATTGTTTACGGTTTTAATAAAAATAATAAAATAGTATTCTTCAATACGAATATAAAAGTAAAATTAATACGATTTTTTACTACAACAGTGTTTTATTATATTAACTTTATTAACATTCCATATCACTGGCCGTAATAGATGAGGCTTAAATAGCATCAAAATTTATGTTTACATTTATTTTGATATTATGTAAGTTGTTGATGTTAGGTAGTAAAAATATGTTATCTTACTTGATCACAGTAAATTATAACGACGTGAATAAAATCTTCTAGATTGGCAGTCGAGCAGACGATGGTACAGTCATGCTGAAATGGTAATCCAAAAATAATTACTTATAGATGGAATGTACTGGGCTGATTGGGATGTGCATGTAATTTAGATAAGCCAATAATCATCGGCAATGATTATAAAAAACTTCTGTGTATAAGGAAATGAAACACAGAAATAAAAAAAAATAAAAACCATCATAAATAAACGGAAATTTAAGATACCATGAATGATGCCAAAATATAAATTTCATATATTATACAAATTATTAAGAAAAATTATATAATTATAACCAAATATTTAATATTAAATCGGCAAGAATTTACTCAGAAATATAATCAATTAATTTATATCTCACAAAATATCAAATAATATAATATGCTAATAAATATATATATAAATTATATACATATATAGTTTTATATTATCGCAACAATAAAAAAAATAGGCAAACGTATATTATAATATTGTTATTTAATGTGTGAATAAAGAATAATAAATCCTTGATAGTGAGTTTGGAAGATATTGGTGATTTAAAACTGATAGTAAATCTATCAACATTTGAAAATACTACAGATCCCATATTACTCATATTTTATATTTTTGTAAAGCCATTCTTAAGGACTATAATTATTCTTAGTATTAACGTTTTAACATAGGCGAAACTACTGGATCAAATTTTGAATTGGCAACATACAATTTGAACAAGAAAATATTTACCAAATAATTTACAGACAACAAAGATGTTCATATTTTAAAAACAAAAGTATGTACCGTTACAGGATGCTTTTTAAGTAATACAAAAAGTCTCAATAATTTGTAAATATGATCCTTACGTATATTTCAAAATTTAAAAAAACAGTATATTTTGTATAAATGTATATTACTGAAAGAATAACAATTCTGTGAACATGGTTGGTGAATTACCCTCTTTAATATTTTTTTTACATGTTGTACTGGATTATAATTTATATCGTATTACAGAGAATGTGGTTGCCAAAAGTACATTCATGTAGTTATGCGCTTTCGGCCGATACCATATTTCTCAGTTGCGACTGGTAATAAAATGCTGAAAAAAAGAATCATTTAGAAAATATGTTTCAATCAATTTCTTGCAGGTAACCTATAAGCTATTATATGGTATGGTGGACGGTTGTTCTGGTTCAAAATCAAAATTAATGTTATCGTAACGACATGTTAGTTGACATGCACTAGGCCAGTGCCGAAAAGCTGAGCATGGTTGATCGATCGATCGCAATACCGTATAGTTGCAGGACAATGTTTTTTTTATATAAATTGTACACATCAACGTGGTTTACTGTAAATAATAATACGTTAGCCGATAAACGAATCAGTTAATGTTAAAAAAAACAGCTAGGTACTATACAATATTTGGCTTAAATATTTTATTATGGAACTTGAATAAAATTTATCGTTTTAAAAATAAACTGAGTTATGAATAATTATGACTCAGTCTAATGGACATCGAGATACCCGTGTAGCTAAATTGCCTATACACACTGCCGTGTGACCGTAATTGTATCATCAAAATGCATTTAAAATAAAATATATATATCATACCGAAACCACCGAGTATATCCATTATGGTCACAAGTACACTTTAGTATTTTTCGCATTAAATTACGGGTGATAATAAATTATATTTAGTAATATTTTAAGGTTACACCACTACGGCACACCGTGTTTATAGGCCTTGGCATATATTTTATAATAATTCATAATAATATTTTCGTGCCTGGGTGTATTATTATACATACCTAATATTATCATTATATTTGACTGTAATGCGTCAGCAGCTACCTGTAATAATCGATCACAGCCGTCGGATTGACTTTTCCTTTAGACGTGTTTCGTTGTTCGAAAACGTGTCGTACGTTCGGTTAGCACCATACGGTTTTTAATTTTTCTACCGTTCTGGTTGAGTGTGTTTTCGTGACCGCAATATACACGACGTCATTCCCAAACAGCGTAGGAACCGACATCTTAACGACACGCCTGTATAATATATATTATATTATATTGTTATAAGTGTTTCGACTCCCACGCGTTTAATTGAAATTTGGTTTTGGCCATAACGATCGCACTACGCGTACATAATAATAATAATAATAATAATAATGCGTACTATTGATATATTATTTTATCCAAAGTGTATATAATTACTTATTTGCCACACTGCACTCGATGGTTTGACATTTTACGACCAATTTTCTTTTTTCCGGTTCGCCTGTTATTAAACACATTTTCTCAATAAAATATTTGTTCTATTCTGTTATGTTGGAGAGAAGCTGGTAAGGTCGAGACTCCACTCGGTTACACTGATACCACGAACCACGTCGTTCGAATATATAATATATTGACTTATATAAAACATTATATCGTATCGCGGTGGATGCGATCTAAACGCATTAAGCCATTGCGGAACTCCACGACTCATTAGTGTGTCAATGTCAACGATAATTGCGTCTGTTCGGATCATGGGATTTATTCAGTATGTACAGTTCAATGCTAATTACGATTGAACCGTTGTATTGAATGTATATATTATAATGTATATACCTAAAACATTCGATGCGTATTACTGAAGAAAAGAAGAAGATTTAACATAATAACATGCCCTGTTTGGTTGATAATATTAATTATTTGTCCCTTTTTAGTCCACGCAGCTTGTTTGAATCGGTTTAAGCTCGAAAAAAATATTTGAAAATCCATATATGTTATTTAACTTGGTTGAACGTTTAATTAAAAAAACCAACAATCTTCTCTGGTTGGCTTTGACGTTGTATTGTATGATATAAATCAGCAGGTGTGTCATAATATAATTACATTTTAAGAAACCATAAAGCATTTGAAAAAAAATCCTGACAGTTCACTAGTGTGTTTATGTCATTTTTCATACTTCCAGTTCTTCAAAAAAATATGAGTAAACAATATTGAAAATAATTTCTAATAATAATTTAAAGTTTATGATTAAGGCACGATCATAATTGAAATTTCGAACATATCAATTCGGCTGACTTTCAATAATTTCAACAAAGAATGAAAATGTTTAAATCTTTATTCATTTGGTCCATTGATAAAATTATTTATTTATTTTTAAACAAATTGGGCAAAAGCTCAATTATATACCTGAACATGAAAAAAATGATCGTGCGCCCCAACACACAATATTTTTTTTTAGGACCAATATATGATTTTTAAACTTGTGTTGGTTCTTGTTTTAACAATAGTGGTTATATTATAATAAAACATTCCCCCATAAATCAATAAAAATAAAAAAACAGACATTTATACTATACGTGATTTTTAAGGTGCCTATAGTTACTATGGTATAGTATAATGGTTAAAAAGTGGTGTGGTATATATTGATGTTGACATAAACTAAACAGGCGCCCCTCGGGTCACCCTGTGCCAGTCATTTCGTGGGGTAACAATCCATTCACATCAAAACCAGAGAGGATTTTATTTTATTTTTTAAGTAAACACTGAATAATTCAATAGATTATTATCCTAACTATTGTGTTTTCCATTTCAGTAATGTGTAAATACAACCGTGGATTGCATATTTTTAAAATAAAATTGAGTGTACATATTATATGCCTATAATAATATATATACTAAGAAATATGATCCCAATAAATTTTTATTGAAGAGACCGGTATACCGTCTATTGGACAAAATATACTAGTATTATTTGTACTGCTTGTGCGAAAGTATTGTAATTTACAATTTTTGAATACAAATACTACACAGTTTAATAGGCTACGACTTTCATAAAAATCTAAATTATAAACCTTTTTCAGGATATTTTCAAACTTGATTGAAAATAATATAAGTACATATATTTATTATATTTTTTATAAATATAAATTTTTTACTTCAAAACGTTGTAATAGCCAATTTCATTTTCCGTGAAAATACGAAATATACCACTGAAGAAAAACTATAAACATTAATTTTGTGTATCGAACCAAAGGTGATGTCTTCAATAAACATTCACTTACAGCAATCAGAATTTATTTTAGAAAACTTTTCTAAACGGGACAATGCCATTGAAATATAAATCAAAGCTTACAAATCTGAAATCATAAGGATTCTCTCGGATTTATTCAAATCTGTAAAATCTGCAAAGCTTCAAAATAAAAAAACAAACCTAATTCTCCATAGGTACAATTGTGCAAATTAGAGTTGTTACCACTGAACTACGACTAAGCTATTATTTTGATCTTATCATCATAATATTATAGACTTTTAATCAGCTTATGAATAACCACATTCGGTTTTAATTTAAAACAAATTTTAACCAGAAGTGAGTTTCGTGTGTTTCAAATTAGCTCAAACTCAAACTAAAACGGATTGAAGAATACTGAATAACATACCTATACATAATATATTTTTGTCCATAATACAACAATATTATACATGCAAGTATGAAACGGAATAATATCATATAATATTACAGGCGCATAATATTACATATTATTATGTATGCCGAGTATAGGACGTAACTATAAAGGTAATATCAAATAATTCGTGACAATGTTAATTACAGTAAATTGGACAGTTTTCACTGCTGTGGCGTAGACATAAATTTTCATTTGGAGGGGAGGGGTATAAATTATATTTGTTATGTCTAAAATAAATCGCAGGGTGGTGCCCCTGGACTAATATTATATATAAAGAAAAAGATAATCAAAAAAAAGGTTCAACTCCCATATCATCCCCCCATGTATACGCACATAAGCACACAGAAATGTATTTTAAATAGTTGCACATATTGATATTTTGATAGGTGCGTGAGTACAATTCTATTATCTGAATATTTTCAAGGAACACAAATCGTGGGCTCAGATCCAATTTTGTAAAAATCCACTTTGTGATACTCGTGGGTTTATTGATCAATACTCAATAGTCCATGCTTATATTCAAGTACCCAACCTAGTAGATCCATTATTTGAAGAGTTATCCAAAACTAAAGGTGCTAAATCGATCAAATTTTCACATTTAATGTTATTTTATTTCGATCTAAATAGCACTTTTTGGTTCTCAACAAAAGTGTTAAAAACACCGACAATTGGATATTTCCTATCGAATTCACAGAAAATTCGAAGTCGTATTACTAGACTTAGAGTTGGTCACATGCAGATCTCCCAAAGTTCCCTAGATAGAGACCCCAATGTGCACATCCTGTGGTGTTCAAGTCACCATCAGCCGCATTCTCACAGAATGCCGAACATACCATAATACCCGAACAAGCCACAATCTGCCCAAATCACTAGCCCAAATACTAAACAATCACCCTCAATCCACGTTTTGTTTCCGAGCCCGTAAAATATACTGTGGTATTAAAACTCATAAATAAAATATAACATAATATTAGACCATAAACAAAATTATATGATTTTAATAAACTAGGTAGTCTTAAAGGATATACTACATATTATTATTATAATACATCGAATTCGACTGCATTTTTACTAGGTCATGCGCGTCACGCTTCATATTCTTAGAATAACTATTTTTTAACCAACCCAAAGAACCACCGGAAGTAGTGATAAACAGACACATGTGCAGTTATCAGGGGTACCCCCTAGGACCCCCTAGAACCCTCCTCAAGCCCATATTTTAAAATATTGTATATCGTAAAAAACATAATTACAAAAAAAACACCATAATATAATATCAAAAGTTTTTTGACAATTATGACTTTACCCCTTTACAACTGAATCTCTGAGTCGTCTGAGTCGTCCCTGGCTGTGCCTATTGTATTTTAAGTTGACATAGGGATAACAATTAGAAAGCTAGTCCGGGGTGATTTTCTGGGGTGATGAATTAATAACAGTCCACCGTGCATCACTTTATCGCGTAAATCACGTCAGCAAAACCCTTCTTCGCGTGTGCTGTATATTTCGCATGTAAACATTTTTAAAGTCGAAATCCGTATTTGAGTGTCTAGCAAGTCCGTCACCTCAAGTTAAAATCTATTTACCTGTAACTTAGTCATTTAGGTAGGACTACGTCGGATCGTGGAAAATCACAACTCGTATGTCAAGTAGGCAAACCACCTATTTTACAGTTGGTAAATTATAATTGACCTCTAGAAAATAAATCACCACCGCCCAAATTTGTATCAAGTTTCCATGAACAAAAAGTAAAATTCATTTTCTGTAACAAATGGCAACCCTACATATTATAACCAAACAAAACAATATTCGATTTACGTGAATCGAAACCAAATACATGTGTAAGCCAACATAATATTATAGGGATTGGATTTCAGGATGAAAAGTAGCCTATATTACTCGCCTTTGATCATCGGTTTCCATAAATCACGAACAAACGAACATTCATATAATATTAGATTAATTATTATAATAGTATGCTATATTTATATCAAAAATCTATATTACAAATATTTATAAATAGCTAAAAAATATGGGTTAAAATGTTTTTAAATCATACTATGTATTAACTTTCAATATATTATTTGAAAACAATACATGGACATTTTTACTTTTGATCTCTAAAAATTACCGACGACAAAATTCACTTTCCTATCTATGTTATTGCAATGTTTTAGTTTTTACTTTACTATGGACATTATAAAATGGTATTATTGTATATTATTCAACATGTGTTTAGAATTAGAATTGTACAATATTGATTGATCTTATTATATTTAGAATAATGTTATAATATGATACACATTAATTAAATATTTTATCATTCTTAAATAGGTTACACTTATAGAAGTATTATTATAATCGTATATTTAGGTATCAATATTTATTTTGTTTACTTTATGTTTTGAAAATATATTTATTTTTGTAGTCAAACAAGATGGACGATTGCGATTTATCATCGATTAAACAATCCGGGATGCCATATCGTACTGGGTAATAAGTACCATGGGTACTGGGTAATAACTATACGCACCCCCCCCCCCCCCCCCACCGCTCGCGCAAACAACGTTTTCCATCACTTTTAGGTGTCTGGAATGAAAGACAGGAGGTGATTTTTAAGTTATTTTTCGTTCGGAAAAGCAATTATCGTTTCGTTTTTTTCTCCGGGCAAAAGTGCCTCCGTACACAATACGCATAGGTCTTATTGTGCCTATATATTATTATGTTCATTACCTGCAGACGAGTTTCCCATCCAGTCGACGCGTTTCGTCGAGAAGTATTTTCTACGCATGCGCGTATGCAATATTCTATTATTTTTTTTTTCATTTCGGTTCATTATCGTTCCACAAAGTGTCGGCCGGGGGCCTCTTATTCGCGGTTGTACAATGTACATTACAATATATTATTATATTATTCCCGTGGCGGTGGATCACGTAATAGGAACGAATACGGCCGTGTTTGAGCGCACTCATCGCGACGGAAACGCATAAAAAAAAAAATGCTCGGGATCGCGACATCGACAATAATATTATAATATATAATATTATTTGAATATATAATTGCAATACTCGTTTGTCGGTCACGGAACCATTTTATTGCCCGCTGTCGGTGGCATCAACGAGCACGCGAGATGACAAAATCGAGTCAGCGTTTTCCAACACCGATTTAATATAATTGTATACGTACCAATAAAATACAATCCACAATAAGTACCCAATCGGCCTTTATGCCTGACATCGAAAAGTACATCATCGGATCGTGCTGTTCAACGGCATTTTCTCCTTTAATGTCGGGCCATCTCGAAACAATATTTATTTTTTGTTATCGTGTCGTTAAATGCGTGCACTGCAATATTCAGCATTAATTCTTATAAGACTTAAAAACAAAATCTCGGTACACGACTTAAGTTCCGATGAGACGCCGATACACGACCGGGGACTATGTTTGCCGGGTTTTTTTTTTTGTTTTGAAAAATTGTTTATACTGCGAAACGAAAAATTACGGCCGAGCCCTCCCTATAATATTATTATGTACATCAAAATTATATACTACACGATAACACGCTATATAATTATTTAGTCGCGTTTTTGTGGTCGTGCAAAACAAGGATCGAATTGCAAATATAGTCCACCGCCCACAGGTGGGAACGATGTTTTTTCCGCAGGTAATATTGTAAATAATATATCGCTCGCTCGCAACGTCAATTCATATTATTGTAAAATTGTAAAATTTTCTGTATTCTTCGTGATGAGATACAAGCCACATTGCACGCGAACAGCTGTAATTGCTGACAATCATCATTACGTTTATTATTGGTCTCCTCATGGAAGTATATTGACTTACACAGACACACAGTCATATCTCATGTCAATATTATTATTTTTCACATACTGACTGTAGGTACTGTGACTGTAAATTATAGAAATAGTAAACATTCCTCAAGAATCCTCTATTATACAGTTCTGGCCAATGTGTATGTATTGTATGGTTAAAAATTATTATAACTGAATAAAACATTCTGAAAAGTTGAAATATATTATCATAATATTTTTAGTATAATTTATAGTTGTTGGTAAGTATTTAAATAAAGAATCTTGTGTCTGCGTCTTAATATATTATGTATATATTGTTATATAATATATATGTTTGTTTTACTGCTCAGAATAAGGCATTGTGACGTAAAGGTTTTTTTTTTCAAATTAAATTAATTTCCATACAGTATATAGGTAAACATAATATATTATTATTATGATCACAAGTCATTTTATAACCGGATTAGAATTTAATTTCAAATGTCTATAACTGTTTAAGTATTACGAATTATTTAATTCCAAAATTATAATTGTCTCACAAAATATTATATACAAAATATAAATTATAAATTTTAACTAATGCATGCCCCCATATTAAATATATTCAGAGTTTACGGTTCACTTAATGACTTTTGATATTCATCAAAACACATGCACCGTTACTCACTATTGTTATTATGTAACTATACGTATTACGTATATAATGCACGTATTTGTTTATTATAATAACCATGTGTGAATATTATTTAAATTATTGTTTGTATACAAATAGTACCTAGTATTGTAGTAAGTATCTGTTTGCAGAATTTTGAAATAAACACGCATCGACAAACCGACATTAAATTATTATGACATAAAAATTACTTATACGCAGTTCATGATATTTGCATTTTAACTGAGCTGAAAATGAAAATATTGTATATTATTTCGTGCACAGCCAATAAACAACTTTACACGTAATACATCAAAATATTTTACGGGTTTGAAAGGCCGAAAGAAGGTTAATTCAATTATTTCCCAAAAAACTTCAACATAATATAAGTTATGTACATACCTACTGTATATTATATAATTTAATTTGTATTAATTGATTTACAGTTCAAACATTTTAAAATTACGTAATATTATAATCATTCTGTATAGTATAGAACAAATAAAAGCGTTTACGAAACAAAAGTTTAATGGAAATTCAATTATTTTGATTAAAGCTGTGAGGATTTACATATTATATCAAAATGTTGTCACAATAGCAAAATATATAATTTTATCGTTATAATGTTATATGCATTACATATGTACATATTTAAATGTATACTATTTAGAACAAAGTAAATATATAATAAAGTTTACACAATATATTATTATGTTCAACCGAATATTCAGAAATATTCTAAGTGATTTGTTGTAGTTGAGTTGTATATATGTGTATATATATATATATATTTGTAGGTATATGAACAGTTATGTACTATTTAATATACGTTAAATCGAGTTTAAATCATTGTCCAACCGAAAATCGTACATAATATTGTATCAATCGGTATTAATAATTAACACTTAATTTGCACTTTGCAGATGTGTTGCATAATAATATAGGTACCTATAATGTACATATTAATATATACGTAGAGACTTTTCTACACTATAATATTATTATGTGTGTTACATTAAAGGACTTTCCCGTTAATATAACCCATTTTGCTCGTTGCAGCGCTGTTCGCCTGCAGCAGCGATATCATCTGGTCATAGGATCAAAAGATTTGGATGCAAGCACAAATACGCATAATATACATATTATAATATAACTGCGTATATTGCATTTGATCACTATTTTGAGTTCAGATATTAATCGCGAGACAGAGCGGCGCCAGGTTGGAGCTGGTAACACACCGCCAACATATGTGTGTACTATATACCCACCATTGCAGCACGTGTTTCTCCCCTACGTGTTCCGCTCATATCATGATAATATATTATGAACTTAAATCAAACGATTTATCATATTATTACTATATTTAACCACAGTATATGGACAGTAAAATTGGTTTTCTTCGATTCTCCGAACACGCGCAAATACTGCATATAATTATATATATATAGACGAACATTAATTTATAAATGATAAGAACAACTTCATAACCACTGCGTACAGTGTGGAAATCGATAGCGATACCCTCGCACGTGCTGTGGCTGAACCACATAGCTATCGGTTCTTTCGAGCAATAAAGTATGTAGGTGTGTGTAATTTCTTCTTTACAAACAATACTAACGTGATAATAATATCGTATTTCGCTCTACAGAAAGCTTGATTATTTTCAGAGAGCTCTGTTGGAGGAAAATCACTGAAATGTCGTTTAAGACAAACATTTGTTGTAGGGCGTAGGTATCAAAAACAACCTATTTCTCATAAATATTGTACGCCATGCGTAATAAATTTAAATATGAAATTTGACAAAGACTAAATCATTAATTGATACACTCAATCAACTAAAAAAGTATGTCTCATTGGGGAATCGGAATCGTTCAAAAATTCAAAATAGTATTTATAATAACTTACTGCGTTATTCACACGCTTTAATCCACTTGATGACAAGATAGTTTATACCTGATATACATACTAATATTTAATATTTCACTTGTTGTGAAACAGTGAATCCTTCCCAAATTTATACTAAAAAAAAATAAATACTTTAGTGAAATAAACTTGAAAAATGGATAAAATTATACATATAAATATATAATATCTAAATTTAAGTAGGATTCCAAAAAATGAATGTGGTTGATTATTTTATTATATTATTATCTACCATACACAGTAAAGTGTCCAGAACGATTTTTTTATTAGGCTAATAAACTAGGACTGTATTTATTCCCCTTATCCCATATTTTATTTGAACAGTTTAATTTCTAATAGGTATTACATTCACTTGTTTCACAGAATAATAAAACGTTTGGCATAGGTACCAATGGTTACCAGAAGATACGTTTTAAATATGTTATGGATTTTTAAGCAACTACAAAATTACGAAATTCACAATAAATTACGCAAAAAAAATCAACTAGATATTGAGATTATTAAAACAAAAAAAATATATAACTGTTTTTAATACCTACTTAATTTCAGCTGAAACATGTTTTCAGACATGACTGAAGACGCAAGAACTATACACAAATTTATTTAGCACGATACCGATGGGTCCACCCCCTAAATACGCCAATGGTCATCAAATAAGCACTCAAATTAGAACCATTGAAGTCGTTTAATATTTATTTTATAATATATTATGTTTATATTATATTTTATAGCATATTATGTTAATAATATTGTTCTCCAAAGCGAAATATTTAGAAATTTAAATCCATTATTGAAGTAACTTTATGGATGTTTTACCCTAAGTGGATAAGTTGACACGAGTGTGATTTACGAACAGTCAGTTGCGCAGTCACGCAGAGGAGTAGAAACTTTTCCATTCGGCGAGTGGTGATATAATATGATCTTATGGGTCCGTACAATTTAGACTTTGTAGAGCTATAAAATAATAGTGATACTATTATACTGCACTACGTTTACTTAAAACTTATGTGTCAACGAGACTTACGTGGGACTATATTAAATATCAAGTGAAAAACGTATCCATCGATAAAAAAAAGATGAAAAACGACAAAATAAAATAATAACATTTTGCAAGTTTTGTAGTTTGGTTTCAGGTTTGATACAATAACAATCGTTCAGTACCTATTTATGACTATAATATTATTTTTATTTGTACAAGTCAAATACATGATAATATTACTATGCTTAATGTCATCGTTATGTAAATTCCTACTTTAATGTGATATGACGGTATACACAGGAACTTACGATTAAATTGCAATCTACTGCCTTGTGTGACGACCTATGTTCGAGGTGAGGTATGCATAAATATATCTTTTTTTTTCATAAAATGCCAGGATTTATTTACACACACACTGGCACCAACGGTTTATTGTGAGAGACCCGCCGAGTCCAACACACACGCTTACACGACGACACGCAGCGAGCCTGTGTATTATTATTATTATCATTCTACACTAGCTTCAAGCTTGCCTATATGTATATAATATATGTTATATAAGACGCACAATGAACAGTAGTCCTTCAAACAGACTCACTCGCAGCCGAAGCCGATGAGACGAGACGTTTTTTTTTCTCCACACAAACGCGGTCGATGTTTCTTAAAAAAAAAAAAAAAAATGTTCTCTAGTACTCATCGCTGACTACGCCTGAAAAACGCACGACGTTACAATATATACTATAGAACAACATTGCATGGAAACACGACGACAACGCCCACTGGTAAAAGTCCGTCCTCGTCGGCCTAGGAGCACATGCAATAGTATAGGCACGGATTCGGCATATTACAGTAATAATATTATAATATTATGCAGGTAGTTATGTATATATATTAGGTATACACGTGAAATCATTTTATTTTATGATACGTCACCGCAATCGAGTGTTTGTTTTTGTGTGTGTGTGTGAGCTTTATGTATATCATAATATTGTACCCATATAAATTATAAAGTCTTCTCTGGGAAACGATAAAATCACGACAACAGACTTCAGCAGCTGCAGGACTTCGATAACGAAGGCCCCATATTATTACGGCACAATAATAATATACAACAAGCGCGCACTATAACATAATGTGTATATTATATATATATATACGATTTAAATAATAAAATGTCCGATAATACACGATACATATTATGATATAGGTACTCGTACGTTTTTTGATCGGCTAGCGTGCGATGACGTCGTGACGACGTTCGTGTGCGTTTAGTAAAAAATTTTATTTTTTATAGTTTTAGTGGGTACCTAGGTACATAGTAACAACAGTCGACTGTGATTTTGGGACATCGTTATTACACGAATTCGATCAGCTCAGCTGGATTAGGTTATAAGTAGCTACAATAATAGAACATCGAGTGGTCCAAATTAGTCCCGCTCAAATAATTCCTCATTCCCTGGAAAAATTGTCACTTTTTACAAGAGTTGTTAGTTTATTATTATATTATACTTCTCAAGCTTGCGATACCAGATAGATTTGTTGTTATTTTAAAATACCCAATTTATTAATTCGACTTTATTTTTGTTTTTTATGGTTATATTTTTGGGCCTACCCATTACCTTACTCCAGTGGTATTTTATTTCTTTTAAAGCCTATAGACTTTAGGCCCATGATAGGCCTATTATATGTACTCAATAAAGTTTAAAATAAAATAATTATTTGATGTTATACAAAAATAACGTAGATTATTATTAAACATCTTTGGATGTTTTATGTAAGATTTTATTTTATTCGAGTCCTTTTAAAATTTGACTAAATAATACTAAATTATACCATTACATGCTCTACGTTTCAATAACATAATGATGATGGTCATGAAATACTTGCAGGTCTGATTCTAGTGTAATTTAATCCAGTGGTCCTAAAATCACTTCCCAATTGATTGTCTCCAAAAAAACAAAAAATGTAATTTTGATAACTAAAAGATGGCGCATCGAACGGGACTCGGTACCAATCATTTTTAAGGAGTTTAATATAGGCAATTTTTAAGTGAAGTCGATTGTATCGTGAAAATTAGTGTGCAGTAATAGTAATCAACGTTAGTACGTATAAAAGAAATAACTACCAATTACATATATTTAATTTTGATTAAAATTATCAATATTTTTCCAATAATTGTATAGTAACTAATTGTTCCCTAGTCATCCGATTGAATTTCTGAAAACATATTTTATTGAAATCGACATTTTTCTTTTTAGTTAAATATTATTAACAATTTTAATTTCTTAATGTTTAACGTATTATAATAAATTATAATATCATACCTTTTACAAGGTTTAAGAATTAAATTTAAAATAAATTGAAAATGTTGTTTTCCAACAAACTTCATGAAGTTGTATGCGATAACTAGTACACAGTAGTCAGTCCAATCAAATTGGCAAACGATATGAATATGTTTATAGTAATCACAGTTGGGATGAAATCCCCCTAAGGTGAACGTCTATACGTATTTCTATCTAATAATCCTTTTCCTCGATACTAATAGTCGCGTAAACACACAACGACAACGCAATATTATAGGGCATGGCCTCGATATTGTATTCGATTATTGATTTTAAAATTCAAATAAAAAACGAATGACGTCGTGTAACATTTAATATACCGTCCACGCAGTTACACGATCGCTGCATCATCTTGCGAATTCACCGACGTCATGTCATACTCGAATTTCGTCTGATTTCATTAAATTTTCCTCGTTCAGGGCGGAACGCATAAAGAGTCCTTAACTCCTGACGGTCGGCGATGGTTATCGTCCGCGCAGGATACCGTGCGTTCGGTATAATGACGTTACCACGGTATCACAATAATTTAAAGCATAATGCAATATACGTAATGTATTTTATTGTTGCGTCGAGTTAAATTACAGGACCGCCGAAATGGGCGCCGCCGCAATGTGTGCGGTCCGCTGCAGCGGGTCCCGGTGACGGCATGCGTCGGTGTGTGTCGTCTCCGGTCCAACGATTATACCACTACCAGGGTTGACGAAATTAAGTAGCTCCGCGTCGCTGGGTAATTTTGTTTTTTTGTTTCACCCGTCGTCGTTTTATTACCCGTCGACCGCCGCGGTGTACACATCATACTGTTATGGCTTATATTATATACGTATTATATTATTATTATTATTATTATTATTATTATACAAACTATGCAGGACTATGTGCGTTAAGGATCGCCACATGGGGGCCGCCCGCAATGAGATCAACCTGTGCGTCGTATTTTCATTATGAATAATAATATTTTATTAATATTATCTACCAGTTAAAGGCGCCCGCTTCCAGACGCACACGCACACATAATATATATATATTTTATAAATCATATATTATAATATCGTGCGTGTAATAAATTGGTTACGATGACAACGGATTGTAGAGGAGCTCGGTAGGCAATATTATGAGTCGGGGCAGTGAAAAAATAAGAAATATTTCAAAATCTATTATAATATTATTATTATTATATAATAAGTATTATATGTAGGTACATTTAACATATTTCGTTTAGGTATACGCACGCCCGTTATTAAACATTTCACATGGCTGTAATACTATTATAGTTTATAATGTAGGCTGAATACTATTATGTATTAAATACGCTATAATATTGTCCATATCATTATAATAATATAATATTATTGTGTTATAACCACATATAGATAGGTACGCGGGTGTGTAGTTGGACGAATATTATAGGAACGGCAAAGGCATTCGGCCGAACGTCGTCCCACGGTCACGCATAAGTGTAAAATAAAACAAACGATATCTATTTAATATTATTATTATTATTAATAATTATCTAAACAATAACAATACATAATATTATTATTGATATCACAAAAGGAAATATCCATATTCACGCGCAATATTGACATGGTGAAATATATTATAATTATATGCATAGAACCTACGTACGAAGCACCAACGAAAAAAATAAATATATATAACCTATTTGAATAAAGGCACGTACGCGGCCACGTGTCATTTTTAAAACCTGGAAAACATTGCGTAAGTACTGCACTTATGTAAAAAACAGTTGCGACTCATCAAATTGCTGAACGATTTTTGACGCATTATAAAAAAATTGTTTTCATTTGTTTAAGTTTAGACGTATAATTATAATGTACGGTCAACTATTCTACACAATTTATTCATGCGTTTAATTCACGAAATTGTTCACTCAATTGTTTGGCATTATAATATTATATTGTTTTATGTAGGTAATCAATCAACTCTAAATTACAATACACACTAGATGTCTAGGTACCTAACTATAATTTGGCGTTATCACATAAACGAAATATATCTGAATAAACAACTACGATACATAGGGGTTTTATAATTTTTGAAACTGTGTTCCACGAAAAACCAGGATTACAGAAGTTGCCAAATTTTCTAAATATACCTACAACTGTTTACAGTCTTATAAAATAACTACCTACACTTTTGGTCGATTCCCTACAGTCAATTTTGCACTGTACATTTTGCAAATTACAAACGTGCAATATTTGTTGAGTATCTCCAGTAGGACTGTTAATATACAAATGACAGGTGACAGCGCCCTAAATGGAACACCTCCAGTTAGTATTTAACGGTTCACAAATGTTTTCACTGTTTTCAGCCAAATCATAATATGAATAATTTATCATATTTCGAAAAAAAAATATTCCACTTCAAACCACGTATTATTTGAGTACAATATTTTTTATAGTAATATTATTATTATTATCATTATTTTTAAACAAGATAAAAATACGATAAATTATATTTCATTTTAACAATTTTAAAGTTTTACGTCGACTGTTGAAAAAAAGACACCATATAATCACACCGATGCTGCGGAAACGACCGATATGGCGGGACATGGTATTTTCCGAAATCCGAAAACCCTAATTTATGTCTTATATTTTTAGGTGTGCGTAATTTACTCGAATACTGTCACTGGCGATAAGGGTTTCTCCCCATTGAGCGATTTTTTTTTTATTATCCTTATGCAAATATTAACTCATTACATCGGTGTAATATTGTAATCTTACTATGTCCTGTGGTAACGGACACCTCTCAGTTATTCCAGTTCAAGTTATTCAAAATATCCAATCTAAATTCAAGTCCTAAAATCGTTTGGTTGGGTATTCATTATTATTCCATACTTTGAATTACTACGATTATGGCTGCGGCTACGGCTACGGGTAGGTTAGAAAACACAATTTTCGAGCGCATTATAGTGGGTTTATTATATAATATATATCATCATCATCATTATTATTATTATTACAACGTCATGAATTTGGACATAATAATTTTAATCACTAAACAATGTTCTATTATGAAGCACTCTTGTCCTACAAATATACATATACGATGTACATAACGATTTCAAACCCTAGACCTTAAAATGAATTTCTGGTTTGAAAAAAAAATTATAGTATAGGTATTCAAAATTGGAATAAATCGTCATAATCGTTCTGCTGTATAGTAGGTTTTGAGTGCACCTCGCCATTGAGTAAGTCGCTGTCATAGATAAAATGTTAAATTTGAATTAATTTCATACATAATACGGTTCTGAGTGGAAAACAGCTGTTAGCCTATATTTCTATGGATATCGTATTATATATACCAAATATTTTGTATAGCCCACAAGTAGTTTATTTTGATATAACTATTATGGTTTTTCAATAAAAAAAATTCGTATGTTATAATATTTCTAACTGTTATTAACTTATAAGTCAATACTGACGTATCATGAACCAGTGCAAATACATTTTTAGTACCTATAAATGGTTAATAAATAGTTCAAAAATATTTTAAAAATAGCATTATGTATAATTAATACTAAATAGTAACATGGGTAGTGTTGAAAAGTTTATTTACCCTGAGAATAATAGTTTTGGAAATTACAACAAGATCTAAAATTATAATTTTTCATTTAAATATCCTATATTGTCAAAAAATGTATATAAATATACAATATACTTGAAATGGCTATGAGAAAATTGTCTATTTGTATCATTAAGAATTTGGATTTCTGCAAGAACAACTTATCAGAAATCTTGTATTATATTTGTATGTGATAGTTATAAAAAATTAAAGTTGTATTCATTTTTAACAACAAATCGTTTTAATCCCAATTAATTCAATTATCCACTCAAAATTTAAAAATAGTGTACAATATTAATAGTGTTAAAAATAGTTGTTACCTATAGTTGGTTGTGGACCAGAATTTAAACCATGTAATCATATAATATGTAAATACATATGGGAACATAATGAGATAGATAGACAACTATATGATTTCGCCGTAGTATTCCCTTGAATATGAAACGACATCATTATTATTTAATGTTAAATCATACAAAATATTAAAATCTATACCCATAATACAATTTCGGAAATTTAGTGAAAATTAGGTAAATATAAAACGTGTGGTCGCTATTATATAAATATTGTAGAACTATCGTCCAGAATAATTCGTTTCTTTTCGTATACGCCTTATACAGATAAATATAATAATGGATAAAAACTGTTTTTTTTTAATTTTTATTCATAAAATTATAAATATAAAGAATATACATAATTTTTTATATCACAATAATTCATAACTTACATACGGTGGGCAAACGTACAGATAAAGTAGGTATTTAACATGATAGGTAAATGGGTCAATGAATGTAAAGGAGATAAACTGTGATATTCACACTATATTCGAGTTCAGTTTATAAAAAAAAATCGACCACCAAAACCGATTAATAATGCGTAGGTACAATATAGTTATAGGTAGTATAGGTACCGTAAAAGAATGTGGACATCACTTGTTAATTAGCGTGAAAATCGTGCCATGTTTACCAGACACGACGACGGCGATATATATATTTTTTAATTAAAACAAAAAACGTACACACACGCCGTCACTTCATCTCGGTTCTATAAATATAATATAAACGAGACCACGCGAGAGTGCCACGTTTCTCACCCGATGGAACTCACGACCATAATATTCACGTGTAGGTGTTGTGAGGTGCAGTGTTAATACAAATTATACGTATACAGTAATATTTTAGCCCATCAACTGCCTTATTCGACATTCATTGCAATATTTGGATGAACACACTATCAGAAGTGACATAGGTGATAAGATAACACGATTTTATCACGGGCCTGTGGATCAGTGTTGGTATTGTGGTCCAAAACCCAGTGCCTACCACCTGGTCATTTTTGAAAGTTAATGACTTGAGGTTGTGCATGGAGGTCAAGCCATTCGAATATAAATATAAATACAATTTTTGGGGAGCCTAAACTAAATTTACACCTAATACAGTATCATAGATGTCAATATAATAGTTTTACTAAATACTATTGTGAACACTCTGTCGAACCACATGAACTAAAGTCATCTAACTATTCAACAATAAAAACTACAACACAAAATATATCAAGGATTTAACATATTAATATTCCTACTACCAAACAGTAATTAATAAATTAATCCTGAATTATTAACAATGATTCATCTTCACTACTATTTTTCAGAAATCAAAAAGTTTTCATAAACACAAAAACGAACTTCAAATTGTATTCTTTCGAATAAATTGTCATTGCTCTAATAAATAAAACTCACTGTAGTTCTCAATAAAAAATAATATTTATAACTATACTCTTCACAGAATTAACCATCATGGTTGTTTATCTCATACTGGCTCATGTATTTTTATACTTAAAACTATCAATCTAAATCTAATGATTTCATACAAAAAAAGGTGGGTAAGTAGATGTCGCTTTGCTGTACAAGTGGGTCACTGTAATGGATGGTGTTAAATTTGAATTCAATGATATAATATCATTGTCTAAGGAAACCGATTCTGAGCGAAAACAGTTAGTCAGCCTATGATATTACTAAGTATATTTGATGATATTATTGTGAATAAAGTAATTTATATAATATAACCTACTTACGTGGAACGTCGTTTTAAATTTGCAATCCTTAGCCATAAAAGTTGAACGTTTTATACATTTTTAACTACAAAGTAATTATTAAACTTTAAATTTGATAAATTTTGTCAAAATTTGAACTTTAAATGCTTAAAAAAGAAAATTGTGCCTATGTATTTTTAATTTTTTTCAACTGCTATTGTAACAATATACTAGGAGCCTTTTATTATATTTTCAAGCTTTTTTAACCAACTTATACAATTTTATTGATATTTATAGAAAAAAAAACTAAAAAAAAATGGAAACTGAAAATGTCCGTAAAGAGCTCAAAATAAGTCAAAATATTTGGAAAATGTTATGGTGTATAGAAAATGCTAATATAAACATTCAGTCCAAATTTAATGTACCTACAGTCATTTGTTTAAAAGTTGCATCAAAAACCAAGTTTTTTCGAAAACAGATTTTGCGTACTAATTCCCGTTTTTCCTTAATTTTTGTTTTGTTTTTCACGGCGCTTTTGAAAACTACTGTAAAAATTTTACTTTTGACCCCCTAAAGTACCAACTAGATTCACTTTCCTTTCAGAAAAGATACTGTTGAAGAAAATCTAAACACTTTTACTGTCCTAAAAGGTGATGACAGACACAAAAAAAAATAAAAAAAACACACATCATTGTAAAATCGTTCCACTCAGAATCTAAAAACAATAAAAGCTGTATATTCAATCAATAAGTATTTAAAAAAAAAATCATAATATTTAATAAGATTCCTTTCGTAATATTATCTTTTTTATGTTTCCCTCCCCGCCAAATTATCTAATTTGTTTACACACTTGATCACACTTTTATTGATGGTGGTAACTACAATACGAAAAAAATCGTAGTGAGGTTGGGCTTACAATAATCAAAGATGAACATCTAAACGCTCTACAATAAATGATTGAAGTTAGATATGTATTTATCTAGTCTCCATGTCCAAACATATTTTCAAGAAAATAATATGAACAGAAACCCAAAATATTAAATAATCGACTTCTTCGTAACATTAATTCCAAATCAGTAAACCAAATATACCAAAAATTGATTTATCCAGTGACCATTCATCCGTAATTCTTAGATTGGGAGGAGTGGTTCCTACACCAAGCACTAGAACCCCTCTCAAATATGACCCAATTTATGGGCCCATAAATTTGGTTGGATTTAAAATAAATATACCTATTTATAGTATATAAAAATATGGATCTGAAAAAATCCCTCAAATCAAATAAAAAAATGTATGTTGCTAGGTTCTACTTATTGAATAGTTAACTTAATTTCAAAATTCTGCTTCCAACTTGTATTCAATAATACTCCTAAATATATTTCAATCAAATGTGCATCTTGCTCCTGATTTTAAGCTTATTATAATGAAAAATGCCGATCATGGTCCAAATGAAAAATACTTCTCATAACTGTGTGGTCCCATCTGTAGAACCCTCGCTGTGGGTGAAGTCACCAACCACCAGTTTGTTTGACGTGGGCTATAGTATATGATGGTGTTATTATTATATATCATTACCCTACACAAAGATCTACAAATTATGACTGTAAAGACCTTGGAAAATTACATTACAAATGAATAAATTTGTTAATACAAATTAGTAAATAATCTCCAACACTAATCTTTTAAAAAAAAAAAAATTTTAAATATGACCCCCTATCTATTCCAAATAATCCTTCTTGCCTCCTAAAATGCAACTGTAATCGCGATTTATTTAACCAATGAAGAAATAATTAATTGACGCATTAGTGATATTACTTTGGGTAATATTTCCACTTCACATGACACTCACGGTTCTTCTCTTACTATTATTTATCAACAAAAAATTACTAATTGTACCACATGGTTGTACAGATTATTTTACTTTAAATTTATTGTTATTAAAAAAATAGTAAATAAAATACAAATTTACTTATTATAAAAACATTCATTTTTATTTTTTAATATCGCTACCTTTGATTTTCACGACTAGTTTGAAAAAATTATTCTAATTTTGATTTTACTTATGTAATTTATTAAATATTTTATGCGTACTTGAATTGTATTATAGGTAAACCAAAAAGGCACCTAGCGAATGAATCATAATATTATTAAACACTATAGTATTAAATGATAATATAGTTAATACAATATGGAAATACGCCGAGTTGACACTGCTTACCAAAACGAGATTGTTTCGTTAGTTTTAGTTTTTAAAATATTATTTATTTCCGAGAGAATTATCATAAATTTCGCATAATTTATCTCTGGGCATATTACCTATATCATTATTTTCCAAGCCCTAATATCATGTGAGAAGTATACAACATAATAGAACACATAAATAATTTTTTACGTGTATTATAATATCATAGTCCAGTGAATACATGAAACGCATTATCTTGAACCACAGCCAAATCTAAAAATTGATTTTTTATTTTTATTTTTGTTATTTTAATTTGAGTGTTTCATTGTTAATGGTATTACATATATGTGTGTATTTATAAAACCAACCGGAATTCGTTTTTCCCCATTGAAATATATTTCACTGCATTAATTGAATGAGAATTCTTTCACGTAGGTACCTACCTACGCTGATTCGGTTTAATAACAACAATAATAATAGAATTTTCTCTACGAGTTCGATATTTTATAAACAATAAAAAATGTATCATACTTGAGTCAAAATTATTTCGAAAACAATGAATTCATTAAATATTCTAACAGTTTTATTGGTGTAGTATGCTGTATACGTAGCAGGACACTGCAGGCGTTTGCACTTAAATATTATATTTTAACGACATAGCACTTTTATTAGCCATATTATCTAGCTTGAGATGTCGATTGAGTTGATTTTTACTTATATAACACCTACGATTCATGTATTGATACGATGAAATTAAAATGTAATGAACAAACCTAATATTACAATATTTTATGTAAGATTCTAAAATAGGAAAGACATAGGTTTGCGGTGATATGAGCACGCGAGGCAACACGATTTGTGTTCGGTCGACAAAGGCCAAATAAGGGTTAATATAGACAGTCTAGAACTGTGAATATCTTCTGACAACTATTGTAAGTACTCTATTCGTATTTATACGAGTCCAATTAGGAAAGGTAGGTAGTGTGATGCTATCTTGGACTGTTTTAATTTAGACGTATTATTTTATTCCAACATTAAGTTAAATTATGCTGACTAGTAATGTTATGTACCCCATGGACGGAAACACTGTGTTTTATCCACAATACTACTTAACATTAGAATAATATTATTGCGTAAGCACTACCCACGACCTTTAATAATGTTATTGTCTATATTTCTGTCTGCTACATTGCTTTTGTTCATCTATTTTTGATTTAAAATATATTCGCGTAAATTGAAAAATGATTACATCAAAAACATATTATTAAGTATTATAATTTAGTAGTAGTATGATAAAAAAACATTATATACTATGGCCATGCGAATAAATTCAGATCTGTCGGTATTTTATTTTTATTCATTTTTAATATTTTTGGTATATTCCTTGCAATCAACGGATTCGTTGTTTCGTCAATTGTATTTACATATTATAATGTTGTTGTTGTCTATCATGTACGTCGAATAAATATTAATCAGGATTCGAACAACCGTAGAAGTATTCGCATGGTTGTCAGGCGTACAGTTTTGCCCGTTAGCTGATAACAATATCATAATAACATTATTATAATAATAATTATTATTATTGTTACGTCGCCTTAATAACGAGATTCTGCGCTTATGTGTAGGACATTACGTATGCGGGTAGTAATTATTTCGGGTTCACGCTCACTAATGATCATTCCGGTTCACAGTGTGCACACAAAGACACATCGAGCGCGCACGGAAACAAAAAAAAAATTGCCTATACACAACCCCTCGAAATGGCGTAAGGGCCCCGACAGCTAAAGTCGCTATGCGAAAACACCGAGCCAGTGGCGTCGTTGCATTCAATTTGCGTATATTATTACATATTTCGTATCGTAGTTATTCGGCACACGATCTCACTCTCCGTTGTTTCCTGCACGAACAAACCGAAAACTATTGTTTTTATGTTATTACAATGCATATAACACTGTCTTTATCGGTAACTGAAAATCTCGATGTTTATCGTATACGACCACGACTGCTGCACTCCTTATTTTAATAATATCACTAAAAAACAATACCATTAAATATTAATTACCTATCTGAATGTTAACATAAAAATAATATCAATGCGAAATGAATACTCCGTTTACCACTATACCGTTGTAAGAATGTTGGTATATGTATTTGGCCAGTGCCGGGCGAACATTTTCATAATACCTCTAGCTTAAGTGTCAATATTATAGTGATTGTTAAATGCGAATAAATCAATAGACAGTGTTCACATCGTACAAATAACGACTAAGAGTGATAGGAGTTATTAGGTTTATTAAGTTACTCACAATCGTATGGGACAATATTATAATATACGCTGGACTATATTAGGACATGCGAACGATGAACCCATCAGAGGTATCGTGCGCTTAAAACGACGATAATTATTATTTTTGTTCGTGAGGCCAAGTCGTTATCGGAAAGTGGACGGAAACTTATCGACCGGGGTGATTAAAAAACGACCCCCAAATAAACAATATGCACGTGCACTAGCCATAATAACGTTCACTCGTCGTCAAACACCATTCTACAGTATTTAGCACAAAACGATAACGAACATAATATAATTATATTATTATTAGTAGTAGGTACCTATTGTGATTGCATTTCGTTTGGTACAATGGCTGTTCGTTTTTCGCGGTCGTATTATTATTATTCACGTAACTCGATTTAAAAGAAATAAACCACTAATAACAATAAAAAAAAAAAAAAACTGTAATGGCCATTTTGAAAACGCGGTACGGCGAATCGTCCGGTGACGGTAAACGACTGCGGTAATATAATAATAATAATAATAATAATAATAATAATAATAATAATAATAATAATATTGAAAACAATAATTATTATTAATATTACTATACGATTTTCACCTAAGTACGAATAACAACAAATATAACCCAATAACTGCTGGCCGGTGAAAAAAAGTCGAATAATGGCAAGAATAAAAATCACACCGTCCACTCATGATATTATTATTATTACTATTATTTATTATTATTAAAACGACTGCATTGTGTGTGTTTTTCTGACCGTCTCGTAGCGAGTCCACCACCACACTTGTGATATTATCGTTTTAATTCTATGGGACGCTTTTTTATATATATATATTTATTTTCAACGTACGCCTATATAAAAGAAAAGAAAAAAAAACATCACGTAATTAAACAGGCGCACGAAACAGACGCGATTGTATCTGTCAAACCTACCTGCCCGCCATCCAGCCGGCTTCGACTATCCGCGTCGACGTCGTAATGGCAGTCGACAACCGTTTGCTCTCGACGGCGACGACAACGACGACACATAATAATATTATTATTTATAATATTATTGTTCGAAGCGACGCTTCGTGTGTGGCTGTTAGGTAGGCACATCATTATTTATTATTATTATTATTATGGTTATTAGACAATTAAATTATCATGTGCGTTCGTATAATAATATTACTATTATTGTTATCATATTATACTTTATAATATAATATGGACGCACTGTAATAAAGAAGTTAATATACAGTCCTTTTTTTTTTACACACACACACACGATATGCCTGGTAAATGCAGTCGTCGCGTAATAACAATATTATTATTACCGTCCGAAAAATCGGAATAATTAACAGTCGGCGACGGAGACGAAAACTCGTATTTCCGTTGTATGGAGGCAACGCGTCGTATATACAATGGACGCGACGGGATAACCGATCGTAATCTTACGTACGAGTGTACATATTATAATGTGATAATAATATGATAGTAGTATTATAACAATCGTATAATCCAGACAATGCGATGGCGGTGGTAATAATAATAGGTATGATGTTATAATAGTAGTGTAATGGAAGTCGTATACGACAATCGCCGTCGTATCCGAGAATCGAATCCGTAAAATAAAAAAATAATAATTAAATAACAATTTAAAATATAATGATATAACAATAAACATAGTAATTGTTATTATTATTAATATTTATTTTTTGTTTAACCAATATTGGTTGTTGTTTGGAAATTGGAACTGAAAAGTGAGTTGCATCCAACGATTGTATTAACTGTATATTATTACTCTATGAAATATGACGTCTTGTTGTCCATCACTGCGGATAATAATATAATATAGTATGATACCTTATCATTGTTTGACGCGTATATAATTAAGTACCATGAATGTCGGTCAATTTTCATATTGTAGGAAGGTACTACTATTCTGCTACAGTATCTATGTGCGGATTATAAAATATGTTATTTATTTTTTTAATACAAATTAAATATTAAAAAATTTAAACTTTAAATCTATTCTATTTCTCCTTTTCCTCCTAATAAATAAATGTATAAATTTAAGATTTTAATACGAAAACTATAAAACACCTAGTTTAATTCAACTTTACCCCTCCACCCCATCTCACCACTATCAAAATACTAGCTACGCCACTGCTTCCCAATACCTATTAGCAATGGAACCGTTTGCCAATATTACTGGAGATTTTTTTTTACTTAATTTGTACACGTACGATTTATGCGTTCTTATTCAACTTCTTATTAGATGGGGAGAATTAAATCTACCACAGAGATGTCTGAATATCTTCGACTTTACACTAGTTCGGTTGTTAGGTCTCAATAATGATATAATATACTATTTCACTGCATAGGTAAATTAAAAACATAAACAGATAAGTTGTAATTATAATAATAATAATAATAATATAATAATAACTTTAAAACACCAGGTAACATATTATAATTATTAGTGTCTAGGTTACAACTGTTTACTATTGGCTTAAAAGTTGAACTGTAGTCAATTGTTGGTATACTCGGTTGCAAAATGGTTATTATACATGATACCAAACGTTTAACATGTTCAAAAATCACAATGCTATTTGATCGACACGACACACGACGTATAGCTATGACCTGTGAATGTGCCTTTCTGTTCTTCACTTGCAGTATATACCGTGTATATCTTGTATATTAGTTGCCGATATAGAGATGGTCTATCTATGTAGGTTTATAATATTATCTATGGTTATAGCAGTGACTCCAGCTACCCAATAAATAAGCACGCACCGAAATTTTTGTTTAAATATACAGTTTATAATTTGTTCTCCAGAAGGGCTCGCAGACGTATATAGTAGTATAATAGTACATACTGAATACGTCTCATACCTTTAAATTATATATATGTATTATATTTTATAAAAACTATTTTATTTTACTAGTATAGTAATACCTGACTCGTAACAGATATATCTCTAATTCGACAGTATTTACATTTTGAACATAGGTAAACGAGTATTGATATTTGCTGATATCTGAGTAGGCTTTAACAACATCCGTCTCTTTTGGACGATAATTATTACGTTAAACTGTGAAAGCTACATTTAATTTTTCAATCACTAAGTTTTTCAAATTAAAAATATTAAAACCCCTCAAGCCATAAGTACTACTGTTGGGTAGTTCCTTAAAATCATGTTAACTCACGTTAAAATCACATAAACACCGCATATATGCCTGTTTTAAAAAAAACCTTTACAGATTGTATAATTTCTAAATAAATGTTTAAAAAAAAAAAAAAAAAATATTAAAATAGGTACACGGACATAAAACTTACTTGATAAAATAAAATAAGTAATTACAAAATCATTCACTTTAAAATGTGCTTTACCTAACCAGCCTTAAATTGTCAGTCCAGGAAAACAATGGTTATTGAAACCGAAACCATGTTACCTACGCAATTATAGCAAAGGACAATAAAGCAAAATGTAAGCGGAATATAATGATAAAAAATCCGTCATTATTTATTATGTATGTTTGAGAATAAAATAATAATAGTTATAATATTGTGAAAGGAAATGTTGAAGATTATGCATTAAACGTTAATTTTATTATAATTATTATTTTAATGTAAAGTAATTAAACATTATTTATACTACTAATTTCCATAAGTAGGTAATAATTGTTCTTCTTAGGGAATTGTTTAAACCGACACTTTTTCGAGCGAAGTGATGAAACATTTTCTTAGAGGAAATTTCGGAATATTCTAAAAACTCTCGACATAAAAACCTGGACACGCCTATGGTTTTAAGAAGTAATTCGAGTGTATAACTACCAAAAGATTTACATTTTACTATACATTACCCAAACCGCTTTTTCTGAGGGGCTCGGCAAGCCACGCGCGTATAGGAACGCGTAGGAGAGCGTCGGATTATTTTTAAAGGTTTCGAAAACTTTTAAACTTTTCATTATTTATGGACGTCATTTATTCAAAAAGACAGGATTTGCTAACTCGTTCTAGCAAACGTCTGCAATTCGGCGATACTTTGGATAACATGCACGCGTGTATAGGCATATACGCACGCGTGTTAAATGCACACTACGCACACACACACACACACACACACACACACACACATTTAATAATAATTTATAACTCGCGTCCACATAAATCAGTTGGCTGCAGAGGACCGCGTGTGTAATGTATTATTATTATTACTGTGCTCGTATATATTATATTATATAATATATTATAATAATAATAATAATAATATACACAGTGAATAGGCGAGCATAATATCACATTCGCGCGTATACTTACAAATATCATCATAGAGTCGAAACGGCATACGACGACCATATATGCATTATATCATGTATAGTGTTTATACACAATACCATATAACAATAATATTCGCAGATCGTTCTGCATAATATTATTATGTATACGCAGTCATTATCTCGCGACCACTTTAACTATCGTGTTCTATATAATATTGTTTATAAACATATTATTATTATATATGTACAATATTATATGACATACATACGTGGAGAGACTTAAATGATACAATGCATATAATATCACGACGTATAATCGTACAATAATATAGAACACAGTTTTCGTAAGATATATAGATACAATATCGTTGTCATTATTATTATTATTATTATTATTATTATGTACCCGGCATCCGCGTGTTTACCTTCGAATTATTATTATTACGTTGTTACGTTTTATACGAAATCAGATTTCTCGTTCGATCATATCGCGATGATGCGTCGCCGCGGTGATATATGACAATAATTATATTATAATATTACCCATAATATATTATTGTTACAGTGTTATAATGACGGAATGGACGATAATATTATATTGCTATTATATACTTACTATATAATAGTATATATTATTATTATAATATAACTTGATCACGATCGTTTTGCACACACACGACGATAATAAAAATTAGGTGACGGCGTGTCGGTTCCACGACAAAATATCCAGGTAAAAATATCCCGGTCAAAATATCCCCGACAAAATATCCCTAAACCAAAATATCTCCGACAAAATATTCCATGACAAAATATCCCACGTAAAAATATCCCCGACAAAATATAATATAATAGCTGTTGCGATTAGAAGTAATAATCGCACTTTATCTAATCTAGTAATAGGTATTCGTTATTTTGATAATGGTATTATAGTGTCATTTTATATCATTACCTACGTCCTACAGTGCGTGTCGTGAGCATTTAACAGTTTTAAATCAAATTTTTTAAATAACAATTTTTATTTAATTATAAAATGCTAGAATTTGTTAAAAGCCAAAAAGGCAATAATTTACTAATATTTGAAGGATATTTATTCAGTATACACCGAAAGAGTGAAGAAAAAATAATTTGGCGTTGCACTGAGTATAAAAGAAAAAAATGTTTGACAAGATGTTACACAACCACAGACGACGAATCAGGTTTGTTGATTTATGATTAAATTTTAGGACGTGGATATAATAATATATATTATAATAAATATATAATAATAAAATATAAGAACTGTCGATACCATTGATCTTATAATATTATATGTGTAATCAACAAAAACCCTTCTTAAACCATGTGTAAAAATATATTACGGTTTTATCAGATTTTTAAGTAATATACAATTGATGACAATTGTAAAACGAATACTGCTCTTACGATTAATCTCAATAGGCCTGGATATAATAATATTTGTCATATATTGTCAAAATTTTTTCGTAGGGGAATTTCTTGGTAAGAGAGGAGATCATGAACACGCTCCAGATGCAGCCGGATTAGAATCAAAGAAGGTAATAGAACGAATAAAAAAAGCTAGTGATTCTATTCAGACAACAAGAAATATTATAAGCGAGGCATTTTCTCAGTCATCTATGCCAATTGCAGCTAGGTTACCTTCAACTGTTGCGCTTAGTCGAACAATTCAACGTTCTCGAAATCGAAATAATGTACCTCCACCCAACCCTGTAACTGTTGATTCTTTAGTAATACCTAGCGAATACACATTAACTCTAAGTAATTTACCTTTTTTGCTATATGACAGTAAAAATAATGAAAATTGGGATATTAATAACAGAAGATTGATATTCACAACAAATGAAAATTTAAATATACTGAATGACTCCGAAATATGGTTCGCAGATGGAACGTTTAAATCTGTACCCAATATATTTAACCAACTGTATACTATTCACGGTAATATTGACTGCACTGTATATCCACTTATATATATATTAATGTGTAGTAAAAACGAAAATAGTTATTCCGAAGTACTAAATCAAATTAATATACTCAAACCAAATTTACAATCAAAGGCTATTGTGATAGATTTCGAACAAGCATTTATAAAATCATTTAAAGAATTATACACTGATGTTAAAATACATGGATGTTTTTTTCATTTTACCCAGTGCTTATGGCGAAAATTGCAATCGTGTGGATTAAAGAATAGGTATTCTACAGACGCAATATTTTCCCACGAAATAAAAAAATTATCGGCTCTCGCTTTTGTACCCGTTGATAATGTTATTTTTGCATTTGAAGAACTAATTAATTCCCGACTACTACGTAGATAATGAAGAAGAATTACGAACAGTTGTTGATTATTTTGAAGACACGTGGATTGGGAGACCAACACGTGGTGGTAGGCGAAGAACGCCTACTTTTCCAATTAAAATATGGAATATGTTTGATGCTGTAATGGAAGGGTCTCCCAGGACAAATAACTCAGTAGAAGGATGGCACAGAGCGTTTAATTCTGCACTGGCAGCTAACCATGTAACAGTGTGGAAGTTCATAAATATGTTAAAGCGAGAACAAGGTCTGCAGGAGGCCAAAATGGAGCAGCAAACAGCTGGTGCACCTCAACAAAAAAAAAGGCGAAAATATAAAAATTTGGACGAGCGATTAATTGCTGTTATAAAAGGATATGAGGAAACTAATAACAATAAATATTTAAAATCAATAGCACATAACTTAGTATTATAATAAGTAAAAGTATAATAATTTTTGACGGAAAACATACCATTTTAATATATTTTTAAAAATGTTTTAATTAATTTTTTGTATTATATAAATGTATTAATATCTTCATGTAACTTATATTATAATAATAAGTGTAATAATTTTTGACGGAGAACATACCATTTTCATATATTTTTAAAAATGTTTTAATTAATTTTTTGTATTATATAAATGTATTAATATCTTCATGTAACTTATATTATAATAATAAGTGTAATAATTTTTGACGGAGAACATACCATTTTCATATATTTTTAAAAATGTTTTAATTAATTTTTTGTATTATATAAATGTATTAATATCTTCATGTAACTTATATTATAATAATAAGTGTAATCATTTTTGACGGAAAACATACCATTTTAATATATTTTTAAAAATATCTTAATTTATTTTTTTTATTCAGTAAATTTTATTTTAATTAATAAGTAATAATAACGCGGGATATTTTGTCAAGGATATTTTTACGCGGGATATTTTGTCATGGAATATTTTGTCGGGGATATTTTGGTTTAGGGATATTTTGTCGGGGATATTTTGACTGGGATATTTTTACCGGGATATTTTGACGTGTCACCCGGCGTGTCGCATATATTATACTATATTATGTATATTGTACATTACCTACCTGTGTTGACACACTCGATACGTCATATTATTATCATTATACCTAATATTAAATCGACGAGCGTGTAGTCGTGTCAGGCGGACGAATACATCGATTCACACATCTCACACGATGACAATAGTTATTTTAGTGTTGCCGTCTGCCGATAAGTGCCATCGCGTGTTCCCACGGTCGTCGCGTCGCACTTGCCGCGACCGAATCGTGTACAAACACTGCACCGAATAATATTTTACAGGACAAGAGTTTCGGTAAGATCGCACTCGTCCGTTCGGATGTGTTGTAGTGGATGGCAAACGAATGAAAAACGGAACGTTGTCCATAACCTGTAATTCAATAATAAATGTGATGCGTCGACAAAAATCGTTGACGCCCGGCAAAGTGACGAAATCATCATGGGAACACAGATATTATAATATCAGAGAAGTGCAGATATTATAATATAATACTAATACAATTCATAAAATAAAATATCTCGTCGAGTCATAATAATAATATTGCACTGTCCGTGCGTGTAACCAACGAACGAGTAAGTCGATATGAACAGTGAAGGTACCTAAATACAGGTACATGTGGTTGAAAATCTGATATCGTCTATTCGTAGTTTTTCTTATATTCTGCAAGCTTTTCGCGTATCCCTCTCGTAGTTCTCGATCTGGGTATAAAACCCTCGACATTGCCATGACAAAGCCGATATGAACGTAATTATTCTACAAGTAGGTATCAGGGACTGGAACCGAACCTAAAAGAACCGGTTCTGGAACCAGAACCTTTAAAATATTAAGAACCGGAACTGGAACCAAAACCTTTATTTTAATAAATGAAGTACCAGGACCGAACAGGAATTTTTAGGTTCTTTTAAGTTCAAAAATAAAATAATTTTATTTATCATAATTTAATGGTACAACTGTAAATTATGTATGATCATATGAGTTTTCTAATATTTCTCATACTATTTATTAAACCAGCATTCCGGATAGGTATTTAAAATTACTATACTTTTCGGTACCTAAATTATCTGGAACCAGTACCAAAATTATTTGGAACCGATACCTTTACTTTTTTTTATCAAAAAACTAGAACCGACCCGGAACAGTTATTTTATTTTTGGAGAACCAGCACCGGAACCGATACCGATAAATTCAAAAGGTTCCAGTCCCTGGTAGGTATACTCGAAACTTGCCAAAACTTGTTTGTGATCTTAGAATTATTATTATGAATTGATTTTGATTCAACCACGGTTAATCGACACAGTCATCGCTCGTCGTCGGAAAATCTGAGTGCCACACTATCGCGGTATGGACGTTTTGTTGATCTCACATTTCCATGACGTACTCGATATGAACCTAGTATTCTATTCTAAGTTCCTGAAACTTGCTGAAACTCGTTTGCGATCTTACAATCATTATATTATAATGATGAATTAATTTGACCACGGTTAATCGACTCAGCCATCGTCGGAAAAGCTGCACGATACACTGCTTGCCGCGGTGTTTATAGATTTTTCGTTAATCTCGCGAATTGTTTCGTTTAAATTCGTTCTTTCGAGCATCCGACGCCGGACATGTATGCACATAAATCATTATTTTAAACGCATGTATAATAATATACATACCTACCATAATACACGTGTACAACGAGCATTTATAACGCCCTAGATTTATTTCTGCGGGCGTACGAATGTTCCACATCGGTGAGCGGTTCTCTCTCGTTCTTTTTTTTTTACAATAATAATAATATTGTTTATTTAATGGATGTAATTTACTAAACGCGTTTTTACCATCGCCAGTTCGCATTTCCTACGCGAATAGAAAATTAATTTGTATAAATTAACGAATGAATAACGATTTCGGGATAGAAGAAAAGCCGGAGCACGTTGTGTACATACGCTCGGGTACTGAACTTGATTACAATGGAGTTCTGCATACATATACAGTTGGGCCACACACAATGACTTATAACATAATAATTATTATTATTCATACGTTTTCGTCGAAAGTATTACATGAAGTCATTTTTGAATATTATGAGACGTATTTCAATGGTGTGGGTACTGGGTACCTACCCATAATTGATAAAACCATATAGCATTAGTATACGCACATTTACGTTTACCTATATTTTTGTCTTGTAATTTTATCACGATTATTAATTATTATTTTTCGTATGTATAGTGCTGTAGGTTTCTTCTTAAACAGAAATAATTATGTATTATAATTTTAATTGAAATTAAATTAATATTGAACGCAAAGACTATTGTTTCGAAACGTTTCACTTTGAAAAACTGTCATTGGAAATGCATTACATTTTATACATACCTACCTACTAGGTACAACAATATAATTAGGTAGCCGAAAGAGCGTCTCTGATATTAATTGATTTTAAAACAATTTGATTATGTTTTATAATATAATGTAGAAGGGAACAAGTATTTAATTTTTTTTACTTTAATATTAAATTTCATGCAAGCAATATTGTATTTTAATCAAATTATATTATAGAGGGTGGGTATACAATATTTTAATTGTCAATTGAATGTATATGCACTCATTTCAAACTCCATTAGTACTCGGAAATTATTAATTAGTATTCATATTTATTTGTTTCTATAAAATAATGCATTGTTGCTACTCCAGTAATATTATTTGTATTTAAAAAAAAAACTAATCTATTATCATCCTTTTTTTAAAATGGAAGTATAAAATATTGAAGTACTTTGTTTTAATTATAAAACATTAAAAACGATTTAATGTAATTCGATGTTTTTTCCAAAAACAAATGACATTCTTATTTTTGGTCTCGAAATTCATTAATTTATTTCTATGCATTTATTTGTGTAACAAAAACATACCAGCTGACCTTGATTTTCAATTAGCGTTTTCCTTAGGACAGGCATTAATAATCTTGAAGACGGGTGCGGTTACAGGTAGGAAACAGGTAACTACCTATAGGTATAATATGTTAAAAACAAACTACTTAAATATTTTTTACTCGACTGACTACTAATTTAAAAAAAAAATAAAAACAACAATTTATATTATAACCGTAACGGAAAGCTTGTGCGTCATGTAAGCGTTCGAAAAAGCCTTTTATTTTTTTAAAAGCAATTAATAATTATTATTGGATGTATAGTTGGTTCTTTTCTATTTTCAAACTCGATCTTCGGTGTCTTCTCTTCCTATCAAATCCTTGATTCCCATTTTGCCACATCAATAATAATGATTTATAGTACAATGTATTATACAATTCTATATTATACTACCTACGTAACCGGTGTGTTTTAAATAATACGCAGTGTATTATAAAATATTTATAATATAAATATTATATTATGCCCGTTGTCAATGCCGACTTTTTCCTATTTCATATAGATATATTTTGTGTGCATATGATATAAACAAATTGTTGATTTGTTCATCTCGAAACCTTATTTAATATAGAATTTTGGCTTTGTCACTGTTACAATAGCATTATCTTCGTGGTCGTTATTACATTAATCCATTCTGTCACTCAGATGATAATATGATATTATAAATTATAATTTATGTGAGTGCCTGCCTACGATATAATATTTGGACTAAATCTGTATTTTACGAATAAATAAATCACGTAAAATATTATTAATAATATTCTGTTTTGTTATTTAAAAAATTTAAGATAACAATTCAGAACGTATCCCCGTGATGGCGTTTGTGTTCTTCCACTGTAATTAACATTTTATTTTTGTTCATATACCAATCCGTATAATAGTATGTATTTATTTATTTTTTCAATAAACACAATAAATACGGGAATTATATTATAATATTTAAGTAAATATATTTATTTGATATGACGGTCATACGTCATACATAAAGTATATTATGCCTACAAATTAATTGTATGAATACCAAACGTGCAATAAAACCGCCATCTTGTCTGCATCCGCACAACTATTGAGGTGGAAAAGTTTAACTTCAGCATTTTTAATGTTATATTTGAAACAAGCTTTTATTTAATTTATTTTTTTAAAATAGATAAAAAAAATGTTATTATATAAAAATAGCGTTGTATAAAGCAGAAGCGAATGTACCTAGCTAAGAACTTAAAAAAAATATTTAATGCAATTGTTATAAAAGCAAGTCATTTTTAAAAGGTGAATGGAATTTGGAATTATGGATAATATGATATTGTTTCTTGAAAATAAAAATGAATTTTACTCAGTTTACTTAGTGCATATACTTACCTATAACTTAAAAAATTCTGAACTAAGCTATTATACATACAGTTTTTACAACCTAAAAAAAAGCCTCTCTGTTTAATACATAATTTATAGCATCACCTTAATTTCATTCTCAGTTGCGTGGACGAAAAATCACCGCACAGTTTTATCAAGAAAATTTGTTTTTTTATTTTGAAGTTTTGCATATTAATAGGTAGGTACGTCATATTATTAGTGTATTGCATATTAGTTATTATCATGCTGCATTGAAAATTCATATACCTTACTTATTAGTATAAAACACCAAAGTGTATGCATAAAAAGCGTTCTTAAAATTATATTCAGGATAGTTAATAACAAAAATTATAAATAAAAAATATTTTGTCGCGTATTAACAACATCCCATTACGTAAACCATATAAAACTTGAATGAATAGTCGTTTTTGAAAATTGTGAGTAGGTAGGTATCTACCTACATTCATTTACATGTATACAAGGAGAATATTTTATCACAAAACATTAATTTTCTCATCTAATTCGTATTCCTATATGCAGAATATTGTCGGGAGAATCTCGATACATAGGTACAATTCAAATATTAAACCAATAGATACCTATATAGCCGATATAGGTAATTAGTAACAATACCTATTAAAAATTAATTTTATCATATAAAAATATAGAAACTTAAATTATTAACGTTAAAAAATGAAAACATTGTATCGTATATTGTAAAGACTTCAAATAATGTAAAAAAAAAATATTTTTAAAATATATTTACAAAAGAAATTACTATTCTGTGATAAAATAATCACCCTGAATACATTATACGTGTTTTATATTATATTAAAACTATATAGGTATCTATACAGTAGCTACGCCAAAATATATTTGGCACTGACACGCATGCCTCGGTAGGCGAAATGTCTTTGTTAACTTTTCATTACGACGACTGTTTCGACTGTACCTGTCTGTGCTTTTAACGTATAGTTTTGTTTTTTTTTCCGTTCGTTACGTACAACTTGCGGATTAAAGTGTTTTTGAGAAAATACGCCCCAAAAACATATAGTTCAGCTGGTGTAATAAGGAAAGTTCAGGCGTGAGCGAAAGATAAGAAGTTCGTCAGTTATGAGGTAAATAGTCCTCGGAAAAATACTAAAAAAAAGTGTAAGTAGGTACCTACTAGATACTTCATATTATATCAGGATCACGTGATATAGCGAAGAGCTAAACGAGGAGGTAAGAAACCCAACATTTTCCTCATAATTTACGAAATATCTTTGAAGATGTACATCTCTAAATAAAATTATGAAACTTCAACAGATTACCTAATGACGTCGTCTCCGTCATATTTGGCACCGTAGTATTTTATTTGTCAACAGGTAGGGCGTATATTAATTTAATACATAATAATATTATTATTGTGTATAACAGTGTTATTATGTGTTCAAGGAAAGACATCGAATGTATTATTATACGATGGTATACCTACGTCTGTAACCAGCTACGCCACCGGATGTGTACATAAAATGATGTATATTATGACAAAATATACGCAGAAAAAAATATTACACTCAAATAAGACCTTATTATTATTAATATACCGCTTTGTAACGGACTTCCAGTGAGATTGATTAATCCATATATTATTATTATGTGTATGTGTGTGTGTGTGTACTGTGTATACATAGTTATGTATCGAGTCGATGTTGTTTTTAATTGTTTCACTAACTGTTGTAAAATTTAATTTCGTAAATGGAAATGCGAGCGCCGCTGACGTTTTCTCTGAAACACCAACGTATTCTCAAACAAAACAACAGTAGGCACGCTATTATAAAATTAATAATAATATCGTAAAAAGTGTTATTAATATTTATAAGCCGTTTATACCTGCTGTTGCAATTATTATCGACAATTGTAAAAAATAACTTTAGAATTCATTTCACCGATATTATAATAATATTTGTGTATCAAAAAAAGGAAATGACAACCATCATTATATTATTATTTCGTAAAATATTTTCTGGAAATCTTTGTCGGCGAGGATTTAAAATAATTTTGTTTTATTGACCTCTAAAAATACCGATGTTATATATTATAATTGGAAGGCTTACAGCTATCATGCGTAGGTGCGAATTGGTAATCAAATCACCATGGGGTGTGAGCCCTAAACATTTTTTTTTAAATGGAAAACTGACGGATGAAGCTTTACCTCTCCACCATAATCAATAAAAAATAATAAATATTATTACAATTTTACAATTACTTTTACAGAACTATGAATACATATATTTTATTGTTGGTTTACAATAATGCAATATTAAATAGATTTTCCTGTTACACATTGCAAATATCATTAAACACTATAAATCGTAATGACACATGATAACAATATATTTTATAATACGTTGTACAATATCCTTATAGCCTGCACTAAATCGATCTTACAACATTACATGATTTTATAAAAAGATATTTTGTATTTTTTTTTTCAGTATAGCACACATTGAAAACAGTCGAAATAAATTTTGAAATATATTCGGTTGGTAAGAAACTCAAGACTGTTTGTTCCAATTTGGTGATACATTTATGTTAAATGTAGTAAAAAAAAAAGGTGAACATCTACAGTTTAAATCTACAAGAAAATCAAAATTCAAAATTTTAAATTATCTATACATTAAGTAAGTACCTACGTAATGATAATCCGTCAGTAAGTATGCAGCTCAAAAGCCATCATATCAATTGATACGCGTTAGTATTAAAATCTACTTCACAAAAAAACCTACAGATCTACGAGAACGGTTAACTAAAAGCTAGTAATCAGAATATTTTAAAACTTAAAATTATTTAGGACCAGAACAAAAATATAAATGTATTGTTAAATGTTTTTTCATGTAAAATGTATTTATAAAATGTTACAATTAAATAAATGTTGAGTTACATAGATATACACTATACAATTTACATAATAAATAATATTTCACTTAGATAAAAACATGTACATAGTAATAAGTAATAAGTAGTAACTATGTCGTGATGTATGTATTTTATCAAGTCATTTATAACAATTACATTTTACTCTGTTGTGAAAAAAAAAATAATAAATCTCAAATTTAATAAAACTAGTGTACATACCTGGGTTATAATATTTTTAATTTGTGTAACAAACGTAGTGGTGGTTGTGTGGGTTGTGTGGGTTGAGGTGGTTGAATAGTGTCCTCTGTTATTTTTCTTTTTATCTTGAAACAATATTAAACATGAATAGTGTGTATTATTAACAACTGATTTTGAGTGAGGAAAGTACATCAGATACTGTTCTCGTACCAGAACTCATTTTTTAATTTAGTCATGATATAATATGCATTTGACTGCAATCTCAACGGTTTTCAATTTTCAACAGTTCAAATAAATAAACATTTTAAACAAATATTATCATTTTATTATGAGTTCACTTCTTATAGTACCAATGTAATTACTATGTATATGAAAATGCAATGTGTGCACTAAAAGAACTCAATAACGAATGATTCACAAATAAATAATATGTAATTTAATGTTCATATCAATAGGTATCTAAAATTATTTTAAAACAAATAAATACACTTCCATTATAAAAAAAATTGTTTTACGTTCAAAATTACATTAGGTACCTAATCAAATCTTCAGCTTCAATCACAAACGGCTTCATGAGCGCATTTACAAAGATTAGTTAAAAATGGAAAATGTATTCTTCGGTTCAATATTTTGAAATTTTTTTTTTTTTCACTACACGGCGGATTCATTGTTTTTATTATTAAATTCTTCAAATATTTCATTTTTATTTGAAGTTACGCCGACGAATGCTTCAAGGGCATATTCTAACTTTTGTAAGGTGATCAGGATTCTGTAAATAGTTAATTTTACTGACCAGGATTATGGCTTTGTCTACGCGTCTTCTATTGTCACGCGCGTTGATATTTTTTTGGTTTTTCAACATTTTAGTATGAGTTTGTTCTTCATCACTTTTCAATTGGTATCTTTATTATATAAAATAACTATTCATTTTATAGGCAAGTATCCAATAATTAATATTTGTGAGCACTATATTAATACCTTTATTAAAAAAAAACATATGATATTTAGAAGGTGTATTAATACTTCTTTTTCGTTATCTACAAATTATAACCAAATATAACAAATTACTCACGGAGTACGGTACATAGGTACAGACTTATTCATAATAAAGAAAAATACATTCACAATATAATAAAACAAACTCTGTATACAATTCAAATACATTTGATATAAGCAAATAAAAAAAATGTAGATATTTATAAGAAAATATTTTCCGCTTACTTTAGGTTTGTGCTAAATATTATAAATAAAATTATAATATCATAAAAAAAAATGATTTTAGTACTTTAGTTGAATATTTTGTGAGATATAAAAGTATAAATATTTACATATTATACAGTATACATATTTTATGAAAACTAACTTACATAGAAACCTTTTATTAAGTTAAGTAAGCATTCTAAGGTCTTCTAACTTTTAACTTACTATTTGTTTTAATTTAAAAAAAAAATATATCAATGTTAAGAAAATAGTACCCGGTTAAATAGGTAGCTGTAGTTTATCAATTACTATAATTCTGAAAATCGTGTGTTGTGTGTACAATCTTGATAATAATTATTATTGGGGGGGGGGGGGGGGGGGGGGGGGGTTGCCTACTAATGACTAATGTAACATTGTAAAATAATATTTATGGTTGGATTTTTATAATTACAAAATTATTCTTTTCGTCATATACAATGTAGGTACATTGAAGACCAAATTATAAATTCTTTTTGTATGACGTAGAAGCCGTTCTATTAAATTAAAATGCATTTTTATTATATATAACGAACACATAGGTAAGCTGTTTATATTATTTGTAATTGTTAAAACATTTAATACCTAATACTATTTCTTTTTAATTATTTAATGGGTTTTAATTTTCGATTATAGTATTATATATATATTTTTTCATTATTATTAAATATACAAATTTATAATTTTTTAATGCATTTTATAGTTTCAGAAAAAAATAACCTAATGAAATAGGGTATATTATTATTGCCCTTTGTAATTTTATTTTTAAAATGCAATAATATTATTTATTTTGATCGGCAGTAAAATATCACAAAATGATCACTCCACCATACAGATACAGTATAGTGGTGTGCAATCATGACTCGTGACTCAATATTGTATGTTTGAAATAAAAAAAAAATTGTTTATTTTAGTGGTGGGGTTTGGCGATCGAACAATATCATAAATAAGGACTATAGGATTCATTTTATTTTATTATATCAATGGCTGATAAGAATTCTGCACAAGTGCAATAAACGCTGTATTGGACGTAATATTTTCAGAAAGCCAATGTTTTTAAATTACATTTTCATTAAATTTATAGTCTTGTAATAAATTTAACGGTAATTTTTCCTTCCGCAATTTAAAGTGTCTTTATCATATAATTTGTAAAAATCAATCGCAAATGTAAATAATTATGAACACTTCCGTTCTATTATCGATTTTCCATGCGGACCATATTACAATATCATAGAGTAATATATGATATATTATATTATATATACTGACAAGGAACATTATTCTGTACATGTTTTGACTTGCCTTTTATACATTATCGAAGCCGAATATATACTACGCAACATTACAGCCTACATCCACGTCTTATTCGACGGTTGTATACGCAGTTTGCCGACTTGTTATATACAAAGTATAATAATATACTATATAACAATATATATACAAAGTATTTACAAAGTATTTACTACATATATACGTATGCGTTATACGTATGTACATAGTACATATATTTGGGTATAATACTCAATATAGTGGAGGTGCACGGGTATGGGTGAGTAGGAGTGCGGTGCGGAGTGGTTATGATGTTTCTTACGATATTTTGAAATTTACAAAATCGAAGATTGCCAATCTAAGGTATACGATACTGCAGTCTGCTATTATGTCGTATCATTTTCACACAGTTATGGTATTATGGTAAAGTGCCGGTAGAATCGAAAAATATTTAACGGTCATGTGTGCAACTCAGGTCCGTCAGTATATTATATTATATACAGGTAGATACTCATGTCGGAAACGTGCAGTGCAGTTATTCTTCCTTGGCGTATCTTCTTATAATATTTCCCCCTTACAAGTCTTACACCAAAACCAACACACAGCAACTCGTCGTTATTACATATTGTGTTATCATCACTATAATATTATACGCGTATCTACAGAAAAATATTATATAATAATATGGGTAGGTATATAATATATACGCTACCTAGGTAGCTGTATCGTTGTACGAAGCGTATTCGGTTACGACGGGTTTGTAAAACAAAAATCAATCGTTCTAGAAAAAAAACAAAGTCACATGGCTCCCGTGTTTTTATAACAATATATTGTATATTATTATAATATCATAATAGTATAATTATAGCAATATATACATACAATATGGCTGTATAGGATTTCGTTATCCGACGGTAGCTACAGAGGGGCAGTCGCGATGGCTTCGACTAGATAACAGCATAGTTTTCAACGATACATTTTCCACCACCGTCGATATTGGGTTTCTTCAGATTCGATTACACTCGTATTATAGGTGCACTGTTTTTCAGTGGTTGGATGGATATACGTACAAGTGCGTGTGAGAGAGTTTTAGCGTAACGCATTGCAGTTGGGAATCATCGACACCATGCTATAATACATCCTACAACTATCTATAATGAAATTTGTTGTAAGGTCGCACGCCGGGGTCACCTGTGGATTCCCATAGGATGGATTATATAGTGGAGATACGTCTTTTTGTCGAGGAGTTATTCTTGAACGGCAGAATGCTGCAAAACGGAAATTCACTCGAGACCGGTTCGAGCACCACGTCAATTCACATGACATTGACATCTCACTTGATGTTAATCACCGACAAAATCTTATTTTAATTGAACGTTCAAATCCAAATAATCTGATAAACCTAATCTCTGTAAGACTGTTGTGATTGTAAATAACAAACCAATGAATGCAAACCTTGCCGCCGGGGCATTGCACCCAAATTAATTGGAACCCAAATGATTTTTTTTTTCAAATTTAATGATTGAACCGAAATCCGAATAGCTATTATTTAACAAATTTCCTTTGTTACATGTTATGTGATTTCATCTGTATTTTTCGTGGATATAGTTTGATTTTGGAACGAGTCATTTTATGATAAATACTGACATGAATACAATTTGTAATACAATTGGTATTAATCATATAGAAATAATTATTTTTCGTTATCAATAAATTTTAACATGTATGTATTTCATGTTCATTTTCATCCATTTATTCAGTAGTCGTCTATCATGATAGAATTACTGCAGTAATATAATTTGAAATTAAATAATACAATGAGGAATATCCTATATAATCTAAAAAATCTGGTACCTACATAGAAACATAGTTTTAAAATTAAGTTTTTCCTGAACTACTGAACACCCGTGTTAACCCATATTAACCCGAATAATAACGGTTATGAGCTCGGAATCATTTGTTTAATTTTTTTGTTCCTGTTTTTGACACATCCAGCATCAGAAAACCGAAACCCGGATAAACGATTCGGGCCCTGCTTTGCACCTCACCTCCGCACGTATACCTTTCCGACTGTAATAATGATAATATAACAATCTAGAATTTGAAAAAAAATTGATAAAATTCGTTTAATAATAATGTATTACCGTCGTGAAATTATTAAATATACAACTTGATACCTAATTATAATATTATAATATATTTTTATCGTATATAGGTACATTAAAGAATCGGGATGGTAAGACGGCGATCGCTACGACCGTTACAACCACGGGTGCGGGTTAGAGGAAATCGTAAAAGCTGCTCGTCGATTCGTCGTTTTGTATGTGGATAAAAAAAAAAATAAAAAATATATAATAATATTGCGGCTGCGGCGTTCCGCCGTGACGAACACAAACGTCATACGCGGCGGCGCATGATTGATCGATGCACTTTTTGCGATCACCTGTCGCCGCCACCGTATACGACGTATGACTATTACAACACTATATTTACCATCATCGTTGTGCACACACAAACACGCCTCGATCGTCTCCTGCTCTGTATAATGTTACTCCGTCATCGATGAAAAATTAACGTGGAAAAAAAACTGACATTAACGTACCATATTCGCTCCGATAATAATAATAATAATAATTGTATAATATAATGTATTTTATTTTTACCCTCACGTCCGGACGATATATTTTACGAATTTGAGAGCTTGAACCGACGGCGGCGGGGATCAAAGGATGAACAAGGGGGGGGGAAGGGGCAGTGGCGAATTTATTAACGCCGAGAATGTAATAATATTAACAAACTGTTTATTGTGTAATTGAAACTCCGACGCGAGAGCGATGTGACATTATAATAATATTCGTATTCGGTTGTCGTGAACTACAATTATTACAGTCGTCAATTATTGCGAACGTTAATATTTTGTGTTTTATAAATACCCAGTAAATATTAAGTTCCTCATGCAAGCCCGATATGATAATATTACAATGTTGTTAGGTAGCTATTACAATATAATACAGGTACGTTTATATAAGCGCCTTTTCATTTAAATCTTTATATTCTTCGCGTATCTTTTGGTTTATTTCCACCAAGAACAACAACGAACTAACTGTGTATAGCTTCTATCTGTTTATACTATCGTTTTAGCTTCTTTTTTTTTTTATCCGCGTGCATGTTTATTTCAAATTTGCATTATTTTTCATTCCAAGCAATGACTTCTATGTAGTGTGCATAGTGCATACATCGTTATCAGTATTTGTCTTCTTATTGTAACATTTCGCATTCGTAATGTTCACGCAACTGTACAAGTGAATTGTACAATCCATTTTAATTTCTATAATATTGTGATGAATCATGTTTCAAATGAATATAGTATAAATAAAGTGAATATAAAGCATTGCAGTAGAAATAAAATCAAGTCTTATGCATTTGGTCCTTTTCTAAGGCTTTTCTCAGTTCTTCCTGGTATTTTTCTAATCATACAATCGAAAAAACTCATAGTCTTATATGCAGTGATGGAAAAAATACTTGACTTCGTATTTTTCGAATACAAATTATCAAATACATTAAATGTGGGAACTGAAAGTATAAAATACAAAATACTTTTAAATTAATTAGGGAATTATCGTATAAAAAATATGTTAATAATGATAAATAAATAATATTATTATGCTTTAAAACAATTATAAATACCTATACAGAAATTATGATAAATAGTAATTACCTAAATTATAATATACATAATTCTGATAAAATTCTATAATGGTAAAACTTACATTATTAAAAGTTAAATATTATAATATTAATCATGAATTTGAAAAAAAACATTGTTTTCTTTTAAAAATATAAGGTTTTAAAATACTCATTATTATCACTATTCTTAGAATAAAATCTTATATAAAATACAAAATGCAAATTGCAATATGTTTTTATCAGAAAATTTAAAATGTATTTTAAATACTTACGTTTAATTTGAGTGCCTATATACTGACCACCTTGATTATAATAGTTGTATTAGCTTAATTCTTAACCAATCGCTCAGAACTATTTTCGTCTATAAAACAACATATTAAACTAGAAAGAAGATATTTTAAATGATAATTTCAATGTTAATATGTATTTGTTTGTACTTAGGTATTTAAAATGTATCGGAAACGAGTATATATTTTTAATCAAAAATTTAAAACAGTTATTGTAGTTATTGATTTATAGATACTGTAACACTTATATTATAGGTATATTATTATACCTATATGTATATATTAGGACCTATTTTAACGCAAGTTTGTACATTATATTATTTGGCGTAGCTCTGATTGAAAAATGTAGGAAGTTGGTATAAATAGTGGTTGGTGCGGGTACACCAAATCAAAGTCAAACGCACTTCTAAGAACTCATTAAAATAAGCCCCGATAAAAAACTTAGTTAACAAACTAAATGGAACAGTATAGATTGATCGGTTAATTGTTACGCATATTCATTATAATATAATATAATATAGGGAATAAACCTATAAAACTAAGTGTCAATCAAAATGATTAAATACGTGTTATTTTAAGGCTAGATCATAATTAATAGAAAATTTGACTTTTTAATGAATACATTTTATTGAATAATAAGACAAAAATAGCATTTATTATAGTTGATAAAATGTACCACATATATCAACCATTTTTTTTTTTTACCTCTAATTAACCCGCGGCAACTTAGGCCATTGGGTGGTTATTAACTGTGGGGGGAGGGGGGTAGGTAAGGTACCTGTAGGTTTTAAAAAAATGTGTTTTTTGTTTGGCATAATTTCCTAATGGGTACCCGTAGGTATCTGCCATGGGGACGGCGGCCTCTCACTCCAGACACCGTGACTGCCCGAAGAGAAGTGCTGCCTGTGGCTGGGGTTCGAACCGGCGACGGAGCGCGTCGCCACCGACGCCTTAGTCCGCTCGGCCACTCCGTCCCCCTCAACCATTTTTATTACCTACATTATAAGGGATTTTTCAAAACCTTCCTTTTCTCATTAAATATAGTGTAGGATTCCCCTAAATGTATCAGTAATATTTCATGTATGCGCGCATATAGAAAAAAAAAATACAGTAACCAGAAACTATATAATATTGTAATGCCGTGAATTTCACAGTATCTATTATTTATTTTGTAGGTTTAACTTCGAAAAAAAAAATTGAATAGGTATAGCAAATAAAATAAAATCATTAAATTCACCTTTCACTGAAATACTGTTGTACCTATCTATAAATTTAATTGCATTATTATATAGAGTGCTTATGGTATAGGTACATTTGCATTGAGTTTTAATATATGAATTATGTACACCTACCTACCTATTTCCGTTCATTTTTTATTTTATCCATACTCAATAATTATTATTATACAATGAATTATACGCTAAACAATCAAATGGTTTATTATTATAATTAAAATTATTGATCGTTATTTCATTTAGAACCCAAATAACCGACGGTAGTTATTAATAGATGTGAATTATAGATTCCCGTGAAACATTTTTACATGCAACAAATCGTGTTTAATTAAATATTAATTAAAAGAAAAAAAACCGATGTGATATCATAACAATTTTTAACGACATTTCCGATGGATATATTAAGCACTTGTGCTGACGATAGGTGGATGGATATAAAATATTATAGTTTTCTTATAATCATATTATAATTAATGTCTGTTTTATATCATAATCATATGAAAATAAATCACTCCGAATATATTACAATATGGAGTGACCTGGATATTTTTGAGTGGATTATTTTATCCCAATATCCTGCATGGTTTATCCACGCGATGTACCTACAGTTATGTTTATTGTATTGATGCAGATTTATATTGTTTAGACTTTATTTTCATTTCACCTAAATTCTCTTGTCGGCTAATATTAATATTGTTTGATTTAAATTCTCAAAATTATCACAACGATTGTGAAGAATTTATAATTGTAATGTTATATTATACCTACGCATTTAGGTGGTACAATTTTTTTCTGGATCGCGATCGAACTCAATTTATTATTGTTTATTCTATGTGCAATCATTGTGTTTACCAGTGATTAAGTGTATAGGTTATAGACTACAGTTGTAGGTATATATTATTATAGACTGTAGTGTTATGGCACTATTGCGCAAATGTTTACAATACGCCGTGTGAAATGACGAACAAACCAACTGCAGAAAGAGACCGATTTATATTGGTATAACGTCGGAAAATCTGCTTTCATCTCGGCAAAGACCGCAAGATGACTAGCAATGCTCCGTAAACTGTTAATTATTGGCGGTGAGTAGTTACATGCATTATAGGTATTATAATAATATGAAATAATATAATTTTATCAGCAACGGCACCCGCCTCGAAATTGTATAGATCATGATAACTGTTGTAATAATGCGTGTATAATTTATAGCCGTTTCAGGTAAATAGAAGCGCATATATTTTGTATTTATATGTTATTATATTGGTAGGTACTACGTGTAGAATTCCGTTTGATGGTTTAATCTTTTAAAAGTTTTGTTGTTTAAATATTTATTTCTCTGGAATACTCAAAAAAGCTGTTGGATTATATATTATACTTAATATATTAAATAATCGCCCTTACCGGAGCATCGGGAAATACGAAAAACGAACGTGTTTTAGGTAAGAGTGGAGATATATATTTTAATAATCGTGATGGGCATTTTTTTTTACATTTATCTAACTGCAGTGCAATATCGAATTGTATTCAAAATTGCAATAACATATTTTAGCAGCGTGCAAAAATCTTTTCAATATAATTCCTCGCTGAGCTGATGAATCAGACAGTGATGTTTCTTGTTCATAGAAACGGTCATCTGGACGGATTCGAAACCATTATAATGTCTTACGAATATTTTACGCGCCGGAGTTTAATTAATAATTATTATATCATGTTAAATGCTAGTACATTTGCAAAATAATATTATACTTGTACAATATACATCGTACCTAATAACCATAGTAACCAGCTATGGTCACTGGTCATTGCAAAATTCTCATCGTCTCCGTCGTCGTATTGGTTTGTCGTTTGTGACGGTCTAGTGAATACGGGCGGGTGCCGGAAGACGGAAAAAATTCTTCGCGCGTCGTCTTCGGCGGCGATCGCCAGACGCGCGAAAAATTCTCATTGTAATCGGGCCCTGAGCTGCCTACCAAAACCTCACACAACACATATTATACACGCACACACACACACACACACACACACGCATACCTAAATTATTTGTATTTTCCGTGAAGAACGAAATTCTACCTCCGCAGACAATGCGAATACTTGCGGGTTCGAGAGGCTGATGCGCTCCAGTATATAGGCATTGTCTCGCAAACGTTTATTAGTATATTATATTGCAGTGTACCTCATACACTACTGTGTGTGTGTGTATGTGTAATCATTATGAAATAATCAAATTCCGTTCATCGAATCGAAATTAAATCGCGCGATAATTATTATTTTATCTCGTAAGTAGGTTATCACAGCGAACGGCACGGAATACTCTCGGAAATTAATACGTACGTCGAGCAAATTTTAATGATAATATAACCCCACGATATCTTACGCACTCTAAGATTATAATAATATATATGCAGACGTGTATAATAATAGTAACTAATTATTATTGTAAGTTCCGTAAACGCGAACGCAATTCTTACTCGGCAGTCGGCTTACTCATACGACAACAACTTTCTGCAATGTTCCGACGGTCATATTATAATATTACATACTATATATGAATTTATTACACGCGGAAAACTACAAGTGGAACTACCAACGAATACATTAATAATTATTATGGACAATTTATTAAAAAAACATGTTATATTTTAGTATCAGATCGATAAAGTGGTTTTAATGGCCGGAAATGGCACGAATATCAAAAAATATATATCGGGTGGGGTCATACTTATAATACATTATACTAAGGTATATTACTATTACATATCCAATTATTATAATCATGAATATCGTACGCACAGCAACGAACAATTTGAATCAGAAACGAAGATCATTAGCCAAAACGTTATTATTATTATTATTATACACCAAATTTCGAACGCGATAAATGATACTATGGCCCTGACGATATGAACTCGGTCATTTTTTATAAACCATACAATGCCTAGTCGTCCAACGTGGTTGAAACCCCAATACATAATACCTGTAAAACTGTAACGAGTGCTCCCAGTTGAGTGTAAATTTGATGAAAATTTGTTTTTTTTCGCACAATTCTGACGTATTTTGAAACAAACTGTAAGAGTGTATGACGGCCACGATTTTTTGGCTAATTGTTATTTTTTATTTTCATTTCAAACCGTTATTATTAGCATTTGCTCATCATATTATATTATCTGACTGAAGTATGAACCACGGAAGCGACCGATGACGCCAATATGATATTATGTTGATTGTATCGTCGGTAGATATTATTGTGCAATCCACAATGAACGTCGAGTTGTTGTTTTTAACTAGGTACAATAACGCGTGGGTTTTTTACACATTTTACATTATAATATTACTTAGGTATAAAAATAGATGCAACGATGTATCATCATTTTTCAAATGACTGAAAACGTATACATTTTTTTAGCTAAAAATAACATGTATATGAAATACAACATAATAATATCACGATAAGTTGTGTTACGTTGATTTGTATTCACATATTATATATTACCATATCAGGGCAATTTTTATTTCTTGTTCAACTTCAATACACAGCGAATTCTCAGCGTATAAATGACCTATGCATGCAATCTGCTATAAATATAGGTATTAGGTACTATAACAGTGCAATTTATTGATGCAATATTATATTATTATTATAGGCGGTAGTTCATTATCACGAATGTGTCGTTTAAAATATTCAACCCAGTCGAAGAGCATCCTGTGCAAAATATGTGTACGGTACATCGTATATTACGCGTTAGGAACAACGTTGGTGGGGCATTTTGCAAAATTAATCTTAATTTAATTCAGCTCTGTCACCAGAAATTTCATATTTGAATGTCCTATTACGACTAATAGGTATTAATGTCAAAAAATGTTTCGGACGAAACTAATACGTACGCGTTTGCGTTATATATAGTTGCGCACAATGTTCATGTGTGCGCGTAATTGTCGTCAAACTTATATTTTATTTTTCGAAAATATCTGTCCCGAGTATACTGACGGTCTATCAGAATACAATCGCATTACGAACCCTTCGACGTTTTGTCGATTTGTTGGTGATTATTATTTTTTATTCACGTCGTTTATAAAAACAGTTCTACGATACCGATTTAAAAAGTTGACGTGTGATGATATTTTATATCATGTTGATACGTTTTATACGTATATAAAATATGTATTGGTCCACGCAAGTAAATAGGTTAGGTAAACATTCGCTTACTATTTCCAAAATTGTTATCATTCAATTAAAAATAAACATGCGTTTCAATTGATTTTAATTGATTGTATACTACACAGGGTTTAATTTTTAATTATGTACTATATTTTACAATTTTCTTAAACTCAATACCTATACCATTATGTTAATAAGTGGATTGATGACAACTGGAAATAATATCATCATTATCAGTTAATAACAATTGTATATTTTAAGTTGGCTAAATTGTCTAGAATATTTAAAAATAATCTGATTACAACGGTTAACTGCACACAATTTTATTATATACATTGCGTTATGCATACATTTTTTAAATAAGCATTTTCATGTTAAGCTCCACAAATTTTGCTTTTTTTTTTAGATATGTGTATTCTTATAATCTGTATATCGTCCATAAACTATGGTTTTTTTACATTGTTTGGTTATGTATAATACACCACGTGCCGCACATGTAAATTTAATTGTATGACACTTTATTTTATAATAGGAATGATAACATACATTATAATATGTAATAATCCAAAAAAAAAAGAGCAATGTTACAAACATTTATCATAAAAGTCATAATATTGAACTAACTTAGTTGATGCTACCAATTGCTTCTCTGTCAATTTTGATTTTGAGTCTCATCGTTTAGTTAAATCCGTCACTAATCAATGTTGGCCAACAAACTGCTGGTGATGTATTTTCAATCCCTAGACGTCACAAAGTGTTTAGAATACATAATAGTCAAATTACACGAAATACCTAAAATGGCCGTTAAAAAAAAAAAAAAAAAACATTACACCCTACCCTACTCACTCAATAATTTCGAACTACAGAACTGAAACGCTGGACGTAAATAATATACATTTAAAATGCAAACGAATTCATGAAAGCATAACGCAGTGATTAAAACTTGACCATTAATATTTAACTACCCAGTACCAACCTATAGCTAATTAGGTTGGGTTACCTAGTCTATATTTATCTTCCATTTAATTAAAATCTTAATGTTCCACTACGATAATATATATCACATCGATGTCTGCAACGTCATTTACTCTGCATAAATAAAATAACTTAAAAATATGGCATACAGTATCGATGAACATTTCAATAAAACGCCCAGTTAGGAAACAAAAGGGTTCCCAGTTTTACCCCCTCCAAAAAGTTTTGCTGTATTATTTACACTTCGACGCCACAGTTCTTTTAAGAAGATAAAATACAAATTGGTAACCAAAAATAAAATGTACATGTAATATCTCAATTGAACAATAACTTGAAATCCTTTAGAACTTTTGAACTCCGAGAAGATTATATCTAAGTCCAAATAATTTTTATCCTCGTTTAAGCCAGCACTGTCCAGTCCAAATATGAATAATTTTCACTACTGATATACACACTATACACACATCTCAGATATTTGAATTTAACTAAACATGTATATTGTATACCTATTAATTTATATAATATTATAATATTATACTAAAGCTGTGATAAATAAGAAAAATTCAAAAAAAAACAGTGTACTGCACTACTGCATTGTGTGGTGTAAATATTAAAATATATATTATTATATACTATTGATATAGATTATAGATTATTGATTTGTTTAAAAACAAAGAAATTAAGTGCATATTATTTGTAAAATAATGACATATAATTACAATATATTATTACTTTATTAAAACTTATAAAATATAGTATTTAGTAAAAAAAAAATAAAAAAAAAAATTTTAAAAACACACTTTTCCATAAAAACATTTAAAAAAAAATTTTAAAAATTGCACTAAAAAGACAAAAATAATTCTCTGTACTTAAAAATAATGAAAAATTTATTGATGAAAAATTTAAAAGTGTGTGGTGCTCATACACTTGACATATATTCCCAGTCACTATCTTATAAACATGATTGAACAAAGAAGTGTATGTGAGACTTTCCTTGGCTTTTAAATTTTTCATCAGTAAATTTTTCATTATTTTGCTCTTATACTTGACATATACTGCCAGTCACTATCTTATAAACAGGATTGAACAAAGAAGTGTATGTGAGACTTAGCTCGGCTTTTAATGTTTTGTATGATGCACCACACACTTTTAAATTTTTCATCAATAAATTTTTCATTATTTTTAAGTACAGAGAATTATTTTTGTCTTTTTAGTGCAATTTTTAAAATTTTTTTTAAAATGTTTTTATGGAAAAGTGTGTTTTTAAAATTTTTTTTTTTATTTTTTATTTTCTACTTTTTAGTTGAAAGTAAATAATTAAGAACATGAAGTTACGAACAGTCTGTTGCTCTTATTTTCACTGCTGACTGTAGTGTTTAAAGAATATCGGTATCCGGTGTTTTCGGTACCTATATCAGAATACCGGTATAATGTTATTTGGTAATAATTACCGTTGTTACCATAGATATTATAATAATGGATAGGACACGCCTATACTTGCTTCGTAAGAGGTTGCGGTTTTTTTTGGGGAAGAGAGAAAGTTCAATATCTGCGAGAGATATTACGGCGACGTCGTGGGGACAATCCTTTTTTTTTTTTTTGGTCCATGTCCCAAAATGACAACGGATTATTGTATTGTCATCCAAGACCAAGGTCTATACCAATTTTCAGAATTTTTCATCTTCAAAAAGTGCCTCAAATCGAGCGCGCAAGATTTGATCACAGACAGACGTGAAACCAAACTTAAGAAAAGTGTTGAAAATGTAATATTTGTATTTCATATGTAAAATAGTAAATACCTGCAATAGACATAATATTATTATAGGAACGGTATTAAACAAACAATACTAGATAAAAAAAAAAAACAAAATCACTGGTGATCTAACTAACTCTAATTATAAAAACAAACTCATCTATTTTATTATAAAACTTTACGCACGTCGATAATTCCATGTAATGAATTTGTAATATTGTTTTTCAACGGCTGAAACTATCACATAAGATCGAAGACTAGTAATTTAGTTAAAAATAAGACACCCTAATCAATTATATTCCTCCAACATTTTGTATGTACCTACTTACCTACTTGTCCCGTTACTTCCATAAGATTCATTATACAATTCACTAAACTTCAATTATCTGCCATGAGATTTAGTTAAATATGTCACGAAATGTATAGGTATTTCAATATTTCAAACAACGAAATCTCGAAATGAGCCACTAGAGTTTAGACTTGTATTACACAGTGTGTTCACAATTACAAAACTAAAACCAGTACACGGATATTTTTTTTAAAATTATATTTAATTTTAATAGGTACTTAATAATTATTACGATATATTATTATCCACATGGCAGTAGAATAATTAAGTTTTCTAAAAAATATACATGGCAATGTGGTATACTGAAATCTCAAATTGAAACTCATAATAGTTAATAGTTGTTAAAATTCAAATAACTAATACAAATTAACCAGAAAACACAGTTTAATATGTTTTCATCTTCAAGTGAAATACAATAAGTTAATGATTATTCTGCATTTTTGTTCGTCATAAAAATCATCAAGTTATCTGCAGTGTCCTAAGGGAATTCAGCTTTTAGAATTTATTCAATGTCTCCAAACAAACAGGCTGAAGTTTGTGTGGTGAATAATTAAACATTGAAAATATATCTACTATTTGATATTTTTTGCATGTACAAGTATAATCATAGTATTTTATTATTCCAATTTATTAAAAAACATATTCTAATATAATATGTACTACGATGCTATAATTTCAGCCATTCATCACCATTATTATTTTAGATATTTGAATGCATAAAAAAGAAAACTATACGCCTTTTTATGACAAACAGAAAAATTAATAAATATACCAAATTTATTAATTTTCTGTTTTATAATATTGTATAATATTGTGACTGTAATTTTTATATTTTTAATCGGTATACATTTTTAATATATTTACGTTCAACTGATGTGGAACCTTTTATTATATTTTCAAGCCTTTTGACCTACAATTTACAATTTAAAGAGAGTTATTTAATATCAATATATGGAAAATGCCAATTCAATTATCTACGATTATTAACTATTTGTGAATTACAATAGAATAAGAAAATAAATTTCGTCAAAACTGGTTTTTCGTAAAAATAAAAATTCCCGGTTTTCCCTAATTTTTTATTTGTTCATTTGAATTATAAAGAAAAGTATTGAGAATTTTGGTTTTAGACCAAAACTAGATTCACACTCTACCACAAAATATATTGAAATTGAAGATTAAATAATTTTTATATTTTACTGTTCCAAAAAGCGACGATTGACAAAAAAAAGTGGCACTTATATTATTGTAAAATATTGTATACAATTTATAGAAGTCTACAGAAATGATGCAGGTTTTAAGTTCGGTTATGGTTTTTACCTAGGATTAATCACAGACCCTGGGCCTTATCCCCATTTACATTATATTATTATTCTAAACACTTTTTTTTTAATTGGCTATACCAAATTATAGAGTTCAAGTTTAAAATTTAACCTATATTTAGAGTATATTAAATCAGATCATCTATATTATACTGTAGATTATTGAATCTCTTCAAGCCGTTATGAACAAGAAATAACTGATAAAACGATTATAGCAGCCAAACAAGAAAACTTATCATAGACCATAGTATAATGTTATACTTTTGTCATATTATAATGTTATGCTTTATTCATGGAAAAATTGAAAGTGAATGTCATATGTGCAACTCACTTATGCTTTAATTAAACAGAGACAAAGCTCGTTATCATTTTCATGAAATCTATTGTGATTTAAAGGTATACCTATGTGTAATCTTCATAAAAAAAATAAAAACATGAGGGAGGATAAAATAAGAATTGCATGAAGTGGACACCATCGCCACACCCAAAATATTGTTGTCTTCGTCTTGCAAGTGCGTAATAACATGGCAAATTTATGCTCAGCAGTCAACGTTAAGCTTTGTTGGCTTAAAAATTATGGTGAATCGACTAACTATGAAACTAAATGGTAGGAACGTTATCGGTACTCCTGTGCACGTTTTTACGATACTTCAGTTTTTTAGTGAGTTTTTGGTAATATAAAATGGCGCAATTTAAAAACGACCATAACCCGCTTGAAAACTGAATCATCGTAAACCACCGAACACATACTAACACGGACGATGTTCTTACCGTTAGGTTTCAATAGTTTCGAAATAATTGGTTATAATATTCACTCTAATATTAACGCTAACATGAAGGTTAAACGTGAACTTACTGCTGAGCGTACCATTTGCCATGTACACGCTCGTAAGATGGAGACGACTAAAATATAATACTATGCGGGTGTGGCGGTAGTTGAGTTTTCAAATTTTTGTGTAAAGCTACTAAATTATAATTTATATCCATGTTACACATTTACACGCGTATTGTGTGTACCTACGTCGACGGTTCAGCACTACTACAATAGCCGCAGTGGAGATTAATTTGTTTGTTGTTTGTCCTGCACATAGGGGTCAGCTTAAGAAATGCGGGCCGCCTCATGTTATACTTTTAGGTAGGTAAGTACGGTAAACATGTTATCATCATCGTTCTTATTACTATACGCGTACGTACGTGTATCGGCAGTTTCTATATAACGTCGAACAAAACTTTCAAAGAACTGCGAGTATATTATTATTATTATTATTATATGTACATGTAACGCGAGTACTATTATAAGCCTATGTTTATTCCGACTTGTAATATTGTTCATTATGTTTACATAATATATATATATATTTATACAATATCATATATTATTGTGTTCGGGTGTGTGCAGTGTATAGCTGGGCTTTGAAGTTATTCTTTTTGTTCTCCTCTCGAGTACGACGTATGGCGACGTTTCTAAATAAGCACTTAGAAATGTATACATTTTTATTTACTCGAGTATAATGTACAATTGACTTTTTCTATGCTTTTATTTATTATTATTATTATTATTTTTTTTTTGTATTATTCTGGTTGTACTTGTTATTCGTTCTGTAACTTTTGTTTTTTTCGCAAACCTTTGATTTAACGTTCACGGACCAAGGTCTATAATAACAATAATTTTTCTATATTTTTTACGTACGAAAATCATAAAAAAAATAATTCAATATACGTTTGCGTTTGGGACGGTATAGATGTATATAGTTCAAAGTCAGCGAGATGAATGTGAAAAACTTTCAGCTTTTTATTTTTCATGAGTTAGCTGGCGTATAAGAATCTAAACACAATTGGATACATAATTTCATTGTATTGTTAGAATGGAGGAATTTTGATTTATGTTTTTTATACGGTGCGTGAACCGTTAGAGTCCGTTTTATTTCCCAAATCGTTTAATTTTATATCAATATTAATTACAATAAATTAATTTTCTTTTTTGTATTGATTAGATAACTCACACCATATTATCGAGTATTAAGTATTCAAATTATACGCACCATAGTCTGAATATGTCAATACATCAGTACTGCAATAATAACAACACTGGCTATCGAATCGATAAGCAATAGGTACATTTAAATGCATTAACTCAATAATTATAGTTATTATTGCGTGTGTTATGTAGAGCCAAGCTGACATAGTGAATAATATACTGATTTGATTGGCAAAAGGATTAACTGCCATAATATGCCTGTATAAGTTTTTATGATGTCATTAACGGACACACGATTTTCTAATATCAGGGGAAAGGTTTACAATTATATAAATTACAACGAAAACAATTAGATAAACATTTTCTTGCACAAATCATTGAATAATTATATTATAATTATATTTAATCTATCAATTTATCAATTTTTTTTTAGTTAATGTTTGTCTATATTATACTTATCAATCTAAGTAAAGTATTTGTCAAATGATAGAAATCAATGTGAATTTCAATCTTAAACAATGCGTATACGGATTATCATTATATTATATTCATATCAAATCGATTAAAATGTATTGTTGTAGAAAAGTTAAGCTAATTATATAGCTATATTTATCAAGTATCGACAATGGTCAGCGGGTGAAACAGTTTTATCTAAATTTGTATTATTGTTTTCATCGTATTTTGAGATTATAGGATGCGGAGTTACGTGAGCTAGGCTCATTCAAATAATGTCTACACTCTACACTAACAAATATCAACGTTTTTGACTGTAGTTCGTGGTACCTATAAATATTTTATAACTGTACATATTTTGAAAACATTATTGATCATAAAAAATAATTATATTTGTAATCGTAATAACAAAAGGTTTAAATTATCAACAGAAGTTAGTATTAGCTAATGGCCTCAGCTGCCGGGCTCAAGATCACAAGATCAATAAAAAAAAAAAAAAAAAGAAGTTAGTATTCTTGAATTAGAACATAAAATCGTTATTTATAATTTAAGCATCGAACTTTGACAAAAAAAATTGATTCCATACATTCTCCATAGTATTGAAATATCGACTTATAAAAACCTTTTACTACAATTTCAAGTATAAATATTTTGAATTAAAACCAATAGAAACATTTAGTTTATCGACGATTGATTTTGCGTAAATATTCCAATTTATATATTTTTTTTTTTTAAGAAAACTACGGGTATTTTTTTATTTTATTCGACCCAAGATACAAACTAGAAGCTCCAACCTCAAAACCGATGATTGAAGTATTATTACTGCTCTAAAACGTTATGACAGATAGACACATAAAAAAATAAATGAAAAAAATAGCAACAAATAAGTAATTGTAAAACATTTACATTTGTCGGAGTGCTAGGGATATAATATCTAAGCTCCCGTAAAATAACATGACTTCATGCGTATAGGATTTGTCGATCAATATAATATAATAATAATAATAATAATAATATTATGCAACAAATGATTATCGAACGGTATAGTTATATAGATAAAGCGTTTGTGGTTTTTGTGCGGTGTACCTATTTTTGTGTGCCAAATACAGGGAGCAAAACACGCTTCCTCTATTTTCATAATACAATTATATGAAACGGTTTATTTGTTGGGAACATGTTTGTCTTCAAAATCGTGTGCGTAATGCGTATACAGATTGGTGACACGTTTTCCTGTGTTCCTGCCTAAGCTTCAAGACAGAAATATGGTGGACATGGCCGGATAAGCCTACGGAGAAACGGGAATTTCCTGGAAAGCTTACTCCGTTTTGGGCACTTGGGCACTTTTTCATATTTTTACAGAATAACAACTTGATGGTAGAATGCATTGATATAAGGAATATGAATCATAGTACCAACGAAACCTACATGGTTACACGAGCATATAATCGTTATAATTCATTGATATTATAATACAATAGTAGTTAGAAAAGCCAAATATAATGTATTCTCTAATATTAAGAACCACCACATTACAGACTACGAGAAGATATTGCAGGAGCTATTTGTCTAAATAAAGTCTGACAGATCTATTAATTTATACATAGCTAACAATATTATACTCTTACACAAATACAAGATTACTTATCGGCCTCCAGAGGTCACGCTAACACCAACAATAAAGGATTACCGGCAGGTAGTGCTTACTGCAGCTATTAAGGGTATTGTGATATCTTATAGAATAAGATCTAAGAGTTTTATACAAACATTTGCTGCTGGGTGAATAATTATTTTAAAATTTAAAATTAATAAATTATTTTATTATTAACTGCTTGTATTATATTAAGCATATTAATATTAATCTCTATTTTATGTTTAAAATGTAATACAACAAGTACTGGCTTTAAATTATTATGATGAAGTCAATAAATTCTAATTGATCACATAGGTTATGTTGAGTTAGGTTAGGTTAGGTTAGAAAAGCATAGTAACCAAATAATCTTATAAGATACTTTAACATTTGAAATAAATTATTTACTAATAATAATAATTTACTAATAGACGCAGACTGACGATAGATAACCGGACAAATGGAGAAGAACTCTTACCCTTGCAATGTCTGTGACAAGTCATTCAGCCAAAGTATCAATTTGACGATACATCAACGCACGCATACTGGTTAGGTTAGGTTAGGTTAGGTTAGGTTAGGTTAGGTTCGTCGGAGGTGTCACCGACCACGTTCTTCATCCCCCCATTCGTGACACCACGGGAGGGACGACGATCACGGCATCGCGGCTCTCATCCCACAACCGGCAAGAGGCTACAAGGTCGGCGGACACCAACCGGACCGCCATCACGGACAGCACGAGACTGCAAGGGTGGCGGACTCCGGTCGGCCCGCCAACACGGAAAGCACGAGACATCAAGGGCGGCGGACTGCGGTCGGCCCTCGAAGACGGCAGGAAGCACCGGAACAAAATAAATGTATATAATTTATAATGAAATGTATAATGTAACAAAGGGGGCGGTTAGTCGGGGACATGTCCCGTCAACCACCCCACGTATGTATGTATAATATTTGTGCATCAAATAAACGATGGCGGCGTCGCGGAAGTAATGCGAAAGCAGTTCCCGCGACGCCGTCGGTTCAAACAGGAAAAAAAAAAAAAAAAAAAAAAAAAAAAAAGGTTAGGTTAGGTTAGGTCGCATGCGATGTGTGTGACAAGTCATTCTCTCTAAGCAGCCATTTGGCGAGACATCGACGCACACACACTGGCAAAAAACCTTAGGCATGCGATATATACGACAAGTCGTTTTCTGAAAATGGAAGTTTAACGGTGCACAAATGAATGCACACCGGAGAAAAACCATACGCGTGCGATGTGTGGGACAAGTTATTCCGCCAAAGTACCAATTTGACGAAACATCGACGTACGCATACTGGTAGAAAACCTTACGCATGCGATGTATGCGACAAGTCGTTCTCTGAAAGTGGCAGTTTGACATGACACAAGCGAATGCACACCGGAGAAAAACCATACGCGTGCGATGTATGTGACAAGTCATTCTCTGTAAGCAGTGATTTGACGAGACATCGACGCATACACACTGGTGAAAAACCGTTCGCATGCGATATTTGTGACAAGTCGTTCTCTACCAGTGGCAGTTTGATAAAACACAAGCGAATGCACACTGGAGAAAAACCATACGCGTGCGATGAATACGACAAGTCGTTCTATGAAAGTGGCAATTTAGTGGCACACAAGCGGAAGCACGCGGCACACGGATCGGATTTCTAAATGATCTATTATCCAAGCTCCATATTAAAATTGGATAAATAATGTTAACATAATATTACTATAGTATCACTGTCAAAATATTAATTCTGTTTTGTAAATTGTTGTTTCTTATACTTTCTTATCTTTAAAAAATATTGTCAAGTTAAAATTATATCGAGCCCATCTCACCGGGAATGTACCTCATATGAATAAGTTGATGTTTATCGATTTATTTTTTTAAATGATCATTTGAGGCTTGTTATCAATGCGGTATTTTTTACAATCAGTACTTAGTATTTTTAATTCAATTTGTACATGTTCTAATCTTCCATATATATAATATATATAAATGGACCGTGAAAAATGTACGTTACCTCATCAGTCGAGAACTGATGGGCTGATTTGGCTGATTCTTTTTTTTTGTGTTCTTAATTGTCAAGAAAAGGCTCTTGTGAAAGAAAATTTTAGGAAAATTCACCGGAAAAGTAGAAAATTTGAATATCAAAAAATACAACAGTGGCGCTATCTGTCCAGAAAAAAAATAAATAATAAAAAATTTAATTGCAGATTAAAATAATAATAGTGTATCGTATATTGCTTGCTATTGGTTTCAGGCATGATTGTTGATTTGTATTATTATTTTTTGTCAAAATATCCTCATATATAAAAAGCGGGTAAGTGGATGTCGCTCTGTTGTACAGTAGGTTACAAGTGAGTCAATGTTAATGGATTGTATTAAACTTGAATTCAATGATAAAATATCATGAAAAATGTTATATCGTTCCCAGCATTTTGAATGGCAAGTTCCGAGGAGAAGATATATTACTACCACGAATCCCTATTATTACCACATATGTTCCAATTTAATTCAAACGGGTTCAATTTCCAATTAGATTGGCATTCGCAATGACAATCAATATGTCTCAAGGCTAAACGATGTCTGTTTGTGGCTTAGATTTGGGTACACCATGTTTTTTGGTAAAAGGACGTTTCACCCCTGTCGTCTTGTTCCCGTCAAAAAAGCGAGTCTTCAGACGTTTTGTCCCCGTTCATTATTAAGATAGGATATTTGGTCCCTGGGAGTTATGTGATGTTATTTACCTACCTATACGACGTTTGGTCCTTGGTATTTTAAATCACTACATTTAAATGGCTTTTCTTAATTTAAAATTTCAATTATTTTTAAAAAATGTACAATTTCAATATAATTTGCATTAATATGTGAGGATGGCCTACCAACAACTTGTAATACAATTTCTATTTTTTTCGATTCCTGCTCTAAGCTAAAAACTTTCATTTTTGATTTGAATATTGATGTTTAATTTATTCTCAGTTATTTCAACTATTGTTTTTATTTATTAAACCAACGATAGTTTTAATCTCTACTCTTACCCTTTGGGGTTTTACATATATTTATGTATTTAATAAATATTATATTATTATTCTTAATAAAACTAATAACTTTTTTCAAAATATTAATTGGGAATATCCTAACATGTGAAATTGCCAATTTTGTTTGAGTTGTTCGGCGACAAAAACGACGAAAACATGAACTCCCGGGGGCCAAATGTCCTATCTTAAAAACGTCCGTGAGCTTATTTTTTTTACGGGGACGAAACGGTGGGGGCGAAACGTCCGCGATTCGTGTTTTTCACATGGATAATTATACGTGGCATGTTCTCAGGGGGGTAAACCATCCAGTTTGTTTGTGTTGGCCAAAGATGGACTCACTAAAAATATCATACACTCCATTGCACTAAGAGACTGATAGTGTTTTTTAATTTTCATAATGTGTGATAAAGATGTAATTAGAAATTTATTAGTCAAGATAATAAAAGTACAATGAATTCAAAAAAATTAATATTTGGTGTTTTGTTATTGTTCACAGTGCTGCATTCCTCTTTCAGTCATATACCGGTATAACACATCAACACACAATTACAATAATTTAGTTATTTTTTATTTGACTACCAAAATATTCATTAGAAATAATTTATATGGCAAAACAACGTTTGACAGGTCAGCTAGTATTTGTATAAACTTATAGCAGATAATAATATATTTGTGATGAATTGAAAAAAATGTAATGGCTGTGAATATTGATTTAAATAATTCAAACGTTTACAAATAATACTGACTATCTAACAACAATTTAATAACAAATCATAGTTACTAGCAAATAAAAATAATAAAAAATTCCCAATTACACATAAATGGTTACACGCTTTTATATGCACTATTATTGTATTTTTTTTCATTAAGGTTAAGATTTCAACTACTATGGTTAGGGCTTGTGGTACCTTGGGATAGGGTACTGTAGATTTGTATACACGTGTGTATTTGTTTTGGTAGAATTTTTGATTTGGGCACCCATAAGTATCTGCCATGCCCAGTAAGGGGATGGCGGCCTCTCTCTCCAGACAGATGTCTGTTCTGAGATAAGTGTCGCCTATGACCTAGGTTCGAACCGGCAAAGGTGCTCATTGCAACCGATGCCTTAGTCTGCTCGGCCACTCATTCCCCCAAATAATACTATTATGAACATAAAAAAATACAACATATATCATTTAACATTTATACGAATTAAACAAGGTTGTTAGTATGTATTTTGACTTTAAAATCCTAAGACAATAATTCATTGATTAACTAAAACTTGTTTTTTACATTTACTTAACTCTTGATTATTTGTGATGAATTAAGAATTAATTTTATGATTAATTAGACTATTTCTGAGTTTATTTAATTATTCAGTACCTATAAGAGCATGATTCTTAATCCTGAATCTTGTGTTTCTCATAGTTATGTAAAATATCTCTAGGAACGCCTTAAACTGGATGTAATATATAATTTAAATGTATCTGAATGTTATAATATCCTTCGTGTTACTAAATAAACTTATGCAATTATAATATTGAAGTGAATACTTCTTAGTGGACTTCTGAGTCGTTAAACGTTAAACGTTTAACCCTACTAAGCGCATGCGCGTCGTATACCTACTACCAGCGCCCCACTTCACTAATACATACTGAACGTGAAACCTGTAATGTTGTATCAAAGCTTCGACCTCCGCGCTCGTTATCTCCTATTTATTATCAAGCACCATCTTGTTAAACACACACATTGTGTAACTATAAAATATATTGTGCCATAAATATTCAAAGTACATAATATTTATTATAATATGTCGATTAACTAAAACTATTTTATTTCTAAATAAATAAAAATATACACGTATTATGTAACTAAAACTTTGGAAAGGTTTGAGATTGTATCTGCTATTGTTGGTATATTTTTAAGTTTCTTGTAACTTTTGACTCTTTATTTAAACTATAATAATAAAATTGTTTATTGCTGTAAGCATCACATTTTTATATATATCTACTATTCAATTTTATTTTCCCAAAATAAATTTATTTAAAATATCTGTACATTATGCTGGTAATAGGAGCCATTTTATGTTACCGATTATGACTATGATTTGTTGGAAATGCATTCTAGTGCGTGACCTTACTTGGAATTTATATCAAATTTAGGTTTTACATTCAAACTTTGTATTTTAGATAAATGTGAATTAGGTAAGAGATTTTTAGTGTTTTATTTGAAAACACGAATACTTAACTTAAAATTATATAGTTGTACACGTTGTATAAAATGTATAATTTTGAGTTCTAAGAATATATTCTTTAACGGTATTAATTATTTTTCCTTTTTGAAATATTTTAATAAAATATTTTAATTAGTGATTCATTTTTTATTTTAATAAGCATTTTATGTTCTAAAAATGTTTTAATAATATTATATAGGTATTATACTTTGGTCAAACAGGAAACAATGTGGCCTTTCGATAGCATAAAAAATATAGTAAACTATGCGTATAGACGGCTGGTTTACAATATTTTTTTTATTCACTATAATATAATTATACTGTGATTCATCGCTGTAGCATTTATAACTGTATTAAGTTTACTGATTTCCATTTTTTATAATATGTATAACATCGAATGACGTGTCCTCATATAGTTAGCAGTGGGCTTATGTACTTATCGAATTATAGTCATACACGTAAGACCAATAACTAATATTCTACCATACTTTGTAATATGTATATTACTATTAAGACCGCAACTCTATAACTTTCATAAAAACTAATTATTTTCTACGCATTTTTCAATCACGAAGACATTTTATTTTATAATAGCTGGTGACTAGTATTATGATACAAAAATCCATATCGATATCATATTCTATTTCCATCGCCGTATTTTTCCATAATAATATTGTAAGTCAACTGCAATTACATTATATATTTATATGGTGTAATGCAGAAAAACATAAATCGATATTATATGGGTAAACTTGTTAAGATTCCTCAATTGTCACCCCTTAAAGTCTGACGCCCCACGGGCAGATGCCGGGCTTAACGATACCGGCTGGGTCTATACCGAAAACCGCATCTGATAGTATAATATTGTGCATGTGTGCGTGTAAGTCGCTCGTTAGATGAGCTCGTGACGATGAGTCAACGACAATTGTGACACTGCCGCAGATCGGCTGTGAAACGAATTTAATTTCATTAGCACACCGCATTTCGCAATCGTCATGTTCGACGTATACGATTGACTTCACCAACCCATCTCAACCACTTGAATTTCAGATACAGTTTAAATATTACCATAATACTATACGGCGTCGGTGACGTCAGTCCGCAATCGGAACCCATGGTGTGCGTGTAGTGGAATGCCATCAACAGAGACTGATCAATTATTGTAATTTTTACGATACGGTGGCATTTTTTGGTGTTGTTAATCGTATATTGTAAAAGCATCTCTTTGTACGCGTGAGATTTGCGGTGCACAAAATGTGAAAAAAAAAAATATCAAATTCCACGAAACGATGTCGATATTGTATAATTTAGAGTAAAAAACACGTTTTTGTCATTGACAAAGTGCAGGCTCATGGCTCATCCCAAAACTTGGTATAGTGCTACATAAAATATACATTTTTTATTATATGACCCTACAATTTTATTAAATCATAACTAATAAATATCCACTTTTTTATAAACTATACTAAAATGTAACATATACTGTTATTTACAAGTTAAAATGTGAAGATACTGTGCGTTACAAACTATATTAGTATTATAGTTTATAAGTTTATAACTATACCTACATTATATTTATTAAAATCACACCCAAATATGTGTTATAAATTTAGCTTTATTTCAATAAAAATTTACAAAAACTGTATATTAATCGGTTAACTATATTATTGTTCTGCTGTCTTTCTCCCATTGTTATATTAACTTTTAAAACAATAATCGCAATGTGGATTAATCCATGAAATCATATTTAATCTCTATAAGAAAACTCACGAGGAACATTGTATTAAATTGTCAAGCTTTTTTACTGTCAAACAATAATTTTATAATTGGTTGAAAAAAAAACCAATAACAGTCAACAATATTTGAAATTGCTATTAATAACATAAAAGATCCAAACTATTTTGAAAGTTATATAATGTCTATTAAATGTTCATGTAAATATTTAGTGAACACTGCATGTCTCTACAGTTATTAATTTTGAAATCCAGACATCTAAACAATTTAAATTTTGTCAAATTCTAGTCGAGTGCACAAATTACAGCTTATCAATATGTTTTTTCTCGGTTATAGTAATTGAATATTATTGAAAATGTTATCTTTAAACTATCATAAAGTACCAACTAGATCCAATTTTCTACCATAAATTTCCCTTAAAGTTGAAGATGAAAGCATTTATATACTGTAATGCGTGTGAAAATACACTCAAAAAAAAAACCGTTCACATAGTTTTAAAATCAATACATTCAGAATCTAAAAATGTATATGCATATATGACTGGATGGTTTTTGAAATTTAATTTGGTCTGAATAAAAAAAAACCATTTTTAATGTAATTTATGATGCAAAAAAAATAGCTCCCCCAGAGTTTGTCCCCGTGCTCTGATTCGCCACTGGTACGTCCCCTCAATGCATATAATATTAAACCATGTACGGGCATGACATTTTAAACCGATCATTATTATACCTGTAATAGAATAACAAAATATTTATTGTTTATTATTTTTATATTTTATTCCGATTCATATGTCTCCTTGCGCATTTTATGGTGGAACTCTTGTGTGATTTTTCAATAAAGTTACGTACCTAGGAATACAGACACAGTAATTTTTCGATGTTATTGTAATACCGACTGGATTACATAAACGGGTGTGGCGTTAGTGTTCAATACAAGTAGGTAGGTATTTAGCTCTCGTTAAACATTGTTTTATCTTAGGTAATTTTATGTTTACATGGCTATTGACTGTTGTAGTTTCGTAATCGTGATCGACGTAATTCTAATGATGAAGAAAATACCTATAAATATAATATATCATATCATAGATATCTTGACTTTTGTATAATAAGTATAATTATTATTTTTACGTGCCAAACTGTTTTATTGAGGTTTTGTTTCAATGGCAATATTTGAAACGGTCACACAATTGTCGTGTTGACAAGTCAAATTGATGATACGATTTTTCAGTATCACTTTCTCTTTATCGTATTTTTCTTAGATTATTATATTATTATGTACAATTCACGGACAGCGAGGTCTTACCCGTTAATGCAACCTATGCATGTGATTAACGTGCTGAGCGTACCTGAGAGCCTAACCTATTGTTACAATATCGGGAATGTATTATTGGTCTGGATTGACAATGTCGGGACGGGATCGCCGTATTCCTCGTGCCCGCTCAAACAAGTGGCGTCGTCGATAGAATACGAGTGGTCCGGGAGTGAACACCTAAGCAAGCACGCTGGGTGGGTCACGTTCTATGGTGTCTCTGAAAAGAGCCGTTTCTCATGTACATGCCGCTGGTGGCAATACCGAGCTGCTACGATCGTCGATATAGATTTATATGCAACTAGTGGCAATATCGGCCTGATACGGACGTCGACAAGTAGTCGATACGGATTTATATGCCGCTGATGGCTACCAGAACGGTTGCGTTCCGCGGTAAGTCTTTGGCCGGAACGGTGTTTACTGCAGTACCTTCGCTTCGTGTTTGCTCCAAGACTCTAAGTTTTCTGTTGATGTGTGTGTTGTAAGAGTTGAAAATGGAGTGCTTGCTCTGATGAAATGCACCTGTACTTATACTAAATGTCTTTACGCGTGCTGTGATTAGTGCATTACATTCGTGTTTTCCACTTGAGAATCACATATTATTATGCTTCAATGTATTTCATATTTGTTAAATGTCATTCTCGCTCGTCAATATGCGTTTCTCTGTGTCATGGAATTGCTAGATTTTCTGGTTTAATGTACTCCGTTACATATTTAAATATTTTAAAGTAATTTGCTGTATTGTATTTTATTTAGTTACATATAATATGTGCATAATAATATATAATATTGTTTCTAAACATGTAAATTCAATAATCATTTTTTTATAAATAGTATTTTTTGAAGAAAATCAAAATGTTTTTTTAATACTCGAATGATTTTTTTGTTGTCTACGTTATATCCTTAACAATATTTTTTACAACTAAACAATATAAATGGAAATTTTATAAGAAAAATGTATAGAAGCTTTTTAAACTTTTATCTTTCGAGCGTCTGTATATACCTACTATATGTACATTCCACGCGTTCAATTTTAATATTTTTTATGTATGATTGTATTTAAGTATACAAATTATATTTTATATTTTATAGCACAGTTGTAGTCAGTGTGAAGTATATCAACTTGAATCGTTATGCAGTTTATTACAAAATTATAATAAAAAGTATGAAAACTGCATAGAAATAAAACATATTTTTAATAAATTCTGTCGCAGAAAATGTCTACCTTTAGTTTAAAAAATGCGTTGTCGATTGTTTTGAATTATGGTGACAGTATAATATGAAAAATGAGATAGTGTCATATTTTATTGATCACAACAACATGGTTCCCCTTTATGGACACTATTGTTTCCCAACGGTTGTAAAACAGTTTTTATTGCAAATATCATTCCACTGAAATTTGTAAAGTAAAATACGTAACAGACACAAAAAATAAGCAATAACACTATTGTAGGTATGTGAACGTTTCCAATACAAATCTTGTTCGTGGTTATGTTTTTTTTTTGTATTACAATTGTTTATGTACTTTAATCTCTTTTTTACTAATTCAAATTATATTCTGTGAAAAAGACAACGTAATAAACGTAATAAAACATTTTTATTTTTAACGATTTATAATTGTACTAATATTGTTTGAAAAATACGTGGGCGTACGAATTTCGTATGTAATGAATTCAACCCTAAATCAACTGATCAATGTAAAATACACAAAATTACAATGATTGGATTAGAATGAATTATTTCTAAATGATAAATGATTACGAACAGTACTAATATATTACATCTTAAATTATTTTACTAACCTATGCATCGTACATCCGTTAAGTAAAATGAAGATAGGGGGCATAGCTGTTTTCGACCAAAAACGTACCCTTCCCTTTTCGGCCGATTCACTTTTCGACCAAATTTAAAAAAGGTCCATTCCCTTTTTAACCAAAACAAAAAGTTTTGTAATATGATATGTAAAATAAATAAAATAATTGGTATATAATTTTTGTAAAATTGTAGCAATTATAATTTTAAAAATTATTTAAAGTATAAGTTACATAAAATGTTGTAAAATAAAATATTGTAAAATAAAATATAAAAAAAAATTTTAATATAAGAATACCTATATATTATTAAAATTAGTTTTGTGTTAGTATGTCACACTGTGCATAATATTTTATAAAAAGAATAACATAATAATATACAATTTTTGTCAATAATTATTAAGTCTAATAGTAATGTGTATAATATAATATTAAGAAAGATAGTGACCCTCTACAATACGTATAACGATCAGTCTTGCAGGTACATACTACATATTATACTGATATAACTATATATTATGGTAGTAACAATCACAGTCGACGATCACCGATCGTATATAATAAATCGTAATAATCGTAATAAAAAAAAAAATGTTAATATATGGGTATTCTATTTTACAAAAATTATATATCAATTATTTATTCTACATATCATATTACAAAACTTTTTGTTTTGGTCGAAAAGTGAATCGGCCGAAAAGGGAAGGGTATGATTTTGGTCGAAAAGGGAATCGACGTTTTTTAAATTTGGTCGAAAAGTGAATCGGCCGAAAAGGGAAGGGTACGTTTTTGGTCGAAAACGGTCTCGCCCAAGATAGGTGTAGTATAAGTTTGAGGTATAGTACTATAGTCTGCACTTAGGCATTTGTAATACCGCTAGTAAATAATATTAAATAAAACAAAATGGCAATTGTAAAATATTGTTGTTACATTAAGTACATACTACGTTTTGATTTGGTCCATGAAAATAGTAAATACAATAAATTCCGTACGTACTCAAATAACGTATATTGATGTTGATAATAATGCCAATAATAAAATTAATTCAGGGCTATTCAACAAAACTATTTGTTCTTAATTGGTATTAACATACAAACAAATTATTTGAATCAACATTTGATCACGCAACATAACTTAAAAAAACTAAGTTTTTCTAAAAATGACGCTTAAACTAAACATTATATTCTCAAAAAATGGTTTTTGGAAATGCAGAAAAAACTAGTAAAAACTATTGATTAATATTATAGTAATAATACTATCACTTTAAGTTTGTATAGTAGTAAGCCTGTAGTTGAAGGAATGATGCATGCATCTGAAGGATTTGATACTTTGGGATTATAATAATTAAATATTAGAGTCTGCTATCAACCGTTTCAGAATCAGACAAACAAGCCTCGCACACTAATACATAATGAAGAAAGACAAACCCCCCCCCCCCCACAATCGCTGCAGGGTCCCTATCACTGTCAAACATATTCTTGCTGAATGCAGAGTGTAACATGGAGAAAATAAAACTACAAATCTACAAATATCCAACATCCTAGCGGAAACATTAGGCCTTGAACCAACCAATATCATCAACCTCACACAATTTCTATCGGTAAGTGGTAACACATCTCATCAACTACTGCAACGAGTATTCACAAATCACAAACCTCCAACAATCTATCACAACCATTATAATCCTCTAAATTACAAACATCCACATTCTATATCTATCCTTTATATTTATTTATATACCTTTATAGTTATATTTTAAATGTAAAATATGTTTTATTTTGTTTACCTAATGTAAATTTTTTTTTTGTACGCTTTTGAAAAACACTGGGAATCTTCAATTTTTTTGCAACTATATATTCAATAAGCTACCAGAAACCACCCTCCAAAGTTGAAAATGGATCTATTTTTTTTTACTACTTGTCGTATATATTATATACATATACACACAAATGCATATAATTGGAAAATCAATACATTCATCACTCCACTTAGAATTTAAAATATGGAAAATGGGAAGTTTTACGAAAAACTAGTCTTTGAAAAAATAAATTTTCTTATTTTGTTGTAATTACGAAAAAGTACAACCGTAGATACTTGAAGGTTTCGCCAAATACTGTGGCTTTTTTCATGTATGGGCCATTATTAAAACTCTCGGATAGTCCAAAAATAACCAACCCCCCAGGGTCCTCGTGACAATAAATATTGAAAAAAACTTGACAACCCTTTCATCAACGATCCGACGCACAGCCCTACAAGCATTAAATAATATTATATATTGTATGATGTTATATTATCATTATTATCATTATGACGTGATGTATCAAAACTAGCGGCGGTCGCGATAAACCCACTTGCGTTCACGGTACGGTGTTTTAACGACCGCATAGACTTGGGACTCGTCCAATACTTTTGGCTCGAGCGAGCCTTTCAATCATTTACCATCCGTAAATAGTATACAGGGTAAACCTGCAGCGCACTGTGTAAATGGATATCACGGCAGCGGACCACCCTGTATCACACAGGTACAATAACGTTGTACGCTCATATATTTATAGTCATGACCGGAGCCGCCGCTTTGCTCGGTACCATAAATATAGAATATTATTATATATTTATAAACGCGTTTGAGGCGGTATCCCGCTACCACCGAATCAGCGGTGTAAACCGTGTAATCAACACGTTGCCGTAGTATAATACCGACCAATTGAAATTTTCAACTACTTCACCGTGTGGTTATTAATGACTAGGATATAGTTAAATCGTTTTACCTAAACAATATCATGTAATTTGGCGATTAAAAACATTGACCTTACGCCACCTACGTATACGGATCGCGCTGGTTAGTGGAATACCGCCTTTATAGTAAGTAATTGGTATACCCCGATCATACTCGTTCAGAACTATACGGTCCGGACGAGAATAAGACGACGTTTTAATACGGAATATCACAACGTTCCGTGTTACTATAGTATATTAATATAATAATATGACTAGAGCAAATTAATTTAATATAAAATTAAAATAATTGCCCGGAATACAATATTATAATAACATAAAATAATAATTATAATACAACACGTTTACAACAGATGCACGTTCTAACAACATGCGGACCTCTATATAGTACACGTTGTAACATAGTTTTTAATGGGACAGCGAACGACGAGCGTTTGACGTTTCGAAGCCTTTTACGTACGCTCGTGTTGAATAATTTAATATAATAATACACGTATTACAATATTATAGGTATACGGTATACGGTATACCCGTCTGCGACAAGAATATGTCGTCGACATGCTCGCCCGGTCCGTCGTATTTCACGTCTATATCATTATATATATTATTAAAATATCACCGACGGCCATCGACGCAATAATCGTATACTATAAATTATGATTCACCTACAGTATTATTATAGCTTTTAAATTGACTCATCATCGTCAAACCTGTTACGCTTCGATCGTAAATATTGCCGGTACCCATTCGGTACATAATATACATAAATATCCTAATATACGTTTACCTAATATACATATTATTAAAAAAAAACACAAACACACACTCACAAATCCTACACGCGAGTTTAATCACACGGGCCGTGTAATAATAATAATAATAATAATAATAATAATAATGATCTTCGGGGGTATGATATTCTCGTATAATAAAACAAGAACATTTAAAGTTTCACGCTGCGTGTCGACACAACGATGATAGGAATAACAATAATAATAATAATATTATATTATAGTCTACGGGGTCCATTAGCCGGTAAACGAATCGACTAAATTGTATTTATATATTATCGTCTTAGTTTTCCATTTTCTTGACAATATTATAAAACGCACGTATTACATTATACGGACGATATTATTTACGACTGTCATTCAAGTCGGTTTTTCGATATCCTTCTCTGCGACCGTGACGGATCTTCAAAAACTAGTATGCGCACTGCGGGCGGTACGGCGACGGTACCTGACTTTTATTCATAAATCGAGGTGTTTATTTTCATTCACAACTCTATAGAAACGTGAATAAATCGAGCGTGGAAGACATTGACGGGAAAAAATAAACTCGAATGTAGTATAATTTAGTATGCGTATAGGTCACATTTACATTATACGAAGTAATATTATATGATGGTATGACGTAGAATACGCTTAAACCAGCTTTATCATACAGAGTGATTCACCAAGCACGATCATCGCTACCTTTTGACGATGAATTTATCCGAATCCTTACTTTATGAAATTTAAAATACACGTCCTCGGGGCCATGTGTTTTTAAATCTTAAAGATATAATATTATCATACCTACATAACTATTGTTATCTGTTCTCATCCGTCAGATACTGAATATTTTTCTGAAACCAGTGCGCATCCGAGGATCGGTAATTATTTCCGGATTAATTTTTGATTTTTTTGAGGAAAATGAGATTTAATAGTATGGTTAGTGTTATTTCATCAATAAATTTATGGTTGGGGGTTGAGGCTTAACCTCTCGTAACCCCCTTGAGCAGACCCTTGCGTGTGCGTTAAGAGTTTAATTGCGATAGGCGTACAATATTAATCATTTACACGCGTTCGTGTTTTCGAGTCGTTAGCGCGTATATAGAAACCAATAAATAGAATATTATGTTGTGAAAAAAAAACTCGACACATCTCTCTGGTATAAAACCCACCACATCTATAGCCGTAGGGTGTACTAGCGTGGGTGGGTGTGTGAGTTTTGAGTGCGTTGTATCCTATCATGTGGAACAATACGCGCACATACGGAGGGTAATCGAAATAATCCATCGAAAGGTAACACAGTATTATAATATTAAAATATGATGTATATGAACCGGACACAACTGCACTGTATAATATTGTTCTTATTATTGTTCATAATGTAATGTATAATATTTATCGTTATTATATTTTCGAAAACTCGCGTGCCCCCTCGAACCAGGCACTTTTCACGATACTGAGCCGTGTGTGTGTGTGTGTGTGTGTTTACATGCCAACCACGAGTGTTTTTTGGACATTATGAGATATCGTTTTAATCAAGCCCGGCGAAAAAAAAATACATATTATACGCCACCGCTACAACGCAAGCCAGAGGGCCCATCGCACGTGTACGTATAATACGTAATGATATAATATATTATTATACTCGACGTGTCTGTACACGTCATGTTTTACAACTTCATTACGCTACTTATTATTATACACGAATGATCGGATTCGCGATCGACGAGCATTAATTTTAATTTTGATATTTCCCGAAACTATTGTAGATACCTATACTTATCTAAAATTGGTAGATAGGTACATAACATGTATCGTGTACCTAGGGTGTGAATGTAATATGACATGTGGATTTCCATGTCCCCGTAAATGTTATACTCATTGTAGGTATAGACCCAGTAGAACGACCAAAAAACAATAATGGGTGTATTTTTCAGTGACACCGAAGTATTCAAAATTTAATTTCTAGTTTAAAAAACTAGTAAAATAAGCGAAATGTAGGTATTATGCAAAGGATTTGAGATAAATTGTACTTGTTCTGCAGTAAAATTACACTCTACTGATACTTAGTTACAGGCTGCAGCATATTTTTGTGGCAATCTTAGTGTCAATAAATATATAATGTTAAAATTTTAAATGAATGCTGTTTCAGTAGCAAATGCCCAAAATTTTATTCTAAGAACTTTATTGAGAGATAATGTAGTGTATTTATGGTCTAGTAATACATTCCTTGCTAATCCTATCACGAAACATAAATTGCAAAAAATCACCTGTTGTCTAGAGCCTGAGTATTTTTGACGACACCGTGAACTAATTTATGGAAGCTCCTGAGGTGGTTGATATAAAAATCCAATAGTCAAACAAGTAATTGGTAAGAATCTCCGTTTGAAAACAATTGAAGCTATTACAAATTTTCTCAAAAGTAGTGATTCACAAACTAGCAAATGGACTTAGCCCTAGTGAATTAAGAGTTTTCAAATTTTTACGAATAACTTTTGTCGACGTGGAACAGCGTATTAACTACTGCAAATACGATTCACACCCCGATCAATGTCGATTTCCCTTTAAAAATATTTTCAATATGAACAAATTTTAATTTTCATTGAAGAAGTTTAATTAAAAATTAAAATTTCTTATTAAATAATATCTTAGATTTTTATTTACATACATGGGTAAAAATAAATAAGCAAGCGCATATTTTCTGATTTTAAATAAATATAAATCCACACCTTTATCTAAATCTGATGTTTAAATCACCTGTTGTTATTTATAAAATGCAAGTAGCATTGCGCACGTGCACACAAAAAATCATCAAAACATTGTGTATTTCTGTGTTCTCTATCTCTTCCCGAAAGCCTCAAACCAATCCATGGTCACTGGACAGAGAAATATTACTTGTAACATTTAAAAATCAAAACATGTTTATGACGTTAGTTTTCAAATATAAAGTTTAATATAAGTTCTTTGGAATGATTAGATGTATTTGAATCGATTTAAACCAGAACATTACCTGTATTATAGTGCAGTAATTCGAACATAACGTTTTCATGTCCCAAGTGCATTTTATACATTTTGGTTTAGGTAAGGAGTACAGTCCGGAAATCCACAAAGTAAGATTAAAAACATAGTAAGAAAAAACAACGCTCTCCAAATAATTATGTCTGATGGATATTTGTTTATAATATTTAAAAAAATTTACGTGTTTTGGAGACAACGTTAAAAAACTACTAAAAAAAAACGATTATCGGTCTATTATGTTTTAATAAATATTTTAGTCGTGTGTACGTTTAACTCGTTTTTTACTATGATCAGTGTATACTATAGGCTCACATGAAGCAAAATGTAGACAAATTGATCCAACATGTTCTCCGAATGCGTGCTGAAGCATGAAATTATCGGATTAAATTCGCTGAGCAATTTACTCTTTATCTTAATGACGGATACAATATTATTAAGACGATAAAAATTATTTATTCTCGACGATTAAGTGAAACGAGCGCAATTTAGCAAAGCAAATAGTATAAAAGAAGTGGGCCTCGGTTAAAAACGTGCGGACGTTTAAAACGTTTCGATTTGACGGTACACAAAGCTTAATTGATTCAATTTTAATCCTTTACCCAACAAAATACAAAAGAATCGGCCTAGAATATTAACGAGGCATGCATAGATAATATGTGCAGAACTGATCAAGGGCGATATGCAAACATGGCGTGATCAAAATTTCGCAGCATCGTAGAAAAACATAATTTTCTCGCAAGAGCAGCCGATGTCGTTATTATAATTATTATAACAATAAATACTAAATTAATTAATAATTATGTGATTTCGCATAACTAATGTGAAATACACGAAACTATAATTTATATAGTATACAGATCTGTGCGTAGTGTTTGATTTGTATCTAACCTGTGATCACGTTGGTGACGTTATACAGCAGGACAACTTTCTGAGAAACGGGATACTTGTAGGTACACAACTTCTCAAGTTCTATGACTGTATCCCGGTGCTTTTGAAATGCTTCGAGAATTCTACGATTAATTCATGGAAACGCTAGCGGAGATGACGTCCAAAAGTCCCGGGTGGTACTCGATCGGTGACGAATGCAAAATACTCTACTTGTCTAGTGCCCACGACATTAATAATTTTATTATTGTGAAAATAAACAAAGAAAATAGTTTCTTGATGACTCGAATCCCCCTATTATTACACTCTCCTCAATTCTGTCTTTGCGCCAGTTCTCGTTAGGTACACGACATCGCTGAACAATTTATTTTTTTATTTTTTTTTTCGACTAAAAAACAATTATTTTCTTCATTTATTTCTTAGTTATTTTTTAATTAATATTATTTCAACGTTCCCGTGACATCCGAGTACCATAATATTATGTATTCAAATATAATGTATATTATATTAATTGAATATGTCTTTAACAAATATATGTCATGCAATTATATATTATATTTTTTACGTTTTTCAAAATTTTTAAACAACACTAAGAACACACAAAAATGTGACAATTTAACATATTTTAATAACATGTATATGTAAAGTTTCATCTATACTTACTTTTATACACAAGTATTTTAAAATATTACAAAATAACTTTGATGAATTCATTTCAATATCAATTAAGAGACCCACCTATTCAAAACATTTATAGACATTTTTTCGAGTGGTTCTGCAATTAATATTCTGTTTTTTTGTTGGGTATGATGCTGGTATGAGTACAAAATTTAATTTTAAACAATATTTGAAGAGAAAAATATTATGGAGTTAATAATTTATCGTGATTTATAAGTAATTTTGATAAATTATACTCAGACCGGACCTTTAAAATATTCTTATAATGAAATCAATTTTATTTAAACGATTTTCGAAGTAGATATGGACAAAATGTCACTTTATCGCCTAAACTCTGAAATATAAACGTCATCTAAAATATAATATTTGATAGGTTTGGATACTTGTATGTTGTACAATATGAAACCAAAAACTATCTCGATCCGAAAATTGGAACGAGGACGGAAAAACTGGTTTTCAACCGTTTGTTCAAATAATTTTAAAATTAACTAAATCCTCTTATACTCAACGGGAACAATCGGGGCTAGCATTTGAAAAAAAAATACATTTTATGTTATTTACAATTAAAACGTTGCACAATTTTTTCGTTTATCGTTATTTAGAATTAAAATGTTATTCACCTTTCGTGTTTATAATTATTCAGAATTAAAACGTTATCCAAGTGATGCGTTTATCATTATTTAGAACTATAACGTTATACATGTTTTGCTTTTATCGTTATTGAAAACAGTGTTAATACCTATTAAATTTAAAAATAATAACTAATGTGGTTAGGTAATGACCGGATACGGAATAGAATTTAACCAATTCTTAGATTCTTAGATTGTTTGAATGAAATAAATGTTTCTATGAAATCAATAGACCTTTTAAATAATTAAATTTAAGAATATTTCGTTTTGCGTTATTTTTTGTTCAATGATATTCTATAAATTACGTTTTGCGTTATGTTTTGTTTAATGATATATAGTATACTTTGTTAATCGTTGTTTTATTTTGTGGTATTTAATTATTTTTGATTATCGTTTTTCGTTATAGTTACGTTTACAAATTTCAATCGTTTTTTTGTCAAATATAACGTTTGCAAACCCTGCTTACAATACATACTTTCTTAGCATTGATCATCTGTTAATAGAGATCAATTATTGATAGGTAATAAGTGATAAAATACCTTATTCAAAATTTGAACGAGTAGCTTCTCATTTATTAAAATTGTTGTACTAAGGATAGTATAAACTAGGCAAATATTGCCTGATTGTAAAATAAATTACCATGATTAATAACATTAATACAAATTTATGATAAAACATACTTAGTGACAGGCCGTTTTCACTTCAGAATCATTTTTCGTATAGGAACAATGATTTACCATTGAATTCAAATTGTACACAACAATTACAGTGACCTACAACTCAGTAACGAAATACACTAGACTTATTAATATACTGTACCTACATCAAAGTGGCTACCTACCTTGTTTCTTAAAGATTTTTTTTGATTTTTCATATATATTAAATATTTCAAGGAAACATAATGAATGATATTTTAAAAGTCTATGAGCTATGAATACGCCAATCTGCAAGCAAAATTTAGTTCCAACATGATAATCCGCCAGCTATACACTTGAAATAAGAATCAAAATATAAAACACAAATAATATGCCTCATAGAAAACTGAAATTTTCATTAATTACATTTATTATTACAGGTAAACTATTATGCTTGTGTGACACAATTATTATATTATTATTATTATTATTATTAATTGTATCGCAAATAATGTTATACGTGACCCTACACTTGATACGCACTGAGTGAAAATTGTTCTCATGGTCAAATGTAATTACTAATAATTACAAGAAAATATTTTATACTATAATGGTAGATTGTTGTATTGTGATTCTCGAGGAGGGATTTTATATCATGTTTACCGGAGAAACAATTAATGTGTCCCGGTATGATTTGAATAAAGTTTATGTTATTGTGAATTGTATACATACGCATTTGATTTTTCTAAATATTTCCCACGCAAAAAATATAATAATCATAAATACCCATTGTATTTAAATGTTTATTATACGAGGAAACAGTGCTAGTTATAAGGCAGTGTATACAATATATACTAAGTTGTTGATTAATATCGTATGTGCAACTATAATATATGATATCGAACAGGAAATTCAAATATGTGCACATATTGCATTTTATAATAATTTAATTAGGTAGTATTCAAATCATAAAAAAGCATATTGTAATATGATTTTTTTTTTTTTGATATGACAAGAACAATCAGCATTTTTGGTCACTGTTCTTGTGATGGTGTGCAAAAGATACTATTAGTTTACGCATGTCCCACAGGATAATAATACATGTTTGCTTACATACCATACATATTATTGTCAAGTGGAAAATTGATTTACCACAAATAAACTCCAAAAAAACACGTCCATACATAGTACACATAGTACCTAGAAAGTGAAGTTCGAAAACGTTTTTTTTTAGTGTTCATAAAAAATATACCGAACGTCTTTAAATTTTCTAGACTAATTTATGATACATTTAAAAGCATTGTTTTATGAACATTTCCTTCATTCCACTGACGTTAAATCGTATTTTCATATTTACATAAAAATATACTCATCTTCTTACTGTACGTATGTGGACCTAACGAATATAGTTTTTGTTTACTGTTTTACTGGTTTATGTTGCAATAGTGTGTGCTGGCAGAAAAAAAACGTTTCAACATTTGTTTAGGACATTTATATATTGTAGATATATGCATAAAAATTGTAGTGTAAAAGCTTACAATGTCGTAAATATCAACTGAAAAAAAAAAACGTTTCACAGTGAAACGCACAAAATGAAATTGTACAACTCTTGTTAACTAAAAGATATAGCTACTACATGCGTTGATGTATAATTTTTATGCCACACAACATATTCATTTTTATTCCAATATTTAGTATACAGTGTACATAATATTTGTAATTTTTCTTATTTCTTAAACTTACATTTCTCTATTGTATTATATTTGTTTACGATATATAATGGTGGAATATGCTATATTACGCTATACATACATAAAAATAAATAAATAAATGTGTACGGGTAGAATAACGTTTGTCCAGTCAGCTTCAGTATTATTTTATATAGTAAAATAACTTTTAATTTTGAAGTAATCAACTTAATTTTAGTACCAAATATTCTAAGATTGCGACGGATGATAGTACGAAATAGTACTAATAGTCAGTATATCACAATTAACTTCTAGTTAGGTTGACTTCTGTAGTTCTGTTGGATGAATTTTTGTTTTGCTTCGATAAAAATTTTCCACAAAGATAAAATTATTATTCTCTATATTCTCTTTATTTTTCTATAATATTCTCTCTGTGGAAAATTTGATATGCTATCAAAATTATAATTCCATTTTTTTGTGTGGACATGTAAGTTAACTTCAATTTTCATATAGGATCTAAAATTTACCATTGAGGAGGATCCAGATTATTTTCGGGTGCCATAAAGATTAGTTACCAAAATTTTGTTTTTCATTTTACATGCAATAGTATATTGTGTTGCAAGGGCAGGAAGTGTGTTATTGCATTGGTGAGTATTGGCTGCTTTTCAAGAGTGAAATTGCCTACCCGCAAGAAAGAACCACACATGCATATATTTTGTCACACCTCTTTCGCCCCAGAAACTACCTATCGATATTACGATAGTCGGTAATCAATAACGAACTTATCTGTTTCCGTCCTTTGTATCCATATTCACCAAACTGTTTCATAAAATAGAACGGACGTGTTTGGTTACTCCACCTAACATCAGGTTTTTGATATATTGGGCAAAACGTAGTGATACGTTCATATATGTTAATATGTGGCTTTAGGAAAAAAGTCTTTACTGTCCACTAGAGTGGAAAAAGGTAACTTTCCTAAGCTTCAACCGGCATCGAAAATTAACCTTTCGGTGGAGGCGTGACAAAAAATCAATTTTCATCTTAAATTCCTCTGATCATAAATCATGTACATTTCTCACTTTCGTTTAAAATGTTCAATTCCAATCAAATATTTAAGATTTAAAAGTCTAACCTCTACACATAAGTACCTAAGCACTGACATGTTTACAAACAGTTTCTTTTAAAACTTTAAGCGCTAAATTAAAATTGACACATCATTTCTTATTGACCTTATATTACAAAAATAACAATATAAATGTCTACAAGTTCAATATTTTAGAAAAATATTAAAATATTTTTATAGGGACAAGTCTGATTAGTGTCATTAGAAGAATATTGAAACAGAATTTTGTTGATAATCAAAAAAATGTCCTTTTTGATAAAAATGTATGCTGTCTCTGGTGTTTGTTTGATCATATTTTTAATTTGTTTCTAGAATTTCATTACATTTTAATATTCTGAGCAAAAAAAAAATACGTTGTTTACTGTATATGTATACATTATTAGTAAATAATTTGTGTATTTTTAATGAAATAAAGTTTAAATTGAGTTTTAGAAGTGTCAAAGTTGCAAAATGAATATAATTATATTTAATTACAATAAAGGTCAAAATATAAGCATTTCAGTAATAATTATAAAGCGATCATTTTATGATGAAATTTATTTTGTTGTATAAGACACATAATATTATTAAACAAACTTTATAAACACGAACTAAAGATGTAATTTATAAGCAATATTAAATAACACTTTTTTATAGTTTTTAAAATTATAAAATTGTTTGATAATAAAAAAAAATTAAAACCATTCATTTTTATACACCTACCACCCAAAGCTATTAACTTTAACACTTGCAAAAGCGTCCAATAGTAAGTAAATTTCTAAATGTTCCTAAACTAAAGCTAAATAATTATATATTATGTTAAATTTAAAAATAATATAATCTCTACCCAAGTTCAGATTATATTATTTATGATATAGGTACCTAGGTATAATAAACATATTTGTATATTATATTTTTTCCATTTTTCACATGTTCACATAATTTTATCTATTTTTTGAAAAAATAGAATAAATATCGGTATAACAATCTCAACCAAAAATTATAGAAGGATATGACGATACAAATAAAAGCTTAAATTTATATTATGTATGAAATATTCACATATTTCATTATAAGAACTATTTAAACCCTTTAAAATAACAAATCCACGTGATAATTCATTATTTACATGGCTCACATGATATTAGTTTATTTATTAATTTATTTCAACGGACTGGTAACAAAATGGTATCTCCAAATAAAAACCGCGTTGTTGATCACGTTATAACTCACAACGATTAAAATAATAACACTAATAATTGGTAATGTTTATAAATTATAATTAACAAGGATGGACGAAAAACTAAGAAGACGAATAATTAGGATGTCGCGAACGTAAGATTTCATCCAAAACGAATATTGTAGATAATTATTCTTATTGGTAAACAACAGCCTTTTAAGTAATATATTACTTAACTCCAAAAATCTAAGCGAGAAATCCTCACATCAGCCAAGCACGCGCTGGTGGTATTGGTTGATTGTAAAACCTACCCCCGAAGTTAATGCAGCACGTGGAAAATCATTCGATATGATATTATATGTAGTATAATTTCCAATATGACTTTTCTCGAGTCTCACCGATGATCAGTCACACAGTATCCTTTGGATAGAAATACCGATAGTTGCACGTCTGCGTCTTTAGTTTTATTTGATGATCTCGGTAAAAGCACACGGTACCCGGTGAAGGTTTGTTCTGGGATTGTAGAGTTTCTCTAAATGGAAGTTCACTGCTAACTCCGTATTGAGTATACAATCGACGTATGTACGATCGTATGAATCGTGAAAAACGCCCTACCCTCGAGCGTTTAGGATCGAAAGTTGCCTACATAATACAAAACGTATTACTTATTTAGAATTTTCATTTATTATAAATAACTGTTCATATTTCGTGCATACTTTATAATATTATATAATAATACCTAACATTCCAATGGGAACATAGACAGAACAAATTGTTGTTTTTGGATGGCCTTTTATATATATATTTTGAAAATATTATTAAACCCATTGGTCGGTGAAACACCATATTTTCCGTTCGTCTGCAATAGGTATTTAAGACCTTATATGAATATAATTATTGTCCAATTATAACATGTCTGCCATTCAACTCAAAACACATAAATACCTATGTTGATTTTTTAAGAATTGCAGCGTTTTCATGTTTGTTTATGATCCTTTAACTCGAAAACAGGACATTTATATTCACGGAACGACAATTGCTACACTCTTCAAAATCTAGAATCATTATATAATATGGTTGTATATATTTATATAATCTTGGCTCCGTTCTTACACACAATACGCTTTATAGTTGTATCTTCTTTAGTGGTATATTTACTTATTTTTTTTTCTTCTCTTTTGGCGTCGGTAGATTTGTTTTTGAAACCACTCAATTACAGCTCACGTATGCGGGAATCATCCAACCAAAAAAATAATATCGTCGGTCCTCTTTAGTTTATACGAGTTAAAATTCAAAGAAGCAAAATGTGGTTGACGCGAGTCGATACTGGATACGGTATCCTTTTAGAGTGAGTTTGTGTTTCGTTTGAACCTAGATATAAAAGAAACAAAACCGTTTGTGAGAATGAATATTATTTACGTCCCGAATAGCATAGAATAAACGAGACACAATATATGACCATATTATAGTCACTTCGATGATACAAGTATTTTCGTATGTCATGTTTTTTTTTGCCATTCATGGGAGACGATCGAAGGAAAAATACAAATATAATACATCATATTATGTATTATATTAGGTACATATAATGACTGAAGGCCATAACGTTTTGTATGAACTGCGAATAATCATTATTCCATTCGTCAAGATATGAGTGCTAATTAAATGTTTCATCACTAATTAATATTCGTTAGTGGTATTCTCAAATAATCAAAATTTGAAAACTACTAGTAATTTTGGTATAGTATTAAATATGTTAAAAAGTATCTGTTATAAATTATAATCATATTAAAGTCGTTGATCCAGACGTAACGATTTTTTTGTTTTTTTGATAGGTGGTTCAATTCTATATAGAATTCAGAATGTTATAATTATTTAAAATCTTTATGAAAGTATAATAATAAAATTAAATAACAAAAAAGGTGACATAATATTATGTTATAATAACATAATAAAGTCAATCATTAATTTAAACGGTAAGGCAACAAGCACCCAAATAATGTTTTTTTTTTATTATTATTGTTTAGCTTTTTAAGGATGCCAATGTGTTTAAATCTATTTAAGGTATACCAACAGAAAAAGATCCGAGGGATAGTTTTTTTGTCAAAGGATTAAGGTGGGTATTTTAGATTTGAATTAAATTTAGTGAGATTTGGCCAGTTCATTGAGTGTAGGTAGTGATGGGTCCACGTGGAGATTTTTATTTGTAACATAACTTTAGAGTTTATTTGACGTAGACATATATATTGAAAGTCTTGCAAGGTTTATAAGGCATTAGTATTGGTAGTATTGGACAGTTAGAGCCCAAGGTGGATACCATATAATCAGATGGCACGGATTTTTGACTCGTGTATTTTAAGTTTCTTTGTTAGAAACAATTTAAAAGAATCCTTAGGATATTATGGAGTTTTATATTGGTTGGTATTTGTTTTTCATATACGTGTGCATCATGTGAGTAGCTTGTTAAAAGTTAACCCAAGATAATTGACTTCATTTGCTGATGGTAGATTTTGGTTGTTAAACGAGACTAGTGGGAACTCACGGTTTTGTAACGATAATGTAATGTATATGGACTAGAATTTAATAAATTTAATTTTCCATCGGTTCGCCCATAAGCTAATTATATTTATATTGTTTTGAATCACGCTAGCAAATCCGGGGCAATTATTCGACGCTGCTATGGCCTACGAGTGAGTCATCAGCAATTAATGTGCTCAGGAATTTAAGAATGTCTTTGTGATATCGTGGATAAAAACAAAGTACAAAAACGGACAATGTAGTGACCTTGTGGGACGCCACGCCAGGTCGGTTATTGAGTGGTAATACAGATTAAATTTTGCAATATAAAGATAAATTTCACCTGATGGATCCTCCGATTTTGTTAAAGATGTATCAAAAACGATTATAATTTTAATATTCGAATCATACCATAACTAAAAAAGGTTATTCTACTCGAGTAGTATACAGTATACCTATGAAATACAGTACCTAACATACATCTTAGAACACTGGAATTATTCATCTTGTGTGATATATTTAGCAACTATGAATTAGCACACGGACGTAATTATTTGTTTCTAATCAATCAAGTAGTTTATTGAAACATCACTGCTAATTATTAAATTATATATACCTAATATTATAATATTATTACATTTAAACATTATAAATATACACTAAATTATATTTATAGTTATGGATTAACTATAAATTGCTGCGTTTGTATAAATTAATCAAGTGATTTTCTGACGTATATTGTTATGTAATCAAGTGTTCAGAAGAAGAAAAAAAATAAGGAGGAACAAAGATTTTTTCTTTATTATTATAGGTTTATGTCGATTCACAATGAATATGAAACGATACTGTTTTTACGACCAATACGTTTCTATATTACCTATATAGTTTTATACGCTACTGTCCACTTACACTCTATAACAATAACATACCGTAAGTATTCTTATCGTATCAACATTTGACGTTTTATGTTAGGTTAGGTTAGGAATTTCATTAAGTATTGTAGATATTAAACTTATTTTACGATAATATTACACGTATTATAATGAGAATTTAATGCTGTTGTAGTATGTATTATACAACACTAGACACTTTAATGTTCTAATTGTTTGTTTGGGTTCAACAACGTCAATATCGTACGAGAAATAACGAACTGGCAATAAATATCGTGAAAAATCGTTTAATAAAAAAATTCACGACGATATATTATAGTTTCGTAGTCGTCGTCCGTCATCACACTCGATCCAAATCCACTAGTGCTGAGAGCCGAACGCAACAAAAGTCATCTCAAAAAGAGTTATATAAATACGCACACATTTGTATTGTGCTGTGTTGTAAAGTGTCTAGATTTGTCGTTAATGTCCGTAATACTCACTCTGGCTTGTACACCAAATATATTGTCATACGTGCGTTTGTATACCTATATATACACATGGTGGGGTGTACCTATATATACGAATGGTTTGCCCTGTGTACACACAGATACACGCGACGCACTCGAAATTCATTCGTGAAAAACCTTTTATTTACTGACACTTTGTAAAGAAATATTTTTAAAAGAAATAACCGTGTGTATAAAAAAAGTCCACCGTCGTGTGTGTATTCTTTTCCCTGGAGTTCTCCGTCATGGCAGAATTCGTGTCGACTTGGCCGTGTGTGGGCACGGAGGATTAGGATTGAACACTTGCGGGTTCGCAGGTTCGTCCTTGAGACGCAAGCTGTAACTCGTATAAAAAAAAAACATAAAATTGTGAAAAAAAAATTATTTGTGCGCCCCTGAACGATTAGGTTAGGTTGTGTTGCAAGCACACACTATATAGTATATATATGTGTGTACGATTGACGCGTCCTGTCGTCTTTGACATTGGCAATTCTACGACGGAATTATTGTTTATTTTTTTCCAGGTTGGAACGTTTTTAAAGAAAACTTTAGTGAAACCTGTGTGGGTGCGCGCGTGCGTCATAAAAGAAAAACAAAAGCAACAAAATAAAATAAACAAACCTTAAAGTATTTCTAGAGTATATTTGCGACATACACTAGTATGATAAAAAAAAACAATGCGTGCTATTTTGCTGAAAACAAAAACAGAACTAAATAAATAATAACAATCAATAAATCCATATAAGTCGTAATAGAATTATAGATACACGAGTTATTAATCATTTTCATCCACCGTGTAACGCTATAGCTAAGCAAGTTTAGTATTTAAAGAAAATCGCAGGATACAAACTAAATATTAGGCCAGTAATAAATCACAACTGTTGAGACCACGATAAGGCGTGGTATATTTAAAAGTATAATTTTCCAAAAAAAATATCTAGGGTGAACGACAAAAAATTTTAAGTGAACACTGGAATACGCAAGACGTTCGTAAGTATAGTATTATGTACTATTAAAATTAATTATTTTACAGTGATTTTGTTGGGCAAGAGAAAATTAAATTTAAGATTTGTATTCACGTTTCAAAGGTGGACATTAACTTGTCAAAAAATTTAAGTTGGTTAAAATGTTAATTTACTTAAACTGGTTAACTTAACTATTTAATTACTTTTGTTTTTAACGTATTAAATTGTATTCAGTTAAAAATGTGTATTGTTGTAACATAACATTTAATAGTTAGGTAATTAGATATCATTATCATGCAGTTAAATTTTCTTTTCGCATCATGCTAAACCAACAGGGCAACAGACACTATTGATTCGTTGACTCTTTGTTTTGGTATTGCGCCGTAGAATTTTATATTCTTGTATTCCGTTTAACGATGAATCAGTTTTAGTATAACGTCATTTTTAATATCAGATGGTATGTATTTAATCCACCTTATGTGACCTTGCGTACACTACAGTGCATACACGGACTTATAATCCAAAGGTTTTTTCAAATAATACGAGAGTTGTCATCCGGACGGCAAAATTGTGTTGTTTCTGGTCAGGACAAAGGTGTGCCAGTCGTACATCGTATCTATCTTTAATTCAATGTGCCTATCTGTAATAAATATAGGTTTGTTCTGTGCTGCTATGCACCAACCAGACGTTTTAGTTCCTTCAGGACCGTAAGACCGTCACCCGGCATCACCCTAATAGACAATACGGTTTTGTGGAGGGTTCGTGGACAAAAGTAAACCACCGGGAACTGGCAAGACCTGAGTCCCGGCGTGCTTTGTATATGCCAGCCGTCGCACGTTGTATCCGTAATTAATTCACTGTGCCTATCAATACTATGGTTAGGTTAGTGCAGTGCCGCTACGTACCATCCTAGCGTTTTAGTTCTTTCCAAACTGTCACCTGTATCATCCGGGAAGGCAATATGTTTCTAGGAGTCATGATCATATTGTAATATTATCATACTATAAGTCATATTATTATAATATTGTCTCTCAATAGTTCTTCATTCGATCGATAATAAGTGTTGTTTAACGACACTTTATCCATTATATTATTTAACTGTGGTATTTATCGGCAGCAACACACGCCAATAGTTAAGTGCGTGTAAAAAGTGTCTGACTTAACGTTGCGTTTTCTAGAAACTTCATTTCGACGTTAAACGTGAACGACATATATATTGTTATATTATTATCAAACAAAGTTTTGGACTACTCCGTCTTATATTTAGTCAAAGTTTCCGATTATGGGACTGCCATTATTTCGTATACATACATCTGAAATTATACCTAATATGCGGTTCACGTCGTTGCAGCCAGTTTTTCATATAATATACGAGTATTATGATCCCATCGATTTGACGTGTCTGTTGAATGAGAACCTGTACACATTTCGATTTTCCTATGCATAATATAGCATTGTCAAAATTATTATAGTGGTACAATATGATTTAGTGCTCATATATTGTTGCGTATATAGTATAGAAATATATGAAAGACGTATACTCGTATGGTCGTTTAAGTGGTATACCATGCTCGTAATAGTCACTGAATAATATACTGCTTCGTTAATACTTAAATATTATTTTTATATATTTTTTTTGTAATTTCCGTGAAACATTTTAATTTAATATCATCTGGTACAATTTTCATGACACGAATATCGTCCCGTCTTGTGACCTGTTGTTGCTATGTACATACAGCGCACACGTTACGCGTATACATATAATATAATTTTCCAAATAATACACCACTAGACCGTAAAAAAAAAAAAAAGATTGAAAGAAAGAAGGAGGAAAAAATACTATAGTAAGTATAATAATAATAATAATAATAATAAAATAATAGTTGCAGTGAAAGAAACACCATACTGAAGGATAAAATATATGATACGTGCCACTTTGGACTGATGAATTACGGAACGCTTGACCCATATACAATATACGTGGTAGGACGTCGCAGACGTATCGTCGTCGCAGGACATGAAATTAAATTTTTCATTGTGGAGTAATAGAACATCGGGGCTTGTAAATAATTCAAATCTACGGAAAACCTCGTACGTCTGAATGCAATCCGAATGCAACTCGCATGTTAGGAATAATGAAAATCTGGCGAGTGAATATTCCTTTCCGTCGACTGTAATAAATAACAAGATAACGATTCGACTCGCCTCGAACCTCAGCGGAGCTGTTTCTTTTTGCGGTTTCGAAAAAAATGTACTTATAAAATATGTTGTTTTTATAAAATACATATTGTCATTACATAACAAAATTGTTTATTTTGTTTAACCAATATACGAACGAGACCATGCAAACGGAATGATTTTATTGTCACACATTTTGATCGTTGACTATAATATCTATGACATTCGATAAAAAGCAACTGGAAATAATATTATAAAATGTATATTAAATAATAATATAAAATATTACTATTTATATAGTTTGATAATTATTTTTAATACATTTTGTGCTGATAAACAATGTATGAACATAATAAACGTATATACGTACTTAGAATACTTCTATGACAGTATCACAATAATCGCGAATCAAACGTATACATCGATATGACCGAGAAAAAAATGTAAAACCTTCATAACAAAATGTATTTGTTTACCGCCGTTGTATAGACTGGTTAAATCACATTCGATAAAATTATATTTATTGTTATGATTATATTGGTTGTCACATAAACTGTATGCAAGGGCTTGATGAATGAGTAGTCGGTGCGTTATGATAACCTGACATCTGACTTGTTATCGTCGTTACTGTTTTTTTTTCTCTTACATAATCAATTTAAATTAATAGCTTTAACTAAAAATGTTTTGAAAATTGTAATTTTCAATTTAGGTAACTCATGCATAAAATTATAATTAAAAATACCTCGTCGTTGGTTGTATAAAAATATTAATTCGATGATAACCCATTTTGATATTATATTATATATAGGTACAAAAACAATGCTCAATGACCGACAATTTTAAATTCAATCTTTTATTAAAAAATCATTCTACATTTTATACAATTGTTGGAAGTCCGATTTTTGTGGAACATTATTTTATATCTTGAAACTGTTAGTATTTAAATTGATTACCGTATGAACATTTATCATTTAAAAAAGCCATGTTTCTCATAAAAAATGTTTTTGAAGTAGACGAATTTTGACAACATGTTAACTCTAAACAATTATTAAAAAAAAGTTATTTTTAACCACACTGAAGTATGTCTTACAAATTTGAAATTAATAAATAATTTATTTAAATAATAACTTTTTTTTAAAAAACACATTCCATAGAGATCTCAAAGAATAAAATAATCACATTTTATTCATATTTTTTTTAAACAGTTGAGATTCAGCCGTTTTCCTTAAAATTGAACTTAAATATTTTATTATCTCACTGGGAATTTGAAATTCTGAGCACGTCTCAACCCGTGCGGGTATAATCGATTTAATAACTAATAACTGATTACTTATCACACGGTTGAGGTTCTAATCTCATTCAGCTGTATTTATGTAGAATATTATAACAATACATTTTACAGTATTGACAACGCAATTTAATATAATATTCTAATGTATATTAAAATTAAATGATAAATTGAAAATATTGTATTGACGTCTGATGCGTAATATTGTAATTCTATATTATTATTTATAAAGACGTGTCAATTATAATATAGGTACTATTTAATATAATATTTAAACTTTTAACTTACATATTTATAATATTTCAACGATGATAAGAACTCGTATGTTTTATAATTTGTTACCTCCACTGCTTATTTTAACTAATAAAAGTATCCCGTGACTTTTTATAATTATTAATCTTATGGTCGATTACGTTATTATTTTACAAAAGTTTTCTGAAATTATTGACCCCATTCAGTTTTCCATTCCCAGATTCGCTACTGTATATTATTACACCTGGTTGTATTATTTACGGTCACAAGAGAGTCCCCGTTTAATCTGACGGAGACATTTTCAAAAAAACCCTTAGTCTCTGCATGCCTCACTCGGTATAACTGAATCAGGTCGAGTAGGTACCTCATTTGGCATCATTCTACTGCTGCTGCTGGTGTGCTCGGATGTAATGATAGTAAACAAATTCCTATGAGTCATAGTTATTATAATTATTTTCCACGCACTCGTATCGAACACTTTTAAGCCTAAACTAAACCATCTATAAAACCGAAATATATAAATACAATTGAACAATATATTTTATAATTTTATAACATGATTACACATCTAAAAAAAACAGTTCATTAGTGAACATTACACTGTTAAATGATTTACAGTTAGCTTAAATTAATTAAGTACAACGATTTAATATTGCAGAAATCGGTTTTAATGTATTATATTTAGTATCGTTATTTGTAGCCATAATATTATATATTTTAAATTGTATCCTCCTAATTAACGTAAAATTTTTATTTATTTGAAAATATTTAAAATTTTAAAATTTTCGATTCACTTATGTGTAAGGTAATATAGTTATAGCCTAAATTGGGTGAAACATTGAACACAAAAATTAAGAATATTGTACAATGAATTTTAAATATCTATTAAATGTATAATAAAATCCTAAAAATGTATAATATATTATACTATAATATACTATACCATATTATAACAACTACTCAATATTTTAAAATATATTTCATATTAACCTAAAAGAATGTACCTATTGTGCACTTGCCATTTTTCGATTGTAAAAAAAAATGTTTATTCTTGAAGTAGATATATAAATATTTAGATTTCTATGTCATTTTTTATATTATCGAAATCAAAAGAGTATATGATAATAAATATTAGTACTAAGTACTAATCGTATATTAATCTTTTGTATAAAAAAATATTTTTATTTTATTTCAATGATAATTTTCTTTTCATTCGTTGTTTAATGAATTTAATTTTGAAAATGTAAAACAATTATACTGTGTATTGAGCTCCGCGAATGAACCGAATACGATTTACACGCTCTGATTAGCTATTAGCATCTTAGTTAATTGATGCCAAACACTAAACATTGAGCGATAAAGAATGTCGTACACTTTTCCAATTGACTTAAAATACATTATTCCATTTCCATATGCATGTCGTATCCAAGTTAGATGTGTTCAATATATTATGATATATCCACATTTTACGACTTCATTCAACTGTTCAGACGGTAATAAAATGGAGATGTGCTACTATATAGTCCACCATTATAAAAAAACAATTATAATTTTCCTAGATACGCCGTTGGATAAGTGCTAAACCATGCAATCGTGTACAAAAAATAATTTTAATCAGGAATTAAGTTGATTGTCATACTCACAAAGCGCCAACTAGAATGGTATCCAATTGTCTCTTAAACTTAGATCGAAATAGTTGTATTCTGTTTCAGATAAAGTTCATTTTGTATAGCATTTATTGACATACGTTTTCTTAAAGTTGACTGGTTTTGTAAGATGTTATTAGTGTATTGTTATTTTTCAATCGAATTGCAAACAACTTACTCAATTATTTTGCAACTGAAAATTTCACATAGAAATCAGTCTTACAAAGGTCGATCTTGAAATTTGATTTTGTGCTGAACTAGTGATCAAAGCCCGAATGGAATAAGACTCTTTTTATTCCCGCCACCTAGAATATGCTTGTTTTGTAGCGTTGCAATGTCTTACGTTGTACGTTTTTTCCACCAAAACTTTCGTATCACGCACTTTACAGCATAGTGTTTTACCGACGGTGGTAAATAAATTATCTTCGCCAAGTTCATTAATGTACACTCGCAAACGTGACGGGAAAAGAGATGTTGTTCTTGGCATTCTACTGCACCTAAACAGTAGGTAACCACACTATACATAGCTCGTGTGTGGAGTATAATATACGATAAGATTCCGAATTATAATCAGTTGTTTATACAGATACCTACCAAACAAATAGCTATTTGTCCTTGAAATTCAACATTTGCTTTTTGTCGCTATTGAAATATGTACCGGATGGCAATATAGTTGTGCATAATATGGGTTCTAACCATGACGATTTGCATGCTGTACACGTGAGTGTGTGAAAAATTGGTTTCTCCACAATATATATTATATTGTAAGTAGGTACAATTTGCATAGCATTTTTCAGTAAAAAGTTATTAATGTTCGGAATATGCACAATTGTTGGTATTCGCAGAATATTCAATCGCTCGTGTACGCTATAAATTACTAATTAGTCGTACCTACCTAATTTATTATGTTTATAATATGTTCACAAGTTTATTCCTACAATCACAAACAAAATATCTGTAAGACTATTATACTCAATAATGAAACAACAAGCAAAGCATTTTTCGTATGTCGAATACAGCCACATAATAGGTGCTCGAGGATTCCATACGACTGCGATTGTTGCTATAATATGCGTCACTGTATAGCCGTTATCCATTTTTGTAAATCTTAAAAACGTACTTCACGTAACTTACTTTGAATTTTTACACCTACAGTATAAAATATATTTAAATATTAAATACTCAAGTCAGTGTTTTTTTTTTTATTTTGCACCATATTTAAAATCGTTTTCACTTATAGTGCTTTACTCTCAAAGCTACGGTAAATCCTATTCAAACATACAGCCACCTTCCCTGGATAATTTATATTTTAACAATAAAGTCTCCCCCGAGGCTCATGACTTTACCTTATATTATATGTTACACCGTAAATGTGTATAGTGTATACGAGTACACCAAAGCAATTTAAAAATGTATACCAATGCATTTGAATAAAATGCGCCTACATTAGTATATATATATAAATATATTATATTCTAGACAACAAATATATTTCGTGTGTATATGTAGCAACAAATAAAAGTTATAAATTATAATTATATACTTACGTAGGTATAACATTAACAATAGTTTTAAAATGTTTAGATACAAAAAAAATGTTTTGTTATAACTTATAATATATTAATTCAAAACAATAAAACAAAATTAGAACTGTCCAATATACCTATCTATAATGTATATATTCCAAAAATATATTCATGCGGAGCCGAACCTAACCTAACCTTTGATTTGTGAGTAGTGGCTGCATATAGCATACGTTTTTGATACGGTTTTCTACAGTCATTTAAGGCATTTTTATTTTTTTCGGATTTCAATCGAATACCCGCGAACTATAGTTATCAATTTTTACATAGCTTCCGGCGTTATTAAAATAGTTTTATAAATTAATAATAACGGGTACATATTATGTGAATAAATTTACTGTCATTATTTTATTGGAAGCTATAATCGCACAGCGTAAATATAATAAATTACAAAATAACTCGACTCAAACGATATATTACGGTACATTCAAGACTATTTTAAAACTAAGAACGCCAGCGGTGGCCGGTAGTTGGATTACATAGTGCAGGCACGGTTTACGGTGCACGGCATTAAACTCTGTGACACCGTGTGCATATGATAATATTATATTATTAGCTTTAAGTTAAACTCTGGGAGGGTTGGACTCGCTGAGAGTGGGTACCAATTTTGGAGACAATGTCGTTGGAATTATAAAAGTCGCAAAGGCTGTAAGACGAAAGTTTAGGATTTGTGATAAGGATTAGTGATATGGATTGGAGATAAGGCTTGGCGCTTTGGCGGGAATATTTAAAAGTTTGAGCGTCTAGCAATCCGTTACGAAACGTTGTAAATGGATAGGCTGGATACGATCTCCAGGATCATCTCCCGTTTGTCCGCTGCTATTGGCTGTTAAAATTGTTAAAAAGTGTAGAGTCGATAGATTTATTTGATTGTCTAGCTATCGCAGTCATAAATTCACATAGGTAGGCGATCCGACTGCGGTGGATTGTGGACCCCGTTAGTTGCGTAGATAGATGAATAATCGAAGAAATAGTTGGACCCCTTGACCGTGTTAGTTGTAAGAGAGTACTGATTTTGGAGACACATTCAAATTATAAATGTCGCACTTACATATATATAAGGTAATAAGAATTTCTGATATGGCCTGGCTCTTTGGCGGTCTTGTTTCGAAGATGGGAACGTTCGAAAGTCGAGATTCAGTGTCTAGAAATCTCCCATGGCCCATGAAAACCAGCAATTCAATGATGATACTATCCCCCCAGCGTATATCCGGTACTTTTTTTATACGTGTAAGAAAATATTAATTCGAAAACCTGCATGTTATAGTGTCCAGCTAACCTGCGGTGGATTGCAGACCCGACGTTGGGCGGCCATAAGTGAAAACCCTATCACAAAACTTACGAATAATACAAACTATAACTATACAATATAAATACAAACAAATATAATACATGTACCTGTAATGTATATATATTTATATAAAAAAAAAAATGCAAGAACCTGCATCTTTAAGTGTTCAGCAAGTCAGTCATCACCGTCTAAGACGAAACCAAAATGAGCAATCCGTCTACGGCGAATAGAATGGTAGGTATGTGGCGTCGCATGTCCGGTACTTTTTCTTATGTAAAAAGCGTAAAGTCGAAAACCGTGTTGGAGTGTCTAGAAAGTCAGTCATATCAAGTCAAAATCTATTAACTTTCAAGTTCGTCACCTAGGTAGGCTATCCGACTTAGTCGGATAGCGAACAATGTGCTGCAAAAAATCAGTCTAGTATGTCTAGCTGCTATAAATGAAGAGTAAAAATAGTATTTTCCAAAACCGCAATCACACAACATTCGAAATAATTTACGAAAAATAAAACAAATATGTATTTATTGTATGACATAATAACAATGACAATTTAAAGAAAATAATATTTGTTAAATTCCAAATAATTTAAATAACATATAGGTACATAATATATAATATAGTCATATAATGTAAAATTAACATGTATATTATTTTATTATTTATGAAATAGAACGTGAAAAAAATGCAAAAAAGTCAAGTGGCCGTGTTACAAAATACGGTACAGTTGGTAGCCGCCCGAAATGCATTCTGACGGATTCGAACTCGGACCTACCTTACATCCTACGTTTGGGAAACCTACGCCTAACCTATCGAGATTGTGATGCAAATTACGGTCAAAACTTCAACAGTTAAGCTGTATGTCTACGGAGCGACGTAAACCAATAAATTCGATATACATCGACGTAATCGTATATAGTTCTATGTATCTACACACTGTTTAAACTTTAATTGTATTTTATTCACTTATCTGACTGTTATTATTATTATTACATTATTATGTATGCTTGAATAATACATTTAATTGTGTTTACGTTAAGCAATATACCAGCTACGTTATTAAGGACCAAACAATATGTCTACAATCACATAATGCAATATTTATTGAATCAAAAACAAAACAAAAAAAACAGTATATATTAATATTGTGCACTTGTGCGTTGGAACGAAGACCGACTGACATTTCGTGAACGCTAATTTTTAAGTGTATAAACCGAATTTGCGTACAAACCGCATATTCACGGGGTTCAAAAGAAATAAACTTAACAAATAGAGCACAAACGGCAATTGAAAAGCCGAAACGAATTGAGAAACACGAAAAAAGCAATAATAACGACCTACGCTGGCGTCGATTGCAATGGCTATTGACCGATATCGCGTACAAACCACGCGGCTTTTTAAACAAACGAACTATATGTGAAAATGTCTAAAAGTCAAAAAACAGCGTAAAAAGCGTAACATTTTTCGAAAATTTTTAAAAACCGACCGCCGCCGCAGCCGCGTCGAAGGTACGAGATTGGTCGCGCTATAGGGAATCGGCGGGAATGGTCCGGTGGACTGGGGAAACGGAGCGGTTTTTAACTTTTTCCACCATGAGATCCTCCATGAATTCCCTATAGAACAGCTGTTTTTCTTGTAATTTTATAGTATTAGATATCGTTATATTCCCAACGTCACAATAACCATGGGCGTATAACGTAAAAGTTAAATAATATGAAACAATTACTATACGTAATGAGTTATAGGTAATTATAATTGTAACAACTATTATAAAAATAATTTTAAAAAAGTCGGACAACAGAATAGCTCACATGCCCGGAAAACACGAAAAATCTATATAATAATCATAATATGCATGGACGTATTGGCCTACAGTGATACTGGGAATTTTCTGGTGGGTCTCCTACGTTTATGGGTAATAAGGCCCTCTTACGTCATTTGACAGAATATAACGTCTTGATGGTGGAATACATAGACATATTATGGAGAATGAATGATAGTAACTACGAAACCAACAGTATGCGCCCCTTATACTCTATTTAAAGTTTAAAAATTAATACAACAAGAACTGTTTTTAAAATATAGTGGAGTTAGTAAATTCTAATCGATCAAAAAGAGAAAAGCACAGTAACAAAATAAATTTATGAAAAACGATTACATTAAAAATACTATTTACTAATTGAAGCAGACTGACGATAGATAATCGGACCAATGGAGAAGTACTCTTACTCTTGCGATGTCTGTGACAAGTCATTCAGCCAAAGTAGCAATTTGACGATACATCAACTCACGCACACTGGTGAAAAACCACACGCATTATCATTGTTATTATTATTCTTATTATTATTATCGTATAGTATTCAACAAGCATTACAACTCAATAAAAATTATTAACAAATAAATTTAATTAGAATAGAACATCAAAATAAAAAAAAAATAAAATAATTGAGTTATAGTATAATAGTCAAATTTTTAGTCGAACTTTTGGTAACTTCTGTGCGGTGGGATGACCCTTTATAGGAGAACATCAAGTGATTCCAACCAGGCCAGAGTCGCATCCGAAACCCCGTGGATATCGTTGATTGTTCCATTGAAAGCTCGAATCGAGCAATACCCTATGATATGCTCTATTGTTTGCGATGGGTAGCCGCAGTCGCACGCAGGAGAGTCTTTCGTACCCTATTTGAATAGCATTTATCCACATCTCCCGTGCCCGGTTCGGATTCTGTTCAAGGTGACCCATTCTCGTCACTTAAGTGAGAATCCAGATACTTGGGAGCATGAGTCCTTGATTAGTTGATGGCTATCGGGGTTTGATAGGCTCCAATTTGTTCTCCAGTCATTCTCTCCATTAAACTGGTTTTCAATAAGGCCTCTTGCTATTAGGCAGACAGGCTTCTTCGACTTGAGTTTCAAGTTCATAGGTGTTTCTTTATATATTGGGAGTAACATTGTGTGTACCTATATTTAGACTACTCTCTTGCAGTAGCCGTCAAACGTCGAATATTAGGTGGATGTAAGTTACATAGCACTGGGAGCCACCGAGTGGGGGTAGTTTTTACCATACCTGCGATGATACGCATGGTAGAATTAAGTTGTACATCAATTAGGAGAGCATTATATTTACCATTTCCACCAAGCTTTTGGAGAAGGGCCCACGCCTTACGACTTGAGTGTTTTACAAGATTCAGCCACCTTTCTCTGCGTTGATTATTTAAAGCTCGTATTAATTTCTTTGCATCATTGTCACTATTGGTCTCCGTATAATTGGTGTATAGTTGTTGGCACTCCTCATTAAAACCAGGGATATACGGATTTTCTCACTCCTCTTAGGATGCATTTTTTGGCTGTGCTAATAATCAGTTTAGAGAAACGATGGTAGTTTTCGTTGGTAGGAGGTATCCAGCGTACGCTATCGTTGAGAGTTGTCGTAAAAGCGGGCCAGTTCGCTTTTTGAAAATTCCTCCTTGGTTTGGGTATGGAGTTTATTTAGTGGATATCAACGCCTATTTCAATAACAACTGGTCGGTGTTGGAAGTGCGGGAAACCAGTTAGGACATTCCTGTGTGTCACCAACGGATTTCCTTCTTCGTCTTTAGAGACGACGCAGAGGTCAGGGTTTTTTAAGTGTACATAGTGCTTATTTTTCGACTACTTGTTGTGTACATAATTAGTACACACATAGAATTTAAGCTTTGAATTAGAAAAACATTACATTTTATGAAATATTAGTTTTTAAAAAATTGATTTTATTATGTTGTAATTACGAAAACAAATAACCGTAGATACTTGAAATTTTCAGCAAATATTATAATATTGCTGCTTTTTCATGTATGTTCACCATATTAAAATTTTCCGGTTAGCCAAAAAATGTCTATCCACCCCTGATAATATGTGGACTTTTCGCTTACTGTGCTAAACTTGTATAGGTTCCCAAAGTTAGGTTACTATGCATAACAAAATATAGTTTTTAATCGTAATCATTGTCGTCGCTTAATCGGGTCATATAAAATTGAGTATTGGTTTGTGTGTGCGTTTCGTGGCTATACCGAAAAGCCGTCGCCATCGTCAATTACGGCGGAAAAGTTTTGCACAAACACACACACACCCACCTGCGGCACTGAATGTATACCCATGCAAGTTATGTATGGTCGTCGGTGTTGTGTGAAAAATTAATATTACGGTCACCACCCTACAGCCCAACGACTATCGCCAGCTGCGGTCTCACCGGAGCACGCACACTGCACTGCACATACCTTGCCCACCCCTCGTCATTTATACCTACGTGTGTGTACGCGGCTCATGAGTTGACAAGGCGGCCGTTGTAGACGTAATGGATGGGCCTTTGTCGGAGACTAGGTAGGAAAATAATTAATTTTTTCGCCGAAAACGTTCAACCGTAGTTTTAATCCATGACCCTTTTATTCTCACCGCCGGAAACACGTATGGCGGGGTAAGAGAGAGAATGAGAGAGAGAGAGAGAGAGAGAGAGAGAGAGAGAGAGAGTGATAGAGAGAATCAAACAATAATATTAATACACCGCCGCCAGGATACTTTGCTTCTGCGGCACTGAGTCGTACACGTAAACCGTTTGTTTCCTTCGGTTAATGCAATTCCTTTAAAACGCTAGTTGATTAAATCGATTGCTCCCAACTTTGGTGATCTTCGTTCCGGGCCCGTCACCCACAACCTCAGAAAATGTATTATTTTAATATAATTCAAATGACCGATATAAACAATTTGTTCCGACCAGTTTTTTCTAAAAGCACCTGCATCATTTTTCATGCAACTATATCACTTGATAATTCTACCCTCGCGTGCCCACGATACACTTACTGACATTGATCTTCGGTCGTTTGCTTGTAAATGTTTACTAAATTAGAATATTCTGTTTTGTTAACCTATGTTCATAATACCGCACGGCGTTTACACGCATAATCTACATAATATAATATTATTTAAGAATAATTAGGTAAACCGTGTAGCTGCTTGATAGGTTTATATTGTAACTAGCTGATCCCGTGCACTTCGTTACCCGTTAAATGTACAAACTGTATATGGCTCAAACATTGTTCAATGCGTTATTTAAAATTAGGTTTATGATGTTCTAGATTTATCTTAACTTTTCTGTTGCCCGGAATAAAAATTCTTATTCGCAGCAGTATATTATCAGGTAGGCAATCTACCTGCGGTAGATCGCGGACCCCGTGCTGTTGGTACGTAAGTGTATGATTTAACTTTAGAGTATCAAAGTTATACCAAGTTTGTCGTTTTTAATTAATTCCACCTACGGTGGATTAATATAATCAATTAATACAAAATCCTAACCTAACCTAACCTAACCGTACTAAAATCTAATATTAAAAAAACCAAATTTAACCCTTTTTAAATTAGCTCATCTTCTTCCCAGAGTTCTAATCTACACACAAACATTCATATACATATATATATTGACTAAAAATAATAATACAAATCAACAAACATATCCGGTTAACCAATAGCAACCAATATAATATAATACACTATTATTTTTATTTTATTTTTTTCTGGACAACCCTTAGGGGTATGAAAAATAGATAGTAGCTGATTCTCAGACCTACTGAATATGCATATAAAATTTCATAAAAATCGGTTAAGCCGTTTCGGAGGAGTATGGTGACTGACATTGTGACACGATAATTTTATATATTAGATATCGCAATTTATTAATATTTGTATTTTTTTCTTTTGTACATTTTTTTCAACACATCAAACTAAACTCCAAAAATTGGAACGCGTGTGACGTATACGACAAATACCTACCTATAGTTATATCGTTATAGGTATTCGTGAAGCGAGCGACCTTTAATAAGTTTCGAACGATATATATATTCATTGAGTTCAGTTTAAATAGCGGGTGATTACGATTTTTTCGATTTTCAAAAATCACGCATCTCTGTCATTCGCCATTATTTGATTCCGGAGTTTTCACAATATTATACTTTAAACACGGTTATCAGTTGATGCCGATTTTTAATCCCTAGTATGATGCAGCACCGACGAAGCCATGCAATGGTGGATTTCGCAATATTGTGCTGCTCTTCTCTCGTTAAACATGTTCAATACTGCACAGGAAATATGTTTCAAAAGCTTGAAATACATGCTATACATAGACATCAGAAATCCGGCTGGTTGGGGGAGAAGACTGGATAATACTTTGGATTATGTATTGTATTTACAAAATCGTACCAAACGCGTAATCAGAAAAAAGCTTTGTTATAGTATGATATAATAGAAAACTACTAACAATTATATCCGAACAATGTTACCGTATTCGTTACTTCTCAATATTAATAATACCTAATTACACTAAATAGTGATAACTTAGGTCAATAACAGCTATTATAACTTCAAACATGGTTTAACCTACCTACCTACGCGTTTGTTCATAAACATTATAAATTTAACTCTTAAAATAGAGTGCAAACATTCGGTTAGCATTCGGTGAACAGTTGGTAGAATATACTTTGATGTTAACGTTAACATTGAATTAATTCTGGTCAAAAGCTAGTCTGAAGATAAACAAAAACCTAACCCGGACAGGGTACAAATAGTGGGGATTGGGCACTAGTCTGAGTAGTCTCGCCTCGACTCTAAGTTATATATTATACATTGATGGTGTTTCGTAAATTTAAATATAAAATCAATATGACATATTATAAATCTCGTTGGGAAAACGATTCCGATACAGTAATGTTTTCCAACGTTTGACAAATGTATTAGATGTATAGAATAAAACTTTACCATTAGAAAATTTGAGAATGTCTCATTTAAGTCCGTCTGAATAATTTTCCCACCTAGTTATAAAGTTTTTTTAGTACAAATAATAATATAAAAATCACTGTATACAAGTATACGTGAATTCATACGTACAATTCACTACCTACTATCTAATCGAATATAATTAGTAGGAAGGTATCGATTATTTACGTTTATTGTTAAGAAAAATATCACGAACTATACCCGTGTTTAATGTGAATATGTCAAAATGTTGTCAGGCAAACAAATTTGCTTTCAACTCTTTAGCTGTACACTAAAAACCCGATGAGTGATACCATATTATATTATACAAAGCATCATATTTTGTTCTCGTTGTCGTTTAACTGAAGTGATAATATTGTAACGGATCACATGATATTATGCGTGTCACCGTTACATAATATTATACTGTAGACTAGGAGTATAAACATAAGACGTATTGATGATAAGGAATAAGGCTTATAAACATATTATAGTCATCCAGGTACACATATGCATATACAATTGTTAGCATATATAAGACACATGAAATGTTAATAGTTCGTTCATTCCAGGACAAGTACTCCAGCCCAACACAAACTTACTACGGATGACCATATTATTCGTAAGTCTTTCGTTCTACTATATATTTTAATATGTAACTGATATTGTTGTAATTTACTGTGTGATAATAAATCACATCGACTGGAACATAATATTTGATCTATCTTTCTTTAAGCTCCCGTGTTATGGTTAAAATATAATTAAAAAGGGTCAGGAAAACCTCACTGAATTATCTAAATAATATGACTGGTCCCTAACCCCGTTACGAGTTCAATCCGAAAAATATTTCGTACAAAGTGTCCATTTGCTTTTCCGTGAAAATCATTTGTCGAACAAGTCAAGGTGTATTATTTATTAAAATCATTGCTAAGAGCAACCTTTGAAATCTACAACTTTTAAACTGGTTTCTGGTAGCAAATCAGATCTTGTTGGTACATTGAGAGGTACTAATAAAAACTTGTTTCTCGCACTATAGGTATACCTATTATAGAGAATTGATTTTTTCACTAAATACTCATATAGTTAATCATTTTCTATACTTGATATCATTTTCAAAATGTTTTTGTTCTGTTCGTTCTTTTTATAAATATTTGAAACTTTTGACTTTTTTATTTTTTTTCGATTGATGTGTGATGTGTATAATGTTTGTTTTTAAGCGAAATAGTTGAATTTTTTACAAAATATATTATAATATTGACGGTTTACAAATAATGTTAAACAATTTTTAATTTTTAATCATAATTATTTATAACACTTATGGCTGGAAAATTTTGTACATGGTATCATTTACTGGAAATCAAAATAATAATCAGCGTAAAGCCACATACGCATATTTATGAGCGATCGACATTAGATTTAAACGTATAATAATATGATAAAAATTTTACTTATTTTGTTGTAGTTCAAAAAATATTAATCGTGGAATCTTGAAACATTACATTATTACTTAGATTATCATTTAAAAGAAAAATAATAATATATTAGTTATTTAGATGTTATTCAAAAAATAAAGGTGAAAATAGTTCAATTAAAACTTGTCGTGTAAGAAAAATAAATCAATTATAGCATTAAAGCAATATAAATATCCATACCATAAAATATCATTAGAAATATAAGGTAGCATATTAATATGGTCTGTATTCAGAAACGAATTCGTCGTATATACTTACAATGATCTATCATTGAATTCATATTGAACATATCCATTACAGTGAACTATTACACGATGAGCCACACTATATAGCTAATATACAGCAGACCCACTTACTCGGTTTTTGTATTTTGAATTAGGTCCTGACGTTTCATATTATTTTTCAAATATTTATTTTATTTCATGTCATTCTTGTAACAATCAGTACAATAATTATGGGTAACAGTGTATTCAACATTTGTATCGTATTACATTACCAAATTTTGTCTCGAAACATTATTTTATCATTCTACTGAATAGACAAAATAGTTTTTCATCACTCATCGCTTCTATGTATAATATTCCACTCATCACTTAAAATTTAAAATAAATAATAACACACCTTTAAAAACTCTATGGACAACTTCTCTGCATCGACTGTTCAACTATATTATGATATTCTGCTGTTGGAAGTGTTTTGTGTGTAGTTTTTGTCAATATAAACTTTCTAAAACCTATCGCATAACAATATAACGGACCGATAATCGTGTATTTTAATCGCTTGGTATGTACACATTATTTTTTCTATATACATTTATCTCTATTTACGGTGTATAAATATTGTATTGCTATAAATTGTAATAGTTATTAAGCTATAGTCGGACTCCTGAATTTATTATTAAAATACCACGGTGTTTCGATTTTATATATACTCTAATAATCTTCTGTTGGCATAATACCTGCAACTCCTGTAATTATTTTGCATGTTAAAAAAAATTGTGTGTGTACCTACTTCAACACATGGCAATATAATATAGGTAATGCGCGTGGTTTGTTTTATGCAGTGTTTTTTTTTTTTTTTTTTTAATCGTATGTGTAGGCCAACGGGATTATAATATAATACATAATATATTCTTCTTTTTTTTCTACCTAATGAACAACTGCCAATTTATTACCAAAACAAACAATTCTCTTCGCACAGTGGAATTGCTGTAATCGCACGTATTGCCTAAGCTACGGCAAACATCGCTTAACACCGAATATATGCGACCATTTGGGAATTTAAACAATGCGACGCATCCGACCCTATACATAGTAGAGAGGTACCTCCTACTCTATCTCTCTCTCTCTCTCTCTATCCATCTCTCTGTCGTCGCGATCCGTTAACATCGCATATACAGTGTCATATAGGTATAAAAGAACAGTATGTGTGTGTGTTTGTGTGATCGCTGAATATCGGATAAAGTCATGAAATCGTAAATAAGTAGCTGTGGAATAATTAAACAACAGCAGCAAATGTCGTGTGATGAGTCACTGATGATATCGAAAGTAATTCAAAAAAGTCCAGGATATTATACGCATTTTATAGTGAGTCAAGACGCATTGTTGCAAGAATCCTCCTTTTTATTACTGCCGGCAAGCATAAAATATATTATGTACAAGATGGTAGTTTAAAATATATATTTATGTTGCCGATAAAATAACAACGCTCTATACGTCGCAGATAAACTTTGCTTCTGTTTATGATATAGACATTTGGCCATCGCGTTATGAATATGTGTATTCTGTTCGCGCACATTGAGTTTAATAGGCAGATTTGCGTCCTCGCAACAGAACACAACCGAGAAAATGTACGTAGGCTCCACAAATCGGCGTTAGGTTAAGCATATAAGCTCTCAGTATTCGTATCCCCGTGTGCAATATAATAAATTATATATGTGGATGTTTGGCGGAAGCCAGTTTGCGATAACGCCAACTTGTGCGGATCATAATATTATATTAACAAACATTATATCATTATACATGTATACGGGCTTGGGCAAGATGCCGAAAAAAAGCATCTTCAAGCGTGGTACGAGTCATTGGATAAAGTATTTCCTGATAAGTATAAAAGATACTCTAAAAAACCGGTGCAATATTTACTATTACACCTATAGTGTACAAAAAAAAAAAAAAAAACGAAATCAAACATTTCTATTGATGTTTTAAAATGATAATATTAGTAGTTTTAAACACATAATATTATTATAAACAATACATAGTTATATCCTAGGAATCTGCATTGTTTGTGTGGTTTTTAGTGGTTACAAATATTATAAAAATAAAATGGTTTGGAACACAATAACCATACAAAGTTACGCACTACAATAATTAGGACCTATAGACGTATACTTAAAGGAACTTTTTTTTTTTGTCTATGAATTATTAAGTTTTATTTATTTTAAATTATTTATTGATGTACCTATATTGACATGGAAAAGCACAAAACATTTATTGTTCTTATTTTTTTTTAAAAAAAAGCTTACTTTTTATTGTTATTTATACTATATTAAAATATTTACTATCCAATATAAACTAAATTTCATACTATAAATTATAATCATACAAGTTTTTGGTGAAAATAAAAAACAATAACTATGAATAATGTTTAAATTTTAAATGTGTCTTGTAAATCGTTTAGTTGAGTATCATTCTATGTACAATTTATACCTTCTATACGTGTATTGAATCTTGATTCTTGAAGGAACATGCATCTGAGAACTGAGATACTGCAGTTCAACCCTGCGTCTATTTATATTTACTCAGTCAAGTAATAGAAAGAAAAAAAAAGTTTCATATGCAACACGTGCACTATAATATTACAATATATTATAATATAAGTATTTAAAATATTATATACACTGACTGGTCAGGTCGGTTTTAATATCCTACTGCGCGATTGCATGTTATGTAGGTACTTATATGACACACAAGGAAGGTGAAAAGTGTCATGTTGTACAAGTACAACGTCTGATGAAAAAAGTTTTAAGTCTAGTCGAAACCCATTTGATTATGTGTTAAGGTTCATTATAATATTATGTTTATGTAAAAAATATAATATTTTAAACGTCTCACAATCGATACATTAATATTGTCATATCAATATTTTTGAAACCCGATTTAGGAAAATTAATAGGTACTGTGTCATTCAGGGACTAGAACCTTAATGATTTTTGCGGTTCCGGTTCCTGTTCGGTTCCCGGGAAACTAAAATTTCGGTTTCGGTTCCGGTTTGGTTCCTAGAAAAACTAAAATTTCGGTTTCGGTTTCTTTTTGGTTCTTAAAAAATAAAAAATGTGTTACCTGTCTTGGTTTTATACCTATGTAAACAAATTTGTAAAGTAAAAGTATCGGTTCCGGTAAGGTTTCGGTTTTTAAATTAATTTAAATAAGGGGTTCAATGAGGTTTTGGTTTTTAAATTAATTTAAATAAGGTGTGCGGATGACGGCTGCACCTGTAAAGCCGGTGACGGATACGTGCGCGCACGGACGGCGGCCAACACGTTATGCGTCGGGCGTGTAGTTACTTAAGTCGTAGGTACCTGTCGATAGCCCTGTAAGGAGGGGAGAGTGAGAGATCGAAAGTGGACTGTATTAAAGCTAGGTTCAAATCTTTAGGATGTATGAGTGCTAAGGTGATGAATGAGAGGTACCTAATTACAATAACAACAATGGGTCGATAAATATGGTGCAGAACAATTTATTGTGGTGTTCTGCAAAAGACTCTCTTACTGACTAGGGTTAGTATTATAAGCGCGATCACATACGATCGCGTGAATCAATAAATCAAGAAACAAAAAAAATAATACAAATGCAAAAGAAAATAGTGTTTGTTGACAAATAAATCGCGTGTGTACGACCTGATAAGGACGGAAGATGATACCACGACGATGGCGCGGCAGTTGACCCAGTGGAGCGTTGCAACAGCTGCGGGCGGCAATCGGGGCTGGCGTCACTTGCACTCCCGTCGCTTTCGACGAATGGGTCGACGACACTGCGTACAAAACGTAAAGACGAGGTGTTGGACGACGCGGACACGAACTCGTATTTCCGTTAGAGGGAGATCGCGAAACGGTCACGCGAAAACATTAATTGTCGCGGCGTAGGGACGCGGCACAAACGACAACAAAAAAATGGCTTGACCACGGTTCGCACTGCGTAGGACGGGCGGGCGGAACACGTGGGTGCGAAGCGAGCAGGGCTCGAAACGCACAGCGAGTCGGGCGAGCGACGGAAAAACTAATAAACGGTGTTGTATCACGACACAGGCGGTCGAGCGATACACGTTGTCGGCACTACGCACGGCGCGACATGAGAAGAACACGGGCGGCTCAATCTGCAAACACGTGGGCAACCACGGCCCGGGGTCCCACTGCGAAGCTCGGACGGGCGGCGGACAATAAATCAAGCCGCGGTGTCGGCGCGGACGGCCAGAACTCGAAACGCGAAGAAAACAACAAAACGTACATACACGATGAGTTCGTGAGCAGCGAAGGCTCACCGGATCGCGTTGATTAAAAATGTGGTTTACCAATAAAAGTGCCAAGACGGCGGAAAAACAACATGTTGCCTAGACGGCTTAGAAGCGACGACTTTTGCATGGCGGCGGGTGCGGATCGCTGGAGGCACGACTGTGGCGAGACCGTCCCCACTCTGGAGGTGCAAAGTTCGCTCGCACACTTTTCGGCGGCTGGGCGGCAGGGTGACAACATTATGACCTAGTCATATCGCATACAACCGCGCGGAAATACGAACCGCCGATTGTGTACCCAACATTTCCTCCCCGCGTTGAAAGACCAGGGCGTCTTTCAAGAGATCATCAAACATGAATATGGACGTTGAAGTTCAGATCATACACATTACAACAAATACGGTGCGAGAAAAAAAAAAATACATGATAACATGGAAATAAATAATAATTAAAAAAAATTACATTGTACCTGACACTCATCAATAGACAAATAAATAAATAACATGAACGAGAATGTGACTGTTGCACACACAAAAAAAATAAAGAATAATAAACAATGAGGACCTTGGGAGATGAGGATAAGATCAGGGCTCGACTGGTAAACGCACAAGTTTCACTACCGGACGTTTGTAGACACCGTCCTGCGTGCGCACGGACACGACGCGAACAACCTCGTCTGATCCCGGGTGGACCTCGGTGACACGACCGAGACGCCACTCAGTTGGTGGTCGAGAGGGGGCCTCAACGATGACCATGTCACCGATCGTCAAATTCGGAGATGACTTGAACCATTTGTGTCGTCCTTGTAGTGTAGATAAATATTCACGTGACCACCGTTTCCAGTAGGATTGATGACACTGTCGAATGAGTTGCCAACGATTCAGCCTGTTGATTTGGACGTCGGTGAGGTCAGGTTCGGGTAAAGCTTGAAGCGGCTGTCCTATCAGAAAGTGCCCGGGCGTTAGCGCACTCAAGTCGTGCGGATCGGATGATGTTGGCGTGATTGGTCTCGAGTTTAAAATACCCTCAATGCGGGTGGTCAAGGTGAGGAACTCCTCATATGTCAACACCTGTTGACCGATGGCGTGCTTGAAATGATATTTGGTGCTTTTGATGCCAGCCTCCCAAATTCCACCGAAATGTGGGGCGGCGGGCGGGTTGAAGTGCCACGCACAGGTCAGATGTGATGACAGACGATCTTGAACTTTGGCATCACGGAACAACGTTTTCAGCTGGCGCGCGGCGCCGACGTAATTTGTCCCACAGTCCGAATAAATGTTGGACGGGATGCCGCGACGGGCGACGAAACGGTCTAAGGCTGCAAGGAAGGCCTCCGTGCTCAAATCCGACACGATTTCGAGGTGGACTGCCTTAACGGACATACAGATGAATAATGCTAAGTAGACCTTGACTGATTGCGCATTCCGACGGCGATGTTCTTTCACGAAGAACGGGCCTCCGTAATCCATCCCGACGTGCGAAAAAGGTCGATGCGGTTGGACCCGGTAGGACGGTAAATCTGCCATCATCGGCTGAGGGCGGACAGCCTTGTGACGGGTGCACGGAACGCACGAAAATATGACACGTCGAACCGCAGCGCGACCCGACAAAATCCAAAATTTTTGGCTTAACATTGACAGTACTAATTTTGAGCCGCCGTGCAGAAATGACAGGTGGTAGTGGCGAATAATCAGCTCGGTGAGGTGTGAGGATCGCGGCAGCAAAATCGGGTGCTTCGCGTCCTGACTGGCACTAGCGAAGCGAAGACGGCCTCCGACTCGAATGATACCCTTTTCGTCGACGTAAGGTGCTAGTTGTGCCAGGGACGGCGGCGAAATCATGGATTCATTTTTTAACATTTTTCTCAAGTCTGAAAAATAAACTTGTTGTGTGCGTTGCACGGCGATCGATAACGATCTTTCCCGTTCGGTAAACGTGATTGGACCGACGCGGACAGGTTGTCGACGTAGACGGTGACACAGGTAGCGCAATATGTATGACAATACACGCAGCATTTTACCGAGCGACGAAAATCGGTCAATAAATTCGAGTGAAGGCGGATGAACATTGACGGCCAACGTCGTGATGACATTCGGTCGGGTCTCCGGCAGCTGGTCTGGTGTGAGCGGAATAAATCTCGATTGGGGCCACTGGTCTTCGGGAAGTCGTAGGAAGTCAGGACCGTTCCAATAGATGGACGAGGACAACATTGATTTCGGCAACAGTCCACGAGAAGCTGGATCCGCGGGGTTGTCGTTGGTCGAGACGTAACTCCACATACAACCAGGTAGCAATTGACTTATTTTTGCAACTCGATTTGTTACAAAGATCTTGAAATGTTTTTGGTCCGACGTCAACCATGACAAGACGACCGATGAGTCTGACCATGCTCGCAAACGAGATACGGGAACTTCGCTGGACAGAACAGAATGCACATGGTGAAGGGTACGGGCCAATAACAGAGCACCGCACAGTTCTAGGCGTGGTATCGATAGCGACTCGTCGGCGGTCGAGCTCTTCAAAGGCGCAACCTTAGTTTTACAGGTAATGAATTTTACAGAAATATTGCCGGCGGCATCGACGAGACGAAGGTAAATGGTAGCCGCATATCCTTTGATCGACGCGTCTGCGAAGCCTAGCAGCTGGATGTCCTGTTGACAAGTGGCTTCGATGTGACGTGGTAGGCTTAAATCGAACACAAGTGGTAATTCTGTGCAGAACTGTTGCCACATGGATTGCAACTCGTCAGGCATCGGATCGTCCCACCCGAGTTTCTTGCTCCACAAAAGCTGCATAAAACACTTTGCCCACAGTAGCATTGGTCCCAGGGCGCCGATGGGGTCGAATAGGCGGGCAATGACGGACAACACTTCTCGTTTCGTAGACGAAGTCTGTTGAAGGCTGGTATGATAAACAAATTTGTCGGTGTTCGTGTCCCAGTGCAGGCCGAGAACTTTCACGGCGTGTTCTTCTTGAGGGTCGAATGATATGGCCTGTACTCGGTCCCCGGAAGGAACAGACTCGAGTACGGCGGTGCTATTGCTGGTCCACTTACTCAACTCGCAGGCACAGCTGCGCAGTAGACCGACGATGTCCGTTTTTCGACGTAACAATAGCTCTTCAGTGTCGGCGCCGATGACGATATCATCGACGTAGGCGGTTCTGGTGAGAACGTCTTTGGCTAACGGAAACCGATTACCGTCTTGGCTGTCGAGCTCGTGTAGACAACGTATGGCTAGATACGGCGCACAGTTGAGGCCGTACGTGATGGTACACAATTGAAATTCAACGACGTCGTCGCTAGGCGCGTCACGCCAAAAAATATGTTGAAATGCCCTGTCTTCTGGACGAATTAACATTTGTCGGTACATTTTGACAATGTCGGCGGACAGAATATATCGATGCATACGGCAGCGGAGTAGAATATCGCGTAGATCGACTTGCAGCTTCGGTCCGGTGCACAATATATCGTTCAAGGAGCGACCGGATGACGAGGCGGATGATGCGTCGAACACGACACGTATTTTGGACATGTCACCGTCGGCTTTGAATACGGCATGATGCGGAATAAAATAGATGCCCGGTGACGGGGCTGGCACCATGTGTCCCAGCGAACGGTAGGTGGACATGAACTGACGATACGCCGCATACAGCACGGGATCCTTGGCTAATCGCTTTTCTAGATTATAGAATCTTTTCAGCGCTATAGAACGCGAATCACCGAGACCGTGATGCGATGTACCATGCTGTTGAGTTGGGCCGGTGAACAAATGGCGAAATGGTAGGGCGACACAAAATCGACCTGTCGTATCACGCGAGGTAGACTTAGTAAAATACTCTTCACACCACTGGTCTTCCGTGGTAGGTGACGACGGTGCGGCGGGTTCTTCGATCAACCAGAATTTTTTAATTAAATCTTCGATTGAGGGCGGAGCGACTGCGGTGGTCAGCGTGACTGGAGGTGACTTGTTCGGAGTAGAAAATGAACCGAAAATTATCCAGCCAAGCTGAGTGTCAAGGGCCGATGGTAAACCCGAATGATGTTCCACACCCGCGTGTGGGCGGATCAGACTTGGTAGGATATCCGCACCGAATAAAACGTCGATGCGAGACGGAGTGTCGAATTTGTCATCGGCGAGTCGAAGGTGTTGATATTGTTGACGCACGGTCGCTGGTAACCGAGTAGCTGGCATGGCAGTGGTAATTTGTTTTAGAACAACTAAGTCAACAGACGGGAATAAATAATCTGGTTTAACGTGTGACGAAAATTGACAGCGGGTTATACCTTGAACGTGGGACACAGGACTTTGTGCGAAACCTACGATGTCAGACTTGTAACGACGTTTCGAAAGTCCAAGCCGCGCTGCACAATCACTAGTCATGGCGGAAATCTGCGAGCCACTATCGAGCAGTACGCGTACGCAATGTACTTGTTCCCACGCATCTTTAATGTGAACAATCGCTGTACCTAGTACGACGGTAGAATTGGTGCAGGCGGCACCGACAAACGAGCTAGAATTACCACTCGACGTGGTGGGTTGGGGTACCGGGGTACTATTCGAAGTCGTATTATCTACAGTTGACGTTTGATTTTGTTCACGATGTAGTAGGGTGTGATGACGCTTACTGTTGCACGAAAAACAACCCTTGGTCGACGGACACGTATTGACCATATGACTCGAACTCAAACACGCGAAACACAATTTACGAGCTAATACAACGTCTCGTCGTTTATCAACAGTCATTCCGGTGAGTTTCGGACATTGATATATTCTATGATCGGGCTTATCACAATATAAACAATTCCTAGTCTTAAATTTAGTCGAAGCGGACGTAGTAGCAGCGAACACTGATTTAGTCGATTTGGTATGTTTACCGCGAACATCCGGTTTTTCGAACGGTTTTTCGTTGCGACCGACTTTATTAGATTTTGTAAGATTTTCCAAAATCTTACATCGATGTTGCACAAAATTTACTAATTCGTCAAAAGTCGGAATAGTTGACTGTGACGTACTAGATTCGAACAGTTGTAACGTGGTCGGGTCGAGAACGCGAGAGCACATATGGAACAGCAAAAAACTCGAAAGGTCATCGACCCCCAGCGATTTAATTATTGATACATTTTCCTTAAATGTATTGACGAACTCAATTAAAGCTGGTAGTGATTCATGAGCGATTGGTTTAAAGGCGAATAATTTGTCCATGTGAGCGGAAGCTAACAAACGTTTATTGTTGTAACGCTCGGACAACGCGTCCCACGCGATCGGGTAGTTAGCCGCGGACAACGGTATAGATTTAATAATAGCCAACGCTGAACCAGATAGACACGACAGTAAGTGATGAAAACGCTGTGCGTCATCTATGTGTTGGTTATCATGTACGAGTGATATATATATATCGCGAAACGATCGCCACGATAGTAAGTTGCCGTCGAACATAGGTAATTTAATTTTAGGTAACGCGACGAATTGTTGTTGTGGCACGGAATTGGTGAACGACGAAGACGACGATTTACTTTCGGAAGTAGACACAGGAACGGCACTCGCGACAATTGTTTTTATTTCAAGACGCATGGATTCCATGGAAGTAATCAACGGACGATCAACCTGTTCAAACTCAGCAATACGGTCGGCGTCGATTAATGCGTTAATAATGATGTCTTGTTGATGTTGAAATTGTTCGACGAACTTATTTAGTTCTTCAGCGTGAATAATTAACGACGGTATTTTCCCAATATCAGCGCGTGCCTCTAATGCTGTGGCGTGAATATTTTTAACCGAATTTAATATGTTATCGCGTTTGACGCGACCTCGCAGTAGAACCTTTACCGGATCCTCTTCTTTCTTTAGTGGTGCCATGACGATACGAATACGAAATTAAATGATTACGTGATGAGGTACGATTGTGACGAAGTAATTACACGAAAATAAATCCGGCCCGAAGGACCAAACAATGTGCGGATGACGGCTGCACCTGTAAAGCCGGTGACGGATACGTGCGCGCACGGACGGCGGCCAACACGTTATGCGTCGGGCGTGTAGTTACTTAAGTCGTAGGTACCTGTCGATAGCCCTGTAAGGAGGGGAGAGTGAGAGATCGAAAGTGGACTGTATTAAAGCTAGGTTCAAATCTTTAGGATGTATGAGTGCTAAGGTGATGAATGAGAGGTACCTAATTACAATAACAACAATGGGTCGATAAATATGGTGCAGAACAATTTATTGTGGTGTTCTGCAAAAGACTCTCTTACTGACTAGGGTTAGTATTATAAGCGCGATCACATACGATCGCGTGAATCAATAAATCAAGAAACAAAAAAAATAATACAAATGCAAAAGAAAATAGTGTTTGTTGACAAATAAATCGCGTGTGTACGACCTGATAAGGACGGAAGATGATACCACGACGATGGCGCGGCAGTTGACCCAGTGGAGCGTTGCAACAGCTGCGGGCGGCAATCGGGGCTGGCGTCACTTGCACTCCCGTCGCTTTCGACGAATGGGTCGACGACACTGCGTACAAAACGTAAAGACGAGGTGTTGGACGACGCGGACACGAACTCGTATTTCCGTTAGAGGGAGATCGCGAAACGGTCACGCGAAAACATTAATTGTCGCGGCGTAGGGACGCGGCACAAACGACAACAAAAAAATGGCTTGACCACGGTTCGCACTGCGTAGGACGGGCGGGCGGAACACGTGGGTGCGAAGCGAGCAGGGCTCGAAACGCACAGCGAGTCGGGCGAGCGACGGAAAAACTAATAAACGGTGTTGTATCACGACACAGGCGGTCGAGCGATACACGTTGTCGGCACTACGCACGGCGCGACATGAGAAGAACACGGGCGGCTCAATCTGCAAACACGTGGGCAACCACGGCCCGGGGTCCCACTGCGAAGCTCGGACGGGCGGCGGACAATAAATCAAGCCGCGGTGTCGGCGCGGACGGCCAGAACTCGAAACGCGAAGAAAACAACAAAACGTACATACACGATGAGTTCGTGAGCAGCGAAGGCTCACCGGATCGCGTTGATTAAAAATGTGGTTTACCAATAAAAGTGCCAAGACGGCGGAAAAACAACATGTTGCCTAGACGGCTTAGAAGCGACGACTTTTGCATGGCGGCGGGTGCGGATCGCTGGAGGCACGACTGTGGCGAGACCGTCCCCACTCTGGAGGTGCAAAGTTCGCTCGCACACTTTTCGGCGGCTGGGCGGCAGGGTGACAACATTATGACCTAGTCATATCGCATACAACCGCGCGGAAATACGAACCGCCGATTGTGTACCCAACATTTCCTCCCCGCGTTGAAAGACCAGGGCGTCTTTCAAGAGATCATCAAACATGAATATGGACGTTGAAGTTCAGATCATACACATTACAACAAATACGGTGCGAGAAAAAAAAAAATACATGATAACATGGAAATAAATAATAATTAAAAAAAATTACATTGTACCTGACACTCATCAATAGACAAATAAATAAATAACATGAACGAGAATGTGACTGTTGCACACACAAAAAAAATAAAGAATAATAAACAATGAGGACCTTGGGAGATGAGGATAAGATCAGGGCTCGACTGGTAAACGCACAAGTTTCACTACCGGACGTTTGTAGACACCGTCCTGCGTGCGCACGGACACGACGCGAACAACCTCGTCTGATCCCGGGTGGACCTCGGTGACACGACCGAGACGCCACTCAGTTGGTGGTCGAGAGGGGGCCTCAACGATGACCATGTCACCGATCGTCAAATTCGGAGATGACTTGAACCATTTGTGTCGTCCTTGTAGTGTAGATAAATATTCACGTGACCACCGTTTCCAGTAGGATTGATGACACTGTCGAATGAGTTGCCAACGATTCAGCCTGTTGATTTGGACGTCGGTGAGGTCAGGTTCGGGTAAAGCTTGAAGCGGCTGTCCTATCAGAAAGTGCCCGGGCGTTAGCGCACTCAAGTCGTGCGGATCGGATGATGTTGGCGTGATTGGTCTCGAGTTTAAAATACCCTCAATGCGGGTGGTCAAGGTGAGGAACTCCTCATATGTCAACACCTGTTGACCGATGGCGTGCTTGAAATGATATTTGGTGCTTTTGATGCCAGCCTCCCAAATTCCACCGAAATGTGGGGCGGCGGGCGGGTTGAAGTGCCACGCACAGGTCAGATGTGATGACAGACGATCTTGAACTTTGGCATCACGGAACAACGTTTTCAGCTGGCGCGCGGCGCCGACGTAATTTGTCCCACAGTCCGAATAAATGTTGGACGGGATGCCGCGACGGGCGACGAAACGGTCTAAGGCTGCAAGGAAGGCCTCCGTGCTCAAATCCGACACGATTTCGAGGTGGACTGCCTTAACGGACATACAGATGAATAATGCTAAGTAGACCTTGACTGATTGCGCATTCCGACGGCGATGTTCTTTCACGAAGAACGGGCCTCCGTAATCCATCCCGACGTGCGAAAAAGGTCGATGCGGTTGGACCCGGTAGGACGGTAAATCTGCCATCATCGGCTGAGGGCGGACAGCCTTGTGACGGGTGCACGGAACGCACGAAAATATGACACGTCGAACCGCAGCGCGACCCGACAAAATCCAAAATTTTTGGCTTAACATTGACAGTACTAATTTTGAGCCGCCGTGCAGAAATGACAGGTGGTAGTGGCGAATAATCAGCTCGGTGAGGTGTGAGGATCGCGGCAGCAAAATCGGGTGCTTCGCGTCCTGACTGGCACTAGCGAAGCGAAGACGGCCTCCGACTCGAATGATACCCTTTTCGTCGACGTAAGGTGCTAGTTGTGCCAGGGACGGCGGCGAAATCATGGATTCATTTTTTAACATTTTTCTCAAGTCTGAAAAATAAACTTGTTGTGTGCGTTGCACGGCGATCGATAACGATCTTTCCCGTTCGGTAAACGTGATTGGACCGACGCGGACAGGTTGTCGACGTAGACGGTGACACAGGTAGCGCAATATGTATGACAATACACGCAGCATTTTACCGAGCGACGAAAATCGGTCAATAAATTCGAGTGAAGGCGGATGAACATTGACGGCCAACGTCGTGATGACATTCGGTCGGGTCTCCGGCAGCTGGTCTGGTGTGAGCGGAATAAATCTCGATTGGGGCCACTGGTCTTCGGGAAGTCGTAGGAAGTCAGGACCGTTCCAATAGATGGACGAGGACAACATTGATTTCGGCAACAGTCCACGAGAAGCTGGATCCGCGGGGTTGTCGTTGGTCGAGACGTAACTCCACATACAACCAGGTAGCAATTGACTTATTTTTGCAACTCGATTTGTTACAAAGATCTTGAAATGTTTTTGGTCCGACGTCAACCATGACAAGACGACCGATGAGTCTGACCATGCTCGCAAACGAGATACGGGAACTTCGCTGGACAGAACAGAATGCACATGGTGAAGGGTACGGGCCAATAACAGAGCACCGCACAGTTCTAGGCGTGGTATCGATAGCGACTCGTCGGCGGTCGAGCTCTTCAAAGGCGCAACCTTAGTTTTACAGGTAATGAATTTTACAGAAATATTGCCGGCGGCATCGACGAGACGAAGGTAAATGGTAGCCGCATATCCTTTGATCGACGCGTCTGCGAAGCCTAGCAGCTGGATGTCCTGTTGACAAGTGGCTTCGATGTGACGTGGTAGGCTTAAATCGAACACAAGTGGTAATTCTGTGCAGAACTGTTGCCACATGGATTGCAACTCGTCAGGCATCGGATCGTCCCACCCGAGTTTCTTGCTCCACAAAAGCTGCATAAAACACTTTGCCCACAGTAGCATTGGTCCCAGGGCGCCGATGGGGTCGAATAGGCGGGCAATGACGGACAACACTTCTCGTTTCGTAGACGAAGTCTGTTGAAGGCTGGTATGATAAACAAATTTGTCGGTGTTCGTGTCCCAGTGCAGGCCGAGAACTTTCACGGCGTGTTCTTCTTGAGGGTCGAATGATATGGCCTGTACTCGGTCCCCGGAAGGAACAGACTCGAGTACGGCGGTGCTATTGCTGGTCCACTTACTCAACTCGCAGGCACAGCTGCGCAGTAGACCGACGATGTCCGTTTTTCGACGTAACAATAGCTCTTCAGTGTCGGCGCCGATGACGATATCATCGACGTAGGCGGTTCTGGTGAGAACGTCTTTGGCTAACGGAAACCGATTACCGTCTTGGCTGTCGAGCTCGTGTAGACAACGTATGGCTAGATACGGCGCACAGTTGAGGCCGTACGTGATGGTACACAATTGAAATTCAACGACGTCGTCGCTAGGCGCGTCACGCCAAAAAATATGTTGAAATGCCCTGTCTTCTGGACGAATTAACATTTGTCGGTACATTTTGACAATGTCGGCGGACAGAATATATCGATGCATACGGCAGCGGAGTAGAATATCGCGTAGATCGACTTGCAGCTTCGGTCCGGTGCACAATATATCGTTCAAGGAGCGACCGGATGACGAGGCGGATGATGCGTCGAACACGACACGTATTTTGGACATGTCACCGTCGGCTTTGAATACGGCATGATGCGGAATAAAATAGATGCCCGGTGACGGGGCTGGCACCATGTGTCCCAGCGAACGGTAGGTGGACATGAACTGACGATACGCCGCATACAGCACGGGATCCTTGGCTAATCGCTTTTCTAGATTATAGAATCTTTTCAGCGCTATAGAACGCGAATCACCGAGACCGTGATGCGATGTACCATGCTGTTGAGTTGGGCCGGTGAACAAATGGCGAAATGGTAGGGCGACACAAAATCGACCTGTCGTATCACGCGAGGTAGACTTAGTAAAATACTCTTCACACCACTGGTCTTCCGTGGTAGGTGACGACGGTGCGGCGGGTTCTTCGATCAACCAGAATTTTTTAATTAAATCTTCGATTGAGGGCGGAGCGACTGCGGTGGTCAGCGTGACTGGAGGTGACTTGTTCGGAGTAGAAAATGAACCGAAAATTATCCAGCCAAGCTGAGTGTCAAGGGCCGATGGTAAACCCGAATGATGTTCCACACCCGCGTGTGGGCGGATCAGACTTGGTAGGATATCCGCACCGAATAAAACGTCGATGCGAGACGGAGTGTCGAATTTGTCATCGGCGAGTCGAAGGTGTTGATATTGTTGACGCACGGTCGCTGGTAACCGAGTAGCTGGCATGGCAGTGGTAATTTGTTTTAGAACAACTAAGTCAACAGACGGGAATAAATAATCTGGTTTAACGTGTGACGAAAATTGACAGCGGGTTATACCTTGAACGTGGGACACAGGACTTTGTGCGAAACCTACGATGTCAGACTTGTAACGACGTTTCGAAAGTCCAAGCCGCGCTGCACAATCACTAGTCATGGCGGAAATCTGCGAGCCACTATCGAGCAGTACGCGTACGCAATGTACTTGTTCCCACGCATCTTTAATGTGAACAATCGCTGTACCTAGTACGACGGTAGAATTGGTGCAGGCGGCACCGACAAACGAGCTAGAATTACCACTCGACGTGGTGGGTTGGGGTACCGGGGTACTATTCGAAGTCGTATTATCTACAGTTGACGTTTGATTTTGTTCACGATGTAGTAGGGTGTGATGACGCTTACTGTTGCACGAAAAACAACCCTTGGTCGACGGACACGTATTGACCATATGACTCGAACTCAAACACGCGAAACACAATTTACGAGCTAATACAACGTCTCGTCGTTTATCAACAGTCATTCCGGTGAGTTTCGGACATTGATATATTCTATGATCGGGCTTATCACAATATAAACAATTCCTAGTCTTAAATTTAGTCGAAGCGGACGTAGTAGCAGCGAACACTGATTTAGTCGATTTGGTATGTTTACCGCGAACATCCGGTTTTTCGAACGGTTTTTCGTTGCGACCGACTTTATTAGATTTTGTAAGATTTTCCAAAATCTTACATCGATGTTGCACAAAATTTACTAATTCGTCAAAAGTCGGAATAGTTGACTGTGACGTACTAGATTCGAACAGTTGTAACGTGGTCGGGTCGAGAACGCGAGAGCACATATGGAACAGCAAAAAACTCGAAAGGTCATCGACCCCCAGCGATTTAATTATTGATACATTTTCCTTAAATGTATTGACGAACTCAATTAAAGCTGGTAGTGATTCATGAGCGATTGGTTTAAAGGCGAATAATTTGTCCATGTGAGCGGAAGCTAACAAACGTTTATTGTTGTAACGCTCGGACAACGCGTCCCACGCGATCGGGTAGTTAGCCGCGGACAACGGTATAGATTTAATAATAGCCAACGCTGAACCAGATAGACACGACAGTAAGTGATGAAAACGCTGTGCGTCATCTATGTGTTGGTTATCATGTACGAGTGATATATATATATCGCGAAACGATCGCCACGATAGTAAGTTGCCGTCGAACATAGGTAATTTAATTTTAGGTAACGCGACGAATTGTTGTTGTGGCACGGAATTGGTGAACGACGAAGACGACGATTTACTTTCGGAAGTAGACACAGGAACGGCACTCGCGACAATTGTTTTTATTTCAAGACGCATGGATTCCATGGAAGTAATCAACGGACGATCAACCTGTTCAAACTCAGCAATACGGTCGGCGTCGATTAATGCGTTAATAATGATGTCTTGTTGATGTTGAAATTGTTCGACGAACTTATTTAGTTCTTCAGCGTGAATAATTAACGACGGTATTTTCCCAATATCAGCGCGTGCCTCTAATGCTGTGGCGTGAATATTTTTAACCGAATTTAATATGTTATCGCGTTTGACGCGACCTCGCAGTAGAACCTTTACCGGATCCTCTTCTTTCTTTAGTGGTGCCATGACGATACGAATACGAAATTAAATGATTACGTGATGAGGTACGATTGTGACGAAGTAATTACACGAAAATAAATCCGGCCCGAAGGACCAAACAATGTGCGGATGACGGCTGCACCTGTAAAGCCGGTGACGGATACGTGCGCGCACGGACGGCGGCCAACACGTTATGCGTCGGGCGTGTAGTTACTTAAGTCGTAGGTACCTGTCGATAGCCCTGTAAGGAGGGGAGAGTGAGAGATCGAAAGTGGACTGTATTAAAGCTAGGTTCAAATCTTTAGGATGTATGAGTGCTAAGGTGATGAATGAGAGGTACCTAATTACAATAACAACAATGGGTCGATAAATATGGTGCAGAACAATTTATTGTGGTGTTCTGCAAAAGACTCTCTTACTGACTAGGGTTAGTATTATAAGCGCGATCACATACGATCGCGTGAATCAATAAATCAAGAAACAAAAAAAATAATACAAATGCAAAAGAAAATAGTGTTTGTTGACAAATAAATCGCGTGTGTACGACCTGATAAGGACGGAAGATGATACCACGACGATGGCGCGGCAGTTGACCCAGTGGAGCGTTGCAACAGCTGCGGGCGGCAATCGGGGCTGGCGTCACTTGCACTCCCGTCGCTTTCGACGAATGGGTCGACGACACTGCGTACAAAACGTAAAGACGAGGTGTTGGACGACGCGGACACGAACTCGTATTTCCGTTAGAGGGAGATCGCGAAACGGTCACGCGAAAACATTAATTGTCGCGGCGTAGGGACGCGGCACAAACGACAACAAAAAAATGGCTTGACCACGGTTCGCACTGCGTAGGACGGGCGGGCGGAACACGTGGGTGCGAAGCGAGCAGGGCTCGAAACGCACAGCGAGTCGGGCGAGCGACGGAAAAACTAATAAACGGTGTTGTATCACGACACAGGCGGTCGAGCGATACACGTTGTCGGCACTACGCACGGCGCGACATGAGAAGAACACGGGCGGCTCAATCTGCAAACACGTGGGCAACCACGGCCCGGGGTCCCACTGCGAAGCTCGGACGGGCGGCGGACAATAAATCAAGCCGCGGTGTCGGCGCGGACGGCCAGAACTCGAAACGCGAAGAAAACAACAAAACGTACATACACGATGAGTTCGTGAGCAGCGAAGGCTCACCGGATCGCGTTGATTAAAAATGTGGTTTACCAATAAAAGTGCCAAGACGGCGGAAAAACAACATGTTGCCTAGACGGCTTAGAAGCGACGACTTTTGCATGGCGGCGGGTGCGGATCGCTGGAGGCACGACTGTGGCGAGACCGTCCCCACTCTGGAGGTGCAAAGTTCGCTCGCACACTTTTCGGCGGCTGGGCGGCAGGGTGACAACATTATGACCTAGTCATATCGCATACAACCGCGCGGAAATACGAACCGCCGATTGTGTACCCAACATAAGGGATTCGATGAGGTTTTGGTTCTCAATATTCAAAGGGTTCCAGGTTCCAAAACCGTTTCTTTTCAGTAAGGTTCTAGTCCCTGGTTTCATTCCTATAATTTAAAAACTAAATTATGGTTTACCTAAACTTAAATTTGAAAATATTTAATTACTTCTTTTTTTTCTGTTATGCCTACGTTATAAATGGAAGTATCCCTAAGACTAAATTTATGAGAACGAGATTTTTGATTTTGTATTTTTGGCAAAATTTAGGGGTTTGTATCTCACTTTCTCTTCAAGACGAAAAATAATAATTATTTCTCAACTACCTACCAGTAAAAAATTGTTTTTACCTTTTAATCATTTAAAAATAATGTTAATTGCGTCAAAATTATCTAAAAATATACCATCTGTTATCATTGGAATGGTACCTGCATTCATTGAAATTTCCTACTTTGGTCTATAGAATCGATAAAGGTACACAATGATGCAAATTATTGTGAAATTGCTTTTTTTTGCAAAAACCGAGTATACATTTGTAATTGAATTATTATGAAGTGTATACGAAAAGGTAAGTTGGAAGATATTGACCTACCGTCGACCCCCTAAAATATGCCTATGGTCTATGATAGCCAACACGTAAGTACTACAGAGCTATGTAACGTAAATACATTAAACCCAAATTACAAATTGTGTACTCAAAATCGTCGTGTAAGTCTATTTAAGTTTAGAATCTGATTTAGAGTGACTAATAGTTTACATATTAATGTAATGACGTACGTGTGGTGTGAAAACGCACCTTCAGTAAAATGGGTGTTCCAACTAATATTATCTATACAATATGAAGACGAGTTCAGCCCGAGTGGGGTAAAATAAGTTGTAATGCGTCGATATTGGTCGTGACGTAAACGAAAATCTGCAAACACCGACATAGAGGATTGTCGTCGAAGTTGCGAGATCTTGGGGACACCCGACACACACACACACACACACATATTAAACATCTCTTGCCACGTCGTGGCCAGGCAAAAGTTGATAGTGCGCGTGAAATTCGCGGCTTCCGAAACACATGGCGGTCGTTTCGGCGATACGATATTGTGCATGATACGCAAGACATATTATCAATAGTATTATAATATATACATGATATCGACGAACCGCGTTTTCGCCGTCAACGGTGGCGTGAAACTATCTAAATATTATTATAAAATACATCGTGACGATCACTCGAGGACCAGTTCATCGGCACGCAGCACCCGGAACGGTCGGAGCTGGGTGGCGGTCGAGAAGTTTCGCGACGACGACAAAAAGGTCTTTATCCCGCCCCGAGGCCGAGATGGCGAACCGACGGGTAGTACTTCTGTATTTCTGTACAAATAGAATATATATACATACGTATTATACATTATATATATATACGAGAACTTGTGCCAACTGTATTACTATACATTTTATTTATATATAATAAAATGACCCACCGACGATCCGGGTCCGCAGAGACGTGTCCGGTGTCCGGATGAGCACATCTGCGCGGTTCTGGAAAATTTCGCACCACTCCCACGGATGAATGCGATGTCTGCCACGGCCGCTCGTCGACGTTGAATAACGACCGTTTCCGGAGTTTCCCGTTCAGGAGAAAAAAGAAAATAACGCGATTTCCGATCGCACGCGTCCAATATTTTTTACCGATCGACACCACGCCGCGCCCGCGTTATAAATATTATCATTACCGTTATGCAATTGCAGGTAATATTATCATAAACATTACGGTTATCTTGGGCATTGTTTATCCATGCGACTATGTATAGGTCTTGTTTACCCGATATTTACCGATAGTCTATAGTATTATTGTATTATTATAATAATATGCTAGTCGGGTTCTACATTTTTCGCTCACTATGTTCTCCTTCGTCCGTCGTGACCTCAAAGCGCGCACACTCGTTTCGCTTACGTTTAAATAGTACCTATATGGTACCTATGTACACAATATGCTTACACTATAATAATATTATACCTATTAGACGTGCAGTTGCCACGTGCGTTTATTTAAACCCATACATGTGTAAATATTGAAAGTTTGCCAATTAAAAGTACCTTTGCATCTAACGCTCAAAACATTTTAGGGTCGATAGACCAGTTGCGTTCGGTCACTTTCAGGGTTGCAAAACAAATAAATTTCCCTAAATAATAGCCGTTGGTCGCAAAAGTTTAAAATATTATGTATAAATAGTATTTACGATATTCGGTAGGTACCTACATAACTTTATATCTACATTATTTATTATAAAAATACATTAAATATTGAACACATAGTTTAAATACGATCAAAATAAATAACAATTTTACCCACGAGAGTATATTATACACCCAATAGTATCATGCTATCATAGTATGATATAAACAACATGGTATGATCGCAAAAATCCAGATTTCGTCCAAGTCTGTGCGATACGTCACTTCATTACCCGTATCATATTGTCATTAAATTATTATTACTATACACTACGCCACGTCACGTCCTTACCGAAGGATCTGACCGTCAAAAAATTACGATCATAACTTGTTTTTATATCATGATTAATATCATTATTGTGTACACCATACACAGTATAATACATTATGCAGGGAAACAAACCAATTAGGCCGATAAATAGCTTATGTTAATGAAAACATTATATCGTCCTACTTACTTGTGTACGTATTGGTAATAATTACGTGTGTGTCTGTGTACACCTCACGCGCTTTTCACAACTTTGTTCCATTGTTTAAAATACGATTTGTTATCAACTCGCCGCCGGGAAATATTACGTGATTGCAAAACGCGCAAAACGCTTTCCGCTTTAAATGTAGTAAACAAAACGTATTTATAAATACGCATCGTTAATATCTAAATACGTACGTGCATCATATTATATGGATTGTTCTGAATTTAAACGGCACGCGACGCCGCGCAGGACGGGTTATGTCTAAAAAAAATTATCGCGTCACATTTTTCCGACATAATGTTATTATTTTAATCGCGAACACCGTTGGCCGGGATCCAGCTTCCGCCACACACGTTTACGAATTCATAAAAAATATATGATTTTACCTATGTTTTCCATTCATCTTCCGAGAATAACATAAAATTAAACACGCTTTTATACTGGAATTAATCTCTCCGTCGACGTGGACACGTGCCCGTCTACATGATAAAAATTATAATGCGCGTATCGTAATAATATTGTAATATTATATAGCTGCAGTGTGTGTATGACGCAGCTTAAAAATACGAAGGAATCGTGATTGGTGCCTCGTCTCGAAAGTAAAACGGTACACACGAAAGGATCACACAGTGTTCGTAATGTAACGTTGACGTTTGACAAGTTAAAATATATAAAGTCGTATGTGGTCAGTGTTGTCGTCCGGCAATATATAGTGTTAATCCTGATCGATTATTAGGACGACAGTCGTGTTCGACGTTTTGGTATTTTTTTTTTTTTAACCCGTCGTCAAGCCACGGGACGCATTCGTATTTCTTATTTATTTTCTCAATCGTAGACTTACGACGTTCGTCGTACTATAATCGCACAGCTCGTCGAAGGATTAAAGAAGATAAGTATAATACAATACTGCCAACGAGTATTATGTTCGATCGATGTTTACATGTCATATTTTCCTTTTATCTATTAAACATTAAATTATATTCGACAATCGGTCAGTTTAAATCGAAAATTATTACTCTATTATATCTTTCAAAACATTTTTTTTTTATAATATATACAGGGTGATTTTCAAACATACTTACCACCATTTATCGGTAATTTAACAGTACATTTATTCAAATTTTGATTTTAAGAAATTCTAAGTAGAATTAGGTCTACTTAAAACTATATTTTCAAATTGCTGATATTATTTGTTTTACTTAATAGGAATATCCTGTGGTGAATGGCGAATGGCTGTAGTACAGACTTATACTTATCAAATGAGAATCCCCGGTTTTTTACTGAAAATTAATTAGAAGATGGATTTTTTGAAAATGTTGATGTATCTAAATCAAAATTATCATGAGCCGATTTTGAGTTATTAAAATGTTTATAGTAAGGATAATAATCCTTAAAAATGGTGTTATAAATACAAAAACTATAATATATAATTTTAGATACAGTGGATCACTTTTACAAATTATTTATATAGATAGATCAAAATTAATTAGTATTTTTTTTCAAATCGTCTAAGCTTCCTGTATACTTAACACATTAGCATAGACATAATATTGTTCATAAATAGTTATATAATTCAAAAACTACTCACTTGTAGTTTATTTCAGATACATCAAAATTTTCAAAAAAATATGTGCTTAATGATTTAAAATTAAAAAGGGTGGTTTCTATTTGAAATAGGTACAGAAGTTTATATTTTCCCAGGTTCATCCTTAAGTGGTACAAAAAATCTCAAGGATTCGAAAATATGGTAATGAAGACGTGTATTTAAAAATTCCGAAAATCAAAATTTGAATATGCTTAATTTAAGCATACAAATAGGGTGATAATGCTTAAAAAAATGACTCAATGTATATATTTTTAGCGTAAAAATGACTATAACGCCATCACTGCTATAATTATTGTTTCCATATCGCTTGTATTCTGTATAAATAGTTATTTTGACAATGTTTTTATTTTCATTATTAAAATACATTTCCGCGCATTCATGATATATATTACTATGTATGTGTATTGTGTATATATCCCAGTATTTTAAATGTCTAATATTAATCCATACAAAGTTACAGAAAGTTCCTATTCCAAAAATACTGTTATTAGCAAAAGGTTCTACTAGGTACCATAGTTGGCAGTTGCTAAAACGTCTCGACTCAATGCAGCGTCTTACCGCGACGTGTTGTCTACTATTTGACCGCTTTTTATATCACCCATTGGCCTTGTAAGTAGTGGATCACTTTCGCAAAAGCCAACATTTGCAAGAATATTTGTATTGAAGTTTCTTCACAGTAGTACCATATCCAATCTTCCAAGCCCTTAATACCACTATATAATGATGAGCTGAATGCAGTGCGTGGGTAGGTGCCGCAGGTGCCGTACTATCACTGTCTCGTGTGCATACAGCTATCGACTCTCTTGGACTTTGAATTCAACGGAATTCGTGGGAAGATGATGTTCTACTGCCGTCACCATTGCAGAGTTTCGACGGCCATATTTTGTGCAAAAATAATACACCTAAATTATTATCGAGCACAAATCGACGGAAATATTTTGTCAGTCTCGGTTTGACGGCGTGGACCTATGTCCGTACTTAGCCGCTAGAGCCGTTTGGAGGCTCGTTACACGTCTATTATAACATTATATTTTATTCTGCTCGTTCCGATAACTATGTATTATATTATATACTACATAGGTGCGTATAAGTAATAACAGTAATAATAATATATTCATCGTCTCGTTCGGTTCTAGGGTGGAAAAACATGGCATGATTTGTCTTTGGTTTTTGAGTGGCGTACGGTTTTGGGCTCGCAAAAAAAAAAAAAACTACCAGGCGAACGACTGTCTATAATATAATATGAAAACGTGCGAGCCACTCACACCGATACCTCATAGACGCCGCTGTGTATATGGCACACACATTCGCGGGCCTACACGGGCCATTTATTTAACAGCGTCGGAGGAAGAGCGAGGAAAATATGCCGACTGTTTTATATGTTATATTGTGTGTGTGTGTGCGCGCGCTTTGTTGTTTTTAACGAAAAAATCCAAATGAAATGCTTTCTCGTCCCCGCCCTACGTGGCTATTTATTATTTCCCACCCGCTTCCCCTTTCTTGAGCCATAAAACTTTGTTGTCTCGTTATATATACGCACTTTTCGGCCCGGTTATTGAACAACACGAGTATAATAATAGTCCGTCACAGGATATAATAACTCATAATATCGTATGTTGTATTGGTAGAATCGAATTCGGACCTTCGGACGCTTTGACGAAACGTCTCTTTGTGTTGGCGTAATTGATATTATTTTGGTACAGAAGCGTCGGCGTTGTGTTGTTGTGACAATGCACAGTTCGATATACGACTCGAACGCAAAATGGAATTCGTGGGCGATAGATCGTTATACTAGACGTCATAAGGTCTTACAATCTTACGAAAACGATTGAGAGAAAAAAACCGATATTTTGTTATTGAATCCCTGCCAATAAAAGCTAATACCTAACTGTTCGCAGACCGGACCGTTTACTCTATTATAGAAAATAATAATATTATAATATATGACTATTACTGTGTGGTTATACGAAATACGAACATTACATATTATTATACACGCAATAATACGATAATATCATAATACACTTCCTAGTCCGTTTGGATCGGCTGCGACCACGCAATTAAATAAATATAGCTGTGTTTGCCTAATATATAATATTATGATATTATACAGTATGTATATACTGCGGAGTATAATATGTACGGTTTATGGTGGTGTACAGCAGCTACAGCTGTATAATAGGTGGGGACGAGGGTCAGCCAATATTTGACCCAACGGAAATCGCCCACTGTATCAATTAATCCGTACTATTATATTAATAATTTCGACGTTTTCCACGCGTGTAAAGTAAATACTTATTCTCGTCCGATTTATTGATCTTATAATAGGGGAAAACGTGCTTATATAGTATATATAATATATTACATATAACATATTATTTCATATTATATTAAATTATGTTATCGTATTCGATCAAGAAGCATCTGTAATTTCAAACAGATTTTACGAAAAAACTCAAATAATATTATAATAATATATAGTATATATGAATATTGGGGTGTTGTGAATTTTTTTTGTAAATTATTGAAGTGTATGCGTAATTTTTACAATATACAAAATTTAAAAGTTAAATTGGTGAAATCCTACGGTTAAGCAAGTTGGAGTCTGTGTATTTTTTCTAGAACAAACCGATAATTTGTTAGTTATGATCCGTGCAAAATAAACCTAATAAGAGGCGTGTGCTAAGACGCTAAAAGTGTTACTAATGGTTGATTCCTCCTTTCATCAAACCGTTGGTATTCTGATGTAAGATATTTCTTTGCCTGAAAAAAAAATACATTTTTGGAAATGAGTTGAAAATCCTGCGGGCACGGGTCAAATCCCACTCTCTTGGGACAGCGGCAGAGTATTAATATTCCACTTCATTTTAAATTTCTGCCACTAAACCCAGGATGATATCATTAGAGGTAAATTTAAACATCAATTCTAGAACATGATCTGTACAATCTACGAAATATCAACTTTGCAGTGTAACGCGAATATGATTTAATAATTATTTAACATGCATGATTTGGTATGGCAGTGGCAACTTTTGTTCATTACCAAACGAATAAAATGATAACAATAACATAACATCGTATTGCATACCCAATGAAAATTGAAAACCAAATAATTATTAGTAGGCTTACCTTTTCTGTAAAGACAATATATTATATGAGCCATATTAAAAGTTTACAACGACAATTTTTTTAGTTTTGCTGCTTGTCTTCTTAAAAATGATCAAAAGCCACATCATGATTGTTATACATCGATATTGAATATATAGGCTTATAACCCAAAGCTGATGGACAAGTAATTGCAGTGAACCAGTTATTCCTACTCGGAAGCTTATACGACTGCCCTCAAATACTTAGCCAAATTAGCAAGGCCAGGCAAGTTAATACTTTTTTTTTTAACTCAGTTAAGTAAAAAGTTAACACACACTTTTTGTTAACTTTTTATTAACTTAAAAAAAGCTAGTTTGTTTATACCTAACCCAAAACTAAATTATATAGTATAGTGCTATAGTGGTTTATACTTTATACTGTATTTCCATGTAAGTTAGATTCGAATGATATACAATTTTAACTTTAAATAATTTACGGTAAATATTTTTTGACATGAAAACGAATCATACTGAAATAGTGAAATATAATTAAATTGAATTAACTTAACTTACTTCTTAAAATAAAAAAATAATTTGTTAATTTCACGTTAATTTTAAAAGGAATTTAGTGAGTTAATAGTTAAGTTAATGAAATGCCAAAAGTAACTATTTAAGTTAAAAAGTTAAAATAAAATTAACTTTTTAACCAGGGCTTGCAAACGTTATAATAACGTTATATTTGACAAAAAACTATTGAAGTTTGTAAACGTAATTATAACGAAAATCGATAGTCAAAAATAATTAAATACCGCAAAACAAAACACAACGATTAACAAAATATATTATATATCATAAAACAAAACATAACGCAAAACGTAATTTATAGAATATCATTAAACGAAAAATAACGCAAAAAATAATTTATAGAATATCATTGAACAAAAAATAACGCAAAACGAAATATTTTAAATCTATTTATTTAAAAGGTCTATTGGTTTCGTAGAAACATTTATTTCATAATTTTCATGTAAGCAATCTAAGAATTGATTATATTATATTCCGAATCCAAACTTACCTGCATTAGTTATTATTTTTAAATTTAATAGGTATTAAAAATATTTTAAATAACAATAAATGCAAAACTTTTTAATTCTAAATAACGATAAACGAAAAACTTGGATAACATTTTAATTCTGTATAACGATGAACGCAAAACTTGGGTAACGTTTTAATTCTGAATAACGATAAACGCAAAAGTTGAATAACGTTTTAATTGTAAATAACATAAAACGGAATTTTTTCCAAATGCAAGCCTTGTTTTTTACTCGTTAATGCCCAGCCTTGCAAATTAGTCTCAAGACTCTATACTTCTAGTCCTGATAACCGTATCATTTCTTTATTGATTTCAGCACCGCTAACTTTTTCTATTGAATACATTTAATATGCATAGGTAGTTTATAATATGTACTTAAATCGCAGCCCGTTTCGTAAAAAAAAAAACTATTTTATAGGATTATAATAATATTATATTATACGGAGTTTGGAACTCGGTTTTTCGGATTATTGCAGTAGTCGTTCACATTATTATTACCGATCCTCGTGACGACTCGATTCGGGTATTCCGCTACCTTCCATCTACGAATCGCGCGTGGGTCATACTTTTATAAATCAAATAAATTGTACACTGTGACCGTGCCAAATAATATGTTGTATCTGTCGAGAGAGTAAGTCGGTCGTCGAGAACGAAATATACGTTAAAAATCATTTTTAGTTTGTGGTCTAAACTGTTTTATACGACAATAATAACAATAACAACAACAACAACAACAACGAAACTACGTACGATATAAAGCCAAACACTTTCATACATATACGCTTAAACATAATATATCATATAGTGTACTCGTTCGTTGGGAATATTATAATGGTGCAGCGCACGCTCCGTATGATATTTGTAACATGCTGACAGCCACTCGACTGCTGCAATATTATATAATGTAACTGGTCTCGCCCATTGCAATGCGAATAAATCAATCGATCTAATCCAATAATATTACTTATTACACATTGTTATGTATCGTATCGACGACCGATGTTTTGCTGCATTCCGCTGCAACCGTAGAAAGCGCTGAAAACGAGACGATTGGAACTTATTATAACATACTATACCTATTTACATGACGTTTTCAGTTTCGTTGAAATCGTATTTGTAACAATATAAACGATATAACGATTATTGGCCGATGGTAAAAAATAGGGAGGCCTTGTAGAATATATAGACCACAACACTTTTCCAAGTTCCCTCCCCCCTCCAAATCAAGTCATTATCAAGTAAGAACCAAGTATAAATATAATTATTGTCTACAAATTTAATTGAGAACCCAATAAAGTTAATAAAAAAAAACTGTATTTGAGATAGAACTAGTATTCTATATTTCTTATAGGTGATATAAACATAGACAGTAAGAATTTTTTTGTTTCCCATATAATAATATATTATTGTTCTATTATAACGTGATGAGATAATAATATTACATGTAGGTAGTGTAATATCGTACCACAGCTGATAGTGTCAGTTGTGCATCTTACTCAGTTTGTTTAATAGATATATATTAACTTTAAATAATCTATATAATAGTTTTAATTTTTAAGGCAATAACTGTAGTTTGGGGCAGGGGGTTTGTGTTTTGACAACATTATAGGGGACTAAAATTTGATATTTGTTGGTAATATACGATGGTAATGATATTATTTCGCACAGCAAAATAAAAATAAAATATATTTCTTTCATCCAGATTAAAGCCATGATCACTACTCGTAATTAGGTGTGTATATTATTGTTATTATTACGCAATATAGTTGTGTTATTTTCGACGGTAGTCAGCTGAATCTCACACCCGATAAACCTACAAACTCTAAAGTCAATTGTTTTACGACCTAGTATTATACTACTATACCTACTGCCTTAAACGAGTTTATTTCACGCACGTAAATATATATACTTACCTACATATTATAATGTATTACACACCAAACGTACCTATTTCGCCCCATCGATCTAAAGCACCGAACGGTATTCCACTTTACACATCTATATATATAACATACACTGTGCATCTCGTATACGTATTATACCCACACATTTAACCGTCGAGGCCGTTGCGTGTACTTATTGGCTCGGCCGTTAGGTTTACTTCTGCATCATAGGATTCGGCTCAAGGGAGTATTTAGATAATTTAAAGAATTTTTTTTTTTATCTGAAACCATCGTGGTTTATATACGAGCAGAGTATTTGTTGTGTAGGATATTCTTGCACAATGCGCGAACAAATATCAGAAGAAAAAAAACTGTGTTCGACTATATGCATTGTTCGGAGACAAAGTCCCGCACCTATACCTAGGTACAACAGCTACACCTTTGACGTTAAATATTGTAAATTGTACAATAGTGAATAGTGATCAATGCATAAGAATGTACATTATTCCACCTTAGTGTTCACAATAATCGACATGGGCGTAACTTATTGAGCCCTCCCTAAATAGTCAGAATGTATAACATGTTGTGTCACTCCTATGTGTAGAAAAATTAATTGTCCTGTTACGCCTACGGTGGTTATGTCGGTATAGATGGGAAACCGGATACGTTCAGTGGTAGTACCTACCAAATAATACGTGATGTGCAAAACAATGTAGTCATAATAGTGTGTGATATCGTATTATAGGGAAAAACGACGTATACAAGTACCACAAATGTGCATTATGTATTTTATTTAAAAAACATATTATCATAGTTTATCGTCGACGAAACGCAACTATGCACTTTGGTATATCAAACAAATTACAAAGCGTACATTTATATAGTATTATATTATTTTCACCGTAGGTAATTCGGAATCGAACTCGATCAATACTTATTTCAATAAATGTTTTTTTTTTTTCGGCGACGAGGTCCAGAGTCCGTTGTCATACTGATATACGCAAAAGAGGTTTCATAATAATCATTATGGTCACACATGGTTAACCCACAAACACCTAATGTCCAAAGCGAATCCCGAACCTTGTCTCTCTTGCGGCGAAACACCTTCAGTCAAACACATATGCTTCTGCCGAGAACACAACGACGCCAGAGTCAACCTCAAACTAGCGGATAATCTCTATGGAGCTCTCGGCCCTGATCCGGACAACATCCATAAGATTCTCACTTTTTTGAAATTAACTAAATTATATAACCTAATCTAAATACGCCTGCACGTCCCAAACTTGAATTGTATAACTTTCCCTCCTTTTATCTTTATATGTAAAATTTAACATCAGCCAATAATCTTTGTTGTTGTGGCTTAATAATAAATAAAAAAAAATAATCATTATGATAATAGACCTAACCCACGACAATAGAGGGCTTTATTTTTTTTTTTGCTGATTTTTATTCGAGAAAAAAACCACATAATTTATTATAATATAAGGTTAGGTTACACATACGTGTGCGAGATACGTATTTCTACCTCCATCGGCTGTATCACATATTATTATTATATTATTTGGTACGAAGCGCGAAATACGATACACAGTTCATAACATAACATAACTTAATATTGGACAGATGTAAATTGCACCCAGTCAAAGATATATTAAGTGTAAATTTCAAGTATCGTTTTTCTGGTCAAATTATTGTAGAAGAGAAGTAGTTAATGGTACCTATCACTTAACTTATAGTCAAATATCATAGTGAATTGCGCCCACGGTTTCTGAAAATGTTTTAATGAGCAAGTTTTAAGTCATGACGTACACATTAGCACACTCAAGGTCTAAGTCTGCGAGCAACTAATAATAATATCGTCACTTAAGGATCGAATTGAAGTTTTCTTTATCAATGGATTCGTGTTTTTAAGATGCCTGAGACAATGTTACTATTGTATTTAAGTGAGAACGTTTTGAGATTTTCCATGATGGTTCTAAAGTTATACAACAATACAACATAGTGACACTATAAAATATTCTATTTAGGTACATTGATATTTAGTTTTATTACAGTTTGAAAATAATAATCAACTTTGTTGTTCCTTATTTAAAATACATTTTAAACGTTTCTTATAAAAAAAAAAAATTTAAAACTGTATGTGGTAGTGAGTATAGTAATTATTACCTATGTAATTACCTATCAGAGGCTAGCATATGGCATAATCTATGAGTGCAATCTACCATAAGTACCTACTCTTATTATTACCCGTTAACTATATGAGCGCAATTTACAAGCGTCATGGTTTTATTTTTTCACACACGTCTTTGAATCGACCTGCCACAGGTATCAGATGTGTGTACAAAATGCGGTACGAAAGGTTGTGCCCAAGAAAAACAACCAAATCGGTTGAAATGTTTATGTTTTTTAATACACACACGTTCAGACTTGCGTGGTATGAGCAATATTTTTAGCGCACCGATTTCGAACACGTTTTTTTAATAAACTATTTCATCCGCATACATACATTTTCACGATCAGAATCGATTAATTTATCTCGCTTATGGTCTATGTGTGTGCGTGTGTGGTCACTGGTCATGTAGACATTATAGCTGGTACGTGCAAAAACATTAGATGGGTGCACAGTATTTGTATATTATGCACACGTATAACCCGTACTACGCACGTCATAAAAAACGATTTTAATCGTCAAACGTACGACAGAGGTCAAACAGTTCGACCAATAATTATTATCGTTTTATTCGACATAGGTATACCGTATAGTATATTTTACTCACGTACTGTAATATTTGTAAATTGATTTGAATATCTTATTTAAATATCGAAGTTATTATTTGTTGTTTTTTTTTTTTTTGCTAATCATGTTTTTAATTATAAATCGCAAGAGGCACCTACACAATATTAGAGGAACAACATCCATCCAATTATTCTTACTATTTATAGACATGGTTCATACATGCGTAATACTTTGGTAGAACACAATTGACTTGTTTTTAGATATTATATTCATGTGTATTTATATAATAGTCTTTGAACGAGAGGTAAATAATTGTTATTAATCCCATGGTTTGGGGACCACCAGATTTCCGGACAAGCGCGTCTGTTGTGTACACATGTGAAATGCCCGAAAAACCGACCCATTGGCTGCAACAGTATCCTAGAAAGTATACCCTTTAACCAATCAAGAAAGGATATAAATAAATCAACGTAAATACAATATAGTTGCGTCGTTCCTTAGACGTTGAGCGAAAAAAAAACAGCCATTTTATTGTATTCCGCGCGTTCAAAACGTTCCGATATAGAAAACACGAAAAAAAAAAAAAAAGAATTCTGTTTTAAAAGTTAAGCTTAAGGCTGTACATATTCTCAAATATTTGTAAAACGTGATTTATAACGTAATGTTTTTACGACTGCGAAACGGATGTTGATAAATTCGACTGTAATATATATGAAAAAAAGAACAACGTACAATTGTCCTCCGCAGAAGAAAAAAAATAACGTATATATATATATATATATATGCACTGGAGCGGGTAGTGGGATGTACGTATATAACGAATAATATGATACAGAGAATAACGTCCGAAACGAAATTAATTTATAATATATAAGCCGTAAAACGACGACAGTATTGCGCTCCCCTTGCACCCTCCCACGACTTAAATTATTCAGTCAAACGAAATAAAAATAGAAAATTCTAATGGCAAAAAATAATAAAAATATACTAATAACATTATAATGATATTCTGTGTCGTATACTTTTGGAACACTATACATACAATACGTCATCATTACGATATGCCCAGTGCCTGTGTTTTCGTCGAAACGGAAACTCGACGGGATTTTATCCCACCGCGTCAAAGCACGAATGACACCGAATACTATATTATAATACCTATACAGACAGATGCCCGATAAAATAATATCGTATGTGGGTGAAAACCGGTGCGTTGATACTGCACTGAGTTCGATTAATGTGATTGAATTGCTTTTTATTATTGTGTTACAATAATGTTTGATTCGTCGACGCGCAGTTTCCAATCAGACGGACAGCGCATATTGCATAATATATAGTTTAATGATATTGAAATGCAGTAATATACCGTCAGCTAATGGCCACAGTTGCCGGGCTTGAAGTTCAATGAGAAAAAAAAAATGTACCGAGTGTCCACATGAACACTGTATTGCTCGGTTACTCATAATATTATGTTACCCAGTACTATGTAGACATTTTTGAATTCCGTTTGCGGCATATGAGACTAACATTTCGGACCGCGGTGTATGCTCCTATAACTTAAATTTATTTAACTCTAATATTTGCACAGCGACTTCATTTTGTCTGTGTACCCTGTTTTTATGGGCACGCTTGTATAATGTATGATATGTGTATAAATAAAATAGTCACAAATGACACGGAATATTATAATACGCACACAGACTGATACCCGATAAAATAGTATCGTATGTGGATGAAAACCTGTGCGTGGAAACTGCAGTGAGTTCGATTAATGCGATTAAATTGCTTTTTATTATTGTGTTACAATAATGTTTGATTCGTCGACGCGCAGTTTCGAATCAGACGTACAGCGCATATTGCATAATATAGTTTATAATAATATTGAAATGCAATAATAAACCGTGTGTCCACATAAACGCTGTATTGCTCGATTACTTATTTGTTACCCAGTACCCTGTAGACATTTTTGGATTCCGTTTGAGGCACACGAGACTAAACTATTTCGGACCATATTATACTCATGTGCTTAAATTTGTTTAACTATTTTATTTTGAGCATGCGCAGCAACTTAATTTTATCTGTGTACCCTGTTTTTATGGGCACGCGGTGCTTATGTACCTATATAATATGTATATAAACAAAATAGTGCACCTATGTATTATTACATTTTGAGTTATTACATTATTTTTATGACAGTGGGCCGTTATAATAGTAATATTATGCTTTGGTAGTTTGGGGTGCACGCGGAAATGAAATGCTCAAAACGAATAATAATATTCCTGCATTCCGATCGGTCGATAGGCACTCGTGTCGGCGTAGACGGGTATTATAAACTACGCAAAACAACTGATTCAGGTGTATTATTATTATTATTATTATGCCTTTTAAGTCATAACACGAAACAAATAAAAAAAAAAACATTAAACACGTGAATCAGGAGATTTTTCGACGGAAATTTGTAATTAACGATAGTGATTTTGCAGCGCGGCGTATAAAGTTATATGTTATATGACTGTTAACTGTGCAGTATTTTAAATATATTATTAATTAAGTATTCGCAGAATGGGACCACGACGGTAAATATTATTCAAAGACTCAAAATATATGGAGCTTATTAGTTTATTGCTGTGGCCTATCGCGTTTCCCAAGTGTATTAATTATAGTTAATTTGAGTTAATGCATATTTGGGGGGATAAATTGTTTTTGCTCCTTTTTTCTTTTTAATATAAATTCAGAAACGACTATCGGATTTAGAAACCATCCACTTTTTCAATATATAAAATATATTCCAGATTATACGGGGATGGTATCGGCTAACTGGCGGGCTGTCGGAAGCGCACTGACGATCGGCCGGAAACAATTTCCTACGCCCCAACAAAAAAAATCGAGTGGTGCAAATAAATGGGGGCGCAATGTACCTGTGTATACACACACACGTATATATAAATATAAACGCAGCAGGGACGTGATGCGGTTCGCTTAGGGCTCGTGGTTCTATAATTATCATTGCGAGGGTTGTGGAATATTGTTTATCCAATCTCGTGTAAAAAGGCGAAGGGCGCAGATGAAAACAAAAATAGATCAAAGTTAGAAGGAAAACGGCGGAAACTGCATCATCTGTGTGTGGTATTGTGCGAATAAAACAATATTTTCACGTACGCACTCTCTGTGTCTGTATATAATAAGACAGTCGACAATACAGTCGTCGATGGGGGACGATTTCGATTGCAGTGGCGTTGTTCGGACGGGTGAACACTAGATCTTTAATAGCTATTATAGTAACCGGTGACGTTTGATTGTTTCCAAAAGCTGCGAACACGGTATTGTTTATGGATGCCTCTCACCGCGATTACATATTATCATCACGGAATAAAGGTTTCGTCTCGATATCGATCGATGGCAGTGCAGGGTTAACGGTCGACTCAAATTTCCTTGTATATAGAGACACCGAAGAAAAAACTCGAGGAACGTATAAATAAAAATAATATTTTCCACGTAAAGTCATTCGATACATGTACCTACGCACTAAATTATATCATACAATGTTGGTACGTAAAGTGGTCTCAATATAAATATTATGTTAATTTTAGAATTAAATTTGGCATTATATAATATTATATAGGCAGTACTTATAATTTTGTATAATACGATTTTGTTATAGTTTTATACATTTAAACAATTAAAATAATGTTATACATGGTAAGACTCTTAGACTTTAAAAAAAAGTCTGCTATTTATCTCGTTAATGTAGTGAAAATGTGTGTATTAATTACAAATTAAGAGCAATAGGTACCCATAGTAAAATTATAAATTGTATTTGAATGAAAGTGTTGATATATTTTTAGAATTTCTTCTCTTCTGTCCTTATATTATATTCTGTTTTGTTCGTTACAAGGTTCTGCACCAGTAGTAATTTGAGACATTTTCAAATAGTTTATTTTTTCCTCTTTTTGAAGCACTTTAATGAAATGCGAAATATTCGGGTGAATAGAATTTAAAATTGAATTAAATCCATTGTGCCATCCTTCAACTGTATTATTTGTTTTAAGTAAGTTATTTATAACTATATCAAAACAATTCCAAATTTGAAATTTCAATAACAAATCTTGGATTTTCTCATACCTATTTTATCAAATACTATACAAAATGCAGGGTATTATAAAAAAAATAACAGTTTTGTTAAAAACTACAACATCCTTATTACTTAGCAAAAGATATATAATATTATTACACGTCATACATTTGTAGTAGATATTCTTTGATAATTTCGCCGATCACTTGTTTATTACTTTATTATGTATTTTTTCAATTACTTATACCAATTTGTTTTTGAATTTAAACGTTTTAAATTTACAACGACCAAATTTTGTTGACCAATTTATAAACATGACGAATTTGATATGCAACATATATGCGACCAGTGACTGTATACAGAAATCATACCTATATTGGGTATATAATATGTGTTAATAGAACATCTGTAATTTTTTCAATTTAATATCTATGTTATGTTAGTATGTTACCTTAAGTTATTATTTACCTATTGGCTATTACTTGTAGAATTATAGAACGACAATCGTCTTGTTGATGTTATATAAGATACTATGTGAAATAAAAGGGTTTATTTTTATTTGTATTTACACAATACGTTACATGTATTTGAACGATCACGGCATTACCACATTTTATGTCGTCTTTGAATATCACCGGTAATATTTATAGACGTGAGTTATGTTATGAGGAGATTTTCGTAATTTTTGAAACGTTTAAATGAGATTTGACTAAGTCTTCGATCAGAGGCAAGAAACAATTATTTTCAAAAGAACGCGAAGAAAGCTATTTGGCCATAGTACGAATGATTTTAGATTAGGTACGTGGGCTTCGGTTTGTGTTGGATATTTTTGTTTTTATATAGATGGCACATAAGTAAATGCCACATAGGTCGTATGAATCTGAAGGGGGGATTAAAAATAGTATTTTGGTTGTTAATTTAAACTGTTTAGAGGGTAATATATAGAGGATCTAAATAGGTTAAGTTAAAAGTGATATAATTCAGGGAATGGAGTTTGTTACATACTGTGTGAACCATGTGTGACGTTTGTTTAGTTAAATATCAATTTTACGAAATCCTTGTATAGTATAGATTATTTTTGAGAATTTTTTTAGAGTAGGTTTTGTCTCTTGAGAAGTGTAAAGATGCATAATACTGTGTTTTTACACCACATTATTTGTACCATTTGGCTTTGTCGTCACTCGTCAGCAAATTCTACAACTAAGGTGATAGGCTGTGTGGGTTGATTGGAAATATTATGTTTATACAGATGGAGTTCTGGACTTTGTTGGATATCAGTATTTTTTTAACAAGGTGTCTAAGATGAAAAAATCAGTATTTTAGTATTAAACGCATTAAAAATAGTTACCAAGTAGGAGTTAGGAGTAATTTTAGTATAAATATCTGCTTGTTTTGTACCGGACGTGATCAGGTTCTTGGTTCTTGTGAAATATTATGGACTATGGATTTGGTGAATCGTGGAATTGTTGCTAAGGTAGCAGGATCGTTATTCATTTAGACGCTATTCATCGATAGCGTCATCTAAAACAGAAGATACACGATGGTTTTTACACGATGGTTTTTACAACCTAAAAATACGTACCTATGTTGGTACACATAGATTACTGAAATGTTGATTTATAATAATGGTTATTTAAAATTTTTTTAGAAGTGAAAAAACCACTTAACTTCCACATTAAGAATGATTTCTGGTGGCAAATTGAATCAACTTGGTTTTTTAATAGGACAAAAGTAGAAAATTCTATACAGTTTTAAAAATAATAAGAATTAAATAAAAATTACGAAAAATTGTGTCTATACTTCCGCAACCCAAGTTTTCAACTAAATTAATTTTATCAATTAATTTAAATTTAAAATTGAATAACCGTATAGATACTTTTTTAAGTTATGTTTGTAGACATTTGAAATTAGAATTTTTTTAATATTTGTTGATAAAATATTTTGTTTTTCTAACTCAAATTATTTAAATAGTTTCAACTTTTATCACGTTCGCTGGAAATTCAGCACGTGTCAACAAATTTTAACGGTCGTGTGGTTTTTGATTATTAAATGAGTTGGTTTTTCACAGCACGTGTCACTTTTGTTCGAATGCACGTATTTATATGACTATAACTATGATAAATAAAAACCCCATTATGTAATTATTCAAAACTTCGAATTTGTAATCCATCTATGATTATTCGCTATTAATATTCGCAATTTTATTTTCAAATAGCATAAAATAGTTTGCAAATAAGCTTTTGGAAATATATGATTTGCGCATTAATATTATCTGGCATATATCATAATATATTTTGTTATAATAATAATAATAATAATAATATATTAAACGAAAATGTAAAGATACAAATCGATGTCAACACTTAACAGGACACCTCACACATGAATGTAGTACTATTAAAAGTTCAAACCATATAATTGTAATATCGTTATTTGAAGGTTAAACTCTTTACCTAAACTTTAATATCACACTTTAAAATCTTATAAAATATTTATAGGTAATGCATGTCAACACTATTGATCATAGTCATTTATGTGTGTAACATGAAGTCACAACATTTGCACTTTCGAAAAAAAATAAAAGTTTAAACAAAATTTTATTAATTTTGAAATTTGAATTTAAACTTATTACTAAGTAAAGACGAATTATTGCCAATTTAATACAAAATAACAAGAACCAAAAGAATAAAGACTATAATGTTTGAACATGTATTTTTTTTCCTTAAAGTAAATTACATTTTATTAAGATCATCGTAATATTAAAATGAAATAAATATCAAGTATGTATAATCAATTATTTTTAAATAAACTGTAATTAAATAAAAATAAAAACATATTCTTTAACGAAAATAAATGGAAATCTATACTCCATACATATTACATACTACTTTTAAACTCATTAATATTGCTAGATTAAACTAATAATGTATTATAGACTCAGAGCTTGCAAACTTTATAGTAACGTTATGATTATAACGTTAAATTTGAATAAAAAACGATTGAAATTTGTAAACTTAATTATAATGAAAAACGATAATCAAAAATAATTAAATACTACAAAATAAAACATAACGATTGACAAAATATATTATATATCATTAAACAAAACATAACGCAAAAGGTAATTTTAAGTATATCATTGAACAAAAAATAATGCAAAACGAAATAATTTAAAATTCATTTATTTATTTAAAATTTTTATTTAAAGTATTGGTTTCGTAGAAACATTTATTTCATGCAAACAATCTAAGAATCTAAGAATTGATTATATTATATTCAGTATCCGGGCCATGACCTACCCGCATTAGTTATTATTTTTAAATTTAAGAGGTATTGACACTATTTTAAATAACGATAAATGCAAAACTTGGATAACGTTTTAATTCTAAATATCGATAAACACTAAAATTGTGTAATCTTTTAAATTGTAAATAACATAAAACGGAATTTTTTTTAAAATGCAAGCCCTGATTATTGTCCATTGAAATTTAAAATTTATAATCGTAACATTAATCCACAAATGCCGGGGGTTTGAAATAAAAAAGTTATATAAACATAATCATCATTTGGCTATAATTTCGAATCCATTTGCGAATGGTTTCAAATTATTTCAATGAATAATTATAGTACAACTGCTAAATTAGCTCGCAACGAGGCAAACATTATTAATTGTTATTATCTCTATATAATGTAATAACTTATTATAAAGTCTATATACTGTACCTACTGTTTGCAGTAGTTTCTGCTGATTATTTCCGATTTAAAATCATCAGTTAAAATCAACACGCAAAAAATGATCAACTTCAGGCTTCCGTCGGATGTGCAAAACTTCATCGGCGTACTCATGTTTTTATACACGATATTTCGTTGGCTGTTCCAAAATATAATTTAAATCATTTCAAACGTGATTACTAGTACTTTATGTTTCAGTAAAACAATATTTAATCTATAAAGTAATTACGATGATTTTTTTTTCTATTTAGGTACTATTTGGCACCTAAACCTGCACTGAACTTAACGGTGTTGCGGCTTACATGACTCTTCTGGTTGACTACCCCTGGCATATATAGTATATACAATACAATGAAAAAAAAGTGAAAATAAAAATATAATATTAGGTGATAAGATTTCACTCGAAACCCTCGATACCTTAGCCCGGAGCGTTGGCATGTCCACGTTTATCACACACAAGCGTGTGTGTGTATGTGTGTGTTTGTAAAGTTATAGGTTTGAAGCCAGCGTTAGAATTTACACTACGTTGCAGTAACGTATTCCCATCGCACACAAATACCAAAGCCACATCGCATTACAATATAATATTATATTATAATATAAGTACTATTATATAAATATAAATATGCAATATTATATACAACCGTACCGTTTTCTCTCTTATATGTCTCTCGTTATATTAATATTCCAGATCGCAATATGTCCTGCCGACACGCACACACTGTCCCCTTTGTTTCTGTACATTATAAACTCCGGTACATAATCGGCGGCGGCGTCGCCGTTCCTTTGTTCGCCGCCCGGACTTAACGTCGCGCGTATTTACTCCGCAGTCTCTCGGCGGTATGTGTCTGCGTACCTATTCGATAGGTATAATATTATAATAATAACTCCCCACCAGCAGAAGTTCTATAATACAACACTATACGTATATAATAACAATATAATAATATTATAATACACAGTGACCGCGCCTGCCTATATGCACGACAATAATATAGGCATTGTAAATTGGAGGTAGCTATAGGCGAGTAGCCGGTCGGGCAGGTGCACTTGGTACCTAACCGGCTAACCATATTATGTTTAGGTCCATACATTATTATACACGTGGTGCAACGGGTGCGTACACAGACTATACGGTCTGTATATTATTATTATTATTATATTGGCACACGTTTATCGTGATTTTTCCGTTTCGTGAATGGGTACGCGCCGCCCGTAATTACAGAGTATTAAAAAATTATAATCGTTGCCGGCCGAAGACATTTCTATGCATCGTCGTCTTCGTCGCGTTCCTCCTGGGCAAACACACGCGTTGTATACGCATTATATTATACGCATTATCATCGATTATAAATACCAGTATTTATAATCAATGGTATTATATAAGAATAGGTACGCGGTCGGTTCCAAAACAGGCCGCGTGCCTACGGTTCAGATAATGATATGAGATTGCATCGCCAGACAATTTTTAACTACTGCCTATGGGGAAGGTTACATCGATTCCGCCAGTATCGATTCCACTACAAAGGACTTCAGCAGAGCAGCTGATGTTCGATCTCACCAATTATAAGTCGCAAGTTTAAGATACTCAAGGTTTATGAGTTACTGTTTTTCGTACCGAAAAAATGGCCAATCAAATTGTAATATAGGCGGTCGATTTAGCATTCGACCGTGTGCCTATAATATGGCTCGGATGACAATATTATGATTTTTTATCGATTCTGCAGACAAATTTTTTTCGGGAAAATAGGTAAGCCGATTCCGCCCGAGTCCACCACACATAATAATAAGTTATTATTGTCATATATGCCGATCACAGACGTACAAAACAAACGAATAAACTAATTATAATAATCACTTTGACGTTCAGTGGCGATCGAGTCACACGATCACCACCCACTGACCCTCATTCTGTCTTCACATATTGCTTGTATATCAATTTTACTATCGAAGCACTATCGGTAATATCGATATTAAGTTTAACCTAGTTACATTTTACTCATTGACTATGGTTAAAATTATGCTGATTGTTATTTTATTAACCTAATTTGTTGGAATGTATGTTTCTACGTTGTTACCTATAGCTTATTAAATATTGTATGATTTGTTTGGGAATCTTACCTGTTACATAGTATGATTGTTTACTTAACCTAGTTAATAGTTTTAACTGTAATATTTTTTATATATTATGCATGATACAACATTACTTATTCGAATCCGATAATTTTAAGTCGTCGTAAGTCTTAGTAACTCGAGCGTGAGCTACTGTTTTTCATACTAGTCGGCTAACTAATCCGGCAAAGTACATAGATAATGTGAACGTGATAAATAAAGTTTACAAATCATAATTTTCTATATTTTAATTTTAATATTTAGGTTCCTGATTTATTATTTTGTAGATTAATAATATTGTAATACATAATATATATTATATAATAATATAAGTATATTAGTAATATTGTTTTTAATAAACTTACCATGTAATTGCTATAAACATGTATGATATAATAATTATGTATTATAGTTTGTTTATAATATGTATATTTTGAATAAACCTTAGATACTTGAGTTTGAGTAATAATTACTATAAATAATTATCATTTTCAAAATATAAACGCATACGATTGATACCTATAATATAAATTAATAATTATAATATTATTTTAAGTGGCGCATGTATGAAAAATATTTTGTGTGAAATAATAAATTGATCTGATGTGGATTTATATTTAAATTAACAAATACAATTCAGGAATAACCATAACGATCTCAGGAAATGCTGGTAGGAGGAGGGATCGATATTTTATTTTAAAACTAATTGGAATCGTTGTTATATTTTCAGAATCGATGGGTCCAACAATATTATATTATAGCTAGGATCCTCTTTCTGCGGAAATATCGTGTGGGAGGGTGGCGGGGGAGTTGTAATCATGGGAACTTTAGCCCCATAAGTCATAATAAATTAAAAAACCCAAAATTACAAACATCAATATGCTTTCAAATACTTTTTAATTGTAAAAGTCAATATCTATACTTGGATAATGGTTATGATGTTTGTACATTATTATCCATATAAACGTCATCAATGTGGGTGTTATATAGAATACTATCGTTATTTTGACGAGAATATAACTTCAAAAATCCTTTGTAATTTATTTTTCTTTGGTTGCTCGAGGGATATTATTTTGTGCGTAAAAAGTGTACCTACCTATAATAATGGTATATTATATTCAATGTCGTCATCGAACGAGTGTGATTGTGTATTTATGTGTGTGTGTGTGTGTGTGTGTGTGTGTGCACGCGATCGCTTTGTCCGGTATACATGTCCGTCAAGTTGGCACCGGCACTTTCTCCAAACAACTCAAAATTGGTATCAACATTTTGCTACGAATTTGCTACATTTTGCTACACTATTTTTAGAATTTGCTACAATTTGGTTTTTCCGGAAATCCGGAAACAAACATGCCGGTGCTATCTTGACGTAGCACCGGCACTTTCTACAAACAACTCAAAATTGGTATCAACATTTTGATACGAATTTGCTACATTTTGCTACGTTGTTCTCGGAATTTGCTTCCCCCTGGTTTTTCCGGAATCCCGGAAAATATAAAATTTCCCAGCACCGGCACTTTCTCCAAGCAACTCAAAATTGGTATCAACATTTTGATACGAATTTGCTACATTTTGCTACGTTGTTCTCGGAATTTGCTACCCCCTGGTTTTTCCGGAATCCCGGAAAATATAAAATTTCCCAGAATCGGCACTTTCTACAAATAACTCAAAATTGGTATCAACATTTTGCTACGAATTTGCCACATTTTGCTACACTATTTTTAGAATTTGCTACAATTTGGTTTTTCCGGAAATCCGGAAACAAACATGCCGGTGCTATCTTGACGTAGCACCGGCACTTTCTACAAACAACTCAAAATTGGTATCAACATTTTGATACGAATTTGCTACATTTTGCTACGTTGTTCTCGGAATTTGCTACCCCCTGGTTTTTCCGGAATCCCGGAAAATATAAAATTTCCCAGCACCGGCACTTTCTCCAAGCAACTCAAAATTGGTATCAACATTTTCCTACGAATTTGCTACATTTTGCTACACTATTTTTAATATTTGCTACAATTTGGTTTTTCCGGAAATCCAGAAAATATAAAATTTCCCAGCACCGGCACTTTCTACAAATAACTCAAAATTGGTATCAACATTTTGATACAAATTTGCTACATTTTGCTACGTTGTTCTCGGAATTTGCTACCCCCTGATTTTTCCGGAATCCCGGAAAATATAAAATTTCCCAGCACCGGCACTTTCTCCAAGCAACTCAAAATTGGTATCAACATTTTCCTACGAATTTGCTACATTTTGCTACACTATTTTTAATATTTACTACAATTTGGTTTTTCCGGAAATCCAGAAAATAGAAAATTTCCCAGAACCGGCACTTTCTACAAATAACTCAAAATTGGTATCAACATTTTGATACGAATTTGCTACATTTTGCTACGTTGTTCTCGGAATTTGCTACCCCCCTTGTTTTTCCGGAATCCCGGAAAATATAAAATTTCCCAGCACCGGCACTTTCTCCAAGCAACTCAAAATTGGTATCAACATTTTCCTACGAATTTGCTACATTTTGCTACACTATTTTTAATATTTGCTACAATTTGGTTTTTCCGGAAATCCAGAAAATATAAAATTTCCCAGCACCGGCACTTTCTACAAATAACTCAAAATTGGTATTAACATTTTTTATTTTCATAGATTCCATTCATGCGCTATAATGCGTTTCACAAATAATGAGATATATTAAATTCAGAACTTTCTTCTGCTTTGTAAGTTTAGAATCTTGAAATACTTTTAGCGCCAGCACTTATTATACATTTTTAAAGCCTATAGCATGGGATATCAACAACAAAAATAAAATAAAATTTAAATAGATGTTATCAATATTTTAAATTTCCAAATTTAACATATTCCAGCCAATATAATATGTTTAAACCTATTTTCAACATATTCATTTTATAGTACTGGACAATCGTTGTCTAAGTATAGTATATATTATAAATAAATGAACTATAGAAAATTATTTTAGTTTTACCATTTATTTGACTCAATAAAGAATATAGTAATATAAAAGTGACCGTATTGTTTAGTAAATAAATAATAACAATCAAAAAGGAATAATAATATTAATAATAAAACAAATAAACAGCTTGGTTGGCATATAACTAACAATTAAAAAGTGAATATTAATTAAATAGACAGCCTAATTGGCATATAACAGTAACAAACAAAAAATATAATCTTAAAAATGCTTATACAAATAGTTAATACAAAAGCTTAAATGGGCTTCAAAAGGTGTAATAATTGCAAGAAAATAATAATATTGCTAACGAAATATACAAAACATATCATAAAACAAAATATATACAATAAATTGTAAAACAAACACCTCAAAATTCGTATCAAAATGTTGATACCAATTTTGAGTTATTTGTAGAAAGTGCCGGTTCTGGGAAATTTTCTATTTTCTGGATTTCCGGAAAAACCAAATTGTAGTAAATATTAAAAATAGTGTAGCAAAATGTAGCAAATTCGTAGGAAAATGTTGATACCAATTTTGAGTTGCTTGGAGAAAGTGCCGGTGCTGGGAAATTTTATATTTTCCGGGATTCCGGAAAAACCAGGGGGTAGCAAATTCCGAGAACAACGTAGCAAAATGTAGCAAATTCGTATCAAAATGTTGATACCAATTTTGAGTTATTTGTAGAAAGTGCCGGTGCTGGGAAATTTTATATTTTCTGGATTTCCGGAAAAACCAAATTGTAGCAAATATTAAAAATAGTGTAGCAAAATGTAGCAAATTCGTAGGAAAATGTTGATACCAATTTTGAGTTGCTTGGAGAAAGTGCCGGTGCTGGGAAATTTTATATTTTCCGGGATTCCGGAAAAACCAGGGGGTAGCAAATTCCGAGAACAACGTAGCAAAATGTAGCAAATTCGTATCAAAATGTTGATACCAATTTTGAGTTGTTTGTAGAAAGTGCCGGTGCTACGTCAAGATAGCACCGGCATGTTTGTTTCCGGATTTCCGGAAAAACCAAATTGTAGCAAATTCTAAAAATAGTGTAGCAAAATGTAGCAAATTCGTAGCAAAATGTTGATACCAATTTTGAGTTATTTGTAGAAAGTGCCGGTTCTGGGAAATTTTATATTTTCCGGGATTCCGGAAAAACCAGGGGGTAGCAAATTCCGAGAACAACGTAGCAAAATGTAGCAAATTCGTATCAAAATGTTGATACCAATTTTGAGTTGCTTGGAGAAAGTGCCGGTGCTGGGAAATTTTCTATTTTCTGGATTTCCGGAAAAACCAAATTGTAGTAAATATTAAAAATAGTGTAGCAAAATGTAGCAAATTCGTATCAAAATGTTGATACCAATTTTGAGTTGTTTGTAGAAAGTGCCGGTGCTACGTCAAGATAGCACCGGCATGTTTGTTTCCGGATTTCCGGAAAAACCAAATTGTAGCAAATTCTAAAAATAGTGTAGCAAAATGTAGCAAATTCGTAGCAAAATGTTGATACTAATTTTGAGTTGTTTGGAGAAAGTGCCGGTGCCAACTTGACGGACATCCGGTATACGCATATCGTGAGAATCCAATCGCCACACACGGTTTTTATCGAACGACATCATTATTGTTTCGTTAAGTTTTGTTTTGATTTTTTTTTTTTTTGTCACGGCCCATTTCTTGTCGTCGGTAACGAATATCGAGAAATCGTTTAATTATATTTCTTTTCTTTTTATAACACCGGTCATAAACAACGTTCACCGACCAGTATCACCCCGGGCGATTTGCACGCCAGCCATGAAGCGAGTTTCTGTGTGTGTATATATATATAAATATTATATATATATATAAGTATACGACGAATAATTGGTCCACACGCACGTTGTAAAATATAAAAATAATAATAATAATAAAATACAATCCATCCAGTACACGGTGTGTGTACAACATAATAATAATAATAATACACGACTATACATCACATACGTTCATTATAACGTTTATATGGAGGTACACTGTTCTGGTCTGGTGCTGCGCAGCGTTATCGAACGTGTTGCGGAAACTTCCACGAACAGTAATTTATAGTTATATATTCCCCACCCCACCGTCGGGAACCGTACTTGACTCCCCCGCACGTTTTTTTTTTCTCCGCAGAAGCTCGACTGCCGCCACGATAGACGCAGAGGCGGCGGTCATCGGATTTGGCGCGCAACGTATAGGTAATTACCGAGGAAACCGGCGCGGTGTTAAATTAATTGCAAAAATCAATTTACGCGCCGTCTACCGCTAACCCGCCACCCAGGCCGCTCACTCCGCACTCGCTTTTATACATCTCGGTCATACAGCTCAATTTGAGTTATAAATAATTATCACCTAGATCGATGATAAATTCGACAAACTCGCATGAGATATGTGTAACCAGGGTTTTTACCCGAATGCAGTTCGACAGTTACCACAATAAAAAGACCAACCAACAAATATTCGACCATCCAAGCAAAAACTGAAATATTTGACTATCACACTTCAAGGTGCTGGCATGCGTTAAATCTGCGACGACGTCGCCACATCTCGTTCACAGATTGGTCGGCTGCGAAAGCAAAACCGATGAGTACCGATACGCCACATACGCTTTTATACATCTCGATCATACAGCTAAATTTGGGTTATAAATAATGATCACCTATATCGATGATAAATTTGACAAACTCACATGAGATATGTGTTCGAAAAATAAGTAGCTGATGTTTAGTTTTCATTCTGATACATTCAAAAAACGCACTTCCAAAAATGTCAAAATTATAGCATACACCAACATGCAGATCGTATACAAAAAAATCATTTTTACCACGCCGATAATTGAACTCGATCTCAGTTCTGTCAAACCGTTACCGCGGTTTTTACCCGAATGCAGTTCGACCATACCACAATAAAAAGACCAATAAACAAATATTCGACCATCCAAGCAAAAACTGAAATATTTGACTATCACACTTCAAGGTGCCATACACGCATTTAATCTGCGACGAACGTTGCCACATCTCGATCATAGATAGGTCGGCTGCGAAAGCAAAACCGATGAGTACCGATATGCCATATATTCGATTCTGCGATCGCGTTCGGCGATACGAAATTGCACCGTAAGCAAACCGATCGCGTCGCGTTTTCCATATCTCTGCAAATCTAAGACGTCGTATTTCATTGGCTCGCAGATCGATCAAACGGTCGCCGGTCGTTTGTTCGTTTTGTACTTAAAAATTGATTGTCGGAACAGTATATCCATGTCGCGTTTTTCTCGGCAATAACTTATTTTCGATCACCTACGATAGCAAGCGATGCTGTATGACGTCGATTAGAAGTATGAATGTTATATTAGGCGGCGTGTAAACGATACTGTACATGACGCATTGATAACAATCCGACGTATAGTCAAGTTTGCCAATCGACTTCAATCACGACTAATATAACATTTGCCTACATCCCAACATAAATGTATTTTATTTTCTAAGCTATAGAATCTGTGAATTGTATTTTATAATTGACATAACTTACAGTGATTTTTCGCTTATATTATATTCGAATATAATAAATGGTTATATTATTATACTTCCACGTAGCCTACAACAGTATGTTCTACGTATTAAACCACGGTATAAAATATTATAAAAGAGTCGGATTTGATGTAAACCGAAGTAGACACGTTGTAAATATTATGTGCATTATCAAACAGCGGAAAAAGACAAGCTCGTGTCATTCCACGTCTGCGCAGTTCGATGGACTATCTCTGTGGGGCGTTTAGTCCAACTATTAATTATACTGAAATAGCTTGGTAAATGCACATCTGGTGGTGTTTTCGTTATATTTTGACGGTAATCGATTATATAATATTATATAAGAATCTCGGAATACTAATATCAGTCTTAAGACAAATGAGAAAAAAAAAACAAAAACAAATTTACTATATTATAAAGAACATATTAGGTACATATTCATAGGCGCAACTAGCCCTATATTTTTGAGGGTGCGCAAATTATAAAGAATTCCCAGACCCACACTCTATATACAGGGTATAATAGAAAGATCTGACAAAAAAAATAAAAAAAATACGCTACTTAAACGTATGACAAAAATTCTGAAAAAATATTTTGAAAAAAAGTTATTACATTCTAAATTAATTTACTCAAAAAAATATTGATATCTTAAAATATTCTAAAAAATTAACTACTTGACTTAGATACATGTTTTAACCATTAAAATTATTCTTGTAATCAGATTTACAAATTGGCTATTTTGAATTTTTCCAAAAAATTTAAATTAAATTTGAAATTTTTATTTTCAATATTAAAAAATAAAAATATTCATTTTATATACCTATAAAAAAAAATTTTAAATATTGATTTGAACTAAAGTTATATTTAAAGCTGGAAAATCTAGATTGTCAATTTCTTGTATTTTCTTTTTCTTTTAAATAATATAGGTTCTATAGGTCATATTATTTGTTGAATATCATAAATAATTGAATAAACATTGATACATTTAATTTTCATAAAATAACACCATAACAGTTTTTTGAACAACACAATTTAACTGAAATATTGTTGGCTATTTAACGCGCTCCCGCTTGTTTTATAAATTATAACAAATTATAAACAAGTAAACAATATAAACGCGCTCACATTCATGAATCATGGGCAATCTTTTATTTTGCCAATGATAAAGAGAAACATCGTTATCCTGTTTTCTAATTTATAAGAAAATATTATTAGGTATTATAATCATTTTTACACAAATAAGTAATAACGACGTAATTGTGACCTGTTCTATACAACATCAAATATCTACGTAAGCTAAAGGTTATTTCATAATATTAGGTTTTTTTGTTATAACTGGGAATGTCAGGACATAATAGTGAAGTATCCACTCATTATATTCCTCAATATATAGTATGGTCAACATTTTTGTATTTATTGATAGTTTTTACTTCAAAATATTCAAAATATAATAGATTAAGTCTTTTATATTTAGGGGTTGCACATTTTAAACTCGGGGGTGCACAAGTCCCCTGTGCATCCCCCTAGTTGCGCCAATGTACATATTATGATGCGAAGAAATATCTATAATGGAAAAATGGAAATTTAAATGATAGAAAAAAATAATCCGTACGACGGAGAACGGCGTGCATCATTATAGGTAGGTACTCCGAGAGAAATATAGTTGCCTAAAATAAAATTATATAATACTTTGAAATATTCACGAAAACAAGGTACACAGAAAACGTGAAGTTTTCGGGCATGAGCGAAATACAAGTGTTTAACAATTGTAAGTCATTGTAACTTACGATCCAATAGCTTAGTCTCATATCCAGCAAGCATAATTAAAAAATATCTAAGGGTAGTCCACAGGGACTGGAACCTTTTGAATTTATCGGTATCGGTTCCGGTACCGGTTCTCCAAAAATAAAATAACAATGCCGGTTCGATTCTGGTTCTTTGATGGAAAAAAAATAAAGGTACCGGTTCCAAATAATTTTGGTACCGAAAAGTATAATAATTTTAAATACCTATCCGGAATGCGGGCTTAATAATTAATAGTATGAGAAGTATTAAAAATTCATAATAATATGATCACACATAGATTAAACACAAAACAGTAATAAGTACCTTTAAATTATTATAAATAAAATTATTTTATTTTTGAACCTAAAAGTACCTTTTTAATTTAAAAATTCCGGTTCGGTTCCGATACTTTAGAGTGTACTCCGTTCTTGTGGACACGCGGTATATATATATATATATATATATACACAATAATATATAAACTCAACTCGACGCCGACGAAGGACATCTTATACCTGAACGAGTGTCGGCTTCCTGTATACCGTCGGCGGCTATGTGCAGCTCGGCTCGGACAATCGAGTCTGGTCGGCTGCAGCAGAATCGGATGTCGAGGCGCCGCGGCACATATAACACGCATATTATATTATAGCCGTTTCGACGATGGAACCTGCAACATCTGTCCCTGCTAGCGGTCGGCGGAGTTCGATGGGCGGCACTCCGGAACACCCTAGAAATACGATACGATTTCGGTCTCGCACGCATAATATACCAGTAACGCATATTATATACGTGTGTACACATGGCATGTAGACTAAATACATGCTATACATGTATAGGTGCGCATGTACAGGCAGCAGCAGATGTACTTACATAATATATATGAGTCGCGGTGGCGTTTTCGTCGCGAAGGCATCGACGAGTCGGATGTGAATGTGACGACGGGTGGCGGTAAGCGAACCGCAGAGAGATCGAAACGATTCGTATTTTTTTTTTCTTTCTCGTTATTTATGTATTATATTATATTATATTGTTTCCCGCGGGGCGTTTTGTTTTCTTCGGGTGCTGCAGGTGACGATGCCCTGTGAGTACCTACGCTGAATAAATGTAATGTAGTCGTTATCATATTACATTATTATTACTATTGTGTGAGTGAGTGAGTGAATGAGTGAGTGTTTTTGTGTTTGTGTCTCGCGATTTCCATCAGCTATTATAATAATATGTCATGTTTTTGTGTACAACCCGCTACAAACCGTTTTGGGGGTGGTGAATGGGAATGTGGGATTCTATTCCACCCCTCCACCCTCACCATCGACTGTCACGATATTGCACTCTCTCACTACATAAAATAATGTTTGCTATTTGTGTTTTAATACTATTAGTACGTTTTGAATAGATCCGTAGATAAGGTGCAATTGAATTGAAAATATTTGGGTTATGTAAATGTTACCTACATAATAATATTATTACCTTTACTTTTTGGTTTTTAGTGTTTAGTTTCAACTTTCCATTACGGTATGATAATAAACTAAAACGAGGTTTCTGTACCAATCAGATTGTATGGACAAGTAGTTACATATTATAGGGAAAATGTTACCAATCAAAACCGTAGTTATATAATATTATATACTAATATCATTATGTACATATTGATTTTATATTGAATCGATATAAATATATAATTATAATATTATAATATTGAAACGAAAATAAATAAACATTAAACACACACTAGATTTATATTCCAATTCGCACGTACATCGTTATTTTTAATTGTGTAGTTGTGAATTGTTTTTAACCATCGTCCCATGTGTATACCTACCCAGATTCCAGGGTTTCACTTGAGGGTGATCTGGTTTAGAAATAATGATGAATACGCCATGATCCCACACGAGGCACAATCCATTCAAGTCTTATCGTAAAGTATTCACGTTGGTCAAATTTTGAGAATAATACAATTATCTTGAAAGTTGTGTAACAAATTATTATATAAGAGCGAATGTGATTTTTACATATTTAGTGACGTACACGAGGACGACACGACCCATAACCATTATTCAATATCTAAAGAAAATTTCAGTGGCCAAGCTCCTGGTTTTTTTTTTTTTATAAAATGTGTAGGTACTTCACAATTTATTCTACTAGGTATGAGATAATATACAGACACGTAACCCGTCCACTTATTACTATCTTTATTATTATTATTATTTTTTTTTTTGGGGATAGAAGGTTTACTAAATTCTGCATTAGTGTCACAGCCTAACTCCAACACTTTAACCATATCTATACAGCACCACAATCATCTTAGCATCCTAATACTCCCCCGAATTTGTTTTACTGTATTACCCCACCTATCAAAGGTTTTTTTTTCATTACCCGGTTCTATTCTAAAACTTGTCTTAGGTATTCTATTAGTAGCGAGTTTCTACTTCTCATTGCATGTCCTGCCCAACACAGTTACTCTTCTTTGATAGACTCTAAAATATTATTTTTGTTATATAGTGATCCTATCTCTCTATTTTTCCTTCACCTCCACTTACCTGTTATAGTATCTTTTTCCCACTCATATATCCACCTACAAATCCGTATGTTTTAAAAAGGTCACACAACATTTTTTAAGTAATAAAAATTTTGATTTTTTTATAAAATAACAGTTTGACAATAACTTCATTTTTACTTTACATACTTTGAAAATGTAATATGCATAAAATACAAAACCATTTACCAATGTCTGATTTTATGTTAAATTTGTTGTTTTAAAGGTAACTGCCAACTAGATATACTTTATTGGAACTAATCATTATGTATACTTGGCCTTAGTACACAATTCACAGTAAACAGTTCTCCAAATCGTTCTGCACACTTCCAATTTTAGACTACACACATTTAAGATTTTCACTGAAATATAGGGTTCAGTATTCTGACAATATTGAAATTCCTATATTACAGAACAGTTTTACTTTGTGTAACTTGCTGCATGCAAAAATAATAAAACATGATTTTATTATATTATATAATATTATTACTAGAAAAATGTATGAATAAAATATTGTACACAAATAAATTGTCGGAAAATGATCTCATATCTGTATATATTTATAATGCACCGTTGCAGTTTTCAGCAATACGTCAAAAATAAATTATAAACATACTATACATACAGAAACAAATAGGTATAAGAATTTATTAGAAACATTCAAAGAGATTGTTTACTAATCGAGCAGATAATATGTTCCTTTTTTTTCCCCGTTCAAAACATAGAGACGGGTGGGAACTGTTTGTCACAATACTTCCACCTGGCCCCATATCGTTTATTCACTTATTACATAAATCAACATTTTCAGACATAGAAGAAAGACCACTTACTAGACTATTCTTTATCCGAGAAATTTTCATGAAATACCGGAAAAATTTACCACAATCGTGTACCTAAATCACCTACCCATAACGCCGTATGATCATAAAACTATTAAAAAAATTGGAAAAACATACGTCATATACGTCGTTAGCAGGACTGAATAATATAATATATTATATATTTTCGTGCACTAAAATCTATGAAATATTACAGATATTTAAACACGCATATATTTCTTATAAACGTAAGGAAATCTGAATAAAAAATTTCAAAATGTGTGCAATCTTTTAAAATAAACTTAACACGATAAATTTGTAATTATGATTATGGTTTGAAGGATACCGATGACTACTACAACACAGTGCATGTAAAATGTTTATATTAACGAATGTAAATATAATGAAAAATATATTATTATTAATTAATATTATATTTAATAAATATAATAAATTTGATAAATTATTTTAAATTATTATATTGTAAATCCGTATTTTTTTCCACAGTAAAAACATAAAAAAAGTTATAAACATTTATAGCATCTAAAATAATATTATGCGAACGAAAATATGTCCTTGCTCTTAAATGGTTATGCTTTGAATTGAATTTGTATCTCAATTATTTAATATTCAGAATGAAATTTATCGATGTGCAATATCATTAAATTCTTAGCTCTGGTCATAAGATACTAGGAAAAAGTATCCAGTGGTCGTCGCGTCGATAACACAAATTGAAAACTTTTAAAGCTGTCATAAAATCAAACGTTCTGTTATATGTATAAATAATCGAGTATACAGTCAAAAATGAACTACAATGTATTTATCAAACTTTTCAAGTTGTCTCTATATTATTATATCTGTAATGTCTGATTTACACATATATCATGTATTTTGAATTTCAGTCATGAGTTTATTTATTTTAGATGCAAGACGAAAGTTCAATACATCCAACTTCTACATCATTTACTTGGCGAAGACACTATTAAACAAACAATACTTTATTACTTGAGCAATTAGTTTGTATATTTTTTACAAAAAAAAAAAAACAAAAAATGTGAAAAATAATTTAATTTAGCACCATCTAATGGCTCCAGCTGCTGAGGTTTAGTCTCAATAAAAAAAATAAAAATAAAAAAAATGTAATTCATCTTGACTATAATATTGCAAACATAAGGCAAACATTTAAAATCACAAACACTTGCGTTAACAAGTTCTGCCTGTGTTTATAAATATAAGAGATTTTTTTATTTTTGTGAGGGAATAGCGTCTACCAACCTCAACTCTGCATATGTACCACTATATGCATAATATATACCTATGTCCTATATTTATATACAACGTATATATACAATGTATAATATACATAATATACATTGTATATATTAGTCGTCCGTCCACCAATGCTATTCACCGTTTTTAATAGTAAGGCGGAGAAAAAAAACCCTTTTCGCTATAGGTCTGCAGTCTGCACGTTTGTAAATATATCTTTGTCGTAAACACAGAGTATTCTTGCAAACATAATATTATTGTATACGATATATTGTAAAAAAACCTATATGACGTACACTGTAAGGAATATGTCATCGTCGGCGACGAAAAAAGCAGAATAACGAATATTGTGACCGATTGCTGGGACGAACGTTAGTGAAGTTTGCGTCTCATTGTTTTTTAAATAAATACCGTAAATAATAATAATAATAATAATAATAATAATAATAATAACAAAAAAAAACCTCCTATTGTCTATGCAAACATTTTGTATTTTTAATTAGAAATACTCGGCATTCACTTGTAATAAAAAAAAAAAAAACGGACTTTGTTAAAAATTGTCTGTTATTCTTACAAACACCGTTTGTTTTGATTTATACGAAAATGAATGCGTTTACTCTTTCCGATTTATTTTTGCGACTTGCCAAATGTCACACCTATCAAGTATCAATAAAATATATTATTATCATTTATTACACTGTAATAATACATACACCATTATATTTTAACAGGTACTTACCTATACATTATGTATAGGTTATACAGTTTCGTATTATTTAAGGTAGCCTCTTCGGTGCCGAAGATTCGAAATACTTCTAAATGGAAGAAAGTTTCAAATTTCACTATTATCAAAACAAACGCGCGTATAATGATCATCAGTACAAGGAATGCCATTACTGGTTTGAATAATATTAAATCATTTAAAAATATAAATATATTAACAATGTGAAGTGTATCGAAGATAGTGTCAATCGAAGCACAATAACTTAACAAAACAATTTTAAAGGCTGTCACGCCAGTACGACCAAAAAGATAAAAAAAGGGCAAGAAATCAATTATTATTTTTTTCCATAATTATTCAATCAACGTTTTAAAATTATAATAGCTTAGAGGTAATAAACCTATGTCATCTAATTTACATATTATACTTAACAAGTTTTTTTTAAGCTTACCTATATTATAATTTCTATTCCGAATAAAAATTATGATTATGTATTGAAATATCGTACTCAGCTATTGGGTTACAACCGATGCAAAGCTTATGATAATATTTTTTTTTCAAAGTTGCTACAAGGTATTAAGATATGAATGTTTGATAACGAGATCTTTACCCACGTACAATAGTGATTTCATCAGCATAGTTGTTATGATCTTATGGCTCGTGCAACAACCCCACGGGCAATTTTAAATAATTCTATATATTTTTACATTTATTCGATTCGTAGGACAAACTATGATAAATAAAGTTTAAAAAAATGGATAACAAATGTTACTAAATTAATACGCCACTGTTGTAAAAAATATATTGTAATTTTATTATACTTTATAAAATATGACCTTGTAGCCGTTATCATCATGGTTTCAACCGACACCAAATGCATCATAAAAATATATATGTTTTTCTACACCATACAAAGATGGTTTTAAAATTTAGAGTTTATATTAATTTAAACATGACATTTATAATGAATTATTACGTCATAATCCAATGCAATATAATAAGATGTATGTTGTAAAGACTGATTCACATAGAACGCTCATCCCCAACCATTTCTCTATTATAATAATGAATTTATTCAAATTCTGATTTTCAGAATTTTTAAGTATATGTATTAGGTACCTACGACCATATTAGTTACGACCAATTACATATTTTATGCCATTTAAGGAATGTACTGTGGGCTTGTGATACAAATGTTTTTTTTTTTAAAATAGAATCACCTATTATTAATGTCATGTGTTAAACGAATATTTTTTTTTTATATCCATATATTTAAAAATTCCTATACGTACTAATTCACGATTAATAATATTTAATTTTACAGGTTTAAAGAAATGGGCTATGATTTTGAAAACTGAGTAAGTATCGGACTAAATAGTCTAATATAATATATTTTATATTGTATATAAAACCATTATTATCTTTAATAGGTACATAAAGTCTAATAGCTAAGAAAATAATCGTCCAATTGTGATTTCGATATAATGGTATTTTCATAAATATTATGTATTTAATAATTTACAAGACAAAAAGAGGTCCTCGTTTAAAAAAAATAAATAATTATCGCCCGATTATATCGTCCTTTAAATATTATAAAATATCTAAGTTAGCGAAAATATGGACTTTAGGTATACAATACCGAAAAGTCTAAAAATCAGAAATTGAATAAAAAAGGATAAAAAGAGCACAGCGATTGTGACTTATATTGTATACTTCATTACCGCTGGAGGTTCTCGATAAAAATGAAATATCCCGTCCATTAGTAAATGGATTCATCGAAATCACTTATTATAATATTATAAATTAACGAGTCGGCCATCGTTTTAAGCAGAACCTATTTCCGTTCGGCTTTCTTTAATTTTTTTCGTTGTCAAAAAAAAAAAAAAAGGAAAAATTCGAAAACCCGAACCATACGCAAACCACGTGACCCGAAACTCGCGTTTGCGGACCGAGACGGGAAAATTGGCTAGAGCACTGGAAAAGTAAAACGCCCGCGATGACGTCCAACACACGTACTGCATGTATATATATACATTATACATATATTATATTACACACACACACACACACATCACCACTTCGGCTGTATAAAATAAATGATTAAGACACTCGTCGGGAAAACCTTGACGTCCCGCCGCTGGTATAATGGAATTGTCGTGTACACGACGTTTGATATTATATGCTCGTATAAACGCGAGTGTAACATAATGAATAGTATTGTTATTTTTTTTTAAAACTTTGTTTAGGTTTTTAATATTATTATTATTACAACACCATAAAACGGTGTTCGGGAAACGATGATGTATAATATTTAAATAAAAAAAATAAACGCATCATAATTTATAGAATCCTCGCGGTGCACCCAAATACTTAAAATATAATATTTTAATATCGGTAGGTATAATATATTATGGTGGTGCAGTCTGCAGCGCCATGGTGGGTACCTATCTACCTGTGCGCTGTACCGCATTGCGTGCCTGGCTCGCCAGTTATTCGTTTTTAAAAATATATATTACTCTTCTAAATATTTCATATACGTATTTTCATTTTTTTTACGAATAAATCTTGACTGCATCTGAGCATGTTTATTAGTTTATCGGACAGGCCCGTCGGAAAAGAAAATATGTGTTCGTAACTAATACGTATAGACGCCCCACCCCCCGCTGACCGAGCTCCCGCTGCAGCGTTTGTCGGCCGATCTTTTAGATCGTTCTCGGCACGGCAGTATAGCACTCCACCACACGCATTGTTTATACTTTATAATAATATTATTATTATTATTGTACTGTAAAGTCGTTTCATTTCAATAACAGCAGTGGCCGAATCACATATTCCACAAACCGCTGTCGAACATTTTGTACACTTCACTGCCGCGATCGAATCGTTTTGATTGTTCCGTGGAAAACTTATATTATAACGTCTATAAAATGTTATATTATTCACATCGTATAAAATGTAGTTTGAAGAAGCTATACCACTCTGTATCATAGTAGGTATAGGTACGTCGTAATTACATATAGTTTTATTACTACTGTTTGTTTTTTTTTTTTTCAAAAACGAAATTAGCTGGTTTAATCGTTTTGCCGCGGGGGCACGAGTGAGTTTATTTTACCAACCGATTCAATTTTCAAAAATTTCACACCCACCCATCTATCCGACTTTGCTGGCTACCACAAAAAATACAGGTAGGTAGCACAAAAGGCATGACGAATTCGATTCGTCATAAATCCTATTAACGAGTAACAATAATAAAGTTAATTATTTATGTTACATCTTTCATACCCACCCACGATTTTTCCCGGTTCAATTGAATCGGCTTTGTTCGGCGCCACTTGCACGAGACTGCAGTTGTTTTTCCAGAACTAGAATCTATATAACTATTAAACCATTGTTATTTAGTGATCGTCTTGAAGCCACGTGTTACAGTAAACTGTAAAATATTAACTATAATTACCAACAAAAAAATATAAAACTGATATAAGCTATATTATTATATAATATAATATTTATTTATAGGTTCACAGTGGTTGACGCTAAATATCATTCGAAAGCACACTCATAAATTATTAATTTTACATGTTCTTTGACATAGTTATGACCTAGGTGGCTAGGTGTCAATTATCAATCCTGAAGTATTAAAAACTAAAACTAAATCGATTGAATAGTGGTGGTATAAAGTGTCATATGTATTGCCCTTGGGAAAAGTGTAATATATGTGGTTTTCTACGCAACCGCCACACTAGTACGGATTTTATCCCATAATATGTGATGTATGTATCTCATAATCTACGTTTTAGGTAAATCGTAGTCCCCAGTAAATGGGTCTGTTAAACCATTTAAAATTTACTATAATGTGTAAGAAGTTGAAAAAATATAAAATCGTTTTATGAACAATTAAGATTATGATTAGTTTTTTATCGGTATTTTATTATAATTTTTTTTTTACGAAACTATGTGACGTATATAGGGCTAACGATTAATAACATATTGTACGTTTTAAAAACAAACTAGGATTTACATTTTTAATTTAAAATTGTTTATTCAATTATACATAAATATATTATAAGATTAAGAAACTATTGAAATATATTTCCTTTTGTGGTAAACGTTATAGCTGCATTGATATTTAAATAATTTAATTCTGTGTCAATCATTGCAGCGTTATAATAATATACATTTAATAATATCTGAGAAATATATTTTTTTTTTTTTAATTAATCATCTACGCTGCTGTTGTTTGTTATTTATTAAATGTCATAAAGCGTACGGTTTTTTTCTACTACTGCCGATTTATGTTGCACAAAATAAATGAATAAATTCTAATTCATAGCAATAGATGTTTTAGTTTTTTGAAATGGGTTCTGAATTAAATTATATAAAGTATCTGTTCAATACTAGAAGTCTGAAAAGACATTCACAGAAATACACAGTTAATGCCAATCTTATACGTACCTACCTAGTCATTATATGTTTTTTTTTTAAAATTTAATCAGATATTTTTAATTTGTCTTAAAATAAATAATATCGTAATAAATTGTCTATCGTGTTATAAAATGCTTAAACATACATGTCCGTAGTTTTATAAGGTAAATATATATGAAGAATAAATACCAGAACGTTTTTTATTTCGTAAGTTTGCATTTTATTTTTTATCTTGATCACTCGGTCTGATTTGAAACACATCTTTTCAGATTTAATTATACACGTCTTGTTTTAACACTTAAAACATCATACATATTACATTGTACCTATACCAAAAACCAGTTTATTTTCCGAAAATGATTTATAATAATATAATGTATTCAAATGTTCTTATTTAACGAGCGTATTTATTTATTTCAACAGACATTTACATATTGGCAAAGCACATAGGAAGTCTTTGGATCCAATGCAAATGTTTTTGATAGGTAACATGATCCTTTTGATGTGTGCGTTTCCGTTTGGGATATTCTCTCCTCGGGGCGATAGGAGAAAAATATTAATTATTTACTTGACTTCACACAATCTGACTTTTACGTTTCACGTATAAGAAAGTTTATATAATATACATTACAGTAATAATTGATGAGTTTTTTTTTCGATGTTAGGCCGGCAGAATTTAAACGTTTCAAGAAATCGATACAAAACAGTATTTCACACATTTACTCTTGGGATTTATTTATTTATTTATTTATTTGATGATATTGAAACATTAGTTCGATTGATTCGAGGCGGTCATTAATAATACGGTCTTATCTTAAATTGCAATATCAATGCTCTTGATGTGGGTTTAACGACAACAACAATTAGTAACCCATTTGGTCGAAGAATATCGAATCACTTTAAGTTCATACCGTGAACCTGGCAATATTATATTATAATCGAGTACGCTCGTAACACAAGTATAAATTCAAATGTTAACCGAAAGAATTTCTTCCTCGATTGGTGCAGAAAATGATATACGAAGTGCAAGATTTAACGGGGAAACCTTTTTTTTTTAACAAAATGGAACTTACTGAACGTTTGTGATGTAGGTACTATATAAGAATATTAAAACTAATTATTCAAGTATAAACTGATGATGTTATATGTGCCATGTGTAATAATATAGTTAAACAGTTGACATTGTCAGTGTTAACATGCCTATAAGTGAATTTGTTTTACTACAACATCGCGTACATCGTGACCTTATATCGTACAATATAATAATAGGTGTCAAATCGATATCAATATTTTCATTGATTTTAGCGCTGTCGTTCGGTACGTAGGTATAGGTGTGTGGACAAATACGATTCGGTAAAATATTTATTTATTTTTAAATAATATACTATCGTAAAAAAATAAATTACGTTTGAGTTTTTATGCATATATTTATGTTTGACGGTGAGTGGTCTAAACCGATAGGTATATACCCACATAAATATTATGTACTGCGCGTGCGGTAGACCGCGGTCTCGGTTAGCATGGATGTAATAATTATATGTACGCTCGTGTATAAAGATGACTTGTGTACACACACACACACATTATGCTGTTTCGTGTGTGTAACACGATATCCATCGAAAATTCTCGTAAGACAACCGCAAATCATTCATAGTCGTTCTTTCGCACCCGTCTGCTACAAAAGTTCAATTTAATGTGGTAACGGAAATCCGCAGAGGAAATCTATTTTCATTCCTCGGACCGACGGTATATGATAATATAATATGCACATTACACTTTATAGGTACCCGTTTTGTTTTCATTATATTACACCATGTTAAAATAATTAAAAATACGTACAACACTATGTAATATTGTTATACATGAATACATAATACGAATACAATACACTCATACAAGAAACATAATACTATATTATTATGTAATTAACGTAGGAAACTCATGTCATCATCGTTTCCTCATCGATCGGTATAAGATCATACGTCCGGCTGAGGAACATTATTCCTAGTTGCACATCTTGTTAATTATTATAATTATAATATACTATTACATTAATTCACGATAAAATACGCGATTTCAGCACAACAGAATATATATTATGTGGTTACTCAAATATTAATATTTGTGATACATATATTAAATATACACAGTGATTTACCAAGCGTGCTCGCACCCACATAATTTCCTTTAATGGGTAATGAATGTTGAATGTATTCAAATACTGATTTGTTATATATTTTTTATATTTAAATATTCTAAAAATCAGATTTTGAACAACTGCATTATAGCAATATAAATTTTGAAAAAACGTAATATAATGATAAAAATACGTACATCACTTTTTATAATTTATGTTATTGTATAAGATTACCTACATTAAATAGTGAACAGTAAATATAACCCAAGTGAAATTCGAAATAGTATTAACCTATTTTAATATTATAAACTTATAACACATATTATATTGCTGACTAAGATTGTATGTCTGGTGTTTTTGAACGGTGCATTTCTAAATGTAACAGAAAAAAACCTACCTGGGATGTTGGCGCCTTCGTACGAAACTATATATTATTATTTTCTTCTTATATCGTTATTGCGCTTGATATGTCAACCACCGGATCGATGCACGTTTACGGCTAGATCGTGGGACCGTCCGGTTTGTGGGAGGTTTGTGTGTGGGGTAGTGGATGTGAAAAAAAAAATGAATAAATGAGAATATTATTGTCAAAATACGACGAGCGATGACTGCGGCTCGGGCAAACCGGTATCTGTCGAAATGCCACTCGCTCGCATGGCCGACCGAGCCGAATAAACGAGCTTGGGTTTGATTTTTTTTTCTATTTCCCTCAGATTCGTCGAAACCCATGAACGGCTCTAATGAGATAATAAAACGAAAATAGTTTTAGTAATATCCACGGGGACCACATATTATTTTATATAATTAATTGAACTAGCGTATATAATACAGCCATAAATAATATATAATATTATTCGTGTTATTCGTGTACCGTGTTCATACAATATTAACGTGGGTCTACAACTACTTTAAATATTAGTTATGACCGTATCTGAGAGTCTGAAATTTTAGTTAAAATTTCATTGATTAGAATCGTTCAGATTTTAATTATTAGGTATATTGTTAATGAGTATTGTGTATATTGTATATATTGTATAACATATACTATAATTTATTACTCTAAACGTAAAAATTACTAACTATAACTATTATATGCTCCTAGTTTAATACCACTTTAAAAAAGTAATTATTTTTTTCAAACATATTAATTAAATATAATATGCGTTATAACTAGGAAATTAACTGGGAATTAAATGCTTTTGCATGTTTTTTTGCTACTTCATAAAATAATATTGGTGAAAATGTGTTTGTATGATTTATAAATCCAATACAAAGTCTTATTTTACATATTTTTGATGTTTCACAGGTTAGTGCATATTATAAATGCATGATTTCATTAGGTCTCCGTGTCATTGCTTTTTTTCTCATTTGAATAATATTTTTTTCTTGTTTTTGAAATTCTTGATTTTTGATCGATAACATTGTAAATATATGGAAACATTATTTATTTTAATTTTAATTTGGTGACCTCTTTTGTGAGTACGTGATGGTCTTAAATAAATCGTCGTTATTGTTATTACTTAAAAAAAATGTATAGAGAATTATTTAGAATTTTATTTCAAGAGCATAATATATTTTTGTATGTATTGGAATTTTTAGTGCATATTTTGCTTGTTTTTACTGTATAGTAAATGCAAATGTATTTTCACATGTATGTTTTACACCTTTTTAGTTATTTAGCATGCAATGCACAACCCTAATTATAACTTATAACTAAATTCAAAACAAAACTTAAGCATTGAAATATGAAATAAAAACTGTATGTATAGTATAGGTACTTTATAACTTATAACGGGGTGGAATTAATTTATAACAGTTTCTAATATTTGGTTACGATTTACAAAAATATCTTTTAATATAGTAATTATTAGTTTAAACATAACAATTAATGTAATTAAAACATAGTACGTTATTAATTGAAATTGTTTTCATTGTTTTCATAAAATCTATTATAATAAATATTAATAATACAGACCAATGGACATAATATTATTATTTTTCAAAGTATAATTAATTAACTTTAAAATTGTATCGATTTAATTTTTTCTATTTGTATAATTGTATAATATAAGAAAAGTTTTTAAATTAGATAAAAAAGAAACTTTTATATATTACACTACATCTATACATGACTAAATGTATTCTATGATGCACTATATTATGGTTTACTATATTATTTAGTATTTATGATTGCTACTTATTTCCATTATTTGGCCAAGATTTAAAACATGGTAATTAAACAAAATATAAAATATGTTAACGTGATATCATACATTTTTTAAAAATCTTCCACTGATGACACTAAAATTGATTTTATAGAAATAAATAAAAATAAATTATTAATCAATATTTATACTTATGCAATATACGGTCCATTATTAGGATTAATTAAATTAATTTTAAGAATCTAATTTATTTGACAGAGCACTTTTCTGATATAAGGTTAATTTTAATGTGTTTGCATCTCGGGCTATTTTAATATAATATGTATGTATGTCTGATTGATTAGAAAGATCAATGGCGTAAAATATGTTTCCTTAAGCTTGTAGGTTACTTAATATTATTATTATATTAACATTACCAATATTTGAAGTCTTCACTATAGAAGTAAAGTACTATTAAATATTAATATAAAATGTATGAGTTAAAAAAAATGTTTTAGTATCTTAAATAAAATATATAATTGTTTTTTTTTCTATTCAGAGATTTTCTAACGATTTTGTTTTTTTTTTAAAGACCATTTTTTATAAAACTTTTTTTCTGTATCAAATATTATTTATATAATTCATATCAAAGACATATCAACGATAAGATATTAAGTTAAAATAGCCTTATAACTTTTGAAATGACAAAACTAAATTATATTTTTATATTTATTAATCGTGAGACATACAATTTGAATATATTTTGATAAACATATTAGGACGATGTGATATTAGATAAATAAATAAATCAAATTTATTTTCAGAATAAACTTTATTGTTTGTAAATATATTGATAGGTCGGAGGACAGTGACAACATAACACAAATTCAATTGAACACTATAAAAATACAAAATTTACTGGTTTATTGTAAAATGACAATATTGTTAATTATAGGTAGTATTATTTTATATAATATCTGTAGAATTATAAATAAAAACTAATACTAAAAATCGTATGTTATTTTTTTGACGAAAAATTATACTAAATATGTAATGTTACCAGCATATTATAAAGTAGGTACCCATAATGTAACTGTTTAAAATTAAATAAACAAAAGTTGATGTATCATATGCATAGGTAATGTTTTTGTCACAAAAATCGATTTACTTAAGTGGATATTATGTCAAATATGTGATAATAGCCTAATAGGATCCATATAGAATCAATTATGAACATAACACTTTTATATTATTACATTTTGTATTATTAAATGTTCGAAATAGTATTTCACTGAGTTTATTCGTATCTCCTATCTACAGATAGTTATGAATTCTGGTTGCATATAAATATCTGATGAGTACATTTTCTTCAGTTACTCTCCGCCTCCGGGAGCATTAAAAAAATAAATGTTAAACTGTCGAAATTAATTTGCTCGCTATGGAACATTGCATTCTTTTAGTTTCTCCGACGTAGCGTGTATTCAAAAATGCATTCGTTAATAGTGAAATATGTAGAAATATGTAAAAATATGTGAACATAAATTAGCTCATTTTATACAGAATCTCTCGAACCGCGTATTTAACGGTTGCTAAAAATTGGTAAATTGGCCGTAGAAAAAAATATGTATTTAAATTATATTCCATAAAATCCAAGTACCGAGTAAAAATTATAATAATATTCATATTATGTAGGTAGTGCACAATACTAGGTATGTCATAATATGGATTCATCGATGATTTTAGTCTGTACAATTGTATTATAATAACGATAACTATACTGACGAGGCTTGAATAGGTGCGAGTGCCTGTAATTTAATACTTAGGTGTATATAATGTATTATTATTATGTACGCAAGCGAGTAGCGAAATCAATCGTTTTCGCTGAAGGTGCCTTCTGCACATTGCAAGTTTCACACTACACACACGATCGTTCGAGTCGAATTAAGTACTAACACAATGTGATGAAGACAAAGATAAACGTACTACACACACGATCATCCCCTCCCCCGCCCCCTACAACACTGCCGAGCGTCGATTGGTTGGATAATATAAAAAAATACATACTTGCAATACGGACGGTATAGTAATAATAATATTAAAAACAGTCGTCTGGCATCCCGTTCAACGACTACCGATCGATTCGCATAAAACAGTTTATTCTATTATTATTATTATTATTATTATAATTCTATTTTGTATTAGTCATTCGCTCGGGCGTATTAATCTAAAGAAGCGATGTTTGTATATTATTGTATTCATCTCCATACCGAACATTCGTCATCCAAACCAGAAAAACCTGTACGGCACAGTCGCAACCTGTATAATATTATAGTCTTTGTATGTATAGGTATCGAGGTATGTAGGTACGGGCATTTTCCGTGTAACAACTTTTAAACCGATCCCACTTCATTAACCGTAAATCAATGTGTGTGTGTGTTTTTTTTCTCTTTTCCTCTCCACTGACGTAATAAATTACCGACCGATCCGCCGTTAATTTGTTTAATTAAGTCTTTGTTTATGGCCCGGTGACCGTTGTGTACACTATAGCTACGCGCGCGCCTTCGGTCGATATATGCAGATTGGTAGGTAACCATACTATTTAGTGACCATACCATAAGCTAGTCTCGAAAAACGACAAAACCGCACCGATATAACTCGTTATAGTGTCACCGTATCGTATTATTGCATGCCAAGTCCGCGTACCTACGCGATACGGCTGAGAAACCTCCCAAAAGCGGACGCACCCGCCCCACCGAAACTAATATGTTCACTGCGAATGAGCCAATTATTGGTGACGCCTCCGTACGTATGTGGTACCTACCTATGTCTGCACTTATTGTAGATGAGCATCCAACGACGGCATTCGTTCGTGAGTAATTAAAAACATAATATCCTGATGGTTTTAAATAATTACCATTACTTGTTTATTCTTTGATCCGGTACTCACGCCAAGGTCCGGAACTTACACGATAATAATTAATTTTACGATTCCGTAGTTTGTCATTATAATATTATTATAATAGTTTCATCATTTTTCCAACGCAAACCTATTCTTTTTTTCCACAATTGTTCTTCTATATACCGTATCTATAATATTCTTATATTATAATAGATGTTAGTTACTATAGTTCATAGTTGTAGTCGGGCACTGTTACATTATATTGTTATTTTAAGTAGGTACACATCATGTGAAAATTGAAAAAACAACCGACACTCACTTTGTTACTGTGATGAGCGATTACCTACGCATGTTGCAGATTCCATAGATATTTTATCTATTTTAGTTTAATCGCCGATTATATTATTATTATTATTATTATTATTATTATGTAGGCATTTGAGTACATTTCAGATCTCTGTGATTTTAGTGATTCTGAATTAACACTGTTCTAATAAAAACCGTCGTAAACCGGTTATTTTAAAAATTAATTTGTGTACATTTTATGTTTTTAAATATTATGATTATTATCAAATCCACTATGAATATTTAATTTTCATGATTTTGTTATTTGTATTGTGTTTTGCCAAGTAAAAAAAATATGTACCTACATTTATTATACAATATGTTTATAATTATTGTGCTCATAATTGTTGTTATATAATATTATATGTTTTTTTTAGTGAATGTCGATATGAAATTGACAGAAAGAAACAACTATTATTCTGTCTTAGTTTTTTTAAGCGATATGATACCATTGTATAACTGTTATGACTTTATTAGATATTTCTACGTATTTATTTTTACTACATTATTATATCTAACCAATTGAATAAAAACGTTTGTCCTTTTTTTTTTTTTGTAAAAATACATAAAAAAAACCTCTTATTCTCGTTGACGACTGACAAGGAATTTTATAAAATGATTTTTATAAAAAAAAATAACGCATTTGGTTTTAATTCCCAAGTGATTATATTTATGAATGAATTTGTTGAAATGTTGTCAAGACGTCTTGTCTGTACTAATAATTCAATACCATATAAAGGAGCAGTGGTTTCTATTTATTCCTCATATTATAATAAAGGTACCCACTATAATAATATATTATAATAATATGTTATAGACGTATACTTTATTCATTCGACAAATTATTTAGTGGCCCGTCGTCTTATTCCTCAACCCCACTATATTATATAGGTATTAGGTACATCATAACTATCGGAATATTATTTTATCTCGTTAGTAGTTTTCCATTTAAACCTGGCTGTACATACGATAAATTATATTAATAATTCTTATTGACTGTCTAAATGAACATTATAATGCGTAATTCGTGTTTTTCGTTTATCACGTTGAAAATGTCTCCAGGTTTCCATAATATTAATATTTATGACCGCGTATTTTAACATAACAGTAATAAGTAATAAAATTAAAAACAACATTCTCTATACAAAAAAAGAATGTTAATCTTTCGAGCGTATTAAAATGCACTTGACTCAAAGACGTCAGATCGATAAAAAAAATCATCATTTTTTGTATAACACGCGTTGAAGAATAATAATTGTGAAATAGATGGAGATCGTAGTAGTAGTAGTTAGTACCGTACCTACTATGGCGTGTGCGTTTACGGAATTAAACACATCGACGAAAATATTCTCGACCACAGAAATGGTCGAGATTTACTCGGAGTGAAAAATATTAACCATACTGCTTACAGTTGACAGTTGTAGGTACAACACTATACTCGCTAGTATGTAAGTAAATGTTAACGCGACTGCGTTTGTTTCGTCCGCTGTACCAAATATAATCAGATAGGCACATATTATTATTGTGTCTATAGGGATTTATTCCTAGTGGCTAGTATCAACCTTCGTTGTACACATAATATCTAAATAAATGCACACGTGTGTTTATCGCTGATTTCGCCTAATTAATTGTTCACGTTCGTATACGACGCGTATAGTGTGAAACACACACAAATTAACTATCGACGTAATAATATATTGTATTATTGAGGGTGCGCCAGATGTCTTTCTCTTTCTATCTCTCTCTCTCTCTCTCTCTCTCTCTTGTGCCACTAAATAATTATTTTTTATGCGAACCTAATGGGCTTATTGTATGTATATGTACTATTTATAAGCATAGATTGTAATGATTTGAGAAAAAAATTTATTATTATTATTTCATATATTGGACGATATCTTATGCTTGCTATATTATAGGTACGTGTGTCGTGCATCTTAAACGATAAAGGTACTAATATTATTATGTAGGTAGGTATATTCGTAATGCTATTGAAATATTATGCACTTTTATTGCATAATATTTCTGCACAATTATATAAACATTTTCAGAGTTAAAATAATAATATAGTTAAATAATATAATTAGACAGGTAAATAATCATAATTTGTATTTCCTATAACTATACAATTGTACGAAAAGAATAAAAACATAATAAATTAGGTATAAAAATGATTAAAATAAAATTATCATAAAAATGTATTTGGAAAAATACATATGTCAATTTATTATACATCAAATGATTAATTTAGTTACCTACTTATTTATTTATTTTTATTTTTATTTTAAAGAATATTTACAATCTGTGTTGGAATAGCACAATAAGGAAATATTTTTATGATGATTAATATACATTTTAACTATGATTAATATGATGAGTGAGGCCAACTAGTGATGGAACCCAACGTGATACATTTTAGGCTAATAAATATAATATATTTTCCCTTGAGTCAATGGGTGAAATTTATGGGTTGTGTATTGGATGAGATTTGCGATGGGTTAGTATGGAAATGAAGTTTGGAGTAAAAATATCTGTAATGTTTGGTTATATAGATTATATAGTTTAAAACTTAAAAATGTAAATGGTAAATGTAAACTCAAACTTAAATATAATAATAATTGCTATCAATAATAAATACTACGATAATTAAAATTGTATATTGTCATAAAAATACAGCCATACAAGTTTATATTTAAAATAGATTTATTTTTTTAAATTGCTATTTGTTACTCAAAAAAAACTTTAATATTATATTGTATGTTATGTCTAATGCATAGATATAATATACAAAAACTAGATAGCCATCTTAATTATACTACAGTTGTGATCAATGTTGAAGTCGGCCGCAATTTATAAAGCAGGCAATGTTTACATTTATTTTACATTTACTCATATATAAATATATACCTACATATATAGTATATACTGTGATAATAATATTTTGTAAACATTGTCTGCTTTGTAAATGGAGGACGACTTCGATGATAAGAAGGTGACGACTATCTCGTATGTAATATATATTATGTTCTAATCTCTATATCAAATGTACCTATACACAATCGATGTCGAGCATATTATATTGTATTATGATCTATAGATAATTTGCAAATGTAATGTTTATATTGAATTTACTATCTAATTAATTTTTTTTTTTTTTTGGAGACACAAGTAGTATTTATACTTCGTTAGCTCCATATCCCCGCAACAATTTAGAATTTTGAAACAAAATTAAATCCATTAGTTTGTTCTTTTAATCCCGTAGCTTATACTCAACCCCTTCCCAAGTTTAAAAGTAGTAGGGGGGAGGGGCATGAAGTTTATTTCGTGGTCTCGTCGTCTGTCACATTAAAAATAAAATTATGAAAACATTTTTATGGCTGGTTTATTGAAAACATTCCTTTAACATCTCACACATTAAGTTAGTATATTATTATTTTTGTCTCATCATTTTTAGTAAAAAACGAAACACAAATTGGCAGATTATAAAATATTATAATACTGTTTTAATCATTATAAATAAATATGAGAAATATTAAATTGTCAAATTATTATTCTTCATTCATCTTTCTCAACTTATATTATTTGGTTGAAAACCCTAGACATCAACCTCTTTTTACTTATACCTATTTGTTATTGTCAATCTTTATTCTGTGTAGCCATTTCTTCTTCAGCCTTCCTCTCCTGCCCTTTCCATCTATATTAATCCTCATAATATGACCGAAACATTTCAACCTACTCTCTTTCTATTTGTCTACAATTTCTGCCACTTCCCAAATGAATCAATGTCTTATTCTATATTACCTAGTCATTCCATGTATCCACCTTAGAATTATTCTTATATCTGCTATACTCACACTCTGCGTTCTTTTTTACTGTCAACTGGCCGACATTCCAATCCATACATGATGACTGGTCTCACAACTGCTTTATAAAATATACCTTTTAATCTTAACGGTATCCTCTTGTAGTCTTGTCACATAAAATACCTGACGCACATAATCCTATTTTGACGTAATTTAAAAAAAAAAACACCATTATCCTGAACCACCAACCCTAAGTACTTGAATTTATTAATTTCACTTAATTCACACACAAAATCGTCTCCCATCTTGCAACATATCAACATATCTTCCACCGTGTACATCTCGATTACTTTCTCCAAAATCACATGGATCTCTTTCTGCTTTACTCTTATTTATCCTTAGACCCTATAATTGCTTTCAAGAGCTATTCTCCACTCTTGCAATCACTCGTTCACTTCTTGGGGGCTTTCTCCCACTACAACACAACATAATCTGTAAACATCATTCACCAATCACCACGGCAGTATATATTTCGTGTATCTCTCAAGATTTTATTGTTTGGTCATCAGGCTATCTTTTAAATGTATATTATAATCTTATGAGACAGGAATTATAGAAGGTTATAATTAAATGAATTGGAGTAAAATTTGGTAATTGCATGTCTGGCCAATTTATTAATCCCTTTCAAATAATACTCATAGTTTTGAGATAATAATTATTTAACCAATATCTAGTAGTTAACCCGAGCACAATATGCCGGGGCTCCATGTCTTGCCTAAAGTACGGAGTTTCTAGTTCAACATTATTACGTAAACGATCTTAAATTTTTATTTCGTAATTGTATTATAACATAACGTATAAATTACTGTTCTTTATTGGATTTGCGTAAGCTAACTAGATATATTGAAAAGTGTGGATACCCTAGAATGTTTAAATTTTCTGACGTAATTTCTTAACTATTAATTGCTTTTCTTTTTAAAAATGTAACCAATTTCAAAATTGTTTTTTTCTCAATACATTTATAAAATACTATAAAACGTCATTACATAATAATATCATACACAGCGATTTCCCGTTTTTCGCATCGGCCTGTATACTCGTTTGTTCGTCCTGTATTCGCAATTATAATATTGTGTAATATTATTATTATATTGCAGTGTTGTATTATATAATATACGTGCTCGGCACCGTCGACGGGATTGACCCGAATGGTTGTTGGTAAAAAGGGGTTAGAGGGAGGCAAGGGGGTTTAACCGCTCCTTTATACCCGCGACAATGCAACTTCCGAGAAAACAATATCTAGCTAGTTACCTAGACAATAATAATATTATTTCACTCGTCCCGTTTTATGTGAGCATTAAGATGATACCTATCCTATGGGCTATAATTATTGTTCGAATCCCAGTCCAGGCGAAAACAGTAAATACACTAACCGCCGAATGCGGTCGTCAAGACAAATCTACAGCTGTCTGATGGTCTGACTGGTATAATAATACTGCTGCGTTTAGGAATTTTTAGATGAAATACAAACTTTGTAAGCACACCGGTATTGTTAGTGAGGTCGTGAGTAAATTGATACGTTTAGGTATATTATAGTAATAATAATAATAACAACTATTATTATTATTATCATGCTATTGAACATTATTAATAATGGCAGTGTAGCACAATATTATTATAATATTATATAGTGTGGGCGTCGTGGCGACCGCCACAATCGTGTAACATGCCACCGACACTTGTCACTTGGCATAACACCATCATTAATATTACAGAACAAAAATCCGCGTTCGACATTACTATCGAATCAAACTTGTCAAACGACGCGTGTTTTCGTCTGTGCGATCAACGTAGGAAAACGTCGACGTATAGCAAAGCATCGACGACGCGTGCACGACCCGCCCTGAAGTGTTTATTTTCATCTCTCGAAATTGGATTTATCATTGCACGCGTACAAACATAATATGTGTATATAGGTCCCTATATATATATATGTTATGTTATGTATATATATATTATGTATATATATTATGATGCGTGTATACTTGTGTGTTGCGACGAATTTTCGGTCGATCGTTACACCGACTAGCAGGCGCAAGAGTACGCGCGTGTTTTAAATAATATATAATAATAATAATAATAATAATAACAACGTTATCTGGCCGCCGCCGTGAGACGAATATATTTTTGAGCGCGCGAAACGTTCGTTTTATTTCCAGTGAGTATTATACACCGTGTGTATCGTCAATTCGCGAGATACGACTTCTCGCGTGTACCCAACAATAACGTAATAATATATAATATTATGTAGGTATATATATAGGTAGGACGATATGTACGCCGCTCGACGACTCCCGAGGGGCCGACATCACCGCCGCCGCCGACTGCCGAGTCGAGTCGCGCACCAACAAATTAGTCGTCAGCGGAAACTTTCGACAGCCGAGTTTTCCGGTGCGGCGCGGCGTGTCTAATTATAAGCCAGCGTTTCTTCGGGTACCAACCGCTCCTCCGCGGGAGGCGGCCGTTCCACCGCGCCCTCTGCTCCTACCACTTTTTTCCGACCCCCGCCAGACGAAAACGCTCTCGGTGATGATGATGATGATGATGATAATGATGATGACGATGATGACGATGATGTTGCTCCACTGCTGTTGCTGCTGCTGCTGCTGCTCACGATGGTGATGATGATGATGATGATGACGACGATAGTAATAATACTTCGACGACGCGCAGTTTTCCGACCTAATCTCTGTCTGTCTCTCTCTGTCTCTCTCTCACTCCCTCTCACTGTCTCATCCGATATAAATACGCGTATCGCGCGAAAATAATAATAATTGTCAACGCCGCGGCGGAGGCCGTAAACACAATGCGAGTAAAATATTACGCATTATATACCTATTATTCGCTATCTGTTGTACCTACATTAGGTATTTCCGCCGCGACTTTTGTCTCGTCCTGCACGACGGCCGCGGCGCGCCTGCTGCAGATGCGAATCTCTCGCGCGGTTTTATATACGGCGGCGGCGACGATATTATATTATATTATTATAAACAGTCTCCGCTGCGGCCTCCGAGTTGTGCGCATTATTATTATTATTATTGTTTTTGAGGTATGTCGTTATAATATTATATCTATGCACGAACATCTCTGCGGCGGTAGCTCCCGATCCCGCACCGTATAATTATACGTAGAATAATATAAAATTTATAAATTATATCATTGTTATATTGTGCAAAAATATGGGAAGTCCGTTTTCGAGCGGATCGTTCCCCGCGGAGTCCGCTGCGGAGAAAGCCACGTGGCGTGCGTTACAATAATTTGTTATTAGAGATAGGATTTTAATGGATTTTCCATAATTTATACTCTTAGTGCTGTACAATAACACATTTGTTCCGTTCTTGTAATGAATTTTTCTTATTTTTTTTTTTACATAATATTTAAGATAGGTATAATATCTTTTTTATGTAATTTTTACATATTATTACATTATAAGCCATAAGGCAAACGTTGTACGTTATTAAACTTCAATAAACATATTGTACCACCTATGTCAGTTTGTAATTGATTTGTGTATGGAAATAATTACCAAAAATTGAATTTTTACCCACGCTTATATTATAATAATAATAATTATTATTATATGTTAATAAGACTTATTTTTAATTTGTATTTTATTTGTCCACTCATGTAATATAATGTTAAGTATTAACTTTTAACCAGAGTTTATACATTTTTTTGTACCATATCTAATGTTGAAATGTCTTTTCGGAAAAAATAGAAACAAATTCGAAAAATGTATGATTTTCCATGAATATAAACAACGATTTAAAGATACGTATGACAATCGTAATAATACCGAATTTTTAGTTTGAATTTCTTTCTACCATATTGAAGTCCACATAATTAAAAATCATTCAATATTTTTGTAAGTGAATAGTAAAAAGAAATCATCAAAAGAATTTATTTTTCAGAAAACGAAACGAGAATTATATGCTGTTTCCGGCAGGCAGACAAATTGTCAAAAAATTGCGATAAACTTTCGTTATTGGCTTGACGTTAAATCATACTGACATGTTATTGTTGTTCAGATACGTTCGTTGAATTTGTTTTTAAATCATTTATTATGATGGCGTAAACGTTTTACACAACAGATAGTTTGCATTATTATGTATTTACGATTATAATGATTAATATTGTATTATTATCCACGAGATAACTCATTTAAACTATGCTAGTATGCTACAGATCATACATTTGGTATTTATGATTAAATACTTTTTTGTGATATAATAATAGTCGGTACAATATTAGTATTATGTATACCTACGTGAAAACATATTTTATTATTATGTATAGCACCTACAGTAAAATATTACACGCAATACCAATTCATATCAAATTCGACTGAACTTGTATCATTAAATGTATATATAGGTATTGCTTGAATTTTAGTAGCAAAATCTACACGAAAAATTTTAATAATCCACTATACACTCAAATCCGTAAAATAAAAATGAATGTTTAAAAATATAAAATTTAAATTAAAGCAAATGATTTTTCACAATAAATGATACGTTTAAGCATATAAGTAATTACCTAAATGAAATTTAAATCAAAAAAAAAATTATCATTAAATTCGTTTTTTAATACAATAACCTACCTATGTAATTTTAAAAGTCTACCTTTATTGTTATCTTGCTGGTACAGTGGTATCTACTAATAATAAGTATCATAGGCGCAAATTGACTAAATTTTTTGGGGGGGACTCAAGCCCCCCTCCCTATAGGCCATTTTGCTTAGTACCACAGAATATATAAATTAGTACTTATTACTAGATTTTTAACTGGGGGGACTTGACCTACATTTGGAAGGATTAAGTCCCCCTAAGCCCCCCCCCCCTATTTGTGCCAATGATGAGTATAAATATTAAAATAATTTTAAAAAAAGTATAATGCTTCGAGCGTTTTATATATTCTCACCTGAACCGTAATTTATTTTGCTCTATCTAGTTTGATTTCGTATCTCATATGCTCATCCTATTGCTTGAACTTAAGAAAAAAAGGTTTGGAACACTAAGATAAATATTTTGAAAACTCATAGTTACGGTTTCAGTGAAATATCAAACACTGTGGAAATTATATAAGTGTATTTGTTTTGTTTAATGTGGTCGAATTCATTGCTATATAATCTGCACATCTTTACTGATCAGGACTATGAATTAAATTAATTAATTGCTTTTTTGTTTTTTTTATTGTTGCTACTGGATTTAAGTTGGATCAATATTTATTTTTTTTGTATTATAACTAGTGCATATATTATGTTAATAGAGTAATATATCTATTAAGACTTCATGATAGTTGATAATGCTGACTGCAATCACCAATGACTGTTGACACTTGACAATACCAGTCAGTTAGGTGGATATTTATTTTCATTACAAATGTATATACACAAGAATATACCAAATGTTGATATTTAAATTTATACATAATATGTTATTAATATTAGTAAAATTTGTTTATTTATTTAATTTAAAATAAATTAGGTACATTAGCTATATTAGTTTCAGGGGTGGATAGGCCATTTTTGGACTACCAGAAAATTTTAATAAGGGCCCATACACGAATAAAGCCGAAAAATTCGATTTTCAAATTTCAAAATTTCAAATAATTTATGGTTATTCATTTTTGTAATTCTAATAAAAATAAGAAAATCGGTTTTTTTTTCAAAACCAGTTGTTTTAATAATTTCCTATTTTTCCATACTTAAAATTCTAAGTAGAGTGATGATTGTATTGATTTTACTATTATGTGTTTTTTTGCGTGAAAGTACTAGACAAGTCAAAAAAATGATAGATTTTCAACTTTGAGGTTGGATTCTGGTAGCAAATTGATTATAGTTGGTTCAAGATTGAGGATTTCCTTTGCTTTTCTAAAACATCGAGTAAAACTAAATAAGTAAAAGCGTTTATTTTTACGCAAAACCAGTTTTCGACTAATCGATTTTAGTACGTAATAGTGAGGTTAGATACATACAATTACAATTAAGCTTACATTTTTTGTTTAACCTTATGTACAATTTAATATTTTACTGAAATATATTTATTAAAATTAACTTGATTGATGAATTAAATACTTATGAATAAGTTAAAAAACAACTATTATGAATTATTTTAGATTAGCACAAATTAAAACTTTTATAGGTACAAGATTGTGCAGATTATACTCCTTCCGGAATAAGGTCGTACCCTGGCAGCAGACCAAAACAGGTTCACCGCGCGCAGATCGGGCCTATGACTATAACTATATGTTTATAACTATGACAAGGTTGCAGGTTGGGAACAGGTCACCGCCTGCGCGACGGGGTACGTTCTTGTTCCGGACGGAATATACATAATGCGGCATAATATACTTTTATCTAGTTTTATGTAGTACAAATTACAAACTTAGAAAGGTTTTTTTTTTTTTTTTGGGTAACCCGCGGCAACATAGGCCATTGGGTGTGGGGGAGGGCACTGTAGGTTTTTTTATATTGGGTAGGTTGGTACACGTGTGTTTTGTGTTTTGGCAGAATTTCTAATGGGGCACTCGTAGGTTTCTGCCGTGCCCCGGGGGGGGGGATGGCGGCACTTGTTCTCTGTGACTTGCACGGAGAAAAATGCCACCCGGTGGTCGAGGATCGAACTCGGACCGGCTGTGCCGAATCCGTCGCGTTAGACCGCTCGGCCACCTCGCCCCCAGAAAAGTTTTTGTTATTGATGCAAATTACACAAGTATTCCCTTAAATATTAATAAACTGAATTAAATCACTTTCTTAATTTATATCGTATAATATTAATACATTATGATCATATTATATGCTCGTGTAGCCGTGTAGGTTTTGTAGTTACTTTGATCCATACTCCTATGTGTTCATGCGTTCTACCATCAAGGCACTGTTCCGTCAAACGATGAAAATAAGCTAAAATTCCCAAATACTGAGAAGGCCCACTGGGAAAAAACTCGGTTTTACTGTAGGTCAATCCACCCACGATGTTCTTGGTAAAAACTAAGTTTTTATAATGCCAATTAGTTTAAATTGAAAAATGAATTTTTTTTATCAATTCAAATTAATATTTACTGAGAACCTAACTAGTGAAATGGCTTTTTAAAAAAAAAAAAAAACGTTACCAACGACATTTTCGATTTAATATATTTTACTTCAAAGACCAAAATTATACTGATAGAACATATACTTCGCATTTAATGAAAAAGAACACACTATTAAACGTCTGGATGTAGGACACACGAGAAGACATTTTGATACCCATTCGATCGATTTGCATAATGATTATATTATTATAGGCTATGGAGCAATGTTTAACATAATAATAATATATATGTACATGTATAAGCACAGTGTGTACGTACACGTATATAATATATAGATGTACCCACCGTCAACGGGATTGTAAGCGATCGGATTTTATAGGTCTAAAAAATAATAATAAAATAAAACGGTCTACTGCCATGCCGAGCGATTCGTCTCCTGGTCGAACGATTCTCCATTACAATATATTATAATATGCACGATAAAAATCGCGTGTACGACGAGGGCCGTCCGCCGTCTGCGAGTCGTTTTAGGCGCCACCGTGTCCGTCTCTTCGTCACCGTCTCTCACTGCAGATACGTCCCGAGCGCATCACAGGTACCCTAAAATATAACAATAATTCTACTGTAATTATCGTAAGGTATTATTATTTATTATTATTATTATTATTATTTTTTTTTGTCAGCACACATTATGCCATTATTCGCCGCCGTGCGTTGGTGAGTATATACAACGTATTTATATATACACGCAGTCGGGGGTGGTATTTATTGCCGGCAAACGAAAGTCGTCTTCGGGTCCTACCGCGAGACACATAAATAGGTACCTACTACCCTTTTCCTGAGTCTATATATTCGTCGAGTACATAATATATACGTGTAATAAATGTATATTGCGTAGGTGTGCACCTGCACAGTGCCGCCACCGCCACCGTCGAAACGACGAAACAGAGGGAGGAAAAATAAATCGAGATCAGATAACGATCGTTTGGCGGCGGATGACGATTGACGCGACTACCTACCTACGATGATGATAGTAATATTATTATTATTATTAGGTATAATTGTTTTTGTTGCGTGGTTAATGCCGTGCAGCGTAGGTACCTATACATAAATATTATTTTTTAAGAAAAAAATCGGAGTTTGACGTCGTAAATATTATAAATTTCTACACAACGCATCAATAATATTTAATAACATGATTTCCGAAATCAGATAAGACCGAACGCAAATACACCTGTGGAGGCAACCTGCAGACCTAAACCACTCTATACAACAACGCGTATTTTCATACACGGTTGCCGCCACGACGGGTACACTTATTTTTATTTGGTGATGGTGTTTATTCTTTGTTAGGCCTGCAACGACCATGACCGTGAAACGAAAACTATCTTGGTGAAAAATCCAAAGGCTTAGAAGACTGGGACGGGCAACGTAATGTCGGCTCACCTATTTATACTTGTTCACTATTCGCAAACGGCCAATCCGCAAATTTTAAAAATGGACCAATACATTTTCGCGAACAATTCGCCAAATTTTACTGAAGATAAAAAGAAAGAGTTATAATACCTACAGGGGGTAAGTGGGCCAACTTCGTAAGACGTAATCCCTCGAATCGTTTGACGGTTTCACGCGGTCTAGACTTCAAAAGTGTAAAAAAATGGACTAAAACGAATTTCATGTTCGGTGCGCATAATATGGTAGGTACGTGTTGAGAACGTTCAAATATTGAGTTGTTCGTCTGGTAATGAATTATTAACTCACTGGATTTGTATACATTAGGTTTTACGAAGATAAGAATATTGTTGTATAATAAAAACACTAGTTAGGTACTAAACTTGCTCACGGCCGTAAAAAAAAAAAACAGTTAAATTAAAAAAAAAAAACTTTAAAAATTACCCATTTTAATGGATATTAAGTCTAAAATAAAGTTTGAATGCGTTAAAGTGTGTCAGCTTACTTTACATTTACAATAACAATTACATTATGAATAATATATACTTACTACGACCAGAGGCCAGAGGACAAAAACGTGACTATCTGGTTTGGGTGTTAAAATTAGGTTTTATTTATTTAATTTTTAAATAAGCTTCAGTATAATCTTTTATAATAAAACGTGGTGAATAATACGAATTTAATTTATCCGACCCAGACATTTTCCCAAATTTTCACAGTTGGAAAATTGCGTTCTTTAATCTTATAAATTATAAGCATCTATAGGTGTTTTTGTTTACATTATTATAATGTAAATACATTAGTTCAGTAATAATAATGAATAATCACACGGCGCTTTAGATAGGCACACTACTGTAAATACTCACCACTATCATAAATACAATTTAGAAATATTCCTCATATCCAAGGCCATGAAAACGCAATACATGAATAATCCGATGTTACGATATTGGTATTCGCCCTCAGCCCCTCATGAATATTATTATAATTTTTGATGTTGTCATAAGTAAATCAATATAATATAATCTGTCAGTAAACTGTATAATAGTTGTACTACTTTTACCCAAGAAATCACAAAGGTGCGGCCATCAGATCGGAAGACAAAAGTGAACTGTCCGGAGACATTTTTTTCAATATTAATTAACTGATGTTCGCACAAAATGATTATAAAATATTGATATTGATATTATGCGAATGCGCAAAATGTATTTTTTTTATAAATTACGGTTATGTTGTAAATATATATATATATAAATTATGACAACCACTAAGCAGTATAATATAGCCGAGCAGTAAGATTCACGATTATAAAATAAAAGCTCCGGTTGAACATTTTTGCTCCATAAATTAAAGCACCCGATAAACCTGCGCTAATAGTGGCCGTGTAGAATCCCTATCAAACCTGCACCAAGACGTTTACCGCGTTAACGTAAGTATATATATATATATATTATGTGTGTGTATTATTATTTATTATCATTATTATTTATATTTATTATACCCGCGTATGTCGTTATTTTATTACACGATATTCGTGTTTCACGTAGACGTGTGCCCATTATATTATCATGTATGTATACACTGTGCAAATCCGGACCTATATTCGCATCTATATAACGCAATAATGTCCGCCAGTAATTCTCATAACCTACACAAATTTTGTTTGCTAAAAAAATTTTTTTTTCTCTATTCACGTCAACTTCGAGAGTCGGCACAGGGGGTCCAGCCGCGATCTACACGTGTAAAATATATTATTTTACATGGCTAAAGTATAATATTTTATTGTAATCATATATTATACGTACTACGATAATATAATCCATTAAAATATGTATTTATAGTGGTCCGGACCCGACACCTTGCAGATGATGACAAGAACCGACCGAAAATCTGCATGTCATCGCATCATGGTCGAATCGCATGTATGACACAACCGGGGTCGTTATCCGTCCTAAATTTACTTTTAATTATAATATTATTATGTGTACCTACATAATACTTATGTAATATTATGGATGTAAATATTATAATATTATAAATGTGATTTGTTATAGATTTCCGCCTTACACCTCCTCTCCCGATGCAATCATCTGCCCACTCATAAATTATAATAATCCTACGTAATATTTTGAACGCATGTATACCGTACAAATTTGTAATTGGAATCATATTTTGAAGGCTATTGATTTTTTTTCTATTACATTTATGTGGTGTTCTTATTTAGTCAACAATTATTAATTAGTTTAATATAATGAATAAAAATTGAATTATAACATTTTACTTTATTTTTGTGTTTGGTCTTATTTTGCATCAATTCAAGAGCAAATACAAATTTCCCTATATGTACATACTATGCACATGGGTGTACATACGATCTAATTATAGGTACATTAAAATTAATATAAAATATAACGTCACCAATAAATGAAAATGACAAAAAAGGTATTATAATGAGTACTTTATTTCACGCATAACCTATAAGTAATATTCCGTTAAATATTACCATCAACTAAACTATTTTTATATCTAACCATATTTTGATCTTGTATAGCTGCAAGATTTTAAATTTTCTAGAAAGTATCTATAATATGTTCGTTTCCTACATAATTGTACACAATTATTTCATCACAAGCATCTTTTGTCCATTACCCAAGATGGTACAACCGGTACTTCAATGTGTTCTATAATTGTTCAAAATTAACATAAATTAATTTAAATGAACAATGAAAACCTCTAGGCATTGACTTATCAGCTGGCCGATGGTTGGCAGTCATGAGTCACAACTCTTGTGAAGAAAATGTGAAAAAAAAATGTACAAAAAGACTAACGACCGTAGACCTTTAGTGAAAAAATCTTTAGGCACTACGGTACAGCAAAATGTATAATATAATATATATTGTACGGCCTTCAATTAAAAAACGTGCAGGTGCACGAACTCACAACCCACAGATACGCGCCTATGATTAGACATATAATCTCTATTAACTACGGCCAATCACGTTTACATTTATAGTATCATAATATAATACTAATGCGTGTTAGTGTGAATTTATAATTTTATTTTGAACACTTTGCTTAGTTCATTATTTTTCATTTAATTTTAACGGCGTTCTGCGGTGGTCCTTAGATTTTGATTAATGTTTTTTTTTGCTGATTTTTTTTTTAGAGCATCAACAATCTGATCTTATTACATCATATTACAATACGTATATATAGGTCGGTATTTATCACACGGTATCATAATATAATATGCGCTACATTATATGTATACATATATGTATTATTGCAATATCGGGTAGAAGTATTATATATATATTGAGTACATAAGGCGTCGGTATATGGGTATAAACTATAAATATATAATATAATACTATCATAGAGCATCGGACAAGAGGAAGAATAGGCGTGTTCGGTGCGGTGCTCTGACGAGTTAATTATACCGCAAAAATAATAACGTAATAACAGCCGACCGGACCGACCAAAAGAATGAATTTTCCCATCGGTGCAATGATTTTCACGATCGCACGCGGCCACCGCCATCGAACGACGTCTGAAATAAAACACAACCTCTATCCGATCTATTTAATATCATTATTATTATTATTATTATAATACGAGCACCGATTAATAATTGCTCAATCGCACGACATGCGTCCCAGCGTTTATATACGGCTGAACAATAACATTAAGATATTAATATTATGTTGTGCAGTGTTATAGGTACTTAAATAATATGTAATAATGATAATAATAATAATAATAATAAAAATAATAATAATAATATCGCGGTCGTCGTAAACGTGTTGTCTATCATGCATTTTATACTGATATAGTACGCATATTATATTGTTATTATTATTATAAATATAGGTAGGTAGGAAACATGAAAATAACGTCGAAACGTTTTCGCCGACAAACTACGGTGTTCGATTAAAATACTTAAACACGAATACGCGATTAAACCGAGAAATAAAATAAATTGTAATGCGGTCGTTTAAAAACTATAAAACGTATAATATACGAACGCAAACTGCTTTGTATTATACTCAGGTATCATGTCTGTGTGTGTGTGGGGTTGAACTGTACATGTATTATGATATAATATAATATTATTATTATACGTAGATTGAGGCCAGAGTTTCAGGAATCTGTAGTTGAACAACTAAAATATATATTAATCCGGCTCTCGGTGTTAGCTTATATACATATATACATATATATATATAGGCCTAACCTACCTATATTTAATATACCGACTTCTGCAGTGGCAACACTACGCAAAAACAACAATAAACTTTCTTCGAGATTATATTTACCAAACTCCCGGTCATAATATAAAATCAAACACTGAGCACAACTGAATTAAAGAAAAATAAACTTTTTTCAGACATTAAAGTTAATATAAAGTTTCCCAGACGTTCTGTCGGTTAAATCGTACTTGTGTCTATATATCACCTTTGTGGTATTGTATTATCGTGTATAATATATTATTATACACTTGAAATTTAATTAATATGCAGTAGTCACAGATAATGTATCGCAAAACTTCTAATTGTGATTTGTCAACTCTGTGGCGTAACACGCCTGCATATTTAATACGTATGAAAATAATATCAACGAAATTCCAGCCAACCGCGATAAAATAATTGTCGATCGAAAGACATTGACGAAGGGATGAAAACAACGAAACCATCGTACCGAGGAACAATAATACCATTCAAGTCACAGCGTGTTTCAACTCTCAATGGAAACGACTTTTTTTCTGTATACTCCAAAGGAAACGAAACGAACCGTTCGATATGTTAATGGTATAAAAATAATCCTTAAGTTACCTGTGTCGCTTGTCGAGGTACAATCATTTGATTAAAGTACAAAATGATTTTATTTTATTTTACTTTAGACCTACATAGTATTATACACGTATTATAGAACTATTAACGTTTACCTAGCTACAATAACAAATACGACAACAAAAAACGATAACAATAACATTGAAATAAATTGAAAAATTAAACGAATAAAAATAATAATAAAAAAAAAAAAAAAGTTTTAGAATTTTAATAATGCCATGTTCTTCTATAACGAGAAAAGTCTAAGTTACAATAATGCGAAATGTGTTAACAAATCAAAAACGCCGACGTATCGTTTATATTAATATAGGAATATTGCGAATTTTCAGTTTTCAAATTTTCAATTTAAATGTCTACTAGTTTTCCCTTGAGGGAAAAAGCTTTCAAGAAACGCAAGACACGAGACATGTACATACCAGTCGTTCAGAGGCTTTGGTAATTATCAACAACAGTAAAAAAATAAAGAAGGAAAAACATATTTTTCTTTTCTATTAATAACAAAAAAAATAATAACTTTTTTACTACTGTTTAACTATTCTTTATGGGCTCAATGTAATGATAAAAAAAAAAAAAAAACAATACAAAACACGAGATGTAGACTTATTGCACGCGGATTATGCAGAAAACGAACATTTCGACATTATTTTTATAATAGGTAGTCGTTTTAGGAACAGGTCATTCATATCGATAGAAAACCGGTTGTGATGTATGATAATATTATGTGTTATGTATTATGTACATTATACTCATGTGGAATATTATTATGTCAACCATATCATGAGGTGTGTATAATATAATATATATGTATCATAGCAAAGAACTTTACCTCGTGGTGAGCACATGATCTCGAAGTGATTCAAAAATAATGAAATACTCTCAAGCCTTAATATATACTGTTATTCATATTTCATAATAATATGAATGCACGTAGTTATAAAGAAAAAAAATTTCTACCGACGTTCCAAATGCTTCATTAAGTAAAAAAAAGAATTTTTTCTTTAAGTTTTGTCACGATGGATTTCCCGAAAGGTCTTTTTAAGTCGAATAGAAAATCATATACCTCTATAGCAGAGTCTATAATATTATTTAATGAACATATAAAATATAATTTATCAAAAAAATAAAAATGTGAACGTACACACTCGTCTTACATTCACGTGCTTCCGCATTTTGAGTGACTGCGTATATCGTAGAATGTCTCTTACAAACATTCTATTGGACAGAGGATATTTTTTAATCGAGTAAATGGGAATAAAATTTGCTTGTAAGCAGAATAAAACACATACGCACTAAACACACAACACACTCACTCACAATCACACATCACTATACCGTATATAGCGGAACCCTTAAAATAAGCTTTTTGAACCTTTGTGGAGCTGAGAGTCGATAATATGTCTAGAAATATTGTCGATAAACTACTATTGATTCTGTATAAGAAAAAGCACGCCACAGCAGTGTAAAAAATAAATACCCAGTATAATAATAATAACAATTATTATTATTATTATTGTCACTGCACACGATGTAATCCAACAGCCAGGCAAACTACGTCGATGTTTCCCTTTTGCGGCGACGATTTGTTATTGCTAACGATTTTACCGTCGATCGAGGGGCATGTACGGCGTTGAACCGCGGCGCCCGGCGCCAAGTGTCGAGCGCGAAATCCTTATTTGAAACCGAATAAAAATTGTATTTTGCAGACCGTAAATTCACACGGCTATATAATATGCACGTGCCACAAAACCCGAGTGAATCCAGACAATAATTGTGACGTACGGGCACGCAGTAATCATTAATTGTCGAGAACAGAATAACAGTCTCCCTGAAGTATACCTATGTATAGTATATGATAATACTTATGCAGTTTATTGTGATTCACGGACTGTCGTCACGTATTATATAATGATCTTCAATTATATAGATCGTTTTGATTTTTTTTCTATAAACGCGTGACGTTGTGTGAAAAAAAACGTCGTCGAGTGTAAATTATAGTACAGCCAACGAATTCGTCAAATGTGGCGACTGTGGTTTTTTGTTTTGTTGAACCTGGACGTGTCTCCAAAATCACTCGTCATCTTTTACGCGAAAAAAGTTAACCATCATGGTCGTAGGCTGGGTGAGTGTGTGTGTGTGTGTTGGATAGTTTCTTGGGGACGTTGATTGGATTGCGTATGCGTACGCGCTAAACCCTTAAAAGCGTATTGTGTACACGGTGTAACGGGTCACCAATGACCTCGGCATGGGCGAATGGCGTATAAAGTTTATATTTATTATATATATAGGTACCTACATAATAATAATATAGTGAATTGTACGCACCGTTCGGATATTACTGATGTAACGATTCTCTGTGAAACAACAAATGCGAATGAAAAACAAAAAAAGTTATGACTGTTTAAACTTTGAAGGTTAAACGCTGTAAAACATAGATTGCTGGTAGTGCCGTTTTATTGTGGTTATTTACTTACTATACAGTATACGTACATTGCATACATATATACATTGTACGGCGGAGAGGTGGGAAGTCAAGATTTCCAACGTTCTGTCCCGTGAATCCCTTAACCAATGTAGCACCGAATCATTAATGCTATTCATTGGAACATGATAATAATATATACATCCTATACTCAATGTTATTTAAGACTTAACTATTCACAATATTATAAATATAATATTGTACCCATGCCCTATTGCAGCCAGTAATTTAAAATATGTTTTAATATTATTATTATGCTTGCTGTAACGCGAATATATTGCACCGTACAAAATTAAATCTGGTCGGCCACTAGTCTATCATACACATGCGCGTCTATATTTTATCGTTAAATTTTATTTTTTCATTTTTTCGTCACCATCACCGTGTTTTGATTTTGTTGTACTCGTACGTACTTCCGGTGCGCTGACCTTTTCGGAGCTGCTGCAATGTGCCGGTATGACGGCGTTCATCGTGCTAAATTGGATTTCGACCGGCGACAGCTGAATTTATAATACACATTTAAAATATCGAAATTGCGTTTAAACGCGCGCGTACACACATACAGTATACATATATCACATATATGTATATCGAACGTTCGTATATAATATTAGATGTAATAGTCGCCCGCGTATATGAGTGCGTTGACAATAGGAGCATATAACTGTGTTTTGATAATGGCTTTCTCCATTAGTATATGATGTTATATAAAACTCACGCCAGAACGTCCAGCGACTGATGATGTCGATGACTACCACGGTAATGATGATGACACCATGCAACTTTTTACTCATCCGTCGGCGACGACCCCTTTTTATTTTTTTGTAAAAATGAACTCAACAGTGCGGCGATGACGGATGAATAAACCATCCACCGACGAAATTACTTCGTTCAGAAACCTTTATGACGAATCTGGGGATGCAGAAAAGGGGACGCATTTTACCACCCGATGTATAATATTATAATATACGGACGATAAGAATATTAAATGGTGTAACGACGATTACGACAGCAGTATAGGTACAGGACGAGGACGTGTCATTATTAATTTATTCATTATTATATGTTGATCTCGCTCGTAGTCCCCAGCGAATATGAGACACATGAGAGTATGAGTATGAGACACACGAGAGCGCGTACGCATAATTATATTATCATCTAATCATTAGTCTTTGGGTCGCTTAGACTGACAAGGGGTTTATATCTCCGTCAGAGACAGAGGCTGAAAAGATTATTACGCTGTCGTACGAGTACATCGTAATTTTATTATTATTTTTATGACGATCTGAGAATCTCTGAAATTGTAGTTAGATATACACTTAATACTATACTCGAAGTGGCCGCAAGAGTTTTAACGGTTTCACCGTATTTCACCAAACTCTAAGCGTTCTGTTAATGTACATATATGTGACATTTCCATAATAATATTATATAATATATACATATGTACGAAGGGCTGTATTTAGAAATTCAGGAAAAGAAAATCAGGACAACAACGAAAAAAATAAAAAAAAATACAAAATGCTAAAATATTATTGCGTGGGAAATAATTCAATGAAATTTATATTAATATGATTAGAACGATGAAAATTTAAAAAAAATCAGCCACCCGAGACAACAGCCCTCTGAACGTCTAATGCATGTACGTATATTATGTGTGTGTGACGGCGTAGACGCACAATGTGCCACCACACTTCACAACATATTGTATTTATATATCGACCGATCGCTATAGTAAAATAATAAAAATGTTAATAGCAGATTGTTTGAGTTTGTGTTATATTTAATAATATACTAATTTTGGGTGCTTAGTGCACCTATACGACTGTTTTATTAAAACGTAATATTGGTGATTGGATTTCGACACTGCAGCACGATTTGAATTTCTTCCCGCAAGTCCATCAAATATCTTTTGGTTTCACAATATTATTTTTATGAGTTGGGCGCCACTGGTTTGTGTGTACTATATAATAATTATATTATATAATTTAAGCATAATAACGGGTAATAAAGGATATGAACATAGAAATACGTCATCACTCATTCTATACAACCGACCCTGCAACTTCGTCGTCCTATAGTGACTTTTAAACGCGACGTTTCTTATGAGATAGATTAATATGATTACCTGGGCTCACAATTGCATAAACATTTTAATGGTATACGACTCACGACGACCGCGAAGAAAATTTCTTTACCCCTGACCCAGCGCCGCGGTGCAGAGGTGCGACACGGTTTCGACTATAATATATGCGTTTTAGAAGGTAATTTACCACGACGGTCTGGGGAAAAGGGGTGGTACGCATTATGTGAGACGATTGTACCCAGCGGAAAACGGTTCCGGAGCCCCGAGTGTTTCTGCACGGTCCGAATATATTGACAGCCTCGCGACGATGTGATGTGTGGGTGAGGCGTTGGTGAGGGGGGGGGTTAGCAGATGGGGGTTGCGGCTGTACGGCGGGAGGGTGGTCAGGGGTAGGAACTGGTCGGGGAGGACAACCGTAACGCCCGACGACTTACGGTGGCGGCGCGGCGGTATTGACATCGTACCGAAGCAATACGGACATGACGGCGGCCGCTGCAGTCGGAATCGTGCCGACCTAATTTCAAAGCCGAATTAATAATACCCGCGAAACATTTACATAAACTTACTATAAACGTTTATTTCTTAAACGGCGATTGACGTCGGCGGCGGCTCTTTAACGTCGCATACAAGCGTCAACAAATCGTTGTCTTGTCACACTGCTGCAAGTACATACATAATATTATATACCTTATACGCATTGTATATCATAATAGTGCACGCTCGTGATGTACTCACGTGTCCAACATAAATGTCTATAACCTATTTATATATACATATTATATCCACGCGATCCTAATTAATATGATGGAAGCGGCGAACTGCAGAAGTCTCCGTCCAAGACGCGAGCAATATACGTAAGCAATAGTGGTTAAGTCGTATTCCATTTCCGACGTACCGATAGTTCTAGTGTAAGTTAAGGATTTCGAAATAGGATTTTAATTCACCACGATCGCAATGTCTACTCGAGAGCAAGTTTCCCACATTTTGGATTTTATCCATTCAAGAGTACAAAGTATAATCGAAATTAAAATGTAAATATTTCAAATATACATAAATCGCCAGTCATAGCAGTCTCGTCTTTTGGGAGAATTTTATGTAGGTATAATAAAAAAATGCAAAAGTAGACTCAAGTAGAATATTCACGTTCAACGTTTCCACCCACACAGCATAAAAATATTTCCTAACTATGGTAAAAGTATGTTCAGGAAAATAATATAGTTGTATATTTTAAATAGTTAAATAAATAATTAGGAAATATTTTAGTTATATTCCTTGTCCAAGAAGTTCATATTTTGAAAATAATTTATAAAAAATATTTACAAAACATTCAAATCATATATTTTCAATAAACATTTTTACGGAAACTTTATAAAAATATTAAGTCAACATTTGTATGCAATCGTATAGTACAATATTTTGTTATAATGAGAAGAAAATGTTTATACAATATTAATAGTCAAATATTCATTATTAAAGCACTTAAAAATATTCACAAAATATTATCATTTCCCAAATGCTGTGTGGGCAGTGTATCTTAACATGCTATTATGACGTATATCATAGGCTCATTAATTATTGAAAATTACCAGGTGCTCCTCGTTTCTCCATCCGGAATTACAATAATAATACATATTATGATCATTATTATAATAATTATTATTGTACAATGCTTTTTATGTTATATTATATAATGTATAGAATACCCGCTCTCATACGGATGAACGAATTCTTGCCAGTTGTCGTGTTTTTGTAAATTAATACTTATAATGTCCTTAAAACACGTCATATTTATGATTTTCAGATTCGTTTAACGTGAAAGAAGTAAAGAAACGAAAAGTATGATTATTATTTATTATATTGTTTCGTTCTGCGTTCAAACTAAACAGACGTTGAATTGTACAGACTCATCATAATCAAAATCATAATCATAAAAAATAATCATAATAGTATAATACATTAATATAATGATCAGTTTCATGAAGTTTTATTTTTAACTCACGGACGGACATTTTGCACATAACCGCTCTAACAGTACGCAGTGTGTACTACACACGATATTTGATGAATGAATTTAACGTTATGTTTTGGAATAATTATTCTAAAATCTTATATGATCATATTATGTTATTGAGCATTTGTCTGCATATAGCAGTGATATATTTGTTGACAATCCAAAGACTTTGTCTCCTACAAAATATGGATATGCTATCAGTAACTCAATACCAGGTATTAAATTTGTATTCGGAATATTTAGGTACTTAGTGAATTATTTTGTTGTTTATTCCATAAAGATGAGTTTTTAAAGATTGTAGAATCAGAGTTTTTCCTAAATGAACTACATTAATATAAATAAAACTGATATAGACTGCATTAAACTGTCGCTAATAAAACTACAGAGAATAATATTTAAGTTAAAATATTGAGAAGCACTCGTACATGGTTTAACTTATCATGTTATGTGTTTTCCATCAATGCCGTCTACGCAGATATGAAATTGGGGTAGTATTTTTATAATTATAGTATTTTTTTAAATAAATAACGATAATAATCTTATTGTTTTATAAATATACCTAAAAATTTATTTTTCAAATTAATAATATTTGGTTTTTTTTTTAACTTTTAATATTAATAACTCAACATTGAGAATGTATTGTATAGAAATTATTCATCTTTACTATTATTTAAATACCTAATTAAGTATTTATCGATAAACGTTGTTAGTTTGTTAGAATTATCTCTAAATTAATGGTAGAATCTCATCTGAAATTATCATAGGAAAATCAAATTCTCGTTATGAAATAATTTATGTTCAAAGCATTTCAAACATTATTGATAGAGTAGGTACCCCACACAGTAATACAAACATTGTAGCAGTTTGTAATTGGTTGGACTTAACTAAATAACGTTTAAACTTGCAACTGTGGTATAGGTTATCCTAAGTATGCGTTTAGAAACGTAATATTGTTGTTTACAAAATGTCTGACAATGATTTCCAATAATCGACAAGCACATCACATTAATATATTTAATAACTGCGTTAAAGCTACAATGAAAAAAAAAATAATAATAATGAAATCACTACAGGTTTACGTCGTTATTGTTGTCGTCCATAATATAATATAACGTACAGATTATTCGTGGTCAGTGTGATGCTGTAATATAATAGTGGGTGGTCTCGTATTAAGATACATGTACGTATACGATCCTTCGCGGACCCGCGACATATATATTTCATATAGTCGTAAACTTAATTTTTGTAGTGAAAAATATAAAATAACCCCTCGTAAGAGAGAACGAAAGAAATCCGGATTATCATAAGTATATACCTACCTTAGACATTATATTCTGTGTGCATGGACCGTGTACATCCGCGGGTGCCCGAAAGACCCGAGCGCATTTATTGTGCTCACGTTCAAAACATCCCGTAGGGCGAAACGATTAAGAAGAGGTCATGGGAGACGGAGGAGGAACGCGAAAAACGTGACAATGATAAATATATCGAAGATCGATAAATGATTATCCGTGTCATGAGCGAGCAGAGGATGCTCCCAAATGCGCATCGGGAGTTACCTATATATTATATATATATAAATTATGTGTACCTTTATATTATGTGTATTATATATACACACGACTGTACAATACGCTCCAGCTGGACAGAAAGCCGAAACGTTTTATTTCAATGTACTTACTTTTTTTTCCGCCCCCGCTTCGCATCGCCCGCCGTTAATCGGACACATAACAAAATGTAATAATGCACTATAATGCCGTGGACGCACGTACGTATAGGTACGCTTTTAAACGTCGGGCGATTCGGCTAAATCACACGTGTAGGTATATATAATATATATATATAATAATATAACGTGTATATATAGGTGTACTTGTACACCGTGTGTGTGTGTGTGTGTGTGCGTGTGTGGGAGGTGGTGCAGGGCACGCCGTTATTTGCTGGAGGAATTTTCCATAATTCACGAATCCATAATGCGTTGCAAGTGCGCAATTTATTTCGTTTTGCACTAGTCGCGTAAGACAGATCAGTATTTTTCAGTGGACATTAAAATATTTAAACGATTCGAGTTGAAATTGAAACGAATCGTTCTGGACCGGCAGCTCCCCCTCGCGTGTAGGTACATTATATACGTGTTTTATTAAATTATTTCCATAATATATTTTATAACCATACATATTATATGTATATATATTTAATGTTCATACGTGTTGGTTTTTCTGTCGGAATTATATTAATGATATCAATATATAACGTTAACCCAAATCCAAGGCAACGTTTATAAAAATATATGGTAGCCTGTACACGAGCGCGTGTAAGGAAGATTTACTATATGATATATATTATATAATATATATACTTGCATTGAATATCGTTGGATAGAGGTCATTAATTGTTTACTTTTTCTCTTTAAATCGATGTGTACACCTAAACGCGTGCGGCTTCTCCACGATAAAAAGTCATTATTTATTTATTTTTTTTTTAATAAAATTATGTTGTAATATTCGAGTGCCGTTGCCGAGTGAGGTGTAGGTCGATTGCGTTAAGGTGGAGTAGGTACCTACCTAATAATTAATGGACGTTGGCCGGCGTCGAATTATTCGCCTTTTTTTTAGAATAATAAGGGCCCTATTATTATAATATTATAATGAAAATAGTAAATACGAATTAAAATCGAATAATCAAAGAATCAAACATGCAAGTCGTAGGTATTTATTTTTTTATGCGTTTTGTCGTAATTTCAGAGTGTATAAAGACACTTGCATTTTTCTTTTGAGCAATATCCAGTAGGTACATTTTAATGCCCATTCGTATACAATAAATAATATATATAATGTTGCTTAATAATGGTTTGGTGCACATCGGGCGAGGGGACGATAGCAATCTCCACGGAAATGGCCAGCTACAGAAATGGATTAAAGCTGCACCACGTGTTATTATTTAAAGTTTGGATAAACGGAGTGGAGTGGAACAGGGGTAGGCACCCTTACAACATTTTAGTCCATCATTCCATTCCTTTAAACTTTAAATACTTTTAAGTTATATAAGTATTTAAAGTTTTAAATTATGGCTATAATTAACTACTATAGTTCGAAGTACCATTTTTATACATCGAAACACTACATGAAATATTCATTCATTAAAAATGTATGTTGCCATCCAAAATAGTTTAAAAAAAAAAATAATAACAATTAATTAAGTTTTGAAGTTACTTCAAATTATGCGAATAAATAAAAAAATTATCCAAAACAAAGAGTGCGTTATACCGTCACGTCAAAAACAATCTTCCTGAATATAGCGTAAATGTGTAATCTGTATATTAATATATTATACAAAGTCTTGGATTCGTATTCGAATAATGGCTCGTCAGTTATTATTCGTTTTTATTACAATTATTCATTCGCGTTATTGTTTTCGTTTTCTATCTTTTCAACCGAACACATTTTTTATCATCGGCACTGTGTACAATATTCTACGCGAGGAATATACTTTTTAGCTGCAGTGTGCATACCATTTGGACGTGGCCCCAAAAATATATATTCGCGATAAAAACGTGATAAATATTAATTGGAAAATTAAAAACGGACTGCATATACCTGTTATATACCACGTATACTAACACCCGAAAAACACAAGGTTGGCACTAATACCTTGTGTTTTTCGAGCGATGTGACCGGTAAAATATTACTAGCTCGACCGCGTAGTCACGCGTTGGTACAACGGCGAGCGGTGGTATAATTTAATTCGTTTATTATAATATAAGATTGTGATAATATTATGACGTTGCAGTTTGCGTAAATTATGCGTTGGGTCCCGCTCAAGGTATTGCTGTGACTGTGTGAGCGTCGTAGATATTATAGAACGATGGAATCGCAAATTGCGTTATTCCGAAAGAATCAAATTTATACGGTGTATAGTAGGTACCTATGTGTTTAGTTTGAAATACGAATCCTCACCGATATTGATTGTTTGGTTCTTTGTCATTATTACAAACGACTATATTGAAATATGCTTAAATAGAATAGTTTAATTATTTATATATTGTGTGGGTAAATGCAAATATGCCTCGTTCTTACCGAAATCTTACCTATCTACCTTTTTGGTCATATTTACATATTGTTTCATATGTTCTTTAAATTTTAATTAAAAATATTTGTTACGTCGCTCTAACGGTAAACAGTTGCTTGTACAACAGTATTAACTCTGTATAAACATCAAAGGAAATTATACTATGTACTCGTCCATCCAGCGAGAGAATGTGACCGTCCTTTGTATAGTTTGCCACTATATTGTAATATGTAGCATAGAAACCAAGTGAATTTTTGAATCTTGTTTTCAAACATATGTTTTATAGTATGATGCTGAATATTTTAGTCTTTTAAAAAACTTAAAATTATCTAAATTTTTAAAAATCTACTAAACTCGAAGAATAGATATACAAATGTATAGGTATGGTAATAATATGTTCGTATGTTGTATGTTTAATATTATACTATACGCGTATTATACCTAGTGAAACATATTTTATTCAACCTGGATGCATTTTTAAAAAATAACAATCACAATAATTTATTTTAAAAAAATTGGTTTTTATCTTGTCAAAAAGCATATATTATATCTATGAAATATCTTCAAAATGTGTAGTAAAAAAATATTATCTGTGATAATGAGCAAAGTATTTTGGTTGATGTAAAATATATGCCCAACATATAAGTCTGATAATGTCTGAAAGGGAGAGCAATAATAGAAATAATATATTAACATAATATTACAAACATTATTGTCACGATGTTGAAGTGAATTATTCAATAAAACATTTCATAATATACAAATGGATAGTATTTATTATATATACAGAAACATTATTATTGATGTTGTACAATTTTTATAAAATCTATATAATTATCAGCCCATTTGGTAAAACAAAAATATCAAAATATGATGTCGGATTTAAAGTAAGAAACATTATTCCACTGAGATTTAACATGTATAAAAAATATCTTGACTCTAAAATGTGACAAGAAAGGTTGTCAAATTTATTGATCAATAATAAAAGATAATCGTGTTTAACTATTTTCATTTGAGAAATGGATAAGTCAATGGTTTAGGAACATTTAACAGAAATAATAGAACTTTAATGTGGTTCTAAGTTGTTAGTTTCGTACATAAAACCAATCTCGGTCAACAGAGATTTTACGTTTACCTATAACTGCGCTATAAGTAAAACGACGATTATAGATTGGTATAGTTTATGCACAAATGTCGATGTCAACGATTTGAAATCAATCAAATAAATAAATATAGGTAAGTATAAATGGTTCAATAATTCAAACTAACGAATCCCTATTTCATGGAAAATGTTCATAGTACTGTCGTAGAGTCATACGACCGTCTAGTCTCGGCGATCAATCCGAAGTGTTACAGCTTATAAATAAAAAGAAATGTGAAATTCGCACGAATGGTGATACACAGACAGCTTTAAGAAGAATAGTGGCATTCCTGTCATTCTTACCAGGCTACAAAAGAAGCAATTTTTACATATTGAACTCAGATTTGATCGGTATTATATTATATTGGACTAAAACTAGTTATTTTTATATAGATGCAATAGTTACATGGAATTATTATGTGATTGAGCAGTTAATATTATGTTTTTAAAAACTACAATTTTGTAATTTTATTGATTTATTTTAACTCAAGAGTAAAATAAAAAAAAGTAATCTTGAGATAGTCACCGAGAAAGCAGGATACCGGGATAGAATCGCAAAGTAGAATCGGGTGACTAGGCGAGACGAAGACATATTTTTGCCAACGTAAAATTGTGGGTGTACGTCCGAAATACTATAAAGCCATGTAACATAGAAACGATAGGTATATTTTGATAACCGTTCCTCAACTTGTACCTTTATTTATATATAATATAATATAACGATTTCGGACGACCATCATGTCAATCACACGTGCCACGGGCTGATCTCTGTTTAAGACGAGTCTTACGACATGGCACCTTAGTTAAGTCAGTACAATGAGACCGTGATAGGATTATAGAGCATACCAATCGTCTGGATTTAATACGTCCATGTCAGCCCATCCGTGTCTGTCGAAAACTTTTGACGGACACGCGGGACAGTTGTTTACGATACCTTGTTGACCAAAATATCAGATAATATATTCTTTCCACCGCATATACTGTAAGAAACGGACTTTTATAAACGTTTCACATAATATAATTCATATACGATTTATATTTTAATTTGCGCAATGAATTGACATTATGATAACTTGACATTTATAGTCATCTATACTCCATAATAGTATGACGTATTAGTTGTAATTTATTGAACGTCTGATTAATGATTATATCATATTATTATACTTCCCGATGGTGGAATAATATTAATATTGTAGACTAATATCTAATTTGTAAATTACTGTTTAATCACGAAAGTGAAGATTAATGCAGCATAGGTAGGTATATATTATATTATATCGTGCCCATCAATGTGTATTAAATTATTTTGAGTTATTCGAGTAGACTGTTAAGTGTTAATGTATTTTAAATTTTGTATGGACGTATACCTACTCAAAGTATAATAGTACATTTTTCCGTATGATAAAATAACGATAAAAGCTTAGAATAACATATCCATATTTTATGATTGATCGCGCAAGTGCTCGTAGTATATTTTAAATATACAAGCGGCTTGATGCACACCCTTGGTCGAATCCATTATGCCCGGTCACGGGACAAAGAAGAGTTATGAGAACCTTAGCTGGACTAGGCAGCTATTATAATATTTTAAACGATTGCGTGGCTCGTGAACCTGCAACCGCGTTTAAAGTACATACCTACTGTACAAGTCTGTATGAGTGATATATATATACCTAACCTTTACCTGATATAAGTGCCAACTACCACTTACGGTTCGAAAACCCACGAGGTGTCCAATGTATTGAAAGCAGGTGAACTAGGTAGGTATAAATAAGTTTATTTCGTGCGTCATTGTTTTTAAAAATTACAGTACAATAGATCATTAAATTCCAAAAACCATAATAAACGTATGGCCAATAAATATAGGTTATATTCTCAACGGCGGCTTAGCTAATTGATTTATGTATTTGCCTTATACACTGCACCTTCTCAGCACTTCTTTTTTTTCAACAATAAATAACGATTATAATAACGCACTTACCCCCATAATAAATTACCTACCCGTTGTTTGTTATTCTTTTTATTCTTAAAAATACTATTATTTTTTCTGGTGAAATAATTTATGTATTATACATTTATACTTTAGCTTATAATATTTGCGAGCAAATACTGTATACATCAAATAATATAGGTTCTACCGTTTTCCTTTACTCGGGTAAAAATATGTCTGAAACAACTCTAAGATAATCCATCCGTTAACCCTATATCTAGTAAAAACCCATCATCGTCCGTTTTTTGCATTTACCTATCAGATTTAGTGGATAATAAAATATACCTATGTTAAAATATGTACAATAGAAATTTACAAGGCGTGGCGCTTAATGAGTCGATGACTCGAATTATGTATTAAATGCATGTCGTCTTATAAAACATTTACACATTACATACTTAAAATAGGTATGAGTGTGTTTTCAAGTAGAGTGTTACAAGACCGGATTGAAGCGGAGAGCAACCATCGTTGAAGGAGGCCACACAAAATGTGCCTCCATGTTTACAAAAATATTAAGCGTACCTTAGTGGGTAACAGGCGCGTTATATTTTGTAGATACCGACGAATATGTGTTATTTAAATATCAAGTATTTCCGTTTGAACGTTTAGAATAAAATTTGATATGAATACCACGGTACAATAGCCGATAGGTACACTACGTCAAATGTTTCGGACGGATCTGAATATAGGTAATAAACATAGTGCAACGTGGATATGGGAATCTATTGTTACGATATTGTATAGTTAGATATCCAGTCATCCAGAAAAGAATTTTTATTTCTTATGGATAAGTTTTTCGAGTTTAGAGCATCTGTGTATGAGATTTGTATCAATACTAATTTACGTTTGGTTTATAAGTGTATAGTAATTATTATATTTAAAATAGTAATTTACTGTCTTGGAAGATGGCTGTGAATTATATATAGTATATTGGTGAGTTCGATAGTGTTGATGTTTACTGTCGAATTAACTGCCGTGTATCATTTTAATAATTAGTAATGATTTGGACCGGTAAAAAGTGTTGGAAGTGTATATTTCGTAATGGTTTATCCTATAATACCTATGTGTTTAATGTGTCAAGTGTTTATATGTACATTGTGTAACGAACGTTACAATATTATAAATAATAGAATTTGTAAGAATAAAAATGGCAACTATTTTCCCCAATGCCCAGACAATTAATATTCGGTTTGATATAGTATTTTATGTACTTTATTTATATACATTCATATTATATTATGTACTTGTAACGCGATAAATGGGTAATTTTATTTATCACGAAAGTAGACGTTTTCGGTTATCAAAATCCTCGGTAAGCTGAAATCCGTATAAGAGTTTTGCTTTAGGCGCACGTGAATTTGACATTCAATTTTGGGCGGTCTTCGTCGAAAAAATAGATTGGCCGTGCAGCGATCGAGTAAGCGGCTAAATTGAACAGATTACAACTATTCCTCTGCTGCTGTCGTCATAGATGAAAACGACGACAGATATAAATCGTAAATGGATACACTTGTCGATGTACGCATCGTGCTACAGCAGCCGATAAATATAATATTACCATAATAATAATTATATCATTACCGTCGTCGTCGGTGGATGGACATATATATATATAATATATTATAATATTGAATAATAATACAAATAATTAAATTATATTTCACCCGTTTATACTTATTGTACCATTACCTCTATACACCACTGCAGTCACGTGGTGCCCATATTATAATGATGCTGTACAACATACGGAGCTCAGAGCCGGCTGAAAGTTTTAGTTCCAGATTGCTCGACGATCACGGAGTACAAAATGTGCGAAACGGATTTTGCGAAAATCGTGTATCGACACATCGAAGACTGCACCTTATTATACTATATTTTATACTGCAGTGATATATATATATATATTAGTGTGTGCATGTATGAAACACGATCAGTCTCGGCCGGCTGTGGTGAAGAACGTCAGCAAATAACTATTATAATAATATATGTAATATATATATATATATAGTACGCATATACTGGCGTCTTCGTCCAACGGCATCGGTTCATTAGCGCGTCTATTGAACCGTTTTTCCCGTGGCCAGAGGGTCCTAAGTTTTGCACGCGCACGTTTCTCCGGCGCCCCACCTTCCCCTTACCCGTCGGCGACACCGTCGTCAAAAGAAGTACAAGTAGAAGAAGAAGAATGAGAAGCAAAAAACCTTCGATCTCGATTTCCGGTCGGAGCAAATCGTGACTTTGGAATCGTCCGGGCCTAACCGTTCCGCCGCCACGTAATGTGCGAGATAATACAGCAACGCGACAGCAGTTTATATACCAGCTATATATAATATATATATATATTTATATTTATAATATATATATGTACGTCCGGTATAATGCGGGCGTACTGTTCTACAAGATATATTATAATAGCACATTGTATCAAACACCTATGGTAATATATTATACATCGCAGGTTAGGTTTCCTCAAAGATGAGTATGTTAATGAAAAAAACTAAATTAAGTTAATTATGTCAAGTGAAAATTAATAAGACATTTGATTCCAAATTGCATAGTCAATACAGAGAAAAACATTAATTTAATTTAATTAAAAACAAATTGATTTTTTTTTTCTAATCACAACCTGGGTCACACATAGAATGATCGCGACGCGAAAAAAAAACAGAATGATTGTGTAACTTTAAAATAGTTTAAATAAAATAACTAAACATTATGGAAAAAAAGGATTTTACTATTACTTCTTATTCCACACTATAGTCGGGAGGATGAAAAGTGGCCACTGGTGATATAATAGCAACCTTTTTTCTTTTTCGAAAAACAGGGGTTTTAAAACTCGTGTACAACATCATTCTAACTCATTTGTGTTAGATAATTATATACCTAATATATTTGTAATATCTAATATTTCAAAATGCGCGCGCTTTATTTTGTGAAACCATTACAAAAATGCACCACCAGAAGTGGCCACTTTTCATTCTCCCGACTATAGCGGACTAGCCATAGTGTTTTAGGCAATTACACTTTCGTGTCAACAAAGTTATTGAATCAAGAAATATGTATTTGCTTTTTTGTATTTAAAATCGTCATACTCCTGCGGGATTAAACAAAAATGTTATAAATTCATTCGTTTTTACTATTCAGTCTTAGATATAATACATAAACATGATTTTGACTTGAATAGCCTTAGATCATAATATGTATTCAAAGACACTCGAAACGTCTGTCGCCATGTTCCGGATACATTTTAGATAAAGGCATTAAAAAATAAAATATTATACTATGTACAACAGAAAAATATAACGTGCCAGCTAGTCGTCTTCTGACAGTAATAATAAAATTATAAGAACGGACTGAAATCTGCCAATCTGTAACGATACATTAATATTATAATATGATGGAGGTCGGACATATGAAAATGCGTGAGTTAATATTCTACTGTATACGAATTTCCCCACGTGACCACCTACCACCTACCAACTATATTGTACCTATATACAAGAATCAACCCGCAATGGTTCACCGCGTACCTACCTGTAATATATTATAATACGTCGTTAACCCGTAGTATGCACGCGCATGTGTCTATATGTAACGACATGAATAAATTCGTAGAGACCGTATAGAGTCGAGCTAGGTATAATAATAATATATATTATGTAAAATAATCATTATTAATATCGTAGGCACCCACAACGATTCGGGAGATAGATAACAATTAAAAGTGTATGTTATTATTGCGTACCGCGTTATGACGATAATAATAATAATAATAATATTGTGTGTAAGTACCTAAATAGGTGATGGTGGTGCCCTCGGGAGAGCGCCTCCCAGCACGTCCTCGTGCGCACAAAGGAACTTGACTACTCTCACACACACACACACACACACACACACACACACACACACACACACACACACACGACTCGGGCGGTTCACCTGCCGCCGCGTAAAAACACTCTCGTATCTTTGGACACGCACCGGATCCAAAGCCAAACTGGTCAGAACTCGGCGCGGAGATACATATATAATATATTATATTATATCTATATATAACACAACGACGGACCAATACTATATCGTAGGTACTGTATAAAATTACGAGAGCAGTATTATTACGCGTATGGGCACACAATACACGCATTGTTATGAAAGTACCCGCGCCACCTGTGGTAGGATATTCTACGACAACGATGAATATAATAATAATAATAATAATACAACGCTCTATGCCTACGTGTAAAATATTATATCGTGCCGGACCGTGGAAATGCGTGTAGTGCCGCGGTGTACCCATTATAGCACGGCATAATAATAATAATAATAATAATAATATAATATAATAATATAGCCTACATCGTGTGCTCCGGCCGCGTGCTCGACGACCGATATTTCGGCCCGAAGCCAAATCGCCGACGCCGCCGCAGCGATTCGTCACAACGCGATCATATTATATATTGTAATATAATATTATTATTATTATATGAACCAGGCAGGGACCTTGTGTACAGTAACCTATACATGACGTATCATTATAAATTATAATATACATGTGTCGTGGGGCAACTGTACGCCGCCTTTTCCAGCATTTAATCGTTTCCATAATAATAATAGTATTATAATAATATTAAGTTTTACGTGAGTACATAACATTTTAATCGTCTATACGCTCCGAGTTATAATTATTTCGTCGATTATTTTATCGATCGTTTTATTACGATCGGATTGATATGTATACAACATACGCGCTCCCTACAATATAAGTTGTCCTATGGTATAATAATATATTATATTTATCATATAATAATATAATATATATACGCGAGTTTATTGTGTTTTTTTTCATTTTTATAGTCATCGATGAACCTATTATTATTTTTTTTATTATTATTTATATTTTATTATTATTATCATTGTTGTTATTGTTATATTGCGTGTGCACTGCATTATAGTAGGACCTACCTTGCCTACCATTTTAAATCGACCAGGTGTAAAATCCGCCGATCTACCGTCGATTGTGCCGAACGTCAGCAATAACGCTGGCACGTCGTATAACTGAGTCGTAAAACCAAAAAGTGAATCCAATAATTTTTTTTCAAAATAAATACCACCAATCCAATTCGATCAATATATTTATTTATGATACTGTGATACAGCGAAATTGCTGCATGTTATGTTATACTTTTGTGTTTTTTTATAACATCACTGTAGTGTTATTCAAAATTCTCAAAATGTGTTTTGGTGGATGTTGATAATAATCATTATGTCAATTTTAAATATTACTGTTCCAATAACAGTTTGACTGAAATATGTCAATTTATAATCGTTTGTGGTTTTGTGCAAATATGAACGTGTGAGTGTGGGTGTGTGAAATTCGTAGGTTCCTATATTATACACGAGGTGACCCATTTAAGTGTCTACCTACCTACAGTATTTCTAAAAGTTGTAACTTTTTTTTTCCCCATAATTTGATATCTTTATCTTTTTTTTTAATATCACCAAACATTTATAATTTCGTATTCCGAAGTAGAATAGTTTCTCATAGTAGGTATTTCGGTCTTCAATAAATACAAATTTAATTTCAAACAAGTATAGTTAATTTATTATGAATATTTAAAGTTACGGTGAGTGGAGTAGTGGAATAACCTTTTGCAGGGTTCCCGTGTGCCACTCTACTCGGCTTATCCAAACTTTAAATAATTATAACTAATTATAACTACTAGAAATTGGAGTTTTATTCATAAAAATAAATAATATAAAAATTCTGCTTCGAAATATGAAATTATTAATGTATGTTGTCGTTCAAAAAAGTAAAAACTTAAAAAATTATCATTTTTTATATAGTTCTGCCGATTACACCACGGTATATTATCAATGGAAAAATACACGGATACACAAGAAAAAAGGCACTTATGTTTTTAAATTACCTAAAATAGCGTGCGTAAATTAATATAAAAACAGGGTGATTTGCCGAACATGCTCGCTCCCTTTTTTTCATTTAATATTAAATTTCTGATTTCAAGATTTTTAAGTATACATAAGGACCATATGTTAAAATACTAAGATTTTCTATTTCTAATGTTTGAGGAGTCATCTGTGGAAATATAATCTTATTTTTTTCTAATAAAAACCGCCCTTTTTATTGTATACAATTAATGATAAACCGATGAATTTTTTGAAAATCTAGGTAGATTACATATCTAAATCATAGTTTTTGATATCTTAAAATTTATTTACTGAGGTTAATAAATAATAACAGTTTGTAAAAATGGATTGCAAAAATATAATCCATATAATATTTTAATCTATAGTAGTTACTTATTTTCTACAGACAAATTTTACAAATTTTATAAAATAGTTATAGATAAATATTCTACTCCATTATATTTGAATTTATAATTTTTAAATACATAAACATTTTTAATGAAAATCACCTGCTTAACAATTTACAGAAAATTTGTTTTTGTTCTCATTGAAAAAAATAAGTTGTTATTGCCACACGCTGGATAATATGCTTCTTAAATAGTATAAAAAAAAATAAGTATTTCAAAATATGCTGCCAAAACAGCCGAACGTATATTTTAAAATTTCAAAAATAATTGGTTGAATAAATTAATCATTAAAGAAAAAAAATGGATGTTAGCATGCTTGGTGAATCACTCTGTATACATATTATTCGCGGGGTTCCGACGAAAACCAATAAACATATTTTTCGCCTTATTCACAATCGAGAAAACAGACTTAAGATGAAGCGCAAATACACTAAACAATGTGTATACTGTGCACCGCATTATCTTCACTCCTCTTCTGTGGGTAAACGTCAATTTATTATTCGTAAAATCGGCATGCAATTGTTATCATGTATGTACATTGTATAACTAATAAGTTATAACGATAAAAAAAAATACTGTAGCTGCAGCATAAGGGTGAACACGGGTGTCGCTATATAGCAACGCTTGTTTCCTTTTGGTTTTTTTTCCTGGAGACAATAATTATCACGTAAAATATTTATTTTATATTTCAATCACGATGTTTTTCAAATTACTGATATTCAAATCAGTTCAAATTACTGATAGTTCATAGTTAAATATATAAATATACCAGCTGACATTATCATGAGCAAATACATAACTACTGACTTTAAGATCTTAATGAACTTTAACAGGTGGGCTTGTGTATACGATGCTGTCGCCGTTGTAAAAACAAACAATTCTGCTTTTTACTTGAGAAAATGCGGAAAATTAAATAGAAAATGTAATGGCACAAGCGTATATTAAAATTGGGTTGAAGCTAGTAGTCAGAGGGGTAATAAATTAAAGTAAATAATTGTATTTAAAATGTCCGTTTAATATCCATGTGAAATGATATTGCAAATGTTGGTGTTTAAAAAAAAAAAATAATAATAACATTAATAATATTATTTAATACAGTAATAATCATATAATGCGTGGAGATGACAGTTTGATGTTTAAACTTTAACTATTGTTTTAATAGATATTTAATATATTATGATTACTATTATTATTAATTACTATGTAGTGATTATATTATTATGCAATTTACGCTTTATGAATTCGTTTTCAAACGAGTATTTTTTTATAGTATATTAATTTTCGAAAATAGCTCTGGAAATGTCTAGCAACACTGGACTTATTATACATCTGTTAAAACGCTTATAAGTTATAGTCATAGTATAAGTGTAAGTTCCAGCTGTATGAGTATTAATATGAAAAGCAAAATACCTAGTCAGACATGTCCATTGCGCACCCAACGCATGCCATTTGTGGCAATAAAACAGTTAAAAAAATCAGTAGGTACCTGACAATTTATTTACAACGGTATAATATTAAACAAAGTTATAGCTCATAATTAATATTTTTTTCGGATAGGTCTACAATAACTTCAATACGTCATATACGCGTGTAACCAGCTGTCACAGTGTCACCACGGATCTCATAACACTCAATCATTCGGGAGTGTAAACGAGTTATAATTTGTGAAAAAAAATAATCAGTCAAATCTCAAGGGGAACCGAAAAAAGATCGAGATATCGAGTTTTATTGTAATGATATTTTAGTGTGATAGTAGTTTCAAGGAGATTTCAATTTATTTCAAGATAGCAAACAATTCGCGACGTTGTCATTTGACATATTAATAAGAATCCACTGCGCAATATCTATATTAATGAGATGGATTTTTTTTCATATTTTATTCGTACCTACCTATTATTATAATGATATTATATCTCTGCAGAAACAGTCGGAATGACTATACAGTTGCGGATGTCCTTCATTAATCATTTGATCTATCTGCGTGGGGGTATACATTTCAATAATCCCCGCACGGAAATTGTCAAAAAACTGCGCATCAAAAAATACCCTTTTGTGTGGGACGAATATTATAACTGACTACTGTACGATATTGTTACGGGTCGGGTTGGAAATATTAATAAATTCGTTCGCAATAATAAATTATGTTTACATAATAATAGTACTTTAGTATGTATTAAGAAAGCAAAAAATGTATAATAAATTTAATAAAATAGCTATACTTACATATACATATACGTACCTATGTAATATTATACGCTGTTGTAGTACTACGCATATTATCGTCTGTACGTGAACGACACGCGTGTAATACTGTAATATAATCGTCATGTTTTTTTTTTCTATACATATATATTATAATAATATATTCCACGTGCAGTTATTAAAAACACGCGTTGTATAGCATAATGAAGTTAAATTATCGTATATGATATAAATATATATTTCGTTTGTGTGTACAATATTATGTGTGTGGAGCTTAATTAACATTTAACATTATTAAGCGGTATCGTTAAAACCATGCCGATAGCTCACAGAACACACACACACACACACACACATGTATAATATACGCTTACGACCGCGACACATGGTCTGTATTATTATACATCACAATATTATTTGGGTTATAAATCATTAGAAATTTCCTTACCATAATTTTTAAAACGTGTTTCGAAATGCATGATATAATAATGTTTCATTCAAACGTAAAGCATGACGTCCGTGTGCATCATTGTAATACCTATCGACTTACTAAGCTATACGTATGATATATTTTATTATTTCACCCTATAATACTGCCTACATACATACACTAAATACGTCTGAACAATATGATAAAAGAAAAACGACGTTAAGACAATAATGCAATCGTGTTAGGTGCTCTGTACTAATAATATAATAAATGTTTATTATTTATACCCATTATACTATATCGTGTGCGTGTGTGTGCTCACGGCCGAGCTCGGTGCAGCAGGATTAATGGTGAGAGGAGGGATTCACAATAGATCGAAGGACCCAAACGGAGTCTGTGAATGTTTATTTTTATTTCACCCGGTTATAATATTACCGTCGTCGTCGCTCGTCGAACTACAGTCTGACGGGCCAAAACGATTCTTTGTTCACAATTGACTACCAATATAATAATACAATAATATACTTTATGGGCGCAATAACGTGCCACGGATGATACACATTTTTTTTTCCCATCTTTTTTTCCCCGCTGCATATTTCACACCGTGATAATACTGGAATATTGAACTATCGTGGAGTAGTTTGGCGCGTTACTGCACCAGAAATACAATATTATATTATGATAAGATATAATATAATTCTATATACGTTTATCTGTAAATCATAATAATATAACGACGACGAGTTCACGTCATTGCGTGTAAGAATGGAAATCGTATATTATTATATTTTGTATGAACGTAATATGTATACCAGGCAGGTACTCGAACAAACAAAATGGAAAATGTACAAAAAGTTTTAATGTTTCATTTAGTTTATGTTTATAAGTTCATTATCTTTTATTACTGAAAGTTTAAGCCAAAATATATTTTTTAAGTTCTCGTTTATTAACAATTGTACGTGTAGGTAGGTAGTAGGTACCTATAACATCGTCTTTAATGGTAATACAAATTTACCATTGATATTATAATGATGACAACAAAAATTTATTTTAATAATACTGATAATAATTGAATCAAACTATTTCGTTATATATCAATAAAATATTAGATTACATTTTAATAATACTAAATTTTATTATCTATCAGACATAATCATTTTTTCAGACATTATTTCAAACCACGATACGTATATCCGTCTGTCGCGTACATATTTATATTTATATCTTATAATAAGACTTCCAAATACAATTTATTTTACCATAAACCTACATTATTAATCAGTATTTAAAATGAGGTTTTTATAAAAACGTTATTCATTTCAACATATTTTGAACTATGTTAGGGATTCAACGGCTACAGCTATAATCAAATTTTAAACTGTAAGTAACCTACCTGATAAACCTCAATACACGTCTATGTACACGGAATTATCACGGGCCACGACGAGTGCCTATATATACATCTATTCGGTAATCTCGTTTTACGAGTGCGTGTGCGATACGCGGCTGCCGAAATCCACGTAATTTATGGTACCTATTCGAAAGTAATAATAATAATTGTGCATGCAGCGGAGGCTTAGTGCAGGGAGGAAAGCATTTTCCGCGGGACGATGAATACGATGAATCGTTTTCCACGAATCGGAGTTGGTATACTGATCGTATTATTCCGTATTCGTGAGACTTTTCACATGAACAGAGTTGAACGACGGTTCTCAGACATGTACTTATTACGCACGTCGGGCGGCGGCGCGCATAAACCTTTAGATATAATACAGTTAGGTAGTGTCTGTGACGCTACAGGTGAAAAACAGGGCACTCGTGTGACGTTTGAAACGAAACGTTCAAAGTTCGCATGTATACTTATGTACAGATGTTATACATTAAGTATTAAGCATTACAAAAGAATAAGGCAGACGATTCGAGCCCGTGCATATACCTGGGTCATACGCTATATTATACAGTATGATTATGTGAACGACAGCCTCTGCAAAATAAATAACGTATTCACAACGCGTTAATTAAAACGGTGTCTTGCGAGGAATCGCAAAGAATATTATTATCAATCTGGATTGTCTGCTTTACAGATTTCTCGTACCGAACGAGACGGCTTCTGTTGGTTGTCATTCAACGAGCGTAATATTATTGTACGTACACTATTGCCCCAAATCACGTATACATTCGTTTTAATAGGCGACAAACAACAATTAAATATCTGCTCAATTCGTTACGATGTGATAGACGCATTAACAATATGTGGAACATTCGTACTAGTTGCATCCCGAAGTTTAAAAGGTAATTTTTATGTCAATTGACTCTGAACTTACTTTATACGAATTACCTCCGACACAGCATTTGGGAAATGATAATATTTTGTAAATATTTTAAAGTGCTTGAATATTTGACTAATAATATTTTATAAATATTTTCTTCTCATTATAACAAAATATTGTACTACATGATAAAAATGTTGACTTAATATTTTTATAAAGTTTCCGTAAAAATGTTCATTGAAAATATATGATTAAAATGTGTTGTAAATGTTTTTTTTAAATATTTTCAAAAATATGAACTTCTTGGCCAAAGAATATAAATAAAATATTTCCTAATTATGTACCCAACTTTTTTAAAATATTTTAACAGCTATATTATATTCCTAAAAATATTTTTACCATAGTTACGAAATATTTTTATGTGGGCTCCAGACGAACTCTAAATTTTATCTAAAACGAAAATGGTTTAGTACTAATTATTGCTTCCCAATAGGCAGGTATTATTTATGTAAGTGGTTTCTAAGCAATTCAAACATTTTATAAATATATTTATAATTTTAATTTTTTTAAACTATAACACATGTAGGCGGTATACATAAATTCATATATTGCCGTGATATATTTTTATGAACTTTATGAGCCACTACTTAATTTAATTTGGGAGGTAACTTTAGTCTAGACATTTTTGGGAAACAACTTGTAAGAAATTACGAACTATCATCTGAGGAAACTAGTGTATATATTAGCCATATTATTTACGAAAATCATGGGAGGAAATCAGTATATTTTGGAGACAACTAGTATGAACCGTGTATTTTAACTTTTTTTTCTCCACAGTTAAACTGGACTACTTACGAATTTGTTGAAAACACAAAAGGTTATCACGGAGAACGGTAGGTAATAATAATATAGTTATTGTTAAATTTAACCAGACAGTGAATAATATTGAATGAGCATTAATACCTATAATAAGTTCGATGTTCGTAAGATACATCTGCGGTGAAATCCAGTGCGTTCAAATTGTATGATTTTAATAATTATTTCAAACTTCTAACAGTACATTTAGATACAATACAAGTTATATGCAAGTTATATACACTATATATATATATCACAGATTCTATTGAATTATATACTATACATGTAAATCCGTACGATAACTAGAGCAAGGACTTTCGTACATTTGCATATTTTTTTCCGGTTGATTGTGTATTGTAATTGTATGCTAAGTAAGGTTAGGCAAGCGTTTCCTAATGCCCCGAATAAAAATTTGAAATTGTTGAAGTGCATACTTGTTGTTTTTTAGTTTATAGAACGTATTTTGGTATTTTATGTCAAAATGTGTGTATAGTATATTATATACTATTATATTATGGTTTGATAAATGTTTTGCGTGTTCGTCTTGTGTCAATTGATTACAAAATATTAAATAGAGATTTTTAAACATCACTGCATAATAAAAAAAATATGACCCCAGTATTTAAAAATTGACCTCTTCAATACGAGTAACGCTCAACAATCATGAGCACGTCGTACAAAATAAAAACTAATAAAATTTCTTAAATTCCGATACATATATGTTTACGCATATGAGTTGTATGAGAACCGTTTCAATTTCGTGGTTACAAAAAGAATATAAAATTGAAATCAATAAAAAAAAACAACTTTCTCTAAAATTGTATAATTTATTTATTTTCTATATATCTCTAAGAGTTAGATGCATATCATCAGTGCATTTTTCATAGTATACGCATGCAATCAACTGCAGCTCTAGACTCAACAGTATAATGATTTATAAATATAAAGTAGGTACCTATAGGTACTAACTATAATATTACGGAGATCGTAAAAGCGCCAACGTTTTTTTAATGTACTGTTAATTGATGCGTGTATAAAATAACATACAACAATACAGTTCCTATAATGGACTTATACATATTTGATATATTTTTCCTGAATACAGATTGAGTTATAAATAAATTATACTGTTTATGAAAACAACAAATTCAATCGTATGACGTCCGTCATTTAATTTATTTGCCTAACGACTCGCTCATTCGTCAAAGATACGCCTGCTTACTGTCCATAAAAGTACAGATGTTCATCACAGATGTAAACTACAAGTATATTGATCATATCAACGTTGCATCTCACAATATTACATAATATAGTACTTACTTATTTTATACTGTACAGATTTTATATTATATCGTTTATATTAAAAAAATATATAAATTATATATTTTTGCTGAATAGAAACTATAATCATTTAAATAATTACATTTTTTTGATCCATGAATATATATTAACTCAATGGTTTATGTTTGCCATAAAATGTGAAATTAAAAAAACATACCTACGTTTGGACAATTCAGATGTATTTCCTCGGATGAAAGCTATAATAATTAATATAGTATGCATAAAATATACCTATAGTTGACGAAAGTTATATAACACATTTATTATAATATTGGTTATAATAATTATTTTTTCTATTGAATTCGATTTCAAAATGTATAGTTTTGAATGTGATGTAAGCACGACCACGATAGTGATTAATATTCACCACAATTTTCGAATGATTTATTACTTTGTTATCTTTTGCAAATATTCTGTAAATTAAATAAATAATTTAATAATGGGAAATAATTAGGAACGAAGTTTGTTACTTTTAAATCTACCCTCGAAATCACAGTATTTGCACAGGGACAGGGTGCTCTCTTATTATTACTAAATCAAAACAACCATAACGAGAGACAAGAGTTCATTTGGAATCGAAATTAGTATAATACTTCCGCTTCTTTAGTTATTCAAATTTTAAATGATAAATGACAGCCAATCAATTAGAGTTTATTAGTCTGCGGCGGATAAAATATAAAACAAACACAATTCTTCACGGTGTAATTTATTTATTTATTTTTCAACTCGTTATTCTCTTTTGTCACTTAAAATACGGCACTTTTTTATAGTGTTATATATGTTTGTCATACGCGTTTGAGATTAGATACACTTTTCTCTTATTTCGTCAAACCCTATACATAATGTACATACCGTAAATATATAATATGGTCGTGTAAAAAAAACACGCCATATTTCACGAAACACGGTCAATATTATTTATTACCGTATAACATCACGTATATAATATGTGCGCGAGTGTGCGTACGCGCGCGCGCTTTTGTACAGTATATAATATTGCTTGTATGTAGGTACACTGTTGTACACAATTACCGCGGTAACGCGTCCGAGACGAAAAAAAAAGGGTTTATGGGCTCTGTTGAATATAAATGTTGTTGGATAGGTCACAAAAAGGATGACTGGACGAGAGAGAAATAGAGCGAGGGAGAGGGAGAGACAGAAGAAATTGTCGATTCCACAAAGATTACACTTTATTGATTGTAAGACACCGGGCGACGACGTGTCAACTCGCGTTGTATACGTATATAAATAATATAATACACCGTGCACACACTGCATAATACCCCATACTGACAAGCGGGCCCAACAATGGGATTTTGATTTTTCGTTTTGGGGGCGAAATCACATTTCATACAACATTTCATTTCGAGACTAACACCGTGAGACGTGCACACAATGGACGGGGCAAATACATTACGATTATGTGCGTGCCTTTTATTTCGCTGGCCAGAGGCGATTTATCCCGGAAAGTGGGAGGGCCCTCGGGTAGTTCCCGTATGAAGATTCAATGGACTGCCGACGATGCCGTCACGGCGGCTCGCATCATACGCACAGCAGCGGTGGTTGTATACTATACGACGACCAGAAGAACACCTGAACCCGAACAATGCGAAAAAAAAAATAATAATAATAATAAATAGATGGAAAAAAAAATTATAAGCCCTAATAATAAAATGTCTTGTTTGGTAGTTTTACACCTGGCCGAATGCGACCCCGTCGCGCACGCTCACACACACACACACACACACACACACTTACGCACAAGCAAACGCACGCACACAACTGAACCTATATCATCGGTGCCGTCGCGCGTAAAATTACAACCTCCAGACACGTTTCGGCATCTAGATTTCATTTTCCAACGTAATTATACGGAATAATATTTTTACAAAAAAAAATTAAAAAAAAAAAAACTTAACAAGGCTTTGTTTATTATTATTTCTAAGGGACGAGTGCATGTTCGTGCTCGTGTGATGTGTGTGTGTGTATAATATGTGTAGTCGAACGAGGGGAAATTACGTTTTTGAACGTTCGGGTCGACCCGATGTGTACCTGTGGACATAATTTGACGTATTTGTGAACGCGCGTGATGTTTGTGCCGGGTGGATAGGGGGTGGGGTCGACATTGGACGAGGAAAGGGAGCGCGATTCGAGAATCGTAATAATATAATATATAATTATTGTTGGACACGTCCCGATGCATCACGTGGAATGCCCATTCTATAGTATAACGAACCTTGAAAAAATTAAAAAATACATTTCTGTAACGACTTGTCATAGCTATAATAATAGCCATAATATCGTATAGTACACAATATTATAGTTATAGAAAATAAATTGGATATGCGTTTTTTTTTTAAACGAGTCAAGTGAAAACCGGACCAGTAAACGCCAAAAACAAAATACAAACCATTTAATATAACATTAACATTATGTTTTCCGATCATTTATCATGATGTTGATTTTACAATGTTTGTTGTAAATGAAAACGATAAGATATTTTGTAAAATAAAATATATAATACTGTTATTATTCTACAAAAAAGGTATTCGAATTCAAATCTTTAAGAAAATAAAGTCGGACGTTACTGCAGTCATTATACACTGTGAAATAATACGCGATCCGTTTGTATTCGATTTAAACTCATCCGCCAGAGGGTCTGATGTTTTTTTTTTTTGTTTTTATACCGTTTTTTTCGTCTGAACGTGGATATTAACACGAAAAATAAAAGATCGACGCAATATTGTTATCAATAAAATAAACTGTTCTTGAAAATTGTTCTCGAAACGTCTAAAATAAAAATGAAATCTGTAGTCCTTCGCAGATGTTGGTATAGTTGTCTAATGTCTATACAGACATGGTTCGGAAAAACATAACAATAATAATAATCACAATTAAAAAATAAACTTCCGGATTTATACCGAACGACGTAAAACACACAAACATCAAGAACAACTTCGATAGTATTATTACATCGAAAAAATAATATTTATTTTGCAGATTACCTTTATTGTTTTTAGCTTTTAAAAACATCAATGAAATAGTTTTTTTAATGCAATTTACTCTAATAATAATTTTTTTCATTACCTATACTAAAAATACTGAACAATAATTTTGGTACATAATCAATATCCACGTATTTATTACCGATGTATATTGGGATTTTAATGATCCTTGCCCAGTGTAAACTTTATATAAATATATATACACTATAGATATTATATTATATCTGAATATCAGCAATCAGCAATCACACTGGTTCGGCAGTAAATAGACGAGCGTATACAACTGTAAAAGTCAAATTGAATTATTGTGCTTTCTATATAATATATAGATGGAATGATGATTCACCAAAATATGCTCACCCCAATTTTTCATTTAATAATGAATTTATTTAATATCAAATTCTTGGCATTTTTAAATATACTCAAGACCGTATTTATAAATTCTTGAGATAACTTCTAACTTCTGTTTTTGAAATGAGTTACTTTCTACTCTAAATTATTTATTAGATAATTATTTTAGAATTATTGGTGTAATTAATTCAAAATTTAAACGATTAATTTTTCAGTAAGTTATTTAAATGTTTATACTGAGGATAATTATAGTCATTAATAATGATTTTAAAAAAATATAGAATATATGTAATACTGGATCCAGTAATTACTTGGACTATTTTTACATATGATAAATGTTGATGGATTAATATTAATTACTAAGATTCTCAAGTCACTATATAGTCACCGCGTGTCTTCCAAACCCATTATCATGAACCTATTATCCTAAGTACACAACGTTAAATAACTTGAAACTACTCGTTCAAATTTTGATTTTGATTAGTCAACATTTTTACAAAAATTATCCGCTAATTAATTTTGAGTAGAAATGGGGGAGGAGGGTTCTAATTTTAAAAATAGAAGTTGGTTTCTCCATTGAACACTCTTTAAGTAGTACAAAAAACATCAAGAATTTTAAAATATGGTATTTAGTATCAAAAAAATATAAAAATTTCTTTGTTTAAAAATTTTAAAAATCAGAATTCGAATTCATTCATTAATAGATGAAATATTGAGAGAGAACATGCTTGGTGAAACACCTATATAATATATAAATGTATTATCTACTTGATAAAATAATCCTAAAATAGCTATTTCTGGGTCTGCTCAAATGTTTTCACTGAAATCGCTTTATAGCACACATTTAACTATATATTTACACCACGACCGTATATTGTATACATTTATCAATTTTAATTTAAAATACAATTTTTCCGCTACAAATATATTGAAATATATAATGCATTTTATAGGTACTAAATCGTTGACATTTGTACGTGTATTGTATTGTATTATATGTCTAAAATACTTAGCGTTTTTGAGAGAGTACTTTTATACGACGTGTAGGAAGTAAAAAAAAAAGGTTGCTGTTCAGTAAAGGTCTTTTTTTTGTCCATTTATCATAAATCGGTTGTAAAAATAAACCAAACATAAAACGCAACTTCTAAAAAGATCCTAGCAAATATTTTTCACAAATATATAATGGTTTTTTTATTATATTATGTATGTATATCAATAGCATTTCTGGATTCTCTGATTATATATACCATACAATACATTATATATATTGTGCACATATACATGTGTGCGGTCATGAAACTATAATACTAAAAAAAAATTATATACTATACAACCACTATAAACTCCGACGACTATAATACATGTCCACGGAAACATATATAATCCTATATAGGCAACGAAATCGTCGGATCTGGGTCAAACGTAATTTGGTTTTTATTTATTTTTTCACAAATGAACACCCAGTTTTATTCTATTCTATTATCTCTCTATTTATATATATATAAACATAATAATACGTATTATATACAGCTCCACGGGCGAATGTTTTCTCGGTTTGAAAAATTCTCTGTCATCAATACCGATCGGGTCTTAGATAATCCCCTCAAATGGGTATCCATTTTCAATCCCCGGAAGTCAAAGCGCATCGCTGTATATTATGTATATCCGTTTTCGCGGACATAAAATAAATGAATCATAAACGGTAGAGGTGCAGCATGCAGCCCGGAACGTAGTGTACATAAAAATGATTTTATTTTTTCTTCCGAACGCGCTAAATTCGTTTCGGTTCGACGCAGAAAAACACTGCAGCTCGTTTTTCGAAATGCAAACATAATAGTATAATATTATAATAATAATGATATGCCGCCGTGCGCGTATTACTTCTGCTGCAGGTTTTGAACTCAACAAATCAAAAACGGCGCACGTTGTGAAGTCGTAATTAAATAAATTAAAGAGTCGTAAACTTAAATATAATGTTCGCTATAGGCCTGGCCATTGTAATACTTCATCACACGCGCACAATATTAAAGTAATGTGTGTTTGTGTGTGTGTGAAATAACGATTGATGATAAGCTGAAAACGCGGTAAAACGGCGGCACGCAAACTTATTAAAAAAGTAAATTAGTGTTTTCTAAAAGTCTGCGATTCACGCTACGATGTGGTAGTTAAAAGAGGCTGTAATAGTGTTTCCGAAACAGCTGGCTGTGCCCAAAATTATAGTATTGAGTATAATATCGTAAACAATAAGGGTAATAATTAAGTTTTCGTAATATACCGCTGCCGTGGACTGAAAGAGCCTGCTGTGTTTATACGACAAAGTTGTGCAAGTTAGTCACTTTTTTAAACTGGTTAAAGTTAAGTTACTTTATTACAAAAGTAACTAAGTTAGAATATAAGTTAGTTTCTGAAATTTACCGAATTTCTAACTTAGTTAGAAGCTAGTTTGGTGAAAATAGTAACTTAAGTTAGAGTAAAAGTTAGAAGTTAATTTTGTTTTTAGCTTAAAATATAAATTTTAAATGCAATGTATTACATAAATTAACTATTAATTAGATTTGTAGGTAACTAACTTGAATTATTGCTGATGAATGAAAAATTAAATTGATCAACTTAGTACTGTTAACTGAGAATTTGATCAAATGTTTCAAATAAGTAGGTAATAACCTTAATTTCTTAGCAAAATAGGAATATCAGTAATTAGAATATAGATAGATAAACAAAATAAGAAATTGAAAAATTCAATAAATGAAAAAAGAACTGCAAAAATAACTAATTACTTATTATGTTTAAGAGTTACACAAGTTCAACTAGTTAAGTTACAAAGTTAAAATGAATTAAAACTAACTAGTTTTCAAAACTAAACAAACAGTACCTTTCTAACTTAACTTTAACTTTTTAACTAGTTAGGGCGCAGCTCTGATATACAATATTCAATGTGATGTAGATTATGGTAGTGGCAGGGTTCTCGTTTTAAAACATTATTTTACCGAAACCAATGGTGAAGTAAAACATTTTAGTATTAATTAAACAATATGTCCATTGTTCTTGTTCTGGTGTACGCAACGCACAACGCACACGTCGTATATTATTACAAAGTATATACATATGAAATATAAATATTCTAAACATTATACATTATACAGATACATGATATGTTTAATGTTTATAGAAGATCATCTAAACGCATTTGGCGAACACAATCAAATTGTCCTCGCGCCTTAAGTTTGCTTTAACACGTCGAAAAACGCGTTCTTCGAAAATACGGATTCGAATTTCGATCGAGCAAGAACGAGTGTTGGGTACATCCTTTGATCTCGGATTTCGTAATAATAGAAAACAGTATTTCGGGTACAATGACTTTGAAGCTCAATCGCTGTTCGCTGTGTCGTAATGTAAAAGAAATACGTGCATGCACGTGTGTGTGAGTGTATATATATTATATTATGGCTTAGATGAATTTATATATATATATCATGATGTATATGTATTCGTACTATAAGTGTGGTGCTTGGGATCTAATAAGACTATCTGACTATATAATACCATATAGAATGAAAGTGAAGATATATTATTTTATTTCATATATTATGATACATATGTTGGTATACTATATATATACCTGCCAAGTCCTTGTCTTATGCATATATCTATCAAATGGTGTGCGCATATAAAATTTAGAAATATAAATGGAATAAAATATTTTAAATGGTACCTGAATGCCAAAAGTGAAATACTAAATGGTCAGGAATGAAATATCAGTATTCCGTACGGCAGGAAGGTTGGCTGATAACCGTTCAAACAGACATAAACTCGTTCGACTAGTGAACCAGAATTATCTACCAAAAGGAAAAAACAAAAAACAAATTTAGTCAAGGCAAATAAAGTGCCAATCAAAATTAGTGGTGTGCAAAATTCTCCTTTCAACAGAGAATATAATGTATAAATATTAAATAAACATAATATATGAAAAAAGCGTGATGCCGTACTACGTATGACATTCGACGATTGGGAATATAATATAATATCTGGGTAATCAATACAAACTGTTCCCGTTTGAACATTTTTTTCTTCAAATTATATCTACACGGAAACACGCGTATAAATAAAATTATATATTTGTATAAACAATATATAATAGTATCGTCTACATGAAAAATAGTATAATGCTGTAAACGTTTTATTAAATTCTTCCCAGGCAACATTAACCCCGTCCAGCACGATAATATTTCAGAGTGTATCGTAAACAAAACGTCAGATAAATTAAAATATTTTCAAATAACGTTCCGCCGAAACGTACTGTTCGTTTATATTCTATTTTCCACAAATTAAAAGAAAAAAAAACCCCCCGTTTCAAGTATCGAAAGTTGCACAGAGAATAATAATAATATTATACATCCGTTTATGATATTATTATGGGCGCTCCGGAGGATGAATGCATTGTCCATTGTTTTCTCGTAACAATTTACAGTTACATAGATTCATTTTCATGTCGACGCTCAATATATATTATAAAATCTCCGATAATAGTCAAGGATAACGATCTGAAAATACCAGCTTCGAAATGATAAAAAATAAATGTATATACAATACAATATAATATAATATATAGGTACGTCTTGTAGACCGGTAAAACGAAAACGTTCACGTCTCAAATCCCTCTTTAAAAAGATTATATTTTTCACTTAATATTATATTTGCGAGAATAAAAAATAATAATGTTCCATAATCTCGATAAAAGTATACAATATTATCGATACGGGCATTATACGATAATAATAGGTAGTACGTTATAATACAATACTACGATATATTATTTAGGGATGGTATTATAGAACACAGTAATTTGAAAATTATTATTCGCTGCAATAGATTTGTTTAACGTGCTCAGCTGCGCGTTCGCTAAACAAAAATCTAATATCAGCAGCCCTTTAACTGGCGCGGCATGTATCGCGTTAATAATCGGTAATCGCAAACAACAACAATAATATTAATAATGACATTCATCCCCATGTGGTATAACTCGGTTGAATACGATAATTATACACAGACCGCGGCGGCCTAGGTCGATACACTGGTGCTGCGAATTAATGGCCGAAAACAAATTTTCAAGACCGGCCAGTACGTTATCCGGTACAGGACGTACATAGTATAATATGATCGTATAATTTATAATATTATGGAGAAGGAATAAAAAAAACGTCGACGTTGGCGCGAGCGTGCGTGATGAATGCGTTGGGTTTATGCTGCGGCGAGTGCTGTGTGTGTACAGATAAATGTTTAAAACCGAATAAAAATAAAGGACATTTTTCTGGCATGGGGTCCCTTTTACAATAACTTAATAGCCTCGTCCCCTCCCCGACGATCGTTAGCGATGGCCGTTATAATACGTCTTAAGTGATTAATACTCGGAAGTCGTAGTCGTCGTCGTCGTCGTCGTCGACTTATTCGGTCGTCGTTGACGCGGCAGTGCATATATAAATGCGTGTTCGACGTTACGAGTCCCCAGAGGCGCACTCCTATAATGATATTATAATGTAATATAATGAGTAGCATGTGCGCGGGGAATCGTCTTGTTCGGCCGTTATTCCAAATAAGTCTGATTATTATTTATATATTATATCGTTTTTTTTTTCGTCTATCATTTAGGTCTATCTATCTTTGAGCAGGACCCCGAGTAAAAACAGAAAAAAAAATCGGATATTTCGTGTACACGCCAGCAGCTGCGGGCCGCGTGTTTCTCACCACGACACTCTGATGAGCTCGATAGGTCCTCTGCTTGGAAATAATTCCGAAAACCATGACGCTTTTCAGACGACGACCATAATAAAGCGAAACGATTAGTCCGACGCGTCGTCGCGATATTGGACGTAGCTGGCAGTTCACATTTTATAGTCCGAGTGGTCCAAGTCAATTAATGTTTAATCCGTCCATAGAACACGATATTTTCGATTTATTTCGAAATTGGACTCGCTGCGGGTTCCCCAACACGTCACATGTAACTGTACGTAAGTAACAATGATAATAATAATACTAATATAATGCAGCGGGTGACTGTGAAACACACACGCTTCACACCCGACTGTATATAACAATAATAATAAAATCGTAACGTTATTACGCCCATCCGTATCGAGTACGAGTAATTCGAGTATACGTGAATACTCGTATTATAATGTAGTATATTATATGAATATGAACCGTCATCGTTAATTTCGCGCTTGTCGCAGGCACCCTCGTACTATGATATGACGTTGAAACATAATATTATAGCACAACATGCACGACAGTCGTACCGGACGGTCTTCTAAGATTCTGAAAAACAATTTTCAAAACGCATTTTCTGTTTACGCCTGGTAGTATGCGAGGTGGTTTTTTTTTTTTTGAAATTTGTGTTTGTGTAATCGGAGTTGTAATAAAATATATAATATAAAAAAAAAAAAAAATGTTAAAATAAATAAAAAGGTTTGTTTATGCTGTAGAAGAATTGCATTGTTTTTAATACTACCTATATATTATACAATATGGAATGATTGGAATGTTTGCTTGCGGTGGAAGGAGGCAAGTGCAGGTGATTTTATGAGCCGCGGTGTATGGGTACCATGGAACGTGCAGCTATATAAGCAACTCAAATTATTGTTTACGTTTTGCATTTTTCCAAGTCGAGCACGGGACGACAGTCCTAATATATTATTAGGCATCTACTTCGTGTACAACATAATACACTATAATATTATCATGTAACACATAATATAGCGTGTATATGGTTTATGCTAATACGTGCATGACATATATATATATATATATTATATTATTCTGTACGCATATCATCGTTATTATTATTATCGTACGAGATTCGCGCGTCGTGTGTTATGGATTCCACATTATATTATATTATATTATAGTGGTTTTACGACGGCGCGACGTTATATACGAGATTTGTGTGTAGGAATAAAAGAATATCATATCATATTATTATCTGGACTCGTCCAGTCGATTCGATTGCGACGTGCTATGACGGCGCACCGCCGATCGTAAAACAAATGGTTTTTATTTATCGTCGCAGTCATCTATGTAATATTTTACGTCCCGTCACTATACACTATATACGCGCATATATATATATATATACACGTTAGTACGTGTGTATATATGTATATTGTTTGGGGACTGGCAGCAGATTTTCGGCTGGAATATTGTTTAGCACGCATCTACATCCGTCGATAGTATTATTACTATTATTATATTATTATGTTTGCGCGGCGAGACGACAAAACTGTAAATTATTGGAGATTGATCAAATTCGTATTTTTTTTTCTCGTGTTGCATCCATACCCGAACCGTTATAATACATATTGTACGTTTATATTTACCTCTATACGTTTTCGTTATTTCGACGCTGAGGTCTCCACTCCCTCGCCGGAGAGCACCCGCCTTCACGCTTCAAAACACCGGGTACACCGCCTAATCAACCTTGAGACGCTCGCGTTCGTAGCTTTATTGTATTAAAATATACGCGGTGTCATTATTCGATGTCGGCTGATCAAGGCGAGACTCTATGGTACAGGAACCCATACAGCACGAATATTATTACGATACCTCTAATATTGTATCGGTAAAAAGCTGGGCTGTCGCGGACTTAACAAATCAGATACGCCACCCCGGCCGGTCCCAGACACGTCACACAAACAACGGTCACGGGTCGTCGAGAACATAATATCGTAATACAATACGATGGGAATATTATTAAACAGTTCCATCTGTATCAATGTTAAGGCCAAGACCAATGGCACACACGTGAAACGTTTAAACCTCATATTACACAGTTGTTATTGCCATAATTTATTATTATATTACATTGCGTTCGAGCGATGCTCATTGTGTTGTTGCGGTATGGTACCTTTTTTCCGTCAAACGCGGTCCCGGCCGAAAGGTTCAATGGAAAACCATATGTTTGCGTTCTATTTTCATGACCAAATTGACCTCGCTGAACTGTAAATATATTACTATAAGGGTACACCGAAAACCCGTCCCACAAATACTTATCTTGGTAAGTTGACGCACTACTTTACTATGTAGTGGAGTTCTTCAGAAGCGATCGGTTTGAACTTTGTCGTTGTTTTTTTTTCTGTTATGCTTTGCGAGTCAAATATTATTATATTAAATAAAATAACTGACGTAAAATCGATATAGATACCTAATCTTTGGCGAGGGATCTAAAAATAAAAATAAAAATGTGTACCGAAAGCGAAATGTGAACGACACTAATTATATGTTTACACAGGTTAAGGGGTGGGCTTTTTTTATTTTTTTTATTTTATTATAAACCATTTTAAAAATAAAAACTGTACCGTCGCGTGCTGACCGGTTTTACAAAAATAAAGTACCCAAGTATACATCGTAAGTAGAACAGTGTTTAAACGGTAATGAATTTAGTATAGGTAACGGTTTTACAGTAGGAGCGTATACGTTTTATAGGAGCCAATAATATTAAAATTAAATCTGATAAAAGTGCACAATGTATAGTAATTTTTTACACAACTAATATAATATTATGTACATAAAAAAATTATATTATATAATACAATATACATTATATTACGTGTATATTGTATAATATAGTGCTATTAATATTCATAACTGGCCTCTCTGCAGCGCCCTACGACTATGTCATGAACAATAATATATACCTATACCCATATTTTATGAGTTTTTTAAACCATTGAGTGAGAAAATAAAACTTGAAGCATTACCTGAAAAACTGCAATCCATCAGATGATCGTTCGCTTCATGACGTGACAGACAGGCATAGCGTGTTTCTTTATATATAACATAAGCTTTTTCATCAGATTTCGCCCGACGGTTTTATTACCACACATATAGTACCTATTTAATTTTTTCCGAGCAATTAAAAGTTCATATAATTCCTCGGTCGCATTTTTTAATACTGTAAGAGAAAACAAAGTATAGTATACATATATATGCAAAAAATAACTAATAAACCACCACTTGAAATGTTTGCTATCCAAAAATAGCTGACTATAAAAAAAAAGAACTCCTTTGAAGAAGGATCACACGTGCAGTAAGAGCGTATATATCATAAGTATACCTCACCCGTGGAGGAGGCTGTTGCGTATCAATTTATCAATGACACATAATCATAATGTGAACGAGACATCAACAAAAACTAGCGACACGTCAACTTCAAATACTCGCATTATTTTAATCATACTTATATAAGTGTTTCTTTTTTGATATAGGAAAAAAATATGAAGAATATACCATCATAAAGTGGGAAACGGCAATGTCACACACTTATGTGTACTTACCTAGTTTTAAAGCATTATATTATATTATTTGAGATTATTTATTTATCTACTACAGTTTATTATTACTTATTACTTACACACTATAAACTCAAAATCTTATACAATAAATAGATAATAACATTTTAAAATGTGTACCTACAAAAGTTTTCGATTCAATAACTCTAAATAAGTATATATAACTATAAAATGATAATGTACATTGTAAATGTTAGGTATGTGCAATTTAATAGGCAAAAAAACATTATATTTTCAAAGCTAATAACGAGTCTAACAGTGTTATGGTAAAAACGAATTTATATAACACATTCCAACATGTAAGTAAAACAAGTAAGTACCTACAAAAATTATTGTATTTTTATAAATATCTTAGTGGATTAAAGTTTGAAAACAATTGACATGGTCACATAGATAATACATTTTAAATTCGAGTGTGATATTTGTTCACGTTTGGAATATAAACAAAATATAATAAAAAGTACGTGTTTTCTATTTTTTTTTTTTTTTTTTTGAAAAAGCCCATCGAAACTCTTATGATTTTTTCTTCATTGTATTGATCTCTTTCTCTTTTTCTCTCTCTCAACAAAATATATATAGTTAACATAAAAACCTTCACGCACGTCCCAAACCTGTAAAAGACAAAAACCTGTCAAATAACCAAAAAATGCACTCAGAAATAAGAAAAATATTACTCTAGTAGCGCCAGCTATACTTTAGACCAAAGTTATTTTTTTTTCTATTTTATTTGTTTTATTTCCTTTTTTTATTACGTGAATCGGAAACCGTACAGACCTTTTGACCCTCTACACTCTCGAACGAAAATGTTCAATCCAATTAAAAAAAAAAACGTACCGAAGAAACAATTTGTCTTAATTATACACTTTTTCCTTAAAATTATTGTAATAATTAATGGTTTTATTGCATACAAGTGTAATAGACTTTGCACTCGCGATATGAAAACATTATTAACTTTTATTAGTCTCGAGTCTCGACCACATAATAGTATATTATATAATAGTTTTAATTGAAAAGAAATAGTTTACTCGGAAATCTATAAAGTAATATAATATAATTATATTATTAATTTCGTTCCATATTATATGCATATAAACTCTTTCTAAAAAGTGGAAAATTTCAAAGTCTACATAACAGCGTAATTTTATACATTTCTACACAATTTTTTTTAATGATAAATAATAAATGATTTAGATTTCCTTTCATCGTATTATAATTTAGATATTTTTATTAACAATTCGGATACTTTTTTTTAATTCCTATGTACATAATATAAATACCATTATTACGTTAGTAAAATATGTCTTATTATGTAATATTGCAATCATATTAGCGTATCTTCTACTATACAAATTGATTTTATTGTACAAGTTATAAAGCATTTAGTTAAAATATCCATAAATACATTACTTTGAAAAAAATAAAAATATTATTTACATAAATACATATTTTGTACCTATATAGTCAGTTAATCAAGTAAATCCTTAAAATATATGTGTACCTATAGTAAGAAACATATGGTAATACATTTTTATTTTCAATCTATAAATTATATTACGATTATTAACGTCTGATGATTGTAAATGGGTAAATCATGAATTTAAATTATTTATACCTACAATTATGTTTATTATTATAAGAGTATAATAATATAGCATCTAAATAAAGTCTTTGTTTTATAAGAAATTTGGAGTATTATTTTATTGTTACGGCTGAATCTTTTGGAAATAATTTTTCACTCCAACAAATCGCAATTCAACGCGTTAGGCAGTGAACTTTTTCGAAAACTCAACTTCGTTGATTGCTTACAAGAACTTCTCGATAAAAGTTAACAACATCCAAAGCCCACTATCGCTCGTATATTATAGATGTTTCGTATGTAGATGATTATCTTTTATCTTAACATTTTTAAATTTATGGTAAATTAATGAAAACTAAGACATTGGAAACGGGACGCAATTCGTAACTCTAGACGTGTTAAATTGCGTTTACAATCAAAATATAGTAATATGTGCTCATATAATATGATTTGTGATTTTGCTATAATTTCATAAAATCGAATTCATATAAAATAATAAATAATACAGTTACAACATTTAAATTCAATTTTAAAAACGATTTTCACGTCCGCAAGAAAAAAAAAATAGTGGGTAAATATGTTTTGAAATGTTATTATGTACCTAAGTGTATATACATACAAGTGTCTACAAATATCTACGTGGAATTGAATTTTTATCGATTGGACCGAGAACGACGACAACGTATCCGGATCTGCCACGTCGGGTATTATGCATTTAGATGTTGTAATGGCACTTGTCGGCCATTTACGTTGATCGCGTAATATTTTGTCACATCGGGTCGATATTTAAGACCGATTTTTACAAAAACCATTTCCCGGCACGCGTTTCGACGTTCCCTATCTCGACGCACAGTACCGCGTGTACATATTATTATTATATAGAGTTTATGCCGTCGGTATATATAGGTAAGTATATATACACAATACACACACACACACACACATACACACACTCACACACACACACACACACACACACACATACACATATATATATATTATATGCATTATACAATAGCGCAATGCAAAACAATTCATCGCACATGTCATCGGTGTGCACTCTTCCATTCCATTGTTTCGCACATAATTTCATACATGTATGTATATACCTATGTGTTTTATATATGATAAATAGTTTATTGAGCATTCATTGCATATTGATCAGACATTGTTCTCGGTTCAAGCGTATCGATGAGCGCTGCACTGTTTTAAGTGCTCCGGTGCACCGTTTTTCGCTTTTTGCGTGAAAACCGTATAATATTTGAATTTATCTAAATGCCTGCACGCAAGTACGAGTACAACACACAGTTTGATGAAAACTCGACGACAGGGTCCAGGCCATAATATTTTGATCATCGGTGGCTGTCGTATTGTTTAGTCGGTGCAGGCCACCTGTGATTGCGTGACGAATTATTGACACTCAAACGCACAATATTATAATATATCATTATTAATAATTATTATTGTAAGCTGTAGTAGACAATCGATCTCAAAACTATCGTTCAAATAGGTAGGAGTCGGAAAAAAATGTATAGTAATTTATAGTTTTTAACCTTGCGTGGTATCTGCTCGTAAGTAAACGATTTGAATCAATATAGTGTTATACAGCATTGCCGAGGCTCGACACCATTAAATAGTGATAGTAAATTATTACATACAGAAATAATAGAAATTAACTAGAATGATGCAACAACAAAACACTTAAAAAAATATATAGTACATTAAATATTAAAAATATCGTCATCGGCTATACCTACGTATACAACTCTTGATTCGTCGACCTCTTTATTACCTGACTAAACTGATAACTGAAAAATATTAATATTGATACACACAACGTCTAGATATTTCTTCAGTCTGCATTATAATATATGATTTGTTATATAGTACAATTGTTATGGGTTTATTTTTACTATGTCCAGCAATTCTATATATTCTATACACAAAGTAGGTACACACTGTAAGTACGTGAAACACATTGAGGTGAAAAATAATTAATTAATGAACAAATGATAACCAAAACGTAAGAAATCAATTACATTTTCGTGAAATTTTATATCAAAACTATTATACTAATATAGTAGTAATAATATACTTTTTCTCTACAATATGTTGTATTCGCAAACCCGAATTCCTAAAAAATGATTTTGGTTTTGTGGTTTTGTTGTTCCGGCATTTGCGCAGTGAACAGAAGCTAATAATTCTATACATTATATTCTTATAAAATGTATTACTAGCTATATTAAATTATTGCATTTTCTCTATTTTATAATAATTTATAAAGTTCAATCTAATATTAGTGGTATACATTGTAATTATTCTACATTTAGATTTCCTCTGGGATTAAATACTTTTGTTAGGTAACAGATACCTATGTAAGTTAATAATTGTTCCCATTATTATTATTATTATTATTATTTGTTGGACACGTAATATTGTCCGTTATAATATAATTCTAGGAAAAAAGCATACAAAGTTACACGAGACATTTCAAACGCATATCAATTTCTTAAGTTTAAAAATATGTTTTCCTAGAATTACTATAAACTTGACAAAATAATAAGGGTGGATATGTTTTTGGTTTTATTAATATTTACGTTATGCCACGGGCCACCGCATACCTGACATATCCTCTACACGTGACCGTCGAGTAGTTCGCCATGTCAAACGCAGAATACTTTAATATTATATAATAAATTAACTTATTATACAATGATGTGCGTATATTACATCACTAATAATAATGATATTTGAAATTGCTCTTCTAATCTTAGAAGAAAACATATTAGGTTTTTTTGTGTACCCGAACAAAACATTTCATAGGTATAATGCAGGTGCATACTGTGGAACGCACAGTATACATTATTAATACACCTATATCTAAATAATAATAATAATAATAATAATAGCTATACAGTGTGCACGTGAAAACATCAAGTCTAGATACTGCCCATAGGCCTATTAACCTAAACGTATCACGATATTATAATATATACCTATAATACACCATTGGGTGTTGACGATACATACGACGTTGCACATTACACGTCATATTATTATATATCTACCGTACCTATATGATACATGTAGGCGAATCGTAGACACGCCGAGAGTGCAGATAAACCACAAGATACTAATGTATACACGGTCTACCGGCGGCGGTGGTGTCCAAACAGCGTTTCGATTAATAATTTATATAAAATACCCACACACACACACACACACACACACACACACACACACACACGTGCGCGAGGGCATGCGCTTGAACGCACGCTGCAGCACACGCGATATAATATAAAAATTATACAACCCGGCAAAGTACACTTGACTGTACGGATTAATTTTCTCAGAACGTCCGTGTACGAAAAATGCCTCGAACCCCGCATGTGTATAATAACGTAATATTATAATAAAATCATGTAATATATGCGCGCACCCGCCACGCCAACACTGCGGGTGTATGGGTGGGTGGGTGGGTGGGGGTGTGCGACGACTGTATATCGATTACCGCCGATATTCGCGGACGGACTCCGTCGCACCAGCGTTGTTCGAACCGCTGAGACTTCGCGCGATACGGCAAAGTAGGTATACATAATGATGACATACAAGTATAATTATAACAAGTATACATAATATATATTCAACCTACTCGTATACTATTGTGTATTATAATATATCACAGCCACGCGATGTACATTGTTTCGTTATCGTTGCATAAAATATGTGACACACACTGGCGAAAAACCGTACGCGTGCGACGTATGCGACAAGTTGTTCGCTCTAAGTAGCAGCTTAAGGAAATATCGACGCACACACACTGGTGAAAAACCGTACGTATGCGATGTATGCGACAAGTCGTTCGCGGCAAGTTTCAGTTTGACGGCACATAAGAGAATGCACACTGGCGAAAGACCATACGCGTGCGATGTATGCAAAAAGTCTTTCGCTGTAAGTAGCAGTTTAACAACACATCGACGCACACACTACGGTAAAAAAACCGTACGCATGCGACGTATGCGACAAGTCATTCGCTGTAAGTAGCAGCTTAAGGACACATAGACGCACACACACTGGAGAAAAACCGTACGCATGCGATGTATGCAAAAAGTCGTTCGCTGAAAGTGGCACTTTAAGGAAACATCAACGCACACACACTGGTGAAAAACAGTACGCATGCGATGTATGCGACAAGTCGTTCGCGGAAAGTTTCAGTTTGACGGCACACAAGCGAATGCACACTGGCGAAAGACCATACGCGTGTGATGTATGCGACAAGTCGTTCTCTGCAAGTGGCAGTTTGATGGTACACAAGCGAATGCACACTGGTGAAAAATCATATGTGTGCGATGTATGCGACGAGTCGTTCTCGGTAAGTAGAAATTTGGTGTCACACAAGCGGACGCACATTGCACCATGTCTGGATTAACCAAAGATCTATGAACAATTGGCCATATTAAAATTGTATAAATTATGTTAACTTATTATTATGGTAGCACTGTAAAATTGTTATTTTTTGTCATATAAATCTTGTTTCTTAATACATAATTTCTAATTGATTGTCATATTTATAAATAAATACTACACTTCATATGGTTTTTAATGTTTAAATTACAAAACGGTGTTCAATTTTCTATTTAAAACATTATGTATTTTGGACTTCAAAAAATATTCTCAAGTTAAAAATATTTGGTAGCCAATCACATCGGGGCATACGCCTAACATGAACGAGTCAATGTTTATCGAATTGTAGTTTTAAATATGATCGTTTGCGGCGTGGCAACGATGCAGTGTTTTTTACAATCAGTACCATTATTTTAAAGTAAATTTGTACCTGTTTAAGTATTTGTATGAACCAATAACAATATATTTGTGATAAATTCAAAAAAAAACATTTTAATAGTGGTGAGTATATTGATTTAGAAATTTTATACATTTACAAATGATATTAACCATTTAATAACAATTCAAAAACAAATTATAATTATAAATAAAGAAAAACAATAATAAATATTTATTTCCTAATTGCACATAAATGATTTATTGATTGAACTTATATATGTACTATTGTTACATATAACATTTATACAAATTAAACAATGTGGCCTGTAGTAATTTGGTTAGAATATCATAAATTCATAAGACAATAATTCATTGATAAACTAAACCTGATTTCTGAACTAGTGAAAAATTATAAAATAGGTTGTTATCACTTTATCATATTAGTTATCTATTGCGTAGTATCACAGTATAAATAATACTAAATTCTAATTTTAAACGCCGATAAAAAAAATATTGTGAACATGTATTTTTGATATTTTTTATGAACAATTTATTAAGAACCTTGTACTACATTTTTAAAATTGTTGACCAAAAATCATTTAAATAGAAAAAAACCTAACCTAACCTTATATGCTTTAAATTGTCACCTAATTTTGTGGGTTTATTCATTTATGGGTCGGTAATACAATTTCTGGTAGCCCAAAAATGGCATATTCACACATGTTTTCAGTTTTTCCATTGTTTGTTTTCGCCGTTTCACCGTGACTATGCGTTTTCCGGGCACCAACACACCGTCCACTAACCGATAAAAACGCTAAAGGCGTCTCGCGTTGAAGATAATATGTACCTATAGATTTTACATATTATTATTACTATACTGCAGGGTGTATGCGTTAGGTCATTTTACCACAGCACGTTTGTAGCCGCATAATATATGTTGTCGTGGATGTCACCACTAATTTTTCTGTATATATATACAGGACAGTGGCGATATCGCGTTACATTGACGCAAAACACTGGCGGGTATGTGTGCATATCAGTCGACAAACCGGAGGACGTGCCAGAACGAGGACACGAGCGCGCCAAAAACCGTCAGAGATATTTTTACCTATGTAGGTATAAGTGTAGTCATTTAAAATAACGTTTGTTCTTAAACTTATGTTCGTAGTGTTATATTATCATAGGTGAAATGGTGTACATTGTTCTGAAATAGAAAAATTATACTTTTTAATATATTTTCTATTTTACAACTATGTCGAGTCTATAATATGTCATGGGCTGTATATAATATTTAATATATCTACGAGCTTTTTCCATTTATATATTATAGTAAAATTTATAATATTTTGATTCATAATAATCGATATTATATTAAGTCACTGAGAAAATGTGGGGAATGTGTGCCTGCGGGTCGGGTACCGAGCAAGATGGTGTCAAACCATCCAGAACACTACCTACGTAATCGTAGCTTTCCGACGTAAATAAGTCATATATTATATGTGCTTTTTGTCGACGTTTAACCTGTTATCGGTATATTATGCTATATTTACGTTGTTTCTATAATCACAGTTTCGATAGTATGTATATACCAACTCAGAACTATAAAGATGTATCATTATATCGTATTCGTATATTACATTTTTTTTTTCAAATTCAATAAAAAGTTTTGCTAGGTACTCCTCTTAGGTACTTTTATAATAATAAATACTATATACGTTTAGTATTTTATTTGTGATACAGAAGTTTATGGATTGAAAAAACAATTTTAAATTGTAGTGATCCAATATCATCAGATATCACTATCGCTATTGTTTTTGATTCATGTCTAGCTGTTACAAGTATTACACCATAATATGAGTCAGGTAGGTAATAAAAATGTTTGCATTAAGTTAACATATTATCAGTTTATTTATAATTATAAATAACATAAATACTAAGATAAAAGTTTTGTTTTATCAGAAATGCGCGTGCGTGTGTGCCACCTGCTAAAGACAGCAATAATTATGCAAGTTGATCTTTAATTTTGTAATAAGTTTTTATTTTGACAACACGATTAAACAATGTATTATATAGGTAATATAATATAATAGTTAGTCATAAATATTATATAGCATGTATATGGCGCATTATTACTTACATAGTACATTGGTATACATACTAATTTGCGCCTATGCAGTCCGAAGAATGCATAAATTAACAATTTATTGGATTATTATTAGGTATTATAAAACTGATTATTGGTTCTCATCGGTAATATAATAATAATAATAACAATGAAATTCGCGTATTATTAATGCACTGCAAGAAAGTTACAGACGGTAATCTTATATAGTTCCGATGTAATCTCGCCTACCGATTCGGACGGCATTCGACGTCTGGAGCACTATAATAATAGCTTAAAGGAAGAGCTGTGCACCTCTATCACTCGACATCGGCGCAGTTCGTCTATTATAATATACATTATATAATTGTGCTCGTGAAACTGCTGCTGCGTGTACCCAGTGTAACCGTATAATAACACTGCAATACAATAATATGACGTACGTCATGTAATTGTATGCTGTCGAAGATCACACGCATCAATGCGTTTGCCGCCGTCGTAAAACAATATATTTAATTAAAATATAATATATTGCGTAATAATGTAATAGACATTGGACGAGAGCGAGAAAACAGAAGTGACATTATAACGACAGCGGCGGTGGCCGAGTATAAACGGTTCGCGTGCGAGGTGTATATTAAACGGTATAATTTTATTGTATTCATAGGTGAGAGAGAAAGAGAGAAAGAGATATACAGAAAACGGGAGATAATTCCACGTATAATATTTTATCGTACTGTATTATATTGCGCAGACGATGATATTAGAATTTCCGCTTCCGAAGTACAATCGTTTTGCGGAAAGACGAGACGTAGACGGCGGCCAGTCGCTTTGGCGGCGATATCATATAATTATTTTACTTATATAATATCATTATCGTATGAAGTAGGACTACAGCGCATACGGTTACCAACACATTTTAATCATGGTCCCGATGAGCATTATATAATGTAGGTAATGTAATATAATAAATATAATAACTAATTGTAATCAGACGCGACCGGCAAAGATTGTCCGCGGACACGCACACTACAGGTTGTCGTCAAAGATATAATTAGGGTACATGTACATTATAATGAACTGGAACAGCTGCAGCCGCTTCAACCGCACGCGATCTTCTACCGCAACCGCCATCGCCACTGCTGCTGTTTCAGTGGCGCCCGAGTGTTGGATTTTCGAGTATTTTCGTCGGTAATAAAATCTTTCTCGAGGCCACCCCGCCCTACCCGTCCATATTTATATATCCTATACTATAAAATACATTATAAAATATAACATCATTCTAGATACGATTAATATTATTATTAAGATTGGTCTCGCGGACTGTACTTGACAGGAGCGGTTATTACTTATTTCTACATATATATAGTATAGTAATTGTTATATTATAAGTTTAGACGTGTTTCGTGAACATATATATTATAATATTATATATATTATATATATATAGGGAACGTGATTTAATTGTAAAGACTAAAAAGTCTCGACCCAGCACTCACACCGACAGCCATCAAGCTTAACTATATATAGAGTGAGTTGGAGTGTATATTCACGTGCAGTGCGGGTTCGGTGCAGGGGTAGGCCTTGTGATCGCCGGGGTCGACGGGGCCTGTAGGAAGCACTGACGGGGGAGCTGAAGAAAATCGTAATTCTACAAGACGCACATTACCGGCCGAATTTCCCGTTTGTTCGGGAAAACATTCCACAGCCGTCCGATCGGTGCTCGTATTACGTATTTAACACACGACACGACGCAATAATAAAGTTCGTTGTCTCCGCGTGTACCTGTTTCTCCGTGTGTGTGTGTGTGTGTGTATATAAAATATTGTACGCTGCAAAATTGGATTCCGTACACATCGAAAATCGCAAGTCCCGCCAGAGTTGACATAGAAACGTGAGCGTACCCACTACCTTATATACAGACTATACACTGCACAGGCCTGTTATAAAATGTATAGAAGAATAGAACTCAATCTATAAACACGTCGTCGCGAGTTTCATTTTGTTTTTTCAAACGATTCATAAATATTTAAACCGTCCACATTTTTTCTCTCGCCATATTTCGTATAATCCCCCGTGAACTCTGCAGCGTGAAAGATCCAAAATGTCAGGCATACGGTAATCGCTGTTATTTTAGAAGCAGCTGCCAGAAGGCATACCTTATATACAATATACTCGGTGATAAATTATTTTATGCAAAAAAAAGTTTTGTTACGTTTTTCGTGCGTGGAAATGGCAAAGAAACCATAAAATAAATGTGACGTGTCCTTACTAATTGGTTTTCTCAATATAAATGTAAACATTAGAAATACAAAACCATTCAATACGCATTAGTTAAACCTACATGTTGTGAAGAATAATATTATAAAAAAAAACCCACGTCAGTCACTTTGCTGTATTGTTTAGTTTTGAAGACGTATCTCCATCGTCGCCAGGTCACGGGTCCGTTGCAGATGAGTTCAATTTGATTCAATGTTAAAACGTTGCATACGAAAAACGGTCTAAGCGGAGACGGTTAAGCAGAATCTGTTTCTAAAAGCATTTGAAAATTGTTGTTTCGTCAAAACTAAAACAGAAATTGTTACCATCAATTTAATAAAAAAAAAACTTTAACATTTTTACAAAATGTCTTAAGCCTTTGAATAATTAAAATCAAGGTATTCAAATTAATATTTTATTAATTCCTATCCTAATTGATAACATTCTTAAAATATTTTGTTTTAATTTAAAACAAGGTTCCACTTATAAATAGGTAAATAAATTACTTTATTCACAATAATATCATCAAACATAGGTACTTAGTAATATTATCATGGGTGTCAGTAAGACGACCGTCTTCGCTTAGAATCTTTTTTCGTATACAATGATATTATATCATTGAATTCAAATTTAACACCACCCATTACAGTGATCCACTTGTAACCTGCTATACAACCGAGCGAAACCCACTTGCCCACTTTTTAACCCTAGATCTTGACCAATGAGATCCAATTTGCTACCAGAAACCACACTTAATGTTGAAGATTGAAACATTTTTATCACTCCAAAAAGTGATGACAGATCACGTCATACAATTAAAACACACATAATTGTACAACCCATGCATCCATCGCTCCACTCAAAATCTAAAGTGACCAATATATCGACATTATTTGCACAATGTTATTTGATGCACCCTAGATGGTTTGAGTTGCCATAAAAGCAATTGTCACGAATGTGCTGTGTTGACTATTTCGAGCAAATATAATTTAATAAGTTGTAACTTTTAAGTAAAGTAAATATGTAACACTAATCCAGTGTTTGAAATCTTCCTTTGAACGCTTACACGTATAATATTATCGGTACAACTTTAATTTATTCTTTACTTTAACTTTCTTCCAATTCAAAGGTGGGTGTCAAACGTTTTGAATTTAATCACATTTATTTTTTTTTTTACTAGTATTTGTAAAAATAATATTTGTGTAGTTTTTGAGATAAAACTATAATATAAAACATAGGTAGTTTGGAATCGATAATGTTGAAGAAATAAACAACATCTCATAACAATAAATGATTTTGCAGTTTGCAAAATAGACATCCCTAAAATGTCATCTGTGTCTACATTTTCATCAATATAGAGACGTTTCTTTTAAAATGTTTGGATACTATTGTTTGTCCCCGAAAAGTGTTTTTCAAGAATAAACAAAACCATTGAAAATCAACAGAATTGATTCCGGCCAAAAATCTAAAATGCATTAGATAAAGTTAAAAGATACGAAGATTTTGTTAAGTAAAGAAATTACCTATAAGTAAATATTATATAGGATTTATTCGTTTAGACTTTTCAAGTTTGTGTATCCATACAATGTTTGTGCGGTTTTTACCTATTTACAATAAGTAAAACTTTTATTAAAAAATGTTCAATGATAAAATATATCCAGGTCACATTTCTTATGATCGTAAATGAATATATTATTATAACATGGTTATATATTATTTGTGTAGGTATATTATTGTGTAAAGGTGCGCTGTACAATTATTTTTCTATTTTTTTTTTTTTTGTAAGTTTACTAAATAATAATTAATTTATCTTAATTTTTATTTTTTAAATATTTAAACATGGATAATAGTGTTATATATTTTTTAATTCTTTCCTTTCTAGATTCCTTTAAGATTCTTCTTCATTTTAGTTACTTTGATTAAGTAGTAGTTAGAAATTATAATTTTGATTTTGTAGAAGCACGTTCCCGGCTTTCGGCACAATAAAATGGGATATTTTTTTTGGATTAAACAAATATCTTAATAGACCATACAATGCATTAACTTATTGTGAGCATTATAATTATACATAGTGAGATTAAAACAATTTCAAGTATTCAAGTAAATTTTTGGCTTCAGATTATTAGCCTATGTTATATTTATTATACCTTGTTGGCTACATCTTTTTTTTAAATTTAAATCAATATTTAAATTTTAGATTTTGAGCGGAGTAACAAATGTATTGAATTTAAAATAATTAGTGTTTTTTTTTCGTGTCTAGTAGAAAAAATTATCCATTCATCAATATCGAGGGAGGTTTCTGTTAGCTAGCTATTTTATACTCTGGGTGATTTAAAAGTAGAAATGTATCAGTAATTTTTAAAGTAATCCAGAACATTTTGAATATTTGTTAACATTTTAATTAGTATTAATAATAATTTATGAAAACATTTTTTTGTTTACCTTGGTTACCAAAATGTTTGACCATCTCTACTCCGTATCGTTTTTCATCTTGTGTATATATTAAATACTTTATACAATCATTTATCATTGAATTCAAATTTAATATAATAACCATCGAAGTGGAGGTACACTCAATTCTTAATCTGCACAATAAAATGGTTAGGTACATATTTATACCTATATATTAGAATTATAGTTTTAAAAATTATTTTACTTTAATTTTTTTTTTATTATTACCTACTATTAAATTTTTTAACTTTTTTTTATCATTATTTAATATTTATATGAAACCAATTGACTATAATAATATATATTACAACATTGACTATATTACAGTGATAAATTATTTTAATTATTTTTGATCAATTTACGTTATAACCGCGGTGATAATGATTTGCCGAAAAATACACACTATGAATTTAATGATAACTAGATATAGGTATATTATAAATGGTATAAACAAGAAAATTAATTCCGATTTTTTCAACATGTCGTATATATTATACATATACAGCTACCGAAACACACGTAACTATATATATTGTCATTATATGTATATAAGTACAGAGGTTATGTCTAGAAAGTTCGGAAACCCTAAATGTGTATAGAAGGGATCACATATTATGATAACATACAACGATTTAAGATTAATTTGCACGTTATCATATTCTGTGATCCCCGCTACAAGTTAGAGTTTCTAAAACTTTATAGACACACCGTATAATATATTATGTTTAAAACATGCATAATATTGTGTATATAGGGAGTGATTATTTTTCAACTTTTAATGCTATCTACTTTTGTCGATGTATTAAATATAATGCGGTGTTGTGTTCATATTTTTCACATCGCAATATTTTTCGGATTATAATACCTACGTTTGCTGTCTTGAATTCTGGAGTGATTTCGTCGAACTGGTATTTTATTTTCATTTTTTTTTTTTGGTAGCTGTATGTACATAATAAACTCCCCCCCCTGCATGTCTAGATGTGTTTTTGTTTTTTTTTACACATTCGATATAAAAACGTGTACACGCTTTATTATAATAATAATAATAATAAAACAAAACAAAAACTTCAACAACCAATTTTCGTTGTGAAGAGTTGTACGCGAGGTTCGTTTTACGTTCTCGAAACAAACGCGTATTAGGTACGTAGTTATTCGAATTTCAAATTACATATTTTTATTATAGTCGTTTTGAAAATAATATAAACGAACGTATAATTGGTGGTATTTCTATTATACCATATCCGGGTGACCTTTACACAATACAAAACCGTGTGAGAAAAACATATAGGTACCTTATATTATATATATATATATATATATTATATTTTATAAGTAGTTATGTGTATATAGGTAGTTACCTATATATTAATAAATCATATTAAACTATAAGTACCGATGATATTAATATCCGTACAGTGAATGTGAAAAATTACAACTTATCTGGTCCGCTGCTTTTAAAACTTACAGAGGCCGTTGTTGCATTAAAAATAAATAACGATATATGTGGTAGCCGATAGGTATACCGCGGTCGAATAACGCTGTGTCATCGGTTAAAGTGGCTGTGAAAAAAAAAAGATAGAAATACGATATGGGAACGATATTTTACTCAGCCACGAAAGTATAATAATATAATACGTAGGCATATATAAAGTGTTCAACGCGCGTATAATTATAAAATTGTAAAAACCATACGATATTGCAACCATATTTTGTTTTCCGGCAATAATATTATAATACATATGCCTATATTGTCTATAGACTATAACATTCCCAGCGAAATACATCACAACTATACCTAAACATTTGTATTTATAATATAATTACAGTGGCTAAATAAACTTTAAATTATTGAACGTCGAAACTTGTCCGCTATATGCTTATTTATATATAGGTATGTTATTTTCGGCTTTGAAAAATCGTTAACCATTTAATGGTAATGGTTTAGTGTATTTCGGCAGAGACGGGCCGGAATTAATAATGGCTGTCATTTGAAAATCCATAATTTTCAAACTTGAGAGAAAATTAAAAAGAAATCGAAATGTGTACCCACCTATATCTATCTACGCCAAACCGTACTAACGAATGTTGCTATAAATAATCATTAAAATAATAAAAAGTGTATGAACACACTACTCCTATAGGTATGATTTTTAACCGATTTATGTTTTAGAGATTTTTTCTGTTTCAAACGCAACTCGTTAATAATGAATACACATCCAATATAAAATACATTACGTATTCAATGAATATTTTTATATTTAATGAATGAATAAAAACGACAACATAAAAAACTCGTACTATTAAGATTAAGTATACACTGATACGAACGTTTGTGTGTGGCACCGTCAAACAAACAATAATTAACAATACAATAGATGGCCATTGTACGCGTAGATCTAAAGAAAATACCCTTTACAAAAAACTCGTCATTAAAACGCGTTTTTGTGTTTATAAAAAGTTTCTTTTTTTAAAAATTAATTTCAGGACAAAATATTACTAATTATAACGTCACAATTGTTTTCAACAATATCAATATATAATTTTATTAGAATATACCTATAGCATAAGGAAAATATTCAATTTATTTGAAATTTAAAAAATGTTACTATTTTTTCGGTATAATTATACCCATAATAGGTCATTGTTTTAAGTCAATATTAATCATAGTTTATACTATTTATTAAGAAGAATATTATAATATAGTAGGTAGGAGGTATGTTTAATATGTTTTTATTTATATTGTGTTCATACGCTACATAGGCATAACAGTTTGGAAAAATCAAAATAATATTTAGAATTAAAATCAAAATGAGTAACGCATAATTAAACTGCTAAAACATTGGCACATTAACAAGTTTTTCATACAGGAAAATTATTCTACGACAAATAATCTAATTTTCGGTAAATATGTATCTTCTCAACCGAAAACTCAACCCCTTTTAACCCCCTTTAACTTATACAATGGGTAAACCCTTACAGGTTCAAGGTATTTTATCCCAGCAATGACACAAAGGTTAATATGAGAAAAGTTAAGAACAATAACAATCGTCGTTAAAATAGCTCGATCATCGTGCCGGCTGATGACATTTATAATAAATTAGTATTTATACGAGATTTTCATCACATTCCTCCTAAAAACATTCGAAACAATTCGAAGAATGTACAACTTAAAATTAATTCTCTGTAGGTAGATGATATAATAAATTTATACTATAAATGCACCAAATTGAACTGCAATTGCATTTTACTTTACTGTTAATATTATTACTGACAAAAGTTAACTACCTGTATTAAATTCAATGACTATACGATATAATATTAAATTGTAATAGCATATAGTTAACGGAAAATATCAATAAAAATTACTTGCCACCTACTATTACACCGTATTCCAGCATATGGTTTCCCGCCTTGGTAAAAAAAAATAATAAATAAATAAAAAATGGTTCATTATAATATTATTATTTCCAATGATTTCACGTGAGAGTTCCTAAACCCGAATTATTCAAAGTTAATTTGGTGTTTTAGCTGTTTTGCATTTGTCGAACCGAGAACGCAATAAAAATATATACGTTTTTAATGCTTTCCTTAAGTAGCCAATAGCCATAATATTACATTTTATTATCGTCGTTTTCGTTGGCTACAGCGTGGCGGTATAATAATAATATTATAACGGTTGCCCGAACAACTACGCTTCGTATATAGTAATCAAAGTGGTAGTGGTTAAAAAGTATGACCGTTAAAAAAAAAAATACACTGCGCAGTAAAAATTAAATAGACAACAACCCCGGGACAGGTATATGCGATTTATAGGCAAACAATAATCTGCAGGTGTGTGCAAACATTATAATAGCTATACCTAACACACATAGGTACATTACGCGTGCAATGGTAATATTATTATCGCGTACCTATAATAATAATAATAATAATATATAAGTAGCGCGAGGCGGTAGGTACCTATATTATTACGCGAGGTGATCCTAAAACCTGTATTCCATATTATTATAAAACGTCAATGTTTAAAAAAACTAATAATAATAATAAATCGCGATTTAATACGATTTCTTTGTACATGTACGCGCCGCCGACGCCCGACACAATGAATACGGCGTATAACAATATTATATTATATTTTATATATATATATATACATTATTCTCTTGCAGGATGCGATTCCTTCATAATTATTGTTTCTCGTGTGTTACGGTCACCGACAAAATGCCATTTGCCGGCAAATACGTTGTGCGGTATAGGCAGCAGCATGTGCGGTGTCCTTTATGCATCCATATAGATACATATATATATATATATATACTATATATGGTTTTTCAGTTAATTAAGGTACCGTCCAGATAATTCGTCGGTAGCAAGGTTATATATTATTGCTTTTTTTTCCTTTGGTGCGATACTATATAATAATAATATATATTATTATGATGCCGACAATACAAAAAAAAAAAAATGAATTCCTATACAAAATCAATTTTAGACGCAGCGCCGTTTTAAATGAGAACTATTTTCTCATTAAAAAAAAAAAATATATATATACAAACAAGCAATCACAAAATACGTGTTGACGATATTAATATTGTTCATAATATTAATCGGTTCCTTGCTTTTATATATATATATATATAGGGTTCTAGTAAAACGATACGCAATATTATTGGGTACCTATAGGTATACTATCTTCTCGTATTATTTTTTCATCACTTCTACTAGTATTTTATTACCTTATATTATATATATTTAGGTAGGTACATTATACAATATACAGTAAGAGCGAATGAGAAGGAAATGACCGATTTTGTCACACGCTGTTTTATATTGTTCTCGTTGTACGTTAATGTCATCATTATTACTTATTACCGGAGTGAAACGAATCCGAGGGACCAAAGCCACTTTAAGCCGCCCTTATAAGGAAGCGTATTACGTACGGCGGTGGTCTAAGGTAAGAAAAAATAATAATATAACGTATTGCTATGTATATATAGATACATATTTTATATAGACGCGGATTTTGTGTATACCTATACATATTATATTATAATTCTTCGTCTGTGTCCCTCGATTTCGTGGTCTAGTTAGTAGTAATTCGAAGGGTCGTTGGATGATTAAGTTTTATACATAATTTAGTATAACACACGCCGTAATGCCGTATATTATAATACATTATACCATCAACAAAAACAAACACCACGCCGAGGACAATCACGGAGGCGAACAAAAACCCACAATTCGATTTGAATTCGCAAGATAATCTGCCAACGATTTGAAAACGAAAGACCCCCATTGTATTTGCTGTACGCTGACTTTGGTTGGCTGGTCGTGGCTTCCGGTAGTCCTATGATCGATCCAGCTCAAACACTTCACCCCTTCACCGGTTCTAAAAAAAAACGTCTTTGCGTTAAATGTATATTGTATACATATATATTATATTAAGACAAAGGGATAAACACCGTTCACTGAAATCCGGTACGATTGGCAAATAATATGATGAATATATTTTTCACACTCATTACATTTATCGTTTGTTCTGGTGCACAATCAAATAATATATATCATTTCAATTGTTCAAATATACAAACCGACATAACAATACAATTATTAAAAAATAAAAAAATAAAAAAAACTATAATGATAATATACACAAAATTACTACAACTAATAATAGTAATTATCATAATTATTATTATCTAGCTAGTAATTTTTGTTTTTAATTATTATTATTAAGGTGTATAGTTTATCTTTATCATGAGTACCTAATTATATTCTCTATTATATTTAATTGCGGACGCCACATAATTAATATCAATGTCTCCAAAGTGTCAAATGTCATCGAATTATAATATATGATTAATACAAATCGACTATTGGCTCGTAAGTCATAAGTTTTACAAGATTTACAGGTACAATTTGCTAATGAGATAACTCACATTAAATAAAAGATTTATATATATGTTATTACTTACTATATGAATATTGTGACGTGTTCATTATATTCCAACATAGCCCATTGCCAACTCGTTAATTTAAATTAATAAATTATATACGACTGAATACATTAAATTATAAATTAATTTGTGTGGTCTTTGAATGGATATTTGTATATTTTTGTTTGCTAAATATTTTTTTGGGCCGCGCAGACTGAAGTCGTGTTTTGACATTTGATGATTTCTATACATTTGAATAATTGAATGCAACGTATATTAATATATTCGTCGACTTATTAATTGCCAATTGAGCTAAAATAAAAATCAAAATAATCAAAATGAAACGCCATCAATATAGGAACATTAATTGATAAATTGTCAAAACATGTATATTATTAAATTATATTGTGCGCAGGGAAAAGAATCAAATCTACTTCTACAGTTAAATGCCGGAAACTAAAATATGTCAACCGAATCGGAATTTCCGGAAAATCCCATTTGATAACTTTTAAATGAATACAACTATAACGGAGACGCTAATGTAGATAATCAATAGACTACCCTACAAGCGCCTTTTAGCATTATCATATATTTATATATATATATATGTATAAATGATTAGATTTATAAAGCAATATCGTCTTAAAGAACTTCCTTCGCTGTTTTCCAACAACTCACCTGTCAAATCAACTTGTCAATAGGGGTTAAACCAAATTCCGCTACGAACTTCATCGAACCATGCTAAAAAAAAAATCTGAATCTGAACTTAACTAAACTTAAAAATAATCCGATCAGATGTTTCTGATCGAAAATTAAAATCCCCTCAAATCGCTACAAGTATATTTACCGGGCCGATATATATATATATATACTTGACTTAACCTAATCCCATTTGTATATGTTTTATGGGAATTTTTTTGCCGGAACGACGATCGGTGGTTATGGGCGGGGAATCGATTGATTGCGGCCGAACGGAATCCGCGTCGGACGGAAGTTTGATTGGTAATTTTTTCCTTTCAACGGCGCGGCGCAGATGGCGGACGAATGCGATTAAAGCATAGCGCGTGCCGTAAACCTTTAATCGTCGTACCTATACCTATCGTCGCCGAGAAGTCTTCCATCGACGGGGCCAAAAACATAATATTTTGCCTATTATAAAATAATATTGCTATATAATACGGTGGTAATTATTTAAATATTTATCTATGATGTATTTCATATAGTTCATATACGTTTGTAATTCACACGCTATCTCGTTCGTAAAATACATACATAATACATTTATAATAATTATTATAATAATAATACCATACCAACGCGAGACGGGACCCGGCGGAGGGTTTCATATACGACATTTTCACGCCGATTTTACCCTCAGCCGACATCGATAAATGCACAAGACAAAAAAAATATTCAAGGGCGACGTATACAGCCGGCTGGCCGCGTCGTAAGTAGAGTACCTATTTATGCCGCAGGAATACTCTGCAAACGCATTATACGGAACGGGCTGGGCATATTGTTATATTATGTCACGACGACGTTCGGCTTATATTATCGCGTATACATCGTATGCACGTGCGTAATAAATTGTTATTCGCTGCGATATTCCAGATAATGGGAACAATAATAACGCAATAATATCGACTACCATCAGCCAGCATTCGGCAGCCGTAATGATATATTATTATGATCTGCAGCGGCGTATCTATATATCATAATAGGGAAGTAGGAGGGATCGAGGGGGAGTACATAGCGGCACCCAAGTTTCAAACACTTATATTAGGGACCCGTTATTGATATAATATATTGTTATATAATATAGGTGCATAATAATAATATGTTATAGCTAGTTATTGATTTTTCTTGTTTTGTATTCCGATCGAAAACAATTTTAATTTCAACAAGAAAAATTTCTTCTAAGTCGTTCATTATAAATTATTGTGCTGCCTATATAACAGTTTCCTGCAAAGTTCAAAAAATTTCGGTATAACACTATAATATTTTAGTATACGAATAAAAAAGATAAAACGAGTATTGTTCACTCAGATTTCATTCATTGTGCATTCGCCCAATGCTCGAGTCTCACATTGTCGCCCCCGGGCCCAAAACGCCGAAGTTACAATCAAGTATGTCCCACATAGTATGTGTATAGAATAATATGATAATGATAAGAACTGCAAATCGCGCGCAGAGCTCTATACACGCGGGCGGCAGAGTGTCGCGGTGTGGCGGTGGTTCTCTCCAGGGGTTCGCGAGTTTTGATGGCTTAGCCGCTTTAAGGTCCTTCCCTTCACCCACCCCGCACACCGTTCGCGCGGGGTCCGGATGCTGCGCCGCCGGAGAGTCGTAATAATGTATTATATCACAGACGACGGGGGCCGACGACCACCGACGACAACGCGCTCCCGTCGTGGCAACACTGCCGGGCGGCGGGCTAACGAAGCCCCCCAGGAGAAGGCGCGTTTTTTTCCGTACAGCTTCGACGGCGTACTGGTAAGTGGTAACGACGACGGCGACGACGGAGCCCAGGAGAAAGGCGGCGGCGGCGGCCGTCGTCTTCAACCGCCGTCGTTACCGCCGCCGCCACCGTCGCGCGCCGTCGTCGTCGTCGTCGTTGCGAGGCAGCTGCTGCCGCTGCACCGCCCGCCCGACCGTCCATCTGCCCGCCGCCGCCGCGATTGTGTGCGCGCCGTTGTTGTCGGTAGCCGCCGCCGCCGTCGTCGTACTCTCTCGCGAGCGCCTCGCGCATTACCGCTACGGTACGCTCGACGATCAGTTCAGTCAGCTCGGCCGCACAAGCTCGTCGTCGCCTTCGTCAGCGTTGTCGCACTCGTCATCGTCGTCGTAGTCGTCGTCGACCGGTGTTTTGAATTTTGCCTCTGCTCGCTGAAAAACATCGTTCCAATCGAATTTGTTGTACATTTTTTTTTCTCTCGTTCGCTCCCGACTAGGACGTGAGTTTCACTCCACATGCGTTTTCCGACGAATTTTTCCATATTATAATTTTAATATCCGCGCGGTATATACCACAAAAACCGCCTTCGGCACCGTTATCATAATAATATAATATATTTGTCGTGGAGAACCTGCGAAGACATATCGAAGATCGCGCGACAAGAGATATTGGCCTCTTGGTGGGCATATTCCGTGTGACTACGGTAAGGACGACTACCTTTATTGCTATAATTATCATTAGAAGAAAGCTATAATTTTTAGATTTCCATCGCAAAAAATTTTATGTGGATGAGAATAACTTGAATAATAGTATATGCCTATATTATCTAAGTATTAAATATTATAATATTTTGTTGATGTGATTATAATTAGTATAATTAATAATATAATTCGGAAAAATTTTATTTATAAACTTTCTAGACACATTTTTTCTAAAAAATAGAAAAACTGGGATTGGTTTTTATGAACATTTTGACGAAATTTTGAGAAAATTTTAATTTAAAAGGTTAGACGTTTCAATGTTCTTCGAAAATATAATTGCAAGAAAAGTTTCCACATAATATCATGGTTTTATTTGGAATAAATATTTTTCGTAATTGAACGTAATTAAAGCTTTCCATGACATTTTTTAAACTAGTAAGAAAATAAAAAGTACTACAATGATTCACTGACTCTAGTTTTTGTGACTTTGAGACATATTTATGTTCCGGAAAAATAAATCTTTATCGAATAAAATCTAAAATTTTAATTTTATTGTGTAAAAAAAAATTAATAAGTTTGTCTTAACTTCTTTTCATACACACTGCTAAGTCATTTATAGGCTTATAGCTAACCAATCAATCGGAAATACAATTTAAAAAGACAATTCCAAGCCTTCAAAACCAAGGGATTTTTTTTGAAAATTGAGGAACTTTTTCAACTTTGGATGCAAAATGTTATAAAAAAATTAAAATTTTTCTAGTTCTTATAGTAGATTGATTTTAATTACAAAGTCAATGTGATTAAAATTGAAAACCTTATAAAAAATATATTTTTACACATAAAACATTTATAATATAGAGTAGAACTTTTAGGTATGTATATGGAATAAATATTGATGTGGGCACTTCTGTTGTATAATATACTCAAGATATATAGAAAATGTAGACATTGTTTTGGTTCACCAATATATTATTATACAATTTGTTTAAGAGCAAAGTCATAAAAAGTTTTATTTGTTAAAATTAAAAAAAAAACTTCTTTGTTTCCGTGAAATTAAATTAATTTTAATAAATTGTTTCGAAAAAATAAATATTTTATGTAAAAAAAATGTCCGCATTTGTTACGAAATTAAATAACACCCAAACGCAATACAAATAAGTTATTCTTCGTATTTATAGTTAAAGAAACTTTTGTTTCTAACTCTATTATTGCAAGTAAGGTTTAACACTATATGGATATGAATTGAATTAGTCCATTTTAAACAGTTTTCCGTTAACAAATACTTGATTAGTAATTTACAAAATGTGTTACGAACTTCATCGGCTTTCATCAAAACTCGTTTTGCTAATACCTTTTAACAATAAATATATATGAACATTTTGCACGATTAATTAAACGTTCTGTATTTTCCACGTTGGATCATATATTTTGTAATCAATTAAAATTCGATTATTTTTAGTTCAATGTCATGTCTAGTAGGAGTATCTTTTTTTGCATTGTTCTCGTACATATTGTATTTCCTGATTGCCACGATTTATTGCGTCAACGGTATTTTATATATTTGTTTTATTATCGCCAACTAGCACAAAATGTATTTATTTTATTTCATGCGCAAAAAAATTATATTTGTGTATTATATTATACGATCCTAGTATAAAACCATCGCATACATTTTGTTTGGCTAAACCGATTTTAGTATTTCACTGAAATATCTGTGAGAACGAACGAAAATTGGGTATCTCCATGTCCCGGGGGTGCGTAAAATGGATATAAACTACGAATATAGTGGTTTACCTACCCGTACATTTTTTTTTACTTATTTATTATTATTATTTTTATTTATTGAAAACGTTCTGAAAGAGTTTTACGAAACCGATTCCTTTCGAAAAATCGCTCCCTTTTCCAGCCATAGTCTACAATAATAGTATTATTTATTTTAATCTATACAATTCATGTCGTCCTACATAATAACCAAAAGATGATGCTTTGTTATTATGAAATCGATAATATAGTTTTATGGTTATTCGAAATTGATTTTACATAATAATATTCTCGTGCATGTATGTATATCATAATATATACATACGACCTCTAGTAGTCGTAGGCACAACGTTTTTTTCGATCTATTCAAAGTTATTAAGTATTATTGCCCAACGTTCGGTCCAGTGTGTGAAATTATGAGATGATAATATGGTAGTTGAGAGGCAAGTTCACTTTGGTTCTCGTCACGTCCGATATCTTGGAAATCCGGTTATAATACGGGCGATTGACCACAAACTGTAACCAAAAAAAGTATGCATACCTATCCAATTAAAAATAAAATTAAAAACATATACACACTAACCAAAAAAAAATCTATAGGTATTATTATTATTATTATTATTATTATTGTTATTATTATTATTATTTTTGTTATTATTATTATTATTATTATTATTATTATTATTTTTGTCATTAACTTTGGTCATATAACACTAAATTAATTACATTCGAGGACAAGTAGATGCTGATATCTATGTCCAGAAAAATTCCCTATAGCACTGACTGTGGCGTAGTGTGTTCCCTGGGACTGTATACGTATATAAAGCTAAAACGGTATTAACAAACAAAACAAAAAGCACGTATACAGCTATCAGCTGGGAATACACTAGAGGCAGAGTCATTAATGCAGTATAGGTTAGGTACCTATATATATTTTGTACAACGGTCGTAACATATTAGGTTTTGTTGTGCGTATGCCTCAGTGGACTCTAGAATATAGCTCATAATATAGTGACCCAGATCCCATGAGGAACCTGCAGCACTGTTGGTATATATAAAGGATTCGTCGGACTTTAAATACCTTTTTGTGAGATGTACTTTGTTGCAAAATGTGTATATGAACCATTTTTGCGAAAAACCAATATAGTGTTGATATGTACAACTGTGGCCCGACGCAGTGATCTCAAGGGCATTCTTATGCAATATATGTATATAAACTATGTATCTGTATAGTGTTACTGACGATATTGTTGTGCTATTAGTATGATAGCATCGAATTGGCGAACCAATGAAGTATCTAAATTCCATTAAAATTGTGAAGTACGTCTTTTGCTTATAAATGTTTACCACTCTATCGGGTATTATTTGCCAGTACATAGCCTTTTTTTATCTAACCTAACCTATGTAACTACTATTATAATATGTATGGGTATATACATATTATAATAGTAGTTATATATTATAGGTGTTATTGTTTATTACTATTATTATACTGTACTTTCTTACCACATTAATTTAGGTTTTAAAATTAAATAATCGTTATTCGTTAATCTGCCAGCCAATTCGATTTTTTGTAAATAAATGACATTCTTTTTTATCTTTGAATAATTATTTCCGTGCCAAAGACCAACGTTGTAAAATATTACAACAGACTAAACGTATTATCTTTCATTAGGGCGCAATGCAATTATTCAATTTGTATATACAGCAACAGCAAGTTCAATATTAAACATAATCTGAGAAATTAATTACATCGATATTCGGTTTATGGTCATAGCCAGTACATAATCCATTAATACTGTCATTCCCAACATCACAAACTCGTAATTTAATAACATTTTGGTTATCGAGCCATTTCCATCTGACAGATACAATTACCGTACACATACGCAAGTTTCCTATTATTCAGTAATTCAATGTTATAACACAATAAATCAAATTGTTTCAAGTAACACATATATCAGTATCGTCAATCGTATGCTAAACTGTTGAATGTTAATAATATTTGTATACAAAATGTACACAGGGATGTATATAGCTTTGTTAAAAAAAAATTGTGTTATGATTATTATTATATCTTATATTTTAATAATTGTTAATTACTTTTAAAATGATGGTATTTTGTGCTTCTTTAGAAATAAAATTGACTCAAAATGTAGATTTCATCTTTTCTAGATTGACAGAAAGTTGTAGTTTTTACTATACCTACTATAGAGATTACAAGTTTACTGAACAATATGTTTACATGCTTACTAAATTGCTCGTCACTTAAACTTGTTTATATCGAAACTTTGAACTTTCTCTTCCATGCATTCAAAATTAAATTATTCTTGACGTATAAATACAATAGTTCGTACACTCGAAAATATATCTTTGACTCTGTATTTGACAGACGATGTATATATACTCAATGTCAGTGAGCTCGGAGTTTGAAATAAGCATACCAAATGCATATTAGGTTAAAATGTGAGCATTTGTATAATATTATATTTTATGATTATAAAATATTTTATTATTAATCATATAACATGTCACGATTTTTTATTTTCATAAATTAATCGCTACAGTAAGCACTAATGAAAGTCTTGCACATTATTCAACGGCTGTGTATTCTATAGTAAAATTAAAACGTATATATATACTTGAAAGTCAAGATTCTAAGTTTTGATTAAAGTCATGATTCAACTTACTTGTTTATGCTAATATCTGTAAACAAAAACGTGATATTTACAAAATATGGTACAGGACTTGGTATCCCTTCGTGTTTTTAGGGGTAGCTTACTTTATATTATCCTCATTGATTTTTTTTTCACTATTTCATTCTTTATTTTGAAAAATGGTCGTTGAAAGTAGCCTCGTAGCCTTTGGGTGACGTTTTGCACGCTGGTATTAATGGAGCTTGGCTGATCGGATAGCAAAGAGCATATACAACTCACCCGCAACATAATATCCTATAGAGTCGTGTGTTCAGTGTCCGAAATAGGGGTTTGCCGAAAATCTTGCCCTACGTATCCCATGTATAGTATCCAATGGCAACGTGAAATATAAATTATGTCTGTTGCGTGTAGTGAAATGCGGGTGTTCTAGAAAATTTCCGAGGACGACCAAAATCTACCATTCACCCCCTTCGGCGTGGAGATATAGAAAGAATAATTAAAACTCATTAATTGTTCAACAACAAAAAAAAAAATGTGATGTATTATTAAACATTTTAAAAAGGAACATCACATGTTATATTTTGTGTATCCGTGTGTGTGCGTGTGTGTATAGCTGCACAGTACTCTTGAATTATGTAAATATTTTATAATTACCGTAAAATTTAACGATGACTATATATACAATGACAACTACACAGAAACATATGTATATATAAACACGCACACACACACACGCCGCCGTTTACCGTCATTTTACAGAGAACGCGTTAAGTGCACAACGAAATAAAAAAAAAGCTAAAAAAATTACACTTGCGTTCCTTCACTTAGAAATAATATATACAAAAGAAGGTCTCGCTTTGAACTCTGCGCGCGAAGGGTAATTAATATAACAAAAAAATGTGAAAAAAATTTCTGGAAAAGGTTATGAAAACTTACATTTTGCTGCTGCTTGTACACAATAGAAATTTTTAGAAAGACAACTACATAATATATAATATACACTTACGTATAATATGATGGACAATACAAATCACAAGGGGCTATGATAAAATATATAACATTATTAATATAATAAATATGTGTATTTGATGGTGTATGTGTATATGAGGGTGCGTGTGTGTGTTTTTTAGTTATGAGGGCGTAAATACAATAATTCACGTGATTTAGGGTCGACTAATCCCCTCCGGGGCGATTATTATGTTTTAAATATATTGCGAATTTAAATAGAACAATGGCATTTTTTGGCCATTGGTTAATGGTCCGGTTAACAAAACCTTCTGTTTATTATTGATATGCTCTTGGATTTTACGTTTTGACGTTACCGACGGATTTATTTTCATATTTTACACTATTAATAATACGTACCTATTACTGTAAAAAATCGTAACACCGATTTCAATACCTACATATTTTTATCTAATATATTTTCTACATTGGACCGCATAATTTTATATTATAACTTATATTATATAACTTTTAGTAAAACAAAAAAAAACACTTTTAATTTAATTTCACATAAATACATTTAAATTATGTATAATACAAATGTGTGTGTCTGAGATAGAATATGTTTTGAAGTTTAACGCCCGTATATATCAGAGAGAAGGTTGTGCAGTGCGAGCTTACTGCAAAGGATGTGTGTGACAGCGGTTAGCTCCAAACTTTCGAACCCAGCTTAGACGTTATTGAGTTTTAAAAGTATTTGACCGAATAAACATTTTACCAGGAATGTAGGAAAAAATTGAAGCTGGCTGTAGAGAACTTTTGAGTATTAAAACCAAATGTCCAAAATATTATACTAAGAAAAATACAAGCCACCCGGGTGTTTTATGCGCTTTTATGACATGTCTTCTATTCTATCATATAATACACAGATAGTTGACGTGTATAATATAATACACTCGAATAAATGATTGTAAAATAAAACCACATAAATCCAAGGAATGCGAATAGTTAAAATTGTTGAAATATGAACATCCATATTAAATTGATAATGATTATAATACTATACGGGCGTGATTACTTTGCGTTATTTTGTAACGATTTTCGTACAGTCATGCAGTTATTTCAATATCTAATCACTCAATAATAGTTTATCGCGCAATTTGTTCGCGTTATTTGTTCTAAATAGAAATTTTAAGAATTTAAGATATTATTATATCTAAAGATATTTTTATATATCTCGTAATGTAACCGCACCTCGTGTCGTATTTGCAAAAATTGCACAAACCAATTTCGGTTCGGCATCACACGCAACCGCCGTCCAGCCGCGTCCACTATAAAGAAAACATGTGTAATTGCGTAAGTACCGAATATACCGATGAAAAATGTATAAAGTCCATTAAAAAATAAAAAGATGGCCGCTTTAGTGGCTCTGGGCTAGTGCTGAACGACACCCGAGGGACCGACCTTAACGCCGCCGCCGGACCGGCTCTCTATCACTCTCTGCCGTGTTCTTATAACCATGTTCGGGAATCCCATTCGGTAAACGCGGAGTTTGGTAAAAAATTATTTTCACATTTCGGTAAACGATATTATATGTAGTTACGGTGCCGGGGCGAACCCCACCAACCCTTTTTTCCGGTCCTTTAGAAAATCCTGCAGGAAACGTTATCGACTCGGGTGCGGCGACCTTCGCACGTATAACAATATTATATAGGTACCCGTATGGAGCCGTCCGTGTGGATGCAGATCGTAGGTGCATGCGTCATTTACTTACCATCATAGATAACAATCCTCGGATCCGATCACCGGATCGTTTACTGTCGAAATTTTCGATCGTATACCTACTCGAAAACTAAAAGCCGCGGATGACGGCGGTTACGACAATATTATGATGCGCTCTTTGTTTTAAACGAAATACGGACATAATCCACGGGGCGGCGTGCATTATAATGTACATATAAATAAGTAATGCGAAACCTTTGAGTTTGCGTTTAAAAAGTTAGACCGCCGCTTTATGGCTCTGGGTAGTCATTTTTTTTTTTTAATTTTTCTTTTCACTAAAACTTTTAGACTACTGCGTTGTCGTCGCCGTCGCACCTCATTTAACTTAAATTTTTTTTAATCACGTTTCGGGTCGTTTCCTCCACCCAGTTGTACCCGCGTGCGTTATAACACGAATTTGACGAATATTAAAAACGTTTCTCGCCACGGCGGTCGTCGTGGTGCGCTTTCGCGTTTATCCCGCTATCACAATATTATTATTATAATATACCTACTGCACGCCGCAGAGTCGTGGAATCCACGCGAAAAATTCCGTTTGGATTACGCGACACTACTGCGCGCTTTACCTTATCGTGTTATAATATTACACTGTATTATTTACCTACTCTAATATCATAATATGTTTTACTATTATTTTGCATATCATTGTATAAACGCATACGGTAGGTAAACGCGTGCAGTGAGTATAAAATAAACTCTTGTTATTATTATTATTATGACGTGTATGTATAGTATTAAAATGGGTAGTGAAAAATGTCACGTGCTGCCGTTGTTAGGCCGCGGGACGAAAGGAGCGGTGGCGGAGCGGCGAACGACTTAAAAACGACGGACGGAATAAACTCGGTTCTGCGGAAAGCCTTTATGACGTCGCGTGTAATGTCCCACAAAAATGTGTGCGCGCAGGGAACAAATAATTATATACACAGCGTCTACTCCTACACCGCCTCTTTGTCATTCTCCGCTGCAGCTGCTTAAAACTCCCCTCGCACACACCCGCACACACATATTATAGGCAGTAATCAACAACTTGATGGTTGTGTGCGTATATTATATTCGTGTACATACACGAGATTATGAAGTGTACATACGCGATCGGCCACTAAGTGTGTACAGTGGGGCCTATGATCGGATGCAATAATACAAGACCGCGGACCGTGTGGTGGCATTAATTAATTTCTCAAAGCAGATTTTTCCTCGGAAAATATATCAAAAACTTCGCCCGATCTCCCACCCTCCCATTGTGCACTGCAGGCTAAAATAAATATCGCTTTTAATCAGCGACGGCGAACGCGGACGCGTTTCAAGTAAATCAAATTTGTCGGGACAACGTCGTCTGTTTTCACCAGTGTACCCGCCCCGCGCCGTCTAAATTGATTGTTGATTAAATACCTAAAGGTACGCCGCTGACGCCACCAACACCGAAAACGCCACCATCCCAGTCATTCCGCCCACAATGAAAAATATAATAATACTTATGTTATATTATGATATTATTATTAATATTCTGTAATACGTTTGAATATTGTTTATCGTAATATTTATTTTCTATGATATTTTACCGATGTGACGTTAAATTATTATTATTTTGGTTAACGGTTTTGCCAAGATAATTAATTGTGTACACTTAGTCGCTTTTCACGATGAAACATCGTTCCGAATTAGCGCTTAATTTTTTTCTGCAGTTAATATAATACCGTATAATAATAATTAATAATAACCTGCTTCACGGGATATAAATATAATTAAAGACCAACCATTCCACTCCCCCACTCACACCAACCATGAAGTTATAATCGGGTTTATATCGCTTATTGTTGATGGTTGTGTCGACGGTCAGCGTATACTACCTATGTATAATTTATTATATATATTATTAAAACGTTGTTCTTTCGTACTGAGTCGTCTGATTATTAACCATTATTTATTGTTGTTGTCATCTTTGTACAGTCTCTTAAAACAACCTCGGGATAAAACGGGTGTATTCCAGCTGCCTCCTCTAATTAACCTTTTTTTTGTATCAATACTCTCGTCACTAAAAAAAAATTATTGAACCTACCAATTGCACTTAAAACGGGTCATCGACTACCCTCGCGTATTATCCCTATTTTAATGGTTATCAATTGCATTATTAACTTAACTTAAATAATATTATACTTCACATCAAACAATACCCCTATTTTTAATTTTTTTGTATTTTAACGTCTTAAAAACTTTACATAGGATTCGAGTAACGATCAAAATTAATTTAACAATTTATAAATATGACAGTTGTTTTAAGTATAAAAAAATAAAAAATTACACGATATGATACAAAGATCTGACATTGGCGCGTCTTTTTTATTCTCACTTCAGCGCAGAATAGAGCTGCCACGGGGGACGGAGTGTTGTGTATTGTACAATTTAATTTTAAATGATTTTTAAATTAGGCCATTTAAAAATTATTCTGAAGAGAGATAATAACCTCCCCATAATCGTTATTTTCTGTTTCTTTTTCATTTATTCTCATAACATTTGAAAATAATGAAACATTTCTGCTTGAAAATACTACCCAAGTACGAATCCTATACGCATCCCATATATTTTAAGCAAATCCTAAGTCATATCGATCGTATACTTATGTGGTTTTCACAACAGGTTGATGAACCTTTTTGCTTCAAAATATGAATACCACAAAGTGATTACCTAACAATATCGAAAATGTAAGACTATATTATTATAGTAAAACCCACGTTACCCGTAACGTTATTCTAGGAGAGAAATTTCAAGTGTATTGACCTACAAAACGCTGAGTCCAATTAATATTTAATACATTTCTTATCAATAGAAATTATCTTTTTTTTCGTTTTACGCGCCCGATAAACATGCTATACAGGCCAGTAACAATATTATTTTTACTGTGACCCATCAACGCGTTCACGTCAGAGTTTTTAAAATCACCACCGTGGTCAGCAATTCTTTTATAGCTCGTGAGTGGGTGGTTTGACAAAAACGCACACACCGGATATTATAATATTACCATTTACCGTCACTAACTATACAGCGGCACTAAGAGCGGTCGGCGTGGCACGCGGTTTTACCGCACTCGGTGTAGTCAGGGCCACGGGTATTTAGAAAAGTCGACGCCGGGAGCAACAAACAAACTGCCGTAAAAGTGGTTTTAAATTTTAACAGTACACCTACCTAATTAGGATTTTCAGTCTTTTACATTTTTTCTCTTTGCAATTTGATAATATACTTATTATGATGGCTATATAGGCATACATTGTACTAAGAATGGTAAAAAAATATTGCCGCTCCCCGAGCAGTGCCGCTGGGGGAAATTGTCAATTCGCTAAATATGGACCTGCGTGTACAGTAACCGCGTTTGTCGTAGACGTTATCGACTTTGGTATCGCATCGCGGCGCATGTGCATACACGTTAATAGTATATGCATTATAATAGATATAATTACACTCGCATATCATATAATATATTATTATTATTATTATTGTGATGGCCATCGTTGCATATTATAGAATGAACGGCGTTTATCGAAAATCGCCACTCCCTATACACAACGGCGACGGCGACAACCCGCCGCAGCAGTCATTACAATATTATTATAATCGGCCTAAACCCGTAATTATCGCCTTCTACGATATTATGCGTTTGTGTATTATACTGCAAACAATCGAATGTCCCGCTCATATATATTGTGCATGGGTACCTATATGCATTTTTGTCTGTGCGTTATGTCATGCCGTACGAGCGTATAATAATAATATAAATGTACGCGATGGCAATAATTATTAGGCATTATACTCGTGAAAATCATCGCTTAAACGTCTCGACGGGTACGTGCGGCGTGCGCTCACGATTTCCGCTCGACCTATACGCCCCGCGTTTCGTATTATTACCTAGGTATATTATGTATGGTCCACATTAGATAACCGCACCGGCATATATCATAGGTAGGTATTCGCGAACAGCGCTTACACGAGTAACCCCAAAGTGTACACCGCGTAAATGCGATACGCGTGTACGATATTATAATAATATTATCTCGTGTGTGTGTGTGGTGTAGTGTGCACGCGTTGTATAAATAATATATTACATTGTGTGCATATAGTTATATGTTATAGGTAAAACACTAGCCGATCGTCGGCGTCACGAATTTCGACATGTTATGATGATATGCCTACTATACACGCGCCTTGCGGTGCGCGTATTTACAGATAAAAAGTGGCTTTTACATTTTGACATGAAGGATTTTCGGGACACCCCTTCCGCAGGGTTAATATCATATAATATGAAATCGCGTGCGCGGCTCGCCCGTCACACCTATATGTGCATAAAATATTACGGCGTGCATCATAATGTGTGCATTATATTATGTACGTATATGATATAACGGCGTAGGGCATGTATGCTGCTCGTTTTGACACGGAAAAGCAGAGGCGGAGGACGAGAATATTCGGGACGGATAAAAATGAAGCCCAGCCCCTCCCTGCGCCACGTAACAGTAATATAGCCAGAAATATCGTTCGCGCGAAGGGTTAACGCTGAACCGCTCGCTTCTGCGGCGGGTGAACATACGTATAATACCTATGCATATAATATATTATATTCGATCCGGGCACGAGCTTTTCTGTAGTGTCCGTATGTGTGTATAGTAAGTGCGCGCACGAGAATACAATACTACTCCACCGTGTACGGATGTCACTTTATATCTGTCATACGCGTAAGACCTACCACCGACCGAGCGCCCCTACACCCCATCACCCTTCAGGATCACTGCAGCATCGTCGTTTTGGATGAGAGTGAAAATAACACTTTCCGTCCGGCAGCGTTGGCTTTCGCACGGCGGTCGGCCGTGAAAAGTGTCAGCCAAAGTGAACGTTTCGCTTTCCGTGCGATATTTAATGCGGCGCAGCGTGCCACCGCGGTCCGCGGTCATAGTAATATATTATTATGTTATATTATTGTGATGATATTATATGTACACACAAAAGTTTGCCAGACGTTTGCTTCCAAAAACCTAATAATTCGTATAATACATTACGTCATCGTTATGACGTTGTGTATCGAAAATATATTCGTACGATTGATATGTCCATATATTTTATCATGTAATTACCTACAGTATATTATATATTTTGACCGCGGTGGAAAATCGAACTATCCGATTTTGTCGAGTTTTCGTCGTCTTCGTCCCGGACCGACGGCCGCTGTCTGTAATATTCTCCGTGTGCGATGCGCTTGTTATTATTATTATTATTACTATTATTACACTGCAGAACCCGCAACCGTCCGCCCGATTTCTGTAACCGTATACCGCGCACTTCCGCCGCCGGTCGGGTGGTTACATAGGTACTATATATTCGCTGAGCCTAGTACAACCTGCACCCGGACCACGGTATATACGGGCGACGTATGGGATGTGTGTGTGTGTGTGTGTGTGTGCATATATAATACAATAATATATTATACACGCGTGTGTATGTCATGTAAATATAAAATATGCGAGGACGTCTTCTCTGTGCCGCGTATATTATGTATATAATAATAATAACACCGTACAATATCGATCTGCAGGGCGCGCACGAAACTACCACATGGGCGGGTATGCGTGGTAACAGCGGCGGCGGCGTTCGCTCGAGCCGAGTTCGGTCCTTGCACCGGAATCGTAATAATAATATAATTCGCCACAGATCGTCAACGTGGCGTTATAATATTATTATAATATTATTTCGTATATTTACGTCCATCTATCATTATTGTTATTTTTTTTTTTATTTTTTTTTTTTTGTTACCATCGAATATCATTACACCGCATTATATAACGCACGTGATTTTTTTCCCGTGTGGTACAACAACTACACGGTCGACGTAATAATTTTACGATATATTATAAATTATAATACATGCGACGTGTAATATCATTCCGTGTACACCGCGAGTGCGCACAACCCGTTTTCGACTCGAGACGGAGTCGACTTGTGTATTACGAGTTACAACAGTATAATAATATTATGTATATAGGAGGAGGTATGTTATACGATAGTAGTACAACAACTGAAACTACGTAGCGACCGCGATGCACCGGTGGAGGTACATATAGTGTAATATTTAATACAGATATATAATATATATTATGATTATAATATTATTTTCGATATCAATTTTTTGTGCGTACGCCGCAATGATATACTGCCGCGTGTATTATATATCGCCGAGACCCGTTTCGGACGATTTATCGGTTTGGCTGCGGCATTTGCGACCGCGTTAATAATAATAATATAATATATAGCGTAATGCACACACAGCGCGCGTATGCATTATTATAACCATGGTGTGTGCTCGAGCTAGTTTTAAAAACTGTCCCGTCATAATTATTTCCATAATGCATAAAATAGTATAATGTGCGCACTCTAATTGGGTTTTGATCCGCAGTACGCATTATACAGCCGCGGCGTGGGTATATATAATGACAATTTATTATTATTACTGTATTTATTATTATTATTATTTTTTTTTTTAAATTAGCTTTTTAATAGTTAAATTATTATTGCGGCTCTTCGTGCCGATTTATTATTAATCGTCGTTTATGATGTGGCCCCTCGCATACGGTTATATAACTGCAGCTGGTCGGGTTGAAGCGCGATATCTTCGAATTGCTCGTGCGCAGCCAGGTATATGATTCTTATGTACCTACCTAAAATATATTCAGCGAACAAGGTATCTTGCGTGTACCGATTTCCTATCCGCGATGATTGAACTCGGTCCGAACGTGGATATTATACTATACATATTATTATATATCCGCATTCGGAATGCATTCTGCAATAATAATTGTACCTATATACGTTTGGTGAATGTCGTCGTCCGAATGCGTGAAAAAATCGTGTTCTGTATAACTGATCGCGATCGTCGAGTTTGATTCTGATCATCGGACGATTGTTACGCGTACACTTGCGCTCACAATTTTGATGTAGTATAACAATATTGTTATATCACTAGGTATATCAATGTAGGTACGTACCTAGGTAAACGCACCGAAATGTTATTACCTTTGCTGTAGTACTACTGTAAGTACATATGATTAGTAATGAGTAATAATAGCGGTGTAATGTGTGCACGGATGCGTCTTGATCGTACAACGAAGCGTTCGTATAATATTATATTAGGTTGTATACAGCCAATATTCTGCCAAACAGGTTGTCCCACGAAGAGTATTACGAATTCAAAACAGTCGTTTTAGGTATCTGTCTATAATCAGTGTTTGCATTAAATATTAATTATATTATATTATAATGGAGAAATAATATTATTAAGATATATATTATGATGATAATATTTAACTGTCTGTTAAAACAGCTATATCGGTATAGGTACAGCTGATGTGTTGGACCCAAGTACTAAACTATATAATATTATTTTTTACAAAAAAAAAAATGCAGTTATAAGTTTATTTGAGATTCAATTTAATTGTTTTTATTCAATTTCATGAAATAGTATTGTTTATATTATATTATATAAATATAATTGTTTTTGTCTCTATCTTTATTGTGCAGTCGTTTTTCCATTTTTTTTTTTTTTTTTGTATAGATACAACTAATTGGGAGAACGGTGTATTTCAATCAAGTAAACATGATATTAATTTGATATAATAATAAACCGATCATGAAGTTTATGAGTGTAATTTGTGATGTTGCAGAATAAACATAATACTAAAAAAAATACATTTATCGTGGTATTATTATAGACGTTTATCGTGCATATTATTATTACCATTATAATATATTAGGTGCTTATATTATTATATTATGTTCACGAGGATTTTTCAATTTATTTTACTACGTGTCGGCGACACCTCGACGACTATAATACACGCGGCCGGGTAATCGGTATCGGCGGCATTTTAATCGGCGGAGGTTTTTATGCGATCTAGGAAAATATTGACGTTGCGGCGCGAGACGATCGTATCACCACGCTTCGTCACGTTGAATTACAATATGTCTCGGATTTATTATGCGTCACCAGTTGTAGGACTCACGACGCATACCACTGTAGAAGATACCTAGGTACCTATGCGTAACAGCGCGTAACTATACTTAAAATTAAATTACGTTCAGGCACGACGTTTTAAAATACATGTATAATATTGCATACTGCATATTATCGTGTATAAATATATAATATTTGGGACAGAGCCCATACAGCATAAAAATATTTCCCAACTATGGTAAAAATATTTTCAGGAAAATAATACCTATTGTCGTCAAAATATTCTAAAAAGTTGCGTAAATAATTAGGAAATATTTTACTTATATTCTTTGGCCCAAAAGTTCATATATTTGAAATTATTTTTATAAAAAACATTTACAAGATATTTTAATCATATGTTTTCAAAAAACACTTTTACAGAAACTTTATAAATATATTAAGTCAACATTTTTATGCAATCATATAGTACAATATTTTTTTATCATAAGAATAAAATATTTATAAAATATTAATAGTCAAATATTCATTATTCAACCACTTAAAGAAATTCAAAAAATGTTATCATTTCCCATAATATAATATTATAATATATCTGTCTATAATTTATGCACAATGGATACGCAGAGTACCTTTGGTAGAACCATCTCTTCCGTAAAAAATATGATACGATGAGTGATATTATTATATAAGACGCGTATTATGTAGCTGTTTTAATATTTCGTACTAGTCATGTGTACACCTGTGCTAATCGGGTAGGGGGGAATTAAGTCAGCTGTTCCTAAACTTCTGATGTGACCCGTTTAAACATGACGCGTTTATATATCTATAATATCCAATATTATAATATTATTATATACATATTATATTAATTTTTTATCTAAATTCGAAGAGCGCACTTGAGTTTTTTTTTATACAGCTAACGCGCTTATGTCGCCATTGTTTTATGCGTACTTATGCATATTTGTGTATACATTGTGATAAAAAATAATAATAATGCTGATAATACTAGTAATAAAATGTATGAAAACAGTAGGTAGGTAATAATAATACATATAATATGGATCAACGCAGTGGGACGTCGATAAAAATATGCGTTTATATAGAACGCGTCCTATGTGCATGTATCTATACGCGCATATTATACCGAACAATAATAAAAATAATAATAATAACAATACGCGATTGTGAAAAATAGAATCATCTCTGCAAAATCTTGCAGCTGGTGTTTGGCTGGTATTTTCTATATAGGTTTTATATTCCCGTACAAACGCCTACTTGGCATTGGACAACAATGCTCGATATGTGTAATAATATATGTGAGAGTGTGTAATGTGTATATGTGTATTGTGTGTGTGTATATATATATATATATATATATAATGCACATGTTATATTATATATAAATATAATTGACGGGTCTAAATTTAATTTCGCTCGTAAAGGTGTCGTACACACAAAAGGAAGAGTCTTTTTGTTTGGGCGTTAATTCGGACCGGTGAAAAAAATAACCGCATAGGGGATCGAACATTTGGTAAACGTCCAACAGCAGCGCGCCTTGGACGGATTTTGTTTCGCGTCGGAACGTTTCAACTGTTTGGAGGAGGGCTTGAGAAAAAAAAAACCACAGAGACGAGAGAAAAAAATAAACCGGGAAATTACTTCGGCTCGCAGCAACTACTTACTACTATTTTGGTCGTTTCACACGTATTCAGCAAAGAACGATAACGACGACGTCGTACGCCCCAGCGTATAAGACATGCGTGTACAGGAGGCACAATACTGTGATTTTCCGTTTTTCCATAAACTCGACGAGGGAAAACGTGCAGCAAACGCAATATTCGGGTAGCGCATCCTGTATATTTATTTATATTATATTCACATTATTTAAAAATACATGGCTCGATCCGCAGCTAAAGCTCCGCCAATATAACGAAATTATTGGATAAACGACAGTTTTCTAAAAGCGGTAATCTCCTCTCGAATTTCTGGGCGGAAAGTTTTAAAACTAATACCAGTCAAAAGAAGCAAACTTGCCGAAGTTTTTGCGAGCCAGCAGTTCTATAGATCAATTTGGACAAACGCTTATAAACGCCGCAAAAGTCGTGAACCGTAAAATTCCATTAGGTTTTAATAACCGCATTCTTCGGTACATTCTTTTCGATTGTCTACTCGTTTTTTGCGCTGTCGACAAGAAATAAAAATTAAACTAATTTTGTCAATATTTTATTTCAAATCGCGCATGAAATTGTATTGTATTCCCGCAGGCGTATTCTCTGTAGTGATTTACTGATTTAGCATTTTGTTTTCCCTTGAAAATCTGTATATGCATCCAGCTCGCTATTTTATTTACGTCGTGTAGGCAGTTAATTAAAATAATTTAATTATTGTACCTATAACTGAATACACTGCAATGCGTACGGTTGCGTTGTGGAATTTTTATACGTCTAAACACGTCATTAACATGGGCGTAGGTATATAGAGTGGAAAAAAAAATTAATAAAACATTTTAATATTTACATATTTATTAGAATTTATTCGATGTGTTTAAATTAAAACCAATCAAAATTCTTAAGAAATATTATTATGCAGAGTGTGTAGTAAACGTAACATGGTGTAACACGCCGTTTCGTCATCTTGACGACTGAATGTTTAAAAAGTATTATAATTAAAACGTTGTGGAACAAAATAATATAAATATATTATTTTTTTTTCCAAACAAAACGAACATCGTATTGACGACGACGTGTTTCGAAGGGCGAAACCTACCTAATATCCTTTCTGAAAAACGCCTATGCAAAATCTACTTGACAACGTATGGACGACTTTAAAAAATGACGTTAGACACATTAATATAATAATGGTGTCGTGGTACGATGATGGATGTAATATTCATTCATTACATTCATATATTATCATCATTATCATCACCATCATCATCATCATATTATTATTATTATTCTCGAGTGGGACGAAAAATAAATAACAAACGGCTTTTACAAAACATTTGCGACGCTCAAACTATTAAAAAACAATTAAAAACCATTATTCATCCCGTTTTAAAACCGTAGTAATCTCGAATGTTTTTTTCTCGCTCTCTCGTCGTCGTTGTCATCGTCGCTTCCTGCCGCCACCGTGAAGCGAAAAGAAAACTTTCCTAGCAGGCATGATGTTTTCATGAAAATTATGCCTTGCGAAAGTCGGTAAACAAAAAAAAAAACAAAACAAAATAAAATATAGAACTTTACCGTCAACTCGTAATACGTACCTATAACGATATTACAATAATATTACATAACACCGTGCCGTGCGCACATTTTACGACGTGTACCTATTTATAATAATTAGTCTGTTATTGAATCAGATCGATAAATTATTGACCAGCATTAACATATAATTTTAAAATGTTTATTATTATTGGATAGTTGTTTGATAAAAAAAAAATAAAAATATATGTAGGTGTATATGTTATATGTCCCATATAACGCCAACAGTTTTTCATCAAACACTCTATTATTGTAATATTATATTACACGTCGGGACGACTATTATTATTATTACTACCTATAATCCTCAATGTTCACTTTTTCCTCTCACCTACGATAACCAATTTCGAGGTTGACCGACTTCAACGCGTTGACGACATTAAACGCACCTACAAGGTCGATTCACTTTGGCCCTATCGTTTTTCTTTTTAAATTCGTATAATATGTGTGCCCGTTACGTTATCTCGTGTGTGTGTGTGTGTGTGTGTGTGTGTGTGTGTGTGTGTGTGTATGTATAGTGTGTACTGTGTACACTGATACACGATATGGCTTTCGTAAATCAACAAGAAAGCATAATAATATCATAAGCTGTTTCGTCAACCCAAAATCACATAGAGTTATCTATGTAATGGTGAAATAAATTTAGGATCACTCGTAAAACAGCGTTAATTTATAAGTCAACGAAACGTTTTTTCTCCATTATATTGCGCAACACCTGTCGATAGTCGTAAAATTGCATAAACTCGTAGTGCATTATGTGTACACATTATAATGTATACTTCATATTCTATGGCCCGACCGTCGTTTATTAGTTGTCGACTGTCGTGCGTTTATCCAAAGCTATACACCCTGCACCCACCTACCCGCCAATCCATATCCCCCGCGGTTCCATCCATTTTGGTTTGTTGTACCGGAGGGATTTCCAAAAGCTCGAAGAGTATATTTCATTTTCGACAAATTTACTGCGCTGCAGTGGCGTCCGAGGAAAAAACATCGGAACTGTAATGTTCCCCCTCGCCGTCGTCCGACTCGGTGCAGCTGACGTGGCCGGCGCGGTCGTAAAACTCTGCACGCATTTCCCGATTATTCCGATTTCTGGCGTCGTTTAACAACCGAAATATAAATAATGCCCGATAGCGTATTGTATATTTTAATGCCAACGACATATTATTATTATCATCCCGATGGTGACTGCGCTGTGTGTGCCACTGTGGCGGTATTATTATTGTTATATATATTTCCATTGTCAGACCTATTCCGCATTGTATGATGTCTCGAAAATGTTATAATATTATGCACGGGAAACGATCCACGGCGACGGGATGGATGATATTATTATGCTCGTATATAGTCGGGCAAAAGAATTCCAATAACCGCGTGAGACGGATTTATTTATTTTTTTTGTCCACAACAAAACCGATCAAAACACGTGACACCTATATTTTATTATTGTTGTATACTGTAGGTACCTATAAATTATATACACGTCATGTATATATATTGTATTTTAAACATGTTTCGGTCTTTGAGATTTGGCCAAACACTCCCATAGGTGCACTCTGTGTATATACACATTATGATAACAATAATAATAATATTGTGTTTATATTGCTCGAATAGGTACAACAAAATAATATTATAATATACATTTCTGCTAGTACGTGTGTGTGCGTGTGTGTTGTTTCGTCGCCGCGGGGGTGGGGAGCTCTCGGACGCGTACGTACCCTGAATTTAATAATAATGCAGCTGCCGTCCACCCGGCGGTCGCTTTGGCGTTTGCACGCACTTCCGAGGGGGGAAAGAGTGTGTGCGAGAGAGAGGGAGAGATCGAGGGAGAGGAGTCGGAGAAAAATAAAAACTCGGTGGCTACGACAAACGGGTGGGCTGGCGGGCGGGTGGGCGGATTTGCGACTCTGCGGCGAAACGCGCGCACAAACGATGCTCGGCATTAACCGCGATTCCGCCGCGGCCGTTTGCGCGGATCCGGTCACGCCTCCCCATCCGACCCTGCCGCACCGCCGCCGATGATATCGCCCATACCATGACCGTATAAATAGTCTGTGCGAGTATAATAATATATACGGCGGCGAGACCCGAAGAGTATAATATATTGTATATTATTATGCTTTCTGATATTATTCTGACACCCCTCCTCATGACGCCGCTTCCCCGCCGGTCCGTCGGACACCGATATTATCTAATGTATAATGCAATGCAGGTACAACTTATATGTACGATACACGCCAGTTGCACATGCGTTTTTTGCGTGTGACGTCCCAGTCATACTATACCTACCACCGCTGTAGGTATGTTTCGCGAAAAAAAAAATGCCTCTCGTACCCCCACAACCCATTCACCCAGAGACGCGAGCGACATTGACCTCTCTAGTTTACGGAGTACAATATATTTTAATAACATATTACACTATACACAATATATATATATACAATATACATAATTTTATATTGAAATGTATAGATCCATCACATGCGCACGGGTATCTCGTATAGGTACTCGTCGGGGGAATGTAAAGGCGATAATCGTTCCGTGACCCGGTATAATAATATGCGCTCCACACATAGTATTTCGCAATATCGCCGTACATTCGATTCATATATATATATATATATTATATATATTACTTACCCATATAAATACGTATAATAATATATCGGTACCGACTACGACTCTCGTGCACACGAAAGCCGTGTTTTGGTTTCTTGTTTTTCTCCGGCAAAGCGTGTGATATTTATAATGCACATAGCATTCACGCGCGCGTATTTCTATATAGAACACGGTACGCTTATTAAAACGTGCGTGCACAAACACGGTTTTTTATGGGCCACACACCCCCCCCCCACCCCTCCCTTTGCCACCAATCATATTTTCATGGCGTTTCCATGCACACGGCGAGAAACTGCAGTCGCTGCAACACGTATGCACTCGATAATATAATATATTATTATACGGTCGGGGTGAGCGCAATAAAATCCTTCTAGCTGCGTTCTTATGTATAATAGTTATTTATAATATGTATGTGTGTTTACGAACAGTGTGTGTATTGTTATATGTGCAATGTGTGTGTGTGTGTGTGTCTGCAATAGTGTAATAATATGCAACCGCGGCCGGCCGTTTATCGCGTGCATCGTGTTTTTTTTTTCTCCGACGCTCACAATACGCCACAAGACGTACAACATTATTACGTTGTTCGATCGTTTCCACCGATATTGTCACCGCACCGGGACAGACTCTTCCGGTCGACCGTTAAATCATAATGTATTTTATTTTATAATTTGCTCGTCTTTTACGCGATCCATGCCCACCGCCTACAATGTCTATTGCACGTCCTATATTATTATTATGCGCGCGCTCCGGTTCTTGGCGCTTTCCGAGCGATTGATTGCACAGCAGCGGCACACCAGACCTATTCATTTCTTTTCGTACGGCCGAGTCAATTATTATGGAACCACGGCACGTTGTTTTTCCATCAATTTATCGACGACACTGCAGTACGACGAAACGAAAAAATTCTATCGGTCGCACGACGATCGTTACGACTATAATATGCGGTCTTATAAAATAATAATATGGATATTACCTGTATATACCACGGGCGCATTATCTGCAGCAGCAGCAGCGTAGTAGGTACAGAGTGCACACGAAATCTAAACTGCTGATCATAGCGGGTGCAAGTAAAATATATATATATATATATACTTTGGCCGGTTACCGAGACGAGCTTTTTTCGCCCGACCCGCTGAACACGACGCACACATAACACGTGTATATTACATATATTATATGCATGTATATGATATAAATGAAAACGGAATAAATTAAAAATATATATATATATTATGATATTATGACAAACAGACTTGGACGGCGCCTCCGGTGCGGATATAACGCAATTACAATATAATATACGTATTACGACCCCGCCGTCGAGGACCGAAACGCAGCTCGTGTCTTATGCACTATAATGGTATATAGCTGTACGGCGCAGACTTGGGACCACGCCAAACCGTGTGTATTGTCGTCGTCGGTGTGTCGTTATATATATATATTTATGTGTGTGTGTGTGTGTGTGTGTGTATATGGCCCCGATACGGGGTTCCCTCCGGCCGCCTTGCCGTTCGGGGTCCGCAAAACCGAATTGAATTTTACCTCGGTTTCGAGCGCTTGTTCTATACACACATATACCTATATAATAATATAATATAATATATATATATATATAATATAACGGGGGCCACCGTCGCCCCGGCGTACATATATAGGTATTATTATTATTTTTATTATATATATATATATATAGATTTTTTTCTTTTTTCGTTTAATTTTTTTTCCTCTTTAAACGACGTGCAGCATTCCACTCGTATGCGGACGACAATCGATTTATTCGCGGACCATAGTCCCGTCTGGTTGGCCCGTCCGTGTGCGTATATATGTATGCATTTTTCGACCAACGGTCATGTATAATGGCATCAGGCATCGCGCGGTACCCTGCACCGTTTTCAATATATATATATATATAATATATATCATGGTATATACACCTATGGTATAACCTATACCGTTTACGGATATTATATACGTTTATATTATTTTCTTCTGCAGTTTGTGCGATGTTTTCGCTACCTACGTACTAATTTAAAACCTTTTTTCGGGTGAATTGAATAGCTACTATACATGTATATATATATATATATACACACACACACAGCTTCATTCCGGGATACGTTAACATTACCGAATTATAATAATAACTAAGAACAGTGAAAACATATTATATAATAATATAATATAGGTACATCACGCAAGATAGGATTAAAAATATTCTTATAGCTGCAGCGAACTGTAGGATTAGTCTCCGAGTATATTGTTATTGTAATTATAATTATGATAATTACATAACAAACATAAAGACATTAAGTTTTGCATATACTTATAAAACAAAGTCCTCCACGAATATTGTTGAAATTCAAAAGTCGGCGAAAGCAAAGGTTTTCTTATGCTGTCGTTATAAGTTATATTGTTTGTATTCCTGTTTAAGCGGAGGGCTTTCAGAAAAATTACTATTCGAAGGAATTCGTCTGACGTCTGGGCGTGTAATTCGAAAACTCCCTAAACGACAAAAGCCGAAAAAGATTTGTTGTTTTAGCACCGAGTGTGTTTGTATATATATTATATATATATATGTATATAAAATATATACTGTATACAATTACCTACGCATATATATATACGAATTGCTTTGTGAAACGTTCGCTGCAAAAATATGTCTAGCAAAAGCAATTTGTCCGGAGAACAATATGTAATTGGCGAAAACAAAACGTCGCCGAGCAATTACCCGTCTGAGATCATAAATAAATCTATATAAACGTAGAAAAATTCGTTCGTTTGAGCGTTGTTCTGTGTGCCGCGCGGTCTTTGAACAAAAGTAGGTCAACTCCATCGTACCCGGAGATCGGTCCAATCGCGTCCCTCTTTTGATACCTATTAACCAAGTTAAGGAGAGCCGCCAACCGTGGTCATGATGGTCTCTTATATCCACATACACACACACGACACATACGCTTATATATGCATGTATGTATGATAGTATATGAGAGTGTATGTGGATGTGTACATAGCATATACCCTGTAATATAATACGTAGCTGTATATTATATGTGCGTATACGAGTAAATATATCTACGTAGTCGCGTTTCATGCTTTTATCCGGTCGCGCACAGAATTGTTGAGAAAAATAAATAAAATATTTCTGCGACTGTTTTACTGAAGAAATTTACATTCCAAGGCGGTTTATCATCATGCGCGTCGGGTATACGTTTTTGCAGAACGGTTAATAGCGAGTACCTGTACATAAGAATATGAAATATGAAAATATTTATATATATGTATATATGGATATATTATATTTTATATAAAGAGAGTGGGTGAGAGAGAAAAAAGAGAGAGATAAAGACTAACGCGTGTATTTGACGTACATTTCAACGGGCTTCTTGACCGGTAGGCGAATAATGATTAAACTTGCAAAAGTCGCGGAAAAAGGTTCTTTTACTTTTTTTTTTTTTAAATTTCTTGTTATATATATATTATGTATAATATGTATATTACTTTGTATATATACACGACGGCTATGACCGCATCGGATCCTGTAGGTACACTTGAACATGCTCGGAAAAATGGTTCAAAGAAACAGGACAATTCACTTATCCGACAAGGAGTGCGATCTCCACCTGCCGGTTAGGCCTCCGTCGAGACCAAACAAAACAAAACCATCGGACCAACAGAAAACACTATATGTGCGTGTATGTGTGTGTCGTATATATAAATCGAACGTCTGTTGAATAATAAATCGACTGACGAATGGATTTTGACGGATTTTTGTTTATTTATTTACCTACAACTTCTTTCTTTTCGTCCCTCCTCGGCCCACCCCCTTTTATTCGTCATTAATGCTGCAGGCTGCAGCGTTTCGTCAACACGACAGGCAACCGTTTACTGCTATGCACACAACATTTCCATTGTTGATTATTGATTGCGTACCTACTATCATTGTATAACAATATATCTATACGTATGTAATATACTAATAAAACATTATGCCCGGGGCGGTGTATTACATGTATTAAATTCCAATGTAATTGTAGAAATGTTTCCAATTAGGTTATGGGTAAACCAAATATTATGTTTAAGTAATAAAAACAATAAACAACAATGTTACTGTAAAACCGTGTCCCGTCGTCGCCTTACACTTCGTGGCCGTCGCAGTTAATAAACGTGTCAACGCTTAATTAAATACGCAATCATTAAGGTCTATTCAGTTCTTCGCATAAAATTAAACGCGTGTTTACAAGCATTTATACTGTAACTATGATACACTGCCGAGGCCCTGAGTTTCTTTTTGTCACAGAAACGCGCATTGTCATACTGGCAATATTCAATTTGCCTGTATTATGCAAAATATTCGTATTCGTCGAAATTCTCTCCAGAAATGTACCTACCTACCTACTGTAAAAATGTATTACGTTACATAAATTAGAATAAAAATGACAAAGACGAAGACTGTTAGAACAGTGATAAAAAAAATACTCCCTAAAATAAATAATGACATTATATTAAACAAATAAACACAGAGAGGTTGTATTGCGAAATCCCTCCGTTTGTATGATCCTTATTCAAATCCTTTTTGACACAAATTTTCTACGACAATGGAATTGCTACCCTTAAAATAATATAATAATAGCATCATCTGATGAACAACTCCTCCCCTCGGTTAGGATTAAATGGATGAAAGAGGAAAAAAAAGAGAGATTATAGAGAGAATTAAAGATAAATAAATAAATAAATATTGATGAAGCTGACTAATACCGATTTGTATTGTGTAATCAACTCGAAAAATCCTTTACAAAAATACTATCGTATAGAATTAATATAAAAACGTTATCTACTCTACTGAGTTTTCTAACTTTCTAATGTATTTTTACAGTTCACCCGAACAAGCTAAACGGTTTTTATAAATTTAATAAATAAACCAGAAAATATTTTCAAGATAAAACAATAAGTTATTAAAAAAATGTTGATAAAAAAGAAAAATATAAATAACAATAAAAACAAACGGAACATATTTTGTGTTATCTAAACGAAAACTCCAAATTATTACTATGATATTATTCGATGACGAACGTGTAACGGTTTAAACATAATACTATAATGTTATATAGGTACACAAAAAAAATAACACTATTACGACGTTATCATTTGCAGTTATACGAACGACGAGATAGATATACATTATGTAATATTATGATACGCGTAATTAGTAATATTACCATCTCGAACACTGCCAGGTCATTAGGGGGAAAAAGGTGAACGAACCGCCCACGTATTATAATAAACACAACAATAATATTAAAATGTCCATAATTTTCCACGTGTACACTTTATAAGTTACCTATGATTATTTATTTATCTATAAAAATATAATATATTATTACGCTGAGATATGTTTTTGAGTTCCCATCCCCAACCAATCCACAGACCTTTCGCCACAGCTGTGTGTTTAAATATTATAATACTATACTGACCGGGTGGCAATGGTAACACGACATGATAGTAATTATTATATTAAACGAACAAATCTCTCACAGTTTGATCAACGACCACGGTGGCGACGACAGCGACCTAAAAAATGAAAACAGCAGAATATTATAATATTAAAATTTATTGTTCTCGTTTTTTTTTTTTTTTAAATTAATATATGCGGGTGCGCTGTAGGATTTATAATGTAATATTTTCGGGAGTCCATTTTTCGCCCACCCCGACGGCGTATCGTTTGCATTTTTCACCCCAGGCTGTCCGTATTTAAATAACAAGATGTGTGTTTAATATTATTTAATATGTTTTTATTATCCTGTGCGCACATAATGTTATATTATACATTAACCGTCTGCACGCGGACAACTTAGTCACCGATGAGTTGTAATGTTCAACGAGTACGTGAAAATCTCGAACGCCAATGTATATAATAATAAAATAGACGACGACTTGAATAAACCTACGACCGCCACTCGTCACACGCGGTTGCTGCGGTGGCGTTGGCGATGCGGTGCAGAACGAACACTGAACAGGTCAATGTTTTACTCGCGGGCGGCGCTGGTGGAAAGAAATAGTATAATATTTATTTTCGTTAGTTTAACACTCGTTTTTAATTCCGTGCTCACTCGCAACGGCGTTTTAAAGGTGCTCCTCGCCCTACAGAATTCCGTCTAAATCCGTCTCCCATCATCACTATATAGTATAACAACGACGCCGCCGCCTCCACCCGCTTTCCGTTATCTCCATCTTGAAACGAATACAAGTTGCAGCGCGACACACACAGTCGCTTTTCTCACGGTGAATCACTGGTGAACCTAACTCAGAGAACGATAGCGCAGTTACGAGACTATTATATACCTTTTTTAAGTAAAAAAAAAAATACACAAAATACAGTTTGACAAAGGCACTTCATCGCAGATAACATTATAATATTATAATATACATAACGCGCACACGGATGGTTTTTCGAACTGTGTTTTGAATAACGATAATATCATAATAATATTCGATAATCGATAGACGCAGTGTGCATAAAATATGTTCTGCAGTGCGCCGATGGGACGGAAAAGAAAGACCACACCCGTTATGGGACCTATAGGTCTTATATAATATAGTATAGCTGGTAAACCATTTAAATAATAAATTCACGAACGGTGTTCGCGTACAGACTGTGACATTTTTCGTGTATCACCCGATTCGTAGACACGCAAAATGCATTGCAGGTATGCAAAACGTACGTACGTGAAACTCGACGAGACCGTATAAACTTGTAAATTATTATATATTTCCAGCACGGCGGCGTGTACACTATTATTGCTACCTACCTACAGCTGATACGGGCATACGATTCCGTTGTACGTGTTAGTGTTCGTACTTCGTTGAAGTGGCACACAATGCATAGCGAGATAGAGAGAGAGAGGGAGAGAGAGAGAGAGAGAGAGAGAGAAAGAGATAGAGAGTGAGAGGGACAGACAAACAGACAGATATAGAGAGAGAACTAGGGATCCCTATATAGATGGGGAAACTTTAAAGTTTAAACGTTAGATTCCCGGGAACGTCGAAAAAAAAAATGGATTAAGCACAGCATTTCCAGTGTACTGCAGGAATAAAGTTTTGATGAACGCATGAGCTTGGGTCGGCTTTGTATCAAAATTGAATGGAAATCATTTGCGACTTTGTGAGCGCTCAACGTTCACATAATGTACGGGTACTTACTACCTATACCTATAGGTTTCGTAGTTAAAAACTATTACACGTATTATTATATAATATGTATAGCGACGTCGGATGGGGCAAACCCCTGAGGGGTGGGCGATTACCCCTCCCGTTACACGCATGAAGGGCGATATAAGGTTGTTAGGTACTTTTGAATAATTTCGAATTCGATTAAGTAGTGCAGGTAATGTGTTCGCCGTTCACGTGCGTATACGGAGAAAAACAATTCCCGAAAACATAAAACATGTCGATGCAGTAACATAATTGAAAAAGTAAAAAGTTTGCGGTGCCGTACAACCGTCGGTCTTGTGCAAGTTTTTAATAAAGACAATAATATATTATATTACAATCAACCCATTTCGTACTCTACGGTGACGGCTGCGTGGACGGAACCGAATATTCGATATAATTATGGTTTCTGCGCGACGGCAAGTGGCATAGTTTTATAATTTTATCATTTCCCGACGATGACGGCGTTTTATTATATCAACTAAAATTCGTACAAAAATGTCACAGTTATACGCAGTTACTCAGTTTAATTGCTCAAAAGAACTGCACAAAATATAAAAAAAAAATTGTTCGCGAGGTTTAACTGACCGTATAATAACCCACCTTTATAGTAGGTACAACACGATTTACGGGCGGTCTATAGCTATTAACGCGGTGACTACGCTTGTAATAATTTTATATAATATATTATTATTGAAATAAATTATCGTAACGTAATTCGAATACCTTTGATAAACGTCCTAATTTCTTTTAGAGAGGAGTGGCTGGTAAAATTCTGTATATAGGTGCTTACTTTATTTTTAAATAAACAATTACTATTGTTCCTGGTACTTACTTAAAAATATTATTTAAAAAATCTGTTTCTGTTTCTGTTGAAAAAATAAATCGGAAAATGTCATAACCCTTTGGGAATAAAAAAATAAAAATATATATTTAAGTCACAACATTTAAAAATACGCACTTAATAAAAACAAAACAATTTCTTCTATCAAAAACGTTCCCTGATAATGTTATGTAAATATTCGTGTTCACAACGTTAGGAAATAAATTATGTTTAGTGCGCTCTGGTGCTCATATAGTTTACGACACGATCGAGCAGAAAAATGTACATGTCCTATTATAGTGATGTAACTTTTACGAACAGTAAAAATCTAAAAACCTCTATTGACGGACACTATCGGAATTAATATCTCTACGACGGACATTAACAAAAAAAAAATAAAAAATATCACTAACCATCAGACTATAATTTTAATACTTTGACGTTTCGTTTTATTTGTATTCCTCTCTTTGTTGGTCGTCGTCCTCGAGGTTCGTTCTACATGGATAAAAACCAGTTTCACTAAGTTACGTCTCATTAACGAGAAATAAAAACTGCGGTTAAGCATTTTAATAATACTTTAATATTGTCGTGTGGGGGTCGATTTATAACGTGCGAACGTGTGAAATAAAAAAAAAAATGTTTGAAAAAATTAAACAGCTTTTTCCGCACACATATTTTCAACCAAAACATTTCAAATACAATCGTTTTGCTTACGAATCAAAAAAAAAAAAAAAATACAAAAATACAAAGAATAACAAAAACGTGTTGAAAAAAATAATTAAACCATAATAGTAATAAATCAACGACAACGACAACGACGCGGCGGTTGTTTCACGCGCGTCGGAATAGTTTCGGTTTGCTACCATCGTCCGCGCCGCGTCCAGGCACGATTTTATTTTACGCGTTTGCAAAATATTATCGTTGAGCGCAATCGTTTCGCATCCAACGCCTAGCCCGACTTAACCAAATCCCTGCTTTGTCAACACATAATGTTATAACGTACTATTATTTTGTTGTTGTTATTATTATTATTATTATTATTATTATTAAGTGCATCGTATCCGTGTTTTAATAATATTGTGTGTACTCTCCACACACTCTGCAGATGATCGATAAAAATATATTACAACATTTCGGGTTATTCTTTCCCCCACGTGAGTCATATAATAATATACTAATCGCCTTTGTTGCTTCTTAAGCGACGCATTCATGTATGAAATTCTATAAAATTTGAAATACAAAAATTTAAATAGCTTTTCACTGTAGCCTATTTACTTATGGCTCACTTAATCTCGCGCACACTGCAGATTGTGTGCGTAAAATACATAATAATATAATAATATATCAATCACGTTTAGGGGTCTCGTAATAAATCAACTGTAGTGTTTATTATGTTCAATATTTTGTAGTTTAACATGCGAACGGAACGATATAGAAAAATAAAAGTAAAAATGGACGTGTAAACAATAATTATTTAACTAGTATTTTGTCGAAACACTCGCGAATTCGACCTTGGCCGTTCGATAAGTGATTTAGGTGACCGCGAAAGGTTAAAGACATCGTGCTAAAGTCCGACGGTTCATAATCATTATTTATCAATGTATGCTTTCAATATTATGTATTACATTATATAGAATGATTCCTGGTATTTCTAAAGTACGTAAAAAACAGGTGTGCATTATTGATTTGTGGCATACACGCCTTGGAATATTTCCCTACTCATTAGATTTCTTTTTCCATTTTACATGACATGCAATTGCTGACATTACTAGTAACAGAGAAAAACCTTTTTATAAAACATCATTGCAACAGAGAAATCGCGGCGCTATACTCTGACCTTAATGCGTTTTAAAACATAATGTATTTTGTGAAGTCGTTAATATTCGCGGATACAACTGTTGTGATTGTGCTGTAGATAATATACACATTTTATGTAAATTTAACGTCACCTATATGGTTATACGAACAAATATATATTTACTCTTACAGTACGCAACAGTCATAAAATCATATTAAAAACTAGATATACCATTAGATATTAGATAATTTAGCATTTAGCTGTGTTTAAAATTGGGCGCAAAATCATAATACAATATTACATTTAATACATGTATAAATAATGATATTGAAAAGGGTCCGAGTGCAGATTATCACACACGACCGTCCTCGTGTATTTAAATCTATAATAACATTGTATTATAATCGTATTTTGTTGATCACTTTTAACGATTTTTTTTTATCGTTTTGCAGATGTTTCGCTTGCGGACCGTGTAAGCCACAGCGGACCGGAATGTTTGCGACCAACCGCGTCTCGGCCACGTGGGCCCTCACGATATTGGCCGTGACCGCAATGATAAGGGCCCACTGCCCGTCAAATTGCTCATGTGACGACGATACGCTGGTGGTGCTATGCAAGGAGGGCAATCTGGACGTGATCCCAATCACACTGAACCCGTCCATCCAGAGACTGATGCTCATGTATAACCGCATCAAGATCGTGGACGCATCGTTTCAGTTTTACGGGGCACTGCAGTATGTGGATATATCGCACAACCACCTGGTGAACATACCCAACAAAGGGTTCGAGGCCCAGGAGAAGCTCGTTGAGCTCCACCTAAATCACAATAAGATCTCGTCAATCAACAACAAGACGTTCATCGGGTTGGCGTCACTAACCATACTGAACCTGCGTGGCAACTATCTGGAAGACCTGCCCGATCGGCTGTTCGCAGCGCTGCCCAAACTCGAGGAACTCGACTTGGGCGCCAACCGCATCACCCGCATTGATCCGGCCTCGTTCCAGGGCCTAACCCGACTTCGGGTTCTGTACTTGGATGACAACCAGCTCCGAGCTATACCCACGCCCGCATTCAAGTTCCTAGGAAACCTTGCTGAGATGCGCATCGGCCTGAACGCGTTCACCACGCTGGACGATGACTGTTTTGCGGGACTCGGCCGGCTGTCCGTGCTCGAGCTTACCGGCGCAGCGTTGATCAACATCAGTACCAATGCTTTCAAAGGACTAACCGTACTCAGGCGACTGGTGCTAACGGACAACCGGCTGTCAGCCATACCCACCAAACAGTTGTCTGACCTGAATCGGTTGGAAGACCTGTGTGTGGGGCAGAACGACTTTGTGACGATTGAACCAAACGCGTTCAAAGGGCTAGCCAACTTGCGATCGATTGATGTGTCAGGTGCGTCTCAACTGTCCGTTATAAAAAAAGGTGTGTTCAACGACAACCTCAACCTAGAAACCATAAACTTTAGTAGCAATAAACAGCTAGCGACCATTGAAAACGGTGCGTTTATGGGGCTACCCAACCTCCGGAACCTGATCATGCGCAACAACGCATTCACATCGTTTGCCGAGGCGATGGTCACATGGCAAGAATTGCAGCAGATCGACTTGACCGAGAACCCACTGGTGTGCGAGTGTTCAGTGCTGTGGCTCAAGGAACTGCTGGCTCGCCGTAACACCAGCCACGTTAACTGCGCCAGCCCGGCACCACTCAAGGACAAGCCACTCAACTCACTTGGGTCCGACGACCTGTCATGCGCCAAGTACTACACCAGGCAGCAGGCCATCGTGGGTGCAGTTTTCGGGTGCACCGTAGCGTTCATAGCGCTCATGTTGCTGTTGGCGTACCGGTTCCGGAAGCGTCTGCACCATTCATTGAAGAAAACGTTCTGGAACAAGGAGACGGTAAACCGAAAGGACCTAGAGTACCAGAAGACGTTCTCAGACGATGAATTCATCGTCCGGAACACAAACACGCAACATCACACTGGTCCTCACGGACACCAACCACAACAACAACAACAGCAACAACAACAACACCATCACCACCACCAGCCCCAACACCATAACTCGCAGCAGCACAACCAGCACCACGGTGGCGTTCAGCATCACAGTCAGCCACAGCAGCACAAGCAGCAGCATCACCACCTCCAGAACTTTCAGCAGCACATCCAGCAGCAGCAGCATCAGCATCATAGCAACGACCATCACATGATGATGATGATGGCGCCGGCACCACCACCTCCACCCCCGCCACCACTGCATCACGGTACTTACAGTCACCACAACCAACACCTTTACCAGCCACAGCAACCACGCCACCAGAACACAATGCCGCACCGCAACGACAAGCCGATACCGGTCACGGAACTGTAGCTAGAGCTTTTCGCCTCAACGCCAACGGGCGAGAGGCGATACCAAGCCGCCGGAACATCCGACGGTACTACTAATGTCACCGGCTTTTCATACATTTCCGGCGAAATCTCCAAATACGGAGGCGGTGGCCAAACCTTGAACAACCGATCTCTACCGCCGCCCGGTTACCGTGTTTACCACCCTCACTCTCTCCGTCGTTTTTGCGACTCTTAAGCCCAGCCACAAATAATACGCACTTGCCGACCCCGTTTTACTTGCCCCTCTGCCCCGAAGACCCCGATCGCACCGATAAAAAATAATCCGACGCACACGATCCCCTCTCCATCCTCCTCCCCATCATACATCACCATCCAGCCACTATCCCGTAACCGGCTTAAGTGCTACGGAAGCTGTTGTCTCGAGTGTACTGGTGGCTGTAGGGCGGGGGAGAGGATAAGAGGCCTTTGTAAACCAGTTACGCATCTCATCGATCGCGTAACATGTAAAGCACGCGCTATGCCTCATTGTGGGTATGTGTCGGTGTATAATATATACCATTTGATGAAAATTCGAAAGAGTAAAGACTGTAGTCGTTGTGTTTCATGGGATACGTTCATGATCGAGTCCGGAAAAATATTCAATATAGGAAAACCAACACCGTCGCGGCCACCGCTACCGTATTACGCATCAACATGTATCTGTGTTTGGAGAACGTTGGACACACAAATTATAGATCTAGTCGTAGAGTATTAGTTTATAAAAAAATTAATGTTTTGTAAAAAAGATAAATTAATCATTTTTCTTGTTGTATTCTGATCAAACATTCATGTGATCGACCCTTTGTACGAGTCAGACGTTCTTCAATAAATAAATAAAGGTACTGTTGTTGTAATCCAAATCCGACGATTTTTTTGTGCTAATAATGATCAATTTTAGAAATCGTCATTATATTATGTGTAGCTCTCTACTTTTTATAAAAATTATTATTACTATCATAATATAATATATGTTATACATTAATATTTAAAATAACTTACTTAACATAATAATTACTCTCTTTTTTATATAATATATTATAATATTCAATACGGTTTCATAGTGTATTACGTCATAATATTATAATGGTATTTTTCTAAAAAAAAAAAAAGTAAAAATAAAATAAAATTCATTTTGATTATTAGTAGTGTTGTTAGGGTTGAAAAAAATATTATTACGCAATTATTATAATACGTCTTTGTGCTTATATGGAATGTTTTCAATTAAGTAGCCTTACAAAAAAAATACCCATAACAATGTTATCTAATGAAAATCTGTTGCATTTACCCGTAACGAAATGCATGGTAGACGACTACACACCGGTGTCGCATGCACTGTGTCGATATGCATTATGTATTTTCCTCACATCACACGGCCAGATTCCTGCTGAGTGACACGCTATACTCTCCGCCGGATATATTATATTAGCTATTATATTATTCTCTCTGCTATCTGTGTCTATAGTTGCCGTTTGAAAAATGGAAAAAAATAAATGTTTAAAACGATCTTTCACCGTTTATTGGTAAATTAAATTATTATTATTTTTTTTTTGGTTCGCTCGCTTTCCAATAGAGGCTCAACGGCAATCGATGTCGGCGCGATCCCGTTTCTACGCGGGTCTCACTTTCTTTTATAATTTAATTTTTATTTATTATTGTTCGATAATTGATTTTTATACAACGATATTAGTGTCATTATTTCTACTCGGCCACCTCCTTCCCATCCCCACCATTTCACACTTATAATATTAATCCCCTCGATCGTATACAGTCCGCTGCGGAGCGACGTGTTTACGAGTACTTCGAATCTGTCCTCACTCAAGTGCAATAAGATTCCTATACACACACACCCGGCAACGTCGTAGCACTGTGGACGCTGTTCAAAAATCTTGTAGCCCCAACGGACGCGTTTGAAAATGATTAAACGGCCCCACTCGACCGTTGTTATTTATCGATCGACATACCCATGTAAATACATCAACGGCTACTTCGTACAACGGTTTTAAACGAAACACAACAACCACACAACCGCAACCAACTACAGGTTTATAGGTACTATAATAGTCGTATATAGTGACGGTTATTAGATGCCGTCTCGCATCGATTTTTCGGTCGTTTTTTTTTTTTTTTTTTATTAAAGCGCGTTTAACGATTCCAAACGGCCGATACAACACGATAAAACAAAATAATATTATGTAAACGAATGGGTCGCGTATAGCATTATAGTTTAACCACTGTTTTGTGCCATAAAAAAATAAAAAAAAACGTTAAAATTGACTATAAAGGCTCTGTGATAATGATATTTTTGCGTGTGCTTGTCATTTCAACAGTATATAATGATGATCATTTTGATTAATCATCTACGTGTCCCTCGACTACGCGTTCAATTCCTACCTAGTAATATTACGTTCACGTATATTATCTGACCTCTGCAGAATTTTTACCTACTTTTAACTTGAATTAATTACACGTAAATGTTGAATTCATTATTATTATTTTTTTTTTTTAACGTGCAAAAATAATTAACAGCAACCCTCTTTCCAACACGTTTCTCTTCACACGTTTTTATTTTTTTATTTTTCGACTACTCACTACCTTCAGCGAAAAATTTAACCACAAAGGCGCTCTATTATTCATGGCTGTATGAACTTCATTATCAGTCGTTATCACTTTTTATTTTCGTAAAGCTCTGCATAAACCTCTTTTATTTGTCGACACGTCATATTTGGATTACAATCAATTTATAAGAAATTTACTTTATTTTCGTTTCAACACATTTCCCTGTCTATTTTGAAGTTTACAAACACAATTAAAAGTTAACGCTCATTTTTGGTTAACATTACACATAGTAACAAAAGCGTTTTAGAGTAGAAGGCTCACAAAAGCAATGGTGTAAATTCGTTTGTCTAATATTCAAATATAATCCAACAACATAACAATGCTTAATTATATATTTTAATTTTTAACTAGTCAATTGGGTTGTTAATATAATACATTGTTGGAAAGTTAAAATAAACTAACAGCCCTTGATGTTTTACACGATATGACTAAAATTAGTACTTTTTTATTTCTTTTTACCTGAAACAGTTACTAATAATCATTCATTGGTGTAATTATTTTTCTTAAATTAAAAGTAACATGATTATTACAGAGAATAATAGCCCCTTATCTATTGCCATAAATAAATAGGTCATACTATATATATATATACTTACGAGTGTATATCATGTAAATAATATATGTATAATTGTAAGTGTGAAAATAAGACCGAGCACATTGCTTAATTGTGTCAGTTATCTTTATTAACTAATTTATTGGTTTTTACCGCATCAGGTCACGATGCATTATTATTATATATTTATTTATTGTATGATAATAATAATAATATTTTATTATATTAAAACAATCATACAACACGCCCGACGGGTAAACGAACTCTCGTGTAAAAAATTAGTAATTTTTTTCAATCCTACCTTCATTCAATACTATATAATATAATAATATACTATTCTTATTATATTTACGTAATTATAATATTATATTGTTTACACATTGTAAGTGAAAATTTTGATTTCTGTGTTTGTTTCGTATTATATATATATATTACATTATTACCTATATTATTATTATTAATTATTATGTGTATAATATATATTATGTAAAATGCATATCATTTGTATTTGATTAGGCTATAGTGTTGCGAGCGTATAATGACTCGAATTATTCATTCGAGTTTTAACGTTGTATTATTTTGTACTTATATAATAATATTATAGTGTATAAAAAATGTATAATTGTGTACTGTACAGAATGTTAATTATATTTGATGCTCATAAAAATACAAATGTTCGTTGTTTTATGGTACCTAATCGTATGATTTAGTGTTGTGTACACATTGGTGCATCTATTTGGTCGCCGGATGTAGAACCCCTCCCTTGTCCAGTGCGGGGACAACCACTTAACAGATCAACAGACGGGCACAGTGACAAGTCACGGAGAATATTGTACAAAAACGTAAATTTTATTTGCCTATCTACGGCTGATTATGCGTATACTATAGCATATAGATACTCGGAGATGTGCTTATATTTTAAACGAATTGTAAAATAATAATATATCCTATGTAGACCAAAAGTTCCGGTTCGTTTTTTACGTTCAGTTATTATTATAAGAATAAATCGATAACGACAAAGGGGCAGGAGAATATAATAACAATAATAATCGTAAAAAAAGTATAAACGTTTTATTTTTCGTATCATTTATCACCACTTATATAATATATATATATATAGGTATTATACTATAGTATAATATTGAAATAGTGATTGATAATAATCGTTTATTTTCTTCAAGTTAGACAACCGCTTTGTTATTATTATCATTTACATTTTTTTAGTTTTAATTTTATGGTTCCCGTCAGACGTTTTTTTTACCATTTAGGTACTGTAGTAAATAATATAAATATTATAATTGAAATCACCGACAAAAACAACAACACAACCCATAAAGGATTATTGTAATAGATGGTCTATTAAGTAATAACCCTAAAGACAATATGGTCCGCATTAAGTAAAATAGTTTACAATAATAACAACTACATACGCTTATAATCCGTGTTAGTAACTATACTTATTATAGTAATAGATATCAATATTAGTAAACCAACGATGGTGTGCAAATTATCCATGACTAAAACGATGCAATCAAAAAACAAAAAATAATGACAGTTTACTATCAAAAAAAAAAAAAAATACTTAAATAGTTAAATATATACAACAACGAATGTATACAATTTTATATGTGCGTGGTGAACTGATAAAATTGTAAATATTGTAATGGCCGTTAAGTTGGCACCGGCACAATACGCTAGAAGTTAGGACTATAATAATAATATCAAACATTTTCTAGCAATCTGTTAGAATTTGATAGGCCATTTGTGAATTTTTCTAGGGATAGGGGCCGTAAATCCTTAATTCCGTAATTCCACAACAAATAGGCCTCTGTCCGGTTCCAAAAAAAAAAAATTAAATAGTTATTTCCATTACCAAAAGTCCAAAATACTGTGTGAAAGTTGAGTAACATTTGAATGGTTAACTTTTGAATCAATCACAACAATTAAATTAATAGTGAGAAAAAAATCACCTTTTTACGGACTTAAAACTCAAAATAGACGGAGGTGTTAAAGTCGCGTTTCTAATGAAGCGACTGAGGATGACCATGAAAATCAAGCAAATTTATTCAAATAGGTTTTTACGATTTTTTTTAGAATCGGACAGTGTGCCAATGCTGACATCAAATTGTAAGCCTCCAAGGGAGGCAATGGGAGACTTAGAAAAATTCTAAAAAGCCCACCTATTAAAAACAATCAGGCATAATTTTTTGAATTGATAAAATGATCCGCAAAATCCAATATGGTAGTGGCATTTTAAAAGTTTAGGGGCGATGATATAAAAATATGATAAAACCGATAATGGCCTGGAAATTTCTAGTAAATTGTTGATACTATTTATTATTTAAATATTCCTAGCATAATGTGCCGATGCCAACTTGACGGGCATTATATTGAGTGAATACAATATAATATTGTTGTTTGAGCACGCGTCATTGATTTTTTTTTAAAATATACTTTTGAAGGTCTTCACGAACGCGATGATTGAGTTAAGTAACTTGTCAATGCGTGAAAAAAACCTAGTTGGTAAACGAGAAAACTAATCGTAGTATTATGTCGTCGGGAAAAAAATGATGAGCAGGTGAGATAAAGAAAAAAAATAATTAAAAATAAATTATATTATTATGTTGTTTACGTAACGTTATGTCAACCAGTAAAGGTATTCCAATGATTTAGACTTAAAACAATACATTTATTTTGATTGTTATTTTAATATGTAAAATAACCAAATAAATAAAGCTTTATTATCCAAAAATACGTGGACCAATTTCAGTATTCAAACCGTTAAGTAGGTATGTGCATTTGAAAAAAAATGTTTAAGTTGTAAATCTTGACTGATCTTATTGAATATTTATGTAGTACGCGTAACACGTCCCAATTAAGTGTCGACACCCTAGGCTGATTGTGCACCAAATAAAAAAAAAACACAAGTGATGACAAAATAACGTAATTACGTGGTTACTTATATTTTATACCAATGTTTAATACAACATCCTATTAATTAAGCCTAAAATACGCGAGTGACTACTGACTACTAATATAGTTGCAGATAGTATGGTAATATTTACCCAACGTATAAATAACTATTTTTCTAGTGCTTCTGCAACATTTATAATATAAACTGAACTACTCTCATAACGTTTAATTATTATATTTGATTGAAGCCGTCATGTCTGCCTCTTAAAAATGTGATAACAAAATAAGTTTATCTTCATGGCACGGTTTAAGTTATCTACCACTGAATAATATGATGCACACGTCAATAGATATACGTGTTTATATTATTATATAATAGTATGTAATAGATAGTAGATATACAACGCATATTCCTCCGCCCAGATCCGTTTTCCAAGTGTGAAATTACCACGACGTTCCGCTATGGAGTTGAGAAAAAACCATAAAACAACAACAAAATAAACACACGAGTCCATGAGTGGGTGCTAAACAGTAGTACTTCCGGATTCTCATTCGTACAAAAATATATTATACTGCATTTACGTATTTATACATTTCATTAAACCAATGCTACAGCTACAACTCTGACATGAACTGTCGCCGTATCGTTAACGGGTGGAGTAGAAATAAAAACATTGCTTCGTATTTCCACCATGGTTGGCGTAACCTAATATTAGAACAAATGCACTTAACATAAAACTGAAAAGGGAGAAATATTAATCCTTGTTCCTGGGTCAGTTATTTTAACTCTAAAGCAAATAATATGATTCAAATATTGACATTTCGTGGATACTTTATTAATTTTCGTAATGTATATTAATCAGACCGTAACTTTGTTGTACATACCAAGCAGTTGGGTTTTTCCATACTGCCCGTTGTAGGGATGGAAACGTCGGAATCAGTAAACTATTGCAAAAAGCGTCTTTATAAACTTGCTCATTAAGAGCTCGAGTACAAGCCGTTTTATTGTAAGGTCGATGGTGTATTGTGTGTCTACTTAACGATATAGTAAGCTAGTCAAGTAAGCTAGTCAATGGCGTGTACATGGTAGGGTTCTAGGTTTACCCCCCACTACTGATATTTCTTTCTCCTCCCAAATATTATTTTTATTTTCCACAGTTATTTATGATATTGTATTATAGTTTCAGGGTTGATAATTTATTCGACTGATTTTAGAATAAAAAAAAAAAACGTACCAACTCTTTGACTTACAGCTGAATAATTAAAATTATGATATAGGTGCATTCGTGTATAATATAATCAAAATTATGATTGGGATCATGAAAGCAGTCAAACTATTGTGTCAGGCATTTATGACGTCTACAAATAAAATAAAATCGGGTGTATTTGTAAGGGACTTAAATCGGGGAAAACAATGTAAACCGTAAGTTATACAACACTTACCACGAACAAACAACCGAACCAACAAACATAAAAACGGATGAAAATTCAAATATTATTTAACATAAATATTATTATCGATATACCAGCAATGTTTATGTTTGTAAAAAGGTTTCATACGTTCTATTCGAACATCTATATTATGTACATAGTAATTCTGAAGTTAGAAATTCAACTAGGCGTAAATAAGAGACGACTCGGATGTATATACAACCGTTTTACCATTTATGACGTCTACACAATATTGTGAATTGCAGGAAGTACGAAATAATATGAATTCCGGGATTCGTGAACATCTTATTGAATTATGCATTAGTATTATTTCTGGATGTATTGGATCGTGTGTATAAATAGGTATGCATGTTGTATATGATATGATAAAGGTACACGAAAACCCTCAGCTGACAGTCTGTCTGAAAAATAATCAGCTGCATTCATACACAACACACACGTATCATCAAATTTAACGGAGGTATTATTATATTATTAGACTGTCGTTGAAATATATCGTACACGACTTACAAAAATAGATGTTTTAAATGTTCGAAAACAATGCTCGGATGTTTTTATCTAACGTGGTGTATTCTATTGTTTACGTATCTTAGACATGATAATATGTATATAATATATCTACCGAATGAGTTATAAACCTGACGTATTACAATAAGACTTCAAAAGTCACACATTTCACGTTAAACGGTATAAACGTTACTCTGAAAGTCTAAATGCCGAGAGGATAATCGTTTAGGATTTATAACAATAGATTTGTGTTATTCTCGCTTTGTGGACATTTGCTGAGAACATTAAAATTAAGTAAAATGACCTAATATTTTATCTCGTTATAATAAAAGAAGTATAACGTTGGGAAAACTCAACGTCGACATTTTTCCATTTAGATTAGTACTATCGCATTTGAAGACCTTTGAATTATAATATTTTATGACACGCGAATATGATTTATAACATAAGATTTTCACACGTCAAAAATGTTTAAATGTTTTTAATGTTATAACAATGCGTTTTGTGCGAACACCCACTGTCGGTCTGCCACTATATGGCCACAAATCTGGCCGACGTCTTTAGATTTTTATTTTTTAATAACATGTAAATTTAGGGACCCATTTATAAAATGTTGTATGGAAGCTAAAGTCAATTTCCTCACATGTCACTATACATTAAAGTTTAACAAGCACGTGAAACCAACGGATAAGGATTAAGGTAAATCTAGCGTCTACCTCTCGTTAGATTGAACATCGGCTTATTTTGTTTTGTTCAGTGTGTTCACTTCACTTTTGCTTTTTTTTTTAAGAATACGCACATTGAATATCTACATGCGAGCCATATAAAATAATATAGAAAATAAAATAATATGTTGTAGACTAAGACGAGTGAACACGATTAGAAATTAATATATGATTAAGAAAAAAGTTTGAAAGTGACAAACCATTCGAGAGAATGAAATTCTATAAAAGTTTAGATTTAAAAATCAGTTGGTCATTAATAATCAATAGCTTGCTGGCCTTGAAACTGAAGTATGCACACTAACGGTCGAAGGAAAGGCTTATGAAAACACAAGTACAACATCAAAGTAAAAGGGGAAACAACTTTATTGGGACATCAATTAATTGAAGAATGGTGGTGATACATGAGTACTGAAAACCCATTACAAGAGCTATTTTGGATTGGTGTATAAAATATCTATACACTGTTCAGAAAAGATAACTTAAATGTAAAAAAATTTTTTTTTATCACCGATAAGTAGTTTTTTAATTATAGGTAAGTATGTGTACCTCTACTAAAAGTTTTCGTTTGTGAAACATGGTATATATTACCATGTCAGTCAATGATGACTGCCCATTTATATTAATATTAGAAAAACATAGATATTAAATTATCCATTGAAGAACTATTTAAGTCAATAACATTGTTATTATTTGTTTATACAATACAATAAAATAATAACAAATAACTTTTGTGTTGTTTAGATATTATAGCCTGCATTCCATATTTTCAAGATAGTAAATAATAATAATACTCACACATTATGGTATTTATTAATATTATCTAATACAATTTATTAATAACAACTAATTTTAAGTGCATTTTAGCTTGATAAATTGTTGTATAACAATTTTTTTAAAAAGGTTTTTTTGAAAATCTATAGGTATATGGAACCCTTTATCCGCTTTTTGCAAATTGAGAAGCTTTATGAATATATTTCCCACCCGAACGTTATGCATAATATTGATGCAGGATATATATATACTTGATGGTTAATATTTATTACAGAAAAATATACATTTCGATAAATATATTAATTTAGTCATACTTTGATTTGTTATATCAATCGATACATCTACTTCCTACCGATGTTATTATATTAACTTATTATTTTTTTTTCTAAGGTTTCTTTGGCTTAATGTCTTTTTACCATATCGATATAATATTATACGAGTATATAATATATTATTTAGTATCATATAAAAATGTATTTGAGCGTTGTTATGATTTATAATGATAGGTGGAATTAACATATACATACTTGACATCTGACATATTTGGTTTATTTTATGACTGCAATTACTATTTATTATTATCCTATTATTATATAATTGTCTTTAAAAGTACCAATTACAACAAAACAATTATAATCTATTGTTCGTGACTATCTAATTTAAGTATTTAAACATTAATTGTATTTTTAAATAATTACAACAATTACGTCATTATTTAATATTTAGGTAATGTTAATGGATAATAACATAATCACAAAGGTAACTTATATTTTATTTAACAGTTAAGAAAAATAAATAATTTTTAAAGAATATTTAAAATAAACGTTGTAACCATCAGGACATTTTTTTTGTAGGTATTATTTAAATAAGTAATCAAACATAAAACGATTTCATTAAAATATTATTTTTTAATCGAAAAAAGGATATATTATAATATAAAAGTGCTTGAATGAGCTTGAAGTGCTTTTACCTCTTCATTTTTATTTCATTAACTTTTTTTAGTAACAACTTTGAGTAACAATATTATCTATTCCGTTTAATAATAATTAATATTTCGATATTATAAACAGTTGAAGAAGATATTCAATTATTACTGTATCAAGAACAAAAGTTTCATGTCGAAAAATCATTGTGGATAATAATTCCAACTGTTAAACATTTAAGATAAATTTATACAATCAGTGGTGTCCAGTGTTTACAGAGGAGTCCGTGGGGTACAGACACCCCCTCCCATTGGCCACATAAATACCTATCTAAATACCTAATATATATATTAAAATATTCTATAGGGGAGCTCCTCACTCGAATGTGTTTGGAAAATTAACTATAGGGAGTCCTACATGAAAATTTCCTAAATACGCCACAGTATGCAATCGAAAAATATCAAACACACTTAAACTTACACCTGAAACTTCCATCGAATTTCCATTCATCACCAGATGAACCAATTACGAACATGACCTATCCAAAAAAAAAAACCATCACTTTTATATTATATTATTATTATTAGTGCTGTTGTAATTATCATTATTATTATTACTATAATTATTAAAATATTATAAGTATCAACTTCGTTATTGTTGGTTATTAATTTACGAGAGTTCACCTTGTACCTATTGCAGATGCCTTAACATTTGTTATAGACGGACTTATCGCTACAAACGTCACGACGTTCTACTTATACCACGGTATTCCAAGATAATATCCACGGACAATAGAACCCGTATCATTCCGAAAATAATACAAAAAAATATAAAACGTCCTGAGCCCCCGCTAGTTTCTAATGAGGTGATCTAACCTGTATAGCACAAAGCAATTTACCGTAGAGTAATATGCCTAATGGAAACTCAGAGTGCTGGGTACTGTGGCAAAGACCTTTCAGCTCTAACACTATGGAGACGCCTCCAGGGCTTCGCTGTAGATTTACGTAGAATCTTGCATAAAACGTAACGAGCATTATTATACGCTTTTGAGTTTCAATCCTTTGGAATAACGCGTTTTTAATCAATTGCATTATACAAGTAAAGTCCGTGAACTTATTACAGTGGCCCAAGTTTTTATGGACGGCACACTTAACAGAATATTATTATTATACTTGCTACGAGAGCCCCCCCCCCCCCCCCCCAACTCATACCATCGCACGGAGTATTTCGTTTAATTATATTAATATACATTGGCTGACTGAAAAGTTTTTATCGACATTTATTAAAGTAATTATCATTATTAATTCGCAAAAAATAACTTTAATACAATTTTGTAATTCACGTCAGGAGCACTTTCAGTCCCTTTTCTTTCTTTAAAAAACGTAACAAAAAAGCACTTCACAAATGCATTTACATATCATAGTATACTGAATATTATATAATAAACGAAGATTGGTAATGTTAAAAACTAGACTTATATACGATGTTATAATATCCTTTCACAGTCAGTTTTAACTAATAATTCTTTTTTAAATAAATTATGAAACTCAAGTACTTATATTTGATGTTTATTAAAATTATATCTTTCTAGGCCACTATTTAGTAACTATTTACAGATAATATTTTTACATTTTTTTTGAGCATTTATTTTAAATTTGTTCTCAGACTTGACGTTTTAAATACCTAATTATACAATAATATATATGTATACGTGTACCGTGATTCTTTTATTATTGAGCACTCATTATTTCAAAAAGTATAAATGTTTTAAAAAAAAAAATGTTATGGTGTCTATTTGTTAAAAACAACATTTTAATATATATATTTGCAATACTTTTATCATCAAAATTTTTAAGTTTTTACTTTTTTGAATAACAACATAAAGTTTTAATTTCAAATCCAAAAGCAGAATATTTTTCTAAGTATTTCGATACTTAAAAATTGAATATAGAACTAGTCGTTTAGTAGTTATTACTTGTAAGTAGTTAACGTTTAGATGAGTGGAGCGGTGGACCAACATTTTGCGGGGTAACCACGTATCACTCCATTTCACTTATCTAAACTTTAAATACTTATGTCTCATAAACTTCTCGTCCCAAACCAAATTTTTATGTAGGTATCGAAATACTTAAAACAATTTTTCTACTGTGGAATGAGAAATTAAAACTATATGTTACCATCAAACAAGTAAAAACCACGGACTAAGATATAATGGATTTGAAATGACATGATCAGCGAGGGTCGGGGGACAATTACTAAAAGGTTCCTCACACTGGGGAAAAAATGTTTTCAGCTCTACCGGTTGTTTTATTTGGTGCCATATTTTGTATCTCATTCCGTGTTTTATACAGATGACGTAAACTCTCGGTCCCCATAGCGACCCCCCGCATTTGTCTCTTACTCTCTTATAGCTACATACATTCGTGCCCATGGATAAGCTGCTCATTTCCAGTCCATCAAATCTTACTATCTTAGTCCGTGGTAAAACCTTAAAATATTTTGATGATAAATAATATATACATTTTTAAAAATGTAATTTTTAACGACTAGACACCATCTAATTTTTTTTTTTTTAATAATAAATGTTCAATGATGGCTATAGTTCAAAATTGGCTAATGTGAGCATAACTAATATTTTAAAAATTTAGTCACAAAGGAAAACAATAAGAAAGTAGATCATGTAGGTATAAATCCAGTTAATACAAATTAAGCTATCGTGTTATGATAATCCATAATATAATATTTGTTTATTTATTTGAAATAAATAATATAAATTAATATAATTTGCATCAAATTTTACATATTATTTAGTTTATTTTTATTATGTGTTATTATAATATTATTTATTTTAATAAGTAAATCAATATAAATATGTCCAACTGCCAACACATGAAATAAGTATTTTTGTGTGGTGGCTGGTGGGATATCTATTATTATTAGGTATAACTAAGTCCATCTTATCACCGTACGTTTTGCGAACCCTTGGGACCCGTGCTCGTCGCCCGTATGTGATTTAATCTGTTTTTCTCTCGATAGTTATACTTTATCCATCTACTAATGGCCAATAAATATAATAGCCAGTAAATCTTTGGAACTTTTATTCTAATTGTAAAGTATGTACTTTATTCAAGTAGGATGTCTACTATTAGTAATATATAGATAATCCGAACAATAAGCATATTTCCCACTTTTAAAACTTCAGCATAACATAAATATAATATACAAAATAATAATAGGGCAACATTCAAATTATTAAATTATATTATTATTCATTTAATTGATACGTTTCAATAAAATAAAAAAACCGGAGATGTCGATCCTCTGTAAAGGCAGTATCGAGTGTTTATCACAATTGAGTAGGTCATTGTAATTGATTTTGGGATTAATTAGAATTCAATGATGAACCATTGCAAACAATATGAAAAATTATCCTAAACGGAGACGGTCTGCTATGTGTCTAAGGATATTTTTCTATATATATTTTATACTGTTATAAGTAATTTTTTTTTCTAATTATTGGAATACAGTAAGCTGAACTAATCACATATTTTATAATAATATAGTAAGTATAACAATATATCATGTATTATTACTATAGATGTTATTAATTTATAAGTGAATACCGACATACCTGACCAATGTGAATATGTTCTTGATATAAATAGCTTTAAACTAATCTAAATATTTTGAGAGTTTCATTTTATGTAGGTATTATATGTGGATGCTCATCTTTTTTGTTATTAAAATTTAAAACTTTATGCGTTATTATTAACTATAAAATAATTTACATATTTTTGAAATGTTGTCAAAATTTTATTTTTAAACGCTTATAAAATAATGTTTCCTAAATATTGTTGAAAATAATGTTGACTTTAATGTCATCTTATAATCTTAGGAACTTTTTGTTAAATTTTAAGACTTTTTAACGAGCATACACATGTTTGTAAACATTACAAAACAAAAATTATAACATTTAAAATTCTTATAAATAGTTTAAAATGTATTTAAATATTTTAAACGTTTCATAATGTATAGAAAATAATAATTTAAGTAGGTAATGGTAGAATATTAATTTATTTACATTTGATTAAATAATAACAAAGTTATAAAAACCGTTTTTGGATAAATCGTTATTATACGTTTGAATGTTATCAAAATTTGAACTTATAAACGCTCATAAATAAACTATTCTAACTTAATGCTAATTTTATTTGGTTTTTTTTTTATTCTACTTACGGCAATTTATATGGAATCTTGTATTACATATGTTAGTGATAAGAATTAAAATTAAAATTGTATGAATTCAAAAATAATTAGCACATTTTTACGATTTTCGCTATTTTCACGAATATTGTCGCTAATAAAATGTTTATATGTTTTTTTTCATATTCTAAATTATGTTCATTTATTTTAGTAAGCACAACATAATATGACATATGAGTCTGTGATGAGGAATATTTTTGTATAGGTGGAACATTTTTAAAAACTTTTATTGAAAAAAATTTAAATGTCTAAAATGAAAATATTATAACATAATGGTATTTCCGTTTTTAGATATTTTTTTTTTAAATTTTTCATTATAATATTTTAATTTTAAATCTCCAACTCCATTACAAATACCAAAGAGGTCCAATTTACTACAAAAAACTACCTTCGATGTTGATGTTTGAGCTATTTTTCCGCTATAAAAAGTCTTTATAATCGCAAAAAAACACACATATCATTGTTAATCTAATACATTCATCACTCTGCTTGGACTCTAATATAATTACATGGCACCGAATAGGTATGTGTATATGTTACCCGTTATCTTGGTGTCCTATAACTTATAAGTAATGTTATGAGTGTGATAATATACCTATTGTTCAAATAATGTAAATAGGATTTAGTAATACAATTATAGTAACACGGCTTTTTGGATAGGCAATTTAGCTACACCACGGCATAGATTTATTTGTATAGTACCCATCATCTTCAAAAAGATTAATAATAATAATATTTATGTATTATGTCAGGTATATTCTTTTGAATGATGTTCAAATACATACACATTTTTTAATAATATGTAGACTAATGCAGTATGTACTTATGGTATTATGATATGTCGCGAATATTATAATTTATAATTATTATAGATAGCTCTTAATGATATGATAATTATTTATTGTTTTACATCCGGATATAGCTGATAATATTTGTAATTTCCATTCGTCTTTGCACTCGATTACAGTTTAAACACAAATAATAAAACTTCATTCAAGGTTATATCTGGGGTCCGACAGAAATAGATAGCTTACATTTAAACTTTTGTAGATATGATTATGATGGAAGTTTCAGTAATTTCGACTCTCGTTTGTTGACAAACGTATACAATTTAGTAAGTACATAAAAAAAATACGGAAACGTAAATATTTTCATCAATAATAAGTTAATATGTATTAGAATAGGTTTCAACATTTCATATTCGAGTGAAATATATATTGTACGATACAAGTCATGTACCTATAAATATTGTAAATCAGTATTAACAGAAAAAATTAATAATATACAAATTTGAAATCAACAATGTGTTTGTGTATTTAAAAATATATTTCGTGTCTGTCATACCCGTAAATTATACCTGGTGTTAAAAATGATTTTTAATTCCATAAAAGTAGATATATGTATATTGTCCTTTTAGAAAAATACTAATTATATTGTAGTATTTGCAGCACTGAGTTCACGTTTAAAATTGTTATTTAAAAAATGTATGAAAGTGAAATAATTTGTATCCACATCAGCCAATCAAAATATGTAATGTATATTTTTTTTTCGCATATAGTATGAAAGTGCACTCGAAGGGGTGAACAATCTACTATAACTTAATAATGTTCAGATTACGGCCTGTTTATCAACATCTATTTAGTAAGAACTTAATTTTTAAATTTATTTTGACGGATTTTCTGTCGGACACAATTTAAGTATAGAACACAGACTGCACCAGATAATAAAATTAAATTACCATTATTTTTTTATCGCAGCTTACTATTTTCCATAGGTTTTATAAAAATGCTATTTAACGATATTTTTTCATACGCTCTACGATTTAAATTATAATTTGTAATTTATTACTGTTTTATTATACGACTCTCATCAGTATATTAATATATTATTATTAATCCTTGGAAATGTAAATTATCTGTAAAAGTTATTTTAAACGACTTTAGTCTGAAACTTGTTTAAAAATTATTTCTTTTAAATAAAAATCCATGGAATGCTTTTGAAAATATTGCGGTCTTTTTTATTTAGATAATAAAATGTTTTGGCTCTAAATCCTTTCTATATTTTACGATCAATATAACATGGCTTGTTTTTGATACTGAAAATAGACTGTATTACATGCTCATAATATAATATACCTAATATATTATATATGTATAAGACTTTCCTTACACAAATATTGGCAATATATATATACCCTCTCGGTTTTTATAGGGATTGTGTTTGGCGATATATCTAATACATCCTTTATTGGAAAACTATTCCGAAAGTTATAAAGATTTTAATTGCCTTCACAGAAATGTAAAAAACTTAATTAGCGTACGACATTGTTGATATATAAAGTGAGCATAGGTTGCTATGGTTACTTTGTGTTAAGAATTTTCTTATTTTTTTTAAATCAAAATAATTTAAGAATTGCTCATCGTCTTGATGATACCGAAAATAGTTGCGGGCAGCAAATAAATCAAACAAACAAAACAATCCAGTTCTTATATTATACAAGCGAAAGTTATCATGATCAAATAATCAAAGTAGTGTAATTGGTTCGAAATATAATATAAGTAATATATTTCTCTACCAGCAAATTACATGAAATAACATTTATTTTTTAATATTCATACCTAAGATTTTAAAATGTATATGTACGAGGTTTCATATATTCAGAATCGCTTACATGAATTATAAAAAATAGTTGGGTGTTATGTCACAAATACTTTTTTTGAACGTCTGAATTTTAAATGTTGACGAAAATGGATTTATAATTTTTATAATACATACAATATTTAGCAACGAACATTACCTCAGATTAGTGTTTGAAGTATGAAATATTTAATTTTAAAATATTTCACAAAAACGTGAAACATTGAAATTTTTTTTAACACATATAAAAACACAATTTAATTATTTTTTTTTAACACAATGTTCAGTGTTCTAAATTCTAATGTAAGAATTCAGTAGGTTTACAATATACATGTAAACTATTGTATACCTACTTATTGTATCATTTAAAAATTTTGAATACTATTTAAAATGTATAATACCAAAAGTTAGGTATATATATAGGTACCATACAATTATGAAGTTAATTTATGACAAATATATGTAATTATAATACTTATTTAAAAATAAAACAAAATTTGTTAAAATACGGAAATATTTCATGACATATTCAATTTTTTTAAATTTCATGAAACACTACTTAAGACGTATATTTAAATTTGAAATATTTAATTTTTTTAAATTTGATTACGTTTTCAAACACTATGTATATTACATTATTACACCATATATTATAATTATAAGATGTGGATATTAATTTGATTTCAAAATTAATAAAAAATACCTTTAATCATGTCTTTAAATAAAACGAAAATACTTAGGTAGGTAGGTACGTCGTATTACACAAAGCAGAATGTTTCTAGTATACAACTGCAGGTATACATTTAGGTACCATACAATTATGAAGGTGATTTATGACAATTATATCAAATATATAACTTATTTAAAAATAAAACAAAATTTATTAAAATACTAAAATATTTCATGACATATTTGCCACTTACTACCTAGTATATAATAACTTATACTTTTTAAATCTACGGTATTACTCATTTCCGATTTGGACTTCAAACTTTGTATTAGTCACTTAAAAAATATTGACTGTCATAATTCTAAGTATTTCTAATGGATCCGATAATGGATGCAGTTGTCAAATGTTTAAAGTGCTATTCACGCCAGTGGAATATAAAAATGAAACAAAAGTAAGTATATTATATTATTTTTAAGAAACAAACTAACTCATATTGTTATCGGTTTTTGTTCCTAATGAATAAGGGGTTGTAACTTATATATGTGTATAAGTATACGGTTTTTGTATGAAGCTACACTGCCATTATTCCTTACCCAGTTGGACTTGTTTTATTGATGAATAACATTTAACCTACTAATTACTATTTCATTTCATCTAATAAAGTAACTATGACTTATCACGTGTTATCGGCATGTGCTTACTACATATTAATATATTATGTTATATGAAAATATATTGTATTTTACTATTTTACTAGGTAACATAATATATTAATTTATTATTGATTCAATTTAACGTTAGCAGTTTTACCTGATATGAAAACTAAAAGTTAACATTGTTATATAATGTGCATTTTTGTAATAATTATTTTCTACGAAAAATCTAATAACAATAATAATGTGGAAACATAAACTTTAAAGTCTTTAAAGTTTTAAAATTCGTCTTCCAAGTATAATACGTTGCCGTGCACCGGTCTACTATATCAGGCGAGAACGTGACAAACTGACGACTATACTGTAGGCTTGCAAAGACTTTAATCTCAAAGTCTACTTCGAAGGATTTAAGGCTTAGGCTCTACGCCCCTAAAAATCGTATAGTTAAAGATCCCTAGATAATATTTTAAGGAATTTTCAGGCATGCTGTATCAGTAGCCTATCAAAAACTGCATTCCAATAATATTAGTTTATTAACTTTGGTATACCTAACTATTTAATAATACATTTTAATATTTTATCTTTGCCTAGGTCAAGTGCATAACAATATGGTATCTAGTACCTTCCATTAATGCAAACTTTTTTCCAATTTATATTCTATACAGTCATTGCCAGTGCCTATACTAATATTATTTTCCGAACACATAATATTATGCAATATAAGTTATAGGCAGGTATTTGGAGTCAAAATGGTTGTTGTGTGTTGTATTAAATGAACTTTAAATATTGTAATATTGTTCAAGGTTTAATAATTTGTATCGGGGAAAAAATCGTTCAGTAAATGGTCCTTAGAGTACTTTGTTTTTAAAACTAATGGAAAAAAAAACCGTCGTTCACGAGTTTTTCTATTCTATTTTTTCTCCTTTTGCCTTTGGTTGTAGTTATATAGGTAAGTATTGCGCCACATGTGCCATATTATTATATAAAACGTGAAACCGATTACTATAGGTCGTACTTGTTCTTAAAAGCCATTTCTCAAAACACTATTTTTCCACAGAGTTATTTTTCAAACAGTCCCGTGTTTCTACTATACAATGTATAGATCCGATAAATTTCATCGGTACCTACAACATTGTAAAGCATGCAACGACTGCTGAGAACATATAAAACACTACACGACCTAGGTATATGCACACACACTCACATATATATAATATATGTATGTATGTATGTATGTATGTATGTATGTATGAGGTGTGTGTGTGTGTGTGTGGCGGCTATTTGGTAGAAACGTATATAATATATAGGACATGGCTATGCACCAAATATTATACAAAAACTTATTACCTTGGTCCGTTTTTTTTAAATAATTATTGGTGGTACCTATATTTGATATTTTACATGAACATTTTCATATTTGTTTTCATATTTTTGTAATTCAAGCGTTCTTTTTAAACTATATAAACTATTACGTAACAATAAAATTATTCAGTCTTCGTTAACAATAAACTTTTTATGCCACGTGCTGGTTATTCTATTCCTAATTAAAGATCACCAAAAACTGCAAAACGAATGACTGTTCAACCACCGATCAAACATTGATTATTATCCAATTTTTCTTAAATTGCGACTTTTAGTTTTGTTTTATTTTTCTATTTCACCTAATAATTATGAAAATCGGACGTTATTCGTAAAGTAAATTAAACTCATCAAGTTTAAATTACGTTTGTATACTATTGTGAAATGAACAACCTTGAAGACATACAAAACTGTTCTTTGTAACTTTTTAATTTTGAATACTTCTGCAGATAGCCAATCGAAATAAATCGCATACAATTTGGCAATTTGATTATGAAAATCAACATTGAGAGTTTAGTAGGTATACTATTTAGTATAAATTGCATGGACTATTATAGCTATAATAACTCATTATGTCTTGGGAAACGTGTCCAAGGTATACTGTCTGTTAAGAAAAAATAATGATTTATAATATTGTATTTGTATAATAGAATATTTTACCTTTTACAGTTATACAATTTCACACTATTATCAAGAACACAATGTAGTATATGTATTGTATATTTGTATATCGATTTTTTGATTTATACTTATATAGTTTATACAGTTCTACGTATTAAAAAGTTTTTCTGGAACAACAATTTCACTCAAAAAATTCAGTTCAATCGTTTTATATAAGTAGCTGTGTGGAATTTGTTTCCAAAATATGACTGACATTTTCTGCCATAATTTAATTTCTCTAGTAATTACGGCACAATTACATTCAAATAATTATCTTGACAACCAACGATTGATTAAATTATGCTTGTCTTACAGTAACTAATATACTTTAAACAACACGAATATTTATAAGAAATCCGTTTTCAACATTTAAATTGGGACCTTAAAAAGTAATCAACTTTTGTAAGTCGGGTAGGTGGTTTCGATAATAATAAAAATAAAAGAAGATGAAATGGAGAAGGGTAGTTAGTATACAACAAATAAGAGAAGCATTAATGTTTTCAAATTCTTTTTAGAAATAGAATGCAGTTTGAATTATATCTAATGAAAACGTCAAGTCTTGATTACAATGATATTTATACTGTCATTCAGGCCATTCAGCGTTCGGTGCAGAGAAAATACATGAAAAACATTGTCAACATAATATAGGCGGTGCCGTAAAAAAAGGATGCACAGTGTTCCAGTACTTATATAGTTATATATATATATATATATAGAGAGAGAGAGAGAGAGAGAGATTTATCTACCGTCTATACGCACACACTCGTCGGTCACATTAATGACCATTGTGTTCGTATTAGACCTTTTTGCAAAATCTAAAGCAAAACCTCACAAATGCTATACAATATACATGTATATTTTATATAATATACAATGCGCGTACTGAGCTAAGCTCACCACAATTCACTGTTTCCAAGCGGGGAAAACAATTCTCAAAAAAAAAAAAAAAATAAAAAGAATATCAAAATACATAATATTATAAACATCGTTGTTGACACTAAAAATCCAAGGAACCGTAACTGGAAAAAAATAAAAATAAAAATCCCGTACATATATTGTAAGTATCTATGACATAAAAATAAAATCATAATGCATACGGCAATTTGCTGAAAAATTAAAAAAATAAAAAGTTGTCTAAAACGAAAAACCAGCCGTCGAGATCTGAATTTCTATTTTATGAAATAAAAATATGAATGTCTCTCTGAATGTCTTTTTTTATTTACGTTACGGTGCGGGCTTTTAAACGGCGGCGTTTAATAATAATTAATTATATTAACGCACAGAAACGTATGCGTAATACGCGTTGCATGCACGTGGGGTCGGTGTAGGTGCGTATAATATACAATATTATAATCATACACAAAACTATAATAATAATATATGTATGTGTATGTGCGTGTGTGTGTGTGTGTGTGTGTATAATTGGCAAAAGTTAGGACATCAGTCGTATACATATATAGATGCACGTTATGGTTGAAGACGATACCGAGAGGAAAACTTTGTGATGCACTAGTGAATATATACGTATATTATATATTATTAGCGAGAACCGGCGACGGTGGTTTGGACTTTAACCAGAGTTTTATACATTCAGAACACAAACGATGTTCGCGAGATAAATTCTGACAGATAAAAATGGTGTTGCTATTGCACGTTGAGAAAATAACGTATTTGTTTATCTATGCTAGCCTCGAGGTAAAAAAAAAATGTATAAACAAAATAAAATAAAAACACATCCGAAATTTACATATTTGAACAAATAAATATTATCATTTCGTTCTCGGTCTACTGACGATGTATATAATACACATATATATGTAATTGTAAAATCAATTTTTTTTCTCCGCTCAGGCAATTTAAATATATTATTTGACATTAACCTCAGTATTTATTATGAAGTTTTTAGGTGTTTCAATTACGGGTTTACAAAACAATATTTACATTTGCTTGCCATTTTTTTCCTCGCTACAATTCACTAAACAATATAAAAGGACCTTATTTTGTATGTCGTTTGGCAAAAACATTACTCGGCGACAATGTTTCGTAAATGAGATACTCCAAAAATGATTTACATCCTCCGTAGGATAAGTTTCACGATATTGATAAGAATGTCATACAATTTCTACGCTGTATAGTGGATATAATGTTATTATTGCTGCAGCAGTCGCCGAGAGTTGAATTTAATTTGAAAATTAATTTGAGCCGATTAATAATAAATTATTGTCATCATTATACTGGTTAAACTTATAGGCAATATCGATTTGGTCGTTAAAATAAGCAGGTACATATTATTTTATAACATCGAATGCACCCGGTTAAGTATCATTTATTATTATTCGTTACTTTACAATAAAACGCTTTCTTGGCATAAAAAATTGTATGATTTATACAAACCATTAAAATATTAAATGAAATTTCGTATAATATATCTAATTGTTAATTTTAGAATTAGTATAATTGGCTTACTCTGCAATATATGTTACCTATATGACTAAGCAGATACGTTCATGCGTGTTCGTAAATTCGTAAATTATATATATATAATAAATATATAATATAATATTATATTATTATACATCGTATAAGTATCATTAAATTATAATATAGGTATTATCTACGTAGTAAACTAATATGACACGACTTTAAGCCAATGTAGGCATCGCATACATGGTATTAATTTAAATAATGTACATGTTATCATCACGTCACAATCGCATTAGTTAAATTAAAAACTAAATCTTTTTCATGACAAATCAGCTGTATTTTATTACGCATACAGTATACACTATACGGTGATACATAACGACTTTCTATGAATATAATTTATATTGGCCATTGGGGTAGTTTACGTTGTCTTTTCTCGTTAACTTCTCGATTCGATACCAAACACCTTAACACACACCTATATGAAGATAATAACCAACAATTGTAAAAAGCCTTCAAAAATAAATAATATTAGTAAAATGTACTCAAATTATAACAAATATTAATGAGAATAACTTCTCATGGACCTGGGAGAGTTAAAATATTTAAATAAATACTCTAACTAAACATATAAGACTCAAGACTATAATATTAAGTGGTATCGTACACATAGAACAATACAATAATTATATATATATAAAAAAAAGTCCCTCGTTATTCGAATTTACTAGCATCGCTCACAGTACATTACAATTATATTACTATAACTTTCGATACTCAACCAAATCCATGACATTACACACACACTCATGAACCACACGAGGGCGTGTCACTCATAACACGTGAGTTCGATGTATGCATAACAAATATTAGTACTTACTTACTTATTTACTTACTTACTTATTCTGTTTTTAGATGTATTTGTGGCATTGGCGTAGCTATTGTTACCACGGATATTTGTACGAGGTAGTGAGATTATATTTTCGCTAGATAGCATAATATATTATTTAATATTGTTAATAAAAACTTCTTATTGAATCCAATACAACTCGATTTTATCGCATTAGGTTTAGTTAGTTTTTCAATTTTTAAAACATATTATGTACAATATGTACCCTAGGGAACGCTTAGAATATGTGATAGGTGAACTACTTAGTGGAAGACAACACCTAATGGTGACACTTTACACTTTTTATTTTATTATTATTATTTATTTATAAATTTAACCATTCTCTACTCCATAATTGCTTCGGACGCCTTAAGATTCAGTTACCTAGTAACGTTTTACTAGTTGTACACGGAATCAGTTAGTAGGCTTCAGTTGTAGAAAACCGTTGATAAAGATCCTGGTCCATGCTCTTTAGTTGTTGGGTTGTGGTAGTACTTGTTTTATACTCATTGTGCAGATTATACTCTATAAAGGGTGATCTTATTTTTGCATTTGTCTATCTTAGAAAAATAAAATATTTCAGATTGTTTTCAAAGTAAACTTTCTTGGTATGCCCGCGGAAAATAATTACAGGGAGTTCATCATTCAAGAAACAAATTAAGTTTAAAAGCAATACCCATACTCATTAATTTTCAGTGAGGTTTTTTTTTAAAATAAAGGTAGGATCAATAAAACTTTTAAAAAGTAATTTTTATATTTTTTATTAGTTAATATTGTTTTGCTAAAATAGTCAGATATTGTCATTTTGATATGGTACTTACTTGAAACACTGAAAAACAATTACATTTTAAAACATTAAAACAAAATTAAATATGAGCGTGTATAGCTATGCTAAATTGCGTTTATGCCGAAAATAGTTAGTACCAAATATTCAGAAATAAATAGTTGAACGTTTTTTCAGCTGAATCATTTTACACTTTTACAGACAAGTGCTTTTTCTTTTATGACGATAATATCACCAAGAGAGACAAAGGGAAAAATTGTCTTACTAATTATTTAATATTTACAATGCTAAATTTTTTTAATTTTTTCAGTGGGTAGATTAGCACTATTCCCCCACATTGCGGGCGCCCCGGAAACTTTGTTATTAGAGTAAAATATTCATCAAAATACAATATAATATATTATTATTTAATTGTAAATTCCAAAAAATATTTTTCTATTACCTACCTAAAAGAATATCGTAAAGCCTATCGACTAGACATGTTTACTGTAAATGACTATTATCGATTATATTTTACATTTTGGAAACTCTTTCATGATGTACCTACAATAAAACGCTCATAAAATATGTGATTTTTCTTATAATATTCTTCTTTAGTTTTCTTAACTACCCACGTTTATAAGCATTGAACGGCTATTAAATTCTGACAAAGATTGCCCTATTGAGTTTAAATTAAATAATTTCACCAAACACATTTTGGAGAATAATAGATGTTTTTATTTTATTAGGAATATAACAAATATAATATAACATTTAGGTATAAGGTATAATAAAATAAGAATAGTCAAAACACTAAATTAGGCGGTTCTAGTTGTATTTTGTATGCATATTGCATATTATACATCGTATTATATACATGTCTCGTTCTCATATTATTTTAATACCTACCGTTGTCGTCGCGCCTTTTATTCAATCCCGACTTCACCACGAACAGTCTTTGCATTGTTGTTACGCGCTGATATAGCTGGGTGCCTACTGGCTATACATAATATGAATTATAATAATAACAATAACAATTATAATAGGACTAAAGAAAACGTACAGGTACTAGCGCGTCAGTCTCACAATCATGCGTCAGTGTGTATTTTTTTCTTCGCAATTTAATCTGACGAACTGACACACAAACAGGCAGACGGTTGTTTTCGAGATATTCATCGACGGCAACAACAATAATAACCATGTGTGGATCTCGTGTGAAGACTGAACATTCACCACGTTGTGTATTCACTGTGTATTGTGTGTGTGTGTGTGTGTGTGTGTGTGTGTGTGTGTGTGTGTCCCTGCAGCCGTCGTAGATTTCGAGACATTGCCTTGGATTAAATATAAAAAAATATATATAATAAAAAAAAAATCCCTTTAAGCCCCCGGCGTAGATGGAGAAAAACTCTACGTCATATAGATCATATTTCAGATCGAATTACGAATGTTATGCCGCCACCACCGCCGATGATTTATCTCCCCCTCACCGATTTAAGTCGCGTTAGTGAAAGCGGTATTAATTTTCTATACGTACCTATCAGTACAATAGCATGCGGGTTAATATAAACGATTTATAGGAGCCATGAGTGTAATACGTGGTGAGTTTTTCATGTTTCGAGGCTTCTTGATTTGTCAATGTACCTTATACCTATTCGATATATCTTTACTTTTAAACTCATCAATAACCACCCTAATTTTGAATGAAAAATTGAGTACGGAAACTGTTTTATTATTATTGTTATTGTTTTGTATACTTTTAGAAAATTAAAATGTAGTTGATTACCCGTATAACTTATACACCATAATTGGTTGAAAAATATTAACATTTTATAATATAATGTATTTAGTTAAAACTTGGTTTCTACAGTACTAGATGAAGGACACGACTACTATAAATTAAACCATCTATTTTATTTGCTTTTAAATGTATACTATAAGGCACGTTAATCCACGTGTAAATGGGATATTTTACTTGCAGACATTTTTTGAACACGATCATTTTTGTGTTAAAATATAATATGTTTTGTTTTTTTCCTAACAATTCAATAAATATTGCATTTTATGTGTGTGCGTTTGTGTATTTGTGTACGACTCATAATTTATTAATATTTTGGTAATCATTGCAGTCTCTGGCCTCCGCTATAGCTATACAGTACTACAGATTGAAGTATACAATATCGATACAATCGTAAATGCTTGTCGCATAATAATTATTATTTCGGTATATAGCCAGCTATAATATTATTATACTATAAGAACAAAGAATGATTTGATTTCAAAATTATATATATTTTTGTTATTTTGCATAGACTTGAAGTAGAGTACGTCATGATACTTCGAATAAGTATTATCTGAATTTTTCAGTGACTTGTGTCTTTATTTGTTACCATAAGAAATTACCAACAATAACCATTGAAACATTTTAACCATAATAAGACTTATTTTTAATCACCTAACCTAACCCAGAGAAAATGAAAAATATGTAAATAATGTAGATTATTATTATTGATTTATTTTTTAATTTTACATATTATTTGTAAACTTTTAAATTTCAAAACTAAATATTCATTTTTAAAAAAGTCTGTACAATAAAACTAGTTTCTTTAGACTTCTGAATATCAATCTTTAAGTATTTAAAAAAATAAAGTAATAGTAAGAACAGCAGTTTCTTATGTTGTTACTTTAATCTAAAAAATATAACCAAAAGAATAAACGTGTTAAGTACAGAAATAAACACAATTTAAAAAGGCGGGTAAGTGGATGTCGCTCTGATGTACAGTAGGTTATAAGTGGGTCACTGTAATGGATGTTGTTAAATTTGAATTCAATGATATAATATCATTGTATAGGAAAAACGATTCTGAGCGAAAACGGTCAGTCAGCCTATGATATTACCAAGTATATTTGATGATATTATTGTAAATAAAGTAATTTATATATAACCTATTTATGTGGAGCCTTGTTTCAATTTTCAATCCTTAGCTATAAAAGTTGAACATTTTATAAATTTTAAACTAAAAAATAATTATGAAATTATAAATTTGAATTTTAAATGCTTATAAAAAAAAATTGTGCCTACGTATTTTTAATATTTTTCAAGTGCTATTAGAGCGATATATCAGGAGTTTTATATCAAATTTCCACGCTTTTTTACCCAACAAATAAAATTTTATTGATATTTATAGAAAAAAAAACTAAAAAAATTTAAAACTGTCATTTAAAACAATGTCCGTAAACAGCTCAAAAAGAGTCGAATTATTTTCAAAATGTTATCGTGTATAGAAAATGCTAATACAAATATTCAGTGAAATTTTCAAGTATCTGCAGTCATACGTTTTTTAATTACAACAAAATAAGAAAATCGTTACATGATGAGATATCGAGTGAATATCAAATGTTGTAAAAATATGAATTTCAAACGCTCATAAAAATTTAATTTGACTTTCTTGTAGACATTTTTTTTTTTTGATAAAGGTAGAAAAAACTTATGGAAAATCTTGTATTACATTTTCAAATCTTAGATTTAAAAAGAAAAATTTTTATGAATTCTCAACTCAAAATAATTTGCTAATTTTCGTGATTTTTCCATATTTTGTCAATATTTGAACTTTAAATGCTTATAAATAAAAACTGTGACTAAGGATTTTTAATTTTTTTCATCTGCCTTTGAAACAATAACCTAGGAGCCTTCTATTAAATTGTCAAGCTTTTTTACACAACAGATAAAATTTTATTGATATTTATAGAAAAAAAAAACTAAAAAAAATGGAAACTAAAAATGTCCGTAAATAGCTCAAAATAAGTCAAAATATTTGGAAAATGTTATGGTGTATAGAAAATGCTAATATAAACATTCAGTCAAAATTGCATGTACCTACGGTCAGTTGTTTTAGAGTTGCACCAAAAACCAAAATCGATTTTCTCGAAAACAGATTTTGCGTAAAAATTCCCGTTTTTCCTTAATTTTTCTTTTGTTTTTCACGTCGGGTTTGAAAACTACTGAGAAATTTTACCCCCCAAAGTACCAACTAGATTCACTTTCCGATCAGAAAAGTTGCTGTTGAAGAAAATTCAAGCACTTTTACTGTCCTAATAGGTGATGACAGACACAAAAAAAAATAAAAAAAAAACACACATCATTGTAAAATCAATACATTCATCGCTTCGCTCAGAATCTAAAAGAATTAGAAATAGTTTATTTACGCCTTTTGCAACTTTTTGAGTCAGTACCAACTTACCAATTATTGACTATTAGTATCATTTAACTACCGTCGCATTTTGTCACAAATTATTTTTAAAGTTTAGTCAACGTAAGAAAAAACATTATTGTGGGTTATTAAAAATATTCCTTCATCATCGAATAATTGCATAAACTTATCGTTATATTTTAGTAGGTGCAATACATAATATATCATGGATATTATGACTATTAGAGGAATAGGAAACTATCCGAGAATAATAGAAACGTTTTCTTAAAATAATATTTAAGTTGACCTTTATGTTTATGCATTATGCACTACTATATACAATATTGATCATCATATTGGAGCTAGAAGATCAAACAATTTTGTATTGTAAATATCTAGTACACTATCATTATCAACATGATAATACGCAAATAATATAGCGAACTACGTTAAATAATTTAATTTCTGATTGATACTATCATTTAGTATTGAGAAATTAATGTTATCAAATGATTAATAGATTTTATAAAATTCAAATAATTTTTTGTAGTAAGCCCCCCCAATAAAGTATGTATATTGATCTACACGGTGTCGCTGGCAAACAAAGGTGTATTAATTCCCTTCCAAAAGAAAAACAAAAAACTAAACTTTCAAAAACAAATGTTCCCAATTTCTTAAAATAGCGATTTAGTAATAAATATCCCAACAATAGATTTTTAGAATATGATGATTTATCAATGTTATGTTTGCATTAAAATGTATAATGTTGAATATTTGGTAATAACTAATAACCTAACCAGTAACCAATACGTTGAGAAAGTAATATGGCACAAAACACCTCGTTTTGTGACAAAATAAACACGCTCCGATTTATTTTAGCCAATGCGTGGCGCGGTCTGTTGGTATTTCATGAAACATAAGAGCTGCATTCTATAAACAGTACGATACAATTATTATTATAATATGTACCTATTTAGGTACCTACTTACCTACATAAATACATAAATTATATTTTAAAATATATAATTTTATATCATACATTATTATATTATTTGTATTATAATGTTTGATTAGTACTTGCCTATTAATGTTTGATGTTGACTTGATACTTTTTCGTAATCTGGGTATAACAAAATAAAAATTTCTTTCCAAGCAGCTCTTTTTAAATACCTATCAGAATAATTATTTAAACTTTTGTCCCAAAGTAAAGACCTTGCTTGGACTTCGCTGATAAGAATCTCGATATCAATATTTAAATCGTCTTCCACAAATTCAATTGATTTTGGAGAGTTGACTCCACTAGAAAAAATCACATTCGTCCTCCGAAGACATGATGGATACTAAACACTTTCTATGTTTTGAGTCGATAAATATTATCGTTCGTGTGTTCTAATCAGTTTTTTTTATGTACATTTTGATTGAAATATTTTGGTCGTACGATATTTTTATCGGACAGAAGTTCAAAATGTGACCGACAGTTTTCAAGGCGTCGTACGATTATCTTATCGTACGACAATTTATCGTAATCGTGTGAACAGCTTAATTTATAACCATGTTATTTATAATATCGTACGATAATATTTTAATACGATAAATAAATCGTACGATGAAATATCGGTCGTGTGTACCGGCTCTTAGTTTTATATTTGGAAATAGTTTAATAATTTTAATATATTATTATACTGATAATTAATTACCATCAATGACTGATAAAATAATAATATATTTTTAATATTAAGTCAACTAGAATCAATAATACAATATGACTAGAAAACGAAAAAAAAAAAATAATAATAAAAACAATATTCAACGAAAAGTTAAAAAGAAATCATTTTTTTTCCCACAATGTTACGAAACCTATTTTTAGCTTATTGGTAATAGTTATTACTTATATATTAGCGTACCCGCAATACGATCAACCATACGACTATATGCTTATTCATAAAAATATTAGAAAGACTATTTTCTTTTTTTATTTTGATAGATAATAAATGGAAAAGACGATTGATTATCACCGATGTTGGTAATGTTTTAAATTTGAAAGTATTGATCAAAAAAAAAGTATTAAAAATTGAATAATACTGATATACTTTTATTATAATAATAAAACGATAAAAGTAATCTCGTATTAAAATGTCGAATGATGTATATGATATATACCAGATATTAACATACATTTTGTGAAAATAACTAAGAACACTGTACCTTTATTGTATTCAACTATTCAAGTATACATTTAAAATACAAGTACATTTAGTTTAATAATACCTACTGTACTACACCAATTGTTATGATTTTTGAACTATAGTAGTTTAATACGACGGATTTCATTAATACGAAATAATTACCATATTGTATCGAGATTGTGTCGATATATACATAAGCTCAAGAAATTAAGACGTAAAGTATTCAGATTTAATGTGTGTATATTAAATATATATTTAATACAAAAATACAATAATAAGTTACGATAAAGTGGTCAGCAGTGTTACGACTCCGAAGTGATAGCTAAGACTGTGAGTAGTTTTACAACCGGCTTCCAAGTTTCTTGCTTGTCGCTAACCGTCTGACGAGCAGATCTTGTCATGGTCTCCCTTATATATATGATCTTATCCTCAAGAGTGGTAGTCATAGTAGTGGCGAATATCTGGCATGATGTAAAATTTGGGTCTCGTTGCATAATTTGATATTCTGGTTGATTCACATCCTTTCTCACGAATATTGAGACATTTCCGAGAAGAGACATGTGACCAAACTTTTATAGTTGGATTATTTTTATAATAATTGCCTAATTAGTTATATCTCCACATTATTATAAACGTGCCTATGTTATACAAATTTGATAGGGTACGTAATACATGTATCCATGTCTTAAAGTGAACTACTGTTAAAAGATAAACGATAAAATATAATTATATTTACGTAGGTGTGTATTAATAATTCCAAATCTATAAATATTTTAATTCATTAAACCTACCTTTTTTCTTTAGTAGTTAAACAACTAATAATAGATTAAAATAGGTACAACAGTTTGTATGTATCTGGTAAGCAGGTATAAGTTTTTAAATTGAAAACTGGCTAAGTAGGTAACATTTAATCACAGAAATGGGAGATTTAAGTGCGTATGTAATTTACACTGATATTATCGTCTATATTTAATAAAAAAATATTGATAAAAATCAGTAGATAAAAAATTGATATTTCCAAAAAAGTCTATACTTGATAAGAAATACAGATTAAATAAAAAATTCTAAATTGAATAAAAACTATGATGAATAAAAAAATTGATAAAATATCAATATTTTATAACTTGTAAATAAAAAATCTAACAGAAAAATTCATAATTAAAAAATTAAATGTTAGCTTTCAGGTTAACTATTTTTATATAAAGGTAAAATTTGGTACTACAAAAAACAACTAATATTACAATTAACCATGAGGGTGGCTGCCTTTATTTTAAATTTTCAAGAATTTCTCATTTACTATATAGATAACACACAAGACCTGCAGCGTAAGTCAAATGTTGACCAGCTGTTACACATGTGTTTACCTAACGTAGAATTTATAAATGCATAATTCGGCGAATATTTAACGTTATTCTTTGTTTGTAGGACGTTTTCTTTTTAATTCTAAAAAAATTCAACTTTTTTCTCATGGATAACACTAAATATAAATGTTGACGGAATTTTAACTTTCTGATACAACTTTTTTTGTCCAAAAAAGAAATATGGAACTATAGAAATCGACTAATCTTAATGATTTACCCAGGGGGTTGTGTGTCTACGTTTTTAAATTTTGATGAATTTAACTTTGTTCCCAAGGATAACAATAAAGCCTAATGTAGATCAAATGCCGACTCTCTATTACACTAGTTTTAAATAAAAGTACTAATTTAAACCACGTAAATCAGCTCATATCAACAATTATCCATAGGGATAGGCTGTCATTATTTTAAATTTTTGAGATGGAATCCTCGTTAAGAATATAGATAACACACATTCCTAGCGTGGGTTAAATATTAATCAACATTTACACTAGTAATTACCTAAAGAAGAATTTAGAAATAAAAATATCAGCAGATATTAACTACTTTTAACTGGAGGTGGTCTGTCTCCAATTGTAATTTTAAAAATTACAAGTATTTCCAATGGATATCACTAAATATAAATGTTGATGGAATGTTGACTTTCTGATACACATTTTTTTGTCCAAAGAAGTAATATGGAACTATTGAAATTGACTAATCTTAATAAATTTCCGGGGGGGTAGTATGTTTACATTTTCAAATTTTGAAGAATTTAACGTTTTCTCGAAGGATAAAGATAAATTCTAATTTAGATCATAAGCTAACTTTCTATTACACTAGTTTAAGGTAAAAGTACTAATTTCAACCACATAAATCGGCTCATATAAACAATTATTCATAAGGACAGGCTGTCTTTATTTTTAAAATTTGATGAAATTCTCTTTTAAAATATAAATTACACACGTTACCATCGTGGGTCAAAGTTGACTAACAGTTATACACTTGTGTTGACCTTATGTGGAAATTTATACCACTGAAATCGGCTCATATTAACAATAATCCATAGGGGTGGGCTGCCTTTATTCTTAAATTTTGATAAAATTCTCGTTTGAAATATAAATTACACATTCAGAATGTATATGTCACTCGTGTGAGATTAAACAAACAGGACATTTTTAAGAAGCAACAGAACAAGGTGCCTGTTGCATAAATCCGAATTCAGACTGCAGTGAAGATAATTCAGAAATCGTACCCAGAGAAGATAGGACATTTTGGACAGTGGACTGTGGTATCCTCTTCGATATGAACCCTGTCGATGTGCCTTATTTTGCTGTGACTTGTGCTAAACTTTTGACCGCAAATATCACAAGAATGACTCACTTTTAGATGAACAGTTTTGATATGTCTTTGTAGTGTATCTTTTCTTTTGAAAACCCGATCGCATTGTTCACATGACGTGTGGATTGGGGCTATATGTGAAGCAATGTGTCTACTTAGCCAACATTTGTATAAAAAATTTTGTCCACATAAATTGCATGTAAACACATCTTCTCTGGGTTCGTTTTCTGAATTATCTTCACTGCAGTCTGAATTCGGATTTATGCAACAGGCACCTTGTTCTGTTGCTTCTTGAAAATGTCCTGTTTGTTTAATCTCACACGAGTGACACATACATTCTGAATTGTTTTGTCCGAAATAGTGTGGCCCATAGTTTACTGTTATTTCTTGGCCTAGTTTGATTTTTGTATTGGCTTTTACAATAGCTCCTTCATTTCCTAATGACATTATGTCTGTATTCGCCTCACAATCGTGATTCAAAAATGCCGCGGGCCCAAGCCATAATTTTGTTTGGCCTGTAAACATTTCATGGGATAATACTAGTGATGGGCATAACCAACTAGTTTTAACTATCGATTGTCTATCGATAGTTTCAAAAACTACCAAGTGATTTTTTAATTGAATAGATATTATTATTCATCGATTGTTTTTAAAAATTCACTCGATAGTTTTCTTTCGGTAGTTGCATACATCTAACACTGACTAGTTTTGACTATCGATAATTTTCATTCGGTAGTAAATAGTAATACACGTCTAGTACCAACTAGTGTTGACTATCGAGTTAAAAAAAAAATCGATAGTTCGATAGTTTTTCGATAGTTTTATAAAACAACCGAGCAATTAGATAGTTTAAACTATCGAGAACTTCGATAGTTCTCACTCGGTTGTGCCCATCACTAGATAATACTATTAATGGGATTATATTAATAGTGGGATTTATATAATAGCTGGATTTTTCTTATATTGGGATTATATTTACAAAGGGATTAAGTAATAGTGGGATTGTATTTACGATGGGATTATACTAACTAAGGGATTATATAGACGACAGGGGGATTGTATTTATAGTGGGATGATACTTAGAGTGGGATGATACCTATAGTGGGATTATTAAATATTTTTCATAATGTCATTGAAATATTTCAAAATCACAACCCTACCTGTGTATATTGACCTCACAACTGAATATTGTCGTATTTGACTATTAAAAAAAATCTTCTTCAACAGGTGCCATGGACCCGTATAATTCTGGTAATGTGTTATCCATATAAATAGTTTTCGTAGCCACCACGTTGACGCCAAAGTCTTCATCCCTTGGGTATCTATTACATGGCTGGTATTCACATCTAGAACAAGGAGAAAGTGATAATTCATATTTAGATTTTTGTAATTTCAATAATTTTTTATCCTGTAGAGAGCAAATAGCCACTGGCACAACTCCCGATTTATGTGTTGTAAATCCAAGTATGGGATCCAAATATTCGGTTAGGCATTGATCGTCGACTGTGCACAAAATTGTTGCTTTTGAATTTGACATTATAAGATATTATTTTAAAAATATAAAAATTCTTATTTGTTGATTTTGAACTATTGTATAATAAACCTGTGACGATATGACCAAAAATCGATATCAATTATTGATAAATAATTACATTAATAAATACGAACCTTTCTAGCCGGAACTTTAAAAATGATTAAATCGCAATGATTTTTTTTTTTTAATGCGGTGGCAAGAATTAGTTTTTTGTTGTTCCACGCCTATTAAACGGGCGAATCGTTCTCAAAGTGTCACAAAATACTGTTAATGTCCACTAACAGTGGTTAAGGTAATAACAATTGTGAATTTAAATTGTTTAAGTACGTTTTAGGAAAAAACAAGTATCTACGAATTTGTCAAAGGGAGGAGGGGGGTATTGACAACATATTTATATTTTTAAATGCGATGGCAAGAATTAGTTTTTTGGTGTTACACGCCAATTAAACGGTCGAATCGTTCTCAAAGTGTGTAACGAGACAGAATTAATAGGAATAAACGAAACAACCCGCGCCATCTACCGGACATAACAAGTGTCAAATGAAAAGGTACCGAGCCGACCTAATCATGACTTTCCAACATTTTACTCATCGATAATGCAACTAATGATCGCGTAAAGTGTTGTGGTACTTAATAACTTGATATACTATATTGTCCATTACTTTTCTTACCCGTAAAACAACACGTATATAGAATAAAGACAAAAGTGCGTCGAACCATAAAAACGCACTGACACCGTACAGAGCGCGCGGCAGCACACGCGCTCTAAGACCGGACAACTGTACAGGACTTTCCGACACGGAAAAGCACGAGTTGAGGTCAACAATACAAAAGTAAACAAAATCATCAAAAGCTACATCGATATAACCTAGCCGCCCACGTGAGAACCAACACGCATCACGCAGAAACCTAAGGAAATGTGGTCAATATAATTCAGCACACCAACCAGCGGCAATAGGTGTCACACTACATTTATACAGGCCAGATCAGAGCCTACAGTATCAATCGTTCGTTCCCGTCATCGTTCTCATTCTCTAATATTATTATTTTAACGTAAAGTAACTTCCCTCCACACCCCTCTTCCAGCCTTGACAGTGTGAGTAGTGGTACGCCCTGGCAGCGTACTGATCAAGCTACTCACGCCTAAAGCACTGGAGAGAGCTTCCCCACAACACTCTCTGTACGGAGTCGGTAGTGGTACGTCTTAGCAGCGTACTGTTCAAGCTACCGATTCCAAACAGCAGTGGTCGTTGTCCGCGACCGTCGCCGCCACCCGCACGCGCCACCGTCGAACCAGTCATCTCCAACTGCTATTGCCGCCGCTGTCATCGCAGCCACCACTCCGCGCCGCACCTAGCTCATTCACGCTGTCACGGGAAAACGCATCACCATAGGAGGAACCAGTGTTGTGCATCGAGGACGAGTCAACGCCCGATAGCCACATCCCGTTCATATACGCCCGCCAAACACCACCAACCGAGTCGGCTGTTTTGGTCTGGGGTATTCAACTGCCCGATCCATCAACCCTACGGCACCCACGTGAGTCATACCACTCGTCAATAACCAACGTATCAAATATTTGTAGCTCAACGAGCAAATTATATCAAAAGAAAATATTGTAAAAACCATTTAAAATTCTATACCGAAATATCTGTAGCTCGAAGAGCACTTGTCAAACTAAAAGAAAAACTGTATAGCATAAATAAACTGTTTTGACTATTTTACGTAAGAATAAAGAACCATCATTCGATAACACAAAACAAACTGCGTTCTGCACTCTTACAAGTGTCACAAAATACTGTTAATGCCCACTAACAGTGGATAAGGTAATAACAATTGTGAATTTAAATTGTTTAAGTACGTTTGACGACTGGAGTCTGGCCGATCTCTCAAAAATCACCCGGTAGTTGTGCAAATTTTGATTTCAAAAATTTATTAAAAATCGAATAATAGGACTACCGACTTGAAACCATTTAACCGCACCTATATTAAAATACCGTATTATTCATAATAAAATTCTCCAAACTGATAAACTGTAAACTAGATTAAAATAATATACTACATGCGATCACAATATTTTCGTTGCTACTGTATTTTCGCTGCGGCCTGCAGGTATTCTTATTATCATGATTCGTAATGACCCGGTCAAATTCAAATAATTTCTGGATATCCCTGATAAATTTTAGATAAGTCTCTGTGGCATCGAATCTAATCAAATTAATTTTAGTTTTGCGTTTATATAAAAATTAGAATTTATTTTATAACAAAAAAAAAAAAAAGTATACTATAAAATAAATGATAACATCAAAGTTCCATATATTAAGATTTTTTTTTTAAAAAGTCGGAGGGTGTCCAGACATGGAGGACAACCCCCCCCCCCCCCCAAAAAAAAAAAAATACGCCACTGTGACAAACTGTTGAACTTGTGATTACCTTATGTAGAAACTTATATCACATAAATCAGCTCATAAATACAATTAACTATTGGGGTAGGCTGCAATTATTTTTAAATTTGGAATAATTTGTCATTTAAATTTTAGATAACACACATTACCAGTGTAGGTAAAATGTTGTCAAACTGTTACACTTGTGTTTACCTAATATAGAAATTTATACCACATAAATTGGCTCATAATTACAATTAACTATTCAGGTAGGCTGCAATTAAAATTCTCAAAAATTACACTGCCGTCCAATGGATATCACTAAATGTAAATGTTAATGGAATCTTGACTTTTTGGTACGAATTTTTTTGTCCAAAGAAGTAGTATGGAACTATAGAAGTCGACTTATCCTAATTATTTTCCGAGGGGGAAGTATGTCTCTATTTACAAATTTTGAAGAATTTAAAGTTTTTCCTAAGGATAATAATAAGGATAATAATAAATCTTAATGTAGATTAAATGCTGACTTTCTTTTACACTAGTTTTAGGTAAAAGTACTAATTTGAACCACATAAAACAGCTCGTTTAACAATAATCCATAAGAGTGGGCTGCCTTTATTTTTGAATTTTGATGAAATTCTCGTTTAAAATATAAATTACACACATTACCATCGTGGGTCAAAGTTGACTAACAGTTATACACTTGTGTTGACCTTATGTGGAAATTTATACCACATGAATCGGCTCATTTTAACAATTATTCATAAGGATGTGCAGCATTTATTTTTAAATTTTGACGAAATTCTCGTTTATAATATAGAGTGCACACATTACCATCGTGGGTCAAAGTTGACTAACAGTTATACACTTGTGTTTATCTAATGTAGAAATTTATACCGCATAAATCAGCTCATAATTACAATTAACTATTGGGGTAGGCTGCAATTATTTTTAAATTTGGAATAATTTGTCATTTAAATTTTAGATAACACACATTACCAGTGTAGGTAAAATGTTGTCAAACTGTTACACTTGTGTTTACCTAATATAGAAATTTATACCACATAAATTGGCTCATAATTACAATTAACTATTCAGGTAGGCTGCAATTAAAATTCTCAAAAATTACACTGCCGTCCAATGGATATCACTAAATGTAAATGTTAATGGAATCTTGACTTTTTGGTACGAATTTTTTTGTCCAAAGAAGTAGTATGGAACTATAGAAATCGACTAATCCTAATGATTTTCCGAGGGTTTAGTATGTCTCCATTTTCAAATTTTGAAGAATTTAACGTTTTTCCCAAGGATAATAATAAGGATAATAATAAATCTAAATGTAGATTAAATGCTGACTTTCTTTTACACTGGTTTAAAGTAAAGGTACTAATTGGAACCACATAAATCAGCACGTTTAACAATTATCCATAGGAGTGGGCTGCCTTTATTTTTAAATTTTGATGAAATTCTCGTTTAAAATATAAATTAGACACTACCATCGTGGGTCAAAGTTGACTAACAGTTATACACTTGTGTTGACCCAATGTGGAAATTTATAACACATAAATCGGCTCATTTTAACAATTATTCATAAGGATGGGCATTCGTGGGTCAAAATTGACTAACAGTTATACACTTGTGTTTACCTAATGTAGAAATTAATACCACATAAATCAGCTCATATTTACAATTACTATCGGGGTAGGCTGCAATTGTTTTTAAATTTTGAAGAAATTCTCGTTTATATTTTAGATTTCACAAAAGACCAGTGTAGGTCAAATGTTGACAAACTGTTACAATTTGTTTACCTAAAGTATAATTTAGAAATACAAAAATCAGCTGATATTAACTACTTTTAACTAGAGGTGGTCTGTCTCCACTTAAATTTTTCAAAAATTACACTTATTTACAATGGATATCAATAAATATAATTGTTGATGGAATGTTGACTTTTCGATACATGTTTTTTTGTCCAAAAAAGTAATATGGAACTATAGAAATCGACTAATCCTAATAATTTTCCAAGGGGGAAGTATGTCTCTATTTTCAAATTTTGAAGAATTTAACGTTTTTCCTAAGGATAATAATAAGGATAATAATAAATCTAAATGTAGTATAAATGCTGATTTTCTTGTACACTTGTTTTAAGTAAAAGTACTAATTTGAACCACATAAATCAGCTCGTTTAACAATAATCTATATGAGTGGGCTGCCTTTATTTTTAAATTTTGATGAAATTCTCGTTTAAATTATAAATTACACACATTACAATCGTGGGTCAAAGTTGACTAACAGTTATACACTTGTGTTTACCTAATGTTGAAATTAATACCACATAAATCAGCTCATATTTACAATTAACTATCGGGGTAGGCTGCAATTGTTTTTAAATTTGGAAGAAATTCTCGTTTATATTTTAGATTTCACAAAAGACCAGTGTAGGTCAAATGTTGACAAACTGTTACAATTTGTTTACCTAAAGTAAAATTTAGAAATACAAAAATCACCTGATATTAACTACTTTTAACTAGAGGTGGTCTGTCTCCACTTAAATTATTCAAAAATTACACTTATTTCCAATGGATATCAATAAATATAATTGTTGATGGAATGTTGACTTTTCGATACATGTTTTTTTGTCCAAAAAAGTAATATGGAACGATAGAAATCGACTAATCCTAATAATTTTCCAAGGGGGAAGTATGTCTCTATTTTCAAATTTTGAAGAACTTAACGTTTTTCCTAAGGATAATAATAAGGATAATAATAAATCTAAATGTAGTATAAATGCTGATTTTCTTGTACACTTGTTTTAAGTAAAAGTACTTATTTGAACCACATAAATCAGCTCGTTTAACAATAATCTATATGAGTGGGCTGCCTTTATTTTTAAATTTTGATGAAATTCTCGTTTAAATTATAAATTACACACATTACCATCGTGGGTCAAAATTGACTAACAGTTATACACTTGTGTTTACCTAATGTAGAAATTAATACCACATAAATCAGCTCATATTTACAATTAACTATCGGGGTAGGCTGCAATTGTTTTTAAATTTGGAAGAAAATCTCGTTTATATTTTAGATTTTACAAAAGACCAGTGTAGGTCAAATGTTGACCAGCTGTTACAATTTGTTTACGAAATGTAGAAATGTATACCACATAAATCAGCTCATAATTACAATGAACTATTGGGGTAGGCTGCAATTAATTTTAAATATGGAAGGAATTCTCGTTTAAATTTTAGATAACACACATTAACAGTATATTATGTCAAATGTTGAAAAACTGTTGCACTTGTGTTTACGAAATGTAGAAATGTATACCACATAAATCAGCTCATAATTACAATTAACTATTGGGTAGGCTGCAATTAATTTTAAATTTGGAAGGAATTCTCGTTTAAATTTTAGATAACACACATTAACAGCATATTATGTCAAATGTTGACAAACTGTTACAATTTGTTTACCTAAAGTAAAATTTAGAAATACAAAAATCACCTGATATTAACTACTTTTAACTAGAGTTGGTCTGTCTCCACTTAAATTTTTCAAACATTACACTTATTTCCAATGGATATCACTAAATATAATTGATGATGGAATGTTGACTTTCCAATACACATTTTTTTGTCCAAATAAGTAATATGGAACTATAGAAATCGACTAATCCTAATAATTTTTCGAGAGGGAAGTATGTCTCAATTTTCAAATTTTGAAGAATTTAACGTTTTTCTTAAGGATAATTATAAGGATAATAATAAATCTTAATGTAGATTAAATGCTGACTTTCTTTTACACTAGTTGTAAGTAAAAGTACTAATTTGAACCACATAAATCAGCTCGTTTAACACTAATCAATATGAGTGGGCTGCCTTTATTTTTAAATTTTGATGAAATTCTCGTTTAAAATATAAATTACACACATTACCATCGTGGGTCAAAGTTGACTAACAGTTATACACATGTGTTGACCTAATGTGGAAATTTATACCACATAAATCGTCTCATTTTAACAATTATTCATAATGATGTGCACCATTTATTTTTAAATTTTGACGAAATTCTCGTTTATAATATAGAGTGCACACATTACCAACGTGGGTCAAAGTTGACTAACAATTATACTCTTGTGTTGACCTTATGTGGAAATTTATACCACATGAATCGGCTCATTTTAACAATTATTCATAAGGATGTGCAGCATTTATTTTTAAATTTTGACGAAATTCTCGTTTATAATATAGAGTGCACACATTACCATCGTGGGTCAAAGTTGACTAACAATTATACACTTGTGTTTATCTAATGTAGAAATTTATACCACACAAATCAGCTCATAATTACAATTAACTATTCAGGTAGGCTGCAATTAAAATTCTCAAAAATTACACTCCCGTCCAATGGATATCACTAAATGTAAATGTTAATGGAATCTTGACTTTTTGGTACGAATTTTTTTGTCCAAAGAAGTAGTATGGAACTATAGAAATCGACTAATCCTAATGATTTTCCGAGGGTTTAGTATGTCTCCATTTTCAAATTTTGAAGAATTTAACGTTTTTCCCAAGGATAATAATAAGGATAATAATAAATCTAAATGTAGATTAAATGCCGACTTTCTTTTACACTGGTTTAAAGTAAAGGTACTAATTGGAACCACATAAATCAGCACGTTTAACAATTATCCATAGGAGTGGGCTGCCTTTATTTTTAAATTTTGATGAAATTCTCGTTTAAAATATAAATTACACACATTACCATCGTGGGTCAAAGTTGACTAACAGTAGTGGTAGGCTGCAATTAATTTTAAATTTGGAAGAAATTCTCGTTTATATTTTAGATTTCACAAAAGACCAGTGTAGGTCAAATGTTGACCAACTGTTACACTTTTGTTTACCTAAAGTCAAATTTAGAAATACAAAAATCAGCTGATATTAACTACTTTTAACTAGAGTTGGTCTCTCTCCACTTAAATTTTTCAAAAATTACACATATTTCCAATGAATATCACTAAATATAATTGTTGATGGAATGTTGACTTTCCGATAAACATTTTTTTGCCCAAAGAAGTAATATGGAACTATAGAAATCGACTTATCCTAACAATTTTCCAATGGGGAAGTATGTCTCTATTTTCAAATTTTGAAGAATTTAACGTTTATCCTAAGGATAATAATAAGGATAATAATGAATCTTAATGTAGATTAAATGCTGACTTTCTTTTACACTAGTTGTAAGTAAAAGTACTAATTTGAACCACATAAATCAGCTCGTTTAACACTAATCAATATGAGTTGGCTGCCTTTATTTTTAAATTTTGATGAAATTCTCGTTTAAAATATAAATTACACACATTACCATCGTGGGTCAAAGTTGACTAACAGTTATACACATGTGTTGACCTAATGTGGAAATTTATACCACATAAATCGGCTCATATTTACAATTCACTATTGGGGTAGGCTGCAATTATTTTTAAATTTGGAAGAAATTCTCGTTTATATTTTAGATAACACAAAAGACCAGTGTAGGTTAAATGTTGACAAACTGTTGCACTTGTGTTTACAAAATGTAGAAATGTATACCACATAAATCAGCTCATAATTACAATTAACTATTGGGGTAGGCTGCAATTGTTTTTAAATTTGGAAGAAATTCTCGTTTATATTTTAGATTTCACAAAAGACCAGTGTAGGTCAAATGTTGACAAACTGTTACAATTTGTTTACCTAAAGTAAAATTTAGAAATACAAAAATCAGCTGATGTTAACTACTTTTAACTAGAGGTGTTCTGTCTCCACTTAAATTTTTCAAAAATTACACTTATTTCCAATGGATATCAATAAATATAATTGTTGATGGAATGTTGACTTTTCGATACACATTTTTTTGTCCAAAAAAGTAATATGGAACTATAGAAGTCGACTAATCCTAATTGTTTTCCGAGGGGGAAGTATGTCTCTATTTACAAATTTTGAAGAATTTAAAGTTTTTCCTAAGGATAATAATAAGGATAATAATAAATCTTAATGTAGATTAAATGCTGACTTTCTTTTACACTAGTTTTAGGTAAAAGTACTAATTTGAACATCATAAAACAGCTCGTTTAACAATAATCCATAAGAGTGGGCTGCCTTTATTTTTGAATTTTGATGAAATTCTCGTTTAAAATATAAATTACACACATTACCATCGTGGGTCAAAGTTGACTAACACTTATACACTTGTGTTGACCCAATGTGGAAATTTATAACACATAAATCGGCTCATTTTAACAATTATTCATAAGGATGGGCATTCGTGGGTCAAAATTGACTAACAGTTATACACTTGTGTTTACCTAATGTAGAAATTAATACCACATAAATCAGCTCATATTTACAATTCACTATTGGGGTAGGCTGCAATTATTTTTAAATTTGGAAGAAATTCTCGTTTATATTTTAGATAACACAAAAGACCAGTGTAGGTTAAATGTTGACAAACTGTTGCACTTGTGTTTACAAAATGTAGAAATGTATACCACATAAATCAACTCATATTTACAATAAACTATCGGGGTAGGCTGCAATTAATTTTAAATTTGGAAGGAATTCTCGTTTAAATTTTAGATAACACAAATGACCAGTGTAGGTCAAATGTTGACAAACTGTTACAATTTTGTTTACCTAAAGTAAAATTTAGAAATACAAAAATCAGCTGATATTAACTATTTTAACTAGAGGTGGTCTCTCTCAACTTAAATTTTTCAAAATTACACTTATTTCCAATGGATATCACTAAATATAATTGTTGATGGAATGTTGACTTTCCGATACACATTTTTTTGTCCAAAGAAGTAATATGGAACTATAGAAATCGACTAATCCTAACAATTTTCCAATGGGGAAGTGTGTCTCTATTTTCAAATTTTGAAGAATTTAACGTTTATCCTAATGATAATAATAAGAATAATAATAAATCTTAATGTAGATTAAATGCTGACTTTCTTTTACGCTAGTTTTAAGTAATAGTACTAATTTGAACCACATAAATCAGCTCGTTTAACAATAATCCATAGGAGTGGGCTGAATTATTTTTGAATTTTGATGATATTCTCGTTTAAAATATAAATTACACACATCACCATCGTGGGTCAAAGTTGACTAACAGTTATACACATGTGTTGACCTAATGTGGAAATTTATACCACATAAATCGGCTCATATTTACAATTCACTATTGGGGTAGGCTGCAATTATTTTTAAATTTGGAAGAAATTCTCGTTTATATTTTAGATAACACAAAAGACCAGTGTAGGTTAAATGTTGACAGACTGTTGCACTTGTGTTTACAAAATGTAGAAATGTATACCACATAAATCAGCTCATAATTACAATTAACTATTGGGGTAGGCTGCAATTAATTTTAAATTTGGAAGGAATTCTCGTTTAAATTTTAGATAACACAAATGACCAGTGTAGGTCAAATGTTGACAAACTGTTACAATTTTGTTTACCTAAAGTAAAATTTAGAAATACAAAAATCAGCTGATATTTACTACTTTTAACTAGAGGTGGTCTGTCTCCAATTAAATTTTTCAAAAATTACACTTATTTCCAATGGATATCACTAAATATAATTGTTGATGGAATGTTGACTTTCCGATACACATTTTTTTGTCCAAAGAAGTAATATGGAACTATAGAAATCGACTAATCCTAACAATTTTCCAATGGGGAAGTGTGTCTCTATTTTCAAATTTTGAAGAATTTAACGTTTATCCTAATGATAATAATAAGAATAATAATAAATCTTAATGTAGATTAAATGCTGACTTTCTTTTACGCTAGTTTTAAGTAATAGTACTAATTTGAACCACATAAATCAGCTCGTTTAACAATAATCCATAGGAGTGGGCTGAATTATTTTTGAATTTTGATGATATTCTCGTTTAAAATATAAATTACACACATTACCATCGTGGGTCAAAGTTGACTAACAGTTATACACTTGTGTTTACCTAATGTAGAAATTAATACCACATAAATCAGCTCATATTTACAATAAACTATCGGGGAAGGCTGCAATAATTTTTAAATTTGGAAGAAATTGTCGTTTATATTTTAGATTTCACAAAAGACCAGTGTAGGTCAAATGTTGACCAACTGTTACACTTTTGTTTACCTAAAGTCAAATTTAGAAATACAAAAATCAGCTGATATTAACTACTTTTAACTAGAGTTGGTCTGTCTCCACTTAAATTTTTCAAAAATTACACTTATTTCCAATGAATATCACTAAATATAATTGTTGATGGAATGTTGACTTTTCGATAAACATTTTTTTGTCCAAAAAAGTAATAAGGAACTATAGAAGTCGACTAATCCTAATTATTTTCCGAGGGGGAAGTATGTCTCTATTTACAAATTTTGAAGAATTTAAAGTTTTTCCTAAGGATAATAATAAGGATAATAATGAATCTTAATGTAGATTAAATGCTGACTTTCTTTTACACTAGTTGTAAGTAAAAGTACTAATTTGAACTACATAAATCAGCTCGTTTAACACTAATCAATATGAGTGGGCTGCCTTTATTTTTAAATTTTGATGAAATTCTCGTTTAAAATATAAATTACACACATTACCATCGTGGGTCAAAGTTGACTAACAGTAGTGGTAGGCTGCAATTAATTTTAAATTTGGAAGAAATTCTCGTTTATATTTTAGATTACACAAAAGACCAGTGTAGGTCAAATGTTGACAAACTGTTGCACTTGTGCTTACGAAATGTAGAAATTAATACCACATAAATCAACTCATATTTACAATAAACTATCGGGGTAGGCTGCAATAATTTTTAAATTTGGAAGAAATTGTCGTTTATATTTTAGATTTCACAAAAGACCAGTGTAGGTCAAATGTTGACCAACTGTTACACTTTTGTTTACCTAAAGTCAAATTTAGAAATACAAAAATCAGCTGATATTAACTACTTTTAACTAGACTTGGTCTCTCTCCACTTAAATTTTTCAAAAATTACACATATTTCCAATGAATATAACTAAATATAATTGTTGATGGAATGTTGACTTTCCGATAAACATTTTTTTGCCCAAAGAAGTAATATGGAACTATAGAAATCGACTTATCCTAACAATTTTCCAATGGGGAAGTATGTCTCTATTTTCAAATTTTGAAGAATTTAACGTTTATCCTAAGGATAATAATAAGGATAATAATGAAGCTTAATGTAGATTAAATGCTGACTTTCTTTTACACTAGTTGTAAGTAAAAGTACTAATTTGAACCACATAAATCAGCTCGTTTAACACTAATCAATATGAGTGGGCTGCCTTTATTTTTAAATTTTGATGAAATTCTCGTTTAAAATATAAATTACACACATTACCATCGTGGGTCAAAGTTGACTAACAGTTATACACATGTGTTGACCTAATGTGGAAATTTATACCACATAAATCGGCTCATATTTACAATTCACTATTGGGGTAGGCTGCAATTATTTTTAAATTTGGAAGAAATTCTCGTTTATATTTTAGATAACACAAAAGACCAGTGTAGGTTAAATGTTGACAAACTGTTGCACTTGTGTTTACAAAATGTAGAAATGTATACCACATAAATCAACTCATATTTACAATAAACTATCGGGGTAGGCTGCAATTAATTTTAAATTTGGAAGGAATTCTCGTTTAAATTTTAGATAACACAAATGACCAGTGTAGGTCAAATGTTGACAAACTGTTACAATTTTGTTTACCTAAAGTAAAATTTAGAAATACAAAAATCAGCTGATATTAACTATTTTAACTAGAGGTGGTCTGTCTCAACTTAAATTTTTCAAAAATTACACTTATTTCCAATGCTGCCGTGCTTAGCGAAAAAGCAGTATCTCCATCTAAGCAAAATGTTGGGAAATCGACTAAACAGGTTTAGACTCATTACTGATCCGTGCACCAAGTATAATTAACATACGATCCTAAAATAAACGTGTATATACTAATTTTATATCATAGAATTGATTTTATGAGTTTCTAAATATTTTCGTAAATTCCTTGACCATTAAAATGGACTTACTGCTTATTTTATAAGCACTATCAGAAGCAAATTTACAGTATATCCATTTCTATGGAGATACTGTATATTTTATTCTAACAAAATTTATTATAATAGGGAGATACTGTTTTTTTTTTAAACTACCTATGTAATATTATAAAGAAAATTAATAGAAAAATCTATAAAGTAATTACTAACTTAGTAGTAAATAGTAATAACTAATAACATATTTATACAATACATTTGGTACAATATACATATTATTATATAAATAAATAAGTTGCAAACACTTTTGAGCAAGTAAGTACTTTTTACTTTAAATTAACAATTTATAAAATAATTTTTAAAATAATTAAAAATAATTTAATCAGACTGACATTTTTATAATAATAACTATCATTATATTAATATTTTTAATTTTCGTAGTCACTGTATAAATCTGGTGCTTCCATAGCACATGGAAAATCTAGCCAGAATTGTTTCCTTGTTTCTGGCATTAAAGGAACTAATGTTTTTATGATACTTTCCTTTTTGATTGGATAAATACCAAGAACTTTAGTTTTTTGGTCTGGTTTTGAAATTCCATTTTTAATGATGTTGTTTTTTAAAAAATCAAGTTTTCCAAATGGACAATATTCACTGTAGTCGGTTTTGTAAAGCAAATAATTCAACCCTATTTCTGCCTTTATATGAACAATGTCACTAAGCATTGGTCTTATATTTTATATTTATACTTTTACTAAATTTAAAAATCTACAAAGAGTCAACGATATTACAGTAACAAAATTATAATGATTTAGTGATGCATTTGAATTTTGTAATAATTCAGTATTCCATCAAATTGATTATGGACATATTAGCTGTGTGACCATGATTGATATACCTTTAATATAAATCTGAAACCGTGGTTGTGACTACAGAATATAATTTATACACCAATATTATCAAATATACTATACGGAGATACTGTGTTTTTAGTTACTGTTTAAAATGTTTTGAAAATAAGCGAAATAACAGTAACTCCACGTCACTTACTGCTTATTTGCTACTTATTGGGATCTACTGTATTTTTGCTACTAGTTTCACAAAAATTATGGACTTACTGTTTATTTTCTTAATTTCAAATGCTTATTTTCAATGTTAAATATTGGATATACTGCTTTTTTACTGCGAAAAATGGTACAAAACCACATTGTTAACCCCCATGTAGCAATATCTCAATTTCGACTAAAATTGGAGATAATGCTTTTTCGCTTAGCACGGCAGAATGGATATCACTAAATATAATTGTTGATGGAATGTTGACTTTCCGATACACATTTTTTTGTCCAAAGAAGTAATATGGAACTATAGAAATCGACTAATCCTAACAATTTTCCAATGGGGAAGTGTGTCTCTATTTTCAAATTTTGAAGAATTTAACGTTTATCCTAATGATAATAATAAGAATAATAATAAATCTTAATGTAGATTAAATGCTGACTTTCTTTTACGCTAGTTTTAAGTAATAGTACTAATTTGAACCACATAAATCAGCTCGTTTAACAATAATCCATAGGAGTGGGCTGAATTATTTTTGAATTTTGATGATATTCTCGTTTAAAATATAAATTACACACATTACCATCGTGGGTCAAAGTTGACTAACAGTTATACACTTGTGTTTACCTAATGTAGAAATTAATACCACATAAATCAGCTCATATTTACAATAAACTATCGGGGTAGGCTGCAATAATTTTTAAATTTGGAAGAAATTGTCGTTTATATTTTAGATTTCACAAAAGACCAGTGTAGGTCAAATGTAGACCAACTGTTACACTTTTGTTTACCTAAAGTCAAATTTAGAAATACAAAAATCAGCTGATATTAACTACTTTTAACTAGAGTTGGTCTGTCTCCACTTAAATTTTTCAAAAATTACACTTATTTCCAATGAATATCACTAAATATAATTGTTGATGGAATGTTGACTTTCCGATAAACATTTTATTGTCCAAAGAAGTAATATGGAACTATAGAAATCGACTAATTCTAATAATTTTCCAAGGGGGAAGTATGTCTATATTTTCAAATTTTGAAGAATTTAACGTTTTTCCTAAGGATAATAATAAGGATAATAATAAATCTAAATGTAGTATAAATGCTGATTTTCTTGTACACTTGTTTTAAGTAAAAGTACTTATTTGAACCACATAAATCAGCTCGTTTAACAATAATCTATATGAGTGGGCTGCCTTTATTTTTAAATTTTGATGAAATTCTCGTTTAAATTATAAATTACACACATTACCATCGTGGGTCAAAGTTGACTAACAGTTATACACATGTGTTGACCTAATGTGGAAATTTATACCACATAAATCGTCTCATTTTAACAATTATTCATAATGATGTGCAGCATTTATTTTTAAATTTTGACGAAATTCTCGTTTATAATATAGAGTGCACACATTACCAACGTGGGTCAAAGTTGACTAACAATTATACTCTTGTGTTGACCTTATGTGGAAATTTATACCACATGAATCGGCTCATTTTAACAATTATTCATAAGGATGTGCAGCATTTATTTTTAAATTTTGACGAAATTCTCGTTTATAATATAGAGTGCACACATTACCATCGTGGGTCAAAGTTGACTAACAATTATACACTTGTGTTTATCTAATGTAGAAATTTATACCACACAAATCAGCTCATAATTACAATTAACTATTGGGGTAGGCTGCAATTAATTATAAATTTGGAAGAAATTGTCGTTTATATTTTAGATAACACAAAAGACCAGTGTAGGTTAAATGTTGACAAACTGTTGCACTTGTGTTTACAAAATGTAGAAATGTATACCACATAAATCAGCTCATATTTACAATAAACTATCGGGGTAGGCTGCAATAATTTTTAAATTTGGAAGAAATGGTCGTTTATATTTTAGATTTCACAAAAGACCAGTGTAGGTCAAATGTTGACCAACTGTTACACTTTTGTTTACCTAAAGTCAAATTTAGAAATACAAAAATCAGCTGATATTAACTACTTTTAACTAGAGTTGGTCTCTCTCCACTTAAATTTTTCAAAAATTACACATATTTCCAATGAATATCACTAAATATAATTGTTGATGGAATGTTGACTTTCCGATAAACATTTTTTTGCCCAAAGAAGTAATATGGAACTATAGAAATCGACTTATCCTAACAATTTTCCAATGGGGAAGTATGTCTCTATTTTCAAATTTTGAAGAATTTAACGTTTATCCTAAGGATAATAATAAGGATAATAATGAATCTTAATGTAGATTAAATGCTGACTTTCTTTTACACTAGTTGTAAGTAAAAGTACTAATTTGAACCACATAAATCAGCTCGTTTAACACTAATCAATATGAGTGGGCTGCCTTTATTTTTAAATTTTGATGAAATTCTCGTTTAAAATATAAATTACACACATTACCATCGTGGGTCAAAGTTGACTAACAGTTATACACATGTGTTGACCTAATGTGGAAATTTATACCACATAAATCGGCTCATATTTACAATTCACTATTGGGGTAGGCTGCAATTATTTTTAAATTTGGAAGAAATTCTCGTTTATATTTTAGATAACACAAAAGACCAGTGTAGGTTAAATGTTGACAAACTGTTGCACTTGTGTTTACAAAATGTAGAAATGTATACCACATAAATCAGCTCATAATTACAATTAACTATTGGGGTAGGCTGCAATTAATTTTAAATTTGGAAGGAATTCTCGTTTAAATTTTAGATAACACAAATGACCAGTGTAGGTCAAATGTTGACAAACTGTTACAATTTTGTTTACCTAAAGTAAAATTTAGAAATACAAAAATCAGCTGATATTAACTATTTTAACTAGAGGTGGTCTGTCTCAACTTAAATTTTTCAAAAATTACACTTATTTCCAATGGATATCACTAAATATAATTGTTGATGGAATGTTGACTTTCCGATACACATTTTTTTGTCCAAAGAAGTAATATGGAACTATAGAAATCGACTTATCCTAACAATTTTCCAATGGGGAAGTGTGTCTCTATTTTCAAATTTTGAAGAATTTAACGTTTATCCTAAGGATAATAATAAGGATAATAATAAATCTTAATGTAGATTAAATGCTGACTTTCTTTTACACTAGTTTTAAGTAAAAGTACTCATTTGAACCACATAAATGAGCTTGTTTAACAGTAATCCATAAGAGTGGGCTGCCTTTATTTTTGAATTTTGATGAAATTCTCGTTTAAAATATAAATTACACACATTACCATCGTGGGTCAAAGTTGACTAACAGTTATACACTTGTGTTGACCTTATGTGGAAATTTATACCACATGAATCGGCTCATTTTAACAATTATTCATAAGGATGTGCAGCATTTATTTTTAAATTTTGACGAAATTCTCGTTTATAATATAGAGTGCACACATTACCATCGTGGGTCAAAGTTGACTAACAGTTATACACTTGTGTTTATCTAATGTAGAAATGTATACCACATAAATCAGCTCATATTTACAATTAACTATTGGGGTAGGCAGCAATTATTTTTAAATTTGGCAGAAATTCTCGTTTATATTTTAGATAATACAAAAGACCAGTGTAGGTCAAATGTTGACAAACTGTTACACTTTTGTTTAATAAATTACACACATTACCATCGTGGGTCAAAGTTGACTAACAGTTATACACTTGTGTTGACCTAATGTGGAAATTTATACCACATAAATCGGCTCATATTTACAATTAACTATTGGGGTAGGCAGCAATTATTTTTAAATTTGGCAGAAATTCTCGTTTATATTTTGGATAATACAAAAGACCAGTGTAGGTCAAATGTTGACAAACTGTTACACTTTTGTTTACCTAAAGTCAAATTTAGAAATACAAAAATCAGCTGATATTAACTACTTTTTACTAGAGGTAATCTGTCTCCAATTAAATTTTTCAAAAATTACACTTATTACCAATGGATATCACTAAATATAATTGTAGATTAAATGCTGAATTTCTTTTACACTAGTTTTAAGTAAAAGTACTAATTTGAACCACATAAATCAGCTCGTTTAACAATAATCCATAAGAGTGGGCTGCCTTTATTTTTAAATTTTGATGATTTACAATGAATTATACACTTGTGTTTATCTAATGTAGAAATTTATACCACATAAATCAGCTCATCATTACAATTAACTATTGGGGTAGGCTGCATTTAATTATAAATTTGGAAGGAATTCTCGTTTAAATTTTAGATAACACACATTAACAGTATATTATGTCAAATGTTGACAAACTGTTACACTTGTGTTTATGTAATGTAAAAATGTATACCACATAAATCAGCATTTATTTTTAAATTTTGATGAAATTCTCGTTTATAATATAAAGAACACACATTACCATCGTGGGTCAAAGTTAACTAACAGTTATACACTTGTGTTTACCTAATGTAGAAATTAATACCACATAAATCAGCTCATATTTACAATTAACTATCAGGGTAGGCTGCAATTAATTTTAAATTTGGAATAAATTCTCGTTTATATTTTAGATAACACAAAAGACCAGTGTAGGTCAAATGTTGACAAACTGTTGCACTTGTGTTTACGAAATGTAGAAATGTATACCACATAAATCAGCTCATAAATTCAATTAACTATTGGGGTAGGCTGCAATTATTTTTAAATTTGGAAGAATTTGTCGTTTATATTTTAGATTTTACAAAAGACTTGTGTAGGTCAAATGTTGACCAACTGTTACACTTTTGTTTACCTAAAGTCAAATTTAGAAATACAAAAATCAGCTGATATTAACTACTTTTAACTAGAGGTAATCTGTCTCCAATTAAATTTTTCAAAAATTACACATATTTCCAATGAATATCACTAAATATAATTGTTGATGGAATGTTGACTTTCCGATAAACATTTTTTTGGCCAAAGAAGTAATATGGAACTATAGAAATCGACTTATCCTAACAATTTTCCAATGGGGAAGTATGTCTCTATTTTCAAATTTTGAAGAATTTAACGTTTATCCTAAGAATAATAATAAGGATAATAATAAATCTTAATGTAGATTAAATGCTGACTTTCTTTTACACTAGTTAAGTAAAAGTACTAATTTGAACCACATAAATCAGCTCGTTTAACAATAATCCATATGAGTGGGCTGCCTTTATTTTTAAATTTTGATGAAATTCTCGTTTAAAATATAAATTACACACATTACCATCGTGGGTCAAAGTTGACTAACAATTATACACTTGTGTTTATCTAATGTAGAAATTTATACCACATAAATCAGCTCATCATTACAATTAACTATTGGGGTAGGCTGCATTTAATTTTAAATTTGGAAGGAATTCTCGTTTAAATTTTAGATAACACACATTAACAGTATATTACGTCAAATGTTAACAAACTGTTACACTTGTGTTTATGTAATGTAGAAATGTATACCACATAAATCAGCATTTATTTTTAAATTTTGATGAAATTCTCGTTTATAATATAAAGAACACACATTACCATCGTGGGTCAAAGTTAACTAACAGTTTTACACTTGTGTTTACCTAATGTAGAAATTAATACCACATAAATCAGCTCATATTTACAATTAACTATCAGGGTAGGCTGCAATTATTTTTAAATTTGGAAGAATTTTTCGTTTATATTTTAGATTTTACAAAAGACCAGTGTAGGTCAAATGTTGACAAACTGTAACACTTTTGTTTACCTAAAGTCAAATTTAGAAATACAAAATCAGCTGATATTAACTACTTTTAACTAGAGTTGGTCTGTCTCCACTTAAATTTTTCAAAAATTACACTTATTTCCAATGGATATCACTAAATATAATTGTTGATGGAATGTTGACTTTCCGATACACATTTTTTTGTCCAAAGAAGTAATATGGAACTATAGAAATCGACTAATCCTAATAAATTTCCGAGGGGGAAGTATGTCTCTATTTATAAATTTTGAAGAATTTAACGTTTTTCCTAAGGATAATAATAAGGACAATAATAAATCTTAATGTAGATTAAATGCTGACTTTCTTTTACACTAGTTTTAAGTAAAAGTACTAATTTGAACCACATAAATCAGCTCGTTTAACACTAATCAATATGAGTGGGCTGCCTTTATTTTTAAATTTTGATGAAATTCTCGTTTAAAATATAAATTACACACATTACCATCGTGGGTCAAAGTTGACTAACAGTTATACACATGTGTTGACCTAATGTGGAAATTTATACCACATAAATCGGCTCATATTTACAATTCACTATTGGGGTAGGCTGCAATTATTTTTAAATTTGGAAGAAATTCTCGTTTATATTTTAGATAACACAAAAGACCAGTGTAGGTTAAATGTTGACAAACTGTTGCACTTGTGTTTACAAAATGTAGAAATGTATACCACATAAATCAGCTCATAATTACAATTAACTATTGGGGTAGGCTGCAATTAATTTTAAATTTGGAAGGAATTCTCGTTTAAATTTTAGATAACACAAATGACCAGTGTAGGTCAAATGTTGACAAACTGTTACAATTTTGTTTACCTAAAGTAAAATTTAGAAATACAAAAATCAGCTGATATTAACTATTTTAACTAGAGGTGGTCTGTCTCAACTTAAATTTTTCAAAAATTACACTTATTTCCAATGGATATCACTAAATATAATTGTTGATGGAATGTTGACTTTCCGATACACATTTTTTTGTCCAAAGAAGTAATATGGAACTATAGAAATCGACTTATCCTAACAATTTTCCAATGGGGAAGTGTGTCTCTATTTTCAAATTTTGAAGAATTTAACGTTTATCCTAAGGATAATAATAAGGATAATAATAAATCTTAATGTAGATTAAATGCTGACTTTCTTTTACACTAGTTTTAAGTAAAAGTACTCATTTGAACCACATAAATGAGCTTGTTTAACAGTAATCCATAAGAGTGGGCTGCCTTTATTTTTGAATTTTGATGAAATTCTCGTTTAAAATATAAATTACACACATTACCATCGTGGGTCAAAGTTGACTAACAGTTATACACTTGTGTTGACCTTATGTGGAAATTTATACCACATGAATCGGCTCATTTTAACAATTATTCATAAGGATGTGCAGCATTTATTTTTAAATTTTGACGAAATTCTCGTTTATAATATAGAGTGCACACATTACCATCGTGGGTCAAAGTTGACTAACAGTTATACACTTGTGTTTATCTAATGTAGAAATGTATACCACATAAATCAGCTCATATTTACAATTAACTATTGGGGTAGGCAGCAATTATTTTTAAATTTGGCAGAAATTCTCGTTTATATTTTGGATAATACAAAAGACCAGTGTAGGTCAAATGTTGACAAACTGTTACACTTTTGTTTACCTAAAGTCAAATTTAGAAATACAAAAATCAGCTGATATTAACTACTTTTTACTAGAGGTAATCTGTCTCCAATTAAATTTTTCAAAAATTACACTTATTACCAATGGATATCACTAAATATAATTGTAGATTAAATGCTGAATTTCTTTTACACTAGTTTTAAGTAAAAGTACTAATTTGAACCACATAAATCAGCTCGTTTAACAATAATCCATAAGAGTGGGCTGCCTTTATTTTTAAATTTTGATGATTTACAATGAATTATACACTTGTGTTTATCTAATGTAGAAATGTATACCACATAAATCAGCTCATAATTACAATTAACTATTGGGGTAGGCTGCAATTAATTTTAAATTTGGAAGGAATTCTCGTTTAAATTTTAGATAACACACATTAACAGTATATTATGTCAAATGTTGACAAACTGTTACACTTGTGTTTATGTAATGTAGAAATGTATACCACATAAATCAGCATTTATTTTTAAATTTTGATGAAATTCTCGTTTATAATATAGAGAACACACATTACCATCGTGGGTCAAAGTTGACTATCAGTTATACACTTGTGTTGACCTAATGTGGAAATTTATACCACATAAATCGGCTCATATTTACAATTAACTATTGGGGTAGGCAGCAATTATTTTTAAATTTGGCAGAAATTCTCGTTAATATTTTGGATAATACAAAAGAACAGTGTAGGTCAAATGTTGGCAAACTGTTACACTTTTGTTTACCTAAAGTCAAATTTAGAAATACAAAAATCAGCTGATATTAACTACTTTTAACTAGAGTTGGTCTGTCTCCACTTAAATTTTTCAAAAATTACACTTATTTCCAATGATTATCACTAAATATAATTGTTGATGGAATGTTGACTTTCCGATACACATTTTTTTGTCCAAAGAAGTAATATGGAACTATAGAAATCGACTAATCCTAATAATTTTTCGAGGGGGAAGTATGTCTCTATTTACAAATTTTGAAGAATTTAACGTTTTTCCTAAGGATAATAATAAGGATAACAATAAATCTTAATGTAGATTAAATGCTGACTTTCTTTTACACTAGTTTTAAGTAAAAGTACTAATTTGAACCACATAAATCAGCTCGTTTAACAATAATCCATAGAAGGGGGCTGCCTTTATTTTTGAATTTTGATGAAATTCTCGTGTAAAATATAAATTACACACATTACCATCGTGGGTCAAAGTTGACTAACAATTATACACTTGTGTTTATCTAATGTAGAAATGTAAACCACATAAATCAGCTCATAATTACAATTTACTATTGGGGTAGGCTGCAATTAATTTTAAATTTGGAAGAAATTCTCGTTTATATTTTAGATAACACAAAAGACCAGTGTAGGTCAAATGTTGACAAACTGTTGCACTCGTGTTTACGAAATGTAGAAATGTATACCACATAAATCAGCTCATAATTACAATTAACTATTGGGGTAGGCTGCAATTAATTTTAAATTTGGAAGGAATTCTCGTTTAAATTTTAGATAACACACATTAACAGTATATTATGTCAAATGTTGACAAACTGTTACACTTGTGTTTATGTAATGTAGAAATGTATACCACATAAATCAGCATTTATTTTTAAATTTTGATGAAATTCTCGTTTATAATATAGAGAACACAAATTACCATCGTGGGTCAAAGTTGACTAACAGTTATACACTTGTGTATACCTAATGTAGAAATTAATACCACATAAATCAGCTCATATTTACAATTAACTATTGGGGTAGGCAGCAATTATTTTTAAATTTGGCAGAAATTCTCGTTTATATTTTGGATAATACAAAAGACCAGTGTAGGTCAAATGTTGACAAACTGTTACACTTTTGTTTACCTAAAGTAAAATTTAGAAATACAAAAATCAGCTGATATTAACTACTTTTAACTAGAGGTGGTCTGTCTCCACTTAAATTTTTCAAAAATTACACTTATTTCCAATGGATATCACTAAATATAATTGTTGATGGAATGTTGACTTTCCGATAAACATTTATTTGCCCATAGAAGTAATATGGAACTATAGAAATCGACTTATCCTAACAATTTTCCAATGGGGAAGTATGTCTCTATTTTCAAATTTTGAAGAATTTAACGTTTATCCTAAGGATAATAATAAGGATAATAATTAATCTTAATGTAGATTAAATGCTGACTTTCTTTTACACTAGTTTTAAGTAAAAGTACTAATTTGAACCACATAAATCAGCTCGTTTAACAATAATCCATATGAGTGGGCTGCCTTTATTTTTAAATTTTGATGAAATTCTCGTTTAAAATATAAATTACACACGTTACCATCGTGGGTCAAAGTTGACCAACAATTATACACTTGTGTTTATCTAATGTAGAAATTTATACCACATAAATCAGCTCATCATTACAATTAACTATTAGGGTAGGCTGCAATTAATTTTAAATTTGGAAGGAATTCTCGTTTAAATTTTAGATAAAACACATTTACAGTATATTATGTCAAATGTTGACAAACTGTTACACTTGTGTTTATGTAATGTAGAAATGTATACACATAAATCAGCATTTATTTTTAAATTTTGATGAAATTCTCGTTTATAATATAGAGAACACACATTACCATCGTGGGTCAAAGTTGACTATCAGTTATACACTTGTGTTGACCTAATGTGGAAATTTATACCACATAAATCGGCTCATATTTACAATTAACTATCGGGGTAGACTGCAATTATTTTTAAATTTAACAGAAATTCTCGTTAATATTTTGGATAATACAAAAGACCAGTGTAGGTCAAATGTTGGCAAACTGTTACACTTTTGTTTACCTAAAGTAAAATTTAGAAATACAAAAATCAGCTGATATTAACTACTTTTAACTAGAGTTGGTCTGTCACCACTTAAATTTTTCAAAAATTACACTTATTTCCAATGATTATCACTAAATATAATTGTTGATGGAATGTTGACTTTCCGATAAACATTTTTTTGTCCAAAGAAGTAATATGGAACTATAGAAATCGACTAATCCTAACAATTTTCCAATGGGGAAATATGTCTCTTTTTTCAAATTTTGAAGAATTTAACGTTTATCCTAAGGATAATAATAAGGAAAATAATAAATCTTAATGTAGATTAAATGCTGACTTTCTTTTACACTAGTTTTAAGTAAAAGTACTCATTTGAACCACATAAATGAGCTTGTTTAACAGTAATCCATAAGAGTGGGCTGCCTTTATTTTTGAATTTTGATGAAATTCTCGTTTAAAATAGAAATTACACACATTACCATCGTGGGTCAATGTTGACTAACAGTTATACACTTGTGTTTACCTAATGTAGAAATTAATACCACATAAATCAGCTGATATTTACAATTAACTATCAGGGTAGGCTGCAATTATTTTTAAATTTGGAAGAAATTGTCATTTATATTTTAGATTTCACAAAAGACCAGTGTAGGTCAAATGTTGACAAACTGTTGCACTCGTGTTTACGAAATGTAGAAATGTATACCACATAAATCAGCTCATAATTACAATTAACTATTGGGGTAGGCTGCAATTAATTTTAAATTTGGAAGGAATTCTCGTTTAAATTTTAGATAACACACATTAACAGTATATTATGTCAAATGTTGACCAACTGTTACACTTTTGTTTACCTAAAGTCAAATTTAGAAATACAAAAATCAGCTGATATTAACTACTTTTAACTAGAGGTAATCTGTCTCCAATTAAATTTTTCAAAAATTACACATATTTCCAATGAATATCACTAAATATAATTGTTGATGGAATGTTGACTTTCCGATAAACATTTTTTTGGCCAAAGAAGTAATATGGAACTATAGAAATCGACTTATCCTAACAATTTTCCAATGGGGAAGTATGTCTCTATTTTCAAATTTTGAAGAATTTAACGTTTATCCTAAGAATAATAATAAGGATAATAATAAATCTTAATGTAGATTAAATGCTGACTTTCTTTTACACTAGTTAAGTAAAAGTACTAATTTGAACCACATAAATCAGCTCGTTTAACAATAATCCATATGAGTGGGCTGCCTTTATTTTTAAATTTTGATGAAATTCTCGTTTAAAATATAAATTACACACATTACCATCGTGGGTCAAAGTTGACTAACAATTATACACTTGTGTTTATCTAATGTAGAAATTTATACCACATAAATCAGCTTATCATTACAATTAACTATTGGGGTAGGCTGCATTTAATTTTAAATTTGGAAGGAATTCTCGTTTAAATTTTAGATAACACACATTAACAGTATATTACGTCAAATGTTAACAAACTGTTACACTTGTGTTTATGTAATGTAGAAATGTATACCACATAAATCAGCATTTATTTTTAAATTTTGATGAAATTCTCGTTTATAATATAAAGAACACACATTACCATCGTGGGTCAAAGTTAACTAACAGTTTTACACTTGTGTTTACCTAATGTAGAAATTAATACCACATAAATCAGCTCATATTTACAATTAACTATCAGGGTAGGCTGCAATTATTTTTAAATTTGGAAGAATTTTTCGTTTATATTTTAGATTTTACAAAAGACCAGTGTAGGTCAAATGTTGACAAACTGTAACACTTTTGTTTACCTAAAGTCAAATTTAGAAATACAAAATCAGCTGATATTAACTACTTTTAACTAGAGTTGGTCTGTCTCCACTTAAATTTTTCAAAAATTACACTTATTTCCAATGGATATCACTAAATATAATTGTTGATGGAATGTTGACTTTCCGATACACATTTTTTTGTCCAAAGAAGTAATATGGAACTATAGAAATCGACTAATCCTAATAAATTTCCGAGGGGGAAGTATGTCTCTATTTATAAATTTTGAAGAATTTAACGTTTTTCCTAAGGATAATAATAAGGACAATAATAAATCTTAATGTAGATTAAATGCTGACTTTCTTTTACACTAGTTTTAAGTAAAAGTACTAATTTGAACCACATAAATCAGCTCGTTTAACACTAATCAATATGAGTGGGCTGCCTTTATTTTTAAATTTTGATGAAATTCTCGTTTAAAATATAAATTACACACATTACCATCGTGGGTCAAAGTTGACTAACAGTTATACACATGTGTTGACCTAATGTGGAAATTTATACCACATAAATCGGCTCATATTTACAATTCACTATTGGGGTAGGCTGCAATTATTTTTAAATTTGGAAGAAATTCTCGTTTATATTTTAGATAACACAAAAGACCAGTGTAGGTTAAATGTTGACAAACTGTTGCACTTGTGTTTACAAAATGTAGAAATGTATACCACATAAATCAGCTCATAATTACAATTAACTATTGGGGTAGGCTGCAATTAATTTTAAATTTGGAAGGAATTCTCGTTTAAATTTTAGATAACACAAATGACCAGTGTAGGTCAAATGTTGACAAACTGTTACAATTTTGTTTACCTAAAGTAAAATTTAGAAATACAAAAATCAGCTGATATTAACTATTTTAACTAGAGGTGGTCTGTCTCAACTTAAATTTTTCAAAAATTACACTTATTTCCAATGGATATCACTAAATATAATTGTTGATGGAATGTTGACTTTCCGATACACATTTTTTTGTCCAAAGAAGTAATATGGAACTATAGAAATCGACTTATCCTAACAATTTTCCAATGGGGAAGTGTGTCTCTATTTTCAAATTTTGAAGAATTTAACGTTTATCCTAAGGATAATAATAAGGATAATAATAAATCTTAATGTAGATTAAATGCTGACTTTCTTTTACACTAGTTTTAAGTAAAAGTACTCATTTGAACCACATAAATGAGCTTGTTTAACAGTAATCCATAAGAGTGGGCTGCCTTTATTTTTGAATTTTGATGAAATTCTCGTTTAAAATATAAATTACACACATTACCATCGTGGGTCAAAGTTGACTAACAGTTATACACTTGTGTTGACCTTATGTGGAAATTTATACCACATGAATCGGCTCATTTTAACAATTATTCATAAGGATGTGCAGCATTTATTTTTAAATTTTGACGAAATTCTCGTTTATAATATAGAGTGCACACATTACCATCGTGGGTCAAAGTTGACTAACAGTTATACACTTGTGTTTATCTAATGTAGAAATGTATACCACATAAATCAGCTCATATTTACAATTAACTATTGGGGTAGGCAGCAATTATTTTTAAATTTGGCAGAAATTCTCGTTTATATTTTGGATAATACAAAAGACCAGTGTAGGTCAAATGTTGACAAACTGTTACACTTTTGTTTACCTAAAGTCAAATTTAGAAATACAAAAATCAGCTGATATTAACTACTTTTTACTAGAGGTAATCTGTCTCCAATTAAATTTTTCAAAAATTACACTTATTACCAATGGATATCACTAAATATAATTGTAGATTAAATGCTGAATTTCTTTTACACTAGTTTTAAGTAAAAGTACTAATTTGAACCACATAAATCAGCTCGTTTAACAATAATCCATAAGAGTGGGCTGCCTTTATTTTTAAATTTTGATGATTTACAATGAATTATACACTTGTGTTTATCTAATGTAGAAATGTATACCACATAAATCAGCTCATAATTACAATTAACTATTGGGGTAGGCTGCAATTAATTTTAAATTTGGAAGGAATTCTCGTTTAAATTTTAGATAACACACATTAACAGTATATTATGTCAAATGTTGACAAACTGTTACACTTGTGTTTATGTAATGTAGAAATGTATACCACATAAATCAGCATTTATTTTTAAATTTTGATGAAATTCTCGTTTATAATATAGAGAACACACATTACCATCGTGGGTCAAAGTTGACTATCAGTTATACACTTGTGTTGACCTAATGTGGAAATTTATACCACATAAATCGGCTCATATTTACAATTAACTATTGGGGTAGGCAGCAATTATTTTTAAATTTGGCAGAAATTCTCGTTAATATTTTGGATAATACAAAAGAACAGTGTAGGTCAAATGTTGGCAAACTGTTACACTTTTGTTTACCTAAAGTCAAATTTAGAAATACAAAAATCAGCTGATATTAACTACTTTTAACTAGAGTTGGTCTGTCTCCACTTAAATTTTTCAAAAATTACACTTATTTCCAATGATTATCACTAAATATAATTGTTGATGGAATGTTGACTTTCCGATACACATTTTTTTGTCCAAAGAAGTAATATGGAACTATAGAAATCGACTAATCCTAATAATTTTTCGAGGGGGAAGTATGTCTCTATTTACAAATTTTGAAGAATTTAACGTTTTTCCTAAGGATAATAATAAGGATAACAATAAATCTTAATGTAGATTAAATGCTGACTTTCTTTTACACTAGTTTTAAGTAAAAGTACTAATTTGAACCACATAAATCAGCTCGTTTAACAATAATCCATAGAAGGGGGCTGCCTTTATTTTTGAATTTTGATGAAATTCTCGTGTAAAATATAAATTACACACATTACCATCGTGGGTCAAAGTTGACTAACAATTATACACTTGTGTTTATCTAATGTAGAAATGTAAACCACATAAATCAGCTCATAATTACAATTTACTATTGGGGTAGGCTGCAATTAATTTTAAATTTGGAAGAAATTCTCGTTTATATTTTAGATAACACAAAAGACCAGTGTAGGTCAAATGTTGACAAACTGTTGCACTCGTGTTTACGAAATGTAGAAATGTATACCACATAAATCAGCTCATAATTACAATTAACTATTGGGGTAGGCTGCAATTAATTTTAAATTTGGAAGGAATTCTCGTTTAAATTTTAGATAACACACATTAACAGTATATTATGTCAAATGTTGACAAACTGTTACACTTGTGTTTATGTAATGTAGAAATGTATACCACATAAATCAGCATTTATTTTTAAATTTTGATGAAATTCTCGTTTATAATATAGAGAACACAAATTACCATCGTGGGTCAAAGTTGACTAACAGTTATACACTTGTGTATACCTAATGTAGAAATTAATACCACATAAATCAGCTCATATTTACAATTAACTATTGGGGTAGGCAGCAATTATTTTTAAATTTGGCAGAAATTCTCGTTTATATTTTGGATAATACAAAAGACCAGTGTAGGTCAAATGTTGACAAACTGTTACACTTTTGTTTACCTAAAGTAAAATTTAGAAATACAAAAATCAGCTGATATTAACTACTTTTAACTAGAGGTGGTCTGTCTCCACTTAAATTTTTCAAAAATTACACTTATTTCCAATGGATATCACTAAATATAATTGTTGATGGAATGTTGACTTTCCGATAAACATTTATTTGCCCATAGAAGTAATATGGAACTATAGAAATCGACTTATCCTAACAATTTTCCAATGGGGAAGTATGTCTCTATTTTCAAATTTTGAAGAATTTAACGTTTATCCTAAGGATAATAATAAGGATAATAATTAATCTTAATGTAGATTAAATGCTGACTTTCTTTTACACTAGTTTTAAGTAAAAGTACTAATTTGAACCACATAAATCAGCTCGTTTAACAATAATCCATATGAGTGGGCTGCCTTTATTTTTAAATTTTGATGAAATTCTCGTTTAAAATATAAATTACACACGTTACCATCGTGGGTCAAAGTTGACCAACAATTATACACTTGTGTTTATCTAATGTAGAAATTTATACCACATAAATCAGCTCATCATTACAATTAACTATTAGGGTAGGCTGCAATTAATTTTAAATTTGGAAGGAATTCTCGTTTAAATTTTAGATAAAACACATTTACAGTATATTATGTCAAATGTTGACAAACTGTTACACTTGTGTTTATGTAATGTAGAAATGTATACACATAAATCAGCATTTATTTTTAAATTTTGATGAAATTCTCGTTTATAATATAGAGAACACACATTACCATCGTGGGTCAAAGTTGACTATCAGTTATACACTTGTGTTGACCTAATGTGGAAATTTATACCACATAAATCGGCTCATATTTACAATTAACTATCGGGGTAGACTGCAATTATTTTTAAATTTAACAGAAATTCTCGTTAATATTTTGGATAATACAAAAGACCAGTGTAGGTCAAATGTTGGCAAACTGTTACACTTTTGTTTACCTAAAGTAAAATTTAGAAATACAAAAATCAGCTGATATTAACTACTTTTAACTAGAGTTGGTCTGTCACCACTTAAATTTTTCAAAAATTACACTTATTTCCAATGATTATCACTAAATATAATTGTTGATGGAATGTTGACTTTCCGATAAACATTTTTTTGTCCAAAGAAGTAATATGGAACTATAGAAATCGACTAATCCTAACAATTTTCCAATGGGGAAATATGTCTCTTTTTTCAAATTTTGAAGAATTTAACGTTTATCCTAAGGATAATAATAAGGAAAATAATAAATCTTAATGTAGATTAAATGCTGACTTTCTTTTACACTAGTTTTAAGTAAAAGTACTCATTTGAACCACATAAATGAGCTTGTTTAACAGTAATCCATAAGAGTGGGCTGCCTTTATTTTTGAATTTTGATGAAATTCTCGTTTAAAATAGAAATTACACACATTACCATCGTGGGTCAATGTTGACTAACAGTTATACACTTGTGTTTACCTAATGTAGAAATTAATACCACATAAATCAGCTCATATTTACAATTAACTATCAGGGTAGGCTGCAATTATTTTTAAATTTGGAAGAATTTGTCGTTTATATTTTAGATAACACAACACGTTTATTTGCTTTATGTCACTAATTAGTATATAATATTATTACAGCCAAATAATATACGGGCGTAAAGTTCGCGAAAGTGAAGTAGGTATTAACTATTCTATTTATAACATGGTCAAATCCCATATAATGTAGATATGAAAATATTTTTGTAACCCCCCACCCATAAAAAAGGCTTATGTACGCTACTCAAGCAGATTGAGAATATTTTAGAAGTTGTCATATCACCAAGGATACGAAAAATCATACTCATACACGTATCTATTTTATAAAACACTAAAAATTACACCTAATAAGTAATAACTAATATCGTATATGAGTATATGAGTTTTATTATGGATATTAACGTAATTCATAATCTAAAAATAATATAAAAGAGTCATGCTAAAATAATAATTAATAATTTGCTATTATTTGCTAACTGTTTGCTAACTACCGGCGTTTGTTTGGAGACGATCGGACAAAGTGGGTGGGTTACCTGAACTTGGCCCACCCAAATAAATAATGCTTATAACTGCCTCAATAATGATTTGCTAACTTCTATAGTAAATTTGCTATTATTTGCTAACTATTTGCTAACTTTTGGTATTGGTTTGGGTCTTATCATAGAAAGTGGGTGGGTCAAATTCATGGACATCTGCATGGACCCAGTAACGATATGTAAAAACATAGAAATCCGGCCTTTATAGATAATACACCATACCAGTTTGGATCAAATGTAAACCTTCTTTTACACTAGTTGTTACTAAAAGTAAAAATTTATACCACAAAAATCAGATGTTTCTGATTTTCCACATACAACCCGTATGTCTTCAATTGATATTTTGAAGAATTTAACTTTTTTCTGAAATTTTCTTTTATTCGCGGATATCAATTAGCAAGTTCTTTAGAATAAATAAATGTCAAAGCATCTTTTTCAGTACCTAACCATATTTCATCTAGTCAGAATTTTTTTTGATCCACCCTAATTGAAAATTTTCGAGTAATCTTAGATTCAAAAACTTTTATTTAAACCCCATGTAAACACAATGAATAAAAATGCTGTCTCCTTAATTGGGATAGCCAATCCAAATTTCTCCTGTTTTAATGACTCTTTCATTTTATAAATATGATCTCTCGCTTCTATTATTCTTTGTTTTAAATGCAATTCGTATAGACCCAGTCACTATGGCAATGAAGACATTCTCAATTATTAAAATTTAAAATCTTTCAAGAATAAAAGAAACGTTCATTATATTTAATTTCTATTTAAATTACTTGATAAGAATAATAATGACTTTTCACTATTCCCTTTAAAATAAATAGCCATTCAAAACTCATATTTAATATTATTCATAAAGCTATATGACATGTTCACCTGTCAACATTTTATTATCCATTGGGAATAAAATTAACAATAAAGAATTTTTTAAATGATAAATGTATATTTATTATATTTATAAATTATTTATCTTATCTCAATTGTTTAAAAAAAATATGTTAGTTATTTAGTTTATATATCTATTGTGTATATTGTATCTATTGTTGACATTGTAAATTGGACTAACTGTCCGTTAATTGAAAATAAAATAATATTTATACTAATTGTTTATTATTATTTATTATTTATTCGTATATAATAATTAAATATGATTACAGAATAAGCATATTTGTGATGTAAGATAAAAAATATAATAATAATAGAAATGCTTATGATGTTGAAATCTAATAAATAAAATTTGAGTTACCTCGTTGTATCAAGTAAATCTAGATTATCTTTTACAATCCTATATGTTTAGTAAACAAAAAATAACTTCATCAAGCTTAATGATTGTTTGACTACTTTATTTATTGCAAAAAAATAAAAATTTGATCACTTAAAATAATAAAGCTAAACATAATGCATTTACAAAACCAGTGTGTTCATATACACAATTTTCATATGAGGTAATATTAAAATGATAAATATAAATATTATAATTTTAATGTAATGAAAGTGTATTTATTTTCATAAATGTTCTATGACATGAGAAAAATCACAAAAACAATATTCTGTGAATTATATTTGAGTAATCCTAGTGCAAAACTAATAGTTTGAAAATTACTACAAAAGCAAAAACAAAAAAAGATAAATAATAATAGTCTCCAAGCTCTTATTAACATTTCAATAAATTAAAGAAAAAAATACATCTCTGATCCATCAGTCAAATGCTAGTAGCTTATATCTAAACAATACAATTTATGTAATTTAAATGTTTCTTTTTACATTTCAACAACAATTTAATGTTTATTTTTATTAAATAAGGCTATAAAATTAAAATTATAAAAGATAAAATCCTGCAAAAAGTTTTGTGGTGGATAATTAATTAGTTCTTCTATACTCTACAACTAGAGTTGTAACTATTAGTTTAGATAAAAAAGAAAAACACCAATCAGTTAAAAACAAAATTAAATTAAATTAAATTTTAACTATAGTTGATTAGAAGCACCACAGTGACACAATAAATTACTAAATTTGTTTAATAAAAATGACTAGGTTTTTTGGTAATTATACATTATTACATCTTATAAGAAATAGAAAAAACAAAAATCGATAACATAGTTAATAATCGCAAATAGTCTTCAATAGTGTATACAATTATTTCTTGATTAACAATTTAATAGATTATTACACATATATAATTGTATAAATATTTCTAAAATTGGTGTGAATCTAAATAATACAATTAACTAATACATTTTTTAGCTTATATTAAAGACTGTAAACAAGATTGTCAAACTCAAAATTCAAGTCTTATTGGCTATTTATTTTAATTTTATTTTTTTTTTGTGTAAGACTTGTAGTGATTTATGAAGTTGTGAATTACTTACATTATTCACATTTTTGGTTTGAATATTCAGTAACATTCAGTCTTCTTAACAGATTATTTCCTAGCAATTATATTCTATTTAACAGTACAACCAACAAAAAGTATTGTGAATTGTATTGCAAGTATCCAAATATGACATAAATACATTTAATCTTACTTAATGTTTTCGAATAACTTAAATGTAAAAAAAAAAATAAACGTTGGTAACCAATAATCTGATTAGCGAGTTTGACGTCTTTATTTAGTAGCATCATAGGTACTGACAGATATACTAATATAAGTAAAGGTCGAGTAACAAATAGGAACTTGACAATAGTGCGTTTATAGAAGCAGCTTTTAAATGGATTTTCTATGTATTAACTTATTGGTAGGTATGCGTACAGGTCAGAGATCTTTTAAATGTAGAGCTAATTTTTTTTTCTCATAAACAAATTTGTATTATCAAAAACATGTTATCACCGTGCGCTGTTTGAAATATTTATAGAGCAGGTTAAAACCTTAGAATACTACTTTTATCACAGCCTTTAGGGGTTGTTGACAATATTTGAATAAATTATGTATGTACTAAATAAATAAACAAATTAACACAATGACATAAAGCTGTTTAAGATGTGAAAAAAATAAAATGAAACCGTATACAACACACAAAAAATACCAATGAGATGCAATGGTGTACGTACAACAATTTAGACTTTAAACTAAATTAAAATTCCATTAACAATATTTTATTTTAAAAAAATTAATGAATAAAGTTTTACGATTATTACATTAGATTAATGTTGTTTTCGATGATATATGTATGTAAATAAATTTAAATTTAAGACACTAATACAATAGAATATTGTTAATATTAAATTAAATTAAAATGATTAATTATTATTTTACATTTTGTATAATGCACGTGTGAAATATAATCACCAGGTAAAAAAAAAGTTCAAGAACTGTGGTTAAACTAAATTCAAGTTTAGAAAAATAGGTAGTTGCAGAAAGTAATTTAACTGAGTTAAATGGAAAATTGTAGTATGAAAATAAGCCACAGAGAAAATTTGGTCTTTCTTGGATTTGGGTTTAAGAACTCAATTGGCATCTCTTAAATAAAAAAACAAAATTATAATATTATATAATTACGTTAAAATAAATAAAATACAATATGATTCATAAACACAATTTATGCGAGATTAAAAGTTTAAACTAATTATTCAAATACGTTGAAAATAGTTTAAATACCTTCAATGAAAATGAATATAATAATATAATCTATAAATTTATAATATACTATTTTAATCTCTTGCAAGCTCAGTAGGTTTAAAAATTTGATACCGGCGACATCTGTAAAAAATAATTGATATTTCAATTCATAATTTCATACATTATAATATCCAAATAAATAAAAATAAAAGTTATTTGACATACCTAGCATTATTTTCAACAAGAGTTTGGACATCCGACGAATACATACTCGGTGGTGGTATCAAGGTAGGAGATGATAAAATATCAGACTCATAATTACGTTCAAGACTTCTACTAGATGAACCAGATACAGGTCTATAATTTGAAAATAATCCGGTATTATCATCTTGACTACCAGAAAATCTATAAAAATATAAATTATGATAATTACTAATTTACTATTAAACAGTTTAAACATGTACCAAAAGATAGTAATAATAACAATAATAATAATAAATGACTATCATGCAATTTAATATTATAAAATATTGATTAATGATTACCAATTGTGAAATTTAGAATAAAACATTTTGATAAAAATTACTAAAATAAGTACATTTCAAAAAATTAAAGGTATTGTAAAGAGATAATGAAATAAAAAACAATTCTTAACTCAATGACTATTTAACATATTGTAAAATGCAGACATATTTATATTTACCTAGATCTATAGTATGATTCTCTCGACCTTCGCATTTGAGGTCTTTGAAATCGTAAATTTAATTGGGATGGGTCAGTTACATATTTATCTTGAAGTTGTCGTCGTCTTCTAAGACCAGGAGTATACTGATCATCAATTTCTTCAGAAGTTGGTGGTTTACTACGCACTTCTGTAAGTAAATTTTGGCCACGACATTTTAAAAGGGCTTCTGGTAATTGTTTTCCACTATTACTAGTTGCACTAGATTTTGATTCGTCACTAAAAAAATAAATAATTTTAAAACCAAAAACTTAATTATGTATACTGAATATTGCTTATAAAAATATATTTATTTTATTATATACCTGAACATTGCTGAATTTATTTCATTTGATTCTGATAATTTTTGGTTGACGGGTAATGGAATTTTACTGTTTTTGTTAAGAATTATAGGTTGAGGTGGTTTTTTACTTCTAGAATGACACATTTTTTAATGAGTTATAAAATTATTTCATCAATAAACAAATATGAAAGGTATTTATATTCATTGTACAAATAATAATACTATGAGTAAAAAATAAAATATTTATAAAAGAAATTGTGTACATAGTAAAACAAATAAAAGAATTTGTTCAACAGTCAACATATTTTGTAACCACCAATATTAATACAATTAAAAAAAAATATTAATTGCTTTAAATCAATTAAATGAGTAGTTAAATATTTTATGTTTATTTTAGTTAATTTAGATATACCTGCTATGATCTGAGATTTTGTTATTTTGATCGGAAGAGGAAAATGATTTTATACTAATGTTAGATAATTCGTTTTCATCAAAATGTTTCCCATTTATATTCATAATATCACTACTATTTCTGTTTCTAGCCCATTTTCGGTGAGCTGTAAACAAATAAAACAGATTTATTTTTGTAGTTTTGTATAGTTATTACATAAATTACAACAAAATTAAAACTAAAAACAGTTAATTATAACATAAAAACAATTTTAATATCCAGGCATCTAATGGTGTTAAATTTGTTAACAAAACTCATTTCATGACAATATTAATCAAAAATTAAAATATGGTAAGCTACAACATATTAAATTCATAAATTGCTGTTAGGTATTTGTTATTAATTTTCAATTGTTAGAACGGACCTTCGTCATCTTTCTCGGTAAACACATTTGGTTTTGAGCTGGTTGTTTCACAATAATTATCATTATCATTTAGATGTCGATCAACGACTCTTATTTCCAATTTTCCAGATACCGTTTCCATTGGACAATTTTCAGATACATCATTCCCTATTTTTGCCGTAATTTATACAAATGATTTCAATTTGACCAAAGGGTGTATTATATAAATAAAATTATATTTTTATGTCAAAAGAAGATTTTTTACATAGCAACATTGGTTTTTCAAATACCAAGTAGGAATTCTAGAATTTAGAAATACTAAAATAGTTTAGATACTTTAGAAAGTAAAAGAAATCAAAAGATATCGTTTACACTATACTAAAAGAAATTATTTGGTAAACAATACTTGATAAAAAAAACTACTGTTTAACAAACAAAAACATTTAATTTTAATTAATTTATGTTTTATTTCTTATTTAAATAAATTTAAGGAAGTTTTGAAAAAAGGATTGATTTAATGTATATTAAATTATCATAATTGTAAATTGAAAGTAATATGAAACATGTTTTATTTACAGCTACCAACAATTTATATCAATACACAAATAATGTAAATTTAAAATGTATTTATTATTGATCAAAGTATTTTTAAACTGAACATTTCCTAAACATGGGAAGAACATTCATGTAGCACTCACCATTTTTTAGTGATTCATCGGCAAATAATTTTCCCGATAATTCATCACCGTCATTGGAAGATCTGGTTGTGTTAGTGGTAACTTGTAGAGAAGGAACTTTTAATTTCATTTTTGTTTGTTGTATGAATTGAGTTTGAAATTCTTTTTTAGGAATAATGCTCAAACTAATGTTCTATAAACCACAAACAAATACAAACTTTATTTTTTGCCACGATAACATCAAGCTTGGCACATGCTACTGAGTAAACTTACAGCTAGACTAATAGATCTTTGTAGTTTCTTTGTAATACTTTTTTCTGTGTTCCTTACAGCTATATTTCTACTTGTATCAAGTTCATACACAATATCATCAAAGACGGCTTCTTGTAACCAGGGTGGTTCAAGGTTTGTTCTAATTAAAAACATAATATAGATATTTATAACAATATATTAAAAATGAAAACAGTTTAAAATGTATTTTTTATGTTAACTTACCTTATTTTTGTAGCAATTTGTATTTCACTCCAAGCTCGTGATAAAAGTGAATTATGTATCAGATTATCAGTGCATTTTGAAAAACATTGTGCTAACTGATCTCTACCAGATGTCTTATCTGGTGTCTTACAATTGTTTGGGTATTGAGGATAAATGTTATCTTTTCCACTCTGTATATTATATACAATTAAAACAATTTTATTTTATTTAAAAAAAAAAATGTTCTTGCAACTATGTGAAATACATACCAAAGAGACACCATGCAAACTTAATCTATGTTCAGGGCTTTGAAGATTTTCTGCCTTCCACTCATTATCAGTTTCTTCAGAGTCATCAAATTGTGATTTCCATTGTGACATAAGAGTTAGCCCTACATACAAACGTTAAAGTATAATTAATATGCCATTTTGTATAAACAATCATTCAAGATTTAATAAATTGATATTTTGCTTAAGGTTTTTAAACATTATTTAGTGGCCGATGATTGGTCCATTACATTTTAGTGAGCCATCATATTTATAAATTGTTTATGCAACTTGGCATAAATAATTTGAATAACGTTGTAAAATCAAACGTGTTTACCTCCTCCACCACGTGTCACTTGTTGCATTGCAGATAAATTATCATCATCAATTACTGCAAATTGAGTATATGTAACATCCCTGGCAGTAGTGGCAGAAGATTTTAAGATTTGCCTATTAGGAGTAGCTTGTCGCCTAGCAAAATGTAAACTGCGTTGTTCTTTTTTTATTTGATTTACAATACTATCTGCTTCAACCACAGGAGAACTAGCTGTTGTAACTAAGACAAAATTAAAATATAAAATCTCGTAACAAAGTTTTTTTTTTTTTTAATTTAAATTTTACCTTTATTAGCTTCTTGAGTTGCAATAACTGAAGTATTCAAATTACCCAGATCTGAATTAGGAACACCTTCAATATTTAATGGCGTTGGTGGAAAACCAGAATCAACTGTACAGTTAGTTTGGGAAGAATTGCGCTTAGCAGCATTTAACATTTCTGTTTCTCTTTCCAAACCAGGCATAGAAACAGCTCTTCGCTGAACTACTTTCTTAGGAGAACCTGCAATAAGTAAAAATTATAGTTACATAGAAATCTATTATTTATAATTAAAAAAAGTAGTACTTTTTGGAATTGGTAAATGATCTAATGGTGTGCTAGATGTAGCATTACAATTTTTATCAGTAGAAATAATTTTATTAGAACCTGAATTATTTGCATCAGATTCAAGTTTTTGGGCACGTCGGTAAATTATATTATTATCACATTGTATTTGCTCCTGTGAACAGGAAAAATTCAAAACAGTTAAATTTTTAACTGCTGATTTAATGACATATTTAGTAACAAATAATTACCTCTGGAGTATTTTTTTTATTGTCTGGTTCTTCTTCTTGTCCATTATCTACAGTAGAAGTGACTAGTTGATTGTTGATGTCTGCACCATAGGATGTGCAAGTGATTGGCCTAGAAATAACTGGTGTGGTATTATTTGTAATAACACTAACAGTAACTGCCGGTTGAACTGTTTCAGTAGTTTTCTCCCAGTCAAAATGGTCACATTCTTTAACACCACGTCTTTTCATACATCGTTCAAAAAGACCCGTTAACATATTATAATCTGGTTTGTCAGCATATTCAAGAGACTAAAGAAAAAAAATTAATTAAAATTTTATCAACTTTACAAAGTTTAAGATAACTTTTCAGATTTTTTTTAATGTTGTGAGGTTTTTTTTTAACTATTAATTGTATACTTGAACATTTAAGAAATTTCAAAATTTTAAACTCACAAGATATTCGAATGCTTGTATATTATACTTCTACATTTTTGAAGCCATGTTTCTCATAAAACATACTGGGCGCTGGTGGTAGAAGAAAAAAATTGGAGAGATATGAACTAACAAGCATATACCAAAAACGTGATATAAAAATTATATTATAAACTCCTTCGAAATTCATGAAATGTAAGCAAGATAATGTCAAGCAATTGCTGATAAGAATAATTAGTTATTTATATTGCATCTTTACTTTCTGTGTTTTTTTCAATTGCATGGCTAAATATATTTAGCCATGGCCAATTGGTCATTTGACTTATAAACATTGTCACAAATATATTATTAAATATTTCCTATTTTGTTTATTTAAAATGGTTCTTTCGTATTCATTTTGGTAAGAAATTAAGTTCAAGTAAAATACGGACGGTTTGTCAATACTTCACTATACAGTTATTGATAAATATTATATTAAAATCTGTACTGTGGGGTTATATAGGTACATTTGAAATACTGATTATGGACTAATTTTAAGACTAATTAATTTAATTTATTATTTTTATTTTTTATAAGTAGGTATGCAACAACCTACTTTTACCATAAGTACTTTTATATTTAATTTTTAATAGAGCAAGAATTTGTTCTGTTTAGTCTTTTTATTTTTATTATAACATGATTTATACATTATTATTATATTGAAAGTTTATTATTTACTGAGTGAGGGTACAAACATAATCTTTAATTGCTTATACTTTATTAAGTGTGTTAATTTTTTAATATAAAGACTCATTGAAATGTGCCACGTGTGGATTAAAATGTATCCCTACTATAGAGCACATATCAATAAAAAGTTACTTGTGTTTAACACTTTTTAATAAATTATTATTTGGTAATATAGAGTTTAAATAATAACAGTATGATGTTTTAATAATATGAGAATCTAACAGAACCATTATAGTTTAAATTTACTAAAAAAAAAATTGTATTTTAATATTTTAATAAAAATAAGTACACATTATGAAAAGTTGAAAACAAAAAGTAGCTTCTGGCCAGGTGTCCCGTGACCCACACAGCTTTTTCTAATCAAGGGCAATTTGAGTTAAGTTTAAAAAATAATTGACAAACAGGGAATTTACAATTAAAAATTAAACAGCATTAAATAAATTAGGTACCTAATATATATTTAGTATTTTACCTGAATATGCTCAAGAAACTGACGCAGATCTGATGGAAGATGTTTAAGAAGTGAGCGATGATCATAATTTTCTTTCATAACACCGACTTGCTCTTTATCTTTAATCTTCCGCCAAGGTAACTGACCATTAACAAACTCCGCCAACATATAAAACAATGACCATAGGTCGTCATGCCTTCCCATTTCCTAAACAAAACAAATGCTAGGAATTTAAAATTATAATTTTTTTTTTTGTGAAAATATCTTATCATTAGCATTTAAAATGTATAATATAAATAATAATATAATATATAAAAATAATTGCTATAATTCTTAGATTCTGATAAAATAACAAATCTACTTTGTAGATTGTAATAAATGCTAATTAAGATTACACGAGGGATGGCGTTATTGATATATCAATACCGGTATGTTGTTATTTATGTTAATACTTAACCAATATTTTTGATACTTCCATACTCTCAAATAAAAGTAGCTTCAAGGAATAACCAATTTTCGTCTGGTTTGGTTAAAGCACAACCATCAATTAAAGTGCTTTTCGTTACCTACTTTTGTTCCCCATGATTAACAGTATTGGTAAGTAATTACTTAACGGTACTTTTTGATATACTAAAATATCGATAATCAAAAAAGTAGTATACTAAATATACCACCAGTCCTAGATCATACCATACAATTTATGCAGTTTATATATTTTTTGAAAACTATTTAATTTTATGAATGGGGTTTTATGATTTAGGTAGATAGGTACAAAACAAATTAATGATACTTACTTTATTTTTGTGGGCATTCAATGAAGCATATCTTACAGTACCACGGAAGCCAGCTGCAGTTCTAGGAGTTCTTACTTCTCCATTAGCAGTTGTGAATTGTCTAGCTAGACCATAATCCAACATGAAAACACAACGGGAATTTTGATAAAGTCTTCCAATAGCAAAATTTGACTAAATAAAAAAATAATACAATAATTAAATAAAATTTGTAAAAATTATTATATTATCTCTTAAAAGTTTCTAAAGTAATCTTACAGGTTTTATGTCTCTGTGTAAAAATCCAACTTCATGGATACTTTCTATGGCTTTTAAAATCTGTACACCTAATCTTAAAGTGGTAGATAAGGAAAAAGCACCTCTCGGCTGCGCTCTTCTCAGCTCAGCTAAATTTTTTCCTTGTAACTGCATTACAACATAATTGAAACGTTCATTTCTTCCACAGCCAATAAAACGACATACGTGTTCTTTACCTAAAATTATATTAAATAATATAATTATTGTATTGATATTAGTATTATGCGTTTGTATAAGAAAAAGTTTTTTTAAGGCGCCCTGTGCCAATGTAATTTTGTTCATAAAAATACGCTTTCCGGGAATAATGTCCTGTTCAGTAGAATCAACAAAATTTGAAATTTTTTTTAACTAATACAGGGTAATATTCAACAAGCCAAATTTAACTCTGTTTTTCAATATTTTAATCTCAAACTTTATAATATATCTTCAAAAATAATAGTCTTAAGGTTTTGCTACAAATTATATTATACCATTATTTGAAATAAAATAAAAAATTGGAGATCAATGCGGCCTGTAGGAAGACTTCTTCTTTTAGATAAAAAAAATTGTTATCAAAATCCTACAATTCTACAAAGTCTGAAAATTATTTAGTCATTTTTATTTTGATATAATACACAGTATCAACCCTCTTACCCTTCCCCCTAAATAGGTATCAGAAAGTAGATATGTAAAAAAGTATTATAATTTAAGTGGTAACTAAAATATAAAATATAATTTTCAAATTGTATAGAACTGTAGAAAATTTGAAAACCCGGCACCGGGCACCTTATGTCTCTATATTATACTATAATGTTTTAGGAATTATATTAATAGAATTAAAAAAATCTACATTAATAAGAATATATATTGATATATAATATATATTATATATTGATGACATTTGATGATATTATATGAATAGAAATAATCAAATTATCAAGTAAACCTATTATATTAAAAACAAATCTAGGTAAAATGAATATAAATAAAATTATATTTTTCAAAATAATAGTAAGCCCTAAGTTATGGCTGATCCTTACAAATTATATTTTAATGGATTAACAATTATAACAAAAAGAATATTTAAATTTTTTCAGAGAGGAATAAAGAACTAATAAGATCTAATTTGGCAAAAATATGTACAAGCACTTCAAACACAGTACTAGATATTGAACAGTGGCACAGTTAAGACTCATATTTGAAATATATTCTTATAATATTATTATTACTAGGGCAAAAGAATTTAAATATTTTCATAATTCTTTTGCACAACTGTAAAGCTAATTGGAAAAAAAATGAGTTTCATGTTAAGACAAAACAATATTTGTAATTGTATGTATCATACTTAGATCTTTTTGAGTTTCAGTTATTAATTAGGGCACAAAACTTATAGCATTTGAATATTTTTTTCTAGAACTTGACACAAAACAGAGTAAATTACTAATTAAGTTTATACTAAAATTAGTCCAGAACAAACATTTTTAATGCATCATTTTGCATAATTTAGGGTTTAACTCATTCTTTTTAAAATATTTTTGTGAAGATAATGCTGTTTTTTCTTGTTATGATCATGCCTTGACGCATTTTGTTTTGGACAGTTATGCGTCCACCTTTTGATGTAAATGTATACATGCCACACGACTAAATTATTTCAGAAAGTAAATTTTATGTGATTGCCGTATATTGGTTTTTTCCTAATTACTTTCTAATCATATTGTGTTTAATAAAATCCAATTGCAAGTATTTACAACTATACAAGACGTGTGTGCTATTGTATATTATAGAATTACATTATTTAGCAGTGTTATTGTTCATTTTTTTTATGCTATGTTTATAATTTGTTGATTATGCCTAAAGAAAAGAAATTAGAAGTTTTAGAAATTATGTAAATGAGATTGGTATAGATACATATTCATATGATTTTTCTATGCTTTTTTGGTAAATATTGTGACATTAAAATAAATTGTGATTAATGATTTAATGTGACCAAACATCCAACAACGAAAAAGCAATTATTGTCAACAAAAAAAAACACGGCAGCAGCTTCTTAAAAATTTAAGTAGGTAACAAATCTATTTTCAATTAAGATATTTTGCAATGCTTTAATATCTTCTAATATACCCTTAAAAAAGTTTCACATGATAGATTTAATAATTTTTTAACTACCTATAAAGGAAAAGAAATTTCAATGGGGTCCACTCTAAGGCAGGGTTAGCTACTATCTGACTCAATTCAAATAATTGAGAAAGTTGAAATAACATTTAAACCACAACAAGTTTAGTCAAAAAAGAAATACAAAGTTGAAAACAGTTTTGGAAATAAATGTTGGTCTATCAATTCTGAAAAAGATATTTAATATCTTACTGAGTAACATAGAAAATAAAAACTATAATGGCTTCCCAGAATACATTTCCAGTGAAGACAATATAATGAATTATAAGTATGCTCCCATCGCATTAGTTGACGTAGAACGTTAATTTTCTAAATACAATGAAATATTAAGCAGTAACAGAAGATCGATCAAATTTGAAAATATTAACTAATATATAATTAATAATTATATAATGAGGAATTGTGAAAGTACAAATTGTTTAATTAAATTACAAATAATTTGATTATTTGATTATATTTTTCAGAAACATATTTAAATACTTAAAAAAAATCATACATTATACACTTTTTCAATAAATTGTTTTTTCAAATATTTTATCTTTTTTATTGCATGTCAAAACATATTATTTACAGTTTTTTTTAAGCATATTTAGTTGCTGTTTATGGTTCTTCAAGTCCCTAGTACTGGTTATTATAAAATTTGAAGACATCAACAGCTCAACATTATTATTGTTAGCTGTTACAGTATAGGCAATTATAAAAACATTGTCATAATATAAATAAAATACAAAACTATGACAATTTTTACTACAATATAATTTAATTATTAGTTTGAAAAGAAATATAGCAAAATTGATAGTAATTAATAAATTTTGCTGTTCATTAAATGGTATAATTATTTTTGTTTTATATATACAAAAATATTGAATATGTAAAATTCACTGTTACTTATTATTTTTATTTGCCTACAAATAGATCATTATTTTTATTATTAACCTTAATATTTTGGAATCAATAATTTGGAAGACATGTAGGTATATATACTTAAATAAGTTATCTACCTTGTAATTTTTTTAATACAGCTACTTCCATTTTTAAGACTTGTTTAGGTTGACGAGCTGATTCTACTTTCAAAGCTATAAGTTCTTTTGTTATAAGATCTTGACCTTCATATATTTCTCCAAATCCACCACCGCCAATTTTTCTTGCCTAAACATGTATAATTAATTGGTAAGTACAATAGTAATAAAAAAAAATTAGATACAGAATCAAGTTGTTAAACCTAAAAAAATGTAGGTATAGGTACAATGGTTAATTTATTCAACAAATAGTTATATTTCAACTAGAAATATTTTAATAGGAGTAGTTGATATAATTTAGGAATGTCAATAATCTTAAAAATATTTACCTTATTAAAACAAGATGTAATAATTTATATTCTAAATTATCAAATTTCTTATGGGTGGTGTAGCCAGGGGGGTGGCTAAGGGGGCTATAATAGAGTGACCATACGTTCTGTTTTATACAGGATTGTTCTTTATTTCGGCTTTGTGTCTTGTTGTCCTCACAAAATTTTCTCACGACGCCTTTTGTCTCGTAATTTCAAGTCTGTCCCATATTAATCCCATTTTTTGCCTTACTGTTAATTTATAATTTTTGAAATTTTTGAAATGACAAATGAAATAAATTGATTAGATTAATATAAAAATCTATACTTTTCAATTGTATTTTTGGATTTTTGTTTTTACTGAGGTTTTTACCATTATTATTGTTGCATTATATAATAATAATATTATAATATTTTAGTCCTGTATTTTAATTTTTTAAATATGGTCACCCCCTCTCTATCATTGACTGTGCTGACCTTAGAATTTTAACAAGATTAATAAAAAAAAAAAAAAAGTGTAAAGAAAAGACATATTGTATTTGTATTTTTTGTATTTTTTTGTGAGGCTTAGCCCCCCCCCCCTCCATACAAAATTCCTGGTTACGCCACTGGTATGAGTGTATGGCATTTTTTTTAACAATAAAATAAATTATTATAATTTATGATACTCAATTACTGAAGACTATATAACAAAATAAATATCTTAAAAATAAATAATACTTAAATTATTACAAAATAAGTGTTATTTACACTAACAGGCTATTATACTATCTTCATATAATGTTTTCTGTAATGAAGGAGAGCTATAACAATAATTTGGACCTTGTCCAAAATTTAAATACATCAGTATTGGTTAAATGTTTAAATGGTAATAATTTTATCAACAATTCTATATAATTCTTAGACTTTTTTTTATTTATTACGTTAGGTAATTAATTTTTTTATAAGTATACTTAATGCATGGATATATTTTATTTATATATTAAGTATGTCAAATTGAAATATAGTTGAGTTTCATTATTTTTACATTATATTACATTAGGTAGTTGTTATTTTTATGTAATTAGAAAATTAATCAAGATATAAAAAAATATCAATGATGTACCAACATTAAAAATTAATATATATTAACTGTTTTTAATTACCATGAAAAAACAAATATATTTTTAAATTATTTTGTAATTGTATATTCTTGTATTTAAAATAAAAACATTTACATTCTATACATTCCTTAACATTTATTTCGATAAAATTAACATCATTGCACTATAGTCTACAATTTATACTATAAGTTTGTTTTATATAAGTGAGTTAAAATAAATTTCTAGTTTGAATTATTAAAAAAATAATAATAATAATACCAACATTATTTAGAAAAAAAAATAATAGAGTAGTGTTGACAAGATGGACAATGAAAATTATAAATAGAGACAGAAAATAAGTGGGAGACAAAATGTTTACTTACAACTTTCCACCTTTCTTTAACTATATGTCCTGGTTGTAACAGATCTTCGGAAGACATCTTAACTTATATATGCTCAAGTTACACTATGATTTGTTACTCGCCGTTTTTTACCAATGATATTTGGTCATTACTGAAAGAGACAGAAATATAATAATTACACAAGGTTAAAAAATGGTATCAAGTTACATTTGTCTAAAAATACAAATAATTGGTGTATGATTCCACAAAAAAATACACAAATATACAATTAATTATGGTTCTAATAGACTTTTAGAATATTAAATTAAATTTTAAATTTTCTAACATTATTTTTTTTCCTTTCAAATTAAATGTTATCTAAAAATTAATTAATTTAATAAAATAGATACCTATATAATACCTAATTTATTTTAATTTTTAAATAACCTTTAGCTGTAAAGAATATTTTTATAATGCTTCTAAATTATATGAATATTTTTTTCTTGAATATGAATATGAATATAATAATAACTAAATGTTTTTCTTCATTCTCAATATATCTTTAAAAAAATGTATTCTCAGATATTCTCAGTTTAATAGTATTATGAATTTATAACCTATTGACTATATTATTTCTTTAAATAACTGTCAATAACTAAAAATAAAATACAAAGCATTTATATTTAAAATTTATATGTAAAGATGAAAAAGTGTGTTGTACTTTTTTATTTAGCTAAAATCTGAGATAATGTATGGTTTAAAACATTTAAAAACCTCCATTTAAATTTTTTTAGGATACAAAAATAATCAATTTTAAATTTATTGTTTATTACTTACCTACATACTTGTCTAACCTCAAACCCAATACGGGAAGGATAGGTAATTAATTTATATTATTTATTAATTTAATTTAATCGCCATTATTATGAGGAAACTTAAATTATCATGGTATATTATGACTCTAGATGTATCAGAATAAAAGTAAATTTTCTAGATAATTATTGAAGAATGAAATAGTTTTATTTTTAACATAGGTAGGTAAATCTATTAGTATAAAAATAACTGAAGTAAGAAATTCTATAAGTGTCTAAGGTAGTTTACACTATTGTATACTTAAGTATTAATATAAAGTATACTTACAAGTATCCTGTAAGAATGACCTCTTTAAAAATAACATACCTACCCGAAAATAAGAATGGAGAAAATAATTAGGTACACAGAGCATGTTCATATGATATATCTAGATCATGATAATATAGTAGATATACTAATACAGTTTTAACTATTTACAAATAATTAAATTTGAATTGAATTTTTGTTTTTTTTAATTTTAATTGATATTTAATGTGTTATTAAATTTAACTATTAGATTATAACTTCATAAGAGAGAAAACAATTGTAATCATATATTATGTACCTAAAATAATGTATTACATAATAGTAGGTAATTTAATAATGCTAATATAACTGCCTGATATTGATACACATTAATACCGGATTCATCTCACAAATATTTTTATTGCTGTGAAATATAAGATGTCTATAATAATATTATTGTCATTAATATTATGACAGATAAATATGATATTTAATAACTTTGAAAAGGCAAATATTGCAAAAAAAAATGTTATTTCTTAAGATTAGTTTCACAAAATTTCTAGGATTTCTATGATATTGAGCTTAGAGAAATATAATAATTTATTGGTATAAGTACTAGTTGAAGCATCACTATGCCGTAAAGAATGTCATAAAAAAAAGAATAGATACCTGTAGAAGTCGATTGGCGACATTGTGGGGTCAATAGGACAAATGTATTGAATTTTAGTTCAACCAAAAATAAAACTATCATTTAAAAATATATACGACAGACCTAAAATATAATTAAATGCTTGAACAGATTCACAAAGTTAGAACTTATTTTCAATACAAATTATTTAGTTAAATTTAATAATTTGTTTGTAGATGATCTTCGATAGGTAGGTACGTATAATATAATATTTATCTTAACTGTCAAAAATGTATTGCCATTGATTACTTAAGTTTAATAAAGATAATTTATTTGAATTGACTACCTAAGTAACAAAAAACCTTTTAAATTAATACATAATATGACTAGATAAAATTAACAACAAAATACTTGGTGTGAAAATAAATTAAATTTTTTATAAAATGTATTACCTACCTAACCGTAATTACCTAATCTACCAACGAATTTAAACTCAATTAAGTAAATACTTAATTGAGTTTAAATGAATTAAAACCGTTGCTGTTATGCATTAGTTACAATAATATAATTTGATATTTATGTTATACCTATTATTGTAGTATTTAACCTATAAGGTAGGTAGTTACACAGTTCAATATTTTATAACTATATTGTATGTATTTTATTTCCATATAAATAATAAATATTATATGCATACATTTTGCACTAATTTAAAATTAAAAAAGTGATTTAAATTTTAAAGAAAAATTGTTCAGTAACTTTGGCATGGCCTTTATATAAAAGGTTCCTTTTAATAGGTATATCATATGCTTAGTAATAAAGAATTTAATTTCATGACTTTTTTAAATTATAACTTTGAGTTGCATCATTCTATAACTTTATAGATTAGGTTTACCTAACCTAACCTAACCTACTTATTGTATTTCATAATTTGTATGTAAAATATACCTGTGTAGGTACATATTAAATATATATTATAGGCGTAGTTTTACCCGTAAACGGTAAATTAAATATATTTTCTAAAAGAAAATTACATTAGTTATTCTTTACTTATAACTGTAAATATATAATCAATAAATATATACATAAATTAAATGAAGTGTTATTAGTACTGAAATAATGTGTAATTTAGATCCTTAATCCATAAACAATTACTATTTTTTAAGAATCTTAGAAATTGTGATTTGTGACTGCATTTACCTGAACCATGACTTGTCAGTCACTTGTCTCAGTACACTTATGTTATCTAATATTCTATATTATAAACAGTAGTACCTCACTAGGCAGACTTATAAAGGACCCGGAGTTGTTGGATTATAGAGTGTTTGACCAAAAAAAAATCAACATATTATTAATGCAAAATGTATACCTACATCAATGTATGAATATTAAATTTATAATTTATAAATGTAACAGTGAAAATGTATGGTAATATAATATGTAATGTAGGTATGTATGTTTTATTGGATAAACTTGTCAATTTATATTTTTTAACTTTTTAAAGAATACCTATTTAAGATTAAATAAAGTGTCGGATTACTGAGGTTGTTAGATTAACGAGAGTTGTATTAGTGAGGTCCTACTAGCAATAGACTCCTCCATAACTCGATTGCATTTACCAGCCAATATCTAAAAAAATCGAATAGAGCTATTAAAAGTAATGTGGCTCAGCCTTAAACTGGATTAAAAAATGCAGTATAACTGTAAGCAGTGGTGTGGCAAACTTCATTAACTTATGAGGCACAATAATTTATATTAGAGATTATAAATACTTAAATTAGTAATTACGTATTTACGTAAATGGTAACTGAGAAAGATTGGCTTAGTCTTGGTGTGTAGTTAATAAAATATTTATTACATGTGAAATGCCCCGAATCTCCAGGACACTTACCTACCACCCTTTAAACTGAGGCACGTGCCTCAAATGAATTCCTTCGTCTGTAAGTATGAGTTGTACCTAATGGATATTTGGAAAAAAAAGAATCAATAATAATGAAGGTACCTCCTATATGTATAATGTATTATACAAATTATGTAGCAGAAAAACCAATTCATATGTTAATGGGTTATTATCTTTCCATCTGGCCTACACAATTAAACATAATATCATAACTTTCTGAGATTTTTTTTTTTGGCACCTATAAAACTAATGCAAAACTTTGCCTGAACAAAACCAAAATGTAATAAAAAAAAATATATTTATATTGTATAAGGGCACCTAACCCATAATATTATGTATAATATGTAGGTAGGTAGAAAACCATTAATTACATCAATTACACAAAAAACTAAGTACCTAATTAAAGTTTTAAACTAAAAGTGCGATTAAAAAATTGCATCTATAAATTCTTAAGTAACATCAAATTATTATCATAATTGCTACCTAAATTAAAAAATATACACAGGTACATAAATAGGTACCTATTATACTTCTAGGAAGATTTTATCAGAAATCCTCCTGGAGTCAGCAAACAAACATATTATAGATGTTTGTTTATTGTCTTCGGTGGTAACAACACCAATCCTATGGAACCCGAACCCGTAGCACAAGGTATTGTTCAGCGCTCGGGTAGAATGGAATGCGGCATCACTATTCTCAACCCACAGCAGCAGGCTACATAATATTATGGGCTTAACTGCCTATTAATCCAACTACACAGCACACAATTTTTCCACCGGCGTACACACGACAACTGACAAGTCAAACTATTTTGAAATCCAAACTAGGTACGTACAATAGTATTATAGATCGGACTATGGTCTTTGTCGTGCGACACGACACGATCGGCGAAATGATAAATTGATAACGTATGATCGTCGGTGGGCATAGTACGGATCGGTAGGACGGGAGGCGAAGACGGATCAGGGCGGGTTAGATAAACATTATACCATGTATTATGAAATATTAATACTTACAGGGGAACAGTGGACAGCGACTACGACCGGGACTGACCGGTCACCGCGACCGCGGGCAGCTGCTGTCGGTCTGCGGGTCCGACCGGCACGGAGACAGTTTCAGCGAGACGGCCGTTGGGCAGCCACGACCGACGTACGACCAACTTCGTTGGTAATAATGACAACAGTGACGGTATCGATACGGCTGAGTAACGTCGTCGCCGACGTAACAGCCGTCATGATAAGACGTGGAAGAGATACGGTGGCGGGCCGACGGAACACCCTCGGCGGCGGCGGAACGAATATAATATCGATAATATTATTATTATTATTATTATTATATATCGTCGGGAGCGTTGTTGGGGAGTTGCTAGGCAAGGGTGGAGCGGGTTGGCGGGCGGCGGTACGCAACGTTACACGGTGAAAAACAACGGACGACGACGACGACCGCGGTTGTTGTGATGTACGACGCGACGCTACTACGCTGCCTAGGCGCCCGGTGGTATTGATCGACCCGTCCGTCCGTATCGTCGCGTCGTTAGTTACTGCGTGATCGGAGCGCGCGACTTAACGACGTGCGTCGACGATCGCGTAGTCGGCACGGCGGCGGCGGCGGCTTTGGCCGTCGGACACGCGCGCGCGGGTGTCAGATTGCACTCGGCGGGCGGATTATGTTATTATGATATTATTATTAAAATTGTTTCACACGCCGACCGATTACCGCCGCACCTGGCCAGCAGCACTATGTTGGCACGGTATGGACGTTGAAACGGAAAGCGTAGCTCGACGGCCGGTCTGGAAGACGGCAGATGTGACGATCATTGATTGTGCCTTGAGCGCGATTTTTTTTTCTACTCGTTTCCCTATTTCCTCGGTTCCACCCGGCCGGACGGGTTATCAGGCACGGTCACGCAGGCGCGATCCCTAACCCTTGGGCGCGTGCGCGCCGAATCCACGCGAATAAAATCCGATCAGCTGTTGCCCCAATTTCGCTACTTCTCGACACTATAGTTAAACGGGTGAAGTGTATAATATTATATATTATATATATTACTATATAACAAAATGTCTGTGTGGGTGTACGTGGGCCAACGAAACGGCGGACGATAAATCGATTGTCCGAAAACATCCCCAGACCATAATAATCGTTTCGATCGTCTTGATGGCGGACGACGCATTGGCCCATCTGAAGCACGACCAATGGTAGAGGGGATGATTTATATAGTTTTTAATACAACTCCTAGTTCCTACGCATTACAACACAGGGGAAGCGCTCCACGCCCAACATGAATCAACTTTTTTGAAATTTTTTTTATTCAGCAGTTAGATTAATTTTTATTTTATCTATAATACTAATCTAACAATTTTATACCTTTTGTTATAAATATAAAAATTATAATATACAATAATAAAATAAAGGTACCTATATTACCTACAAATAAAAATATCAAGCCTTGACCTCAAGTGGTGGGAGAAGGGTGATCCATTCATCATCCGCTGCAGGGCGCTGGCAAGTACGCCACTGCACACTGTCATGATGAACATGGATTTGTCGTTGCATTGGCGTTATTATTTTATAATGCTTACTGCTTAGGTCTTACAGTCTTATGCAATATCACTGATATCGACTATACAACACTATAGATTAAAAATGTTCCGTCATTTAATACTTAGACTTTATATAATAAAGGTATTCGGCATTCATGTGATAAAATTTAAAACGTTTCGTAGCAATGTGGGTGGGCTCCGGGCGGTGGACGTAACCCAGTGATGTGCTATTAATCCATTCGCAAAGGGCTTATAGCTTTATTAATGAAATTTATAATAATTTATAAGAAATAATAATTCATTCTAACTATTCATGATCTTTGTGAAGATGATGTATTCTTAAAATTAGTAAATTTAGCAATGACCCGGGATCACGGAGGCCTCGCATTTTTCAATTTGCACAACTGCACAAGGACAGCTGCCGTGGTCTATTCTAATTTCCAGCAAACCCTCGCACGTTAACATTTATTATAGAACATTATAATATTATATTATATAATTTTAACAGGTAAGTATGTGAGTGTCGAGTGATTTTTTAAAATGCATATTTTGAAGTGTGAAAATTCACCCCTCTTTCTAGTCCGGAGAAGTGGGAACCAAGAAAGGCAAATACGTAAGAAATACTCTACGAAAATTTATTTCCCAAAAATTGTATACTACATTTTGTGGTCACATGATGATTTCACACATGATGAAAGAAATAAAATCATATATGGATTTCAGCAGCCTATAGGCGTTTACAAGACCCTCTGTTAGATATTTTTTGATGTTTTAATTCAAAAAATAGCTATGACTATGAGCATTTAAAATTATAATTTTTTTTTAAATACTCATGACTTGCTTCAAAATTAAAATACGTGGAGTTCTAAATAATATGCTTAGCTTTATATTTGATAATAGTCAATAGATAAATTTAACTTTAGCATTAAAAAACAAACAGAGTAAAATTGATCATAAATGATTCTGAACGTACCTAATATTTGACGATCGTAGTTTGTATAAGACGGATAAAGCGCGTGAGGGTACGACGACGTCCTCTTAAAATATACTTATAATTATAACAAAGTACAAACATATAATTCAAGGTTTTTTTTAGTGTGCAGTTACTTTGTGCAGTGCAAAAAACGAATTTCATTTGTATATTATAAAACAATAATTGAGTAAACTTCAAAATTAAAAAAAATGTTTGTATTAAAATTAAAAATTGTTTATATTATTCATTATTATACAATTTTTTAAATTTTTTTTTTTTTAAAACAAAAATAAATATCTACCACCTTTAAGCCTGGGACGTATCCAGGGGGGCCTAGAGGCCCAGGCCCCCTTCAGACATATTTTTTATAAATATAAATATTACAATATATTAAATAATAAATAAACAAAATCTAAACTTCTTTTCACATTGTCGCTTTATATTATATTAAATAACCAATAATTTATTTATCACATTGATTACCAATACCTACTATTATGACAACATTTTTAAATTAAGCTTGTGGTGGTGGTAAAGAGTTATATAACATAATATGAACAATTTAATTATAAATAAGAAAAGCGGTCAAGAACTGAATAATCAATCTATACAATTAAAATACTTATAACTAATATTAAATACAACCCAAGAGTGGGAATAAGTTTGAAGTCAGAAAAAATCATTAAAAAAAACCCTGATATAATTTATAATGAGCCATTTAATATTATATATTATACAAAGACCTATAGTTCAAACCTTTAATTTTTGCCCCCCCCCTCCAACCTCCATACAAACGGGTCTAGGGACGCCCCTTACGCAGTCTTGATATCGTTGGCACGTCGCGACCATACAGACTGACTACGGTCCCGCAGGCCTTTTGGCGTCGCTGTCGCCTGTCGCGGTGAAGGGATGACCGTTGGCCGTGCAGTCCGTGTGTGTCATTGGCACACGGCACACAAGTGGCATACAGAGCGAGCGAGAGGTTTCTACACCGACCGGTCGGTTGGCGCGTATACCGGCGGTATATTATTTCGAGAGAGTGTATAAAAATAATAATATACAAATACGAAACACAGTTTTCGCTCGGACGACCAATGCGTATAATAATAATACGCGTGTAAGGAGAATTTTTTTTCGTCGCTCGCAGTGTTATATATTATAGCGCGGTCATACGCGCACTTATAAATAACCCTACCGGCGGTACCGTTTGTGTACAGTTTATTGCCGTCTCTTTAATATAATATAATATTATTATAAAAAAAAAAAAAAACGCACCACTGCCTGTCTGCCTCTGCCCTCTATACCATCTTTGTCGTTATTATATTCTTAGGCATTATATTATGTATTATTATTGTAATATTGTAGAAGGTAGCTTCTATTATGAAGTCAATTACGAATTGGACCGTTTTAAATTGCTGCGTTCGCTACGATCTATACGTACAATATTTAACATAATATCTATTCGTCGCGAAAATAATCAAAACTCAAAAGCATTTACCTATTATAATATTATTCTATAGCACTATTATAGCAAGTAGCTACAACAATAATAGCCATTGCAAAACTCCATATCAGTGCATCAATCTATACGGACCGCGCGGTGTACCTATATTATTACAATATATAAATATATATATAGCAATGAGATTAAGTCTCTTTACCGCTCGACCTAAATATTAATATGCGTTACAACCATAGGCGGAGATTGATGGGTGCTTTAGATGGGCTAAACTCTCCCAAAACTTTTCCTACATTTTTTTTAATTATTCAATAATAATATTATTGTAGTAAGGTTCAGCCCCTTCCCTAAATCTCAAACGTTATTAGAGCCTATGGTTACAATCAAAGTGTATTAACGGCAAGAGACGAGGAGATGACGTACTGCTACCATAGGCACTTTTTTTTATGAACTTTCTGCTTTGTTTGCCATGTAGACATAATATGGTATAATATAGAAACATTCTCAATTCTCGGTTTTAATTTGGTTAGGTGATTTACTATAATAGGTAGTGACTAAAATAAATTTTGGTGTGGCCGGTCCTCCTGTGTCCATGTTTCTTGTGTGTCATGTATAAGCTATTTTAAAACAAATAGGATCGACAATTTAAAACAACGATCCTCATAAATAGTTCATATACTGTGACCAAAAAATCTAAATAATATATATAAATTATTATAGTTATTATTAACTATTATATATAACTATTTAGACATTTTAAGTACAAATTTGGGCGAAATTGCCTACATATTAAGATCAAGAATAACTATAATTTCAGTTATTTTGTTGTAATTTAAAAATATTATTTGTCGGGTATCTGAAACTTTTTAAATATATTTTTATAATTAATAGACACAATGCCATTTTAAAATACAATTTTTTCGAAAAAAAATGATTTTAACCTACTGCCATACCTACTAACGTCTAAGTCTAATAGTAAAATAAATTACTTCAATCACAATAATATCATCAAATTAACCTACTTCATTGAATTCAAATTTACCACCATCCATTAAAGTGACCCACTTGACACTTGTAACCTACGCTGTACAGCAGAGTGACACCCACTTATCCACTTTTTTAAAGTTAATATTCCAAAGTAGAATAACTTTTTGAAAGTTATTATAATATTATATTAAGTAAAATCTATAGTTTTTAACAAGTTATTAATTAGTTATAGCTTATAACTAAATAAATATTTGAAGTTTTGATGAGCGGATTTTGGTGGCAAAGGGGCATCTACCAATGTACCATGCCAATTGTTGGTCCACTACTCCGCTAATCTACATAGATACCTACTTTTGATAATACTTATAAGCAAATTAACTACCTACCTACTATTCGTTCGGAACTCCATATTTTAATGCATCAGGCATCTCGTCATTCAAAAAAAGAAATATAGTTTGTTGTTGTTTTAATTTAAAAATATTATTCGGGTATATGAATCTTTTATAGTATATTATATTATTATAATTTATACACACAATGACATTTTAAAATGTTTTTTTTTGGCAAAAATGTATTTAATACCTACTGTTGTACTAATGTTTAATACTTATTACACATATATGGGCTGACTGGTATTTGTTCAGAATCGTTTTTTTGTATACGTTTATGTCATTGAATTTAAATTTAACACCATCCATTACAGTTACTCACTTGTAACCTACTGTACAGCAGAGCGACTTCCACTTACCAACATTTGTTATTTGTTTATTTTACTTTTACGTATTTGTTTTCATAGAAATTGGTGAGATAACTAGATGAAAATATTAAATATTGGAACGGATGCAGATATTAGCTCCTAAGCAAATTTTGTGAAATTTTTTTTTCAAAATGTGTGTTTTTGCATGCTTTATATGGTGATTTAAAAAAACCGGTCTAATCTTCTTTGGAAGTTACAATAAACGAATTTGAAAATTGTGTTTTTTAGTTTAAAAAAAGCAGACAAGTTGGTCTAGCCCAATAACCATAAATTTAACTATATCCACAAAGTTTCACGTTTATAATAAATTTTTAAAAATATCAAAAATAGGATTTAATAAAAAAAAAAAAATGCCAACGGCACGTAGTGTTCCCAAGCGGTCACCCATCCAAGTACTAACTACGCCCGACGTTGCTTAACTTCAGTGATCGGACGAGAACTGGTGTATTCAACGTGGTATGGTCGTTGGCGAATGTTAAGTACCATTACAAGATATTTAAATTTAATATCCACTACTTTTCTCATAATATATTGATATTATTACGTCTTTTAATTTATATATCATATTAGCCTTTATAAGTTATAATTGTTATAACAGCTATAGTCTGTTACTCTGTTATCCCGCAGGACACTCAATAATTATTTTTTAAGTAGACACCTCAAGACAATTCTCTCTGAGCTCCGATTGTATTATTAAACTATTATATAACTATTTAGATTCTACCAAATTAAATTAAATACCCATCTACCTACCTATTTTAAATACTTTCTAACAATTTATTGTGTACACAAAATTAAATAATATTTAGTACCTACCTAGGGGAAGTCAGGGGAAGTTGGCGCACTTAATAAGGTGAACTATTTTTTAAAATACTTTTAAGAATACTAAAACAGCAATTATGCTAAAAATATCTTCTTATACACATATAATAATATAAAACATAATTATATAAAATTAATACGGAAGTTTAATTTTAAGTCTTTAAGTGGTCAAAGTTTAAAAGAACTTTCAATTTAAAAGGCGTCAACTTGCCCAACCCTTGTGTAAGTTTACATTTAGATGGGGGAAGTTGACGTAGTAACAATACGCGCCTAGATATTATAATACATTATACATTTAAATACATATAATTAGGGCTAGGATTTTAATACCCTAAAAAACCCCGAAAAATGCCCTAAAAAAATGCTTTTATGACCTAAACCTATTTTTATTTTTAATAATTTGAATATAAATAAAATTATATGAATTACGATAAAATATTTTAAAAAATGCATTATGCAAACGGTGTTTACGACGACAAAACTCGTAGGTACTGAACGTCGAACAATAGGACGTCGATTTTACCGATTTAAGATTATTTAACTGGAAATGCGGGTAGTGGTTACTTAAACCTTGTTCGATAATATAATACGTATTACGAGTTTCCTATACCTGACCATTTGTCCATGGCGAACGCCAACTTACCCATACTACATAAGTTTTGTGTTTTGATTAATAACTATTATAAAAAAAACAAATCAAAATCAAATAAACATCATAATATCAAATGACACCTAAGAATAGGTATGTGTTATTCAATGTATCTGTTAAAATATTACATATTTTTACCTACTGCTTTCTGTTAATCGTTATGGCAACAGTTCAAAATATTACATTGGCTAATCTTGATTTCGTTTTTTGTAAATAAATTTGGTATCACTTATCAAACTAATTTGAAACTCGAGAAATTAAATGTTACTAATATCATTATGTTAGTATTATAAAATTATTGAGTACCTATCGGCATAATGTCAAATAATCAAAGTTATTTTTATATTATCCATTCGTCATCGTACCTAACACGTCAATTTACCCTGAGGCCAGAGTTCGATACCTAAATGGATAAATAGTTTTATTGCCACTACTTATAATTGACTATTTTTTTAACTAAACAAATTTAATTATTTAAAGCGTTTTGTTGAGTCTTCATAATAATATAGTAGTATTGTAAATTTACACCTATTAAAATTAGTTTTATAGATAAAAATATAAAATCGATGTAAATTACTAAACATTTTTTAAAAATTGAAACTCTGTTATGTATTTAGGTGGATCTAGCTAAGGAGAAGTAATGTTAACGCAGTTCCTCCTCCGTCCTCGATTAACCCGGAAAAAATTTAGATCTACCTACCTATAAATACATTAATTTTCCATTTATTAATATTTACCTAATGATATAAAAATATAATTTATATTAATGAATTCCTATTATTACTATATTGGTTTCACAATTATTAAATTATACCTAAACGGCTATACTTGCCTCTAAGGCTCTACTTACTCTCTTTTCTGAAAAACCGGATAAAACCGCGGTTTTTTCATATTCGAACACAGTAACCGGAACCGAAACTAAAAGCTTTACAAAACCGGATAATAAACCTTAACTGAGAACTAAAATCCAGTTAGAAAACCCAAACCAAAACCATAAAATTTAAAAACCGTTCTTTTAAAATGTAAAACTAATATCGGGTTCTTCGAATTTTATAAAGTTAATTACCTATATAATTTATAATTCTATAGTTAAAACGAGTATTTTTATGCGAAGAAAATATTTTGTTTGAAGTCTTATGCTATAACTGAGTATTACGAAATATTATTAGGTAATACGAATATTATTCTATTTATATTTTATAATATTATTACTATACTTAATGATTCAAAATTCATATAAATATATGTACTATTAATATATTTAAGTATATTTGTATATTATTATTTATTAATGTTATTAAAATTATTTCATATACGACTGATCCACGTCTATCTCGCAGTCATCAATCGCTTAAGTCATTATCATCAGTCTCCTCAGTGTGTCCTAGGGCTGGCGGTATTTAAAATGTTGATACCGGTATCCGGTATTTGTTTACTTACGGTATCTACGGTATTACTGGTTATACGGTATTTTTAAATTACCAGTAATTATTGGTATACCAAAAATACCACCAGCCCTAGATTAGGCTATCGTTTCCAGACTTCTAGTCCATTCTATCTAAGTTATAAATATTATAATAATGGATAGGACATCGGGCTTATCAACTAAGAATAAAGTGAATCCAGCGAAAGCGAAGCCAGTATAGGCATGGCCTAGCCATTCTTATAATCTTAATCCGAAATATATGATATCAATTAACAGATAACAAAAATTACAATATTATATTATTTATATTATGTTATTATGAATATATAAAAAGGTGGATAAGTGGATGTCGCTCTGCTGTACGGTAGGTTACAAGTGGGTCACTGTAATGGATGGTGTTAAATTTGAATTCAATGATATAATATCATTGTATAAGAAAAACGATTCTGAGCAAAAACGGTCAGTCAACCTATGATTTTACCAAGTATATTTGATGATATTATTGTGAATAAAGTAATTTATATATAACCTATTAACGTGGAGCCTTGTTTTAAATTTTCAATCCTTAGCCATAAAAGTTAAACATTTTATAAATTTTTAACCACAAAATAATTAATAAATTATAAATTTGATAAATGTTGTCAAAATTTGAACTTTAAATGCTTATAAAAAAAAATTGTGCAAATGTATTTTTAATATTTTTCAACTGCTATTAAAACGATATATCAGGAGTCTAATATTAAATTTTCACGCTTTTTTACCCAACAAATAAAAATTTATTGATATTTATAGAAAAAAAAACTAAAAAAATTGAAAACTGACAATGTCCGTAAACAGCTCAAATAGAGTCAAAATATTTTCAAAATTGTATGGTGTATAGAAAATGCTAATATAAACATTCAGTGAAATTTTCAAGTATCTACAGTCATTCGTTTTTTAATTACAATAAAATAAAAAAATCGTTACATGAGAAATCGAGTAAATATCAAATGTTGTAAAAATATAAATTTCAGACGCTCATAAAAATTTAATTTAAGTTTCTTCTAGACATTTTTTTTTTGATAAAGGTAGACAAACTTATGAGTAATCTTATATTACATTTTCAAATCTTAGATTTAAAAAGAAAAATTTTTATGAATTCTCATCAAAATAATTTTCTATTTTTCGTGATTTTTCCGTATTTTGTCAAAATTTGAACTTTAAATGCTTATAATTAAAAACTGTGACTAAGGATTTTTAATTTTTTTCATCTGCCTTTGAAACAATAAACTAGGAGCCTTCTATTAAATTTTCAAGCTTTTTTACTCAATAGATAAAATTTTATTGATATTTATAGAAAAAAAAACTAAAAAAATTGAAAACTGACAATGGCTGTAAACAGCTCAAAAAGAGTCAAAATATTTGGAAAATTTTATGGTGTATGGAAAATGCTAATATAAACAACCAGTGAAAATTTCATGCATCTACGGTCATTTGTTTTAGAGTTACACCAATAACCAAAATCGATTTTGTTAAAAATCGATTTTGCGTAAAAATTCCCGTTTTTCCTTAATTTTTCTTTTGTTTTTCACATCGCTTTTGAAAACTACTGGGAAATTAAAATTTTGACCTCCCCAATGCACCAACGATATTCACTTTCCCATCGAACAAGATACTGAAGTCGAAAATCAAAGCATTATTTCGACTACTTATCGTGTACACAGACACAAAAATAAAAAAATAAAAAAAAAAACACACATCATTGTAAAATCAATACATTCATCGTTTCACTCAGAATCTAAAATATTGTTATTTAAAAAGGTTGCCTGAATACTGACTACTGTTAAGATTCAAATACACATTATAATATTTGGTATACGCATTTGTGAATCAGGGGACACTAGGGCTGGCGGTATTTTCGGTATTTCAGAATACTGGTATACCGTGATTCGGTAATTACTGAAAATACTGTGCCTCGTTATATTACCGAAAATACCATATGGCATATACCAGCATTTATTATTTATTATTTTAGATTCTGAGTGAAACGATGAATGTATTGATTTTACAATGATGTGTGTTTTTTTTTTTATTTTTTTTTATTTTTTTTTTATTTTTTTTTTTTTATTTTTGTGTCTGTGTACACGATAAGTAGTCGAAATAATGCTTCGATTTTCGACTTCAGTATCTTGTTCGATGGGAAAGTGAATATCGTTGGTGCATTGGGGAGGTCAAAATTTTAATTTCCCAGTAGTTTTCAAAAGCGATGTGAAAAACAAAAGAAAAATTAAGGAAAAACGGGAATTTTTACGCAAAATCGATTTTTAACAAAATCGATTTTGGTTATTGGTGTAACTCTAAAACAAATGACCGTAGATGCATGAAATTTTCACTGGTTGTTTATATTTGCATTTTCTATACACCATAAAATTTACAAAATATTTTGACTCTTTTTGAGCTGTTTACGGCCATTGTCAGTTTTCAATTTTCTTAGTTTTTTTTTCTATAAATATCAATAAAATGTTATCTGTTGAGTAAAAAAGCTTGAAAATTTAATAGAAGGCTCCTAGGTTATTGTTTCAAAGGCAGATGAAAAAAAATTAAAAATCCTTAGTCACAGTTTTTAATTATAAGCATTTAAAGTTCAAATTTTGACAAAATACGGAAAAATCACGAAAAATAGCAAATTATTTTGATGAGAATTCATAAAAATTTTTCTTTTCAAATCTAAGATTTGAAAATGTAATATAAGATTACTCATAAGTTTGTCTACCTTTATCAAAAAAAAAATGTCTAGAAGAAACTTAAATTAAATTTTTATGAGCGTCTGAAATTTATATTTTTACAACATTTGATATTTACTCGATTTCTCATGTAACGATTTTCTTATTTTATTGTAATTAAAAAACGAATGACTGTAGATACTTGAAAATTTCACTAAATGTTTATATTAGCATTTTCTATACACCATAAAATGTTGAAAATATTTTGACTCTTTTTGAGCTGTTTACGGACATTTTCAGTTTCTATTGTTTTTAATTTTTTTTTCTATAAATATCAATAACATTATATTTGTTAGTTAAAAAAGCTTGAAAATTTAATACAAAGCTCTTGATATATTGTTACAATAGCAGTTAAAAAATATTAAAAATACATAGGCACAATTTTTTTTTATAAGCATTTAAAGTTCAAATTTTGACAACATTTATCAAATTTATAATTTATTAATTAGTTTGTAGTTAAAAATTTATAAATTTTTAACTTTTATGGCTAAGGATTGAAAATTTGAAACAAGGCTCCACGTAAATAGGTTATATTTAAATTACTTTATTCACAATAATATCATCAAATATACTTGGTAAAATCATAGGCTGACTGACCGTTTTCGCTCAGAATCGTTTTTCTTATACAATGATATTATATCATTGAATTCAAATTTAACACCATCCATTACAGCGACCCACTTGTAACCTACCGTACAGCAGAGCGACATCCACTTATCCACCTTTTTAATAGTCTATTCTCTATTCTCTTTCTCTATTCTCGAAAACCGTTCCAAAAATCAAAACCGAAAATTTTCAAAAACCGATCGTAAAACCTAAACCAAAACCAGAATATTTAGAAAGCCGTTCTTAAAAACTAAAATTTCAAACGGTTTCGATCCCTGACTGGATGTCTGGTGGTTATTTTAACAGTAAACACTCGTGATCTCAATTATAGTATAGAATAAAAAATAAAAATTGAAAATGTCAAATGTCTATAATAGCTGACATAAAACGAAAAATGAAAATCGTAGCCATATAATGTACATTACTAAGCAAAACCTTGCGACTTAGTTTAGACTCTTGTCTATTAACGAAGTTCAACTGTTAAAGTATAGGTACCTTTAAATAATAAATTATAGTTAATGGCTTAACTGAGAGTACATTTCTGAAGGGACGGAATTCCGCATGCGGGGTCAAGTATTTCCTGATTTTGAACTTATTTTTAAATATATCTCTCAATATTTTGCTTCCTATGTGAGTGATCAGAATGTGATTAATGGCTACCTATATTATGTTTAAGCTATCTGAGAGAAAATTAGTTTAAACTATTGACCGGTTCGGTTTAAGCTTTCCTGTTAGTTTATTATAACTTTATAAGTATTAAATGTCAATTATCAATTAATAATATTGTTTATAATTATATTAGGTAATGCAGAAAAAAAATATTATTAATGGTCTGATATATAATATATATAGTACCTATAATATACAGGGCGTGTATCTTATGTTATTGTACGCGGGGTTTTTTTTAACGGTTATGGATCGATGACATAGAATTTCGCTAAAACGAAAAAAGATGTGTTTCTTTATTTTTAACAGGCAATTTTTTTATAAGTTTCAAAATTTTTAAACACGCAGGTGTGCCAATAGCAAAATCAACTTTATTTTTTTGAATGGTAATTACTATATTTTTTAATGGATTCCAGCCTCCAGGCAACACCTTAATACCTATGTGTGGTTGGGTATATTAATAGAAAAAATAGGACATTTTATAGGTCAGTATAACAATATTAATTAATATGAGGGGTAAATAAGACACCTAAAATTATTTGAGCAACACCAATTTGTTTTATGGTGCACGCCACTGATAGTCATCTAGGTATATATTATTATCTATATTTTATATTATTTTTAATAATAAGTATTTATAATTAGGTTGAAATCATTTTAATTATAAATATAATAAATAGGTAGGTATATAATGCACTTTGCAGTTTTAAGAATTATAATTTATAAGTCTACCTTGCACACAATGCAATTGTGAAATATGATATGTACATTATATTATATAGGTATATTATAGGTACAAATAATATATTACACAATATATGTATTATACCTACACAATAATTTATATCGAATGATATTGTATTATTGTGACTTGTTACTATAGTTGTGAGGCTATATCAATATTCACTCTAAATAGTTTATGATGCAATGTGATCTACACGACTACAGAGTACAAGTTACAATTAACACACACCTGTCGACTGCGGATTATGATATATTATAGGTAGGTACCTATATGATTACAAGTTACAACTTTACTAGGTGTGTCGAGGAAAATAGGTATAGGTTATTAGCTATGACTTATTAAATATTAATAATAACCTATTTTACCAAATTATTATTATTTTTATTATGTTAGTTGTTAGTAACGATACCTACATAAGTTTGAATGTTATAACTGCAGTGAAGCGAACGCGGTAGAAGGTTACTATCCTGTTGGGTTTTTAATAAATATTGGTTTTCTTTAAATGCATTTTATATTTATATTTTTTTATAGCTAGATAATATTATTATTTATTATCATACTATTACTATATCATTATCTCGTAGTTATAAGGGTGTCGGTGCTAGTTTTTCCAATTTTCCGAAATCCTATAAAATTTGAAAATTCTATTTTATATTTTAGTTATTACCTTAATTATAATATAATATAATACTTTTATACTAATCTATAGCTATATACCTATTTAGGGGGGGGGGGGGTTGATAGGTGTATATACAATTAACGAAAATTATTTCACAGGAAAAACTCTCCACCCGGTAGAATAGACGGATTTCGTTATTATTTTTTTTTTATTTAAAAGAAGGGAACATTTTTCCTGTCCGATCAACGCTGAATTTTCATTTTACTTTAAGTCATGGTAGAAAAAACGTTTAGAAAAAGAACAAATATTGTACATTATTCAAATGCATATTTTAGCTTGAATAATTATAATTTTTAAAATCGGGATTTAATCCGACCTGAATATGTTCTCTTTTTTTAAACAAAAAAAACTAACGAAACCCGATACTAATCTACAAAGCGTGAGAGTTTTACAGGTAAGACATGTTTTTGTAGTAAAACACGCATCGGCTCCGACAAAAGTAAAAATTTTCCAGTAGTTTTCAAAAGTGCCGTGAAAAACAAAAGAAAAACTAAGGAAAAACGGGAATTTTTGACTAAATTTTGGTTTTTGGTATAACTCAAAAAAAATTACAGTAGATACATGAAATTTTGACTGAATGTTTATATTAGTATTTTCTATACACCATAACATTTTCAAAATATTTTGACTTATTTTGAGCTGTTTACGTACATTTTCAGTTTCTATTGTTTTTAATTTTTTTTTCTATAAATATCAATAACATTATATTTGTTAGTTAAAAAAGCTTGAAAATTTAATACAAAGCTCTTGATATATTGTTACAATAGCAGTTAAAAAATACTAAAAATACATATGCACAATTTTTTTTATAAGTATTTAAAGTACAATTTTTGACAAAATTTATCAAATTTAAAATTTAAAATTTAATAATTATTTTGTAGTTAAAAATTTATAAAATGTTCAACTTTTATAGCTAAGGATTGAAAATTTAAAACAAGGCTCCGCGTAAATAGGTTATATATAAATTACTTTATTCACAATAATATCATCAAATATACTTGATAATATCATAGGCTGACTGATCATTATATTTTCGCTCAGAATCGTTTTTCTTATACAATGATATTATATCATTGAATTCAAATTTAACACCATCAATTCTAGTGACCCACTTGTAACCTACTGTACAAAAGAGCGACACCCACTTGCGCCATAGGCGCAAATAGGGGTGGGGGCTTTAGGGGCTAAGCCCCTCCAAAAATGTCCATAGCCCCCCCAAACATTTCCTACATTTTGTTTTAAGCTTATTCAATATTATCAAAGTAAGGTTTTAGCCCCCCTCCAAATACCAAACGCTATTTGCGCCTATGCGACTTGCTCACCTTTTTAAGATTCATAATACGAATTTTGCAAACAATTATTAATGATCAACAAATCTGTGTAGCTGATTTTTAGCCTGTAGGCCTGAATATTTTCTAAAGACATTATTATTTCTATTTTCTTATATGGTTCTTATAATATATATAGCTAGGTAATCAATTATTATGAATTTTCAAAACTTAACTTTCTACTGACAGGGGCAAACAGTGGGATATACTGTATGCCTAAAAATCTAAACGAATTCTAAAATAAAAATGAGTTTGCGTGAATCGTGAATGCGTTTTGTGTATGTTTCAATGGGCTAAAGAGAGAAAACAAACAGTGCACTAACATAAATCTTACTTAACCTTATGAAATTAAAATTATTTATAATAAAAATTAATTATAATGAATTAAAATTAATATAAATTACAATCTTTTACATCAAGTTACATAGTATTATATCAATAATTCAAAATAGTACAACATACCTACTGTTGACAGAAAAACAATAAACCAAATAACAATATTGGATTATGTCTGGTATTATTAGTTCAATAACAGCTACATCATTTAATTAGACAACAGTCATTCAACGCAACACTAATCAATAAAAACTGTAACGTATAAAACGTACAATAAAGAAGCGTATTATATGTATAATTGTATAATATACGTATACTATATATAACCCATATAGGTAATAAGTATACGTATACTATACACTATACAACGTAGACAAACTAACAAATATTGTCAATAAACAATAAATAAAAAAATATAAAATAATATATAGACATCGTTATTTACTTATTAACTAATTTAATATTTGTTGTGTAGAAAAAATTAAAAACTATATTATAAAGAACAAACAATAAGAAACAAAGAACTTTATATTATAATATTTATAAAACAAGTCAGGTGAATAGTGAATAGCGATACATTTTATAATATAATAAACTTCTATGAACTAAAAGAGGTACCCATATAATTGAAAAATATCGGCACAGAATACAAATGAATAATATGTATAGGTAATAGGTAATAGGAATCTTACAGAAACCCTTTTTTGATTTTCTTAGGAACCTAAACCGGAACCGGAACCGATATTTGTCGGAAGAGAATTTTTCGGTTTATTTCGGTTTTTTTCGATTCTAGTTTTATTTAATTATTTAGTATTTTCAGGTAGGTAATACATATTAAATAATAATAGTCTTTTAAACCACCAAAAAAAACATTTTAGATTCTGAGCGAATGTATTGATTTTATAATGATGTGTTTTTTTTTATTTTTATTTTTTCGAGAAAATCGATTTTGGTTTTTAGTGTAACTCTTAAATAAATGAAAGTATATACATGAAATTTTCACCGATTGTTTATATTTGCATTTTCTATACATGATAAAATTTTAAAAATATTTTGATTTGTTTTGAACTGTTTAGGAACATTTTCAGTTTCAAATTTTATTAGTATTTTTTTATGGACTGTTTACGGACATTGTCAGTTTTCAATTTTTTTAGTTATTTTTTCTATAAATATCAATAAAATTTTATTTGTTGGGTAAAAAAAGCTTGAAAATGTAATATAAGGCTCCTGATATATCGTTCTAATAGCAGTTGAAAAATATCAAAAATACATAGGCACAATTTTTTTTTATAAGCATTTAAAGTTCAAATTTTGACAAAATTTATCAAATTTAAAATTTAATTATTATTTTGTAGTTAAAAATTTATAAAATGTTCAACTTATATAGCTAAGGATTGAAAATTATAAACAAGGCCCCACGTAAATAGGTTATATATAAATTACTTTATTAAACCTATAACACAATAATGCAATAATGAATACCTAATATAATAATGTACTAAAATCTATAAGTACTAAACGTTAAACTTTTGTGATAGGTATAGTAAATTTCTCCTCCTTTAAATTTCAATATAATATAAATTATAATATAGGTACCACATGGTTTTTTACAAGCTCATAATATGTTGATTTTGATAGTCAGCATGAAATTTTTTTTAATGTCGCCCAGTGATAATTCCTTAAAAAATCCACTGTTACAATGTTTATTTTAATTTTAAAACTAAAAAAAAATATTTGAATTCTCCATAATATATTAATATATATATATTATACAACGATTAAACTATTAAACAAGTGAAAAACCGATCTACTGTATCAGCATTTTCTGCAAATTGTATTTAGTTGATTAAATATTTTTTTTATGACATTTTTGACTTAAAACCATTATTTATAATAATAATAAAGAAAATTGCTTAAACTAAAATAAGGGGGCTGGGCTTCGCTCAATGGGTTTGTTTGTTATAAATATGCGCAGTCTTCACCACCTGCCAAGAAAATGATAATATGAAATTGATTTTATTATATTTTCCCATATGGCTATAATGTGTCATTACTCACATATATTTACAAATTCGTTAGACTAAACCGGTGTGAAAAATAATGCACCGGGAATCGGGATGTTTGGACCATATTATCATTTACATGTTTCAATATCCCGGCGCGGGATAATGTGGGATAATTTTAAACCGGTCTAGTTTAGCGAATGTCTACCACAAATTCGTTAAACGGTGCGGGATTCTGAACCGTGTAAACGGTATGGTCCAAACATCCCGGTGCATTATTTTTCACACCGGTTTAATCTAGCGAATTTGTAGCTATGTATAATATACCTAAATGTATGGTGATATCTATCGAAAACAAATTTATTATATTGGTATATTTTAAAATAGCAATAGGTAACATTGTTTGAATACAGACTCACTGTAGCAGTAGGTATCTAGTCAATATATTAAGCAACTATAATATTGTAATAATATACAACAACTTACACAACGTTACAACAGCATGTCAGCAATCTATGATTTATATTAGTCAAAATCGTATATTTGTGTAATCGTGTTCATTAATATCAATTATTATTTATTAATTGTATTTAAGTAATCGTGGTAACGTGGTGTGTCAAATGGCAATTTATACGAGGTAGGTACGAGGCGCAGGTGCTTATAATGCTTATACTTATTAGTTATTTCGGGAGACCGATAAACTTTGATGACGTCGCCACACTGTTAAAGTGTTATTAATTATTACTTAGGTGCCTATTGGCTATTAGTTATTAATTTACTACGGGTTACGATTACGGGCTTACGGCGTTTATTTTGTTTTTTAAATTTTAATTATATAGTTTTTTGTATTTCACCCGCTATACGTTTTTCGCGCCCAACTTCATGATGTAAACAACATGGTCGTTAAAATCCGGATTTGGTTCAAGCTCGCGCAAACGTCACGCGCCTACCGAAATATCTGACCGCGAAAAGTTATAATATCATCGTACCAATTGTTGTTCACAATAATATGCCTGCACCGGTTTATCTATAATTCGTTCGAATAATATTATTAGGTTAGGTCACGCTGATGGTTTGTTACCTACTCATTAATAATTATTATTATAATTATTATTTTCATTTGTCGCTTTAAACTTTTGAATTAATTAAATCATAGCGTGCGACGTGCGATACTGTGCAAGCTGTGCATCATAATTATTATATTATTTTGAATTTTAAACGTGACGTCAGCGTGTCGAGCAGTTTAGTGACTATGTTTGTCGACGATCTTGTGAAAGGGTTTTACGACGTCGTTTCCAGTAATGTAAGTGGATCTATCCTAAATCGTTCATATAGTCTTGTGCACGATCACGATTTAAGATATACCTTAAATCGTGCTTACGATAGCACATGGTAATACGGTAACACCATGCGCGCATGATCGTATTGTTTTATCATTTTTTTTTTATGGGAGGGAAACATGCGACGTTTTTACTAGCTTTTAAACGACAAACCAAAGGCATTTTGGATTTCATTTTCAATCCATAGGCATAAGGACTACCCAGGGCCAAATTAAAGTTTTTTCTGCCTATTTGGTGAAAAAAAAATGACAACATGCTGTAGTCGGCCCAGATGGGTAGTCTAGACTCTAGATAACCTAAACTACCCTGGGTCCATCTATATTTTTATTTATTTATTTATTTATTTATTTTTAATTTTCATATACATATGAAATACTGGGCCCCACTGAGAAAACTCGTGTGGGGGCCCAGGAGTTCGAAAAATAAATTGCGTATACAGATTACAGGAAAGAAAAGATTACAAATTACAAAATTAAATTAGCGTATGAAGATCTAAAGTGTGGACAATTTGTGTTACTTAATAATAGAATTGAACAGTTTAAATAAGTACAGTGATATCATTACACATTATATTTGTAAGGAGAATTCAATAGCCACTGTAGAATGCTTTTTTTGAATAAATTTATTGGGAGGTTTGTTATAGAAGGTGGTATTTCGTTATACAGTTTGGTACTAACTATTTCAAAATATCTGTTAGTTGTGGTTTTTTTGTTTTTTTCTATGAGAAAATGGTTTTTCGCATATCTTGTGTTGACTCCGTGCATTATTGGTTGCAATAGATTATGGTTTTTTTAAATATATAGCGGTTATTTTTAAATATATTTTTTTTACAGGAAGGACGTTTAATTCAGTATATACATTTTTTGTTGGGTACATACGGTCTTTATTTAACAATAGCCTAATAATTTGATTTTGATAGATTTGCAGATGACTTATAGTATTTTCGAAAGCACCATCCCAGCCTATTATACCATAAGATATTATTGATTCCACCAACGCTATATAAACTTGACGTAATTTTGGTATTGTAAGAACTTTATTTAAGTTTCTTAATATGTACATCATTTTTCGAAGCTTTTTTCGTAATTGTTCAATATGAGTTTTCCATCTCATATTACTACTGATTTCAATACCTAAATATTTAAAATTATGTTCAATCTTTATTGATTCACAAAAACAATTTTTTTCTAACTGTGTACAGGTGTCATTATGAATTTTTATTTTTGTTTCAGTAGGTAGTCTATTATCTATTAAGGCATGAGGTACAACACATGTTTTTTCTAAATTTAAAAATAGATTATTTTCAGTTAACCATTGTTTTATCAATTTTAAATCGAGTTTTATCATATTAAATATTTCGTCCCATGAGTCACCTGAACATAGCATAACTGTGTCATCTGCATAACAGATTATTTTACTTTTTAAGGGGAGAGAGTGAATACCATTTAGCTGTATGTTGAAAAGTATCGGGGAGATAACTGTACCTTGTGGTACACCACACTTTACAATATTTAAAGAACTAATAGATTCATTTATTTTAACACACTGTTTTCTATCACTTAAGTATGAACGGAGTAGTAGTAAAGCTCTATCACGTAATCCTAGTTGTTCTATCTTGTGTAAAAGTATGCTATGATCAATAGTGTCGAAAGCCTTAGCAAGGTCTAAATAGACCGTAGCACATTTTTTACTTTCATCTAATGATTTATAAACAAATTGAGTCACTTTAGCAATGGCTTGATCCGTGCCTTTACCTTTTTGGAAACCATATTGAGATTTATGTATATAGTTGTTTGATTCTAGAAATGTAACAAGTCTATCTTTAGTAATTTTTTCAAATATTTTTGCAATATTTGAAATCATTGAGATCGGTCGGTAGTTATTGATTACATTTGTATCACCTTTTTTGAAAATTGGAGTGACGATGGACATTTTGAATAAATCTGGTACTGTTGCATTTGAAAAACTAAGATTATAAATATGTTTTAAGGGAGAGGCTAGTGCAAGTTTATTTTCTTTTAATAAGTTGACCGTAATACCAACTAAACCGGGCGAAGAACCATTTTTTAGTTTTGAGATTTGATTTGTGATTTCAAGTTCATTGATGGGAGTGAATAGATTGAGGATAGATTTGTTAGGAGTGTTAATATCTAAAATAGTAGGACAATTGTATAGTATATTGTATAGTATATACAATTTGAGTTGTAAGCAAAGGTACTTGTGTCCCTGTAGGCAGTTTCCAGTGCTTGTAAGTTTGATTTAGCATCAAATATCAGTTCTTAAAGATCAAAATAAATATGACATATTTATAATAGTATACACATTAGTAATTACGAGGTAGTTAACTGATTTCTTTCCAAATTTCTTTTAGTGGATATTTTTAAAATCTGTATATGTTTGACTTGCTATCTATAACTACATTAGCATATACCTACTAGGTACCTACCTATATTGATTTGGTAAAGATAATTAACATATAACATGTAGTTTTGAATAGTTAGATTACTTACACATTTTAATATTATATTAATACCTATATTATTACACATTTATACTTTATAAAAAATTAATAATATATTTGCAGGGCATAATATGATATTAACTTCACTCTTCACATATTATTCATATTATATTGTGTGTTAATAGAAATAGGAAACACTATTATACTCAGTACCTTGTACTTATATCTAAATTTGGTTTTGAGGAACATAAAACTAGATTACTCGACCATCATTTAATCTAATTTATAATTTGTTCAACCAATGATTCTAGGTATGTGAAGTTATCTTATTTTTTTAGTCATTTTGATGTATCAACCTACCTGTCAGTTAAAAAAAAAATGATTTAACTAAATTTATGTTCTTTTTAATTCTAAACACTATAATGATTAAAATTCTTCAATCTGACTTAAGTCAAGTATTATACAATAAATTATCATCTATTAATTTTAAATAATAAAATTTAATTAGATAGATACATTCAGACAATTTAAAAAAATAATATTTTTGCTATCAAGGAAAGTTAAATTAAAATATTCAATGCTTATGATATTTTTTAACAATACCTACATTAATTTTATTTATTTTGCATAATATGGCAAAAGTTTGATGTTTAATGACTAGCTCTATCAGTTAAACATTTTGGATTTAGAATTCAAATTAATTAAAATTATACTATTTATCCACTTCAACCTGTTTATGGTACGTAAAATAAAATATTAAGGGTGCTGGATGCGGTGATTTGCTGTATTTGTCTAACACACGTGGAACATAGGAATAACGACCTAAGTGACTGACAAAAATTAAGGTACTTCTAGTTGTTTGATTTAAAAAATGTAAAGATGTTTGAATTGGTATACAAGTTTACTTTGCATTGGTCGATGCCTATTTTTAATATTTTTTAATAAAATTTATAAAAAATTAAAAATATCTATTCTCATCAAAATATTTCCACAATTAAAAAAGTACTTCGACCATTGCAAAGCAAACTTGTAAACCAATTCAACCATTTTTTCATTTTTTAAATTGAACAACAAGAAGTACCTTAATTTTTGTCAGTCGCTTAGGTCGTTATTCTTATGTTGAACATGTGTTAGACAAAGACAGAAAACCACTGAATCCAACGCCCTTAAATGTTTTTTTTTTAATTTATAAATTTTTTTTTAGACTTAATTTTAAGATCTAATATATATATTATACTATGATCTAATTATTTAAGTTTAAAATAATGCAAAACATTGTTTCCAAAACTTGTACGGTTACTGAAAAATGAGATTATGCTAAAATACAGGGACGTAATAGTTTGGGTTGAGCCAGTGACGTATTTATGGGGGGGGATATGGGGGATAGATCCCCTCCCTTGACCTTTTTTTTTAGTTTAGGTATAAAGTTTAAGCTGCAGTACTGTTGCTATTTATATTTTATAATTTTGTTATCCTGTGGGCTGCGAGTGATATTACCCAACAATAACAACAAAATTAAAATAGGACTATATTCGAGAGAAGTCGGGTAAAACCCGCTAGTACCTAACCTATTATACTGTTATATACGTAGAACACGAAACTAATTGCGACAGCGGACAGAAAACGATAAGGAATTCGTAAATTTTAAAATAAATATTAAAAAAGGTGGATAAGTGGATGTCGCTCTGCTGTACAGTAGGTTACAAGTGGGTCACTGTAATGGATGGTGTTAAATTTGAATTCAATGATATAATATCATTGTATAAGAAAAACGATTCTGAGGGAAAACGAGTCAGCCTATGATTTTACCAAGTATATTTGATGATATTATTGTGAATAAAGTAATTTATATATAACCTATTTACGTGGAGCCTTGTTTTAAATTTTCAATCCTTAGCCATAAAAGTTAAAAATTTATACATTTTTAACCACAAAATAATTAATAAATTATAAATTTGATAAATGTTGTCAAAATTTGAACTTTAAATGCTTATAAAAAAAAATTGTGCCTATGTATTTTTAATATTTTTCAACTGCTATTAGAACGATATATCAGGAGCCTTATATTAAATTTTCACGCTTTTTTACCCAACAAATAAAAATTTATTGATATTTATAGAAAAAAAAACTAAAAAAATTGAAAACTGACAATGTCCGTAAACAGCTCAAAAAGAGTCAAAATATTTTCAACATTTTATGGTGTATAGAAAATGCTAATATAAATATTCATGCTTTCTTGTCACAGAGAGGTCGAAATTACAACAGATGAAGTAATTGATGAGTTGTGCTTAAAAAACAGAAAACTAGAGTTTATTTTATAAATTAATAAAACAGAGTAAAATTAAAATCAATATTATTGTTTTTATTGTTAGCCTTACATGGAGTAACTAACAAAAGGTTGCATCAACACTAAAAAATTTTGATATCCCCCTCCTCAAGAAAATCCTATATACGCCCCTGGGTTGAGCAGTGAATGGTATAAATGTTTTGGACTAAATAGTATGTCTGGAGAAGTGTAAGGGTTAATGCTATTGTCTAACACACATAAAGCTATTGTACATATTTTGATAAAAAACTATATTATTATTATCTACTGTGTCTAGTACAAACAAATTAAGAATAAAAAATCAAAAGATCCTTGAATGTGGTTTTGTACTTTTGGTAAAAGTCAATTTTTAAAATAGAAATTTATTATTATTGTTTAATTGTTTTTATTTATTGTGTTTAGAAAATTTTAATTTTGGTAAATTATGATGTGGATGCAATATGTGCTGCTAAAATATTTCAATATATATTACGTTTTGATAATGTTATGTACGTACTTGTGCCTGTAAAAACTACTTCTGAATTGAAAAAAGTTTACAAAGAACAGAAAGCAGATGTAAGTGATTCAATTTCATTATACTTTTTTAATTTACTTTACTTTCAGTCAGGAAATAAAAACTATTTAATTACTGTATATATTTTTTCCAATTTATAGGTTAAGCATATAGTGTTAATAAACTGTGGTGGTTCATTAGATATAATAGATATTTTAGAACCAGAAGAAGATATAATTTTTTTTATTATCGATAGTCATAGACCAACAGACATCTGCAATGTATACAGTAGTTCACAAGTAAATATTACTACTTAATGTTTACCGAATAGTTTAATAGGTACCTATAAATTTGTATTTCAGATAAGAATTCTCGCTACTCCTGAAGAGGATGAAAAAATACCTATGTATGATGATATATTTATTGATAAAGAGGTAAAATAAAATGTATTCTTAAAAAACTTAAACTCATACCTAGGTAATATTAATTTTTTTTTTAAATATATAATTCTAGTCATCTGAAGAAGATTCTAATTCTGATGATCTAAATGAAGACTCAGGTAATGATGCTATTGAGAATCGTCAAAATAAAAGGAGAAAGCTTCAACAAAATGCATTCATAAAAAGAAAAGAAAGAAGAAATTGGGAAGAAAAAAGAAAAAAGATTTTATTTGATTACACTCAATTTTCATATTATGGAAGATCGGTTTGTTAATAATTTTTGTTTTTTACTAAAGGTTCAACTAAGATTCTATATATTATTCAATTTTGCTTTTTAGACTGCTATATTAATGTATGATCTCGCCTGGAAATTACATAGAGAATCTGTTGATGTATTATGGTAAGCTTAACATTTTTAGAGTTTGTGGGATCAGAAGAAATAATATTTTTTAAATTATTTATCCATTAACAAAAAAATTATTAAATTTTAGTCAATTAGAGTATTTATCAATATGAATATTTAAAATAAAAATTTTCAGGTGGGGTATTATTGGTGTAACTGAGCAATTCATTTTCGGTAAAACTGAAAATATGCTTTACTTAAAAGAAGTTGAGTTGATTGGTGATCACATTGGTCGTATTTGTGAATCTACTGTTAATCATAACAAGTTGAATTCTCTGTCACAAACAGTACGTTCAAACGATTCATCAAATTTAAGAATTGAATCTGGAAAAGAGTGAGAAATACTGAACTATTAATATCCTTAAATACAGATATTAAAATAATGATAATATAATTCACAGTTTGTTATTAGCCTTATACAGGCATTGGACAATTGAATCAAGCCTTCGATACTCAATGTTTACATCTGTATCTTTAAAACTTTGGACCGTAAAAGGAGAAAAAAGATTGAAACAAATTTTAGCCGAGATGGGGTGATTATAATTAGTATACTGAAATAATTTTAATAAAATCTATTGTCGTAGTTTTATTTTAATAAATTATTAGCTATAGTAACTTTAATTTCCAGTTAAATAAAAAAATTTATGTTATAATTAATAATAATAGGTTACCTTTATCGGAAAGTCGTCAAATGTACCGTTCTATGGACTTAAATTTGCGAAAACAATTTTTTGGGATGATGGAAAAAATTTCCAATACTCATAATTTGTTAAACTTAACTTATCCTTCATTCATATTACATCAAGGCTTTAAAACCCGATACCAAAGTGCTGATTATGTTTACTCAATGATTGCTACTTTGGAAAGTAATGTAAGTTATGAAGAAATGTTATAAATACTGTACTATTGAACTACATTAACATTAAAAAAAAATTTAGATTCACGGAAAATCATCTACAGAGTGTTTTTACAATACAATGGATTCATTATCTCGGTATGTATTTGTAATAAATACAGTTTCGATTTTGCACATTATAACAAACTAAAATTTAAATATGATATAATATTGTAGCTCCAAAAAAAATTTATTAGACGAAGGAATCGAAAGAGCCAAATGGATATTGACTAATATGTTTAGGCATATACAAGCAGCATTGGATATGAGACAAGTGATATTAGCTGGTCCATTTTATTACCTAATTGTCCAAGAGGTAACAAATTTTCTGTAGCAAAATAACTTAAGTAATATAATTTCTAAATTTTTTTTTTATAACTTTAGATTCTGAGCGGATGAATTTATTGATATTACAATGATGTAGGTTTCTTTTATTATTTTTGAAAGAAGTAAAAATGTTTTATTGCAGCTTCAGCATCTTTTCTGGTAGGAAAGTGAATCCATTTGGTATTTTAGGGGGTTTTAGATAAAAAAAAAATCTTAAGTAGTATTCAAAAGCGTCAGAAAATACAAATGTATATTTATAGAATCGTTTTATTTATTTGTATTAATGGGGTTAAAAATATTAAAGGTACATAGGCACGGTTTTCTTTTTCATAAGCTTGTGAAGTCCAAATGTTGACAAAATTACAAATCTAAACAAAGAATAATGATATTAGTTATTTGATTGTGATTTCAAATTACTGTAGGGACTCAAAAGGTCTTTTATATATTATATATTTGACTAGGTATAGTGTATATAGTGTGATATCAAAATTGGTTATTAAAAACGTTTACATTTTCAAAATATTTAGATTAATTTTAAGCTTTGCCAATTTTTACCATGAACAATTCACACTTATCTAGGGTAAGGCGGTATTTACTCAAAAGTTAATTTAAATTTTAAATAATATAATATGATATAAATATATTATTATAATAACTAAATATTAGTAATATAATGCAATGTTTTCGATAAAATTTATATCAACCTACTTTAATACTGAAATAAATTGATTTAACAGCAATATCAAAACCTATGAAATATAATTAATAAAAGCTGAGGGACTGCTCAGAATCATTTTTCGTATACAATGATATATCATTGAATTAAAATGTACAGTGACTACTTGACACCTACTGTACAGCATAGTGGACAGCGGTATTCACTTGTCTAATTTTTAAGTAAAATTAAATTATTATTTGTTGCAGGGTACATTAAATTCACGGCATTATTCCGATCCCCAGTTATTAATTATGTTAGCATCATTTGCATTGAGGGCTCAAGTTGCATCATTACATAAAAATAGAAATACTCATTTACCATTAATTGCTTCAGCAGTTCTTGATGCAGACCAAGATACTTGTATTATAGTTGGTATTCCTCCTATTACAGAATCATTGCCTAGAAGGTAACATTTAAAAATTGTATTTTTTTAATAAGTATCATTATAGTTCTGAATTTCAGCAGTGATAAATGATAAAAAATAACTAATATTATTTGATATCCAATTTTATATTTGTATTTATTATTACAAAACATTAAAGTAAGCTGTAAACCATATCAAAATATTAAATGCCTGTAATAAGATAGTTGTCCCTGCAATTATTACTTATGATCTCAATAATGATTGTTTCCATATATTCAGTAGTGACAATTTTATTTATTTACCAAAAAATGTATGTATCATAATTGTTTAATTAATTGATAATTAAATGCTAATTTGAAAAAAAAATATTTAAATTAATACATTTAACTATTTCCTGACAAACTAAAAGTGAATATAATTTATTTATAAATATTAGTTTTAATACTATTTATCACTCATGTAATTTACAATTTAAAAGTTGTTCTTATTATAATGATTTTAAATGTTTCAGTTTTTTTGGAAAAGCATTTGAGCAAGGAGCCGATAAATCGAATATTGATATTTCACTAGATTATTTTGATTCATCCATTGCTAAAATGCAGATTAAAGACCGGCCAAAATTTTTTGATGCATTAACAGCATTATTAAGTTGACTCTTTTACACTTATCAAATTCTAATTTAACTATTATTTAAGGAAAGTATGTTAATTAATAATAAGTAATATTTGTCATTTATTTTTTTTCTTTTGGAATTTTTTAAACATTTTAAGTAATAACATTTTAATAAAGATATAAGAATTATGTATATTATTAAATAACTAATTACAAAAATCCTATAATGTTTTTGAATTTGATTTTAAGCGTCATGTAAGTGTTTAATGTTATTATAATATAAATAGTTGCAATAAACTCTGCCATATTTTATAATAAATATCCATGTGATAGGTTTTTACTAGTTAGTACTATTAATTAATTTTGTTTGTATGAGCATTTTTTTTCAATAATTTAGTGCCACATCTTTCAGTCTAATGATTTTTAAAGTATTATTATTAGTTACACCTCAAATATAATTAAATTTCAATAAAACATACATAATCTCGCTAAAAATACCAGTTTTATTTTTAACTATCATTAATATATAGTATATTATTTTCAAATAACTCATCTCTTAGCTTTCACTAGATTAAGTAAATACAATATTGATATTGTTTTCATTTATTACTGAGATAATTAAGAATATTAAAAATATTTATTAAAATCACCATAACTATATATGTTTGAAAAACTTGCATTGTTCAGCTTAAGTGTTGTAAAATAATAATCTACCAAAAGCTTACATATTTAAAATTATTTATGATGTACATGTTAGTATATTACCTACCAAATAAAAGCGTGCTTAAGATACAAAATAAGAATATGCAGTTTTCTATTTCAATTTGAAGTGGTTTTTATTCAATGAACAATGAGAAGGCCATATGAAGGCCCCGTGTTTAGTAGGTAACATTAATTATTTAGAATGAATAAATAAAAAATAATGAAATAGCAGGCTTATAATGTTTATAATAGATCAATTTTAAGTAAAAGTTTAAAACTGTAACAATTTAACACAAATTACTATTTAAAAAAAATTTACATCACATTATATTTTTTGTAACGTGAACCACTGCTTTAGAAGAATAGGCTGTCAGACAGTCTCCACACTCAATGATTTTTTTTTTTGTATACAATGACTTAAGTATTGAATTGAATTTAACATACAATAGTATTTAACAGCGACCTACTCAATGACGAGATACAATTGACTCTAACTGTACAGCTGTAACTACAAAGACTACTTGTAAAGTAAACCTTACTCCTGTTTTCTTAAAAAACATTATTTTCTATATAATTTTAAGGGAAATAGGAATACAAATATATTGTTTTGTCTCCATGTTTAAAATATTAAATTAAATGTCTAGATAATATCCATAATTGTATACTTTACATTATGTGGCCCTCAAATTCAACATTACTCATGAGTTGTATTCTCATTATCAGTCATTATTAAAAATATTTAATATTATTAGTTTATCGGATAGAAAAAAAATGACATACTATTTTTTTTCTAAACTTTCAATGATGATAGGTAATATAGATTGTTGTAAACTAAGTTTTCTTAATTTTAGTGTCGCCAAGTATAAAACTTGGTCAATTTATATTCTTTTTTGTATTTTCCCAAAAACCAAATTATGTTTCACCTATTAATACAACTAATATCATGACATTACCTAATAAAATAAAAATGTAATTATTTAATTTTAATAATTGTGTAAAAATGATATGAAATTATTGTTTAAATGTTTGTTCAATTAAATTTATTGTAATTGGATTATATAATAATTTGAAACTTAGATAAAGAAATGAATAAGTATATAAAAAACAAATGAAGTATTTATTGGTAAGAAACCTTTATATTGTGTAACAAACAATAATTTGACATTGCAGAAGTGTTGACTTATTAGGAAAATAGTAAGAAAACGTATATATATAATTATTATTTTATCAATTAAAACACACCAAAAACATAAGAATGCATATAAGAAAATTCCATTAGGATTAAGGTAACATAATTGTTATAAAATAAACAAAAATGATGTAGGTATCTACTTTTTTCAACATTGTTTCAAGGAATGGTTACTTTTATGTATTAAAATATTATTACACCATTATGGGCAGTAATTTTTTTTTTATATAAACTTTATAAGTAAGACAAAAAATACGTGCAGGCTGTACAATTATACCATGTGTAAATTAGCAAAATTTAAAAAATATTTCCTATCAAAATAATTCTGGCATAAAATTTAATGTAGTTAAACTTAGTTCCTAGGTTCTTAGAAAAAAATATTTTGTGTTCCCTGTAACATAATGGTACATTTTGAATTAATCAGGTAACACTAAAAGATAAAAACGACTACAATATTAATTATACTTATTATATAGTTATAAAAAATAAAAATGTAATTCCTTCAATTGTATTCAACAAAAATTGAATAAAGGAACAAAACCAGATTATTCTTCATTCAAAATTTTTAAACACTAACACTGATTATTTTGAACTTAAATAGATAATTTTACCTTCATTTTTGTTCAAATAATAAAGATTCAGAAAACGAAAAAAAAAGAATTAAAATTCAATAATAATAAAATTGTTGATTTCAGTCATATTATTAAGTACAAAAACAAAAAACTTTTAACACCCTTACAGTATATAATGAATCCCATCACCGTAACGGATGTAACCGTTCAAAGTCCCCAATAGTTGAAAATAAATACCGATGTTAATTTAAATAATTTGTACTATTTTTCTAAAATATGAATTTCATCTTCTTTGGTTGGATTATTCAATATTTTAGTGGCCTCAGGTTTCTCATCATTACTATCTGAAGATAGACTACCACTGCAATTGTTGTCGACAGTTTCCTTATTGTTATCTATGGTTTCAGTTTTTGGTAATTCATTTATATTTGTAGAATCTCCTCCGGCATAGTTTTTAGGTTTTTCAGATTCACATTGTTTTGGATTTTCTAGATGGAGTTTATTGGTTGGGGTTTCTTCTTCATCAGTATAGTAACTGTGAGATTCTCCAGGCTTCAATAGACGTCCAACATAATCATATTTTTCTAAATAAAATAAAAATACACATAAATCAAATAGAATATTATAATAAATAAATACTAAGTATACAAAAATACAGTGATGGGAAAATTCTTTTTAAAAATTAACTACTTCGAGTTCATCAAATTGAAATAAGAGTAAATTATTTATAATATATAATATTGTTAATTATAAGCTATATTTATAAAAGCTATACCTAATATAATATGTTAACAGGGATATTACCAGGGCTCGGAACTTTATGCATTTGCATCTTTCTCAGGAAGCTGCATATTTCAAATCTGATTCGATACAAATTCGTTTCATGAACCATACAGTTGAAATACAACAATTTATGTTGCATATTTTACTAAATTTATATGATTATGCATATTTAAAGATTTTGAGTATATAAAAGCATTTTATGGTAAAAATTTATAAGAAATCTACAACAAACAAGTTTTTGATAGTTGAATATTGTAAATTAAATAATTTAAAAATAAATAGCCGCCGCACACGGTTTCCTAGTCTATATTTTGAATTATACTATACCGAGTAATAGTTGAAATATTGTGTAAATGTTTATAAATATTATAAATTATAATCGTCTTATTTAATTAAAATGTTTTCAAGAATAAAATATTTATTTTTACCAATAGCTATCACTATTGCCGTCGGCGACGCTCGCCCGTATGGTTTATAGTGTTTTTACTAAGAAATAAGAATTGGCCTTTAATGACCGTAATGACCGGCCAGGTTTACAGATTCAGTATTATCAAAAGAAAAATATAAATAAAATATTTATGATTCAAAAATAACTTTTTTTTCTCTATAATTATGCTTTTAAATACATCTTTTTTAAAATAATAAATGCATATTATACCGCATATTTCATTGTTTTTTAGCGCATAAAGTTCCTAGCCCTGGATATTACCATAACAGAAACAAAATTTATACAAAATATTTGTTGTAATAGTTCACATATTGTCAGTAATAAAATTGAAAATAGGTTAGTTACTTTCAAGTAACGGAAATTTTTAATCATAACTAATTTTTGACAAAATCAATTATGTATTTTTGATGTAACTTAGAAAACTAAAGTACCTTAGATAGATCAAATTTTTATAATAGTGTTTCCTATACAAAATAAAATAATTGAAATATTTTTATTCTTTTTGAGCTATTTAAGGATATTTTCAATATCTTTACCTAAAAATGTCTATAAAAATTGTTTTGCTGGTTCAAAAAGCTTGACAATGTAATACAAGGTTCCTTTAATGGTTTTTATAGCAATTTTAAATTATTTTAGATACTTATATAATAAGCAGTTATTATTTTTGAAGTGAATACTTCATAGGCGACAGCTGCAGCAGTCCTTTTTTAAAGCTGGATTCACAGCTACGTCATGTGTCATAATGTCATGGTAATTATACGATTACAAGTTACAACCGGTTAAAAAGTTGAGCTGTAGTTAATTCTTGGTATACTCGGTTGCAACTTTGTTATAACATGATACCAAGAAAAAAAATGTCCAATCACGATACGATTTGATCGACACGACACAGCTTTGAATCCGGCTTATAACCAATATGGTTATCAGTCGTAACCATATATAATAACCAAGCCCTCGAACGACACGACACACGACGTAGCCGTGAAATCATTGCCTTATACCACTTTTCTATTACCTAGTCTGTACAAAAAGTAGATTGTCGACTGTCATGCTACCGGGTTCAGACTCGGCAGTGTTGCCAATGGTACAATATTTGGCGGGGATTACGGTAATTTGATCCTCCGTACGTAAGAGTACGAACACTACGAACTACGAACAACAATTAATCAAACATTTTTTTAGAGGAAATTCTATAACGGAAAACGTTTTGCAGTACAAACACTACAAACTCATTTGAAACGAAATTTGTAAGCGCTTGGTGCGGTATGTAAATTAACTGTGGTATATACTTCAAGACATATTATGTAACAGTTCTAATTTTAAATAAAATCAATATAGATACTTTTGATTAATAAACTAAGTCAAAATCATAGTTAAGTAAGTAAAATTAAGTATTGATAATAATAAAAAACTAAAGGGCCCATGAGACTCGCATTAAAAAGCGGAAAGTGGAAAAAGTAAAAATAAACTCAGCCACGGGTATTGGAACTGAACAAACAAAACGCCGGATCATGGCGTTGGAAATACTTAATTGTTTGGCAAACTGAGGGTCCGAATTTCTGTTATCAAACATTACCAACGTTTACCACTATAGAATTTTCTCTACGTTCTGGCGTGAGTACTGACACACTAAAATTCTTTTCATAGACAATTTTGTTATTAAAAATTTATAAAATATAAAATATTTATAGCTAAGGCTTGACAATTTAAAACAAGTTTTCTTACTATAAACAAAAAAAACCTAAAAAATATTTAAATATTGTTTTTTTTACATATAGACATGAAGTTAAAATTTTGACAAAATTAGATATTGGAACAATAAATAACGATTTTAGTTATTTTGTAATATTTTAAAAATATTGTTCATGGGTATTTCAAACTTTTAAAGTATATAATAAAATTGTATACACATAATAACAATATTTATATGTGTTTTTTAACCTAACTTATTTACTTACTTAATTTACTAATAGTAAATAAATTAATTTAACAGAAACATAAATATATTATAAATTATAGGTATATCTATAACCGTCTTTGCTCAGAATCGTTTTTCCTATTTAATGTTTCATCATTGAATTCAAATTTATCACATACATTTCTGTGACTTATTACTCAATGATGAGATGCATTAAACATCTACTAAACAGCAAAGTTTTTTTTTGTTTTTAACAGAGCTGTGATATGTATGTACTGAATTTACAAAGAAGTTTTTTAAAATGTTTTCTGTTTTTAACATTATTTTTCGAAAATGCTTCAAATTTAACTTAGATATTTTCCTGTGGTTTCAAAGTGAATCTAGTTGGTACTTTGAGGTGTAAAAAGTGAGAAATTTAAAGTATTTTTCTTAATAATTAAAAAAATGTGTAGGCTTGGTCAACAGTATTGAAAATTTAGAACAAAATTCCACTAGAAGTTGTTTCTATACCAATTTAAAAATACATGGTAAGATATTTTGTTTAAGTGTTTGAAGTTCAAATATTGACTAAATTCGACAAAATCACTAAAGTATTTAAATGTTCATGTTATACGAGACTACCCTGTTTTTTGACAACATCACAATCCTGTTATCTAAGACTACCGAAATTATACTTTCCTGTTATACAAGACTATGGCTATTATCACGACTACCACCAAAGACTACCTCCGTTATCGCGATTACCTATCATATTTAGCTGATATTATAGCTAAACGATATCCATAAGCTGCGATTATATTTATTTTATTTTTGGATTAACCATTTTGTAATATTATTATTATTTTATTGTTTTCCGTACGCCACGCAAATTTAGCACTTTGGCGTGTAACATGTAAAATACATTACGAATAATTACTATGTATTTAAATTTTTTCTTTATTTCATTCTGGCCATCCCCACAATACATATTATTAAAAAAAATATCAAAGAAGGTAGTCTCGTATAACAGGAAGTTCCATTTTGGTAGTCGTGATAACGGAGGTAATCTTGGGTGGAAGTCGCAATAACAGCCGTAGTACAAGGGATATCTTTCCATATAAAAGGAAAATACCAAAAAAAATATCAATATTTATAGCTAAAATTTAAAAATGTAATAAAAGGTTCCTCTTAAGTAGATCTTAATGAAACCCAAAAAAGGTATTTGTACAATCCTTTTTAAAATTTGAAGTTCAAATTTTAATAAAATTGGATATTTAAACTATTTAATTTATTTAAATGGTTTTAGTTAATTTATTAAATTTCAAAAATATTACTTTTGGGACTTGATACTTTTATATATTATGCTTCTTATCATATTGTACTATACACAAAAACATTTACAAAATATTTGGATTAATTTTAAGCTATTACCAATTTTTATCACAAACCTATTTAGTATTTACACTGTACTATGTACGGTAAGTCTGGTTTTACTCAAAAGTTAAAACAATAATAAATAATAGAAACGAATTATAGATACTATTATAATACTTAATCAATAATAAAATAAATGCAATGTTTTCAGCAAATAATAACTCAACCTACCTAATCATTAAATTTCAAATTTAATACATCCATTATAATGACCTACTCAATAACGAGGTATACTCGAAGTGCAGCAGAGCGGATACCTACTTCATAGTTTTTTTTTATTATTTTAAATAGTAATATTGTAATTAAACTATTGAAAAAGAAATGTATGGCACTATACATTTTATTACCTAATATAATTTAGTTTATGGTGATCTTAGAAAATAGTTACAGTAATAATAATCATAAATTAAACCTGATTAATTTGTAAGATAAAAACTTGTGACATGAAATAGTCATTCAATTATAGGTATGGATATTATGGCTGCACGGGCAATTACATAAGATGATATGTAAAAAATAAAATATATATATGTTGCTTATAAAAATCTGTTGCTATACAATATGATATGAATAGTAAAAAATGTGTTTCCCTGTTGTTAAATTTAATATTTTGATATTAGAAGTTAACTAATAAATTATATAAAGGGGGAGGGGGCTGAGGTTCAATACATAAATTCAGGATGTTACTGTATTAAGTAGATTAATAATTACTATTTAAGTGGGTCAATTATTTAAAGTAAACATTTTTTTTTGTTAAGCCAATACATAATTTATGATACTGCAGGAACTACAAAATAAAATATTTAAAGGTATAATATATTTTATCAAATATTAGCACGATAATACTGAACAGGAGTTGTCTTAAAATAAATAATATAAATCATATTTACACTTGTATGCGCCAATTAATAATACTGTGTTTATTATATTATATATGAATTATCATAAAATGAATAAGTTATCAGTATGACCCATGATGACCTATGTTTTTTTATTAAAAAGTTTTTACTTGTGTATTTTCAATATGTCAATAAGAAAAAGTTTTACAGAATAACAAATATTAAACACAGTGAAAAGAATTATTTCCTATACCTAACATATCTTTCCTAAAATGAAATATTGTATAGTATGTAAGTACATATAAAATGTATTATATATATATAATTTATGTAGGTATAATCTTTTTTTTAAATTAAAACAACTTAACAACAAAAAATCATTGAGATTCGATTAAGATTAAAAAATGAATAAATAACCAAAGAAATACAATACATGTTCTAAACTAAAAAGGTATTGTTAACAATTAGGCTAATATTTTGTGTATTCATTCATTTAATAAATTATATTTACTGTACTTTAGAGGTACAATATGCATAGACAATGCTTAACGGTGGGTAAGGAAGGATTTGGGTGGGTACCCACATGGTTTTTTTTCCATCTTTCAGAATTAATGCATACTAGGTAATTCTAACCGTTGTAGGAAATTAAAAACACAGTTACATTTAAATCATTATATAAAAAAGTTTTGAGTACAGTAATAGAAATAGGTATTAGTTAGTTTTGTTTTTATGCGATTTAAAAATATGATTCTATTCTAAACAAAAGATAGAAAGTTAGAAATTGCTAGTGAAATATTATTTTAAGTAATAATAATAAAGTATCACTACCATTAATAAAAAGGAAAAGTATTCATTAAATTCAAAACTAAAAATCAGTAATGTATTATTACATATTATGTATTCATAATATAACACCTATAATATAATCATTAACAAGTATTAGTCAATACTACAGTTTTTACTTATCTTAATACATTGTATAGTATAAGTACACACTTTGAAATCAAAATTATAAGAACAATATTGCAAGTAGGTAACTAATATTATAGTAACCTATTTACCTTTAGTTGAGTACCTACTTGATATCGAACTACATATTGATTGGTAATAAAAAAAAAGCATGTAGGTACCTGCCTAATACACAATTTATCTAATATAAATCATGATCATTTTGTTTTAACTTTTAACTACATAACTATGTATCCATAGCAAAGTGAAGAAAGTCTAGGTACTTAGTGTTGTATATTTTTAAATATGAATATTATTATTATTCACCATTTTAATATAATTTATCTAAAATGGTAGCGAGTATCAAATGTTATATTTACCCATAAATTGTGTCTCCCATTCCAACATAGACTCAATCTCTAATGAATTCAAATCACTTAGATCATCATATTCGTCTTTACCACTAACTGAAAATGTAGCTAAACCACGAGAAGCATCGTGTCCACCAAATGTTGAGTAAACACCACCTGTGAAGTAGATAAGAATTTTATTGTCCGTTTTAAATTAACTGGATTTAAGAAAGTGTAAAGTTTGAACAATCATACCGGGTCCATAGAAATGTTTTCCTTTAGTAACGTCAAACACTTTGCCATTGATCGCTACCAAAATGCGTCCGTCACCTTTGGTGCCATCAAATTCGCGCAGCTCTTGGATGGTGAAATCTCTCTTTTTCATTTTTGGTAGCGTCACATCGTCCTCTTCTTCGACTTGAGGCTCGTTGCGTTTCATGAATATTTTCATTAACAGAAACGTAATAATGGCAACCAGACTGCCATTCAATAACACCTTAAGCCAGAAGCTCACACTGTACAAGTCGTAAACTCCATCCACGGCATCCGACACTCCATCGCCCACGTTTGATGACATTATTGCAGTAAGACAGAAAAAAACCGTAATCGTATCTAGGATACAAAACTATCCAATTTTCGAGATGCAAAAAAACTGCAAAAAAAAAAAAAAATAAATCGACGTAATAGCCGCTCTAATTATTATTTCACTAACTAGGTATAGGTGGGAAAAAAACGATCAGCCGGCTAACGCAACACGGCGACGAGAATAGTTACAATTGTGTGAGCAAATAATAATTACGTCGAACGTTTCCCCGACTGGTTTCGTCGTTTCATACGATCAGTGAACGCCGCCAATGAATGTCAATAATATTATAATAGATACAATAGGTAGGAATATTTCAATAGTTCAATGAGTGACGACTATTATAATTGCTGACTGCAAGCTGTTTACTTTCGACGAGATAACACAGCGTTTCGAGCACGGATTATCGTAAATTTTACTTTTTTTTTTCCTACAACAACAGTACAACGAAATAAAATGTGATCGTGGAGGTGGAAATTATCGCATAATAATAATAATGATAATAATAGTAATAATAACGATGACGTCATGATGATATTATTTCTTAATGATATATTTGTATATATGTATATAATATATTTGTGTATAATTGTAATGCCGTAAAAATTGGTATTGGTATCATCATCGTCTTATTCTGTGGTATCATAGTTGTTGTATAATATAATATTATCTATGATTGGTATATCGTATAAGTACCTATTTTCCCAATAATTAATATTAAATATAAATTATAATACGTAACGTCGACTTAGCGGACACTCTTCGGTAATCGCCGCCCGCAGGTCCCGGCCATAGCCCGTAACAATAATTATTATAATTATGCGATTAATTAATAATTCATAATCGGGGAGTAGAGCTGTACACGATCGCTTAAATGATGATTAAATTATTTAGATTTTAGTCATGGTCTAACGAATGCAATGGCGGACCATGTTCGGAAACGGCCTTTTGGCTTTTCCGAATATTCCGATTTGCCCTTAGATTGTATGCATTGTAATATAACATTAATATTGCATATCTTATATTATGATCTGAGAATTTTCCATTGTCACCCGGGTGGCCATATTGCCATAGAACATAATGTTAGTATGACACTAATAAATATTAATAATATGCACCGCTAGTAGGTTAGTGAGTGAGTGCGAGATGGCAGGAAGGCGGGAAGGCGGTGCGCCGGTGCAGCGGCAGCATGAACATGACCGATGGGCGATGAGTCTACAACTAAATTATTAATTATTATTATTATTATTATTATTATTATTATTATAAATACGATGGCCTCGACGGATGGACGTCACTACGTCAGTGTCTGACTCACCACTCACGCCTCCAAAACCGGCGGGACGAAACGGTGAGCAACAGTGGGACGCGACGCCGAATACGTCAAAATACGTTACGCCGCCGCGGTACAATGTCGTCGACGCTGCCGCCGCCGTGTCGTCCGGTACAAACGGAGCGCTCTTGTCGGCGTCGGTTGGCGATTCGCCGTTATCCGTTTCGTTTGAATAATATAATAAATTGTCCTACCACAAGACGTAGCTATCCGAATTCAACTTCCAAGTCATCTTTCTCGTATCGCGTATTTCACCGTCGCCGCCGATTGGAAACTCGTTCGCGTTGTCCGCCGGCGACATTTTGACGATGATCACTGACTCGGAAATTCTTCCCGTCGCTGAGGTAAGATCTACACACGCACAGTCTACATTGCGCGATCTATTGTTCTTGAGCAAGTTAAATCTTCTACTACCAAACGTACTGTTACGAACTTATCGATTCCTAGGAATAAGCGCGCTTAGAATAATTCCCCCCCCCCCCCCCCCCCGGGGCTATTGCCAAAAACAACGATATGTTGTAACACAACGGTCGAAATCTCAATTAATTACACATCAAGAATCTTAATAAAAGTTATTTATTAAAATAATAATTGGCTTTGCTGACGACCTAACCTATGTAACAGTCTCGCCACTGGGTCTATTAGTGTTGAAATTGAAATAGTGAACGATGTTTGAGTCTCAAACAAAGCTCGGTTAAAACCAAGTTTGTTGATCCTTACTTTGATCGCTTATATTTTGCTAAAAAACTTGGCAGTCATTGGTGAGTTCTCCTCGCATGCATAAAATAAACCTGCAAATTATTGCTTCAAAGTTTCATCAACATTCAACTTCTGATTTGTTGATATTTGATATGGAATGGGACTTCTTCCGTGGCTCCTCTTATCTGAACAATCGTTCACAAAAAATTATAATTGTATATAGGGACAACAAATACTTACTAATATCCTCATTTTCACTAGAAAATAAAAATAATTATCAAACAAGATCATTCTGGTTAATTTATAAAGTATATTGATTTATCAAAATTTAAATCCTTATATTTTAAGTCATTAAAAATTCCTCAACTAAAAATCCGGATTGTTCTATTTCATTATTTTTATATAGGAATCGTATTTAAATAATTTTCCTTTACATTTTAATCATGAAATTTACTTTACATAAAAAGTCAATGAATAGTTTGAAATTAATTTTATTTTGATAAAACTGTTATTCCTAATTTATTAGTTGTATTAATTGCTATTGACTTTGCCGGAGAGCCTAGGGCGCCTGCAGAAATTTTCAAGGGGGCTTAGGTGTATGTTATACATATATATATATTATATAAACACTTACACATACATACTATACATACATTGGAAAAAAAAGCGGGAAGGCCACGGCCCCTCTTTTTATTTTTCAATACCCATACCTAACTCAATTTTTTTTTTATTAAGTACATAGGAATACCTATTATTATTATGTACCTTTATATCTCACAATTAATGCAACAATTCTATTGGTTATTTTGTTTAGTACCTATTGTTTAACAATTGTTTAATTTTACTATAATAGGTGTTAATATTATTTTTATACTAATAATATGATGTTTAACTATTTGTTAATGCATGCTCATAATTTATTTCTTAAAATTGTTAATATTTAATTTATACAGTAGAAACTTGATTGACCTTCACTATCAGGACCAGGTCTATGATAGTTAACAGAAAATCAGCCATTAACGTAGACATTTTATAGTGCGTGTACATATTTTCATTCAAAGATAATATTTATATTATATTAAACATCAGTGCCGTAGCCAGGATGACTGTGTGTGTAGTGACTGATCATTAGTGTGTCTGAGTTCCCCAAACGCTTTATGTAATAAAAGATAAACAACGGCTAAGATTCTAGGACCTCAGTAACGTACATACGCGCATTCACGTCACTATATTTTGTGATAAAAAAATGTTCAACCCCCATGTGCCTCAAAACTCCCGAAAAGAGGAAGAAAAATTCATCCAGTACCAAAAGCCCTATTTTAATTTCGAAAACATATTTGTATTCCTTAATTTCTTTTCTAGGTTATGTAGGAAATGGATTTTTGATTTGTAGTATTATTTAATTAGTACCTATGTACCTAGTAACAAATTAATTTTCTTTTTTTTTTCAAAATTCACTTTTACTTTAATATTACTAAAAAAAAATTTGCTTCCTACAAAACACAGACAAAAAAAACAAAGAAATTCTTATATTTTTTCGAAATTAAAATAACTTCTGGAAGTATATTTTTTTTCCGCTTATTGGTCTAAATGCACAAAAAACGACCATCTTACAACAGCCCTAATATAGTCTTATATTATTTTTGTTAGTAAATTTTAATAATATTCGAACAAAAAATGGAATGTTTTGTTTACAACACATTTTGATATATTAAAAATATATTAATATGCTTATTGCTTATATTAATACATTAACCTATGGTTTACAATAATATTAATACATTGTTATATTAAATGTAGGCACCATAGTTGTTAACATAAATATATAGTCATAAAAAGAGTAGATACACTTAGTGAACAAAGGGGTCATAATTAGGTATTCTAGCATTTCAAAGACTAGAGAAAAATTTAAGTGCCCCCCCCCCCCCAAAAAAAAAAAATGTTTTGATTAGAAAAATTTAATTTTGCCATGTTTATTGTCAGTTATTAATTTTGATTTGTTATTCCAATAATATATTTAATACATATGACAGTGTTAGATATTATTATCTGTATGACTGTATGATTTACTTAATTTAGTTTAATATTGTTTATAGAAAACAATGAATACTGTAGATACATCTGATGCATTGGATTTGACTAAAGAAAATATTAGACCACTAAGACAAGGTAGAAAACCTATTCAGTTAGAAACTGCTTTACAAGCACAATCTAATACGGAAATTCAACAAAAATTAAATAAAGAGAAAGAGTAAGTTTAATAAAAGGAAAATATTTTACTAAAGACTTATATTGGTAATATTTATATTAAATTATTATTTATTATGTGCCTATATAATATTTATATTTAAGTATGTTTTTTGTTCTAATTCGTTTTAATAGATTCCCAATAATTCATTTTTTGAGCCTTCAAATAATGAAAAGTTTTAGATGCAGTTACATCTTATATTAATATTTAGTACATAATAATATAGTAGAAACTCAATTAACCTAAGAATTATCTGGAATTATCTGGAATCTCATGTTTACATTCTATGTTTTTAAATTAAAAGTTGGGATTACCACAGAAAAAAATAATACTAATTTGTTATTAATAACTAGATTATTTATTTAAATTAACTTACTCCATATTTGGACTACCAATTTTTACATCATACTACCAATGTATATTTTCTTTTTTGATATATTTTAATCAGAACTATTAAATAAAAGTGGAGAATCAACATTTAATGTTCATTATCATTTGAGTACTCTTGAAAACCCTATATTAACCTGGACACTTGTCTGAATTCATCCAAACTATTGAGACACAGTGTTTATTTTTAAAACATAAAAATTACCAATTTTATTTTTTGCTTCAAACAATTATATATTAACAAAAAAAAAATGTAATACAATATTTCATTATAAATATTTTTTTTTATAAGAAAATATGATCATGCCATTCGTACATATGAAGGCGATGATCCTTTAGCTCCACATTTTGAGTATATAAAGTGGCTGGAACAAATATATTTAAAACATGGACCGGAGAGTAATTTGTTGCCTCTTATTGAAGAAACTGTACAGAAATTCAAAAATGATGAAAAGTACAAACAGGATCCAAGATTTATTACAATTCTAATTAATTTTGTAAATATCCATTTTATTTCATAGAATAAGCTTGTAAAAAAATATGTATTAACAAAATTTGAGGTAATTAAATAATTTGTCAATATTTTAGATTGAAAACCAATCAAACGCTATTGAACTATATCAAACGGTTTACAACCAAGGTATAGGTACGATGTGTGCTTTGTTTTATCGCGCGTGGGCAGAGTTATTGGATAGATACAATGATTTTAAACGCGTGGATCAAATATTTTTGCTGGGAATTAAAGCTAAGGCTGAACCAGTTGATGAACTTGAACAAGCTCATCTGTAAGCTACATTTATTTAATTTAAATAAAAAATAAATTTAATATCTTTAAATAATTTTTTAGCCAATTCCAATTAAGCGTTGCTAGGCGAATGATTAATGGACAGTTAACAAATGATGACGATAAGAACCAAGAACCTGAAAAGAGACACGCATTTAATGTATTAAAAAAGTCTGAAACGCATAGTGGTGTTAGGCACGGTTTTGGTGGAGTTATTGGAAAAGTACCACAAATAACTAATGTCAATGGAAAAAACACTGTTCTTAGGATTTTTGAGGTAAAGTTTTTATAAACAAAACTTAGAAAAACAAATTTATGATTTTGTATAATAACTATAGGATAATGATGAAAATGGATTGCATGGAATTGCAACTAGCAATTATGATCTTGCTCAAAAAGGAGTAAACAAAGAAAATACAGTAAACCCTGGACCATGGACCAAACCTAAGAAGACTCGCTCGAAAGCTCCTAAACCTGTATCAACTGTTGACTTTGAAGGTCAGTTACATTTACTTATATATCATTTTATCAACTTATAATACTGAATTTGATGAAAATAATCTTGGGTATGAATAGTACTATAGTACTTATTGTTTCCAACATTTTATAGTTAAACTATTATTTTATTTCTAGTATAAAAATTAAAAAGCGGGTAAGTGGGTGTCGCTCTGCTGTACAGCAGGTTATAAGTAGGTCACTATAATGAAGGTATTAAATTTGAATTCAATGATATCTCATTATATACAAACAACGGTTCTAAGCAGAGACTGTTTATCAGCCTGGAATATTTTATATTTTACGAATAACTCTTAAAAATTAGTGGTCTCGTTTTTGTACGTGTTCACGTATACCGTGATCACGTGAATGAAACAAATTAAATCACGTATGGTTAATACACGTGAATCAACGAAAGCTTAATCACGTGAACACGTATCTGAATCATATCCACGTGAACACGCGAATTAGTTTATTCACGTGAAGAGGCGAACAAATGTATTTATAATTTTATTGATTAGCTTCATGATCTTGTATTGAACTCTGTAGTGCCCGTTGCGTGTGTCTTATCTTATCTGGTCGAAGATTGGTGGTGTTTCGGGAAATTTTTTTGTGCACGATGTCCGGTTGCAAAAATAGAATTCACACATACACTGATAGCATATTTTTTATTGGACGTTAAAATTATATACGTAACTACGACGTTATTGTCGTTGATAAAAAGATACTAAGGTAGTATACAAGTATACGACGCGTTTAGTTTGCGTTCAACCATTAAGTGATCGCATTCATTAAACACCAAAAGTTTTCTTGACAAAATGGCGAAAAGAAAAAGTTGGGTATGGGATTATGCTAAACGTGAAGGTGATCGCGCCTTTTGCGATTTATGTGACGATAAAAGCAATAATGAATATTCTTGTGTAGGCGGCACTACTGGGTCTTTAATAAGGCATTTACAACATTTTCATGGTATTAAACCTTCAGAAGATTCTATAAGAAAGAGGTAATTAATAAATTATATTTTTAATTATTTATTAATTAAAAAGTTAGGTAGAAAGTTAAAAATGTTTACGAAATATGTTAAAATCGCGAAAATTTGTATTTATTTTGTAGCTCAAAATTCATAAATTTTTTTGTATTCATACCTAAGAATTTAAAATTTAATTTAGGTTATCCATAAGTTTTGCTCACAATTATTATGAAAAAATCGAGTGTAAGTCAATAAAAAAAAAATTACAAGCGTCTAAATTTTCAACGTTTACGATACTAAAAATTTAAAAATTCACGATTTTCTATCAAAAGGTTTTAGTTATAACTTATAAGATAAATAAATAAAATATCCGAAACCGACAAATCGTCTCCGTTCAGAATTGTTTTTCGTATACAATGATACCGCTATCATTGCATTCAAATTTAACACATCCATTATAGTGACCTACTCTATGACCGAGGTCGACTCACCCCCAATGTACAGCAGAGCAAATTCCCGATTTTTTCTTTTATAAATGTGTAAATACAGAAATACAAATATATTTTTATATACTCCTTACAGTTTTTAGTTTGGTACATTTTCAGAAATGTTTGATAATTTATATACAAGACAAATTTCCAATATAATATAATATAATTTTCTAATAAATGTACAATTTCGTAATAAATTATGTTTTATTTTTCAAGCCATTAAAATCAAATAATTGTTAGGTTACAAAACATGTTTTGTAATATTATAGAATTCTCGCATTTAACACTTTTAATAAAAAAAATTTTAACTTTAAAAAAAAATTATTATTTTATTGTTTGACTAGGATGCAAGTAATTTATTAATAAATATATAATATTCAATAAATACATATTGTAGGTCTCAATTGGGGTCTAATCATCCATATAATGATACCCAAGAAGTTATAAGGTCTGGTAGTTCTGAACATGAAAATAATACAACTTCCATCAATCAAGATGATGACACAAATCTAGTTAATAATACTACTACATCTTCCTCAAGATTAAAAAATAATGAGGAATCAAAATCTAGAAAGCGTCGTCGTATTTCTATAAAATGTGGGTCTAATAGTGATCGTGAATGTAATTATGAAAAAACAGAACAAATTCATCAAGCACTGGCTATATTAATTGCAATGAATCAGTTACCTTTATCATTTTGCTCGAGCCCTGGATTTTGTCAGTTCATGGCTGTTGTGGAGCCTGATTATAAAATATGTAGAGATCAAGCAATGAAAAAAAGACTACATGCATTGAAGTCAAACGTTGCGGACAAAATAAAAAATGAATTGCAAAATGTGAAAAGTGTAGTTTGCACCACAGACGGTTGGTCTTCAATAGCTCAAAACTCATATATATCGTTAACTGCTCACATAATCGATAACCAATGGTCACCAAAGTCATTTACTTTAGCCACACAAGAAATGACAGAACGTCACACAGCAGTAAATCTAGCCGAAAATTTAACTTGTATTTTGGAAAATTGGGAAATTAATGGTAAAGTCAGTACTGTAATTACAGATAACGCAAAAAACATAGTAAATGCTGTAAAATTACTAAATATTACAATAGACAATGAAAATATGGATGTGACATGTGCAGCTCACAGTTTACAATTAGCCATTAATGTTGCAATAAAACAAGAAATATTTTCAGATATAATAAAACAGTGTAGTGCTGTAGTTGGACATTTCAAACACTCAAATGTAGCCAAACAGTCATTATTCAACAAACAAAAACAGCTAGGACTTCTACATCAATCATTAGTGAAATGCTGTAAGACACGATGGAACTCAGTATATTTAATGTTAGACCGCCTTTTAAAAAACAGAAGTCCAGTTTCAAATGTATTGGCAGATAGAACAGTCACGTCTTTTTACATTGCGCAAAAATTAGAAATAACTGAATCCCAATGGATAAAAATAGAAAATCTCATAAGTCTCCTCAAGCTGTTATATGTTGTAACAAATCTATTTTGTTCGGAGAACCATTCGCCAGCGTCAATGGTTATACCATTATTATCAAAATTATTGGATTGCCATTTTAAGCATAAAGCAGCCGATGATCAATATATCACTGATTTCAAAAATACAATTATATTTGAAATTAAAGAACGATTCAATTTTGAACGTAATGAAACAAGTTCTGTCTCTGTCAGACAAATTGCATCCTTTCTAGATCCTCGATATAAAGATTTTGAGTTTGAACCCAATTTTATGAGAGAAAAAATTTGTATGGCTGTAGAAGATTTGCTAGAAAGATTTGACGAACAAGAAATTAATTTAGAACAAATCCCACCAGTTCAAAGTGATCTTGAGTATTTATACGGAAATACAATAACAGCTGATGATAATTTAACTAATCAACTTCAAATTTACATTGCTGAACCTCCATTACGTTTCGATCAAAATCCATATGAATGGTGGAAATTGAGAGAAAATAAATATTCAACTCTTGCAATATTAGCAAAACAATATCTCGCTATTCCTGCTACATCAGTGAGCTCCGAGAGATGTTTCTCCACTACTGGAAATATAGTGACATCTAAAAGAAGCTGTTTATTGACAAAAAATGTTAATATGCTGACATTTTTGTTCCAAAATAAAAAATTATTAGTTTAATATTATTAAGTTATTTAGGTATTGGTTTATTTTGTTTATTACATTTTTTTGTTTATTTATAATAATTTATTATTATCTTATTATTTATATATTATTGTCAATTCATATCAAATTGTCTTAAGTTAGTCCATAGGTTAGGTTTTTCTAACGTAAAACATTAATTATTATTATTTGATGAGCATACTTAATCTAGTTAATATTTATACTTTATGTTATTGATGATTAAAATAATTTAATCTATATTTATGTTATATGATCATCTTTGTTTTACGAATAAAAGTAGAGAACTCAGTAAAATACGTGAATACACAAATTCACGGATTCACGTGAACATATTAATTCATGGATTCACGTGAATATAATATTTCACGGATTCACGTGAATAATATTATAAATTCACGGACAATTTTAAGCAACGGGTTTCATAAATCAAACCTTTATTTCACGTGAAAGCGTGTACACGTGAAATAACGAGCACTATTAAAAATGTATTTTCGTCCAAATTTGGAATTGAATGATATCTATATAAACTGTTGATATAAACATGGACATTACTACTTATGAGAAATTTTGTTTAAAGTTTTTAATTCTTAGTTATAGAAATGTATAAATTTTTAAGTACAAAATAACTACCAAATTTTCAAGATAATGATGAATTTCGTACAATTTTCAACTTTAAATGCTTATAATAAAAATCATGCATAATATGTGTTAAATATTTTGCAACTGCTATTATAAAATCTTAAGAGGAACTTTGTATTAAATTTTCAAGCTTTTTGACACAACGAAAAAATTTTTATTGACATTCACAGAAAAAAACCTTTATACATTGTTGATATATAAAAAAATGTTTGTACATAAATACCCAACCCTGGATAAAATAAGATAATTTATATAAAGAATATTTTACATTTGATTTTTCTTAAGATATTACTATAAAAATTAATTTTTCTAATGTTTTAAATTACAGTTCACCAGGATAATAATTCGGAATGTGTAACAAAATTATCTGGTATTACAGTTCCAAATGCATTACGTAGTATAAAAGGAAATACTAATATTTCCTGTCAAGTTGCTGTATTTGAAGAACCAGATCCTACTAAGAGGCCAATGTATTGTAAAGATAAAGTGAGTGAAAATATTATATTTGGTGTATTCTACTTAAATATTTATTTTATTTATCTTCCACATGCAATACTTATTGAAAATTCACAAAAATCAGTTAAAAATGATTTTTAAACGATTTTGTGCTAAAATATTGTAAAAATATTTTTATGTGTGCATTGTAGTAATTTTTCTAAATATTTATTTGTTAAAAATCTTACTAAAGAGCTACTATAGCAAAAAAATGTTTATTGAGTTATGTATTAAACATATTATCAAAAGATTTTTTTGTTATGTTTAACATAACAACAAACCTTAGTATGGCATAGATTATTTAACTATCCAGATATTACCAGATAAACCACTGTGTCATGTACGTATGTAATTAATTATTATATATTATAATATCATTATAATATTATGTTATCGGTATCGACGCACAGCGCGATAGCCATCTTGAATATAATAAACAGTCTTAATTAGAACATACAAGCACATCATAATTTTGTTGATTACCGCTTTCCTCGTCTATGTTAGCATGTATGAGCACAAGCATAACATACTGTAAATATTATTAATTAGTTTTATACTTCATCTGATAATAGTATATTCATTACACTTGTTAGCTTTTTGTCTATTATTTGGCATCAAATAAATAAAATATTTTCTGTTTCGAGTTATATATGTATGTATTAATTATTTGAATAAAAATTGCCAAGTAAAAAAATAAAACAATATATATTTATTTATTTGATAAGCTTGAAACTAAACAATTTTAACAAATCATAATCTTCCATATGGTTAAGAATTATGAAAATGTATTCCTATATTAGTGTTAGGTACATTTTATTCAATCTTACTATTTATTAGGTGTATGCGGCTGGTAGAGATGTGCAACTTGAAGAAATCAGGTACGAGATCTACTTAAAACAAGAAAAAGAAAAGCGTTAGTATTTAAAACCTTTTTAATATTTTAATACAAATTGAGACTAATTAATTATTTAAAATTGTGGATAAAAATAATATAGAATCATTAAAAGGAAAACAACTATCACATGGTTCAGCAAAATCCCAACTAAAAGAAAAAATTGTGAAACCTTTGAAAAAAGTTATTTTGCCAGAAGATAATGATGAATTTAAGGTAATTAATAATTACTGTGTTTTTTTATTTCTACAATATAGTTTTAATTTGCATATATATTTGTGTATATTTATTATTATTACATTTATGTATTTATACATCAGCATATTAGATGCAAGGCTGGGCATTAACGAGTTAAAAAGTTAAGGTTAAGTTAAAAAGTTAATTTAATTTTAACTTTTAACTTAACTAGTTACTTTTGGCTTTTCATTAACCTAACTGTTAACTTACTAAAGTTCTTTCTTAATTAACGTGAAATTAACGAGTTAATTTTTCATTTTAAGAAGTAAGTTAAGTTAATTTATTTTGTTTTTAATTTTATATTATTTTACTATTTCAGTCTATTTCGTTTTCATGTCAAAAAATATGTATCGTAAATTGTTTGAAGTTAAAAATTTATATATTATTCGAATCTACCTTATATGGAAATACTGTATGAAGTATATAAACACTATATCCTATGATTTAGTTTTGGGTTGGGAAAAATTAAGTACGCTAGTGTTGTATAAACAAATTAACTTTTTTTCAACTTAATAAAAAGTTAAAAAAAAAGTGTGTATTAACCTCGGTATTAACTTAACTGAGTTAACCTATAGTTAAATTAACTTTCAACTTTTAATTTTTTGTTATTGGTACATATTAACTTAACTTAACTGAGTTTAAAAAAATCATTAACTTGCCCAGCCTTGATTAGATGACATTTTTATGGAATTATATCTAATATCAGTGTATGGTGTCTATAAACATAATGTATAATATATTTTGACTATTAACTTGGCCTCAGCTACACCCATTTATTTCCCCCTACCATGTTAGCACGCCACTGATTTTAAATACTGCGGAAATTAAATAAACATAGATATACCAATTGCATAAATTAATATCTTTCAGAAATCAAAACTTAAAGTTACAAAAATGTGAAACATTATTTTTAAAATCACACGGTATATAAATACTAAAAACTAGCACAAATTTTAGAATATTTATTTCATAAAAACTTAAAACTATTTTTTTATATTTAGATTGATGTTAAATTTATAAACTATTAACTATTAAAGACTTGATTTAATTTATATTGAAAACTAAATTACTATGAAACTTTTAGGTTCCACTACCGCTGCGTAACAATGAGCCTGATAATTTGAGTCAGTCTGTCACTGTCAACACAAGAGTCGCAATTGATTTAGTTCAACAAATGTGGAATAGTCCATGTGCAGGTAACATATTTAAGTTATAATTATAAAGCCATTATTGAGCTAACTATTTTTGATATACCTAGATAAAGACGAAGAGCCAGAATTAATTTCAAGAAATCGAAAACCAATTTCATTTGATGCGTTTGAAGAAGTAGATAATAATATCAAGCCCTTGTCTTCAGATTTTATGGTTTATGAAGATAACAAAACATCAGCTGATGACAAAATCTTTAAAATACAACAAAAAGAGATGGCTAGAATTTCAGGAAATTTCAATGTTTATACAGATGATGACGATCAAGCAAACGCTCATATAGAACCTACTGTATTTGTTGAACACAATGATGAAAATCAAGTAGAAAATAATAAATTTCAAGTGTATATTGATAAAAATGATGAAAATAATGGAAAAGGTTTTAAAATACCAGACGTATATGTTGATAATGATGAAAATAATGGAAAAAGTTTTAAAATACCAGATGTATATGTTGATAATGATGAAAATAATGGAAAAGATTTCAAAATCCCAGACGTATATGTTGATAATGATGAAAATGTGTTCAGCAAAAAAAAATCAAAAGTAGAATTGAAAAATAATAAAAATTTTAAACAGCCTATTAGAGTTCAAAATTATAAAGTCTATGAGGATGAAAGTTATGATACCAAAAATACTGAAAAACATGTTAACAAAACTAATGACAATTCTATTAATCCAAGTAATGAAGGCAAGTCTCCTCTGAAAAAAATTCAAAGTGTAAGTTAGCTTTATATACATACAGAAGTTATTAAACCTTTACTCTTAACCTCTACTAAATACTTTTTTTCTTATCAAAACCTAAAAAAAATGATTTTTAAAGTAATTGACAGGGCTCAAAACATGACATTAGTGTATATGTTTGTAAAACTGTTAATGCTAGAATGACTTAAATACCAAACATTTTTAGTACATATTTATATGTTTTGCTATTTATTTAATAATAAATGCAAAAATTGACATCATATTATGTGATTACTTGTCGGTGGTTGATGAACTTGGATGTTATAATATTATAAACTATGTGTCGATAGATAAAAATGTAGTACAGTTGTTGTCAGATAAATTGAGACGGCAGCGGCGGCACGATAACGCAAAACCAGTGGTTCTCTGTATTTGAATATTATTACCCAAAATACATCAATAAACCAACAATTGTCACAAAAATTATTTTACGATATTAATTTAAAATCTAATATTCTGATAATAATTTTTTATTTAAGAACAAAAAGAAGAAATTGTAAAATAATATAAATTAATTAATAATAATAAATAAAATTTTTGGCACTGAGCCGGGTTCAAACTGGTGGCTGCGCGCGTCGTAGCCAACTGTGTGACGTTTGCACCACACTGCCAGGGCTACACTTACTGAAAAGCGCCACCGCCGCCGTCTCAATTTATCTGTCAACGACTGTAATATTCTTTAATCAAATTGGAAATTATATCCTTTATTTTAATTATTGTTTTATTTATGGACATAAACTATAATCTGCATTTCGCCCGCCAAAGCAAAGAAGGTCATATTTATGTTTTCACCAATTTTTTTCAAGTTTTCAAAACTGTTTTTGTGTACATCCCGCGATACTGATAGTAGCATAAAACAATCAAAAACATTTTATACAATAAAATACAGTTACTACCATCTTCGCGGGAACTACACATAAACAGAAATGACAACTTGAAAAAAAAAATTTGTGAAAACAGAGATTGCATTCCTGACCTTAAATAAAATTAATTTAGTGTACGTACAACAATAATTAAATGTTCATTTTTATTAGTGTTTTGAACTAAAAATTTTTGAGACATAATAGCACATTCTTCATACATTTTTAGTGTTAAAATAGTTTAATAGATAACTTAAAATTTTCTAAATATTTTGAATATTTCGTTTTGTATAAAAAATTATTATGACAAATGTGTTTATAATTAATATTTTTTTAAGTTGCTACAAAATACTTGAAAATTGATTGAGGGCAGTTTGTTATTGTAAGTTAGAATATTCCATTTTGTCAACATTTGAACATCAAACACATAGGACTATTATTGTGTACCAGTGCATTTATAATATTTTTAAATTGCTAAAAAAAAATTTATGATTTTTAAGGAATCAGGAAAATGAATTTATAACAAAAATCCGACAAATAATTTAAAGTTGTAACCGGCTTTAATAATAAGTAAACTCAGTTTTTTAAACACAAACCAATTAAAGATAAAGATAAATATGTATTCGTCGTATGTAAATTGTACACATTCTTTTTTAGTCAATGATATTTCAATGTCTAACAAATAGTTCATAGATATTAATTTATTTGTATTTATTAAAATATTGTATTCATTTTTTAGATTGAAGTAAATGATGATGACATAACTTGCTCAACAAAAGCATTTGCTTTTCTATTGTCTAGTTCAACACCATTGGCCCCAGGAAGAACCAAATCTAATACTGTCATTGAAAATCAACAACAATCGCTAATGTATGTAAAATTAATTAAGAGAAATGTTAAGAATGACTTAATATAATATTTACAAAAATATCATTTTTTACTTTAATTGGTATAGGCGAATTGAACCTAATAAAAACAATGAAACTGAAGAATTTCAATTGGGAAAAAATTTGAGTATGATTTTGGAAGCGTCTAAAGAACGTAATAGCAGCACTTCATCTGGAATTATTTCTTCTTCGGTTACTAAAGTAGAACAATCTTTAATTGATTTTGGTATGATAATATTTTGTATAAAATTTTAAAATTTTATCTCCATTTATGTTTATTAAATACTCATATTTAAATATTATTTAATATTTTACTATTTACACACCTACAGTATAGAGATTAAATGTTATCTTGATGTTGTGTTAAAATAATAATATACAATGCTCTTAATAACAGCAAATAATATTCTGAATAAATAATAGCTGATTATTATTTTTATTAAGGTGATTCAATTAATCCTTTTGATGATGAATTAATAACCAAATTATTACAAAGAGTAATTAAATTTCCTAAAGAACATCATAAGTCTGGTTATGTAGAACAGGAATCAGACTTGCCAATTATGCGATCGGAATTCAAATTGGGTATGTTCAATTTATATGATTATGTTAAGAAACTTTAAGAAGTGTCACTAATTAGTAGTGATGGGTCATTACTGGTGTATTTGTTACAAAGTAACGATACCTTAGATGTAATCAGTATGTCATATTATTATAGTCGTTACATTGGTTCAATTTATAAACCACAAAATGCTCTCCGACAAATTTGTTCAGTTTTTACAACAGTTCCTTGGTCAACAACAAGTTAAAATGTATTATTAGCCTAATGTTTTCCTACTTTCCTTTACTTATATTCCTAATTATTAAACCAAATAATAGTTTTATATTATAAAAATATTTAGTATTATTTTATTATTAAATAGTTTTTTTCAACCCGTAAGTTTAGAGTACATTTAAGTTAAAATTGTTATTTTGTATAAAAAAAAAAGTAATGACATTTTTGGAATTGTATCATTATTGTAACTGTATCGAATGTAACTCCGGGAAGTAATGTAAACTCCCATCACTACTAATGGGTGGATTTCTCTGTGCTTTCTATATTGTTCTTTTTCTCCTCTCACGTATTCTTATTGTACTAAATAAGTGCAGATTGTGTATTACTTGTAAAAATAAAAAAGTTAAGACATTAATATTAACATCAATGTCATATCTTCTAGGTCATAATAAAATGACGCTCCTCAGTGAAATTGGTAAAGGATCATATGCACGTGTAGTGAAAGTTAGACCAGATGATGAAAATGCTGTAGATAAAGCGCTTAAAGTTCAAAAACCCGCGTGTGCTTGGGAATGGTATATAAGTAAAGAAGTTCAGCATCGCCTTAAAGATTCTGAAAAAGTAAACGACTTGTATTATTTTATGCACATATATTTTGTGTATATTTTGTATTTTTTTTTATTATTATTGTTTTGTTTAAGGTATCTTATTTCATAAACATGGATCAGATGTATGTTTTTAAAAATGGATCAATAATTTCTATGGAATTTGCTACTCATGGGACATTATTATCTGTGATTGTAGCTTACAAAACGGCGATGGTAAGTCCAAAAAGAAATTATATGTATTATAACCCAAATGAGTTTTATTTCTTTGAACTATAGCTTGTATAATCTCAAACATTACACTTGTTGAATTCTTGATGATTCTTTATAATACCAAAAATGTTTGTATAATTTACAGAACCGCTCCATCCCTATAACTGTTGGTGCGATGCTCGTTTTACAAGTGACATCAGCACTCAAATACCTTCACCAATGTCAAATCATTCATGCCGATTTAAAACCGGATAATGTCATTGTGAAATCATTGTGAGTTTCATCTATGTACCTTATAGAATTATTTTAAATTATTTAAATAAAAAAACTTTTTAGACCTACTGAATGTGATCAACCTTGTGTGCAGTTAATCGATTTTGGTCGTAGTATTGATATGACTTTATTCCCTCCTGATACTACCTTCACACACACTGTGAAAACTGCTGATTTTATTTGCCACGAAATGAGAGAAAAATTGCCTTGGACATATCAGGTATATATTTTTATTGTAACATTTATTTTTTTTTTGTTTTAATATAAAATATATTTATTTTATTGTAGACCGATTATTTTGGATTGGCTGGAATTATTTACATGGTTCTCATGTCAGACTACATGAAAACACAAAAAATACGTAAATTATGGGTGCCATTGAAACCATTCCCAAGGTATTAATTATATTTGTTTGTTAACTTAGTTTCTCAATGATCACTTCATTAACATTATTAGGTTACTGTATTCACAATAACCATTTTAATGGGTATATCTCATCACACTGTACTCACATAATGTATATATCCCTTTAATCAGATCCAAAATCATCCATTAACTTTTAATCAAATTGATATTTTCATTGTACAGATACATAGACAAGGAACTGTGGGGTACTATTCTAAACATGTTGTTGAATATAGAATCATGCAAGAAGCTACCCAGCTTGGACGAAATTATAAGGAAATTGAACAAATATTTATCAATTCAACAAAAAGTGGTATTGAAACATAATTTTACTAGTTTAAAAAATGCATTAAAAAAAAATTAATGTTTTACATTTATTTAATGAATTTTTATTTTTTATGTATTTTGTTTTTACTGTACTTTTTTTAAAAAAAATCTTAATTTGTACTAATAATTGGGTAGTATGATATTCATATTCTTTTGAGTATTCTTTTCATTATACTTTAATTTTTTATCATTTATTTATTTATTATTATAACGAAATAAACCCAGGAAAATACTAAATATACGAAAGATACAATCAATGAGATAAAAAATAAACTGGATCGATCACTCGTTAACACGGACTTAGATATACTAAGGTATATTAGTCATATCTTAGTCCGTGCTCGTAAATAGAATACGAGCCACTGTGATAAGAGTTACTCCTACTCCATAAGGACAAAACATTTTTTTGCACATTCAATGACCCAATGGAAGAAAAATGTGAAATGATAAATTATTTTTAAATAATTATATTGTACTTAGTACTTACCTAATTCTCAACAATCCAACTATTATTATTAGGGCCCAAGACTTGACCTAAAAATCTTTAAAAATACACACAAAAAAAATTTTTAATTACTTATAAAGTTATAAACATCAAAAAATGACTACAAAAATAACAAAAATTACTTTATAATGACTTAACATTTTTAAAAATGTACGTTTTATATAATTCATGTATCATAATTTGTAATTATTATAGCTGCTCTTTAAAAATGTTTTTTCTCGAAGGAGACTTCAAAAATGTAAAACATGGTGTAAAAAAAAATTTTGAAAATTTGTGTGGGCTCTAAACTAGATTTATAACGCTAAACTTAACAAATATTTTGCTTAAAAAATATCTACCCCCCCTTCCCCCCCATCAATAATTCCTGAGCACGCCTTTGCTTCAAAATCTTCATACAATACATTCATTCAAGACTGTCATAATATCCCCTGTAATTGTTGTCCCCATAAAGCAAATTCTACTGTATTCACTTTTAATATTTTTACGTTCAACTGAATGAGTAAAATAGTAAATTCATGTTCTGCGTTTGGATGTACCAACAGATATTCAAAAGCCTGTACTCTACACTTTCATAGGTTTGACACTATGCATACTCTGTTATAAAAGTTAAGAATGTAGAGGTTATTTATTGTCTATTTAAATATTAAATGTAGCATACCAATTATTTAATAAATCCCAAATAAAAACCCATTAACATTTGTATTGACTTATAAAATGTCTCAGATCACATGGAACTTTTTTTTGTTCTATAAGAGCTAGAGGACAGGTGGCTCAAATAACAACTCTAATTTGGTGCAATTTAAAAATACCTTAAGATAGTTATAATTTACCCGGAGTGGAGGTAATGAACCATTGAGATGGCTCATTTTTTCCGTGTGGCTGTGATTGGAAGTAATTACTTCAGATTATTCTTTATCTCGATGAATACAATAAATAAAAGACGTGATAATACATAAAAGCAATCCAGTGACACATCAGTAAAGCAAAGCTAAGAAAAAAAGAAGTGTAGCAACACTGCCATGTGTATATACTTGAAACCAATCATTCCCATTTAAACCGTGTATATATTTTGGTTTTATTTATGTACGCCTACAAGTCCAATGTTAGAATCGTCCAAATCGTTAGAATGGGGTATCGATGAATCAAGAAAGTCATAGCCCATTAGCTACATGCTTTTGTTATTTTAAAAGTTATTAATCAGTTATTAGCAAAATATACTCTGTATTTTGAAATATATAGTTGCCCATTATACTTCTATAGATAGTTAAATAACAAAATAAATAGGTAAGATATAATGATGCGTTTTTACATTTTAAGCGCTGGCCTTGTGGTGCTGTACTGCTAAATATGTCAACATTATCATAAATAAAAATGAAAAAATAATTTAATAATATTTAAGTACAATTTTTTTATAACACTAAATAGTAAAAGTAAAAAAGATGGACAAGTGGGCACCGCTCTGCTGTACAGTATAGTTATCGAGCTGTCGTTATAATGAATGTGTTATATTTGAATTCAATGATCAATCATTACATACGAAAAACGATTCTGAGTGGATCCTAACATACTTATATAAATAATAAAATTTAATAGTTAAAAAAAAAGTAATATAAATCGAAAAATCTCATGGCTATAAATAGCATAACTTTCAGGTGAATTTTTTTTTTTGATAGAAGTAGAAAAACTTGTTGGGAATTTTCTATTACAATTTCTAATTTTAGCTATGAAAATAAAAACTTTTATGAATTTCTAACTAAAAATTAATTCACAAAATTTGAAAATTTTCTCATTACTAAAAAAAGCTCGGAGTCAAAATATTTCGAAAATGTTACCATTCGTGTAAAATGCAATTATAGAGATTTAGCGTCTTTTGGAGAGTCTACGGTTATTACTTATTAGTTTTTAAGTTACACTTTTTTCACTTTCCTATTTTTTTTTACGTTTTTTAAAACTACTTGAAATTATCGAATTTGACCTCTTAAAAGTACCAAATAAATTAACTTTTCTATCAAAAAATATGCTGATCTCGAAAACTGGAGCATTTTTACCAACCCAAATGTTGATGAAGAACAGAAAAAAACACACATTGTAAATACAATACATTTTTATGCTCCGCTCAAAATCTAAAATACATTATAATAATAATTGCTTTGATATGTGTGATAGTCGATAGAAGGTAAAATCTAAGTAAATGGTTTCCAAATATATCCAAATTAAATAGAAGTATAATTAATTAATTATATGAATATTATTTTAACTGAAATTAAACCAAATTTAGCTTACTTGGTCAGAAACAAATCTATTTATTTTAATATGGTGTACATTATTTATTACAATATACTACATAGCACTAAACTATACAATTTTAGGCTGAATCTTCCGACCAAGTAAACTAAATTTGGATTAATTTCAGTTAGTGGGTGCAGGAACTTATAATAGATTTGCAAAATGTGATAGGTAATTGACATTAAAAAAAAATGCATTTCAATGCTCAATGCCGCAATATGAATTTATAACAAATTGTAATCAAACGGCGTTGTAGATAGGCAACTAAGGATACATCACCGTTGTTGATATTATGTTAAGAAAAAAATATTTTTTTTTAATATTATGTTTAATGAGTAATGAGTATTAACGGCGTTCAGCATTTTGTTTGTATTATTTTTAACGTTGTATATATTATTGACTATTGGGATTTGTGTTAAAAGGACGCCACACTCGCATGTGTGGTCTCTGTCTTACAAGTGCGTAACATAGCAAATTTTACGCTCTTACGCTCAGCTGATCACGCTTAGCACCTTTGGTTTAAAAATTAGAATAAATTGACTTATTATACATCAATTTATAATTTTTAAAATAGTCATAACTTGTCTTAGAATTAAAATATAATAAAAAGCCAATGCGATTGCCTAGATAATATTCTTACTTGTAAATTTGACAACAGGTCAATTCACTGTAATTTTTAAACCAGCAGAGCTAAACGTGATATGCTGATCGTAAAATTGTCAATGTTACACACTTGTATAATACGGGGACCACAAAATATATGCGGGTGTGGCGTCCTTTTGAACGACGCTACATGGGGGTAAAGCACGGTTTAAGATATACCTATATGGTATATTTAAATTGTACAATTTCGCGATTTTTATCAATAAAAAATGTATCTAAATGAATTTATTTAGATTAGTAAAAAAATTATCTAAGATGAACGTTTAGATACCCTGTAACTATTTATCTAGATAAGATAAAATATAAACAAATAATTATCTAGATAAGTCTGAACACTGACAGTGGCACATTTAGAATAACCTATAATATCATAAATCGGAGTAGAGACTCAATTAGATAAAAATCTAAACGTTATCAATAAATTAATTTAATTATCTTTGCGTAAAATGCCGTTATAATTATTATTCTAAAAATATTATATTATTTATATTATTAGGTAGGTACCAAGTATTTCTATCGGTACCTACATCTCCCCATACTTAAGTTTTAGTTGGTGTTTGCTTTATACTTACACAGTTACACATTACCTACTCATATTCATTGTTATTTATTATTCATCTAGAAGTATTTATTTATTTATAAAAGTATTATTGAGTGTAAATATGAGATGGACAACTGAATAATGCAAGCCAAGTAAGTAGGTATATACATTTTATTAATTGTACAGTTCTTTGTCTTATCACTATAATACTATAAGTTTATATTTTGTATTTTTGTCAAAAAATTCAATCACAGTACAAATATTTTATAAACACATAAATATTAAATATTTGGTAGTAGCATTACTGGCCCTTCAATAAAGCTATCAGTCTTGCACATTTTTTTATACATATTTTACTTATTGACTATTGTATTTGTTTATTCAGATTGTACGTTTTCTTAAAAATATATATAAATGAAATATTATAAGATACAAATTAATATAAAAATAAAATAAAGTTAACAATCAACAAATAATTATAACTTATTAAAGTAGATTAATTGCTTCTATTTTAGGTGGGTTATGTAATAGAGGCGGGCATGATAATATTATATTAAATGTAATAGAATGTCACTGACAACAATTGTTATTGAATTTATAAAATAATATTCTGAGGAAAGATTTTCAAATGAGGCTTGTTCAATTTTAGTAGCTATACGTTTTATTTTAAATTATACAACTTAGGAAAAGATATACATTTATACTAAAATTTCATACTTCCATAATATTAACTTATTTTAATTAAAATTAATGTAGGTTTTTTCTAAGTTAAGGTATAATTTATTTTCACACAGCCACTTTTGGGTTTTACTCAAGTTGGAATGTATGCTAGCAAATACCTCATCATTTAAGGACTGGCCTTCAACAAAAAGTACTGCATCATCTGTGTAGCAAACTAGTTTTCTGTGTGTATTCAAATAATTTATTTGGCTTATATGCATAATAAACAGTGTAGGCGATGGATAGTCCTTTGGGGTACACTACATATTATTGAAGTTACCTAACTTAATTAATTGTTAACAAATGGTTAGGTTAATACAATAACTGTAAATAAATAACTAATGACATTTTTAAGATTAATTTTATAATGATTGTTAACTAATGACAATTTTGTAACTTTGTAATTAGAAATACAATGTACAACAATATTTCTTATTAAATAATTTGTGATTCACATAAACTTTTAAGCATTTATAAAGTTTTCAATTAATTGTATTAACTTCATAACAAGTTTAATAAAAATATTATATTTTTTATTCTTTTGAATTTTTCTAAAAACACCAGTTATTGATAATTATAATTGAAATATTATTTTTTATTGTTAAAGATTTCAATAATCCTATTTTATTGTCTTAAAATAAATTCGAAAAATAAAACCACCAAATTCAGTCTCACTTAAAATTTAAAATACAAAGAATTAATGTCCATATTATATTTTAAAGAAAATAAATTGAATTTTTCTTAACCCAAATATTCTAAATAAGAAACATGTTTTTAATAAAGTAATAATAGTATTTGAGATAATGTTTCAAATGAAACATTTGTTTTTAGTTAGTACTTGTATTTCTGTTATCATGGAAAAAAAAATTGGAAGAATTTAAAATACCATAAGTACTTTATCACATTTTAATACCACATGTACTAATAGCAAAATTTAAATTCAGATTATTTGATCTTTGAGATCTTTATTCAACTCTTTGAATTTATTATACTGAATCTGATAATTCATTTATAATTTTAATAATTAACCCCCATGTTAATTTAGCAATATTATATTAGCACACGTTAGTCTTATGTAGGTACTTTAGTTAACTTTCAAATTATTTCAAATGAAGTAGGTACATGTATACTATTTATGACTTAAATTTAAAAGAAGTCAGTACTTTTTGTTTTAACAACAACATCATTAAACATGTAATAAATTACTAATTATATTTAAAAACTTTAGATTGTTAATAATGTTAATAGAATGTATTAGAACAACTAAAGATGAAAAAATACCCACAATTGGTGTAAAGATTTACTTCTATGCTCTGTTCCATCTAAGAGTGAACCGCTTTCGTGCCCGCAGACTGAGCCGCTGAACAGTGCCTGACTAATTGAGAAATGAGCGGAAAAAACATGTTTTGGTTATCCAAGTGGTTGACTCTTAGATGGAACAGAGTATAGCAACATAACATGAAAACATGAAGGAGATACTCAAGTGAAATATTATCGAGTAACAATAATGACCTGTCATGATTTACGTCATTTTTTAGTAGTTGTCTTGCGTTTTGTCAATGTTTTGTTACTTTTTGAAGTCTTTTTATTAGATTTTAATTTCACCTGTGATTGATTTGTAGGTTGAGATTGTACAGAAAGTGAAAGATGCGTACTTGTATTTTGTTTTTGTGTGTCCAAATATTGTTGTATTAAATTAGGTAATATACGTTGCTCAGCTAACATTGCTAAAAACGTACTTATAAACTGATTGTAATTATGTGTACGTCGACAATCATCAATTTTATATTTATTACGTTGTTCATTCTCCTCTCGCAAGATACCTAAAAATATTAAACACATATATAGCTTGGAGAATATTTTAGTATGTTAAATTAAATTACCTTCATTGTTATTTATTTCCAATTCTAAATTTTTAACTAAATCAATTAGGTCTTGATGAGAAAAAGGATAAAATTTTATTTTGTTTTCCAATTGTTGATCAATATTTTTTTCTTTATCTGAAGATTGACTTGGAGATATTTCACATCCTTTAGACATAAGTCCTGCTTCTAGACATACACTTTTCTTGTCTATTGGACTTTTTTTACCTTCTGACACATCACTTGATGATTGTACACCGATTTTTACAATATTATTTGATTCTGGACTCGTCTGAAAAATTATAAAACTTAAATATTAAACGAGGAAACAAATATAAATTAACTTTAAATATAATTTCAATATTATCATTGATTTTTAAGGCAATTTATGTATGTTTCAGCAGTGTTAGGTTTCTTTATAAAATGTAGAATTTGTTTGAGATACTGAATCAAACATTTTTATGCTTTTAAATGTATGGTAGGTATTTTGTTTCTTTGTTTTAGTTATATTATACAATACTTTATACTGCCTTTGAAATGTACATTTTTAAATTTGATTTAACTTGATGGTTAGATTTTTGAATAAAAATAAATTACCTCGAAGGCTGAATTTAAGATGATTTATATAATGTTATGATTAAATCTATTGTACATTTTTGTGAAAAATTAATTGACATCAAAATCACATAGTAACAAATAAATTATTCTGTATAATAATTTTAAACTTTACAATATACTCTAACAAGGTTAAATTTTTTTTTTTCAAAATTTAAATAAATCATATTACCTTTTCTTTATTATTGTCTTTTGATGTGCTAGGAATGGGTGAAATTTCTTTTTTAACGCATTTACTTGGCGATTGATCATTATCTTCCTCTTTTTTTATTTTTTCATCTAACTCCACATTGCTTAAAGCTTCTAATACAACTTCTCTATTTGTTTTGAGCAAACTTAATTTGTGGCTAATAGCTAAACGTTTATCTGGAATAACAGCCATCAAATTGAAACATATATCACCGTATTGTGAGTGAGGCGTTGCAAGTCTATCGCTTATCACTTTTATACATTTTTCAGTCCAATTTTCATTTTCAGCCCACGGTCCATGGTCCATGGGATATGGTTTCAATCCATCCAATTCATATAAATGACCATTTATGGGCACATAACTGACAAAGTGATATGCCTCACTGGTAAACCGTCCAGTTTTTTCACCCTGTGTTTCATCTATATGTAGATTACTTATTGGTGTAGCATGTGAATTGTGTGCTCGTGCTAATTCAGGAGTGTTTCCAATGGCCCATCCTTTATTTTCTGGATTCATTCCTTGAGTTTCTTCTTTAAGACGTTCCAATGTCTCTCCAAGATGTATATTTGAACAGTTAAGTAAAATTGACAGAAGTGCATGAGTAGCACAACTATTGGGTATCATTTGTTGAGCGAAAAATATACTGTTAATAGTTACGTCATCTTTGACAAATATGTCTTTTTTGTTTACATTTTTTTTGCGGCTACGTCGCTCCTCAGTCCATCGGAATAAAAATACAAAACCATAAACATGACTGTCCAATGATTGCTGAAGATCATAAATTTCTTCCAACTGAACTCCATTCACTCCAAAATCTTCTAAAAGCAAAGTAAACAAACCAGGATCGCTTTCTAATTCCAACCATCCTTGTAAGAGATTATGTAAATCCACGGGCATTTTAACAAAGTTAATATAATAAAATATTAATAATTATTAATTTGAATTTTGAATTTCATAACAATTATTATCACACATTATCTATCATTTATCTAGGACGCATATTTTGACAACAAACAACTTATTCCATGAAATTTTTGTTTATACTGGTTTTAAATATTAAAGTTTATTATAACTGTTGAAAGAAAATGGATGTGTTAAATTTGAGTTTAATGATATAAAATTAGTACAATCATCGTTCCGCACAGAATTTTAAATGTGTAGTCATGTAGAGCGCATCACTGGGCTTGACAATATTTTTTCCATGATAAAAACGTGCGTTTTAAACCATTGACCTATAAAGAATTGGACTTATAACAGAGATACGGTCGGGGGGTCAATATTGGGTTGGTCTCACGTTTTAGTATAAGGTTTATACTTTATACTAATAAGGCTAAATGGTATTAGTTCCAGCGGCCTCGCGTGGCTCCACTGATCAAGGTACCTTACGTCATGCGCTCAACAACTATGGAATATTACAATAATTTTAAATTTTACCGTGCGCGTTATTTTATTATTAAGGGTTTAGGGTTTTACTGTTTCTACTAAATCCATCAAACATCGTCAGAATGTAATTATAATGTATAGGTACATTATACAATATACTATTAAAAAAGTTAATAGATCCATGCATTATACATTTTACTGTACAGTTAATATACTACCGTTAATTACAATGCTTTAGTTCGCAAGGAATGGCATCACTGGTGTCACCCTACTCCCTAGGAAATACCGCACCACCCACCCGCATCCCACCGGGATGTTCCGTTTATTAAAATGGTTGGTCCCAATGTTGAGACACTACCTGATAATATAGATACTGCTCGCAATTATCCATGATAATATTGTGCCTACCTAGGTGACTTAATAGTTATTAGTTGCACGTAAATTATTTGCAGATACTGATAGCTAACCATAGGTGTAAACTAGGAGGGGCGAGAGAATTTAACGGGGCAATACCTTCCTTGGTATTTTGTAAATTAATTTGATAAATATTATCAAAAAGGCATTTTAATTTGTAAGAGTTATTTTTTCAAGAAAATTGAAAAGTATAACATTTTAAAAAGATTAACTATAGAAAAAAAAATATAATTGATTAATCAAAATGTATTTATTCATTGTCATTTGCCTTATGCGATATGCCATCGTAATCCATCATGATAACAGAATTTAATCTATTATCATAATATTATCCATAGCGTATTGTTTTGTTGCCAATATCAGCGACGAGTTTCCGAATTAGGTGATCGATGTGCACAAGGGCGATGCAACTCCTCGTATAATTATCCATAAATTACTATCACAGAATTATTCTAAATCATAGTCCGTGTTTAATTATATTTTATAGTAAATATTATATTATTATAGTAAGCATTATACTATTTTTTCAATATTATATTTTTTTCAACATAATATGCTGATTTGATAACAAATTATCTGTGGATAAATATGCAAGAAGTAGCGTCGTGCATGCGCATATGAATACCTAATTCGGTGACTTGTCGTTGATATTGGCAATTTTTTTTTTTGTATTGGGATAATACGCTGTAACTCCATCCATAGTATAATGATCTAAGGGTAAAATGAAAGCCTGTTTTCCTATTCGTGATAACTGTTTAACTGTCAACTTCAACTAATAACAATATGACACGACACGTTCTCTTTATCTTGTATTATATTCACTATTCATCGTTGTGTTTGACTGTTTGATCTTTGAGCATAGTGTTATAGAATTACTACATTGAAATATTTCTATAAATTATAATACTATTTAGTAGGTATATACTATTATAATATATTTTTTGTACAATTCAAGGTACTCATTTATTATGTTATATTTGTGTGTATATGCCTTTAGTTATTATTTTTTTTATAAACTCTAATTAATATACAGACACACAGTGTGATACATTTAAAAATAAATATATATATCTAATAACTATAAATAATAACATTAGGTATATCGTACCTATATTATACATTATATTTATAACGTTATGACTTATGGACTTCGGAAAAAAATCCATTTTATGTAAGAATTAAGTAATAAGAAAATATAGAAATACAGTATGTTTTTATTAAATAAACCATCATCTTTTCAAGCTTTTTCCATAACGTAATTTAATTTTAAATGTAGCTGACGATATTTGACTTTAAACTTTTAAACACACCATAAGGCATAAACCATCGAATTGGATTGCCCAGTCAGTTATCGACTTACACCGGTCATGAACTCATGACTGATAACTAGACATTGCTGCTGGGTTATCGTATCAATCCCTTTCTGGTATCAATTTATATATTATACACAAATATCCAGTAGCGGCTTGTATTTTGGACGACGGGACGATCGCACCCCCTACTAAAATTAATTAAATGAAGAATATTAATTGTATAATATTCTTAATTTTCCATTTTTCAAAAATATTGCAAATTTTTAAATAATAAAATAGTTATAAATTACCTACTAGTTACATTTGTCTATTACATTAATTGTCGTGTGCGAACTGGTTATTTCTCTCAGATACCAGGAGCATATGGGTACGCCGTACGAATTTACACACGAGCAGTGTTTGGGCGACCGGAAGCGTCGTCCGAACTATATTCGTATTACGCATGTACAAACGACGGGCGGCAATCGTGTGCGTGCGGGTACGTTTAAGCTGCGTTGTTATATTATACGGTTATTGGACGACCGGCAGTGTCGTACAAGCAATATTCAGAATTCATATATCAACTTATAAGCGACGGCCGCAATCGTGTGCGTGTGGGTACGTTTATTGTTGCTGTGATGTTATATCGATGGCTAAGAGGCCAAAAGTTGTAAGTCCAATTTTTCTCAAAATCGTTTTATTAGTCCATAGGGTTTATCTTGGTCGTCTTTTTGATTCGGTAAAACATTACAAGTCAATATCATAATTAAAACGTGTTTTATTTATACTTTAATTTTTGTGTTTTTAGTTTTTTTAGTGAACACATATAACAAGTCCTAATTTAATGAGACATACAATAAATATTTTAACATGATCTAAATATCAAGCGGACAAATATAACAAGTCCGGACTTGTTACTTTTGTCAAAAACAATACATTCAATTTTTGACGTGTAATGTTTTAGATAATATTGAATTTGTTTATCTATTTATAAAAAATGAATTTGTCCGGACGTATTATTTTAAATAATAAAATTTTTTAATTTTAAATTACACTAAATAATATGATATTTTCAATTAGCATAAAATATCATTAAACAAGGGTTTTATTTGACTAAAAATTTGATGAAAAATGCTACTTTATTATTTTTTACATTCAATAAAAAATTGCAATATTTTTTAAATTTTTTACTGCAATTATATAAACAAATATAATTTTTATATCAAAAAAATTAGTCTTACGTACATTTTAACTATTTATATATTAAATTAATTAGAGTTTATATTAAATTAACAACTGTTAATATGTCCATGGTAAAAATATATTATAATTGCCATTCATAACAAGTCCCATTTAAATTTAAAAGAAACATTATAATTACGTTGAAAAAAAATTTTAAGACCTAAAAGTGATAATTTATGTAATCTACAGAATATTTTACAAATAAATCAGTTGCAACACCGAAAAAACAAAAATCTACAACACAAATGTTTTGGTGTAGAATAATTTAAAATCTTAAAACTGCTCTCCTGTAAAATTTGATGTTTGGGACATACAACTTTTGGCCTCTTAGCCATCGTTACGGGTTGGACGACTGGCAGTGTCATCCATACAGTAAAATATTTTTATATAATACTATATTGGGTAATTTATTTTTAAAATGAACAGCGTCGTCGGTTGCTAATCGATATTATTATTATTTTAATATCCATTTTCTACTGCGACCTGTGACTATATAAATACTAAATAGTAAGATGCATAACAAAATAGATCTATTTCGTATATTTAAATAATTTGTTATACCTATGATTACCACTATTATATTTAAAGTCGCACCCCAACCACCAGCACCCACGAGCCGCCACTCCAGATATCTATACTAAACTTAGATAAGGTACTCCTATATAAAAGTTATATTGTTATCAAGTGAAGCTAAGCTGTGGATGGCTGCCATTTTCTCGGGGGGCAAAACATTTCATTCATTATACAAAATGTGCTAGGAATAACATCGTTTTTAATGGTAAAATAAAATATTAAATGTAAAATGATTTATATATAAAATATTTTTTATTTTTTAAAAACAACATAATAATAGAAATAATAAAATACAATGCAAGATAAATTGAGCCGTTTCAATTTTTAACTTTGAAATTAAATTAATATATGATTTTTAAACAATTAATAATTTTTCTTAAAAAAAATCTGAATATTTTGTTTTTGATTATTCTTATAGTTTATTATTATTGCTTACTATTTCTTTTAATAAATCATCCTTTTATGCATATTTTATATAGAAAATGGTTTCGATATTTTACATTTACCAGCTGCGTCCCGAGACCGCTCAATTTTTACTTTTTAGTCACGTTATCATTTGTCCTTTTGATTGCTTCATTTTCACAACCCAGCAACTATACGTTAGTTCAACTCTTTTTATTATTACTCTATGGGTAATACTAATAATAAATATTAACTAAACATTGGACTGTGGGCAGGTGTGGCCGGAGAGTGCGGCAGTGGCGTTATTTGTTATGTTTGTTTATATCACAATAACCTCTCAGTCCTACCATTGTGATCTGTAATTTGTACGCTGTAATATATTTGTAATCTGTACATGTATAAATGCATGCATACATGAAAATAAATAATTACATACTATTTAATAAAGATTTAAATGTACTTTTGTGTTGATTCGTGGAATAATCTGCGTAGACGTAAAATACTCAAAATTGCAATCTTCTAAAGGGTATAACCTAGGAATTAAGTCCGACCAACAAATTCTGATTGCACCGTAGTACTTAACTCGTTGAAATATATAGATTTCCGAAAATAGTTACCGTATTATAACTATATACTGTCGCTATATTATAATCTATATAAATATATAGGTAAGCCAATTACCACTTATTTACTCACTCATTCATTCATCGCTACATCTAAAAACTACAAAATGTATGAACTTGAAATTGGTATAGTGGTTCCTCTAATGATCTAAATGCGCAATAAGAAAGGATTTTCTGATATTCGTATTCAATTATTTATCATTTAATTCAAATTTAATACATACATTGGCTGGTGGTATTTCAAATTTTGATACCAGTATCCGGTATTTACGGCATTACCAGTTGTACGGTATTTTTGGTAATTATCGATGGATGGGAGTCGTTTGGGATCTAAACGAATTTTTTGAATATACCATATTTTGTCAGACCTTTTTATAGTAGACATAGTCCAGTTTTACCTAAAACAAAATTTAGGTAGGTGTACCCTATGTATACTATAGTTAGTATACCAATATCGGGATTCTTATTTTGTACGATCAATATATCAATTGCGCTTGCATTCAAATTATTTTATCCTCAGCCTTATTCAGGTACTTAAACGTATGACAAAAATGTTGATACTGTAATGCAGCGTTTCTCAACCTGGAGGTCGGATCAGTTAGAAATAATTAAACGCTGATTTAGAAAAATAACATACATTTACATTAAAAATTAAAACTAATACATAACCATAATGGTAAAAATGAAAAAGTTAGTAATTTTTTTAATTTTTTTTTGGGTGGTTGAGGTTTCAACTACAGAGGTCATTAGCCTTTGGAACTGTGGGGGATGGAACTGTGGTTTTGTGTGAACACGTGTGTGTTTGGCAGATTTTTTAGTGGGCATCCGTAGGTATCTGTCATACCCGGGTGGGGCATGGCGGCACTTCTCTCCGGTCACCGAGACTTGCCCGAAGAAAAATGCCGCCCGCGGCCGGGTTCGAATCGGAGCTGGTGTGTGTCGCAACCAACGCCTTAATCTGCTCGGCCACTCCGTCCCACAGTTAGTAGTTAATAGTATATAATAATATACATTAAGTATAAACTATGAATAATAAAGTAAAAAGTATAGATGAATGTACATTAATTGTGTGCCAATTAACTAACAAAAGTTTTTATAACGGTAATTTATACAATTTTAATTATATAATTATGTTCATATATATTGTTATATGAATTACCTAGATAATCTTATTAAATATAGGATACAAATAATATATATATGTATATACTATAAATCACAATGATGCATTTATAGAAATCTGGTGAGTGTTTTCATTTATGGCTAACTAAAAAGTTTTCCTTGGTGTATATATTATGTACCAGCTGTTTATTTTATCATGTACCACTCATTATTTCAAAAAAATATTAATATTTATTTGGTTTTTAGTTAAAAATATATTCAAAAACATTAATACTTTTTGAAATAATGAGTTTCATACGTTTAGTGGTTCACACACTACTAAGTAATTACCTATAGTTATTTAAATTACCAATGGTTGCTATATAGCCAATTGATCTAATTGATTTAACTGAACGCAGTTGTTCCACCAACCCCTAACATTTTTATACCAACATCGGTCTCTATCAACATTTAAAATAATTTAGTGCAATTGGTTTATCAACGTTAAAATATTTTAGTTTAATTATTGGTGAAATCCCGATTCCACCACCAAACCACGGAAAAAATAATTTTCTCGAATAATAATTCTAATTTAATTTTACTTACACAGTTAGGTAGGTACATAGGAACATAGCTATATTATAAATAGGTATATGAGGTATGAAATATCGGTGTCGTGTAACGTTTTATACTATAAAATTTATAGTGTTTTATAGAGATCTGAAATATTGACTTAATATCTCTAATTGATGAAAATCTAACGTAAGGAACGACGCGTAAGACGACTAATATATTTGTTGTACTAATCAGGTTAGCCTCGATTTCTTATCGTGTCAATATATACACAATATTTTTAATATTTATTAATGACGTTACTAGTATCTTTAAAAACTGTAAATTCTTAATATTTGCCGATGATCTAAAATTATATCTACCAATTTATTCAACTGATGATTGTGTTAAATTTCAGTATGATCTGAATCAGTCTTATTCATGGTGCATAAAAAACGGTCTTAGTGTTAATGCTGAAAAATGTTCAGTGATAACCTTTTCACGTCGAAAACAAAACTTTAAAAGTCTAAACTGATAGTAGTTATGCAAATAAAAGACTTGGGCATATTGCTATCGAATGTCTTTCAATAACCATATAAACATGATATGGAATAAAGCATAGCGGGTATTCGGCTTCATACGTCGGAACTGTTCAGAATTTAAATATCCAAAGTGTATTAAAGTTTTCAATTTTTCTCTGGTCCGTTCGATCTTAGAATATAGCTCAATTATGAAACCCTCACCAAGCTAATCTAATATCCAGAATTGAACGTATTCAAAACAGGTTATTACGGGTACTTTTTTTGCATACAAAACAAATAAATTAAACTTATCTATTGAACAATTAACTTTGGAATTTGATATTTAGCCTCTAGTCAATCGTAGGAAACTTAATGATGTACTTTGGCTCTATAAATTATTAATTCTAAAATTGACTGTCCTGAATTATTGAGCCTCATACTTTTTAATCTCCCCTGTGTTAATACTCTCGCTCCACACACATTTTACTGCCCTACCTACAGTCAGAATTGCAGTCTTTTTGCTCCAATCAATAGAATGCTGACAACAGCAAACTCGTTAAATAATTTTGATTTTTTTTTATGATGACAACCAAATCAAAGCGTCTAGTTTAATTTAATTTAATTTTTAACATATTACACTCTTTAATTTGTTAAAATATTGTTAATTTAATTTAATTTAACTTATCATTATCAATTAGGTATAGTCAATAAGTATAATTGTATCATTATTCGTACTGTACTGAGCCCGTCAGGGCGTATATATTATCAATAAATTATTATATAAATAAATTATTATAAAGCAATAAGACATTTTCAATCGTGAAAATCGCAGATAAACGACTAAATAATTTAGTTGATTATCAAAATGAAAAATTCTTTAAAACAAACTTGATGAGTTTTTGAGATTTCCGCCAAATTTTCGGATCTTCTTTTTCTATTAGTTCAGAGTAAACCGCTAACAGTTGTGAGGATTTTCATGCAAAACACAATTTTCTGTTTACAAAATCACTACCAAAAATTTATTTATTTGTATAGGCCTAAAACACAAGGATCCAAACGATTAAATACGTTATTTTCAAGTTACCTCACAAAAAAAAAAAATAGTAAAAACAAAATATTATGTTAGGTAAAAGAAAAAAAAATTGAATAATAATTAAAATGTTATGAAGCTAAAAAAACGTTCATATTTTATTATTTTGGCATCATAACGTTATAAAAAATGCGGGTAAGTGGATGTCGCTCTGCTGTACAGTAGGTTACAAGTGGGTTACTGTAATGGATGGTGTTAAATTTGAAGTCAATGATATAATATCATTGTATAAGAAAAACGATTCTGAGCGAAAACGGTCAGTCAGCCTATGATATTACCAAGTATATTTGCTGATATTATTGTAAATAAAGTTTATTTATTTATAAATAACCTATTTACGCGGAGCCTTGTTTTAAACTTTCAATCCTTAGTTATAAAAGTTGAACATTTGATAAATTTTTAACTACAAAATAATTATTAAATTATAAATTTGATAAATTTTGTCAAAATTTGAACTTTAAATGGTTATAAAAAAAAATTGTGCCTATGTATTTTTAATATTTTTCAACTGTTGTTGTAACAATATATCAGGAGTCTTGCATTAAATTTTCACGGGTTTTCACCCATCAAATAAAATTTTATTGATATTTATAGAAAAAAAAACTAAAAAAATTTAAAACTGACAATGTTCGTTAACAGCTCATAAAGAGTCAAATTATTTTCAACATTTTATCGTGTATAGAAAATGCTAATATAAACATTCAGTGAAATTTTCAAGTATCTGCAGTCATACGTTTTTTAATTACAACAAAATAAGAAAATCGTTACATGAGAAATCAAGTGAATATCAAACGCTCATAAAAATTTAATTTGACTTTCTTGTAGACATTTTTTTTTGATAAAAGTAGACAAACTTATGGACAATCTTGTATTACATTTTCAAATCTTAGATTTAAAAAGAAAAATTTTTATGAATTCTCAACTTAAAATAATTTGCTAATTTTCGTGATTTTTCGGTATTTTGTCAATATTTGAACTTTAAATGCTAAGGATTTTTAATTTTTTTCATCTGCCTTTGAAATAATAACCTAGGAGCCTTCTATTAAATTTTCAAGCTTTTTTAACCAACAAATAAAATTTTATTTATATTTATAGAAAAAAAACTAAAAAAAATGGAAACTGAAAATGTTTGTAAACAGCTCAAAATAAGTCAACATATTTGTAAAATGTTATGGTGTATAAAAAATGATTGTATAAACATTCAGTCAAAATTTCATGTACCTACGATCATTTGTTTTAGAGTTGCACCAAAAACCAAGATTTTCTCGAAAACAGATTTTGCGTAAAAATTCCCGTTTTTCCTTAATTTTTCTTTTGTTTTTCACGTCGCTTTTGAAAACTACTGTGAATTTTTACCCCAAAGTACCAACTAGATTCACTTTCCTATCAGAAAAGTTACTGTTGAAGAAAATTCAAGCATTTTTACTGTCCTAAAAGGTGACAGACACAATAATAAAAAATTAAAAAAAAAACACACATCATTATAAAATCAATACATTCATCGCTTCGCTCAGAATCTAAAATAATATAGTACATAGTGTTGTATGGCTACACGATTATGTTTATCGTATATTACCTATATTATAATATTATATACAAGATAACATTTTTTTTTTGAGTTAAGCCCGGAAACTATGGTCATTAGTTGGTGGTTGTTTTAAACTATAGGGAGGATTCTGTAGGTTTTGGTAAACACATGTGTTTCGGGTTGAGCAGAATTTCATCAGTTGATAACAGATATTTAACCAGGCAAATTCGGCCAATTAAACTCTGGTTAACTTTAATCGGAGATGGTACAACTGGCCCTTAGTCCGCTCGGCCACTCCGTCCCCCATTTTTTTTATTTAAATACATATCTTTATAATATAATATATCGATTTTACTTAATACATAATATAGTATTATGTATTACTTAAACTAAAAATTATTCGGAATGTTAAAAAATTATTTTTATAAACTTCAAATTTGATATGTATCTATTATTTATATTTATATTACTATTTTATTATTACATTTTTATTTTATTTTGATATTTGAATTATTTTTATTTTTTTTTTTAATTGGTCATTAAGCCCGGCAACTATGGCCATTAGCTGTTTGTTTTTGTTTTATTTGTAGGGAGGATACTGTTGGTTGGTAAGCACGTGTGTGTAGTTTGGCAGATTTTCAAGTGGGCACCCGTAAGTATCTGCCATGCCCGGGTGGGGGAAGGCGGCACTTGTTCTCCGGACATCGTGCCTTGTCCGAAGAAAAATTGTCCATGTTTTATAGGTAAGTATACACCTACCATTAAAGGTGATGACAGACACAAAAAAATAAATATTATGTCTATATATATCGTGAATTTACCGTCGATCGTTATATATGCAAAATATTACGGCGTTTTTCGTTTTCGTTATTTTTTATCATTAGGTACTTATTTTTACACGCCTCTGGCGAAGTGATAAACTCTGATGATAAAATAACCGCCCCTCCCGGCCTACAAATTATCGTTTTGACTACATTATAATATGAGCTATATATAATATACTGCTGGTACCTATATCAAACGCATTGTCCGTATACGTTTCCAGGAAACGGTTTCCTTACTATAGGTGGACATTATCGCAGTTGGCGGGTTATCGGTTATCACTTTTAATACGTACGTGTAGGTAGTATATTAATTATTATGTTTAGTTATTCTTATTTTTTCCTTTTAAAATTGTTTTATGGTCGACGTTAATGAAACTTTTTAAAAAAAAAAACCCCCGTCACACGACCGTAAGTCTTAGATGATTTTATATGATTTATATTGAGAAATAATATTTATATCTATTACAACGTTACGGGTTCGTTTGGGACTGTTCTACATAATATCTTTATTTTAATTGCTAAGGCGTACAATAGTGTATAATAGGTAGGTAAGTTATAGCACCGGGTGTCTAGGTATAGCTTAACCAGGCTGAACAAACTATAGATGGGCCGTGGGGGGGGGGGGGGGGTGGAGTGGACTTAGGGCCTGTTTTACAATCATAGTTCAAACCTCGGTTATGCCTAACCCACTGATTTTACCAGCCGCATTCGGCGGTTTAACCTTAGTTTAACTATTGTAATACGGGCACGAACCTCGGTCACGGGCGGCACTTCTCTCCGGCCAGACATCTGTCTGGAGAGAGTCCGCCATTCCCCGACCGGGTATGGAAAAAAACCTTACGGGTGCCCAATTTGAAATTCTGCCAAACTAAAACACACGTGTTTGCAAAAATCTACAGTACCTCCCCCACAGTTAAAAATCACCCAATGGCCTAAGTTGCCACTGGTTAATTAATAATAATAATAATAAAACAAATATATGATTAACAGATTATTAAATAGTATAAAGATTATACCTACATTTATAATTTAAAATGAAACATTACATCAATAAATAAACATTTTTGAATTTGACATATTTTGTCGTTACTATAGTATTGCCGTTTTGGTATTTGATGTTTAAGTGACCTCCCCCCCCGCGTAAATACGCCACTGATCTGATATCTTTGTTCTTAACTATACCTGTCGTAGTAAATATTCTAAAATACTAAATTTTTACCTATGAACTATTACCAAGCCAACCACTACTACAACCAGTTAAAAAACTCAGTAGTGTCAGTTTCTCGATTATACCTTCTTTACCACGCCAATGGCTAATGGTTGTATAGTAAATACCTAGTCAACAGTCTATATACAATATGCATATATAATAATATATTATTCAATGAAAAGGAGTTCAGGATAAGATGAATGGATAAATAAATACGAATTCTAATAGTATTATAGCATTTACCTATTTGTACATTCAACATTTTATTTTACGTTGTGTAAAAATAAAAATAACAGTTATAATAATGATAAAAATAATATTAATACCATTTTATATATTATATTATTTAGACATTTTGCTGCACGTATATTAATATAGGTATTATAATAGATATTAGATATATATTATACCTATTTATATGTATATAGTATAATTTGTGCATAAAGTAACAGACGATATATCTATATAAAACTGTATAATATAATAGGCAGAGATATATTTATATATATAACGTATATTGTAGTAATAAAATATATTTATATAATATAATTGTTGGATGTCATCTGCCGTGGCAGGTTCATCGGAAAACGGATATGAAGTCAAACCACCTCAACAATAACAAGAAAAATATGACAACTATGAGCAATGACACTAGATACAAGATTTGAGTGGATACAGGATTTTCGATGTTGACGACCACCGGTTTGCAGTATGACTGGAGCCCCATCTGAAATAATTAAAACCATGAAGCGTTTCCGCGTTATTATTTTTAATTACAGAATCACACACTCATTGTAATTGATGCATATGGTACTATGGTGTGATTGTGAAAAATATATATATGCATAATTAGGTATAATTGTATTGGGAGAAAGGTGTGAAGGGGGAGGATGTGCTGCAAATAGTGAAAAATACATCACTAAATCAGTATAAATATTATAATACCTGGAAAACTCGTTTATTGTTGTGCAATCATTCCAAGTTTAATCCTCAAATCTTGACATAAACTTATATTTATTTAAATCCTAAAGTAGGAAAGTACCCAGTAGTAGCTTAAAAAAATATTAATGACAGCTAGAAAGGCGCCCTCAGAAATTTGTTGGGGGAGGGGTAAATTTGATAGTACATGAAATATATAATATTGTTGTATTCCCTTTTCGGTTATATCCGTTGTGGTTTGTAAGTTCGTCTTCGATGAGGAAACAACTATATTATAATTTTAAGATTGATTCCCGGAGGATCTTAATAGGTAATAAATAAATAGTCTTTGATTTACTTAACTAAATACTTTTACTGAATACGAATTCACATAAGTCCTGTGTGTGATATAAAATACGACTGCCATTCGGTAGGTTAGGAAAAAAGGTGCTTATTGTGCTAATTACTAATAAATTATAAACAGGGGTTCGTAACACTCCCAGGGTAAAATGAAAGTTCATTTCCCATTTAAAAATATCTAAATTACTCTAGGTAATGGACTTTCATGGGAATGAGTAGCTTCTAAGCCTTCATATGTTTTAGATACAATTCCTTTGTTTTGCTTATTCTTATACATTAAAAATAATAATACTACTAATAATAATTAGCCCTCACTGCTGCCCATAACTATTACACCGATTAGTAGATAATGATTTGAGTCATAAATCGTATCGACAACATTTCTTTTAAGGTAACTTTGTAGTTCATCCAATGATTTGGAATTTTCAGTTAGTTTATTCAGATTATCCTTTATTCTTAAATTTTCTTTTGAAAACAAAGTGTTATCCAAATCGTTATTAGATACAGTTTTTAATATATCGAAATTTATAGATAAGTTAAGTTTTGGAGTGTAATTTTTATAAATGTCTGTACTTATTTTCCTTTTAGGTACTAATTTAATTTCATTATCCGCAGTGTAAGCCTCACAATGATTATCTAAACTAAATATTCCAGTGCCGTTTACACTTATTATTAATGGTGCTGTTACATTTATACATGTAATTATAATATTTTCTTTACTCGTTACATATAACCACGAATTCTTATTTTCTAACTTATGCCATACATTGTGGCTAAACTTAATGTATTTATAGCTTACGTTTGAAAGTGTTTTATGATTTCGGAATAACATTGTTTCGCATGAATCTCTTACGTGTTGTATAGGTTGCTCATGATTACAAATAATAGTGTTTGTGGTTGTTTTACATTTTGAAAGTTGATAATTACTTATTTCTATATAATATAAAAGTGATTTATCTATTGCTATATAATCAGAATTTGGTTCTATAATAGCGTACACATTACTTCGTACGTTTACAGGGAAAGGAATAGATTTATACAGCATAAGATCGTAGTTGTTAATTAATGGAATTTCCATAATAAACATTAGGATGCCTTTTACGTACACTACATTAATTTCCACTATCCGTAGTAGTTCCGATATCCCTTTCTCTGCTAGGCCAATTGGTAAGCCTAATCCTATTGGTAATTGAATTTTTATTTTTTTTAATTGTTGGTTGAATTCTCTTGAATAGACTTGGATGAATATGACCTAAAAGTGCTGAATTAACGATATTAACCAAATTTTCTGTTTCGTAAGCGTACAGGGTTAAAATTATATTTAAGAGTGCTATGCGTTCTGTCAGTGCATTTTGGAATTTTAGAATACCTACATCCATCTCTATCACGTCTGTTTTATGTAATAAATTATTGTACCTGTCTACCAGAGATCCCTGTTTCTTTTCTTATTCGATTAATGATTACCTAACTGTTAACAGGGATTTTTATAACAGTAACCTTTCTTTTGTTTAACCACTTTCAATTTACTATAGGTATAGTAATTTATCATACTCAATTTGAAAAAAATTTCCGAAAAGTCAGGAGGCAAATATCCCAGCAGCTTGTCCCCCCCTCTATGAATTATAATGGTGGTTATAAAATTATTTAAAAATGTTTCTATACATTGTTTAACTCAATACCAACTATTTGATATATTTTTTAGAAACTAAACAGTTTATAATTTATATTATAGTTTACAGAATATCATTGAAAATAAAAACGACAATTACGTATAGAAAACGTATTTTTCCGCGAGCGTACGGTACGTAGGTATAGGATATAACAAACATTAATCTTGATTGTTCCAATGTATTCCATTTTCAACATCAGGTAGTTCGGGGAAACATCAACATTACAGAACGTAGACATTGTTGTAAACAACACGTCCGTACGTGTTTATTAATATAATCGTCCGTACAATTAATATAATCGTTTTACCTATTTGATAATATTATTTGCATGTGCACAGTTGTATAATTCTTATTTTCATTTTATTTTATTTATTGATAGTAATGCCCGCGAGGCCAGAGAGTACAGTATAATATAAGTTGGAAGTAACATTATATGAATAACTTAAAACTAGTAACATAATAGTATAAACTAAAAACAAAGTAATAATTTTCCTACTAACGATTATCATGAAAAATAAATCAAAATCAGATAGATTATCGTTACAATAATGTGAAATTCCACTGATAGGACAATGGAGAACCAAATTACGAGGTGCAGTAGCGTATCTAGAATTTTTTCAATGGGGGGGGGGGGGATATACTATTTTTAATATAGACATTCAGTATACCCATATTATATTCATATTATTATATGGAGACAACATTTTGTACACAATTTCGCCTCCAGGGGAAAAGGATACGACCACCATATCCCCCGTCGATACGCCACTGATCTGGTACAATATAAAATAGGAAATTATGTCTAATATTGACTGAGAGGGCTCTAAGGCCAATAAGACTCAAAAGCTCAGGACAGTTGACAGTCCCATTCAATAATAATTTATATAAAAATAAACTGTCAAGTAATCACGCCTTCTACCTAGAGGGGATATTTTACATTGGTGCTTGACTTAGGCAATAGGTAGACTACATCAATTTAGTATAAATACAACCATTTTAATAAAACTTTTTTGGATTTTATCAATTTTATCGATTAAGCCTATTGGTCGAGGGTTCCAAATCAGTGAACTAAAATTTAAGATGGAACAAACCAGAGCAAAGTACAGGACTTTTAGACACGTGTAGCTATAATATCCGCACAGTTGCGTTTAATAAAACCTTAGTTTCAAAAGCCTTTGCAAATCGATTCTATATGGCTTTGAAACTCAAATCCGACGATAAAATTATACCGAGATCTTTAATTTCGTTCACCACATTGATTCTAGAGCCAACTAAATTATAATAAAATTGTGTTGGTGAGTGTTTGTGATGGAAGGATGTTTACGTACATTATCTGTATTTAAATATAATCCGTCGTCCGAATAATGCATTTGAATTTACTTCAGCAATAACATTGCAGGTTTTATAATGTTATAATATGAAATAAAATCAATGGTAATACATATATCATTACTGTAATGATTGGCAACGGCCAACAATATAATATTATGTATCGATATCGGTCCGATTTTTCCGATATTATCGATTCAAATTATCGATATTGTTGTCCATCATTAATTATTAGGCAGTGTCGCGCTAAATTGTGGTCGTGGGTGGTCGGGTGTTGACAATCTTCACTAAACTATTAATTATTTTTAATTTAAAATTATATATTTTTAGATTTATAATACAATGATATATAGTAGCTGAGGAATGACGATCATACAAGTGATTATATCTTGACATATATTGTCATAAGTTATAACCGTGTGTCTTATAAATATTTTAATACGCTATAGCCACAGAGTACGGATACTACCAACAGAGCACAGGCCACAACTTGTGGTTATGAATTGTGACTAACTGCTTATCGGCATATAACTTACAACGAATTGAAAGACAAATACAAATTATGAGTACGGGTCACATCCGCGGTTGTAGTATCCATCTTACAAGCACATAACTTCAAAAGTCTTTGTTCAACGGTTCACGTTTAGTTTTGTTAGTTTAAATACAAAAATGAATCGACCTATAGTAAAATTTACAGGTAAAAATGTTATCCATGTTCTTTCAGAGACTTTTTATTTATTTTTATTTTGATGTGAGTTATGAACAAAATTAAATACTTTTTATGAAATGTTTAGTTATTTTAATATTTTTTTCTTATATTCACATAATATTCTACAACCTTATAACTAACTGATTTTCAGGAATATGTTGAAAAATCGTTTTAGTGTACCTACATAGGTAGATAATGTTGTTACCTTTACATTTAATGGTAGGTCGGTTGACTTTAATATTATGATTATAATGATAATATTGAATGGTGTTTAATACTCCAGGGTAACATTATAATAATAATTTACAATTTTAAAAATATGGTATATTATATTATTTTTGAGTATTTGAAAATGGCCACTATGGAATTGTTGAGTTTTCTCCTATAAATATAGTCATAATGGAGGTAGTGGTTTCATATAACTTCATCAGAAAATAAATCGGTAGTTTTTTCGCCGATAGTACTAATGTAGTTGTTCTTCCTATGTTACCTACCGGTTTAGATGTCAAAAACTAGGTCAGTAAAATTTTATCTGCTATTTAGAGGGTTTAGTTTGTAGTTCGTTCATAAAAAACGTCCACTATTTGGTGGTATTCGTTAGGAGGTTTCACTGTAAAAGTATCGATATAAATATATAGATGTAATAAAATAATGACTTAAATGAAAAGAATAAAGGTATAGGTAGATTATTATTGTTGGAGTTCTAAAGTTTTAACTTATATAAATATAGATGTAACAGAAATATGCCATTCAGATAGGTTAATAGGTTGAAGTATTGAACATTGACGGATTAGAGGATTTGCAACAGGGGTGTCTCCAGGTCATTTCTGTGAAGGGGGGGGGGGGCGAAAATATTTTAGTCTTTAATATCACTTGGCTAAACAAAAACTTAACATCTAAATGCTTATATAATCTATATGTTTCATATTTGTATCAACGGTTTGTATAATCAGTGTACAAACAATAAACATAATTTATAAAATGTATTTTTCTATTAGCAAATACAGAACATCTCACGACTTATTGAGTGGCGTGTATCAACAGTTCTAAATACTTATTACTACATTTTTAAAAGTATTTGAGTACAAGTTAAAATTATGTCCTATGATATTTCTATATAATATTATTCCAGTATATTTTAATATTTATAATAACAAGTCAACTGACTGTCTGACATATTTGAAATTTAATATTTTCAGTTTTAGGTGCAGGCTTATGAACGACTTATGAATCACGCTTGGAAAATGTGTCACGTGACAGGTGTACAGTGTACCTATGTTTTAATTTTGTAAGTAGGTACCTGGTACCTAAAAAACAACTCTATGGAGACGCAGTAAAATATGTGTATGTAACAAATTATGTACTATAATAAATACAACTAACAGTCGAAGCGTGTAAGGTAGCTATGTTCTTTAATAAATATTGTAATCATCGGTAATAATAATTAATAATGGTAATAAAGAATAATAATAATAATAAAGAGATCAGTATCATTAGCCAGTGGTTTTATGGAGGTAGTATACCTAAACAATCTACATAGCTAGTGCATACCTATATGGCACGGGTACACTCATGTTGTCCAATGCCGTCGATTAATTTTCTCCCGGAAGTAGGTACACGGGCGTATGCATATCATATATATGTTATGTATAATAATAATATTACAAATTATATAGGTAATACTTAAAATATAATACGGGTACTGAAATTATAATTTTTTTTTGTACAAGTGTGAATTAATATGTTATTAATATTTATGTGCCTATATATAGTATAAAGTTATCGTGAATTAGACATGCCGATGTTACTGTGCAAGTTGAACATATTATACTGTAACAATTATTTAGGTATTAATATTCGGACTGGAAACAGTTTTAACATCTGTGTAATGTTGCATCTAGTAAAACATTTGTACAAAGGTAATACCATAATGCTACTTTAATAGTTATGTACGGCTTATAAGTTAAGACTTCCGACTTGTTAATAAACAAATTAGGTTAGATTCCGATGTCCAAACAAAAAAAGATTTTTCATTCGAGATGATTATAAAGCTGGCTTTACCTATTACGATTGTAATGGTATATATATATATCATAATGATTGATGGATATATTATGTTGACATAGCAAAGAGTTCGGTTCAGGGCCAAACGGAAGATTATAAGATAATAAGAGGCTTGTTCGTGAGAATCAATAATCTCAAGATGGTATTTGCGGTTTTGATGAAACTGGTAGAAAATATGAACGCACTATTGTTTTAAAGTACAATAATATTACTCATAGGTGGTACTAGCCATCTTGGCTGAGAGGTGTGAACGTTTTTAAAAGATAACACTCTCTATTTATCAGACAAAAAAACAAATAATTTCTTTTATAATGCAACGAATTTTGAATACAACTTATTACTATGTATAGACCCAATAGACCATCTAGAATTTAAAAGCTGATTATCAATGTATATTGGCGCGTACAACTGATAATAGCGAACTAAGTAACTATAGTAGCCTTAGGCAGAATTAGATGAGGGGGAGGGGGAAGTTTCCTCCACCAAAAACAATTTTGAGAGGGCAATCTTATCATTATACATGGGTCAATAAATTGTGATTAATTTTCGCCTCCTTCCCCAAAAAATTAGAGCCGAGTGCCGCGTATGATAGTAACTGTTAATAGATAATACCATAGTTTATGACTGCAGCTAAAATGAACTAGATTTTAAAAATGAATGAAACGTATACAAATTCCTAATATCCATTTTAATATTTTGTGTGTTTTCTAATATATATATTATGATTTATGACTAAACCATTTTTTTTTTACGAAATCTGAAGTATATCAATACATCGACACATCATACACATCTCTCATCACAATTGGGCGATTGTAAACTCCGCCCAAAGTGAACAGGTAAAAATTAGGATTATGGCAAATTCCGCCCGGGAAAATATCCTGGTGAAAAACATACATGTAAATTACTCCCGCAAAAATAAACAGGTACAAAAATGGATTTGTAAAGTCCGCCTGAAATAAATATTTTTAAACCAAGCGTTCCGTGACTGTACAACGTGATTGTACTGTACGCAAAATATAAGAATAATAAAATATCTCTGGATGATTATGTAGAAAACGTGACTCATTATTTTGGGTGTTTTGAGAAAAAAAACTGTAGGTATTTGGATTTTAGATGATTATATTTTGACTCGTCTTTATCATTATATTGACTTAATATGTGAAATATAAATTTATTTAAATACTTATAATGATTAAGTTATATTAAGACTCATGTCTTTATTAATATTAATAATATGACACATTCACAAATTTGTATACTAACAGTAAGTAATTAATATATTCTATTTAAACCTATTATATTTTATTTGTTACATTATGGCGGTCCCTCCTGGCAACAAGGTCGGCGCCTATGGGTAAGCCCATTCAAATATATAAACAAATAAATAAATATTCAAAACTACGGATGATTTTGATTGAAAATTACAAAAAAAACTAACTTTTAACTTTTAAACTTTATTAAGAAGAATGTCTTACTTATAGGTAGGATCTGTTTATTAATTATAATTTTTTTTTCGGGTGGAATTTACATGTACCTTTTTTCACCATATAATTTAATGATCGTGGCTTGGCGCGGCGCGTTGGCTGCTATCAGTCACGGAATATGACTGAGAGTAAGTAACGTCCACTGCTACTAGTTTCCTGATGGATGACCACCCGGGTTCGTAGTAGCAAAAACCTTGCCACACATATTATATGTGTTGCTTACCTACCGTAACACCCCTCCGTGCCAACCCTACCAACCATCATAGTCCATAATCCCTGCAATAGCTAATGGCCATGGTTGGCGGAGTCAAGTTCAAAAAAAAAAATTTTAGATCATGTATATTTTATAAATTATAAGTAAGTATATGGTTGTTCTTTTCAAAATATTTATAACATCTTATAAAGGTGGAAAGTTATATTTTAGATTTCGTTAAACTATATAATTAGAAATGATGTCTTACGATTTAGTTTGGAATTTTATAGTTTTTAACTGGACTATTTATTATTGTCCTATTTAATATAATTATCAGTGGCCTGTGAATGTAGGTATACTGGTTGAATGTATTATGTTATATTCTATATTGTCCATGTCGTTTACAACCAAATATTATTATTTATTATTAATATGTAACCTATGTATTACCTACTATTATACTTTTTTTTAGGACATTTCTGTTATAATATATAATAATAAGTGTGTATTATATTATATGGTTCAAAATAAAATAAAGTTAGCAAGTATTAAGTATATATCTAATTAATAATTATTAATCATAATATTAGATTAGGTACATTATTATACACAATTTATTTACTTGAAGTGGGTAATTACAAGAAAATAATACCACGGTCCACGGGAAAAGAACGGCACTTTTTTATTCGTTTCTTACGATTTGTATAATAGAAAAAAGAAACTTGTTATAATTTTTTGCATGAGTTTAATAACGATTACTTATTGTAAAATGTCTGTACCTAAAAAATTATCTGCTGTTTAAATCTGACGAGTAGAATTTATATTTTATCATGGTTGAAAGTTGAAACATACAAGGTTATTGCATATGAAATTTTTGATGAAAAAAATGGCAGCGTAAAGGGAGACAGCTATTTTTCATGATAGGGACAATATTAATATTTTAAGCAGCCATTTTGTATCTAATGATAACAATCCGAGATCATATGCAATAATAAACTCTATATTATTTAACCATCTATTGTATTCTACTATTGTTGTACCTGTACGGCTTATGGTACAGTTTATGAAAAACGATTTGCATAGAATTACATAAAATATTTATTTTTTGTTCTACTGCAAAAGTAAAACCATTTAGACCCGTGTTATGCAAATTACCGAAAACAAAAACAGTTTTTAGATATTTAATGGTTTAGCTGAGATATAAGTACCTGGTATCTACGTGCTATTTTTTGAAAACAGGTGTTATTGTGCAATACCTAAACACTGTGTTGCAGGTCCTACACCATTGTACTCGTACCCGAATTTACAGAGTATGATAACGTTTTTATTTGACTCGAGTCTGTACATCATAAGTACCATTTTGAAAAAATGAACCATGAATGTCATATATTAGTCAAATTCCGTTTTGACGCAGGAATTGGTTTAAATTATACAAAATCCACAAATGACCCATTTAAAATGACACGCTTAGCGTGTAACTACAGGCCAAACACTTACTATCAGTGAAATATACCTACGAAGGTTAGGCCACCGGCAGCGTTCATCTCAATAGGCTCGTATAATGACATCTCGAAAATAAATCGCTTGGGACATTTTGTTATTCACGGTTTTTGGAAAACACTTAATTATTTATTATTTATCGTATTGTAGCTATGTACTCTATACGGCGTGGCGGAACAGGGGCGTCGAAAGACAACAAAAACACTACTTACACGTAGTCGCGTGTATGCAATAATATGTTAATATCATATATATAATTTTAAATGTCATGACTGTTGCTGCTTCAAGTCAGTTGATAATATGATTATTACCTAATTGACAATAGCCAATTGATATTTAATCTTATTGTTAAGATTATGTGAGTACACTATATTTTGTTTTATCTTTCTGACCAGCGCATTACAACCGAATTTGTGTTCAGAACCAACCTTGTGTCGTTAGCTTTAGTGTGAAGCCGGATTCACATCTACGGTGTGTGTCGTTCATGCGATGGCTTGATTATTATGATTACAACTGGTAACCAATACGGTTTAAAAGATGAGCTGTAGTTATTTATTGGTATACTTGGTTGCAACTTGGTTATTACATGATACCAACAAATTAATATGCACAATACGATTTGATTGACACGACACGACACAGGACGTAGCTGTGAATCCTGTTTTGGAGGTATTCGAATGAATAAACTTATTGTTAAGAACATCATCTGTGTTTATAATGTTTATGTACGTTGGCTTTTTTACAATGTTTAAATTTTATACCGAGATTCGTGGATTTTATAATTTGTTATATTTTTCACACAACTAAAAATTAAAACTTAGGTATTGCTTAAAAATATAAATATTGGAAAAATTCAATCTACAAACACAGTGCACTCTAATAATATAAAGCTGTCGCACAAGGTTGGTTCTGCTGAACGCAAATTTGCCATGTTGCGTCGATCGGGGAAAGGAAACAAAATAGAGCGCTGAAGCTATTAATAATATTTATCTTTACCGCAAAATTGTAGGTACTTATAACTGTTATTAGTATACATAACATTATAGTATTATAGTGTATAGAGATGTGAATAGAGATTAGTTCAAGTTCTATAGTAAACTAGGTTTAATGCGATATTTAAAACTATATATGCGATATATTATAAGTACCTAATAATATGCTAGATGCTATATAACTATTATTCAAATTCTCTGAAATGTTCCCAAGACCGGAAATTTATAGGGAAAATTACAATTATTATCCTTAGGAAGTATTCATAGTGGCACATCACTAACTATTATTGTGTCATAAGGGACAGCTTATTGATGTGGCATTTTTATTCGATGGAATTATGGACTCGTTTGAGAGCGTATATTTTACTAACCCATCCGCCGTTGTAATGTATCCAAGCGGCCAGATCGTCCTCGATTACTTCGCCGACGGCCTCGATCAGGTCGGGCAGCTGATCGGCACGGCCACGGCGCGCGCAGTCGACAGCAAGCCCGGCGGCCACGCACACAAGCGACACGACTTTGGCCCACGTGACCTGGGCGCCGGCCCGGAACAGTTCACGGGATACGGACACCAGGACGACAGAAGCCGCGGCCGTGTTTCTCCTGTACGCGGGCCGGTGCCGCTGGAACAGGCGCTGAGGCGGAGCAGCCGGCCCGGTCATTGCCGCGGCCGCCGATGGGTTGCCTGCAGCACCGGCTGTGGACGCAGCAGTGACGGCCGCAGTTTCAGTGGCCACGGTCCCTGTCGCGTACAGTTTCGGGTCGAGCCGCTCCAATTGGAGCCCGACCCGGAGCACGGCAGGAAACACGTCACGACGCACCCCATCGATGTGATCGGCCGCAGCTGCCATCGCCTGTAGTGGCGGTATGAAGTAGCCACCACTTCCGCCACCGCCATTTCCGTCCACCGAAGCCGTGGGGTTAGCGGCCGCGCTAGCCGCTCGCAACACAGCAGCGCATTTTTTCGTGTACGCGCCAGCCCGCTTCAGCTTCCAACGGACGTACTGCACACACAGCGCCTTGCCCTGTCGCGCGATCTGCTCCGTCGGCACGGCCGTCCGCCACCCGATGGTGTGCGACAGTTTCCTGGACACGACGTCGCTGACGTTGCTGAACCGCCGACGGGCTGTGGCAACAGTGAGCGACGGCCCACCGCCGAAGTCGACGCCGCCCAGTTCAGATTGAAGGCTGTGCGACTGCAACACCGCCGGGAAGCTGAACTTGCGCCTGGGCACAGCGGCCGTCGTCCTGCTGCCGCCGTTGTGGTTGTTGTTGTTTGTGTTTGTGGTGTTGTTGTTGTTGTTGTTGTTGAAGTTGGCAGCCGCGCATGAAGACATGACGAGACCACCTTCGGACATGCGCCGTGCTTCATTACACCTGTGTGTGACAAGTAATTTTAATATTATAGTATGTACTATATTAATTATGCGGTTAATTATTTTTTTTATTACATTGTTATTATAATATTATAATATTAGTATTATATTATTATGCTATTTTGTTGAACGTTTCTGTAAAAGCTTAATCTTTGTCTGACGTATAAATGGATAAGAATTTTAAACATTTTAGTAAACATTTTTTTGTTTGTCTCAATATTGTCGAGAATAATACATTTTAGAAAACAAGTTTTGGATATTACATAAAATAATAATACCGAACGTCGTGATTATATAATAAAAATTAAATGCTATAATTTTAATACACATTATCATGTTATGTAGATATATACCTACAATTTTTTTTTTAAATTTTAAATGGATACTTTAGACTACAACTCTATTAAGCGTTATATATATGAAAATACATTTTCTGCCAGAAGCAGTCGTTACTTTTATTATTATAGCCCAATCTAAACTAAACGCCACTGAAAACTATCCACATGCACAGTCTCATAACTATAATAGTTGTAAACCCAACACAATAAATTGGTGTCAACCGCATACGTGTAATGCCGTTAATGGTCGATCAACAAATTCGATCGATGTAATTTCATCGTTTAGTTATGGACGTGACGCGGTTAAACTACCTACCTATATCGTGTTATTTTGTGCAGACACTATAAATATAATACCCTCGCCGTCGCCACTCTAATAAAAACCAACAAACTCAATTTCGATTGTCTGATCATGATGACAACAGCGGCGGTGAGTCTGAAAAATAAATATTATATTTTTTCCTTCATCTATTGTCTATAATATTATTCACTAATGCGTTAAAAGCTTTTAACGGAACTCGGGTTTTATAGATTTTGAGTTTACTTTGTTGAAAAATATAAATGTTTTAAACTAGGTACATATGTCGATATTTTATAGTGCTAAAATTTTTATTTTTTTTTGTTATATTTAAAAGTTTGAAACAACATATTTTATTTATTTGGGTGTTTAAGTTTGTTAAAAAAACCTAAAATGCATAATCCACAATCGACATTCTTCATTTCTGCATAATACTAGGGCTGCAGGGTAAATTACATTTCCCCCCGGACATTCCCCCCGACCATTTTTGGTCTAGTAGGATATTTACCCCCGATATATTTTTGATGTGGACAGTTCCCTCCCCTCTTTTTTTAAAGTTTAAAATTGACTAACAATAATATTGAATTTAATAATACAATATATATTTTATTTTTTTTAAATAAAATATAGAATATATTAACATTTTTTATTTTCATAAATATATTAGATTATAACTGTATATGTTTGATCCACTGATCTAAGTACTAAAAAGAATGAAATTTAAAAAAATATATTTTAAGTATAAAATAAAATATAATTAATAATTAATAATAATGGCTAAAAATTCCGACATAAAAATTATGCATTTTGTAAAAAACATTAGATTACTGATTCTTTTGTTATTTTTAAACACATATTATTTTTTTTTTGTTAAAACTGTACCAGTATTTAACAATTTAATAATTGCTTTTGAATTTGATTCAAGTAGTTCAGTTGATTAAAAATATATATCTATAATTTATTATATTTATGAAAACATTTGAAAATATTAGACAATACCAAAATAATAATTTCATATTAATTATAAAATAGTAAACTATAAAAAAAAATGGGGGGGGGGATGTCCGCAATTCGGCTGCAGGTATGGATAAAAAAAATGGATTTCTCTATGCATATAGTACCATAAAAGATTCAATACCTACAGTCTCTAAATGTGTTTTGTCGTTTTGAACCAATAAATAGCGTAAGACATGATTTTTTTATGTCGTGCACGTTTATCTGGCAATTTTTGATTTTGATTTGTTTGTACCAATACGCGCCTGTTCCAAATTCCATCGCAACGAAAGACGTGTATTTTTTTATGCCATTATTTACCATGTAATTAGCAAGAGTTTTCACGAAACAGTTCATAATTTGCACGCATTTGGTATAGGCCCAAGTCACAGGATAGTTAGGGCGGGGTCAGCGACATCAGCCCTAACTCCACCCGTATATCATAAACTACATTTATTGCAGTTTTTCCAACTCCGATATTTAGCACGTGATTGCAGGATAAAATATGTTTTGGCTAGATGTGGATGGACCAGCAAATTACAGATTTGGTCGTGCAAATGCGTGCTAATTATGAGCTTAATAATGACGCAGGAAAAATGTGCTCATTGGGAAACATGCAGAGATCCAAATATTTAAATTTGGGATGTCAACAGGCAAATTTAAAGTTTGAAGACCAGTCGTGCAAATAACATGCTAATTACGTGCTAAATATTGGAGTTGGAAAAATTGCAATAAATTTAATTTGTGATACGCTGGTGGGGTTGGTGACACACATCGCTACCCTCGCCCTCAGGTACTAATCTTTGATTTACGCCTAAACCGAATGCGTGCAAATTGTGAAATGTTTCGTGCAAATTCTTGATGATTACGTGCCAAGTAATCGCATGGAAAAATGACATTTTTCGTTGGTAGAGGACATGCACGCTGTATCAATTATATCACCGTAAATCGTATAACATAAGAACTTAAGATGATGATATACGCTCCACATTTTACGCAAGGGCCTCATATAAATTATAATCTTTCCGAGTCCTTAAATATATTGTTGTATCGACAATGTACTGTTTGGGTGCGTAATTTATTTTTAGTTCTTTGTTCCTACTTTCAACTAAAATATAATACAATATTATACGCATGTCGATAAACCGTGTATTATGGTATACATTACAAAATTGAAAATAATACCATAATAACGTGTAGGTACCGCGACCGAGCAATAATACCGGGATGTAAACGATACGGTTGAGACGTACACTATTTTGAAAACATTTTAAAAATTTAAAACACTTTATTAACGACATTATATTATTACGATGAGAATAAAAGCATATTTTTTATGCACGTACATATCCGTAGCCGATACGTGTCACACATGTGTTCCTATTATTATGTTATGTAGAATAATATAATATAACTATACCGTGGCGGTCTCAATTGCGACCGATGGACGTCGGTATAATGTGGTTCAAGACTTCATTATTTTACGTAATTTGCAGTTATAATATAAATAATTTATAGCTCGGTGTCGTAGCCGTGTCCGTGATGTTTTCGCATGCTTAATATAAAAATATTGTAATATATACCTTCTCGGCGCCGCTTGTCGTTATTTAATGGGTGTTAACCGTGCATATGGCGACAAACAAAGTTCTACTGCATTAGGTACCTATGTTTAGAGTCATCCAAAAGTTTTTCGGGACCAGAGGAAAAACAATGAGGGGGCCCTCAATCATTGTAACTCAACAATATGATAAAAAAATGGTCACTGAAATTTTCAAAATGTTGGCAAATGTTTCAACCGAGGTCATTTAAATGCGTAACATAGGCAGTATTGTAAAATATACTTTTTAAAAGTAGATATTCAAGTACAGATACTTTGTTTGAAAGGTATTTATAATACGTATTTCAATATTCACTAAAAAAAGTATTTTGTTTGCCTAGGTATATAAACTTTCAAATTTTTATAAATTTTTATAATATGCTATATTGTATAATGCCGTTTGGCGTAAAAATGTAAAAAAAATAAATCAATAATAAATTATTCATGATGTTTATACTTCTCATGTAGTGGATATCCAAGAATCACAAATAATTATTTAATTTATTTGAGTGGACACAACAATATTTAATATATATTAATATATTATTATGTATACCTACTAGTTTTATTGCCCGACTTCGCCAAGGCAAAATCAGTGGAGTAATTTTTGAGTGTACCACAACCACAAATGTTGTCTTTTATATAATATTATATTGTTAAAGCTATTGTGTATTTGTGTGTGTGTGCACCGCACGTAAAACAAGGTTTTACTGGGTATGCAACTGATGCAAGTTGAGTAATTTTATCAATTTACTTTTACCCTGTAAATATTTTTATGAGGCGATTTTACATTTTAATGATATGCAATATTTATACTGTTGCAACAATATTTTATGTAGTGGTGACGCAATATAAAAAAAAATAACAATAATTTATTAACGTATTATGATCTTTAAAAAATACTGTTGAAGATTTCGTTAATATTTAAATGGTAAATATGAGTGCCAACGAATGGAATGTAGAAAATTTTAATTCTAGTTAAACTTGCTTGGTGAGAAATGCATTGATATTTTTTGGGGGTACCTACAGTTAGCATTAAATTATTTGAAACACATAGCTGCAGCTGATTTTTACAAAGAATTTTAGTAAATATTTTTGATAAATCTTAAAAAATTAATTAGGTACTTATAATCTGTTCACATTTATTTCATAAAAGTGTAGTTTGCAATGTTAAGATAATTATAGAATATTATAATTTTATATTTCATAGATAATCGAGTAATGTGTAAAGTGTACAGTTATGTTCTATTAACATGACAGTGAATAATAATTAGCTTACTATCACGAAATATGTAAAGAAGCAAAGGTATCGTATGATGTATGCATACTAAATGATAGTATTATAAATTATAATAGTGTCCATTGACCATGTGTTTAACATTATTCTCAAGCAATAGTGCGAGGGTAGATTAAAAATCGAGCGAAAAAATAGTGCTGTTAAAGGTAACAATATGATATATTTAATAATATAATATATTTAAGACGAAAAAAAAATAAACTGTTGTATAGTAAAAAAAAATATCAATTATTATCGAAAAAACTAATAAAATCGAAATTGTCTTATGCCTATAAACTGAGCTGTTTTTGAGCTAAAATAGTTAAAATATTTTGAAAATTGTATAGTGTATAAAATATAATAAAATAAACATTCGATGACAATATTTCAAGTATCTTCGGTTATTTGTTTTTGAATTACAACAATAAGGAAATTGTTCCATTTCCATGAGAAATCATTAGTTAACAAATGTCAAAAAAAATTTAACTTCTAACGCTCATAAGAAATTAACTTTACTTTACGGTAAATTTTATTTTTTGGTAAAGTTAGACAAACTTATGAGAAATCTTGTATACAATTTTCTAATCTTAGATATAAAAATAAAATTTTTATATTTTAAATGTTCAACTCAAAATAAATACAATTGTTGTCAAAATTCTAACTTTAGATGGTCATACAAAATTATTGTAAGTTAACGCAAAACTTTTTTTTTAAATTACACTAATAACAACTTATGAGGAATCTTGTATAAAATGTTCAAGTTTTTATTTTTATTTTTATTTTTACCTATACAGAAAATAATAATATAAATATTTGGTGAAAATGTCAAGTTTCTGCAGAGGTTTCGAATTACACAAAAAAAAAGAACAAAATTTTGTCAAAAACTGGTTTTGCGTAAAAATCCCCTTTTTTGGTTTTTCCCGAAGGAATTTTCTACTTTTGACCTTCCTTAGTATTAACTTTCCTTCCTGAAAAGATGTTGATGTAAATAATCAAAGCATTTTTCCTAAAATAGGAAAAAAACACATCATTGTAAAATCAATACATTAATCGCTACGTTTAGAATCGAAAATTATAACTACAAATTATAGTAAAAATATATTTATTTTTTTACAAAATGTTGTTTGTAATGACTTACAATAATCGAAAAGAATTTTCTAAAACGTTATTGTTTTTTGAAATAATGAGTGTCGTACGTTTAATGAATCATCCCCGTATATAAGTATTACAATAGGCAATGAGGTAGGTATCTGGTATACGTTATTATTTTACTAATATTAAAATAGGTGTATAATAGTCTAACCCGAAATCAAATAGGTCGACGTTAAAATAAATGATAATAAAAAAAAGTTAATAATTATTATAATATACATTTTACAAATTGTAAGCTCAAAATGTGGCAGTCATTCAATTTTTGCATTTATTTTGTTTCTCAATTAATTTTTTCTTTTCAGCTATTTTTGTTAACTTTAAGTGTGCTTCTTTGTTTTAGATATGTTTCACATTGGATATTTTTCTCAATTAATAAAAATATTTGGATTGGAGAAATAAAATTCTGAGTTAAGTTTTCCGTCGAACGATTGGCATTTCGGAGCAATATATAACGTACGTTCTGGAGTAGATTAAAATTCTGCTCACATGTTTGATGGAAAATCACAGTCATTTCAGAATTTTCCTATTATAGGAACTAATTCGAACAGTTGTACCTATCTTGTGTGTCAGTTACGATGATTAATAATTTTTATCGGAAACCTATTCGGATACACATTATTTTTACCTAGGAACCAATTCTGTATTTCCTATAATAGCATATAGACATAATAATATAATATATTATAAGTTCGTAACAATTGAAAAAACTGAATTCAGATTATCGTAATATTCTAATATTTACTTATACGAATAAAAGATAATACATTTATTTAGCATTTTACTACTTATATAGGTACTGAACAAGAATTTTTTTAATAAAATATCAAAACTTACATGTATGATCTATATAACACATGAGTTACGAAATTAGCTATTATAATTTATTTTTGACAGTTTTAAAGTATCTGTAACTAATTAGAGTAAAACGATATTTAACGCACGAACATTCGTAATAATTTTAATTTATTCATTTTCAATAATGCATAGTCGAAAATACAATAGATATTGGACCTAGGTACATCGGTATATGGAGTCAAGGTCATAAAGTTATTCAAATGTTATGTTTTATTATAACCAACGTTTTAAGGTGAATTATCTAAAAAAAATATATATAATACAATTTCTCTAAGAAATCCATGTAATAATTATTGTTATTTTTAAATTCAATGATATACAATTAACTTTTGAATATACTTCAGAGTTTTGTATGACAAATCATTTTACCTTAGAACAATTATTTGGTTCATAATATATGAAAATTAAAACAGTGTAAGAACCTATATCATATTAAGAGACAATTTAAAAACAAATTTCATTTTTGCTTTGGCCTCTAGCATTTTAAGTAAAATGGTAAAATTATTGAAATCGATTGAATTAAATGTTTTAATTTGTATTAAGCTCGTGTCAACCGTTAAAATATTTGATACTAATTTTCTTAGTAAAATTACTATGTAAGTCAAATAAAATAACTGGGAAAGTCACTCTGCTGCATCGAAGATTTCTCGTCATTAGATCAGAGTAGATTACTATGGATTTGTTATATTACCTATACTTAAATTGAATTTTATTTAAATTCAATAATGCATCATTGCGCTTACAAAAAACGATTTTGAGCGGAGACTGTCTGTCAGCATATATTCCCAAGGATACGTTATTATAATATGATAACATTGCAATTTTAGTACCTATAGACCTATAACCTAGTTTATCAAAATATGAACTTCAAGTTGTTTATTAAAAATATTGTGCCAGGGATTTTTGATATTTAAATTGGTATAAGACAAAAATTGTAGGATCTTGTACTTATTATATTTTATTAAACAACTTTTTTAAAAAAATCAAAAATTTCAAATATCAATTTATACTACAAAAAGTGCCAACATTTTAGCATCACTAGAAAATTATTTTTAAACTATTGATGATAATTTAAAATATCAACGACTATTCATTTTTTAATTATTTACTACAATGTATGTCATAACGAAATTGGAGTAAGCGTTATTTTGGTAGGGAACATTTTTCTCTTTTGACTGTCAAAAGTATCAATTAGATCATAGTTGCTACAAAAACCCATCGAAGTTAAAGATAAAATCGATTTTTCTACTATGAAAACTGTCTTTAACAGCCATATAAAAAAATTATTATAATAAAAAAAACACATCATTGTTAAACCAATACATTCATCGCTATTCGCTGCGCTTAGAAACTGATATAAAAAAAAATACCAAAGTAAAATTTTCTTCAGTAACGATCGGCGTTGGGACCCATTATGCAGCTCATACAATTGCATTTGATTTAATTGAGCGTATACATACACTATATTATAGGTAAAATGTACTTACACTGTACAGTTATTGACATATTGAGAAAATAATATTATTAAAAACATATACATTTTCTTTACATATTATTTCGACACAACACCGCCGACATAAAAGACATACTACTTATCTAATTATACCCAATACTAAAATACTTACACGGTATAATAATCATTAGCCGTGTCGCGTGTGGAACTTTTTTAAATGGTAAACGATTTATTTAACGAGGCAAATGTTCTTAAACCCCGATTATTACACACCAGGTTAATAATAATGTGTTAATAGTGAATTATTAATAAGCCCTTCAAAAACACCATATCTATAGGTACACGAAAATGCAATGGTAAAATAATTGTTTCGTGGATAGCATAATATAATATAATTTAGTCGTAAATTATAAACATGTACTACCTACACGGTTTTCAAGTTTTGTTGACTAAGCGTGTTCGAATGTAAAATATCAAATATATTGAATTATGTAGAGGTGTGTAGATGTCTACAGCCACATTTATAGCAAAATCGCGTGATTAAAACTATATACAGTGATAAATTGCCGCGTAAAAATTGCGCACCACACTGTGTCCACAAATATGAACAATCGTTAAACTATATACCTATGAATTACCTACCTACAGAATACCTACAACAACGTGGAGCTATAATAATAAAGTGTGAAAAATACAAATTGAAACCTGATCTCGTGTAGTCGTGTAGAAACTCGGTATGTGCCTTGGGTTTTCTTATGCGCCGATAAGTAATGGTTGAATCGTGTGGTATACGCTCGTGTAATAATATTATATTAATATGTAGGTACCACCTATGTTATAATACCTATTACCTACTAGAATACACCTAGATGTCCTATATACCTAGCACCTAACATAGCGATATTTATGGACGCCAAATATACATATATAGTTATTATTTTTATTTTTTTATTTTTATTTTTATATTTAACGACTATATTATAAACTCGAGCTTATCTGAAGTAATCAAGTTCAATCGAGTTCAGGACGGTCGAAAAAATGTAGGTACAACCAATAAACAATAATTTAAAATCGTCCAAAGTGGTTTGTCGAGATTCTTAAAGTTTAAAAACAGTTTATAATATTATAAATCTGTTCAAAATAATTAAAAACCAAGAACTAAAAAAAAATTGTCTTAATTATGTATATAATACTTCTTTCAATTATTGAACGCACAACGGTGTATATTATATTTCATAATAGAGTAAATTGCCTTATTAGTTTAATAATAGGTACGCCAATATAATTTTGTCTATGTGTGTGTAGTGTATGTGAGTGTGAGTGTGTGCGCGTGGTGTGTATATACACACGTTATAATTATTGTAGTAGGTAATATGCATTACACGATTTTAGGGCATCTCAGTTTATAAGTAGCACCCCCTGCGGGTAACATGGAAAAATAAAATTTTCCAATTATAAATACAAGCGAGGCGTACTATTCCTATATACACGACTATATACATTTTATTCATATTTTAGGGGCTTATATGGAGTTACATTTCCGAGGAGCGTGTTTCACCGAAAACGAATAGTATGTCCCGTATAATATGATAATATTATATTATACATACGTTTCAGCTACGGTGGTCTTGGACGCGTGTTATTTTTAAATAATTTTTTTCAAACTTTTGCGGAAAATAACAGTGGTATACCTATATATTATTATAATTTATAACTGCAGCAGTTACATTACAGCAATGTTTTATTGCGGAATCGTGTGCGTCGGGCATACTTACGATACCTATTACACGCAGAAATACGCGGTCTGTGCGAATCGATCATTCCGCCGAGTGCGTACGTAATATTATAATATATTATGATATTCGAACCACAGATGCGAAAACGGCAAGCGAATACATTTATTACAATATAATATTATGTAAAATATCGTTCGAGTGCGGTGCCCAATTATTCAGGCCCCCCTACCTATATAACAATATGTTATGTGCGTTGCAGTCTTGTAAAGTATTTGGAAAGTATTTTATAAATAGGTACTGTCTTGGCCGTAAAAGCGAATTAGTAATTACCAAATTAATTTTTTACCTAATTGTATGCGGTGAATAATAAAAACTAAAAAGTATTTGAACAGTGTCTAAATATGTACCTACATTTCAAGTATTTGTATTTGTTCATAAACAATTATAAATATAATTTCAAAAGTATTTTTTACAAGACTGGTTTGTTGGGGGCCTGCGAGAAATTATATGTAGCATGTAGGTGGTACTGTGGTAGGCATATATAATAATATATTCATATACATATTTATAAAAAAACATTTTTATTAGTATAAAGGAATTTTATATTGTTAATTATTATGTACAGTAAAATAGTAAATGTACCTACGTCCTACTTATAAGGATAAAAGTTTAAAAGTACCTATTAGTATAAGTTACTCATAAGTTTTGTCATAACTAAACCTCTCTGTCATCCTAAAATCATAGATAGTAAAAAATGGACGGACCTTACCATTAATAGTGTTTGCACGAATAGAGAGCATGTTACCATAAGGCATAATATAACAGTAGTTATTGAAATATAGTTATGAGTAATCAATATCAAAAGAAAAATGATCAAATAAAAATAAGATCTAAGTATACTAAACTATTATTGTTTCAAAACCTATGAATTAAATCAATTTAAAATTATTGTTGGACTATATTATTATGAAAATTAATTTTTTTTGTTATCATTTATAAATTACATATTATCATAGAACAATATTATCAACTCATAAGTTATAATAACCACTGAAACCCACTGTGGTATCTAGAGTTCTCTTCGGGCCCATACATTTATTTATTATCTAGGTATGCCTTAAATCCGTCACTGTACCTACCTAAGTACCTATGGGTTACCTATAAAAATATAAATCTAGTAAAAAATTAACTATATACCTACATATTGTAAAAAGCGCTAGATCGTGTATTTTAATCAATAAAAAATGTTATTGAATTAGCAATCGTACGCCATAAATAATAATATCGCTATGTAAGAATGTATTCAACACCACTGTGCGTTTGTGCTCGACGATTAATCATGGGTTTAGGACGAGGATTGTACAGCTTATTATATTTCCAATGCATTAGGCAGATAATTTTCTTAGGATTTAAATTTAAATATACGGTTCGTTTAAATTTAGTGATTATGCATACCGAGTTCCAATTTAATAATATTATTCATTAGTCGATCTAAGAAAGGAAAAAGGGAGGTAGGATAGACACAAAATATGCACCTACATAATATGTATATGCTAGATAGATAGGTTCATATGAATTAAATATGCGTGGTTTTAAAAACCAATAAACATAAAATACTGGTATCTAAGTACAGAGAGATAACAAAATGACACCAATAATTATAAGACATTTTCTACGTAAATAAACAAAAAAAGGTATCCTTGGAATGGTATGCATCTTCAGCCGCCATAGCTGTCTTGTACATTGAAATATTGGAAAAATAAAAATGTATGCCCCACGGTAGCCCTTAATAGTGGGAAATTAGATTTTATATCGACATAAATGTTGACGGTCCAAGCGTGTGACCTATAGGGTTACTTGGGGCAGTAATGAAAAAAAGTAAAATGAAAAATATGAAGGACTTGTGACTTTGTTAGTTGTGGTGTACATTTGATTTTAACATTATACATAATATATTCTTCTAGAACTAATTGAGACCCATGTTATTTGTAACTCTGTAAGATTGCATGGGAGGCAACTATAATATACTCGTTTTTCCATAATTTCTAATTAAATTTTAAAACCGCCCCGAGCCGCGGCGTTTGACGGTACCACCCATGATTTATTAATAATATGAATAATAGCAGCGGTTTATAATATTATAATTTGTAGCGATAGGTACGCATGTTTTATATTGTATTATAAATTATAATATTATATTATGATAATATAGTGATGGACATAATATACTTACCGGCCGGAAGAACTGTCGGCGATTTTCACCGCCGGCGAACACCGACCGTTGCGTTCAGTCATCGGACGCGCACGGTATATAATATCATAACGCGCGCGCTCCCGATGGTGGTAAATCAACCGACTCGTGCGCCATACCTACGCGACCGCTCACCACGTTATTGTTGTGACGACGACGACGACGACGCGACGCCGCCGCCGCCGCCGCAGTCCGCACTGCAGTAGTTCGACTGGTACGCGCTTCTAACATAAAAACATTACGAATAATAACGCGAGATAACGGCTCGTAGGTATATTAATATGATATTATTATACAGGTGGTCGATTTTTATGACTATTACGTCCCCGTGATTCGTGTTCGTATTGTCGGTATAACATTTCATATTTTAAACATTTTCTCCAGTAGGTCCTACCTATAGTATAATTAATAACCGTTTGACCACTGTAAGCCCGTAACCGCACGACGACAAGTTGAATATTATATTTGAAGACTTTTAATGTTCTTTTCCACTACGTAACGTTCGCGTGTACGTGCATTTAATGACCTAGTCCGTTTGCTATATACGATCGGTCCCCCAAAGTTGCATTTCTAGGTACCTAACAATACTGTGGTTAATAATTACATATTTTGTAATCTCCTTATCAGTTGTGTTCTGAACAATGTTATGCCGTGTGTACGAAAAATATTGAGCTATATTCAAATACACGATAAAGGTGGGTCTCCACTATACACGTTCACGTAAACCCTGTGATTGGTTGGTTAGGATACCACACGATACCATGTTCTATACATGGCTGAACATTTTTCGTGTATAGTGGAAATCTGCCTTTATAACCCTTAAAACCGGGTAACATGGTTAATATGGTATAGGTACCTATATCCAAAAGACAACCATATAGCGTTCTGCCAAGTTGGGCTTTAACACGTCGTGTTAAATTATGGTGAACTGCACTTTTATTCATCAAATGAATAGGCTTGTTTAGGTTAAATGATTTCACTAGGTATAGTCATTATTTAACCTAAAGTTATAGTTCACCGATGTGATCCCTATTAATATTTAATAGGTGCGACCAAGGCTTCAAACGTAATAATAACGTTGTATTTGGCAAAAAATATTGAAATTTATAAACGTAATTACAAGGAAAGCGATAATCAAAAATAATTAAATACTGAAAAACAAAACATAACACAAAACGTAATTTATAGAATATCATTGAATGAAAAATAACGTAAAACGAAATTATGTAAAATCCATATATTTAAAAGTTATATTGGTTTCGTAGAAATAATTATTTCATGCATACGGACATCAGAAATGATTATATAATATATTATATTTCGTAACCGGGCCATTGCCTACCCCGCATTAGTTATTATTAATACATTTAATAGGCATTAACACTATTGTAAATAACAATAAACGCAAAACTTGTATAACGTTTTAATTCTAAATAACGATAAACGTAAAACTTGTATAACGTTTTAATTCTAAATAACGATAAACGCAAAACTTGTATAACGTTTTAATTCTAAATAACGATAAACGTAAAACTTGTATAACGTTTTAATTCTGAATAACGATAAACGCAAAAATTGTGTAACGTTTTAATTGTAAATAACATAAAATGGAAATTTTTTAACATTCCACGTTAAATTAATTTTACATTTCTAAAATCCTTTTCATGAATTTTTAACTAAAAAATAAATTTACATGTTTTCATAATTTTTGTGATTTAGACAAATTAATCAAAAACTGAACTTCGAACCCTTTTAAAAAAAAATTTTTCGTATGTACTTCGATATTTTTTAATGTTATATGTTAGGTTTGGTAAATCATTTTTTTTTTAGTGGGGCTTAGAAAATAACGAAAATTGGTGAATTATACGATATAATATATCTGTGGAGTGTAAACACACCAGACACGGGTGCTACGTTATTTCTACCCAATTATGTTTTATTTTATGAAGTTAGATACTTAATTAGTTAAATTTAGGTACATCGTAATAAGTACTATCATATTAACATGTAAACTGCGTTCTACTGAATGCGCATAAATGTATCATAAGTAATTACTACGAGATGTGTTAAAAAATATCTAGACTATAAAATTCTTACAGCTTTAACGAAAACAATTACTATAACTTTATCGATAATTTGCTTGTGTCAAATCATTAATCAGTTATATATTATAATTTCTATTATTCTAATAAAAAAGTTAAAACGGTATCCTTGGGTGACTTTTGGATTGTAACTCCCTAGTAGGTACGTTACGATAGGCGTTCAATTAAATCTTACCTACACTATATGTTAAGATGACAGTATTATGATGCATTTATAAGTGTTTAGCAGACCCGCTATACGAAAGAAAAGTTTAATAAGTAGGTAGAACAGTAGTGGGTAATAAATATTCATGATTAAAATATGAATCATATTTTATAATTTTTATAATATGAACATTAGAGAAAAGACGCCGAACTCTGTGATTAAAGTGGTCTAAATTAGTAGCATTATTATTTGTCATTCATAAGTTTTACCATTTAGATAAAATAATAAACAATCAATAATAGGCCATGCTGTACCCACATATATAAAACATGACTAATTGGCGGAGCACATTTCGAAAGTTGAAATAAATCTATCTTTTTTCACTCCGGCCGGCTATGTTCAGCGTCCTACCTAATGTTTATGGATGTAATATTATCTTGAAGGTTTCAACTACTATCTATACTATCTTTGAAAGTTTGAAACTATCCCTAGTCCACGAACTAATCGCTAACTAAACAAACTCAATTACTTGTCGAGAATAGTAATTTTCGTAAGAAAAACTGTATATAAATCAAACGATTGCAGTCAGCCGAGTGAGGTACCGTACGTGCCAACGAAGGGTTGCATGTGCCTATTACAATTTTACAGTCGCGTGTCAAAGTTCAATGTTTTCAAGTAAAATGTTCATAGCTTCGACTTTATATTTTGTTTTAACCACATTTCTTTTTAACTTCATAAAATAAATCATAATAAGCATTAATAAATAAATAAATAAATAAATAAATACATAAATAAAATTAATAACTCCGTATCTTCGCAGTTCGTACAACGTCTGATTGAAACAATTCATATCGAAATGGTCTAAATGAATGTATAGTCCAACTATAAAAATAACGCTCAACGGTGCATTCTATAAAATGTAATATCTTAAAGACTAAAAGTGCAATATAATATAGGGAAATATATTCGCGTTTCTGCAGGTTGTATAGCCTAGCCTATAGATATTAAAAACAATTTTTCTATAGTTTAAAGGTTGAACGTTGAACTCATATTATTTTTGTTATTATTATGATAATTAATTAACCACGGACGGTGGCAGGCGGCAGCACTAACAGTGATCTGCAGCAGTATCTACCTAAGAAATCCGAGACTATACGTAGACGACGCGGAGTTGTACTCGCCGCGGTAGGACGATTAAAAGACAAAGAGAATTCGATATAATATTGTAAGTAGTATGTATCTACTAAGATAATATTCGTGGCTAACATGAGTGAACAGTGGCGATTTCTTATATATACGGCTATTGCAGCAGCATGTTTTCTAATTTAATATTATCCGACTATCAGAGTTGAGGTGGCAAAGAACAACTGCCCGAGGTTAATGTTAAATGTTTTTTACGTTGTTGTGCCATGTTACATTGTTTTTTCAAAATAATTTTCGATAATTTTATTTTTTGTCCCTATCTGACAACACTCTTACGAGAAAAAAATATTATTGGAACTAGTCAGAGGACAAAATTAAATTAAGTTTGTAAACTATGGCATCTTCCAAGCATCTATACTAGTAGGTATTATCTATATTAGTGTATACTAACAGTCTCGATTGAATAGATAATTAAAAGGTCATATCTTTTCTTTTATTTGTACCTATTTAAGTTTCGGAAGTCGATTAAATTATTATACCATCATTTAAATATTAAAATTCGTTTGCACATTAATATACAAAATAAACATAATATAGCCATGTATGTATTGTTGTGGTAATATAGGTAGTATTAATATTTTGCAAAGGGTGAGAGAGAGAGAGAGAGAGAGAGAGAGAGAGTATAATAAAAAAACAGACATAGCACCGATTGTCAACAAGGCAGATGATTAACGAATTACAGTATTTACCAACACACATTCGACACACGCGATTACCAACAATCATCGTTATTGTTGTAACATTAAAAAAAAAAACGTGTGAAATGAAAACGAGTCACGACACGATAGGTATAAGACATTAAGGCAACATATACCTACTGCACTCGGATTTACAGACTACCTATAAAGCTATTGCATTCTCACACGAACTCATGTACTCTGGAAACGGTTGAATGTATCGATTATTGCGATATTAGAGTTTGCGAATTTTTTGTGAGGAATATTTTATTCATAATTTGTACGCAAAGTACGCAGGCAGCGAGTTGAATATAAAATATTACACGTGTTGAGTATAATATAAAACTATAGAAGGCGTATCCGATTAGGAACTTGATTTTGATGTACCTATATCCAACGATAAGTCAATGGATAAAGTATTCTATATGATGGCGGTCTGTTGCAATAATGCCCGTCGCGCATAATATCGTAAACACTAATAATATTATTATGTACCTCCTTCGTGCTCATATCGAACGCAAATAAACTATGTTATTTAATGTTGTATATTTTGTAACTATTTATTTAACATACCTAATAGGTATAATATACGTCAGCCATACCTACCTATAAATGCTTAAAAAAAATGTAGGTATCTATACAGTTTATTTTGTTTATTGTACACAGAATTAACAATGACATTGCATTTTTTGAAGAAAATTACATTTATTTAAATATTTTTCTGCAGTTGAAATAATTGGTTAACCTGGCTTGATCAACCTCTGATCCACGTGCAATATATTTGCCATTGCCACACCTTTCGTAACGTTAATATTGAACCATAATACTATGTTTAATATAAATTATCAAACTGACATATTATTTTGTATTATCTTATTAAAAAAAAATAAGAATAATAAACGAACTAGGTCCAATTACAATTGGAAATGAATTATATTATATTTTTAAGTAGTGTGAATTCCCGAAATCAACTAAATGAAAATGTCATAATATATTGAGTATAGGTAGTGTTTAATACAAATAATATATAGGTACAAATATATTCCTATTCCATTAAACTATGTTTGAACTAAATATTCAATGACAAAATAGACCTTGAAATCTTTCAGCGTAAAGACACTGTAAACACATAATTAAATTTAAATATTCGATTAGTATTTATTATATCTGCCAGTTAATCGAATCAACCAACTAACTCAGATTTTGCACAGCCAATAGTAATACTCATAGATTAAAAATCATAAGTATAACATGAGAGTTGAAAGAACAGCTAAAAATACTTTTGGGCAAAACGAATGTGTTATATTTGTATTATAAATTTAAAAAAGTGAGAAATCATCACACTCGAAAAACGATTCTACTAACCATCTGCACGCGTAGCTGATCAAAAATATATCGATCAATAGGATACCAAACCTCATTAACATCATATTGGTCGATCAATTTATAACCGATAGGAGTTTTATCATCGATCCAAACGATATTGAATCTCGAGATGTTGGTAATTTCAGTTTTTTTTTAATATTTTAATTACATTTTTTAAACTATATAACATACAACTATATATAAGTTTATATCAAAAAATATTAGAATATAATAAGTGTAATTTTGATTTCGATTTCAGGAGAAAAAATACTGATTACTGATGGTTAGAATTGATGCTCTAGAAAAAAGAAACATAAAATTAAATATAATTAATTTTTTTTATCGATTTTGTAATTTAAAAATAATCTTTTTTTAGTGTTTAATTATACAACACGCTTTCTCATTTTTAATACTCTTGTAATTATAGACAATAATTATCTAAAATAATACATTAAAAATTATTATACGTTATTATTGTTTATAAACGATATTACTAACTACCTGCTTCATAACATTTACAATTTAATTCTAAATTTACATCGGAGTTATAATTTTGCCTAATTCAATGCGCCGTTGAAATTCTTTGCTGAATTCTTTTTTTTTTTAATTTGATTGATTTGAATACATGATCAATAAAACCTAAAACTTCATAAATTTAAATAACTTGTTTAGCCGATGTTATATACTAGTTTTAAAATGTTTGTATGACTCTATTTTATAATGAAACGAATTATATTAAATATATGTATTTATGTCAAGATAATTGTTTAGAGAGATTTGCTTAAAAATAATATTTAAATCACTTTCGAGCGTTTAAATAATACTATATATTTTAACATATTATTATGTTTAGTAAATATATTGAGTTTTGATTACGTTTTCCAGATAAAAATAAGAAAAATTAGATATTAAATAAGTTTAAAATAATTATTTAATTACATAAATTCATAATTTTGAAATTTGATTGATTGAAATTTTAAATACATAAAATATTTATTTTGTAATTATCAGCCATCAAATTTACTCGTTGTTAAAGGACTTGTCAATATTGTCAATATTAATTTACACATTACTTTGACATTAATGATGACAGGTTTATGATAAATGTATTATGCATACAATAAAGATTAAACAATTTAATTTATCACTTGAAAAAATATAATTATTATTATATACTCAATTCCAAAAGAGAAATAAGGTTTCAATAAATTAATTTGTGAATTAATATTTCTGATTTCCATATTTAGTTTGATTCGTATGTATAATTTCCGGTCAAAAAAAGTTTCTAATATACTAATATATATTCAAATATAATATATCGAATCCGAACAAATCATACATCTAATGGCATATAATATGTTTCATTAAAATATACTCATATAAAATAATATAAAATATTCTATAGCAACCTTAAAAGTGGTTATAATTATAAGAACTATTTAGATTCTGACGTTAAGACAATTATTAATTTATAGAGAAATTAAGAAAAACTGTTAAAAAATTAAATCAAACAACCCGTTTTTAATAAAATTCAGACATTTTTTGATTAAAAGCAGAGCTTTTCCAAAATTGGTTGTTAAACTAAAATATTTTCAGGTTTAAATATATACGTAGGTAGTTATATAACTGTCTTGCACTAGTAATTAATTTTAAATATCAAATATCAAAAAATATGATTTATCATTGTTTTGTGTTGACAATAAATTTCGTAGTACCATCGCACAGACTGGCACGTAGGTACACCGCATACAAATAATAATTATTTTTTATGCCATTCTAAAAAATATTGTTTGTTATATCGGATTTAAAAATTATAAGGGATAATATATTTATATATTATATTATATTTTGTAATACAAAATACTAAAATCTAACCATGAGGTTAAGACTCGTAATTCGTATCAATTAAAGGTATTATATTTATTATATTTATTAAATGCAAATATGTCAAAATTGTTTAAGAAAAATTGTTATGTTAAAGCCCAAAATGTAATTAAAAATTCAAACTTTTATCTGTACGCCATTTAGAAATTAATACATGCCACAACTGAAAACTACGAATGATGACGGTATAGAGTATACGAATAATATGCATGGTGGCATATTTATATTATATATATTTTTGATGTGAACTAAATTGGCTTTGATTGAGTTAATAGACGTTTATAAGCATACAATTTATAATAATATACTTCCTAGAGAGAGAGATATATAAAAAAGATAGGTCCAGAATGTTCAATAATATCTTAAATATAACATAAACATGTTATATATATATAATATAAAGTATTTTAAGCATATTCGTTATTCATATATAAGTATATAATACATTTTATATTACATGTATTATATATAACTGTACCTTGTTATTAGGTTTATTGCCATATGTTGGTGAATAAACGCACCTATATACCTACCATAAATATACTTTAAATTATGGTTTAAACCGCTTAAATACGGGCTAATAACATTTCAATCGTAAAATATATTCTTATAATTATATACTAATATGTACCTATAATATATATTGGACGTCTACCAGAGTAATAAGAACAAGATTTAGGGATAGGGTGATATTGTTGATTTATATCCATTTGGGATTTGTATATGCTAAATAATAATTAATTTAATCAAATGTATTTATTAATAATAAATAATAGTGCTCAATTGTGGACTACTTTAAATAACTATTAACTGATATTATAATTACTTGACATTTGGACCCACTTTAAATGTTTAAAATAATTACACAGGTTAAAACAAAATATATGGCTAGGGGAGATTCTAGATAATATGCTATCTAATTAGGAATATAAGAGGTAGGTTGTTTATAGAAATGTAGAATGTATAATATAATGTAAAATATATTCAGTGTATCTCATCGTGTTTGCCCCAGCAGATAATATGCTTAATATATTGTTTTATTTATCGGGTGATTACGAAGTTTGAGGTAGCCATTTTGCATTACCTCAACAAAAAGTTAAATCATATAATTAAATTTGAGTTTTGTCATATTTTATGACACTATTTAATTTAAATGGAAATTAATAAATTAAATTTTTTATGTGATTATTGGGACTAAAACGTTTCTAAATAATCCGAATGATAAAAATGTGCAAGGGATATACAGTGCCATAGTTAATAAATAAATTAACATAATATCGTAGGTATATAATATTATATCATTATATACACCTGGAAAGTCAATATACTACTGAGGTCGGTTTCATATTATTATTTGAATACCTAGTAATAATAAAACAAACTAATCAATTCCTACTTTTAAGAAGTACTTGTGTGTAATTTAAATAAGTTTTAATGGATACTAAACCATTATAGTAGTGGGTATTATTAATTAATAAAGTTTTACTGGAAAATATACCTACTTGAAAAATAGTGTATACATACATCACTGTTTACCTCTGGATACAAGATACATTCAACATTTGAATGAATACTGTCAATAGATATAAGTAGATAGGTACCAGCGTGTAGGTACCTACATATAAGTAAAACTGTTAAGACTTAAAATGTGAAATACTATTTATTTTATTTTGTTTGATATTAAGCCTTTTAGTTATATACTGATATGTACTTACCGAGGAATAAGTTATAATAATATTAAATATGTACAACAAAGAGAGATAGTAGACACGATAGCAGTACCTATAACATTGTCCGAAATTTGAATTGTGAAAAAAATTTCGCAAACTTCCTACACATACATACGAGTATTATACCATTATCTGTGTTTAATATTAATATAGTTTTTTTATAATTCTAAAATAATTTGTACAATACACGGATTATTAGTGATTACTATTATGAATTAGTACAGATACTATTGCAGAGATTTTCAAACTTTTTTTACGATTTTAATTTTATGATTCCGTCCATCAGCTATAATATGGAAACAATTATCTGGATACTAGGTACAATTAACAAAGATCAAAAGGTATAAGATACTTCCTGCACGTTGCAGCATCATGCAGTTGTTGTTATATATGTTTTCCCATGTATAGGTACTTTACACCTATATATAGCATGAGGTTACAAACCTATGGCATGCGTGCTAAAAGATGCACGTTGTACAAATTTTAACAAATAACCAGGGACCTACTTTAAGTATTTTTATTTTCGTATTATTGCATTTAATGAAACGAAAAAGATAGTGAAAAATGTTCTCTATTATTTCTTAATAATACAATTCAACATAATAAAATTTTGAAATTTTGAAACTCGTTTCCAGACATAATATTTTATACTTTGAAAAAAGTTGCGAAGTCCAAATACACTCAATATTTGCAACATAATATATAGTTGTGAAAGTTTATTTCCACAAAGAATACAATCAAATGAAAACAGGAATAATACGTTGATATAATATGGATGAAGCTAATGCAGCTTGTTATTCATTAACTCTTAAAACTAACAAAAAACATAGGTAACCCGATATTAAAAAAAATTGTTTAAAGGTACCTACTTACAATATGAACATAGTGTTATTACTGTCAAGTGAATTTTTTCAAGAATTTGTTTACAAAATGTCAGCACATGATACGCAAAATGTTCCTTGAATTGCCTCATGAATTATATTGTGAGAAAATTGATCATATACCTACGAATATTTTTGTTTTCTTACGTTCCACTATCAGATGTTGTTTTAGTGGTATACGGTATATACCTAGGCAAGTATAATAACAATAAAAATATTGTATACCTATTCCGTAACATTCGATCGGAATGAATAACGATATATAATAATATGGTCGATACGATCTGCACGAAGAAAGCTGTTGGTAAGTTTATATTAATTTTATCTAACTGCAATAATATGATAATGTTGGATGTCCAACAGAACGCATTGACGTCAACCTGATTTCGTTGTAGGAGAAATCTGCGTTTGATGTTGCTGCAGCACCGAATGCCGATAGGAGATACACCGCCACACCTTCGCCGATAAATCTTTTACGAAATAATATTACGATGATCGCCATTTAGCACTACCATTGATCGTATCGTCACATACAATAATTATTGTATTACAAGTTACAATATAATATTCATATCTACCTGTCATACACCTACCGCGGCTACTTAGTGAAATCGTTTTTTTCCCATTATGAAATGGACACCATTTTTTCATTGCATTTCATGAAATACGAGTACAAAATCATTAAATTGACATCAAATCGTGTCATTTTTTTACGATTTGTATTCGTCGATATGCTATGTGTAAAACAAAAACACACGTTCAGCTTTCTTCATGACATTGAACGAATTACAATTTGTTTGATGGATAGTATGTTAAAAAAATCATTTTAAATTTCGGAAAATGGACAACTGGGATTTGACAAATAGACAATTTTAGTACGCGACAATTGGCAATGAATAACTACAAGTACGAAGAGCTTGTATATAATATGTTCAAAATAAATCAAGAATACCAGTTTACAGATAGATACTTGGGTGCAACCGGTGTAGTTGCGGCGTAATATTGCATATAGAATACACGACATTATAACAGTGTATACATATTATTTATTTTAATAAATTTATACATGTACGAATATTTAATTTATGTAACTGAACACCACGGCGGGTGCTGAACTACGCATACCTACCGGTTAGATGCTTTCGGCTTACCACAGTTTGTCTGGTTGATAATGGTCAGTCATAATATAGACGCGACGATGAGTGCCGCAAGTGTTACTAGAAAAATACCGTGCGTAGGTGGTACCTATAATATATTATTGCGATAGGTACAATAAATCGCAATCGGAAATATTATTTTTCAAACGATTCGCGGACTACCGACAGATAAACGAATTCGTTCCGCGAATATGATTTTGCGTGTTTCGATGGCTATCCCGCAGAAAAAAAGTGTACATGTTCTTAACGTTTTCTATTCGTCAGAAACCGTGTGTTTGATCGCGTATTTTTTGTTATGCTCGCGGACGAATTATGATGGGTAGTATCTACAGTATATAATAGGTATAGTATATATAGGTAAACGCATAACGGGAATATAGTTAAAAAATAATAACAATATAAATAATAATATGCGGTCCAGTATTTTTTCCTTATCTATCTATATATACGAAACTGCGACAAATTAAATACCTGACTAAAATTAATTAACCGAATCATAACTCATAAGCGATTAAAATATTATTATACCTATAATCCATCATCGTTTATGTTCAAATGCCGACGAGTTACGATAAGTTATTATTATCAACAACCCACTTTTCTTATTGCCCTGCGTACCCATTTCAACGAATCGAACGATGCACATTTCATAAAAAATTCTATAGCCGCATATGAAATTGCTCCAATAATAACGCGGCAATAAGTGTAACATTAAAAATATAATAATAGCAAAGACGGCCGCGCTCGCGTATGCATGTTAATTCGGCGCGCGCGCTCGTCCGGCCCTAGCACGATCCACATTATTATTATTATTATTATTATTATTACAACAGATTAAATTAATATATAATATTATACAATGTGTATACGCGCGTATGTACATTATAATAACGTTTTAATATCAATTTGCGCAGAGAGCAACAGCCGGCGACGGACACGGCGGACACGGCGACTACGATGATTAAACAATGATAAATTAATTGATGCGAATTGATTGGCTATTGGCCGCGGCGGCGGACTTTTAATTAACGGAAGGAACGCGGCGCCGCCGGCGGACTGTGTGTGCGCGCGCGTGTGTGAGTGTTAAGTTTGATTATAACTTATACTAACACACACACACATTAATAATAATATATAGTCAAACGAGTAATAATATTGATAAAAATATTATGTAGAGCACTCGTACGTGTGTTCACGTTGTTATAATTATTACCTGCGCGACGCGCGTTAAATAACATATATTATTATAATGCATGGGTACCCACCTCCATAGGTACCTAAAATAATATTATTATTATTATTTATTATTTTATGCATTTTCGTTTTATGGTTTTGTGGTATAGATTTCACGTGCGTGTGTGTTTGCGTTGAACGGTATTAGGTATATATATACACAGTTACCTACACCCATACAAGGTGATCCATTTATAGGTGTCCACACACAATTTTAAATTTTTACTTTTTTGAAAATATATTTTTTCCTACTCAATTTTATGTCATTGAGAAACCACATTTTTATCGTTAACATTTTTCAAGTATTCTTATATATCTGAACTACAATATAATTACATGTTTAATTTCATATTCCAAAGCTGAATATTTTTTGGAGTGTTTTTGTATAAAAAACGTATTTTGAACGGGTATTAGTTATATAATTGTTGAGGATTAAAGTTTAGGAGAGCAGAGTAGGTGGCATGGGGGTATCCGAAATGTTGGTCCATTATTTCACTCGTCAAAACTTAAAAGACTCACCACGAGTTTGAAGTTATAAGTTTATAGCTAATTACCTACTCTTAGACACTCAAATGAATCACCTTGTATGATGTAGTTACACCGTCTTCGTCTTCACCGCTAATAACGAAAATATATAATATACTAACGACTACCGGGGCGGGCGCAACCGGTTTCGTATACCTATACTGTATATTATAATAATATTAATATTCTCTACGGCGATATACCAATACCCGGCCGGTAGTTTTTCGTTTACGGATATGATGAGATTTACGCGGCGCTTCGGTTCCGAGAGATCGTCTAGGTATGTTATAGGTATTATTATTATTATTATTATTATTATTATTACTAGCTGCGATGTGTGAGCTGCAGGCCTCGATGGCAAATTAATAATAATATGATGCATAAGTATATTATGCCTTATACTATATTATAATACATCAACAGACAACAAATTATTGTTAACATTTCGTCTGACCTTTGTGCGTCATAAAATTTCAGTTGTTACGTTACTATACAATATTATATTGTATTATTGTTACGAACTACGAATTGCGAGACGAATTAATAATACATGTGATTTATCATAATAATAAATAATCATACATATTATTACAGGTGTAGTACGCGTTACGCGTTTATTTCCGCGAGGCGGTTCGGGTTCAACGACGGCTGCACCGAAGGAAAAAACCAATAAAACTTCGTCAATTTTACGATCGAAAAAATTATCATGATTTTAAGTTCCTATATAATATACGTTGGTTTATTATATACGGTTAAATATTTTATATTATAATGAACAGAGTGATTCATCAAGCATACTCATCCCCCCCATTAATTCCCTAGATAATAAATTTATTCAAACTAGGATTTTTGGAACTCTTAAGTATACTTATGGATCATATTTTCAAATACATACATTTTTTATACTATTTAAGGAGTGTACGTGTAGTTCTTTAGCGATACGAACTTCATTTTTCAAATTAGACCCACTCTTTTTTCCAATAAATTGGTCGTAATCATATTATTTTTTCGAAAATGTTGATGTATCTAAATAAAAATTCGTTTGAGTAGGTAGTTTTTGTCACTTTTTGAGTTCTTTAATTTTGTATACTAAGGATAATATGACCGGGATAACTGATAATGGTTTTGGAAGATATAACGGGCCATGGCCGATGAGGAGTGAGGGCTATGATGATTTTAAAATCGTATATTTATTATTATTATAATCTATCAACATTTTACATTTTCTAAACATTTTCCCGACAATAGTAGGTGAATACTAAATCTAATATAATATTTATTTTTATATTTTAAAAGCAGTTTTTTAAGGAGTACCTAGGTATTATCCTTAGTATATACATTTTAATAATTCAGAAACTACTAGTTTAAATTTTCATGATTTAGAATTTGGATACATAAATATTTTCAAGAAAATCATCTGCTCTATCATTTACATTAAAAGAGGTTGGTTCTCATTTGAAATCACCACCGGACACTAAATGGTATAAACAAAATATCTATACAATTTAAAATATGGTCTTTATAAATATTTAAATACAAATTATAACAATCGGAGTTTGAATAAATATTCAGAGACAGAGAGAGAGAGAGTGAGATTGGGGTGAGCATTCTCGGTGCTTCACCCTGTACGCCATCATAATATTATTATACGCGTATAACCCGAACAGTCTAACAATAATTATATTACTGTACAGTGTATATAATATTATTATAACAGACTGTGGTAGGTACCTATAATGTGCCTAATAATACCAATATTGCATGTATATATATACATATTTATTTATTTATTTATATGTAGCCGTGTATGTAGAGGTATATTACGTACAATATATTATTATTTAGCACCGGCATAAATAATGTGCAATAACTCGCGGTTGTGCAAGCCCGCAGTGTTTTTTCGTCGTAATAACGTTCCGTATACCGCGTTTTCGTGTACCTATCTGTATAGTTGTCTGCATAATATACGCGGTCGGGTTAGGGTTGAGGTGTGGTGAGGGGGTGGGTGGTGGTTTATGACGGCGGAGTGCCAGGGAGGGCCGACGGACTTACGTAGTACGGAAGACTCGCGTATAATATACGACCGCCGCCGCCGCCGCCGCTGACCCGCAATAATAATGATATACATATTATAAACGTCCTGCGGTCATGGACGTCATGGTGGTGCCGTCGCTCGTCTGCAGTGTGTACATATACGTAATTTTACATAATATTAAAATATTATCTCCGTTTTTGCGGATATTACTCTTAAGAGACAAAACATCGAGTTTACCATTATGCGTATCTACTACTGCAACACGAGTATAATATTTAGGTACCTATGTATAATTGCAGCGGAAGGTGATACATATTTTATTTGGAGGGGCTAAAGCCCCGGTTCTATTTTATCATGATTATGTTACTATACTTTATTATTTAAATGAATAAAATAAGACTTCTGTTAAAGCACAATTCACAGACGGATTGATTATATTTCCACAATACAGTTAATGATTCACCAAGCATGCTCATTGATCACCCCCATTTTCTTTTAATACTATTGATTTATTCAAATTCTGATTTTTAAATTCTCAAGCTTATCGAAAGATTAAGGATTATAATCATAATCAAATACAAATTTCTTTTTTTTATAATTTAAACCATCTTTTTTTGTTTTCTCAAAAATTGTTAAGAAGATGATTTTTTTGAAAATGTCGATGTACCTATAAATCAAAATTCAAACGAGTACCCACTACTTCCTGACTTCTGAGATATCTAACTTTTGCGTACTAAGGATAAAAATGCATTCGACTTTAGAAGATACGGGGGCTACAGTAATTTATAAAATATTTCAAGTAAGGTACTACTAGAGCTATAGACTAAGCTCTGGGTATATAATTATTGGGTAGGTATATTATATTGTATACTCAAATTATCCCTAGTACGTAAAGTTTAATAACTCAAAAACTACTCGTAATACGAATGTCGATTTAAATGCGTAGACGTTTTCAAAACAATCTAATCAACAACTTGCAGACTGTGGTAAAAGTAATTTTTGAAAAATAGAAGTTTGCATCGCCACATAAACATAATACTCCATAAATTATATACATAAATATAACTGGTTAAAAATATGGTCTTTAAGTCTAGGTACAAAAAATTCGATTTTGAATAAATGCATTATTAAAGGGGTGCTTGGTGAATCATCCTGTATAGGTTGGCTTTGATTAATAATTAATATATCTTAGATTTGTATGACACATATTATGAACAAATGTAGGTACCAATAATGTATATTGTATACCTTTTACAAGTGCCTATATTCATAATAACTAATAAGTATACAGTACGAGATTTATTTAAAACTAAAAAAGAATTTTTTTTTCCATAAAAATGTACAATTAAGATAGCTTAAATAATCATGATGAGTTTTCACATGATATTATTATATAGTATATTGTAAAATGTAGCTATATATACCCTAAATATAATAATATATACAGCTAACAGCTACCTATTAATTAGTTATTACTATTTACAGTTGTACGAAGTGTACCTAACTATTTAATTTATAAAATAATAAAATATATTTAAGGACTACATGTCCATAAATTACTCAATATTTATGTGTCAAACTTAATTTAGGTATATAGAGCCATATTATACGAATATACAAATTAAATATTTCGGACTAATTTTCAAATTATCTCATGAATATGGCTCACGAATAGCAAGTCGATACGGACGTTTCTTGCAATGTGTGTCTGGACTAATCGCCAAGTGACCAATATTCATGTAGGCGAAATGCCAAAACCTATTATTTCGGCACGTGACCAGGCATATCTAGACACGTCCGGTTGTGTTTAACAAACGCGGAAATCATGGTTTTAATTACGAGAAACGACAAATTATTGCAACAATTGTGTTTGTCGTACGAACATAATGCCATAATGTAGGCAGATTAAAGTATTACTTTGGCTTCAACTTTGCCCGTGACAAATAAATACTTACATAAAAATAAGATGTACGTATAGGGATATAGTTTATCCGTGACCCGTATGGCCGTATAGAGTGTGAGAATATTAAAAAATGATCTATTCATGTATACCTAAAATCAGGTCTTACATTTGAAAAAAAATTCCGTTTTATGTTATTTACAATTAAAACGTTACACAATTTTTCGTTTATCGTTATTCAGAATTAAAACGTTATACAAGTTTTACGTTTATCGTTATTTAGAATTAAAACGTTATACAAGTTTTGCGTTTATTGTTATTTACAATAGTGTTAATGCCTATTAAATGTATTAATAATAACTAATGCGGGTAGGTAATGGCCCAGATACGGAATATAATATAATTATTTCTAATGTCCGTGTGCATGAAATAATTATTTCTACGAAACCAATATAACTTTTAAATAAATGGATTTTAAATAATTTCGTTTTGGCGTTATTTTTCGTTTCGCGTTATGTTTTGTTTAATGATATATAATATATTTTGTTAATCGTTATGTTTTGTTTAGCAGTTTTTAATTGTTTTTGATTATCGCTTTCCGCTATAATTACGTTTACAAATTTCAATCTTTTTTTTTGTTAAATATAACTTTTTATAACGTTCGCAAGCCCTGCCTAAAATTAATTAGCTCTGACGTGTATGCATATTATTATTATTACAATTTATATTTTATAATAACGAGAGCCAATGAATGTTGTGTCAACGTTGCAATGAAAATCATGCGGAATCGTGTACCAATTTTCTAATACTCTACTAAACAAAATTTCGTTAAAATTTGAAAATAATTTTCTCATTCATCTTTTAGTTATGCATAGTAAAATATATTAAACATTTCAACAGAAAATTCATACAAAACAACAATACTCTTGCACTTATTGTTTGGCAGCCAATAAATGCATAGATATTATAGCTTGTGTGAGTAAGTTATTTTTATGAATTTGTGAGGAATGGGCATTTAGTTTTTAAATTATATTTATATTGTATACTAATTAGTAATAAAGTAATTCAATAAAGAAATGAATAAACTTTTAAACTAAATTTGCTGGCTGTGTAACTAATATTTGTTTACATTCCTTAGTTATAACCGTGCTGCAAGATGGAAGATTTGCTACGTAAACATTTTTCAAACTATAATATATTATTGTTGTATGACTATGTGCATATAAATTATGCACATAATAGATCCAGTTAATATGCATGGAGCCCGATAAACATATCAATGTCTAATTTAAGTAATAGGTAAACGTAGTATTACGTAAGGTTAGGTATATATTATAACTTCTATATGTAAATTTCTAGGCTAGTTTCATGTCACAGTAAAAATAATAGTGCTGTTAAACTCGCAAAATAATGGCAAAAGTAGAAACTATATTTTGACGATAAAATAAAAAATATATATATATTATAGAGAAAAACAATTATTTAGGTACAACAAATGTTCAAACAACATGTCCTCCGGATGTGTTCCCATAAAGCATTTTTTATCGTAAACTATTAATAAAGTACCTAGTTGATTTGTTGGCATTTAATATCAATTTACACTCGTTCAGCCTACACAGTGTAATATATTATTACCAACTTGCATTGTTCATAGCAGTTTTTTCATAGCACCGGTTTATCGATAATAGGAGAACAACAATGGAGATAATACTTTAAGAAAAATCGTTGTGGAATAAATGTATAATCTAATTTTAAAACCACGAACGGCAGTAAAGATAATCATCAATAATTTTTACAAATATCATTAACAATACTTATACCTAGGTAGTAAAACAATTTTTAAAATGGTCAATGGACCAAAGTCACTATTATTTATTTTATTTGGGATATTAAGTACTTTTACTGTAGGTACCTACTAGATCAAATGTACAGATAAAACTATATATTATTAAAAATGCAAACTAATGTTTATTTCAGTTTTTATCTAGATCGAGACAATCTGATTGTAAATAAAATATTAATTTTGTTGCGTTGCATAGGTATAACTATATAAGTTATAACTTAAAAGTCATCATATTTTAACGGTTGTTAATTTTAATAATACTACCTACCTACTATAAATCAGTATTTAATAAATAGAACAAATTATCAACAGAATAAATAATAATTTTAACTGTAACATGAAAAATAACAGCTCAACCCCAGTCAAATATTGTGAAATATTTTTTCGGTACATAATACCTATAATAAACAATTAATATTAAATTTTGTGAATGTATGCGATTACTGATTACCTAACTGAAACAATAACTTGTGGGTACCTATATTATATTAATTACTATACATTAAATTTGGTTTACTTAGTAGCAAGCTGTCGTATGATTATGCCAGTTTTGCAATGTTTTTTGAGTTAACTGTAGTCCATACACGACTCACGAGACCATAGTAACGTTATATAATATAATATAATATAGTATATACTCTATAGGCTACCTGTTACCAAATTTAAGACAATTTATACTCAAGAGACGAGAGTCAAAATATCTATTACATATTTATAAGTATTTTATACACATTATACACATTTACTGATGTTAAAAGCTTTAAATATATTCACTATTTTACACAGAAATCGTGTTTTGCTTCAAGCAGGAAGCTTATAAAATATAAAAATAAAAAAACATTAAGAAAAAATATCACAAAGCAATGATTAGAATGTAGTAGACGTGAGTTGTGGCTCGGTAAGGGAGTAATAGTATACATATCTGACATCAATATAATATCTATATTCATAAATTAGATAGTGTGTATATATTATATTATACGCATGTACCTACATACAAACCTTAACATAAATATACATAAATGAATGTTCGTATCACATTTAATTCACGTGTTTCTTGAATATATTAATATAACCCGCTGAATAATGTACATATCTGATTGCATCAGTGAAAATCTAATGAAAAAATAAATAAAATAATGCTAAATACGATGAATATTAAATAATCGGCAACCAGGGACCTACTCAAAATTAAGTTAATAATTGATCCAAGTACCTATACACAAAACCATGAGCCCATACATGATATACATTTTTAAATTTTTATTTTATAACGTAAAAATATGTAATAAACTGTTATAATAAGTTAAAACTGACAAGGTACCTAAACATTAAAAAATTACTAAACTTCAAACCAAAAACACGTCCCAAAACTAGAATGTTTTTATATGTTTAAAAGTAAAGAATTAGTATTATTTAATTATATGCAACAACTGTATGATTTTGTTGGCATGTTTTTTTTTTTTTATTAAGCGGTTAAAAACAAATATCTTAATCACTGCATTGTTTTAATTTAGTATTTTGATCAATTTAAATACCATGCACGCTGTGTTAAAAAGCATTATTTAAATTTACTTTTCGGCTATTTAAAATATAAATCCGAAAAATTTAACTTTGTGTTTGATTTCAAGCATTAACAAGAATAATTATTATCTGAACAGAGAAATATTACATTCCAAAAACAATGAAGTGTAGACAAAAATTGAAAAAAAAATACCTTTTTGAGGAAGTATGAGAATTCTTGATGCGTCCAATTTCTGGTTTATTGACACTGAAAAGGCATACGGGCCACACAGAGAGTTGTCCGGGCATATTAAATTTTCTACACATAAAATAAAGAATTAGTTTGAAAAAGTTAAGTGGTATCTACCTATTCAATTGTGTTTTCAAAATGTTGAGATTTTAGAATATGAATCACGAAAATAGAATTTATTATAAGATAGATTGGACACGTTAAACAGTTCTCACTACAACTCAGAAATTATGAAAACATAATGTAGTTTCGATATAAGAACTGGACATATTTAAAAACAAAATACTTATAAGTTTAGGTATGCCTACTTCAAAATTTTTTTCAAACACTGTTTGACCATGGTTTGGTTTGTATTTGATATTTTTTATAACGAATATTTATACATTTTTTGCATTTCCCAAATTAGTAACTCATTCCAAACGTATACCTATATTGAATAAAAAAAAAATTGAGTTAGTAAATTAATTTATTTTGACTCAATTTAATGGAAACATTATTGTTTTTAAATTATTACTAATGTCTTGGGTCAGCTCTAGAGTCATTCATGTTCATGATTGAGTAGTAATATAATATGCCAATTCAAGGTCTCACATACAAGTTCAAATTACTCGTTATCGTCAAGAAATTATTCTTGTGTGATCATCAGTACGTATTTTAATGAATTTTATAATACATTTTTCAACTCTTATATAAGTTATAATTGAAATGTTATAAGTTATAAGTTAGGTATAACAATACTGCGGTTGTCTGCTGTAGCGGTACAACATCAATTGGCAATTGATTTATCAACTGTACATAAATAAATGTTTCAAAGATAAATATTTTTGAACTGTTACATTGATAAACATATTTATTTTAAATATTAACTATTGTAAGAAATCAAATTAAAAATGGTCAGGTTAACAGTAACTTCATTAATGATGAAACAGTTCATCTATATAGGTATACCTAACCTAAGAATAATTTGATAAACATTTTTTTTTTAATATTTCGATATTCAATTAAACAATAAGCCAATTTTATTAACCCATAATAACTACAGTCTATTATAACTATAATTGTGTATTATAGTAAGTGTCTAAAACTCATACTTGTTATTAATTATTCTCAAAGTTTGAAAAAAAAAACGTTTCAATTAATTATAAAAGTTATTAACTGGAAATAAATTATCTGGTATTTTAAAGTGTTAATTTCCAATATGCCGATTAAAAATTGGTATTCATGTAATAGTATGCTACCTACTAAAAAACTGAATGCACGTATAATGTTATACAAGTAACCTGTCATACGTACTCTTATAAATGTTATATTTTTGTTTCATATTATTAGGGGAAAGTACCTACCTGTGACTTGAGTTCTTAAGATAAACAACATATTATAACAGTGATACAATACTATAATAGCTAAATAGGCTATTTAGCTATTATAGTATTATAGTATTATCACGATAATAGCCATCGTGATAGCTGGTAAATATCCACCAAGACCCACAATAACTTGCTTTTATATATTATATTATGTTAGTCTGTGTTGAGTACTTCCACCTCGCTGTGTTAAGTAACCGATTTGTTAAACCGCCAACTAAAATAGGAGTGATGGCGGCTCATTAATACACAACACGACAATTAATTTAAAGTTTTTTAAGATGACGTAAAAAAAAAACATCACAATATATAACGTATTAAAATACTTCATGATCGTCAGCAATATATTAAGTGAATTTTAGTGTAATAAATTGTTATTAATCAATAATCAGTAGGTAAAATACGGTAAACACCCATTAAGTTTTTTGGTGGTAGCATACTACACCAACGAAGTAGTGGTATAGCATTCTATAAGAGTACCTGGAAATTACCAACAACTATCTGTAGAACAGTTTTTAAGAAATCTTAGAAATAAACATAGTTCAACAAAGCTCAGAGTTGTTTAAAATGTGATGGTTTTTCATTGGTTTGGAATCAACAAAACTATACGCTCTGCTATCTTTTTCCAAAATCAACAAAGCGTGAAGGATAGCAGACACCTGATCATAGGTGATGTATCATACCGATGCATTAGTTTTAGTTGTAAATAAAAAGAAAAATTTATATTTAATCACAATTACTATTAATCCATACATTTTTGTTTCATTTCACCTTGCAACTATAATAATCTTAACAAATATTTCAATCCGAACTATAAAGTAAGTGAAGAAGATCGGGAACTTCAATAATTACTCGGTAGAGACTATTGGAATTCATAAAATAAGTCAAATCGTAAAAATCTTAAGGTTGAACTAGTAAAATAAAACCATAATTTAAATTACCAATTATATTTTATGTAGATAGATTTACTATAAAAATCCAATTTTATGATTCCTAAACATGCTTATAATGTAAACATCCATAAATATTATGAGTTACCGAGAACATAAGTCCTATAAGCCCCCATGATAAACATGTGCGATTAAAAATAAATCTGTGAAAAGTTTTTACACATTACATACCTATAAGTACGTAGTATTATTTTACGATGTTTGTTATACAATTCCATGGTACCTATCGTCTACAGAACAATACATTATTAAGCAAAATATGTTAATCAAACTATTTCAATTACAGTAGGTACAATTCATTATGCTGTACCAAAAGTTTTTATCATACAAAACATAATATACCTACGTAACAATGTACAAAACTATAATAAATAAATTAAACGTGTGGTGATCTTGAACCTTGGAGATTTTATTTAATATTTTATAATATAATCTAACCACGATAACCAAGTTAGCGCATCATGTAATACAAATTGCAAGAAAATCTAGCTAGAATTAAATATGTGTATTATACATATTAACTACACATTGTACTAATAAAATAAACTAAATAAAATAAATGCAATTTTTAAGAGTTTGAATACATACCAATATAATACACTTCCTTGCGTCTATTTTAAAAAAAAAATATTACGAATGTATTAAATTTATCATAAAAACAAAAATATTCATAAGGTTTATACATTTTGCATTTAAGTATTACCTACCTACCTAATTAAATGAAATATTTTAATTTTAATTGTAACTAATCTAGATACTAGATGGTTATACTCTATTAAGTAAATAACATATTATACATTATATGCATTTCTTCATTATATATATGAAAAAAGCAAAATTATTTTTTAACTGTCATATAGTTGGTTTAAATAATATGGTATTTTAAATAGTAAATCATAATGAATATACTATTAAATGATTTTATGCAATTTTGTAATTAAAATTGATTAATATGTTTTCAGGTAGTTCGTAAGATGATTTAAATTAATCATATTTCAAATGAAAACTATTAATAATTCTAAATTAATTTCGAAATAATAACTTTATAGCTCAATTATTTATGCTCTCATACATGTATTTATGCTGTACAAAGTGAAACCAAGTTATGGTCAAATACATCTTCAGAGGAAATATCTATTTAACTTTATATCATGATACGGGTTATGGGGTACAACATATTATTAATAATTATAATAAGTATGTATATAACAACACGCATAAAGGTATAGCGACAGAAAAAATTGAGAAGGTACTATTTAAATTTTAAACTTTAAATATATATAAGTCTTACCATTTGACAGTTAAGAATGTTCAGATTATATCTATGAAATATCATGTGGTTACTTTGACAAATGAACCATATCCTAAATGAATAACAATTGAAGCAGAGGTGCAAAAAAGACAAACGAAATCTAATGTAATTAATAATTAAATATAATACGGTTTTACTTATAGACTTTCGAAAAAAAACGATTCGTCTATTATTCAAATATGTTTGTACATTTAATGAAATTATAAAACGGTTTAGAAGCGAAATTTTTCGAAGGATAATAAAAAATATGTAAAATTAAATTATAGCTCATTTAAAATCTATGAGTGTTGTCATTTCATTAATTTTGTCGTGATATATTTGCACATTATACGATAAGTTTGCCACAATAACATTTTATGATTGTGAGTGAAATATTAATCATAAAAATAATCAACTATTTATAATCCGGAAGACTATGACAACAATCGATATGGTGTACGTTAAATTAGTATTCCAGGTGCCTAATGCTATATTTAAGGTATGACAAGGCTAAAGTATTTCAAAAATGACATCGTCATTATTATTTACTTCCATCATCAAAATATAAAATAATTAAATTATTTTACCTATATATATATAGTTTGCGGATACTGGTCTGGATACAACAAAAAGTTATAAAAATTGTTTTGTACAACTAATAATACACATAATAGTATAATACCATATTATAAAGAGTTAAAATGCAGAAAAACCATGTAAAAATAAATATTTTGTACCTACTGAACTATACTTTGCATTACTTAGGATAAAACCTAAAAAACGTGTATTAATCAAAAATGTATTGAAAAGTATAATAATTAATCTAGCTAGAATGTAATAGGTGTAACAAGTCCGTTATCAAACGGAATCACTATAATATGTAATAGGTACCTATAAAGGTATACGTTTTTTATTGCATATTTTCTATGTATAAACAAGTGGTGTTCGTCGTGTGCGTGTTGGGTTGGTTACTGACAAAAAATTCATTAATCGCCGAACGAAAACATGCGTAAATATAAAGGTACACTCGGGTAGGAGATTTCATCATTAATTCTCGATTGAAGTCGAATGACCTAACCTATTGATCCCATTTACACTCTGAACTTACTAAATTTTTATCTACTACTCATAGTAATATAGTATATTCGTGAGTTCATAAAAATATTATAGCCAAGGATACATATTTACCAACTATAGTAGATAGCAGAGAGCTATTCAGTATTCTATATCGAATCCTTTATTATAAGGATACTATACAACTTACTGTACCTATTTATTATTTAAAGTCGGTGTTTACATTTAGATTAACAACAATTTGTTGTACCTACCTAATAACTATGGAGAAAATACATAATATAAGATCTTAACAAATAATAAATTTCCTACAGGTATTCTTGGGATATTATTATTTATTGATCCGGTACACGATCTGATAAGATATATAATACAGTCATTGATCAAAATACATAGTCTTAATTGACTCATGGTTATTTAATTTATAATCATTTTTACATGATAATATTCTAATTAATAATAAAATGAATAGAATAGTAAGTTGCAACCATTAATACCTGACAACATGGTGTAAAGTATTGGGCGAGTACCTACTATAAATAAGTAGTAAGACACGTAATAAATGATCAGTTTTATTTTGTTTACATGAAACGTATCTATCAATAACAAAATTGTTACAAAATGATCTATTGCAACCTATATAATATAAATATAATATGGTAATATATGAATCACAATAAAAAAATTACTGTTTAACCGAAATTGTATTATTTTAAAATAATCTAATGTACGTTTTTTTTTAGTAATAATGGTTTAATATTAGTTATTACCTACATATTATATTATCGAAAATATTGTGTATACTTTTTATTTCATTGTATTATTTAAGTGGAGAACGTGATTATAGTTCCTTTTTTCTTTTTTAGATAACGTTAGTTTTTAATAAAAGGTATTGGAGCAAATATTTTTGTTGCGAAATTAAGTTAAATTGATTTGTTACTAGTTTATAACAATAGAGACGGTTACAAATTACAGACGCTTAAGTAATGCGATACGTATTGATCGTAAACATTTTCTCATTCTATTAATTTGAATAGACTATGCACAAGTACAATCCGGCATATCCACACAAGACACAACTACACAATTATGGTAAATTTGAACATTATATTTTCATTAAATAACTCTGTGGTGGTTTTAAGAAAAGTAAACACCACTTTGTTTGATGATTTACAATATTTTCACGATTATTCGTATAATAATATCATCGTGATTAAATTCTATGGTTTTTTTACAAGACGAGTTTTTCGATAAAATCCTTATTGTATAACGGATATACATTAGTTACGACAATGCATGTATTTTCCGCGTAAAGAGGTAGGTACCTAAGTACTTACAAGGCTACAATAGGAATACGACCGGAAATAAAAAGTTACATACCTACGGCCATAATATCAAATAAATCGTTAACTTTGATAACTACGACATTTGTCCACGCATGTATATACACGTTTTGCATAAATGTATTCACCCCGAGCGACACGATTTATAACCACATAATTCAGCAAATAATATAATAAATACGCCCAAGTGCACTCGCCGTGAATTTTTTTTCCGCGAAAAGCTACTAACTGCGAATCAGACTAAACCAGAGTAAACCTATATAATAATATTATACATTCATTGTAGGTACATTTAAAAGTTATATATTACACTACTCGTGGACTGAATAAATACTGATCGCAAACGATTACAACGTCATAACATAATATTATGTAAGTTCAAGATCGTACGAGTGTACGACCGGGGCTCCGCTTTGATTTCCTACCGGTTTGAAAAATAAAAACAATCATAAATTTGCTGTTAACAGTGGATATTATAGGTGTATATAATATATATTTTATAGTACCCATCTACCTATTAAGTCGGGCAAACGTCGTAAAATTTAATCGGGCATGGAAAAATTAAAACAAAAAAACGCAAAAACTCGTTTTCCGACATACCATCGCACGAGCCGCGACCGTCGTCTCCTGCCACCCGTCGTCGTAATCAATTTCGGGCTTTCGTATAGAGGTAAAGCATGCACAGGACCTACCTATTGTTTACGACCACGTTTACGTCAATCATTTTTTGTATTTTTTTACTTTTTGGCTTAGTGCTTACCATATATGACGTGACGGGGGATGCCTATTGACAACGTTAGTCGCCGGTTCGGTGCCGAATGTTCTCCTGTTCAGTCTATTCCGCTGCGACTCGTCCGATTTTTCCGATAGGTATAGTTTTATACTAAGCGATCGTCCCCACGTTGGTCGCGGCTGTCGATTTCCGAAGTATTAGTGTTTAGATATCGTTGCTAGGTAGGCGGTTTGCTCGCTCTGAACCGCGGTATATGCCGACCGGCGCCGAAGATTTATGCTTCAAAACCGCGGGTGACGATGACGTCTGCCGGTGATCGCGGTGTGATGATAATAATATTATTATGATATTGATAATATAAAGATAACTGCGTTTTTCCACTACTATACGGGGGAAAAACAGTTACCTGCTCAAATCACCTTATATGAGTGCGCGTGACTTTGATATCGTCGACGACAATCGAATACGACGCTATTACAGACGATCTCGTGTAATTATAATATTATAACAACAATAATAATTCTAATAATAATAGTAATAATAATATTATATATATTATATAGGTACACTCACTATCGCGCGCGCGCACATGCACAGACAGCCAGTCGCCCGAACGCGTTGCGTACCTGTGGACTACTGCAGCAGCTGCACGCGACGCGCCGCCGACGAAAATAATAATAATAATAATGAAACAAAATAAAAAGTCCGCCGAAGCCCTTCTTCTCACCGCCGACGTGCTGCGCGTTGGTACGGACGAGTGGCGTACATTATGAACACGTACAACACTTATTATTTTGTATTATTGTAAACACACGTACGTTATTACTTATTATTGTTGTTATTATTATTGTCTATAATAATTAATTAGGCCCGAGAAAAGTCACCAGCTGTGCGCGTGCGTGCGCCGCGGGACGTTGCTCCCCGCGCAGCTGTCGCACAACCATATTTTTGCACGAATTTTGTTTTTAAATTTTTTTTGTATCCTCTTCGCCCGTTGTTCCGACGTCAAAAATTAACATTATCGGTAGGTATAATATTGAACGTTTCTGTTGTGCCTTTCAGAATTTTTGATAGGAAGGAGATATTAGGATATAGTATATTATAATATATAGGTAGTATAGGTATAGGTATACTATCTGGAAACAAAAGCAAAATGAATGTTTAAGCTTAGATAGAAATTTGGATTTTCTTTAATATATTATTATTAAGAGTTTATACAATTATAATGCGCCTGTAAATACATAATTCATTTTTATCAACAAGGTATCTATATTATATGTTTTGCATATCTATGCTAGAATTTTGTTATACTTATAATTTAAAAAACTGAGTTAATAACTATACATCTATATTGTTTCTTTCATTTCAATTTTTATTACCTACATATTTTTTTTTTAAATCTAAAAGCTTTTTTTATTCACCAACAATCAACATTGAGTTACGAGTTAATAATCAACCCGTATTAGGACTTATGATGTACTTACGGAAAATGTGATTTCATCGTAAGATTTTATTTTACTTACAATTTCGTTCGTTTTGGTTTAAAGGAATGACGAATGAGAACACTATACCTACCTCTAATCGTTGTTTGTTGGCTTGTAGATAGTCCACATAGTAAACCGCGTAAGTCGTTGTGACAACTTTAATTGGTATCATACTATATTATGATTGTTTATTATACCAGCATAAACAAAGCTAACAAGAACTAACAAGGATTTAGAATTTAGGGGCTGAAGAGTTCAGACTCACTAACCTATGATGATTTTTTTTTTTTTTTGGGGGGGGGGGAAATTATAAAACGCATATTTTTGTATACATGTTAAGTTGTTTTTTTTTCTGATACATCATACATATTAATATATTATAATATACTAATTCTCATAACTAATTATATAATAATAACTATAACTAAATATAACTATTTTAAATGTTTTACCAAATATAAATGGTAGGTACTCAGGGCCTATCCTAGAGTTTATTTTTAGAGGGGTTTAGAGTGAATATTGCAGACTTTCAAGGATAAATCTGCCGACTGTATACTAAATATTATAATAATTCAGGGCTTTGCACCCGAACGCAACCAGAAACCCGAAACCCCAGATAAATCGTTGACTCCAAAAACCGCACACTTTTAATAAAATACAGGATAGAACCGCACACTTTTGGTAGGTTGAAACCGCACACATTTAATAAGTTAAAACCGCACAATTTTAAAAAATTGTCGTAACCAAAAACCGCACAGTTATGATTTTGACCCCAAAAAGGTCGATAAACAAAAAACGCATATGTATATGTATAATTAATTATTTGTTCTCATTATTCTCACAGTTCATCAAAAAAAATGTATACATTTAAACATTTTAAATATCAATTTTAAAAAAATGTCAACTTAAAAATGTATATATTCAATAATTTTAAATTAAACAATTTAAAAAAAATGTAAAACGAAAAATGTATATAGGTATATTCAAAAATTTTAAATATTAATTTAAAAAATAATTAAAACTTTCAAAGTTTGATTGGCTGAAACCGACTGCCGACGTTTTTTAAAAACTTTATACGATGTCCGTCACGTAAAAATTCTTCCCAAAATTGAAACAATAGTACATATAGTACATATCATATAATCTTATCTTTTCACTATTTTCACTAAAAATAGTGTGTGGTTTTAACCCACTATAAATGTACGGTAATTTATTATACAATGACCGATAAGCTGTGCGGTTATTGACTATCGACCTTTTTAGGGCTAAAATCAAAAGTGTGCGGTTTTAGGATGCAACCAAATAAATAGTATAACCCAAAACCCGTATATACAAAACCGATTAAAAAAAATAATACCCAAAAAAACACCCGAAATAACCCAAAACCTGAATTTCCATTTGGGTTTATTGCTTTACGGTAACTTTTAATACGCTTGGTGCATTTTATTCATTTTTGTACTTTTTTTGTACATATATTATTTGCATTTTTCTTGTTGAAATATAAACTTTATAGTTTATTGTAACACATTCAGTTTCTATTGTATAGCTTGTCGATTATCGACGTTCATTTTCTTTATCGTTTGTTGTCGCAATCTGCCTACAGTTAATCAGAACAAAATTGCCAAAAGTCTATCAACTTATTTAAAACTGTAAAAACTTTTTTTTGAAGGCTCCTTCGAGACTAAACATTTTTACAGAGTTAATTATAACGTAAATTTTGTAAAACGTAAATTTTTAAAAATGTTAAGTCATTATAAAGTTATTTTTAGTATTTTTGTCGTCATTTCTTAAGTCATTTTTTTATGTTTATAAGTCATTTTTAAAATTTTTTTGTGTAAAATTTTTTTATAGATTTTTAGGTTATGAATTTCAAGCCCTAGTTATCACTATGACCTTTTTCTGCCAAAGGTTATGTAAATTATTTGAGATATTTTTTTTAGAACCCATGAGGATAAATCCCTCAAATAGTAATTATTACGATGTACGCGCCTCACCTTCTATCTCAGGTTATGCGACAGATATTGGTCATATTAAAATATTAAATGCATATAAAATTAAACAAGTAGTGGGTATAAACAGTATAAATGTAAAATATTAATAATTAGAAACATCACAAGTTTCTCGTCCAGTTAATAAATTTAATTATAGAAACTAAAATTACTTTTTAGGCAGAAAACGGTCATGGTGATAACGGGTGAGGGTCATTTTTGCGGAAAACGGTTACGCCCCAACTAATATTCAACTATCGTATTTAGAATATAATTCAACCACGTATTAACATAATAAATATAACATATACATTAATACATTATACTAAAAACTTATCGATATGCCTATTGCCTATATTATGATATACAAATAGCAAATACATGCATGTACGTAATCAAAACAACTCAATTATTTTAATCATTAAACCTACGTATAATAGTACTACTGAAGTGCCTATAGTAGTTATTCTTACTATATTTTATTGAACTATATAATATTTTAGTAATTTATTTTTCTGTGATACAGTCCAGCTATAAGTTATAACCATTCGTGGTATCGGGTACTATCAACTGTGTATTTGAGTGCATGTTTTTAATCCTTTCTATACTGCTATTATCACCATACCGGTTTATAAACATTTTAAGCGACTCTCATTAAATACAGATGTCTTCAAAAAACTGTGGAAATTGAATTACATAGAAATCCAGAGATCGTGCTTCTGTTTGTAATTACCATCTCACTTCAAATTGCCTTCCAGCAGTGCTACATTTACTATTTCCACTGAGGTAAAACATATTTTGAAACCTCCCCTCTCTTACTTTTCTTGACACTCTATTTCATTTAGTAATATTTTTTTTTGGTATCTTTGTATTTTATATTCTGAGTATGGCCATGATTTATTACTTAGGTACGTATTTGTTTTATCATGTGTGTTTTTATATTATTATTTTTTTAGCCATCATACTCTGGAGCAGAAATATACTGTAATCATTAACCTTGGAGATGGTTTATGGTAGTCAATTTTATATAGTTAATATATTTTTTTAAGGGGGTCAAAATTGATTTGTTCTTTTTGATGTTCCACCAAATTTTATAAACATAATTTAGGTAGGTACTACAAATTGTACAGTTTTGAAAAAACTCGTTAAAATTACGACGATTTGCAAATTATTTTGTTATTTAATATTCATAAAACTCGTAATTTATTGGAAGACCCAAGGCCTTAATATTTAATAAATACCAGATTCCTCATACATTTTTTTCCCTAAAAATTTAAATGAATAAAGTCGTAGAGACATGAAACTATTCACCACTATGTATTTTGTTATTTACTTTACAGTTTACACAATGACATTTTCAAAAAGTTTGGTTTGGTTTTAAACTATTTATACGATGAAACTATTCATTTCGTTCTATGGTATAACTCTATTATTGATTGTACAGCTATATGTTAATAACGGATATTTTTACTATATTATATATGCAATAATATTACTGTAGGTAACTAATGTATTATATTGTACTTACGTTATATATATAAAAAAATGTATTTATTATTATATTATATAATATAATATTATATTTTATCATTATATTACTAATTACCTATAAATGTACGATAAAATATTTTTCAACTATGGCTGACACACTGTCTCCACTCAGAATTGTTTTTCGTATTCAAATTTAGCATGTCCACTTCAGTTACCTACACAGTCGACACCAATTAGGGATACGGCTAAGTGATATTTTTAAAGGACATATTAAAGGAAGCCTCTTTTTTAGATTCAGAACGGAGCGATAAATGTATTGATTTTACTAGAATACCTTTGTGGGCTTGTGTGTCTGAATACATGATGCATGTTATCAAGGCTGGGCAAGTTAATAATTTGTTTCAACTCAGTAAAGTTAAGTTATTAACAAAAAGTTAAAAGTTAAAAGTTAATTTAACTACAAGTTAACTCAGTTAAGTTAAAAGTTAATACCTACACACTTTTTGTTAACTTTTTATTAAGTTAAAAAAAAGTTAATTTGTTTATACAACGCTAGCGTACTTAATTTATTTCCAATCCAAACCCAATAAAAAAAATGCGAAATATACAAAAATATTAAAATTAAAATTGTTGTACTTATTCAATTTTGCCATTTGATAAAACAAATCTTAACTAAAGTAATCAACGAAAAAAAATTCAAATGCAAGAACAGTCTCGAACCCTACTAATTATTATTACTTTATTGAAAATTATATTAATATCGTAGTAATCTATTCAACTATTAGTAATACAGTAGGTTGAATTAATTTTTGACGACTACATTGAATTGTGTGTATAGTTATAAATATAATAATACACGTTAGATTGTTAGAACCTGATAATTACAACAAAATAACTAAAATCGAAATATTCTTCGTTTAAATATATAATTTGATTCAAATTTGAACTTTAAAAGCTTATATATTTTTTATTTCAGTGTATGAAAAGCTTATAACTCATAAATGAGTTATGATAAAACTTGTGTTAAATTGTCTAACTTAAGCTATAAAAATTTAACATTTTATAAACTTCTAACTATATAATAATTGTATTGATTTTAACGTATTTAGGTAGTCAACATTTTAATTTCAAATACTTTGCAAAAAAACTTTGCCTTTTTATCTTTAATATTTTGAATTGCTTTAATAACAACTTATATGAAGCGCTTCTTAAATTTTCAAGGTTTTTGACTGAGCAAAAGAATTCTTATCGACATTCACAGAAGAAAACCTATTAAAACTGAAAGTTTTAAATGCTTTAGAAATAGCACAAAAAGACCCAAAATATTTAATAAATATAGGTACTGAAATAATGATATAAACATTTGATGAAAATATCAAGTTTCTACAGATATTCAATTTTGTATTGAACCAAAACAAACTAAATAGATTTTGTTGATAACTGGGTTTTCGTAAAAATTGTCATTTTTCATCATTTTTATTGTTTTGTTTTTCCTGATTATTTTTAAATATGGTGAGAATTTTTCACTTCTGAGTAGTTTTGACACTTCGGTGTACCTACCAACTAGATCCAATTTGTTACCATGCAGAAACCACATTCTAAGTTGAAAATCAAAGCACTTTTATTGATCAAAAATCTGATGACTGACATAATATATCATTGTAATATCAACACATGAATTTAAAATATAAGAACGAATGAAATATTTAAAGTTGTGATATTTTCCGGAAATTTCGTCTATTATATTGATTGACAGCCGTCAACTACATGAATACCGCATCACATCGGTTCCCTAAATGCCAATTCTAAATGTAATCATTATAACAACAATGTATTCATTATACAACTAGAAGTCAGTAATTCTTCATATCGAAAAAAAAAATACAAACCAAAATCCAATAACACTTTTTATAAATTGAAAAAATTAAAATATCGAGCTATAGGGTTTGGCTTTAAATTACAAATTTCATTTTTTTGTTCAACAGCAAATGAACTTCACATACATTTTGAAATAGCAATTTAAATTAGTAGGTACAAATAACTTAATAAATTAAAAAGTTTTACCAATGACCAATGGCCAATGGGTAAATGCATCTACATCATATAGCCATATAGATAACTATACCTACTCAATATATACAGATGACAGATCCACGGCGGCATGGTGCTGCACCCACGGTATATGTTGGTGATATCGAATAAATAACGATACCCATTCCAATCATAAAAATATGTTAAGTATTACTTATAAGTTAGAAGTATAAATTGGTAATTACTTAAATTTTACATTTTAGTTCAGAAATTGTTTTAATATTTATAAATGAGTGGGTATGAGCTAATAACGTAGGTACCTACTTGTGGTTGCAGTATATAAAGATCGTATGGTAGAATTGGTATGAGCTAATAAAAATCAAACCGAGTAATAAATATAGTTGCGATTCCGACTGATTATACTGTTAAATATTTAACATGGTTGACAGGCCACTTACTGATGTCAGTGTTGCATTCCACATTGACATATAAAAAAGATTTAAATTGATGTATATTTTTTGTAAGCAATTTTAAATGGAAGTATATTGATTGCTCTCAATTATTACTCGTACGAATCGGTTTAAATGTACTACCAATACAAAAATACTTGATTTAATCGTAGGTTTTGATTTTATGTTACGCCTTAGACTAGACATTTCTTTCCCAATATCCAATTAATCGTGTAACGAATTATTGCACTAAATGTATTTTTAAATATGAGTTTGATTTATTCTTCTGTAAAAATAAGTCAAAACGTGTTGATCTAAATTACTATTAATTGTGTATTATACATTATGTAATATTTTCCCTGTGGGTGTTTGAATACGGAATAAAATAAACGAATAATAAATTATTATATAATATTTACCTAGATAATATTATAAACGTATATGTAATGGATACTAAAATGCGTAAAACGTAATTAATATATTAAGTAAAATATAAATAGTCAGCACTTAACTAAATGAATTTAAATTTAAAAGTTAAATTTTCAAGGGATTATGATTTACATCTAGTACACCTTGCGCTGTTCCACCTAATATGTAGTTACGCAATTAACCTCAAAATTATAATATTCCGTGTAAATACCTTAGTAATTCAAACACAATTAATAAAACATTATAATATTAGGTAATAGGTTATAATAGGTACCTATATAAATAAACATCGTATAATATAATATAATATGTGCCTAGTGCAGTTCTAGTAAATAAATTGTTCCATTTTAGAGAAAATTCCATTGTCTGATTAATAATATAATACATTACAAATGCAGCACACATTTAATTAATTTAATGCCCTTAGTTTTCAACCGTGCTTTAATGAAGGACAAGTGGATAAGATGATGATTATATCTCCCGGTACCAGCAAATTAAGAGCACAGCATACCCGTATAACATGGCCAATTTTACGTTCAGAATAATCCATTTAACTTTTTTATTTTTAATGTTAAAAGAAATTGATCTGTAATCAAATTTTGGTAGTTATGTTTTAGGGCTCCAATTGAAAATTTACAAAAAAATTATAATTTTAAAATGCTCGTCATACCTTGCGTAAAAATTTAAAAAACCATAAGTGGTGCACTATAGATTTAGTCATATACCTAGTTAAAACCTTTAAATATGATCATAGTAGATGAAATTATAAATTCATTCCAATATTCAAAATAGCAGAGTTAAATGGATTATTCCGAACGTAAAATTCGTTGCTATCCGTATTTGCTAGACGGAGACAACACGCATGCTGGTGTGAAGTCTTCCTAAGAAATGAATAAAGTTTATTTTACTGTTATACCAATAGGCAGTATTTATAAATAAATAATTATAGTAGGCATTTTATATGTCAAAGATTCAGGACAGGTTTTTACGCTCCGCCGATTCAATTGATTATACACATGGTATAGAGTGCGCCTTATACGTGATTATAAAATATGTAAATGATTAATAGCATATTATCATATTAAATGTATACACCAACACCATATATATATAATATACTCCCATACATTTGTTTAAAACAAATTATGTATATTATACAAAAATTATTTATTCGTTATATAATAATATGTGTAATTGGTTTTTACAATAATTGTCTTAATGCTAATAAACTCGATATATTAATACATAATATACGAAATGTGTGAAAAGTGTCGAAATTCAACATTTTAAGTTGTATACTATAATTTTAAGCAATACATTTTGTTTTCTAGTTATATTTGCATACTAATAACATACTAATATAATGATGCAAGTGATAATTTTTACGATCGTCAGCATTATAGCAATATTATTATAGATTTTATAATATTAACGCGTGTACACTTAACACTGAGCATATTAATATAAAAACTGGTTAGTATCATTAAACATTTTTGGCTGCTTTTTTTTCTGCGGACAACGACCGGATGAACATCAATTGCAGCCTCAGTTATATGTTTTCTTCGATATTTTATTCAACTTTTGCTTGAGAAGTCATGGCATACTGACATTATACATATCTGCAAAATCTATGGTAAATAGTATAGTACTTAAATATACTTACACGGTGTGCTACGTGTGCGAGCGATTTCTATAAATTCTGATCATGTTGTTCCGCCGCACTACGATGCGTCCGATGCATTGATATAGGTACCTAGATTCACTTCATATGACTTATACATTTAAGATTTAAAGAACTCCAGTCGATGAGTGATATTAAATGTATCTATTTTTATCTTAAGTAAGCTTTTAGAGACAAACCATTTCTTCGGTGGTGTGTATTTTCAAAGTAGATATTTTTTGAAAATACAATCATAAATAATTAAGGTTATTAGGTATTTGCCTATATTATTATTTTTACATAATATTAGGTATAATACTGTGATAGTATTATGTACATATTATTTCAAAAACATTTTTTTCTACCAATACTAAATATTTTTAGGCCCTCAATCAATAAAATAATAAAATAATATATAAATAATTAATAAATGTTATCGTATTTGTTGAAGTTATTTAGTTTTCAAATACCTATCAGTTATTCGAAAAATGTTGTTTGTCACTGTATCTATACTAATAATGGCCACAGCTGCCGATATATTTCTTATAATATATAATAATACTAATAATTAAAAGAAAATATCTGATTTATAAAAAATTGTATTTAAGTTAAAACAATATTGTATATTGTATACTAACATATAGACCATAATATGTCCATATTCATTTGATATTAAAGTATAAATTATAATAAATAAATGTGGTTACTTTTTACAGCATAATATAATATAGTAGGTAGATTATAGTATGTATAATAGAAGTGTTATAATCAGGAAATTAATTAGAATGGTCCAACTGGAGAACATTAAACCGAATGAGAACAGGAGTTGGACACACTAAGGATAACATGAAGAAATGGGGACTACTTAAAAGGAACATCTACAACTTGTGAATGTGGGAAGGAACAGGCAATGAAACATATTATGCAATTTCCAATCTGTCCTTACTCATGCACACAATACGATGCTATAAATGCAAATTACAACGACAAAGACGTAGCTAGTTTTTGGACTGAAACCATATGAACCAGAAAACGACAATTTATTAGTTATCATTTATTTGACTTTGAATTATTTTAATCTGTTTATTTATTTTATTTATTTGTTTGTCTATTTTATATTTATATTTGCAGTTTTCGTTCATATGCATTCTTTGTCAGTTATATTATAATATAACTGACAAATAGATCTCATAATGTATTATAATATAATATAACTGACAAAGTATATTATGCATTTTATGTTTAAAGATTGTACCTACATAATGATGGGCCTGACACGAGAAAAAAATTAGTATGTCTACTAGTGTATGCTGTATGCCATTTGTATCTATACCTATAATAATATTATATGACGTGTATAATGTGTATATTAATAATTGTTATTTATTACATTATATAATATGTATAATATTATAAAATACGTAGAATACGTATTCTATTTTAATGATTTTAAGTTTAAATATTTATCAAATCAAATATGAAAACAGTACAAGTATTGAAGTATACAACAGACACAAACCATTAATCATTTTTGTTATGTCCACGTTTGGTATGTTTTTTTGTAAAGATAGGTTTTTATAAGGAGAGAGACGTAAGAGTAAGGGTCAGATTTTATTAATGCAATTAACTTATCACCTCAATGACTTCAAGACACTATTGTGTGCCTTATGTTGATATTATGATTATTCAATACTCATAATAGTCCATATGAAATGAATATACAATGTAATGTAGTACTTATATATACCTGCCTAGTTAATATAGTATCATTGCTATTGTAATATTGTATCATCGTAGTAAAGATACCTACTAAAAATGTTAAATGCAATACAAGCAAGGCTGGGCCAGTTAATGATTTTTTTTAACTCAGTTAAGTTAAGCTAATATGCCTCAATAACAAAAAGTTAAAAGTTAACTTAATTTTTTTCCAACCTAAAACTAAATTATAGACATAGTGTTTATACTGTATACAGTATTTCCATATAAGTTAAATTCAAATGATATAAATTTTTAACTTTAAACAATTCACGGTAAATATTTTTTAACATGAAAACAAAATAGTCTGAAATAGTGAAATGTAAAATTAAAAACAAAATAAATTAACTTAACATACTTCTTAAAATGAAAAATTAATTCGTTAATTTCACGTTAGTTAATAAATAAATTTAGTAAGTTAACAGTTAAGTTAATGAAAAGACAAAAGTAACTAGTTAAGTTAAAAAGTTAAAATAAAATTAACTTTTTAACTTAACTTTAACTTTTTAACTCGTTAATGCCCAGCCTTGAAAACAAGTTTAAATAAGCATGGGAAATCATCGTTATTTTAGGATGTGCCTTAAAATAAACTAATACAAATAACCTAATAAGATTATAGAGTTAGGTATAATTTATTAACTTAGGTGGTATATGTTAAATGTTATTATTTTATAAATGTTTACGATTCACCAATATTGTCATTCCATAGTATTGTAGTCTTGATTAAAAATTATACTTAGAAGTCAGAACGTATACGTTAGTTGGACATGGAGGCTAGCATGTCTTAACTATTAATTGAAACAGTGAAACTTCTAAACACCGGGCACAGTTGGTCATTAATCGTATGAATCCGGTTCATAATATTGAGCGTGTTCAGTGTTGTATAGTGTGTTTAAACACAAAATATAAACAAGGACCTAGCTGATTACAGTATTACACGTCATGTAAAAAGAAGTTTATAGAACAACTAGTATAAGATTATGACACGGATACAATCAAAGACAAATAAATTATTCTTCGTGAGGCTGCAGCAGGACAAGGAGTAGCTGGTCATCAACGGTCCAAAAGGTGTAACTGCGAAACTGGTTGTGATCGTAAAAATTAATGTGCTTGTCACATTTATAATAATATATTTTAAATTGTTACTGTTTTGAAGAAGGGACTGGATATTTTTTATGTATATTATTTTATTTCAAGCAACCGAATGTATTTTCTAATTAGATAAGTCTAGTCATTCTAATATATTATTATTGTTATGATAAAAATAACAATGCCTGGGACATACGCTATAGGCAAACTAATGTGCATAATGGTAAGAATGGCTGATTAATAATACCATCAGCGGATAAGACGTTGTGGTTTTCTTTACCGTGAATGTGAAATAGTTAAAAGAAAAGCTGCATCCCTGGATCAATTAATATACTTTCAACAAAAATATAAATACATTTAACAATACCTTTATTTTTATAATATAGGTAATACAATAATTGTCGATTTAGAATTATGTATAACTTTTGTTATTTTAACCTGTGAATTGTTGATTAATAAGTTGATTTTAGTCATATTTATATAAGGTGATAAACTGATAAATAATACCACAGAATTGTTTCGTTGCGTTAGTAACGTTTGTATATTATCATGAGCCTCCCTACAAAGTACAAACATTTTTGGTATTCTACATTGATTATTGTATTGATGACATAGTACATGATATTAATTATAATAACAGTAGTCAAAATATTAATGTTAATAAGAACATTCGTATCTAATAATAATAATCCGGGGCATATTTATATTATGTTTCTCACGTGTAGGCCTGTGGAAAATTGCCGCCCTAAATAACTATAATAATAACAATAGCAGAAAACGTATAAGAAAAACCTTAAACAATTTGGCGCTGTATAGACACGTGCCTATAGTGCCTGCATATAAATACGCCACTGATGATAATAATAATATTATAGTTAATGTCAACATAATAACGTCTATTATTTAGACCACAATACTTACAAAAGATTTTACCAAGGTTTTTATGCGCAACCAATATTAAAATTTTAAATCGAAAACTACATTTATTTAAATAAAATACAATAAGTCATAAACTGTAATATATAATTATAATAGCTACGTCCTACATTTTATTTTAACTATTGTTGTATTCCATCATTTTTAGATAACTGAAATACGTTTTTAATAACGAGAATAATTGATTATAAATAGTTCTATTATGCATAATATTATGACTATAAACATAAAAAATATTAATATAAAAACTATTAACTAAGTTAAGTACACATGTAGGTATGTAACGCGTAACAAAATTTAGTATTAGTTAGTACACTTTATCAGATAAAGCAAAATAGAAACTATAGGTTAAGCGATAATATTTTATTAATGATATGAGTAGACAATAATTTAATGTTGGTCCTTCAGGGGTGATTGCCTGATACGGTCACTGTGCCAATGTTGGACAAAACAGTAATAATGTGTTATATTTTAACTATTATTGTGTGTGCTTATTTGTGTAGGTACTTCTGAGTTTATCGGTGTAGACCACAAAATATTTATAATCAATGACTAAACGTTAGACTGTAACGTTTATAATTTTGGAACCTATGTTACAGGTACTTAAATAATAACATGTTTAAGTACCTACATAATTATTTTTATAGCAATTCAATAATTTAACAAACATTGTCTGATCGTTTTTAAAATACCTAGTATAGTCCTAGTTAATAATTCTACTAAACATGAACGAAATTTCAAATGTTTAAGCATGGTTACATACAATTATATGCATGTCACACGTTAAGTTATTTATGTTAGAAATATCAAAAAATCTCTGTCAATTTATACACACATATTACATATTTGTATATTATTCAATTAAATGCTACACAAGTAAAATAAAAAAAAAATAAATGGGCAAGTACGCTTTGCTGGTGTCGAGTTCATATTGTCGATCAGTAATAGTCACTATGAAATGGTCAATTTAACAATATCCATAATCAATGTACACGAAAAACAATCAGTCACTATCGTTATTAAGTATGTTTATTATATTGATATTATTATTATAGTAATATATTTTACAATATTAGTAGTACAGTAGCCAATAGGTGGAATTAATAGTTGCCCAAAAAAATGGCATTTATTATATATACCATATAACGGCGTGAATTTAATGAATATTTATATGTTTGTTATATAAATATATTACAGTTTAATTAATGTAAAATAATATTTATCTTCGTTTAAACATTTAATTTCATAAAATATTTAATTCAAATATGTATAAAACAAATTGTACTTATAAATTGTTTGGATTTTTATATTTTAGTAAGAACTATAAATTATGATAATTTAAAACAAAAAATACAGTTTTATAATTTATTTAAAAAAAAAAACACATCTTGGATTTTACACCGTTTTAAACATATGTTTTATTCATTTTAAATAATTAACAAAACGTTTAAAACAAATGTTTTAAATTTATGTTTTAAACATGCTTAAATCAAGTTGTTTAAAACATTGTATTTTAAACATAACAGCCTTGAGTCCAAGCCTAAAAATTTTAATGAACACTTTAAAATAAAAAAAATCTAAAAAAAATTCAACATTTTAAATGCTTACAGGTAAATAAATAATTAAAAACTACAAGTAATAAATATTTTGATAATTTCATTGAGTTCAAAAAATTAAAATTTATATAACAGTGAAATGTTTAAAAATTATAGGAATTATACTTATTTAATTACAACAAAAATAACTAATATTATTAGTATTAATATCCAATTTCGTAAAAATTTTAGCTTTTTATCGCTAATAAAAAATATTAGTAAAATTGTACTCAACTTTTTTTAATAATATTATTCTAAGCAATACGTATGTAGAACCTGGTAAAAAATTTAAAATTGCATTTTTAAATTTTAGGTATGAATATTTCAAATTTGATGAATATTTTTAATTACAAAATAATTTGAAATTTTTTGCAATTTACACGAATTTTATTTAAACGCTTGTATTGTGGATTTACGATCAATTTTTTTTAATATCTGCGGTTATTCTTTTGTAAATTAGATACAAGAAAATACAAGATTGATTTTGTCTAAAACAAGGTTTGTTAAAAATTTTTATTTTTTTGTTTTAATTTTCTACCAGAACATATTATATTGAAGTGTAAGATTGGAGCATTTTTTCTACTAGATATAAAAAAATGTCTCCAAACACAAAAAAAAAAACAAGTGCACATCATTATAAATTAAATATGTTCATTGGTCCACTCGGAATATAAAAATAAGTACCTTCTAATGATCATAAATGTATTAGGTTTTAATTTTAATTTATTTAAGTTATACTAAATTTATAATATACAAATATAAGTTCCGTTTTATATTTAAACATTAATAGTAAAACGGCTACTAAAATAAAAGGCTATAGGTATTAATGTATTATAATATAATATAATATCCACAATTATTGTATACTTAATAATAATATAATATATAGTATATTTATAATTACAAGTCCTCATGTATATCTTTTCAGAATCAACATTAGGCATTTGAGCACTAGTTATTACTTATTATTTATTATTGTTATTTGAAACAAAGGAAATCGCACTAGCTGCCACAATGAGTAAAAACGGAAAAGTATGCCTGTTCTATACAATTAGAACTTAATTGTTTATCGATAAGGGCGTGATATTCTATGGCACCAGTGTACAAAATTAATTTATGAGTCATCCATGGAAACTAAATATTATGGTGACCGCAGTCAAATGCAACTGCTAGGATGCCGTTTATGAGGGTTTAGTGGCTGCCACCGGACGACGAATAGTTGACAGTGATAGCAAGAGTTGCACTAATCACTGCGGTGATCGGCCACTAAAGAATGTTTTGGGCTACAGTTGCAGCCGCTTTTGGAGGATATATTAGTCTTTAAAGTTGACGGATGTGTTGAGCTGTGTTTGCACGTAGTCTGGGTGAAACAACAGCCGGTGCATCCTAAACCAGTCTGATTGTGTGCAGTGCACTGAAAAAAATAATATTAATTATGATATTTTAGTTTAATAAAATGTAGATTTAACAACGATATTTTTACTTTTAATAACTTTATAAGTAAATTCAAATAACTAGTACAAAAATTGCTAAAGTACGGAGTACCTATTAAACTAAAATTTGAATTTTGTGTATGTAAAAGTTAAATTTTTTTGGCATTTGATAATATTTCTAGTTGTGCATTATTGATATATTTACAAAATAAGTATCAATCTATAAAAAAAACTACTAAGAAGTGTACTACTAATATATTACATAGGTAATTTGTGGTAGGTACTATATATTATAAGGTATTACCTTTAATTAAAAAACTTATACTATTATAATATTATATGTTAAATAATAGAATTATTTATAATAAATATAATATATATAATCCAAACGCGTTAACCGTGACAAATTAAATGCCAGAGGACTTACCCCTTCTTAAGCCCCTTTAAACTTAAGCTCCAAAGATATTTAACGCAATTATTTGGGTTGTTTTGATCAAAATGTAATATTATACAGGCTTAAAATTATCCCCAATCGATTTACATGAAATTTATTCATTTAAGTAGGCTATTTATTTCCAGTAAAATAATGTATAGTTCCACAGTTATTGTCCTTGGAGTGCCTTCTTAAGTGATTAAACTGCACGTAAATCGATGTTCATTTTAGGTGATCTAGCAAGACAGTCAAACCAGGTTTTTGATTTTATACTTTTCACGTACAGTATAACACTGGTTATGCGACGGACCAAAAAGCATTAAATCCGCCGTATGAATATTGCATATTATTATACATAAAAAAAAAAAAATCCTTCCCATAGCCAGTTGGTACAGCTAGTAATATTATATTCAGAATAAATGATTTGTATTTTATTATAATGTATAGTATACCATACACTGTGTACTGAATACTATTGTTTAGCTTATTCCCATAGTCCCACAAAGTTTTTTTTTTTTTTTAATGATTACAGATATTAAGGAATTTGATATTCCATTAAAATAAATAAAATCGTGCTTCTTTTTGGAAGGTGTTAAAAACAAGATTTAGGAAAAATGTATGTAAAAAAAATGTACATTATATTCTTAATGATGCCGTTCTAAGTTCCTGCATTTAAATTAACTTTAAAATGTTTATTATTAACATTGTTTAAATTACAATAATATGTAAATTACAAAAAAAAAATGTCGGGAAAACAATTTAAGAAATAAAAATAACTTATATAAATATTTAACTCAACTTAATATAATATAATATATAAGTAGGTTCACCTTTTTTGCATAATAAAACAATGTGTTATCTAAGTATACTAGTAAATGTATTTAACATCTATGTCTACACTGATGCTTACCATTAATTAGCTAAGACTAGGATAGTCTAAATCATAGAAATAATAGTAATAGTAATGAGGAATGAGAGATCGCAGGTCGAATAACTCAGAAAGAGCTGTAAGCATAGCTCCTAAACCACTGGAAAGTCCAAGAATAATAATTGCATACATGTACAATTTGGATTTCCACGGCAGGCTCCTAAAAAATACAAATACAATTAACACGATTTTTCATAAAATGTTCTTACTGGAATTAACAAAAAAAGTTACTCTTAAAGTCTTAAGTCACTTTAATTTTTTTAAATCGTTTTAAATTCAAATTTTTTCTTAGTCAAAAGCCTTTGAATTTTATACAGTGTTCATAATTCCTCGTTAGTTGTTCTTATTGCAACAAAATATTTTTAAAATCCAGTTACTCTTTTTCTAAGCTTCTGAAATGTTCACAATCACGAAAATGTCCAAATTACGTTGTTATTTTAGTTATTCATGAGATTTTCAATTTAATATGTAACGCTTGAAAGTTTAAGAAAATATATAAGAAAAAATATAAGAAAAACTTCATAAGTTATTCTTAAAAATTTACCATAATTACCTATCTTAAATACAATTCATCATTTTTTTTATAAACAATTTAAGTTCAAATGTTGAGAAAATTAGATATTTTAACGAGAAATAACGAGTTTTTTTTAGATATTTACGTTACGAGTCTGTCAATTTATTTACGGGGGACGGAGTGGCCGAGCGGACTAAGGCGTCGGTTGCGACGCGCACCGTCTCCGGTTCGAACCTCGGTCACGGGCGACACTTCGAGTAGTCACGGTGTCTGGAGAGAGAGGCCGCCAGGGCATATCAGTTACCTACGGGTGCCCATTTTAAAATTGTGCCAAACACAAAAACGTGTTCCTCCAACCGTTCCCTACCGTCCCAAAAACTCTACAGTACCATCCTACCATCCGGCTAATGGCCTCATTTGCCAGGCTTAAGACCAATAAAAAAAAAAAAATAAAAAAAATGTATTTACATATACTAGATGTATCCATGTTTACTTATACTTTATGTCAGTATTGATTTATAAGCTAATAAAAATATTTAATAAAAATTCAATAAAAATATGTATATTTATAAGCTGACAGATCGTTTTCGCTCAGAATCGTTTTTAGTAAGCAATGATCTATCTTTCAATCAAATTGAACATTATTCATTACAGTGACGTTGTGATATTACTGAATAATGAGGGTAGAGTCGACCTCGGACCTACTGTATAAAAAAGTGGCTTATCCAGTTTTAAGAACAAAAACGGTAAATTAATTTAAAACACTGTATAAAATCTTCTTAAGTTACATGTCCGTTTATATCGATACTTCAGTTTAAATGTGTGATTATTTAATAGCTGTTGACCATTAAACAATGGTATGGTGACAATATATTGTTGGCTAGCGGTTATAGGATAATTGTATTGAATTAAAAATACCATGTACAATAAAATATACCTGTCAGGCCAAGTGGCGCTTTGCTGTGCACACAACCTCAAGTAGAATACCGACGGCAGCACAAAAGTGGCAAGTATAACAGTTGAACATCCGATCAGAGCAACTAAGTTAATGAAGTTGGGCATGCACTCGCCCACACCAATCATGGCAAGTAATAGGCATATGCGGACGAGGAACCGTTGAAAACCAAAACCTGAAAATAATATTGACATTTTGAGTGTGTGCTGATAAGCGGTGTTAGTAGGTATAGATTGGCTCACACCTTTATACAAACTAACTGAACAAAAATAACTGTTATCTCGTAAAAAACAAAATACGTATTCGATAATATTATATGGATATTATCGACTAAATAAATTCAACTTATCAAGGCAGGGTATTCGCAAGTTAAAAAGTTAAATTATTTTTAACTAAGATACATACCAAACGCATTTTGAGATATTTATAGACATTTGGCATTTGACATGTTGGATTTTTTTCTCTTTAAATGTCGATAAAATGTGTTCGCTTGGTCAAAAAATTAAAAAATGTAATACAAGATTCCTATGTTAGGTTGTCATAAGTTTTATAGCAGTTTTTTTTTAATAAGCATTTAAAATTCAAATGTTAACAACATTTATCAAAATCACGAAAATTGGCAAATAATTTTAAGTTCAAAAATTATAAATATTTTAATTTTATAGCGAAGAATTAAAAATTTAAAACAATGTTTTTTAAAAGCAGATCCATACTGTAACCAAAAAATCTAAAAAATATATAAATACAGTTTTTTAAAAATATTTTAATAGTTTATACTTAATCGAAATTTGATATTTAAAAGAAGAATAACAATCTTAGTTGTTTTATTATAATGACAGTGATGACACACAATGACATTTACAAATTAAAATGTTTTCGGAAAAAATGAATTAAATCTACTGTTTTACAAACAGTTAAATAAATTATTTTAATAGGAATAAGTACAATTAATATATCATTAAATGTACTTAGTACCTAATATAGGCTGACAGACCGTCTTCGTTCAGAACCGTTTTTCGTGTGCAATAATTTATAAATTTGACACAAAGTACATATATTACAGTGACTTATACTGCTCAATGACGAGACATACTCGACACCAACTGTACAGCAGAGCGGTTACCTACTTCCCCCCGTTTTTTTCTATTTAACATGTGTAATTACAAGTTGTTACAATGAAAAGTAACTTATAACTTTAAGGTAAACTCTCATTATTCGTATACTAACTTAACTTAACGAGTTTTAACTGGGTTATATCGTTTTCAAGCCCTGATAAAATCACCGCTAGGAAAAGGGGTTGAAATGCGGTGGGCCGTGATGAATATTATAATGACACGTATTTTATAGTTTTAATACGGCGTAATAAATTATGATTTAACAACAATAATTTATATAAGTGCTTACCGTGTGTTGAGCTAAAGAACGATTCCACTTGTTCAGTCACCGGTTTAGCCATGATGACGAATCCTAAAACTAAATGTCCCGCCATCAAAACAATCGCTGCGCACGATAGCCACGAGTCACCGAGGGACATGAGGATGTTTGGATTAATTGTATGACCATATACGATGTATCCTCCAACAACAACTGACCCGAACAGAATAGTCAAAACTGGAACATGGATAAAAATAAAAAAATGAATAACCAAACACACACAGAATAGTATATACTTTGTTTAATCAGTCATGTTTGGCGCAACAAATACCAATACGTATATATATAGGTCTAGTATATATAGTTTATTATACCTATGTCAAACAGTTCTTCGGGAGCTGATGTGAGCCACGTTTATAGAGATATAGATTCATCGAAATGGGAGATAAATCTAAACTCACCCATTTACAACAATTTGTATCATCACATATTTTATTGATACGTAAAACATCATAAAGCAATTTATAAACATGTGAATTTATTTCAATGTTATACTGATACCTATATTACCTACGTTTTAGCTATACATTAAGATATTGTAGAAAAATAATAATATTACAGAGGCGTGTGTTTAAAAAATAGCATGTACAAAGCACGGTTTACAGATAATTTTTCCAGCACTATGTTGATCCGATGATAGCCCTGTCTAAAAATTGCCAGAGTACTTATCGGTTATCGTTCATTCGTGCCTACCTATGCGATTATTCGGTAAACTATATATTCTGTTATTGTGGTTTCTAACAGGTAGTCAACACTGTTTTATATAATTTTAAGAACATTTTGTAATATATACAAGACAATATTGAATATAGTATAAGTAGGCCTGCCCAATAGAAAAAGCAATGTACTTATGACTGCCAAGTTCCAACAAACCAATTCCTTGTAACGTGAATTTCACCTCAAAAATTTGTGATTTTTGCATAGAGTATTGACCATAATATTTTATCGAAGATACAATTATGAAGGTCACAAATCCAAATTATATTTAGAAAACAGATTTTATTTTAGAAAATAAAGTAGAATGTTGTACCTATAAAAAAAGTTAATACCTACCTAACATAGTGTTAATAACAGAATAGTTTACCAGAAAATCGTAAAGACTATATGGGTGTTACGATAACCGAGTACCTTTGCCAGAGCAATCCTAATACACGTTTATGTGTAGGTACCCCAAAATCGTTTGCAAGTATCTATCCATGTCAAGTCTTCCAACCACAGCTATTTGCTCCACCAAAAATACGATAACATTTTTTAATAATAATAACCACAGTTATACTCACTGATAAATGAGGTTACCACGCTGTGCGAAAACTCGTCGCGTTTGAACATCTGAAAATTTATCACTGGGAATGATGCCGCTCCACCGTAAGAGAATAGTATTGATCCAAAGGACAAGAAAAATTGGTTGGCTGGCACACTTTTTTGTTGGTCAGTCGCCGAGCCTTCTTGTATACGTTCGTCCAGCAGCATTTGCATTATGATGAAGTAACTGGATGTCATTGTCGTGAGCAACGCACCGGTGGCAACAATGCTGTTCAAGACAAAAACAAATCACACGATCAACAATCATAATTTATTTATATTTTAACATTCATCGTACAGTCAATATAATATACAGATACATTATAACTGTCAGCTGTATACTAGTGCGTTTAATATCACCCATGTCTGCGATATCCCCGATATTGGTACTTAACTAAAGGCGGGCAAGTTAATAACAACAATTTAATTGAGTTATTTCAACGCCTACAGCTACAACGTTAAATTTAAAGTTAAGAGTAACAAAAAAATAATACATTTAACTTTACAATCTTAGAGTTTATACGGAGAGTAATATTAATTTAGTTAAAAAAGTTAGTACATTTGTTTTAATTAGGTACCACCTGAGTTACAAAGGTTTTATGAAACTTAACCATTGTATGATGTGGTAATTGTATACCTAATAGATATGTATTATGTATAGTATATACTATAATATGTACAGTATGACAGTTATAAGATGTACATGTTAACCTTATCGCTAAAATGCACATGTATTAGTATATTTTTTTACTATTATAGAAGCATAAAGGAGCTTACCAATAATCTTTAGGAGATTCCAAAAACATCAGTGAACTTAAGGACACTGAAAAAACAAATAGCCAAGTGGAAAATTCCACTTCCGGATGTGAGCCCAAAAACAATTTCTGGGCTGACTGGGCAATCAACATTAAATATACGGTTGCGGACCCGAACAGTGTAATACTGATACATGCTCTTGTGGCATAGCTAAAAACGACGCTAATAAGTTATAATAATTATTCATGTATAATGTCTCCATTTTTTGGTAAAAGTTATTAGTTATAATCAAGGCTGTGCAAGTTAATGATTTTTTTTTAATTCAGTTAAGTTAAGTTAATATGCACCAATCACAAAAAGTTAAAAGTTTAAAGTTGATTTAACTATAGGTTAACTCGGTTAAGTTAAAAAATAATAATTTTTTTTTTACAACGCTACCGTACTTAATTTTTTTTCAACTCATAACTAAATTATAGACTATAGTGTTTATAGGTACTTTATACAGTATTTCCAAATAAGTTAGATTCGAATGATATACATTTTTAACTTTAAACAATTCACGGTAAATATTTTTTGACATGAAAATGAAATTGACTGAAATAGTGAAATATAATAAAATAAGAAACAAAATAAATTAACTTAACTTAGGTACTTCATAAAATGAAAAATTAATTCGTTAATTTTACGTTAATTAAAAAAGAAATTTAGTAAGTTAACAGTTAAGTTAATTAAAAGCCGAAAGTAACTAGTTAAGTTAAAAGTTAAATAAAATTAACTCCGTTAATGACCAGCCTTGGTGATAATATTGTGATTATAGTTGTGTGAGTAACTATATCGTCGAAGAATTATATATACGACCCTGCAGCCGGGAACGACGACTTTCGCATATTCGAATATTTATATATTGAAACCAAACATTCCATTCACGAGAATATACAAATTAATTCAATGTACCACCGCAGTGGGTATTACTAATAGTGAAATAAAATTCAACTCTGGTAACATAATACATAAATATATATAATTTAACACTTACATTACAATGACTTACTCAATTACGAGGTACACTCGACACCTACTGTACAGTAACTGTACAGCAGAGCAATATATTTTAATTATGCATTTATTCGAAAGACGTCGTTCATCAGCTGTACATCGCAGTTTATAAGGCGATAACCTATTATTACTATTGGCGATTGTGAATACTAATATATAAATACCTAGTCCGTCTTCCCACAGCGTGCATCGCAATCGTTGGATATGGATCTGGTATCGGGTAGATACGGTACTGGGTATATCTCTCCTCGAGAATTAGCCAACAGGTACCGAGACAACAAGCACTGTAAGCTGTTGCAATTCCAAAAGTTACCAATAAAACAAATCCAATCCATCCTGAAAACAGTGAACACAGGTCATAATAATCCATCGGGTCATAACGAGTATCTATAGTATCTACGTCTATGTAAAAATCGTGCTGGTTTTTATAGACACCACCGCTCTTAGGTGGAACGGGGAGGGGGGGTTAATCATTAATGAATAACTAAGTTAACTTGTATTTGAAAAAAAAAACTATTGAATTACGATAATAATAGACACTAATTGTTGCACTAGCATCGGTGTATAGTAAATTAACGAAGGTTATACGCATTATATAGATTTGACCTGGAGTTTTGAATAACCGCCTTCTCGGTTTCCCATCGATAGGTACTTATATATAATATAATATAGTAATGTAATAATAAAACTATTGCAGAAAACAAAATTTAAAAATGTATTGCCTACTAGTATTCAAAAGTCTCAAAATGTACTAACATATACAAATATACTTCCAATAATATGGTACCTAAGTATTTCAGTATTATATACCTAATAATGTAATGTAAACGTACAAACTTAATAATATTATGTTATAGTTATACCATAAAAAGTAGAGGTACCGAAAAAATATTTATGGGCTTGTCAATAGAATGGCGTATTTTTTCGTAGCAAAGTTTAAATATATATAGGTAATAGGTAAATGTATTAAATTGTACCATTACTTTCAAACTATCGTTCTAAATAATAACAATAAAATTGTAGATTATGAAACGTATTGTAGTGAATTGTACAATTATTACTATTAGAGACTTACCTAGGTTAACTACTGCCCATGGAGCGGCGAGCATTCCGATTCCGGCCATTTCACCTGATATGAACACAACAGCGATACCGGTGATAAAACCACTAAAAGAGTAAGTATCATCAGTACGTGCAAGCATTCCCTGAAAAATTTATAAAATTAAAATTTACTTTTCATTTTAATACAATTAATTTGTGGGCGTATAGGTAATAATTTTGATCAGGGGTTTCCAGTGGGGTCATTTGGGCATTTGACCCCCCCCCCCTCCTTGTCATTAGCGGGCCGCTGGCGGGCCGGGTATGGGCTAGTTTTGGGCCTTCATATAGTAGCTAATAGGTAATATATATTTAAGTGTCCCTCTATATTATATTATGTATTAATTATTTAGTCATTGTTATCTCTCAAAAAAATGGGTGAGATATATTTTATGCCTATGAAAGTAACCATGATACTAACTATAGTAACTAGTAAGTATAATATTATGTAAGAAAGCTATTTGTATTGAGATAAAAATTCAATTGTAGTGTAATGTAATGTAATTGTTAGCGAGCGGTTTTTTTAAAGTTTTATTATGGGCTGGTCAAATATTTTGCCCAACCCTCTCAAAAACGGAAATGAGGCCACTGAATTTCAGTATTTTTCAGGAATGTGAGCTTTGAAACAAGTAATTTTCAAAATTTAACTGGGCTGTTCAACATGTATATAATATTATGTATAAATAAATGTAGATGAGTAAATTTACTATACTCTCCTTTCTTTTTATAATCCTAATACTAATTGCTATTATTATTCATATCGACCAATGTACTTCTCAATTAGCTAGTAATAACTGAAATAATTAAAAGCTCATATAAGCAGCAATCAATACACCCCACCAGCAGGCCGGTAAGAAATATTATAATATATATAATATAACAGAGAATATATAAAAAAAAAATATGTATATATACTTTAAAACTAATATTCATATTATATGAAAATACATAATATTATATAAGACAAATATTATGTCGGCGTATTGGACCATTAATGGAAATCCAATTATCAATACTTATAAGTTGGTCGTGTCATCGCACCCCCTCCTCCCTCAAAAAATTTAAAAAACGATTTTTATACATTAGAAAAGTGTACAGTATATTTCGTAAAGAATTATTTTTAATAGTTGTCAAATAAAAAATCTACTAACAAAATTATTCACGATTTTCACGTGATGTTAAATAAAATAATATTATTGTACTATTATTATTTATAGAATTAATTCTTATTTTGTTAATAAATTATGTCCTTATGAGTATGTAGGTACAAGGTACCTACAATAATATAAGTAATATTGTACTATCATATTATTATTGTATATATTATTATTAATTGATATAATGAACATGAAATAGTATTTTTTCACTAGCTAATTTATTATAATCTAGATAGAACCTTTTGGTTTTATAACTATAGTATTAGCATTTAGGTACATATAATATATATATTAATATATTACGGATCCTTGATACAGCTATTTTATTTCTATTAACTGTTTGATAAATTGTATGTTGAAAAACAAAAAAATGTTATACAATATTATTAATATCTAGCACCTATGTACAATTTAATAAGGGAGTGTGGAAGCCCAACGGGTTGGATTAAATCGTTTTGCAGCCCCCCCCCCCCCCCCAAATTTAAAACTCAATTTGCACCTATATTTTTACCTATGGCCTATATATTATACAACTTGAAATATCTACCTGTAGTTATTAATTTTAAAATTACAAAAAATAAACGAAATTTGTCATTTTTAAAACTTGTTTTGAGAAAAAATTCTCGTTGTTCCATAAAAATATAAAAAGACACATCATTGTAAAACCATTATGTCATTTACCGTGCCACTCATAATCTAAAATGTTGCTATATCACATATTTAGCTTAGGTAAAAACAAAAACAAGAATATAATAAAAGTTACCAATCAAAATGTTTGTGTCTTATCAAAAATCTTAATCGACGATAATATAAGGAAATATTGAAAATGATAATTATAACTTATAATAATCTTATAGTAACTTTCCAAAACTACATTTTAGAAATAAGACAATATGTTATCGGCTGTGTCATCCATACAATGGGTGGACATCGAAAATTAAGAAATAAACGAATCAAAACGAAGAAAACATCTGCGCGCTGTGAAATGAAACCACGGTAAAAAAAATAAACATATTATTATAACAATTATAATTTATAATAATGTCTAATAAATAAAATTAAAATAGGTACCAATTATTATAATAAACCACCTAAAATAAATAATAATTAATAATAACAATTAATATCAGGTAATACAGTTATAGATGAATATAAAATATTATGCGAACAGGACTAAACAACGCGTGTGAATAACTCGTCTCTTCCGTGTTCATAAAATACGACTTATTACAATGACAAACGCACGAAGCGGTGAAATATTATAATTTATAACTTACAAGTTTATATCGAATAATAGAGCGCGGATCTAACACTAAAAACAGGCCAAATATGCACTAAAAAATTATCAAAATCATTTATTTCTATGAAATCATTATAATCATAAACATTGATTATTAACAAATAAATAATATCAATGGCCAGAGATCTTTCGATGTTTTCCTATTTTATTATCGTGGTTATCTACACTAAATAACCGTGCTGAAAATGATGTGCTTAACCTTTCGGCAGCTAAAAAGATAGGTAGGTACCATTAAATTTATCGTAACTGCGGGACATATTATCCAGGATATCCGCGTAGGTATATACGTGCATATATCGACTTGTTTATATTTTCAATATTAAGCAAAAAATATTGAACCAAAATTCAAATAATAATTATCTTTTTCAATATCATTTATTTTTAAGTTATCTTAATATTTCTAGAAAACCACAACAGTTTTCAATGAAAGACGAGTAAAATAAATCCATAAAAAATCATAAAGTGGAAAACTAAAAAAAACCTTTGTATTTTCAATGTCAACGAAACAATATATCATGATGTGCATTTTACTTATAGCGTACTATACGATAAAATATCAGAACAGAAATTATCCGCGCCCTATAGCGATAAGCGTTTTCTTATAGGTAACTAAGTATAATTTTGTAGTGATATATAATATCGCATGCAAAAAAGTATAATATTATATTTCTAATAATTTACCCCGTTTTGCCGTAAAGCAGCCATTGGGCCGATTTCATGTTGCAGCGGTCCGTTATAATTGTAGTCGTTTGTCGCCGGGATTGGGCCCGGGACTGCCACCGCGGTGGTCACGATCGCCGGCGGCGAAGATACCACGACCGCGGTTGGCGCGTCCATGTCGTTGATCGAGCCCGGGTTGCATGTGGGACACGCCGGGTCGTAGTTCGAGTCGCCGACTCGCGGTATGCCGTGCACCAGGTGTCCGCGTATCTGAAAACCCCGCTGTTGCCCTTCCTCGTCCATCGCTGGCTGTCGGCTGTCTCCTAAGTCTGTGTATATCATAGTTGTCCGTCAATAACTTGACTGCATTCGATCCGCTGCAAGTAACAGATGACAGTGTGCAATGTGCATCCACGCGGCTGGAGTCTCGACGACGGAATGCCGAATGATTGTCCTGGCTCGTGCGAGTGTTGGTTAAATATTGCCGCCGAAGGGTCCCGGCCGCGGGAAACCTGATGTGGCGGGGAGACGACGCCGTCCGTTCTCATTGGTCCGACTACGCGTACTATTGCTTTGGTGGTGGTGGCAAGCGGCGGGTGTGAATGCCCGACGAAGAACACACGATTATAATATTATTATTATTATTATTATTATTACTATTATGATTTTTGTTGTTGTTATTGTTATTGTTGTTGTTGTTGTTGTTGATATTGTTGTTTTAAGCTATATACGATGAACGTTTTGAAGACTCGGCGGCTGCCGCTGTGGCGCTGTCTCTGTTACTAGTATAAGTTGTTATAGGTACCTACATGGACGGACGCACGCGCATCGCCGGTTGATGACGCCGCGACTGTAGTACGCATTTTTGATTTTCCACTCGCACGTGTTTTTTGTCGTCCTCTCACTTCTTTTCGACCATCCTCTTGCCCCTCATCCACGGCACACGCTACACGCACTACGCACATACGCACTACGTACATTACCACGCACTACGCACACTCGCTATACGCCGGTTACCGCTCTCGCTCAGCCGCACATCACTATACCGCCGAGGTCTCGCTCTTTCGCCCTTTAACACTCCCCGCGCCCGGCCCCGTCGCAAGACATCGACACGCTGATATCGGCGGCCACCATCTCCTCCACTTCCGCCGCCAGCGACACGAAAACGGCGGCCACCACGACTCTCGCGGCGCGCACATAATAATATTATTACGGACGGCGGCCTACACATTTCTTTCGGCGGCGGTGCACGCGCGTTATAATATTGTACGCCGAAATCAAACCGTCTTGATGTAATATTACTATGGTACAATAATTATATTCGACGCCTGAAAAGTTGATGATTATTGCGCCGTCCGGATTGGCGTGTGCATCTCTATACAAATAATGCCTATAATATTATAATAAAATAATATTTTTAATATTGTGATAAGGTGTTGCCGAGTAGATAAATTTATTTTGGCTATTTTACGAAAATATTTGTTTGTTTTCAGTATAAGCACCTACGAGTTACGACCTACCTACTAAAAATAATAATTTTGTACGCGCGTTGTATGAAAATATGTTTTCGATCGTTTGAAAATCTGATCAAAAGTACCTACTCATTAATAGTATTTAATAAAAAAATTAAAAACATCAAACAAATTTCGGAATTTAAAAAACTAATGTATACTAACGCGCTAACGCATGTGTTATACGCAATTATATTGTACTTACCCACTAATTTTTTTACTAATAATTATTGATTTTTGGAGAAACCACGAGAAGAATTATTACTTGTATATTTCTTTCCTCTTAACTATCCGATAAGAAAAGATCCGTGATATCCCTGCTGGTGTTAATTGTGCATAACGTGGAAATCAAATAAAGCCGAAAATTGATTGCAGTTAAAAAATCAATAGGTATACATAATGTCGTATATTGTATTGAAGTCTTTCGTAAACTATGAAAATGTTTGTTGTGTAGTAGGTCATAATTAATAAATAATTAGTATACTACATAAACAACATATTTTTTCATTATTTATGTTAACAATATTCAATATTGTGTATTCGATTTTGTAATATTATTGTCGAACGTCTCATGTTGATTTTTAATTTATTACAATAATGATTCAAGAGGATATTAGCACGCTAATTGTTTTCTCTCTCCTACACACGCACAACATACCAAATTTATGTTCAGCAGAACTAACACTGTGTCGCTACATTAATAATATAAGAGTGAATTCACCTATTATCAAACTTTAAGTTAAGAACATTACCAAAATCACTATACGTTGGCTATTTTATGATATTTTAATTTGTATGTAAGTTATGATGGTGAATATATTTATTACAATTTAAAAATATTTATAAATTGCATACAAATTAAAATATCGTTAAAAAAACGAACATAGCGAGACAGGTAATGTTCTTAACTTAAAGTTTGATAATTTTTGAATTTACACTAACACTGAAAGTAACGACACAGGGTTGGTTCTGCTAAACGTGAATTTGATATGTTGCGCATGGGTCAGAGAGAGAAAACAAATGTTGCTCTGACATCGTCTTAAGACGTAAGCTTTTGATTTAAAAATGTATTCTATAACATTATACAGCTGACACCAAATGTATATCACTTCATAAATTGCATGTCCTTTAAGAATAATGTTCTAATAGAAAGTTATAAGAAAGGTCAACGTCGTCGACCTATATAATATCAAACGAAATATGGTTAATTAGAATTAACCGTTGAATGATTATAATATAGTATGAGAAAACAATGATAAGACTTCACCATTCCTATTTAAATTTAAAATTATAATACATTAATACTAAGTATACAAATATAATTGGCAAGAAATATTTTTTTAGATAAGTATGCACGTACACATCGATCATGTTAATAGAAAAACAGTTTACCGGTACCTCTAGCCATATAATATAATATATATATTATTTTTTAATATCAAACTAATAAATTACATTTAAAATGTTTAAATATTATTTAAATTAATAATACATTAATATCTATTTTATCTTTTGGGGCTTGAATACTTTTGGTGGGATAAATTAGCGAAATACTTCAATTTTTGGGTATCTAGTTGGTATTTAGAATACTTTTTTAACACTTTTCGAAAGTATTTTATATAATATTCTGGATACTTTATCTATAAGTTTTTAGGTATTCCTTAAAAAAAATTGTAATTTTGTAAGGTGTTTATTATTTTTTTGTGTTCTGTGATATGTTATGGATATTTTAACATATTTAAATGAACCAATGTAGTAATAAACCTTGAAGTAGGTATTTTAAGTATTATAATATTTATTATAATTACTTATAAAAGATATTCTTATCATATACTTTGCTCGGTACCAAAACGGTTATAAGCGTAATATGTATAATATAAATACTTGTAAAGTGATTCAATTATGTGTCTACACTCATTATTTCGAAAAGTCTCAACTGTTTTGAAATTATTTTTAGTTAAATGCTTAAATGCTAAGATATAATTTTATATGTAGTTATAACTCAATTACTACTCGTTTGAAATTCAATTTAAATGTGCTGGAGTGCAACAAAAAATATTTTACTTAGGATATTAAATTTAAAATGTTTATTGAAAGAAAACATCCAAAAATGTAAAAATATTACGATAAAAAAATTGTAAAAATACTTTTTTCAAAAATTGCTATGTCATCATAGTATGTAAAAATAATTAAATCTTTTAGGAATATTAAATGAAGACAATTAAATAGATAACCTTGTATACATGACGTCATACTCAATGTTAAATTTTGTGAAATTTGAAAAAGCTTAAGAACATTTATGTAAACTCTGTGTATGCCGTATACGTAGTAACTAGTGATAGTTAGCGACCAATTTTATTTATGGCTTGTGAGGGTATACTTGGAGAATTGTTCACCATAGTTTACAGTGTATTTGCAGTATCACCTAATATGTCCGAGCGTTTAACCAGTAACCAGCACCCACCAAAATTAAATTTTCTAATTGAATAGGGAATAGGAACTACAAAGTACAAACAATACACACTGAGTGAATTTTACCAAAAAAAAAAAAAAATAGAGAAATAGATTTTTTCAAAGTCCAGTCCAGTCTCTCCAGTCTGTATATCAATTTAAAAAAAAACAGATTTTTCTTTTAATTTCCTTAGTTCTTTTTTTATTTTAGGATAACTTAACTATAACTAGGTAGTTAAAAAATTGCTTGACTTGCCCAGCTTTGAGGATAATAAACAATAGTATCGTGTTATTGTGTTCTCCTTTGCATTTTGGTGACGGTAAATCTCCGTTTCGTTTCGAACTTAAACGCGCTTTGTGTACAACAAACACCCTGTGCATTGATATTCCGACGACGTATAGTCACGTGCTGTATACCTATGGGGACATGTACATATATTTTTTCCGAATGACTATATATCTAACAAAGTCACGCATAACTTTACATTATTATTGTACACACGGATACACGTCACCTTGATTTATGGATTTATATAGTGTACCGTACCTAACCTATTACGACGATGAAACGAACTCGTAAGCAGATAAGGGCAAGATGTGTAAGTGTAAAAAAAAAACCGTCCTAAGGCTTTTATTTTATATTATACATTAATGTTATAGTTACTTTATTTTATATTTTAAATTTAGCTCAACCCTTTTAATAGGGCCTATTCAAAATGTCCGAAAAAACTTTGTATAGTTGTATTATTATAGGGTTGTATTCACCGGTAAAACACAATTGAGCATATTGAGTGAGTGATTGTCATATTCATAGGAGTAATAAGTTTGAATTGTACTTTTTTTGTAGAATTTCTAACATGCTCAAAATAGGTAATGTTTTGAATATTCACTCAATAAATTACAAAAATCTTATTTGAAAAAAAATATCAGTCAACGGTCAAAAGAATAGTTTGTATTTTCTATATCTAAAGTTAGGTAATTGTTTTTTTAGTATTATAATAATTAGATATAATATTATATAGCTACAGTTTAAAAATAGTAATAATAAATATGTTAATTTTGTCAAAATCAATAAACAATAATAACTTTTGTTTTAAAAATTAATTAGGTAATAGTAAATAGCTTATATTTAAATACTACAACGTAAGTTACAATTTTCAAAAATAATAATATAAAATATTTATTTAGCCACGTTTATTTCTAAATTAATTACATCTTTTAATAACGTAGTTTCAATACTATATCAATCAACACTGTTGACACATACAATATTCAGATAAAACTAATATTTATAAAAGTCCTATGAAATGATTTGATCAAGTGCAGTTCGAACATTACTTGGTTTTAACAAGAGTGAAATTCTAACATTATCTTTTTTGAACCTGAGTGCAGTTCAAACATCACCTGTTTTGGTAATTCCAACAGTTTGGATTAGGTTAGGAGTGCAGTAGTTTCTGTAGTAATCTATTTAGTTATTTACATCTGTTTATATTTGGTTATAAAGGGCCAAAGGTGTAAAAAGTAAATATAATTTGCTTCAAAATCAGTTGGTAGGACATAAGTCCCCATATAAAACTATATATTATAATAATGTCAAAAATAACAAATATAAAAAAAATATATATTAGGTATTTATACCAATATTAATACTTTATATGATAATACTACAGTTAATATTTAAATTATATTTCATGTGTTTAAAAATATTTAAAATAATAGGAAAGTACTATTTATCTAAAATATATCATAATTATGGGTAATAATAGCATCTGACATCTGGGATTTTGGCACTTTTGTCTAACGTTATATTCCATGAGATCTTAATGGTCAAAACCATTTTTTCTCCCGATGGCCGACATAAAACGTTCATATTTATTTCGACAGATGATTCTGTTTTATTTTATGTGTCTATATATTTGATACAATATAATATATTGCACCACATATACATGTAGCGAGTGTATTCCGAATATAACTTATATATGCCTCGATACCAGGAAAACTACCCTCAATGGTACCCCATACTGCGATATGGTATACATATTAAACATAATAACGCTAATAAATTATCGATAGAGTACATGGCATAAGGACTCTGAGCGTTTGTATATATATACAAAACCGATTTCGAAATCGTTAAAAATTATCGCCACGAGTGCACATAAAAATAATATACCCAACATACATCATATACATATATAATGACATCTATACACAGATGATACTAATACAATATATAATGCGTGTCCGTATATTCGGCCTAAGTATTATGTGGGGTGGAGGGAATCGGTCGTCGTATATCGATGTGTGTACATAAGACATGATAATATCATAAGATCATATTTTATGTACCTAAGCCGAGGTCGTTATACGTAGGCCTCAGGACGAGAGTTCGGCAATCGCGTCGAGGGCGAGTTCTACGAACGATACCACCCAGCGATAAAGTATTTAGGCACACGTGCAAAGGGTGAACATATTATAATACATACATATGTGTACTGTCGTCGTCATCGTCGTCTAACGACTACCTGGATATTTTAAAAAGACGCGAAATTGCGTATTTATAATATATATATATATATATATACACACCATAATAATATTATATAATACGTATTAATATTATATATTTATATATTGTACAGGTACATCGTTTGGCTGCAGTCAAAAACGTTCTATTGTTACCATACTACATATTGTACTTAGTGATGTATATAACGACGAGCGCATCGGATTTTTATTATATATATACTCTGCAGCAAATGGTATATCATACGCGTTGTTTTATATATATATATAAAAAAAAAATAATAATAATAATATTTGAACGTACTCGCCCCGTAACAAAATTTCGAAACAAGCATGTTTAATATTATTATAGCTATGCCTATTATATTTTATTATGTTGCGGTCCCCGCTGCGCCGCCGAGGACCTATATATATATATATTATTAAAACGTGCACCTGCAGCTGAAACACTCGCGCGGTCTTTCGAAACCTTTTTATATTGTGTGTCGGTCGTTTATATTTTAGTGTACGAAAAACTTACAAATTTAACATTCGCGCACCTAATATTGACTTCGGTAGAGGTATCTTGCAGTGTAATGGTACTATACTACGGGAAACATCCCTGTCCTCCCGGCCCCGTACGAAATGGGACTAAAAAAATTGATCCTGCCACCACTGTCCACTATAATATTATAATTATAATATATTATGCCAAACATCACACCGCAACGGTGTAAATTCGTCGACTAAACCGGTTGTCGTTCCGAAACGTTAGGCCGACTAATCAACAAGATATATAATAATATTGTAATAATAATTTACTATGGTATAATATGCATATTATGCAGAACACTGATCACTGATATAAAATCTATTTCGACTAGCCCCCATTTGTCCCCATTTGCAGTCGCGTGTTTGGATTGTAATATATAGAAAATAATTTCCAAATATATTATACTTGCCTGCTATAATAATAAAACGCTGTTGAGTATAGGTAATATTTTCATAAGCCAAACTCGTTTCCCCCCCTCAAACACCAGTTGAATCCCACAGAGAGGTTTTTAAATATTAATAAGTACCTATGCACCTATGTAGATGTATATAGTATATAATCTGGTATTCTGGTTGTTTATATAAAATGTGAATACCGGTACACGTGCAGTGTTCGGTTATAAACCTGATGCATATACCTGCAACATCACACGCGTGTTCGGATTTTGAAACGCATATAAATTATTATGTATGTTTTAATCTCTGTTGACTATTTTCTACATTATGTCCCTATAGTTTAAAATCGGACTTACGAATTAACATGTATTTATGCATAAAAAAAAAATACTAATAGTTAGATACAAGATTGCTTAATCAATTACCATTTAACGTCGATATATCTGTCCAAACAGAAAATTAATATCGAAGACCCGTTCTATAAGAAAAAAAGTAACAAATTGAACTTTTGTGTGCTCAAGTGAAATTTACGAAAGTGAAATAGCGGTGATGAACTAATATTGTTTGCTTAAAATGCATTGCATTCATCTCAGAACTCGTATATTCAACCGATTATGCGCGTATTGTCTTCATAATAATTCTATACACTATTCCTAAAAATATATAATGTGTGTAATAATAATTTTTTTGCGTGATTATCGTCTATAGGGTGATGACTATAATGGATTTAATGTATCATAATATATTTATTGTAAGATTGTGGTAGGTATTTTGATCAATTCAAAAATTCACCGCGGTAGTAAATTAATGTACACGACTTCACGCATAGTTTGCTAAAAATTCAACATTTAAGATTCTGAGCGAAGCGATGAATGTATTGGTTTTACAATGATGTGTGTTTTTTTTTTTTAATTTTTATTTATTTATTTATTTTTTTTTTTTTGTGCCGGTCATCACTTTTTATAGGACAGTAAAAGTGCTTGGATTTTCGTCAACAGTAACTTTTCTGATAGGAAAGTGAATCAAGTTGGTACTTTGGGGGGGTCAAAAGTAAAAATTTCTCAGTAGTTTTCAAAAGCGACGTGAAAAACAAAAGAAAAATTAAGGAAAACGGGAATTTTTACGCAAAATCTGTTTTTGAGAAAATCGATTTTGGTTTTTGGTGCAACTCTAAAACAAATGATCGTAGGTACATGAAATGTTGACTGAATGTTTATATAAGCATTTTCTATATACCATAACAAATTCCAAATATTTTGACTTATTTTGAGCTGTTTATGGACATTTTCAGTTTCCATTTTTTTTAGTTTTTTTTCTATAAATATCAATAAAATTTTATTTGTTGGTTAAAAAAGCTTGAAAATTTAGTAGAAGGCTCTTAGGTTATTGTTTCAAAGGCAGATGAAAAAATCAAAAATCCTTAGTCAAAGTTTTTATTTATAAGCATTTAAAGTTCAAATCTTGACAAAATATAGAAAAATCACGAAAATTAGCAAATTATTTTGAGTTGAGAATTCATAAAAATTTTTCTTTTTAAATCTAAGATTTGAAAATGTAATACAAGATTATTCATAAGTTTGTCTACCTTTAAAAAAAAAATGTCTACGAGAAAGTCAAATTAAATTTTTATGAGCGTTTGAAATTCATATTTTTACAACATTTGATATTCACTCGATTTCTCATGTAACGATTTTCTTATTTTGTTGTCATAAAAAACGTATGACTATAGATACTTGAAAATTTCACTGAATGTTTATATTAGAATTTTATATACACCATACAATTTTGAAAATAATTTGACTCTTTTTGAGCTGTTTACGAACATTGTCAGTTTTAATTTTTTTTAGTTTTTTTTCTATAAATATCAATAAAATTTTATTTATTGGGTAAAAAAACGTGAACATTTAATGCAAGGCTCCTGATATATTGTTACAACAATAGTTGAAAAATATTAAAACTACATAGGCACAATTTTTTTTTATAAGCATTTAAAATTCAAATTTTGACAAAATTTATCAAATTTATAATTTAGTAATTATTTTGTAGTTAAAAATTTATAAAATGTTCAACTTTTATTGCCAAGGCTCCACGTAAATAGGTTATTTATAAATTACTTAATTCACAATAATATCATCAAATATACTTGGTAATATCATAGGCTGACTGACCGTTTTCACTCAGAATCGTTTTTCTTATACAATGATATTATATCATTGAATTCAAATTTAACACCATCCATTACAGTGACCCACTTGTAATCTACTGTACAGCAGAGCGACATCCACTTACCCACCTTTTTAATTATTTTGATTCAAAGGTATTATACGATATTTACATTTTTTAACCATTTGATGGTTTGTAATTCTTTTTTTTGTAAACCTCGACAGTTCAAATCATTAACAAAAAAAATAATAACGTGGGTTGCAAAATAGATTAAGGCTCTACGTAAATTTGAATGCTTATAATAATAAATTATAATATAATATTCTCTAATTTGAACTGTTCAGTGAGAAATCACAAAATGTTCACGAAGAAAACTATTTTGAGTATTTTCCCACATATTATGCAAATTTTTACGTTAAGACGTAACGAAATACCGGCGTGACACAAATATCATGAAAACATAAACTTAGTTTCAGGAAATAGCAATAATAACTTATCGGTACTATTATTACTGGTAGAAAGAAAAAAGCCCATGGAAAAAAGCCCAGAAAAAAAAACCTAACGGAAAAAAGCCCAGAATTATAAATATAAATACAAATGTGAACACATGTATACTCTACTCTTAATTAGTAATCACCTTGTACCTATGACAAAATATACTAATATATCATAATGAAAATAATAATTAATTGTTAAGTGTATAAAATAAAAATATAAATATGAACACAATATTATGTATACGTCATGATGATAATATACTGTGTTATAAGTTATAAATCAAAAAACATAATTCTTAGGTGTATACATACTAAAATATTATCTGTTATCTAAATATATTATGCTACCACCTGCTTTGTATTAACTTAATATTATATTATTATTTATATAGTTGTGTAATTTTTGTATACACTTTAGTATGCATATACCTAAGACTTGTGTTTTGTGACTTATAACTTATAGTAGTATCTATATACCTAAGACATTATTACTACCTATATAATCTATAATGTATACAATTTCGTACCAAGGGCTTTTAATATGGCTATTATATATTATTATAATAACATTCGAGGAAATAGATGCAGAAAACGATTATGAACTAATGCACTATAAGTATACAAATATATAGACTCATTGAAGACGACGTCCTAACTTAACGTTATTTTTTGCTTTTCACATGTGTCGATAGGTACTCACGTTTTGAGATCAACATTCGAATACGAATGCGCTTTTAGACGTGGGCATGTGTGTGTGGGTCACTACTATGATAATAAATAATAATATTATTATGACGTATTATATACGATTTTATGTTTCTATTATATTGTAGAATCCGATGGTTGTGTAGGGACATTGTGCGATAATGACATGATAAATACACGCTGTACTCATAATATAAAGCTATCAATTTCTTATTAAAAAACGTGCCATAATATATGTAGATAACTTATTATATTATCGCCAAATAAACATAATTTTCTTAAACGTATCTACATAATATATTATGGCATTAATATTATTATGTTATGTGTGTACAATAATGACATATTCGTTCGGTCTGTGTACCTACTACTGTGCTAGCACTGCAGCTGCTGTTGCAGTCGACTAAATCGAGACACCTCCGCCTGCTCACCGCGACCCCACATCCTGCACGTCACTCCCGCGCCGCGCCACTCCTGCAGCTAGCCATATTATTACAGTTTCTTTAAAACTAAAATATTTACTACGCTCCTGCCGCAGGAAATTAAATCTACGACGACTACTAAAACACGCGCTGTATGTACGTATAATATGACACTGTTTTACACACGCACGGAAGGTCATCAACCGTTGTGCTGTACAATAATATTATTATTTACATTTTCCGACCAGCCGGTAAAAATAAACAAACGATAATAACTGAATATTTATATCGATTCGGCTAGGTAGGTATATCTATCTATTAATATTTTACGTATCACCTAATATGCATAATATAATATTAATATTACGCAATGTATGCGAATTCGACCGATCGATTTATCGCAAAAAAACCGCGGCTATTTGCTCATCGTAACCCCCGTTCAATAATAATATTATTATATTATTGTTACCTATTGACATTGAGTCGATGCGTTCAATAGTATTATTATTATGATGTTATAATAATTCAAAGGTACCTAATTGCGCCAATATACCCTACGTAATCATCAATATTGTAATAATTGGTTAATCGTTACTTTAATGGATATTAATGAATATTATATCAATATTTAGATCCAACGACCGTGTTGGATTTAGCGTTCAACTCGCAACGTTTTATTTCAGAAATTTCAGAAGTGATAATTGAAATATTGCCAAAGGTTCATACATTCGTACTTCAACAGTTGGCTGGCTTAATGAGTTCATTGATAAGTGATGACGTGTACAATAATATATTATGTATAATATTATTATAGGAATGAATAATATAGAATAAATTATTTATCTTATAATAATATAATATATTGTTGTTTGTTTTTTTGAATTTGTTTGATAAATACATTGATAAAATAACGTTATCCGAGAGTTGTAGTATATACATGCGTGTAAAGCCATTATAATTTGTGAACATCATAATTATTTTTTTCATTCGTCTTAATCATATTTTAAAGCCGTTCAGCGATTGATAAACTTTTTTTTTAAACAACCAAAGCGGCAAAGCGCGTGAATGATTTTAATATTATTTTTTCCGAATAGTATATTCTTAATTATTTTTTGAGATATAAACCTAATATACTTAATATAATATATTATATTATCATTAAAATAATATCATAACATCATTAATAATTATTTCTATATTCTATTAGTGGACGAGTTTTATCGTTTTTAATAAGAAATTGGTTTTTTCGTAAACGGCTTGCGTCATTATAACGGTGCATTGGTGTAAGCTAAACACATAATTTCATACAGCGTATTGTATTATTGCAATATTATTTTCGTAATCGCACACTAGGTGAACCATATTGAGTGAAGCGCCCTAGTAGTGTACCAATTTATAGGTATTATCTTTATAGATTAAGATCAGTGCAGGGACAAAGTGTGGGGAGTGAGCACGTACATTCCTACGGATTAACATTCTGAAGAAGAGTGTCATCTAATGCGACGGGTGCACAGGAATGGAAAACTTAAATTAAGACTGGTTAAATGTTTACAGATTTTTGTTTATTTTACGAAGGGGGTGTCAATCACTACATAGGGGTCTTAGTTTTGACCATACTGTTGTACAGTATCTCCGGTTAGATTATGTTCGAACGTGAGCTCTTTTTCTATCCATCCAAAACAGCCCAAATCGTTTCAAAAACCTGTAGGCGAAAAAGTGAAAAAAAGGTGGGTAAGTGGATGTCGCTCTGCTGTACAGTAGGTTACAAGTGGGTCACTGTAATGGATGGTGTTAAATTTGAATTCAATGATATAATATCATTGTATAAGAAAAACGATTCTGAGCGAAAACGGTCAGTCAGCCTATGATATTACCAAGTATATTTGATGATATTATTGTGAATAAAGTAATTTATATATAACCTATTTACGTGGAGCCTTGTTTTAAATTTTCAATCCTTAGCCATAAAAGTTAAACATTTTATAAATTTTTAACCACAAAATAATTAATAAATTATAAATTTGATAAATGTTGTCAAAATTTGAACTTTAAATGCTTATAAAAAAAAATTGTGCTTATGTATTTTTAATATTTTTCAACTGCTATTAAAACGATATATCAGGAGTCTAATATTAAATTTTCACGCTTTTTTACCCAACAAATAAAAATTTATTGATATTTATAGAAAAAAAAACTAAAAAAATTGAAAAATGACAATGTCCGTAAACAGCTCAAAAAGAGTCAAAATATTTTCAACATTTTATGGTGTATAGAAAATGCTAATATAAACATTCAGTGAAATTTTAAAGTATCTACAGTCATTCGTTTTTTAATTAAAATAAAATAAGAAAATTGTTACATAAGAAATCGAGTAAATATCAAATGTTGTAAAAATATAAATTTCAGACGCTCATAAAAATTTAATTTAAGTTTCTTCTAGACATTTTTTTTTTGATAAAGGTAGACAAACTTATGAGTAATCTTATATTACATTTTCAAATCTTAGATTTAAAAAGAAAAATTTTTATGAATTCTCAACTCAAAATAATTTGCTATTTTTCGTGATTTTTCCGTATTTTGTCAAAATTTGAACTTTAAATGCTTATAATTAAAAACTGTGACTAAGGATTTTTAATTTTTTTCATCTGCCTTTGAAACAATAACCTGGGAGCCTTCTATTAAATTTTCAAGCTTTTTTACTCAACAGATAAAATTTTATTGATATTTATAGAAAAAAAAACTAAAAAAATTTAAAACTAACAATGGCCGTAAACAGCTCAAAAAGAGTCAAAATATTTTGTAAATTTTATGGTGTATAGAAAATGCAAATATAAACAACCAGTGAAAATTTCATGCATCTACGGTCATTTGTTTTAGAGTTACACCAATAACCAAAATCGATTTTGTTAAAAATCGATTTTGCGTAAAAATTCCCGTTTTTCCTTAATTTTTCTTTTGTTTTTCACATCGCTTTTGAAAACTACTGGGAAATTAAAATTTTGACCTCCCCAATGCACCAACGATATTCACTTTCCCATCGAACAAGATACTGAAGTCGAAAATCGGAGCATTATTTCGACTACTTATCGTGTACACAGACACAAAAATAAAAAAATAAAAAAAAAAATAAAAAAAAAAATAAAAAAAAAAACACACATCATTGTAAAATCAATACATTCATCGTTTCACTCAGAATCTAAAAATGTATGACAAACTGCAAATCAGTATAATATTTATTTCACGATTAATCTGATTCAACGGTGGAATTCAGTTGAAAAAAAATCGTAGATTTAGGTATAGCTGGAAGTTGAGATTTCTAAATAAAATGGCTAGGTACAAAATGACCGAGTTTCTACCAATGTTTTTAGTAGAAAATTCAAAATTGCAATAATTTCCACGATAAATTAAAAAATAATCTAAGACATCCACACGATCATACAGTTTTGTATATTCAGAAGATATTCGAGCATCGAGTGCGACAGTAGGTTTAACATAGATAAACACGTATATTTAATTACTCGCATTTTATGGCTCTACGGACGATTTTATGGACGTACTTCAACATCTGATTACTATGCATTAACATAAAATAAATAATATATTATACGATGATATAATAAATTATTGTGAAATTTATAATCACGATAAGGCCCAATTATAACTATTACACGAGTCTACGATTATATTTTTCACAATAAAATATAATAATCATTTAAGGATATTGCAGGCAGGCGCTGTGGGACGTTCTTCAAATAAATAAACATTGTACTAATATAATATAAAACTAGAAGACAAATATAAAATAGATGAGTTGAAATTAAAGTTACATAGTCTATTACGTTTTGAGCGCACTGATTAAAATTTCTGCGCACACATGTAGCGTCGTAGTAATAAAATATACGGATATACGAGTATATAGACGGCCATAATATGTGAACAACTTAATGTCTGTAGGGTCTCGAACGCACGATATCGCGTCAAGTAAGAATTCTTAAAAAAAGATTTTAATTCTTACGAGTCACGAGACACACGAGGGGACAGGATATTATTTCGACGCGATCCCGCCGTGGTCTATATATAGTACACACGAAAATACGGTTCGTTCATATTTTAAAAGTTCGTAGTGTAATGCATATAGACGGCATATATTATGTATAAGGACGGCCTTAGACCGATTCTATAATATAGTTTACACACACATATTATATTATAATACACTTATGTGTGTATACGTGCGGAAGAATTACAATATCGTAAAAGTTTTTTCTCTTTATATTCCGCGTGCTCTGTTTCCTGTAGCAGACTATATTATTTTATTATTATATATCTACCGTATCTGAGGTCCATGTTGTTACACGACAGCTCACAAGTGTACAACGCGTGTTGTATATTATTATTTTTACCACATTGATGGACGTGGCGCGTATAAAATAAAAACTTCTGCCCGGGCCTATATATTGTGCCTCACGCGCGTATATATATATACCGTCCATTATTATCTAAACATAGCAATAAATAAATCAGAAACCATCCTATATCGCTTGTATATAGGTGGTAATAATATTACGCTCTTGTTCGCCGAACTCGTAATAGAAATAGATTGTTTTTGGGTGAGATTTTTTGTTCCTCGTTAAGAGTCCCGAATCGACCACGGCGAGTACTGCTATTATATACCCTCGACGGTCACTATAACCGACGCAGTACACGACTGCATCGTTACGCTGCAACAGCATTATCATAATATTAATACAAAGGTTGGTCACCTACGATCCATAATACATTATAATATAGTACGTTTACATAGCGTATGATTTAAAAAAGTTTGTCGCGATGACCACTGCCGCCACCGTAGGGTTTATCGTCGGCTTATTATTGAAGACATCGGTCGCAGTCCAACAGAACGTCTCATTTCTGAATGGACTTCCGGAAAACTTCACGTCGGATGGCGCCATCGACGTGCAGTACACGTCGTGCAAAGTAATCACCGACCGTATCGTGGCCACCGCCGAGGGAAAGTTTTCACGTTTTTGTCACGGAATTTGCAACATAAGTATAATATATAAACCTTCACAATTTTTATCCATTATACATACCTCGATACCTCTTCATTCGAACGACGATATTATAATTTATCTTAAGTTTAAATTTATTTTTATAATACGATAATTCTATAGTTGCTTTCAGTGAGAAAGTCAGTACCAAAAATACGACTATTAATATTATTATTATTATTATTTTACCTTATCTGCTAAAATAATATTCACTATATATTATTTCGTAACACTACTGCGGGGTTAAAACGAAGCGAAAAATAACATTATAGGTATCATTATATTATTGTACAAGCTGGCACGTATAATTAAAATAGTAATTACTGTAATCTAACCGTCGAGCTATGTTTGACGTTAAATATAATGAAAATAAACATACGGATATTCTTCACACGTCGGCTCAATCTGTGTTTTAAATTTAAAAAAACGATTCTCTTACTATATTAGTCAAAACTGTATTTAAACATTCTCTTTCGACATTCAACGGAAAACATAATGTGTGGTTAATTTATTTTTAAAAAGTAAGTTCCTTGACCACTTAACATACCTAATATTATACTTTAATATGCAGGCTGACCTTCGCATGAAAAATGTTATATTTTATTAGTTTATTAATTATATTTTATAGCATAAAAACAGTTTTACATATATTATGTACCTAGCTCAACAATTGGATTACAATTTTTTCTAACTTTTAATTGTAGGTATACTTTCGTATAGATTTATTGTATGTAAAAATAAATACAATGCAAGTTTGTGCACGCGCAATAGTTATAAAACATGTTTGATCAAATATTAAGTATGACAATATGGGACAAATAATTATAATTGTAGACGACATATGTATACTATAGCCCTACAGCGCTTTTCTTACCTTTTCGGGGGGCGTACATGTGTCTCGATTTTTAACATTAGTTATCCAGTATTGTCATATATAGTATTTGATTATATTATATCATAACATTTGTAACTGACGATTAAAGATTATAAATTGTAATTTCAGACGAGACAAACGCAAGGCTGCATCGCATCGAAACTTTGTTAACAGCAGATGCGGAAAATATAAAACAACGATTGTTTTATATGGAACGTGTTTTGTTGAACGGACAAACCATAAGGTGCATTACAAAATATTAAATATCGACAAAAAATACAACGATATATTATAGGCACAGTTATTTGTATAAGTCTTAACATAGGTCGATATTGGACACATGTCTCGCTCGTACAAACGCAAACTAATAATATTGAATTTGATTAAAAAAATCTATACATAAATTACAAGCAAACTCGTATTTTTACCAGTAACACAGCATCATTTTTTTCTCATCGTTATTTTTACAACACTTTTTTACAATTTAATTAGGAGCGCTGTCACTTTAACAGTTTAATGTCACATTTCCAACGGAAATGTACCGGACTCATAAACAAATTACGGTCAATTTGGTATCATTTTTTATTGACCATCAATTGTTTTAATTACCTACATATATTTTTTTTTATTAAATATTTGAAGCTATATTATTTAATACTTAAAGGGCATTGCTCACTGATGGCTATACGCTTACCAAACCCCCCGGGGGTACTGTCGGGCCACGCTAACCCCACTGGGCTTTGCCTTGGTAACCATGGTCTCCCTTTATATCTTGAAATATAATAACTGTCATTTAAAATATTTAATAATAATAAATTATACTGATTATACTAATTATATTGAATCGCGGCCCGTCGATAAATGTTCTGTAAATTTGATATTTTCAGCAAAACCGGTGAAGGTGACGCGGTGGACACAGGGAGACTCCGAGAGATCGGTACGTACAACGGCACAGTGTCCACCACCGAAGATGGCCCCGCAGCCGGCGGTGGTCGGCCACGGAGCCCGACCACCGCGTTCGTCTACTACTGGCGCGTGGACGCGTTCTGGCGACTGTCGTTCTCACCGGACGGCCTGGCCCGCAGCCCGCCGTTTTACGTGTCGCCCCGCAGCTACCGGATCTCTCTGACCGTCCACTCAGACGTGACGGCCCGGACCGTCCGCGTGGCCGCAGTGCCGGCCGCCGGCGAGTACGACGCTCAGCTCAGGTGGCCGTTCGCGCACCGTCTCCGGCTCAGCGTACTCGACCAGACGGACGTCGGGCCCGAGGACATCATGTCCCGCGTCTGGGACGACGTCCGGTGCGCCGCCACACCACCGGCGCCGCCGACATCGCATCAGAACCCGCAGCACTACCGCCAGAACCAGCCCACCCCGGAAGTCGTCTGCGCGTCCATGGAGTTCCGGCATGACGTGCTGACGTACAGGCGTTACGCAGCCGGTGACGCGCTCGTCGTCAAGCTGACGGTGTTCTTGCAGCAGTAGCCGCGCACGTGGACGTCCGATCCCTGTGGTTCATATCCACCACCACAACCACCACCCTACCCATCCATTGCCGTTTTTTTGTTTTATTTTTTTCGACCTCGATCCGCGTGACAGTTCCACCCGACTGAGACATTTTTTTACAATTCACAGTTTGTACCCTATGTACCCCATCATCTATACCCTATATTATATAACAATAGTGCCCCGTTTATACACCTATATCATCGACTTAATCTGGGTTCACAGCTACGAAGCTGTATATCATGTCGTGTGCCTTTTATCGTATTCTGATTGGCTGTCAAAACCGTGGTATCGTTTATTAACTATACATGATCTATCCGGAAATTCCATAGTTGGGCCACACTCGACTATATTAGACACGGCATGAATGCAGACTTTCACTTCAGTTTGTCAAATAAATTGGTCATAATATCCCAACATATCCCAATATGCGATCTACCTAGTACCTATTACCACCGTTTCGTGTACTAGTGTATTGGTGTGTGTTCTACTAATAATAGTTGACTATATACTTGGTATATCCATGCATCATTATGATTTTAACATTATTTATTATTTTAAACCACATATATAGGTATATACAGTATACCCTAAATACATTTTATTTTTAAATCTCTCAGTGATACACATTTAGTCTTTACATTTCATGTAGTGTTAATATTATGAAATCAATGATATTATATTATATTTATGACTTACAGAGATAACAACAGTCTTGTTGGTCTAGTGTAGTTTGTGGTGTATGGTTGCGAGTTACTTTCAATCTACTTTTTAAAATTACTGTAAAAAATAATGTATTCTTAAAGTTTAATATGTTTTAAGCGAGGAATCAAATATCAAACAGTTATAAATAATAATTATACCTACACGTTTTTTTATTTTATTAACATTAAAATCATAATTTTTACCTTAACAATTATTTATTTTACGTAAAATCGCTTATAATAATCTTATAGAATGTGTATTGTAAACTGCATTATAAATTACCACCTATAATTTTATTATTATTACGGTGGACCACACATTTTTGTTGGTGGACCGACTATTGGGAGATAGCCAATTAATAAACAGGTATAATAATGTGGTATATATTATATATATATATATGATCGCTGAAATGAATATAATATAATATTATACAAAACGTTCTATCAAGATACGATTTCTATATACATCTATCGATCGAACAAAACGCCCAGTAGAATGTGCTGATATATGCTCACCAGAATGTTTAGAAAAAAGTGACTATTAAATCTTTATTGACTTTCATACTGTATATCATATTAAATAGTAGACTACCCAAGATGTCCGGTAGTCTAATATTATAATAATTAGCACGGGTTTTTCGAATTTTTTCAGTTCACACCCTATTATGCATGTACATTGTACAACCTATTATTATTGCAATAAAAACAAAAACTATGTAACTATATCGACAGATATTTGAATTTATTTAGGTTATCTCTAATTCAGTGTCTACTTCTTGCAGTGTTTGTGTAGGTATTTGATTATGCGCCTAGTATGATTATTATTTTTTGTTTTTAACATCCTCTTTTCGACACGAGGGTGAACAGTCTTTTTGGAGGGAATTGAGGACTGAAAGCACGTAACCACCGTGGTATACATATTATACTTCGGGACGAACCATGATACAAAAAAGCACGAACCAGCCCTTATTTTAGATTGTTGCCGGGAAAGTTGCGTGGTATTATGTGTCAATTTCATCTTAGTGATTGTGCCACGGAGACCATTCCGTATTACTGGTTTTCTGTAGGTACAGCATTTCCGTTGATGTGTATCATATAAGACTATATCGTTAATGAATTGACTTAACTGCGCCGTTATAAGGTAAAATTATAAAATAAATCATTCATCGAAGATTTTCACCAAAGCTTCCGATCATTTACAACTTAGGTGTACCTATAATGAATTAAAAATATTTTAAATTGATCAAAAATGATTTTTTTGTTGCATACTTAAGCATTTTTTTTATAGAACACCCCGACGATTCCTACCTATAGTAAATGTATGGTTATAACTTATAATACATAGCTGTTATAAAGTTTAGTTTTAACGCATTTCTCGACTTTCGGTCTCCAGCGGAAAGCGAGCCCCTTTCCTGCACAGATAAGTAATATAATATGTTTTTTTTTATTTCCGGGGCTCCTCTCTGTAGCTGCATTAGTAGGTACCTATAGTTTTGATTATCGACCCTTCAACGTTATTAAATGAGCACATATTTTTTCTAGTGAATACGATACCACTTAGCAAACTATGTACACTGTACACATTATACACACTCGTTTAGTGTAATAATATAGGTTTTATAAGTAATACTCGAAATATTTGAGTGCTTTCAAAAGACCGTCGGAAAACATCGACGGGGAACCGCTTTATTGTGTACACTGTACTAATAATAATAATATGATATTATATATTACAATAGTATAATTCAGATGTGAGCTCCAGGGTTTTATATTTAGGGTGTAGAAATTTTGCAATAAACGCTGCGTGTCCCTATTACACTTTACTGCTCTTGATTTCCAATTAATAATTTTCAGTGAGTGACTCAGCGGTGAATATCATTGATTGTATAAATGTTATACAAATATATAAGTCTCGAGATAGTCTCTTATACACAGAGAAGTGCGAATAATATAGTCACTATAGTAAATTCAATGCACTATAATATACTGACTAATAATAATACAATATTATAGTGCATTGAGTTATCTAATCATTTTTTATAAACTAGTTTAATTTAATTTTACTTTATAACATAATATAGTAGTAGGTACCACCCTTTAATTAAAATAAGTAAGTACTTTATCTGGGTATTATAAAATATCGTATAGTTTTGATTTAGACTCATAAATTCAAATACAATTGTGTTGATATTACAAATGCCTGCAATGTGCAAGTACCTAAATTTAACCTGATAATTTGGGATAGGCCATGGAACCAGATCTCCTTCCTTTTATAGGTACGTCACTGAACATATTTATCTAAATATCGTATAGTATTTATTTAAAAAATAGACCATACAAAAACCATGTGTACAAAATCCCTTTTCTGCAATGCATTATATAGATATCTAAAATCAAATTTGGAATTTTGCAATCGATAACTATGTATAGTGTATATAAAATATTGATAAAGATACCAATACAAAATGTATTTTAGTAATATTGATAATCGATCTGCAAAAATCTGTCATTAATCTTTTCTTTTCGACAAAAGGGCGTTTAATGCATCGAACGCTGCAGGTCTCTAGTATGACAATATTATAATATACCTAGTACCTACTACCTACAACCTACATATTTTAACCTATACATTTTTTATTGTAAAAACTAATGCGTACAAGTTGCACACAGTCACATATTCAAATATATTTGTACTACCTATGGTACTATGCACACCGAGTATGTAGATGTAACTACTACGCAGTGGCAGTAAAGAATACCACACACGTGGACGAGGGACTGTTGTTTTTTTTTCCATCAAGTGTAAACCTAACCTAGTTAGGTTAGCAAGCATATTGTAATGAAAAATACTGCGTTCTGTAATAAATAATAGTATACATGCTGATATTTATTTAGGTATAAATGTATAATATAATGCTTGGCGCTTGCTATACATTTATAGGTACCTATATAAGTAGCTAGGTAGGTACGTGCTGTCATTCACTTTGTACAGCGCGTTATTACTTATTTCATGTAATATGTATGAAGTACATGTATCGTTTTATTAATGAAATTAGTTGTTAGTACCTAGTTGTATTATCATACGCTATATTATATACGCGCTGGACTTAATATTTTGACACTGCTTGAATTTATTATTAATAAAAAAATGTTCGATGTTTCTGTTTTTAGTTAATTAAATAAATATTGATAAAATAAATGCATGATTGGTTAAAATGTGATTTGAAAAACTAATTTCATAAGCGTATATCGCATATATAAATGTGAACTAAAAATTAACAAAATTACAAAATAAAAATATTTTTTTCTTAAATATACCTCCTTACTTAATATAATATTGAGGGCGTCGACACGGTGTGTTCTTTAGTGCAAAAACATGTCTTACATAGGAAAAACTATCGCATGCCATGTAGAATAGTCAAATTTCGTTAGTTTTTTTAATTTAAAATAAGAGAACATTTTTCAGGTTGGATCAAAGCCCGATTTTCAAAATTATAATTATAAAAGATAAAATATGCGTTTGAATAATGCACAATATATTTTGTGCCCCCCCCCCCCCCCTAAAAAAGTATCGAGCTGTAGAGTAGTGGAAAAGTATTATAACTAAGGTAGTAACTAAAATATAAAATATAATTTTCAAATCGTATAGAATTTCGGATAATTAGAAAAACCGACACCCTTAAAACTACTGGTAAGTTATCAGTAGTTAAGTAGTTTTAAGATTGTGATAACAGACAATGGATATCTTATTGGCTATTGCGTGATTATCTTTGTGTTATACTCATGCGTCTCAAACATATATAATAACGTAGGTACCTATATCAGTTTCATGAAAGATACAAACGGATCAAATACATGAGACAGCTAATTATTATTATTATTACCAATGTGCAATCACATTCCAGTAACTCCAATCTTAGTCGCTGTATAAATATGTTGGAGGTATTAACGATAAACACATTTGGTTTTAATTTCTGGTAACAACACAGTTGAATTAATATATTATATACACATTATATTATAACCACAACTATACCAACAGGTTGAACTTGAAGAAAATTGCATGCCGTGATAGGTAATTCAAACCCTGTGCGTGCGTGTGAAAACATTTAAGTCCATTTAAATGTGTATAAGTATTGTATATTATGTGTTAAACACGATAATAAGGTAGGTATTTAAATTTACTTTTAAGAATTATTCATTACCTACAGGCTACAAGCTTACTACATATTATTATTTATTATAATTTATAATATACCTTTATTATATATGTTACAGTAAAAATACGAATGCCTGGTAAATCCTAGGTTTCACCGACCGTTGTTAGTGCTAATTTTCGGGCATTTACAGATTGATTTCGGTAAAATCTATACCTATATAGAGTCCAAAAATTAGTTTAGTCGAACCCTGCTTCATTTTCTAGTTTGGACTATTACCAACGAAATTTGGTAAATATTAGAATTTACAATCAGTGTTGGTAAAATTCTGAATATTTTTACTAATTTTATTTTCTGATATTTTTTCCCTTGCTTTATTTTCTTATATAATTAAAATATTATAATATGTTTACTTAAAAAAATTAAAATATCTATTTAAGTATATTAGGTGGGTAGGTACTATAAATTTACTACTAATAGTAGGTTTAATAGATAAATACTTATTTCATTATTTATATACATATAACTTTTAAATAATATTTTTGAACCATAAAAAGAACATGATATATATGATTTATTATTTATAATTTATATAGGCATGTAGCCACGTAATTATGATGAGTAATTTAATATTAAAACAGTTGGAACATATTTGCTTACCATTTTATCGTATAGGTATAAAAAAAAATTATAATAAATGAATAATTAGTAGATTTACAGAAGACAATTTATTTTTAGATTATTTTTGTCAATTACAGCACTTGTGGATGAATAAAATTCCTAATAAAAAAATATTTAGCACGGAATTTTGCTTATTAAACATACCAGGAATAATTCAGTGATAAAAAAAATGAATAACAATCAACACAAATATCGTTAAGAAGACGTCGACGTGTTGACTCTGTCTTATACTGATGCCTAACATCGACAATTTTACGTTAAGAATATTCCATTTTACTATATTATTATTTTTAACATTAGAGTAAGACAAACTTGTTATTATAAAATTTAATGGTCAGAATATTATCCAAGATTCTATTTTGGCTTATTTTGTTGATATGTTAATATTTTAATTATCAATAATTTTAAAATGCTCATAAGTGGCTTCAAAATTAGAATATAATTTTAATCCTATAGGTATAGGGGCCCGGGCCCCAACTAATATTCTTATCTTTAAATTTTATAATAGGTTAAATGTTGATTCACTATAATTTTAAAAACAACTTATCAGAATTAATTTTTTTTTAACGAATAATGTGTCTTGTTATGCGTTAATATTTAATAAGACATCACAGAGACAACTTCTACGACGTCTCTGGTACGACGTCTTCCTATACCCCATAAACCATAACTTTGAATGCGCGTTTTAAAAAATATGTTTTACTCAAGATCGTACGCATCGACAGCAGCTTGTTGTACTATACTTTGAGCATTAAATTCACATCCCCCATTATAAAACAACTGTATTTTTAGGTTTTACTGTTCATAATAATTTATAATATTAACATATCGACTAAAAAGGATATCACTGTAAAAATGTATTTTTTTAGACAAATGATTATTATTTTGTTTGGTTCAAGTGTGGTGTTCATTGTAGCTGTGGCAAGGTCGTTTGCGTACCTTCCTATATTGGCGGCGTTATAATATGTTATTATTTGCGTGTGTGGACACTTGACTGCGAGTGTCACTCAACAAGTAGGGTAGGTAGGTATAAGTGTCATATTGGTCGGTCGTTTTTGACATTAATTGGAATCCATAAGTTACGACAATCAACATTATATTGACATATTGTCATAGCAGGGAGGTACAATTCGAATTTTGAACGAAACGCACGCGGATCGACCGATAATTTATTATGTAACGGTGTTTTTAATACGACGTCACAGCGATTACAGCATAATATCGTACGAACAACACGATAATAATACCTTTATCATTATTATTACAAGCCAATGGTGGGACATTCGTGGTATATATCTCGCGTCGCAGGGCCGGCGACACTGCGCGCCGCAGCTTCGCGCGGGAAAATCGATTATTTTCTCCGTCCTACCGTCGGGGTGGGCGCGATAAACGGTCCGGCGGCGGCGGCGGCGGCGCTCTCGCACGGCGATGGTGGCGGCGACCGGCACACTGCGACTGACGGACACCCAGCGAATATGATATTATTATCGTCGTTATGATATTATTATGCTTTTAGCAGCCGAAGAAAACGAGGAAAACGATACGGACGTTAGCTTTGAGATCGCGCCGGACGTAAGTAGGTACGTATAATATATACTGTAATATAACAATATAATGTAGAGCTGGTTTAATAATATCATAATAGTATTTTGAAATTACGCGCACGGCTATTATATAGCAGGATGGCACGGCAATCGATCGTGAGTTTGTTCTCCGCGGAAACAGTTTGGCGCGCGGATAATAATAATATTATTATAATATTATATTAATCGTATCACGACGTAGGTACTACGTAAACGACTACGGAATCGTCCGAGGCCAGCAAATCCGTCGGAGTCGTCTGATGCCCCGCGAACGGTATCGACACGGCGATATGACGACGAGCGAATGTAAACAATTTATTTTAATAATATCACGTCCGATATACACACGTTCAATCAAATAATATTCCATCATCGTTTCGTAGAAAATTGTCGATCACAGCGCTGTACCGCGAATTATTACAGCGGGAATGTCGATGATTTTCGTTTTTCATTCTTTCGGATTTGATCTGTAATAAATGAAATAATAATAATATATTTTTTTTCGTGTCCGATTCAATGACCGCGGTCTAGAAAATAGCACCTACCCGGCACCCGCTAAAGTGTTTTCAACATGTACCTATTATAATATACGCACCGGACCAATTTATATCGTAGGTACACGACGCGCACGTCTTAAGATGTTTTTACTGTAGTTCTACTGGCACATAATATATCACTCGGAGTAAAAAATAGTAAAACGACAGTTTCCCTGAATTTTAAGAATCTGAGCTCACCTATTTATATAACATTTTCTATACATAAACTATAATTTTGAATAGTGTTATTATAGTTATTACTTATAGAGTTCAAACGTCTTGAAACTCAGTCTGTAGGTACCTATCTATTTTATACGTCATATAAATATATAATTTATATATACAATATCTTACATTCGGCATCGATTGCAGTAAAGTACGATATTGTTTTTTTTTTGTGTGAAAGTTGCCCGAGGTTATAAAACTCATTGAGACTTGAGAGGCACCTCCACGGCTCTACTCCGCGGGGAACGATGTCTATAGTATTTTTGTTGCTGTTCTAATGGAAACACATTAGTTTTATAAATCAAATGTGATATTTTGTTCAATTAATTTCTATAAACAAGTGTTTTTTACGTTTGCCGGATATTTACAAGCATTTCAACAATATTGGTTACACTTATTTATAGTCTATAGACTATGTATCTTATATTTTGAAATAATTGATTACCAAAATTGTTATTTTTGACAGCCAAGTTCAGTGTTCCTTTCAAGTGTTTAAGTTTACAACGAAATTAATGTTTTTGCAGTATATATTGGTCGCCAGTGAAGTGGTGGAGAGGCCCACGTGTCCAAACAACGTGGTATTGAATTCAAATATACAGTGTGGGTTTGGCTCATTCTCGGTATGAGTATACTCAGCACCACTTCTTCAAAACGACCACCAAAGAAACAATGGCAAAATTAAAGACATTTTAGAGCACAATCACGTACTTCTGGAAAAATCGTGAACAATAATTCCAATCAACGAGAACGGCACTATAAGACTTAGTTGGTACTATTCATCTACCATCGGTAGGTAGCAATATAATCCGGTTATCGGTCATAACATTAGTATACCGTCTTTATTTCCGTGTTGCATATCAGATGACAGCTGACTCCGTAAAATTATGTAAACTTATCGTCCCTCGGAAATAATCTCTCACTCCCTCTTTGCAAAACCATTTTTCTTTGAGCACCTAATTAAGTACCTATACTACAGAGTAATGTATAAACTACAATCCTGAAATTTAAGTTATGTAGGTATATATTTTGTATTAATTATTCATTTAATTTGATTTAAGTACCGTGTACACGACATTTATTCGGTACCTACTGGCTTATTTTTGAATCTAATGACTAATCTGTGTCTCAATAACAAATAATAATATATAATATAATATGTGTTATTCATAAGATACACAGGTGCCGGTTGTTTTTGTATTTTTCTTTCTTCTGTTTCACGTCAATTTATTGATTGTTATCGGGACCGTCGTATTCGTATATCGATAATGCGCATAAATAATTTCGTGCAGCGCCGTCCGGACAAAAAGTCGAAAAGTTCATCAGACTTCTTGTAGGTAACGCAATATTAAAATTATTTAAAATGGACGGCGTTAAACGAATACGTAGCATAATGTACCTATGTATGATGGCACGGTACGAATGGTCCGAATTATAATGATAAGTAGTTTATATAATATGTATCAGCTCTATAGCACAAACTATATTATAATGTACTATGTAAATATAATATTATGCGTTGTGAAATCTACTGGTTTTCAATAATGAGGAATATTTGGGATTCAGCGATGTCATGATATCTCACGTAAAGTGATGGCCGAATACATCATAATATTACGTCCCTATATGCATCCGATATCAATACGATAGAACGATACCAGATTATGTAATAATAATAATAATAATAATAATAATAATAATAATAATAATAATATGTAGTAGGCATACGCACGCCTAATCATAAAATTATCATTTTTGTCTTAAATATAGTCGTAGTCGTAATCGTCATATTTAACTCACTTCAGATTACATATTCGAGAATTCGTTATTACTTTTAACAATAAAAAGCAATATAATGCAATACAAGACCGTGTGTCTGTCCTCAGACAAACGTGTTCTTTCATATTATAGATATTATTATTGTGTAACACAACGGATAACCGCAATAATATAATATATATGTGAAGAATTCACCGTACCTATACTAACGCCAGTATAATATAATATACATATTATGTGATATAAAATTTACATTATGTACTAAATTATAGTAGGCGATGAATGGACATTTAGTAAAATTATCACCCCGCAAATAGCTTGACGAATAATCCATGTCGTGAATAACTATAATATTGTAATATAAGTTTGTTTCGTTTGCGCATGCGTAATTATTTTAATTATTATAATTTCTGTTTTTAAATGAAATGTTTAATTAAAAGAAAAAAGGGACAACTCTATTAACAAACACGAATATATTATTATACATTCACTTCGACCACCACATATTTTATTAAGCTAAAATGTTAATGTGTACTGTCATATAAAACACACAATAATCCACTCTATATCTATATCAGTTTAATTATATTTTGTTTATTTCAGTGACACGAATCGAATAAACAAAAAACATGAAGCGGCAGAACGTGCGTACACTGTCCCTAGTAGTTTGCACATTCACATACTTGCTAGTAGGTGCTGCGGTATTCGATGCATTAGAATCGGAAACCGAGAGAAAAAGATGGAATCACCTTCTAGGTAAAAACCCGTTGTTTATCTAAGAGTTTAAATTTACAAATTGATTGAAGGCTAAACCATGATGTTAAATTAAAATAAAAAAGTTGAACATAAAATACAACTGGAAAAGTCGCACTGCTGGTTGTATATCCCGTATAGTATCGATTTAGAGTATGCTCATCATTGAGTAGGTATATTATAATAATATTACAAAATGTAAATGTTAAATTTGAATTCAATGATACATAATTGCATACAATAATCTATTCTAAGCTAAGACATTGTGACAGTCTCTATTATTATACCTACTAACAATATTTTATTAATAATTGATTAGGGAGCGGATGTTTATGCATTTATCATATTTTTTAATAACATCTAAATTAATGCGGAGTAAGATAGAAATTTGTTTCATCGCCTAAGGAATTCAAATTTACCAATTTAATTTTGCATATTTTTACATATTTGTTCGATTTTTACTTGATTGATCATATTTTTATATTCATCATGCTTTTAGTGCATATTTGAGGTTTTTCGTAATATACTAATATATTAACGGACTCGACACGCATAATTAATAGTTCAAAATGTCTCGACGGCAGCGGTGGCGGCGGGAATAGCCGGTTTTCACCCGCGGGTTCTTCTAGACATGTTATCGGATAACAGAAGAAAATTTACTTTTGATAATTTAAAGAAAACATTGATTATCTAGTCCAATGCCCAATTTCTAGGTATGTTTTCAAATCATTTAATGCTTAGTTAGTACTTGGTTTCTAATATCTACACATGTATATGCATATTATTTTCAGATTAACAAACAATTCACGAACAGTTCTTTTTAAAATTTTAATTTTAAGAATAACAATTTTATACCTATATATTTTAATTTTTTAATAAACAAAATAGGTTCTAAATAAAAATTTTATTGATGCATATTTTTATACTTTTTAGAGCATAATTGCATGCATATTTTTAAATTTTTTGGAGCATAAACATCCGTTCCCTAGTTATAATCTTTTGATGTAGTAAAAATTCTTGGATATTTAACTTCAATATATTTTCTGGTAGGTAGAAAAATGAATCTAGTTGGTATTTTGGGTGGTCAAAAGTGAACAATTCCCAGTAATTTTCTTAATAATGGAAAATAAAAAAAAATGATGAAAAAACTGGAACTTTTACGCGAAACCAGCTTTTGACGAAATTGATTTTGTTCTTTTGTTATTTAAAAATGAATAATCGTAGAGACTTGAAATTCTTAGCGAATATTCATATTAGCTTTTATTACTTTTTGAGTGAAATAGATCAAAATGTTATACAAGGTTTCTCATAAGTTGTTCTAAAAAAAAAAACAGAAATACATATATGCACAATAATTATATTTATAAGTTTAAATTTCTAATTTCCACAAAATAAAATATTTAAACTAAAAACAACGATTTTTAGTTTTAGTTTAAAAACAATATAATTTGTAGGGACTTTGAACTTTATACATACCACTACTATTTATATTATTATTTATTATACATATGCAATGAATTTTTCACAACATTTTAAATTTATTTTGATTTATTCGAAACATTTTTAAGTTTTTTATACCACGAAAATATTGATTTTGTTGTATTTATTCGGGAAAAAACTAGCTCAATATACCATATCAACTAATATAGAAATACACATAACTAATAGTACCTGACACAAATAAACCAAAAATATCCTTAAAATTATAGGGGGACAGGACACATTTTTCAGAATTATTGATCAGAATCATTTTTCGTGACGCGTTATAGTGTTACCACTGAATATTATAGCATTATCATTGAATTAAAATTGAACACGTCCATTATAATGACCCTCTATGATGACGTACACTCAACACTTACTATACTGCACAATATTTATTTGCAGAGTATGTTTCTCGTTTTTTTTCTCCCAATTATCTTGATGACTTAAAAACTGCACCATCGTAAAAAATCAACATACAAACACAGATATGGCATTCTTACCATTATGTATCTTAACAGGTAGATTCACTCTAATATTTAAGCTAACGATGCTAAACATGAACTGCTGATCGTGAATTTTCTATTTACGTACTTTTAAGACTGATGCAACAAATGCGTCTGTAGTGTCTTCTTAAACACGAAATAATTTTCAACGTTAATACTAAAAATAATTTTAATAGCAAATAAATAACGATGGTTATATATCATATAGCTTCTCCAATTTGTATACTCAATTTAAGCTATTTTTTTTTTCATAAAAAATGTAATATGTAATTACTTTTTTTGTTGTAGACTATATCTGTAGACCAAGTTTAAACGTGGGAAAATGGTTTGCAAATAAGTATACGTGTAGATATCATAATCGTTTCTAAAATGAATATAGACTGGTATGCCATTCGTGTAATCAATAATCTTAATCGTTATTCGAATGCATTTTAATTAATATTATAACTTATTATGGGTTCAATTCCTCTTATTTTTAAAATAGTTTTATTTCTAATTCAAATTCTAACAGCCAGGTGTTTTACTTATTACTATAAATTGATGTTAAATTATTTATTTACTTATGGATTACATATTAATATATTTATGTTATCACCATTTAAATTAGCTGAATTTTTATTTTTGAATTGTAATTACAGCCAAACAGAGATTAATTCAAAGTCAATCTTCAATATAATATATAAAATATAAATAGGTATATTATTAGGTAATTATTATGATGGTAACATAAAATTTATAGCATCTTGTTGGTTGGTTGATAGTTTTGATTAATATGTATATTTGATACATACCTATATATATTTTTACGATGATTGTAGAACTAAAGGCAGCTTTGGTGAGAAAATACAGCATAAGCGAAGATGATTACAGGATGATGGAGGTTGCTATCATCGAAAACAAGCCTCACAAAGCGGGACCACAATGGAAATTTGCGGGCGCGTTTTATTTCTCCACAGTCGTTTTGGCTATGATCGGTACTTACACGATTTTACGATTACAATTTTGTAAAAATAGATGATAATGTTGTTTTTTACAATACAAGTTGTAACTTTTAGGTACCTAGGTACTTGATTGAATAAAGTAAAATTGTAATAAAAACTGTAATATTCTGCATATAAGATATTCAATTTATAAAATACTGTTAAGGTACTAACCTAACCTATACTGAAAAAAAATCAGATTAAAACTTACATACAATACTGAATAAAAACAATAAAAAAAGGTGGGCAAGTGGGTGTCACTCTGCTGTACAGTAAGTTACAAATGGGTCACTGTAATGGATGGTGTTAAATTTGAATTCAATGATGTAATATTATCATTGTATAAGAAAAACGATTATGAGCGACAACAGTCAGTCAGCCAATGATATCACTATGTATATTTGATGATATTATTGTTAATAAAGTAGTTTAAATTTATCCTATTTATGTGAAACCTTGTTTTAAATTTGCAATCCTTAGCTATAAAAGTTAAACATTTTATACATTTTTAACTACAAAATAATTAATAAATTATAAAATTTGATAAATGCTTATAAAAAAAATTGTGCTTATGTATTTTTAATATTTTTTAACGGCTATTGTAAAAATGATATTGTATATCAGGAGCCTTGCATTAAATTTTCACGCTTTTTTACCCAACAAATAAAATTGTATTGATATTTATAGAAAAAAAAACTAAAAAATTGAAAACTGACTATGTCCGTAAACAGTTCAAATAGAGTCAAATTATTTTCAAAATTTTATGGTGTATAGAAAATGCTAATATAAACATTCAGTGAAATTTCCAAGTATCTACAGTTATTCGTTTTTTAATTACAATAAAATAAGAAAATTGTTACATGAGATATCGAGTGAATATCAAATGTTGTAAAAATATGAACTTCAAACGCTCATAAAAATTTAATTTGACTTTCTTGTAGACATTTTTTTGTTTTGATAAAGATAAACATACTTATGAAGAATCTTGTATTACATTTTAAAATCTTAGATTTAAAAAGAAAAATTTTTATGAATTTCTAACTCAAAATAATTTGTGAATTTTCGTGTTTTTTCCGTATTTTGTCAAGATTTGAACTTTAAATAATTATAAAAAAAACTGTGACTCAGGGTTTTTAATATTTTTTAAATGTCATTGTAAAAATATAGTAGGAGCTTTGTATTATACTTTTAATCTCTTTTACCCAACAAATAAAGTTTTATTGACATTCATAGAAAAAAAAACCTAAAAAAGTTGGAAACTGTGTATATCCGTAAACAACTCAAAATATTTTGAAAATGTTTTCATGTATAGAAAAAGCTAATATAAACATTCAGTGAAAATATTATGTATTTACGGTCATTTGTTTTAGAGTTACACCAAAAGCCAAAATCGATTTTGTCAAAAACCGATTTTGCGTAAAAATTCCTGTTTTTTCTTAATTTTTATTTTGTTTTCCCTGGTGCTTTTGAAAACTATTGGGAATTTTGACCTCCCAAAAGTCCCAACTAGATTCACCTTTCCCGTCGAACAAAATACTGAAGTTGTAAATCAAAGTATTATTTTAACTACTAATCGTGTACACAGACACAAAAATAAAAAACACACATCATTGTAAAACCAATACATTCATCGCTCCGCTCAGAATCTAAAACTTATAGGTGTTTAAATGTAAATTTAAACCTAAGTGTTTTTCACAAAAAAATTGTTGTGCTTAAATAATATATTATAGAGAAGATGTTATAAGCGCATGTATCGAATGTTCATGTTTTCTCTTAATTTCTTATTTACAAAAATTATAAAGTATGTTATATTTATAAAAAGAACACTATTGCTATAACATTCAATAATAATAATTATAAAAATATAAAGTGAATGTCTTAATAAAATATTAGTATTACAATTTATGTACCTATAGGTAATATTATATGGATTCTAAAAGTATTATAATTTTTTTGTTCACAGGTTATGGGCACTCGACACCAGTGACAATTGGTGGCAAAGCATTTTGTATGGCATACGCTATGGTGGGCATACCATTAGGACTTATTATGTTCCAGAGTATTGGTGAACGTTTAAATAAATTTGCGTCCGTAGTAATTAGGAGGTGATAAACCGTTTTAAAAAATGTTTTTACTTCCACTTTTTTAAAGTTGTAATAATATATTAGAATTATCATTTTTATGGAAAACGATTAAAGATTTCTAAGACAAATTATATCAGTAAAATAATTAAAACTAAAACTAAACTGATAAATTACACTCATGTTCTAAATTATACATCACTAACGTTAATAACAATTGATAGATATAATAATTATTAGGCTTATGATTATGTAGGTCGTGGGAAGGTATAATACATTTAAAGGTCATGTGTCTTATTTTTACATTATATAGGTACCTATACGGTGTTCAATTTATAAAAGCTGGCCTGTCAGCCTATGTTTCTAAGGATATTTTATTGTATATTTATATTGCTATTGTAGAAATTCATTTTTTTATTAGTAATATGGTAGGTTTAACTAATTTTACATCAAACGCTCATTAAAAAAAATTGTGTCTTTGTTTTTTTAATATATTTAAATTGTTTTAAGCAAAACTTATATGAGATCCTAGGGACCCTATATTATATTTTTAAGGTTTTTGAAAGAGCTTAAACATTTTTACCTACGCTTGAACACAAAAAAAACCATAAAGTGTGTGGTTATAATCCAAAACGTGCTATTGCAAATTTTATAAAAATCGAGTTATACATCTTTTCATACTATGAAAAATGGTGGAAACTAAAAAAAATATACTAATTCTGCTGTATCTGTAATATTTCATAGGTTAAAAGAGTTTGAAAATGTGCTTTTTTTCCAAAATTTTCCATAGCCATCGTAGAATCAAGGAAAAACGTATTATTGTAATTTCGGTCCAAAACATGCTTTGCCTTTGTCGTAGGTATAGGATAATTTAATTTTTGATTAATACGTTTGTACTTATGTTGCGTATCTATAGGATGGAACAAAATATAATTAAAACGTATTATTGCCATTTAAAATATACAACTAAAATTATTATTCACATAATAAATTATTTAAAATTAAGCATTTTATCAAAACAGTGCACATATTGTCATGAAAAAGAAGACACGATTGTCCACCTAAACATTTTACCATGTTTTCAACAGTTGTGATTTTAATACCACTTAAATTCGTGCCAAAAGTTGAATTTTTTTTAAATTTATTTTTAAAAAAACATGATGAATCTTCTATAACATTTTCAAGCTTTATTACTAAAAAACAAAATTTATATCATGCATTTATTTAAAATGTAAATATTTTCTAATATCTATAGATAGCATGAAAAGAGACATATTTTGAAAATTATCTATATTAAATTTAGCAAATGCTGATAATAATATATTGTAAATATTTCAAACCTTATCAGTTATTATTTCTTAATCACTACAAAAACACAAAATAGATATTTTATGTTTTTCTTTAATTTTTTTTTGTGAGCATTTGATCTACTGATTACTAGAAGAAAAAAAAAATTACTATAAAAGCAATATAAATCTCCGTAAATTACTTGAATCAATGTAGAGCCTAGACTATAATATGGAGAGACTTTAAATTTTGTCAGTACCTTCGTGGCTTTGTTCCATAATGTAAGTTCACATTAAAAGGAAAGGATTTTTAAAAATCGTTTTTTTATAGATGTGCTCACAAGAGGATATTGTTTCAGCAAACGGAAAACGAATATTTTATAACAATTGTAACGATTTAAACTTTCCCAAAAATATATACTTGTGATAACAATACAAAATATTATCGTTTACATAAAATGTTATAAAAATTGGATTTTTTCAAAAATATTTAGATTGTATAATTGGATACTTAGGTAACGGTTTAGCAAGTGGCCTACAAATATATTTTTGGTCTAGATCTTTTATCACAGACATAACAAATAATAGGTATTATATAAAAAATATGAGACAATATTATTTAAAATTAAAAGTTGCCTAAAAATGTAGTCCTATACAATTGTATGAGTCATTAAAAATATTTACCTGACTTTTCTGACTACAAATAGTTTCAAACGTGTTCTCACAGTTACAAAGAAATCGTTAAAAATAGTTTCGTTTTGGTGCCAGGATCTCCACCATTGAAATTACATTTTCAATTTAGTACCAGTAGATCTAGATACCTACTAGTAAGTAGTAGACAAGATAAAGATCTATCTTTTTACAAATAAATATTAATTATTAAATACATATTATTTGCGAATTTCTTAGTTTTAGAACTAAATTGAAATATATGTTAAAATCTTATAGTTTTAATGTTTAATCCCATAAATTTTACCTTAAAAAGTAGTAGCGTAGATATAAGACTGAAAATTGATTTGTAGGTCGCGAATTAGAACGTCAACACGATACTTAATATACACTATGGAGTATGGATAATATTATAATATATTACAGTTATACAATAAACTGTTTCATTTAAATAATACGTTATCACTTATAGTTTTCATAATCAATTAAATAATTTTGGTTTCTATTATGGTTAATTTACCATAATTTATGAAATCACATTACAATTGTAAATATAGTTTTATTGAGCATTGTATAAGCCATTTAGATTGTATTTCCATTATTATTTCGAGTAGGTTGGGTATCTTTACCAAAATAACTTTCATTTAACTTTTTAATAAAGCATAAGTATAGATAGTTGGATACTCAGTATAGATACAGTCTTATGAAGAATACTTACACTTTGTATTCAAATAAATTATACATACATTTAAACCACACGTAGTCACCAAAACTAAATTTCCAAATTTTTTTGACATTTTTTTTTAGAAATACCTACACATTTTTTAATGAACAAATAAAATGTAAGTTCTTGGTTATTGAGTCCCTCAGTTGATCAAATACTATTCCGTGTTTGTTCATAAGATTTTAATTGTGTGACCACAAATTAATCACTGAATTATACTCATATTCACAACATTTTTGAATCGATTCTGGTACAACCATATATCAAATTGGACGAAAACTAAAATTATATTTTGGTTTGAATCATTTTATCAAAATATCATGGAGTTGATTATGATCAAACGAGTTCCGTTTTAATATTTCGTAGTTGAAAAAATTCAAAATAAATCGTATATATAGGTAAATGGATTATTATTTTTTCTTTATGTACATATGGGCCTAAAAATAGTATTTGGGTATAAATATCAAAAAATGTGTCTATATATAAGCAGGTACGTATTTCAGTATTTGAATACAAAAATTGTATTAAAATAATTTTATTAGTACGCTTTACAAGACTGCATTTTTAATCATATATATTATTTAAGCCCAGTCAAATTGTTAATGAAATTTAAATTTTGCATACCTATCTATAAGATTTTTCACGATTAAGAACGTTACCCTGTCGGTTTAAATAGTTTATTTTATCGCACTTCACAATTTCTAGTGATTTCCGATTGATAGCAGGGCTTAGCACCCGAATCATTTATTCGGGTTTTGGGTTTCGGGTGCTGGATGTATTCGAGTGTTCGAACACCGGAATAATACGTTTAAACAAACATTCGGGTAAAATTGGTTTAAATACGGGTGTTAAGTAGTCTGGAAAAAGCATATATTTTTATGACATTCCCCCCCCCCCCCCCCCAAAAAAAAAAAAATGATTTATGCTACCTATGACTTGTTATGTTATATATAATGTAATATTTATTTTTAACACGAATTCGTAACATGTGTTTTAGACGAAACTCGGTTTGTACGGTAGTTACATAAGATGTACATTAAGATTTTATTCAAGAAAATAATTTTGGAATTTATCTGTGATTGATTGTAAGATTGTTCCTGTTAATTTATTATTAGTATTAAACAATTACTACAGAATAGAACTCACCACAAGAAATACATATAAAATTATATATCACATGAAAGTTTCTAATTAACAAAATTATTTGGGTTTTGGGTTAACCTGAATGAATTATTCAGGTTTTGGTTAAGACGGGTGTTTTGAAAACAGAATCATACAGGTTATATGGGATTCGGGTGTTTGATTTTTAGGGTTCCGTACGGTAAAACGGGACTCTATTACTAATGCTTCGCTGTCCGTCCGTCCATCCGTCTGTCATAAGGCTGTGATGAATCATGAACCATGAAAGTTAGAAAGTTGACATTTTCACAGATTATATATTTCTGTTGTCGCTATAACAACAAATACTAAAAATCTTAAAATATATAATATAAGCAGTGTTGCCACCATGTTTATACCTGATGATGGTACGGAAACCTTCGTGCGCGAGTCCGACTCACACTTGACCGGTTTTTTAAGGGTGTTTAGGGGTGTTAGTGGTTCGGGTCAATTCAGGTGCAAGGCTCTGGTTGATAGCCTTGTTAAAGTAGCGTCAGATATTATATTACCATGTTTTCACGTCAATATTTCAATATCCAACAACGTTCTCGACAAACACATAAAATATTTTAATTATTCATCTGCAGGGCCAAACAGTATTTAAAATGTAAAAAGGAAGAAGCCACGGAAATGAATCTAATGTTCGCCACTGGACTACTGTCGTCGGTTATCATCACCACTGGTGCGGCCGTGTTTTCAAAATACGAAGGATGGAGCTATTTTGATAGTTTTTATTATTGCTTCGTTACGCTCACCACCATCGGTTTCGGAGATTACGTCGCACTACAGGTACTTATCAAATGCTTTTCACGTAATAAGTTTTCGATACTGGTCCTATACGCCTCCTATCGTCTGACTACATTTATCTTCTTCCAGACCATAATATCCTAACACCTTACTGCTGGAGAGCTGAAGTACTAATTAATATTATAAATGTATCATTAAATAACATAATATAATATACTTAATATTATGCAATGCGCCTTACTATAAAACTATCTTTCAACCAATGTTCGAGAAATTTATTTTTCCAATGAATAAATTGATTTAACTGTTATTGGTGGAATTTACTTTTTCAAATAATGGCCAATTTCTATAGTTTAACAAATTTGTTTTTTACAAGACGCTACATTAAATGCAAACCCACAGTTTTAATTTAGATATTGTGGCTGTCGCATATGATCGATATAAGTATATAACCTGTATTTAGCTTTTAGTTTGTTCACTGAACAATGAATAATAATATAATTTAAAAAAAACATTTTACCTGCAAATTATTACGTTTTAATAAATATTGTATTAAAAGTGTAATTACTATTGATTTATATTTATAATTTAAAACTTAGGTAATTATAATATTGTCGTACCTATTCGACAAAAAAATAATAGTTGAGAATCAATAACCCATAATTTCCTAATGGGAACAAAATGTACCTAAATAAGTTCTGAACAACATCATAGGGACCAAATAATTATGCAGCAGACGTATTGTATTGTACCTACTTAGTACAGTTGAACTTGGTTAACTCGAAGTTGAAGTGACCGGGAAAAAAGTTTGAGTTATCCAAGAATTCGAGTTATCCAAATTAAATTGTATAAATAGGAAATTCTAGGGACCGGAGTAAAAGTTCGAGGTATTAACGATTCCGAGTTAAAGAAGTTCGAGATAACCAAATTCAACTGTATATTGGACCAGTATCAGTTTTAAATTTTATCATTGTCTTGATGTAGTGTACAACAATTTTTTTGCAAATCAAAATAAACAAATATCACCGTTTTATAATTTTTATGCATTATTAATATATAGTTTACTATATTAAATTAGTTAATGAATTAACTATGTAGGTGCTCGCTAAAAATATATTATACGTAATATATGTTATCAAGTTTGTTAATTTAATAAATTGTGGTTTTTACACAGTTTGAAAAACATAGGTATATTATAATAACAAGAAGTTTATGTTGTTAATTTCGGGGATTTCAATCATAATTGAGTTCAATAATGGTTATAGTTATTAAATGTTTTATCATCGATATTTGCTATAATATATATGTATTTATCCGACTATTGTGATTTGTAATATTTGTAATTTATATACTAAGAATTATTTATATCGATCATTTTTAATTGACTAGTTAATAGATAAAATTCTACATATGAAATAGATTGTATTTATCATATTGTGTATGAATATTGTATTGTTTAATGAAATGAAGTTTATCGAAAATAAGAACTAACTAAAGTTTCCATTGATTGGGTTTCATGTTGGTTTGATTTAAACTGTTATGTGACCAAAATGTACTGTTAAAATTTGTTATTAAGTTACATTTTAAAATAATTATTAGTTTATACAATACTTACATTTTTAATTGTGAGTACCTTCAAAAAACTAATTCTGAATTGATCAATGAAGACTTGAATTAATTGTGAGTTAAGTATACAATTTTAACATTTGAAAACGTATTATTTCAGAATTCATAAAATATGATATTTTTTTTCGTACCAACTGCAATTAATATATCTAACTGTATTGTATAATGTTTACACTAAATAATTTAATGTTATATATAATCTTGATCTTATCGCAATATCTACATCTTTATTTGCGAATTTTCGTGCTACGAGCAGTACGTAATTAGATCAACACAAAATAAATAACAAAAATAATAATGATTAATTAATGTATTATAATTAATTATTAACGATTCAGAACATAATATATTATGGTTTATGAAATTAACCATGACGATTATTGTTCTAAGCTATTTATTCATTAATTATAATTTATAACTCTATAGATACTAAGACTATTGTATACCTACTATGTACTTATCTATCTAAGATTATCTTGATTAAAATAAGGTAATTTTTTTAATTATATTATATTATATCAGAGCATTAATTGTAACAAATCGATAAAATATGAACAACAATTAACGAAAATTTTTTAGTATTATATTGTTTTAATGCACTAACAATCAGTAGCGGATTTATCGGGTTGCAGGGGGTGCTATATAACGGACACTCAAGACCAAGGTTATTTCAGGGACCTCGGGATTTTTTAACTTTGTAAAGTAATCAATTATTAAGAACATTGAAAGATATTCAGGAAAAAACGATTTGTATGAAATCACCAATACCCGTTTATTCTAGACTGTAACTTAAGGACTAAATTGTATCTAACACTAATTGAGCCTATAGATACTTAATTGATACGTCATATTGTTTTTTTAAATCCATTTTCAATATCATCAATTATTATTAAAAAAAATATAATTATGCATGATATGACTAACTATTAAAGATATCAAATTTAAAAGGCCTTCAATATTAGTACTTGCACTCCGACTTCCAGAAACTTAGATCCGATACTGCTTACAATAATGAATTAGGTATTAAAAAAAAAAATTACCATTTAAAATATTTAGTAACATTAAACTGTGTTAACTTTGATACAAATTAGTTGACAATAATTACTTAAAAATTTAAATAAATATAATATATGTGATATAAATATATAATAAATATTTCGATAAATATAACAGGATGTAAAAGACTTGGGGTTGGGATTTCGCGTTTCTCTTTGCAACGTTGTGATACTGATACCAATTCTTATATTCGGTATTAGTCTCGTTTCATCCACCTCGGAGATAGTCTTGAAATGCTTTAAAAAAATGTACATGAATTATTTACATTTTTAAATGGGTATATAAAAAGTAAATTACATTTTTAACATTATTAGAAAATATAGGTACGTCTATAATTTATAAATATGAGAGAGATATTTAGTTTGAAATACTTTGAACTATAAATAAGCATTTTAGGGATAAAAACAAATTGTCTAGTTATAAATTCCATTATGTACATCATAAATAAATTTTTAACAGAAAATACGATTATAATATGGTAAAACATTAAAACTTATACAATTTTAAGGTTTGATACACACATAAGTATAAAACTTAGTCTTATAAAATACTATCCAATTTTTTTAAAATTTTTAGTTGGTACTCTATAATATACGTAATTTAAATTTTAACAACATTTAAATATACTGAATTACAACCAAATAATAAAATACAAATCTAAATTATAATTTTCATTGTTTTCGTAAAAAAAAATAATCTGTTATCAGCCAATAGAGTGGTTATTATAGAGTAGTAATAATTAATATTATATAATTTGACGTATTTGTTTACAGCGCAAAAGAAGCTTCCTTTAAAAACAGAAATATAAAAATGTTGAAAAAATAATTTCTATAATATGTGTTGTTGGGTACAAAAATGAGAAGTTTTGAAAAAGAGAATTTGGATAGTCACATGACAACATCCTAAATATATTTTTTGAAACCGATCTATAATAAAAATTTTGAAAATATTTTTAATTAATTGTACTAACGTATTTACTACAATTATTACATTACCTACCTAGTCTTTTTTTATTATTTATTTTTAAAGTTTTCCTGACATTAAATCATCTAAACATAGGTACCTAGATATATAGATTTACAATTTTAATATTTGTATATCAGATATCATTGGTTATATATAGTAAGGTATTACTAGGTTTTAAATGTAACAGAGTACAACAACAAATTTTACATCATACAATAGAAATTACCAATTATACAAAATAAATTATAATTACAATAATAAGTAAAGTTAAATGAGCTATTTTAAAACGTCATGGGGACAACCTTATTGTAATCTGCGTCTGTTAGGACGGCCATTCAGCCCGGAATGTCGTGGACCACTTGCCTTGTGTAAATGATTGAAGAAGCTTACCGATAGGACTATGATGTAGCTTACATTACCTAGTCAATTAAATAAAAAAATTAAATAAATTTAATAATGAAATTAATCAAATTTATAAGGTTGATGATTCGATCAGCGATCTCCAGCAAACGATTTTAATATAAGACCCGCTCATATAAGTCATAAGACGTACACACGTCTTGCACACGTTTTATAATAATACTACCTACAGTCTATGAGGAAGTTGATACAAAAAAAAAGAGTAATTAGTCGTAAATCAAAGTGGTATCCAATACATTTATCGTTTAACTCAGAATCTTAAATAGAAATTCGCGTTTGGAAAACTCTTGAAAAACTCGAAAAACTCTTGGAAACCTGTTACTTGTTAAGGATGTTTAGTGAAAACATACGTCTGTCTTGTGTCAAATGCCTATGTGGGCGGGATTGAAATGCACATGTACTGAGCATATAATATTATGTTTGTTTATATATAAATTGAACCGCATTCACCAAGTTGGTCTTGGTAGGTTAAATGTTTGAAAAACAATACAAACGTTGAACCTAGTTTTTAGTGGTTACATAATTGCTGAATGTATCAAGTATAAGCCTATGATACAACTACCTAAGGGTGGTTGCTAATCCCTATCAAAACGTTAAAAATAAGTATTACTGCAGATGGACCGTACTTCTACCGTATGGTCTTGTACTAGTCTGTAATGGATGTGTTAATGATGCATTTGTCTATACAAAACAATGACTCTACCTATTTCTAAGGATAGATTGTACTATATATTTAAATTATTAGGTATTGCTATTTTCTTAATTCGATATCTTGAACACATTTTATCAAAAAATATTGAATTTATAATGTTGTAATTTATCCATACCGACGTAATTTAAAAAATGTAATTGTGTATAGAAAATAATAATAACGTACGGGGATCGATTGATGCCCAAACAGCTTCACTTAATCTTAAAAATTCCTTCGCCCTAATGGAAGTCATGTACGCACTAAATCGCTGTTAAAAATGGATCAATATAAGATCTTTCAATCTCAAATTTAAAATCGTCCACCATCATCTAAATTATTTTACAATCGCTTCTACATTCATCTTATCTCCTACCCTGTATATTTTTCAACTGTCATTGTTACAGTATATTAGAAATCTTGTATTCAATTTTCAAGCTTTTTGACCCAACGAATAAAATTTAATTGACATCTATATAAAACAAAACCTAAAAAAACTAAAAATGTTCGTAAAATGCTCAAAACAATCAAAAAAATTTTGAACATTTTATGGTGTATAGAAAATGCCAATATCAGTGAAATTTTCATGAATTAACAGTCATTTTTTTTTAGAGTTACGCCAAAAACTAAAATTGATTTTGTCAAAAACTTATTAAGCGTAAAAATTCCCGTTTTTTCTTAATTTTTTATTGTTTTCCCCGGCGCTTTTTAAAATTATTGGACATTTTTACCTACCAAATGCTCCAACTAGATTCACTTTCCCATCGAACAAGATACTATTGAAGAAAATAGGAGCATTATTTTGACTACTTATAATGTGCACATACACAAGTGAAAATAAAAAGGTAGGTAAGTGGATGTCGCTCTGCTGTACAGTAGGTTACAAGTGGGTCATTGTAATGGATGGTGTTAAATTTGAATTCAATGATATAACATCATTGTATAAGAAAAACGGTTCTAAGCAAAAACGGTCAGTCAGCCTATGATATTACTAAGTATATTTGATGATATTATTGTGAATAAAGTAATTTGTATATAACCTATTTAGGTGAAGTCTTGTTTTAAATTTTCAATCCTTAGTCATAAAAGTTCAATATTTGATACATTTTTAACTACAAAATAATTAATAAATTATAAATTTGATAAATGTTGTCAAAATTTGAACTTTAAATGCTTATAAAAAAAAATTGTGCCTATGTATTTTTAATATTTTTCAACTTCAATTGTAACATTATATCAGGAGCCTTGCATTAAATTTTCACGCTTTTTTACCCAACAAATAAAATTTTATTGATATTTATAGAAAAAAATACTAAAATAATTGAAAACTGACTATGTCCGTAAACAGCTCAAAAAGAATCAAATTGTTTTCAAAATTTTAACGTATATAGAAAATGCTAATATAAACCTTCAGTGAAATTTTCAAGTATCTACAGTTATTCGTTTTTTAATTACAATAAAATAAGAAAATTGTTACATGAGATATCGAGTGAATATCAAATGTTGTAAAAATATGAACTTCAAATGCTCATAAAAATTTAATTTGACTTTCTTGTAGACATTTTTTTGTTTTGATAAAGATAAAGATATTTATGAAGAATCTTGTATTACATTTTAAAATATTAGATTTAAAAAGAAAAATTTTTATGAATTTCTAACTCAAAATAATTTGCTAATTTTCGTGATTTTTCCGTATTTTGTCAAAATTTAAACTTTAAATGCTTATAAATAAAAACTGTGACTAAGGATTTTTAATTTTTTTCATCTGCCTATGAAACAATAACCTAGGAAATTTCTAATAAATTTTCAAGCTTTTTTACTCAACAGATTACATTTTATTGATATTTATAGAAAAAAAAACTAAAAAAATTGAAGACTGACAATGTCCGTAAACAGCTCAAAAAGAGTCAAAATATTTTCAAAATTTTTTTTTTTTGATAAAGGTAGACAAACTTATGAGTAATCTTATATAACATTTTAAAATCTTAGATAAAATTTTATTGATATTTATAGAAAAAAAAACTAAAAAAATTGAAAACTGACAATGTCCGTAAACAATTCAAAAAGAGTCAAAATATTTCAAAATTGTATGGTGTATAGAAAATGCTAATATAAACATTCAGTCAAAATGTCATGTCCCTACGGTCATTTGTTTTAGAGTTACACCATAAAGCAAAATCGATTTTCTCAAAAACAGATTTTGTGTAAAAATTCCCGTTTTTTCCATAATTTTTCTTTTGTTTTTCACGTCGTTTTTGAAAACTACTGGGAATTTTTTACTTTTGACCCCCCAAAGTACCAACTAGATTCACTTTCCTATCAGAAAAGTTACTGTTGAAGAAAATCTAAGCATTTTACTGTCCTAAAAGGTGATGACAGACACAAAAATTAAAAAAAAAAATTTAAAAAAAAACACATCATTGTAAAATTAATACATTCATCGCTTCGCTCAGAATCTAAAATTGAGAACTGACAATGTCCGTAAACAGCTCAAAAAGAGTTAAATTATTTTCAAAATTTTAACGTATATAGAAAATGCTAATACAAACATTCAGTGAAATTTTCAAGTATCTACAGTCATACGTTTTTTAATTACAACAAAATAAGAAAATCGTTACACGAGAAATCGAAGGAATATCAAATGTTGTAAAAATATGAATTTCAAACGCTCATAAAAATTTAATTTGACTTTCTTGTAAACTTTTTTTTTTTTGATAAAGGTAGATAAACTTATGTATAATCTTGTATTACATTTTCAAATCTTAGATTGAAAAAGAAAAATTTTTATGAATTCTCAACTCAAAATAATTTGCTAATTTTCGTGATTTTTTCGTATTTTGTCAATATTTGAACTTTAAATGTTTATAAATAAAAACTGTGACTAAGGATTTTTAATATTTTTCAAATGTCATTGTAACAATATAGTAGGAGCCTTGTATTAAATTTTCAAGCTTTTTTACCCAACAAATAAAATTTTATTGATATTTGTAGAAAAAATACTAAAAAAATTGAAAACTGACAATGTCCGTAAACAGCTCAAAATAAAACAAAATATTTGGAAAAAGTCCTGTTGTATAGAAAATGCTAATTTAAACATTCAGTCAAAATTTCATGTACCTACGGTCATTTGCTTTAGAGTTAAATTAAAAACCAAAATCGACTTTCTCGAAAACAGTTTTGCGTGAAAATTTTCGTTTCTCCTTAATTTTTCTTTTGTTTTTCATGTGGCTTTTGAAAACTACTGAGAAATTCTTAATTTTTACCCCCCAAAAAACCACTAAGATTCAATTTTTTATCAGTAAAGTTACTGTTGAAGAATATCCAAGCACTTTTACTGTCCTAAAAGGTGATGACAGACAAAAAAAAAAAAAAATAAAAAAAAACACACATCATTGTAAAATCAATACATTCATCGGTCCGCTCAGAATCTAAAACCATCAAATTTATTAAACAATTAAAACACAATAATTTTTGCTTAAAAAATGTTGTAATAGCATAAAAATGGATAAAAATAAAAACGTACAGATATTTTTAGTTTTTAGTTTATTAGGGAAATTATTATCACATTTTTTTTAAATATTTTATTATAACTCAATACGTTTGTAAATATTATGTTTTAATAATACACATTTAATAAATATTCGTGATTTACTAATTAATTACACGTGAATTTAATTCACGGATTTTTAAATTTAAAACACGTGATCACGTTAATCTTAATTTACGTTCAAATTTGAGGGCTTCAGTGTGAACATTTAAAAGAACATTTAAATTACTATCTAAAAAAATAAATTAACCGTAGCAAATAAAGAAACATTTAGGTATCTTTTTAATTTATTTTAAATTTAACTTTAACTATCTTTAAATATAAAAAACCATATTGTGTACAACGACATAATATACACTAAGTGACATGTGTAAGTACTAGGCAGGTACATAAAGATAATCACAATAATTATTGTGATTAGACATTTTTTTTGTGGTGTGAGGAAGATTGGAAAACTTAGTGGCTTAGAGATCCGTTAGGAATCTTTTTTCAAATGTGACGATATTTTTTCATTCTTTCCTAATTTATAATAACTTTACTATTAAAGGCTTAAATAAGTGAACAAATTAAATAATAAAACAAATTAAGTGATGTCTCGAGAACTTGATACAACTTTTCTATACTAAGGATGTAAATAATTATAAACCGTCTGTAATTTTATTTTATTTAATATCTCCAGTCACTAATACTATCATAGAGATTCAAAATAAAAGTTTAAATTTATTTAAATCTAATATTATTTTCGTTTAACGTTTGTATAAGTATTCGCAATGCCTATTATAAAGTAGAGTATAATAATATATAGTATATTATAATGGACTTTCAAACGTGTATCTAAGTAAAACTAAATTATATTAGTATTTCATTGACGCGAGGTAGTTAATGAACTTTATACTTACTAATTAATAATTAACGAATATTTTTGGTAAGCTAATTAACCATTTTAAGACTGAACTAAACTTACTAATTAATAATCACTCTCGTGTATACATTTGTTTGTGTATGACACGATAATTGGGAGGGTTAAAGTTATAAAATAAAATCGCAAAATTCCAATTAATGTGAAGAATTATGTAATTATAATTTATAATATTATATTTGATTATTGAGTTGTTTATTGTGTTTTTATTAATGAATTTTATTATTTTCTTGATATTACGATGGTTTTTGTTTCTAACGTTTCTAACGCAAATCAAAATTTGTGATTATGTAATGATTTTTCTCAAAAATATAGATATATAAAATATAAATATACACTATAATCCAATATACACTAATACCACATCAGTGGCGTATCTTAGGTACTCAGGAATTTGTTAAGTGGGCCCAATACTATACGGGACGTAGTTCGTTTACCGATTAATAAGGGTAGAGGTATTCATTGGTAATATCTGTTATATTATGATAGTTGTTAGATACCTACATCATTGGAGATATCACCACCAGATTCCTCCCAGCTGCAACTTCTCATGTAACTTCACAATTTTTTGATCATCTGGTCAACGTTGGTTCAACCGTGATATTTGCTCCTGAGAAAATCTGTGATTGTATCACAACGAGACGCTGCAGTATTCCGTAAGCAGCCTATAACATATAGTATAGGTAATAATTTGTTAGTACATTTTTTAGAAAAATAACAAATACTAGTATGATTATTGAATATAATATATTAAAAATGAGAAATGATAAGCGGTCAAAGGTTGTAATAAAAATTGATTATTTAATTCAAAACCAAAATGCATCACATTATTTTTTTTGAAGCTTTGTAATCAGATACATAAATGGTTTTTACAATATTGATAATTGTGATCCCTAAAAATTTCATGGTTTGATATAACAAATTTACGCATGAATCCCATATTTGTATTATAAGCCAAAAAAAATTATATTTTGTATCTGTGAAAGTACTACCTGTAAATACAAGACAAACCCTTTTGTATTTCACCTATATAATATAAAATAATAAAATGGTACTTTAGTTTTATGTGTGATCTGTCGTAACACATGCGGTATAATGGTGCACCGTAACGTGTACCTACTCGTTAAAATTTGTAGGAAGGAAGGCGACAGAGGTTAGGTTGACATCGCCTTTCAAATAGCTGGTATGCACCAGTACGAGTATATACGAATTAAGTGTGCTCGATTTTAACGCAATCGGGCGATGTTAACACAAAATATAATTTTTTATTTTTATTGAGTTGTTAATGAAAGAAATATGTAATGGCGTATGATTATTATTTTTACAAGCGAGTACAGGCTCCCCTTGAGTTATTAGCAATAATGCAATTATTTATCTTTATTATTATTAATTACTGTACCACGAGATATTATTATCCTACATAATAATAAAATCAATATAAATCAAAAACGAGCTGGTTTTTTAAAAATATTTAGGTACTTACACTCTACGGTATATATTTAGCAAACTCTAGTTTCCTTATTGGTGTTCTGTTTTAATTTTCTATTCTAGGGGTGGTCCCAAGGAGGGGGGGAGGTTGGGAGGCCAGCTGACCCACAGTTTTTTCTCAGTTAAATGTGGCCCTTTAAAATGACGAACTACTTTTTTTTTTGAAAAAAATATATGTAATAGTCAATAATAAAATAATAATAATTTATAAAATGTACACCTGCTCAAGAATGTTTCTATATTTATATAATTATAAATATATAAGTATACTATAATGTAATATAAATGTATGTACAGTCATACAGACGTGAAGACCGAGTATTGAAGTAAAACAGTGCGTACAAAATCGTGTCTAAACTCACCAACTTAAATGGCGTACCTAGTTCGAAAAACACGAGTATAAAATATGTATAATATGCTGCGTATGTTGGCGTGGCTATAGTATTGAGAATATAAAGTAACATATCACAAACAAATTATTTAAATGAGGTAATATTGTAATAAGTACATTTGCGCTAGTGAAAAATCGTAGACAATTTTTCTTATGTTCTTTACTTTTATTTTCTTGAAATATTATGATGAAATATACATTTTATAAATGTATTAATTTTGTACCTACCTATTGGATTAGAATTTAGAATCACCTTCTATATATCTTGTAAAATGAAATCAGTCATTGAAAACTAAAATAAATATACTGCAAATATACGTATAAAAATAAAATATAAAATATCTATATTAATCCCTTCTTAACATTATTTAAATATTCTTGGTAAATTTGTTAATTTAATATAATTTCTAATGCAACAAATAAAAATAACAATTAATTAATAATACCTAAAGGTTTTAGGTAATTAAGTTGTACATTTTATTTCAAAATTAGTTATGACTCATGTAATATAATTATATTAAATGTTGGTATCAAAATGTGATGTAAATAACTAATAAGGTAAATCGCGAGAGCATTGAGTGGCTTTGTCAGTGGCGTAGCCAGGGGAGGGACTGAAGGGGCTGCAGCCCCCCCGAAATGTTGAGAAAATTTAAAAGTTATTTTAATGGTCTATGATAGTCGCTCGAAAAGTCTTAAATTGTATTTAAAATATTTAAAAATGAACCATAAGTATTAACACTTTTCAGCTATCTATCTGTGCTAGTACGTATTTAATGTGTAAAAGTTTAAAAGTTGATCAGCCCCCGCAGAAAAAAAATCCTGGCTACGCCACTGGGCTTTGTAATACCTAGTTGATTGAAGTTTCTTTCCAGTGCCTTCTCATAAATAAGGCAGACCCACAGTTCTAAATTTCTGGGTACGCCACTGCTTTATTCTCATATTTTATTTACACCAAACATTGTAAATATATTATTTAATGTAAAACCTATACATTAGAACTAATAGAATATATGGAGAATAATGACCAAACCCTCTCTTAAGGGTGTCAGTGCTGGGTTTTTTCAATTTAACGAAATTTGAAAATTATATTTTATATTTTAGTTACTACCTTAATTATAATACTTTTTCACTAATCTACAGCTCGATACCAAGAGGAGGGGGGTTGATACGGTGTATTATATCGACAAAAATGACTTCACAGGAAAAACTCTCACGTCCTTTAAAATAGTCGGATTTCGTTAATTTATTTTTTATTTAAAAGAAGAGAACATTTTTTCAGGTTATATCAAAGGCTGAATTTTCATTATACTTTAAATAGTGGTAGAAAAATACGTTTGAAAAAGAACAAATATTGTGCATTATTCAAATGCATATTTTAGCTTCTATAATATTATAACTTATAAAATCGGGCTTTGATCTGACCAACAAAATATTCTTTTCTTTTAAATAAAAAAAAATTTACAAAATCTGACTATTCTACAGTGCGTGAGAGTTTTTCCTGTAAGACGTGTTTTTGTACAAAAAAACGCAACAGCCCCGACGCTCTTAACTCATCCCGTGAATACTATGTCACTGGATGTGCTTACCATCGTTAAATCAAATTAGTAAATTGTGTTTTTACGACAAGCTAATCATATCAAAGAATATGTATTCTTAATAAAAACACCATATTAAAGATAAACATGGTTTATAACTCATTAATTACCTATTGAATAAGTAAACACATGTATTTTATATGCATTAGACAATAAAAGCAAAGATAATAAAGGAATCCCTTACATCTCACCTCTCGTCAATGTCCATGGAGAGTTTATAAACTTCCCACTTATAGGCTTCTGAATGGTTTAACCATAAAACCTAGCCCATTACTGTTGTAGCACTTACATGTTTGTGTCATTTGATGTTATACTAAATATTTTAACGATGTGTTCTTTTCTGGAATAACACTATTTAATATTATTAAATAATCTCAAAAACTAACTCTGAAATATTTTTATAAATGTCTTATAATATTATAGCAATTATGAATTAAAAACAATTTGTATTTTAGGTAAATACCAATATTTTTACTTATTTTAACGAAATTACTAAAACCCGTTTTATTTTGAGTAAATTTGTTTAAGATATTTTTAAGAGACCGTCCATTTTAATGTATAATTTATTCACGTTTATTGAAGTGAAAAATATTAAGTACCTAGTTTTAATTTAAAAAAAAAAAATTCAAATAATATCACATGGTGTTAAACAAAAAAAAATTGGGTTTTATTTTTAAAATTATAATAATATTTTTAGTGAAAGATTGTTTCAATTGACAAGTTTAAAATAAGATAAGATAAATAATAAATTTATTTATAATATGGATCAACTTCCAGTATTAAAAAAATACGATTGGAAAAACAAATAAAAAACATGTATTTTTAAAGTTCTTTTAAAAAGTAGCTTTTAAATTATTTATTAAATCAGTTGTTGTAGCCTACCCGAATCAGTTGTATCCGTATGACATAAATTACTTTTGTTAGGTGAGGAAAAACATACAAAATATTATTCACACTCTACTGAGTCTATTGCTTTCAAATGTTTGAACCTGATTAGGTATTCCTCCTATTCTTCTAATTTGGTTAATAGAATTGGTTTTTTTAGGTTTGCTTTACTCTAATACACGAAACATTGATACAGATTTATTAATTTAATACTTTATTTTCATTTGAATATTTGTACCTGCATTTTTTTTTAGACATGTTTAGTATCTTTTTTTTAGAAAAATTAATAAAAATCTTGGGATATCAATAATATTTACGCAAAGGTTGGTAATTGATAAAATTGATTGAAATGAGTTTTTTTACTAACATATCAATAATATTAATCATAATATATAGATATAAATATATAATTATAATAAAATTACGTAGGTTAATTTAAACAACGTAATTATTAAAAATGATAGTATAAAACTTTCTAACAACACGAAGTTTCTCGACATTACAAAATGTGACAATAATAATGTTATTCCATTGAAATAAATATTTAAATAATAATAAATTATAATACAATAATGTATTTAAATTTAAATGAATTAGACTGGAAGAGAAATGGTTTTTTTTCCAAAGATAAAACTCCCTGATACACAAAAATAACAAATCCGGACATTATACTTCTGCGCTTAATGATAATGTCATGGCTCATTATAATTATTTTGAAAAGCAACATTTTAAGTAGCTCATACAATTTTGAAAAAAGTATCAAAGACAAAGTTACTTACATTAGTATTAAATAGGAACCTTAATACTTGGCAGAATCGTAAAAACGACCTAAATTTACCTACTGAGCACATAACATAATTTTGTGAAAAAATGCACTTGCATGTTAGTAGGTATATGTTACAACTTTTGGATTTTTTTAGTAGTGAAAATATAATATCACTCTAATTATTAATATCATTAAATCAAAAATATTGAAACACTTTACCAAAGTTTATTTTAGTCATTTTAGGTTTTAAAAACATAGGGTTCTCTTAGTCTATACAGGACTATTGGCTACTACGATATTACTTTTAGAATTTCTATAATTTTAATTCGTAGTTTGAGAAAGGAAGGTATTAAGACTTGACATTTTGCTACGTGCAACGGATTCTATTATACATTTATTACTATATTGTCAATACGCCTTTATGTGTTCAAAATGTTAAGTTATTAATTATTTTTACGATGAACTTAAAATGATTTATTTGTCCCAAGAACATATTATTTAACAAGGGAATCTTTTGTTTCATGTTTCGGACGCGATGATGATTTATCGTTGGCTTAAAATTGATTTAATACTCTACCAACCATCCTGCGCCGTCGCATGCGAGTGGACGAAGCCATGCTCGATGCCCGGTGTAGGGATGAATTATAGAAAATAATATTTAAATTATGAGCATCTATATCTTGACTGTGGCCTATTTAACGAGGGTTAACTAGACATATTATTATAGTTAAATCGAAATTATAGGACAGGCGATTATAAGTAGTTGGTTATTTTGGCTCCTGACACCACACACTAAAGACTAATAACCTACCTACAATAATACATCGTTATATCCAAAAGCGACTGTTATTAAAAGGACGCCATACATACACTTTTTTATTGAGCTTCATATATACAATTTTAATACTATTTTGAGAAGAACTAAAATTTAAATCTTAAATGTGATTCAACATTAATTTAAAATATCAGATACGAGATTTCTCGGGTTTTTGGTACCTAGCGGCAGTGTTAGGAACAGATAACAAAAAAATCATCTAGATAAAGATAAAGATAACAACACTAAATTTTATCTAAGATACAGATAAAAGATAAATCAAATTCATCTAACATAAAGATAAAAGATAAAAATATTTTATCTAGATAATTATTTAAATATTTAAATAACAGATAATTTTAGAAATTATAATTAGAACAACTAATTAAAAAAAATATATATACCGTCATGTAAGTACACAAAATAATACACACACAAGAAAACCCATGGCTAACGGCCGTTCTTGCCGGGCTGGTGGTGGGGTCACCGGCCAATTTTCGTGTCACGTACTATTATTATTATTATTATTATTAATTAACAACATTGAGAAGATATTTACGAGTATTGTGTATTTGTGTATACGAAATAATGTTTATTATTATTATAAGTCATGTGCAATTAAAATTTAAAATTGGTTTAGAGATTGTTTATAGCCCATAGATTTATAATATAAAACATAAAACCCGAAATATATAAATAGCATCTCATGTATTGCTCGTCAGACTTATCAATTGTCATTAATTTCAGACGCATTGTAAATACGGAAAGAATAGACGGCTGGTTTATCTTTATTTCTCAATGAATAATATTATATTCTATGGAATTTTGTTTGGTACGGCGGTGATTATAACTTGCTATCTGTTCTATTATTCGTATTTTAATTATAGTTTAAAAATATTTATAAAATTCTGGGAATTTGACATATTTGTTGCGACAGTATTATACTAATATAGGCTAATTACATAAATTAATTAGTAAATTATATTATATATTATTAACCGAATACAGAATATTAATTACTAATAACTAATAAGTAATAAGTACTAAATAGGAATAATTTATAGTCTTTTTAGAATAACGTCATATATTTTTAGCCCTGGATGTTATTTTACGTACAAGTTGTGCCTCAGATAATGAGAATAAATAAAAAACATTTTCGAACAGATCTAGCTAATTTTCTCCAAAAAATTTATCTTGTAAATTTATCTAGATAAGTTAAATTTGTATCTAATAGAAATACTTAGATAACTTATCCTATCTATCTAGATAAGATAAAAAATAAAAAAATAATTATCTGGATAATTTATCTAGATAAGTCCTAACACTGCCTAGCGGCTTCAACCACGTCCCTACCTCACCTAGTACCATTGTTGGTTGTTGTGGAATAACGATATCATATAGAAAAACGGTTTCACGTGAATATGAACCTCTTAACCTAGGTACAGTAATAGTTCAGAAATAAAATGTATACCCGATAATTAGTAAGCAACACAAAATTTGCTAATTTGTAATATTTTTTTGAAATATTATTGATACAAAAAAAGTTAATGTTTTTTGAAAATCCGTTATTTTTATGTTTTTCAAACTTAAATAAGTATCTTGTAGTATAATTATTATGATAAAAAACAAAATCTTTCAATACAAAAAATATTGTCTTCTGTATTGTGTAAAATTTGGTTTCTGAACTGTGACTGTAGCCTGAGATTTATTAATTTCGGTTATTTTTCTGAACAAACACTTTTCACAAACAATTTATGGATGTGTGCCATCCCCAGACGACAAATGTGATCGAGATGCTCAGGTTACTGCAGAAGGTATAGGCATCTTGCTTGTATAATATATAGGTATATTGTTATTTTTCAAACTGTACACGCGGTCGCGTGAAAAATCGTGATTATCGATTTTCGGAGAGCTTTTCAATGTGTAATACGTAAGTCGGAGTAATATATGTTATGGCCTCGCAGTACAGACTAGTTATTTTTCAAGTTGTTCGTATATAGGTATCTAAAGATTATGTTCCTTGAGTAACTGAGTAGTTTTCTGAATATAACCGAATCTTAATTACAAATCATATGATTATAACTCACGATTATGAAAAATATAATATACACTGATACGTTTATAAACGTATGTAATGAATTACAGTGATGTACTAAATAATGAGATGAAAATCCACAAAATATTATTATAGGTAACCTAATATACTAACAAACAAGTAAGGCATTACATTTTCAAATAATTCCGATATAGACATAAGTATTTTTTTACGTAGTACAATTTCTAGTTGGTAGTATAAAAATATAAAAGGATCGATATTATGACACATTTTATAATATTTTATAAAATTATGTTGTTTAAGTTTACCAAGTGGGTACAACATTTTATTTATTTATATTATTTATTTTTTCATTTGTTAATTTCATTAAATAGTAAACATATTTAATTTTCAAGAAAACCAATTATTTGATTTGTTCGATACGCTTAAATGTATACGATCTTAAAATTATAGGATAATGATTCGATAAAATCTTGTAAAAAATATTTTTAAATGTTTTTAAATTAATCATAAATAAAAATAATGAGACTCAATAGAAATTCTATAAATTAGATTAATTATATTAATGTACTTAGTTCTAAATTATTCAATCTTCATATTTCGTTTAACATATGCATACAATATATTATATACCTACATATTATAACACTACATGACATGATAAACAGTGAAGTTGTAAAAAATTGTTTGAAGTCCGTGCCGTGTTACTTATACATATCACATGCATTACATCGTTGTCTGAGAAGCTCCCAGCTTATTACATCTTTAATTTGGTCATTTGCTCGTAGTCAAACAAGTTGATGGTATGCTAAAGTTATTTTATTTTTGAAATCGTGTAAGCTGATTATAGGGTCTGCGCGGATGAAAGATTTTATATTGCTTTATAAAAAAATTTAAATGGTTCAAGACTAAAACCGTGGACATTTTCACTCTAATTTTTAGAATTTGCATGACAAATCGTAATTTTTTTTTTACTTGTGTAGCCGTGTAATCATGTATTGTTTATTTTTGAAACAAAATGTATTAAAAAATGTAGTTTATATCATTATTAATTGCATTGTCCCCGTGACCCCACATTACCCATCATAGACCATTGAACAATACCTATTTTTTTAGTTGAAAAATTAAACATATTAGGTAATTATGTTTAAATTTAACATATTAAAGGTTACTGTTCTTGGAATAACGATCATCAATTTATTTGATTTGGGTAAATTGCAGTATTTTTGTTAGAAAAAAATAAATAGTTTTATCAATTTATACTTGGATATTTTACACATACGAGATTTATTTAAAAAAATTTACACACTTAGTGCTATTTATTTTATATCTGACATTTGAAATTTGAATACAAAATATTATTAAAACGTTTTTATAATTTTAATAAAATAATCTCAAAATCATGATTAATTTACATAGGTAATAGTATTATTATTTCTTAAATAATTGTTTTATTTAATAGTTTCCATTTTTAACTGCTGATTCTATTTGTGTGTACAACACTTACCTACATATTTTATGCACATGTATTTAGTATTTTTACTGAGATATTTGAAATTAAAATGCAGTGCAAACATTGTAATGTTTTTTGTTCTATCAAATTGTACACTATTAAAAACCTATTTTAAAATTACCACGTTTGTCAACTCAGTCACGCAGATTGGTTTAATGATTATATTGACTCATTTCAATACTTGAACGGATATATACTACATAACTCGCAACAGAAACAATAAGAATCAAGAATAACCAAGTTTCTAATATTATACAAATGATTGCATAACGTTTTAAGTTCAAATATCACCATATAGTATCAATTTATGGATTATCAATTTATTATCACGTTAGGCCACACGCAAAGAAGTACATATTTTGTGGACAATAATATTGCAATAATACTTAGTTATAACTTCTATTGAGTATAATATAGTTATATTAAATTTAGTTATACTTAGTTTTATTTAAATTACACTCATTTGAAATTGTTATTATACGTTTGAATAACCACTATTGTCGTAATTTAATTTAATGACACATATATGTGGAGATCGTAAACAATACTTTTTTTTAATTGTCAGTAAAAAATGTATGATGAATCTTATATACAATTTATTGTCAAACCGTAAGTGTAAAAATAAGAAATTCACACACCATTAACACTTTTGTGATATTTCCCCACAGTTAAATAATATATATACCGTCATGTAAGTACACAAAATAATACACACACAAGAAAACCCATGGCTAACGGCCGTTCTTGCCGGGCTGGTGGTGGGGTCACCGGCCAATTTTCGTGTCACGTACTATTATTATTATTATTATTATTAATTAACAACATTGAGAAGATATTTACGAGTATTGTGTATTTGTGTATACGAATTACGAAATAATGTTTATTATTATTATAAGTCATGTGCAATTAAAATTTAAAATTGGTTTAGAGATTGTTTATAGCCCATAGATTTATAATATAAAACATAAAATCCGAAATATATAAATAGCATCTCATGTATTGCTCGTCAGACTTATCAATTGTCATTAATTTCAGACGCATTGTAAATACGGAAAGAATAGACGGCTGGTTTATCTTTATTTCTCAATGAATAATATTATATTCTATGGAATTTTGTTTGGTACGGCGGTGATTATAACTTGCTATCTGTTCTATTATTCGTATTTTAATTATAGTTTAAAAATATTTATAAAATTCTGGGAATTTGACATATTTGTTGCGACAGTATTATACTAATATAGGCTAATTACATAAATTAATTAGTAAATTATATTATATATTATTAACCGAATACAGAATATTAATTACTAATAACTAATAAGTAATAAGTACTAAATAGGAATAATTTATAGTCTTTTTAGAATAACGTCATATATTTTTAGCCCTGGATGTTATTTTACGTACAAGTTGTGCCTCAGATAATGAGAATAAAAAAAAAACATTTTCGAACAGATCTAGCTAATTTTCTCCAAAAAATTTATCTTGTAAATTTATCTAGATAAGTTAAATTTGTATCTAATAGAAATACTTAGATAACTTATCCTATCTATCTAGATAAGATAAAAAATAAAAAAATAATTATCTGGATAATTTATCTAGATAAGTCCTAACACTGCCTAGCGGCTTCAACCACGTCCCTACCTCACCTAGTACCATTGTTGGTTGTTGTGGAATAACGATATCATATAGAAAAACGGTTTCACGTGAATATGAACCTCTTAACCTAGGTACAGTAATAGTTCAGAAATAAAATGTATACCCGATAATTAGTAAGCAACACAAAATTTGCTAATTTGTAATATTTTTTTGAAATATTATTGATACAAAAAAAGTTAATGTTTTTTGAAAATCCGTTATTCCGTTATTATCAATTTATTATCACGTTAGGCCACACGCAAAGAAGTACATATTTTGTGGACAATAATATTGCAATAATACTTAGTTATAACTTCTATTGAGTATAATATAGTTATATTAAATTTAGTTATACTTAGTTTTATTTAAATTACACTCATTTGAAATTGTTATTATACGTTTGAATAACCACTATTGTCGTAATTTAATTTAATGACACATATATGTGGAGATCGTAAACAATACTTTTTTTTAATTGTCAGTAAAAAATGTATGATGAATCTTATATACAATTTATTGTCAAACCGTAAGTGTAAAAATAAGAAATTCACACACCATTAACACTTTTGTGATATTTCCCCACAGTTAAATTAAATATTTACTGGTCATTGTTTGCTTTTAACAACCAAAGTGCCAACCATATCTAATTTTCTATCAAAAGCTATAGGTCTTCAAAGTTCAGGACATATGGGGCATTTTTACTGCTTCTAAAGGAGAAGTCCAAGAAAAGAAAATACTAATCATTGTAAAACTAGTACATTAATCACTTCACTTAAAATCTAAAACTTTTAAATATTTATAAAAAATAATAATAGAAATTTCATATAAGATATGCTACTTTTAAGATACCCAAGTATTGAATATTGAACATTTGTTCATTTAAGACTAAAAATTGTTACAATTCTAATTAAAAAGGCTTGAACATTTAATAGATGGTTCCTCATGACTAGTCCATACTACTATAATAAAAAAATAATTATATGTGTACCTTCGTGATGATTTGAAAAATAAATTGATATGATTGATATTTGTTTTATTTTATTTGGAGTAAGACCACAGTAACAATTATATTACACCAGAAAAAATGAAATAAGTCTTTGGAATAATCAAATTACAATAGTCTACTTTTACCTTTCTAATAATTTTCTTCTTGCTATTTTACAATAAATTACTAAATTTAGGTATGCCGCTTATGAAGTTGAATACTTTAGATTCGGTACAACTATACATTTTTATGGTAGGTACAAAAAATAACAGTTACCATAATATCTAAAGACGTTGGATTATCTTAAGATTATTATTATTTTTATAATTTATATATACCTATAATTACATTTTGTTAACTTCTCCAGGGGAAATAACGTAAAAAATCTAGCTGGCCCGCCTGGCGTTACCCGTGCCAAAGATTTGTATTTTTTATAAATATATTTGTAAAAAATGTATACATATACTACATTTCTTCTAATTATTATAGTAATGTAATATGTAACTAATGGTAACCATCTAGATAAACAAAATAAAATACTATTTTCTACTTCTACCTATTTCACTATTACTATTATAATATATAAGCTATACACCTATAACCAATAAAAAACATTTATAAATAAAAAAATCTTTTGATTTCCGTCGCAAATCTCAAAATCCTTGTTTTAGCATGGTAGGATGGATTTACCAGATCTAATTATTGTGAATTTAAACCATCCAGACCTACTCAAACACACACAAACAATTTCATTAAAATCGGTCCAGTCATGAAAAAAATGTGATCAAAGAAACTTTAATTTGGAAATATAAAACCTTCCTAATTTATTATTTTATTTAGTTATTTAAATATAATAAAAATCGCATAATGCAAAATTTTATATTTTATAACTTTATAAGGTTTATTTATATAACTTAAAAATTTAACATAATCGTATTGATTAATTCTGTTTGTTGTGTAATCTGAATTTTTTCATTTATGCCACAGCACCAACAGACGTATCGTTTTATTAATCCTCGGTCCAGCCGTAGCTAACTATAATATACACTAAAATATACTTCATTTAAAGCAAAACGTAAACCCACAAAATTACGGGAAAATACAACAAGACTGATAGAGTCCATACGACAAACGCATGTGAAAGTTTTCATTCAGATTTTAACTCAAATTATTATCACCAATACATCCACATATTTTTAAAATTGTTGAAATTCTCAAACTTTTTCAAGTAAATACATATATTAAAATAAGAACCACAATTAGTAACGAAAAACCGAAAATTAGTAAAAATACTGATTTCTAGTAGCAAATTAGATGTAGTTGGTACTTTAAGCGTGGTACTTAAGTGGGGAGGTCAAATACTTGGTACTTTGAAAAATTAATAAATTTGAAAGTTAAAATGTTCAACAATTCTTCATATTAACATTTATAACTATAATATAATATCATATAATTTTCAAAATATTTCAGATATTTTTTTTTCTATTTATACATATTTGAAATATTTGTCTTTTTATTTCATTTATAAATGTATTATAAAATGTTTGTATATGAGTAAGAAAGCTTGATAGTATAATACAAAGTTACTTATGAGTTTTTCTCACAGTTATTAAAAAATATTGAAAATACGCGGTCACATTTGATTTTTATAAACATTGGAAGTTTCAATTTGTCGCAATGTTTATTATTATTAATTACTTTATCAAGATATCTGATTTCCAGAATTAATTCCTGTATTCTAAGAACAGACTAGTTTGGTGGCCGCGCACCTGCGCACACTTATTGTGGTGCCGGGTGCGGGGTGAGGTGGGTCATTCCAGTTAATATCAAAGGGCGAATGTGAGTTCCTACACTATAGAAAAAGGTACATAATATGTAAGTTCCTACACGGTAAAAACCGGGTACGTATGTTAGTTCCTACACGGCGGAAAAGGTTAAATATGTATATATGTATTTAAAAAAATAAATATATGATGATTAAAAAATATAATAAAGATCGTTATAGAGCATTTTCACAGATAAATAAGATATACCTAATATGATTAAAAAAATATAAAAACATCGTATAATACGAAATTTTATACTTTATGAGGTTTATTTCTATAACTTAACATAATCATATTGATTAATTTTGTTCGTTGTATAATCTGAAATTTGTTTATTTATGAAATCTTCTTTTATATTTTACCATATAAATTATAAATGTTGCGTAAATGTATGAATTGCGTATTAGATTCTGAGCGAAGCGATGAATGTATTGATTTTACAATGATGTGTGTTTTTTTTTTATTTTTTTATTTTTTTTTATTTGTGTGTCTGTCATAACCTTTTAGGACAGTAAAAAAGCTTGGATTTTCTTCAACAGTAACTTTTCTGATAGGAAAGTGAATCTAGTTGGTACTTCGGGGGGGTCCAAAGTAAAAATTTCCCAGTAGTTTTCAAAAGCGACGTGAAAAACAAAAAAAAAATTAAGGAAAACGGGAATTTTTGCGCAAAATCTATTTTCGAGAAAATCGATTTCGGTTTTTGGTGTAACTCTAAAAAAAATGACCGTAGGGACATGCAATTTTCACTGAATGTTTATATTAGCATTTTCTATACACCATAAAATTTTGAAAATAATTTGACTCTTTTTGAATTGTTTACGAACATTGTCAGTTTTCAATTTTTTTAGTTTTTTTTTCTATAAATATCAATAAATTTTTATTTGTTGTGTAAAAAAGCGTGAAAATTTAATGCAAGGCTCCTGGTATAATGTTACAATTATTAAAGTTGAAAAATATTAAAAATACATAGGCACAATTTTTTTTTACAAGCATTTAAAGTTCAAATGTTGACAACATTTATCAAATTTATAATTTATTAATTATTTTGTAGTTAAAAATGTATAAAATGTTCAACTTTTATGGCTAAGGATTGAAAATTTAAAACAAGGCTCCACGTTAATAGGTTATATATAAATTACTTTATTCACAATAATATCATCAAATATACTTGGTAATATCATATGCTGACTGACCGTTTTCGCTCAGAATCGTTTTTCTTATACAATGATATTATATCATTGAATTCAAATTTAACACCATCCATTACAGTGGCCCACTTGTAACCTACTGTACAGCAGAGTGATATCCACTTAACCATCTTTTTTTTTTTACTGATTTTCGGTTTTTTGTTTCTAATTGTGGTTCTTATTTTAATATATGTATTTACCTACTTGAAAAAGTTTGAGAATTTCAATAATTTTAAAAATATGTGGATGTATTGGTGATAACAATTTGAGTTAAAATCTGAATGAAAACTTTCACATGCGTTTGTCGTATGGACTCTATCAGTCTTGTCGTATTTTCCCGTAATTTTGTGGGTTTACGTTTTGCTTTAAATGAAGTGTATTTTAGTGTATATTAGTTAGCTGGACCGAGTATTAATAAAACGATACGCCTGTTGGTGCTGTGGCATAAATGAAAAAATTCAGATTACACAAAAAAAAAAAATAATCAATACGATTATGTTAAATTTTTAAGTTATATAAATAAACCTTATAAAATATAAAATTTTGCATTATGCGATTTTTATTATATTTTTTAATCATCTAATATTTATTTTTTAAATTCGTTTATACATATTTAACCTTTTCTGCCGTGTAGGAACCAACATACGTACCTGGTTTTTACCTTATAGGAACTTACATATGTCCGTGTAGGCATTAACGTATGTAATTGTTTACCTGCTACTCTCGTGTAGGAACTTACTATTCCCCATATCAAATACTTGCGAGCTGTTCCCCACCTAGCTAGTAGAGCGGCTATATACCATGTACCCGGCGGCCCAAGGCAGTATATTTGACTGCCTTGGCTGGCGTTTTGCGCATGCGCCATTCACAATATTGTATGTGTTTCCGCACACCCGTATACCACCTCCCGTGCATTAACATAGGCAACGCCGGCAACTGCCTCGTCGAGTGTCGATGTCGAACATCTAGCGTTGGCGGGGCGGCACAGCGCGCGCCGGTCGCAGGATTAAACTCAAACGGCAAGGTTATTATAGCTTATAAATTAAAACATTATTACGACGTGACCTCGTGAGCCATTCTCCAGTTTCATGCAAGTTATATACAAAATATAAATTAATATAAAATATAAATTTAGGTAAATATAATAAAATTATGAAATTATGAAAAACTAAAAAGTCAAAATTAAGTCAAAATTTCGCCCCAAATAATATTGCGCTCTAGGCACGTGCCTTGGTGACCTATGGGTAAATCCACCCCTGGGTAATAGGGTAACACATAACAATAATCGTATGTTTACACACATAACCTGAAAGTACATTTAGGTATAATATATATGTAAATTAATGAAAACTAATAGGTAGGTAGATACTAGGATTTTTAAGCATCAGACGTTAAAAATGTCAACAACCTTTAATGTATTTACTTACTACCAATTATAATATAACAATATATAGGTTCTGTAGTAACCTCGAAACCCAATAAATTAAAAATACTCTAAGAATATAAAATATATACGCACAGTGTACATGAATAATAAATATATATTAGATGATCCGACGCACTTCGTTGCCCGTAAAAAATTACAACTTTAAAAAAAATTGTGATTGTTCAACTCCTTTTGTGTGCAACTCAGCTTCCCTGGTAGACAATCAGACAATGTCGGAACGCGGACTATGTGCTACAGCATATCAAGTAGGCAATGTGCGAAAAATTGATTTGATGCACGTTTGCACCTGATCTGTCCGATTAACCAATGGTAACCAAATAATAAATACTCATTTCTACTAACTATTTCTCCTATAACCAATAGAAACCATTTATAAGCGAAAATTTCTACTGAAAATCTCAAAATCCCCGTTTGAGCATTTCCCCGGGTTGTGGGTAGAAATATGAAAAATACTTTACGACCTATTCTCGTACCTACTAAATATAAAAAAAAAATCTATTAAAATCGGTTGAGCAGTTTCGGAGAAGTGCAACCACAAACACCGTGACACGAGATTTTTATATAATAACTAAGATTATACATAATACTTAATCAAAATTTGAATTTTCATTATATATAGTACCTATAAGTTTTTGAATTAAAACTAAATAATTAAAATCGATTCTTTTCAAAGCGGAAATTGAAATTGATTGACATTTTTCCATTAAACGTACACACTAAATAAGTAGGTACTGCGTATTTGATACATTATATACCTACACAGCTACACAGTATATAGCTTTGTAGTATATTTGCTTTGTTTGAAATCTAAAATAATCTAATATGATCGTTAAGGTCAGAAATTTTGTTTCATAATATTAAAATATACTGCAATTTGCGTTTATATTCAACTTATTACAAGACGCTACTGTTCACAAATTTGTTTTGTTTTCAATTATAACATTTTTATGATATATTGATACATCTGGGTAGGTATATCGCATATTCACATATAAATATGGCCGACCCATTACAATTTCTACTTATATCAGGAATTATTGACAATTGTGTTCTGTTCATGTGAAGTGTAACATAATGGTCCTGAATTAACTGTTGAAACTTTGGAAGAGTTACAACTAGTTGGAGATATAACTACTATTTCGAATGCACTTCAGTTGTATTAAACTATACCCTCCCCCCTCAAATTGTAATACGTTTAGTGATCTCTAATACTCTGTTTTCAATGACTAACCACTATGCAAAAATCTAAAATCAATTAACTGTGATTTAGTTAAAGCTGTAAGGTACACGAAAAGATAATAAACGAGCTGGTTAGTTAAAGTGAAAATATAGACAATACCTTTAAATCAATTTTTAAAAAGCAAAACTACGTTTAAAATCTGATGATCTAGAAAAAATAAAAATTCTTATAGTAATTGTTTGTAAACAAAATCGTGTAAATATTAGTTCTGATTGTCCTAAAAATATTTACGTTCTACTTCAGTAATTCCATTTTTCGATGATTTTATTAATAAATTAAAATAACGTTTTAAATTATATTTATCACTCCCGAGTAAACGTGTAAATTCGTCAATAGAGACAAGTGATTTTGATTTGTACTCAGATTTTAGATTCTGAGCGAAGCAATAATATGAATGTATTGATTTAAAATGATGTGTGTTATATTTATTTTTAAATGTGTCTGTCATAACCTTTTGGGGTAGTAAAACAGTTTTGATTTTCTCCTGCAGCATCTTTTCTGATAAGAAAGTAATAAATATAATTGGTTCTTGGTGGTTTAAAAAGTAAAAAACTTCAATCATTTTCAAAAATTTAAACATTTTCAAAATGTCTTTACTTTTAGATATTGCATAAGATACATATTATGCATGATTTTTTATTATAACCATTTAATGTTCATATGTTCACAACATTTAAAAAAAATCTAAAATGTGCAAATTATTTTGTAGTTAAAAATGTATAAAATGTTTTGTTTTTATAGCTAATGATTGAAAGCTCAAAACAAGGTTTCCCATAAAGAGTTCATATTGTAACAAAATATCTAAAAAATATTCAAAAACAGCTTTTTTATACACTCAATAACATTTTGGACAAAATCAGATATTTTAACAATAAATAATGATTTAAATTAGTTTATTGTAATTTAAAAATATTATTCATAGGTACTTAAAATTCTTTAAGTATGTATATTATTATGTATACATACAATTACCTTTTAAAACTCAATTTTTTTGGCAAAAATGTATTTAACCTACCTACCTATATTAATAATACAGTACTAATACCTAATAGTAAAATAAATTAGTTTAATAAAAAAAATTTAAAAATATCATAAAACTTACTGATATTAAGGCAAACAGAAAGTCTTCACACAGAATCCTTTTTCGTTTATAATGATTTTATATAGTTGAATTCAAATTTAACCCATCTATAACAGCAACCCCTCTAAGCACCTATTTGTATGGTAGATCAGTACCCATTTAAGCCCTATTTTGTTGTTGTTTTAATTCACTATATTAACCAACAACCGAGTTAATTCATTTTTATGAAAATTGAATTTCAATTTTTGTCCAGCATTTGAGTTGATAACTAGTATTACATTAAAACTTATCTTCACACCTGTATCAAATATCATAGCAATAAACTAGAAAAGTTATTTAACTATAATTCGTTTTGCTTATTTCCCGAACAAAAACGTATGCACTACACAAAAATATATATACAACTTTCGCCATAGCGTTAAAATTGTTTATTTTAGTTAATGTTTCACGTATTTTATTTCTGTCGGAAAAACAATGCTTGCGTGGAGGATATATACTAAAATAATACATTTTTCTCGTGCTTTTAAAACCGAATTTGAGTTGTTTATTAACCTACATTGTTTCTTTAAGATTCTATGCGGTAATGAAGAAAATGTTTATTTTAGAATAGTGTGTTTTCTGTTTCGATTTCTGACCAAACAGTTGTCAGAAACTCAGAGTTATAATATAGCTCTCTCAAAATGTCATACAAGTTCATTATTGATCAGAAAATGAACAGTAAAATGTAGTGCCATTTGGTGGTACATTAATTAAAATAACATGACTACAGCAAAGTTGAATTTTTAGAAGTACTGAGAATTTTAAATTTTGACTTTCTAAATATACCAACTAGATCCAATATCCTACAATAAACGTCCATCGAAGTTAATGATAAGAGCATTATAAATTATTTTTAGCCATTTTGGCTGGTTATTTTTATCTTGCAACAAAAGATATCAGAGTAAATATATATTATGTCAATATAACAAAAAAATCCATTTATATTATTTACCAAATAGTTGTATTATTACTTATTAAAGCTTTAAATAGATAAGTAAATTAAAACTTTTTAGTTACGAAAAATATTATTTGATGAATTATGATAAAATTATGTAAAATACCTACTGGAATTTTAAAATTATTGTTTCTTCGTAAATATGCTAATTTTATTGATTCGATAAATTCACCCCTCAATTTTAATATTAGTTGAAGATCATCAAAATTGTATAAGTACATCGTATAAAATAATATTGAATTGACCATTTATAAATTCGGTATTATATCACTCAAAAGCTTTTATGTATATTATTAAAGTTTTGAATTCTATGTTTAAGTGTCAGAAATTAATTTGTTTATTTTTATAATTTTATCAGAAATAAAATTAGATCGTGATTGCTTAGACTTGAGATTTCAATTGAACATTTTTTTTTAAATATATGAACCAAATAAAGCTTTATTAGCTTTATAAATTAATAAAAACTAATCAAAAACTCAATTCAGAAATTAATTTTATAGGAGCTTCAAGCCCATTTGAAACGTACGAAGAATGTGTTTTGTATTTTATTTTATCCCATACGATAAAACCTTAATGCAATTATTTATTTTATGTATACTAGTTTGTATTTAAATATTTTCCCACAAAAAAAAAAACTAGCAAACTTATATACAACAATCGTGAAGAAAATCCGACGCGTTACCGTAGTGGAATTTTCGTCAATAACAAATGTAATATGATTGTACTAGTAAAAATGTAAAAAATGATTTTATCGAAACATCCAATTATAATAATTCGTATAATTTTTTTTTTCAGATTTAATTAACACACAATTCAAACATAATATATTAATTATAAACAGAATGATTAGTGTTGGGGATCACTAACTGATAAACAAAAATAATGATTTTTAATATCAGTTGCGAGAGAGGCAATAAAAATATCAGTGGCAAACATTTTCTGTAGATGAAACGGGCTTAAAAATACTCTACGTAGGTACTTCATTTGAATTTTTTAAACATGAAATTATAAATTATAACTAAAGCAATTATGTTTATTGAACTCTGTCGGTCGGGGTTTACCTGAAGGTGTTTTACCTTGTAGGTTTAGTGCACATTTTCACAAAAACTGCTTAAATTGAAGTTTCCAACTTTTTTTATTTTTTATTTATTAGAATAATATCATATTAATATTTTCATTGCATTTCAATTTTAAAAAAAAAGTAGAAACTATTTAAAGACGTATCTCTAGTCGTTTCGTGAAGTTTTGTTATTATAGGCAGGTAATTGAAAACCATGTATTTTTAACCATATAATAATTTGAAAATTGTCGGTGATGTTAACGAAAATTTATATTGGAAAATGCGATTAAAATATTATTTGAAGACAGTTTCAAGTTTGTCTGTTGTTATTAGTTTTAAAATTGTGGCAAAACCTAATCTGTTAAACTCTGTTACCTAACCTAACCTAACCGATTTCAAAAATTATTTCACTATTATAATGCTGCATTATCCCTGAGTAACATAGGCTAATTTTTAAAGGTTAAATAAGGGGTCCGACCCGGTAAAGTGCTCAAACAGAGTGATTTTGAGATTTACGATGGAAATAGTTGCTATAGGTTTTATTAATAATTATTATTGTCAAAGCGATATGTCTGTTAGTGCAGTAGCACTTCTATGTATTTTAGTACAGAATCTGTGCAGCTTACATTTAACAGAGTTTAAGAATTAGAGGTAAATCCATGGGTATTTAATTTGTCACGGGCAACGCCGTACAGGATTAGCTAGTATATAATATAGTCTATCATCAATAGCTATTATGGCTTTGAATCTTTATAATATCTATTAAATAGATAATACATTTTATAAATTGTTTTCTGTATAATTTTCCTTCATATAATGTATTGAATTTGAATTGGTTCGTTTTAAATTTTTTCTATGCATATAATAAGCTTATTTGTGTGTTTAGTTTTACATTGTGCTTTTTCCTAACTATGATTTTTTTTTTTTTTTTTTAATACGAGGAAACCAGCAGTACAATAATTACTCGATGTTTAAATATATTTATGCTATATGCTGTATAAACTAACAGAAATGTTCAAATATATGTGTATTATATTATATTTCTGTCCCGGGTGAAAGATAGACAGTAAATATATTTTAGGTTCAATACAGCATAATTGGTTAGGTACCTAATAAAATATGAATAAAACAAAACATAAAACCGGAATGCATTTATCAGTTTAATAATACCCTTGTATTGATGTATTTTTTTAATTTGATTTCTTAGAAATAAATTTATTATCATAATAAAATTATTATAATTTTTATTGTTGATGTTATTGTATATGTAGGTATATGCATAACATTGAATAAATATAAAACAATAGTTATATTGAATTTTCTAGTTTATCATATCGTTTTGGTGTTAACGTACGTTATGATACAATTTTCTTAGATAATGACATTTTGTGACAATTGTCTGCAGTGGATGAATTATTTTTTTCCAAAACGTTGCATTTGTTATATTTTTAATATTTAACTATTACAATAACAAAAATTACGGCAACCAAAGTAGGTGTTAAAAATGATATATAACAAAAATGTTTTCTAATTGTATATAATGTTGGTATTTCCGAAAAAAAACCCAAAAAATGTTTTTACTTACCAAGTTACCTATGTCCTTTATACATTTCTAAACCGTTCATCCAATTACGATGAAATTTGGCACAAAGATAGATCCTCGGAGAAGAAGATAGACTACATTTTGTAAAAAATTAAATAAGAGGTACAGGCCGGGGAGGTTCTCAAACAAGGATTTTTTGATTCTTATTATTATTTTTTTTTGTTTATAAATGGTTGTTATTGGTCTTAATAATAATTATTATTATTATTATTAATGCGATGAGTCTGTGTATTTTAGTACAGAATGTATCAAGTTTGAACCATGGTTCGGTGGACCAATTTTTTGCATTTTTTTTATACTTAAGAGATAAATTATACACTTACATGCACACTACGTGAGGTACGCGATCTACCGCAGGTGCATTCATAATATAGTGGTGGCACTGATAATATTATAATCATAAGCGAATTTCACGGACATCGCCAGTGCCCAGTCGGGATGGCTATAAATTAAACTATAATGTAATTTACACTTTAAAAGACATTGCGTGTTACACTCAAAAAGTTTCTAGATTCTAGAGACTTTTTGTTTTAAATATCTAATCTCGTCCAAATTTGAACTTCAAATGTATATATTATAACGAAACATATTGCTTTATGGTTTATATAGATATGAACTATGTATGTGAAACATATCTATGGGGATTTGTTTTTGAAGTACGAAAAAATCAAAAAAAATCGTTCTATGAGAAAGTGTTAATTTACGGGTGAATATCCAATATTGTAAAAATATTGTAACTTCAAAGACTCATAAAAATGTATTTTTTGTCAAAGGTAAAAAACGTATAAAGAATCATGTATTACATTTTCAAATGTATTAGATATGAAAAGAAAGATTGTTATGAATTTCTGACTACAAAATAATTCGCAAATGTTCATGATTTTGACAAAAGTTGTCAAAATTCATACTTTAGATTAAAAATTATTGTGAATTTTCGATCAGTTTTTTTAAAAATTTTACAAATAATAGTTTACAAGGAATCTTGTATTACATTTTTTTTATGTTTTTTGACAGATCAAAAAATTATTTATCGCTAATAATAGAAAAAAAACTCGAAATATTTTCATTGCTATAAATAGCTCAAAATGAGGCAAAATATATAGGCAAAACAGTATCATGAACAAAAAATTGTAATATCTATCATAAATACAAATTTAAAGTACTTACGGTCATTAGTTTTTGATTTAGGTACACTTAAAATGTTTTTTCGAATTTTTTTCAGTTTTTTACAACGCTTTTGAAAACTTCTAGAAATATTTTACTTTTGATCCCCCAAAGTATCATTTTAATTCACTTTCCAATTAAGAAAGATATTGAAATAGAAAATTAAATGATTTTTTCTGCCCAAAAGATATGATAGACAAAAAGAAAACACACATCATTGTAAAATCAATACATTCATTCATCATTCCAATCGTTTTTCGTATGCAATGATTTATCATTGAATTCAAATTTAACACATATTATGTACATTTTAATGACTTATTTAATGACGATGAGGTACACTTGACACTGCCCTTTTAATATACAGCAGAGCGGTTACCGACTTTCCCACTTTTTGGTATTTATAAAAGAAAAATGTACAATTTGTTAAGTAGGTATCTACAAAGAAAATTGTATTACGAATTCAAAACAGTTTTCACCATGACATAATACAATTTTACTTAGTTTGTGTAAAAAAAAACAAGTTGACGTTTTTATTTATTCAAATAAAAAAACTTGTCCGCAGTTGTTTGCACTATTCACTTCACTTTCTTTTATACAATTATAACTGATAATTTGGTATTGGAATAAAAAATAATTATATTCGAGTATTTGGTAGGTAGTTAGTATTAATACGATAGGGATAAAAATTATTTATGTCTAACACAATTTAGTTAATTTTATTATATTCTAAATTATCAGTTTTAATTCTACTAAGACTTATTGAAAATGTTCGTTGGTCACTATCGTTGCATTAGCAAAGGAGTCATGATTACCAATTATGTCACATTTTTAGCTGATTTTTTATTTACTTTTCATATGTATATTTCAATATGTATACACTGTACTATAATAATTGTTATACCAATAGTTTAAACAATTGATATAATATATAATATTAGTTATAGATATAGTAGTTACAGTATAAATTAATAATATTATAGTATAATATAATGTAATAGAAACCATTTAAAGAAATAAGCATCGAGAATTGAAGAATATGTACTCAAACGATGACATTAATTACAACTTCTAGCCTATCCTGGAATCAATTTTTTGAATCTAAAAGTATCCCAAAAGTATTTATGTACCCTTGTCAACGTCGCGGCGTAGCAAAAAAATATGTGAATTGTTTTCAAAGTATTTAAACACCACTCTTATTGACTAGTAAGTTTTGAAAAACTGACTATATTATGTGGAGTAACATTTTCTGAGAATTCAGCACAGCAAATACAATATATTTAACAATTGCAAAAATATGTTAACCTTAAAACATAAACATGCGTACCTATATTAACAACAGTAATATGAAACTAGAAGACTTTAATTTATTGAGCATAATAAATTCCAAATAAAACATTAGGTACCTACACCATCGAATAAAAGAAAGTCTTAAGAAGAATTGAGAGTATTTTTTTTTAAATTATTGAAACGTAAACGGTTCAATGGATACGACTTGTTGTTTCTGAAAAGCACACGAAAAACGTGTTTTAATAACATTACCAGATTAATTTGGCGTAGTAATTAAGAAATATGGACCATTGGTTTAAGTTTAAACTAGAGAGGATTATTTTATACTTTTTAAAACGGTTTTTTTTAAAGTAATGTGATTAAAGTTCAAAGTAGTCTTGGAATTCTTACTTTATTCTTAGCTAATGTAACTTGTCAACCAAAAATGTTATTATCAAATGCTTGAAATGCTCTGATTCTTACCAAACACGACATCTTTCACTTAGTAATTTAATAATAACATATTGTGTGAAATCTTACTAACATCGTTTTATTAAAATGATATTTAATAAATTGCAAATGTTGACAAAGGGTAAAATATTTAAGACAAAGCCAGATGATAGAGGGGTAGGAGGACTCCTCCGTAACTACACTATACAGTCAAAAGGTACGGCGCGTGGGAGAATTATGTGGAGTAACTAGCAATAAAATGTTAAAAGTTTTTTCTCAAGCTATTTAGGTATGAATAAAAAATTAGTTTAGTATAATATAATAAAAATACACTTTGTTTTTTTAACAAAGAATTAGTTTCTTAAATCACATAAAAAAATCAGTATTATACTATGTGTTTATAAAAATCCTACAAAAAGTTAAATAGAATACAGTTGAGTAAACCGAATATAAAAAAAGGTTCAACAAAATATCTAACATATTTTCGTATTTTCCGTCGAATAAATGTAAATGAAAAAATAAACCAAATGTACCACGGTATATGTATTTATTAGTATGATATTTATTTTTTCTCGTATGTCTAATTACCGGTTAGTACGTACTATACTACTATAGTATACACAAATAAACTTTTAATGATAATATTATATTGTTTAGGTTTCTACAAAGCGAATTATGTTATCTCTCCAAACTCGAAATGTAGGTATAAATTGTCGCATTGAAATTATATTATATTCTGTATTGCAATAGACGTACAAACACTCATCTTTTTTAAACTTGTGAAATAAAAATCATAACGACAATTGCATACTATATAAGTATTATAGTCATATACTCATATAGTCATATTATATAGGTATTTATAATATTAAAATGTTAAATATATTGTACATTTGTATTCATATTTAACGCCTTACAAAAAAATTTATATGCATTGATTCCATCCGTCGACATAATATTGTTTATTGTTTCCGAAATTTGGAGCGGTCTTCGTGAGTTTGCTAATTATAAGCGTGGGGGAACGGAGAAGACTGTATTTGTGGTGGTTTTCTCTCTAGTTAGGGCTAAAGACCTACCTACTGCATATTCTCTAACTTTTGACCCAAAGTGAAAGATATTTTTTGGCTTAGAGTTTAAGATGCTTCGATCCGGCTAAAATTTCAGAGCTACCCCATAATATTCCACTAAATAATACAATAGGTAAGTATACAAAATAATGGCTTGATTTTGCCACAAAATTAAAAAAAAATGGCCGAAACAGGAAACCATTTTCTTTTAAATAAATTAAATTCTAGACTTTGACATTGTAATGGTTATTCATTTAAAATTACAAGTACGAAAATATATGTGGGTACCTAATTACTAATTGATGAAACGAATACACTAATTAAAGAATGGCAACATATATCGATAATCTCATTTGGTTGGTAAAGTATAAACCATAACGTGCATTAATATTATTATGTATCCGCTCAGTAAATTACTGAAGACGGTAGAAGATCAGATTAATTGGAAGACACATCCGACCACAAAGAAGAAAATAACGAAGAGAGATAAAATGTAATTTCTATTGACGTGTTATACAAGAAAGTTTTAACTGAACAGTTGCGTGTCGTGGTAATTAAACGGAGTCACGATAAATAACAGTGACAATTAAAAATTAATATAATTTGAATACGGGGAAGTTTAGGAAAATAAATAATTCAACTAGATTTTTATTATTTATTATAAATATTATGATACATTTTAAAAAAGTTAATACATTAGTAAAATTTAGATTTCATTAAATAATAATATTAAGTTGATCTTATTTCAGATGTATTTCACTTACAAGTGTAAGTATCGCATCGACATTAAGTTATTTAATATTTTAAACGATAATTGTTTAAACATGACCGCATAATATTAATTTTATTAGTTTAATACGAAGAATATTCTTAATACTTTAAGCAGAAACGATTTTCAATCTTATTTCCACATTTAAATCCCATAATATAATTCAATCCATGCGCTAATATTAATTTCAGATAGTTCATACAAGTGATTATTTTGTGTGGTATTTACAAACACGTTGATAAGACTTGTGTATAGATAATGGCTTTCATAGATATTTATCATATAGCGTATAATAATTAGGCAATATACTTTATAACAGTTTTATAAACTTACATAATATTATTGTCAATAAAAGTGAGTGAATTATTTTTGTACATTTTGATGTCTTGAACATTCAGTTTGTTTGGCATGGTATTATTGTAAATGCAAGAAAAATTCAACACGTTGTTCAAACGAACAAAATAGTTAACTGAAGCAATAATTAGTATTATAGGGGGTGTTAAAATGATAATTCCACTCAAAAACCATAGTCTCAATACACATTAGCCAATAGATATATTAATATATTATAGAAGAAACACTAAAATTGTTTAGTTAACTAAGTAGTAAGTACACTTCCATGTACATCACAGCGACTATATACTTTCTGTTTAAAACGGGCTGACCGTTTTTTTGAGAATCATGTCCTATTGTCGAGACAAACTTCAAACAATATTTTTACTGTTTATATTGAGTTATTGAAACTAAAGTTAATAGTTATAATTTATAGGTAATTAAAAAATAGTGAACAACAGTTTTTGTGTAACGAGCGTCAAGTGACGTCAGTGATAAGCATGAGACCTATATTGGCGTATTGCACATTGTAATTTATTATAGAGTGAACCCCCACAAAAGTCGTCAATCGACCATACCCTCATATGAGTATATTAAAACTATAAAATATTTCTATAAATTATACCTACAATTTTTGGAGGTTTTTTTTAGAATTACGCCAAAATTGATTGTCCTGGTTTTTTTTATAATACTTATTAGTATTGTCACCATAATAATGTACGTTACATTAATTTATTTTTATAATTTTGTGTTTTAATATATTATAAGGTATCGGTAGTATCAATTTGGGGATGAAACTGAATTCGGGCTGGGGAGCAAAGTTTTTAGCAAAATTTTTCACGGAAATGTTAATATTACATTTAAAATTTGAGTTTTTTATTTCATAATTTCATAATAATAATGATAATGATAGTAAGTATATAAATACTGGGCTCACTGCTGAGATAGCTCGTGTGGGGGCCCAGGATTATTTTATTGATATTAATATTGGTATATTTAACTTAACCTATTCAGGTTTAATTCATATTATGTTATAACCAAAACAATTTTCATACCCGAGCGACGGTGAATGTGATCGAGTCATAGTGGAAACATGATCACGGACATCTCTTCATTTCGATACTTCGGCCGCTTGTAGATCTAAAAACGAAAAACAAAAACGATTATTCGTAAATATTTATATAGTAAACTCAGTGAGTTTTCGTACGATAAAAAATAAATAACATATGCTTATTAACAGCAGTTAATAATAATAATGACAATCACGCGATGATCGCGGGACGATAGTGAATATTAGGTACATAGTCACATGGGTACTTACGACAAGAGTGATCTCAGCAGCATGTTTACCGTAGATACCGTTTTTGATATTATGGTGGTTAGATGTGTACTACAAAACAACAATGTAACAGGTGTCCATCATAGTCATCCGGACTAACTGGCCTCCCAGAAGTGCTGGGACGATATTGAGGGAATAATGATATACGAACTACGTACACCTGGTTTAACATTAAGACGGGACGCGAAAGAATGGAAAACTGAAAGTGAAAAATACCGACAAGATAAATACGAATCATTAAGCACAGTCAATACAGAAACTGTATAGGTGTAATACCGATGATGTTGATGATGATAATAATAATAATATTATTAGCAATAATAAGTAACAACAATAACAATAATGATAATTGCAATAATAATAATAATCATTGTGTGAATACGTATGTTGTATAACAATATTATGCAAAAATAATAATAAATAATAACAATCGTGTTAGGTATGCGATGTCCGCGCGACAAGGATTGTTTCGAAGTAGTAGATCAGCGGAGCAATAACGACAGATGAAACCGATAAGCGAGAATAATAATAACATCACAATATCAAGTCGCGTACGGTTGCGCTCTCGCGATCGCGCCGGCGCGTGTGCATGCGTGAGGGTGCGTGCGCCCTGTGGCCGGGGTTAGGTCGGACGAAGAACTTTTGATATGGGGGTAAAACGAGACGGTGGACGCCAAAGTTGTTGTAACCGTTATTGCTTATGGCCCGCCGAATTAAAACGAAGGGATATGTAATCGAGGGTCTTTGGATGCTAGGGATGAGATGTAATACCGCCAACCTAAAATATCACATCGAGTTTTTTTTATAACAATATTATTTTATAAACTTGTCGGTATTAAGCTATTATACAAACTATTTTAAATGCTTAAAGATACCTAAATATAATTATTTGAAAGATTATCTTGTGTTTGACGTTCGTTATTATTTGTAATTACTATCTAATTAATTTCATATTTTTAGTCATGTGAGCACTGAATTGGGGTATATTTTTATGTATTTATATTTAAATTTTGAGCAAAGTTTTAGACTTGAGTGTTTTTATTTAAGTCCAATGACAGTAATAATATTATTGTTTATTATTAACAATAATAAATAACAGTAGAGAATTCAAGTTAGATATTTACTGATTTATGTTTTTCAAATGCAAGTACATCCCCGGCCAAGTATTAGCCCTCGGGTTTCTAGATAATAGAGTTCCACGGGTGGATTTAGAATTATTTATACAGTAATTTATTATTTCACACATTTATCAAGCACAAAAATGATAATGAAAAGTATATAATTTCTTACCGAACAAAAATAAAAATGAACACAAGTGAATTCGGTGCTAAGCCCCCTCTCCCCGTGTGGAAAACTACTGCTCGGTCCCTATCTTTTTGAAAACTCCATTGGGTTGTTACAGTTTGACGAAGTTTAGTTGTTTTTTTAGGTCAATATCTTCGAAGTCGACACGTTAACGAGACACAGAACGAAAATGTTAGTTGTTTTCATTTGTAACGTCATATAAAAATTAATATATACATTTTATATCCCAAGTAAACTGAAGAATGGAAATATAATGGTTTCACGTTTTTTTATTGTGAATATATAATGGGAAAAGCGATCCCGTTGAGCACCACCCTTAAAATAGCTGTTAACAATCACTAGACGGTCTTCAGTATAAGTTTCAATATTATTACCAGCATGAAGTTATAAGATTTGAATTATTCAAAACCAACTTGTAACTTGACTTGAATTTATAACGTTTATTTTGTGTTGCCTATACATTTTGGTTCCTTTAAGAACATGTGTGTTGATACTTAGAGCGTAATAAGTTATAAGGAATATAATTCCTTACATGTTTGGTTACCTATTAAAATAATAATAAATACATTTTGACATTTTTAATTTTTCATCAAAATATTTATTATTTTCATTGTCTGCTATAAAATTAAATTTTTTAATTTATATAATATAAACGCGTATCACAATCACTATTTTTCTAAAAATAATCTGACTGTAAATAATGAATAAAATATTTATACGTATTATAGTAGATATGAATATTGATATTTGAATTTTTCATTATGAGTGCATATTACAGTTATCTTTAAGCTACAAACGTATACAGATTGCAGCTTTAGTATGAATTCCTCAGTCATATATAGTATATACCATACATTTATATGATTTTACCAAAATGAGTTTTTTATTCTCCGTCATCACATGTTATAATATACAAATGTGCATAACGCAATGCATATAATATTATTATATATTTTCCTATTGAATACATTTCCAGTTATCGCCGATACCTTTGTAGTTTGAACATAGTTATATTTGATACCTACTAAGGTCATTCATGTCATACCCACCTATAATGAATTAATATATATTCCGATCACGAAAATCAGTTTTTTCTCTGTATTAATCTCGGGGGTTAGGTTTTCATTTTTTTTCTTTTCTTCTATGTTATATTTTGTTACAATTTATTTATTTATTATTATTTAGGAATCCCACACTGAACTCGGGCTAGGTTGTTTATGTTGATAAAGTCGTATATTTTTATTGCGGGCCAACGCCTCCACTCTACCACCTTACCTTTCATACAATAAGTGCCAACCCCATTGCCCGTAACTCACCACTCATCGTCACATCACGTCATATAATATATATATTTCTATTTGATAAATCTATCTTGCACAAAATATTAATAAAAACGTTTTCAGAACGATAAAAAATATGGTTTTCAATTATTATTTACACTTAAATGTTATTACGTATTGGGCAGTTGCAAGCTATCGGCGTTCGCATTTTGAACCCAACGGTCGGTTTTATTGCGACGTCCTCGCAAATCCAACAATCGAAATAAAATATAAAACGTATTCCGTATACGGCACTGCGATGCATATATAGGTCAAATATGGTTTTACAATAGTAAATAGGTAATAACAACAGTTTGGGGACTGGGCCATGGGATCTCTTAAACCTTTTTTTAACCATTACAAAAATTTATTATTCTTGTAGATCGCAATACAAATACAAATTATTCAGAAATCTCCAACTCATTGTCCATATAAGGTTCCTATATATTTATATAACTTACTGTATACTTTTCTTAGTAACTGCTAAAGGGGAGCATCATATATAATTTTAACTTCGGCAGTCAATTCCTACAATGTCTGTACTATGCATGATTATTGTTTAATTTACCAAAAAAACAAACATTTTAAAATCGGTTGTATGAGTCGTATGTCACCTACTATAGTTTACCTACAATTATTGTTAACTTTTATCTGGTTTTGTGTTATAATTTATCTATTAATAAAGTAAAAGATTTAAGATATATTTGACGTTTATCTATTCTTTTAAAATTGAATGTTGATTTTGGTCCTAAAAGGTTTATGACTTGTTAGTTTAGTGTATGTTATACGCGTTTAACAGCTGCATTAGAGATAAAACTGAGATCACAATCTCCTTGGCATATTTTGTACTCGGAACGATTATGAAAAAAAAATTCTTAGGTACATCACAATAATTTTAGAAGTTCTAGTATAGGTATCAAAACATTTTTTTAAATACGTTGCCGTCGAGTTAAACCCTCATAACGTTGACACAGAGACCTAGGGCCTAGGGTCATTATTAAAAGGAATTATAATAAACCTTTGCCTCCCTATTTTTATCATATTTATGTTTCTCCTGTATCTAAGGTTGTACCTACTAATGGTCCAGTCCCCTCTCCAGAATATGTGTTTGATTACGGCCTTGCCGGTATTATAAAACATAATTGTGTTGGCATTTAAGAATTGTTATTAATAATAATGATAATAATTTTCCTAGTTTATTATTGTCATTGTGCGTGAATTTTGCTCATAATAATTCATTAATTACTTCTACGGCACAAATATTTAAAGCCTAAATCACACAAATTAATTTTAAAATATAAATCATAAATTAATCATACCCAATTATTCGGATAAAGAGTCACGCTATGGGTACATGTATACATTGTATACCTGTAACATTTCTACCTGCGTCCTGCTACTATGCGACACCGTGGCCGCGCTCGCCCGACGTAAATTGTACAGTGTGGACCACCATGAGCCGAGTGGCCGTGTATCGTACAGCTATATTCTTTTAATTCATTCAATAAATATTTGCCTACATATTCAAAGACTGAAATGATGCCCCGGCTTGCCACCCATTCACAGGCATAATATTATGATAACCCCACAATTCATAATAGTAAGGTGGACACTCAGATAACATTAGCGCACAGAGAATTCTTATTAAAGGTAAAGTTATACAAACCCTAAAACTAATTTAAATACAACTTGCACCCTCCACTTGAAGTTGCTAATGATATTATCGTGTACGTGAAATATGATGCGACTGCTACATTTATGGAAACGATATACGACCCAATCTGTTCCAAGTTTAACATAAAATTGTATAATTAACGGATTGTAATAAATTGTGAAATATGCCTATAATAAAATAAAATGTGTAAATATTACGTTCAAGCAACTGGTTTTGTTGGTGAAATGGCCGTTTAAATAATTATTAATGATCCTAAATATTGTGGCCGAATCCCAGATCGTAGCAAAATTAAATTACCTACCTGTTCATGAAAACCGTGATATTATGAAATAAGAGTTGCAGATAAATATTCAAAGGCCGAACTAAACATACAAAATATAAGGACGCAAAAAAAAGAAAAAATGACAACCATAGTGTCATATACATTTGTCAAGTACGTGGAACGACATATGCGCACACAGCTGTTCACACACACGACGTCTTATAATCTTATACACTTGTAGGGTGTTATATTTTTTTATTAAATGCATATAATATATTTTACAGATGTCCAAAATTTATTTTTCTGTTCTTACAATCAAAACGTTTAGCTGGCTAACGAGTAATAATAATGATAAGGCCTTAGGTTTCCTAATATTATGCTGGTTTTTCACTAAAAGTGTATTTTAGATATTTCATCTAAGCTTTAGATAATCGACGTGGTAGAACAATCTGTATTATAATAATTAATTACGATAATATTGCACCTACAATAATAATTGTATCTCGATGCCACAAATGTGCTAAAATGCATACGTAGTTACGAAATGCCACGAAACGTAAAATAATAGTATTAAATAATAAATTACTAATTACATATTTTTTTAAAAACATATAAATGGCTCAGGATTATTAATTTGAACGATATATACTAATCAATAAATAGGGTCACTAAAGTAATAAATTGTTATCCACTTGTATTACTAATTTTTTTTCTAGGCCATTTTCGTTTTAAATTTCTTCCTGGATGATCCTTGGCCATTTTTAACAACTAACCCCTTTCCCTTCTACCCGAACAGAATACATATTCTCTGTGGTGGGATTAGGAGGTATAATCAGGTCGAGTTTTTTTACAATAAACTAATAGTAATAACTAATAAGTAATAACTAAGGAGTAGTATTAGAAAAAGAGCTTTGCCCCCTTCCCCCTCGCTCAGGCTGACATATTTGGTGAGCCTGGTGTGCAACAGCTAAATAACTTTTACCAGTCTGTCCATGCTTATACTCGTAACCCTCGACCTTTTTTACTTATTTATTTATTTATTTTTTAAATGGTGTACCATCATGAATGTTATCGTTGTTATTTCGTATGTTTGTATTTTTATATGGGGAGCGTCGTATACAGCTATGGTGATAATCGAAACAAAAAATCAGTCATGGACACAAAACCAATAAAAACATGCACTGCACGTGTCAAGAGATGTCATATATAACCTAAACCATTGTCCAATATACGTAAACCCGGTTAGATAGTCAGATAAGTCTACAGGAGTGCAGGACATAAATATAGTATATAATAATGACCGTAAATGGTAGAACTCAATTTTTTTTTCATATGAACATAATAATACATGAAAAATATTTTAAACCCTTTAATTCTAACAATAATATATAGCATAGAACTCATGTGCCAGATATTATATCAGTTATTACTTATTACTATCATATTATTATGTGTATTTTTTTCTGACTCAGACAAAATATAACTTATATTAGAGAAAATATTTGTTTGACGAATTATTCAAATATTTGAAACAAGATAAATTATCCATCAGTTTCTTGGAGGTGGTTGAAAAAATAATACACCCTATTGGCCATTATGTTGATTTTACTGTTTCGGTATACACAGGGTGCCTGGTTCCCAGGTTTGCGTTCCCACGCTGAAACGCCTTTTATTATTTCTGTTGTGTTCAACTGTCACGATTTTTGTTTCTATAGTCACTAGTCAATAGCCACTATATTTTATCACAATGTTTGATTTAAAAAGATATATTATTTGGCAATATGAACTTTGTCCTTCAGAAACCATAATATATTATATTGTGTAGGTACTATATTATAGTATAGCTAGTGTCACCAAGATTCACAGAGTTATTGGTTTATTATTATTCTTCATTGATAATATAAAATGTTCGTTTCTGTTTTGAATTTCGCATTTGTATTTTTTTTTATTGTTTAATATTATACATATACTATGAAGATATATATTCTTTAACTAATTCTTTAATTTATATAATATATAATTATTTATAACAATATTAATCCATGTGGCACCTGCATATAGTGTGTTATCCTTCTATTTCGGTATGTTAATGTATTATGTGTATTTAATTTTATAATTGTTAAAATGTTTTTCATAATATCTTCGAATATCATCGTTATTTTATATACATTGAAATACATATGAAATAATATGTTATGTAATATTATAATTTCACCCATTAACACTTGTAGATTCAGTATTGTATTTTATTATTGCAATGGTTGTTTTAAGTTCAGTAGTTTGATTTTGGCATATTAATTTATTCTTATTCTCCATAATAATAATTACGTAGTATTTGTTTATCAATTTAATTTAGTCAACTATTTCAGTTATTGTATTTTATTAATTTTAATTTTAACATATTGAATTTGATTAGGGTTCTGCATTATTATTGTCGTTATTGTGTTATTTTATTGGTTATTTATTTCATTTTTGGCTCACAATGGTTTTCTATAGAAATTAGGAATATTTTTCAATTTTAGTTTAATGGAGTTCATTTTCATATTGTAATAAATAAGTAACTAAAAATGCAGTTACAAATAATAAATTAACGGCAATATTATATCCAATTATACGTGTAGAAAATGTATTAACAAAAAAAATCTATTTTTCTGGAACCCACGTCTTAATGAAATACAGTTAATAAATTATAGCTATTACAGTGTCCGATAATAATAATTATTATAATACGCTATCTAAACATTCACAAAACAACCTCATTAAAAAATGTTCGAAGAATTGATTTACATTTTTAATTGGTATTTTTCTTAGAGTTATATTTATTCATGTAATAACATTTTATATTTTGTACATCTTTCAATTAATAATTATCAACTACTTTTTAGATTATACCAAAGTTGCTAAGTCAATTATTATATAGGAATTAAAATAAAATAACTAGGCATATACTAACATAAATGTTTTATGAACGATTGACGTTACAATTTTTACGACACTTGATATTCAAACGTATAATACAAATGATTTATATTATCATTAATACATTTTCAAAATTTTTCAAAAATATATTTCTTATAGAAACTTGAAGCATTTTATTGCGACTTAAATTAGAATTATTTGTACACAATGAACATTTTGATGCTCTATCGAAAAGTTTAAATCAGTTAAAACGAGATTCCTCATTATTTGTACTTATAGCATTAAAAAAGATTAAAGATACATAAGATCATTTTTGTTTAAACCTATGTGTTTGAATTTTAAAATTTTAAAATTTTTACTATTTTGTAAGAATTACGAAAATTTTAAAACTAATTTGTGATTAAAAATGTTAAACAGTTTTTATTTTAATAGCTAAAACTTGAAAATTTAAATTAAGTTCCACAAAACTTACTTTTATAGTAATATTAAAATATTTTATATACATTTACGCACATTTTTTTATAGACATTGCAATTCAAATTTTGTACTAAGTACTAACAATATGTTCATATTTACACATTCAATAACAATTTTAGTTATTTAATTAAAATTTAAAAAATGTATCCATTGATACTTAAAACTTTTCGGCAATATGTATGAATATAACTTATTATTATTATTTTTTACCCATCGAAATTTTCAAAAATATTTACATTAAATTTAAGCTGTTTATACCACGAACCTATTTACACCGTTTTACGGTACCTATTGCACAACACGGTTTCGGTGCCAACTTCATGTCGCAATAACCTTAGTTTGAAATATTACACAAATTATTTTTTAAAAAAATACCTCACAGGGCTCTCATCCCCCCCCTCCCCATGACCTACCACCTAATAATACATATTACCGTGTCGACAGTGTTGGTAGTTGCTGTTCGCAGTCGGTTTATTGAATATTTTTGGCTTATTATGATATACCTATCTATAGTTCGGATATTATAAATTCAAATTTAGGGTCTACCTAAAAACGATTTCCGTCCTTTTCATAATGTGTATGTATGTCCGAAACATCTGCTCGAGGCATATACTATATTATTACAGCTGCAGATTCACTCGGTGACGCTCCTGGCCCCTTATTGGTTGTGCCTTATACAAAGAATTTGCTTTTTTTTCTACATTTCAGCCGTCCTCAAATACTATTGTACCGGCACGATGCACAAGTATAATTCTGTACAATATAGCGTAGGTATGCCCAAAGATTGAGCAGATGTTTCTATTGTGCCTGAATGTTACTGATGTATTTTATATAAGACTCTGACATAGCCCCATGGTCTGGCGTGTATATTATTTAAACACTATACACATAAATATATATAGTTAATATATTTTTGATAATACCAAAATTTTCTTTGAAATGCACAAATATCCGCGCCGTCACAAGACAAAAAGTAAACGTCACGGAAATAATAAATACCTATTTAAAATGGCCGTACTATTTTCCATTAGCAAATTATCTCCAGTGTCTCTGGCGTCACAAATATAAATATTATAGGTACCTACCAAACTTTTAATTGGATCGATGAAGCTTTTTAACTACCTCGAGGTTGACTCGTTAATATTTTGTGAAAATCAGGGGGGTTTCTTACTCTTTCATTGAAATCGATTCGTGAAATAAAGAGAAGAATTAACTACGAGTCGATAGAGTTTATTAAAATAATAACAGAATAAGTTATAGGAGTAGCAGCAATAAAGTTTAGCTGCAGTCCTCCCTGAAACTTCAAAACATTTTAAATGTGTTCACTGTTCTGTGAAATAATTTGTATGAAGGTTGTTACAGAATTCTAAAATGGTATAGATATTCCTACGGTATCAGCATACCAAACTTATGAGGGATCCTAGTTAAGCTATACAACAGCAGTGAGGTAACCTACAACCGGTTTTTGTAGCCTATTCAGTAGGTACTTACAGACTATATACCTAGTACTATATCATAATAAAAAAATATTCAAATAATTTAATAAGTATTGAATAACACCATTGACTGTGAAAATAGTCATTAAATATTGATGCATGTAATCTTATAATTATAGCAACGGTTGAAAATATTAAAAAATAATAATTTTCTTTATAATTCTATGCTAATATACAATGTATAGAACACCTACATAATATGCACACAAACTATTTCAAAATCTCAGAAGTATATTATGTTGGTAGTATTTGGAGTAGATAGTTTCATTGATATTTAATCATTTATAGTCTCATTGTCGAATTTGAAATGGTTCCATACATTTTCATCGACGGAGTCAGTTCTTCGAAAACCATTTGTTTGTAATATCCTTTTTTGATTTGGACGTTATTTGGTTCGTATATTAATATTCCATGTTTTCTTTTTATTTTCAAAACTTTGATATTTTGATAAAAAGTTCCACCTTATTTTTTTCTTTATTCCTTTTAGTATTCCTTATATGCACCTACTTCATATGTTATCACTTATCATATATTAAACATTGTTTGCCACATCTCGGAAACCAAAAAAAACCTCGATTATATTTTTTCAGTCTCTTAAGCTTAGTTCGTTTTTATAACTTATTTCTCGAACTATTTGTTCAATATTATTTATCAATCATTAAGTATATATAAATATATTATTATATTTTGCTACAGAATATTAAATAAAAAAAATTAGCGGTCATTAAAAAAGAAAAAATAGCTTAAAAAATTGTACATCTAAGTTAATCGGTATTTATACATTTGTTTAATTTTTATCATACAATACTCCGTATATTATGTATAATATTTGTGATATGAGCAATTTGATTGTGTCTGTGACGCATTACGCGTGCAAGATATTGAAAATTTGAAGTAAGTACCTATATAATCTTAAAAAGTGGCTCGTGCAATGTAGTAACTAGTAAGTATTGGTATTATTTTGCTAATTTAATATTTAAAATATTTCGAAAGGATTTTATTTCAATTCAGTCACATATTGATTCTAAATAAATTTTAGTCCTTTTATTTTGAAACAATAATAATATCAATCATAATGTTGCACACGAAATACAAATATTATATACAAGTTTACAAGATTACAAAATAATATGAAATTATAAAATTGAAATTTTGACTTCTATTTGTATGATATTGTATTTTATTTCATTTTTACAATCAAATACAATTATGTAAATTAATAAATTGTTTTCGGATGCTGTGTTTATGATGGTTAATCTTGCCTCAAATCTGTTACATCATGTATAACACGTATGTATGTGAATAATAATAATAATTAATATAATTATATTACGGTGTATTGGTATAGTAAATAATATCGTTTTACACTTTTAATCATTTAATTAGTAGAAAATAACGTGGACGACGGCCAGTAAAAAATCATCCGTTTCGTAACTAAGAAATACAATGTGACCTGCGGGACAGAAGAGACACGCGTTGTAAAATATAATATTTATTTATTAGATGTATAAATATCGATGGACCGCTTAAGACCGGTATTCTTTCACACACATTCTCACTCTCTCTCTCTTTCTCTCTGTCTCTCTCTCTCTCTCTCTCTCCCTTTCACTCTCTCTATCTTTCTCACTATCAAACTATCTCTCTCTCTCACACACACATCTCTCGATACTTTGTCGTTGCGTCTTGCAGCACGGGAATGAAATATGAAAATAAAGACCATTGTCAGTGATATAGTATGATATATTACATAGGTATCGACGATTCGTATTATTATTATTATAATATTATGTCATTCTGTACATTATAATGTACACGGTAATATCATAACAGTAACTATAATAACATGTATTCGTATACTGTTTATTGTGTATCGGACCGAAATCCAATGCCAGTGACCGATCACTTAAGCCCGTCGTCGAGAAATACTTCAAAGTCCACACGGCATGATAATAATATATGAAGAACCGTAATATACATTTATAGTACCTATATATATTATTATATATGTTATGGTATCTATAGTCTATACCATCGGGGTTGCAGTTGACCCTTTAATAATACAACCGAATAATAATGCAGCACGAAATAGTAATACAGATGCGCACGTGTCTATTCACTGGACGTCAAACGTTGATGTATCATATTATTATTATTATTATTATTATTATTATTATAATTTCAGTTTGGTTCTCGGCCGCCCGACGCGTGTCACCCCGTACGGCGGCCACAGATGGGTAGGTGCCACCCGCCTATCCACCAGTGGATTCAGCTGGGACATTATAATATTTTTATTTTGATCGTCTTAGTACCTCAGCTGCCACGTGCCTTGTGAGCGAGTACAATGTTTCTGTAATGATATTTTATATTACGACATATTATTATAATATGTTGTCTGTAGTATTATATTATTTTAACATGCATCGTGAAAAAGTATTCGTCTTGCTCGATAGGTCATTTATTGCATATTATATTATAATATTACGAATATTATTTATACTTTTAACTCATCAACTATAGCCAAAAATTAATATTGTATTGATCTCGCGCGATTTAATCACACGCGCTTTGCTGAAGCAAATTCATCAAATATCAAAAAAAAAAATAAATAAAATTATTTATCGTAAAACTGTATAATAATATCACATTGATTAACATTTTACAGTAAAAAATTAAAATATAAGGTAGGTATTAAGACATTGATTTCGGAACCTGACATATACGAAATTATATATTCCCGATAAAACCGCATATTATAAACCATCAACACTGAGATAAAATTAAAAACTAAAATAAAATATGTTGTACATCGAAATATATACAATTAGGTATGGCCTAATCGTCTTTTCGACATATTATAATTTTTTTTAAAAATATTATTGAGCCCGACAACTATGCCATTAGCTCTTTTCTTGTTTGTAGGGGGGGGGGGGGGGGCAGGAATGGTTGGAACGGTTGGTTGAAACACGTTTGTATGTGTGGCAAGGATTTGTTGCTAAAAATCCCGGGTGGTCACCCATCCGGAAGTTAGCAACACCAGCCGATACGTACAGCTAGAGATTCCATAGATGAGCGTACGGACCGCACCACACTATGCCTCAGTATTATATAATATTGAATTGTGCATAATTTATGTTAAATTAAACTGTTGAATCTGAATAACGGGTTTTTTTTTCATCAAAAAACGAGTGTGTCTAAAAAAAACCCCCAAAAACTATTCGATCACTAATGGGAGTTGAATGTTTGTTTATCGGTATACACATATTAATATCCTATTTCTTTTGGTTTTTAAAACATGGTCACTGGTTATTTAAAAATCCAATAACCATCTGTAAATAAATTTAAAAATGTGTCGATTTCGACGAAAACTTCAACCGGATTCCTGCTTAAATAGAGAAACAACTTTGAAAGTAAGCTATGAAATTAAAATACTGTAAGCAGATATGTTTTGAGAATCAATAGTAGAGTTAGTAGAGTTTTACGCGCAGCAAACAATTGTTTTTCGTATCTAGAAAAACGCATTGCTATTTGTTAAATATTAAAAATAAATAGTATATAATATTATACGATTTTGACAGCTGAATACGTTTTTAATAAAACATAATATGTTGGAGGGGCTCACTTCCCGTGGTAGTATAGCACTATAGCAAAGTATCTATGATGATGATCGATGATATTATTATATATTTTACTTTTTAAGCTCGAGACAATATTCTGAGGGGAATTGAATCGGTGGTCCCGTGAGTCCTATATGCGAATAGTACACATAACACACATTTCTCGATTGAATGTATAATATTATAATGCATGTTACATTGTTACGTATTATAATAATATAATATCGCTATCCACAGGTGTTTTGATGTGTGTATATTGTATACAGGCGCTTATTTTTTTCAACTAATTTGATTTGATACTTCAAAATTGTGACATTACGAATATTGCACAGGAGTGCATGACTGTATTTTTATAACAATATAATATTATTTCCTAAAAGTACCAATTGTCCCATACGAGCATAACATGCCAATATTGACACTTAATATTATTACCTATTACACGTACGTAAAATGTTTTGTTTTAGAACGATCAAGCCTTGACGACAATGCCGGGGTATGTGGCACTTAGTTTGGTGTTTATTTTGTTTGGACTCGCCGTTGTTGCCGCCAGCATCAACTTGTTGGTACTGCGTTTCATGACTATGTAAGTACTCACTCAGTCTCTATAGATTAAAATATTATGTTTACACTATATATAAAAACTTCTATACATTAATTGGGCATTATCATATTCCTTTTACAGTTGGAATTTTTTTTGAAGTTTTGTAACTCTATATTTTTGGTAAATGTTCGTGTTTTAAAAAACAAATTTACATACATGCAAAGATAAATATAGCAGTAAAAACATAATAGTAAAACATTAATACTTACATTTTTATGAAAACATTTTTTAAAATTATTTTATTCTTAGGTACAATGTTTTTCTAGGTTTTATCAACTGTGGCTCTTTTAATATCAACGTTCTTATTTAATTAAATATTGAGAAAACAAACTTGAAAAATATACTTCGTATTATTATTTTATGTTATTACTTCTTATACAATATTTAACTGATGGCTTACATATTTTTTAGAACAGAGACATTTCCTCTGCAAAATTATATTTAAATATCAATGCCTTATAATAAATACCAGGAACGTCCTCTATGAAATTATTGGAACCGGATACGGAACCAACCTCACCAGAATCTTTAAATAATAGTTTTAGAAACCATAATCTACATTTCGACTTAACTAAGGTAATTTTTCAACGTTGATTGAGTTTATAGTAACAGTTATATTGTTATCATATTATTTTAACTGGTTAGATTAAAATAAACATTTTTTATTTTGATGAACTGGAATCAAAATGTTTGTATTTTCTAAAACTGTAATATAAAAGATACCAAAATGTATATTTTTCTAAATTTCCAAACTGAAATTGAAATTTAAAAATCATAGAGTTTCCAGTGCCTGATAATTATATTAGCGACTTTATGTAAATGTATCGTTAAGTAGAAGGTTTTTTCGTAGCACCTATTTTAATAGATGCATAGGTACACAATACCTCATTCACAGTAGGACAGTTGAAATCAAGAATAATGTTAAAACTTTTATGAAAAACCACAACGGATATATAATAGGTAACCTTGGAATAAATAAAAAAGAAATCGAGATATTTTTACTACGTGGTTATCTCTGACACGGTATTTACACAAAAAAAAATATGTCTTACCTACAAGCGTTTTAGATCCGGTGAAAAATGTCGACTCGATGACGTAAAAGGAATGCGATGGCGCTCTTTATCACGCGACGGGTAATGGTGCTACTGACGTGTGACGCCATATGCATGCGATTTATTGTTTAGATTCGGCTAACGAAAAACCATTAAGTACCTGGTACCTATCTTAGAACCGAAACGTAGGTTACTTTATTCATTACCTATATCAACACATTTTTACATTTCGACACATGCTATATATATATAAGTATGTATACGCATCACAAGGTAGTATATTATATACGTTATTTTGTGTAATAAATCGCAGGTAATGCGATACGATGTACGGTTTTAAAAACGTCACCCCTTCGAAATTTCTTTGTGTCATTTTCGGGTCTCGGCGGCCACCCAATCGCGTTACCGGCGCGCGGCGCCCGACTGGCGGGACAAAATTTTAAGAACCGGCGACGCCGTCTGCACACATAGCATACGCGTATTATTATAACACACACCGCCCGCCACCCCTAATCATCATGCTCATCGCACAGCGTATGCGTGCGTACGACAAATGTATTATACAAGTGAAACGTATAAAACCAACTTCCGTTTAACGAAATATATTTGAAAACCAAATTTATTCAATTCTTTTTAACAAAATTTTCCATAGTAAAAAAAAAAATTTTTCATGCACCTTGAGACTTTGTAATACGGAAGTATCACTATATTACACACTTCAATGCGTGTTTGTGTGATATAAATATGGTATTTTCGTACCTCCCCCCCCCCCCCCCCGAATCCTAACATTTTTGTTCATCACCCACATCCAAAAGCCGCTTGAGCTGAGGGTTTGGCTTAGCGCGTCTGCGTTTAACTGCAGACCCGCACATGGGTCATGTCGTTTTAGTTATGAACTTATCGTGTGCACGCTGTAGGCAAAATGATAATAATAACAATAGTGCTGGCCAACTCTTAGATGGGTCTGTACAAATTGCATGTCTGTCATTCATTGTCTGTCCAAAATGTGTAGGAGGTGTATCTACCTACTAAAATTATAATTTGTTTTCTGAAAAGAAATCATCAATCTTCTGTACTACCAAAATAAAAATAAATTACTATAGGATAATATTTCCGAGAAACTGTCTCCGCTCATAATCATTTTTTGAAAACAAAATATGACCTTAGATGTGGCTGGTGATTCTGGTACCTACTTTAAATTATGTTAATTTTCTCGGAATGTGATTAGGATGCACCGTAATAATAATAATAAAGCGTACACGGTATTAACATAGCGCCAGGTGTCCAGATAAAACCAGATTCAACATGGTATGAACTACTTATAGTTTAAAAAAATATGCGTCAACGGTGAACAGTTGTAGGTCCTAATGGAATATAATTTGCATGTATTATATTATTATTATAATCTTTAAAAAAAAAAGTTATTAACATATTATGTCATATCTTCCGTTTTTTGTTTTTACGTCATTAGATTTTAATTTTTAGACGTAATTTAAAACATATTTCCAAACGATGTAACGGCGTCGGTCGTCAATAATTGTTGTCTATAACTGTTACACCACTAGGTATCGTTTTATTCCATAATTATCTAAAATATTAAATTTGTGTTTTAGTACCTAGCTATTCTTGGAAACTAAACCGACTGTATAATAAACAATAGTAATTAATGTCTGTCCATAAAACAATTATGTATAAACATTTTATACCTAATAATAAAATTAACGTAATATATATTACATTTTGTACGTATTTTGTATGTATGATATAGCAGTGGCGTATCTACGGAGACCAAAATATTTGTACACAATACAACATGTATATAATAATATGAACATAATATATGAATATTATATGTATACAGAATATCTATTAAAAATGTAAATCCCCCCCCCCCCTTCAATAAATCCTAGATACACTAGTGTGACATAGGTAACCAATATAAAAACGTCGTATACTAAACAATAAAAAAGTTATCACCTGAAGCGTTCCTGGGTTAGGTTAGGTTAGGTTAGGTACTATATTTGTGTTTACTGTTAATGATGACTTTACGACGTTATTGTTGTTCAATTTTATGTTTATGTGATATTATTTTATAAAATAATTGGTACTTTATACATTTTTACGTTAATATTATTAAAATCTACTAATTTATAACAACTTACTAGTAAATGCGTCACTTTGACACGGGCGAGCGGGTATCCGTTTTGACGTGTCTTATGGATTAATGAGCAATTGTAAGCAAAAAAAAAAGAACACAGAATGTGTCGATTGAATTGCACTGATTTATTACTCTAGCATAAGCGATGAAAAGATAGAGGTGTCAAACAATAATGTGCCCGTGTTGGCAAAGAGTCGACACGAGGCCGTAAGGTGGGATACCCACACGGGTATTCAAATAAGAGGGAACAAAAAAAAAGACAAGTAGAGCTAAAAGGCTCAAACGAATTCCGTTAACGTTTGTGTGGGTGCTTGTCGGACATATGACCTATGACCGCCCGCAGCTATGACTGTATTTCTGCGTTGTCAAATTTTTCAACACAACGTACTATAGAAATAATATTCTGATATTCTATATTATTATTCCTATGATAATAGTCAATATCAGATTTACCAACGCTGCATTGTCGTGGCCACGCGCCATAATATAATCTATCCGAATCGTGCACGGCGATCGGTGCAGGATTAGCATTTGGTTGCAATTTTACGCGTGCGCGCCCGAATTGTGGTTAGGAATGTATTCCAAGCTATGATCATATTTTATTAAATACTTTTTAAAATAAATACTAGATTTAAATTGTTTATATAAGATCAAATTGATCGTAAGGGTATACTATCAAATTCACCAATATTAAAATATTCACTAAAGTTAATCATATTTTTAAAATATTGACCTTAATACTTGAATGTACTTAATACAAATAAGTGTTAGCCAACAATCGATATTAAAAAAAGTAACAAAATTGTCACATACCTAAGTACTTAGTTGTAAAGTGTAGGTATTGAACTATTGAACTATTTAAAGTACCTAATTATTTTATGCATAAATGTAGAATTGTGTATTCAAAAACTAGAGTAGCAATTATTATTATTATTTATAAATATTAAATAGGCAGTAGTAAAGGAATCCGTAATTTAATGTTAAATGTCAGCTATGACACACCTATTGATGATGTAAAACCATTTAATGTAATATCTTTTTATCTTATGTTTTATGCACATACCTACCACACTACTTTCAATTTATATAGATTCTATAGGTATAGTGTGAAAAATGATTTTACATAATCTTTCCATTGACATAAAAGAAAAAAACTGTGAATCTCACGATAAAAAAAATCTAATCCCTTTGATGAAGTTGATTTTAATATTCAACCCGAAATGATGCCTCGGATATATTATTATCGATTACTCTCAACTAGTTGCTCGCATATAAGTAGACCGAAATTCCGTACATGTATAATAATAATGATTCGATGCATTTTATCGGGCCGTGCAGTAGACAACTAAACAACGATTATTTTATACATTATACGTATAATATGTGTGAACACAATTCACCTATCCTTAAGAAAACGGAGAAGTGCCCTTGAGATCCCCAGGCACACACATCATTATAAACACGGTGCGTGTACGCATTACAACGTATATGAGAGTATTTGAACGACTCATTATAGTGGTTGTAGCTCTATAATAAATAATAATATACACAAATTATTACAAATAGGTAATCACCGACCTGTCTCTCGGGCGATATTATTGATCTATAGACGATATGGCATACACATAGATATAAAATACAATACCGGGTGATCAATTTAATGTAAGGTACTGATTATTTCAAAAACTATTAAATATTTTTAAAATATTATTTTTACATAACCCCTTAAGTCGTTTAAAAAACAACATTTTTAATAAAATTATTACACTTTTACTTTTATTTATCGTTGAGATTTTCTAAATGTTATCCTTTCTTTTTACAAGACAACATGCATTTTTAATACTTTATTTCTAATAAAACAAAAATGTGGAATTTCTTAATTTTTAATAAACGCCTTTAATAAAATGAAATGTTTTATTTTTGCCGTATTTCATGTCGTAAAACAGTGCGTTATACTTACCTAGATAGGTATATAATTACAATATAGACCTTTTGTTATCCATCCGAAAATACGGCCAGACCACGTGTACGACGTACGTATCTATGTCGTAGATTTGTATGTATTTCATTGAATCTGTAAGATTTACATAATCTCCAATGTATGCGATGTACACGGCTTATCCTTTTTACCGAAATCAACGACAAAGCGACTATTCGGGATTCCCATTAATTATTGTTTTCTATTCCATGTGAGCGTTTGCGTGTATGTATATTATTGTTTTTATTTTCAACCGCTAGTATAAGTAATTTTACATCGTGAATGCGGTTTGATTAAAGTTTAAAAGACATTTAAGTGACATTTTTTTGTTCAAAATTAAGTTTTATTCACTGGAAAACGTTTTAATAATGTACCTAACTACCTAATTGGATAGGTTTATGTTGTCTTTGAAACGACGCACTGGCATTGAAATTACTTTGATTTATTGAAAAATCAAAGTGACTCTTAGAGCGTCACTTGCATAAGACAGGACGTAAAATTAGATTTTTCTTTTTGTTAACGATTAAGGTAAAGTAACCTTTTGGGCACATACGAGCAATGATTGTAGACTGTAGACGTTGTTTATTACACGAACCTCCACGCTGAGTTCAAGTGTTTATATGTACTTTAAAATGAAACCAAAATATAATAATATTTATGGTGATCTATTTCGAAAAACTTTCAACAACGTTTTTTATCCAGAACATAAATAATAATTAATAATATTTAAATGACTAATCTAAGTCATTGGATGAAAATGTTACTCAGACGTTCCAAAATACATGCAAAAAAACTTTTCTGTTAAATGTATTACACTCATAATCGACAAATAACAAACAAATTATGGCTGTGATAATGGTAAATAATTTTCAATATAAGCGGATGCAGTACAAAAGTGTGTGTGAAAACAATGTTACTTTTTTAATATATAAGTACAGTAAAGGGCGTATGTTTTAATTATTTATTTAAAAAAACAAATTTCAAATGTCGATATACGAGTATATGAATCTAACTATCCAACTTTTTTGACGTTCTTGTAAATGTGTTATTAATTATTTTTATTATTATACTTAATATAATAATATCAAGTTATCACAATCATCTGTCCACTAATTTACCTTCTTTGCTCCGTTCCAAATGCATTTATCACTAAAGGTACCATTTTTCCGTAGTAAAAACGGTTTTGTGAAGACATTCGTCACGACGTATTTTAACGATTGAATTACATGTGAATTGCCCGTGACAGGATTGGGGAAAAGTTATACCTATGCATAGCGCATATACGGACCTCTGAACCCCAACCTATGTGCGTGTCCCTATAGGTATACGTGGGAATGGATTACGTCCTTCATTCACCTCAAACAATAGGTATATTATTATAATTTATAACTACGCCATAATATAATATTATAATTACTACTTGCCCAGGTTTCTTTCATCTTCTATATTATCTTATTTAATATACTGCGATGACTGTAATTTTCTAAGGCTGCATATTGTTATAAATCAAAACGATTGTAATTATTGTATTATTAAAAATCGCTTATTGTACTTCTGTTAACATTTGTCAATTAATTATAATTAACCAACGAATAAATATATAAATGTTTAAAAAATTGTATTTATTCTCTATATAATTTTTAAATGTTTTTGATTTTATATCGATAAATACTTAACCCATTCTATTTAGTTTGTTTTTGGACCTTGGTTATATAATATTTTATTAAAATAAAATAATGCGGTACTTATTAGGAATGCAAATGGTACACCACCTAAATGTTGCGTAATCTAAAGATTTTACAATTGTTCATATAAATGTAAAATATTGGTGTTCAAAAATAAATTAGGTCGATACAAATCAATAATAAACACTAATGAGCTATGAATATAGCCATATAAGTATAAAATAGTTATATTAGTGCTCTGCTATATTATTTTGCAATGAAAAAATCCAAAATCAATACATTATACTTTTATATGATATTGCATATATTAAAACCATCTTAAAAGATTTGTTAAGATTTAATCTTATTTAAATGTTTTTTTTTTAAAATATATTTTTAATTCTATATCATAATTGAAAAAGTATATGAAGAATATAATATTGTATTATTTTAACTATAATTCAGTAAGATACGAAAGGTGACGAGATGATCCCATCCATTGTTTGCTTATTCTCAAACGGCTCCCATAAAAAGATTTCACCCAAATTTACCCAATGTACATTTTTTAACTTTCAATATTTTTGTATTTTTTAACACTAAAATTTAAAAAACACATTTTAAAATATTAAATCATTTTTAATTCTCAATATCAAATATATAATTTTTATAATATTTGCATAGGTAGAATATAAAATTTAAAAAAACACCAACCCATTTTTGAATAAAGGAAGGAATTTGTGTTGTAAAAAACTATAGCTATTTTGGAAAAACCAAATAAATCCACTTCTTCTGTAGATTTATAGGTGAGTTTTAAATACAAATTTTGTTTCAATAATTATCATAAAGCTGTGAATTATTTTTGCCAGATGATTTTTTAAAAACATTAAACTAAAAATGTTTTATCTTACATTATTTTATAATATTGTAATTATAATATAAAAATTAAATTACTGAATAGAAGAACGAGCAATAAAAACTAGTCTCTAAACTATTGAAATATTTTAATGCACTACTCTCCATTATATGGCGATATCAAAAATCGTTATCCATCTTATCTAATTTATTACGACGTTCCATATTTCGATTTTTGACAGATTGAACACAATCGATTCACAATTTATTTTTGGGTTAGCCCCCTTCCCCGTTCATTTTTCTCCCTAATTTTGCTACTGTGGCCACAGAAATGACCGCTGAACGAAACTAGCTGGTACTATTATTATTATGTTAAATACACTCAACCATTTAACGACGTTAAAAGTGACTACACGTGTAAAATATAATCCTATGCAGTATGCATATTAACATTATAAGGTCAGAAGTCATAAATTATCGATTAAAAAATATACCATAAAGATTGATAGTAAATTGTTATAATATTATGCACCAATCGAAAAACTCTGACGCCGTATCCGGTGACGTCATAGAGCATAGGTCGTAGATCAGATCTCCACAAAACGACTTGTATGAATATACCACCAGTATAATACTATACAATGTTTCCAGAGTATAGTTTTTGTTCTGAACACATGTGTTGTTGAGCCTGTATAATACTAGAATATATACATATTTTAAATGCAGGTTTTCGGATGATCGGAATTGACTACGGCCTTCTTAGTATGTCTGTATAGAATAAAATATAATACTTTGGATATGATATTCTATTCATACCTATTGCCTTATATACTACACAAATAAAAATGTAATATTTTTTTTGTTTTAGAATTTTATTTCAAATACTTTTTTTGTAATGTTTTATTCATTAAAAAAATATTTTTTTCTGAATCCATCTGAAATGATTTTAAATTTGTAAAAAAATATACATTTTTGATTTTTTCTTGTTTTTTTTTTTGTATATAATTGTTGATAAGAACATTTTCGTTTTTAATACAAGGTTTCTCATAAATTATATATTATTAAAAAATATATCAAAAATACACCAGTCAAAATATTTATGTGTTTATATTTAGAATTTTTTTGAAATTCGTCAATATTACAAAAATGTATTTATTGATTTGTAATTAAAACTTCATACAATTTTCATCCAAATTTTTTTTTATATAGACTTTTTAAGTTACATTTTGGACGAAATTAAATATTCAAATACACATTAAAAATTTTAGTTAATTTATTGTTGTAATTTAAAAATATAATTCATTCATTGGTTCTAGAAATTTTTAAGGTATATTAATATATTTTATATAAGTACACAGTAACATTTTAAAATGTAACATTTTAGACAAAATATAATTCAAGCTACCGTATTACTAATATTAAAATAAACTACTTTAGCAATATTAATATAATATTATAATATACACTTAGTAATAATATATTCGGTGACAAATCTCGCGTCTTCACTCAGAATCGTTATTCAAATGATGCAATAATTTATCATTAAATTCAAATTTAACACATACCTACATAATTACAGTGACTTGCTCTTCACTGACGAGGTACACTTGACACCTACTATAACGGTCAATGGATAAACAGTTACCTACTTTCCCCTCTTTTTTTATTACTACCAGCTATGGGATTTTCCTAAGAAAAACAATATCTGGTGGGAGTGAGTAATTCCTAATTCTAGACAAATCTAATTAATTCTTGATATTTAACTCTGGACCAAATCCATACCCAATCAATTATTCCTGTAATATAAAGATGTATAAGCTTTGAATATTTTATGTAAGGAAGATAAATATTGAAAAACAAATTGAAAACTTTTCCTACATCAAATTAATATGGCTATAGTTTTATTTTATTTTTAATTCAATTATTTATTATAACATACATAACATTTTTATATTGTTATTTATTATTTGTTCATTGTTACAGCCAATACACCCATAGTACCGATCGTGGGAAATATTGGGAATCATTATTTAGACATTTGGAAACACTTATTTTAGATTTACAGAATACAATGTATTATGTTTATAATCGTATATAGCGACGGCGACTATCTCCATAAATATCTTTTGTATGGCTCACATTATAGGCGCGTCATGCACTTATCTGGACGGCTCGTCATACCACAACCCTAACATTTCCGGCTGTAATACAATATGAACATACAAAACCACCTGTCCCCCGAGGTGGCTGTTTCGGTCGCGTCCTGGTCGAGGGTCCGTGGAGTAATGTGTCTGTTGAAAGCCGTGGAACGAGAAAGGATCGAGATATACGAGTTTGATTAAAATCGTGGGGTGTAGAGGGGCAGGGGTGATGCATGCGTGGAGATCTGTACACATGTATACAAAGATAGTATTAGAATATAATCTGAACAGGGGTCCCGTCTACGCCGCTTTCAATGGGTCAGTTAGTACAACACACGCCCGATTTATGGATGTACTCAATATATTATATAGACTTGGATAAAAACCAATACCATATTTGTTTATGAATTGACGGTTATAGAATTTTAAACACCCTATACAGCCAGTTGATACTTTTATATATGTGAAATGTATTATCAACTAAAAGAGTTTTGACGTTTTTATGAACTGGTATTGTATAAAAGAGTGAAACCTTTCAAGTTTTCAAAAAAAAATGTTTACACTGTAGGTACCTTATTTATACACGTTAATCTTGAAAATGATAATGTAACTTCACGTAGGATAAAAAATGTATAGCTGTACATTGAAGTTTTTAGAAATCTCACCAAATAGGTAAACTAACAAAATAAGAAATTAAAAAATAAATAAATATTTTAATTAAATATTTTTTAAACCTGCAGTTTCGTTTATTTATTTAGTACCTCAGAAATTCACAAGATAAGATAATAAATATTTTTACACACAAGTTTGGTTTTATATATATTTCAAATTGTATACGACATGTAGGTTTTTCTAAGAAATTAAGAATTTATGTATTTTAGAAACGTTGTCCTTTATGTGACGTCGCAACAGGTTCTTAAAAACATTCATGTGAATAATATATATATTTACACATTTTTACGGTATGTGGGGTGGTATTTTACTAGGGTAGGTACGACCGCTTTAGTGTGAGCACTTTTATGGCTCTAACTACCATTTGTATCTGTATGAGTTTATGTCTCCGACGTGGCCGTGATAAAGGCTTTGAACTGCTTTGATTAGTAACGCCGCAGTTCCCGAACAATCAACAATACGTTTACGATTTGAATAACAATACATTGTTATAGCGAACATACTCACATAAATACAATGTAAGGTACCTGTATGGGGTTCGGGGCTTATCAGACTTACAGACTCTTTTCCACTGATTTTTTTAAGTCTCCTTCTTTTGTGACGCGCACACGCAAAAGTCACTAAACAACAGCCGACGTTGTTCAGGCCGGTTTTATTGATTTCTCCCGCCACGTCGAACGCTGTTATGGACGTGGATGAAGTCGATTGTCACGCCGTTTACCCTACTGTATATACAGTTATTATTTATAATGTATGTTTGTGTGTATATGTATATCTTAAACCAATACATCTTTATTTCTCAGGTCTACCTAGAACGGGATCTGAAGAATTTTTTTTGTAACCAGTTTACACGAGTACCCAAGTACCTGCCTTTATTATTTAAAAGTTATTACCATTATGCATAATTCCCATAACACATTATAGCTTAAGAGGACGTAACACTGGCATTTGGTGTCTCCGTCTTACAAGTGCGTAACATACCAAATTTGCACTCAGAAAATCACGTTTAGCTTCGTTAGTTAAAAAATTATAGTGAATAAATTCAAGATATATAAATACTGGAATAGGCAGATGTGTACCTAATATAGCTAAACATAATATATAAGCTAACGAAATTGATAGATTGTATAACTAGCTAATTTATAAACAATGTAAATCTTAGATCATTTTACGCATGCGTTCGCTTCAGAATGTAAAATAATTGAGACCTACGGGCTACGAGGCACCATTATCGTTTGATATTTAGGTATACCGCGTGTCTGCGAAAACAGGGTGTACTATAGTTTATATACTTAAATTACCCATATTACTCAGTAACTTGTGCACATTTTTTAATTCTGTTTACGGGATATGAAACTAGAATATTGGATCATCAATCTACCGCAGACTAAAATATGTGTTGGGTACTTAGGAAGTTATAGATATTAGTTATAGTTATAGATTATTGTAACTGAGTTAGGGTGTGTGCCTAGTTTTAGCGGACGCACGATATATTATATAATATCCACTGTAGTATTCACTTGTTTCGTGTGAATAGTGAATATGGTGTATAAATAAATATAATTTACATAAGAACATTTTTAACAGTATTAACAATGGAAATGTAATACGTATATTTGTATTGTTTGGTTGAAATATATCAAAGACTTCAAAGCAACGACTTATCCAACGACGCCTAGTAGTGTCATATTTTGGGGGCCGTTTAACAAATACAAAAAAAGTAATTCGGTGTTTTTTATTAGGTACCTATAATGAGAATTATTATTCACGATGGTGGATGGCGGTAGAAACGATATTATAATTCATAAACAGAACTGTACATTTAATGTATTCACTATTCAATATATTTGGTTTATTTTATTATTTCATAAAAGATGAAATCTAGTTTGTTATATACCACCAATATAGTACACATACTTACCTATTAAATTAGTTATGTACAACTATTATTAATATCAAACTTTGAGTGTATGTGTTAAATACGTGTAGGTACAATTTGTATTTTAAAAATTATTTAGTTTAAATCTACCAATTTCGATAGTGATTAGTCTCCAGGAGAAATTTTTTTGTGAAAGTTGATTTCATTATAAATTTATCTTTTGATTATTTTTTTAGATTTTTATTGTCAATCATACATATAGTTTTTCAACAGTATTCCGAAAATATTGTGTAGCTTTATAACAGCTGTCATATCGCTACTTTCATATATAATTTATATTTAATATTAATTTATCTAATTATATGATTTGAAAAAATTGTTTCGATAACATATTTTTGTATTTTATGAATTTTAAGAATTTTATTAATGTACAATTTTAAGCCTTATGGATGCTCTTTGAATCTTACAGATTTATTATTGAAATTTAAAATGATTTTTTTTAATTATACAAATAAGTAATAATATAACAATATAATAATATAAAATTGAAATATTATAATAGGTATATACTGTATCCGAATATTTAAAAAAAAATTGACGTTACCATTTAAAAAAAAAGTAAGTTGTATCGCGCATGCGCGTATCGAAAGTGTTAAAAATTTGAAATTTATCAGGAAAATGTATATTTAAGTACTATCTGTCATTCAGCGAAAATTCCATTTCAATACAAGGTAATCGAACTGAAATATTTAGTGGTACCTATTAGCATGAACACCCTGTATACAGATATCTTTTAATAATTGTATACTTATTTAATTAGTGATATTTTTTTAAATATTTAGTTATTATTTAGGTTAACTGCTTACATATAAATACCTAGTACCTAAACGAACACTCGTATTTTCATCTGCCTAGAACATTTTAAATCCGAAAAAAATTACTTATTTAACTTCATGCATATTGTACTTACTTGTTTTCATTTATATGAGAGGTAAAACTAAATCCTTAAGTTTTTAAACGTGGCACAAAGTTTGTTTATGAAGCCCTGAGCCTTTGATGAACCAAAAAAGTCACCATCCCTCGGAGATTCGAAAATGTCCGCTATTTTACATTCCAAGTGAAATTGTTTAGATTTTTGACATTATCTTCAAAAGTTCAAAAATATTTTCTTAACGTTCAAAGTAGTCTTTATTAAAATGTTATATTAACGAACGAATCCATTCACCCATTTAAAAATGATGCACCGCCCATACCATAAAGACTGGCGGCAAACGAACCGTATGATAAATAAAATAATACCATTATAGTACCTAAATATAATACCTAAATACCTATTATTATATTTCATACAATATTAACATCATAGAATGCTGTACAATACATACAATCAAACACAATGAACAACGCGTGTTTTAAAAAAAAAAAAAAATCAAGAACGATGGCATAAACCTATATACAATTCATGAATAATATAATAAGTAATCTGTAAAAGTAATCTGTAGAGACGGGGTTTTAAACCTGTTTTCACCCTTCACGAACCACCAAAATAAATGTCTGCGTGTTCAACGACTGTGTGTTTATTTCGGGTACCTAGTGCGTTCGTTTTTAAGTAAAAAAAATCATTCATTCGTATACGAAGGAATGTTTCGTTTTTGTTATTTTTTTCTTATATACCTACAGTATATATATTATTTTATATAATTATAATATATTTAAATGTTCTACCTACATGCGATTAAATAATGTCACTCAAACTTAATAACTGTCCAAATCACGTTCATTTCTTTGAAAAGCTAATCTTCGTACCTAAATATTAGTATTGAGTTCCATTTCCATTTTAATAAATTCTTCATAGTTATTTTTCTGTATACACCTACTCATATTATTGTCCAATATTACCTATACCATGTACTCATCAAACCCACATCATACAATTTCGGATGGAATGCGCGGGTACAACCGATGGTTATATTATGTATTAAGCTTATCGCTGTGTGAACAATAAGATAACTTATAAATCACATAGTCATCTATTTAACAGGGGTATTCAAACTGCGTAACGGCTCAGAGGGGCATCGCGAGTTTTTTGTCAGCGGGGCCGTGTCATGAAAGAGGAAAAATAGTAACAATGACAGCTTTTATTATATTATTGTTTTATTCTAAACGCATACAATATTTTATTTCTGTTTTCTATGCATAATTATTATTAAATTTTCTGTCTGATAAATTAATATTGTCATAATTCTGAGTCTTTAATATTTTAAGATTCACCAAAATGTTTGTCTATGGATTGAAAAAGTTTACCGTGATCTATTGTATTTAATAACCAACATTAAAATGTTTTAATGTTTATTCAGCAAAACCGCTTGACAACAAGTTTTTGAATTTAGGGTACCGTTCGATCAATTTTCAATCCAATACCGAACAAAATTCAACTCATTTCCCCCCGTAATCTGATGATCTGTACAGTAATCAGACTGACAGAGTGTACCCAAACTTAGGACATTCGATTGGCTAGGGGAGCGCCGACGTTAATCGTAAAAAACGATCAGATTCGTACACATCCCAGTATAATAATCTCGTATACTTTTTTTTGCATTACACGGCGATATATTACTGAAACGGTCCACGTCACTCGGTGTGAAATCGCCTCTTTTCGCGATTACAAAAATTGTAAGTATAATGTGTGTCATGTTTTATTCATGGGCGAAGACGACGTCGTATAATATGAACAAACACGTAGAAATGGTACGTATGACCTACCTATTCGGACGGAAAAAGAAAATATCATGCGCGCGTGTTGGAATAAAAGAAAAAGGATTTCCGAAAGTGCATGTGTGAACGTGTGTGTGTGTGTGTGTTTCTTTTATGAATGAATCTTTGTTTAAAATAGTATGTAGGTATTATAATTATTATTATGTATAACTGGTTTGACTACCGCCCAAACGAGTATATGGTTGTAGGGTACCTATATGCCTATGTTTTGTACTACGATTATTATACTTCTCGTGTTCAATAGGTTATAGTGTAGAAGAGCGTTATTATTATAATACGGTAGGTACCTTTAGGTAATAATATTATTATTATTATTATTATTATTATTATAATGCATAGGTACAACGTGTGTGCAACGAAAATTCTGAATGCATAATATTAATAATTTATTATTCGTTCATAACACATAATAATATTATACGAAAAACTCGTTAACGGTCGTGCTGATGATAACAATACTATAATATAAAGCCATACATAATATTATTATTATTATAACTACAGTTCTACACCGGTAATAATATTGTATGAAATCAAATTTATCTGTGGATTGTATATTTTTGGGTCTATTATACGACTGAACCGACCTTTATGATAAAGTCGTGTCATGTGTGTGACACTGGTATAAAAGTCACCGCCAATCGAGCACTATCAGCAGGGGTGAAATTGTTTGTAGGTAGGCCTATAAGAGTCATATTTGCATATTATTTTTATATTTCGACTGTTGTATATTTTATATCGTAGAGTCTACGACGTAGACGTTCAATTAAAATGAGGCATTATAATAGTGACATTTTATCAAAATCGAGTACTTATGACGAACGTTATTAATTTTAACCCTCAAAACAGTATGGTTTTCGGATCTCGACAATGCATAAATACAATTATTTATACATCAATAAGATGTAGAAAAAGTGGTATTTTTTTCACCGAACGACCACTCGTTGTTTTTTAGCGTATTTACCTACGCAATTGTGCATGGGTAAGGATTGAAAAATAAATATGTTTTAATATTATTATAGTTTTTGTAATACAATTATGATTTTGGATGGTTTCATACATTTTTTTCGTACCGTTCAACCGGCAACTGTTTTTAAATAATTATTTTTAAGAGCATTTTCCACGCAAATGATGTTGTCGCATGATTTCACTAACTATATAATATCTGGCCTCGTATTGATATGATTTGAACTACTAGTAATAACTAAAATATTCAGGTCATTAAATATTAAAAAAGTATAAATAGTTTATCATTATTTTTGCTATATTATATTATTATATCAAAACAACACACATAGATAGACATATTATATAGACACAATATGACATATTGTGCTTGCAATATTTGTTCAAAAAATTCTAAGAGATCAGGACGTGATATTCAATATTTAAATATTGTTTTAAAGTTGTTACATTAGTTTTATGCAAGTACAAATGTTATTTTTTTTTAATAAAAATATTAATTTCCCTTATATAATATTATGCAGTATTATTTACCTACAGTACCTTTACGATTTTGGACAATCATATTGTTGATTTTTATACCTGATCGTAAAACTCTCTACCTACATTACGTTTTATTATTATTTTTACACACATTTTTCTTGGGGTTTTTTTCTCAATGTATAGCCTTGTATTATTTTTAATAATAATTTAAATATTATGACGAGGGGAATACTATTCTTCCTGGAAAATTAAATTAAAATGAATACCTACTTGCCTGAAAGTAAAAAATGAATAAGTAAACATTATTGATATTTCTTTTCACTTTTCCCTTTAACATTTATTCACATTTTATTTTATAATTTGTTATTATCATAAACGATTTTTAAATTATACGTGATTACTTCAGCGTAAAAATATAATATATACTATAGTGTAGGTACGATAAAATAATTGAAAAATTGGATATTTAAACGAAAAATGTTTTTTAATCAAACAATTTTTTGTTATTTTTGTTATTATTTGTAATTCACAATACATTACTCATATAGCTCTAAAACAGTTTTCCATTATGTAAGTTATTTTTTTTTTGTACACATTGATATTTTCAAAATATTTAGATTAATTCTAGCTCTTTGAAATACTTCATTAAACTGCTAATTTTATGAAACGTTCATATTGAAATAAGTTGAAAGTTTCGATCAATAGTGGAAACGGATATAAGTTAACGTAAAAATTATTCATATCAGACTACCTTCAATGTGCTTAATATACATTATATAGGTAGTTATGATAATAATTTCTGGACGTACCCTTATTTGTGTCAAACGTTGGGTAGATTTTGGTAGACCAACCAGATGCAACGAGTGATCTCAAAGTCTCAAATATGTTTTGTTGATTAATACGTTTATACATAATAATATATAGAAATAGCAGCATAATCCCTAATAACCCCATTATTGTGCATACTCTGGAAGTCCGGATATAAATTAATTATTGTTTTCAATCCGACTGCAGGTGTATTTTATTATTATTATTATTATTATTATTATTACTATTAATAATAATATAATATTATTATCTTTGCCGGTTGGAAAATTCAAAATGAACATACGTGAATATTTTTCACACGACAACTTAGACCAACTCGTAAGCCGTTCGGTGTATTCTAGTACAAATGTAAAATAATATACAATAAGATTTAACAATGATTGATAGTATCATTGTTTTGGGGCAGTTAGATATTTCATCTTATAGCCGTTAAAGCTAACATGATGTTTAGTTATGGCGGTAATTCACATACAAAGACTAATACGGGTTCTGAAAATAAAATTCTCGATAGAAAAAGATAAAAGAGATAAAAAAAATAATAATAGATTATACTTACATCTACCGCAGGTTGGCCAACGATTCCATTACTTGAATTCACTACACGGTGTAAGCTATGCGCAAGAGATCATTATATTATTATTATTACTTTAATTTCAATAATATGACTATTATATTATGCGTTGTATTTCTAGTTAATTATATATTTTTTTCCAGGAAAGTAAACTCGTTATTTTACTTTATAGTTCATATCCAATGTACATTGTACCTTATATTATTTTATTAGTATTGTTTGTAGACATATTATTTGGTCCATATGAAATAGACAGGTAACAGAAGGTCGTTAGTTAATTGCATTCCAAAAATTCTTCAGTATAATGTTGGTGAATGCAAAGTGTTCTCAAGTTTAGTATTATATTTAGTAAAGTATACTATTGTAAATTTCGGTAAAGTATCGCCGTTTACAAGAGAATTTGTTGTGAATGCGTTAAGAACAAAGCTTGTCTACATAATATATGATCAAGTCCTTTCATAGAATGGCAGAATGTAAACTATCTATAGTTACTACTTACTACTTTTTGCTTATAAAAAAATTCCAACTATTTTTTTAAAATAAAATTATGCATATTATATAATGACATAGAAGTCCCGTCGTGAAATAACAACTATTGCATACTAGTATGTAACTTAATATGCATTTTATTTTAGCTGGGACTATTAAGTCCAGTCACTCCACAAAGACGAAAGTGTTAATTTTATTAATGTCGTTTGATTTGCAATAATTACACTTTAGAAATACGTAATATTACCTAATATAATTTTTGTAATTTTTACCTGTTATTTTTGGGACGGAATTTTTGGGAACACGACTTGCGTCCTAATATTCCAATCAGGGGACAAGTTGCATTTCCAAAAATGACCAAAAAAAAAATTTATTATACCTAGGTTATTTACTGCTACTTATAAGGGATATATTTTGTATAAATTGTGTTATTAAAAATACTTAGTTAGTGCCCATTAAAAATATTAATAAATCTATATATTGTCATGAAAATATGATTTTTTATGTATAATAATTATAAAGTTATCCTGAATTTGTCATCTAAACTCAGTGGCTATACAAAATGTAATGTACAAAAGATAATTTTTTAACATTAGCAAAAATACACAACATAATTTAATATTTTTTTTTAAACTCTATATTGGGTATTTTTTCCATTTTTATTTTTTTCAAATATTATTAATAATATTTTAAATAATTCGTTTTTTTATCGTCACGAATCCATTAAGACAGTTTGTAATTAAATTATTAAGCTTTATTAATTAAATAATTAAACCACTTTAATTTATTCGATAATATATTCCATAAACAGAATATGTAACAAAATCATTAAATTAGTAGGTACTTACTCCAAATTCCTGGGACGCAAATAACTTGTTAAATAAAATTTACCTATCTGAAAAAAATGTATTATCTGGGACACAACTATTTTGTATATAAATTTACATGTAGTAATTTATAGCACCTTTAAGTGTAAATTACAACACTCTTGTTTCTAAAATTGTATTGTCGTAATATAACTATAGTTAGAGCTTAAATCGTTGAGGTACCTACACGATTTCTAACAAAACGGATCTCGTTGGGTATTGAGAGATAATATCTTCGAATTTTAATATCGTTATTGTATTTCATTTGTAATAAAGGCATTATTATGACAGTAGAAATATACACATTTTGATAATGGTCTGGTAACATAGTCACGGTATATTATATATATATACATATTATTTGTATGTGAATACAAGTATATTTTTATTTAATCATGCATTTATTTAAATTCTGGTTTTTGGAATTCTTCAACATACTTAAAGACCGCATGTTTTAAAATTCCTGAGAATTCTTATGCTACATGTAGGGAGAGCACTGCTCAGTGCCTGATCTACAAATTATGTAACCCGGGGCACAACATAATATTAGCACCCCTAAAAGTTATCAATAAAAAATGTATGTGTCAATTAAAACGTAATAAAAATTATGAGTTTAAAATTTGAAATTTGCATCTCTCTATGATTAGCGCCCGGGGCACGGGCCCCGGATCGCCCTCCTCTAGATCCGGTATTGGCCCTGCTCCGATACAAACTTCTGTTATTCACATTGGAACCCCTCTTTTTTACTAAAATTATTAAGCGGACAATACTTTTATTTATAATTTTGATGTGCATAATCCAAAATTTAAATGAGTTGTTTTTCAGTCATTTAAATATTTGTAGTATGGATAATAATCCTTAAAAATGGTTTTACCAAAAATATAAAATAGATGTAATATCGGGTCCAGTATTTACGATGTTTGAACCATTATAAAATATTGAAATTATTAATATTCATTATTCATAGATTAATATAAATTACTAAAACTTTATTAAAATCATAATAGCCTCCATATCTTGCTACTCAATATCCTAGATCTATCATCTCTAGTACACAAAGATGTAACTCAAAAATTACTTATTTAAATTTTAATTATGATACGTCAACATTTTCCAACAAATGAATTGCTAAATAATGTACAGTAAAAGTGAGGGGGGCTGTCATTTGAAAAAATAGAAGTTTGTACATCCACAGCACACTCTATAAGTAGTTCAGAAATCTTAAGAATTCGAAAATATAGTCCATTTAATAATTCCAAAAATTAGATTTTGAATAACTGAATTATTGAAGAAGAATTGGTCAACCCATTCAAAAGCAGTGTGCATGGTTGCTAAATCACCATGTATATTATGTAGTAAATTTGTATTTAGTTGTACTAGTAACCATTTTACTTACTTAGCCTTTGTTAATAATGATGATTAGACTATAGATACGATATTAAAAAGTAAACATCCAACTCCTTATATCGTTGAGGTTAGCAGGTTGCCCATATATTATAATCGGGTAGGTAAACATCAGGGCATCGACGCAGACAGTTTTACTAAAATTGAAACGATTCGTACATTTAATCGATTAATTTCTGCACTTCTTACTTTGCTTAAAATCTTCAAGGATGTTACAAAAAAAATACAAACAAATAGACAATATTAATACCTATATACCTACATTATACATATTTTAAATATTTACTAATGCGATTATATTATGATTACATTTTGACTTTTATAAATAATTATAAGTCTAAGTTATAATATCAGTTTAGTATTAAAAACAAATACATTCATATGTATTGCATCATACCATGCTAAATATATACAACAATTATAATTTAGTAATTTATCAGAAGTATTGTTGCATTTGGGCAATTTTTTTTGGCTTGTTTTATTTTTGCTTTAGAAATAGAATACATTAACTGTATGAAATTTATATAATTTTTATAGCATATAATGCTTATCACAGTAATTTAGTTTAAATCAATTGGAAATGGACACAAATTTCATATATTTTTAAAATAAACTAATTTAAAGTTTACTTTTAAAATGTTCACAAATTTGATTTTAAGACATCCATTGCATACACTTATTTATTCATACTGATTTGAATAAATACTATGCATATTTAGTAAATTCTACGAAGTAAAATTGTTTTCACAACAGAACACTGTTTTCATTATAACAAACTAACAGTTACTGAATAGGAGTACATAAAATTGAAAAAGTCAGAATCCAGTATGAACACAATTAAAACTGTATGACATTATTATTTTTTTTTTATATAAATTACGTGAAAAAAATAAGCACAATATACTTTAATTTTATACGTATTATATATTAATACAAAAAAACTACGATTACACCATAACAGTTAAAATAACAAAATTCATATTTGTAAATACTATTATATAGTTGGTGTTTGTGTTTTTTATGAGTGTTATGCACATCAATACCTCCGTGTCAACAGTTTGTAATATAATGCTCAAAATATTATTCCTGGTATTCTGTAATCCGTATAAAATAGCAATTATAATGGATTAGGATGAAGGGACACTTAATTCTATAAATCATAGTTAAGGAAAGTAGGTATAACATATTTTATCAAAATAAATAGTGGAATTAGTGGCAACCTCTCAAAATGTATCGACCCATGTAGATTTCCCACCCGTCCACTATGACTCTAAAATCACCGTTGAATTGGGATGTTAACATCATCATCATAATAATAATAAACTTATAGTATACGCTAATAATAATTACACGTTTTGCACGCGCACATCATAATTCATCATTTTAAACATAATTCTATACAGGCGCACATCACTTATTTTGTGTTGTATAATAATATAACGCACTCTGTATAAACCTATTCGGAAGTCGTGTCACTGCGTGTTTTGTGTAAACTGAGCGGCCCCTACTCTTTTCCTGGTCCTATATATTATGCGTGTACGGATCATTGACCGGAGTTATAGTGTTTGTTATGTTAGGTTTACACGTGTGCCAGTGCCTTACACGTGGACCATTATTAAAATTTATTACACGCACATTCCTGCAGCTGGTTGTCTGACCGGTTATAATATTATAATATATAGTATTATGAGTATGTGTACACAAAGTACTATTCTGAGTATTTTAATATTATATAATATATTAAAAAAAATGATTAACATAATACATTTATGTTGGATGATGAAATTAAGTCGATTCAAAAAACAAAAAGTTATCGATTCATAACATGAGATAGGACTTCTCGGGTTTGCTGATAAGATGAACATCCGGTGCGTACTGCGTGTATAATATTACAATATAAATTATAATATTATGATACCTACGTTATAGCTGTTTGGAAAAACACTTTTAAATATTAATCGTTTGAAACGAATAGCCACAAGCCTCTATAATAGCCCAAATGTTAAATTGTGTGTTTTAAGGGTATGAGTGGCGAATTCCCCCTTATATTATAAGCAGTAGGTTAATCCCCAAACTACAAAAAAAAATATATAATTTTCAACAAATTTTTTTTAATTCCTTGAAATATGCAAAGTTAAATAAAATTGTGTAATGTATTTTTAAATTAAAATTACCTACATTGCTTGTATACAAGTCGTCTATAATATATTATTAACATACTGACTTAACATTACGTCGCTATACGTCTTAATAAAATTATAACGTGTCAAATTAATGTACCAAGACCTAATATAGGAAAATTAAAATTGACCGTAATATAAAATGAAAAAGTAAAATTCAAATCCGTTTTTAAAAATTTCTGATTACTTTCATGGGAAAAGTTAAACTATATTTGAATACTTGTCCTAAATATTTTCTTGTGCAGCTTCTTCAAAATCAATTATTTTGAATATGAAAAAAAGGGAAACCTTTAGACCTTTAGTCCTTTAGTATCCAAGAATTAACGTTTAGTAACTGTAGTAAGGACTACGACAGAAGAAACAAAAAAATAACCACTATATTTTACATTGAACAGATTATATTAATTTAAGTAGTATTTAGTTAGTTTACATTATGCAGGAGATTGTTGGTACATATTATATAGCATAACGATGTGCACACTGCTCTTGTGTTTAGAAGTATTGGTAGCTAAGTTACGCGTTAGTAAGACGAAGACAACACATTTGAGTATGAAGTCCTTTAAAAACATACCTATAAAAATAGATACGTTTTTATTTTTTAATAAGACATTTAAAGCTATGTGCAATGGGATGCGTGTAGATTCTACCGATATTCAGATATGGTAGGGTAAATCCAAATTTGTGTTTTTATTCACAGTTATATACATTTAAATATATAATTTACTTATATAACATTTATACAATAATAATGATTAGATTAAAACTAAAAATGAAAATATAATTAGGTTTAAGTTGGGAAAACATGTCATGATTTTGACATTGAATGCGTTCCATAATTTCATTTAGTCCTTAAATTGGGAAGAAAATATGACATTATAATCAAATTAAGTCTTAACTTAAAATTTAAAATAAAAAAAATTTGGCAAAAACTCATATTGATGGAGTTTATACGTTTATATTACAGATCAAAAGTTAGTGCCAATGTAATTTACATATTTATAAAGTAGAATTCACATATAAAAATATGCGATCGGTAGAGTTTACAAATTACAACCATCAATAGAAAGACCGAGTTTAAACCTTTTCCTTTTGTCCTCTCTTGTACAAATGGGTTTAGGGAAGGCATGTACTGCGCGCGTTTCATTGTATTTATATTAATCTCATGTCTATAATTATTGTCCAGATAACTGCACAACAATTTTATCAACTGTATATAATGGACCTGACCGAGACCAACCTTATAATCGAATCGATGTCACACATAATTTGGCCAGTCGTCAATCAACGTTCCATTGCGCGTTCGAGCAAATAATAATTATAATATTAAATCGAGGGACGACCTCAACGACGACCACGGCGCGACGCTCGGTATATAGTATAATTACAGGAAATCGGTACGTGTGTGTGCTTATATAATATGTATGGATGGTATTACTCGGGGCAGGTTTAATTTCATCCCCTGATCGACAATAATTATTATTGTTGACAATTTTGCACCCATCAGCCCATCGATTTCCATTACAGCAATAATAATATTATGCTTAGGTACCTATCGTTTAATCGGTCTTTGTCATTTCGCTATAATTTCCATCACGCACCGGTGACGATCGAGATAACGTCCAAAATAATTAAATTCTCGTTTCCCTATATACCTATTGAAACTACGTCAATAATGGTAAAAAAATAAACGTCCGTGTTTTTTTGACGGACGTACCTATAGTATATCCTCTCGCGTGGGTGCCTGCTTAATAATATAAACTTATACTACCTATAAAATAGTTTCGTTTTGGTCGAGAAATAGTTGCCGGGGAAAGGAAATCGCTTGAAAAATTACTAGCCTGTAAGTTTTTGTCGTGAAGGGTTTGTAAATCATGTACAATATATGTTTTAATATTATATACCATGAACAAAATTAGTATATACTGCAGGTCGCATACGACATCATACAACATTTTTTTATCGCAATGTACCTATATCACATAATTCGCATAATCCTATAGGATAACATATTTATGTTATTTTTATGATATTTTAATAAAAGAAATACATTGGTACCTACTATAGTATATAATTTATTATTGTGTGATAAAGGCGAGAAGTGAGCTATTTCTGCAGTCACGAGTATCTGACATTATACCTTCCCACACGAGCCACACATAGGTTCCTAACATTTTTGTTGTCGCTCTTCTATGTAAATTACGGTAACCTATAATGGAAAGTTCATTCTGTTCGTTCTGTATCCACTCGGTATCTATATTTGACAAATTTTTTCATAGCACAGTACGTATTCCACCTACCCACTAGTGACTAGTAGGTATAGGTAGTAGTACCTATATGATATAGTAGAGTAATTAGATAAATCGTACCGATACGTAAGATGCGTTTATATCAATCTCAAATCAGGTTACTAATAATGACTTTTAGTATTAATTAAATACTGTCTGCTGGATGTAAAATAGTCATTTTCTAACGCTTCAATCGACATTGAAAATTAAACTTCCTGTGCAGGCGTAACAAAAAATTATTATTATATTATTATGCTCCTCTTCATTATTATATTTATCATTCCATTAACAAACGTTTTAACTAGTATTAAAATGGTGTTAAACCAAATTCATAACATTACATAACATATAGGTATCCAATATACTTATACGCAAATAAGCTGATATTTCACAATACTTGAATTTTCTCCTCAGAACCCGGGGGGCTTCTTGAGTAAAAAAAAGTAATAATAATGATTTTAGGGGCAACTTGGGTCATCCGGTACCTGTAAATTGCCTATAATATTTACAGGTACCTATAATACGAATATGACAATGTCTATACTGGTTACAAGAGTTATGATTTTCCCATTAACGATTGTAACTGAACACACATTATATTATGAAAGCCATTGAGAAAAATTAAAAAACCAGATGCATAATATAATATATGTATTATTATACGTGTGTGTGACGAAGAGTAATAACTATTCTCCGTTCGCTTAGAGAATGTAGTTGCTTTGCGCATACGACCGAGAGCGTGGGGATCGTACACATTAAACATTTGTAGGGGTATTTTTTTTTAACTTTTTCATTATGTGGATAGAAGTAGTGAGTATAGTGAGATAATGTATATTTCGTATATACATAATACACATTATACTTCTTTCAACGGTCGGATGAATGCGAAGTTGTCTTGGTCGGTGGAATATTTCATTAGTATAATGAACTTTATATATTATATTATAATGATTAATACGGCGTTCAAGAGACTCGTATCTGGACAAATATTGTTAACCCGACGATTGTACCAATGGTTTTCGGGAAATCGTCATCTGTGCAGATGTCGGATAATGCGTATGGCGAGCGAAATATTAGGTGTGGTAGAACACCATTTGGTTAAGTATCTGGTATATAATGTAAAAAACAAAACAAATTAATACAAAATACATAAAGAATAGCACTTCCCTTCGCACATTTTTAAATTAAATTTTCATTCGAGGGTTATTTTTTATCTGATGGATATTGGTTCAACCGGTATTGCTGGTGTAAATATACGACCAGCTATGTTGTTTGAATATTAAAATTAAATTAATATTATTAATGCTATCTATGGGGCTTTAGAGTGATGATCGGCAATCCTTCTAAAGCATATACATTTTGTTAAATAAATTAAACATTTTAATAACATACACTTTTCGTTATTTATCGAGATACCCGAGTGGTTAAAAATTGTAAAATAATAACGAAAGATTTTTATTACAATGTTATACACTTAGTATAATATGTAAACAAAAACTTTACTCCCTCTGAATATAATAGCCCGCTGATGTATTAATAAATATTTAGAACCGTAGTCGAAGTTACCTCACCCAATCTCAAAATTAATATTATATTGTACCTATAATATAATATTATTATATACAATGTTATTCTCCCAGAATTTTTTTTTATCCGATATTATACGATTTTTTTATATTTTTTTACTTTGTAGGGGAAAATATTTGAATAATATAGAAATAAAGACCGTGTTCTTAAAAATGTATACAATTTCAAATAAGGTTATAATATAGCATATTATGACTAAACGAGATATTTTTAAAACTTCGATTAGGTATATTAGGTTGGGTCGGGTTAGTAAAAAATATAAGGATTTTTAAATATGTAAAACATCGTTTTGCCTGTGAAAAAAGAACATTTGGAAAAAAATCTATTTTCCACAATAATTAAGTCCATCATAGCACACTACGCATAATACTACTTATAATAAATAATAATCATAATAAAATATTTTAATAATTTGTAGATAGGTACCCATAAAAATATAATATTTAATGAGGCGGTGATTTATAAAAGTTAAAAAAAAAGTTTAAAGAGCGTTCCGCAAGTCTTATAGTATAGTTATAGTAATTATTGTATTAATAATCGACTAATATAATGTACTTACCTACCAGTAATAATGTTACTACTATATTTCAAACTCTAAGACAATAAATTGTTGATATTAGGTACCTCACATACACGTTTCGTATGTAGACTCCGTTAAAATTAAATTATATACATATTATGAGTATTAACAATTGTCTATTGAGTAAATATATAATTACACGTAGGTACATAATATTGACACGAGAAACCAAAGCGGTTTGGTTACAATCACGGTTATCTACTCTACCGATGGTTACAATTATAGGTAAACAAATATGAAATTGTTCCCATGTTGGAAGTTTACGAAACGAAATTAGAATTCCTATATTAACATAAATATGTTTATGGGCTGGATATTTTTGTTAACAAAAACGTATTTATGATTCATAGATTTTTCTTGTCGAGTAAAAATATAGATTAGCGTGTTATGGTTAGGTTTACCTATTCTTGTATAAAAATGTTTAATATATTATTATTAGGAATACTATTATACTAGGTGCTCTGTCTCCCCCAGCCCCCCCTCACGGACTTCGAACATGAAATAAATCATCGCTTCGCTCAAGTGTCGATGATACGTTATAACCGTGTTACAGTAAGAAATTCAAATGAAATATCAAACAATATGTCGGTTACGCAACTACCTACCTATAACATGAAAAATAAATATAATAAAATAAATCTTGATGTCATTATGTTTGGTTTGTATTTTAAATCCAGTTCTGGGTCTACAACTAGATAATATATCGGGTCATCGTACGTCTGTCCCCTCCAAATATAAAATATTTTGTGTAAAACTGAACACTTGACTCAAATATTATGTCACCAAAGGTCTTATCAGTATTATCAAGCACGATTGGGGATCATTGATGCTTCATCCCATCAGCAAAATAATCTTGCCACTTGTAGTTGTTTATTCAATTTCTTTATCTGGTTCTAAGTTTGTGTACCGGTGTTGTGGCAACTACGTAATATTTGCATTATACATGAATGAGCATGACGCCACAAAATAAAGAAAGTGACAGAAAATTATTTTACTTAACAGAAGTATATTATTATTATTTATTGATATATTTATCGTAAACAAATTAATAAAATTAAATACTCATACCTATGTATTATTATTATTATGCTTATATACTTGGGGGCTTTCCGCATATAATGCCGAACCCCCTTGTAATCTTCGCCCCGGCTGTTCAACGGTCACCCCCCGTCACATTTTGAAATTTGATATATATAATTTGAAATATTGAAAAATAAAAATATGTACAACACTTTTTATATAATTTCTTGTATACTTATTATTGTATTGCTATATTTATTTCATCGAACTCGCTGTAATATGACATTACGCAGAGGCATGTCATAATAATTATAACTATTATCATTATTATAATTTATTATATGACGTGCGTCAATAACGGCTCAATTTTTTTCTTTATTTACAGGAACGCAGAGGAGGTGAGGCGCGAGGACAACGAGCTGCAAGGCGTGTCACAGCACGTCATCACCGTTGACGGCGAAGCGGTGACGTCCGTCAACGGAAAACTGTTGGCCGGACACACGGTCGGCCGGGACGCGGGTGACGACATGGACCAGGTGTCCGTCTGCTCGTGCACGTGCGTGGGACCAGTGCAGTACGACTACAACCGGGACATACGGCCGGCGGAAAGGGCGGCCGCGAACGCAGCGGCTGCGGCCGCCGTGGTCTACAACAGTCCGCCGACCGAACAGCCCCTGCTGTCCATGAAGCGGGTGTCCATATAAAGGACAGGGGCGGGGGTGGAGATTGAGGGTGGCTTTGGTGAAAGGTATAACCATATTATTTTATATCGTACGGGCTGGGTCGGTGTGGCAGCGTGATGTATGAGATTGTATAGGGACATATTATTGTTATTATTATTTATTTATTTTTTTGATATTCACTCTCACCCCCACGAAATATAATATGGCCCCAAGTCTATGCCGTTGCACGTTCTGTCCAAAATACAGGCGCAGGCAGATTTAACAGCTGTACAGCTGTCAAAAGTCTTCGTCCGATTTCAAAAATGAATATTTATTTAAGAAATCAAGATGTTAGGATGAATAATTGATTTATAGTAAATAATCGAGTTTCAATAAAGTGTTAATTATTCAATATTATGATCTCACTGGTTATAGGTTACGTACACATACATGATAAAGTTTTTTTCTCGTACCTCTATCTCGGCACTAACCGACAACAGTTCACCAATCATTACAAACGCTCATATAGTGATGATAATCGACCACAAAAATAAAATAAAAAGTTAACGAAATAACCTCAACTGTCTAATCAATAATCATAAATAATGGTATAAAGGTGATGTCTACCTCCGACTTGTGTTTACTGAGGTGTAGTCGGATGAAGACTTTTGAATCACTCTGTACAATTATACTTGAATATACAGATAATATTATAGATATCATAGCATATATTATATTATAGTTATTCTATATTAATAATCGTACACATTTTACTGTCATATAGGTGATACGGTTTAAATCTTTACGATCTACGGATACTCAAGCAATTCGCCTTGCCCTTGTTTAACACTAAAATTCGCATATTAAATAAATTATTTTATATTACTTACGAAGTTTGAGAGGTATCGTTTACATATTTCGAGGCTCAGTTTTGTCTCCATCCTGCAAGTTAACTGCAATACACATAATAAGATACGACAGTTACCAAAATTATGATTGAAGTGTATGGAATTGTTCACCAACGCTTTCGACGGGTTTGAAAATGGAAATTTCAACGATTTTTTATAACTAATAAAAATCAAAAATTATTATGTAGGTAACAAAATTACACCTAAACTGACGATGACACAGACCGGTTATTTCATACTGCTAGATTCTTCTAATGTGATTTTGACGCGGTTACGATTTAATGACGCGAATAGATTAAGTTAGATATTGGACCGGTTGTGCAACAGCGGCACACTACTTTTCTCCAACGTATTATAAAACATTAATATTGTTAAATATTGTAAAATTCCTATCTATGTCCGTTTTTTTTTTTGTTTTTTTTTTTCAAATAACTCTTTTGTTTGTGCGCTGCGCTGTATTTTGTAGTACGGTATTTCATTATCTAAATAATACAAAAATTAATTGTAAATGTGTAACTTGCATTTTACTTTTTTAAACCGCTATCGAACGCCATAATAGCCATCTTCCGTAGGTACCAATGTATATTTACAGTACAAATTCAGGAGTATCTATTATAAACGTCCTCTTTGGAATAGTTTATGTTAAAAATTATTTGTCTGTGGAGGCTATAGTGTCATAATATGGTGTTCGGCAGTACACTGCTTAGCACTTAATATTATTTAAAAACGATTTTCGTACATATGACGACGGTCCCTGTTTAAGACATCTAAATATCGTATAAGTATTTTTAAACTTTCCCATATTTTGATGTCATTTTCCCGACTTTAATACAGCGTATTATAATATTATTTGGGTGGTCACGACGACGGTGACGACTTTACATGTGGGCAATTCCAAATTAACCACATTCGATTTTATCCAATAATTACAATTCCGTATAAAATGTAGCCGGCCTAAAATAAATCAATCTCGTATATTACCGACCTATTTACATTTTTGTTTTACATTTTAACCGAACATAGTAATTTTATGATAATTTATTAAATAGAATAATATGAAAACATAAAGATGTTAAAACGAAAAATCATTATTTATTGTTTATAAGTTGTAAATTGTAACAAACGACATAATATTAATAGTATTATGTGTAGATTTTGTATTTTTTTTTTTTTATGTTTTCAAGTTTTTGTTGTTAATATAATATGATTATTAATTATTATAACAGACTGTTTTGATTATATTATATTCTCGGATGTCACGTTTTTCTTCTCCTAATTTTAACCGTTTCCTACCGTATATACCGTTTCCTCTGCATATTTTGAATCGTATTATATATATTTATACATATCTACAGGTTAATGTCATGAAGTCATGGCAAATGCATAAAACTTGATTTATCATCGGTGTTCAACATTTATTGGGGGGATAACCTCATAGCTAGCACACTCTGACCAAATCAACCGACACTCAATTTCGAAAAAACTATGCATAGGTATCATAATATAATATTATTACAATATTATTACCAGCGACGTGTTGTGTGGCTAGGTAACAATAACAGATAATATCTGATAACCGGACCTGTGACTATTATAGTTAATGCACTAGCTAAACGAGTTATAAAAACGACTTATGGCTTAGGTAACGTCATACGCCTATAAAGGTGCTGATATAATACTTAATATATAGTTATATTGTATTACGTGACCGGTTCACTACGTAATATTAATACTATATCCAACTTCCGTCTGATTATAAAATATTTAGACATAATTCGCAGAGATATATACATATTATATGTGTGTGTGTGTGTGTGTGTAATAATAGTTTTTTGTTTAACTAATGTATTGTACACTTTGGACGTCTCATCTTCCATCAAACATTAATTAGGTACACAAAATTATTTGAAACGGCACCTAAAAATCAAACATTGGTAGATCAACCAAAGATATGCACTGCAACTGTCTGAAGATCGATACGCTCGCCCGGAAACTGACCGGAGCTTGACCCAGAGTATTTTTACGGCAAGTACATTTTTTGTTTATAAAAACACAAATTTTGGGACATCAGGCAGGCAGCTAGTATACACACACACACACACACACACACACACACACACACACACACACACACACACACACACACTCTACAAGGGCATTTAAAATGGGAAGAGGTGAAGGTCATAAGCTAGTGGTTATTTTGTTTCAACAGGTTTTATAAGTAGATACTTATGGTTTTGTTTAGAACAATGAATTTATTTTATTATACTACAATACTGCATAACATTATTATTATATAATGCATACATAGGTCATAGGCACATAGTGGTAATATATGAATTTGTATATGTTATACTTCTAACACGTGTTCAACTATAATAACTATACTTTAGTCATTATAGTGTATTATAATATAGGTACAATATTTAGGTATATAATGTTATAATAGATCGTTAATTTCTGACCTTTGATCTCACCAACACTTCTTAAGAGATCGTTATACCGATCGATTACATTGCGATAACATGTTCACAAAAAATCAACGAAACATTATAAAAAATAGAAACTCTGATTGTGGAATTTACATAACACAATATATTATATAAAACATATGTGTTTTTTTTAAATATAATTTGCTAAAAAAAGGAATGGTAATCAAGAATAAGTTTTAAAAAAATGAAAGCCGTGTCAAATTATATTGGAGTTCACGAATAATCTGTTTTTACAAAATATGAACCACGTTTATTTTATATTTCATAATCGAGAAATCGAGATATGAGATATCCCCGACACTGTTAAAGTATTATTTGTACACATATTAGACGTAAACAAACTGATAATCCATTATGATTATTTAATAAAAAAGCGGGTAAGTGGACGTCGCTCTGCTGTACAGTAGGTTACACGTGGGTCATTATATTAAACTTGAATTCAATGATATAATATCATTGTATAAGAAAAACGATTCTGAGCGGAGACGGTTTGTCAGTCTGGATATTTTATACTGTTATTATTTATTATATCATGTAAGTTGAATTAATATTATAATATTATTATTTTATATTCATAAACAAAGCGTTAGAAATTAAAATCCAATTTTTAGAGGTTGTTCGTAATTGTTCGGTGGTTTTTCCCGTGGCATTAAATAACTATTAATAAAATCGAAAAATTACCTCTCTAAAGTACCATCTTGATACAATTTTTTAAAAGATAAGGTACTTTATGTTGAAATCGAAGCACTTCTTCTGGTAGAAATTTTGTATACAGGATATAAAAAAAAAAATTAAAAAAAAAAAAAAAAATTAACACTATTGTAAAACCACTAGTTTCCAATCTCCGCTCAGAATCTAAAAATTTAAATAAACAGATTTTGAATGTGTAAATTTTTATAATTGTCATTACGTTTTGTGATTTTTTTTTATCCTATATTGCTAGTATCAATGAGTAAAATTAGAGTAAATTACACAAAACAGAAATAAAAAATTAGATTATTAGATAATTTGTAAATTTCAACATACCTACATAATTTTGTCCATTTAATAATTCTAGAAACTTTTTGGTAAAACAATTGTTTAGAAAAAAATATTCTATTCAAATCTTACCCTAGCACCATAACCAAAACTTTTTTCTTTGCAATTTATACTACGCTTTAGTAACAAATTCGTAACGATTCGCGAAATACAAATTTAAAAGTCACCACTTAAACCACTTAAAAATCGTTTTCCCAAAACGGGTGTTAGCGTTACGTTACGCTAGAACACGTGCCTCAAAGTTATCTACTTGTAATTAGTTATTTAAATAAAGTAAGCTAGTAGTTTTGTGAGTTCATGTACTGAAAGGATAAACAAGAAATTTTTAGAAATTTTCCTAAAACGTGTATAATCGGTACCTACATGTTATACCTAACAGCTATACTTCCTTTCACCTCATAATGGTATTGTTGCAATCTGAGAATATTTAACCGAAATATTTAGTTGTACACCGCATAGACCGGTTGTCTAAAAACTTAAACTACCAACGGACCATATATTTACATCAAAGGTTCACGGGCAGGACACCTTTTTTTTTTCCTCAACTTAATACTAAATCTAAAATAAAGAAATTAAATGAAGACAACATTTATTATTGTTTCTATTGGTTATAATTATTATTATAATTTATCTGTGTTTAATACTAGATACCTATATCACAAGGGTGTACTTATTTATTTTTCGTTTAATAACTATTTATTTGTATTTTAAAAAAATTGTTAAAGGAATAAATGTTTTTTGAGGGCCACACTGAAAGGGTTCGCGGGCATATTTGAGCTGACCACTGCCTTAGAGAGAACATACTGTTTAGTCATCGCTAAACTGTTCTGAACGTTTCTAAAAGTACATTAATTACATATATATATATATATTGTGACCGGCATGACTTTCACATCTGTGCGATGAAATGCAATTTTATTTTATTATGTTGTCATGAAGTATTTGTTCTGTTCTTTTGAAACAATGTCGACGTGATAATGAATTCCAAGTTTTATAATTTAGGTACCATATTATTATAATGGTAGGACGTAGGTGATATGTGGAATGGATGGAACCGCAGAATGGTGAAAAACCACGGATATTGAACACCTTAATGCTTATAAGCACCTTATAAACTCATAGACATGCGCATTGCGCAGCCCGTTGTGACAGAGTGGCCCAAGCCAATGACGATTCAAAACAATTTTATTTAATTGATAATAATATTATATACGTTAATTTGTACATCACATAGCCCCCTAAATAAAGTATAAATTCGATTGCACAAATGTTTTTTTTGGTATGCTATAGTAGGGTTAAAGATTTATAACGGGATACGTCATAAAATAAAATATAAATATTTAATTGATGTTCCTTTATGGAGAACAAAAGTTGATTTAATTTCGCAGTAGGACCCGTTCGTATATTGCAGTGACACAACCAAGGTAGGGTCTAGTCTAGAACGATCTCCCCCTCTTGGGCCATACCTATAATGGGTGGGTATACTACCCAAATAGTGTGTATGAAAAACGTTTCGTAACGTTCTAACAAGTATGGACCCCCCCCCCCCCCTTGAAATTCTGGTTGCACCACTGGAATATATTGTGTTATATATAGGAGTATTATAATAGTATATAGGTTCTATACTATTTGAAAATACGTAAAATATTTCATATATATTTGCACATTACACTGAAATATTCAGTCGTACGATATACACGTGAATGTAAAATTAAAATACCCAAATATTTGCATACCTAAATATTGTAATCAAAATATTGTCCGTCATCGATTATATTATATTAAAATATCGGTACTACATAGGTTATTATAATAGTAGGTTGGCAGCCTAAGGGAAAATAGTTATTAACGCCTGCTCTCACCGATAAATAAATCTACCAATTACATTATGCGTTATAATAATAATGAAAATTAAACATTTATTTAAATTTAAAAAAAATATAATAATAACCTTAAGTGAATATATATATGCAAAATAAAATTAGGTTTTCTTATCCTTTTTATACTCGACCACCCAGAGCTGTGGACACAGTGTAATTTAATCCTCGGTTATGAAATCCGGACATAAAAGCGAAGACCAAAATATTCAAAACTTAAAACTACTAAAAAGTAGAGTACAGTAAGCTTGGCCTAATAATGGCAGGTAATAAAAAAATCCGGTTAGGTAATTTTCAAAGTTTATATTTAGTGTTTTCAAAATCCTAGGAAGGGCCGCTGTCTTAAAGATAAAGCTCATATTATTAATTTAATATTAATGGTATATTTAGAATATTTTTTATTAATTGTGTATTCCTTTACATACTTTTAAATTTATTATAGCTTACCATACAATTACACAAATATTAGTAACATATCACAAATTGGGAGCCAATTTGGCTATAGCCATAATAATAGGTTATTCAATGATACAATTCATTTTGCTGTATCGGTTTTTCAGTTTTTTGAATATTAAATTTTTTTTTTATTTCAATGTTTTAATTTCTGTTTTAAATGTGACCAAATTCAACGCGTGCAGACCATCATCGTGTACAAACATTGTATTTTTTTTGTATTGTTCAACTGTATAACCCTACGTATACTCGTATTTACCTCATTACTCCTACTATATACCTTACGTCACGCGTTGTGATCGTTAAATAATATCTTGAGCCTTTTCTACTCAAAAGCGTGTAATTATTGATACCCTCTGTTTGTTTTCGCGCCGGGTCTCACCAGCTCCCTCGACAAAAGCATTTAAGTATAACTGTATATAAGGAAAACAAACTCAGTCCGCTTTCGTAAACAACATTATGACGTTATTCTGATGATTTTCTTTTACGAATATTTCAAAAGGACAATGACCTCTTAGAGGTCCTCTATTCTGAGACATAATATGCAAACGCGGAAAAACATAAAACGACGAAAATATAATAATATTATAATACGTCCCGTGACGCGAATAATAAATGTAGGCTGTTTCGTAGTACCCACGTCGCATAAATCCGTAAAACACGTATCGAGATTCGGGAAAACTTGAGTTATAAAATCGAGCCGTGTAATGGACAAAGATATAGCAGTTTCCCCTGGCAATAGCATCCATAGTTTTCGAAACGATGACATTTTTGGTGTATTGTATTAACAGTAAATTTTTATATTGAAGAAAAAATAAAACGCCAGAAACTAGGGTTCCAATATAATAATATGGAAAACAAAAAAATGTATTCCTTTATTTTTTTTTTCTAATATAATGGAGATTATATTTTTCATATATTTTTATACGCACACTAAGTTGTTTCAGTTTTATGTACATTGGCTACTAAATATTGTTACCTGCTATATTTATTTGAGGATGGGTGTAGGAGAACGAGCGGAACAATATGACGTGTGAACAACGTCACTGAACGAGTGCAACGCACGTGCTTTGTAATATTATATAAATGATTTTATGGATAGCAGCTGACGATTGACGTGAATCACACTGTATACGATTTTTACCGACACGTGTGGGCACTAGCGCGCGTGTACTCGAATACGACAAAAGTATTATTATACATTGTCGGCATCACCCCACATTTCGGAGAACTGTGCCTTGGAAATGTGTAATGGCGATGAGAGACCAACGAGGGGAATCCGGAGAGGACCTTAACCCCATGATAACATGGTGAGGTTGTTATTTGTACAAAGTTGTACACTATCTAATCAACACGCGCGGGTCGATATTTGGTAAGAAAAAACCCGAATCCAGATTAGGACCGACGAGAAACTAGATAATAATTATTAATTAGACATTATAAACTCTTATTATCGATATTGATATATTTTATTCATATTTTTTTATATTCTATGCGTGGCGAGAATATTGTATTGGTCTTACAATAATCTGTAGTCTTGTTTTTTTTTTGTTTCCGTCGTAACCTTTTGGAATAGAAAAAATACTTTGACCTTCAACTTTTAGCGTGTTTTTAAAAACTGAATCTAGTTGGATCAAAAGTAAAAATGTCCAGTAGTACCTATTCAAAATAATTAAAAAAAACATTTGGGAAAAACAATGATTTTACACAAAACCAATATTCGAACAAAATCGAAATTTTCTTTTGTTTTAATTCAAAAATGAAAGCAGTAGACTTGAATTTTTGATATAATAATTATATTAGAATTTATGAGACAAGATACGTTTAAATAATTTTCAAAATATTGATTTTGTTACAATTTGTAATATTTAAGTATAATCATATAATATTTTGGATATTTTAAGTTTTATTTTTTGTTGTGAAGAAAAAAGGTTGAAAATGTTGTACAATATTTCTTATAAGTTTTACTCGCTAAAACCAGAAAGTCTTCCAAACACAAACACAAATTCACAAAATGCTGTTATAACAGGGATTTCAAGTTCAAATGTTGACTAAATCGGATATTTGAACGAAAACAAAACGATTTTAGTTATTTCGTACGTAGGTAATTCAAAAATGCTATAGTCACAGAGTCTTGAAACTGTTCACCACATCGTATATTGTTATTTTCTTTACGCAATACATTTAAAAATATATTTAGAATACTTTTAAACTATATTCTATACGTAGAACTTATTTAGATACACTGAAGTTATGCGCTATTATATGACAATACTATTCTATAATACATCATAATATTATATGCAATTTTTTTAGCAAAAAAATAGTTCATTACGCCGCGCCGTTGCATAACTAATAGACAAATATATTACTATCATATAATAATATAATTTATTATATTATATTATAATAAAATATCTTTAGAAATACAGGCTGACGGTAGTCTGTCTCCATTTTTCATTGTATACAATGGTTTTTATTGAATTCAAATTTAACACATTCATTACAGTGACTTACTCATTGACGAGTTACACTCGACACTTACCTACTATACAGCATAGTGACTACTCGTGTGTTTTTTTTTTTGTCGTAATGCCTTAACTGAACACTGTTGACCACTAATCGTTGAATAAAACTCAACGCCGAAATAATATCGTTAGGTATTTATAATACTATTATTATCCATCAATATTAATAATATGTCTTCCAGTTTCTCAAATCTTATCTTGCAAACAGTGATTGCACGCGCTTCTGATTTTATATTTTATAACTAATAATAATATTATAAATTACTACTGCGCGTTACATCGGTTATATAACATACACATGCCATATGTCATAGCCCATATATAGGTATTGTTAACAACTACGACGCTCATCAGTTTTTATTGTAATTTGAAAAAAATAATTGTTACAGCCATTATTAAGGCCAGGACTTTATAGCTTTTCCTATAATATAAGATAGAAATCTAACTTGTATACCTACATAAATTCCTATCATGTCATACTGACTTAAAATACCTAATTCACTTTTTTATTTTGCTTCTTTCGGCTTTTTTTTATTGCTTTTTTGCAATTATTCCAGTTGTGGCGTTTTAAATTGTAATATGTTTATTGTGTCGTAATAATAAAAAACTTAAATTTAATTAATAAGAAATGAAAATATACGATTCCTAGTTATGTATGACAGTAGGTACAGCTCTCAATCTATGCTGAACGCGGAATACGGACTACGGTTATTATTGTTTTCGTTTATCCAGTTAAAAACATTAATTTTGAAAAAGAACATCTATTTAAATTGTAAGCGATATGTGCCTAATTATTACAATAAAGTATATTAAACATTTACAAATAATACAGATATTCGTTAGGTAGAAGTGTTTTATGTAATAATCGGAAGGGATACAGTTCAAACAGTCGGGGCAGAGCGGTCGTTAAATTACTTTTATCTGCGTAAGCGATATGGTCTTTGATGCGCATGTGATTATATTTTACTAGACTTTGCTATATTATACATATTTTATACATCATAAAATAAACATTATACATATTATGTATCTATTACAATATTACTATAGGTACAAATATTATTTTAAAGTTAGAGTTCATAAATAGTTATTAATTAGGAGGTATGTACCTACGTAAATTGTATATAGTGATATTAAGATTTATGAGTTTTACGAATGTACATCGCTTACAATATATAAATAATATCTATACACATATATTCATACTTATTCTCCCAAATGGGTTTCGTCTATTCAAACATTACCTGTTAACCTGAATAGGTACAATTCGATTGTTATAATTTCTGAACTACAGTGCAATTTTAGCAAAAATAACTTACCCATATTAATATTTCATGGAGTACGTATACATCATAACACACAAATGTGCCAGAGTCGTAATTAAATAATTGTTTACTCGAAAAATAAGCACGAAAACTAATCAACTTTTGTTCCCTATTTCCTGAAATGGGCATTTCCTACAAAAATTATATTTATTACATTTTGTATACGTATTGGCCCCAGCCCATTTAGTCTTTATACGTTTGTAGAATTCGAAATGCATGTTCCTCAAATATTTAAATGAAATATTCTTATTTTGTTATATAATGGAAAACAAATGAAATAATACTATACCTTTTTATTTTGCTGGAAAAAAATAATATTGTGATCATATCATAATATTTTTGATCATACTAAGCCGAGGATGACTCAATATAATTTGTATTTTCTAGCTGTTTGGATTTGATTATACAATTAATGAGTTTGATAATCAGGGGATGTCTAATAACACCAAAAATGAAACCTAGTCCCACGATACATCTTAATTGAATTTTAGTCAATTTTAATTTTTTTTTTCTTTCTCTATTAATGACGGTAGAAATTGTATTGCTTTGTCAAAAAGTTTGAAAATTTATTACGAATTCCTCATAAATGATTTATATACCAATTCAAAAATATCGGAAATACCTACATCAGTGCAATTTTTTTATAAGCATTTGAATTTCAAAAGTTGAAAAAATGTATCAAAATCATTCTAATTTAACACATCCATTACAGTAGGGGTCGCCAACCTTTTCCAATAAGTGAGCTAAAACTTAAAAGTTACAAATACCTGGTGTACGACCACTATATGATCAAGTATATAATAAGTATATCGTTATTTATATTATTACATGCAGCATGTATGCATGATAATATTCTTTTATTATTTCTCCATAGGAAAATTGTGTTGTTCTTCGCTAATAAATACTTAACTTTGTGTATAAAGCGTAAAAGTGTGTTTATAAGCCTTACATTTTATGATTGAGCACGTGATCAACGGATATTGGTATAATTAATTTTTAATACGCCCCACTATTCCTCTAAAAATCGATCCCTGCATTAAAGTGACCCACTCAGACACTTATTATATAGCAGACCGGTACCCACTTGTCCACCTTTTTTTTTATACCTAATTAATGTTAATGAGTATTCACGCACTATTACAGTATTCACAGTAATTTACACACTGCGGCGGTTATGGGAAAATTATTTTGTCTTGGCGGTAAATTGTGGCCGGCTTCATTTTTATCTTACGGCGTTCAGCGGTAATCGCCACCGCTGCAGTGTGGGACCTTGATAAGTATTAAAAATTGAATTTGTTATTTACTTTTATAATAATAGCATGTTAACAGCCTAATGATGAAATTACTCCAACAAGATGACAAAAACAAGTTGTCCCGGATCAATATTTATCGTTTGACCCCCTAATAAAATCCTCTTCAGTAGGTACGCCCCTGCATAATATAAGTTTATCGTTCAATATTTTAAAAAATTACAGAATGTATAATATGTGACAAATAGAAAACTGTCAAAAACCAAGATTCACTATTTGTTATTGTGATGGGAAATTGGGCTATGGTGCCATAGTTGCGTATTATCTACCTATAAAATATATAATATATGTACATCACACATTCACTTAGTGAATTAGTGAAATCAATATTTTCATGGATTGGATAATATGCAGATTGTACATTTTAACGAAAATACATGAAATAGATATTTATTTTATGTAATCGACAATAAGTACTTGTATTGTATATTCTTAGTATAATTATTATAGTAAAACAAATTACGGCAAGATTTTTAAACTTTAACTTCCTATATTATTTTATGAACAAAAGTATAACAATTAACAATATACCTACTATAGTATAATTTATAATAATTATTAGCAATTGTATTTTTAATAATTGAATTATTGTTAAATAAGATTGATAATAACGAATTTATTTCAATTAATATTAAGTTATAAAAAATGTATGTTATGTCCCCATTTATCTACTTGTACCAACTATTTGAACGTTATAAAATATAAACACGAATATAATTATTAAGTAGACATTAAACAATTTCAGTATGTCGACATTTTTTTTATGTTATTTTTTTATAGATTATTATTTTTTTTCTCGACAATTGATTGTACTTCAAGCACATATTATTTTATTGACATCGACTATTTAATATAAATATAATATGCAATACAATATAATAATTGTATATAAAATTGCATGTTATTTTTAAAACATGCACATTGCACACGTTCTTAATTAGCAAGGTGTTATTTGCATTACACAAAGGCTAGAGAAAAATCCTTGCCTCTCCTAAATTGTTTTAATCATTTCACGCACTAAAAACTCTACATTTTTAATAACTTAATCAGCAGTGACCGCTAAAAAATTGAATTGTTGACTTTTTCAAACATTGACCGCTAAACCATTCTTTTAATAAGCTATACCTAGGTACTTTGTTCTAAGTTTTTGTACAACTTTTTGCTTTTGTTCTGAGATCAAATAAATTATGTTTGGTGGATATGACCCCTTCACACTACCTGCTATCAACTTTTGGTATTCCTAATAGAACGCATTGATCCATTTCAAAACCATCTGTTATTTTTTTGTTTTCCTGTTGAAAATTAATTTAAATTACGATATAATAACACATTAAAATTTTACTCTAGTGTTTTACGTTGATCATTTTCAATCCTGATATAATTTGACCTTTATTGAAACATAATTTAATGCCCCCTCTCCCCTCTGGACAGTTAACTTAAGTGCACCCGCGCCGCAATAGTAAAAGAGGTTTCAACCGGTGGGGGAAGGGCGGCAATTTTTCTCTGGGTGACAAATACACTGGATCCAGCATTGTATGTAGTATTGTACTTTGTGGTATGATAGACTAATCGTGATTTTTAAGTGAAATATTATTATAGCTGATAACCGAAAAACGATGAACAAAATAAATACAATTGAACGTTTACGTTTCTGCGCATTTTATTGTATAAAATCACTGCATGTCAGTGACGCTCCTGGACTTTGATTGAGAGGAATCAATTTTCAACCTATGAAAACATATAGGTACCTAAACCTACTTTAACTATTCAAAACTTTAAATTTGTTGTTTGATAACCATAATTTACCACACCAAGCATTAATGTAAACTAGTTTTATAAAGTAGGTAATACAGTCATCATTATTTTTTAAATTCATATAGGCAACTTAGTTTTTTAATAATGAAATTCAAAAAATACCTTTGTTATACCTACCTAGTCATGAATTCATGGTCACTTAACTATACTGAAAAATACCAATAAAATTGAAAAAAAAAAAGTAAATTAATCATAAGAATATGAATGCAAAAGGAAGTTGATCGACAAAGGTCGATTCGCTCCCAAGAATTATGATTTTTGATACAGAACTCGTTCACGGATCGGAATACGCTGTGCTACCTTCCGATGGTTATATGTATGGTATATAATAGTTATATGCTTTCGAAAATTACACGGTTGTTGAATATGGTCCAGTCAATAGATATCTCTGACATCAATAGGTCGCTCTAAAATTGATTATCAAAGCAGCTTTACTAATACAAAATATGTACTGTATTATAAATTATAATAAAATATTATTGGTTAAAGAACAGAGCATGATTACTAAAATTAAAGACAATAACCTAATCACAACAATATAATAATATAATCTTTCAAGTTTTCAGATGACACTGGATGGATTGTAGGGAGTCAATACAAAAGGAGTATTGAGTAGGCAACTATTATTGCTTGTTACCTATGTTTACACTTTTTTGTACGCAGTGTATGAATAGTAATAATTGAGCATTAGTCATGTACCTACAATAACTGTATATATCATTATCCTATCACATCCGACGTGCAACATTCGTTCAGTTAGGTAACTTACATTAAACACGGCGAACTGTTCAACAAATTTTCACGGCACACTAACTATTTTTTTTTTTGCACTAAATAATTAGATGAACAATATTATTTTGAATTTGAAAAACACACCAGTGTGCCGTGGCACCAAGTTTGAAAAACACTGGGTTAGCCACTAGTAAGTCCAGAAAAAACTACACTACACACATAATTTATTATTAATAACATCTGCGTTCTAACGATCCTCAAAACAATATTTGGATTCTTAAATTCTTTCTCAGGTTTGTCACTTTATCAGATTTTTTTTTGTGCAATGCCGCTTTTCATAGGACATTCTGGTGGCCTACATTTTCAAAATAACAAAAAGCCATGACGCTGAGCTCAACACAATTATTTTGCTATCAAACAAACTATGCACTGAAAATAAGCAAAAACACAACACAGGTTTATGGGTCTTAAATGTTTCAATACTCCCCAAACAGTTGTAATACTCGTACCTTATATGAACGTTGATTCCAAACAATTCCAAACAGTCGTCGAAAGCGGATCCCAGTGTGAACGTCGTACAGTGTACGATAAGTCATGCGCCACCTACTGTAGTAGGCCACTGTACAGATACAAATTTGTTTCCCGGCGTCTCCACTAGATTGCGTCGTGATTCGTGGCTTTGCCCCATTGTGCCTCACATACACTGTCAATGGACAATCAGTCGATCAATAATAATACTACCATTGGGCATTGAGTATATTATGTTGCATATACAACAGTACAATACAATTAATATATTACAATATACCTATTATAATTTACATGAAATAATTTTGAAAATAGAAAATATATAGGTAATTAAATATTATTTTGAGTGTGTGATATTTCTTTTCTGAAACATGATTTTGTGTCCACTCTTAGAATAACACATAATGAAATCAGATGAGTATAAAATATAAATACTAAAATAATAGGTGATAATAATAGTGATAATATATGTATAGTACAATAATACATATTAAATACAAATCAATAATTATAAAAATTTTTAAGACTATTCTCTCCCATATTATATAATTATAAGCTTAGTCAGTCTATTGGTAAGTATGTCTTTTCCCTTTTTCCATATCCATACTAAATGTATGTCACCTTCTAATGTCTTATATGGGTAGAATCTAATAAAATAAAAACTCACAAAAATGTGTATTTATTTAATTAAGTATAAAAAAAAAAAAATAGTGTTAAAAGCAAAAAGGAAACTCAGGAGGAGGAAAAGAGAGAGATTCACGTGCTCACTGTGTTCCTAGGATGTTTTATCCAAAATACTTTTTATTAGGGCTTGAAAACATTATCATAACGTTATATTTGACAAAAAACGATTGAAATTTGTAAACATAAATATAACGGAAAGCGATAATCAAAAATATTAAATACCACAAAACAAAACATAACGATTAACAAAATATATTATATATCATTAAACAAAACATAACGCATAACGTAATTTATAGAATATCATTGGACGAAAAATAACGCTAAACGAAATAATTTAAAATCGATTTATTAGTTAAGTTATATTGGTTTCGTAGAAATATTTATTTTATGCATACAGGCGCATTAAAATTGATTATATTATATTCCGTATCCAGACCCATTACCTGCCTGAATTAGTTATTACTTAATATTAATAAATTTGATAGGTATTAACACTATTCCGAATAACGATAAACGCAAAACTCGTATAACATTTTCATTGTAAATAACATAAAACGGAATTTTTTTTTCAAATGCTTTTTATACTTCAATGCTCATAGTATATAGTTATTTACTTAGCGAAAGGATCTAGAAGGTACAAATTGCGTGCAGGATTAAATCTCCCTCGGTTGGAACTACTTTAAAATAGGTTTGAAATTTCTGGGTCGACATTGAAAAGCCGGGTATAAAACTTTGAAATCTCGTCTTAACCAAGGGACCAACTTTAAAATTTTAAAAATAGCCTTGCAAACTTTTGTGAATTAGGTACTTGCTAACTCTGTTATAATTTTAAAATGACAAATTTCACGAAAATAGTCTTATGAGTTATTTGAGAGGACGTCGCCCAACATATGCTGTTTCCGTCTTACACACGTACGACATAGCAAATTCAATAGTGTGCGTTTAAAATTAGAGTGAATTCACCTGTTATCAAACTTTAAAGTAAGAACATTATCTGTGTTCTCTCGTTGGTTTTTTAAGATATTTTAATTTTAAGTGAATTATCAGCATTTTCAAATATTAAGGGGATCACTGCATGTCACGTATTTTTCGTACGTTTTAGACCAAGAAGCGGTGATAAATTACACATACTTCTGAATGTCCGATTTTAATTTTTAATATATGTATGAAATCTTTGGAAAAATAACTAGGCTTTCTAAGAAGTCAATTTTCAATTTTCAATTTTAAAGGACTATTAAATTTGGATATTTTTTTTAAAAATCCTCATGAAATAATTGCATTACATTTGTATTTATTTTGGGCTTGTTGGGTTTTATATCAAAAAAGTAGTTTTTACAAAGCATAGTTTATGCTTACGAATTCAACCCTTTTTTCGAAATTACAATCAAACTTCAGGAAGTATGTTAATTTACTACCACTTTTCGTAGTTTTTATAGGTAATGCATAGAAGAATATATTTCATTTTTCTCGATTTATTGACATAAGCGTGTGCGTGCGAGAGTGGCACATGGTGGAATTCGAACGTATCTACACACACTAATGATCATTTACTTCAAATACAACCACACTGCGTAACAAGAATAAAACATCGAATTGCCTATACGCGACCCCTTATTAAATCATCGCATTCAATCCCCTAAACAATTTACATACACATAACTCACTAAAAAATTTAAATACCGTAAAAAACCAACTAGGGAACACAGATAATGTTCTTACCTAAAAGTTTAGTAACAGGTCAATTCATTCTAGTATCAAAACTGACAGCACATTATTGAAACAAGTGAACATAAATTTGGTAAAAGATGTAAACAACATATTCAGGTGTGAAGTCCTCCTAATTTCTATATTTTCATAACACCATTGAAATATAGAATATTCTTAAATTATCAATCTATCGGTTAAATTTGAATTCAACGTTGTTCAATACATATATTTACATTTATCCTCTAAACCCAAGTAAACAGCACACCACTTCAAATAATATAGATATAATGGTAAAAATGTATTTTAATTTTAAATCAATGTCTGTTAAACTGTATTTATTGTATAGAATTTTAAAACCATTTGATATTCACTTAAATATGACAAATAAATTATTATACTCCTAAAATTTAGTTGAGATATGCAATAAATACACATCAACTCGATCTAGGACAAAATAAATTGACGTAGCCTTTTGAACGTGGCTGTTTAGACGTGGGGGACAATTGGACGTAAAAAAAAATTATATATCAGTAAATAAAAGTTATTTTATTTATTATAGTATCTATGTCAAAAATGTGTATAAAATATCTAAAAAAAATATTTATTGTATAAAATATCTAAAAAGTTGTTGAATGTCAAACATAGTTATTTATACTAATTATATTTGCTATAATTAATTTATCCAAAATATATATAAATTATCTAAAAAGTTATATTACATTTCATTTCAAATTAGTTACAATTTTATTTTTGTTTTGTCCAGTCTAATAATTTCAGACGTTTATTCGAGGTATTTTAAAATGTTTTTAACTTTTCAACTTTTCTGGTAGAAAAAATGCTCTTATCATAAGCTTCGATGCCAAATGTATATTTTTGGAAGCAAATTGGATCTAGTTGGTACTTTTAGCAGTTTGAAATTGAAAATGATCAGTGCTTTTTAAAATAATTGGAGAAAAAAAATGAAAATTTATTAAAATTGTTTGGTAACCAGCTTGGTTTGTATTTGATTAGTTTAAATTTTTTCTCTATAAATGTCAATAAAAAATTATTTATCCGGTCAAAAAGCTTAAAAATGTAATATGTAAGTTTTTATTATAGGTAAAATATTAACGGTACATATGTATCATGGTTATTTTTTATAAGCATTTAAAGTTCAAATTTCGTCAAAACTACAGTTAATTTGTATGGCTAGACAATTTAATACAAGGTCTTTCGTACAAATAGTTCATACTTTTACCGAAAAATTACAGATAATTTTAAGAAAATTGGTATGCAAATACAATGTTTTTTCAAAAATGAATTCATTCTGGTCAGATGTATATGAAATTTACGTCTTGCTTACTATAGTTGACAGTTGAAACTTGATAAATATTCTTTTTAAAGTAATATTATACGGGTAATAGGGGGGGGGGGGGGGGGGGGGGGGGGGTCAGAGTCATGAAGTCTTGCAAAAAATACTTTTGAATAAGTATTAAAATACTAATACTAGTATTCGCATAAGAAAGTATAAAAATACTTTTAAAATACTTACATAAAAATGTATCTTACAAATACTCATAAAGTATTTGAATACAAGTATTTTTTTTAAATACTAAATATTTTTAATTTTTTTTTTTTTAATTTTACACCTTATAGTAGATGTTTGCAAACATGTTTATTAATAAACATGAAATAACTTACAAATTAATCCATAAATGTAGTACATACTGCTCATATTAGGTACCTATTTATCAATATATAATATAGTATCATAATATATTTATACCTAATATATACTTATAATTTATCAATATAATAATATATAATTTAGCATCATTATATATTTATACTTAATATAATTTAACATTCATATAAATCAAAAATTATACATTTATACAAATATGAATATAAATTAAATTTCTATTCAGAAAAAATTAACTAACTGTAATAAGGAAATAATCTTTATATTTTTTTTAAAATTTGTCAATAAAAATTATATATATACTGAATATTAGCATTGTCTTCTAAAATATCAAAAACAGAAATCACAGATATGTTTTCATTCAATTCATCATTATCCACTCGTAAGTCATCTTCGTCATTTGTTATTTGCGTTTCAAATTCATCATCAGCATCATCATCAATCATATTATTAACAAATCGTATCCAAATTTAAAATATTTTGACTATCATTTTTACTGTAGACTCTGAAAAATACAATTATTATTAAACTATTAACTGTTTGCTTAGCATTACCTATCTATAGTAACATAGGTAACATAAGGTGTTTGACTTTAAAGCAGGAATTATGCCTTATAGGTAATTTGACTTATAAGGCATAATTTATGGTATTCTAAGTTGTAACTTTAAATATATTCTGGTACATTTAATTGATTATTAGAGAATACAATGTTGATAACAAATTAGAAAAAATACAATTAAATAAAATAACTAACTTGAAACTTTTAACAAAATTGGAACCATTGTCTGTGGTTGAATATGTAATTTTATGACTAATATCAAATTCTGAATAAACTAACTCCATGGATTTCGCTAAAACATCATATGTATTCTTTCCTTTTAAGCGCTTTTTTGCAAGTAGACATGAAATTCTTGTTAAATCATTTTTGTTCAACCAATGCCCAGTTAAACCTATATATGATCTGAAACATTTTTTTTTACATTTGTATATTCCTGTAACATCTATAATTTGAAGTAAAATATTTTTAATATATTATAGTACTATAGGTCCCTAGGGATCTATAATATCTATTTTTTTTTAAATACTAACTTTTTAAAAATTGACCAACAATCAACTGTAGTTGAAATGTGATTGACCAAACTTAATTTTTTTTTCAAATTTGTTAACATGGTAATTACATTCAAATCAATCCTTTTTATTAATGTTGGACGGCTCAATATTATTAATTTAGGAAATCCTGTTTGTAAAATAGGTTTAAATTCTGGAGTTTCTACTAAGGAGAATGGCAAACATCGGTTAATGATCAAATTTTGAATCATGACATCCAACTCATCTGAAAAATATACATAAATTGCATTTTATTACCTAGCTAAAATAAAATTCATTGTGTCAATGAACATTTTCTTGACACTCGATTTAATTATAAATTATAATATTTACATACATTGAGTTGTATTGTTTTTGGATTTTACATGACACATTTTTTTACGCATAATTATGTACAATTATATTAAAAATTTATTGTATTAGTAAAAGTGTATAACAGTATAATTTTAGGTACTAATTACATCTTATTCACAAGGCTGATCAAATTAGGATAATTTTGAATAATTAACTAAAAATATGTTTAGAGAAATCAACATTGTTATAATATGTAGGTACTTACATAGTTACTTATTTAAAATTTTTTGAATACCTATAGTTTAATTTTATAGATAAACAATAACTCCCTTGATATATTTATGACGGATTTTTCCCACCTATGATTGATTATAATTGTATTTGTTATTAATTTAACTTTAAGAATCTGAATAGTTAATGACAGATAAATGCATACAATTGCAATAATATAATTATGTTTTAGTCCAATATAGTTATAACTTATAGCACTTTCCAACATTTAAAACAATATTTTGTAATTTAAAAACCCATTTTATTTTTCATGCACTTCGACTATACAAATACAATTTTGTTTACCTACCAATCTTTAATACTTAGGTATATTTTATTTTATATTATATTATGTAGGCATGTAGCCAGTAAATAAGTACAACTGTATATAATTTTAGATTCTGAGCGAAGCGATAAATGTATTGATTTTACAATGATGTGTGTTTTTTTTTTTATTTTAATTTTTAATATTTTAATTTTTAATTTTTTAATTTTTATATTTTTGTGTCTGTCATCACCTTTTAGGACAGTAAAAAGTGCTTGGATTTTCTTCAACAGTAACTTTTCTGATAGGAAAGTGAATCTAGTTGGTACTTTGGGGGGTCAAAAGTAAAAACTTCCCAGTAGTTTTCAAAAGCGACGTGAAAAACCAAAGAAAAATTAAGGAAAAAACGGGAATTTTTACGCAAAATCTGTTTTCGAGAAAATCGATTTTGGTTTTTGGTGTAACTCTAAAACAAATGACTGTAGGGACATGAAATTTTGACTGAATGTTTATATTAGCATTTTCTATACAACATAAAATTTTGAAATATTTTGACTCTTTTTGAACTGTTTACGGCCATTGTCAGTTTTCAATTTTTTTAGTTTTTTTTTCAATAAATATCAATAAAATGTTATGTGTTGTGTAAAAAAGCTTGACAATTTAATAGAAGGCTTCTAGGTTATTGTTTCAAAGGCAGATGAAAAAAATTAAAAATCCTTAGTCACAGTTTTTATTTATAAGCATTTAAAGTTCAAATTTTGACAAAATACGGAAAAATCACGAAAATTAGCAAATTATTTTGAGTTGAGAATTCATAAAAAATTTTCTTTTTTTTAAAATGTAATATAAGATTACTCATAAGTTTGTCTACCTTTATCAAAAAAAAATGTCTACAAGAAACTTAAATTAAATTTTTATGAGCGTCTGAAATTTATATTTTTACAACATTCGATATTCACTTGATTTCTCATGTAACAATTTTCTTATTTTATTGTAATTGAAAAACGAATGTAATATGATGAAAATCGATTTTGGTTTTTCGTGTAACACTAAAACAACACTGAATGTTTATATTAGCATTTTCTATACACCATAAGATTTTGAAAATATTTTGTCTCTTTTTGAGCGGTTTACGGGCATTGTCAGTTTTCAATTTTTTTAGTTTTTTTTTTCTATAAATATCAATAAAAATTTTATTGTTGAGTAAAAAGCGTGAAAATTTAATATAAGGCTCCTGATATATCGTTCTAATAGCAGTTGAAAAATATTAAAAATACATAGGCACAATTTTTTTTTTATAAGCATTTAAAGTTCAAATGTTGACAACATTTATCAAATTTATAATTTATTAATTATTATGTAGTTAAAAATGTATAAAATGTTTAACTTTTATGGCCAAGGATTGAAAATTTAAAACAAGGCTCCACGTAAATAGGTTATATATAAATTACTTTATTCACAATAATATCATCAAATATACTTGGTAATATCATAGGCTGACTGACCGTTTTCGCTCAGAATCGTTTTTCTTATACAATGATATTATATCATTGAATTCAAATTTAACACCATCCATTACAGTGACCCACTTGTAACCTACTGTACAGCAGAGCGACATCCACTTATCCGCCTTTTTTATAATTATGTTTTAATTTTTAGTAATAAAAATTAGGTAGATGCCTAACTGTTATGATTATCATAAAAATAACAGTACCTACATATTAATATATTATAAGCAGTGTTAGGAACAGATAACAAAAAAATCATCTAGATAAAGATAAAGATAACAACACTAAATTTTATCTAAGATACAAATAAAAGATAAACAAATCAAATTCATATAACAAAAAGATAAATGATAAAAATATTTTATCTAGATAATTATCTAAATATTTAAATAACAGATAATTTTAGAAATTATAATTAGAACAACTAATTTAAAAAAATATATATACTGTCATGTAAGTACGCAAAATAATACACACACAAGAAAGCCCATGGCTAACGGCCGTTCTTGCCGGGCTGGTGGTGGGGTCACCGGCCACTTTTCGTGTCACGTACTATTTTTATTATTATTAATTAACAACATTGAAAAGATATTTACGAGTGTTGTGTATTTGTGTATACGAAATAATGTTTATTATTATTATAAGTCATGTGCAATTAAAATTTAAAATTGGTTTTGAGATTGTTTATAGTCCATAGATTTATAATATAAAACATAAAACCCGAAATATATAAATAGCATCTCATGTATTGCTCGTCAGACTTATCAATTGTCATTAATTTCAGACGCATTGTAAATACGGAAAGAATAGATGGCTGGTTTATCTTTATTTCTCAATGAATAATATTATATTCTATGGAATTTTGTTTGGGACGGCGGTGGTTATAACTTACTATCTGTTCTATTATTCGTATTTTAATTATAGTTTAAAAATATTTATAAAATTCTGGTAATTTGACATATTTGTTGCGACCGTAATATACTAATATAGGCTAATTACATAAATCTAGGACATTTCGCCGCGACCGTTTCGCCACAGACCATTTCGCCGCAGACAGTTTCGCTGACGCAGACCATTTCGCCGCGGACTGTTTCTTCGCCGTACCGTTTTGCCGCCAGACATTTCGCCGCCGTACCGTTTCGCCGCACCATTCGCCGCGACTGTTTCGTCGCGAAGGGTTAACCTCCCCACCTCATCATTTTGAAACATAAATGTCGATATATTCCTCAATTCAAATCAGATACATTTTATCACCCCTCCTACTGAAATTCGAAGCTTTAATTTCCGTTTGTGCATAAATGTGCAGCTTATAGACATGCCACGGGTGTGGAGCCATGCGCTTTCAGTACTTGCACTCTGTTGGGCCGGGGGCAAATGTTTTTATTTTAGAATCCATGATAAATGATAATATGAACTAAGTCCCACAAAACAATACTTTTTAGAAAGAAAAAATAACAACATATTTTGTAGGTATACGTTCACGGCTGAATGGCACTTGACAAGAATTATGAAATTTTTATCTAGGTATATGATTTTTAATAAACATGCAAATGATAAATGTACAATTAATACAATTGCCTGACCGTTTAATATAATTATTAGTTCGTAATATTTATATTGCTTTGTTTGGCACTACAGATATTTGATAACCTCCTATGTAATTCCCACGGGCCACGTTCAAATCCAAAATTGAACTTAATTTATATTTCTTACATAATACATACCATGTAAGAAAAGGCACTATTAACTATTTAAATAACTAAAAAACATTTTTGTTTCAAAATAAAAGTTATATAACTATTAGAAAATAATTTTATCGTGAATTGAGCAAACCCATGCACTTAATAAAACTATATGCTACAAAATCAAATTAGAGGATTCAGCAGTATTAACTATTAACATATTAGAACAAACTGGTCAGGATTGGTAGGTATACCTATACTCTGGAATTCTCAAAATAACATTGTTACCTAAATCATTGATTGTTACATAATTAATTATTAATTTAATTGATTAATAGGTATAATATATACGGAATACTCCTCGCATAACTGTGTACCTATATAATAGCTGCAACATATAACATAGGTAAGTGTACGAGTGTACCTATCTATGATTTATTTAGTGACCCATTCACCATCATTGTATCAAATATCTAATATACATTATACAATGTTCATAATATAACACTCTGTAGGTAATGATTTTTATTTTTTATCTGTCTCAACAACTCAAAACATAAAAAATCTAAAAAACTAAAAGTTAGTGGCTAACAATAAAATAATCGTATCGAAGTATCAAACTATTATAATATAACAGGAACTAGTGTTTTTTTCGACTTACAAAAATTTTAAGTATATTAATATATTATTATTCGTAGCATAGGCGCAAAAAGCCCAATATTCTGGTGGGGGACTAAAACCCCACGATCTTCCTATAGTATTTTCTAAAAATTATATATGATTAGTACTAAGTACGGACATTTAAATTCGGAAATTAAGCCCCCCCTCCCCTATTTCCGCCAACGATTTGTAGCTTATAAGTTATATAGGTACCAATAAATATTGTTATTAATATTTTTAGATTTATAAATCTATTACTAATGACTTGTTTGCTTGTAGCGGATATACATCAGACAATAAAATATATTATATACATTCTTCAAACAGAGTATTAGCATATTTCAATTTTTAATCATGCAGCCACAACTAATTATTTTGTTACCATAAAAAAATTATTTTAATGTTTGGCAACAACAGCATCTAAATTGTGAATACAAAATGAAACTAATCTATTATAATATATTATTATTACATCTTATTAGGTACATCTTCTTAAATTAAAATAAAAACCAAAATGAAAATGAAAATATAATATACTTACATTAAAATAATACTAATGTAATTTGTGATTTCCAATGACCAATTGAGCTAGGTAGGTACTTGAAAATGTTAAGCACTCCTTCTGCATGGGAAAAATAAACAGTTTTACACAGTAAATTGTGTTAAAATTGTTGGACATTATCAAATATATTTACATAACTGTTTTTCTAAAGAAAATATTGATAAATATAATTTTTTTATGGTAACAAATTAATTAGTTGTGGCTGCATGATTAAAAATTAAAATATGCTAATACTCTGTTTGAAGAATGTATATAATATATTATATTATCTGATGTATATCCGCTACAAGCAAACAAGTTATTAGTAATAGATTTATAAATCTAAAAATATTAATAACAATATTTATTGGTACCTATATACCTTATAAGCTACAAATCGTTGGCGCAAATAGGGGGGGGGGGCTTAATTTCCCAATTCAAATGTCCGTACTTAGTACTAATCATATATAATTTTTAGAAAATACTATAGGAAGATCGTGGGGTTTTAGTCCCCCACCAAAATATTGTTTTAGCTAAGGCCTTGGGTACATGTTTGTGTACTATTAATAATCAACAGTAAGGTTATTATTACATTTTTATAATTATATAAATAGCATTTTATTATTATTCATTATTATTTCAAAAAGTAACTGTTTCTAACTAAGTTAAGATACCTTTTTTCCAATTAACTAGTGTAACTTTTACAAGTAAAAAAAATTACTCTTCACTTTTAACTTAATTCAAATTTTTCTATATTATTTTAACTTAACGAGTAAACAAAATATTAGTTTACTTCCCCAGACTTGACAAACAGAATTTAATTTTTATTTTTTATTGATATTTTTAATAGCATTATTATTATTATTATTACTTTCATTATAATAATAATAATTATTATTATTATTATTCAATAAGCTAATAATTAGGGCCAACACTTGTGTGTATTTTCATATTATTATTGGTTGGTCAAAAAATAGCTAGTTTACCAAAATTTGTTTTATAACCTAACGATGCTGTATACGAAATTTTATTTTGCATATTTTTGCATTTTTAGGGCATATTTTAGCATTTAGTATATTTTTGAAGCATTTTTAAGATACTAAAAACTCGGGAATTACAAAATATTAATTTGTTTCACTCATAAACCTTATTATGCGTATTTCAACTCATTTATGAAAAGTGGTAAAAGTGAAAATTTTTAACATTAGTCGTATCAATAGTTACATCTCTCATGTTTTTGTTTAACTAATTACTTATTAATTATTACTTTAATTTTAATTTTTTAATTTTTAATATTTTTTAATGCCACACATTTTTGTAAATCATTATTCATTGGCAATAATTGTATTATAGTATAAATTGTATAATACATATAAAAAATTAATCATTTTTTACAATATCATTTTTAGAGCATATTTTGGTAATTTTTAGGATATAATGCCCATACATATTTTATAGATTTTTAGGGCATATAATTGTTGGCCCTTACTTATAATATTACACTCTACATAACATTGTTCAGACATCCCAATATATATGCGTTGGTGGTGTAATGGTCAGCATAGTTGCCTTCCAAGCAGTTGATCCGGGTTCGATTCCCGGCCATCGCAGCAAGTTTTTTGCTGTTTAAACTTTTGCAGTTATTTAGTTCATATTAATATATTATACTAGCCTCTAAGGACTCTAAGTCAGGGGTCACAGGTGGTGAACAATTTTTAACGGGCCTCTTTTTAATAAAGTAATTATTTTGAAATTGAATAATTATTTTACCAACATATTGTCATATTTACTGAATTGGTAGAGCTTATATGGGTCGTCAAGCCTCTAGCGTCTGATTTAAAATACCAACATATTATTGTTGTTATTGTTTTATAAATTATACATAATACATGTCAAATTGACATTGCCAATACAATAATATTTTTCGTTTTCAAAATATTATATTCTTTTAAAAGGGGGCCGTTAAAAAATGTGTTCATTGCCTGTGACCTCTGGGCTCTGACTTAGAGACAAGTATAATATAAACTAAAAAATTAACTAAATGCAAAAAGTTTTGAACTGCAAAAAACGACTGCGACGGCCGGGAATCGAACCCGGATCAAATGCAGTTTTTTTTTATCCTGTATACAAAATGTCTACCAGAAGCAGTGCTTCGATTTCAACATGTAATATCTTATCTTTTAGCAAATTGGATCAAAATAGTACTTTAGAAAGGTCATTTTTCGATATTTTCAATAGTTATTTAATGCCAAGGGAAAAACCACCGACAATCAATGAAAATCAATTTTAAAAATTGAAATCCGTCTAATCGTATTCCTTCAGTTTTGTCTGACTTTTAGTCCTGAAAGCCACTTTTTTCATCGACTGCATTCCCCTGCAGCCCCTTAAAGATTTATTTTATGATACGGAATTTTAATATATTTAAAAGTATTAAGATAAACGAAATATAATATGTTTTGATTGGGCAAATGTACATTAGTTTTGAATTTTGACAAAATCGACTGGAGTCCCCTTAAGTATAAATAAAGACATTTGTTTAAGAACCCGCACTTGCTTACATTTATAAATAATATAAGAAATTATTTTAATTACGATATAATTTAAAATTTAAATATAATTGTTTTGAATAATTAAAAGTTATTTTTGAGCATAACTAATTTTTATTAAGCTAAAAGTATTTTAGAATATAAACAAAACCTAGCTGTTGGGCCATTTTAATACAAACTAATAATTGTTGAACTAGCTATGTATTTAAGATTAACATGTTAAATTTTTTTTTCATCTGAAATAATAAGGTTATAACTTTACTAATTTTAAATTCCATATTTATAGTAATTATTCAATTTCTTCACAAACAAAGAATGTGAAATTGAAAATTTACTTTCAATACAGAGATAAGAAAGAATTGTTTCATAAAAATAATATATTTAAAGTAATAATGCCTTTGATTGTATAAATTTTTCATTATTCATAGTATGAGGCCTTAACAAATATTTTCCGGCAGGCCAAAAATTGACTATCCACCCATGTTTTTAAGGGGTAGGTAATATTGTAAATAACATTATGGAAATTTTAGTTTTAGTGATAATGACATATTAGGTTATTTTAGGTTATGATTAATTATTATAACATTTTTGTTGTGAAAATCACCTTATGTTCAAAACTGTGATATTAACTTTTATCAGCAGTTTTTAGATTAGGTATGCATTGTTACTACAAAATGTAAGTATGTTATTATACACTTATTATACATTAAAATGAAACTTGATGCATCCGTTAACATAATAGTTCTTCAATATTTAATTTTAAATAACTATTAGGTACAGGGACGTATACAAGGGTGGCGAGGGGGTCAAAACCCCCCTTAAGGCTTTCTATTACCTTAGTAAAAAGTTTTGAGAGGGTGAGGGATTTTCCAATTTTCTCCTCCCATTTAGATGTCGTTTTTTATTTTGATCCCCCCTTTCAGAAATCATATCTTTTCCACTGATTAGGTACTAAATATAATTTATAATTTAGATTTTCCTTAAAAATATGGCTTATGCGGTTTTTGTAAACATTAATTTGCGGTAAATGAGAACAGTAAAATATAATATTTTAAAAATACGTACTAATTAAACAATACCTACCTACTCATGCTGTGATTCCAATTTTTTCCATTTTATGTAAACAAGTCAATTAGTTAATTTATTATGGTACCTATATTATAGATAATGTTTGTAATATTACATTAGGTATTTCTTTTAATTTTTAGGGTGGACTTAATTACTCTCCAAATGGTTTAGAAAAAGTTGTAAATGCTGATAAAAGCGTAAGTCTTACAAATAATCAAGCTTATGAAGAATTTTAATGTTCCTATAGCAGTAGTTTACTACCGTATAAAGTAAATTTAACTCCAATGTAATGTACAAAAAGCCGTCGGTCTCGGGATTTTCTGATAATATAGAATTATAAGTTTTTGAAAAAACGCCTTATAGCAAGATCGAAAATAGGTTATTGGAGAGTGGTCTACGGTGAGACATGTTCATCAATAAGACAATTGTTATGGACTTATGGTTAATAGTAAAAGGTTGATATTTGGAGGTATGATTTTAAATTGCTACATCGGATAATCGTAGTGTTCATCGGTTTCCGATGATAACAGTTCAAAATACTGATAAAACTAGGTTTTTGATAACATGAAGTAAATTTTCCAAATTTTTTTGTTTTAATTTTAGATTCTAAGCAGAGCGAGGAAGCTAGTGGTTTTACAATGGTGTTTATTTTTTTTTTTTATATCCTGTATACAAAATTTCTACCAGAAGGAGTGCTTCGATTTCAACATATAATACCTTATCTTTCAGCAAATTGGATTAAGATGGTACTTTAGACAAGTCATTTTTCGATTTTCTCAGTAGTTATTGCCACGGAAAAAACTACTCACAAATTACGAAAAACCGCTTAAAATGGGATTTTAATTTCTAACGCTTTGTTTATCAACGTAGCAACGAATAAAAAATTATAATATTATAATATTAATTTAACTTAAAGGCTATAATAAATAATACAAATTTAAAAAATCCAGACTGATTAACCGTCTCCGCTCAGAATCGTTTTTCTTATATAATGATACTATATCATTGAATTCAAGTTTAATACAACCCATTATACATTGACTCACTTGTAACCTACTGTACAGCAGAGTGATATCCACTTACCCGCTTTTTAATATTGTTAATTAATTCGTATTTATAAAATAATTATATATTCTAACTTGGCAAGTTGTTTATATTTTAAATATGCATTAAACAAACCACTATGTTAACATTAGTGTGTATAGTAAGTCATGAGAATGTAAAAAAATCAAATGGGTTTCAATGAGCAAAATGTTTGATCTACAATGGTAAAGGAGTCATATATCTCATAACGATAGAATATTTATTATTTCGTACATAAAAAAATATCCAAATTTATATTAATTTTTAGTCAAGGTCAAAGTAAAACTTAAGTAACTACGTTCATTAAAATTAAAAAGAAAAATATTTCATATATTATTTGTTTTTTTTTATTTCAATGTGTTATAATATACTATATTACTGGGTACACTACTAAAACAAAAAAAAACACGTTTTAAACATGTAAAAAAAACCTTTAAATGAAGCTCTACAAATTATAATAGTCAGTTGTTTTGTTTTTTTTTTTAAAGAAAAACAAATATACAATTATATACAATTATATATTTGAATTATCTATCTTCTGTAAGCTGTGCTTGTAGCGAAGATAGAGAGTTACAAAATTAATACTTATACTTAAAAACTAAAATTAAATACAATTATTACGTAATCATACATTAGAGAGAGAGAAAAAAGAAATAAAAAAGAAATAAAGAACATTTTCAAAAACAAAAAAGGTGGATAAGTGGATGTCGCTCTGCTGTACAGTAGGTTACAAGTGGGTCACTGTAATGGATGGTGTTAAATTTGAATTCAATGATATAATATCATTGTATAAAAAAAACGATTCTGAGCGAAAACGGTCAGTCAGCCTATGATATTACCAAGTATATTTGATGATATTATTGTGAATAAAGTAATTTATATATAAACTATTGACGCGGGGCCCTTATTTTAACAAAATTTTTTATGAATTCTTAACTCAAAATAATTTGCTAATTTTCGTTATTTTTCCGTATTTTGTCAAAATTTGAACTTTAAATGCTTATAAATAAAAACTGTGACTAAGGATTTTTAATTTTTTTCATCTGCCTTTGAAACAATAACCTAGAAGCCTTCTATTAAATTGTCAAGCTTTTTTACACAACACATAACATTTTATTGATATTTATTGAAAAAAAAACTAAAAAAATTGAAAACTGACAATGGCCGTAAACAGCTCAATAAGAGTCAAAATATTTTCAAAATTGTATGGTGTATAGAAAATGCTAATATGAACATTCAGTCAAAATTTCATGTACCTACGGTCATTTCTTTTAGAGTTGCACCATAAACCAAAATCGATTTTCTTAAAAATAGATTTTGCGTAAAAATTCCCGTTTTTCCTTAATTTTTCTTTTGTTTTTCACGTCGCCTTTGAAAACTACTGGGAAACCTTGACCCCTCCCCCCCAAAGTACCAACTAGATTCACTTTCCTATCAGAAAAGTTACTGTTGAAGAAAATCCAAGCACTTTTACTGTCCTAAAAGGTGATGACAGACACAAAATTTTTTTTTTTTATTTTTATTTTTTTTTATTTTTAAATAAAATTTATTTACAATCTATATTTAATATAATACAATAAGTAAATTTGAGTAATAGAATTTTTGACATGAGTTCACATGATAAGAGAAAAATATCCATTGATATTACTCTTCAGTTAATACTAGGTATAACGAAAAATGAATACATTAAGAGAAATGAAAAAGAAATAAAAGTAAAACTAGGTAATAATCAGACTTCAAGTTTAAACCGATGTTGGACCTTAGGATAAGAGGTCTCTGAACCATTTTCTTTTTAATCTACGAGTTGTATCGGGTAGCTCGATAGTAGATAGATTGGCGATGAGGGGGTTTGGGTGAAGATGTAGTTTTTTGTGAAATCGTTTATATAATTTTGAGGCTTGGTCGGAGATGGGTGATATGTTAAGGTCATAGAGTTAAATTACTTACATACCAGGGGGCATTGGTTATTGTTCTGAGGGATATTGATTGGAATGCTTGTAGATTTTTTAAGTTGGAATTTTTGGCAGCTCCCCAAAAGAGGATTCCATAAGTAGCTATAGGATTGAGGAGAAGTTTATAAATTAGCATTTTTTTCTGAATTGGTAAGTTGGATTTTAGTAGGGGACGTAGTTGATGTAGTCTGTGATTTAATAGTTTTCTTTTTGTTTTGATGTGAGTTGACCATGTGAGACGTCTATCCAGATGCATCCCTAGATATTTTACTGTTGGTTCAGACGGTATTTGTCTGTCATTGATGTAGATGGGGGGCAGTCACGGGGGCGTAAAGCAAAAGTTATGTGAGATGATTTTGTTTCGTTTATTTTAATTCTCCACTTTAGAAACCACCCTTGGACGGACACAAAAATAAAAATAAAAAGTAAAAAGTAAATAAAAAAATAAAAAAAAAAACACACATCATAGTAAAATCAATGAGCTTCGCTCAGAATCTAAAATAAATAAAGTTAACCTAAGTTATTAAAGATACAAATAACCATTCTACAGTTATTTTTTTAACATTATTATGATTGCATTAGTATAAATATTCTTCTTTATACAGAAAGGCATAGAATTGTAATGTTTAGGACCAAGATAATTAACATTGCATTTTGACCAATTGATTTTTTAAATAGTGTTATTTTAGCATCGTAAGATCGAAAAGCTCTTATTAATTTCATTTTTATCAACCTGTAACGAACCCAATAATACGCATGATATATTATTGTGATCGTTTCGCCTTCGGCTACATTAGGCAACATAAATACTAGATAAATATTAGCACATAGAAATTCGACTAAATAAATCAAAGTCATATATCCTATTAGAAAACCTATGGGAATATAACGAGAGGGCAATGCGATCTTGAACCCGCATTTCAATAGGTCCTACAACTTCACCTGAATCATAAATCATAAATATATGAATATAATATTTAGTTATTGCTTATGAAATATACATAGGTATATAATATATGTAATGCACAGTATCTAAATATTGACGAATGGCGTATAACATATATTGCAAACACGATAACAGGACACGATTCTTGGAATAACCAGGCGTGGGAATGTATTGATGATTAATTAAACAACGTCCTGTGAAATCCACAGATATGTCGATAGACTAGGGGGAAGTGGGAGCAGGAGGCCCTATAAAACCAGACCCGAAACGGCCTGTAGATTAGACGTGTTACACCATAGTACAGACGAGCACCTTCACGAGAGACAACATATCAACTTTTTCAATTTGGACTTGAAATTTTTGTTTGTCCCACAATATTATAATATTGATAAAATTATAACACAAACATTGTGAAGAAGGATACCATTAAAATTAATTTCTGGTTTTATTAAACTAGCTATATTATATGTGTTGAGTATGCAGGGAGAAAAAATGTATATGCTAGGTATTTTATTATAAAGGTGATTTATACCCATACATTTTTTTAACCAAGTGTAAATTGTACACTGGTATCCACAATATAAAATAAATACATAACAGTATACTAGATATATTATATTAGATACCTATATTTATTACATATATTAGTACCAACACATAGTTCGTAAAAAAATAGTAACAATATTGTGACATTTTCATAATAATATAAGTGATATATTAAATAAATTATACAAATATTCTACAGTTTTTGTCCCCACTTGACTCCCCCCCCTCCCCCCCCAAAAAAAAAAGAAAAGTTTTCAACGTGGCCTGGTAATGATCTGAATGGCCTGCAAACATTTTGGCATCAATAAAAAAAAAGTTGAAATGACGCCCCTTTAACAGATACAACTTAACGTAACTTATAGAAACTGTAATTTAGACTTCTGAATACGCACAACTATGTTATTCACATGGAGATTCCATCTAAGGTGTTTGTCAAACGTCAAACCTAGATGTCGGGTACTAGATACTCTAAATAATTTTGACAAAACGGTGGTCATTACACAAAGTGCTATTTTCAGGAATGGTCGAATTGCACTTATTTTAGTCCAACTACACTTGGGCTCAAAAAAAGTATTTCAGCAAAAATATCATGCATTTTAAAGGGGTTAAAAGTTAATAATACACTCATTTACCTTCCCACTTACAGGCTGAGGAACTGAACAATGATTTTAAATTATTGGCGTAGTTAAAAATGATTGTTTTATGCATACCATGATTGTCTATTATGTTATATATGTTATTATATATACATATATTATGACATATGATATATTAAATCATTAAATGTTATTATTGTCATTATTATAACTTTTTTTTTAAAAACTAATTTTGATAATTTTTGTAGAAATATTATATATATAATTTTTTTTATTCTTTTTTGAAATCGTCAAATATTATTCATTTTTTTTCATTTTTTTCATTTTTTTTAGTAATTTGTTTTTAAATGGTCAAATATTATTATAATAATAAAAGTAAACGTCCGTGGTGACCTGAAAATTTTAACTTTTTTCAACGAGTGCAGTTCGACCACTTCCTGTTTTGAAGCCTAGTGCAATTAGACCATTTATTTTTAGGTAAAAAGTGCGATTCGACTATCCCACTATTTTCACAAAAATGTAGGGTTAATTCATCAAAATTATCTTTAATAATATTTGTGCTAAAGTTCATAAACATGGTTTTTTTAAATTTATAAATAACTTTCTATGTCTTAAAGATTCCACAACAATTTTGGATTCATGAGTAGTATTGGTAGTATTTGGTACTAAACGTCGCTCCCCACAGGTCTCCATAAAAAAGTGAACAGGTATCATTTACATATATATTACTATTCGTCCGTCAATGTCCAAATTACACATATGAATGAAAGTGTACCAATTATAGATGGGTTATAGGTAGCATACCTCATCACGTCATTGTATAATTATTATTATTTTTATAAATATATTATAGAGGAAATCAACCTTACGAGACACCTTTTTTTAAATTAATTTTTTTATTCATAATTATGTAGTTTTTGACGATGAAAACAGTGGTGCAATTATAAAAACAAAATACTAGATTCGTTATATTAAGATTGTCTACCTTTATCAAAAAAAATAAATAACCATAAGAAAATTCAATTAAATTATTACAATATTGGATATTCACTCGATTTCTCAAATAGCAATTTTCTTACTTTGTTGTAATACAAAAACAAATAACCAAATTTACACCATATACTTATTTTATCAATGTCCAAACTTTATAACATTTTGACTAGTTTTCTTAGTATATTTTTCTATAAATGTCTATAAAATTTATTTGTTGAGTCAAAATGCATGAAAATGTTTATACAATTGTCCTAATATATACTTAAAATAGCAGTTGAAAAATATTTAAAAAATATGTGCACAATTTATTTATACAAACATTTAAAGTTAAAATTTTGACAGAGTGTATCAAATCAAAAATGTATAAATGATTATAAAGCTAAAAATGTTAAATTTTTTATATCTAAGGATTGACAATTTTAAATAAGGTTCCACGTAAATAATAGGTTAAATATAATTACTTTATTAACAATATCATCAAATAAAGTAGCCAGTAGGTATATACTTAGAATTAAAATAGGCAGACTGACCGTCTTACAATTTAATGTATTAGGAATTGTTTTTTTTTTTATCTAAATTAGATGGATCACAAAAATGTTTATATATGATGAAGCACAAGTCATTCCATCTTTTGACAACTGATGAGATGTAACAGCTTAAACTGTTATTATTTCTTATTTGAGTAATACTAAATGGTAAGTAATAATTTTTTTTTTTTAAATGATAATAATAAAAAATTATTTATGTTTTTGCAAACAACAAAAGAAATAACAAATTAATACAAGCTGCAAACTCCCCTATAAGCGTAATGCTTGAGGTGGGGATTAAGAAATTGAGTACTGAACTATACAGTATAGTTAATTAAACAAGAAAAAAAGGACAAAAATACATTTTATAATAAAAACATAAAAAATATATTTTTTAAGTAGAGAATAGAAAAAAATATTAATAGGTACATTGACAAGATTACAATAACTAAAGTTTAGAAAAATCTATTTTTTTTTTATAAATAACCTCATTATATATGTATCAAAAAGTCATAAATATTAACATTGTATAATCTACAAATTCTATAGGAGAATTTACAAATTATCACATCATTGTAAAAAAATGATCAATTTAGGTTAAGTACAAACAAGTTATAATAGATTTGTAACCTTATACAAAACATTATTTTTTTGATTGTAAAATAGGCAGAGAGATTCTTCTAATTTATATTTTTCTAATAGCATGACCTTTGTTTTTGAAATAATATATTAATAGATCTAAGATAAGTAATTATTAATATACCTCATATACATTATAAATATCAAAAAATGAGAACTAGATGTTCATAAAATGGACATGTTGTTGGACCATAGTTACGAATGTTTATGAACACCAAAGTATAGACCAGAGATTCTCAAACTCTTTTTTCTGCGTACCACTCATACGTACTGCGAAATTTCAATACATATTCAACATTCATAATGTTTAAACATTTTAATTTAGGTAGGTACATTTAACAGTGTATTTAGCGTATACCTACATTTACAGAAAACATATTATAGTATTAGATCCGCTATAAATACATGGAATTGTTTAAACAATTAGGAATGTTTTTCCCCTACAAAACTATTTAATTGCTATGTATGTTTAAAGTGAACTATGCTATGTTATAATATTTCATAATATTAATGTAGTCATTAGATAATAAAAATTGATAAAAAAAACATGTTATTTAATTTTTTCTAAATAATTACATAAATTGATATTTAAAACACTTCTTTGGCCTAAATAATTTCCATGCCTGCCACAATAAGGCAGGTATATATAATTACAATCAATTGTTCACACTATAATTTAACAAAAAATTAATAACTACAATAAATGTACATACAAATACATACAAAATAAAAATACATTTCTTTTAAGAATGTTTTACTTTTTCTTCTTGTCTTTTACACAGATTGGACAAAACCATTCTTCTTTGGGCTTGGTAGTTAAACTGACACATTCAAAGTGGAACCATTCAATATCACACTAAAATAGTAAAACCACACAGTTAAAAAGTATACTATACAAAACCATATAATGAAACAATGTTCACAATACAAATTTAACGTTATTAAACTTTATATGGTTAGGTACGACATTAAACAAGGTGTTTATGTATAATATAAGGCAATAATGTATATAAATAAATATTAAATTAACAATAAAATGCTTACATCTGGGTTATCACAGCCTATCATTTCACCAAACAATACTTGTTTGCACAGACAAAATGTTGGTTCATTGGGATCGATAGGCATGTCGACATAAGCCGAATGTGCGATTCCATGACCAACTGAAGCACCAGAAAGGCAACTAGTCGCTACTGCAACATTGTCTACGCTGTTGGTTTGGTTTGATGGACCAGTGACAGCACTGGATGTAGATGGACCTTTTAATTTTGAACCTCCTAAAAATTTTTAAATACAATAAAATAAATTTAATCAATACTATAATTATTTTATCCAAAACCTTTTTTTCGGTGGTAAATTAATTTTAGCCTTTATGGCAGTGTCACGCATATCAGTTTGCAATTGAGTTTTTCCTTTAAATCTCAATAGTTCTGTATCCAACTTCCGAATATGTTTATCCACCTGAAAATCATGCACAAAGGAATATAAAAATATTCTAGGGTTAGGTACGTTAACAAATCAACATCTACATACCAATGCATAGTTTTGTATTGACAGTTGAACTTTATCATCAGATATGTTTTTTGCTTCATCAAATTTGGATTGTATTTTTGACATTATTCTTTTCTGTTTCTCTACCGAATATTTTCTGATGTTTGAAATATAATCGTCGGCCATTTTGTCAGCTTCATCCATCAGTTTTCGAGATTTAGAGTTGAGATCGAGCATCAGAGTTAAATTTTGTTGTAACTCTTCAGGGAGTTTGTTCAAACCTAAAATGGTAATCAGTTAGTACTTCGTTGGAATGCTATCCTGATAAACTACTTACTGCTCTCAAAGTCATCCAAGTATGGAGCTGAAGCCATTATTATTTAATTGGTTTAGCGAAGAATTCTAGAGAAAAAAAATTAAGAACCTAAAACACACTCTTAAACAACCACAATCTGGAAATTACTATGCTGTATCAACAAGTGAATTCACACTGCTACGTAGACAACTAGTAGGATCTTTTCGTATATACGAGAACACCGTGATTTCTGAAAACAAAATACAGAGCTGTGATTGGCTGAATCTAGCGCAGTTAGGTTAGTTGTAGTGTTACCGGGTTACCATAGTATAACCATATTATATTTTATATACCAGATAGATGAATCTAATCTTACTAGTGGCATAATAATATATAATAACATTGATTATAAATACTTTTTACCCAACTATAAGTATAGTTAAAAACATGATCTGAACTGACACATAAATATAATAAATTAAAATTCGAAGAGTCATGACACTATTTTGTCCACACGGAGCGCTGCTACAAGTGAGGTTCCCTATATAATTTATGGTCCTTCTTATCACTAGTCGATGAGCAACCATACTGTCTTAATATCATGGTGTACCTACAGTTATATTGGCGGAACGTATAAATAAATAACAAAATTAAGCATAATAAATAATCAATAAATAAAATTATATATTAATTTCAAACATCGACATTTTTACAAAAATCATTGTAGCCCAATTATTAAATATATCATATTATGTTAGACGACATAAAAGTATATTAGTATACTAGTATACTAAGGTAGGTACTAAGGCGGTATATTAGTTGAAATATCCACCGTTATATTGGCGCAACGTGCAAGTTGCTCACTATTGTTCTAAATTCTAACACAACCAGATGCCAGGTAAACGGGCAATATTTTTCCCTCAATGAAAATACTATATGCGGACATTAGATTGCCGTCAAAATTTTGGTGACCATTGAATTGGATACCAATTTTAGGTAAAGTAGGTACCACGTTAACTCCAAAGAAAGGCAATATTGAATTGGGCTCTCCATATAATTTTCAACAAGTGGTTCTCAAATTTAAAAGTTGAAAAAGGACGTGACTTTAACGGTCGCAATCATAATATCAATAAACGCAGGATCACAGTTCGTTACAATCCATCGCAGTACCTACTCGCAGTTTGTCTCAATCCCTCGCAGTTCATTGCAATTTGTCGCAATTCGTACCTACATATAGTAAAATATAACATTAATTCGGTCAAAAAAATGCAAAGTGAAAGGGGCGAATTAATTTTAATAGTACCTAAATAAGTTCAAATTTAGGTATCATATAACCACGATCCAGATGAAGAAAACAAACTTGAACGCCAAATTATTGGTAATGGACTGAATAGAAAAGCTATCGAAAGTATATGTGAACACTGAACGCCCTACCAAAGTGTTGTATTCATACTTAAGGGAAAATTCAACGAATTCAACTACAACGCAAGTTGTCAAAAACATCAAACACAATATTATGCTCTAAGCTTTAGCTTTAGTACGTTCAAAGTTACGAAAAAACAGACAAGAAGTGGTTACATGCAGGGGAGCTCATTTAGATAATATCTAATTTGTATAGCATTTTATTGCATTATTTGCATTTTATGATGTGAAATAAAAAACAGAATTAATGGTAAGTGAGTAGTATACATTTGTATATTCACAGTTTTTTTTTTCACCGCGGTAATTTCACAACGTTCAAGAGAGGATGTCCGGCTTGAACACGATGATCTTAGCGAAACAAAAATCATGGGAAGATTTCAAACTCGTTGTCCACCTATTTGCCGCTCACACAAAAATATTTAACGTATAGCATTTACAGGGAGATTTCACATTTTTTGTCCACGAATTTTTCCCTTATTTTCCGTCTATAAACCTTTACGAAGACTCGAAAATAGCTTTGTTATGTTTGCAGACATTTAATTCATTCCCGAATATCAACAAACATAATAATAAATTTTCTATACAAGTAGTTGACCATAATAATAATAATAATAATGATCGTATGTAGTGTTATATTAAACTACAAGAGGGATGTTATGAAATTAAAGTTATTAAGCATTGATTTATGGAACAAATAAATATTTATAGTAAAAAATTTAAAATCCTATTAACATTTGAAATTTCGGTTGATGCTAACAATTTCAGATCATATAGAAAATGTAATGGAATACTACACTTTAAAATTTTACATAGCATCCCTCTTGACAATACAAAAAATCTATTATTTCGTAATATGTGTTCTGTACTTGAAATAACTATTTAAGTTTTATAATAAGGTTTGTTGGAGGAAAAAAAATTTGGTGTGTACACAGTAAATATTTTTGAGTAAGGGACAACACCGATTTTGAATGTGCAAACTCCCTGTAATTTTTAATTACGGTAAATATTTTGTGTAAGAGTAGAATTCGTGGACAACGAGTGTGCAATCTTCCCGTGATTTTTGTTACGGTCAAATCATTCTGTTCAAGCGGGACATCCTCCATTAAACGTTGTGAAATTACCGTGGAGAAAAAAAACGTACTGTGAACATACAAATGTATACTACTGAAGTGTAATATTTTTGCTTCACCCCCCCCCCCCCCCCCCCCCAACTTCTGTGGGCGGCCTTGGCCGTATATATGACGGTAAACATTTTTTACAAACGAATGATGCAGAAAAAGGTGTCTTATTATTTAGCACAGAAGGAAATTTAAAATGTTTAAGTACGTTTACTCGATATATATTGATGGTACATTCTCGTGTAGTACAACATATTTTTACCAGCTTTTCACAGTCCACGTAATGAAAAATAATTACTATATACCTTAATAATTAAAATTAGTCGTTTTCAATAAATAATATGTACATAGTATATAAAGTATGTAAAAATAATAATATTGGTCTTAATTTTCCAAACTGCTTTAAGTACTACTTAACTAGAAATATTTGAAATTATATCAAACTTATATAAAATAAATTTATCCTATGGGTTATTAAAATATGTATAAGAATTAATAATTTGAAATACATTATGACTTTATTATTTTAACATTTTCTTTTTATAAACTACTTTCGACATAATATTGTTATTTAAAACAATCGGGCAAGTGCACATCGATACCGAGCTGCTGTAGTATTTAAATGGGTCGCTGTAACGGATGGGTTATATTTTAATTCAATTATAAAAAATAATTGTATACGAAAAACGATTCTGAGCGAGGATAGCTATACGACACTTGTAATTACATGCTGTTATTCAACTTATTATCACAAAATGTGTGCATTTAATGTCGAATACTGTAGTTGACGAAAACTATAGTTAACTGCTATTATTGTAATTTTTAATATCTATGCAAGTTCTTGACATGGTTATAATATTTTTTTTCAAGATTTTGTCTACATTATTTAGAATTGTGAAACAATTACATGATTTTGTAAAAATTAACATATTTTAGCAAGATTTCTGTATTTATGTAAGTAAGTAGCAGCGTTTTTATCAAAATTATGATATTTTTACGTATATACACACTATGACGTTTATATTCATATAGGTCCCTAAGATTTAATCGGGATTATGAAATTTGTACGCGTCTTGTTTTTATTGAAAATATACCTAGTATATTTGATGTATGCTTTTATCAAAATAAAAAGTACAATAAACTAATGTTAAACGTGTTAAATATGTTCTTAGCTGAATAACCTTAGTAATTTTAACAAAATCTTAAGATTTATGTACTTACCTACCTACTTATCTTTGTTTTTATTATAGAAAATAAAATATGTGAGTACTGAATATTATGTTTTTATAGAAAATAAGATTTTTATTATGAAATATAGGTTACCTATATTTATCAATAAATGCCTGGGTACATTTTTAAAAACATATTTAATAGAATCAGGAAGGAAAACTAAAATTATATTAACTTTCATAAAGATACTTGAAGTGTTGTTCAAGGTATTTTATTAGATCGGTACCTATCATTAAATTAATAAACTGTAATATAAAATAATAATAGAATAATACGGTACACCGTGTACATTTGAACTAGTTTCATATTTCGTCGTAAGATTTGGGTCGGAAAAAACGGACATTTTTGAAGAAATTGAAATGATTGATTTAAGTTGTCAGTGTATATTTTTAAGACAAAAATGTACCTATTTATAATACATACATATAAATATACTAGCTGATCCCGTGCACTTATCGTTGCTTGTTAAATGTACCAACTCTATATATAACTCAAACTTTGGTCAGTTGGTTATCTAATATTCGGTATACGTAAATTTGCTCTCATATATTATAAACCTTCTGCGTGAAATACTCATTCGTTGCAAACACTCATGTTTTTTATTTTATTTTACGTCAGATTAAAAAGGAACCTTTCTTCAAGACAGGAACGGTAAAGGATTTAGTTCCTTTTTAACAAGAGGAAAGTGAACGAGAAGAGCTGTAGTTCCTTTTTAAAAGGAACTTTCCAAGCACTGTTTTTAGAACTCCATTTGATCCTGATGCATGGCGTAAATATGTCTAAAATCATTTTTCTGGGGGGAGGGAGGACTAGATAAATAAATTGACATATAAAGGCGTGGTGGTATAGTCCACGACCTACCATAAGTTAATTTTAGGTTTGGTTGGAAATTTTTTTTTTGAGCTCATGTGCAAAGCGTATACCTTAGAAAAAAATTACCAATACATCACTGCTTTTAAACTAAACTAAATTATATCTTTGGTAGTATTAAATATTTTTACTGACTTGAGAAAGTTCTTTTTTCTGGTTTTAGAATCGGCCAATATAGAAATCATTTCGTCCAAGTCTAGTTTTTTTATTAAAAATAGTAATACTAGAAAGGCAAACCTAACCCATACTATTCCTCAAATAGTTTTTGATTAATTTTAATTTTGGGAATAACCAACCTTTCCACCATTGCTACTGTCACCGGCAGTGAACTATTAATTATACAACAGTTATAAGTTATAACATCGCATTAAGTTGTACACAAATCATTTTTACTTATAAACAAAGCGAGGTACTTAATAGTTTGAATTGTTGTGTTTAATAATCCTCTTAAACACAATAATTGCCTGGTAAAATCTGGAGAAATGTCATCATTATATAAATGAAAAAAAAGTCCATTGAAGCCTTAGCGATTTCATTTTCATCCAATTTTATCAATATTGAGGGTAATAAAAAATTTAAATTCTCAGTTAGTACCTAACTTGTTGTAGTCCTTGAAACCTTGAGTTTAGTTTGAATAATACTGTATCAATTACAGATAGAACAATTTTAATGCGGACAAGCCGATTCCAGATAGTAGATAATAATAATATGACACAATATTATCAATATACCCGTATTTTTCTACACTATATGTCTATATGCTCATTATATTATATTTTATTGTCATTATAATGTCTATAATGACATAATATACGTATGTTATAATGTATTAGTACTTAGTCGTCCATATTTTGTGAAATTTAATTCATACGACTGAAATACATGAAATTAATGTGTTTTTGATATTTTACCAACATAAGTGTACCTAATAATTATAAAGCTCGTTTAATATTTCATGTTCGTCAATCATTGGAGAATTGGAGTCATTACTAGTCAGACTATTTATAGGTGGTTTTATTTTTTTAGTTAATTCGGCATTCATAATTATGTTATTATTATGTTGACATGTTATTGTATTTTCTTTGTATTATCTATCGGTTTTGAATGTACATTTTTTACTTTAGAAAGCTGTGTCTTATCTTAATTTTAAGCAAAAAGGTGTATCTAGCTAATACCTATTTATTCTATTTTTAAATCAAGCATTTATATATACAATTGTCAACTCTCTATTCCGTCACAAGCACTGGTTTAAAGAAGTCGATATATTCCCAGTAGCTTACAAACGCGACGTGAAAAACAAAAGAAAAATTAAGGAAAAACGGGAATTTTTACGCAAAATCTGTTTTTGAGAAAATCGATTTTGGTTTTTGGTGCAACTTTAAAACAAATGACCGTAGGTACATGATATTTTGACTAAATGTTTATATTAGCATTTTCTATACACCATAACATTTTACAAATATTTCGATTTATTTTGAGCTGTTTACGGACATTTTCAATTTCCATTTTTCTTAGTTTTTTTTCCACAAATATCAATAAAATTTTATTTGTTGGGTAAAAAAGCTTGAAAATTTATTAAAAGGCTCCAACTATAAAAATAATGTTATAAAATATTGTCATAACAATTTTTTTTTCAATTTAAGATTATCCATAAGTGTATCTACCTTTATCAAAAAAAAAAAATATGTCTACAAGAAAGTTACATTAAATTTGGTAGTGATGTCGTACGCGATCTACCCAAATAGGCGATCTACCGGTTATTCCGAATTTCCGAATTTCCAAATTATCTTGATAATTTACGACTATTTATTTATACGTTTATATGACTTCCCTTTTATAGTTCAATTAATACGATAAGATAAAATATACGTCACAATCGCCGTAACTCGCCACAATCGCCGTCTCTACTACGCCGAAACTACTACCCGTTTTCTACTCGTTAGACAATAGTAAATAATATTTCATTTTTTAATATTTCATTATGAGTTCAAGAATCGGACATTTTTATCGTAATATTATTTGTGACGAACAAACATGTGCGAATTATTTAAAAAGCAAACAGTTGTTACCTCAAAATGAAGAAAATCATTTAACGTGCAATACAGTGAGAGAAGGTGTCAGCTGTGGTGGAGATCTTAAAGAAACTACCAGAACAAATAAAAAGAGAAATATGTAATTGGTTATGACATTATTATATTTTAAGTAAGATATAAAGAAAATACGGAAATTAAATACTATTTTTAGTGGATTTGGGTAGATCACGCACTACTTGAAAACAAGTTTGGTAGATCGCGTACGACATCACTACCAAATTTTTATGAGCGTTTGAAATTCATATTTTTACAACATTTGATATTCACTCGGTATCTCATGTAACGATTTTCTTATTTGGTTGTAATTAAAAAACGTATGACTGTAGATACTTGAAACTTTCACTGAATGTTTATATTATAGCATTTTCTATACAGGATAAAATTTGATATAATTTGACTCTTTTTGAGCTGTTTACGGACATTGTCAGTTCTAAATTTTTTTAGTTTTTTTTTCTATGCATATCAGTTAAATTTTATTTGTTAGGTAGAAAAGCGTGAAAAATTTATGCAAGGCTCCTAATATATTATTACAATAGCAGTTGAAAAATATTGAAAATACATAAGCACAATTTTTTTTATAAGCATTTAAAGGTTCAAATTTTGACAAAATTTATCAAATTTTAAATGTAATAATTATTTTGTAGTTAAAAATTTATAAAATGTTCAACTTTTGTAGCTTAAGATTGAAAAATTAAAACAATGTTCCACATAAATAAGTAAATATATAAATTACTTTGTTCACAATAATATCATCAAATATACTTAGTAATATCATAGGCTGACTGACCGTTTTCGCTCAGAATCGATTTTCTTATACAATGATATTATATCATTGAATTCAAATTTAACACCATCCATTACAGTGACCCACTTGTAACCTACTGTACAGCAAAGTGACATCCACTTACCCACCTTTTTTTAGTTCATTTGGCATTCTTATTTATGTTTACATTTTATTGTATTTTCTTTGTATTACCTATCGGTTTTGAATGTAATTTTTTTATTTTAGAAAGCTGTGTCTTTTCTTAATTTTAAGTAAAAAGGTGTATCCTCATACCTATTCATTCTATTTTTAAATTAAGCATTTATATATACAATTGTCAACTCTCTATTCCGTCACAAGCCCTGGTTTAAAGAAGTAGATATATTTCTTTATCCATATGATGAAATCTATATTAAAAAAAGGTACTTTAACTTTTAATCTATATAATTTTTGTCTTTTTTTAATTGAAGTAAGAAGACCTTCAGTTATCTAAATTTTTTATATTTTTTATTTTTCTTATAATTCTAATTTAATTAGTAGATACTTTATTCTGGCACTAATAATCAGATCAGTTATTTTATGATTAATTGTAGGCATCTACTAATATGTCTATATCATTATCAATAATTACATTTTCCCAATCATAAAAGGAAATTAAATTATTTAACAAATTTAAATTAATAATTTTTATTGTGTTTTTCATATTAGATTTATTTTTTTTTCTTTATAAATAAAATCTTTTTTAATAAAAAATGCTTAACTAAAATTATCTCTAATATTAGTTTTAATTACAAATTAATTTGCATTATAAATATGAATATTAATATTTCTAATAAAAATATGATCTATACAAGACACAGAAATATCAGAGATCCTAGTGTAATGTTCATGTCACCATAAATAATAACTTTATCATTATTAGTAGAATTAGCCGATAATAATCAATAATTATTAAAAAATCATAAATAATTAAAATGAAAATTATTATTCATTACTAATCATTTTGCATTAAAGTTTTCTTGGTTCGTTATTTTCATTTTCTTATAAATGTGAATCTAATGTTATTTGATGGGTCAAAAAGCTTGAAAATGTAATACAGTCTCCTAATATATTGTTACAATAGTAGTTGAAATATATTAAAAATACTTGGGCACAAATTTTTTTTATAATCAATTAAAGTTCAAATTTAAGGTTCCACGTAAATAGGTTATATATAAATTACTTTACTAACAATAATGTCATCAAATTAAGTATATACTTAGTAATATCATAGGCTGACTGACCGTCTATACCCAGAATAGCTTTTCTTATATAAGGACATTATATCATTGAATTAAAATTTAACACCATCCTTTACAGTGACCACTTGTAAATTACTGTACAGCAAAGCGACACCCAAATGCCAATTTTTTTTTAAATTTAAAGTGATAACCATAATCAAACATTTAGAGTTAGCTTATTTCAATATTTCCATTTTCTTATAAATGTGAGGTTAGTATTTAATAACACTATTCCATTAATAAATTATAAATAATAAATGTACCTAATATAGGTAATCCAAGTAATTGCAAATTTACAATTTCAACTTAAACATTTATACTTAACAATATCTTTTGCTAATATAGGAACATTGAACCAATTTCAATTTAATATATTAGGAATTGTATTTTTTTCTTAGGTTAGAACAAAATATAAATAGGTACATAAACAGGATTATAGTAACTAAAGTTTAGAAAAATCTATTATTTTTATAAATAACCTCAACATATATGTATTAAAAAGTCATAAATATTAACTTTGCATAATCTACAAATTCTAAAGGAGAATTTACAATAATGTAATTAATTTAGGTTAAGTACAAACAAATTATATTAGATTTGTAACCTTATACAAAACATAATATTTTTGATTGTACATTAGTCAGTGATTTTTCTAATTTTTTTTTTTCAAATAGCATGACCTTTCTGAAATAATATATTAATGGATCCAACATATTTCATAAGAAAAGTAATTATTAATATACCTCTTTTATGTTATAAATATCAAAAAATCAGAACTAGTTATCCGTAAAATGGACATGTTATTGGATCATAGTTAGGAATGTTTATGAATACCATAGTATAGACCAGAGATTCTCAAACTCTTTTTTCTGCGTACCATTCATTCGTATTGCGGAATTTCAATACATATTTAACATTAATAATGTTTAAACAGTTGTTTTAATAACAGTCTATACTATACCACCACACAGCCTTCCACGTACCACAGTTTGAGAACCGCTGGTAGAGACCATAGTAAGGAATGTTTTTCCCCCACAAAACTATTTAATTGGTATCTAAGTTTAGATTAAACTATGCTATGTTTATAATATTTCATAATATTATTATAGTCATTAAATAAAAAAAATCGATCAAAAAAACATGTTATTTAAATTTTTAATTAGGTATGTAAATGAACATTTAAAACACATATCTGGTCTAGATGTTTTTTATGCCTGTCTTATTCTACTTGACTGTCATAACTACTAGAAAATTTGCCCAAAAATAGGCTCTATTGTGGAAATAACTATCAATAAAGCAATCATTAAAATCAAGGTAAATTAAGACACTGATTGTAATAGATATTTGCATATACCTTGGCAGGTGGTATGTTTTATCCAAAAATCATATTACCAACATATATATATATATATATAATATATAATTACAATCAACATTAAAAATTAACACAAGATTCAATAATGTATATCATTTATATTTTCATACATGTAACATATACATAAACACACAAATATGTACTTACGTATATATCATATAAAATAAAAATACATTTTTTTTTAAGAATGTGTTATTTTTTCTTCTTGTCGTTTACACAGTTTGGACAAAACCATTTTCCTTTGGGCTTGGTAACTAAACTGAGACATGCGAAGTGAAACCATTCGATTGCACACTAAAATATAAAATCTTACAGTTAAAAAGTATACTATTCAACAAAAAAAAAAACTAGGAAACCACGTTTACAATAAAAATTGAACGTTATTAAACTTTCAATGGTTTCAATATTAAATAAGGTGTTTATGTAAAATAGAAGGAAACAATGAATAACTATTGAATTAAAAATAAAATGCTTACATCTTGGTTATCACAGCCTATCATTTCACCGAAGGATACTTGTTTGCACAGACAAAATGTTGGTTCATTGGGATCGATAGGCATGTCTACATAAGTTGAATGTGCAATTCCATGACTAACTGAAGCACCCGAATGGCAACCGGTCTCAACTGCAACATCGTCTACGCTATTGGTTGGGTTTGATGGTTCAGTGACAGCACTGACAGAAGGTGGTGCACTTGTTGTTTTAGAACCTTCTAAAAATGTTGAAATACAATAGAATAAACATAAACAAGACTATACTATTATGTTATCCAAAAACCTTTTTTCGGTGGTAAATTAATTTTAGCCTTGGTGGCAGTGTCGCGCATGTCAGTTTGCAATTGAATTTTTCCTTTAAATCTCAATAGTTCTGCATCCAACTTCCGAATATGTTTATCCACCTGAAATGTAGGTAGAATGAAGTAGATGAATTCTAGGGTTATATTAACAAATCAAGATCTACATACCAGTTCGTATGTTTGTATAGACAACTGCACCTTGTCATCGCTATATGCTTTGGCTGTGTCAAAATGATGTTTTATGCTTGCTATAGTTTCTTTCTTTTTGTCTACCGAATATTCTTTGACATTTGACATATAACTGTCGGCCATTTTATCAATGTTGTTCATCACTTTTTGAGATCTAAAGTCGAGTTCTTGCATCAGACTGAAGTTTCGATTTAACTCATCAGGAAGTTTGTTCAAACCTAAATTGGCAATCCGTTAGTACTTTGTTGAAATGCTATCCTGATAAAGTACTTACTGTTTCTTAATTCATCCAAGTATGACGCTGAAGCCATTATTATTTTATGGATTAGCAAAAAATTAAGTATAACACACTCTTTAACAACCACAATCTGGGATTTGCTGTTTGTTATCAACAGGTAATGCTACGTAGACAACTATCCTACTTTTCTTGTATATTGTATACTGCACAGTAGGTACACCAAGATTTCTGAAAAAAAAAAAAAAATACAGAGCTATAATTGGCTAAATCTAGCAGTTAGTAAGCTGTAACCATATATATCAGAGAGAAAAATCCAATCTTACTCATTGTATAGTATATAATGCATTTAAATTAACATTTGAAGACAAATTCTGTTAACATTAACTATAAATTGTGTGAAAGATTTTGGGATTATTTATGGGCATTACCTCATTTCTCACAACATAAACAATTCAACATACTTAAGTAATGTTTATAACAAGTTTTGGCCACTTAGTAATTGATTAGCTTTTGCCTTTGAAAACTACTTGGGTTAATTAAAAAAAAATGTTAAAAAACAAAATTTACTATAAAAAGACTGTAAATTAAATTTTTGTTTTTCGTTATTGTTTACCATAATGCATCCAATTAACCAACCCTCAAAAAAATGTCTACCATTACGCCTAGGCATCATAGAACTTTGTTTACTAAGTCACTGCATGTTAAACCAACAAATATCCTATTTATTTTCACCTGTGGATATCTGCTATGTTAATATTGGTAAAGTAAAGAATGTGGATATATTTAATAACCCAATACTATAAATAATTGATAAATTATAAAATCAAGAGTAATACTAAATTCTATTTTAGTTAATTTGGATTTTCCTGTAATAAATTCTTACCCGTCCTCATTACAAGAGTGTCCATAGGGGTGACTTACCCACTCCCTCACTTAATAATATAATAATAACAATTTAATATTTATTGATTTCTCCAACAAGCAAAATTTACAAGATGTCTACAAAATGCATAATTATAATTAGATCACTTCCAAAGCCAAAGGCTGTGCTAGAGCAAACTATGTATAGTGAAGGTATTCAAACCCTACGTAGTAGCTTCATAGGGCATCTGGAGGATTCGTCAGGAAAGCAGTGGCACAGAAGAGAAAAACAAATAACAATGATAGCAATAAATAGGTTTGTCAGGAAAAAGTATTAATACTTATTGTTTTTTAATCATAATTTGTGTAAAAAAAAAAAAAGAAACTATTAAGATATAAATATAACTATATATACTATATTATCTCATATTTATTTAACGAGGAAATTTTAAAGATGCAACAAACTAATCTAGAACAAATTCCCTTTTTCAAACTATAAATAAAAATTTGGTGAGAAGCTGCACACTTCAGATATTAATCAAAAGAAATATTGAATTGCGTTTTGACAAGTACTTTACAAACGCAGTACAAAACATGTATAACCAAATAAAATATACATAACATAGAATGTAAAAATACTGAACAACTAACCTCAAATACTACAAACATTTTGTTTAGTGAATTTAGCTTAATTAATGACAAATAAACTATAAAAGCAATTAAGGCTTTAAAAGACAATTCTTCGCCTAGATTAGATGGAATTACAGTAAAAATGCTCAAATTAAATATACATTCACTGATTAAACCACTATCAGATATTTTTAATTTAGCTATAGCAACATCTACTATTCCAGAATGCATTAAAATTTCAGTAATAACACCAATACGGCAGTATACAGAAAGGATGACAAATCCAACATAGAAAATTATTGCTTAATCTCACAAATATAATTTTTTTTTTTTATTGATCGAAAAGAAATAATATACATAAATTATGAAGATAAAATTTTCGATTATCTATCTCCTTTAAGCAAAGCTTGTGTTGGAGATAGAGTTATTAAATTATATAATAAAATTATTAATGAAAAGAAATTAAATTAAATTAAAATTTTAAAGATTCAAAGTAAAATTCTAAATGCATATAAAACTAAATAAACAGATATTAATGTAAATTTTTTAAGAAATTGTACATGATAAAAAGAAAACTAAAAATAACATTATATTCAAACATGCACGAATAAAACAAAGATTAAAATTATTTACATAGCTTAAAATATAAAAATAATTTGATTTAAGGTAAATTGCATAGTAACCATACATAAATTATTTATTTTTTTTTATTTTTGTTTTTATAGTATAGTAATTTTATATCATAATCCAATGAATTGAATGTAGTAGGCCCAAGGTAGTCTAAGAATTTTTGACCACACTTAACTAATGCATCTAATGCCCTGTGGTCTTTTATTTTTATATAACTCTGTATTGAACCATGTATTTCTGTTAGTATCTAACCAAAGTATCACATTTTTTTTGTAAACCTAGTAGGCAGAACCTTAAACTCTTTATAATTTTGATTCGTTGAGTCTTCCATAGTTTTTGTATCTAAACAGATTCTTATTATTTTGTTTTGTTGAAGTTGTAATGGCTTTAAATAAATTTCGGACAATCTACCCTACACTAAACATCCATACTGGAACAATGATTGATATAGAGCTAAATATATATTACGCAATATATTTTTTAGTTTATAAAATTTGCGGAGTGAAGAACGTAGCCTCATTACTATATTATTAATATGTAAATTCCACCTAAAGTTACTGTCAAATGTGATACCTAGATATCTGGTGGACTGGACCCTTGAATTTTTTTTACAAATATCATCATTACATTCAGTGACATTTTTACAACAATGTACTGTTAGTTCCTCAAAAGGAATAACCGAATTGTAAATACTGAATGTCATAAAATAGGTTTTTTTTTATATTCAAATATAATTTCTTTAAGTTAAAAAGATTTACTACTTTTATTTCAGATATTGCTTTAAGTTGTACAGAAGGCCACGAACTATCTGTAAAGAGTAGACAAGTGTCATCCGTATATGTTACAATTTTACCATCTATATTTATATTGCATATACAGTTCATATATAAAATGAAAAATAAAGGACTAAGAACACAACCTTACGGAACTCCGCATATGATTTCCCATTTTTTGACCTGATGTTTTGTTTATTTTAACTATTTGTTTGCGTATCTTTAAGATAATTTCTAAACCAATTTAAACTAGTTGTTTTGATTCCAAAACTAGGTAGTCTTTATCAGTTCTTCATGATTAACCATGTCAAATGCCTTTGATAGGTCTAAGAAAACAGCTAAGGTTTTTTTACCATGATCAAGGGCATTATATACGTGACTCGTGGCGCTATTAAGTGCATTTACTGTCCCTAAGCCAGGTCTAAAACCAAATTGATTTTTATACAGTAGTTTATTTACACATATACTATGAATATATAGTTAAATCTTTTGAAAAAATTATTAAAAAAAAAATAGTTCATTACCTTGAATGTAATTATCTTCTATCATGTACCCAATTCAGCTTTAGACCTGGTAAAAGTACTGAACAAGAAATTGCAACAGTATCAAGCTATATTTATCATTCCTTCAAAAATAAAAAAAAGTGCAATTGTTTACTTGGATGTGGCAAAAGCATTTGATACTATAGATCATAAAATATTACTACAACATTTTAACACATTTGGTATCAATGGAACAGCTTACAATTTATTAAGTTCATATTTAAAAATAGAAAACAACAAATAAACAATGAAATAACTAATAAGTGAAGAAACTTCAATAATATGTGGTGTACCTCAAGGGACTACTCCACTCCATCACTTACACTGTTTATATACATATAAACCAAATACATAATTTGAATACAAATGAAAAACTAGTTTTCAACACAGATGATACAGTACTTTTTGTTGAAGGCCAGTCCAGGGATAAAGTATTTGCTAGCATACATTCCGACTTGAATAAAATCCAAAAGTGGCTATGTGAAAATAATTTATTCATAAACTTAGAAAAAACCTACATTTTACCACATTATATTATAGTTAATTTGAATCAAGTCTATGTATACATGAAATTATGTGTTTAAATCAAAATACCTATATGTACATGCTAAACCTTTGTAAAAATAGTTAGAAATTGTAAATATTTAGGTATAGAAATGTGCCATTAAATAGAATGACCACACAAAATTTGTCACAAATAAATTAAGAAAAATAATGTAGGTATGCATTTAACAATGTAATAAATATCTTAGAACTTAAAAAAATTAAAGTAGTGTATCAACCATTAATAGAATCAATAATTAATTATAATAGTTCTATATGGGGAGGTAGGTATTTAGCAACTATATATTCATTAAAAAAATACTAAAAATTATTCTAAAAAAGATGGAAGATACCACACAATATACTTATACAATGATATTATCAATGTACTACCAGTAAAAAATTATTTTATAAAGCTTCGGTACTTTACATAATTAAAAATAATCTTACTTTTAAAACTGAACATGGACATAATACTAGAAAAATATCTAATATCAAATTACCAACTATACACAAAAAATTAACACAATACACATATTTATAATATATCAGTGCAAAAACGTACAATATATTAACATTAGAAATTGACCATAATAACTCCTTTAAGAAGGTCTATTGCTATTAATTATATTATTTAACTACATAATTTTTTACATAATAGTACATAATAATATTATACAACATGAAAAAAAAAATTGTATTTATTTATATTGATATTTTAGTTATGTGAGAAATGTATATTGCAAATTGTATTTATTTAATTAATATTAACTATTTAATGAATTTATATTTCAAATAGTGAACTCGTGAACATATTCGTGGGCCCATTAACTTCTTGAAGAATAAAAATAAAAATAATAAAATAATAGATACTAAATACCTGAATTACATTATTTTTCAACAAATAAGGTGTGATGTTTTTTTAAGATTCAATTCAAATAATATATTTTTCTTATTACATTTTCCAGATATAATTGTATAATTAAGATATTCTCATTTTAAATGTATATAAAATGTACACAAAATATTTATTATATAACACTAATACATATGATAGATATTTCAGAAGTGGGTATTCTAAAAAAAAATTAATTTAATTTAATTTGTTATGTTTATAAGATTAATAGTTATAAACCTAATTGTAAGGAGCAGATTATTATTGTTTAAACTATCAAGTATTAGGAATAATTTTCCAAAATTTGTTTTCAAGACACTTCAACTCCTGGTATAGAGATTCACTTTTGAAACTAAATTATAACCTATACATTTTTAGTTATTAATTATATTAATTGACTTATATCAAACATTTGTATTTTGTAGAATTTATGTTCTTATTTGAATAATTGGATCAGCGAATTTTAAAAGAAAAATTAAATAACGTAATAGTAAAACCATAGTAAAATGAATTATAATAATTTCTTACTAAATATTAATATTTTACATACTTTCCATGTATCAAACATATGCAGATGTAGCGTCAATTATCATCAATAAAAATTTAATAATAGTAATACAGTAACTTTATTACAACCCAAATAATTATTGTTACATGGTGGGAACTATTAGTCTATCTTTGACATGGTATACATATTCTATGCAGTAAAAGATAAAATCTAAACATGGTAAATAAGAAAAAATGTTGATTTTTATACCTACTTAAATTTGGCAAAATAGTTGGTATAACCTAGAATTATTTTACATAACCATTAACCATTTATGTACATTAAAAAAAGTGATCTAATATTCTCTCGTTCTATCAATAAATTAATAAATAATTAAAATTAAAAATTAATTATGGAATTATTATTACCTATTAATAGTATTCAACACATTACATAGATAATAGATTAGACTACAAATTTAATTGGTAAAATAATTAATATCAATTCATCAAAAATAGTTCTAATATATTAACTATAAAAATCTAAATTAAATTTTTTAATTATTTGCAAGTACCTATAGGTAGGTACCTAATATAATTAAACTATATAATAAGAAATGAAATAGTTTAAATATACATTTTTTTTAACACAATTAAACACAACAGTAGGTACAATTGGCAACATTTTAATGTTATCAATAACAAATGTCCAACAAACAAATAAACAAGTCCTGTTGATGTAAAAAATAATGATACTAAAATAATTTGTTGTAAAAAATACTTTTATAATACACAGCAGTGGCGGCATAAAATTGTGGAGGCTTTGAAACATATTGTATATTTTAAATAATTTTACCACCACCCTTCATTGAACCAAAATAAGCAGCAGGTGCCATTAATAATTATTAATAATAATGTTTGCCATAATATATGTGTTGAGGCGTTAAGATTATACACCAACCCACCCGTTTCAGTCATGAATAGGAATTGCTTCAAATAATTCTATATCCTGCCGCCACTGATACACAGTGATCTATAACACACATAATATATATTACCTAGTAAAGCAGAGCAAAGCAACTATCTACATTTGTCTTTAAATAGCAATAATATTGTAAATAGGTACTTGATGAGTAGGTAGGTATTCGTTTTCCGGTATTCAAAGAAAATATTAATATTCAAGTAAAATAATATGATAATATGTTTACCTATCAAGCAAATTAATTTTCAGTCTAAGTTTATGATGAAAAAATTAACTAAATTCATAACAAGATAGTTAGGGGTAAAAAATAATGAACTTTTTACGACTGGTCTTATTTCTACATTAGGTACTTCGGTGCCTATACTAAAGTACAAATAGAGTATAATATACAACTACAGTAGTGCAATATACAGTAATAATGTATTATATTTTACTAACGCGATAATGTGTTGAAAGTTTAACCAACGAGATAACCAAACGTAATTAGTTTTGTAGTGGAAGTAGAACCCATAATTTGTACGATTTTCACGAAATCGACATTAAATAAGACGTAGGTACTTACCTAAATATCGTCGATGACGTCCTTTAATAAAACGATAAACACAGCTAAGGGTGCTAAGGCCACACGCTGTCTATCGAAACTAGAATGAAATGAACATGAGCTCGGTTCAAAACTTGGAATTTATCAGGAAGCCCAACGCTCGACAGTCGACACGCGCACACACGTAATAATGTAAAAATATGGAATAATATACCAAAATACAGTGTATCACACTATCACCGAATAATATTATGTAGGTTTTTCGTTATTAATATCTAATTAATGCCGACATTTCAAGACCAAAATATTGTCCTCCATGGAATAGACGTATTTCAAAGGATATTATACGACTTCAATAATAATTTTTTTTTGTAAATACTTTCAAATTCTATATATAACAATACAATGATATCTATGAATGAGTGTTATCATGACTCCTCTAGTCACAAATCACTTGATATTAAAATATAAGTAGTAAACATTATAGTTTATAGGTACTATATAGGTACCTACCAATATTCTGAAAATTCACATTTCACGTCGATTCGCGAATGTGGTTGTCATATTATAAATATATCATTCCATGTTCTTAACTATAAGTCTGTGTACAAATCATTCGAAGTCAACAAAAAATCCAAATGGAAAATTTAAATCAGTACATATCATTTTGTCCAAACTTAGCGTTCTGTATAATCTTCTTAATATTTTTTTAATATTACCCATTGTTACATTGGCAGTTTCGCAACTATTATTATTATTTAGATACCGTCAATAGAAAACGATGTGATAAACAACATAGGTAGTATTTCTACTCGTAGACAGCATTTAATATACTTCCACCCAAGGATGCTGGATGAGCATCAACTATAGATTATTAATACCTACCTTATTTGAAATAGTTAACATCAGACAATTCTCACGGTACTTCCTATTTAAAATAAATATTAAACCGATAATATTTCCTTAATTGGTTCTCTCTGGTCTTATGGGATATTAAATTTATTTATTAAATACAATTTAAACTACAACAATATTACATAAAAACAAATATATATCATTACAACTAAAGATAGTTGGTTACATCCAATCCAATGATAGCGTGGAGATCAGAATTCTAACCAACTAAGTACATTTCTCATACATGTTTGAAAAATTGAAGTTACATTTAAAAAAATAGTGGTTCATGACCATAGTAAATCATTTTAATATAATTTATTCAATAAAAATCTTAACAGTAGTGTAAAACGTATCCTATTATTTATATTATGCACTTAGTTCACAATTTATTTACAATGGTATCGATAAAAAGTTGTTTAAAATATGGGGATTATAAAAGTCTTGAGAATTAATTTTAAATTTACCCAGACATTTATAAATACATAGTAATGTGGTCCCAATTGTGCAAAAGTTTTTCTTAATTAATGAATTTCTTTTAAAATTTTTTTTTAACACATTACTGAAAGAATAGTGACACAACTCAGGAAACACAACTTTTGGTAATCAGCTATTTAAAAAAGATACACAAATTAAATTTTTATTAGGTAAATGTTTGTTATTTTGATAGAAATATTTTAAAATAAATTGTATTTAAATGTTCTTGGTAGATGTTGTAAATTGATATAATATTATTAATGCAATTAACAAATGTTTGAAAACATTTTGACCTATATCAATATTCATGACTGAAATAATAATTTTTATGTATGCTACGTACTGAAATAATTGTGATACAGCTCAAAACTGAGTGTTAAATATTAAAATAAAACCATTTTTAGAACTAAATAAATTTTGTATTTATGTTAATTATTATAAGATGAATAAACCATATGATTGCAAATAACATGATATTTTATTTAATCTGTAATAATAATTATAAAAGAATAATGGTTTGGTTAAACTACTGTTATGCGCCCGTAGATCAATAATACATAATTATTAAAATTTACTCTTTTAATTTAATAATTATTATAACATAACTACCATTATCTTTGTGTACTTACTTGATGGCCACTTAGGCTTGGTTCTAGCACTATTTCTAGTAGTTATTTACTATAGTAAACAGAAGTAATATTATATTATTATAATTATAGTTAGGATGTTGATGAAAAAATATAATAAACACATAAAAATACCCTTGAAAAAATATGCTAAAATGCCCTAAAAACTCCAAAAAATGAACTTAAGAAATCTACTTATTAAATAAGTAATAAAAATTTAAGAAGGGTGACTTGAAACATACCAAACTGATACAAGAGACAGTCAGGTAGTCTGTTGTAACAAAACTTCTCTAATGAAACTTTACAAAATGCCATTTCTGAATTGAAAAATGGTAACTTTTTTTCCATGGTAAACTACCTTGCTTGATTAAAAAAAGTAAAAACATTATGCTTCAGTAAAGAGAATGTGTTTAATTAATTTTTTATATGATATTTAGGTTACTTATTTACCAGGGCCGGTACTACAAATTGCTGGGGCCCTGTGCAAAATTGCTTGGATAAAAAAATACTTTGTTGAATTATACCTATATAAATAAATTATAATATAATACATTTATGAAAAGTTTTAAAACTAAGAATTACACTGTAGATATATTATTATGTGTTGTGTTTTAAATGATGTACCTAAACATTTTCAAAGGGACAATTTGTAAATTTATGAACTATAGAGTGATCGAACGTAACTTTTGGACAAAGTTTGCTACCAGAAAATAGTGTCTATGGACTATAGAAAAAAAATAAACTTAGCTTCACTCAGAAATCAGAATCTAAAAATAAACAAAAAGATTTACGAGTGGCTTTGTTAAATACCTATTAGGTGTAGGGTAAGCGAATACTATATTAGGTTATTAATTTATTATATTGAAATGGACTGAAACTTAATTGAAACTGAAACGCCACATGCCTATGGTTTCATATTATTTTAATCTTATACCATGGGCGTAGCGAGTATGGAGCAGGGGTAGGCAAGTGCCCCCCCCTGCACTACAAACTAAATTGTATTTCTTATATCACACGTGTAAGTTTTACGTTAAAATTGAAATATTAAATATGATATAAGTACATGAAGTCTAAAAATAGTTTAGTGGGACCGAGTGATATCTACACGTGTAATCGTTTTATATTTTATCGATTAGTCTATCTAAAGATTATTTGAATTATGAGTTAAACGCTAATCGTTATGTGCTTTATACATTAATATCAACAGCGATAGTGTCAACAATCAAGTGCAGCAGACAGCAGTACGTGCCGTTCTGTGTTCGCGTAAGTAACGAATATAATATATAACGTTTACATTTAATATTATTTTACACGATGGACATAAGAAAGTTTTTTGGTGGTAAGTACATATCTTGTTTTAGAATTATAAATAGTTACAAAGTAAAATAAATAAGTACAAAGTCTTTTACTTATATAATATATACACTATGTATTGTGACCGCCGCCTGCCGCAACTATGATATATTAAGAGGCCGCTATACCGCGTTAAATTCGGCTGAATTCTGGAAGAGATCATTACTAATTCCATACTTGGATTCATTAATATTCTCATTGGAACGGAGATTTTCTGATGAAAACATACCTGCTTTTTCACTTTTATTATTACACCCTTCAAATATGTTAGATATGAACACCAAAGAATTTAAACTTAAAATAAATGATTTTGCCAATTATTACCAAATTAAAGACTTGGAAAGTGAAGCAGAATTATGGTACAACATCTGGAAGGAGAAAAAACTGGCTAAAAGCAAACTATCAGACATGGAAATGAGTGAAGTAGTAGAAGAAACAGATATTTTCTTTCCTAAAATAAAACAAGCCTTGCATATTTCTTTAGCTCAGCCATGTACAACTTGCACTATTCATTCAGTACGTTAAGAAGGGTAAAGACTTGGTTGCGTTCAACGATGACGGAAAACCGTCTGAATGGTAAATCAAAATAGTTTTTTATATCAATGCTAATTAATAATTATATTAATATTAATCATATACAATGTAAATTATTTCAGGTCTATGCATACTAAGTGTGCATAGAAAGCTGCTAGATGAAAAAAAGGAAGAGATGCAACAGAAAATTTTCAGCAGATTTTGCGAAGACTCTAGACGATTGTCATTGTTATAATTTAAAAATAATGATTAATGAATAATATATTATAAATAAATACTTTAAAAAAAAATTGAGTTTTAATGATTTAAAGTTGGCTACATCACTGCCCCCCCTGATTGAAATCCTAGCTACGCCCATGTCTTATACCATTTATTGCTTAAGTACTTCAGTACCTAATTACGATTTACATTGTTTATCCTCTTCAATGTATCGTAAATACTAAATTTTGTTAAAAATATTTGGGATTTTTTAAATTTTTGTTGATGTATAAAATGATATTTTAAATAAAAGTTAGATTACACATATTAAAACCGTACGGATGTCACAGAATTATTATTTCAACTGTAGTTTGAAAAATGTTATATTTTTATGAAATTATAATATTTTATTAGTGATGATTTGCTTTTCTGGAGTGAGCTCAGCTTCCGTGGGGCCCTAAATTTGTGCAGGGGCACCGATTGCACTGCCCTTGCTCCGGCCCCGGTATTGACTTATTTGGGTTATTATAATATGTACAAATATGGTTTTAAAACCCTTATTTGTGTTCCAAGTAAAACGTAGGGGTAGGGTAGGTTCAATGCTCAAAAACATTAAAAAAAACCTTACTGTTTCGTGTCACCTGAAACTCAATGTGACTTGGAACACCCACTTTTTATTTTTTTTTTTTAACCAAGTTATAGTTAAACATAATTTTTTTTATGCAAATTTAGTCATTTATACGCAGTCTATATGCAGTACGCAGACTATAATATACAGTATAATATACTAGATTTTTTTCAGATTTAAAAAATTAATAGTGAAGTTGTAGGAGGTTGGGTAAGTTCAAAATCGTACTCATTTCACCCGTTTTGATGATAGTGCGTATGGTGAAGTACTTAATAGTAGGTATTCTTATACTTAAATAATAGCGTACATACAAATAATAAGTGCAGGGAAGTAAGATCAAATATTTTTAATTCATTATACATAGTATAATAGTAGAGTGAAATCATGGCTTGTGCCTTGTTGAATAAGTACTTATTTAATGAAATTAATATGGTATCTAATTTAATAGTATGTGCTTATTTATAAGCTTGTATAATATAATTTAAAGTTGACCACTCAGAATATTTTTTAGAGTTTTAAAAACATAGAAGAATTTTCTTAACCATATGTATACTCCACTTTAAATGATCACCAAGATACAGACCTAAATATTTGGCTGAGTTTGTCTTTTTAATAGCAAACTAACAACAATGTTGAGTATCAAAAGTATAAAAGTTATTATGCAGTATACATTTTTAAAGCCTAGATTATGATTATTATTTTTAAATTGTAAAAAGTTGGTAATACTTGTTGTACATTAGGTGTCTAGAGAGTCACTATAATACATGTGTTAAATTTTAATTAGATGATATAAAATCATATTATACAAAAAATGAAGATGGTCTTGTATTATCTAAAATAAATAGAGTTAGTTTTAAAACAATTTATTATTGTTGAGTTCATTCCATTCTCTTAATTTATAAATATTCATATTAATATCATTGACAATACAAAATCCCACAATACTAAAAAAATGTATTAAAAATGCAATTTCATATTTTTTTGAAGTTATGGTATACTATCCATTCAGTATTTCATTTACAGTTGATTTTTTTATTAGTTTTTGTGTTATATGCTTCTTTAATTCCACATCTTTTTTAAAATTCATACTACCTTCATTAATTTTATTACAACAAAACAAATTGTTGGAAATTTAATTAATTTATTCAATATATTCCTGTATAAAATATAATGATTTTTTAAAGTAACATTAAATGGTTATTTAAGAGTTTTATTATACATGTTATCCCTTATTCTAATTGAGGGGACGAGACCAACCGATCCAAGGTTTTAATTTACAATTTTTATTGGTATTAAAGTTACGTTAGAATTCATTATATGATTATAAATCAAGTTATAAGTATTATTAAAATTAAAAAAATGTATTTTTTTTTAAAATTTTTTCCTGAGAAATTTTGCCCCCCAAACGTTGTATATACTCTAAAAGCTTAATTTTAAATTATTATCTAAAACCTGACATATATTTATCCCAGCTCGTTTTTAAATAGGTATTCTTATTTCTCTAATATGACTTTTCGTTGACTATTGTAAATATTTTTATTTATAGCATTACATTTTGTGTTGGTTTTTATTTCAATTTGTTGTAACACATTATAATTACTTACTTGATGTACATTTGAATGTGATGAATACAATTTTGAATTATAATGTGCATGGAATGATTCGATGGAAAATATATTCAATTTTAAGATCCATATTTTCCATAAACTCACTAACGCTATAATACAAGTTCACGTTACAAATATTCAAGCAAACTGATATTTGAAAATATGATAGAGTTCTACTAGTTGCCCGACCTGCATATAAGACTGTGCCATATTTGGGTTGATCTAAAATTCTCTATAGATTTTATATAATATTTGTATCTTAATCTTTACAATTTTATCTTTTATATTGTCTCGGTCAAACACATTATAAGAAACTCGCCCAAACACATTGGGTACTTTTATTATGCGGGTAAAAGGGCAATTCGTTCAAACGCAGACCGCCCAATTTATGGCCTTGGACGCCTTCTAATAATTACAATAATTAATTAAAATTGATGTATATAAAATTAATTGCATGGGCTGCAGCTCACACAATTTTAGCAAACACTTAGGTGGCCACACAAAAGATACAGACAACGCCACAGCTAACAGTTATGCAGGCAACAATAAGAAACCTCGTACAAACTTGAACGTCACACAAGTATAAAATGGTAGGTATAAGTGGTATAACTGTACATCATGATTTAAGGTAGTGATGTATCCAGAGTCCAACGTAATATAGCTAATAATAAGAATAATAGTAGTAGTAATATGAATCACCAGTGGCGAAGCGCCACAGAAGACAATGAGACAACGTCTTCACACTTATAAATTAGATTACGGGACAAATCATTTTGTTTTATAAAATATTTATAAACTAGAATGCCATTTATATAATTAAATATAATATGATGTATGTTTCAATATTTTATCAAATCGGTTTTTCGTTGTACAGTTAAAACTTATAAAATTCTTAAAATAGATTAGAATAACTCGATACGGCCGTATGTAGGAGCTGGCGATGCGGGTCATTCCAAATATTATGGTATATTATATCAAAGATACGTTGCAACGCAAGATAGACGGGTAGCAAATAAACAGCTTTACGAATAAAACTAATTGTAAAGATTGTATTTCTAAGAAAGAGGTATAGTAACAGAAGCCTAGTATATGAACGCAACTAAAATATACGTATAACAAAATTATCATGCTTTTAAAACAACGTAGGTATAAAGTACATCATAGTTACACACATTTTTTATATTTTATATTTATGATCATTGCCACACCAAAAAAAATTTAGTTCGGTGACACTTTAAAGGCCCAATTTTTTAATTGTTCTAGGTATACCATGATTGCCCTAGGTGAAATCAACAACCACGAGTCCTAGAATTTCTCTCAACGACCAAACTTCATTTATTGCGTTATAAATAGCTACTTCAAAATCAACATTCATTTTTTTCGTTTCAAATTGATTATTATGAGCTAAATAATAGTTATTGATGGTTTTAAAAATGTTAATGTGTGGTTCTTGATTTATATCTTTTAGTAAAGTAAAAACCAAAGGTATAGAGTAATTATTTTTCATTACGCGGACTATGAAAAGCTGGTAAAAATCTTTGTACTACACGAGAATGTTTCATTAACAATCAACATATATTCAGTCAACGTACTTAAACATTTTAAATTTCCTTATGTGCTAAAGAATAAGACACCTTTTTCTGGGTTTGCTGTACTAATACATTATAACATACGTATATTATGTCATTATAGACATTATAATGACAATAAAATATAATATAATGAGCATATAGACATATAGTGTAGAAAAATACGGGTATATTGATAATATTGTGTCATATTATTATTATCTACTATCTGGAATCGGCTTGTCCGCATTAAAATTGTTCTATCTGTAATTGATACAGTATTATTCAAACTAAACTCAAGGTTTCAAGGACTACAACAAGTTAGGTACTAACTGAGAATTTAAATTTTTTATTACCCTCAATATTGATAAAATTGGATGAAAATGAAATCGCTAAGGCTTCAATGGACTTTTTTTCATTTATATAATGATGACATTTCTCCAGATTTTACCAGGCAATTATTGTGTTTAATAATCCTCTTAAACACAACAATTCAAACTATTAAGTACCTCGCTTTGTTTATAACTAAAAAAGATTTTTGTACAACTTAATGCGATGTTATAACTTATAACTGTTGTATAATTAATAGTTCACTGCCGGTGACAGTAGCAATGGTGGAAAGGTTGGTTATTCCCAAAATTAAAATTAATCAGTCAACGTACTTAAACATTTTAAATTTCCTTATGTGCTAAAGGATAAGACACCTTTTTCTGGGTTTGCTTATTCGTTTGTAAAAAATGTTTACCGTCATATTATGTTTTTATATCCATGATTTGTAAAATATCATGTACGTCTTGTCTATTTTGGGGTAACTTTGGACGTACTAAAGCTCGAGCTTGGAGCATGATATTGTGTTCGATGTATTTGACAACTTGCGTTGTAGTTAAATTCGTTGAATTTTCCCTTAAGAATGAATACAACAATTTGGAAGGACGTTCACATATACTTTCGATAGCTTTTCTATTCAGTCCATTACCAATAATTTGGCGTTCAAGTTTGTTTTCTTCATCTGGATCGTGGTTATGATTAAGATTGTACGATTCTCATATAATATTTTCATTGTTACAAACTCTTAAATAAGCTTTGCGTCATCGTTTAGTACATTTTAATCGTTTAAATGCATTTCGTAGAAGCTTATGATACCTAAATTTGAACTTATTTAGGTACTATTAAAATTAATTCGCCCCTTTCACTTTGCATTTTTTTGACCGAATTAATGTTATATTTTACTATATGTAGGTACGAATTGCGACAAATTGCAATGAACTGCGAGGGATTGAGACAAACTGCGAGTAGGTACTGCGATGGATTGTAACGAACTGTGATCCTGCGTTTATTGATATTATGATTGCGACCGTTAAAGTCACGTCCTTTTTCAACTTTTAAATTTGAGAACCACTTGTTGAAAATTATATGGAGAGCCCAATTCAATATTGCCTTTCTTTGGAGTTAACGTGGTACCTACTTTACCTAAAATTGGTATCCAATTCAATGGTCACCAAAATTTTGACGGCAATCTAATGTCCGCATATAGTATTTTCATTGAGGGAAAAATATTGCCCGTTTACCTGGCATCTGGTTGTGTTAGAATTTAGAACAATAGTGAGCAACTTGCACGTTGCGCCAATATAACGGTGGATATTTCAACTAATATACCGCCTTAGTACCTACCTTAGTATACTAGTATACTAATATACTTTTATGTCGTCTAACATAATATGATATATTTAATAATTGGGCTACAATGATTTTTGTAAAAATGTCGATGTTTGAAATTAATATATAATTTTATTTATTGATTATTTATTATGCTTAATTTTGTTATTTATTTATACGTTCCGCCAATATAACTGTAGGTACACCATGATATTAAGACAGTATGGTTGCTCATCGACTAGTGATAAGAAGGACCATAAATTATATAGGGAACCTCACTTGTAGCAGCGCTCCGTGTGGACAAAATAGTGTCATGACTCTTCGAATTTTAATTTATTATATTTATGTGTCAGTTCAGATCATGTTTTTAACTATACTTATAGTTGGGTAAAAAGTATTTATAATCAATGTTATTATATATTATTATGCCACTAGTAAGATTAGATTCATCTATCTGGTATATAAAATATAATATGGTTATACTATGGTAACCCGGTAACACTACAACTAACCTAACTGCGCTAGATTCAGCCAATCACAGCTCTGTATTTTGTTTTCAGAAATCACGGTGTTCTCGTATATACGAAAAGATCCTACTAGTTGTCTACGTAGCAGTGTGAATTCACTTGTTGATACAGCATAGTAATTTCCAGATTGTGGTTGTTTAAGAGTGTGTTTTAGGTTCTTAATTTTTTTTCTCTAGAATTCTTCGCTAAACCAATTAAATAATAATGGCTTCAGCTCCATACTTGGATGACTTTGAGAGCAGTAAGTAGTTTATCAGGATAGCATTCCAACGAAGTACTAACCGATTACCATTTTAGGTTTGAACAAACTCCCTGAAGAGTTACAACAAAATTTAACTCTGATGCTCGATCTCAACTCTAAATCTCGAAAACTGATGGATGAAGCTGACAAAATGGCCGACGATTATATTTCAAACATCAGAAAATATTCGGTAGAGAAACAGAAAGGAATAATGTCAAAAATACAATCCAAATTTGATGAAGCAAAAAACATATCTGATGATAAAGTTCAACTGTCAATACAAAACTATGCATTGGTATGTAGATGTTGATTTGTTAACGTACCTAACCCTAGAATATTGTTATATTCCTTTGTGCATGATTTTCAGGTTGATAAACATATTCGGAAGTTGGATACAGAACTATTGAGATTTAAAGGAAAAACTCAATTGCAAACTGATATGCGTGACACTGCCATAAAGGCTAAAATTAATTTACCACCGAAAAAAGGTTTTGGATAAAATAATTATAGTATTGATTAAATTTATTTTATTGTATTTAAAAATTTTTAGGAGGTTCAAAATTAAAAGGTCCATCTACATCCAGTGCTGTCACTGGTCCATCAAACCAAACCAACAGCGTAGACAATGTTGCAGTAGCGACTAGTTGCCTTTCTGGTGCTTCAGTTGGTCATAGAATCGCACATTCGGCTTATGTCGACATGCCTATCGATCCCAATGAACCAACATTTTGTCTGTGCAAACAAGTATTGTTTGGTGAAATGATAGGCTGTGATAACCCAGATGTAAGCATTTTATTGTTAATTTAATATTTATTTATATACATTATTTCCTTATATTATACATAAACCCCTTGTTTAATGTCGTACCTAACCATATAAAGTTTAATAACGTTAAATTTGTATAGTGAACATTGTTTCATTATATGGTTTTGTATAGTATACTTTTTAACTGTGTGGTTTTACTATTTTAGTGTGATATTGAATGGTTCCACTTTGAATGTGTCAGTTTAACTACCAAGCCCAAAGAAGAATGGTTTTGTCCAAACTGTGTAAAAGACAAGAAGAAAAAATAAAACATTCTTAAAAGAAATGTATTTTTATTTTGTATGTATTTGTATGTACATTTATTGTAGTTATTAATTTTTGGTTAAATTATAGTGTGAACAATTGATTGTAATTATATATACCTGCCTTATTGTGGCAGGCATAGAAATTATTTAGGCCAAAGAAGTGTTTTAAATATCAATTTATGTAATTATTTAGAAAAAATTAAATAACATGTTTTTTTTATCAATTTTTATTATCTAATGACTACATTAATATTATGAAATATTATAACATAGCATAGTTCACTTTAAACATACATAGCAATTAAATAGTTTTGTAGGGGAAAAACATTCCTAATTGTTTAAACAATTCCATGTATTTATAGCGGATCTAATACTATAATATGTTTCCTGTAAATGTAGGTATACGCTAAATACACTGTTAAATGTACCTACCTAAATTAAAATGTTTAAACATTATGAATGTTGAATATGTATTGAAATTTCGCAGTACGTATGAGTGGTACGCAGAAAAAAGAGTTTGAGAATCTCTGGTCTATACTTTGGTGTTCATAAACATTCGTAACTATGGTCCAACAACATGTCCATTTTATGAACATCTAGTTCTCATTTTTTGATATTTATAATGTATATGAGGTATATTAATAATTACTTATCTTAGATCTATTAATATATTATTTCAAAAACAAAGGTCATGCTATTAGAAAAATATAAATTAGAAGAATCTCTCTGCCTATTTTACAATCAAAAAAATAATGTTTTGTATAAGGTTACAAATCTATTATAACTTGTTTGTACTTAACCTAAATTGATCATTTTTTTACAATGATGTGATAATTTGTAAATTCTCCTATAGAATTTGTAGATTATACAATGTTAATATTTATGACTTTTTGATACATATATAATGAGGTTATTTATAAAAAAAAAATAGATTTTTCTAAACTTTAGTTATTGTAATCTTGTCAATGTACCTATTAATATTTTTTTCTATTCTCTACTTAAAAAATATATTTTTTATGTTTTTATTATAAAATGTATTTTTGTCCTTTTTTTCTTGTTTAATTAACTATACTGTATAGTTCAGTACTCAATTTCTTAATCCCCACCTCAAGCATTACGCTTATAGGGGAGTTTGCAGCTTGTATTAATTTGTTATTTCTTTTGTTGTTTGCAAAAACATAAATAATTTTTTATTATTATCATTTAAAAAAAAAAAATTATTACTTACCATTTAGTATTACTCAAATAAGAAATAATAACAGTTTAAGCTGTTACATCTCATCAGTTGTCAAAAGATGGAATGACTTGTGCTTCATCATATATAAACATTTTTGTGATCCATCTAATTTAGATAAAAAAAAAAACAATTCCTAATACATTAAATTGTAAGACGGTCAGTCTGCCTATTTTAATTCTAAGTATATACCTACTGGCTACTTTATTTGATGATATTGTTAATAAAGTAATTTATATTTAACCTATTATTTACGTGGAACCTTATTTAAAATTGTCAATCCTTAGATATAAAAATTTAACATTTTTAGCTTTATAATCATTTATACATTTTTGATTTGATACACTCTGTCAAAATTTTAACTTTAAATGTTTGTATAAATAAATTGTGCACATATTTTTTAAATATTTTTCAACTGCTATTTTAAGTATATATTAGGACAATTGTATAACATTTTCATGCATTTTGACTCAACAAATAAATTTTATAGACATTTATAGAAAAATATACTAAGAAAACTAGTCAAAATGTTATAAAGTTTGGACATTGATAAAATAAGTATATGGTGTAAATTCCAAGTATCTATGGTTATTTGTTTTTGTATTACAACAAAGTAAGAAAATTGCTACTTGAGAAATCGAGTGAATATCCAATATTGTAATAATTTAATTGAATTTTCTTATGGTCATTAATTTTTTTGATAAAGGTAGACAAACTTAGTATAACGAATCTAGTATTTTGTTTTATAATTGCACCACTGTTTTCATCGTCAAAAACTACATAATTATGAATAAAAAAAATAAATTTAAAAAAAGGTGTCTCGTAAGGTTGATTTCCTCTATAATATATTTATAAAAATAATAATTATACAATGACGTGATGAGGACGATAAGGTATGCTACCTATAACCCATCTATAATTGGTACACTTTCATTCATATGTGTAATTTGGACATTGACGGACGAATAGTAATATATATGTAAATGATACCTGTTCACTTTTTTATGGAGACTGTGGGAGCGACGTTAGTACCAAATACTACCAATACTACTCATGAATCCAAAATTGTTGTGGAATCTTTAAGACATAGAAAGTTATTTATAAATTTAAAAAAACCATGTTTATGAACTTTAGCACAAATATTATTAAAGATAATTTTGATGAATTAACCCTACATTTTTGTGAAAATAGTGGGATAGTCGAATCGCACTTTTTACCTAAAAATAAATGGTCTAATTGCACTAGGCTTCAAAACAGGAAGTGGTCGAACTGCACTCGTTGAAAAAAGTTAAAATTTCAGGTCACCACGGACGTTTACTTTTATTATTATAATAATATTTGACCATTTAAAAACAAATTACTAAAAAAATGAAAAAATGAAAAAAAATGAATAATATTTGACGATTTCAAAAAAGAATAAAAAAATTATATATATAATATTTCTACAAAAATTATCAAAATTAGTTTTAAAAAAAAAAGTTATAATAATGACAATAATAACATTTAATGATTTAATATATCATATGTCATAATATATGTATATATAATAACATATATAACATAATAGACAATCATGGTATGCATAAAACAATCATTTTTAACTACGCCAATAATTAAAATCATTGTCAGTCCTCAGCCTGTAAGTGGGAAGGTAAATGAGTGTATTATTAACTTTTAACCCCTTTAAATGCATGATATTTTTGCTGAAATACTTTTTTTGAGCCCAAGTGTAGTTGGACTAAAATAAGTGCAATTCGACCATTCCTGAAAATAGCACTTTGTGTAATGACACCGTTTTGTCAAAAATTATTTAGAGTATCTAGTACCCGACATCTAGGTTTGACGTTTGACAAACACCTTAGATGGAATCTCCATGTGAATAACATAGTTGTGCGTATTCGAAGTCTAAATTACAGTTTCTATAAGTTACGTTAAGTTGTATCTGTTAGGGGCGTCATTTCAACTTTTTTTTTATTGATGCCAAAATGTTTGCAGGCCATTCAGATCATTACCAGGCCACGTTGAAAACTTTTCTTTTTTTTTTGGGGGGGGGGGGAGTCAAGTGGGGACAAAAACTGTAGAATATTTGTATAATTTATTTAATATATCACTTATATTATTATGAAAATGTCACAATATTGTTACTATTTTTTTACGAACTATGTGTAGGTACTAATATATGTAATAAATATAGGTATCTAATATAATATATCTAGTATACTGTTATGTATTTATTTTATATTGTGGATACCAGTGTACAATTTACACTTGGTAAAAAAATGTATGGGTATAAATCACCTTTATAATAAAATACCTAACATATACATTTTTGTCGATTTTGTCAAAATTCAAAACTAATGTACATTTGCCCAATCAAAACATATTATATTTCGTTTATCTTAATACTTTTAAATATATTAAAATTCCGTATCATAACATAAATCTTAAAGGGGCTGCAGGGGAATGCAGTCGATGAAAACAGTGGCTCTCAGACTAAAAGTCAGACAAAACTGAAGGAATACGATTAGACGGATTTCAATTTTTAAAATTGATTTTCATTGATTGTCGGTGGTTTTTCCCTTGGCATTAAATAACTATTGAAAATATCGAAAAATGACCTTTCTAAAGTACTATTTTCATCCAATTTGCTAAAAGATAAGATATTATATGTTGAAATCGAAGCACTGCTTCTGGTAGACATTTTGTATACAGGATAAAAAAAAACTGCATTTGATCCGGGTTCGATTCCCGGCCGTCGCAGTCGTTTTTTGCAGTTCAAAAATTTTTGCATTTAGTTAATTTTTTAGTTTATATTATACTTGTCTCTAAGTCAGAGCCCAGAGGTCACAGGCAATGAACACATTTTTTAACGGCCCCCTTTTAAAAGAATATTATATTTTGAAAACGAAAAATATTATTGTATTGGCAATGTCAATTTGACATGTATTATGTATAATTTATAAAACAATAACAACAATAATATGTTGGTATTTTAAATCAGACGCTAGAGGCTTGACGACCCATATAAGCTCTACCAATTCAGTAAATATGACAATATGTTGGTTAAATAATTATTCAATTTCAAAATAATTACTTTATTAAAAAGAGGCCCGTTAAAAATTGTTCACCACCTGTGACCCCTGACTTAGAGTCCTTAGAGACTAGTATAATATATTAATATGAACTAAATAACTGCAAAAGTTTTAACAGCAAAAACTCGCTGCGATGGCCGGGAATCGAACCCGGATCAACTGCTTGGAAGGCAACTATGCTGACCATTACACCACCAACGCATATATATTGGGATGTCTGATCAATGTTATGTAGAGTGTAATATTATAAGTAAGGCCAACAATTATATGTCCTACAAATCTATAAAATATGTATGGGCATTATATCCTAAAAATTACCAAAATATGCTCTAAAAAAAAAATGATATTGTAAAAAATGATTAATTTTTTATATGTATTATACAATTTATACTATAATACAATTATTGCCAATGAATAATGATTTACAAAAATGTGTGGCATTAAAAAATATTAAAAATTAAAAAATTAAAATTAAAGTAATAATTAATAAGTAATTAGTTAAACAAAAACATGAGAGATGTAACTATTGATACGACTAATGTTAAAAATTTTCACTTTTACCACTTTTCATAAATGAGTTGAAATACGCATAATAAGGTTTATGAGTGAAACAAATTAATATTTTGTAATTCCCGAGTTTTTAGTATCTTAAAAATGCTTCAAAAATATACTAAATGCTAAAATATGCCCTAAAAATGCAAAAATATGCAAAATAAAATTTCGTATACAGCATCGTTAGGTTATAAAACAAATTTTGGTAAACTAGCTATTTTTTGACCAACCAATAAAAATATGAAAATACACACAAGTGTTGGCCCTAATTATTTGCTTATTGAATAATAATAATAATAATTATTATTATTATAATGAAAGTAATAATAATAATAATAATACTATTAAAAATATCAATAAAAAATAAAAATTAAATTCTGTTTGTCAAGTCTGGGGAAGTAAACTAATATTTTGTTTACTCGTTAAGTTAAAATAATATAGAAAAATTTGAATCAAGTTAAAAGTTAAGAGTAATTTTATTTACTTGTAAAAGTTACACTAGTTAATTGGAAAAAAGGTATCTTAACTTCGTAAGAAACAGTTACTTTTTGAAATAATAATGAATAATAATAAAATGCTATTTATATAATTATAAAAATGTAATAATAACCTTACTGTTGATTATTAATAGTACACAAACATGTACCCAAGGCCTTAGCTAAAACAATATTTTGGTGGGGGACTAAACCCCACGATCTTCCTATAGTATTTTCTAAAAATTATATATGATTAGTACTAAGTACGGACATTTGAATTGGGAAATTAAGCCCCCCCCCCCCCTATTTGCGCCAACGATTTGTAGCTTATAAGGTATATAGGTACCAATAAATATTGTTATTAATATTTTTAGATTTATTAATCTATTACTAATAACTTGTTTGCTTGTAGCGGATATACATCAGACAATATAATATATTATATACATTCTTCAAACAGAGTATTAGCATATTTTAATTTTTAATCATGCAGCCACAACTAATTATTTTGTTACCATAAAAAAATTATATTTATCAATATTTTCTTTAGAAAAACAGTTATGTAAATAAATTTGATAATGTCCAACAATTTTAACACAATTTACTGTGTAAAACTGTTTATTTTTCCCATGCAGAAGGAGTGCTTAACATTTTCAAGTACCTACCTAGCTCAATTGGTCATTGGAAATCACAAATTACATTAGTATTATTTTAATGTAGGTATATTATATTTTCATTTTCATTTTGGTTTTTATTTTTATTTAAGAAGATGTACCTAATAAGATGTAATAATAATATATTATAATAGATTAGTTTCATTTTGTATTCACAATTTAGATGCTGTTGTTGCCAAACATTAAAATAATTTTTTTTATGGTAACAAAATAATTAGTCGTGGCTGCATGGTTAAAAATTGAAATATGCTAAAACTCTGTTTGAAGAATGTATATAATATATTATATTGTCTGATGTATATCCGCTACAAGCAAACAAGTCATTAGTAATTGATTTATAAATCTAAAAATATTAATAACAATATTTATTGGTATCTATATAACTTATTAGCTACAAATCGATGGCGCAAATAGGAGGGGGGGGGGGCTTAATTTCCCAATTCAAATGTCCGTACTTAGTACTAATCATATATAATTTTTAGAAAATACTATAGGAAGATCGTGGGGTTTTAGTCCCCCACCAAAATATTGAGCTATTTGCGCCTATGCTACAAATAATAATATATTAATATACTTAAAATTTTTGTAAGTCGAAAAAAACACTAGTTCCTGTTACATTATAATAGTTTGATACTTCGATACGATTATTTTATTGTTAGCCACTAACTTTTAGTTTTTTAGATTTTTTATGTTTTGAGTTGTTGAGACAGATAAAATATAAAAATCATTACCTACAGAGTGTTATATTATGAACATTGTATAATGTATATTAGATATTTGATACAATGATGGTGAATGGGTCACTAAATAAATCATAGATAGGTACACTCGTACACTTACCTATGTTATATGTTGCAGCTATTATATAGGTACACTGTTATGCGAGGAGTATTCCGTATATATTATACCTATTAATCAATTAAATTAATAATTAATTATGTAACAATCAATGATTTAGGTAACAATGTTATTTTGAGAATTCCAGAGTATAGGTATACCTACCAATCCTGACCAGTTTGTTCTAATATGTTAATAGTTAATACTGCTGAATCCTCTAATTTGATTTTGTAGCATATAGTTTTATTAAGTGCATGGGTTTGCTCAATTCACGATAAAATTATTTTCTAATAGTTATATAATTTTTATTTTGAAACAAAAATGTTTTTTAGTCTTAGTTATTTAAATAGTTAATAATGCCTTTTCTTACATGGTATGTATTATGTAAGAAATATGAATTAAGTTCAATTTTGGATTTGAACGTGGGCTGTGGGAATTACATAGGAGGTTATCAAATATCTGTAGTGTCAAACAAAGCAATATAAATATTACGAACTAATAATTATATTAAACGGTCAGGCAATTGTATTAATTGTACATTTATCATTTGCATGTTTATTAAAAATCATATACCTAGATAAAAATTTCATAATTCTTGTCAAGTGCCATTCAGCCGTGAACGTATACCTACAAAATATGTTGTTATTTTTTCTTTCTAAAATGTATTGTTTTGTGGGACTTAGTTCATATTATTATTTATCATGGATTCTTAAATAAAAACATTTGCCCCCGGCCCAACAGAGTGCAAGTACTGAAATCGCATGGCTCCACACCCGTGCGCATGTCTATAAGCTGCACATTTATGCACAAACGGAAATTAAAGCTGCGTATTTCAGTAGGAGGGGTGATAAAATGTATCTGATTTGAATTGAGGAATATATCGACATTTATGTTTCAAAATGATGAGGTGGGGAGGTTAACCCTTCGCGACGAAACAGTCGCGGCGAATGGTCCGGCGGCGAAAAGTCCAGCGGCGAATCGGTTGCGGCGAAACGGTACGGCGGCGAAACAGTCCGCGGCGAAATGGTCTGCGTCAGCGAAAGTGTCTGCGGCGAAATGGTCTGCGGCAGCGAAACTGTCTACGGCGAAATGGTCTGTGGCGAAACGGTCGCGGCGAAATGTCCTAGATTTATGTAATTAGCCTATATTAGTATATTACTGTCGCAACAAATATGTCAAATTCCCAGAATTTTATAAATATTTTTTAAACTATAATTAAAATACGAATAATAGAACAGATAGCAAGTTATAACCACCGCCGTCCCAAACAAAATTCCATAGAATATAATATTATTCATTGAGAAATAAAGATAAACCAGCCATCTATTCTTTCCGTATTTACAATGCGTCTGAAATTAATGAGAATTGATAAGTCTGACGAGCAATACATGAGATGCTATTTATATATTTCGGGTTTTATGTTTTATATTATAAATCTATGGACTGTAAACAATCTCTAAACCAATTTTAAATTTTAATTGCACATTTCTTATAATAATAATAAACATTATTTCGTATACACAAATACACAATACTCGTAAATATCTTTTCAATGTTGTTAATTATTAATAATAATAATAATAGTACGTGACACGAAAAGTGGCCGGTGACCCCACCACCAGGCCGGCAAGAACGGCCGTTAGCCATGGGTTTTCTTGTGTGTGTATTATTTTGTGTACTTACATGACGGTATATATATTTTTTTTAATTAGTTGTTCTAATTATAATTTCTAAAATTATCTGTTATTTAAATATTTAGATAATTATCTAGATAAAATATTTTTATCATTTATCTTTTTGTTATATGAATTTGATTTATTTATCTTTTATTTGTATCTTAGATAAAATTTAGTGTTGTTATCTTTATCTTTATCTGGATGATTTTTTTGTTATCTGTTCCTAACACTGCTTATAATATATTAATATGTAGGTACTGTTATTTTTATGATAATCATAACAGTTAGGTGTCTAGCTAATTTTTATTACTAAAAATTAAAACATAATTATAAAAAGGTGGATAAGTGGATGTCGCTCTGCTGTACAGTAGGTTACAAGTGGGTCACTGTAATGGATGGTGTTAAATTTGAATTCAATGATATAATATCATTGTATAAGAAAAACGATTCTAAGCGAAAACGGTCAGTCAGCCTATGATATTACCAAGTATATTTGATGATATTATTGTGAATAAAGTAATTTATATATAACCTATTTACGTGGAGCCTTGTTTTAAATTTTCTATCCTTAGCCATAAAAGTTAAACATTTTATACATTTTTAACTACAAAATAATTAATAAATTATAAATTTGATAAATATGGTCAACATTTGAATTTTAAATGCTTATAAAAAAAGTTGTGCATTAATATTTTTCAACTGCTATTAGAACGATATATCAGGAGCCTTATATTAAATTTTCACGCTTTTTACTCAACAATAAAATTTTTATTGATATTTATAGAAAAAAAAACTAAAAAAATTGAAAACTGACAATGCCCGTAAACCGCTTGAAAAGAGTCAAAATATTTTCAAAATCTTATGGTGTATAGAAAATGCTAATATAAACATTCAGTGTTGTTTTAGAGTTACACGAAAAACCAAAATCGATTTTCATCATATTACATTCGTTTTTCAATTACAATAAAATAAGAAAATTGTTACATGAGAAATCAAGTGAATATCAAATGTTGTAAAAATATAAATTTCAGACGCTCATAAAAATGTAATTTAAGTTTCTTGAAGACATTTTTTTTTGATAAAGGTAGACAAACTTATGAGTAATCTTATATTACATTTTAAAATCTTAGATTTAAAAAGAAAATTTTTTATGAATTCTCAACTCAAAATAATTTGCTAATTTTCGTGATTTTTCCGTATTTTGTCAAAATTTGAACTTTAAATGCTTATAAATAAAAACTGTGACTAAGGATTTTTAATTTTTTTTATCTGCCTTTGAAACAATAACCTAGGAGCCTTCTATTAAATTTTCAATCTTTTTTACTAACAGATAAAATTTTATTGATATTTATAGAAAAAAAAAATAAAAAATTGAAAACTGACAATGTCCGTAAACAGCTCAAAAAGAGTCAAAATATTTTCAAAATTTTATGTTGTATAGAAAAATGCTAATATAAACATTCAGTCAAAATTTCATGTCCCTACGGTCATTTGTTTTAGAGTTACACCAAAAACCAAAATCGATTTTCTCGAAAACAGATTTTGCGTAAAAAATCCCGTTTTTTCCTTAATTTTTCTTTTGTTTTTCACGTCGCTTTTAAAAACTACTAGGAAGTTTTTATATTTGACCCCCCAAAGTACCAACTAGATTCACTTTCCTATCAGAAAAGTTACTGTTGAAGAAAATCCAAGCACTTTTACTGTCCTAAAAGGTGATGACAGACACAAAAATACAAAAATTAAAAAATTAAAAATTAAAATAAAAAAAAAACCACACATCATTGTAAAATCAATACATTTATCGCTTCACTCAGATTCTAAAATCATATACAGTTGTACTTATTTACTGGCTACATGCCTACATAATATAAGATAAAATAAAATATACCTAAGTATTAAAGCTTGGTAGGTAAACAAAATTGTATTTGTATAGTTGAAGTGCATGAAAAATAAAATGGGTTTTAAAATAAAATAAAACTAAAGGTATTCAAAAATTTTAAATAAGTAACTATGTAAGTACCTACATATTATAACAATGTTGATTTCTCTAAACATATTTTTAGTTAATTATTCAAAATTATCCTAACTTGATCAGCCTTGTGAATAAGATGTAATTAGTACCTACAATTATACTGTTATACACTTTTACTAATACAATAAATATTTAATATAATTGTACATAATTATGCGTAAAAAAAAAGTGTCATGTAAAATCCAAAAACAATACAACTCAAGGTATGTAAATATTATAATTTATAATTAAATCGAGTGTCAAGAAAATGTTCATTGACACTATGGTTTTTATTTTAGCTAGGTAGTAAAATGCAATTTATGTATATTTTTCAGACGAGTTGGATATCATGATTCAAAATTTGATCATTAACCGATGTTTGCCATTCTCCTTAGTAGAAGCTCCAGAATTTAAACCTATTTTACAAACAGGATTTCCTAAATTAAAAATATTGAGCCGTACAACATTAATAAAAAGGATTGATTTGAATATAATTACCATGTTAACAAATTTGAAAAAAAAAATTAAGTTTGGTCAATCACATTTCAACTACAGCTGATTGTTGGTCAATTTTTAAAAAGTTAGTATTTAAAAAAAAATAGATATTATAGATCCCTAGGGACCTATAGTACTATATATTAAAAAATATTTCATTTAAAATTATAGATGTTAGAGGAATATACAAATGTAAAAAAAAATGTTTCAGATCATATATAGGTTAGCTCATTTCATCGTTCACTTTGTGTCCCTATTGTTACCAGGTCATCGTAAAGTAAAATAAACTATATTATTAATATTTTATTTAAATAGTAATTAGGTTCTCGGTACCTATAACTAAATGTCTGGTCTAACATCTGAGTCATCGCATAAACCCTCTATTCAGTGATAACAATTGTCACTGCAGACATAGGTATGCGTACCATAGACAACGGTGCCAGTTTTTCAAGTTTTCCACAGTTCAATAAAATTTGAAAATAAAATTTTATATTTTAGTTGCTCCCTTAATTATAAGACTTTTCCACTTATCTACTACCCGATGCCTATTTAGGGGGGGGGGGGGGGTTGATAGGGAGTATTATATCGAAAAAAATTACATTACGGTAATAACTCTCAAGCTTTGTAGAATTGTCGGATTTTGATGACTATTTTTTTATCTAAAGAAGAAGACTTCCTACAGCCCGCATCTGATTTTGTATTTTATTTCAATAGTTGTATTAAAAAAATTTTAAAAATGTTTTTAATCTTGTATTTTTTTAGACATATTATAAAGTTTGAGAATAAAATATTGAAAAACAGAGATCGATGCGGGCTGTAGATTATTCCCCTCTAGCAATTACAAAAATAATTATGAAATTTGGTTGATTCTACAAGGCAGTATCGTTATTCCCGCAGAGTGTATTTTTGAGGACAAAATGGCATCGGCACCTGGTGCCTTAAGGTAATATACCACGTAATTGCAATATTATCGTCGATCATTATAATATTATTGCCACCACCACCGAATGAAGTTCATTTATCCGCAACCCCGCGTATCTATATTACTTTTTATACATCCTCATTAATAATATAATATAATGTTGCATTATAGCCATATAATATAACAGTGGTCACCAATTAACAAAAATAATAAGCTACAACTTACACTTGAACGTATCATAGGTAATATCGGTTTTTACTTTTTTTCATTGTTTGTGGGCCGGATAAATTTTATTTGTGGGGGCGCCTGGGTTGTATTTGGTAACCCCTGCCATGTAATATTGACTTGACGCAGTAATAATATAGGTTTTATATTATAAGACCTCCGGGGCTGCGAACAAAATTTCTTGAACTTCGTGTGCGGTGTGTTTCACTATAGTTGTATATAACCGAAACATGAAAATACAGTACTTATTGTTGTCGTGTACAGATAGGTAGCCTATATAATATATAGGTAGGTATTATAGTATAGTATAATATAATTTCAAACTCCAGTTCGTTACAGTTGGCAAGATAAATGGCTTATGCTGGGTCTAAAGGTATATTCGCTTTTTCTTTGACCGGTCTTGGGACATGAAATTCCAAGGGTCTGGAACGACACCAGGGGGGATCTTTATGTTAAAATATAATTCACATATTATTGTAGGTACCTACCCACATTTTTTTATATACTGCGAACAAATATTTTTTCCTTGATTTTTAAATATTGTATAAACCAATGTTATATTATATTCAGGGCCTTGCACCCGAATCATTTATTCGGGTTTCGGGTTTCGGGTGCTGGATGTATTTGGGTGTTCAAACACCCGAATAAAAAATTTTAAATAAATATTTGGGTTTTCAAAAACCGTTATTATTCGGGTTAATATTGGTTAATATGGGTGCTGAGAAATCTGGATAAAACAAAACTTTTGATGACCCCCCCCCCCCCCAAAAAAAAAAAGAAAGTGTTCATGTTTATGTTATTTATAATAAAATATAAATGTTTTTACCCAAATTCGCAACGTTTGTTTTTAACTAAACTAGGTTAATTAATGTACAGTAGTTACCTTTTTCTATGAACTATAAGAAATAAGACAATGGGGAAAGTAATTATTTAACTACCGATTCGTTTTTATTATAGGCATTAGAGTCCACGTAACTCATTTTTTTTTTTACTATATAACATGTCTAAAATCTAAATAGGTACTGGAATTAAATAACATACTAGCATATTTTAAAAAAAAATTGTAGGTAGGTACTTATTAAAAATAATCAGAAAAATTTTATTTGATAAGCAAACAAAAAACAGTCATCAAAAATCAAAATGTTTACAAGGCTTTCTGTGGTCAAAAAATAGTTAACTTGCTAGAAGCCTAATCCCATTTAAAAGTAAATACAAAAACATAATGAATAGGTATATTTTGCAAAATCAACAGTTACAACAGATTGATATTTTAATTTTGCATAATGTTACGTACCTATTATACAGAATAGGTATTGATTATTTTGTGATGACTTAAAAATTAAAAAAAATAATCTTTATAAATATTATGAATAATATTATTATACTATAACTAAAAGGTAATATAAAAAAATATATAGGTATTCACAAATTGTACGATGAAATAATAATAAAATTGAAAATTGAGTAGGTACGTATAGTGAGAGGCGCGTCGTAGACTCGTAAACCGAATGTGATACAAATTACAAATGTACAATTTCCCACATGCCAAGTCGATGGATATAATAAATAATAAAATATTAAAATGTTTAAAATAGATGGCCATAGGGGCGCTGACTGTTGAGCCATAGACAAATAAAATAAAATATAAATTATGATTTCGTGATTACCGAAAAACTGGTAAATAATAAATATAGCCGCGTATTACGATATTCGAGTTACTAAATTAGATATTATAGGACATAGGTAATTCCGCTTTGGAAGTTCGTCGCAAATAATGAAATAACACAAGTTATTATTATAGTTATTAGTGTTTGGTATTTTGGTCACGGCTATCAATACTTTCAGTTTTGTTGAGACCACGTCTATTTTATATTGCTATTGGCTATATTTGGATTTATTTTAATAATAAAGTAATAAAGTAATAAATTATATCATATAATAGGTATGAGAAATAATTAAATACTTAATATTTTAATCAGAATCAATTAAATTATTAAACTGCACAGATATACAATCAGGGCCGTCCCAAGGTTTTTCGGGGCCAGGGGCAAATTAATTTGGGGGCCCTTCGACCATAATAATAAGATATGATAAACAAAATACTCACTGAGAATAACAAAATGTTTATGAACGTATTTTTCCAAACCTTAACCAATCAAGCTCATTTAAATTCATGTACCTACTGCATTACATACTTACATTATAGAATTGAATATTATTTATATTATTTATATCAATATTATTCAATACATTATTAGCAATGTATTACCATGTATACAAAAAACTACAATTTATTCCAAGATGGTTATAAATATTCAAAGAAAATATTAACTTGGATGTTTATAGGATTAAATAAATAGATAAGGTAGATTAAGAAAATTAAAAAAAATTTACGTATATTATTTTATTATTTTAAATAAAATATTAAAATGTATATCAAAACACCTTTTTCCTAGCTTTTTTTTCAGCAAATCTGTCTATAACATCATCATAATCTAGAGTCTTTGCCAACTTGTGTTCGATGGAGAGAAGTATTAAATGATTTAAGCGGTTTTCTTCTGTAGTTGAACGTAAATAACTTTTTATTAATTTCAGTTTACTGAAAGATCTTTCTCCCGTTGACACAGACGTGGGAATGGTAGAAAGTATTCGAAGACAAATACATATTTGAGGTAGTATATTTTGAAGTCCTTTCTTATATATTTGATTAAATTATTATAAATTAAATTAAGTAATCGAGTACAGTAAACGGAAAAAAGTCTCTCGTTTAAATAATATTATAGGATATATTTTATTCAATTTTAAATTAGTTTACGAGAGGTAAAACACAAATATAAATGAATACATTTTTATATTTTTTAAATAATATTATTATAATATATATTATATTCAATTTTTAATTAATTTACGAGGGGTAAACCACTATGATAATCATAGAATACAATTTTATAGACATGTAAACTGTTTTTTCTCCCAGTCTGCCACTGGAAAATGCTATAAAATATTTAGATAACAAGTAAAAAAAAAATGTTTTCTTCAATAAATTTAACATGTAATTATGAATGTAAATAGGTATAACCGTATTAGGTATAATTTAGTATTATTCTGTAAGTACAGGTACATATAATGATACAGACTATAGCTTAATGCCCCAATACGAAGATATACTTCTTTAAAGACTAATAGAAATATTAAAAATTAATCATTTTAATAAAAATAAAGAATAATATGTATATATTTTAATCAATTATTACTTACTAATATTCGTGTTTCTGCTAATCGCTATTTACTGTGCTAGTAATAAATTTATAAAAATACAGTGACACTGTGGTAGTGTGGTATACGTCTACTGTCGAGTAATAAGCAACCGACTGGTGCGGCCGTGCAGGTTGTGGTTTACTATTCAGAATAATCAATTCTACAATGTATCGGTTATAGGTTTTTGTCTAAAAATATCGCGTGCTGCGTGCACCGTCACCTATCGTAGCAAATCGAGTATCGTTATCGCGATCTATCCACATTATACTACACACATATACACATTATACTAATATATTAAAATATTATTAAGTAGAAACGGTGGCATAGACGAGAGGTGGAGGAAATTGTTTTGACTACGTGACTGGACGTCATGCTTTTATACTCGCGCATTGTATGACTGTATAAGTGTTAAATTATATTTTAATTTTATTTTAAGTATTAATATTATGTGGATGACGCAAAGAAGATATTTTTTGTCTCAATAACGGTGGTCGGTGATAGTTCTTTGTTTTTAATTATTATACATCAAGACTTTTTGGGGGCCCCCTAAAATATTCCAACAATGGGGCCTGGGGCAAAATGGTCCCGTTGCCCCCCCCCTCTGAACGGCCCTGTATACAATGTAACAATGCACAGGTCTCATATTGTGAAGATTCGGAATAGGTAGATTTCATCACCAAACGCAGTCATATAGACATATAATAGGTACCCAAGGGCGCATGTAAAATCCGCCACGAGTACAATTTTTGGGTGTAAGCTCCGCCAGGAAAATAAAACAGGTAAAATTGGGTTCATGTAAACTCTGCCAGTGAAGAAAATCTAGTAACAGTATACAATTAATATAATATTCAGATTATTATTAAACAAAAAATCATAATTCTATAATAATATTCATCCTTATTAAATAATAGTTGCATATGCGTACATGACAAAAAATATAAAAACTATAAAATATAAAAATAATAATTGTCCGAACGAATCATACAAATTGTAATGGGGGGGGGGGGGGGGACGGCGTGGCTGAGCGGACTAAGGCGTCGGCTGCGCCACAGCCGACCCGAGTTCGATATCTTGGTCACGGGCGGCATTTTTCTTCGGGCAAGTCATGGTGTCCGGAGAACAAGTGCCGCCATCCCTCACCCGGGCATAGCAGATACCTACGGGTGCCCAAATTAAAAATTCTGCCAAAAACAAATCACGAGTAAACAAAACTACAGTACCCCCCCCCTACAGTACCACAGGCTAATGACCTAAGTAGTCGAAGCCTTAACCCAAAATAAAAAAAAAAAAATTGTAATGGCCAGTATTATGTTGAAAAATAATGATAGACAATTATAATAATCAAAGAATATGTAGGTAGGTGTATTATATTATTGACATACTATGTTATAACTTATATTTAATAATATTTAACTTATAATATTTTTAATTGTGCACTAAAATTATGTGATTCAAATTGTAGATATTCTAGCTATTAAGTCTAATATAAATCTATTCTTATAACTATTTAGGTATAGCGTTCCGTAACATAAAACTTTTTATTTATACGTATTAAATTTTTGAGTTTACTTAGTTGAGATATATTATTTGGTTTTACATAAGGAAGGCCTTAACACTGGCGCGGACTGGCGTAATTTCCATATATCCATTCTAGGTAAGAAAATAAAACTGGTGGAAAGTTGAGTCCCGGGTAAAAAAAGTAGTAGGTAAGTTGGGTCCCAGCATAACCCCACTTATATAACCAAGAACGTAATATTATAATAAACACATATATTTTAATTTATACCATATGATTTTTTTATTTAAACAATTTATACTGACAACATAATATTTTATACCATATATTTATTTAGAACATATAATATTATGTAATATAAAATAATATAATATATTTATGTATAAGTAATATGGTTATAAAATTAGGCTTCCAATAAAGATGATTTGATATTAAAAAAATGAAATGAACATACTAACATTAATTTTCGTAACTCAATTAACCTAGTACCTTTTTTCCGGAACCCAATATACCGAGATTAAGTCATTTGGAACAATTTAGCAATCTCGCTTTTTATCTAATCGGTATTCTGGTGGACCTTACAATCGCCCGTACCTAAATATGGCTGAGACCGAGTTCAGTCCCGAATAAAAGTTGCTATACTAGATGGGTCCCGGATATTTTTGCGTCTGTCATCATCTTTTAGGACGGTAAAAATGCTTGGATTTTCTTCAACAGTGCCTTTGGGGGGTCAAAAGTAAAATTTAGAATCTGAATAGTTAATGACAGATAAATGCATACAATTGCAATAATATAATTATGTTTTAGTCCAATATAGTTATAACTTATAGCACTTTCCAACATTTAAAACAATATTTTGTAATTTAAAAACCCATTTTATTTTTCATGCACTTCGACTATACAAATACAATTTTGTTTACCTACCAAGCTTTAATACTTAGGTATATTTTATTTTATATTATATTATGTAGGCATGTAGCCAGTAAATAAGTACAACTATATATAATTTTAGATTCTGAGCGAAGCGATAAATGTATTGATTTTACAATGATGTGTGTTTTTTTTTTTATTTTAATTTTTAATATTTTAATTTTTAATTTTTTAATTTTTGTATTTTTGTGTCTGTCATCACCTTTTAGGACAGTAAAAGTGCTTGGATTTTCTTCAACAGTAACTTTTCTGATAGGAAAGTGAATCTAGTTGGTACTTTGGGGGGTCAAAAGTAAAAACTTCCCAGTAGTTTTCAAAAGCGCCGTGAAAAACAAAAGAAAAATTAAGGAAAAACGTGAATTTTTACGCAACATTTGTCTTCGAGAACATCGATTTTGGTTTTTGGTGTAACTTTAAAACAAATGAACGTATATACATGAAAATTCCACTGGTTGTTTATATTTGCATTTTCTATACACGAAAAATTTTCCAAATATTTTGATTTATTTTGAGCTGTTTACGGACATTTTCAGTTTCTATTTTTTTTTAGTTTTTTTTTTGCTATAAATATTAATAAAATTTTATTTGTTGGTTAAAAAAGCTTAAAAAATAAATTGAAGGATCCTAGTATATTATTTCAAAAGCAAATTAAAAAAATTAAAAATCAATTCACAATTTTTTTTTATAAGCATTTAAAATACAAATATTGACAAAATACGTAAAAATGACGAAAATTTGCAAATTATTTTGAGTTAGAAATTCATAAAAAATTTTCTTTTTAAATCTAAGATTTTAAATAGTAAAACAAGATTCCTCATAAGTTTATCTAACTTTATCAACGAAAAAAATATCTACGAGAAAGTAAAATTAAATTTTTATGAGCGTTTGAAATTCATATTTTTACAACATTTGATATTCACTCGATTTCTCATGGAACGATTTTCTTATTATGTTGTAATTAAAAAACGAATGACTGTAGATACTTGAAAATTTCACTGAATGTTTATATTAGCATTTTCTATACACCATAAAATTTTGAAAATAATTTGACTTTTTTGAGCTGTTTACGGACATTGTCAGTTTTCAATTTTTTTAGTTTTTTTTTCTAGAAATATCAATAAAATTTTATTTGTTGGGTGAAAAAGCGTGAAAATTTAATGCAAGGCTCCTGATGTAATGTTACAATAGCAGTTAAAAAATATTAAAAATTCATATGCACAATTTTGACAAAATTTATAAAATTTAAAATTTAATAATTATTTTGTAGTTAAAAATTTATAAATTGTTCAACTTTTGTAGCTAAGGAATGAAAATTTAAAACAATGTTCCATGTAAATAGGTTATATTATATAAATTACTTTATTCACAATAATATCATTAAATATACTTGGTAATATCATAGGCTGACTGACCGTTTTCACTCAGAATTGTTTATCTTATACAATGATATTATATCATTCAATTTAAATTTAGCACCATCCATTACAGTGACCACTTGTAACTTAAAGTAGATACAACAGAGGAACACCCAAATGCCAACCTTTTTTTAAAATTTAAAATGAAAACCATAATCAAGCATTTAAAGTTTGCCTATTTCAATATTTCCATTTTCTTGGACTGTGACCACTGTGACCACTTGCAACTTACTGTACAGCAGAGCGACATCCACTTACCCACTATTTTTCCGTTTTTTTTTCTGTAAGTATCATTAAAATTTTATTTGTTGGGCAAAAAAGCGTGAAAATGTAATGCAAGGTTTCTTATATATTGTTACAATATAAGTTTATAAATATTAAAAATGCATAGTCAAAAATATTTTTTATAAGCATTTAAAGTTCAATTTTTGGAAAGATGTATTCATTTTTAAATTATTTTGTAGTTAAAAATGTATAAAATGTCCAAATTCTATAGCTCAGGATCGAAAATTGAAATTAAGGTTCCACGTAAATAGTTTATATTATATAAATTACTTTATTCACAATAATATCATCAAATACCTATACTTAGTAATATCATAGACTGACTGACCATCTTTGTTTAGAATCGTTTTTCTTATAATTATAATTATAATTCTATAATGATATTATACCTATCATTGAATTAAAATTTAACACAATTCATTATCTATTACAGTGACCTACTTCTAACCTACTGTACAGCAGAGCGACACCCACTTGTCCACCTTTTTTTATTTTTAGATAGCTACATCAAAATTTAAAAAATATTATTCACTGAATTATTTAATGTGAAAAGTGGTGTTTACTTTTGAAAAACAGAAGTGTTGTTGGTATCGTTACAGAACCCTTAGGATTGTACACTATTAAGGGGACGCCACACGAACATTTGTTGTATCGGTCCTACAAGCGCGTAACATAGCAAATTTCGCTTAGCAGATAACGTTTAGCTCCGTTAGTTCAAAAATTAGAGTGATTTATGAAATAACGACATATTATGACATTTGATGGTAAAAACATTGTCTGTGTTTGTATGTTGGTATTTATGATGCGTTCATTTTTTTAGCAAGTTATGCGTATATAATATAGCGCAAATTAAAAATGCTCATAACTCACTTAAAAACTGAATAATCTAAAAAACCAACTTACAAACACAGATAATGTTCTTACCATAAAGTTTCATAGTAGGTCGATTCACTCTAATTTTTAAACTAACGGATCTGGAATTAACGTTATCTGCGAAGCGTAAATTTGCAATGTTACGCACTTGTAAGACGGAGACAACAAATGTCGGTGTGGCATCCTCTTAAGGATTAGTACGACAAATCCCAAGAATATTAAACTATAGTCTTTTTTTATATTTAAAAATCCCAAAAATCTAATTTTGAACAACTGCATAACTTTTAATTACAGAAATAAGGGGTGAGTTATGACTTATGAGTATGCTTGGCCTTAAGTAATGCATTAAATACTTACTAGCATATTAGCATTGAGTATATATTGTATATACAATATATACTCAATGCTACTAGTTAATTTAAAATTGTTTATAATAGGTACGCGTGCAATAAACTATACATGAAGTGTTTATTTAATAAATCATCTCAAATCACAGAGTTGTTTTATACTAATTATTTTTTAATTTATAACATAATGTTATTATGCCTAAACTCATAAATAATATAATATGGGTTGCTACCTAATGGCTGTCAGCAATCAGATGCAATACTTTGGGAATTTTATCATAATTTAACTACGTTTTGGTTTTCGTATTAAATTTTTATATTAAACACGAACTCGTGTATAGTTGTAAATATATTTTTCTTTTTGTATTCAATAGAAAAAAACATAGGTAGAGGTAGGTAGGTACATACAATGTGTCAATGTATACATACTACATATCACATTCCATATTCAACTGTGTATAAAGATTCTGAAGCGACTTCGTGACGCCGGTCGAAGATAAATTAATCCCTAGATGACAGCTGTTTCCTTTGAAAAAGGTCTCAGATAAAATGTAGGTAGCCACTAGCCGATATTGTTGTGTCCATTCTATACACGCACAAAATATATTGTCCGCGTCAGACGGACGGACCATTATTAAATGTTGTATGTAACCACATCTTCAGAACCGTCGAATTCCTGTAGACTGCCCGCTGTGGTACAAACGTACACTAGACATGAAATATTAAGAATTCCAAAATGTATCCTGCAACGTTTATCTCACATATAATTGGCGCGTATTTGCATAATGGGAACGGAATAGCAAATTTCGGGGTTTAGTCATCTAAATTCGCACTAATTACGTATTAAGGAGTAGTTAAATAGTAATCAGGATGGCCTCAGGTAAAAATTGGACAGTAATCGATAATTTTTTTTAAAACTACCTGTACCTACTAGCGGAATTTATGGGTCATTGTAGGGTGTATGTACTACGCGTCTACGCACACGCATGCAAACGCGCAAGCGCTAAAATAGGCACCTCCCACGTTTGGCCGTTATAAGAGAGATTGTCACCTTCGCTTCGTCGTTTCGTGTCACAGTTCATTTTGTCCCTACACTCGTATCCATTAAGACTATTCTGTTCTGCACCAGAGAAAATACAAAACGATGTTTACCACCAACACATACGTCCGTGGGCTAATAATGGCGATACTGCTGATCGGCGCTGTCCAAGGCAAAGGTATGGTATATTAAATATAATATTGTAAATACAAATTTTGTAATCGTGTGACATATCGAATCAGCCTAGATTTAAATTTTATTTTACCTAAACTATTTTATTTAATGATTAAATTAATAACTTCTATATTATACACAATACTTACGAATACATGAATATCTATATAGGTAAATTGCTTTTTTTGGAAAGAGAGTATTTCGTTATTTTACAGTAGGTAGGTACTCTTTAGTCTCTTAGAATAATAATATGTTTGACAGCTTCGCCGTCTAACGCCCATTCATGGGTGGTGAATGATGATTTGTACGTAATTGGTACCTACGATAATATTTTATTGATACAATTACCTAGTATTAATAAGTATACAGTTGAGTTGTTATTCTGATGACAAGGTTTAAGTTAATTTATACGCGTATTTTTCAACGTCCAATAGATTTTTGGTGATCACAACATTTTAAATTCAATACATTAATATTTATACCGTTTACCAACTAAAGGGTATTGCAGACATATTAACAATTAATTTCAATTTTTTTCTTTTAAGATCACAGATGTCACCGACCGGTAACAAAGAATTGTGATGCTTCAGAGTCTTATATAAAGGACTGGAAATTTACCGGATGGTACTTCGACACGGTGATGGGATCGTGCCGACCTTTGTTTACGAAGAACGGGTGGCACATTTGCACTGAAAACTATGATCTGCCTTATACCAGAGAATCGTGCGAAAATTTATGCGGTAAGTTTCATGAAAGTACTGTGTGTGTATGAGGAGTGGGAGTGGGGGAGGGGTGGGGGGGGGTGAAAGACAAATATTTATAACTATTAAAACCTTACAAGAGTGCAACGCATTACTACAGTAGTTGAATTTCAATATCCTGGTCGTGGATCTATCGAAATTACCTACAAGAGTTCATTGACTACCTACCTATAACAATATTAATAAACTTAATTTGTTTTTTTTTTTTACAGCTGACCCGTGTACCATGACCACCGGTGCTCCGGGCATTTGCATCTTCAATGAAATATGCAAGATGTATAATTTTAAGCCCCCCTATTACAGACCATGCAACGGTAACAACTTAAATTGCTGTCCCATGATACCCGACAGAGACTTGATATCATTCGGAGGGCTTCAAGATGAAAGAAATGGAATCATCGAAGTTGGAGTTATTAAAGACATGAAAAATCCAGCCTATCCACCCGATGCATACACTTACTTCTTCTTTCTCCCGAGTCATTTTAGTAAGGATGGCAAAAGCTACTATTAGTAGCCTTTACCTAATAAGTGGTACTTATTCGCAACAGCAGCATTGTTATTTTGTATAAAAAATAATAACTAGCCTTTTTTCTCTAGTTAATAATCATCATTTTTATAATCTTATACTATTAATTACACTTACACTAGGTAATATATAATACACTTTATATAGGTAATACATATATATACACTTCACGCATAGGATACTATTATTACACTTAACGTCGCCTAATAGGTTTCTATTCATTCACGACCATTCTAGAGTCCTAGACGAGTGGACGACTGACCGTTATTATGGCTGGCTATCGTGACACAAACGGGACAAGAAATAAAAATAAAACAAAACCATTGACCATTTTTTACGCCGATTTGCTGTTTTTCCAAAATATAAATATGTGACCGCTCGCATATCATCACTATTTATGATATCATAATCCTTATTGCGCACATCATCCTCTGGTTAAATTCAATGAAATCATGTAAAGATAACGACTCATAAACTAATATTAGGTACTGAAATAGCATCTTGTTTTGCCGACGATCCGTTTCCCCCCCCCATCCATAATAATATGTTAAAAACGTCAAATTTTACTGCCGTAAAATACAAATATATAGATGGCACTTCACTGAATAAAATATTACATATTACATAGTACCTACCGCGTAACTTAATACACATATTTATCATATTGCGTTTCTATATAATCCATTTAATCTGCCTTTTAAATTGTATTGTTATTGGTATTCTGTACCTATCGTACGAAAGTTATTGTTCAAAGGCCATAGCGTTCGGGAACCGTCGTACAATATTGAACTTAGGTGAAGCCCACACAATAGGTGACGTTACAGTGTTTATTACTCAGCTGATTTTTCTTAAGCGTTCATATTATATTATGTATTTTTATTTTTATTTTTCATTATTTAACTTAGAATTATTTCTTTCAACAAAATATTGTACCTTTTAACGTATATAATTATTAATCGTTAATATCGCTGTTCAACATATTCTTTGCATGTATCTTGTATGTATTTTTGTTGACATTTTATCATAATAAATCATATAAAAGCTTTGTAATAATATGTCCGTCTTCATATTTATTAGTTAGTTGCATAAGGAGTCATTTAATTGTTATTATCTCATAGCAATATAATATATTCACATTGGTGCAACTATAGGGGTGTGCAATTTTGTCTTTAAGGTCTAACTATTAGGTATTATAGTGAAATATTATCAATTTTATGTTATTCAATTATGAAATATTTACCGACAAAAAATGTTGGTCATAATATAATAATAATATATTTATTGCATTTAAAAAAAACATATATCTACATTTAAAATTTAAATAAATTATATAATAAATTGGGGATCAAAAACATAAGCTTGTTATTATTACAATTATTATTAAATTTATAAGGACGTACCTTAACCTATACAAATTTAAGATAATTACATTAATATAATATCTTTATATTTGAATCATATAACTAAATATAAATTATATAATAATAATAAGGAAAATAAAATAATGTTTGAATCCAGTGCAATTGATAAATAAAGGTTTTCTAAAAACAAGTTTTTACTTTTTCATAAATAGCTACCTATAAAAATGTTTTATAGGAATATCATATTGCATGGATATTGCACCCTACATTTGTACCTATATTAAAACGATCATTTTTACTAAATTTAGTATAATATTTATTTATTTTAAATAAATTGGTTGGCGAGTACCTACTGAGTAAAATAATAATATTGTGATTGAAACTGACGCTTTAAAGTTTAAAAAAATAAAATTTTGTTAGTACTTCTTTTGCATGAGATTTCTTTAAATTTATGTATTATGTAGGTAAGGGGGTAGGTATATCAGTACTTATTTGAATGGAAAGGTTTCTTAAAAGCAGTTTTGTTAAGAATACTTTTCAAATGTATTCAAAATATTCAAAATACGTATTTAAATACTTGGTGTCATTCGTATTTTAAATACGTATTCGAATACTGTTTTTCAAATACCTACATTTTAAAAGTATTCAAAATATTTTACAAATAGTTTTTTTAGTTTATTAAAATCTTTTACATTTATCCAACATTTTGAAATAGTAGGTACTTAAAGTTATTAATAAACATATTAATGGGGGTGTCATAGCTTATTATATTTCTGGTACACGACTTAATTCTAAAAATGTAACTAAAAAAAATTACGGAATGGGGGCTAAACAAAATTCCAGGAGGGCTATGGCCCCCTTAGACCCCCCCATGCCTATGGTGAACAATGATGTAAATATTTTCCTCCAATAAGTCTAATGTAATCTTTTATCTTACATTAGTCATCTACTTACTTAGGTCAAAACTATATATTCCATAAATGTTAAACATTATTGCACTATAAAGAGGATAAAAATGATTGAAATGATTTATTTTTATAATTTAGAAATTATACAATTTATACAATATGAAAATATCATAGTAAGCATAAGTGATGTTCTTTCTATATAATGTGGTGGCTTAGGGTACTTGACGAAAAAACAACCAGTGAAGGCACTTCAGCGTGAATTGATATGAATTTAATGTTAAAATTGATTTATCTTATTATTATAACATAACATAATACATTATGTCATATTATTATAATCCAGTGATAATTTTCAATAATTAAATCTCAGATATGCGGTTTAAATATTTAAAAATCAAAATATTTAGATGAAAATACTCATCAGTGAGAACATTGTGTCCTCTCGTAGAAATTGTACATCTTTAAAGGTCAAAAATGTAAGCCAATTTTTTCTAAAAAAAAAATCAAATGCAATGAATTATAAAGAACTAATGAACTATATAGCGAATTATTCATTTATTTTTTATTCATACAATAATATTATTTTGTAATATACCATAGAAATAGAATATAAAATTTAGATGTTAAAAATGATGTAATTTACATTAATTAACGTAGTTCAGAAAGAAAAGTATATTTATTCTGAGATTCTGTTAATGAATTGGTCTCCTCTTCACATGATTCATGTTATATATGTACTTTCTCTCTGTCATCCTTATTACTTGTTTTTATTTTGTAAATAAATTGTAATATATTTTAATAATAAGCAAAAAAAAATGTGATTTCTTTATTATGAACTTCATTAAGACACAGCATTTTTATCATAATATATTATGTTCTCAGATATTTTAAATGAACTTACGATTTAAATCAAAATATCAAGTGTTATATAAAAATAGGAAACATCATACATAAAAGTAAAAATTGTGTGTTTCAGTAAATACAATTTTACTTGGGGAATTCGCTATAGAGTAAACAACAAATTGCCTTTCATGAGAATGTATGTTCTTTGTTTGACATTCTAGTTTTCTGTTGGGTTAGTCAAACTACCTACCTACTGCAGAATTCTGTACAGTTTGTGATTTAAAAATAAATAACTTAATGAAAAAAATGTTACATTTTTATGAATGATTAAGAATCAATAGCAATAGTGATTTTAATTTGAGTTATTTAACTCCTATTTTGTGAGCGTTTCTTGACTGATATTGTTTATATGTAGGGTGATTTCCAGGAATTTCGAATATAGCTTATGACCGTATTATTTAAAGTTTCTAGTTCAATTCATAAAAACCTTAACAGAGTCGTAGTTTGGTCACTGATTGGACATTGAACTATCATATACAAAAACGAACAACGCCATGAGATGCTTTAAGGCATTTCGTTAGAACAATGACAATAAAAGCACCTATAATAAGTCTTATAAGTGATTTTATGTTTACAATCATAATACACTAAATTAAATATTGTTTTATGTTTAGTTAAAGGAGTCTATCTAACAGGGAAAATACTCAAACAGGGCCATATCGAGGACTTATCTGGTTTTATCTACAAAATAATAAATTTGAAATTGAAAAATTAGGAATGAAAAAAAAAATTCCACATACCTATACAATTAAATTTCTATCAATAGTTTGCAACTTATAGAGAACTTCTTAGTTCTTCAATAGCAAACAAAATGTTCATAAAATAGCATACAAATACAAAACAAATAATTTTGTTCCTTCCTTACTTTGAGTTAGAATATGAAATATATGTATTAAGATTATAATGATTTTTTATTTGAAAACAGTTAGGTTCTAAACTCAATAAATAACTCGATAAATACAATTGTTATTAAATATACCTAACTACAATTCATTAGTATTAAACATTTTTAATTTATTTTGTTAATACTAATAATTATTTATTAAACCAACCTCGAAGGTTAGACTAAACTTTGTTGTAAACTAAAATGTTTCCTGTTGTATGTCTTAAACAATTACTACAATATTATACAGAATAACAAATCTATCTATAGCTATATATTATTATATTATTATTACACATTCAAATCAAAATGTATTTTGTCAATAGTTCTTTGATTTATTTTAGCATTACATCAGAGAGAGTTAAATATGTTGAAAGACGCTCACAACTGTTGGATTTATTTCATAGTAATTATATAATATTCAGTGTTGGTAATAACTAATGAGTAATAACGTAACAAAAATTACGCGGTACTCTTGTATATTTGAATTGTTTCCATGTGACAAAAATGCAATGAACATTTCTTTTGACAAGTAATTTCTACAACATAACGCGTTACCATTTTAAGCCTAATATGTTTCAAGTATCATGAATTAAAATAATAATAATAATAATACCTAATATAGGTAATCAGGTACTCTCTGTGTCTATAATGCCAATATTGGGTATACAAATAAATATAACTTTTATATATTGAATTTTAAATCTTCACACTTCAGTTTTCAATGTTTTTAACCACGTAAGTTACAAGAAAAGCGAATTAAATAAATTATTTTTTTCTCGAAATACAGAACGTTTCTTATAAACAGTTAGACTGGATTGGTGACTGGTGTTATTGTGTTTTCATACGTAATAATTTAATAGTCAAATATTATTAGGTAGGTTATTTAACAGGTAGCTGTTGTGTGTTATATGTTTATAGTTATTAACTGTTTATTAATTTTGAACATTTTTTTTCAACAAAATGTTATAACAAAATTTTTAAATGTTTTTTATTATTCCTATAATATTGTTGTTCTATTTACATTGCTTGTCAAATGATGATTGTAAATAAATGTGTAAAATAAATTAAGAAATAAAATAATTTTCAGTACTAGAAAAAAAGATAGGTATCTACATAATATTATGTGAATACAGAATATTAGAGATGTCTAGGGGATGTGGTTGGCTTAAGGCCCGTAGAATATTTTTAGGCCTCCTGTTAGGTTTTCGACTCTTTACAACATTCAATTTATTTGCCAAACATTTATTCACAAGGATTTATTTTTATCAATATTTTACATAATTCATGCGTTTTTTTTAACTACACTCTTTCAATGGTGATTACTGATTATAAATATATAGAGTAAATTGAATTGTAAATCATGATGAATTTTATACTTTGGTTAAGATTTTAAAACATAGATGAGTGTAAGCATTTACAATAAATCGTTTAATTTATTTGTATTATAAATATCTATATATAACTCTAAAATGTAAACCTATTTCAAACTGTCTTTATTAGTTTTGCGTGAAAATGATTTTAAAGAATTTTGTGGTACATGTTAGGTTACATACTTATTACCTACTTAGGTAAATTTTGCCCAATGCGTTCTACTAGTGTTGGGTCAAACATCCAATTTTGTCTGAACTCCGTCGTCATCCCATTTGATTGCTTAGTACATTAGTACTTCGTGTATTGTAGATATTACTATATATTATTTTTATTATATTTTATTTTATATTGTTATTATTATCTTTTATATGTTACGAAAACATTAAGCTCCAGCCTCTAAATTATAAATATATACCTTCATATTTAAATATTTGTTTCATAACTAATTTTATAATATATTTATATATTCACATTTCTATCCTAAATAGTGATCCTGAACAATATGCTATTTACATTTTATTGAAGCTAATGAACCGATAATAATTATCTAGTTTTAAAAATTAATTATAATATAATCGTATAAGTATAACCAGTATACTCGAGTACCTACAATTGTCATTGACTTATAGATACAAAATATAAAGATTTAAAATGAATAAAATGAGAAACTAATTCATAAATTAAAAGTTTAGATTCTAGTATTCTACATTATTATTTTAGGGATGTCTGGTTTTTATTTCTCAAATTTAAGAGAAATAAAAACTTAGACAGTACCTAGACATTTATAAATAAAAAATACCAAATATACATTAACTACAATATGTATCGTTTTATAATGTTCATAAAGTTATTTCTCTTTGGTTCAACCATATGTTAGGTTAATTTTTGAGCTCATAAAATTACCGATTGCCTTAATTATTTTAAGTATAGGTACTACCTACTTAGAAACAAATATATTATCTTAATAGGAAAATAATAAGCCTTGTGAAATGGAATAACTACAAAAAGGTACTAACAATATTAGGTATTTAATTGATTTATTATGATTTAATTTCGAAAAATATACATCCAAAAAATAGGTATGTTGAATAGTGATAATAATAATTAATGATCAGTACGTTAAATGGTTTACAATTTTGATATCGATAACACATCAGTTATCATAAAAAAAATGCATAATAGTATAATAGATAGGTACATTTTTAAGAGTCATTATGCTTAACAATAGTATATTATGAGTGATAAAATGTTATATAAAGTTTGATTAATGGTACCTATATATAATATTATAAAATTATGATAATAATAATAATATTATTATTAATTAAAAAAAAAAGTCAGTAACCTAACTACGTTTTTTTTTTGTTACAATGAAAAACAATGTTACTGGTGTGAGTACGAGTACTACTTGTAGAGTTTGCCATCCAAATGTACAATTGGAAGATAGTAGCTGTAATATACTGGTTGGGCATCCGACGGACGATTGTTTTTGAGTCTTGCACTGATGAGAATACCATCAGGGTCTTTCTTGGGATCGCTATATTGGTGCAATCTTTTGTCGGATATTAGGGGACAGCAATTTAAGAGTCTATTGCCGCACGAACTCGGTGCATAGTAATATTTTATGTCGTGATAAGTGATTTGGCATATTTCACGGTGCATGCAAACGCCCGTCGCACCATTATAGATCATTTTGCACTCTTGAGCTAAAAAAACAAAAAATGATGAAATCACAAAATAAAAATGGTAAGCAAATGGGTTGTATATTTGACTTTTATACCCCCCCTCCCCGACCATGTGTGTGTCGTCACGTAACTTACCACATAAGAATTCGCATGCTTCTCTGGTTGTTGGCACGTTATAGTTTTGCGTGCAAAAATGCCAGCCATCCCGCGTGTAGAAAGGTAGGCATACTTTCAAATTCGATTCATAGTACCACCCGGTATTTATCCAGCCATCGACATAAGTCTCCGAAGCATAGCATTCCTTTGTTGTATTTGGTCGCTGACATAATAATTGATCTTAAAAAAATAAATCGAAATTAATTATTAATAGGTAGATATGTAATACTCCTTAGGAGTTTGGAGGTAAACGATATAAACCCATTTATTGAATTAAAAATATTGCGATCACCAAACATGTTAAAAAGTACGTGTGTTTCAAATAATAGTTGAACCATGTAATCAGAAAATAACTGAATTCTAAAGTATCTAAACTACTGTATTGCAATTTAATAGTATATAATATTATTTATTGTTAATGAATGATTCGCTGATCACTATTGTACATTTTTTAATTAAAAATTACAAATTTATAATAATAATTTTGTTTTATGAATAAGATTTATTCTTTTACGCTCAAGTTGTGATATATTAACATTTTGAAATTATTATAAGCTATGAATAATAGAGATTCAAACAAAAATATGCTTTTTACTGATTAAGTACCTATAATATTTTATGTTTTTGTTAGTTATTCTAAATTATAATGTAAAGATAGTATATGAATTTAACTATGAAATAAAATAGCATAAAATAAAATACAAATCAAGACCGATTTGACATGTCATACGATACCTATGCCTTGGCATGTGCTGATCAGTAGTACGGCGACGATCATCAGCCCGTGGATTGTTTTGGTGGCGAACATCGTTTGATCTTTGCGTTCCTGCAGTACGAAAAAGTCTTCCTGGTGACGGCTTATGGGAAGAGATGAATAATTGTCGAACTAGACGAGCGGCTGAAAGATTTCGTTCGAATGACGGTGACCGCCATGCGGCGATGACTTATATAACAACCGTCTCGGGGAGGGAGCTGGGCGTATGAACTATGTGTGCGCATGCGCATTTGTGTACCAATACATGTTGTTGCAACTACGAAGATCCATCGTTTCCGTAAATTTAGCATCGATTTTTTCAGTTCAGGTAGTTTTATATATACCACCCCCAACTAATTTTGACCTGTGTCCATTTTTATTTTTCGTTAATGGACCATGAAACAAAAAAAAGTGATTTAATTAATAGATTAATTACTATAACGAACAGGGGTACTAAAATTTGTATACGTCATATACGTTCCTATTCGTTGAGGTGCTAGAGCCCAAGAAAGATAGACGAGTGACGTCACAAGGTCACAGCGCAGTGGCGGCATACATATACTTGTATGCAGGAATTTCACACCGTGATTTTCTGTCTTTATATCTTATAAAAAATGTTTAATTACTTTTTCTTATTATAACATTTTTAAGCATTTGGGGGAAAATATTAAAAGTGAGGGAAAGTTGAACCCCCAAAACTCCCTGTAAATACGATTCAGGCCCGATTCACTCGTTTAGTCGACGCGGAAACCGGTCTCCGATAAAAATGGAAAAAGTTCCAATTCGCCGACAAACGTAATTTCATAAAATATAAAAATAATTTTTAGTAGAAATCTAGAATGTTACAATCTACAATAAAAATGTTGATAAAACTATAGGTACCTACTATGATATTTGATATTATTGACATTTGTCAGTTGCATCGTCAGTTATTCAAAAATATTAAATTTAAAATGTCGTGGTTTATAATAAATTCTGAGCGTGATGACCAACTATTTGGTATGGATAATTGTATACACCGAATTGAAAAAATAAAAACCAATAAACAAAGCTTGACCTCAAAGCACAAAAAAACTACAATCGGCCACATAAGATGAAAACTAAATATAGAAAATTAGAAGAAAGGATATCATTTGCAAAAGAAAGGTAAAGCGTTTATGACATATAAATATATAATTATATATATTATTTTCTAATAACGTTTTAAAATATAATTTTAGGCTACAAAATGGTACGATTTGTGTTTTGGAATACTTGGACGCAATAATGATTAATTTTCTTTTAGAAAACAGAAGCACATAGTTGATTAGAACAATGTTCGTTATTTATACAAATAAAATTTAAAACAGTAAAAAATATTATATTTTTGAGTATAATATGTAATTAATTTTGAATTAAATATAATCTGTGCGTGTGTCGGATGTCGCAAATCAGATGTCGGCAAATCGGGTATCGGCCAAATAGTGTGTCGGCGAATTGATTTGTCAGCCTATCGGTCGTCACGGCAAATACGACCTTGATTTTGAGAAATTAACAATAAAATAAATTGAATTGTGAAAAAAATACATAAAATTATTATATTTTTTTGAATAAATATAATAATTATAGAATGTATATTCTAATAAATTAACACTAATATTAATTAAGATATTATGTTGATTATTTGATGAAGACAATGCAATTAACTAAATATAACTACAGTGTTCATTAATTGAAAAGTTATTTCAAACAGTACATTATTTTTAAGATAACTCTTCTGTTACATTACGTTCAGTTTACAAAATGTGGAAATATAGCTGTAAGCGATTTGACGTTGCAATGCTTTGGTACTTTTTCAAACATACGACTAATTGCTCCTTCCATAATTAATTTTATACTAATCATAAACTCGTGTTAAATAATAAAAATATTTTTCTCCTTGCATTCAACAAAAATAATCATACAATTACTCCACACTTACTGGTGGGATACCGGGAACATTCCCGGTGGGACGCTGCCAAAAATAATTTGTCATTATTATATTTATAATAAAATAGATTTGAATATAGAGGGAGATGGTGGTTTGCGCGAATTGTATTACTTATAATTTGCTCCAAAGCTGGGCAAGTTAAATGTTAATGCTATTTTTTAACTCAGTTAAATTAAGTATTTTATATACAAATAATATGTGGTTAAAATAATATATAAATTACTAACTAAATGTTTTCAAAAATGAAGTAGGTATAAACGTGTATAAAAAAAAACCCATGAAAATATATCTACCAAAACCTGCACTCAGCGCCGAACGTCCAAACCCGAGAATGTCTGGATGTTGGGGTCAGATTTTTCTTTGAATTCTTTACAGAACAATGGTTGCGCGGACGGTCAGGAGGTACCTGCGTAAAAAAAAAAAAACGTTATGATAATAATAATATCACCAACTGTTAACTTCTCCAGGGGAAATAACGTATTATTGTAGACAATAAACAACGTTAGTCTAAATTCTGGACAGACAAGAAAAAAAATATCTGCAAATAATCCTGAATTCGCCGTCGGACGTCCGCGTGAATAGGTACCGAGAAGGACGCACTAAACCGTACTCAAACGTTTTTAACTGTCACGGTAAATTATCATTGTGAGCAGAAATAGTGGGTAAAACTACGCTGCAGACATACACGTGTGCTGTGTGACCGTGCAGGTACCTCCTGACCGTCCGAGCAACCATTGTTCTGTAAAGAATTCAAAGAAAAATCGCCATTTGACCCCAACATCCAGACATTCTCGGGTTTGGATGTTCGGCGCTGAGTACAGGTTTTGGCAGATATATTTTCATGGGGTTTTTTTTATACACGTTTATACGTTATACCTACTTCATTTTTGAAGAAATGTTTTTAGTAATTTATATATTATTTTAACCACATATTAACCACATTTTCTGTATCGTGCAATGGGAGTAAATTTTCAAGGCCGCGACACTCTAGCCATAAAATGAATATCCGTCATGGTTATATTTGTAACGGTTACCATAACAACAATTTTAAAGCAATGGCAACCAATAATTATTGTTATAATAGCTTTGAAACCAACGGAAAGATAGATAAGATAAAATAAGATATGATAAAGAAATATGATATATATAAAGATGAGATCCAACCTATCTCTGTACCAAATGATCCCGTGTACTTCGTTGTCCGGTAATCAATAAATATAATTTTGTAATAGTTATATTATTGTATTGAATTACAAAACGAAAGTTTCACTTCTACGCAGGGTCGGATTTACCCATAGGCCACCAAGGCACGTGCCCAGGGCGCAATTTTTTAGTTAATTTTTACTTTTTAGTTTTTCTTAATTTCATAATTTATTGTATTTACCTAAATTTACATTTTATATTATTTTTTTTTTTGTATACAAATTGCATGAAACTGGAGAATGGCTCACCAAATCACGTTCCAGTAACGTTTTAATTTATAAGCTATAATGACCTTGCCGTTTGAGTTTAATCCTGCGACCGGCGCGTGTTGCGCCGCCCCGCCACCGCTAAAGGTTCGACATCGACACTCGACGAGGCAGTTGCCGGCGTTGCCTATGTTAATGCATGGGAAGTGGTATACGGGTGTGTGGCTTAAACACATACAATATTGTGAATGGCGCATGCGCAAAACGCCATCCAAGGCAGTCAAATATACTGCCTCGGGCCACCGGGTATATTGTATATTATAGCCGCTCCTCTACTAGCTAGGTGGGGAACAGCTCTCATAGTTCTTAGCAAGTAAATTATTTTATATTAACTGGAATGACCCGCCTCACCCTGCATCCGGCACCACAATAAGTGTGCGCGGGCGCGCGACCACCAAACTAGTCTGTTTTTAGAATACTGGAATTAATTCTGGAAATCAGATGTCTTGATAAAGTAATTAATAATAATAAACATTGCGACGACGTGTGACGCTGGCACTGTCACCCGTCTCCTGCATATGTGTACAAATGTACCTATGCAAAATTGTATTAATATTTATTTGTTTAGTTGGTATGTATAAATATAAAAATATCTAAATACAATTTTTATAGTTTCGTTTTATTTCATGGAACATTACCCTCCCCCCCCCCATCCTAATCGCGTTTAGAAATGACGCCGGCGACCGACCGTCTATAAGCGTCTATAAGCGTATATAAACATGTATTTACACGTATAATGTATATGAGTATGATTTTTGCCTGTGGTTTAATAATTATTAACGGAAAACGCTTTTCACACACCCCGTTAAACAGAGATATGGGAGATGCGCGTATTACAATCGAATTATATACGATTACATCGATGTTCATCGAATATATCGGTTTACGTCTCTTCGCAGACGCAAAGCTTAAGTGTTGATGTTTTGATCGTAAACTACAACACAAACTGTGGTTCGGTATGTTAGGCGTAGGTTCCCCAAACGTAGGTCGCTAGATAGGACCGGGTTCAATTCCGTCAGAATGCTTATCGGGCGGCAGCCGTCCGTATTGAATGGGTTAAACATTGCCGTCCGATATCCCGACTTTTTTTGCATTTTTTTTTTCGATTTTTTTTACAAATTTTTTCTTTATTATTATTATATACAGCTTATACATTTAGTTTGTGAATGTACCTATTGTTAATTTTTTTTTAAAATTATTTTACCATATTTCATTAATTATAATTAATATTTATACACTAGATGATCCCATGTATTTCGTTGCCATAAAAAAATGACAACTATTAAAAAAATTGTGATTGTTCAAATCCTTTTGGATGTAACTCGCAACAGTAAGTGCAATTCAGCTACCCTGGATGACAATCCGACTACGTCGGATCGCAGACAATTTGCAACGGTATATCAAGTAGAGTAGACAACCGATGAGAGGTTATAAGTGAAACACATTGGTAGGCAATATGCGACAATCCGATTTAATGCATGCCTGATTAACCAATATTTAAATAAAATACTAATACTAATACTAATATGTCATAAATAATTTAACTAACGATTAAACAATGACAACCAATAACTATTATTATTATAGCTTTAAACCATTTATAAACAAACATTTCCACTGTAAATCTCAAAATCTCTGTTTGAGCACCTCCCTGTGTTAGACCTAGGGGTGTCAAAAATAGTTTACTTCACTCTCTCAGACCTATTGAAAATATATACAAAATTTCATTAAAATCGGTCAAGCCGTTTTGGAGGTGTTTGGTGACATACATTTTTAATATTGTGACATAATAGATTTTTATATATTAGAAGAGATTACTAATTACCTTCTTTTGTGTGTATATAGTGTTTTATAATAGTATATGTAGATGGGAACATAGTTATTTATTTTTAGTATAATATAATGTACCAACAACCAACTTATAATAATAATAGTAAATAACTTCTTTAAGTTGTTGATGTACCTACGCAACTAGCGGGGTCCGTACCTGATAGTATAGTGTTCTCATATTGTCTGCTATCCGACGAAGTCGGATTGCCTACGTATGTGACTTAGTCGCAAGTCACCTAGGTATGACTAACGGTGATGACTGATAGCTAGACAATCAAACAAGCTCCAGACAGTTTAGTAATCAATTTACAAAGGTCTTGACAGTTGACAAGACGCTTAAACTGAAAATTCAAACATTCCCACCTTTGAAAGAGTCAATAAAAACCCCCAAGTTATCACAAGTCTAGTTTATGTATGATGATATCAATCTTTACCCCCTTTGAAGACTTCCTGCGTCCTCGCTCGGACCTTATTCGCGTTCCCCGCTAAATTTACAGGCCGCGCGCGGTCGTACTTTTTTCCCGGCGGGCCCGCCGCGGCGGAGATAACGTGCAAACCGAGTGCCGCCGTCGCGCGTGTTTATCGATAATTTTTTTGGAAAGTCGAGTTTTACTGTATACAGGCATAAATACATTCGTCGAAAAGTTCGATTTTTTTTATCGATATAATTACATGTCTTTTTTGATTCAATAAACTGCGTTATTATTATATTATATTTGACTGCCTTTTTTCTTTTTACCTACTCGGTCACGCCGCGGCTTCCTTATATTGGTATTTATAAATTTTATTTGGCATAAATATACACGATATAGCCACTGTATCGGTCTGTAGGTAGGTACATGTATATATTATAGTAAATAAACGTATAAATATTAATTATATAATAAAATATCCTAGCTCGAGTCGAGTCGACTATACTATAGGTATGTTTAATCATGAGCATAAAATCAAAAACTAACCTACATACTATATGTATACTATATGACTTATTGAGGATCTATTCATTTATTAATATATATATTATATAGTAACAGTAGTAGTATTTGTATGCTACATTAAATTATTAATTACCAAAATAAGAAAGTGGCTATTTGATTACCTCAACCAGTTAACTCACCTGACAACTGTAATATTATATTGATATGTATATATTTAGCCATTAGGATATGTATATACAATAATATGTTTTTTGGTTTGTGTAGGTACCTATATCGTTTGCATTGTGTGTAATTATATACTACGGCGAACGTCATTCGAGGTGACTGATCTGCTAGACACCCAAACAAATTCGTTGGCTATATGATTTGCATGGACGCCCGAAATTTTTTTAATTTTTTTTCACGTAATTTATTACTTATTTTTGTCAGTAATGAACGCTGTCCGCGATCCGACGCAGTCGTATTGCCTACCCGGATAACTGAGGTGCTAGACATCAAAAAAATCGCGGCGGCTATATAATTTTTTTACGGAATTTCGAATTTCCAGCGGCATAACCCGGGCTGCCACGTCGAACCACGGTGGTCCTAACCTTATCAAAGTTCCTTATAACCAGGCCTCCTTATCACACACCAACCGGCTCGAGACCGACGACCAGACCAAAAGACCACTGCAGCTTCCGACATCGGTTAAAACTCTTCGCCAACTCGAGGGGTTTGGGGGTCTCCCCCAGCGACGCTCGGAGAGCTAGTTATAATATAATCCACATCGATTGGCATTAAAAAAATTTACAAATTGTATAAAACCTATGAGAAAAAAGGAATAAGTTATCAGTCATTGTACAAATATTAACAGTTTTTTTAATTTTCTCAAAACAGTGTTTTTGTACCTATTCCTTTTGGCCTGGGCACCATCCAATTGTATTTATTTATTATTATTATAATAACAAGGGGATGGACTGGCCGAACGGACTACGGCGTCGATTCCGACATGAACCGTCGCCGGTTCGAACCTCGACCACGGGTGGCTACTCTCTCTGGGCAGGCAACTGTCTTATATTTTTAATATTTTTCTATACTTGATTAATACTTGATTATATTTTTAGGATTTAAGACAATTTTTATAAAAGAACATTTTTTAACTTATACAATATTGTACTTATATTTAATCAAATTTAACGTGCCCATTAGGTATCAATATGTACATTATACTACGGGGGATTTTTTTCAAATACCGATTATACTACATCGGACAATAAATTCTATGTGCGTGTATAGATGGGGCACCTACAACAATATTTACTTGTTACACTTTATTTTTAGACCTTTTTAAAAGAAAATTACTTTTATCAAATGAAATACTCGACTGGCGTGCAGGGCTTGAAACCGTTTTCAAAACCAATTTCAGAAACCGGTATAAACCGTTTTAAAACCGAAACCGAAACCGTAATCAAAAACGAAACCGAAAAAAATCGGATACCGGTATTAAAATTAAAATCAAAACCGTAACAAATTGGAAACCGATATTAAATTCAAAACCAAAATCTGAAAAAATTGGAAACCGTTATTTTTTGTTTAACTGACGTGTTTTTAATTACGTAAATTCCATTAATATGCATAATTAATACTCATAATACAATTGAGATCATGATTAAAATGTTGATAATCATTTCATTAATCACAAAATTATAAATTGCTTTATTAATAGTAATGATATAAATTATTATTAAATAATTAAAAAATCTTATCAAGTAATTAAGTATAATAAAAACATTCAATTATAATTTCAAGTCTTTGCTTGAAAATTGGTTTTTAAAAATGTAAAAACCGGTACACAAAATCGAAACTTAAATTTTTAATACTGGTATTGAAAAATTAAAACCGAAATTTCTTAATACCGGTATTGAAAAATTGAAACCGAAATCGGAAAAATTAAAAACCGGTATACACAATCGAAAACGAAACCGAAATTATTTCAATTGGTTTCAAGCCCTGCTGGCGTGGAGTCACCAAGTTCCCTTAAATGGCCGCATAAGAATATCTACAGGTAAACGCATCTTATTGAATGCATTAGAACTTTGTCCGGGTCGAAATTCGTATAACTGCTGTACCTACAGCAAAAGTGTTCATAAGTGGTTCCTAAAGTAATGTTGCCAAAAAAATTACAATTTCCTTTTACAGTTATATACCTACAATTATTTACAATTGAATGTATTTTTAAATTGGTTTGGAAACTAGGTGACTACTAAAAAATTATGTTTTGTAATTTAACTATACCCAGTAGCACAATTCATGTTATTTTAATTTTACGATAAGAGTAGACGCAATTCGGTCACCTTACGATTAAGAACTTTTTACCTTTATGACCGTGATTTTAGCACACTCGAAATGAAACAATGAATAAATAACCATAAACGGCGTAAACCCAATAAACCAGTAATATTGAATACTATTTTATAAATATAAATGAATGTATAAAGAAAGTAGAAACTGATTCCAGACATACAAAAAACTAACATAGAACTTAAAAATTAAAAAGATGGACAAGTGGGTACCGGTTTGCTGTACATAAGGTTTCATGTGAATTGTGAATCAATGTAATGAATGGTATTGAATTTAAACACATGATATAATATAATTTTGTACATGTTTTAGATATATAAAAAATAATACTTGTCTTTGTAAAAATTTTAAACTATAGCCAATGTTAAAATATATTATTTTGTTCCTATAATATATAACTGAAATAATATTTATGATTTACAACATAACACTAAAATATATTTATAAATATATAAATTAAAATTGTTTTAAATATTAAAATTAAAATTCAATCTAAAATGTATAAACTTAAAATAATAATTTCAATTTTTTTGTATAGATAATATGACTTAAAATTATTTAAAATATTGTTATTTCCAGGGTGTTCCAAATATGCTCACCCCCTTTTTTCTTCTATAATGCAGTTATTCAAAATCTGATTTTTGGAATTATTAAATATACCTTAAGACCATATTTTCAAATTCTTGAGATCTTTTGTACTACTTAAGAAGTGTCCTGTGGTGATACAAACTTCTGTTTAAATGAGGACACCCCTTTTCTACTGTAAATTATACAGTGGATAATTTTTCTGTATTTTGACGTATAAGAATCAAAATTCATACTGATAGTTTTTGAGTTATTTGGTTTTATGTTCTAAGGATAAAAGGTCCATTGTATAATAGTTTATAAGATATGGGGGCTATGGTGATTTTAAAATTGTAGTTCTTAATAATAATCTATCAATATTAATAATTTCTAAAAAGTATGATAAATAATAGGTCCAGTATATGTCTAATTTATATTTATGTAAAACCATTTTTAAGGACTATAATTTTAGGACTAAAAAAATTTTCATAAGTAAGAAATTACTCATTCAAATTTTGAATTAGATACATAACAATTTCCAAAAAAATTCTCCACTAAATAATTTACAGTAAAAAGGGGGAGGGGGTTCTCATTTTAAAAACAGAAGTTTGCATCCCCACAGAACATTCCAAGAAGTACAAAAAAATCAATAATTTGAAAATATCGTCTTTATTTAAATATATAATATATATAATATATTTCAAAATTTCAAAAATCAGAATTTGAATTAATTCATTATTAAAGGAAAAAGTTAGGGTGAGTATGCTTGGTGAATCACCATGTATATAATATATACACAGGAATTTTTTTTAAATATATTATTTAAAAATGATAGTTAGCTAAACTGATCTATTTTGTCATGGTATCAACCGGAGTATATTTTTTTTATTATTTAGAGGGATGATGGCTGCTAATTATTGGGGGGGGGGGACCCCAATGTTTCTACACATTTTATAATAAATATAATTAATTATTCATAATGTATTAATGTATAATGCAGGGGTCGGCCACACGCGGGCCGCTTTTGGCCCTCATAGTAATTTTATGTACAATTTATTATTTGCATAAAAATCACTAAATAATGCACGGATAGAATAGACAATATATTAGAATGGACTAAAAAATCCGAATTAAAACGTTGTTTGTTGTTAGCTACCTTGGCCCTTGACATCAAAAAGTTTGCCGACCCCTGGTGTGATATATATAATTTGCGTAAATATAACTTTTTGGAAGTAAAATTTACTGCAGTCTTTATTTCAATATTTGGCAGTCGTGGCTGTCCGAACAAAATTCCAGGGGCAGCATAATATTATCCTGTATCTGATGGCCCCAGTGCGCACGGCTATTCCTCACGCCATGTATAATACTTATTACTTATTAGTTATTTCCATAGAACAATATAGGAGGGTAGAAGGCAGAAGCAACACTCTCCGGCCGCCAATGTTAATACGGCCAGAATTTTAAATGGCCTTGAAATAATTCGTAATTTCTGTCTTATTGCCAAGTTTCCAACATCAATCTTATCACCCCGAAATGAAAAAATAAAATTGAAGGGGTGAGTGTCGTTTCTTTTTTGGATAAATTGTCTCTTATATTGTTATTACGTACTGGCCCGTCGTTTATATTTTCCACACTAAAGTGAAATTTAAATGCCTCTTATTTACTTGCTTGTGTCTTAGCGACGGGCCTAATTACGTAACATAAGGGACTGAAAAGCACTGAGCCCCCACATCGCGTTAATGTATGGCGTCCCTTATTCTGTGATATAATAATATAAATTGTAAGACGTGTGACTGCTGCGTAGGTATCTGTCGATAACATAAATCATTAACATCAAAACATTGTGACCATGGTCTAAATATACAAGGTTATATTGCACATAGCCCATATTTTTATAAAATAAAATGGCAACGTAAGGGTACGGTCATAGATAATAAAGATATGGACAGGCCACGGCTATGTTAAATATATTTGAGGCCACGCTCCCAGAGGGGAAGGCAATTTAGGCTCCTTTATCCATAGCCGTGATTAATAGTCGATACTCGATATAGGTATACTTTATTTGGCCTCGATTGTTCCCCTCAAAGACCGCTGATAAGACCATTATGTCGTATTAATATCTTTATTATCTTTGGGTACGGTCCACATCAAAGTATATAATCATAGTATAGCTAGTATAGGTCGCGTCCCCTTACGCTGTCATTTTAATTCCTTAACGTGATAAAATGATATAGTGGGGTACTATTGCAATGACCTTGTATATTTAAACCATGATCGTGACATTGCTTAAAACCACGATTTAAGATAGTATGGTTGCCCAACCATTATGATAAAGTGTCTACCGAAATCACTATGAAAATCAGATGGAAAATTCACCACTAGCGCTTGTATGTAATAGTGGCTTTATACCATGGCTATGAGCCCGTGAATTCTGCTTCTATATCGGCACACATCATGTCGCAAGCGCTAGTGGTGGATATTCCAGCTGTTCTGGTTATTTAATTTGATTGCCAGTTTAAAACGATCTTATCATACGTCGTCAGGCAACCATATTATATTAAATCGTGCAACTGATAAGATTTTAACGCACAGCACTTTCGGGGCCACTGGCAATTTTTCGTTTAACCTCATTTTCAAGAGTTTTGTTTTCATTTTTGTTTTGTTCTATAATAATAAAATTAACTTTTTTAAAATAATAATTTGAGCGGCTTTTTATAAATTGCAGTTTTTTTTTATTATTACTTTAATATTTAGAATCAAAATGGACCCCGTTTTAAGAGAAGATGATCTACCCGAAGCGTGTTTACAAAACATACTCTACCAGAAAAGTTTGAAATGGGTTTTCGTCGGTGGCAAAGGAGGTGGTGGTAAAACTACTGTCAGGTAAACATTGCATAGTAAAGTGCATCATTGATTTTACTTATTTTGCAGTCAGATATTGTTGTATATACTTACTAATAAACTCCCATTCAATTTTTAAATAATAATTTTAGTTGTGGTGTGGCCATTCAATTGTCTCTAGTCCGTGAAACAGTACTACTATTATCAGTTGATCCAGCACACAACATATCTGACGCTTTTGGACAATGTTTCACCAAAACCCCTACTAAAGTCGAAGGTTTCAACAATTTATTTGCTATGGTAAGCGTTATAGAATGCTGGATATCATATTTATATTGCTTGTACATTTTTGTTTAAATTTATTACTTAGGAAGTAGACACTGATAACGATGAAAACCAAACTTTATTTGAACCTGATGATGGATCTGAAACAGTACAGTTAGGTAACAATCTTGTGAAAATCGTTTTATCGATATTTCCCGGTATTGGTGAGACAATGAGATATGCTAAAATAATGAAGTAAGTGTACACAAACATTCAGTAACGTACGTTATATTTTAGTTCAGGGAAGTTTTCATTTAAGATTAATCATGGAACCTTGGGGATGCTTCATCCCATACCCCTTTCGACCTGTCACAAACATTAACATTTTAAAATTATTCCAAACGCCTATTTTTATACTTCTCTTAACTCTGATATCTTGTACATAATCTGTAAAATATAAAGTTTTAAAAGTAATAATAATATGATAAACATTCAATTAACCCACATATTAAAACAATTGATACAGTATAGATAGGTCATACAATTTAATATAATATTATAGTTTTTCAAAATTAAAAAAAAAATCAATATTATACTTTATTTACATTATTTTTGGCTAAAGAATTTTTATATAATTGGTTGAAACAAACTGTTGAGTTATTCTAAAAATTTTTATCTACAATTATTGTATTTAACCTAGTCTAGAGCCTCTCCGTGCCGCAATAAACATGGTAGTAGTTGATAGAACTATTATGGTAGGTAGCTAATATTATTTTACTGGCCAAAAAAACAACTGAAACTAAGATTCTTTTTATCAATTATTTTAATAATACAATTTGTTTTATATCTATTAAAAATGACTAGCGATTAATAAAATCATATTTACCATTATAATCAATACACAATTGATTATGATGGTAAATAAGATTTTTTTTTGTGAAAGCAGAAATTCCAATGGGGGTTGAAACCTAGAATCCTAGTATCCTACCCTCGCATGCACCACTGCAAACATTTTATATTACACTAATATAATAATTTAAAATGTAAATATACCATTTTAAATAACTTAACTATAATGTAAAAATCACAACTTATTTAAACAAAGTCTTAACCTCTTTTTTTGTATGAAATTGTTTATGCTAAATAGATTTTTTACATTATTTTTTGCATTCATGTTAAAAATATCTTGTGTTTAACACTTTCACGACCGCATGTTAACTATTGTTAACATGGGGTATCTTAAAAATAACCGATGTCAACTATAGTTGACATGCGGCTATTGAAGTAAATAGGGTTTCCGGATACGTGGTTTTTTTAAGAACCATACAAATTGTATGGTTTTATTCAACACATTTTTCTTTATCGTTTGATATCATTGATTTTTGAATAGCTCCACTAGACCGCGTTTTACAAAATTATAAAATGCAAATTATTAAACATATATGCCGGGTTTTCATAAGAATACACAATTTGGCTGTGGTCGTGAACGTGTTAAATTGTATTGTATATATTATGTACTTAAAATAAATGGTTTATTATTAAGACATCATTACTGTTATATTTGTGTGATTTTAGGTTGGTTAAGAATATGGACTTTTCAGTTATTGTAATTGATACAGCTTCTTCAGGACATACTTTAAAACTACTGACATTCCCTTCGATGATGGGAAAAGCTTTAAGAAACTTTTTGGAACTTAGAAATAGAATGGGCCCTTACCTAAATCAAATATCTATGCTTTTTGGACCGGGTTTTAATGTAGAGGAAATTATACAGAAAATTGATGAATTGTTGAATTACATTAATACTTTTAATCAACAATTAAAAAACCATGTAAGTAATTATATAATATTTTTAAAACAATCAAAATTAATTTCATACTATTTTATTTTAGGAAAAAACCACATTTATTTGTGTATGTATTGCTGAATTTTTGTCATTGTATGAAACTGAAAGGCTTTTCCAAGAATTAAACAATAATGAAATTGACTGCCATAATATTGTTGTTAATCAATTATACCCGAACAATGAAGAATCCGATCCCAATTGTAAAAAGTGTTCTTCCAGAAAGGAATTACAGCGCACCTATCTAGAACAGGTAAGTTTATAATATAATAAATAAAGTATACTTGATAACTGTTTTATTGTTATTATTTTTTGTTTTAGATAAAGGATTTGTATCTTAATTGCCATGTTACTAAGCTTCCATTGTTAGAAAAAGAAGTACGAGGTGTTCCTGATTTAAAAGATTTTTCAAACTATTTAATATACCCAAATTATGTTTACCCTAAAATTGAATAAGTAACAACACTGTTCTGTTGTGTTTTCTTTATTTTTACAACATAAGTTTATAACAATGTAATATGTACATAAAAAACAAATGATTTTATCATTACTGTAATTTTAATTAATTTCAAATGATTTTAAAAACGATAAGGAATAATTACTGTTAATTATAATTCACTATATTGGTTATAAAACAAAAATACATTTTTCAATTATTTAATCTATAAATAAATGTAGTATAATAATTAATAATTAATAAATATAAGCTCATTATGATATTATATCTCATAATTTATTTATTCTCAACTAATCATAATAATATAAGATGTTAGTTAAGCTTTTTAAAAACAAATGTTTTATAATTAGGTACCCTATATACAAACCATTTTGTTATAAATTCTTTAATAATTTTGCACTTAAAACTGTATTTTATTAATCATAATGATCTTATTTACCTGTCGTTGGTATTGCTGTGTAACGTAATACCATTGGTATTGGTTAAGCATCAACCTTATTATTATTTATTATATAATAATTTTAGAACATTGAAACAAGCAATTAAAAACAATTACCAAGTTAATTATATTTTACATTTTTACAAAAAATGTTCTAAAGTTTTTCTATATTTTAAACATTTTAAACACTAAAAATTAAAAATACATTATTTTAATACTTATTTCATAAAATACACTTATATTTTTTTGTGCTTTATTTTATTTTTTTTTATACAGTATGCTATGATTAAAGCCGGATTTAATAGATGTTGCAACTTTTTATTGATATCATGTAAATCAAATCTGATCAAATATGTACACAGACTGGACTAATAAATTATAGTCTTCCTATTTAATTTTATATTTTTTTAATTTTTGCAATTGTCAACAATTTTGTAGTTTTTTCAATTTTGTATACTTCATGTGATAAAATATACAAACTATTATTTGTTCGGTAATTTAATAATAAAAATATAACTACAATGTACATTTTCACATAATGGTTTTCCCTAATAGTATAGGAGCGTTCTATAGGTGCGGACAGACTCATATAAATGTTGTGATATCAATATATCGATAATAATAATTTATTGGTCGACAAATTCCAGGTCCTTATGAGAAAAGAGTTAAAGATAAAGATAAATATGCCTTAGAAAAAATTAAAACTACATAACTATTTAAACTTACTCTGAGGTAATGGTAGGAAATCAAAATGTTAATTTAGATATAGAACACCAATTTTTTTTAATTTGTTTAAACACGGCCTGATAACAAGTGTAGATGTTGAACATAATTTTCTATTAGGTATATAATCATACTTTAAGTAACAGATGAGATACAGTTTCCAAGAACACAATTTAGGAATGTATATAATTATACATTTTAATTCAGAAAAATTACGTATTCTAATTTTTAAATGCTTTTTTATATTTATTTTTTTACGATACCTACTATTTTATAATTATGTAATATGTTAAGGTTCATCATGTTATTTAAGTAAAGAATTAACAATATATATTTTTTATGATATATGATTTTTTTTTTATATACCTAATTTAAATATATTTTTCATTGCGATTTTGACATATTTTTAGTGCAATTTTGACATATTCTTAACGCAATTATATTCGGTGTGGTTATAAATTATGATATAATGTTATAAGTGGTCAATATTATTGGGTGAGCGCGACGCTACAGTATGTATGTCACTTTGATTTTGTTCTCATAATAAATTATTAATTTATTAATATAATAAAAAACATTTTGAAATGTTGTTGATTTACTAAAATAATTATAATTATAGACCTCTCATAAAGTGTGTAAAATGAAATCATTTATTTTATTTTATTCAAATAAACTAATTGTCATCTACATTCTTTGATTTTAGCCAAGGGTAGTTTATTATTGATTCATTAAAACTTAAATTAAAGTGACTAGTAAAAATGTTTATATTTATTATAAGAAATATTGTACCTATTAAATAAATATTATTAAAACGGTTTAATATGTAATTTATCATTTGCACCACTACATCATATATAAAAATGAATGTTTGTCTGTATGTCATTGAACTCCTAAACAGCTGGACTGATTTTGATGACATTTCTTATGTGTGGTTCTCGGGATGATTTAGATTCACAATTGGATCCAGTAGGTCCAACTCGGAGGGATTAGATGGAAATTGTTGTTTATAAATGGTTGCTATTGGTTGAAGTAGAAATAATTAGTAGAAATTATTATTTTTCTTGTATATAAATGGTTGCCATTAGTTACTCTGGCAGATGAGGTAAAAGCATCCATCAAATCGTCAAATTTATGGTTTTCGAATAAAGACATTATATCTTAAAAGAAATGTTGAATATATATTTGTTAGGTTCATAAAAACTACTATACCGATTTTGTGAAAATTTTAAATTGCTCTTGGAGATATCAGAAAAGTTTAAAAAGTAGTTTGAACCACATTCATTTATACCAAGGGTTATACCGTTGTCATACACTCATACAATGTTGAAGTTGCTGCCTACAGCTATTTAAGACATTTTAACATAACTACATAATAACATCAACACATTTTATGCAACTTGCACTTTTAATAATTGTCAAAATTATATTTGCAATAATTTTACAAATATTATATATTATTTTATTGTTTAATATATTATACATATATTATACATATATTATACTATTATACTAATTAATGACAACATTATATGACCACACAATACTATTGACAACAATTTTATATTATTATAATTATTATTTATTTATATATTTTTTCATACAACTTAGGTATAATCATTGAGTATATAATATGGTATATTTTGTATATAATATATTATATTTTTACAATATATACTCAATGGTATAATATATATATTTAATAATTTTCTATAAGGATAACATAAATACCTCCCCTAACACGCCATCATCGCGTAACTTACACGCCATTTTTTGTGACCAAGCAGAGTAAGGCATCGGTTGCGTCGCGCACCATCGCCGGTTCGAATTCGGCCACGGGCAGCATTTTTCTTCGAGCAGTCACGGTGTCCGGAGAGAGAGGCCGCCATCCCCCACCCGCGGGCATGGCAGATACCTACTGTAGGTGTGTAACAGGTGCCCACTTAAAAATTCTGCCAAAAACAAACACACGTGTTCAAAACCTATAGTAGGTACCCTCACAGTTCCACAGGCTACTGACCTCAGTTGTCGAAGCCTCAACCAAAAAAAAAATAAAATGATGGAAACGTCTTAATCGTATTTTATTTTATTACGGTTTACCACCTATTATCTATATAATATAATATATGTATAAACCGTAGGTAAAAAACAAAAATTATCTTTTTTTTTTTGTCTACCCCTGTACTAAACTATACGATTGAACTATATAGCTGGTATATAATAGTAGCCTTTTTCATCATTTTATTTACGGTTTTCCACACCAAACTATCGTATATTAGGTATAATATGTAAATAGTAGATTATATATTTTTTTGACGTACCTATTTTTCACATAAAACTAACTTATAATACATTTATATAGAGTGATTATATTAGATTTATTTAAAATGTTCCAAATTATTGTATATTTCATCAGTTTTATGAACGTTTCTTTCCGTTCCCTGTGATCTAGACAGTAATCGGTAAAAAAAAGTTAAAAACTACATGGGTAAAAAATAAACATTACATAGAATGTGCTTTTATAATTGTATATTTTTTTAAGTGAGTTATTATTGTATCTTTTTTGAAATAAGTTATAATAATATACTAGTGAGTAGTGGGATGAAAGTGAAAGACGTAAGCCGTCTGAGAATGGTATTCAACAGTATGTCAATCTTTTTGAAAATTATTTAAAATACACCTAAATAAAAGAATGGTAAGGTGTGCCAGAATATGGAAATAAATAATAATAAACTATGTATGTACCTATATAAATTATGTTGGTAAGAACTAAGAACTAAGAAGTAACCAAATATGTACATAGGTAAAGACGGTAAGTACAATAATTGTACAATAATTATTATTGTATCTTTCCCTATAACTTTTTCACCGGTTACGGTAAATTGTAATTATTGTGAGCATAATTATTATATATTTATATAAATACGTATGCATTTAAATACCAAGAAAAATACTTGGAAACAGACGTATATACCTACAGGCTTTAACTTTTAACTGTGGCCTGTGCCTATAATATTATGTAGAAGACACGACGAGAAATCGTTTTCTGTACCTAATACAATAGAATATATACCTACCGTATGTCCGCGAAAACAGGGTATACACTGTATAATTAAATTCTGTTTGCGGGACATGAAACTATAGACATTTGAATAATCTCCCACAAACAGAATTTTAAAATTTGTATAGAGTACTGATAAATGTATAGGTAATTGAGTTATAGAGTGTACCCAGTTTTTGTGGACGCGTGGTATACGGTATACCTATCACGTCCATTTCGATTTTTACTTGTCGACTGTATATCCAGGTGCGAGTTTAGGGACAGTTGGCAGATGTTCTTTTTACTCTCCGATAAGATTAATGACATTTTTCATTTATTGTCCGCAATATAATAGTGTCGGTGGTATTATTATTATTATTATTATTATTATTATTATTATTATTATTATTATTATTATACATACGACATACCTATACTTGACACTTGTCCATTATTTGGTTTTCGTACAAACTACGATAATAAATTATTGACGAAGGTGGATAAGCTATGTATAATTTTGGGTAGTATAAGATGTAGGTAAAGAAAAATGTTTAAACAATGTTTCGAAGGTCGACTGCTATAAATCATGACGTATTTGAACTGCACTACAATGGTACAATAATCTCTTATACTGGCATACATATTATATTTTTTTTCAGGCAGTTTTAAAGGAAACGACTGTTATTGAATAGTCACAATACACGATCGGCGCCACCAAGTCGCAATGCATAAAAAACATGAACAAGTAGTCTGGGATACAGCCACACAGAAGTACAGGACAGACAATAAATGGTTGGATATGGAATAAATAATAATAGTTTTATTTATTCTTCTATTTTAATCACCCTCGTATTTCGAAATACTATCCCGGTTCACGGTTTATAGCTTGCAAAAAACACATTAATCCCCAGACCCTTAACGAAAATGCGACAGAAACAGCCTCCTCAGGAGACTAGACAGACTAGTGGTTTCGTATGTTCGTATAATAATACAGCCGTCATGAAATACCGGGGAAGTGGTGGTAGGACGATTTTAACGAGCCGTCCAGATAAGTGCATGGCGTGCCTATAATGTGGGCTTACAAATGAAGTTTATTTTGAATGAACTAAGTATTAATATTTTATCAACTGCATTACATTCAATTATTTTTCTATTTTATCTGAATTAATCTACAACATTAATTGTCCATTACGCATAACAATCCCACATGTAATAAGGCTGGGCTTTATAGACTACAAGTTACGATATAAAGGTGCTCTGGTAATTAAATTAAATATTTATTTAAATAATATATAATATTTCGACCAATTTTCTTATTTTAAATTCAAACAGTTATTATTAATATTATTATATGGCTTTACCAGTGTTGAAAATTCGGGTGAACCGTCGCAGTTGCAGATCCATTTTAAAGATGGACATTAAAAAGATTTAGGTAGGTACCTATTTATAACATTATTAAATAGTATATCCTATAAAATAGGTATATACGATATTAAACCATATAGTCGTATCGACGACATCTCCTGTGCAATAAATTACAGTGTACATAAAAAAAAAAAACACAAAGGTCCGAGTGTATTATGTGGTAGTACACTACCAATAATACCTATTCACGGTACCTGCCTTAGCGTGTGGTGGTGGCCAACAATATATTGTGCTGAGTACCCGCTGCGCAATGTTCGGGACACAAAAATACTTACATCCGGATACGTGTAGCGTGATGGGTGGTTAAAATATGGCATAGGGCCTATACCACAGTTACGCAGTTTCCAATAAATAACGTAAACGAAAATTGTCTGTAATTTATTATTATAATTTAATAATTTATAATCTATATACGCATAGGCGGAAATTTGACATAGCTTTAGAGGGGGCTAATATTTAAAAATACTTTATTGCATATCAAAGCCGCTCTCTGCACTTGCAAATATAATATTACACTAAGCACCATGCAAAACTAAGCATGATTTATTTTAATCATACCACATATAGGTGTTATACATTTTACACGTACATATTATGTACTTGAATTTTAACTTTAAATACCTATATAACAATGATAATATTAGTTGGGTATATAAATTATAAAGAAAACAAAATTATTCAATATTAGTTTACAGTAACAACCTTGTTATCTAGTTGTTGTATTAAAATATTTAGTTTAAAACAACATAGGTGTCTATCTTTTTTTGAAAATGAATCCAGTATGACTTATTTATCAATTGTTTTGGAAATATAATTTTCTATAGGTAGGTACTAATTATAACTAATTTTTGAATCTATTTTGTAACATACATGAGCTCAACCATGTTTTTATTCTTCTCATTTTTGAAAAACTACGCTCACATGTAGACTTTGGTAATGGAATCAGGAATACTAACACAGTAGATATTTTTTCCAAAATTTTTTTTTTTATTTGCGTTCCAACAATATTTGAATTGAAAGTTAATATTTTACTTATATTATTTTTGAGGGGGACTAATTTTTCTGTTTGTACGTTTTGAGGAAGCTAAGCCCCCTCAAGCCCCCTAAATTTCCACCTATGTATAACGTGTCAATTATAAAGTTTTCGAAGATCCGAAAGGGAAGTAACATTATACGTTACCTATATAACATATAAGTATCAATTATGATGTTATTATTTGTGCCGGATTTAGGTCGTATACGAAACTACTTAGTACTCACCCATCAGCCACAATTTTATATTTTATATTTTAATTGCTCAGTTATTTGTACAAAAAACAAAAGAGTAGATATGCATGCGGCACGCCCATCTGCACCTGGCTACCGTACACTCGTTAACACATAACAAACATTATTGCCACAGAATTATATATTTCAATCAAACTAGGTATTTTATTAAATGTCATAGAAATAAACAATAAAACAATAAACAATTACATTAAAAAAATTAAAACAACAGATAAGTAAGTGTTTATTAGGGTAAAGGACTCTATATTTATGAGATTATTACAAAATACCAGTTTTTTTTTTAAAAAGAAACGATTATAATTTTTAGTGTTAGGTACTCTAAAAAAATAACAAAATATAGATAACATTTTCACTTAATGTTTATAATAAAAAGAAATTTTTTATACACGATAAGATTTTCAAAATATTGATACCCTATTTGAGTTACCTATTTTTATTTTATAGGTATAAGAAAATTTCGAGTTTAACTAGTCAATAAAAAATTTTTCGGTCAGTCAAAAAACTTGAAAATGTAATACAACGTTCCTATCCAAAATTTAATATTATTGGAAATCAAAAAAAAAAAGTTGAGCGTAAATCCACAGTAAATTTTTCAAAAACAAGAAATTTGACAAATTTTTTCGAGTTCGGAATTCATAAAAAATGTTCTATTTATATCTAAGATTGGAAATTTTCATACAAGATTCCCCTTAAGTTGACTAAATTTAACAAAAAAATAAAGTTTACCGGAAAGTCAAATTAATTTTGTACCAGCTTTTAAAGTAAGACATTGGATATTCAGGAAATTAACAAATTCTCATACATTGATTTTATTATTTTGTTGTTATTCAAAGACTATTAATATACAGTTTTCATAAAATGTTTATATTATAATTTTCTATACATGATAAAATGTTCAAGATATTTTGATTCATTTTGAATTATTTATAGACATTTGAAATTTGATTTTATTTTTAGTTTTTTATTCTATAAATGTCAATAAAATTGTATTCATTGGATTGAAAAGAATGAAAATCGAATTCAAATAGTTCCTCATAAGTTGATATAATATCAGTTGATTTTAACCTACGGTTGTACTAATGCCTAATAATAAAATTAATTATTTTAGTCACAATTATACTATCAATTAATATACTTAGTAATATTATCCTAGGCTGACGGTCTTCACTCAGAATCGTTTTTCATATACTATGATTTTATATCATTGAATTCTAATTTAACACCATCCATTACAGTGATCTACTTCTAACATATTGTACAGCAGAGTGACTTCCACTAATCCGTATTTTAGATTCTGAGCGAAGCGATAAATGTATATTAATTTTATAATGATGTGTGTTTTTTTATATTTTTGTGTTTGTCATAGGACAGTAAAAATGCTTGCATTTTCTTCAACAGTAACTTTTCTGATAGGAAAGTGAATCGAGTTGCTACTTTGGGGGGAGGGGAGGGTCAAAAGTAAACGTTTCCCAGTAGTATTCAAAAGCGACGTGAAAAACAAAAGAAAAATTAAGGAAAAACGGGAATTTGTACGCAAAATCTGTTTTTGAGAAAATCGATTTTGGTTTTTGGCGCAACTCTAAAACAAATGACCGTAGGTACATGACATTTTGACGGAATGTTTATATTAGCATTTTCTATACACCAGAACATTTTCCAAATATTTTGACTTATTTTGAGCTGTTTACGGACATTTTCAGTTTCCATTTTTTTTAGTTTTTTTTTCTATAAATATTAATACAATTTTATTTGTTGGTTAAAAAAGCTTGTAAATGTAATAGAATGCTCCTAGATTATTGTTTCAAAGACAGATAAAAAAAATTAAAAATCCACAGTCACAATTTTTTAATAAGTTCAAATCTTGACAAAATACGAAAAAATCACAAAAATTACCAAATTATTTTGAGAATTCATATAAATTTTTCTTTTTCAATCTAAGATTTTAAAATGTAATGCAAGATTCCTCATAAGTTTGTCTACCATAATCAAAAAAAAAAAATGTCTACAAGATAGATAAATTAAATTTTTATGAGCGTTTGAAATTCATATTTTAACAACATTTGATATTCACTCGATTTCTCATGTAACGATTTTCTTATTTTGTTGTAATTAAAAAACGAATGACTTTAGATACTTGAAAATTTCACTGAATGTTTATATTAGCATTTTATATACATGATAACATTTATAAAATAATTTGATTCTTTTTAAACTGTTTGTGGACATAGTCAGTTTTCAATTTTTTTAGTTTTTTTTCTATAAATATCAATAAAATTTTATTTGTTGGGTAAAAAAACGTGACAATTTAATAGAAGGCTCCTAGGTTATTGTTTCAAAGGCAGATGAAAAAAATTAAAAATCCAAAGTCACAATTTTTTTATAAGCATTTAAAGTTCAAATATTGACAAAATACGTAAAAATGACGAACATTTACATATTATTTAGAAGTTCATAAAAAATTTTCTTTTCTAATGTAAGATTTAAAAATGTAATACAAGATTTCTCATAAGTTTGTCTACCTTTATCAAAAATAAAGGCTCCTGATATAATGTTTCAATAGCAGTTGAAAAATATTAAAAATACATAAGAACAATTTTTTTTTATAAGCATGTAAAGTTCGAATTTTGACAAAATTTATCAAATTTAAAATTTAATAATTATTTTGTAGTTGAAAATTTATAAAATGTTCAACTTTTATAGCTAAGGATTGAAAATTTAAAACAAGGTTCCACGTAAATAGGTTATATATAAATAACTTTATTCACAATGATATCATCAAATATACTTTTTTTTTTAACACCATCCATTACTGTGACTCCACTTGTCACTACCACTTTGTACAGCAGAGCGACATCCACTTACCCACCTTTTTAATTTTATTATTATCTAACTGGTCAGGAAATATTTTAAACGTGATTTACATGTATAGAATGTCGTTGATAATTTCGCAAAAGTTAAGGCTTGGAATTACGATCCCGCCATATACTTTTGGAACGACGAATTTATAAAAAACTTCATACCCAGGGACACATAAAGGACCATTGATATTTTAAACATCAATGAAACTATTACTATCGTACGCACCAATGTTATTTTTATAAATTACCTATTAATAATCATTAGAGTGTATAATTAAAATGCACACAAAACTACATCGTATAGGTTATCATAATCCAATTAATTAATGATTAGTTTCTTTAATATAAAATGGGATATAGGTTGAATGGAAATAAGTTCACAAAAGTTCAGAGTTACGCGGAAACTGGTAATAATATGCATAGAAGTATAGAAATCAAGTATTTAGCCAAGGTTGGATCCCTAAGAAAAATCAGTGGCCCCAAACCGGCCTCTTCAATCTTATTTTTAAATATTTTAAATATTATGGCGTTTAATTGTTCTGAATCCGGGATTTATATTATAGGTACTCTGTATAATTAATAACCTTAAATTGTTATTTAATTTCAAAATTTTATTTTATAAATACTCGTCACCCGACAATTTTAGATGACACAATAAGTAATAACACGTCTGACTCTATTCCCTGTAAGTTTACCCAATTTTAGAAAGTAGGGTGAAAACGTTATGACAATATACTGTAGTTTTATGCTTCACGTCGCAAAACACCACGGTATATACGTAGTGAACTGTATTGTCACAAAGTTTTCACCATACTACCCTGCGTGTGCAACAAAAAAAGTGGGTAAACTTACGGGGAATAGAGTATAATAGATCGAAAACTGGAAAACACTAATTAAGAGGATGCTTCACCTGCATGTGTTGTCTCCGTCTTACAACATAGTACAACATAGTCAAAAACTGTTTTGCGCGGGATTGAACCACTCAGGGTATAGTGATAGTTAAGACTCTAAATTGATATACAATATAGTCAAGAACACTATCTGTGAAATTTAGTTTTTATTTTTTTGATATCACTTATACGAAAAAAGTTCTTATTGTTTCAAAATACATTAATATTGTGTTTTTCGAACTTGAATAACTTTTTTTCTAGTTCAAATATTGAAAAAATAAAAACGATATTTCTCAGCTAAAGTTCTCATTTTATGTGTTGTAAATGTCTTAGTCATAACTGTAGCCTTCTTGGTTCTATACTTCTATCCCACGCAAAACAGTTTTTGATATGTTTTGTAAGACGAAGACAACACATGTGGGTGTAGTGTTCTCTTAAACTTATTAACCAATACAGACAATTCATTGTTAAAATGTATACATTTTTTTTATAGATTTTATGTTATATGTAGAAGGTGGTAGGGGTACAAAAAGCTGGGAATGGCTAAACAGTTTTGTACCCTCTTATGGAAAAATGTCTGGCTACGTGCCTAATAAAACTACACAGCATATATAAATGATTTCATCTATGATGTGTTTAGATTTACTCTGTATCTATGATATTTTACAACGACTTGATAAATTGTATTTGTTCATGATTTTCATAATAAATATAATACATAACGGCAATATTCATTTCCACGAGTGATACACTTGATATACTTTTGTAAATTGTCATACGAATAACAAATAAAAACAATATAAAGTAATGAGTCAGTTAAATATTGAAATATTGAATTATCATAATAGGTAGGTACTTAACTATCTTATCACAAAAATTAAAATAAATAAAACAGAATAAGGGGATTGAATAGACGACTCATAGTGAAATCGAGGGCTATTGACGCTATTGTGTCCCCAGAAATCTCATAAGCTTACTGTATTCTAATCCATAGTATTTGGCGAAATTATACAACACTGAGGACTGAGGTGACTAATAAAACGGTCTTCACGTCTTATTATATTATAAAGTTGTATACAACCTATGCTTGAAAGTCCATAATATTATCGTAACATTATCATTTCAAATAATAATATATTCTATGTGAATAAAAACATCGTGGAATTTTATTTCCACTTCAACGATGATTTATTATCATAATATTTGATTCTACTATCAAAATATGTAGGTATGACAAGATCACAAACACGGACTAATATAAAACTAATACTATAATACTAACATTAATCTGGTATTAGGACCACTAATTATTACTGCATAGATGATACACCTAATACCACAGTATACAATATTATTGAAAAATACTAAACATTATGTAAAGTTCTATGGCGATGACGGTAGTTTTGTACTATCATACTAACCCCGTTAAAAATTAAAGTCAATTTTATCAATTATTTTTTGTATAAATTAATTTCTTAATTTTGTGCTTAAAATATACAGTTAACTTTTCGACGGTTTCCTGTATAATAGTTCATTTTAGCCATTATGGTGCCTTCATCAATACAATGGACAATGACTCCTTCGGTTAATATTTTAGTGTATGTATTATAGTAATACTTGGTTTGATACATATCCACTTTAAAGATAGTATATCATGTTGTCGACGGTTGTGTGTAGTAAACGAATCTTATATCGTTTACGAAATAGGTACTTTTGGTAACGTAGGTACTTTTTTTTCTCCAAAGTTATGATATTATGCCAGTATGATATTATTATCGTTGAATTTTAAACTGCGTTAAGTAATATTAAATAATATAATTAATTAATTAAAAATTGCTGCGTTGGACGTGATACCTTTTAATGTTGCTAAATTTATACATTAGGAGAGCAACAGTATAATATATTTATTTAATTTCTCTGTTGTACATTATACTTCAATAATTTGAATAAAACTATATATGCTATATTATCTATCCACAGTTATAACTAATAATAGGAAGTAGTTTACCCTCGAGTTTACCTATCGTATAACTAATAATAATAAACAAAATGTTTGATACACATAATTTTTTTTATAATAATATATTTACCTCGATATTTACAATAATTAAAATATTTAATTCCACCTAATTATTAGGATAGTTGAATACATGATTTATACATGATTTATATATTTCTTTATTTAATCACGCTGTACAAAATGATTTTAATTATAAGTAGGTAAACAAATAAATATTTTTTTATTTAATTATTTATTACCTATACTTACTTACAATTTCCTAAGCAACCACTGTAGTAGATTAAAGTGTGCAATGACAATGAACACATATAGTAAGTGAATAGCTACTACGAGTAGTCCACAAAATGGTTTATTATTTAAAAAAAAAAAAATGAAAGTCGTAGAATCACTAATATACGACCCGGGTATAGTACTAATAAACGAGTGGAAATTAACATTTTATGAACTGAGTTTAAACATATTTGTCTCTATAATATTAACGAACTAATTGATATAGAGATACCTAGTTAAATATTATACAATATTAATATATTATTATAGGTAGTACCTAACCTAACCTTTTATTCGGCAACTATTGTCTATTATAATACTTATAAATTAGCGTTCTAATCGTTTATTCGACATCGAGTTAGGTGTAACTTCTGTCATTAAATATTGTCCGTCACATGTGTTTGTAGTTATCCGATATCGAGATACGTAATATCGCCGGTCATTAAGTCTCCCGGAACAACCATCAGACGCCGCAGCCAACGCCATACATCGACGTCCGGCCGGACTTCCTTCAACGTTCGTCGCTGCAGTGAATCTCGCGCCCGTCGTAGTCTCTCCGACAACTGCGGTAACCGTCAGCATCGCCGATCGCAAAAATACCGTCGCCTGCAGACGTATCCCCCGAAACGATCTCCCTATCGTCGGCGAAACGGCTGCAGTAAGTCACGGTATGATAAGCGCAGTGGATCCCGGGACACGTACAGCAGCGGTCTGCGGTCTGTGACCCATCACCGAGACAAACAAGCGCCACAGGACCGGAAACAGGAGCAAGACAAGGACGTAGACGTAGAGTCTGACGAGGATGAGGAAGATAAGGAGTTGGAGGCGGAGGTGGAGGTAGAGGACTGCGACTACGATGGCGATGACGACAACATCAACGATGACGACGACTACGACGAAGACGATGACGATGACGACGACGACGACAACGACCAAGTCGTAGACGACGGATATGAGTACGAAGAGCAACTGGAGTTTGGGAAAGAAGAACATAAACGGTCGGACGACGCCACTATTACATACGGCTGGGGACCGCAGCCACCGGTCGGCGAGACGCAAAGTCGTGTCATGCGACGTTCCGCCAACATTGTATTGCTGGCTCACGGCAACCGTTCATTGTACGTGCTCACGATCCAACGAAACCAGGTGACCTCAGTCAGCTTTTCCTCCGATCGTTACAGAAACCGTTGTTCATCGTCTACCACCGTCATCAGTTACAAGCTGTAAGTACCTATTTGCAATATACATAATATATCATAAATACGATATACATTACCTAAATAATAAATTATAGTACACATTTCATAAATCATTTTAGAAAACACGATGTGTAGTTGTATGGGTACACTCACATGTTAATAAATATAAATCATGAAAATATCGTTTAAAACATTGTATGCACAACTAGGATTAAATGTGTGGGTAGCTACAACTCAGTCCTCACCAGTAAAACTCCAGACTTAAAACAGTGGCGCTATTTGAGTTTTATTTTTAATATATAGGTACCAATTTAAGCAAGACAATTTTTTTCACGTTAGGCCACTTTTTATTCACCATTATAGTAAATACATATATTTCATGTTTGTATGGCACATGTATGACTGGGGTTGAAGTGTAATATATTTAATATTTTTATAAATTAAAAATAATTGGAATGTTGTAAGTTGGAAATAGTTTTTTGTCAATGCGCATAACAATAATATACAATATATAATTATTATAATTATTATCTATATATAAATATTAAATATACATTCGTACATGTTAATTACTCTCATGAAGTTTTCAATATTTTACTATATAATATTTTCAACTTTTATGCATCAGCGCCAGCGCGTTAATTTAGCAGTACTTATACTAATTCCACGTCATCAGACATTTAGATTCGGCAGTTAAAGGGTCGAATATACCTATTAGTTATACAATTATGCTTTTTTTTTATGCATTTAACAGTAGCGCTATCATGAGCCAATAGTCGTAAAATTGGTCAACCCAAAATTCTATACACAAACCGCAATTTGTTATATTACCAATATTTATTATACATTATAAATTAGATTATTAAATATAGATAAAAAAAAAAAATAATAAAAATAAATTCTAATCAACTGTTTTAGAGGGGAGGGAGGTCACAACCTCCAAAAAAACCCCTCCTAGTTGCGCCACTGCCTTACTTTATAAAACGTTGGTTTAACACTCTAATGTGTAAAAACTGTTTGTTATGTTTTGGTTAGACCAGGCGGACAATTCATTCTGACTGATGATGAGCAACATAACTGCCAAGGTGGCAGAAATATTTTATGTACTTGTCCCGACGATCAACAGTGGTATTCGGCAGCAATCAACCATTTCATGACAAACTTCACGGTAAAATACAATTTTTTTTTTTACAAACAGTTATGAGAAAAAAATATTACGTTATAATTTACTATCATAATCTATAGCCTATATAGGTTCTAGACAATTATTCATTACATTAGGCTTAGACACTTTTCAAATAGGCGCTATTAATTTGTATACGCACTATATACAGATAGAACAACTATATTGACATGTATTTATATATTTTATAATGGTACTATCATTTTTTTCATTTAAATACTAATATACCTACTTAATCAAATTTGTATGATTTCACTTTTTAGGTTTTTGTTTCATAATATACAGTTTAAGTAATATTAGAACAGTTATAATTAGAGTGCGGATTTAAATGCTCAAAAAACAAGAAAAATAGGTACCTTAAAAAATACAACTTAATGCACTTACAAAAAAAAAATTTGTTATTAGGTAAGGTTTAGGTTCGTCTTACCACTCATATTCAGTGATACTTGCTAAAACCTAAAACGTTTTACCCTTATACACTATAAGCCCTAAGCTAATGACTATATCACCCAAAATTAAATTCGGCCAGCACTGTTAACTAAAGGTGAGGTACAATGGCAGACAAGGGCGTAGCCAAAAGGGACAGGGAGGGTATTGGAGTAATTGGTATAACATTTAATATTATAATATCTCACTGGGGTCCATGTGATAGACGTTCACCTTTTCATGTACGATGACATGACCGTGACACTTGTAACACACACACACAAACACACACACACACACACACTTCTGCTGAACTCTACAACAGTATCGGGACTCTCCACGCTCGCATACTGAATTTTCGGCGTTAAATAACAAAGTATTATGTCACCTCTGCACAATTTGCTTCTCGGGCCCTAACTGCATTAGTGACTTACATGCTAAATTATACGTTATTCATATATTATAATTTATAATGATATTTTGTCCCATGTTGACAAAAATAATTTATGATATTATCCTACATAATACCTACATAAATATTACATTATAATTTTTACGGCCATCTATAGTATACGTCTACGTATGTCGAAAGTAGGTCGTTTTTTCGTGCATTTAGACCAATACAAGCAAAATGAAAAAATTCAAGAAGTTCTATTTTAATTTTGAAAAAATATTTAAATTTGTTCGCTTCTTGCCTGTTTGCACATATTATAAGTACCTATATAGTCTTAGTCGTTCCTTCCCTCCCGGCGGACGATCTCCTTTCTTCCGATGTCTCGTTCACTTTTCTTCCCACTAATAACAATATTGTTCGACTGCTAACAGACTCGCGGCCCGACGACTTCGGCGACGACGGGACAAGCCGTCGGCGACCGCCCGCAGTTCATGCCGCTGGGCAATTGGTATCGGACGCAGCAAGACAACGACTCCGAAACCATCTTGGCGTCCGGCGGCGTAAAGTACGACCACCACTGGCGGGGCAACTGCAACTATTACCCGTACAAGCCGGCGCACGTCAGCCGCCAGTTGGCCGGCCACAAGCGCGTGTACGCCGTTCCGGACGCTTGCTGCCTGTTCCCGGGCGAGGAACACACATTCCAGCTGAAGACGCCGCACGCCAAGACGAAAACGGCCACCACCAAGACCAAAACCACCACCGTCACCGTTACCACTACGTACAAGTGCAAGTTCGTCCCGCTGGCGCGGCTCCACGAAAACAGCCGTCTGTACGGACCGATCTTGTCGTCGCTGCCGGCCGTTTTGTCTGGGTTAGTCACGCGTGTGTGAGGCACATATATGGATATATTTATATGAACAGTGGCGTATCCAGGGGAGGGGGTAGGGGTTGTAACCCCTCCGAAAATTGTTTTTTTTTCGGCATTGGCGATTAATTATTAAAGTAAAATTAGTATAGTGTTGTAAGAATGTAATAAAATGTATAATATTTATATTTATATAGTTAGGTACATATACATTCATTAAAAATCACACACAATTTAAAACAGTATTGAGATTTAATGTAAATTAATACGTCTTTTGTTTAAATATTTAATTAATGTAGGCTAAAAACCTATGTAGTTGAAACTTTTTAATAATTATAAAAAAAATGTATAACATTTTCTAACCCCCCCCCCCCCCCAAAAAAAAAAAAAAAATTCTGGATACGTCACTGTATAGGCACATTGCGCAGAATAAATTGCCTAACCAACAAAAAATTATATGTTTCATTTTATTATACATTCAAGGTTTTAGAAAAATAAGATATATCAAAACCAGATAACTAGTCCAATCTAAAAAAAAAATGATCCTGTTGATGGTTGAACTTATTGTTTTTGGCACTGACATTTATGTACATATTTAATTTCATATGTTTTATTTTTAATTTCCATTGCCATACTTAATGTGACTTTCCTCCATTATAATATAGTAGTTAAACAATTAACAGGTACATACCTAAAATCAAATAAAAAGTATTAAATTTGAAAAAAAAGAATAACATGTAGTTAGGCAGGTACTTATATGACATAGGTCATAGGAAACCGCTCTGTTAGGTGTCGAGTGTACCTTGTCCTTCAGTAGGTAAGTCACTGTATAACATAGGCGTGTTCAGACTTTAGTGGCCGAGGGGGCACAACAAATTTTAGAAATGAAAAAACATTCATTTTTTATGTTTTCATTTTTTTTTTTTTTTTGTTTTTTAATTATGATCAAAAGTATAACCATTGTCAAAACAATAAAAATACTTTTTTTCCATCCATTATACAATAGGTAAACAACATAAAAATTGTAAAACTATTAACTAATCAGTAGGTAATATATATTTTGAGTACCTGACAAAATTTAAATTATTTTCACAAGTCGTAAAATATCTAAAAACATTTTTGAAATTATAACCGGTAATTGGATAATATCAACTGTTAAAACTATAATATAATGAACATAATATTATAATATGATAATATAATCACTAGTTAACGAATGCGTAACTAAAAAATTACAATTAATCAAAATCTATAGGTACTGTAGGGTACACACCGCATGACTTTTTTTTTTATCCTGGCAAGATTTTGTTGGAGGCACAGTCTGCCGGGGGGGGGGGGGGGGGGCAGTGCCCACCCGGCCCCTCCCGTAAACACGCCTATGCTGTATAATGTGTGTATTAAGTTTAAATTCAATGATAAATCATTGTATATAGGTACAATGAAATATCACCACCTCCACGCATAATTAATGCAAGTTCGTACCGTCTTCGCTACTGACTGTCTTTTCTGGGTAAATAGCTTGGTGTCCTGCACAGTCAAGTTGGCGGGCATATATTATACACATACTTTGAGAAAGTATTTAAAATAATTAATATACTTATATATGAGTATAGGCAATAGTACCTACTTAAAAAAATATTTGACTACGTTTACTCAAATACCTACTTCACAAGACTGAGTAACCGTGTATGAAAAATAATCATTTTTTAAAACCAATACTGGCATAAATATTACCTATCTACATAATATATGCAGTGGCGTAGCCAGGATTATGAAGAGGGGGGGGGGGGGTGTTGAGTAGTATAAATTAAACTAAGTATTATACCTATAGTTTTCGTGTATAAATAATACATTTATTAGAGGGGAAATGGCAATGGGAAAAGGGAGGTTAAACACTGCATATTATACGCAAGTGCGTGTGCGTATTAACCGTATTAAACCAACCAACTCACTACGTAGGTATCTTATATATATATTTTTTTTTATTGACAAAGTGGCTCCAGAGCCCCCAGTACATAATATAACAATAAAACACATTGAGTATTGAATACCTACTATTTCTTTTTCAGTATGAACTTGATTTGCTCACCCTGAGTCCGACATCGTCGTTTAACCATCGCATCATTACGGAACAAAATAGAATGATAGCATTCATTTTTGTCCGTCAACGAATACCCATATCTAATTGTTTTAATATGTTTAGTTTGATACACTCATGTACGGCCACTAATAATGGTACCTGTTGCTTATTATCATGTTTAAATGATCTTTTTCGTTATGTTATAATAGTATTATTTTCAACTGACATTATGTATCACCTATTTATTTATTTTTTCATCTAATTATGTAATAATTTTTACTTAACTTATAATTTATTAGTGAATTATATTGTATAAAACACATTTATGCACTTATCGATACATAGTTAACATAAATATTATATTTGAATTATATTATATCATTTTCTTAGAGATGTAATATTTATTTATTTATAGTAACGCCTGCTACGGCAAAGAATACAGATGATACAACATAGGATACTACATATACAACATAGGTTAGGGATAGCATGTACTATAGAATTGATGACCAATATAATACGTCATATTATCTAATTTTAAATATTATGGGAGAGAGAAAATTGTCGAAGATGAGATTTTAACTGTATTAAATAGCTGTTTTGAATCATTTAACAGGAACTTATAAACATTAATAGTAAATAGTAATAAAATATAATTTAATAATAGGCAATTATTAATCAACAAAATGAATCTAATATAAATACTCAAATACTGCAAGGAGACAATATAAAATATAAGAAAATAAAACGCATTGTAAATACTTCACGTAATTTCTTATTTTGTAACTACTAAATTCACATAGTTGAACCACTCATAAAAATATATAACTACATAATAAGATTAATAAGATTAATCTTAATTTAAAACTAAGGACATTATAATATGTGGGGAATGTTTAGGAATGTTTGTATTCCTACTATTATTTATTTGACACTCAAACATAAATAGGGGTACTGGGGTAGAATATTGAATTAGTTACCTCTATATTGGTTAATAGGCTAATGGCTATAGCCTATAATTATTCAATAATTTATTTTTAATATTTGTATACGTAGTAGAATTTTTATGATGTAAATATTTTGGGGCCAGAGGGTCACCCCACCCACCCACCCACCCACCAAAAAAATCTGGAGTAGCAGCTGATAGTTGCTACCCTTAAACCCTCTAGTGTGCGCCACTGAATAAGCGCACATCATAATATTGTAATTAATTTAGTACTGACAGATCTTAATATACGTTATATTTCTTCTGTCCGTGTGTAAAATGTACGTAAATATTCAAACTCATCCGAAACAGCCACACCGATTTCGATGATATTTTTTATGTGTGCTTGAGTGGGTCTTTGAATGGTTTGGATTCACAATTAGACCCGGTAGGCCCAACACGGCGAGGTGCTCAGACAGAGATTTTGAGAAATAATTAGTATAAATTAGTATTTTTTTTATTATTGACTACCATTGGTTATTCGGGTAGATCAGGTACAATCAATGCAATGTCATCAAACTAATAGGTCCTACTGATCGCACACGGTTAATCAAACGTTTTTAACAATCTATTATCTCATCTTCCAACATATATTAATTTCCAATTTATTTTCCAAGGTATGAAAATCAAACAACAGACAGTACTTACAAAGTATCTATTTACCGTTTATTAGTGTAACTCAAATCCTCAATATTGATAAAAGTATAAAACGATCGATCAAAATATAACGTTGGTATGACGGTCAGACGGTATACATATTTTGGACATAAAACATTTCTACGGTTATAATACATAAATCTATATACGTTTCATAAGTAGGTATAAATAAGTTAGGTACCTACATCGTACATAGCTAATTTATATTAAAGAAAAGTTTGAACTCATTTTTCCACTATATGGCTTATTGCTCATTTAAACGCGGTGCTTCGCAATATCAGTGCCGTATTTAAGCTGGGGTGACTATGGTGACAATTTTTTTTATAATTTTTTGCATTTTAACAAAATATTCATGCATATAGATTGGTATATATTTTACAATAGGTACATCGTACATTACACAAACCCACGGATAGTAATTATTGCAAGTGATTATTTACACACGAAACATTCAGTGTTATTGTAAGAGACTTACTATTTGGATTCACTCAATTCCATTTGGTATTGAATTTTAACTTTTTCCGAAAATATTTGGCCAGATTTCGTGTATTTGTGTGGTCTCCTAGCCACCTGCAGAGTCCCTGCTGTGACGAAATTCCGAGAAATGTATTTTATTAGAAACACAATAAATTACCACACACGCGCTAACTGCATGCATGTTGTATACAGTTTTATACCTACCGCCTACCATTTTATTGTCGTCTACAGGAAACACATGTCCGTAGGTCGTAGTATATATATCTCTTTCATATACATACGACTTGCACAATATATATTATATATTGGCATCGTAGATCCCCAAATCCCTATTTTTATATATTATATTATGGTCCACTGGTCACAATAATACACGTTTTTTCTGGCGCCAATAAGTCGCTGTCGGTAAATGTAGCGATGGGCAACCAACAATAAGCGCATTAAATATAATACCTATTATAAGAGTATGAGACAACAATAATATCCCGAATCGCGCCTATACATACCTTACCATCTGCCATCTGCAGGCCGTATACATTATATACATATATAAATTATGTACCTACCTATATAGTATTATATTGTTGCGTGCCAATAACAACCAGGAAATATCAATATATTGATGGCGATTGAAAAAAATTGTGTTTTTATTTAGTACGTTTATTTAATTTACAATTTAGTAATTTTACAGTGTAAATAGTGTTCAAACAAGCTATCATTGATGTTTAAAATGATGAACTGTTTTTCATCGAAACTGCAGTGTACGTGTAATGTTATTCTGAAAATCTTTTTTAATGCTATATAACTGTTTCAAATTATACCTTATATACATATAATATTATTATAAATACACAAATATTATAATTTGATCATTTATTATTTATTCGTTGAAATTATATTACCTATTTAAATTTGAATCTTATCTGTGCTGAAGAGAAGTGTGAATAAATTAATTTGATCAACCATATATTTGTATATATAGATATATTATTCCAGTACCTATACTTTGATGTAACATCACCTAACTATTTTTTTTTTAAGTTGTTTCTGGCTTCTTGATTGTGGCGTAGACAAATTGGCTAATGTAGATAAAATACATTTTAATTTACAATAATTATATTTCATATACCGTGTGTTTACAAAAATTGGGTACACTCTATAACTCAGTTACCTACCTACATTACTCAGTACCCTATATTATATCCGTATACGTTATTTTAGAATTTTTTCTGCGGGAGACTGATAATCCAATAGTCTAGTTTTGCCTAATCGATATAGATATTTTTTGTATCATTAATTATAATATTATTTGTTGTTTGATTAATTACTAAAAATTAAATTAAGATAATATTGTACAGTACAACTAGCCATCTAGGTACATCAACGAATGACTTAAACTGCAGGCCTGGGTTGGAGCGGCTAGCTACCAAGATTTTCTCGGTAGAGCCGCTCAAAATATTTGCCAGTTATATGAATGTTTGGTCGTAGTTTTATTTTTATATGATAATGATAAATTAGTAGAAAATAAAATTGAATCGAATTATTAAACCGTACAGTAGCTGTAGCCGTAATCAAATGTTAGAAATCCTAAAACTCGGTGGCCCGATACCTTGCCTATATCCAGCGGGTGGCGTTGGACTTACCTACGTTTTTAAATACAAAAAATAACAATAAAATAAAATCGAAATCAATAATAAATTGCAGTTGAACTTGTTATTTAAATTACGGTTGCTTCTCGTAATATAACTTATAACTAAGGATCAACATTTTATCATGAGAACACTCAAACAAAAATTAGCAGGCCATCATTTTTTGTTTGCAAAATCAGTGTTTTTAATGTTTTTTTTAAAAAATATGTTCGGCGTTGTAGCTTCGCATGGCAAATCTAAAATATTTTATGATTTATTACGAAAAGCCACGGCGTGTATCTAAGACATATGTTGAAAAACGTGTTTTCAAAATGAAAAAAATGTAAAGCATTGTTTTGGTGACCACAAAAACGGACCACGATCGTATAGGACTCGTTTTGGCGTGATTGTCAAAAATAGTAAATTATTATTTTGTATTTAAAAATTATAAAAAAATAACACCAAGGTCCCAAGATTCAGGTGGAGCAACCCATTTGCGCCCAAACCCATTTATCGTAGACCATTTGCGCCCCAAATCATAGCCCATATGCGCCCGATTCAGATCAGGTGAAAATTGTGCAACGTTAACATTTATTGAGTATATTCGTATAACTATAAAATTTAAAATAATATTTGATCGTTTCCCATGCTAATCGAAACCAATATCCAAATCGATAAAGGTAATAATATTTTGTCGTTAGTCGTGCTAATTGGGCTAATTGTAAAATCCCAATCGATAAAGATTATATTGTATAAAATGCATTTATCAGTTGTATTTGAATTTTATTTAACTATTTCAAATAAACAAAAACTATTAAAGTAACGTTTTTAAGGGGCCTGATGGAAGGACATACAATATAAATTGAGTAATCCTACATTGGCTACATTAGTAGCAGGATGCAAATATCCAAAGAAGTAACTAAATTATATACATCATAATATTTTATAATTGACGTCTACTTGATAAAAAATATTTAAAACAAAAATGCAAATGTAAATTATTATATTACAGGCTCCAATAATTATTATAAATTTAATATATATAGAACAGGAAGCGCGCTCTGGTGTCTAACGAACTGTGGTAATAATTTAAATCAAGAGTGTGTATGCATAGATCATAGGGGTCCAAAGTGACGACACCTTATCAATACACCATGTAATCAACCCATAGATATAATATATTTATATTATATAATAATTGATATGTCATTAATATATTATTAAATTAATATTATATTATATTATATTATGTATATAGTATTATAGTTATGTCTTATATTTTTTATATGTCTAAATATTATATATAGGTAGGTTGGAACCTGGTACCAATATTTTATCGAATTCGATAAACCATTGGTTATAGTGATAAGCGTAATCTTAATCAATAAACAATTTTTATCAATGTTCATGATTTCAAAAATGCAAGTAAAAAATTTTAAAATTGCAATATGAACCCACAGAATTAATAGCTATTTACAAACTAATACTATAGTTTAGTATAGCTATTGGTTCATATTTACAATATGTAAATTTACTATTCAGGTGATACAACAATTATGTATAATATATTTAGATATGTTTTCTTGTGCAAAGAGTGTCCAGTGTCACCACTTCAAATTATATCTACAAATATTTATTTAATATAATAGAATAAATTAAGATTAATAAATGATCCAAAACTTATGGCTGGTGAGTTTTCCACAAACTTTACATATAAAATCGCTAAATAAATATGTTTATAGATGTGCTATGAATTACCTGAATACATTTCCTGTCACAGAAAAGTTCTATAAGAAATGCAAAAAGGTAGATACATTTTTTTTAAATAGTTTAAATATGTTTGTATTTTATTATTGAATTTTTAATTACATATATTTTAGGTATGGCAATATACAAGAAGTCAAGAACGACTGCCGTAATAAAAAACATACTCATTGGATAGGAGGTGGACGGCCGTGTGATATTACCAGTGTTGGGTAGTAACACTAGTAACATAACAAAAGTAACACATTACTGTAACTACATAACATTATTAGTTTTTCAAAATTTATGTTTTTACATTCTTAATTTGATGATACTTTCAAAAAAAATTGTTCAAACTTCATTTAGAAATTATGGTCAAACAACTTGAAAATGTTTTTGTATTATAAATAACAAACATTAACATTTTTGAAATGTTAGTATTTATATACTCAACATTTTGGTGGAATCAGAATTTACCTATCAAACTTACTTTTTATGTTATTGTTAATAAGCCATGTAAAACTTAATAATAGTTATTTAAAAGTTAAAAGTTATTTCAAACATTTGCATACCAAAGTAACTCAAAATTGATTTTTTTGACATCTTACTTTCATTTGGTGTGTGTAATTACTTCAAGACATTTTTGGTAAAATTAGAACTAACTTATATTTTTTGGTTTGGAAGAAATAAGGTTAAAATAATAAGCAAAAAAAACCCATGTGTACAAATTTAATGTAGGTAGTGATGCAAAAATGCAGTATTTTTATTTTTTTAGTATTCCGTACTAGACTTTGTATTACATTTTGTATAATACTGTTGTATTTAAGTATGGTATAATATATTTTGTGTTCTACTGTAAAATACACATTTTATACGCTATCAAAATAAAATCCTGTATTAAAAGATATGCAAATTTGAACTTGATTACTCAACCATTGTCCATTTCCCATTTGAAAATTGAATCTTATTAATAAAAATTTGTTCATTAAGCAAAATAATATATTAATGTTGATTTGTAATAATTGTTTTTGTAAAATTAATTAATAATTAATAATTAATTTTTACAGTATTTAAATAAACTAATACAATAAGTTATTATTATTATTTTTGAATTAAACTATACATGTTACTTCATGCTTTAAAACTTCAAAACAAGTAAAAAAAAGATGGATAAGTGGATGTTGCTCTGCTGTACAGTAGGATACAAGTGGGTCACTGTAATTGATGGTGTTAAATTTGAATTCAATGATATAATATCATTGTATAAGAAAAACGATTCTGAGCGAAAACGGTGTTTTCACAAGTTTTTAAAGGAAAATTTGTAAAACACATTATTTTGTATTATATTGTACTGATTGATTAGCAAACTAATGGCGACCAAATCTCTTATGATATCTTATCAGTCCATAGGCCATACTCTCTATCAAGGCACTCTACTGTACAGCGGTTACAAGAAAGTTATGTTGCAAAATGGATAGCCGAACTTGCTGCTAATAAGATAGAAGAATAGAAATTAATTCAGCATATTATTTTAAACACTTAAAGCTAATGGAAGATAACACTGTTCTTTTAAGTAACATAAACTTATTATTTAAGTTATTCATATTTAAAGTTATCAATGTTAATTCTGGGTTATATTGACTACATAAATATTTCCAAGACTACCTTGTATCACCTAATAATATGCTGTTGGAATGCGGTTGATTAACTAAAATCTGTATGAAAATTTGTATTCAATGTATATAGCTGCGTTGTAATCTGTATCATCGTAATATATTTGAATTTGGGGATCGGCTAAGTGGATAAACAAAAACCAGAGGGGAACAGCGCACCATCGTCTATACCTGACTGAATTTTCAAGAATTCTAATTTATATTAAAACATACTTGCCTCTTCAAAAAAACTTATTAACTTTGAATTTTGATTTTAATTATTTAATTTTTGTTTTAAATTTTAAAATATTTTTATACTTATGTATAATCATTTATTTTTACCTGACAAATACCTAATACTTAATAATTATAAAAAAATTTTTGTGATAATACTTACCTAATAAATTTTATAACTAAATGTTAATTAAATGTCATAAATATAATACAAGTAATACATTTTAATTTAAAGATTGCGATAACCAATATAATCCGAAGATTAAACCACCTAAGGTAGTCAAGATAACCAGGAATTACCATTTAATAAAAAAAACAAGTAGCAGTATGTATGTAAAAATAGTGTTCATTGTAAACATAAAAATAAAAACTTAAGGCTGAATTAAATATTAATTATAAAACAAATTCCCAAGACTAGGACAAGTTAACTATCTTTTTTATTTGTTTAGTTAATTAATATAGAAAAATGTAAGTTGGTTAAAAGTTAATTTACTTTCCTTTTTTTAACTTGTGAAAGTTACAAGTTAATTAGGAAAAAGGTAACTTAACATACCTAATTAAAAATCAATTAATTTTTTTCATATACAATTTAGTATTATACCTTTTATTTTAAGATAAATAAATTGTCTGGATGTATTAATATAATATTATAGGTCTAACTATTTAAACTAAATAATGTATGTATAAATTAAGATTTCTAGGTAGATGTTTTCATACATTATAATACTTTAGTCAATGATGAAATCCAACAAAATTGTTTAATTATATTAATATATATTTTTACCTAAAAAGTCTCCAAGTTTTTCCGATCATAAAATTCTTTTAATATTTTTTTTTATAATAATAATCAAATTCATTATTATAATATTATTAGTTACACTTATGATAATAAATATTAATCAATAAATAGTAAGAAAAAAATATTTAATTAAACTATCATTTTATTTTACAATATTAGTAGACCATAGTATATCAATATTAAAAGAAAAATAATATGACCATAACTAAGCTTTTCTGTGTTAATACAACAGATAAATACTAGATAAATTTTAGTCCACAATTTTTACCTAACTATCAGTAAAAAACCTATGCCATGATTATTTACCCAACATAAGTATTAATACATAATAAATACTAACTATTGATTACACACAAATGAATTATTATTTTTATAGTTAAAAAAATATATTATGATAATGTGTATACTCATCAAATTCAATAAATGTGTACAAGATACTGTGTAAATAAGTAATATTTTTGTTTTCTCATTAATGGTTACCCCTTTAACTGTTCTGTTTCATATCCATTATCTATATTATAATATTATATATATTCAGTTATATGAATAGGCAATTTATTATAGTGTTATTAGTTATAACTTATTACTAGTTTACATTATATTATATTATTATACCTATATTTTATTTACTTGTTTCACATATTTTGTATACATTTGTATTTATATATTTATGTTGTTTAAAGCATTTGGTATGTCAAAAACCACTAGTTTTCAGAAAACAAACTTCTTATTTTTTCAATAATTTTATTTTCAAATAATTATTCTTAAAAAGTATCAAATTATGAGTTACCTTACTATTGTTTAACATGATATTTAAAAAATTTAAATCACTTTAGTACATAGGTGATTTATTACCTTTTGAATATCATGATACTGACTTGACGTATACCTTTTTACAAATTAATTATTAGTTATTACCTATACACATTTCATAATTCAATAATATATTTTGATTTATTACCTTTTAAGCATAATTCCTTTAGTAAATATGGTATGATTTGAGGTAAAATGTTAAAAGTTTAGCCATAATGTACTAGGTATTAATTAAACAATATAAATTTTAAAATGTGTATAAAATAACAAAATAATATTATTAAAATAATTAACTTTTGACTAAAATTGATCAAAATTATAAAATATTATTTACATGTACAATTTTTTTAGTATAACCTCTCTAATCAATTTTTTTTTTATTTATTTATAGGGTTGCCATTGGTTGCATATTATTATATTGCTTGGTATTACAATAGAGTTATCTCAAATATGGAATATTAATGTTTTTTCAAATCTAACAATATAAATGTAACATGAAATCTCTGTACAGCTTAAACTCTGGAACTACTTATCAGATCTTCTTGGTTTTTTTTTTAAACGAAAGAGTATTTCACGGAAAAGAATCATATGAAAGAAAATTTTAGGAAAATCCACCGAAAAAGTAGGAATACTGGATGTCAAAAATACAACAGTGGCGCTATCTGTCCAGAAAACAATAAACTAAATAATAAAATAAATATTTAGTTTATTGTTGCAGATTAAAATAATAATAGTGTATAATATATTGGTCTAACTATATAAATGTGAAATGAAAATCTTTGTTTGTGTGTAGATTAAACCTCTGGGAAGATAGACTAATTTTAAAAGGGTTAAATTTGGTTTTCTTATTCATCTATTATTAGTACGGTTAGGTTAGGATTTTGTATTAATTAATTATATTTATCCACCATAGGTGGAATACGACAAACTTGGTATAACTTTGATACTTTGGAGTTAAATCATACACTTACGTACAAACAGCACGGGGTCCGCGATCAACTGGTAATGTACTGCTGTGAATCAGAATTTTTATTCTGGGCAACAGATAAGTTAAGATAAATTTTGAACACCACACACCGAATATTAAATAACCAACTGAACAAAGTTTAAGTCATATAGAGTTGGTACATTTAACGTACCTAACGAAGTGCACGGGATCAGCTATATATTTATAAAAAACAAACAAATCTTCGGCAAGGGCGGGACAGCTAGTATATTATTATATAATTTGTAATAAATGTAAGATAATTTAATTTTTATGATGTATACATACCAAATACTACATGTTATTTTAACATTATTTTATTTAGAACTCCTAGGCTCCCATACGAGACTTTTCAGTGGGACCCAGTATTCATATAATCATATGTATATACAATTAAATTAAATACAACAGAATCCGTTTAAGACACTCACTTAAGGCTTATGAGGCTAATTTTAAGTTTTAACTGATCCCTAGTAGAATGTTTTGAATGGGTTCTCCTGTAAATAATTATAGAATGACGTCGACACACTTTATGCGCACCCTTCAAGTCTTACATAGTTTTTATTTTGAAAATGTTTATGTTGTCGGACTGTCTGACTAAAATAATATACATAGAACGTATAGGCATACTAGACATTTGCCTAGAGCACCGAGGTTTTTAGCATTAAGAGGCGCCATGCTGTTTTGAATCTATTATATTAAATAAATATTTTTAGATATAATTTGAAGTGGTGACACTGGATACTTCCTTCGCACAAGATAACATATCTTAAATATAATTGATTATAACTTATAATTATTGTATCACCTGAATTTAGGTATATTTACTTTTAAGAGCTTAACTAAGGGTAATTCCATTGACATTTAATTTGTCAAAGCCGTGTTGGATCAGCTAGTATTAGTATACGTATAAACGTTTTATCCAGTATATCAAATACTTGCTGGTAGGGTTACTTACTTACTTCCATGCTGTTCTCTTACAGTTGGGCTAATCTACCGAGAACCATATGCGCAATTTGGGGGCAGTGGACTGGAGGGGCTTAGCCCTTCCAAAAAATTGTATTTTAATTGAAGTATTAATTATCTAATCTACTAATACAGACATACAGTAAACGTTTGAACAAATTATTTTATACAGTTTAATAAGAACAATTCATTCTTCACGTGTTTTTCATAGTAGGTACCTAGATAATGAGATCCGCCCTCAGAACATCATGTAGGTTTAATAATAGTATTACAATATATTACTGATAATATTTCAATTCGTCTAGAATAATATAGACAATACTCGATAGTAGTGTTTTTTTTTTTATAAATTTTCAATTTCAAATCGACGGTTACAATTATTATATAATATAGGTCTATAGCTATAAGTACCTAAATGCTGTAATTTGTTTTAATAAAAATATTTTTCATTTTAGTAATAGGTAGGCGTATATGTACACTTGTAATTTGTACATTAAATGTAGGTGAGTGGGTGAGAAAAAAAATACATTATGTTACTTAATATTAAAATAAAGTACCTAATACATTTCAAAGGTATTCTAACATTGGGTGTAGGGGGCAGAACCACCCACGGGTCTGTTTCTTTTAAATGTGTTTTTAAAAACTGAAATTTCGCCTTTGAAGAGAACGAAAAGAAGTATTATTCAAGTCATATATTACTGACCATCATAATATCGATCGAGGCGTAGGTAAAAAAAAATAGTGTGTTTGGCTCTTGTGGGAAGAGAATAATTTTAGTCTCTGGCTAATTCCTAAGTGCCGCAATCGTCGCCCGCAACCCAAAAACTCACTCCCCACCCTTGCCTCACAGATCACAATATACAATATAAGTACATTATATGTATAAGTTATTCTGTTAAGACCTGTATAATGATGTAGGTACTCAGATCGAGTCGTAATTTTATGAATAAAACGCATTATTATTTGGTTATTTATTTTGTACTGAACGGGTTATGATAAATAAAATACATCATGCCGTCCGGAAAACGAGACGCGGCGTGCTCGTTCTGCAGTTTACGCGTGACTGGCCGGAAGCTGAGCGTGATAATATTTACGTGCATCCCCCGCCGTGTGCTGCGGCTCCATGCCATGCGACTGCAGTGCGAGTCTGTTCCGCTGTCCGCTGCGGCCGAATCGTCGGTCATTCCGCCGCTTTCCGTGACACCGCACCTACGCTTTCTCCTCCCACGCTTCCACGGGCAGCCACAAGAACCACTGCTCCTCCTGATTGGCTGCACCCGTGAGGACGACGGCGCCACTGCTGGAGGACGAAGCTTCACCGGTCTCTTCGTCGGTCAGTGTAATCGTCATCGCCTGTGCCTCCGCTCCGATATTGACTGCGCCTGACTCTGATTTGAGGATAGGCGGCCACGTTTCTGTACTACTGTGCCGCCGCCGCGTACCGAAGGCGTTTTCGAGATTATCGTCGGCCACCACGGACGTCGACAGCACTGTGCGACGGTCGGCCGCCGACCGTTTCACTGGCGATTGCTTCGAAGTTGTCCGTTGTCTTTTAAACTCTCTAAAAATATACTGTCAAATAATAATTTATTATTAACAACGTACAATGCAAACACCATCGTGATATTTTCATTTCAACAATTATTGCTAAATCGTTACCTAATGGTAATATTAATATTATGCACGTCTAATGTTTTCGATATAGTACCTATAGTTAATAATATATACTTAAAACAGTAAAATCGTATAAATTATAATTTTTATCAATTTTTTTCAGCTACCTATATTAAATATTTAGATCATTAAATTATATGTATAACGATTTAATTTAAATAATCGAATTTATGTTTCTGTGTTTGAAACGCATTGTTTATAAGGAGTTCTGTATAGGCAATAATTGAAATAGTCAAATACTATTATAATATGTAGGCCAAGTTTACACACTTTCATTCCATCAAACCAAATATGATGACATGATTTTTATATTGAAAATGGATTTTAATGTCTAAATTTTAATGTACAACAGCGTTAGCTTCTTTCCCACCTTTTTAAAAGTTATTTTTTCTATAAATACAGATGACAAATTTTGTATTGGGTCAAAAATCTTAAAAATGTAATACGAGGTTTCTCATAATATTTTTATTATATAACTATTTAAAAATATTAAAGATACATATTATGCACGTTTTTTTAAGCATTTCAAGCTCAAATGTTTACAAAACCACACATCCATATTGTAAAACCATGATAATTTCTTATATTACACCATTGGTACTGAACTTTGGTGTTAATCATACTTATTATGTCTTATTAATCATTATTGTTTTTGTCGATTGTTAAGGGAATTCGATCCCGCCTGTATTTTCTACCAGACTTTTCTTTGCTAACTATACCCACTTTTCTACTCATCAGATAAAAATTCTGAAAATATATTTGAAATCATTATAAAGTTTACTTGAAAGCCACTCTTCCTTTTTATTTTGAAAACGAACTGCCAAACCTTTAAAAATGTCAGTTTTAAATTTCAAACATTAAGAATTTTTAAATGATAATAATTTTTAAATCAAAAATGTAGGCATTTAAAAATGTAAGAAAGTCACTAAGATTACTTACTAATTAGGTACTATATTATTATTGAAAACAACTTGCGCTTTTGAGTAGGTAAACACTTGTTTTTCAGTTCTATTGTTAAATAATATTGATGCACAACTTATGTACGACCTTTCAAACGGACGATGCGCAACTGTCTTTCAAAAAAGGTCAAAATCAAGTATCAACGATTATAGTGATGCGCAAACGGCAACCGGTGATTATTATACACATATACACGACCCGCACCAAAGCACATAGAAAATTGCCTATATCGAACTCCTTAAACACAGTCGATATCGTATCCCCCCAAATACTAATTACTAATTTAAATACTAATACTAATTTTACTAACTTTAAATAATGTTTATTTATTATAATTTATTATAAATTATATTGTTTGTTAATTTGGCTCGTTCGTTTAAAATTAAGAAGACGGCCGGTCGAACGTCTACGGTGTACTAGAGATGCGGCGGTGGCCACAGGAGTACTCAAATTATAATAAAAAATAAAATACCATTGTTTTCGTGGTCAATGCGTGGTTCCGGAAAAGTATTATTTTTATTTTGCGTTATGGACTCCGCGTATCGGGGTCGAATGGAGTAGTCACTATTCTAAACTCTTCTACAGTTTCAGCGGCGGAGCCGGTGTCAGGCCAGTGGTTGCGAGTTCAGATAGCGGCATACTCATTCAACGGGCAGCGACCATCAACGATCACAGCATACGTTCCTATTACATTCGGCTTGAAACCGAAATAGTATAATCTCTATTTAAATTTCGGTTTCGGTTATCCATTCGGTAACGGTATTTATTTTTTCCGATTCCGATACAAGTGTAAAAGAATTATTTTGTCATTCAACAATCAACAGGTACACATTTTTCAGCTGACTGCATTTAGCGAAAACCAGACAATTATGTTATAACTTATAATAATTATAGTTATTATAATTAATAACTATGCTATATATTATAATATATATAGTATAGGAAAGGGGGTGGTTTGAATTTTTTTTCAAACAAAATATTTGTTAAATTTAGCGTTATAAATCTAGTTTAGCGCCCACGCGAATTTTTTAATTTTTTTTTTCCAGTTCAACAATTAATTGCCGGAAATTATTAGTTTTTATGGTATAGCCTTCAGATGTTCACGATTTTCTATGTTTTACGGATTTACGCAAGCTTATATAGTTTACCACGCTTATAACGAATTTTTAATTTTTTGTTTTTTGAAACCTAGGTACATTACCGTTTTAAAAATTATGGTATAAATTAATTAATCACCATTGATCTCCGGATTGAAGTATTGAAAATATGAAGTATCAAGGTATTTTAATTTGTATAAACTGTATAAAGTATCATTACTCTTATTTTGTTTATTTACAGGTAGGTTGTAGGTATTTTATTATATTATTATATTATACTAAATTTAAATTGAATTGATAATATTACGTTATATTTTAATACTACTTGTAAGTAAAATACCTAGTATTTATAGTAGTTATATATATTACGTTCTGAGCGTGTTTTAGTATTACATGGGAATAAAAATTAGTTCAAGCGGGAATCTTTCAACCTAATAAATTTTGTGTCTGCTGGAAAACGAAAAACTTATTTTTATAAACATGTTCTGGGTTTACGCGGGCGTAGATTTAGTTTCATGGTGGATTTTTTCGCTCAAACTGTTACAGTTTCCCTGTTTATAACGCAGAACAATATACATCGTTTTAAGAGAACGTTATACCCGCATGTGTTGTCTCCGTCTTACAAGTGCGTAACATAGCAAATTGTACGCTCAGCAAAACACGTGTAGCTCCCTTAATTTAAAAATTAGAGTGAATTGACCTCTTATAAAATCTAAAGGTAAGATTATTATCTAAACAACCACATGGGCTTTTTAGTATATTTTAATTTTAATTTAAGATGTGTAAAAAATTTACAATTTTAAAATACTCATAACTCGCTTTAAAATTAAAATATACTAAAAAGCCCATGGAGTTGTTTAGATAATAATCTTACCTTTAGATTTTATAAGAGGTCAATTCACTCTAATTTTTAAATTAACGGAGCTACACGTGTTTTTCTGAGCGTACAATTTGCTATGTTACGCACTTGTAAGACGGAGACAATACACGCGGGTATAACGTCCTCTTAAAGACGATATCTGACCATCAGTTATTACTTATCGTGGTAAAGTGTGTACCTATTGCAACGGTGGAATAGTTCTGTGTGAGGGAAAACTTTTGGGTCCAGTGTGTAAATGTAAAACGCCCGTGCATGAAAAAATATATTTGAAAATAAGTAGGTATAACTTTTTATCTTTTAGGTTTTGTTAATAATTTTTTAGTTTTAATTAAAAGTTATACCTACTTATTTTCAAATATATTTTTTCATGCACGGGCGTTTTACATTTACACACTGGACCCAACAGTTTTCCCTCACACAGAACTATTCCACCGTTGCAATAGGTACACACTTTACCACGATAAGTAATAACTGATGGTCAGATATCGTCCTTAAGAGGACGTTATACCCGCGTGTATTGTCTCCGTATAGGTATTACGTAGACTGTATAGAGTGACCATACGTGCCGTTTAAAACGAGATTGTCCCTTTTTAGGGTTCCGTACGGTAAAACGGGACCTTATTACTAAGGCTCCGCTGTCCGTCCGTTTGTCACCAGGCTGTATCTCATGAACCATAAAAGTTAAAAAGTTGAAATTTTCACAGATTATGTATTTCTGTTGCCGCTATAACAACAAATACTAAAAATTCTAGAACATAGAAAATAAGCAGTGTTGTCAACATGTTTATAGCTGATGATACGGAGCCCTCCGTGCGCGAGTCCGATTCGCTATTGGTCGGTTCTTTTTTAATCGACATGTCCTGCTGTCCCGAAAACTTCAAACAGGACGCTTTTTGAACCGTTTTTAGAAGAAGATCCCGTTTTAATCCCGTTATCTCCTGCATATTATTATTATTATATTATGTATATAAAAGAAAAAAGGTGGGTAAGTGGATGTCGCTCTGCTGTACAGTAGGTTACAAGTGGATCACTGTAATTGATGGTGTTAAATTTGAATTCGATGATATAATAATAATTATCATTGTATGAGAAAAACGATTCTGAGCGAAAACCGTCAGTCAGCCTATGATATTACCAAGTATATTTGATGATATTATTGTGAATAAAGTAATTTATATAATATAACCTATTTAGGTGGAGCCTAAGAGCCTTGTGTTCAATTTACAATCTTTAGCTATAAAAGTTGAACATTTTATACATTTTTAACTACAAAATAATTATTAAATAATAAATTTGATAAATGTTGTCAAAATTCGATCTTTAAATGCTTATAAAAAAAAATTGTGGCTATGTATTTTTAATATTTTTCAACTGATATTGTATTAATATATTAGGAGTCTTGTATTAAATTTTCACACTTTTTGGCCCAACAGATAAAACTTTATTGATATTTATTGAAAAAAAAAACTAAAAAAATTGAAAACTGAAAATGTCCGTAAACAGCTCAAAAAGATTCAAAATATTTTCAAAATTGTATGATGTATAGAAAATGCTAATATAAACATTCAGTGAAATGTTCAAGTATCTAAATACGTTCGTTTTTGAATTACAAAAAAATAAGGAAATCGCTACATGAGAAATCGAGTGAATATCCAATGTTGTAAAAATTTGAATTTCAAACGCTCATAAAAATTTAATTTGACTTTCTTATAGACATTTTTTTTTTTTGATAAAGGTAGACAAACTTATGAGGAATTCTTGTATTACATTTTAAAACCTTAGATTTAAAAAGAAAAATTTTTACGAATTTTTAACTCAAAATAATTTGCTAATTTTTGTGATTTTTCCATATTTTGTCAATTTATGAACTTTGAATGCTTAGAAAAAAAACTGTGACTAAGGATTTTTAATATTTTTCATCTGCCTTTGAAACAATATACTAGGAGCCTTCTATTAAATTTTCAAGCTTTTTTAGCCAACAAATAAAATTGTATTGATATCTTTAGAAAAAAAACTAAAAAAAAATGAAAAATGAAAATGTCCCTAAACAGTTCAAAATAAATCAAAATATTTTGAAAATGTTATAGTGTATAGAAAATGCAAATATAAACAACCAGTGAAAATGTCAAGTATCTACGGTCATCTGTTTTAAAGTTACACCAAAAACCAAATTCAATTTTGTGTAAAAATTCCCGTTTTTCTTAATTTTTCTTTTGTTTATCTTGTCGCTTGTGAAAACTATTGAGAAATTTTTACTTTTGACCCCAAAGTACCAACTATATTCACTTTCCTATCAGAAAAGGTACTGTTGAAGAAAATCGAAGCATTTTTACTGCTCTAAAAGGTGTCCTCAGACACAAAAATAAAAAAAAATAAAATAAAAAACACACATCATTGTAAAATCATTAAATTCATCGCTCCGCTCAGAATCTAAAAGCGGGTAAGTGTCTGCTCAGACAGCGTGTACGCTCTGCTGTACCATAGATTAAACATAGGTACATAGATAGCCAACAGCTGCGTAGAATTTGGAAATCATGTTCTTGGTGACAATACAAGGCTCGGGTTGAGTCGGGTATACGGATTCTCGGGTACAATAGCAGCGCCCCATCTATTAAATAATTGTTTCCAAATTCTACATAGTCGTTGGCTATCTATGTCTGTTTATTGTTTAATATATTGCTGTACTGTAATAGTGCAGTAAACTGTAGTAGTGTTGAAGTAGGACGTACTAGTGAGTCACTGGAATGGATGGTGTTAAGTTTGAATTCAATGATAATATAATATCATAGTATACGAAAAACGAATCTCAGTGGAGACGAATTTGTCAGCCTATGATATTTTATATTATATTTAGGTATATTGTTATTATTAATACGGTAGCCAGTAAGTTGAATTGATATTATTTGCATATTACATAATATTTGTACAATTGTACATAATAATATATTTTAAAAGTTTTAAGTACCCACGAATAATATTTTAAATTACTACATGAAACTAAATTCGTTATTCTTCATTTAAATATCTAATTGCATTCAAATATTTATTTAATAAATAACTAAAAAATAACTTTGTTTATATATTTGTTTGAATTTTTGGTTACAGTATGAACTATACTTACATGGAACCTATTTTTAAATTTTAAATCATTAGCCATACGAATTAAAAATTTTATAGATTTTTAAGTTTTTAACCGAAAAATAATTTGTAGGTACATTTTCAATATTTTGATAAATATGATACAACGTGATATATAATATTATAGAAGTATATAATATAATAGAAACGACACTCAGACAGTGATCAATTTGTTTACATTTCCAATTTGTTTTTACGATAATTGTTTTTCTTGATGATCCATCCTCCACATGATGTTATAATAAATAATCATAACTTATAATATATATTTAATATGTATTGCCCTGCATGGTAGGTAGTACAATTTTACATAGACACGATATTTATTATTTTCTATCATATTATGCATAATAAATTACATTATTTATAGTGTCCTAACATAATTTTAATTAGGTATATTTTAAAAGCGTAGAGCTATTTAAATGTTAGAAATTAACGTTATAATTTTTTGATTTTCGTTTCGGATATCGGTGTTTTTTTTCGAATTTAGGTTTTGATTACCGCTATCGATTTTTTTTCGATTTCGTTTTCGGCTTAGATATCGATTTCGGTTTTTAACGGTTTTAACCGGTATTCAATATCAATTTCAAGCCCTGATTAGGTAGGTACATAATATGGTGCGGACAGCGACACAACGTACTTCCTTATACCTATTGAACTGCCTTAAAAATTAGGTGGATGGGTAAAATGATAATGTATACTTCCGATTCTTTCTGCTATAATTTTATTAAACACAGGAATGTCAATAAATTATTTATATATAATTAAATAAGGCCGTTTCTTAGTCGTTTGAACTTTATTTAAAGTGTTTAGTTTATTAAATATCATTGTACCTAATACGAAAAACGATCGGAGTGGAGATGGTTATTGGTTTGTCAGCCTAGTATATTTTATATTATATTTATACTGTTATTCATTATTATTAATACGGTAGCCGATAAGTTGAATTCATATCATTTGCATAATATTATATTTGTATATAATAATATACTTAAAAAGTTCAAGTAGGTACACACGAATAATATTTTTAAATTACAAGAAAATGACTAAAATTGTTATTCTTGGTTACTTATAATATGTAGGTCATTTCGTCCAAATTTAAACTTAAAATAACTTAAGTAAAAACTGTGTTTAATAAAATTATAGCAGAAAGAATTAGAAGTAAACATTTTAACTACAAAATAATTTTTAAATTTTGTGAACATTTGAACTTTAAATGTCTATAAAAAAAAAGTGCCCATATATATTTAATGATTTTCAACTGTTATTGTAACAATATATCAGGGCCATGTATTGATGTATTATAAATGTTGCTTTATATTATTTTCAAGCTTTTTGACCCAACAAATACAATTATTTATTGACATTTATAGAAAAAAAATTAAATCCGTAAACCGCTCAAAACGAGTCAAAATATTTTGTAGTATTAAGTATAGAAAATGATAAAATTAACATATGGGCTAAATTTCATGTATCTACAGTTATTCATTTTTGAATTACAACAAAATAATAATATTGCTTTGTATTTTACTACAATAAGGTAATGGAAAAAGAAGCAGGTGCCAGGTAAATCGTTCCGCTGTAGAAATAGTTGATTTTTTATGTACCTCGTTATTGAGTAGATCACTGTATAATAGATGTGCTAATTTTGATTTTTATAATAAATCATGCGAAATAAGGGATTGTAGGTAAAACATTAAAACATTAATTATAACGTTAAACATAAAATGCCAATCATTAACTGGTTTCAGATCGGCGGAAAAGCAAAAACGGTAGTGTCTAAAAAAGGATTTAATAAACTACGATTGGAAACAGTTCAAACACTTTGATCAAAATATTAGCGGTAAAAAAAAAGTTTTGGGGGATCTATCCCCTTAATCTCTCTTTATATTACATCCCTGAATACAATTGTTCGTATTAAGTATAGGTACGGTTAGGTTAGCCGTATATAGTATACTATGGTATCTACTATGGCAAGTTCGCAACATAGTTGGTGTGTACTTGGGCAATTAATACTCTTGAAGTTTTATGCCGTTTCCGCACTGCTATATGCCGCGAGTCGCGACTACCAAGTTAAAAATTCAAGACATGTGCCAAAACGATTTCAATTGTGCGTTGTTATGAACAATCGTTTTCAAGGAGACCGATTTGTGTTTCCTTGTCACTTGTAAGACTTACGATAATCAAATAACAAATTTATAATAACGTTGATACACCCACATTTCATACATTATGTATAATATGGTATATGATATAGTATATAGGTACCCATAATAGTGTACGCATTTTCGACACCGAACATTCGGTCTTATCTTGATTTGAAAAAAAATAGAATTCATTGCTCGTATCACGTAGGCCGAAATGCAAAGTAGTGTTAGGTGTTGGCTGGTACAAGCGGTGAATTTCCGATGTCGTATATTTGAACAAAAAATAATGGAATGTGACACACGTGAACAATAACAATATATACAAATCCAACATACCTACTTAATACCTGTTAATTTCATTAAACAATAGCAAAATATAGTATATACGTATAAATGCTGTAAATTAAATTATTCGTATATTTATACACGTTATCGTTTATATACGTATATTTACTGAATTAAAATGATTGGGTGATTGAGTCCATATACTACCTACCACATTACTACAGTGAGTTTTCGTGAGACTCAGATACACAATACATATGTTGAAGACTTGAAGTTGATTGACAATAAGATATTTTTTATCACTATAATTAATTCTACTAATAATATTTTTAACAAATGTTGACAAAATAACTTGACAAATAATGGCATAGATTTTAAAAAATCGAAGTACTTATGTGGGCCAACTTCGCGAACGTGTATTCCTCCTCTAATTTATAGACTATAAATATATACTTATTGTTATGTTACTATGATTAACTACACTCGTTTTAAGAGAAAAAAAATAGTGAAGATTCAAATATTTTATGTGGGATGTTGTAGGAAATATTCAAGCTTTTTGAATGAGCTGAAATAAAAATATCAAACATTTATTTTCAAAAATTGAAAAATGTCAAATAAAGTATACCTATGAATAGCTAAATATTATTTTATGTTATAATAATAATATAAAAATCGTGTACGGGCACAAAAATAAAAAAATAATAAAAAAAATAAATAAAACACACATCATTGTAAAATGAATACATTCATCGTTCCACTCAGAATCTAAAATGTAAAGAATCTAGAGTACCTAATTTATTTTTGAATTATAATAAAATGAAATAATCAATTGTGTTAAAAACTGGTTTTGAGTACAAATTTACATATTTCAGTTTTTAAAAATAAATTATTAAGAAAAGTAATAATTTTTACTTTTGACCCACCAAATTACCAACTTCCAGGATATTAAAGTTGAAATATTTTTAGATTCTGAGCATACATAAGCGGAGCAATGAATGTACTGATTTTACAATGATGTGTTTTTATTTATTTTTTTGCGCCTGTGGGACAGTAAAAATGCTTTAATTTTCTTCAACAGCATCTTTTCTTTTTAGTAATTCATAGACATTTGAAATTTTGAAATTTTTAGTTATTCTATAAATGTCAATGCATTTTTAGTCGTTGGGTGAAAAAGCTTGAACATACAAAGTTTATCATGAGCTGATATAATAGCACGATTTTTATTTTATAGGCAATTAAAGTTCAAATTTTTACGAAATTCATCATAATCTCGACCATTTTCTCTAACCACCATACTAATATTATATTTTATACACACAATGACATTTTAAAATGTAATATTATTTTGGCAAAAATGAATTTAACCTACTGTAACTGTTGTACTAATGCCTATTAAGTTATAGTAAAATAAATTGCTTTAATCACAATAATATGTCATCAAACATACTTTGTAATATTATAGGCTGATAGACAGTCTTCCCTCAAAATATTTTTTCGTATTCAATGATTTTATATCTAGCTTAAATATGTATATTTATTACTACCAATTAATTAAAATAGTGAACAAACAAATTTCTCATGAGTTAATAGTGACAAAGCCATGACGTTATAATTATACAATTTGGTTTTTTTTTTTATGTACCTAAATTTTTTTTCAAATACTTAATATTTCACATTTAAATAATATTGTAGTATTGATTGTTATGTTTGTTTGCGACTGCTGACTGTAACGAAAAAAAAATATACACACTATTATAATATTACAGTTATATTTATACTGTCTAATTTTACATTTAAAAAAAACTTACATTATTAATTCGAATGTTCGGTGATGCAAACTTTTGTTTTTTTATGGATATAGATTTATGTACTGTCTTCCTTGCTTTCAAGTGTTTCTTCGAATAAAAGTTCATCTTCATCATAATCGACGAGAAATTTAAACACGTTAACCATTGGCTGTGTTTGTAAATTACCAACATTTATTACTCGTCATTCAACACAGCTACAGTTCTGTTCGCACATTTCAGTTCGCTCAACTGATAAAAGTTATCAGGGATTCTTAGACTGGAGTTTTTTTGGTCTTACCATCTTCTTTCCACCCCCACTCTATTGGATTTCAAATATTTCTACCCCAAAGTTACACTTGCGAGTAAACTCTAAAAGTGTATAGTTTTGCAGGGTTAGTTGTTGATTGAAGTCAACTTAATAGTTATTAATGTTAATTTTTTTGAGCCAACTGTTTTATACTGGTTCAACTATGTAATAAGCGTTAGTGCTATACCGTTTAGTGACATAATGCATTTTACGAACACAGTTATTAGTAATATTACACTAGTGAGAGCTCCAATAGGAGCTACATATATATACAAAATTACGAACACTTCGCGATTAGCTCGGAGTGAAAAGAAAATCACATAGCACGTAATAATTATATATCTTACGTATCTTATATGCTTATACTTATGAAGGTACTTACCTACCCCATAATGCATATTATATTTTTTAACGCAGAAAACTATAGTAAAATTATATAATTATACGCCTATAACCACCACGATCGTTACACGCTAGTATCAAAAACAGCAAAATTAAATAAATAAGTAACGTAACAATAATACATAGGTAGGTAGATTTATTAGAATTGATTAGACTATTTTAAATGGATGTCGGAGCAATATGTATTTTTAGTACTATTTTCTCATTCCGGCTGCCTTGCAAGTTTAGCATAAACAATACGTAGGTATTCGCCCAAAATCATTTTTTTTTTTATGTTTTTGAGTTATTTCAGAGTAAAATCAAGGATAAAAAAATTATAGATCATTTTATTTTTGAGGGTATGCAATATTGATTTGTCTACATATTGTACAGATGTATACAATATACGTGCTTGCATTGTGCTTACCCACGTCAAGTATTTTTCGGAACACAATGTTTATAGGTGCGACGTAAATAATACAATTTACTGTGAAGTTCATTGAAAAATTCATTGTTCTTACTTATTTTTTCATAGTTTCATAGTGCATTAGTCAATAGTGAACCTATAATAATATGTCACTTTCAACGCGATATTACTTACTGCAGTTCATCGAGAAATTTTGAAATGATTTTCATAATATCATATTAAGTGGTATCCACCGATAAACACGTAATGTGATCTTACGATTTACAGTTATATACTTAATATTTGTTGTATATTATGATGGGCAATTCAAAATGCACAAAATGCGTTTATACGGTAGATAACTAATAATTATTGTACAATAATCGAACGACTGAACGAGCATAATATAATATAAGTTTAATAACTACTTTTGAATGACTATATATTGTGAAATAAGAACGGCAGTAATTATTTAATTAACAGTTGCCTATAAATATATAAACAATTTAAACGTTAGTTACTTAGTTGTACCTCATATTTTATCTACATTATATAATAGATTATTAAAATATATATGCGATTTCTATATTTGAAAGCTTGTATTTATACGTACCTAGGTCATAAATTAAGAATAAAGACTATACCTAATAGACTATAATAGTGTATTACATAGGACATATAATCTTATATAGGTACCTTCGTAGATATTGCTGTTTACTATGAGATGAGCTGCAAATGTTTTCTGGAATTATGTAGCTACGACGTGGCGGGATATCCGATGAGGGGAAGTGAGATAGATAGATACGGGAAGATAGAGTGGGAGAGAGGAAGCGAGGAGAATAGATAAAATATTATTTCCCCATTTTATGCATTATTTAACAGCAGTACGATTTAATTAAACAGATATGTTCGTTAGGTGTGGTAGCGAAAATTGTGTCCAATTTTTTAAACATTTTAAATATTATGTATAAAAATTAAAAATGTTATATTACAATATTTGTCACAATGTTAGATTATTCATAGTATTTTAAATTAAATTTTTTATTTCTGTAGTAGTTAATAAAATATCATAATACTATTTGATAAAATTTAAAAAAAAATATTGTAATATTTAGTAATAATAATGTTATATTTGAATTAATGAATTAGATGGGAATGATGGTTAGAGCAAATGTTTATTTAGATGGGAATTTTTCTAAATACAGCAAAAAAATATAAAAATATAAAAAGTGTATAAACCAGTAATTTAACAATTTAAATGATATATTGCTTTATTATAAACTAAAACATATAAACTGGAAATTCAAACATGTAGATTGTAGACGTATCTTCTGTATAGCTTCATAAAAAAAATTAGTACTTAACCGTATAACTATAAATTATTGCTATAGTCGTTTGTTTAAAGCCAATAATCATTGTAATTTGTATAAAACTCATGTAATAACAAATAAAAATATCAATAAACAAGTACCTAATAATAATTATCAAGTTTTGCAATAATAACAGTATAACATCATAATAATCGGCAGTTTATCACTTATCCGTATAGGCGTGTACAATACGTATATAGTTTCCAGCTGTAAGGCCAGGTCCCCTACTCTAGTGACAAGAGACTTGAGTTTTTGGCAAAAAACCTTGCCGGAATAACGTTCACGATGGATAATCTAATTTCAACCCGCATTTTTTCCTTTTCGTAGCTAGGTTCCAAGGTTATTTTCGCAGTAGGAAATGGCGAAAATAATAATAAGTGTAATAGGTGTAATAACAGTCATGTTATAAAACACCACGCACCGATAAAGCGACGCTACTTAAAAAATAAAAATACGAATATAATTTATAATAATATTATGTGTATTGTGTATGACCTTTCGAACGCCACCGTTTTTTCACCGACTATAACTAGGTATTCGAAAACTATTCGTCTGTTCACGCTTATATTTTAATGTTATTATTATTTATTAGGTATCGATGATTATGGTAGCCGGGACGGGACGAGAATGCGAGAGCGCTTGATCAACAATGTACAACTACTGTATAATGATAATATTATGTATAATTATACCCTTATTACGATAATAGGTACCTACATATATTTATTATTATTTTACGAGGTGGAACGCGACGGTGACAATAATAATATACCTAATATACCTGTATTTTATTTACTTACATGCCACGACACATACGTGTATGTATTTGGAAACGAGTGCGATGTGAAGTGCATATAATCCAAGAGACTAAGGCCTAACATATCGATGTGTTATTACACAATAATATTATATAGGTACGCCACCGACCATTGCCATAAAACGAACAACGAATTCCAAACAATAATTATTGTATATCGCATCCGGCGGCGGTTATTATGGTGTTCCGATAACATTTTATTATACAATTGTAATATATGCATAATATTGTAAATAAAATAATAGTAATAATGTTATGTATAATGCCACCTGCGTCTAGGCCGAATATAGGGAAAAAACAACAAGGAAAAATATCACGAGTAAAAAGACGACACGGCGGTGTGTGTTTTTACTTACCTATATACCACCTATTTGCACAAGATGCATTCAAATGTTTGAAAATTAAAAATAACCTTTCCAGGATAATTGAGCCGATTAACACTTTGAACAAAAATAATGTCATTTTTATGATAGTGGGCTACAATATTGCATATACTTATTTTCTAATATAAATTATGAACTTGGCGCTTGGTTTATAATAGTATTACTATGTGTGTACTGTCTATAATAATAGCATTGAGTATACATTAGATAATAGATATAACCCTGTGGTATGAAGGGAAAACAATGAGTTACCTCCGGTGGTCCGCATATTATGGCAAATTGATAATAATGAGATTAATTATACCGCGAATGACCGTTGATGACCATGGTGACATAATATAATATTATTAATTATTATGCTAAGCATATTATTTTTGTCTTTTAACGATTTATGCTTAAAAATCACAAATACAATACGAATGTCAAATAATGTAAACACAAATCATAAAAACAAATGACTCAAAAAATATATTTGTAATTTGTAAGCATTCCAATTTACTTTACAAAATGTTACTACTAAAAACACATTCGGTGTCGTTTTTTACCCTTGTCGTTTTTTATTACGAGTCATATTTTACCGATTACTGACTGGGTCACACACGCGATTAATTCGGTTCTAACGAAAACGAGACGTGTCGATTATTTCAGTATTGTTATTATTTATTTGCATTATTATTACTTTTATTATGGTTTTCACCTTCGAATGCGTCGTCGCGTACAGAAACCTCGCCGGCTTGGTGTTGTGTGCGTAAACGCGATAAATGTAAAAGGTAAAAGAAAATCAAATTAAATCAAACATAATAAATTATAATATCTATAGTAAAACAAACACGCATTAATCCACAAGCGGCCGCGACATGGGATGTGGCGGTGTAAGAGGCGGCGGAGGAGGTGTGCGTTGATTATTATTATTATTGCCGTCGTCTCGTTTATATCGGAACAACGACCAACGATGTAAAAAATTCAACATGATATTATAACTATAATATAACATAACAGCCGCGTGAGAAAAATAATATAATATTTTGTATAACCCATTATTACAATATTTGTTATTATTATTATTATTATTATTATTCTTTTTAATGCTATATAGTCTTATCGGACCGGACAAAGGCCGAACGATAAGATTTTAGTCAAATGTATTCGATTCCCTACTCCCGTACTTGCGTCTTCGTTGTTTGCGCAACACATATACACACGCACACACACACTCGCACGCACGCACACGTTATAAGAGCGATCGCCGCTCGCCGTTCGAATGCTTGTCACAGTCAGTCACGTGAGATCTTTCGGCCGCTCGTCTCACTCGTCGTGTACACCTCCACTCGTCTCGATCGTCACCGGAAAGGCCGTTCCGTCCTGCAGCAGAGCAAAATATAGACAAAACCATGTCCACCGCCATTTCCAACGTCCGCTGGCTGATGACGATCGTCGTCGTACTGCTCATCGGCGCCGTCCAAGCCACCAATCATCCTTCGCGTGCTGAAAGGCAATCGATCGCCAACCCAACAAAAGTGTCGAACGAGAGAGGTATGTACCGTCGTATGACATGCCAAATCGGTCTTGATTTATTAAATTTAATCGACTATTAAACAAATAAACTACCTTTATATATTATTATACATTACACGAGAATATAAACTTTATTTTATTTTTTATCGAAGGAATATTTCTGTATTTTCAAGTACCCTTTAGACTTTAGAGTTTCCACTAAGGGAATAATAATAGAATAATAGTATGTACTTTGTTGAACCTAAAAAATATAATCCTAACAGCGTGACAGTAAATCGTAAGCCCGGTCACGCGGCTTGGGTGCGTATTTAATGAAAAACCTTGTCGGCATAAAGTTTATGACGGATAAAATGTAATAATTCAACAGCATTTTTCATTTTCGTCCCAAGGTCGATTTTTCAGAGGAAAATGGCAAAACTAATAATATTAATATAACGGCAATGGGAAAACACTACACACCGATAACTTTATAAGCGAAATAATACTATAATAAATTTACAAGTCTTAAAAAATAACGGGTTTTGGACGAATTTTAGTTCTTCGACGGATTATACAATCAAAAGTGTTCGCAATGTAACCTTTACAAAAAACCGTCCATTATTGTAAGTGTGATATAATATTAATGACATAACAAATAATGTCCTGCCTATTAAACTAAGTCATCGACTTTATTGAAGTTTTACGAAAATTTGAATGCAATATAAATGTTGTTATAGTGTGTCTTAATTCAAAAATAAATTACCTATTTTCTAGGCACCATTTCATTTTCAAAATGTTTTAGTTTTTTTTCTATAAGTATATATAATCAGTGGATTATTTACACCTATCTAATCGAAAATTACTTCCATTGGAAATTATTGAAGTACGTAGTCCACTAGTACTAGTCCATACAACCGTGCAAAATGCAGATTTTAGCTTCAAAAGTTCCCGAAGTAATTATACGATACGATGCGTATTACGATTGACGAAGTCTGTTGTCCAGTTTATACTTAATACCACACTATCAATGGCATAATAATATACTATATTATGTCTATATAGCATTGAATATAAATACTAGCATTTATAAATAATTATCTTCAATGTTAATAGTAATATTTATAATGACTATTACTTATTAGTCATTTAACACGCACTTACGATATATAATATTATAATGTATTTTACCATTTTACCAAGAACCCATTCTAGTCATTATACAACGCGTATACCTACCTACCTATTGCAAGTACCCTAACCGATACCTACACGATTAGTTAGTTAATTAGTTATTACCACAAAAATATTAAAACTAGTGTTTTTAAAACTGTTAACATTGATTACGTTGTTGATATTATTTAGTGGTGAAACATAAAATATTGTGCGGATTTATATTATAATAATAATTTATAAAGACAAACAAGAGTGTAACATTGTAACAATTGTGTATTATTCGTGTAACTAACGATCAAAATTCGGTCAGCGCCACTCTACGTGGTATACCTATATAGGTGGTACGTGGTATCAACTATCAAGCAATACCTACCTTATTTGCTTGATATTTATTTTTTTTGTATCAATAAGTATAGACTTTGTTTCGATATATTTAGTTTAGTTTACTATTTTTTAACCACACAAACAATATTGCTTACTCGTAATCACTAGCATCAGTACGTGTCTGGGTGTCTCCTGCTGGGCTTAATCCCCAAAATAATTTATTCGATGCTGAAGCTTCCCGAAAATAAAAAAAATAATACTTGTTTTACACGTCTAAATAAAATCTACATTTAATTATTATGTGTACACACTTTTGGGTAGGATATACTGGTCCAAAAAATATATTTATATATTTCTTTCGATCAAAAATTGCCTCATCTTGGTACTTCGGAGAGGTAACTTTTCAAAATTCTCAAAAGTTATTCAACAATTTGGGAAACTGTCGAAAATTGGACTATTTTTTTTATTATTATCAAGAGCATAAGCTGTTGTCTTGAGACTTAGGTTTGTCACTAAAAATACTTAAAAATATAATATAAAGTTCTTCATAAGTTTTTTTTACTGTAATATCAAAAAAAGGTCTTGCATCTATACTTACTCCGCACGGTCTACAAGCGCGATACCTCAGAATTGATGACTATTATAAGTTAATAACAGTTGAATAATAATTACTATTTATTGTATGGAATATTTTTGGAAAAATTAATTTAACCTATAACGTATAACTAATAGAAAATAAATTACTTATAGCAATATACATAATTTCCTTGGAAATATAAACTGACAGGTTCAGTCAGAATAAGTTAACATCGTATACAATGATTTATCATTGAATTAAAATTTTACGCATTCATTAAAGTTTCAATGACAGGTTTACTATACGTCTATACAGCAGAGTGGCTTCCTCGGTTTTCACTTTGTTTTTGTTATGGTTCATAAGAGCCATTTGGTTCGGAATTTCTGGTCGTGGTTTCAGGGGCAGCAAGAGATTAATCCGACCCATTCTTCAAATTCACCGTTAATCCACCCGTATTTTTACTTGTTTTACATTATATAGTGTAAAAATTAAAATTGTATTGGTTTTTTCGTTTTTTTACTATAAATGGTAATAATATTTACAATTTAAAATCATGACAATTTTTTTTCATAGCAGACAGTCGATTTGTTTTATACTGGTAAATTCTATATTCATAAAATATTTATTTATAGTTTACGTTTACCCAAAAAAAAATAAAAATGTATATTATGTGTAAGTATAATATTTTATCGCGGCCCATTATTCAATATTTGCCGGCTGTGGTAGCCCCAAAAAAGTTTAGGTGCAGCATATTACTACTTCTGCTGCCCTCGTGCGTACGCCTATGTCTTGTCGTAGGTACCTACTCTGAAAGTTTTTTATAATTCATTTATTTATATAGTTAACACACGAGACCTATATAGGCACATAGCAGATTAGAACGGAATACAAGTACCTAGGTAATCCGTGAAAAAAATGATAAAATATGAATGAATATTTTATAATTTTTCATAGGTATCTTTCATATGTTTGCAATTTATTTGGTACATTTTAAAAGTTTATATTTATTAATAATGTACTTAAATTGCACTACCTTTTTATCTTAGTAACGATGTGTGTTTAATATCAACAGTTTAAATTTAAATTTAACTATATTTTGTACACCATAAACAATTAGTAAATTTAGGAGAACAGTTTATAACAGGGACTGGGACCTTTTGAATTTATCGGTATCGGTTCCGGTACTGGTTCTTCAAAAATAAAAGATCTGTTCCAGTTCAGTTCTGGTTTTTTTATAAAACAATATAAAGGTATCGATTCCAAAAAATTTCGGTATTGATTCCAGATAATTTAGGTACCGAAAAGTATAATAATTTTAAATACCTATCCGGAATACGGGTCTAATTAATAGTATGAAAAATATAAAAGATATCGATTCCAAAATATTTCGGTATTGATTCCAGATAATTTAGGTACCGAAAAGTATAATAATTTTAAATACCTATCCGGAATGCGGGTCTAATTAATAGTATGAAAAATATAAAAGGTATCGATTCCAAAAATGTTCGGTATTGATTCCAGATAATTTAGGTACCGAAAAGTATAATAATTTTAAATACCTATCCAGAATACGGGTCTAATTAATAGTATGAAAAATATTATAAAACTCATATGATCATACATAGTTTATACACAAAACAGTAACAGGTACCATTAAATTATAATAAATAAAATATTTTTATTTTTGAACCTAAAAGAACCTATTTAATTTAAAAATTCTTGTTCGATTCCTGTACTTTCTTTATTAAAATAAAGGTTTCCGTTCCGGTTCTGGTTCTTAATATTTTAAAGGTTCCGCTTCCAGAACCGGTTCTTTTAGGTTCGGTTCCAGTCCCTAGTTTATAATATAATATTTTAATAACTCTTTATTTTCCATGAAATTATCAACCATCCATCTAGCTCGAAAAGGAGTTAAATAAAATCCATTTAACCTAATGAGTAATGGGCCAGCCAGTAGCCACCATATCTAATAATACATAAAAATGAAACAAATAAACAATATCCAACGTTTATATTATTACATATAATAACAATATTTAATATGCAAAGGTAATATAGTTTGGATTACAGCGAGCGTAATAATAACACGGAGGCACCTATTACAACGTATAACGTCATTTCTCATTACGTTTCGACATTCGCGGGTGAGATTGCTAACTATTTAAAATTTTATATTGGTATGAATAATATTATTCGTAAACCAATATTAGATTAATATTGTATATTCGTATGCTTATATCATATATGAATTCTTAATTCGTAATAAGTAATAACGTAAAATACATTTCGCAAGACATAAACACAACGAAAAAACGTGTTTTTTTATTATTATTATTTATAACTTATAAGATATTGTTAGAAATTTCATATAGTGATATTACGAGTATTCCATCGTAATAGAAAAACGTCGATCAGAAAATATTGCGCGTGTACTACTGTCGTAATCGTAAAATTTAGGCTCGTAATGCATGATATTTTAATAATACATTAAAATTCACTAATTAGTGCGCTAAACCTAAACTGTAGGAAAATGATTAGTATGAATTAAAAAAAGACTCACTGCAATCTCTATTAATGCACAGCTTACCATAATCATAATGTTGATGTTTATGTAGTATATAATATAAGTATTCATGTTAGTTTCATTCTGATTCATAAGTAAATATCGAATAGTAAAATAAACAGAAATAAATTAGTGATGATAAAATATATTTAATAATAAATGGCTGGACTGCGGGTATTCATATCTTTAAAGCAAATAATTGATATTGCTGTTCAAACTTCAACAAACTTATATTTTAATTTAAAAGACACGGCAAATCCAAGCAAATCCGGCAAATCCAGCTACCCAACAGTCCTTGGGGTCCAGATATTTTTTCTATATGAAATAATATCTTAATGTCTAACTGTGATTTTATTTTTTTGTTTGTCATCACTCATCATTAATATAGGTAGGTACATAGTAATTATTTGTACTATTTATATTGACTTCAAAAAATGGATCAATCCAACAATCCAACGTCCCCAACAAAGAAGGACGTAACTCACTTTTACGATTTTTTTTTTTCAAAGTCATGTTTCTGTTTTTCTGGATTTCAAAATTGGTAAAAGTGAATTACGTCCTTATTTGTTGGGGCAGTCGAATTATTAGTTTAAGATTGGACTATGAAAATTAATTATGATTAAATAAACCGAATCTTGAATCATTTAATTTTAGATTCTGAGCGAAGCGATGAATGTATTGATTCTACAATGATGTGTGTTTTTTTTTTATTTTTTAATTTTTTAATTTTTTTTTTTATTTTTGTGTCTGTCATCACCTTTTAGGACAGTAAAAGTGCTTGGATTTTCTTCAATAGTAACTTTTCTGATAGGAAAGTGAATCTAGTTGGTACTTTGGGGGGTCAAAAGTAAAAATATCCCAGTAGTTTTCACAAGCGACGTGAAAAACAAAAGAAAAATTAAGGAAAAACGGGAATTTTTACGCAAAATCTGTTTTCGAGAAAATCGATTTTGGTTTTTGGTGTAACTCTAAAACAAATGACCGTAGGGACATGAAATTTTGACTGAATGTTCATATTAGCATTTTCTATACACCATAAAATTTTGAAAATATTTTGACTCTTTTTGAGCTGTTTACGGCCATTGTCAGTTTTCAATTTTTTTAGTTTTTTTTTCTATAAATATCAATAAAATTTTATCGGTTGATTAAAAAAGCTTGAAAATTTAATAGAAGGCTTCTAGGTTATTGTTTCAAAGGCAGATGAAAAAAATTAAAAATCCTTAGTCACAGTTTTTAATTATAAGCATTTAAAGTTCAAATTTTGACAAAATACGGAAAAATCACGAAAAATAGCAAATTATTTTGAGTTGAGAATTCGTAAAAATTTTTCTTTTTAAATCTAAGATTTGAAAATGTAATATAAGATTACTCATAAGTTTGTCTACCTTTATCAAAAAAAAAATGTCTAGAAGAAACTTAAATTAAATTTTTATGAGCGTCTGAAATTTATATTTTTACAACATTTGATATTTACTCGATTTCTCATGTAACAATTTTCTTATTTTATTGTAATTAAAAAACGAATGACTGTAGATACTTGAAAATTTCACTGAATGTTCATATTAGCATTTTCTATACACCATAAAATGTTGAAAATATTTTGACTCTTTTTGAGCTTTTTACGGACATTGTCAGTTTTCAATTTTTTTAGTTTTTTTTTCTATAAATATCAATAAATTTTTATTTGTTGGGTAAAAAAGCGTGAAAATTAAATATAAGGCTCCTGATATATCGTTCTAATAGCAGTTGAAAAATATTAAAAATACATAGGCACAATTTTTTTTTATAAGCATTTAAAGTTCAAATTTTGACAACATTTATCAAATTTATAATTTATTAATTATTTTGTGGTTAAAAATGTATAAAATGTTTAACTTTTATGGCTAAAGATTGAAAATTTAAAACAAGGCTCCGAGTAAATAGGTTATATATAAATTACTTTATTCACAATAATATCATCAAATATACTTGGTAAAATCATAGGCTGACTGACCGTTTTCGCTCAGAATCGTTTTTCTTATACAATGATATTATATCATTGAATTCAAATTTAACACCATCCATTACAGTGACCCACTTGTAACCTACTGTACAGCAGAGCGACATCCACTTATCCACCTTTTTTTATTTATAATGCTTTTATAGGATGTTCAATTCTACAGAAATTTGATTTATATCTCGCAAAATGCATATATACATATTTTAATTTGCATCTTCCTCTTTTTGAGTCAGACACTTTATGTAATTATTTTTTTGAAACTAAGTACTTGAATATAAGAAGAAACCCAACACTTTAATTCAGCTCAATCCTTCAATTATTTATATAAAATATATACTATTTTTATATTCGCTTACAATAGGTATATGTACCTACAGCCGTATCACACATGTATATCATAAGAACTTATTTTTCTAATCACACCACTTTTTATTGACATTATAGTCGTAGAAATAAATTCATAGTATGATATCGAGTATTTTTTTAAAATTATTTTTATATCATTAAATTCCAAAGTTGGAAGTCCAGCCCTAGCTTCGATATTTGTACCTTGATAATTAAGATTAAACGTTTTACAAATTATAATTATTTACCTCTGATAATAATCTGTTTTGAGTATTTTTAAAAGAAAATATTTTGTTTTTACAGTGGCTTATTTATGTGCTGGGGTATTCAAATGTTAAGCCAGACCAATACTGTTTACAGCTATTAAAAATAAATAATAAGCCAACTTAATAACTGTAATATTATAGCCCTAATACTTACTGCTTACGGTACAGGTAAATAACAGATAACAAGAGAACAAAAGATGATAATTATATAATATTTAATAGGCAGCTAAAAATAATGTCATATAGCATTCTTTAATGAATAATTTATCTGCATAAGAGATTAGTTGGGTGACTGTATAATATTTTTAAGTGTTAACTTTTACAGAGTATACAGTTAGAAGGCATAAAATAACCTATACTTACATATGTAATAACTAGTTGGTATAATTACTATATTATGTCCGATGTCCCACATAAAATCTACTTCTGTTAGTAAAAATTTTTCAATTTTGTCACAATATTGTAAAGCTCTTTTCTGATCGACTATACCAATGATTAGTATTTACAGATAAATATAACAATAATATAATGATTGTATTGTAATAGTATTAAATTATACATTTAGTACATAATATTTGTATAAACTAATTCGTTAACATTTTACGGTACACTTAAAAAATAAGTTGTTTTTTTAAGAAATAAAAATCATATAACTATATCAAATGATCTACAAAACAATGCTACCTATTCGTAAACTATTTTATAATAGCTAAACAGATTTGAATTAACATTGGCTGCATGTCTTAAATGTATTATACTATCTACATTAAGCTGGCGTACATAAATCTATTCGTATTTACATTGTTGAATATCTTATAATCTGCTTACACCCGCTAAAGTGCGCCGATCATGGTCAACATGTTATTAGTGTTTATCATAGTTTATTTTATAAAATATTATGTTATTTGATTATTTTATTTTATTTTGAAGTGTGTACCTACACTCGGTTATCTGCTTTATACTTTTAATTCTGCACATTTCATTATTGACAATATTGACATTATAAATTAATTTTAATCTATTTTATCACGTGTAACCGTGTTGTTAGTTGTAATAATTTTTTTAGAAACATGATATTCAGATTCGAAGTGATTGTAATTTTTGAGTGTGTTGTATTGCCAATTGAACCAGTAGATTAATTTCAAACATGGTTGTAAACTATAGGTACCTAGCCAATATTTTTAACTCGTATAATGTGCGTAAATCAGTTAATTTCTGAATTTTCATAAATAATATTTTGATACTATTATCATACTAATTACCTAATATATTATACATTTATACCTCCATTATGATTGCAAGAAATAATGGGTTTTATTTTATATTATTGCAATTTTCTTTTTACTTGTATAATTATTAATTACCAACGTACGTTGTATACTATACGTCTACATCTCGTTTTATATTTATACCATGTACTTTTATTTAATATTTATACACTTTACACTTAACAATAAGTAGTACTTCAATCGAGCCGATCAGCTGATCTTACTGAGAATAATAATGTGTATTATAATACTTGAATATTTTATTTTTGGAATCATTCAAAGTATATAATGGATAAGTTCCCAGGGGTATATCTACCCCTGAGAAGATTGTCTACGGACTTATATTGGGACATTATCATTGTTCCAAATTAAATATTTAAATATTTTAAAGTCCTTTGATGACGTGTTACGTTTTTGTCTCACTAGAATGAAATATTTCGATTTTCATTTAATCTGTTTACTGTTGCCAATGTGCGTTAATTTATTTTTTAACAGTCACTACATCATGATGTAGTATATATAAACAGAATTTAGAGTTGATAGGTGGTTTAAAAGGGAAGACAATTTATGGTCGATAAATTACACTCGACAAAGTTTTCGACCAAAACATTATAGACTAATGTTTAACACTCTAACGGATACATTTGGGTTGAATTTCGCATAAATCCGTTTTTAAAAACGTATATACACGCTCGTTATTTTTCTGAAAAAAAATTATGGTACTACAAAACAAAAATTATATATTATTTATATATATTTAAAAACATCCCCAACCAGCGCAATAAAACTGTCATTGGATAAAATTCTAATTTGTGGGAGAGTCATCGACAAACATAATAATATATATTTTTATATATAAAATATACATTTTTGTTATATTATACATATACAAACAGAAAAAGTTTAAATTGTTTTGAGATTATTTATCGTGGTGAAATATTTAAATATTATAATCATAATATTATTTCATACTTCCATTTACCTCACCTATATTACGAGACTGATAGACTAACCTAGCGCGTGAACAATCTTCTGAGATTCTGAGTGAAACGATGAATGTATTGGTTTTACAATATTGATATGTGTGCTTTTTTGTATCTGTGAGTAACCATTAGTTTTAAGGGTGATTTTTAATAGAAAATTGGATCTAGTTGGTACTTTTGGGAGTTAAAAGAAAAATTCCCAAAAATTTAAAAATAATGGGGAAAAAGAAAAGTAGACAAGTAGATACCTAACTACTATATTATGTACAGTAAGAACAGTAGGTATTAAGTATACTTCATCATTGAGTAGGTCAATGTAATAGATGATGTATTCCACTTGAATTCATTGTTAAATCATTGCATATGAAAAACGATTTTGAGTGGAGACAGTCTGTCATCAGTCTACTAAGTTTCATATTTGTATTGGTATTATAGTGATTTATTTTACTATTAGTAATATTTTAGGTTGAATTAATTTTTTTCTGATGACATGGTTCAACTTCAATTTTAAATACGCGTATTTTTAACGTCAAATTGATTTTTGGGGAACACATCTAAAATTCAGTAGAAAAGGTTCAATCATTCAAATCTAACCTCTTATGAAGCATTTCAGACAAATATTATATTACCTAATTTCGAATTTTTCTTTTTTAAGATTCCAGATGCCACCACCCGACGACACACAATTGCAATACTTCTGTGTATCCGATTTTGGACTGGAAATTGTCCGGGTGGTTTTACCACTCGATGTTCAAATCGTGCCGACCTCTGTATTCGTTGAAGGGCGAGAACGTTTGCACTGAAAACCAAGACCTGCCAAAGACCAGAGAAATATGCGAAGACTTATGCGGTAAGTTATGCAACGATGATGGTGTGTGTGTGTGTGTGTGTGTGAATATAGGAAGGCAAATAGGTCTGTTATCGCGTTGCCGTGGCATACAATTACCGTAATACCGTTCATATAATTTATATATTTTAATTAATTATAAAAAAAAAAAATCATATATTTAAACAAAATTAGTTGTATTGTTCAATTTAGGATTATGGTAAATAAATGAATAGGTATGATATCACGACGAAGATCAGAATTCTGAAATATCCGATAAAATTTGTTTCAAAGGATCGTTTTCACTAAGCTTTGAACTCCACATGAACTCTGCCAAATAGGACTCGAAGAATTTTCGAACAGTACCTTGACGTAATTTATTACCTTATCCCCCCCCCCCCCCCCCATTTTGAATCGGCCCACATCCACTTTATTTGTTTTGGTGGTTTAGTGGTTGTGACTTCCAGATATCTCTATGACGATACGTCGATAACCTATACCTCTAGAATACTGCATATTATTGTACAATTTCCAACAGCCCGAAAATATTATTGACCCCGGCCTAATAAATTGTTGAGTTAATGGTAGTAAGGTTTTTTCCAACCGATCAGTCATACACACAATAAGACACTCTTTGGTTTCTCAAAAATTAATGGCACAAACTGTCTACCCACTGCCGAGGAATGATCTACAATATTGTATGCCTATACTAATTCCTAGTTAGGTACATGAAAAGTGTATTAATTTAATTGTTCCATAAGACTTAATGAACCAATCATAGGCCACTAAATCATACTTAAGGCACCCTTATTAGCTCCTATTGATTTGTGAAATGTTTTGTCATTCCTCGTGCAACTCGGCATAGTAGTACAATATTGATGTAACAGACTTATTTTTTTTCGCTGTGTAGGTGAATCATGCGTCATGAGCAACGGGTCGATGGGCATTTGCATGTTCAATCAAATGTGCAAGATCATAAACAACAAGCCCTCCGCCCACCCAAGACCATGTGGCAGTTACAATGTAAATTGCTGCCCCAAGGTATCCGACAGCAACTTGGTACCATACAGAGATCCTTCGGGAAACATCAACGGAAATGGCGAATTCGAAAACCGTATAAACGCCGCTGACCAATCATCCTCCCGAACCGATACAATTTACATCTATCGTTTTCCAAATACTCCACTTATGGAAGGAAAACTCAACAATTAGTACTCATACTAGCACCAGTAACATTGTTATGGTGTTTAACAAATAGTTACTGACGTTTTTTTTCTCTACTTATATTATTACTTTTATAATAACATTATTTATTATTTTAATTATAACTATTATTATTATTTGTGTTATCATCATCATATTATAATATTAGACTATGATTACGCGTAACATAGCCTAAAATGTTTCAACCCGTGCAATACGTCACTATAGAACCGTACAGATCAACAGTTTTATTTACACGCCTTTTAAACTCTATATTTATTATTATATCATGTATTGGCTGCATTGTACGAAAATAAATTGTTTAAAGGCAAACGCGCTTGCGTTCCGTCGTACAATATTAAACGAAGGTGAAGCCCACATTGCAAGTGGCGTTACCGTGTTTATTTATTACGTTTAACGTAGTTGGTTTAAGCGTTTATTTTTTGTTATTTATTTTTTTGTTCATAATAAAGTTACTATGTACGGTTGAATATCAAAATATTATAATTCTTAACGTGCTTATCATTAATTATTAATTTTATCACTATTCAGTGTATTTTGATGTAATATTTTTCATATTATCATAATAAATCAAATAAATACAGATTTATAGTTCGTTATTTCATTACACTAGAAGCCATTAGCTTATTATTTGCTTATCATAACAATACTATATTTGTTTAAAAATATAATTTGTATATTTAAGACAGTCGGTAATTTTATGAGCTCGACGACTTGACCTAACCATGTAGGTGAACCAAAAAGAAATAATCTTAAGAAAATTATATAAAATTACCAATACATATCAATATTTACATATTATATACTTGATTTCTAGTGGGTAGGTACGTATTTTTTATTTGTTAACGTCTACAACATTGGGTTTAGTTAAAATGTACCTATTGTTGGAATTTGAATTGTTGGCGTCTGACTTTTAAATTTTGATGAAATTGGATATTCTTTCGTAAAATAACGATTTCTCATCAAATAGTTTCAGTTTTTTTGTTGTAATTCAAAAAGTATTAATCTCTTACCTTTGAATTGATATATCATAAAATAAAAATATTTTATAAAACACTTTATACAAAATTAAAATTAAATAAATATCAATATTAACACGTAATTCTGGTTTATTATTATAAGTATATTATTGAATCACCTTTTTTTAAGTAGGTACCTACATATTTCTTATTTTTAAGGGTAGGTATATTTATACAAAATATAGTTGTTAATTAATGTTTTATAGAGTGTATTTCAGAGGTTTTTAGAGCATATAATTATACCAATCCTATTTATTAGAATAAAATGTATAGTCCAGGGACTGGAACCTTTTGAATTTATCGGTATCAGTTCCGGTACTGGTTCTCCAAAAATAAAATAACTGTTCCTGTTCGGTTCTGGTTTTTTGATAACAAACTAAACTTATCGGTTTCAAATAATTTCGGTACCGGTTCCAGATAATTTAAGTACCGAAAAGTATAACAATTTTAAATACCTATCCGGAATGCGGGTTTAATTAATAGTATGAGAAATATTATAAAACTCATATTATCATACATAGGTTATGCACAAAACAGTAGTACCATTAAATTATGATAAATAAAATAATTTTATTTTTGAACCTAAAAGAACATTATATTTAATTTAAAAATTCTGGTTCGGTTCCGGTACTTTATTTATTAAAATAAAGGTTCGGTTCCGGTTCCAGAACTGGGTTTTTAGGTTCGGTCCCAGTCCCTGATTTATTCATATTTTTTTCGATGCATAAGTAGTTGTAAGCAAGATTTGTTTGAAATTACGAATAATCCTTAGTTTGACATCACTGATTATTGTTACCATTTAAAACACAATCCATTTGATTGATTTTTATGTAGACTGAACTGAAGGTTAAGTATGAATTACTACTATTATTAAATTCAATCAATAATGCCATAACATTATTAATAATTAATAAATGAATAGTATAATTATTACTATGATATATTTACTCTAAAATAAATAATCAAACATTACATAATTTTCATAATACCTATGATTAGGTGTTTACATTTTACCACAATAATAAAATAATAATATAATAAATAATATTTTAAGTGTAGATAACAAGTTCGTGATATTTTCGGTTTCAAGTGACCATCTATAGCTATAATAAATGTATGGATATTGGTAAAACCATTAATTATGAATACTAATTTAATACTAATACTAGTGTTCATAATCAATGGTATAACTTATAACTGTAACAAAAGTGCGACACCAGCCAATGTCCATTTCGATGATTTATCTTTGCTTTTAAGACTAAAAGTCCACACATACGTCGGTCCCCTCGTTCTAGTTTTGTACACTGGACACTCGTAAACGTTCCGTGAATCTTGTTTGTCCTGTGTAATCGCCTGCAAGTTTAGCATAAGAAATGTTTGTCAACAAATCGGGTAAGAAAAAAATGTTAAATTACAATATTAATATATATATATATATATATATATATACCTAATATATTTCTGTACGTCATCAAGACATACTATAGGTGGCGATACGTACGTAACTTTAACCGTAACTTAAATTGTATAACTTAACTATAACTATCAGTTACTGAACTATAAGTTATACATTCTGTGTACACAAAATCGCTTAGGTATTAGTCTATGAATGGTCTAGATATATTAAAATACGGTAGGTACCTATATTATTTTTTGTTTGTATAATACCGTATTATACGGCTTAGAACATTGCAGAAAGTATAGTCATAGGCGGAACTACGGGGTGTGCCTTGGCATACCCTAATGTGAAAAAAAATTAATAACATATAATAATATACATACACATTAATTGAATTTCAGTTTTTTATTAGTAAAACTTCAAGTGTTCAGAATAATTCTCTAAAATAATAACTGTATGTATTTTTACCAATTGTTATTTTACATTGTTAATGAAGCCTGGATGTTTAGACTTTAAATCACTTCAACCTCAACGTATTTGTTTATCGACTATCATTATTTCTTAAATTATATTCAATGTTATTGTCGTTGACACGAACAATTCGGTATAATTATAGTAGTGGACGCCAGACGGTGATAACTATTTTCAGCGAAAATATATCTCAGAAACCGACACCGCGCTGATATCGATGGTTAAGAAATAATATTTTGGTAGTTCCAAGTTTGGTATTTCATTTAACGTGATGTCGTGATTCGAACAACTCACAAACACCATAATTTATATTATCGTTAACTTTGTGTAAAACAAGTAACAACCTCTATGTCGAACAGGAATTAACGGTCAATGTTGAAGCTTCTGAAGGTTATAGAAGAATTTGAAAGTTTTGAGCCATTTCAAAGGCAATTGTTACTATAAAATAAATTTGTATCATGAATAAATTACACTAGTGTTGTTTCAGTTTATTTAGTAATAAATATAAAATAATAATTTATAAGTTAATATATTATAAGATTAAACAATAAATTATCATAAGTAATGTCTACTTACATATTACATATAGTAATATTGTATATTATTGTATCAGCCAATAGCCATATAGGTAAATATTATGTTATACAACAGGTTATACATAGTATTTGTTAGAGAAAAATGGTCGGTACTTACAATATATTATTAACTTAAGTTTATTTTATATACCATCTTATGGAAGACATTTATGAGCTAAAAAAAATTTATATTGCGGGTTAATTTATCTATAGCTACAGCTCTGTATTATAAAGAACAAGTAGAAAAAAAGGCCGGGCACACTCAAATGTAAAACTCTGGGTCCGCCTATGAGTATAGTAACCTAAATTATCGGAAATTGAACACAGTTTATAAAACTATTGTATATTATGGCCAGTTTTAAAGAGGCTTGATAATTTCAGAAAATATTTGAATAACCAAAATAATACAAGAATTATTTTAGAGTAAATTAATACATAAAGTCATACTATAATCCCATGATATACCTAGTGACTAGAAAAATGTGTAATTAAAAATAATATAGGTACCTAGTTAATAGTTATAATTCATAGTAAATCATGTTATTAAATATCAAATTAATTTTTTAATAATATCAAATTAACTAATATTTTTTCAAAACTATTTTTGCATATAACTTATATAAAATAATTTTATACCACTGTATAAACAGACTCACATCCCTAGAATTGTCTGCCAAATTTACTTTGAAACGTATTCAGAATACTATTCACACTTACTCGGACATTAATCACGGGCATTTGAGGAAATAACTCTTTGAGTTTGGATTCCATTATGACCCCTTGCATTACATCCCATCGGGCGCCTTCCATAAAAAGACCGTGAATGTAAGCCCCGTCTCTGGCGGCTCCACTGAAAAATCGTCATCGGTAAGCATACAACAATAAACTACGTCTTTACTCTTTAGTTGGCCGACAGTTGCATTTGAAATACGCTTGTCAAGTAGTTAGGTATAATTATTATTATTGACCTGAATTACTTACCTGAACTCTTCCTTGTGTTTTTTCGTCACGTCACACTGGAGACACATTTTGTCGAGAGGCAATTCGTGTTTCCTCGCTGTACTCTGCATAATCGCCGTCAAAAACGATTGCGGATTGAAAAATCCAGAAAGCCAAACTGACGTAGGTACCTTGAACGGTAACAATTCGATAATTTGAATATATTTTGTATTTTATTGCAATAATGAATAGGTATATAACATACATATTAATATATTATCATAGTATAATTAATATAATATGCAATTCTAAAATGTATACATATTGTAGTCCTTATTTTTTCACCATCATCATGAAAACATTTAATGAACTATGTTTTTTAAATGGTGACTTGTAACTTAAATGAATTAAACTGTAGCAAATTACTTTTATAAAAATGTCATTTTTTTAAAAATTAATATTACCTCAAGTTATAATCAGGCGTATTCAAAACTTGACGACTGGTGCATAATACAATAAATGGACCACAAATTTCAAGTAGTAGGTACCCAAGTTTTCACTTCAGACCTCATCATAATATATTAATTTGATATAACATACATTATTTATTATGAATATTGTATTAACCATAAGATTCATTATAACGTACACGATTCTATTTATTTTTATTTTTTTAACGATAAGTCAAGTAGTATTAGATTTCTGTGCGTAAAATATAAAACTACAATTCATTTATAAATTATATAACAATATATACAGTTACGCATACTCACGACAAAATCAGTGGTCCACGTTTCCAACTCTCTAATACGTAGCAAAAGATCGGAAAACCATGCTCCAAGACCAAGCAGAGACGGATAAGCCCGATTCGTCCATACCAGAGGGATCTGGTCCAGGAACAAAGCGTTTTCCAAGTCTTCCATGTCCGAAGTAATGGTTAATTCACCCTAAAAATATAATTGATTTTGACGATTAGTCATACACATGTTTTAATTAACACGTTTACCTTAAGTCCAAGTTCTAGTTCTTTCAGAGACCGTTTCATTTCGCTAGTTAAAAAGTTCATCCGTTGGCACTCTTGAAAGGCTACAATCACGTAAGGTGTCCTTTCTTCGACTTTACCCATCATCTCGGTTATGTTAAATTCTTCAGGTAATTTTTCTAACGTTTCGTCGACAATCTGTTTTACCTATAAAGAATATAAAAACAAAATATTGACACTTTTTCGGTTACTCGTCCGGTATATATTTTTTCACGATAAGAATGTTTGGTGAAAATTGTTATTCGACACGAGACTATACTTGTAGTGTCGAGATTAACTTTGCACCGGATTTAGCTTAACGTCGTGTTGCGATTCCGGTTGTGGGTTCGTTACAGACGGAAGTTACAACTTATATAAAGTTCTAAGGCGCTTACCTTGTCTTCTCTAGTGACGTTCGTACCCCCGATCGCGCCTGCTTCTCGTGGCTGCATTTCGAATACTGTGCGAAACAAATTCTCGGACGTTGTACTCATAAATCCAATTTCAGCGTTGGGGTGCAAGCCGTAAAGCACAGGATTCTCGGCTGGTAAGACTTCGTCTATGTAGTTGTGATAACCTTGATAATCTGTATTTGGTGGTGCAGGGAAACCCGGGGCGAGGTGAAGATCTCCGTCGACCTGTACGAGGTATGCAGGTAAGATAATTCGATTCGTTGTCGCACGTAAACGGTTAGAACCGGTTTATATCTCGTATACAAATATATTATTAATATGTATTGTATACTAGACGAGTGGCTGAAAAGAATGGTCTGAGGGCCTAGAGTAGAATATAGATAACATTCCGCTTAATCATTAATATTCCATGCTAGCTAGGGGTTCTCAAATTAAAATAAAATAAAATTAGAAATATTCTAATTCACGTTTAAGAACACAGACAATTAAAAGAACAAAACTAAATTCAGAATAATCTTAAAATTGTCTTTTTCTTGATCATTATAATACATATTCTAAATAATATATTGTATATAAAATCAATATTTGGTGCCATTAATACTGGTTTGATTAAAAATAAATAGGTAGAATGATCCAGTTGTGTTTGGAAGGAACGAGTTCCAAAAGGAACAGATTCCTGGAACGAATTCCTTTTTATAAGAAAAGAACAAGAAAATGAACGAGTTTTGTTTTCAAGGAAAAATAACATAACTTTTCGTTCCTTTCTAGTTCTAATAATGTACACAGATATGTAAATAATTGAAATTAAGATATATATTTTTAATGTGTATAATGTATATTGCCAATTAGTGATCGTTATCGAGTATCGACTGCCGACGTTAATCATTACACATTAGTCATTACTCATTAGTCACTTTATTAATATTTCTTATAGTTATAAGTAGGGTTCGGGACTTCTTGCACTTAAAATTATCGAAATATGCAGTCAAAATCGTCAAAATATGCTTTAAAATATGCAGCTAATTTTTCATTTTATTTTTAAAAAACGTATAAAGTATATTATTAATTATTATTATAAGAATGAAAATCTAAAAATTAGGTAGGTACTTAATATGTGTACTAAATTCTACTGTTGCGAGGTACTATTAATCCGATCTTGTTGGCGCTTCACTGCTAATTTATGTTTTTCTGTTTTTAAATGTTGTAAGACAATAAATCGCCTATCAACACCTACCTTCGTTTCACATACTTTACAAAATAAAATAATTCCATCCGTAGAGAAAATATTTTTTCCTAATTCGGATATATATTGATTAATTTTACCATTTATTTTGGGCATTTTTAAACACAAATTGATTGTAAAAAAAAATGGCACAGTTAATAAGAAATAATGTAAGCGCAATGATATGACTAACGAACGAACACGCGTACTGCTTTTCATTTCATCGTAGAATTCATACCCGGCTAATAACTGCTTACTTGGGAGCGTTTGAATTTATATTTGTTTCATGATAAGTCTGTTGGAGTATAGGATTCATTAGGTTTTATCACAACTATACAATTGTCGATTTGTCGATAAAAAGGTTGATTATTAAGCGATAACGAGACTATCATCGTAAACAGACGTACGTGTTAGATACGACAGACTACGACCATCCAATTATGATTTTTTCCCCACAATTTTACGTTTATAAAAATATAAAAATGTGAAATATGCCCAAATATGCTAAAAATTGCTCAAAAATGTGCTTTTCTTAAAATATGAAAAAATATGCAAATTCAAACTTAGTATTTAAATTCGTCATTTCATAAAACAAATTTATAGCTCACTAAGAATATACTACGACCACTACAAAAAAAGATACAAATGCAAGAAGTCCCGAACCCTACAGTTATAAGTTATAATTTATATAGAATTGAGAACTTATATTTAATATAATTGTTTATAATAATAAACGATAAGACAGTCTATCTCAAAATAGAATTATAAAATATGTACCTACTTGTAAGTATATATTATAATTTAAAATTGAAGAAGTATGTATTTAAAAAAAAAAAAAAACATTGATTATAAAATAAAAATTTTAATTTTATTTGGAACTAAAAAAAAACTAATTAATTTTCCAAAGGAACGAATTCTTTTTTTTTTAAGGAACAAGAAACGGAACGAATTGCTTTTTATAAGGAACTTTCCAAACACTGGAGTGACCCAAATAGTAAAGACTATGGACAAATAATAATTATAGAAATGTATAATGTGTACGCGCGTTTGTTTTAAAGTAAAAACGTTTTATCTATTGAATAAAACTAAGACAAAATCAATGTTTTATTAATAAATTATAAAAAAACTATAATATAGTTTATTTTTGTAATATTTTTAATACACAAAAGGTGAAAATAATTTAGACATTTAAGTGACTGAAGTAAGTATCTATTTCAAACTTTTTAAGGGATTATGGAAGTCTACGTTTTCAGTACAATCTAACCGCCGTATACAGAATTTGTTTTAAAAACCAATATCGTGTTCATTTGTACATAAAAATATTTTAAAAAAATTGTTCAAATTTTAAGAAACCAGTGTAAAATAAATTTAATTACAATTTGTTTGAGTACAGACTAATTTCAAATTGATTATATTATATAAATATTCATTAGACATCAATATTAAGTTATTAACTATTATTATACCTATAGTTCTTTTATCGAAGATATTTCACACTATTACATATTACATTATTTAATTATTTGTATAGTATAGGAAAACATTTCAGAAATTCAAATTAAATTAAATCCTTAAAGAGTTGAAAAATTGGTCAACTGCTGAACTGCCTCAACATACACTTTTAATTTTTTTTCTGAGTAAAATAAACAATATAATATATACGATAATATTGACTAGTATAATTATACTCGTGCAAATATATTTATGTAATTATATTATGTGACTAACGCATTAATCACTGCTTTTAAATTAAGCTAGGGTGGCCATATTATCTACAAAAAAAAAAAACAAGACACTTTCTTACAATGAGTAAAAAAAATGCTTTGACTGATAAAACATAAAATTTATTTATTACCAGGTAAAAATAACACCGAAATTATGATGATATCGATCGCCGATAAGAATAATATAGGTAACCTATATTATTCTTATCGGCGATTGATATCGTCGTAATTTTGGGGAAAATAAATACCCACACTATTACACTAAAAATAAACCTCTTATACTCTTTATTATAGACGATGTTTTTATAAATTCATCGGTATAATCACTTTTTGATGAAAAAATGGTAAAAAACAGGATTAAAACAGTATAGTTACGGAAAAAAGGACTAAAAGTGTTTTGTTTAATTCGATTGGATAAACAAGATACCAAGCTGAAAACCAGGAATATCTTGTTTAAAATAGGTCCTATGGTCACCCTAAATTAAATGTATTATGGTATATTATGTTATATATATAAATCAAATGCGTAGAACATATTAAGATTTATCTACCAAGTCAGACTGCATCAGTTCCTCCAAGTATGATATACACAATTTTCTATCCCAATCGTCTGTTATGTGGCCACCGTACATAATTTCACCGAATAAATACCGCAGGTCTTCCCACGGGACTTTGTTATTGGCTTCCAAATAGTTGAACAGCACGCTGACGCTGATATTTAAGTCACCTGGACGGAAAACGACACGGTGAGATAACATTTGGGTTGTGCGTGCTAGGCCAATCGACCGCGACTCTAATTACGCTTTTGGCAAGGGTATATTCGTACCGACGTTAAACGGATATATCTTGTTCCACCCCTGCGCACCGAATTTCCTCCGTTCGGCGACTACGGCGTGGAAATAACAAAGTGAAAATAGAATCGCTTTGAACTCGGCTTCTTTTGACGACATCTCCAGTGTTTCTTGGTTGAAATTCTCCAGCGCCTTGTGCAAATTGGCTTGCATACCCGTCGGCGGCTCGTTTGTGATTTTGATACACGATTCCAAAATTCCCTAACGTCGTGACACAAACAATGTTATAAAAATAAATAAAACTCTAATAGAATTTTCCTAAAAGATTTAAATATGTCTTAGGCATTTATTAGTCTATATTAAGGAAAATCTAGATCAGTATATATTTGTTGTGTATACATTAAAGCGATATAAAGCTTATACTATAATAGTAAACTATATAAACGTATTTGGTCAAAGATTTTTTTTCATGATAATATGGGATATCTTCAATTTGAAAGTCGTAAGGGTTAAGTCGACGTTTTATTAAAGAGCATTTCCTATTGCATACCATACTAAGTGCAAACAATTTACGGAGCTTAGAACTATATTTTTATCGTTGTTTTATAACATCGATCTCCGGTCTAGCGTGCATTTAGGTCAAAACGTAAATGTGTTTTGAACAGGTAAATAGAAAAAGTTAAGTACTTGTGGAATAATGTGTGCCGACGCCGTAGCGGCCGGTTCAGCGCTTAAAAATAGCCTATAGCTTGGATGAGCTGTGTCTCCGAGTAGTTCCATTTTCTTTTCAAGTGTCGGTAACCATTTTTTCACTAAATGTATATTCTGAAATTAAAAAAACATGGCTTATGATCTAAGTACGTTCTTAACTTACATTCGGTAAACATTTATTTGTTTAGATTCTGTGAAAGATTAGAAGCTGAAGTAATTGATGTAATGAACAATCAAAATTGAAAATACTATGAATACTTAATATGAAACTTCATAGATAACAAGTTTGAACGTAAAAAATATTATATGATTAGGTATGTTTATAATATTATATTGTAACACATTTTTATAGAAACTTCGTCTTGCTTACTGTTTTCAATTAAAAAATAATTTATTGTGAGTTAGAGCGTTTCCACAGTGCCACACTATGCGTTTTGGCGGGTTTGGGGAATACTATAGTGTAGTGATGTGGCTATAACTGAAAAAAATCGTAACGGCATCCAAATTGCCTATCCTAAACGCCGTATTATAATTAATATTCTAATATTCTAATTCATAATAAATTATTTTTTAAATGCGATAAGTCAACAATTGTTTTTATTTACACGTATCTACCAGTTTTTTAAATCATTTTTATATAATATAATATATCACATATTTTTATTCATGTATCTATCATATGAAATGTGTAAAAACAAAAAGTCACATTCTATATCTAAACGTTTAATGAGAAATTGGAAAATTATTGGTATAACGGTAATACAAACTCTGGTACAAAATATATCATAATATATCATAAATATTTAAGTGCATGATTACATAATACTGTAGTCATAATTTTGGGATTAATATAAGTTTACAACTGAAGTATTTTATATATTTTTTAAATAAAAATATAATTATTTAAATATTAGAATATTTTTTATTTATTTGAACATACTTGTAATATTTTCAAATGTATTTTTATATTTTAATGCTTTTAATATGTACCTGAAGAACGACCCAATGACCATTTTGAGCCGAAATTTCCATTGCACTTTCGGCAACGACTTCTTGGCCTTGACCTAATGACACATTGTGAAAATTGTTTAATGCAGTTGAAATTCCTAGTTTATGTCCCAAATCTTCAACATCCTGAACAAGTAATATTATAATAAACATAATATTATTATGTACAGTTTACATTGTATATTATATTATAGAAATAAAATAAACGCATACTTTTAAATAGTAATGGTATATAATATATTGTATATATATATATTATATTATTATATTATTAAATTATTATAAACAATATTATTTGATGTGTAAACGATAGTTTAATAAAATAAAACGTTGTATTATATTACTAAATTTCATTTCAAAAAATTATTTTTCGAGAACATAATATATGGTTTACGTTCATTTAATTTATTAATTTTTAAAATATAAAAACAAATAAATATTTGCAGATTACCTAACTTTTGATATTTTTAAAATCCTGGTTGTGTAATGTGCTACAATGCGAAGACTTAAAAATAAGATAATTTAATATTTTTGATTTTAATTTGAATCAAAATAAATCATATACCTAATACAAATAATATCACCATATAACGGCATAACTTATTTATAGTTGAAATGTTTAATTTGTTCAAAGAAACTGTAGAAGAATGGTGAACATTTTTTGAACTGTTTTAAATTTAATAAGGTACTATTATCCTTATATGTAAGAACTATAGTTCTAATATATTAGAATCAATACTCATTAGCATAATATAAGTATACTATAGGTACAACTAAAACCTAGTAAGTACTTTTATCAGTGATAAGAATATTACTTTTAACGGGTTTACTCCTGGGGAAAGAATAAAGAAAATCGGTGTTGTTGGGCTAGTTTCTTCAAACGACTTTGCAAATTCCACGCTTCTACCTTCTACATACTTTGAACCAAGCTTTTCTTCAATAAATACCCTGAACAAAATACATAATAATAAATTAGCTTTAAATAAAATTAATATTGGTCAATTTTGATTTAATAATCAAATATATAATAAAAATTAAAAACCATAAACAAAAAAAGGCAGGTAAGTGGATGTCGCTTTGCTGTACAGTAGGTGACAAGTGGGTAACTGTGATGGATGGTGTTAAATTTTAATTCAATGATATAATATCATTGTATAAGAATAACGATTCTGAGCGAAAACGGTCAGTCAGCCTATGATATTACCATGTATATTTGATGATATTATTGTGAATAAAGTAATTTATATATAACCTATCTACGTGGATACTTTCTAAACATTCAGTCAAAATTTCATGTACCTACGGTCATTTGTTTTAGAGTTGCACCAAAAACCAAAATCGATTTTCTCAAAAACAGATTTTGAGTAAAAATTCTCGTTTTTCCTTAATTTTTCTTTTGTTTTTCACGTCTCTTTTGAAAACTACTGTGAAATGTTTACTTTAGACCCCCCAAAATACCAACTAGATTCACTTTACTATCAGAAAAGTTACTGTTGAAGAAAATCCAAGCATTTTTACTGTCCTAATAGGTGATGACAGACACAAAAATTAAAAAGATAAAAAAAATAAAAAAAAACACACATCATTATAAAATCAATACATTCTTCGCTTCGCTCAGAATCTAAAACAAATCAAAATACTAACGACATAGCATAAGTCATTCGGTCTGGGCGTAATGCCCTCATCATCATGAGTCTTTGTAGCGACACTTTATTTTTCCATTCTTGAGGGAACTTTTCGCGTTCTGGACAATCCGACTCAACAAATTTTTTCCATCTTTTTGACGATGTTTCGATATCACGGTCTAAATTTCTAAAAAAATATATAAACGCAATTTTAACAATTTTAACAATTTTAGAAACTATTTAGTTACTTTACTGTTTTAGGTAGTTGGACATTTTTAAAATACCTGAATTCGTCTTTAGTCGACAAACTTCTAACACCTGACCAACTTGAATTGGACAAAAATTCTACTGGACTACTAATATGCTGAGCTGTCGGGAATCTCAAGAAGAAATCTAATTCTTGTGGAGCTATTTCTTCACTCATTAATAATATCTATAATAAGTTTTTTTTTATTAAATAACTTCCATCCTAACGGTATGAATATAAAAATAAATTGAATATTTATATCCAAATTAATGATTATTGTTATAATGGTTGGTTAATTTTGTTATTTATACTAAAATTACCTAAATATAATAGAAAAATTCGCGTTCCTAGTATTAGGCAAATTATTGTATTAATAAAATAATTAGTAATTACATTTTATAATGATTTCACAAACACAGAAACTATACAAATTGAATAGCAATCCTAGTGGCTTATAACTCAATAATAAATTGATACACATGCAATAGGTACCTAATTTATAAATTTATATCTTATGATCAATGATTATATATTAATTTTGTTTTATATATAAACATATAGTATGAATGTTTATAATAATACTAAACTAATAATTTAATTTATTATGAGAAAAGAAACCTGGGAAATAGCTTTGCTATATTATAGTAGGTTTACGATATACACTCTAAGTTAACAACAAAATAAAAAAAACAGCGAAACTCGCTCTGAACGTATATTTAGTTAAATATTTTGAGTGCGTACGTCTTAATTGACTTGATCACTGTGGTAATTTATGTGTTTTATTTGAATTCAATGATAAATGTCAACATTTAATTTTAACATCACTCTTTTTAAAAAAAATGAATTAATGTAGGTATTGTTTATATTTTTGAATTTTTTTTAAGAGCTTATGAGGAACCTTGTATAAATATTAATTTTTTTAATTACTTACAATCAAAAATATTAACATAAAACAAAATCGATATTAAATTATTAACAAAAACTGGTAGTGCGTAAATATTCATTTTAAATATGCAAGGCATCATCCGTGATATATTAATTAAAACCGAAACAAAAAAATACCAAGAGAGAGACCTCGTTAACGATGGATAGACTGAGTGATCAAGGATGCGAAATAAGTAGATGATGGAATGAGGTTAGAAATAGCAAGAAAACGTGACAGATGGAAAGACTTGATTGAAGCGTGTAAAAAGCCTTCAAGGTCTGTTAAACACTAAAAAAAAACTGATCACAGTCGTTGAAGAATGAAAAATTAAAATTAAAATTATTATAATATATATAAAAGTATATTGTATGTACCTTACTATGAAAACAATAAATTAGGTATTTTATTTGATTTAATTTTTAGTATCATCATACTCAAAAAAATAGATTGATAACGTTCTACGGCTGTACGCACGTAGTATGGCGTATGGGCGTTAAGTGTGAATATAATGATATTGAAATTTTAAAGATTAATCACTGTATCTTGACGCCTGTGTGGCTGTGTATAATCAATAATATTGATTTAGGTACCCGATATAATATCTATATCTAAATTGTATATGTTTATTTATAATTTATTATTTATAATATTTATTTTCACGACATCGCTTACTTGGAATGTCATCTGCGACGCGAATATCAGTTTGTCACATTCGAACAGTCCTCTAGAAGTGTACACGAAGACGAAGTAGGTGATACAGTCGATCAAATTGTTCACTCTCAGCGATACGGTTTCTGCCGGAACGGATTTTTCAATGGCGTTGTTAAACACTACGCTGAAAGCCTACATTTTTCGACACGATATATTATTATTTATCATGTTATTTAAATGCGCAGTGGCGGATTTAAGATTGGCTAGAGCTCCCCTCTCCACCTCAATCGGCCTAGCATCTAGGTTAATAAATTGGGACGTTTTTAAATACTTGTGTTGTAAAACTTGGAAAAAGACGATGAGCCTCCAAGAAAAAAAAATTCCATGTCCACCACTGTAAATGCGCGTATTTGAATCGCTTTCTCGTGATAATTTTTTACCTTTAACGAGAATTGATAGACCAGATTGATCGTATTCAGTTCGTTGAGTATGAAATACAACAGACTAGCCCTCGCGGCTGCAGGTCTATAATGTTCTCTGGCTTCATCAATCTTTTCCGACGTGATTTTTGCCTCGGCCACTTTCTGTTGTATCTCCGCAGCAGTTCTTTTAGTCGTTTCCAAATTTTCCACCAACGCCGTGTCACTTAATATGTTGTCTTTAAAGTAAAAATATTTTTTCCATAATATACAAGTGTTTAATTTATTATAATATTTAGGTTAATAGAAAAATATAGTAAATATAAATCAGCAAATGATATTCAATTGGTAACGTTCTCTCTTTTAAGATAACCTATACTGTAGAGGAGTAGTAGTGTTCACATAGATCCTCCTCTGCTGTCGGTTCAAACGGAAAAAAAAAAAAAAGATAACCTATACTGTTGGGAGTTTATCAGTAAGGTATTTTAAACGTTTGTCGTTCAATATTAAAAACTGAAAGCGAAAATTGGCTAAATATTAAGGTTAGTATCAGGGCTTTGCACTCAAATTAACCGTAACCCATAACACCTTTAAAAACCCTTAAAAACCCAAACACCTGAAATACATATAATCCGAATAATTCTGTTTTCAAAGCACCCGAATTAACCAAAACCCGAATAAAACATTCTGGTTAACCGAAAATTTGTTTTTACAATCTTTATGTGATATATAATTTTGTATGTACCTATTTCTTGTGGTGAGTTCAATTCTGCAGTTAGTTGTTTAATAATAATAATAAATTAACAGGATTACAGGAACAAATTTACAATCAATCATAGGTAAATTCAATAATTATTTTCTTGAAAATAAAATCATTAATTGATTCTGATTAAACCAAATCGCCTAATAATACTAAATTATTTCTTATACCTTATATTATATAATATATATAGATATTGTATATTATATATATGGATTACTTTATTAGTATATAAAATAAATCCAAATATAGCCAATAGCAATATAAAATATGGACATAGTCTCAACAAAACTGAACAACGTATTGACAGTCACGACCAAAATACCAAATTCTAATAACTAATAAGTACCTATAATTATTAATAGTTTATACCAATACAGTATTATTTGCCAACTAACTTCCTAAGCGTTATTATTATAATTTATTAACAATTATCTTAATTCAAGGCTATATTAATTATATACCAGTTTTTTGGAAATCGCAAAATCATAATTTATATTTTATTTTATTTCTTTATGACTCAATAAAATACAGTCAACGCCCCTATATCCTATTTTAAACATTTTAGTTAACTTATGTCCGTCGACTTGGCAAGTGGTAAATAAATAGGTACCTAATTAATTTCCCATTGTCTTAGTTCTTGTAGTTTCTTAGAAAATTTTACATTAATAAACTTAGTTTGGTATAAACAAATGTTGTGCATTTGTGTTAGGGATTAATATTTTATTATAAATAACATAAAAGTTTTTTTTTTTATAATTTTTTCGGCTTGACAATTTTTGGAAGGGCTCAGCCTTCAAAAGTTTAGTTTTTCAAGACTTCTGAACACCCGTATTAACCAATATTAACCCGAACAATGAAAACCCGGACGTTTGTTTAAATTTTTTATTCCAGTTAGCACCCTAAATCAGAAACAAATAAATATATGTTACGGGTGCTAAGCCCTGGTTAGTATAGTTCATTATTTGTTTTAACTACCTAGGGAATGACGTGTATGATGTGTGATGTATTCGTGTGCCTATATATAAAGTGATGTATGCAACAATGAAAATATTAAAAATTAAAGTTAGCACGAATTTAAAAAATATTGTAAAATTACTTGTAGGTACCTAATGCACCAAATGCATCACAAAAATATATTTTATTTATTAAAGTCTGATAAATTCTGACTTTCATACAATGTTAAATACTTACACTAATTCAGTTTTGAGACTAACAATTATAATGCATTTAATATAACATATTTCTGACAACCTATAATAGTTTAACCTCTGTTCAAATAAGATTTTTATTTATTTCATCTCAAGTATTATTTAAATGTAAACTATAAGTAGGTTATAAGTAATAATTAATAATGATTTATAGGTACATTTATCTGCTTCCCGTTGCTTGCAGTTTCGATAACGTCATGTCGTCATAAATCGGCAGTTATATAATTCGGACATAGCTGGTATACTTATCCATAATATCTAAGAGCCATTTCTAAATTTAGTTTTCAAAGGGCAAAGAAACAATAATTACCTAATATTGTTAAAAATATAAAATATAAAATATAAAATGTTCTAGGTGTATAGTGTTATTGAAATATATTATATTGTTATTCTAGTAGAGCTTAACGTTTTAAATAGGTATAACTGTACAAGTCTGTGATGACACTTCGTAACTTACTAATAAGCAACTATTTATAAAAATGAACTGTATGTTTACATACCTCCTGCTGAGGACAAACGTGATAGCAAATCGTCTTCTAATTTTTTCAACATAATTTTAAAATCGTTTTGTTGCTTGGTCAATTCAGCCTAACAACAGTATAACATTATGGTTAAATTATATTTATGACAAAACGAATACTGAAGTAAAAATATAAATTACTTTAAGTTGTTCCAAGTCAGGTCTTTCGGCTTTTACAACTTCAGCAAGTAACTGGTCTTCTAAACCATCTCTCGTCACAGTAAAATTGATCAAAGTCGTTTGAGCTTGCATTTCGGGTTTATAGTGTGGATTAGCTAACTTTGTATGGAGTAAAAGCCGAAATTCTTGATTGTATTCAACTTCTTTGTCTCCCATCTTAATGGCTCTATCCAAGATAAAAAATAAAAATACAACAATTTTAAAGATCTGTTACATATTTATAGTCAAATCATAAATAACGTTGCTATTGGCACATACTTACTTTCCTTTTTTTATGAGATTACGACCTAACAAAGGATCTAAAACTGGATCTAAATTTTCTTCAATATTTTCGAGCAGAACAATTCTTCCTGTTGTTATACTTTTTTCTAACTCTTCCATTGAACCTTTCTGTCCTAAACGCAACACAACTAAACTTTCTCCGTACTTCTGTTTGATCCACTTAACACCTTGTAACTGAAATATAAATTGCATACGATATATTATTACATAATATATGATAAATAAATAAAACAGACAAAAAATTATTACAAAGAGAACCTTTTGTATTTTATTTTAATAGAAAACTATTTAATATCAGTATTTATAATCAATGATACTACTTAAAACTAATGAATAAAAATAATAGATGGATGGGTAATAAAAAAAAAATGGAATATATTACTTGTGGATCGATCATTAACGGCCAACGATCGGAATTTGTTAATATAGTTGCGTTTTCTGTTGACATACGATCACTGGGTAATCCTTCATTATTCCAAATCGCCACTTGAGTGTCATCAGTCAATAAAGTCAACGGATCTAACCCTTCAGTTATTGGTACAGCAGGCTAAAAGTGTAATGTATTCTAATTAAACATTTATTGTTATGATCGTACCTATGTTTTACACTTAAACACAATAACAAACGAAACGAGTATTTAAATTCCAAACTATAAAACAGTAGATGATGATGATAAAAATAATTTAAAATTAGTTAACTGTTAATGTCCTAGTGTTTAATTAGTATTCTCAATAGAAAGTTATTTTTATAGAACCACTTAAAATTTAAAAATTTAGTGTTTAGTGTTTAAAATTTATAGATAATATATTTGTACAATTGTTATTATAATACACTAATATATTATTTATTAGGACTTGAATACAACTTGTTTAAATGTTTCGAGAGACGTATATTTTTCGAAATACAAACTATAATTTAATTATAGTCACCAGAGTGCAGCTAAATGATAATAATTACAAAAAGCATAGAGTGACTAGAACAATAACAAAAGCTTTATGTTTGTAAGACGTCTTAACTCTTAATAGTGTTTAAGAATGTGCTCTCGCTTCTCATGAGACCTCAATGTACAATATAAAATAAATTGAACCACTTTAAATCAAAACTAATTTAGCTAATAGATTAAAATAATAGCAAATATACCTACCCATTGTAGAAGACTGCAGTATGATCACAATGGCTTGGAAGGTTTCTATTCCGTACAACTATATGCGTTGTGCAAGAGTACAATAATTAATGTCCAAAAGTGTAAACAAGCTAAATTGTATTATTTTCAATTAATTGATGATCTGTGATGAAGCGTTGTAATGTATAATTCTGAACTACGTCCACGCGCTACATTTAAACCATATTGGTCTCGTACGCCGTATTATTGTTTTTAAACTTTTTTGATTCAACGAAATATTTTAATATCTATAAGTATAACAATTACGTACATCTAAGGTTTTTACAAATGGCGTCCATATTTTGTGGAGCAGTTCTTGTCTATAGTGTTTCGTGAAGCACCCAACGTACGATATGAACGCTGTGATGAGAAGAACGTCTCCCGGCAATGTGGTACTTTGTTGCATAAAACTAAAAATCGAAAAAAAATTAATCCCTGAGAAATGTTGACCCCCAATAATAATTATTTACCAAGCTACAGCTTCGGCCCAACGGACGTTTTCCGACCCCAAGCCCCCAATCAGTCTGTTCGCTAATTCGATTGTCTTATTAGTGGCGTCCGCTTCTTGTTGACAGTGTAGTTTTTCGGATGTGGCCTGCTCAAAGTCAGCTGTCAATTTGGAAAGTTGTTCTTCTAAGGACTGTGTGAAAATTGTTTTCGGATTAAATCGATATTTATATCATTCTTACACCGCTACAAAGTATTTCATATTTACCGCGACTTTTTTCTTTATAACTGCTAATTTTTCTTGGGCTTGAGCGAGTTCCAGATTGGCTTGAGCTAAGGCTAATCGTTTTGGTTCCACGTCACAATATACTTCGTAAAATTTTATAATGTTTATCACCCAAGCACAGAGACCTGAAATAGAATTATCGAATACAATGTTAGGTATTGACTTTTGTTAAACGCAGCGGGATTATTATAAAATAATTCACCAGCAGCTGCGGCGGACTTTGATCTAACGAATTCTGGTTCGAACTCAGGATCTTTTAAGTATGGTTTAATAGCTTTAGTAACTTCGGGATGAATGTTCTCTTTGTCGTAGTTTATGAGTAAATCAAGAAAACTGTCCACTTTAGCCATCATAATCTAAATTGAAATTAAATAGTTTAGGTTAAATGGAAAACCATGTAAACTGCAGTATTCTAATTTCGAAAATATACCTAATGAGTAATTTTTAGTTATTTAGATGTTTATTTCACATTAAAATATGATTTCAGTATAATATTATACACTTAGTTAAATTAACCAAAGTCTAAAATTGATTTAAATATGTATTTTCTGCAGTAATATATTGTAAATCAATACTAAAAAGTATACATTTTAAATATATAAATAATATATAATAATTGCGAAGTATAATTTTTGTAATCATAAAATTAAAACCAATTTTTAATCTTAACAGTATTTTACCTTAGGTACAATATATCATAACGAAATACGGTCATTCTTAAACCGATTGGATTTATCATTATAAATACAATGTGATAATACATAATAATACAATATAGGTACAATACATACTTTAGTAGCTTTCCAGCTACGGTCTTTGGGTATTTTACCGTTTTGCGCCAATAACACCATCACAGCAGCTGTTACATTTGTAACAACGCCGGGAGGTGATCCAAATGATTTTAATTCTGTTAAATTTGATTTGTTCAATGTATTTAAAGCTTCCTAGAGAAAAAAAATAAAAGAAAAACATCATTATATTTAATTATAGCAGTAATTGGCACCTTAAAAATTCGTTTTTTGGTAGTTATTGGCACCTAACCTGCTCCATTACGAAATCGAATAACAAATTATCAAATAGATAATATGATAACATCAAGATTGATAATAAAACAGTATAAGTATGACCGTGTAATCAAAAAAAACATCCCTAAATTTCATAATCAAACATTTTATATACGAAAAACAAAATTACTTGGTGCTAATAACTACACCCCTGCCAATAACTCTATGCTTTACCCTAATACCCATCATAATATAATGGGTTGTATACTGCAGTCGTTTAGCAGCAAATACTAACAAGGCACACACCTAAGTTATATTGAAAATTGTTGGTAAAACTGTAAGAGGAAGGTACTCATGTCATGAATCACGGATATGTTCTACTCGTAGCCACTAACAGTATATTATTCTCGTCAGGGGCGGCTCCAGATACATGGTTGGGGAGGAAGTAATAATTTTCAAAAAACTTTCAGTATTATAATATGATTATGTTTTTTTGCAATTTTGTTTTTAACAGTATAGAATTATTTAGAAATATGACTTAGGGGCGGCTCCTAGCCCCCTTGATTGTCATAGGTAACACTTAAAGTAATAACAAATATGCAAATAATTACGCTATTTACACTATGATTATATCTTAACATTTTTATATTTAATTTTTTTTTAATTTTTTAGTTATTAAACCAAGTTTTTTAAGTTTAGTGTTATGGGTTTTTAATATGCTACAATTAAAATCATTTTTTTTAGTTTTACTTCGACAACATAGTATATAAACTGATAAAGGTAAATGTATAATACAGAGTGTTTCAAAAGTCTTCATCCGATTACGAACTGATATAGTTCAGCAACGGTTAATCGCAAGTTAGCGACCCACGTATTAACGCTTGACTATTAACGCTTGACTAATTAATATAATTTACCTATTTTAAGAATATATTTACTTTATTTCACCCTTATATCTTCATTTTTTAAATAAATAAAAAATTTGGAATTGGATGAATACTTTTGATACACCCTGTATAACAAGTTTTTTTATTTCATTTAAATATTGCCGTTTTTAATTTATAAGTAGATGGTAAATTTATATAATATTAAAAACAATTTTAATGGGGCACTATCCAAGTATTGGGGGTATTAGTTATCTCAAGATCAACCGGGAATTGCAGTCATGATGGCACGTCTAATAATACGTAATAATATAATATAATATTAATTTCAATTGTATTTTCTTTTCTTATATATTTTAAAAAACAAACTTGAGCAGCTAGTAGTGCTGGTTCAGCCTTAACAAGGTCTTCTTCGCAATCCCGTTGTTTTTTCTTTACTTCTTCTGCTATTGAACCAACTTTTTTTTCTTCGTCATCGGCTATATACAATTTATATAAATATCTTAAAATATAAAAAATATTGTTTTTTTTATTAATTTTAAATCGTACCAAATGCTTTTTCTTTTGATACTTTTTCGGTTTCAATACCAACTATTTGAATGAGTTTGTCGGCCGCGTCATTTTTAATTTTTAATTCAACTTCTTGAATTGCTAATTTTTCTTTTAAATTATCTACCTTAAATTGAAATTGTATAATATAAAACCATACATGTATTTAATACAATAAAATATTTGACTACCGTAACTATTAACTCATATTTTTAGATTTTGAACAGTGTCAGAGCGATAAATGTATTGATTTTCAATGATTAGTGTTGAGCCGAGATAAATATAATTTTATCTAGATAAAGATAAAAAAAATTTTTTTTTTATCTAGATAAATTATCGGATAATTTTTTTTTTATATTGGTTTATGGAACTCTCTGTAAGCTCGTAGAAATATAGAATAACTTAATAGTATGTTATTAAAAATGTCGATATTAGTAAATATTAGTAAAAATAACCTACTTAATAAATTACTTAATTGTCTACCTATAAATTATAATAAATAAAAGTCGTTTAATAAATTTAATTATCTGGATAAATTCATCTAGATAACAGTGATTTTTATCTTAGATAACTGTGTAAATTAATAATCTCTATTTATTTAGATAAGATAAAAGATAAAAGAATATTTATCTGGATAAACTTTACACTGTCAATTATGTTATTTCTTTTGTGAGTTTGTGTCTATAGTCCTGTACCTACACATTCTACAGTTGTAGAACAATTGCTTGGATAGTTATCTCTGATAAAAAATTGGATTTAGTTTGTACCTACTTTTGAGATGTCAGAAGTGAAATACTCAGTATTTTTAAAAATAATTCAGAAAAACAAAAAAATTAAATTAGGGAAAATGGAAATTTTTACGCACAACTAGTTTTTGAAATTGATTTTGTTTTTTTTTTGTTATAATTCAAAAATATATTACCACAGAAAATTTATATTTTCATTAAATATTCATATTAGCATTTACTAGACCATAATTTTCAAAATAGGTTGGTTGTGTTTGTGATATTTATAGATATTTGAAGTTTTAGTTTTCTTTGATGTAAGTATGATAAATTTTTGATTTTGAGTGAAAATTTGAAAATATAATACAAGATTACATATACAATGAATGTAATTTAAAACTTAAACACATAAGACTCGAAAATTTGATAATTACAAGTTTATTTACTAGTAATTAAGAAAAAAAGTTAGTGTAGTCACAACAATTTTATGAGCGCTTGGTGTTCAAATGTTGATGACATTGGGTATTCAAACGTCGAAACGTATAATAACAACCTATCCTTGACCGGTTTTTATTATTTAGTTATTATATAAAAATAAAGATATTAATAAATATTGATTATAGAAGAAACTTGAACATTTTACTATTAAATAAATTATTATTATCAAAAAAATTTCAAAATATTCACACAAATTGTGGGCTATGGGCTATTTGTAGTGTTTAATACATATTATAATATAATATTACAACGTATATATTTTTTAAATATATTCATTGATCCGCTTAGAATCTAAAATCTAAAATATCCTTAAAAATATATAATCTGACCGTCTCCACTCAGATCGTTGTTCGTAAATAATGATTTATTATTGAATTCAAACTCGAGTATTTAACACTCCATTACAATGACCATATAAATCTCAATTACCAAGCAAAGGTTCCTACATTTAAAACCTACCGACACTGTACAGTGTACGCCTGTATAGGCTTACAGTACAGCTATAGTTTCCGTCCATGTGATCAATGTATTCAAATAAAATAAATTACAAATCCTTTTTTTATTTTTAAGGAGTCGTGTGCATAATGTAAACTAACTTGATTGGCTGTACTTTTCAGTTTTTCTAACCCATTTTCAAGTCGGTCAATTTTGCTAGCCAACTCTGCTGATTTTCGCCTTAGCAACTTGGAGTAGAGCGATATCTGTTCCAAAAACGATTTGGGCGTGGTGTAATTGTACCGGCGGTCGCTCTGTAAATATATACGCGATATGATGTTGACCTGCGTGTGCGCGTAACCCATGAACTTGGCGACGGATTCTCTGAAGTTTTCCTAGAACAAGTTCATACGACGGCGGGTACGCCACAAAATAATTAATCACTGGAAATAATAAATGAGAACGATTTTGGCAGAAAAAGTAAAAAGTAATTTACGGGGAGCACTTCGAGTTCCGATAAAAACTGATTGGACACTGACATTAGTGCTTGTTGTGGCCACTCATGAAACCAGTTGATGGACGTGCAGTTGACCAGTGCGGGGAATTTCCTGGAACGAACCCGCAACACCGATCCGACCGGCGAGAAGCACAGCACGACTTTTAACTGCCGTCTAACCCGGTCGATGAAAAACTTCCAACAATTTTCTCGAGTGTCCAACTGTCCGGCGCCCTTGACCTTATCGAGTATAATATCGTTACAATTTATTACTTTTTTTAAATTATTTACAATAAACTGGATTCTATTTTTGAGTAATTTTGTAGTTAATATATTAACTCAAACCATTTACCAACTATATAGTATAAACACTTGGTCAATCTGACTACTAATCATGGGAATAAAAAATATCTTATTCAATTATATTGTATTAAATTAACGTAATCAATAAGAATTAAAAAATTGAACACTTTTTAAATTTTAGCTATTATAAAAAATTCAATTTTTTTATTTTTTGACATTTTTGTCATGTTTGATATTATTGATTACATGAAATTTGAATTTATATCATTATATTGTATGAAAAATCTATAGGACAGTAGGACACATAATACTACGACAACAATAATAATCTGATTATTGAAATACTTTTACAGTTCTAAAACTGTATAATGATCCTGACGTCCGTGAAGTTGGCCCTTACACTTTTTCAAAAAAAGTTTTGCACAGTGCCAATATTTTGCAAGTAATTAGCAAGAATTTGCAAGTCCACTCCCGAAATTTGCAAGTCAAAAATAAAGGAGTTATAAGGGGTGGCACCGAGGAAGGGCTAACTTCACGTAGCCCTTATTTTTTCTCCAAAACTTATGAAACTAGTGTCAAAACACTCGTTATAATTAGCAAGAATTTGCAAGTCCACTCCCGAAATTTGCAAGTCAAAAATCTCACCCCTACGATTTTTCAAAGTATTCCACCCCAGCCCTGACTTGTTGTCAGAAACTTTCAAAACTGGTGTCAAAACACTCGTTATAATTACCAAGAATTAACAAGTCCACTCCCGAAATTTGCAAGTCAAAAATCTCACCCCTACGAATTTTCAAAGTATTCCACCCCAGCCCTGACTTGTTGTCAGAAACTTTCAAAACTGGTGTCAAAACACTCGTTATAATTAGCAAGAATTTGCAAGTCCACTCCCGAAATTTGCAAAGTGAAAATTCCTACCCCTACGATTTTTCAAAGTTTTCCTCCCCAGCCCTGACTTGTTGTCAGAAACTTTCAAAACTGGTGTCAAAACACTCGTTATAATTAGCAAGAATTTGCAAGTCCACTCCCGAAATTTGCAAGTCAAAAATCTCACCCCTACGATTTTTCAAAGTATTCCACCCCAGCCCTGACTTGTTGTCAGAAACTTTCAAAACTGGTGTCAAAACACTCGTTATAATTACCAAGAATTAACAAGTCCACTCCCGAAATTTGCAAGTCAAAAATCTCACCCCTACGAATTTTCAAAGTTTTCCACCCCAGCCCTGACTTGTTGTCAGAAACTTTCAAAACTGGTGTCAAAACACTCGTTATAATTAGCAAGAATTTGCAAGTCCACTCCCGAAATTTGCAAAGTGAAAATTCCTACCCCTACGATTTTTCAAAGTTTTCCACCCCAGCCCTGACTTGTTGTCAGAAACTTTCAAAACTGGTGTCAAAACACTCGTTATAATTACCAAGAATTTGCAAGTCCACTCCCGAAATTTGCAAAGTGAAAATTCCTACCCCTACGATTTTTCAAAGTTTTCCACCCCAGCCCTGACTTGTTGTCAGAAACTTTCAAAACTGGTGTCAAAACACTCGTTATAATTAGCAAGAATTTGCAAGTCCACTCCCGAAATTTGCAAGTCAAAAATCTCACCCCTACGAATTTTCAAAGTTTTCCACCCCAGCCCTGACTTGTTGTCAGAAACTTTCAAAACTGGTGTCAAAACACTCGTTATAATTAGCAAGAATTTGCAAGTCCATTCCCGAAATTTGCAAAGTGAAAATTCCTACCCCTACGATTTTTCAAAGTTTTCCACCCCAGCCCTGACTTGTTGTCAGAAACTTTCAAAACTGGTGTCAAAACACTCGTTATAATAAGCAAGAATTTGCAAGTCCGCTCCCGAAATTTGCAAGTCAAAATTATACTTTAACATATTATATTACATAATTATGGCATTTAGTAAGCTATAGTACTTATGCTAAAATAATTAATGTAAAAAATAATTTAAAATGAAATAATTTAAATTACAATGTAAATCATTTAAGAATTTATTATAGGTTGTTTAAGATAAATATTATTAGATATAATTAGCAAGAATTTGCAAGTCCACTCCCGAAATTTGCAAGTCAAAAATCTCACCCCTACGATTTTTCAAAGTTTTCTACCCCAGCCCTGACTTGTTGTCAGACACTTTCAAAACTAGCCCACCACAAATAATTACTTAGAATCATTAGGTTTGTAAAAAATTAACATTGGTATTAACATAGTTATGAGTTTCAGTTTGATAGCTATTTAATTAATATGTACAGTAATTTATTTTGATAATTAGAAAAAAAAAATTAAATGCTTATAAAGATATCAATGTATTCATTTTTAATATGTCAAATGTAATATTATAAATTATAATGTTTATTTAACACTTGTTTTTCTAGAGATTTAAGAGAAAAGTAATACATGAAAATATGAATTATTGAAACCATACCAGTTTATTTAGCTCCAAAGCGATTTTTATGAATTTTGTTTTTTAAAATGTTTGTTTTTATAAGCATAATAATGGCACTTTTAAAAAAAGTCGGTTAAATTTTCTTTGGAAGTTATGGTTAAAAAAATCTTCAAAATCTTGTTATTAAGTTTGAAATTCTGTTTTTTTAGGGTTCCGTAGCAAAAATCGGAACCCTTATAGATTCGTCATGTCTGTCTGTCTGTCCGTCATGGTGTCACTGCCACTTTTCTTCGAAACTATGAGAGCTATACTGTTAAAAGTTAAAACTTGGTAAGTAGATGTATTCTATGAACCGCATTAAGATTTTCACACAAAAATAGAAAAAAAATACATTTTAGGGGTTGCCCATACTGAAACTCAATAATTTGTTTTCATCCAACCCATACGTGGGGGGTATCTATGGATAGGTCTTCAAAAATGATATTGAGGTTTTTAATATCTTTTTTTTTTAAACTGAATAGTTTGCGTGATAGTCACTTCCAAAGTGGTAAAATTTGTGTCTTTCCCCCCCCCCCCTACAACTTCTAAAATAAGAGAATGATAATACTAAGAAAAATATATGATGTACAAATTTCGGAAGTGGACTTGCAAATTCTTGCTAATTATAACGAGTGTTTTGACACCAGTTTTGAAAGTTTCTGACAACAAGTCAGGGCTGGGGTGGAAAACTTTGAAAAATCGTAGGGGTAGGAATTTTGACTTGCAAATTTCGGGAGTGGACTTGCAAATTTCGGGAGTGGACTTGCAAATTCTTGCTAATTATAACGAGTGTTTTGACACCAGTTTTGAAAGTTTCTGACAACAAGTCAGGGCTGGGGTGGAAAACTTTGAAAAATCGTAGGGGTAGGAATTTTCACTTGCAAATTTCGGGAGCGGACTTGCAAATTCTTGCTTATTATAACGAGTGTTTTGACACCAGTTTTGAAAGTTTCTGACAACAAGTCAGGGCTGGGGGTGGTAAACTTTGAAAAATCGTAGGGGTAGGAATTTTGACTTGCAAATTTCGGGAGTGGACTTGCAAATTCTTGCTAATTATAACGAGTGTTTTGACACCAGTTTTGAAAGTTTCTGACAACAAGTCAGGGCTGGGGTGGAAAACTTTGAAAAATCGTAGGGGTGAGATTTTCGACTTGCAAATTTCGGGAGTGGACTTGCAAATTCTTGCTAATTATAACGAGTGTTTTTACACCAGTTTTGAAAGTTTCTGACAACAAGTCAGGGCTGCGTGAAGTTAGCCCTTCCTCGGTTCCACCCCTTATATTTTTTTTGAAAAAGTGTAAGGGCCAACTTCACGGCGGTATGATCCTGTGACAAATAATAATACAAGCTTCTGTTTTTCAAATCGGAACCAATTATTCAGCAGATAAATTTTATGAGAATTTTATAATAACAAAATTCTAATGAGTAGTTTTTAAGTTAGGTGTATTGTTTTGTGTAAGTACTAAAGATAATATGTCTATGATAATGAGTTAAGTAGATATTGAGGCTTAGATTATTTGAAAATGTAAGTAATAGCTATTGATCTATCAATACAAATAACTTGTAAAAATGGTCCAAGTATAATAAATAGGTACTTAATACATCTAATATTACATGTCATAAAGTTTATATTTTTTAAATCATTTTTAAGGATTATAATTATATTTAGCTTAAACATTTTAATAACTCAGAAACTACTCATTAGAAGTTTGATTTAAATACCTCAAATCTACATAAATATTTTCGAGAAAACCATCCGCTAAATAATTTGCAGTAAAAAAGAATGGGTTCTCATTTGAAAAATAGAAGTTTTATCACCAAATGATACTCCTTAAGTAGTACAAAAAATATCAGGTATTTGAAAATATGGTCTTTAGGTATACTTAAAAATTCTAAAAATAAGAATTTGAATAAATGTACTATTAAAGAGAGAAATGGGGGTGAGCATGCTTAAAAGATCACATTGCATACACATATGCACAATATTAAATTAATATACCTAGTATTAATATACTTACATTATAACAATAACAATAACAATTAGGAGTAGACGCCAATAAATATGCAAAAGTAAGAAAACCACCCTACCGTGACACTTTATTATCGTCTTACTACGTCCAACCTGTTCGTTTTAATTGCATATAAAAATGTCATTACGAGTTACGACCATCGCGATAGTATCTTTTTCTCAATGTACATAATATTAAGGGGATTCGATACCGTGATTTTCTGTTTTTGTCTAACACACATGCGACATAGGATTTTAGACTGGTTCTTTGCCAAACACACCAACTGATCTAATGAAGCGATAAGAATTTTAAAAATAGATTTGAATTTGTCGTCAAGTCTACTTGAAATTGACTTTTCCACATTTTTAATTTTTTGATTTTAACTTCTCCAAAAGTTAAATAATTACTATTTAATATTTTTTTTTTTATTTTTTTTAATATGACATTTATAGGAATTTAGGGAATAATATCAAACACGTGGGAAAGTCGATTTCAAGTAGACTTGACAAAAAATTTAAACCTGTTTTCAGAATTCTTATCGCATTAATAGATCAATTGGAATGTTTGGCAAAAATCACGTCTAAAATACTATGTCACGCGTATGTTAGACAAAAACAGAAAATCACGATATCGAATCCCCTTAAGTCAACATTCCATACCTCCTTCCATATACTACCCCATTTACGTTTTACCTACCTATTCAGTGTCTTATTGTATTCTTTTTTTATTTTACTACAACCTTTTATACTATAATGTAAAATCTTACTTCGTTACGAACGCCGGCTATAATGTTCTCGACCTCATCGTCGGGAAATAGTTCTGGGATTTCGCCTGTCGAAAGCATGTCGTTAATCAGAACTAGAAACGATTCCGACGGTACTTGAGCGTCAGTCATCAAAAAAACGATTCCTACGTTTTTCAAACCCGACTTCAAATACAAACTGGATAATTCCATCTATATAATTATATCAGTATAATATACTAAGATAAGCAAGTTAATGAAAAAAATTATCTTAAATTATAATTTATAATTAATAGTTAACAAGCAATATAATAAATTCAACTCAAAGAGTTTAAAGTTTATAAATATTAACATTTAATTTTTTTTTTAAATACCAACTAAACATTTTATTAAAAATTAAGGAATTATAGATTAGTAGAAAATTAAGTTTCAACCAAAATATTTAATCGAGAAATATTTATTTGTATATTTTTATTCAAAATAATTGTATAAAGTATATATAATTAAACAAAAATAATCAAATAATTAAATTGAACTACCTACTGTTATAGATATATAATATACAACCGTGATTACAGTACTTTAACTAAGTAGTTCAATTATTACTTTGGTTGGAAGGTAACTACGAGTATTCAGTTTATATTTTTTAAAAAAAACTTTATAGCTAGTTAATGCCTATACCTTTAAATATATTACTTTTTTTTATTTTTTTATTAGTTAACCCGAGGCAACTTAGGCCATTGCCCATTGGGTGGTTTTTAAACTGTGGGGGAGGGAACAGTAGGTGTAAACACGTGTGTGTAGTTTTGGCATATTTTCAAGTTTACTATGAATAAGTAATAAACCATGCATTTGTTTTCATTTAAAACCTCACTTTAAGGTCCAAAAGCCCGTAGCCTTTGCGTAGTTGTATTTGAGCTACCTCCAAGCTGGAAATAAACGCAGCCAAACGCGCTAAACACTGTTTTCCGCTACCTCCGACTCCTACCAATAAACAGCTGCCCCTTGGCGATTCCAATATTCGGTTTATTCTATAAATGTTCACAAAACCCGTAACGTTAGTATTCAATCACATCCAAAACTTTAAGCCTATGGTTCTCCCTGCAAACCTGCAAATGTGCATCATAGCGTCTTCGAACAACACCAAATTCATGGCGGCGACCAAATCATTGTATAAGTTTAGTGCTTCTTCTAGTAATTTTGTAAGATTAGTCCAATTTCTAACCGATGAATACTTAGGTTCACCAATACCTTGAGCAAAATGGCAATAAATATTTGGTTTTTCAAAAACTGCACATTCGTCGATTTCCTATAAATAAGAACTGTGATTTTAGTTAAAAATATTTAAATCATATTATATATTATTAATAATATAAAATGTATAAATATATAATATACATTTCAGAATTATAATAAATAAATTAAACATAATAAAATGATAATTGTCGATAGATGCATAGTTAGAAATTAAAAATGTGATTCTTAAATTTACTTATTTTTGTTGTCATTTGTCAGACAAATAACTTAGTTTTAAAACCATTGAATACAGATGAACATTTAAGAATTATTCTCAAATATTTTTGTCACAATTTGATTTAAAAATGACATAAGTACATTTTTACTGTTAAAGTAAATACATTTTCTGCGTTTAATGATATGTTTTATAACTATATATTATTTTAAGCAAAACAATTTCATTTAACTTAAATTATTAATTTAGTTTTTTTTCTATATACCTATCACTTAACTTAATTATGTCAAAAAAAAAACATTTAAATATTTTTATATCAATTTAACTTAATTAATTTTAAAAATATCATTATTTTGTCCAGCTTTTAAAAAAAGTAGTGTTAGGTGTAAGTTTGGTTGTCTACTTCTATACTTATAAAGGCACTTACATAAATATCTTATACCATATTAAATAATAATAAATAAATAGTATTTGAATGATACAATCTATAACTTAAATATCATCTACAATTAGCAGTGTTCAACATTTTGAAAGCACATCAAAAAGATCTATTGGTATTTAAATAGTTAGGTAATACAATTTTAGTATTTTAAAACTAGCCCTTGGCGATGGTCATGTTCAAATTCTGTACTATTAAAGTAAAATATATTATATTTATAGGCTCGAGTATAATAGTGAAAAACTTACATCAAAGAATTTTTTCAACGCGTCAGTCTGTATTTTAGTAAAAGCATCTGAATCTTTGTCATCGACTAATTTATCTGAGTATACTCTTTGGCATTCGTGCATCCACAGTCGCATTAGATCTGCACTGCAGTTCAGACATTCTCCAGTACTGAAGAGCAGACCCTAAAATACATAATTTAAAAAATATTATACCTCATACTTACATTATTAGTAAAAAAAAAAATGTGTTTTTGTTTTAGAATATGTAAATACTTGGAAAACATTTGATAAATCTCTCAGATTGAATATGTAATGAAACTTGGTGGCGGTAGGTAGGAAAACCGAATTAACTTTGTTGTGTAACCAGATTGTAGCTTCGATTACGTTATCAGCTAGTTTTGAGGCGGCTTGTGGGATTCGATACTCGAAATTCCCGAAATGTTGGTTTAAAATAGAAGCATAAATCATCGTCAACGACTCCGACCCTGGAAAACTGTACGGTAAGACTTATTAAAGTTTGTATTAATTTTATATAATTGCCATTTATATTATGTATGATATAAAATTGTAATATTGGCACAAATATACATATTTTTTTATATTTTTAGATGATTTTTTTTTTTTTTTTTATTTTAATTTTTTTTTATTTAGAACTTTCAGTAAAACTATTTAGTTCAACAATTACAATATTGATAGATAAGTAATAATTGGTAATTAAACATAATGAGCATAATGATATAATAATAAATAAGATAATAATATCAGATAAGAAATAAACAAAACGGAATATTAATGTAATGACAGAAATAATATTAAAAGTAGATGCCATAATTAATTGGTTATTAATATAGCGAAAAGAAAAGAATTTATTATGGACGTTAAATCGGATAGGAATTTTGAAAGAGCTAATTTTAAATTTGAGTTTTGCAGATTAGTGTTCAGTTTTGAATCAAAAGTAGCAGCAGCATAAGATGGGATGGATTGAGAGGGGTCAATGGGGAGGGACTCGGGAAATAATTTTTTTGTATGTGTGATAGTTTTTTTGAAGTTGAAAGACTTGATTTTGTGGCGATTTAGTATAGTTTGGTAGAACTGGCACCCCTTGAAGCTGGCTGTATGATTTTCGGAACAGTGGACGCATTTAGCTGGACTGGAGTGGTCCTTGGTGCAGCTAGCTGACTCATGAGCCTCGCCGCATTTGACGCAACGCGATGGATGATGGCAGTAGTTTTGAGTGTGACCATAGTCTTGACAATTGAAACATTGCGGCGGACCGTATGTCGTTTTGTTCGGTTTTTCAATAACTACTTTCGTGTTTAGTAATGAAGTGATGTTGTATATATGTTTATTATTTACATTGGGTTCGATGTCGACAAAAAATATTGGGAGAGGACGGTTATTTTTTTTTATATTGCGGACTTGCTTCACTATGTTTCCATTTTCCGACAATGCGGACAAAATGACAGCACTGAGAGTGGAATGATGGAGGTTTCTGATAACGACCCCGAAATGACGCTGATAGTGAGGATGAAAAGTATAGAAACTGGCGTTAGTTTCCATCAAATAATTTGCCAATACATTGACATTTTCGCGACCGTTGGGATGGACGATAAGGTATGAAGGACTGGACTTACATGTAAACCCCTTGGGGACGACGGTCTTATAATAATACATCCTTGAATGCGGAAAAGTTATTGATGTTTCTGATGTATAAAGGTGGAGCCAAGGGCTCAGCCTGGTCAGAAGGGAGAGATGAAGGTACAACAGTGACTTCGCGGGAAAGTGACGTTGCATCAAACACAGAGTCATCGTTAGTGTCGATTGAGGCGAGAACAGTGAAGCGATTTGGTGAGGTGAAAGTCTTGGTCTTTTTCCCCTCGTGAAGAGGAGAATTTGAAGAAGTACTGGATCATATTCTTTTTGATGACGTAGGTGTACGAGGCGGACTTTTACCGAAACGAACCATAAAATGATATACGTTGAAAACGAAAACGCAATTTATATAATTAAGATACAGATAACGGAGTGAACATAAAAGCGTGTGTTCATGGTGAACGTTATCGCCAGACTGATTTTTAGCTGTAATGTCATATAATATATTGTATAGTTTAATACAGGTGCTTATTTTGCACTTCAGGGTTGGCATATATTATTTATTTATTTATTTATTTATTTATTCATTAATACAGACAAAAGTCCAATTCACAATATATTTGTATAGATAACAATAATATAATATAATTTAAAATAATAAAATATAACATAATAATTGATGAAACGATTAATATATAGAATAATAGGAATTATATATTTGTTTGCAACTAAATCTATCAGTATTAGTATTTTTGTAATAATTTTTTTTTATATATTTACTTATGAGAAGTCTCACATTTTTCGACAGTCTAGTTTCAATGAATAAATTGATTTTTTATTTCTTATAGTGTCTAATAACATACCTAACACATAAGTCATAGAAATAAGCAATCATTCTTTAACATTTCGCATTATTGTAAGCTGTAGTCTCGCTTCAAATGTAGGTAGGTACCTACTTTTATAAATATTTTTAAATTTAAATTTTACTTATTCGATCGACATAAATATAATAATAAAGTGTTCCGATCTCGTACCTTTCTGCATCCTTCCCCCTTAAAATTTTGCGTTGTTTTGAAAACATTTTGAAACAGAAATTTAAAACACCGTGACTATATAGTATATATATATAAACCATTTTTTGCGCGAGGATAATGAAAATAAGATCATTGATCTGATAAAAAAAACGCATGAATTATACCTCACAGCGATGACACAAAAATGCCGCTGTAGTCGAGGGTTGATGGTAAAACTGCCTGCGGTTGGATTCATGCAGGACACATATTGACAGTTGTGAATATCTTTTAACGACAATTTAGTCCTGTCGTACCAGTGTCCGTAGTCCAAATGTTGTCGGATCAGAGTGTGTGGTTGAACAGTTCCGTAGCAATCTACCTGAAATTTTAAACAGTTATCAAACATACAATCATAAAACAGGAAACCGCGGTTTTCACCCCCTCGGATAGTCGCTTGCACATTTGTTTTTATGCTTAGACATTCTTTAGAAAAGCGTGTATTGTATTTACAGTAAATTACAAGTTCCACGATTTTAAACGTTTACTAAGTCCCTAAACATACAATTTATATATTTATATTCATATTATTGTGAATTATTATTATTATTAGTATTGCTGTATAATAATTATTTTACTTCGGGCATATTCATGTCGTCTAAAAAGTATATTAGTGTTTTATTCCCCGGTGGTCCATAATTTCGGCCAGCTTTTTTTTCTAAAGGTTTTTCGAGTATTTTTTGTAACATCTCTGTAATTAACCAAAACAAATACAATATATAAACACGAGAAAAACTATAAAAATATAAAAGTATTTGACACCAAACTTCATCGTAACCAGGGCTCATAAGTTCCTATGCATTTGCATAATATCAATCTTGCCAACTCGTGTTTAATGGTAAGTGACATTGAATACTTTCAAGGTAATTACCAAGTTTGAATTAAATCATAATTTTACCTATATATATATTAGTATATTGGTATATATTTTTTACTGCGCATTCGAATCATTTTTGGCACGAACGCGATTGGACTTTACAAGACCTACCACCATTATGACGAAAATAATATCATAACGTCGGATGCGCGATTACCTGAAGTCGTATAGTAGTTGAACGGTATATTGGTCACTGCATAGTTTTCCGAGAGACTGGCGAGTTTTTCATTCATCAATACCGTCTTTCCGCAGCCCGCGCTCCCGACTAGCATCACTGGGTGTTTGTGGTCCATGAGAAGGTCCACAAAAAATCTGGTTCTTATCGATTCCGGCGTGTGGACCAAAGCGCTCTGAGGAAAACAAAACAGTGGTATGAAAACGTCGACCAGTCAATGAACATTATTATACCTGCAGGGGCATGTCCGAATCCAGTTCGAATTTCGGGATGACATGAGTCCAGGGCAGGAACTCCTTGGTTTCCGTGTCGATGTAGTAATCGAACACAGTACCCTGGGACGGATATTTAATGGTTTTGAATTCGGCCACCCACCATTTGGAAAACTCAACTTTGTAATCGACCACCTGAGTGGCAAAAATAATAACAAATGTTTTATTCGTTGTCGTAGTCTCCAGGTGGTTTTCATATAATCAGCGGATACCAAAAAAATTACAAATTAAAAACCATTTGAGGGGTGGAGAGTCTCATGTCCTCTGAATTTTGTGATAAGTATATAGTTGGTATAATACCGTTGGTTATTCATATTATAATACTATACATTTAAATATTTAATCAATGTCATATAACCCTGAAGGAGAATGAATATCCTGTATATATATGTATATCGCCCATGTATAATTTATTGGGGTTAGGGTTTGTCGACATTTTAGGAGCTATAATCTCCCTCCCTTTGATTTGCGCCACACTCTACGTAGGTACTCATTGACAGCCACTATCATACCGACAGCTTAGGTATCTTGCATACTCGGTCGCGTTTATTGATCGTATAGTGGTGTGCTTTTTGTTGCCAGTGTACATTTTTTCAAGGGGCAAAAGTGCTATTCTCCGATAAAATATTTTTCATGGTGGTAAATAAGTGCAGCCCAAACATCGCTATAGTAAGACAATAAGCTACTCATTACAACTGTTTAACTGTAAACACCTATACCTAACATATTTTTTGACGTCAACTCATCGGGTTAAAAATTTGTAATTTTCCATATTATTGTTTTCAAATGACGGTTACCGATCTTCGTTCTCACCTGTTCTTGGTATATAGCCGCTCCGAACGACCATATGCATACAAACGTGAAGTATAGTTCGTACCATTCTTTCGGACAGTCCGTCGGTGTGTTCGCTGGTACTAAAATGCATTCGAGCAAATGACACAGCATTTGTATATGTGACATCTCCGTTATTGGTATGATTTTTTTGAACCTGTTACGAATGTTTTCCAGACACGGTGGTATGTATTTATCGAACAAGATCACGAGGTTACTCTTCTCTACGGCGTGCTCTCTGGTCTCGATCCAACTCGTCACATACCTGTGAATTACGTGAACTGATATTGCAAATTGTTTTGATTTTATTAATAAATATTATATATTTTTTTTTACGGATTCCATCCCAAGTCTTGCGGGTTTAAGTATAAAATTCCCGCTCGGGATACGGTTGCCGGCGTAGCCGTCCGCAAGTTGGATATTTCAAAAATGAGTCTCATCGAAGGAGTCAAGGCAATACGTTCGTTACTGGCTAACGTTAAGACCTATGCAACACAGATGATTCAAATCGATTGACTATATTAATCTATATGTACTATGTCAATACCTTGTTGTCGTCCATCACAGTATTCAGTGATTCAATCCACATCGGATCAATATCGCCGTCCAATAGAATCCACTTGGGAAAGCTGTTCGGGACGTTCGCTTGTTCTCTCATTATAACAGAAAATAAACCTTTAAACGATAAAAAAAAATCACTTATTTGTGCGATTCAAATTAATTATATTATATTATGATGTCATAGAATATAGATAGGTAGGTAATAATAATAATTATATATTTTAGATTATCAATATTTTTAAAACACAGTTAAATTGAAATGTACCGTCTTTCCACTCGCGGGTAGCAGGGTTAATGACACCGAAAAGTTCGTCATTAGTTACTGCTTTTGGGTTCAAATCGTTGTAAATCGGTTTTCGTTTTATGTTTTGATAAGTCCTAAATAGCGTTTTCCAAACTTCGGTTTTTCCAGTGCCCGCATTTCCAACTACGAATACAGAATGACGAACTTCCAAAAGCTCTTCTAACTGTACAACCTGTTCATTAAAACGTAATTATTACGCTGACACAATAGCTATACGACGGTCAGTACTTTGAGTATGAAATTTTCTTCTGGTTGCAACAGTAAGTCAACGGCCGCTTGTTTGACGGTCTTTTCAAAATCCTGATCCCTTTTACGTGGCACGTCCAGCGACGGAAACAAATCCCCAATCAGTCCCATAAATACCGGGACATCGTCGCTAATAATTTTTGGTATGTTGAAATCTCTTAAAGCTCTCATCAACACTTCTTCTTCAACCCGTCCAGGATCACCTCTCTACATTGTGTTTACAGTATTTTAATCGAGTGTTTTGTGTTACAAATAGTATAAATAGTTCACCTTCAAAGAACCAGCCACGACTAACACAGACTTTATGGCCCTTAAACCCCAGTCATAATGATCCTGCTTAGAAAGCAGCTCTTTACACAGCGTATACAAAGTTATAAATTTCCTAGCAAGAATTTTTGCTTCTTGAAATCCTTCGGCAACCAACATTATTTCACAAATGAGTTCAAAATCGGGTACCACCATGGCGCACGGTCTATAATAATATTTAAATTGCTTATTTAGTAAAAGTAACCAATTTCTTTTTATCAAGAAATAAATAATAATATAATTTATTCTATTTACTTACCTAAACAGTGCTTTTAAATTTTCTGGTAACTCTGTTCTACCAGCATAACCGGGATTCATCGTAATAAAAATTCCAACAGACGGAATCAAGCTTATTTTTTCCCCCATAAAATTAAACGTAATTGCTTTTTCTCGAATCGCATCCTGGGATGGGAAAATAGTATTTACTATGATAGTCATATTAATGTCTAATATTTAAATTTGAAACGAAGAATTAATATTATATTTTAATCATATAGCTGGTAATAAAATAATGAAAGTACTTTAACCTATATTAAATCACCATAATAATATTTTAATATCATATACCTGAATAGACTTCACTTGGACAGCGACCACTGATAACACTTCGACAGATATTCTGTTAAACTCATCGAAACAACCCCAGGCCCCTGTCTGAGCCAATCCTTTATAAATGTTGCCACACGACTGAAATGTAAGTATTTGTTTGTGAAACAATTATGTTTATTGGTCACGCGTTACAACTAAAAATATATATAACATAGTATTATACCTTGTAATCCATTTGCTCTGAACAATTGAACACGTAAACCATGACGCCGAGAGCGCGACCAAGATCTTTAGTTGTCTCTGTTTTTCCCGTTCCAGCAGGTCCGGCAGGTCCTCCGCCCATTACCAAATGTAACGACTAATAAATTAAAAAAAAAACAATTTCTACTATTTCACTCGCAAAATGATCGTAAATATTGTGGTACTTACTTGCGTTAGGGTTATGTAACATCTGTCCGTCAAAGGAGTGATTACCAAACGTGGTGTGTTTCCTAGATATTCGTGACTGTATCGAAATTGTGCATCACAGATATTAGCGAAGCAGTCTTTTTCCTTTTCATCCCACCTAAAATTAAAAGCATTAAAACCCATGAATATAAAACATTTAGATAGGTAAATATATACCTGTATACTTTTTAGGTAGTTTTTATTTTATCACGATCTACTATCATTACCTCTGTTAATTTTATAGTATTAAGCCAAGTGGCTAGATAAATTATTATTTATAAATTTATAATATGAGTCATATTATGGCATATGTGTAATATGATATACATTTAATAACAACACATATTTTTAATTGTATAGTCTGTATCAGAAGAATTTTCTAAAATTATTGATGTACAAAATATATGGAACATGCAACGAATATATTTTTTTATTAATTACAATTTAAAATATACCTATAGATAATTTGAGTAATAGGTAGTAGTGATTTTTAGGTCAACACTCATTAAACATGTCCATTAAAAAATAAATTTCTGTAGGTACCTACTTAGAATATTTTATACATTGTGATTTTTAGAAAAGTATTCTGCTTCAGATTATTAAAAAACCTGGGAGTCGCTCTATTGCAGTGTTTTTTAAAGGGTGTGCACTGTGCCATGATTTCCGTTTTTTACATATATGTTTTCCGGTCCTATAAAGTACTTTTTTTTGAAAATAGACAATATTCCAAAATATGCTGTAACTTATAATAATTAATAATACTATGTGCCGTAATACAAAAAAAAAAAAATTTGGAACAACTGATCTATTGTATAGTAGGTAGGTGTCGAGTTTACCTCGTAGAATATAAGTTACTGTAATGAGTGAGTTGAATTCAATGATAAATCGTTGCATAAGAAAAACAGTTCTGAGCGGAGACCGTCCGTCAATCTATATATATTTCATAGGATATTGTATTATATATTTTATATAGCTATTATAATAGTGATATATAATATTTCGAACTAATTTTTCCATAAACAAATCACAAATAGGTATTATAAATTATAATTAGGTATATAATATTACTTCTAATAATCTTACTAGTTGTTATAAACTTTCAAGTAAACATACCGATGTACCGTTGAACGTTGCAAATAGGTTCATCGTTAAAATAATAGATTAAAATAAATTAGTTTAAATATTTAAAAAATTTATTATTTTCAATTTTGTATAGAAAATAATAATCTAAGTAATACTGGAATATTTTTAATATCTACAATGAAAATGTTCTTAACTATAAATTTAGAACAAAAATGCACCTACATGTAAATACGTATCCAATGTCATAACAATTTGAACTTCAATCACTGACAAAAACATGTATTTGGCTTTAGGAAAAACTTTTTTTTTTAAATTCCAGTAAAAAAATTTCATAAGTTTTCAAGTCTTGTGTATTTAAATCAAAAATATTATTAATTTTATACTACAAAATAATTTACACATTCTAATGGTTTTGATAACCTTCGTAAAAATGTAACCTTTAAACGCTTAGGTATAAAAAAAAGTTTTAGACTATATATTTTTGATATTATTGAATAACTTTAAGAATAACTTACTTGGGAACCTTATATTTAATGTTTAAATATTTTAATTATTTAATATTTTATGTTGTCACATAATCACATAAGTGACATACTGACATGACGTATATTATACAGTTGTATTTTGTACTTAGATTTCGCCGTGTTGGTACATTTCAAAACGTTACATGCGTTTAACAAATTAACGTACGTATAGACTTATATTATAGACTTGCCTGTGTCTGAGTTGTGATTGCCACTGAAACGCAAGAACGTTTTCAATCTTTGATTGTATTAATCTAGCTACGACGTCTCTAGAATGCACATCAATCGTACAAATTGTCATTATTTTTTGTCTGTCTTGTCTGGTCAATTCTCCCAATAATAATGATATCAGTGTGTTCAGTTGGGAAATCTATACATTAATGAATACACATATTTTGATAAACACACAATAAGTATTATCTACATTGGTACCAATAGTAATATTTGGGTGGACTGTAAAATATACCAACTAGTTATAAAAACAATAAAATAAGATTACGAAAAGCTAAAACAAAAATTTAGTTGAATCAAATTAAAATTGGAACAATTTATTATAACATTGTTTGAAAGAACAATTAATACAAGTGACTCTAACTTGATTATAATAATATTGTTATAATAAGATGCTCATAACTGTTATACATTATTATTCATTATTTATAAGAATAGAAAATTATTATTTTTAATTTTTTAGTATAATTATTATGATAATTATTTTGGTAATATGCTTTGAATATGTCTCAAATGCCAAATGGTAAAATAATTAGATTTTTTAACATATCTATATTCTCCTTGTCCCTTATCAGTGGTCAATAATTCTAGTGAGTAATGTTTATTGTATCAACATATTGCATTCCATATGCTATATGCATTATGGTTTATGATTAATTCTTTATTTGTAGGTGTTTTAATTTAAACTATAATTTCTTGTTCAAACTAATATAATGGTTAATATCAATAATAACATACTTTGTACTAAGCCTTAAAGTAATATTAATTCATTTCATTTTGATAAAACCAACTTACATAGGTACCTACTCAACAATATTGTATAAGTGCATTTATCATTTATCAGTAGGTACCTATAATAATTGTTATATGTCACTTACGAGTAATGACTTTTTGAGTATTGATTTTATGTACACTATATTACACAGACAGAATATGAAAATTGGTAATAGATGACCAAATGAGTTCTCTATGTAAATATTTCAATAGCTCCACAACCCATCCATAATTAAATCTTAATGGACTAATAAACAGGCTGTCCCGTGATAATTTACCCATTGCGATGTTTCTGAGATAATAAATATATCATTAATCTGTTTTTTTTATTATTTATATAGCAGAGACAAGGACTACCCATATTTTATTTTATTTTTTAGTAAAAAAGTTTTAAAACATTATTATTTTTGAAACAATTGAAAATAACCATTTTATAGAGTTTATTTTTGTGAAATTTATGACTTTTTAACATTTTATTTTCATTAATCTCATGATTTTTAATATTTTATTTAGTTTATATGTAAAACGACAAAAACCGGTTTTTGTCCGGACGGCAACTAACGGGACACCCTCTATACCATTTACGATATTTTGGTTTACTATATAGGTACCAACTTTTCGTTAATAACCTGTTAAACCTCTTAAACTGATGTTCACACACACGACGTAGGTATTCGTGTTGTTTTATAAATATTTTTTTTTTATAATCACTTGTTTTCTTTGATAGTCTTTCAGGGCGTTTTCGTAGCCTTCTTCAAGTCTTGCAAATGCAATGTTTACTTCCGTAGTCCACCAAATTTGAGTACCACACAACGATACTTGAGCAGGATAGTCGAACAACCACTGTTCTCTTGGTTTCTCTTCATAGGATAAGGTACTTTCTAAAAAATTATGCCTAATAGTTTCACGCATCATTGCTTGTATCTTGTTGAGCCATTTTTCTACCTGTAAATGTATATAACTAAAACACAGTAGGTACAATAGTAAACATTTAATTTCTAATTCATAAATACCAAGCGTCCGTATTTAGTAATTAAGGAGTGTAAAGTATGCTTTCAATATTATCAAACGCAACGTCATCGTTGTAATTTTATTATTATTTAAATTCGTAAATTGTATTTATATATTTTTAAATTTCGATAATAATAAAAATTTTCTAATTATTTTATTTTATATTTATCAATGTTACTAATACAAAATATAATTATTTCATTATAATTGACAGTTGCATAAAGTTTCGATCGATTTTAAACTATGTAACTGTATTTTAACCTACAGATATATCAATTAGCAATTAAATCTAAAGTATAAAATATACATATTTAAATGAATGGAAAAAATAACATAATATAATAAACATAATATAACACAAAATATTTAATTAAACTATAAATAGACGAAAACCAAAACCGATATTGGATTGTCCATAAATAAATAATGATTAATATAATATATTAATAACTATATTATAATTTAATTATTGTTATAATATTTAGAAACAAATTAAGGATTAAAGGAATAAAAAAAAGTATTTAAAATACCATTCAAATACTTTACAACACTGGCAGATTGTAAATAATTATACATTCCTACAGTATTAATACTTTGTCGGTGTTTTTAATTACCTGCCAAGTTGAATATTTGAAAACAGTGTTAATACTGTTAACACTTAATACATAATATAAACTTGATAATTATATTATAAATCAAAATATTTACTACAGCTTTTACTTTTTATTAGGTACCTACTTACTCTTGTTTCGAGATTTTATTGAAAAACAATACCTACTATACGGCTATACCCTATACAAATATACAATAATATACTTTACACCTACAAAAAGTAAACTATAAGAACATTTAATTTGTTTAAATTAGGTATTCGAAGAAAAATTAACAATCCGAAAAAAATTATTTTTAAGTTAGGTAATCGATAAATTATTCTACTGCTTGCACTTCTATTTTTCGATCTTATACAATTTTATGTATAGGTATTAATAGGTACTATAGGTACGTCATATCTAATATTACCAAGTATGGCAAAACAATAACACTAGTCAGTCAGTATGAACTTATATTTAATAAAATTGCTTTTTAAATCATTTCCTTGGCCCCAACTGTAAGTATACATTAGCTATATAGGTATAAGATGATTTTTCATTTTCATTATTTACTATCGTCTTATTTTGTTCTATTCTAAAGGTCTTTACACTCGGATGGACTAGGTACATTTGAAACTGAAAATAGTTTTGGCAAAGTATTGAGAATGAATTACTCTTCCTGATGCCAATTCTACTAACCTTTACATAAGCGTATGTATATCATATCGAAATAGATTTCACTCGTAATCTTAATGTCTAATCATCTATTAATTATTATTTTATTTTAATATCTAAAGCTAAGTTAGTGTAAATCATTGGATTAAACTAACACATTTTTACAATTTTTATATTTTTATTATATGCGTACCTACCAATACACGCCTTAAGTAATAACGCAATTTCAGAAGCACTGGTAACGCTGAAATTTTGGTTTCTATTAAATTATTAGATCTGCTGCATCTCAAATATTTAAAACCACGCAAATAAGACAATATAACTGAACGGATACAAAAAATAGTCATTCGTTCTTATAGAGATAAAGTATATTATGTTATTTTTTCAAATAAGATGATTATTAGTTATTACAGCTTGACAATTATTTTTTTATTGGTGGGTAAAAAAAAATTCGATTAACGAGCACAACTGAAATAATAAAAAAAACCATAGTACATAACTGCGTGATATATATACGTCATACACTCATCAGCAGATGACAATTATTACAATCGAACAAATTACAATAGATAACAATTGGTGGTGTCGTTATTGTTATTTTAAATTCAAAGGTGATTTATTAACGATCATTTTGGAAAGAAAAAACGATCCCAAGTTGAGCTCAGATCATTGAACGTTTACGTCAATGTTTGAAATGTACGGCTTACGAAGAAAGCTTGTTTTGTATAATTGTATTGCGCGTTATTCCAATGTGCTGTTATGACTTATGAGACAAAATAATATTATTTTTGTAAAACCAACAGATTCTTGGCCTCGTGTGAATCTAAAATAAGTAACGTTACTCAACTACAGTCGACAAAGAAAACATTTCTCATCTTGGGATGACGAAAATTTCTAGATGTATTTTTACTATACAACAAATATTTTTCAGTATTATGATAAAATAAATGACATATTTTTTCGACATTTACTTTGCGCAGTACACATCAGAGACAACACTTTATAGGTCAAAACCGACTACCGAGTCATCTGCAATAATAATAATAAAGGTGCGTGTAGTCAGACTTTTTAAAGTGCATAAATTGTAATTATAAGTAGGTATTAAAAAATATATAAGTATTATTATAGGGCTATTTTAATAGGGTTAGGATTTATCATTTATATGTACCTAATTGCATCGTTTTTTTTTCATCGTTCTTTAAAATTTAGTTAGTAAATTACTAAATGAAACAATTCACCTATTAATGATACAAATTATCTATTTTAGATTCTAAGTGGATTGATGCAATGTATTGATTTTACATTTTTACAACGATGCGGGTGTTTTTTTTGTACGCGATTTATAGCAGAAAAAATGCTAAGATGTTCAACATTGTGGGTTTTTTTTGGTAGCAATTGGATGTATTAGGTACTTTTTAGTCAAAATGTAATTTTCCTATTATTTTTCAAAAACCAAAAAAAAATTAAGGAAATTGCAAAACCAGTTTTAGACAAAATCGATTATGTTTTTGTTGTGTACCTACCTAACTCAAAAATAAAAACCTTCGATACTTGAAATATTCATAAAATGTTCTATGTATGATAGAATATAAAATAAAACTCAAAATATTTTGAGCCATTATATATTATAAAGACATTAATTTTGTTAAAAATGTATTACGAGGTTTCTCATAAGTCGAAATCGCGAAAAATGTAAAATATTTTGTAGTTAAAAATGTATAAAAAATATTATTTTTTTGTTTTAAAATATAATACAAGATTTCTCATAAGTTTTTCCATCTATAACAAATAAAAAAGTCAACCTTTATCTAAGCTTTTACTTTTTGTAATAGTTATTTTAGAACATTGGAGCTCAATTGTTTTTTTTTTAATCACGAATATTCTCTCGTTAAAATGCATAAAATGTTAAATTTGTATAGCTAAGAATTGTAAACTGAAAACAAGGTTTCGCATAAATAGTTCAACATGTATTCCAAAAATCTAAAAAAATATATATAAATAGTTTTTTTCGTCATTTTACCGTATTTTACTCTACTAATAGTAAAATAAATTACTGTAATAGCAATATAAATATATAATAAAATATACTTATAGTAGGTAATATAGGCTGACTTTATAGACAGTCATTATTTATCATTGAACTCAAATGTTACACATATACATTACAGTGACTTCCTCAAAGACGAGGAACACTCAACACATATAACTGTACAGCATATTTTAGCCCAAATTAGATTATTATTATTGTACTTTAAGTGGGTATAACATCAACACAAAAACAAAAAAAAATTAACATTTTGCGACCATGATTATTTCAATTGGGACCAAACAAAAATTATCGTATTCGAACGCACGAAACCAAGATTAATGTGGGCTGTAATTATTCCAAATCGAGTCACAGAGAGTCTATTGTATATATCATGTTGGTGCACATAAAATTGCAATGAATTGTTAAAACAAAGTATTCCAATTGTCAGGAAATCAGGAGAAAACGCGCACACCCGGTAGTACCGACGGTCGATAGCGTAACATCGAATGCCACGGAAATTAAAATATTTTTTTGTCACTGAATTATCGAAATCAACGCTCGAGTATTAGAAGTGATTAATTAACTGTATTCCAGTTGTTTTCGTTAACTGACGACGATGAGCTTGTAATAATGTGATAAAATTTAAACTACATGTACAACACTATTTATATACGATAGTAAGTTGTTGGATATTATTATTATGTTTTTACAGACGTCGTAGTAGTGTTGTAGTACCTACTGCCAACAATTTTGAATATCCAGTAAGTGCAATTTGTCGTGTACCTACCTACGAGTTTTAAAAACAAATACATAATATTAGAGTGCGTTGACTACAAAAAAAAAAATTTATTATATCCCACCACTCACCAGACGGGTATACATTCGTAAGGAAACCGGTAAGGTTTCCTACTTGAAATGGAAAATGTAAAATTAATTGAAATGTTTTCTTTGCGTAATATAATGAAACGAATCTATGCATAAAAACGCGTACGCTTCCTGGTCTCTCGCTGCGCGTAATTAGTTATATTATTATACTTTATACGCACATTAAGCGCATAATCAGACTATTAAAAATATAATATCTATTGGAGTATAGTTTCTTAACCGAATAAAATCAAAACAGAGTCCAAAAAAATTTTTATCACGGTTATCAGCTGCAGTAGGCAGTCCTAGTATTTCGGAACCACTATTAATCGTGTTATTTAATTTGATTTTAGAATACGAAGATATATTATAAAATCGATATTAAATAATATTATTATATAATTTTGATGGAAGGACCAATATCGAAATATTCTAAAAATACAGTTATAATTTATAATAGTCAATAGAATGTTTAAAATTTCTACGAATAATAGTTTTTAAATAGCAACAAAATAACTAGAACAGTTTTAAGAAAAACGTATATGATCAACTTATGAGAAATCTTGTATTAGACCTTACAATAGAACCTTACATTTTCAAGCTTTGTAATTTAGAAACAAAAATGTAATCAACATACTCATATAAGTCATAAAATCGAAGTAAAAAAAAATATCAAATGTTGAAACGTTAATAATTGACTGAAAAAAATCCAGTGTTTTGATATTCCTGTAGAAAGTACTTAGTAATATGAATGAAAATTGCAAGCCCTTACTTCCTATTCTTTTATAAATAATAAATGGCAAAAAAATACTTACAAAATATTTGAAAATATATATTTTACGTAAAATATTTTAATTGAAAAGTATTTTATTCGATACGAAAATATAACACATGAAAAACAATTTATTCGAAAATATTACATCCGAAAATAATACAACAGAAAATAAATTGTTATAAAATAATGTCCTAGCTTTCGGTTAAAATATTTACACTAAAATAATTTTAGGATAAAATATTTTTCAGATTAAATAATTATTCTGTTGTTTTACTTTTCAGTAGGTAATTACTACTTTTATTATTATTATTATTATTATTCAGACGAAATACGGTTCTGATATATTATTTGTCAGATTAAAATATACGGTTCGGTCAAAATATTTTTCTTATATTAGACTTTTGAGATAAAATAATTACTAAAATACGATTTTCATGAAATATTTTTGGATATTTTACGCACCCTCTAGAAATTAGAATTCCTGAAAGCATCTATCCAAAAAGTGTCGTTGGAGAAAAAGTAACGTAGGTAATTGAAATTCGTTCGTTTATTCGAAATAGTTCGTTCATTCGAAATCGTTCGTTCGTTCATTCGTTCGTTTCGTTCAATCGTTCGAATTCGTTCGTTCGTCCTTTGTTTCGTACGTCAAAAACGTGACAGTCTACCAGGGTCGTAGGCGCAATCGGCGCGCGCAAGAGCTGATCGGATCGAAGCTAACAACGTCCGTTTACGTCCTCGACGAGGGCATTGTTTAAGAGTCCTGCTCTACCAGGACCGCATGCAGACAGTCGTCGCGGTTCTTGCAGCCGCCGTCACCGTGTCGCGGTCGCCGCCCGACGGACACACTTGTTGCACGCGGCGACCAATTTTTTTTCTCCGACAAAGACCATCGTCGGTTACCCGGTACCAGGATCCCATCACGTCGGAGGTATACGCCGCCGCGCTGTGCACATCAGTATTCTGTAGTTTATAGTATAGACTTTATACAACAGCAGGCAATAATAATATTATGTAACTCATGTGACGTTTTCATAGTAATAATAATGTGTCAACCCTTTGTTGATGTCGGCTGCAGAATACCAGAAACTATACATTTTATTATTGTATAATATTATAAAATGTAAAATAATAATTACGTTTTCAATATTTTTTTTCGGGAAACGGGTTTTGGTGTAGTTGCGTACTCGCGTCTCACTTACGTCTATATAACTATTAACTTGTGTAAAAATCGATAAAATTTGAAAAAAAAACAACAATAAAATAGTACTTTACTTAATAATGACATTTCGACAGCAATCTTTCTATATCACTCTAAATCACATCTATTTTATAAGCATTTCAAGTTTGAATTTTGACAAAATACGTAAAACTAAGAAAATGTGCAAATTATTTTGAGTTAGAAATTCATTAAAAATGTTATTTTTAATCTAAGATTTGAAAATAGAATACAAGATTCATCATAAGTTTCTCTATACCTTTAACAAAGTAAAAATGTCTACCGGAAAGTCAAATAAAATTTTTATAATTGTTGGAAGTTATTCACTCTAATTCTCATATAGGGTGTTGCCTATATATGTCTTATTTTGTTATAATTAAAAAACTAATAACTGTAGATATACATGGAATTTAAACCATATGTTTATTTTATCAATTCCTATACTTGATACAATTTTAAAAATATTTTTATTCGTTTTAAGATGTTTACGAAAACTTTCATTTTCAATTTTTTAGATCTTTTTTTAAAAAATGTCAATAAAATTGCATTTGTTGAGTCAAAAAGTGTAAAAATGTAATACTAGGCTCTTGATATATTTTTACAATAGTAGTTGAAAAATAATCAAAATAGGTACCTACATAGTTACAAAATTTTTTTATAAGTATTTAAAGTTCGATTTTTGACAACATTTATCGATTTTAAAAATGTATAAAATGTTCAACTTTGTTAGCTAGGGATTTGAAATTTAAAACAAGGTTCCACGTAAGTAGGGTATTCTACTATTCTGCAACAAAAAAATCTTAAAAATATAAAAACACAGTTTTTAATAGTTATTTTATGTTTAAATTTGGAGGAAATTACATATTAAATAACGATTTTCGTTTTTTTTTTTTAATTTTATAATATTAATTCAACTTACCGGCTATACTGATTAGTAAGAATTAATAACAATATAAATATAGTATAAAATATCCTATAGACTGACAAACCGTCTCCGCTCAGAGTCGTTTGTCGTATAGGTACAATAATATTATATCATTGAATTCAAATATAATACCATCCATTATACAGTGACCCACTTGTTCCCTACTGTACAGCAGAGTGACATCCACTTCCCGCTTTTTTTCATTTTATTGTTTCGATGTTGTATTTAAGAAATAATAATATTTCATTGTAGCTATTATTATTTTTACGGACAGTACCTACTAATAGCGTCTCGTTTTGAATTTTTTAACTTAAATATTAGGTACCTATAATGGATTAATAGTGACCGTTTTCGAGTATTTCTATTTATTTCTGATCATTATACCATCATTACCTATATCATTATAAATATAGTATTTTAAAAGACGTATACGTTAATGTTTTCGACACGAAAAAATGATTGCATTTTCCATGTGCGTTTTTTAATTATTTATCGACAGTGTTATTTACCAACATTTGCCGTTCCAATTGCCAAAAGTATCAGTACAGTCGTACAGATACTATAATGAAATAACAAGAGGCCGCTCTGGTACAGATAATAATATGATATGTCCCAATGTTAAAATAATATTATTTTTTTCTTCTCGTATACGATACGTGAGTACGTGACGACTGACACGTGCACCCGTTGCGACTCGCAGCGTGTACATAGTTTAATAGCTATGTATAGTATATTCTGTATACTGTAGATAATATTATACGTATCTCTACAGTATTATAATTCGCGACTGTGTTTGGCCTATAAACTTTGACGAGGATGGTATAAGAATCCTTAAATCTGACCAGGAATGATCAACTTCGAAATTATAGAATCCGAATACCTATATCTAATCAGATAAATTCCAAATCGCGGAAATAGTTGATAAATATTTGTTTAGAAAACGTGGAAACCACTAACCAGTAATTATTACTATATTCTGCCTGGGTAATTTTTTTAATATAGGATTCATCGTTCGTGAAAATATAGCGAGTGTATTTGTATTCACGTATTATTCGCTGGCACAATTCACATCGGTTTTATTTACTCAGATTTTGTGAAACATATAATATTTTTTTATGTGATTCAATTTTATTAGTATTTTGAAATCGTATATAGATTTGATCAATGAACACATAACACCACTTATGAGTAATCCTCTTATAGGATGTCGGCACCATACGCGATACGCGTTATAAGATTCATGGTGCTATAGTTCTAGCCTCTAGGATTCGGGGACCAACATCCTTAGGTGCAAACGTGCAATCCTGTAAGTTCACAATTAGTGAGTAGATATTATTTATTGTGGGTCCCGGAGGAGGAAGAGATAGATTATTAATATACTCAATACTTGTATACTTTTGTAGATATTATTGTGCAGCTACCTGTGTCCTAAAATCTTTACTTATGTATACTACCACGACATGTATAGGTATATTCGATATTGGGTACCTAGTATAATTTATGTCTTATAGATTATAGTGCAGACTCGCGACTGCAGAGTAGGTACCTAGGTACAAGGCTACACCATATATTAATATAATATCATTAATATCATCGTGATTGTTTATTAAAGTTATATATAGGTACCGTTATTTATTTTACGTCTACACCATTTCCGCAATAATTAAACAGTGAAAAAAAAATTGGCTTTTCCATTTTTTTTTTCACTAGGTACCTAGTACCTACCTACAAATTATAATACGCAAAAATCGTAGTGAAGTCGTGATTTTAACACGCATTAATATGTAGTGTTAAATTATAAAAAAATATTCATAAGTACTTATCGCCTATCGGTTATCGTTATTCGTTGTTATTATATTGACGAGTATTATAGTGCGTTTCCGTAAATATGTTATCGGTTCGTATTTAAAATATACACAGTACATATGGATAAACGTTTTGAATAAATAACTTGTGTAGACGATGATTGAGCACATACACGCAATGGCCAGCTTTAATATAAACACGCACTTGTGTTTATGCATGTATCGACGTCATCTGAAGAGGAAACAAAAGTGATTTGATTTTATTGAACAAATAAAAAATATGACGTCCGTATATTAAGCATAAAACAGATTAACTCATGAATATTGGAATCATCGTTTTCATCTAGTATACATAATATTATATTGTATACAATTATACATTTATACTACTTATTAGTGTCTTACGTAACTTATAAATTATAGCGACGAAAAATATATTGTATTTATCTATATAGGCAGTAGGTATAGTAGGTAACTAATGTTTATTTTAAATTTAACAATATCAACATGCGATTTTAGTGAATTACACTGGCGTGACTTCAGAAAATAAAGTATGTAATATATTATATTTATTAGGTATATAAAAATTGTATGGTTATATAATGTTTATAAGGTTCACCTACTCGTGTGGTGCATAATATTATAATCTATTTACGAAATCTAACCTACCGGAGAATGAATAACATTCGCCTCCAAATTCCAAGGACTTTAAATTTAAAGTTTAACCAACATCATTGCGATTTTTGACTAGCGGAGCGTAATTGTTTTAATATTTTCAAAAATATTCAACTCACCACAATCATTATACTGAGGAACACTTTTAAGTTGTAACGTAATGCAATCAATATATTATTTTCGATCACTATTATTTAATGTTTAGAAAAGGGGAGTGGAGTGCACCGAGGTACATCGCAAAATGTTGGTCACTACTACGATCAAAGATATTATAAGTAAATCTTTAATCGTGGTCACACCTTCACTCATCAATTATAAGTTACTTTAAGATGACGTCTCACCCGAATATTATATTATCTTCGTCTTACACACAATATACGCGGTAACAAATTTACGTTCACCAGTTTCAATTGTGTGCTGTTAGTTTTCATAATAGAGTGAATTGACCTATTATCAAATTTTTAGGTAAGACCATACTGTGGTTCTCTTGTTGGTTTTTTACGTTATTTTAAATTTTAAATGAGTTATTAGAATTTTCAAATATTAATATTTTACATACTCATAACTCACTTAAAAATTAAAATAACGTAAAAAACAACGTGAAAAATAGAGAATACAGAGAATGTTCTCTTATAGTTTCTTACCTAAAAGTTTGATAATTGGTCAACTTACTCTATTATCAAAAATAACAGCACACTATTGAAACTGGTGAACATAAATTTGCTATATCGTACTACCGTGTAGTTAACCTCTTAAGTTTAAACTGCCACGGATCTAGAAATCTGAAATGATGATGGAAAGAGGGTTACTAAATTTTTTTCATAAAAAATACAATAATTATAGACTATAGTACACATATAATATATTATTATTATAAATATTTAGTCTTTAAAATTTAAATACTTATAAAAATGGTTCAAAACTTAATGCATATTATATTAATACGTGAATATGCAATTAAAATTAGATAAAAATTGTCTAAAATATAGAACTACCTTAAATGATTGAAAAAAACAGTGATAGGAACAAAATATTATGCACCCTTATTGTGATAAAACTAATTAACTACCTACCAAAGGTACTCATTCAAAATTCCATTTTTGTTTTCAAAATAGGTACTTCAAAAAATATTCTGCTTTGGAATAGGAAATTAAAAATGTATGTTCGAATTACGTTATAGGTACATACATCAGTCACATATAATAAATAGTAAATACTTAGAAGCAATTATGATAATATTATTATTGTTATCACATAATTATTTTCAGATTAAATACTTTCATAATAATATGATGCAATTACCCACGTATGATTTCGTCATGTTACATTTATTGTGAATCAATTATAATAACAAGCTTTAATAAAGAATATACAAATATCAATATTATATCAATATAACCAAAATATAAAATGGGCAAGATGGAATGATATGCGTGTTATTTCGTCGTTTAATCTTAGTAACAAGACACAAAATTATAATCACATAATTACAAAATTAAACATAATGAAAATTTGTATCACCATTTATCGTCTATATAGGTAGGGGTTACCCCATTCGACTTAGCATACAGCACTCTTTCAGCAGGCATCTACCAACGCAGAGTCATAAAATCATAACTCATAGATCTACCAAGGCTTAGCCATGATGGAACGACCATGGCTCTATCATGGTCAATCTAATTTTACTGCAATAAGACACATCAAACATGTACAATATTTTATTCTTTTGATCATCTAATAATTAATAAACTGTACAATATTCAAAATCTCATGCTTTTTTTATACCTAATACAAAATATGTTCATCATATTTTATTTAATATTTTGTTTAATTCCTTCTGCTCTTACGCAGCAAAAACCTATCTTAAATAAAACAATTACAACTGGTTTTTATCACGATAGAGATAAATAGGTAAGGAATACTCATTTAATTTACTATGTATCCTTAAATAAAATACCTATATAATAAAACACAGATACAATTACCACTTAATTCTAAAAAAACACTCGTTCTCACCCTCAATAAAATATATAAAATATAACAGATTATTAAATACCTAATAAATGAGAAGAGTTAAAATGGTGCCTAACTTGCTCGTATAGGTTTATAATTTCTCAATTACTATAAAAGGTCGATGTTCTGCAAAAAAAAAAATTCATAATTTTCCATAATTGCTATGGCCAATGACTTATACTCCAATACCTGAATACCGTTATCAAAAATTGTTTTTGCTATTTTCTAAATAACAAAGTTTACATATCAAACTCCAATACTTCAGCCTCACGTAAACGTCTTTGTTGTGATCGATCACCAATTTTAACTGTCCAGAATATTGCTCGTCGGAAAGTTTAGCCAAATAAACGTAAAGTATAGTAGTATAGTTACCTATAGGCTATATTGGACCACTTGCTTATCTTGTTTGGTAATAATAATAAATTATTGATTAACACGACAGACTAAGACATATAATATATTCTAGGTTTAATAATATCTATTCTACTAGTCTGTGTATTATATATCTGGAGTTATAACTTGCTTATTTCATGTGCACCTATTAATAATTTCAATGATAATTATTAGGAATAATTACATAGATCTTATACTAAAGAGTAAAGACCTTAGTATAATACATACAGACAATTATACATTTTTTTATAAAATACATTTTTTAGATTCTGAGCGAAGCGATGAATGTATTGATTTTATAATGATGTGTGTTTTTTTATTTTATTTTTTTTTTTGTGTCTGTCATCACCTTTTAGGTTTTCCTCCAACAGTAACTTTTTTGATAGGAAAGTGAATCTAGTTGGTACTTTGGGGGTCAAAAGTAAACATTTCACAGTAGTTTTCAAAAGCGACGTGAAAAACAATAGGAAAATTAAGGAAAAACGAGAATTTTTACTCAAAATCTGTTTTTGAGAAAATCGATTTTGGTTTTTGGTGCAACTCTAAAACAAATGACCGTAGGTACATGAAATTTTGACTGAATGTTTAGAAAGTATCCACGTAAATAAGTAAATATATAAGTTACTTTATTCACAATAATATCATCAAATATACTTGGTAATATCATAGGCTGACTGACCGTTTTCGCTCAGAATCGTTTTTCTTATACAATGATATTATATCATTGAATTCAAATTTAACACCGTCCATTACAGTGACCCACTTGTCACCTACTGTACAGCAGAGCAACATCCACTTACCCACCTTTTTTTTTTGTTTTTTTCCATACATATCGCAAAAATGTTTTCACTCTGTCCAAAAGTTTAAATATTCAATACAAGGTTACTCGTAAGTTTTTATTATAGTAATTTAAAAATTTTAAGATATATCATAAGCACGAAGACATTTTGATTTTAAATTCCATTTAGAATATTTACCAAGTATGTAATTAAGAGATTTATGTCTAAAGTTAGTAATTTATTTGCAGTAAATTAATTAAAGTTTTTGTGATTTTTCAATTATTCAGTAAAGTATTACCTGGCTGCCTCAATATTATAATTATTATATATCTGCAATATAAATATTTAAGGATCACACATTTTTTCAACATTACTACAAATAATGGATGAGTTTCTTTAATTTTAAACACATTTAGCAATATTTGAACTTCGTGGTTTTCAGTCCAAAATAAATCACAAATATTAATTGTACGTACGTTACCCCAGCCCCCCCCAATTTGACATTAACAATTTTTTTTGCGCCAATAATTAGTACTCGATTCCTGTGGATTCCTGAGCACACTTTTATAATTCCTGCTCTGACGGTTTTCCCGGAAAGTCAAATTTTCCTCGGGTGGGGCCGGGGTAACGTTACTCCAGCCCCACCCACCTTCTAAATTTAACTTTTTGCAATTTTTTTTGTGCCAATAATTAGTACTCGATTCCTGTGGAATCCTGAGCACACTTTTATAATTCCTGCTCTGACGGTTTTCCCGGAAAGTCAAATTTTCCTCGGGTGGGGCCGGGGTAACGTTACTCCAGCCCCACCCACCTTCTAAATTTAACTTTTTGCAATTTTTTTTGTGCCAATAATTAGTACTCGATTCCTGTGGATTCCTGAGCACACTTTTATAATTCCTGCTCTGACGGTTTTCCCGGAAAGTCAAATTTTCCTCGGGTGGGGCCGGGGTAACGTTACTCCAGCCCCACCCACCTTCTAAATTTAACTTTTTGCAATTTTTTTTGTGCCAATAATTAGTACTCGATTCCTGTGGATTCCTGAGCACACTTTTATAATTCCTGCTCTGACGGTTTTCCCGGAAAGTCAAATTTTCCTCGGGTGGGGCCGGGGTAACGTTACTCCAGCCCCACCCACCTTCTAAATTTAACTTTTTGCAATTTTTTTTGTGCCAATAATTAGTACTCGATTCCTGTGGATTCCTGAGCACACTTTTATAATTCCTGCTCTGACGGTTTTCCCGGAAAGTCAAATTTTCCTCGGGTGGGGCCGGGGTAACGTTACTCCAGCCCCGCCCACCTTTCAAATTTAACTTTTCCCAATTTTTTTTTGCGCCAATAATTAGTACTCGATTCCTGTGGATTCCTGAGCACACTTTTATAATTCCTGCTCTGACGGTTTTCCCGGAAAGTCAAATTTTCCTCGGGTGGGGCCGGGGTAACGTTACTCCAGCCCCACCCACCTTCTAAATTTAACTTTTTGCAATTTTTTTTGTGCCAATAATTAGTACTCGATTCCTGTGGATTCCTGAGCACACTTTTATAATTCCTGCTCTGACGGTTTTCCCGGAAAGTCAAATTTTCCTCGGGTGGGGCCGGGGGTAACGTTACTCCAGCCCCACCCACCTTCTAAATTTAACTTTTTGCAATTTTTTTTGTGCCAATAATTAGTACTCGATTCCTGTGGATTCCTGAGCACACTTTTATAATTCCTGCTCTGACGGTTTTCCCGGAAAGTCAAATTTTCCTCGGGTGGGGCCGGGGTAACGTTACTCCAGCCCCGCCCACCTTTCAAATTTAACTTTTCCCAATTTTTTTTTGCGCCAATAATTAGTACTCGATTCCTGTGGATTCCTGACCACACTTTTATAATTCCTGCTCTGACGGTTTTCCCGGAAAGTCAAATTTTCCTCGGGTGGGGCCGGGGTAACGTTACTCCAGCCCCGCCCACCTTTCAAATTTAACTTTTCCCAATTTTTTTTTGCGCCAATAATTAGTACTCGATTCCTGTGGATTCCTGACCACACTTTTATAATGACTCCTTGAAAATATGTTGAAGACCAAAAGTTTTGCATTGTCACTCTACATATTACAACTACAATAATGCTTAAAAACGTTGTTATTTTGTAGGGATGTGATTAAATGGTATTATATATGTACATAATATGTATTAATATATATTATATATTCTATAGAGCACAGATTTTTATTTTATTGTTAAAGATTAATATTTTGATACATCTTAACAATGGCATATAATTAATACAGTTACGTGTACCCCAAATTTACGTATTATAATTATTTTAGGGACATCGCAGTGGGTAAATCACCACATGACACATTGTATGAAATATAACAATTTATTATTCTGTTATAAATAAATTTTTCAAATAATTTTCAGAAGACCAAATTAATTTAATAATGTGTCCATATGTCTTGCTCTCGCTCCTCTAAATATAATTTTTTTAAGCCACCTCTGATAAAGTAGAATTATTATTATCGAAGCCTCATTTGATAATCGATGTATAGGTACTTTAGGTATTTTTGGGCAACATTGTGCGGCTATTTGTTAATTGTATTTTGTCTATTTATAATTGGCGTGTTCTGCATTCGTTAAAATTATTTAAAGAATAAATTAAATAGAATGGAGTTATAGGTTTTAATTTATAAATAGTCCATAACAATATTAATGTTTACTTATTTTTTATCATTTTGTCAAAATATAATAAACCCACGGAGATTTATAGACATTCATCATTCGCTGTCTAATACGACGTTCGACACGGTCGAAGTGTTCCCTATTTCGTTTGTTTGTTGATTTGTTTTTAGTTAATTGATTGAAGAATTTTTATAATTTCTAAAAATGAGTGGAAGAAAACCTGCTGTGGCACCAAAAGTAGTTATAGACATTGTTTTACAATATAAAGAACGAATCGTACAAATTGGTGAAAATGATGAAAAAAGTAAGTAAATTATATAGATTATATTAAAATTAGAAATACATTTTCAAGTAAGTACCCTACTTAATTTGTTTTAAATTTTAATAATTTGATATTTGAATTTGATTAATAAACCAGAGTATTTTAAAAAACATGCTCCTACAAAATTGTATTTTAAATAATTTATGTTTTATTCCTACTGTGCTAAGAACATTAATTGTTAGTTTTACCCACTATTCAAATTTTAATTCGTGTTTATTAATATATTAAAATAAGTACTTTCTTCTGTGCATACAATAAGAAGATTCGACACCACAGATTTGAGCAGAATAAATTCTTAAATGAGTTTCAGCCGTCGTATACCTACGTACCTACTACTGAGTACCGACGGTAGGTAATTTACAAATAGGTTCATAGGTAATATTATAACTTAGTAAGTTACTAAGTAGTAGATATGGTAAGAACTGCATAAAAGAAAAGTAAGTTATTAAGAGTTATATTACGGAAATGCATATATTCATAGATATTCTTCTTTGGGAAGGTAAATAATATATATTATTTTTACTAGTAAATATGTGTTTGAAATTTGTGTTAAATAATTGTTTTACTTATCTATTATAATATTTAAATAGGTGAAGATGCCAGTTCCAGCCTACGGAGTAGTGAGGCAGCAACCATTTTTAAAATTAAGCTGTGTAACATCCCAAAACTAATAAAAGTAAAATCCACAGTATATGAACTAAGAGGTGTTTTGGCATTTCAACGCTCTAAAAGTTCATTGAGAAATTCGGTTGGACACTATACAACATACGCAAAAAGGGGATCTAAAAATTGGGAACTGTATGATGACCTCAAGAAAATTCCTGTCCAAGTAAAAGAACAAACGATAGTACCAGTTGAATTTTTATTTTATTCAGTTTAAAAACTAATTAGATTTAAGATTTTTAAAAGTTGTACTTTAATCAATATAGACATCTAAAAATTTATTTTTTGTATAAAATTAATTAACATACTGTTTTTTAACAACTATTGCAATTATTTACGGAAGCAATAAAAAAAGATATTAACCTATAAATTATATATTATAAAAAAAATACGTAAATTTGGGGTACACGTAACTGTATTAATTATATGCCATTGTTTAGATGTATCAAAATATTAATCTTTAACAATAAAATAAAAATCTGTGCTCTATAGAATATATAATATATATTAATACATATTATGTACATATATAATACCATTTAATCACATCCCTACAAAATAACAACGTTTTTAAGCATTATTGTAGTTGTAATATGTAGAGTGACAATGCAAAACTTTTGGTCTTCAACATATTTTCAAGGAGTCATTATAAAAGTGTGGTCAGGAATCCACAGGAATCGAGTACTAATTATTGGCGCAAAAAAAATTGCAAAAAGTTAAATTTGGAAGGTGGGTGGGCCTGGAGTAACGTTACCCCGGCCCCACCCGAGGAAAATTTTACTTTCCGGGAAAACCATCAGAGCAGGAATTATAAAAGTGTGCTCAGGAATCCACAGGAATCGAGTACTAATTATTGGCGCAAAAAAAAATTGGGAAAAGTTAAATTTGAAAGGTGGGCGGGGCTGGAGTAACGTTAACCCGGCCCCACCCGAGGAAAATTTGACTTTCCGGGAAAACCGTCAGAGCAGGAATTATAAAAGTGTGCTCAGGAATCCACAGGAATCGAGTACTAATTATTGGCACAAAAAAAAATTGCAAAAAGTTAAATTTAGAAGGTGGGTGGGGCTGGAGTAACGTTACCCCGGCCCCACCCGAGGAAAATTTTACTTTCCGGGAAAACCATCAGAGCAGGAATTATAAAAGTGTGCTCAGGAATCCACAGGAATCGAGTACTAATTATTGGCGCAAAAAAAATTGTTAATGTCAAATTGGGGGGGGCTGGGGTAACGTACGTATTAATTGTGTCTGGAAGAATTCTGGTAGAATTTCTTCACTTGAAAGACACAAGAGGTGAATCACTCAAACCAATGCCATTACCAATCTTATTAATTCGCTTGTAGTACAATAATAAATTGTAAAAATAAAAATAATAATAATAATAATTGCAGTCATGGTTTACACATTGAAGAGATTTTTGCAAGGAAATAAAAATGCATGGGCTTTGTGTTACGAATCTAACTATGAAATTATATACTATGAATTGTAACTACATTATTTTTAGTTAAAATTTGTATTACTTTATTAGTCAAGGTATATCAGGATTGGTAGGTAGCATGACTTTAAATAATAATTTACTCTAAAATGAATCTTGTATTGTTGTGGTTTTTAAATTTTTTTCTGAAATAACTAAGCCAATTTTATATTGGTTATAAATTATGACTTATTAGTTATTACCTAGTATCCTATGCTTCAAGTAGTAAACTGGTTCACTTACCAACTCTTGTTGTACAAAATGATTATTTACTCATAGAGTATCTATTCTTTAATACATTTAATAAAAAATAAAGTTAACTAAAAATACAAAATAAGGTATGTATACAAGTTGACATCTAATACATCTCAATAATCTTATTTCATAATCAGTTTAAAGAATATATGATGCCTAACAACAATTATTTGGATTTTGGATAAACCTATTACTGAATTTTGGATTTTAATTTAACATTTATCTAGTGACTGATTAGCCGTCAAAAGAAAACTAATTTTTCTTTATCAACCAGAACTGACTCTATAGTCTATAATCTAAATCCTTGAAATACTCGGTGTCATTAAAACAATTATTAATGAAGAATGATTTATTGTAACTGACAGCTTTTAACTATTAAATGCGATCTATTATCAATTTGTCCTATTTTTCTTAAAGATTGGCCTTCATGGCTTAATTTCTTAGTTGAGTAATACATTTTCTGGTTTCTGTTTCTGTAGGTATAGGTACACTTCAATTAGACAGAACGTAAGCATCGCAAATTATTCATAGCATACAAAACGAAACAAAATTAATATATTAAATAACTGTATAAAATACTATAAATCTGTACAGAAATGTAGGTACCTACCATTGAATTAAGTAAAATGTCATTTCATTAGACTTCATCAAATCTTAATTTTTAAGTACGTCTGTGGTATAATTAGACTCAACATTATTTTTTTTTATAATCTGTATACAACATAGTATATTGTATTAGTATTACGTAGCTATACATAAGTACAATAAGGACTCAACATAGAACATAATATTATCTATATTTACCCACTGCCATAGCTCATAGTAGGTGCTGAGATCTAAGATTTTATACTAAATCCAAAAACCTATAAAATGCATAAATGACATACTACATAGTCACAATCCATTCGATACAATAAAATATAAATATCAAACAAATTAATGAACTGTTAATTAATATTTTTTGTCATATTTTAAGTTAAAATTGTAGATATATAGTACTTCTATATTGATTAATATGTTGTCTCTTGATATATTATTATTTTTTTTTGTGTTATATACCAAGATTATAATTTATATTGTTATTAGACTCTGGCAAATTTCTGATAAGAATTTCGTAATTTATATTTTCTCCAAAATATTATCTTTATAAGAAATATATGGTTACTAATATTAGGTAGGCATTGTCCAATTATAAAATATCCAAATGTGGATTATAAAAGTAGGTACCTACCTATTATTTGAATAAACTCAGTAGACAACAACTTGTAAGTAAATACTACCTAAATAAGTAGGTACCTAATTTCAAAAATATGCAATAATAATTGCTACTATGTGCAATATTGGAAACACACATAATACGAATAATAACAAAAAAATGTATATTAGATAGGTATATTATTTCTCTGCTGTTCGGAACTGATTGATTAATGAAAAAAATTGATTTTTTTTGACACTATAAGACGCGATATGGCCATGAACTAAATATAAAAATGGTATAAATAATATAAATATTAAGTATATATTTTATTATTATGATTTAAGAATATAACCTTTACGAATATGTAAAAAAATTACAATTTACAATACGCCATAGGTATATTGTATCTTTGGTGTCAGTTGTAAATTATTTACGGTAATAGTTAGGGTTAGTTTTATAATATACACTCAATGGTTTTAGGTACTAGGTATAGTACATTTTAAATTTAATTTATGACAAAATCATTGAGTGGTATATTATAAATTATAGCAAAAAGGAAAAAATGCATTGATAATAACCTATAGATTTTAATAAAAATTAAGGATTTTCATTTAAATTATAATGCGTGATATTTAGGAAGTAAATAGATTTGATACTTAGAAATTAGGGCTTGCAAACGTTATATTTGACAAAAAACGATTGAAATTTATAAACGTAAACACAACGGAAAACGATACCTAGTCAAAAATAATTAAATACCAAAAAAAAAAACATAACGATTAACAAAATTAAACAAAACATAACATAACGCAAAACGTAATTTATAGAATATCATTAAACGAAAAATATCGCATAACGTAATTTATAAAATTGCATTAAAAGAAAAGTAACGCAAAACGAAATTATTTAAAATCCGTTTACTTAAAAGTTATATTGGTTTATTAGAAATATTTATTTCCATTACCTACACGCATTATAGTTATTATTAATACATTTAATAGGTATTAACACTATTCTGAATAACGATAAACGCAAAAATTGTGTAACGTTTTAATTGTAAATAACATAAAACGGAATTTTTTTTCAAATGCAAGCCCTGTAAAAAATAAATCAATATGTATTAAAATGTAACGATATAAATTTTTTTTATGAAGGAATCAACATTTTTAAAAGTCACTTAAGTTTCAAGCATTGTATAAATTTATTTTATTATCTAATTTTACTCGAAATTTTATCGGGATGAATTGTAGATTTGAAAATATATAATCACGCAGATGTCAAATAGCTTTAAGTTTTAAAAATCATACATGTTCAATTTGTTTTAATTTAGTATACTAAAATAATAGCTGAGTATTTCAATTATTTTTTCCAAAATAGAATGACTATAATGTTTAATAGATACCTAGTCATATTTTGTCCGATTCAAATATTAATATTTTCATGAAATATCAATAAAGAATGATTAATGACCCACCAGTTATATGAGTCAATACTAAGATCAGTGTCCCATTTGACTCTACAGTCTACATAAAATAATACTGACCATGAAAATAATTTACATGCTTAATATATTATATAGTTATAGGTAATATATACTTAGGTAGTAGATAGTAGGTAGTAGGAACCTAACAGTGTATAGTGTATACTGTATACAATGGAAGATGATTACTTACTACGATTAAGTTTGTAAGAAATTTAAATCGACTGTCAAACAATAATAATAAACTAAAGTGTAGAATAATAATTTTAGACGAATTATGTAAAACAATAATATAGGTGTCTACAACTTATATTCCAATAATATGTCAAAAACTCTTTTAACCATTAGACAAAGTTAACAATGTGTTATTTTCGCAAAAGTCAAACTAATGCATTCAACACAATACTATAGGTATAATATAGGTAAATACTATAAGCTAACCTATTACTGATTGCAAATTATGTGCTACAATTATTTTTATTACATCGAAATGTTGAGTTTTTACTCGTATAAGTAGTCTGTTTCACGTCTAAATACATACATAGTCATATTATAGACATAAGGTAGTACCTAGGTATATTGTAATAATAAGAATTTGTGAAACGGTAATTTAAGATTTAATTCTTACGTTTAATTTAATTTTTTTAATATCCACTATGAAATTTAAGACTGTTTCAAAATAATAAAAATAAGGTTTTAGCTATTATCAAAAAGTATTAACCAACACGATTTATGAATAGGTTACAATGTTACATCGTAGGTTATATTTTTATGACGGCAAAACTTTAACAATGAAATTAACATTTATAATATTTACTTTGATGAAGCCCAAATTTAAAAATTATCTTGCAAACAATACGAGAAAGAGAATATAGATTGTACCTACATTATTTTTGAATAAAGTTATATTTATATTTTTACAAACCGTCGCTGTTTTCGTATCAATTTTGATAGATATGGTAGGTACCTGTATAATATGACGTCAAACGCACAGTACGCGGGTTACCTTGAAGTTAATTTCGAGGTCAACATCTTGAGGCAAATCTACACTGAATTTTGAATATCACACTTAGGTAGTGTTTGAAAATTTCATGAAATTTAAAAAAATGAAATATTACAAATGTGTGAAACATTTCAGTATTTTAATAAATTTTGTTTTATTTTTTAATAAGTTTTATAATTACATATAATTGTCATAAATGACCTTCATAATTGTATGGTACCTATATGTATTACCTAACCTTTGGTATTATACATTTAAAATGGCATTCAACATTTTTAAATATTTTAATGTTTAAATGAAACAAGTAGGTATACAATATTATACATGTATAACTACATGTTACCTACTAAATTCTTACAATTCTTACAGAATTTAGAACACTGATCATTGTGTTAAAAAAAATTTCAATGTTTCACGTTTTTGTGAAATATTCACCATATAGTGAAATATTTCATACTTCAAACACTACACTTAGGCAACCTGCAGTAACCACATAAATTCTGACAATATAGTTTTTAAGATACTTAGGTAGGTACCCAGTTAGGTTAGGTTATCAGTACCTTATAAACACAAAAAAAAGTTAAGGATCGAGAGATTTTAAATTCTGATATAAGTTTAATACACCTATTGCAGATGTGAAGGCATATTATATATTATTTCTGTTATACAAAAATATTTATGTACCTTTAATATGATGAGTAGAACTTGAGAGGTATAACGTAGAACCTAATGTTTTGTTTTGGTTTTTATCTCGTAGATACCCACAATTATTTATCACACGGAAGTATGATTTATTTATATATAGAACACATTACCTAACAATTACCTACCCAATCTCAAAAATATTAAATCCCGATATTTTTTAACACAAGCAAACACAATTTTAAATGTACATACCTATAGACAATTTAAAGTAATATATATATATTTAATATTATTATTTTTTTATATACACACAACGTATAGATGAACAATGATATACCTATAACGAGGAGGGAGAGGCTAGATTTGGATGAGTTAGAAGTTAAATCTTTCAGTAGAATGATTTGTAGTGTATATTACTATGGTGTCATGGTGGCATATTGGTTGACTGATCCAATTTTAAGATCTTTGTGAAGTGTGGTGTTCGATACGTACCACGGTGCAGAATATTTATCATATACGGAGAGTGACCGACTGTAATGCTTATAATATGGTAAACGAATTTGGATCGCATATACAGTAAAATATGAATATAATATTGGCAAAAATGACTGCAATATGATTTTTTTATGATACTTCACTGTATAATATAATAGCCAATAGGTTATTATAAAAATATATATCAAACTTACATATTATTATCTTTATTGTTAAAAAAAATAATCACAAAATCAAGGTACTTAACCCAAATTATGAAACATAAAATTATGAAACATATTTTGTGAGTCGTGCCGAATACTCAGCACATATTATTTATTATTATGCTTCAGACTCATTAAATATTTATCAATCATTAGCTAATAAATTGAAAATTTTATAAATTATATCAAACGTGGTATTGAAAAAAGTCTTAAGACTATCTAGGAATTATAGTTTTTAATTACTTAGACAGACAAAAAAATCTATTATAGTAAAACCAATATATTTCGATGAAATCTTAAGCAATTAAATATTTATATATTATATTAATTTATAATAAAAACTAAAAAAATACGTCATAATATGAGATACTTTAAAAACCAACCAAGTTATTTATATTTTAAAACAAAACAGATACTCAGTAATTTATAAAAATTAATATAATAGGTAGTTGATATTAAAGATACATAATTCAATAGATAATTTTAGTCTCTAAAGTAACAATAATAAAACATCAGACAAAATTAAAGTAGGACATGGGGACAATCAAATCACTTAATACAATTTTTTGCTCTTCTAATAATTTTCTTGTTACTATTTTTACTAATTATTATAAAAATTAAATGAATGCAATACGTATGAAGGTGTACTTATACTTGTATGTATATTAGGTTAGTAGTATATTATAATTTTATGTACCTGCTTATAATACACAAAATAACTAAAGACGTATAGTCATATCATACTGATTATTATGTTGAGAAGTGAGGCTTATTTTTTGTTATTTACATATTTAGGTCCATTAATCCACGCATAAGCTGATAGGTGGGAGTAATAATAATTTCTACATTATACTGTTGAAAAATTACGTAGGTGCCTACCTACAGGTTTATTATAAATACGAAATGAAAATACATTAAAAACGGTACTATTGTTACCTAAGTGTTACGAAGAGTTTAGTATTTTCGATTCGATTTAATACTACTGCAGTAATGTGGATGGCTGATCGTATCGCCGGGATGTGTAATTTCAATAACATCAACTACCTATATCGATCATATTATATAAATTATAATAATGAGTCATCGCCATTACATTCGTATAAACAAAATCAACTACATTAAGCATCTACTTGGGTGACAGTACCTAGTGAGCAAACAGAATTATACACACATTAAGTAAAATACTTGACCATCCATTAATATAATATATTTAGTATTTTAACAACAAATAATTTCAATGGTTTAGTTTTATATGAAATCGAAAAGGTTTTGTGACCAACTCGATAGTATTTAGACGAACAATATACACACAAACGGCCAACATAATTATCTGATGATTTTAACCTTGTACAGAAATATTCCGAAAACCGAGCTATAGGTCACAGAAAAAATGATAAAATAGAAAAAGTCACAAGATTTAAAATATTTAAATTGTAACATTTTATATTTTATTTTTTTATATCAAATAACGTAATGTTTTTTTTATGTTATTGGTATGTCTGTGATTGTCTTCTGGAGCAGTAAAAATTCTATAATCATCAACTACATAGTTCAACTTTAAGGGTGGTTTTTGGTAGCAAATCTGATCTAGTTGGTAGGTACATTAAGTTGTTCAAAGCTAAGAAAAATTTACAATTTGGCGTGGGGGGGGGGGGGGGGGTGTACAAGATAAAAAATATAATTTTAAGCTATATTTTATACTATACGACCCTATATTCAGACGTGATATGACTTATTCGTTATATGCGTAGTTTTAAAAATTACTTTAACCTATTGAATTAATAAAGTATACTTATTATAATAACAAAAATATATGATATAGCATAGGGTTCTATTACAGTACTAACCAACTTCCTACTCAACGACAAGGCAAACACTTGAAAATCTACTAGAAACGCAGTACGAATTCCTCGGATTTTTTTAATAAACATTTGTTAATTATTTCTCTTTAAATCTAGGTACAACCTCATATAGACGTACCACCTGTTACTTGAAACAACTAAACTATACCAAGATCTATCACTACTCATTATTTAGTTTTAATAGTATACCACCATCTAACCTTGGTGGATCGTAAAAATAACTAACAACCTTTGCTAAACTTTAGGCATAAATCTCTTTATAATGGAATGCACCGCATGCGGAACGACCCTCACTGTAAAACACCTGCTTACCGAGTGCAGATCCAACGAGGAAGAAAGAAAAAAGCATAACATACCATCGAACCTGTACGAGATTATCGGTCCCGACTGACTACCAGAAAATATCACATCATTCCTTAAGGCATCAAAATTAGAAAAAAACATATAATTAATTAGAAATAAGCCACTAATATTGTAAAAATTTCTTTTTTCTCTTCAAAAGTTTATATATTTTAATTGTATATATCTTAAAAGCTATGACCTATGCTGTCGAAGCTTAAATGTTCAAAAAAAAAAAAAAATCTCTTTATTACATACTTGGTAAATATTCTAAATGGAATTTAAAATCAAAATGTCTTCGTGCTTATGACATATCTTTAAATTTTTAAATTACTATAATAAAAACTTACGAGTAACCTTGTAATGAATATTTAAACTTTTGGACAGAGTGAAAACATTTTTGCGATATGTATGGAAAAAAACAAAAAAAAAAGGTGGGTAAGAGGATGTCGCTCTACTGCACAGTAGGTGAAAAGTGGGTCACTGTAATGGATGGTGTTAAATTTGAATTCAATGATATAATATAATTGTATAATAAAAACGATTCTGAGCGAAAACGGTCAGTCAGCCTATGATATTACTAAGTATATTTGATGATATTATTGTGAATAAAGTAATTTATATATTTACTTATTTACGTGGAACCTTGTTTTAAATTTTCAATCCTTACCTACAAAAGTTGAACATTTTATAAATTTTTAACTACAAAATAATTATTACATTTTAAATTTGATAAATTTTGTCAAAATTTGAACTTTAAATGCTTATAAAAAAAATTTTGCCTATGTATTTTCAATATTTTTCAACTGCTATTGTAATAATATATTAGGAGCCTTGCATAAATTTTTCACGCTAGAAAAGTTACTGTTGAAGAAAACCCAAGCACTTTTACTGTCCTAAAAGGTGATGACAGACACAAAAAAAAAATAAAAAATAAAAAAAAAACACACATCATTGTGAAATCAATACATTCATCGCTTCGCTCAGAATCTAAAACAGGTCTGTCAGCCTGGCACCCCAAAGTCAAAAATTCGAGGTCAAACCAAACTAAAAAATTAATAACCAATTTTAACAATTTGTAACCACAAAATCAGAATTTGTAACCTAAGTCTTAACCCCCAAATTTGTGTTTCCATTTTCGAGAAAACACAAAAATATCTATAAATAACTCAGAAAGGATACAAAAATTTTGAATATTTGAGCATGTATAGAAAATCTAAGCTTGATATAAGCATTTGTCGAAAATTTCAAGTATTTACAGTATCAACTAATCCCAATTTGCTACCAGAAACCACCAACAAAGTGGAAAATCGAAGAATTTTCTCTACCAACTATAAATCGTGTACACATACACAATAAAAACACACATCATTGTAAAATCAATACATTCTCTCAGAGTTTAAATTAGGTCATTTGTATCACTAATAAATAATAAAGTGATTTGACTGGACATTACTAACCAATTATTTAAAAGACGTTGCAAAACAAAACATACGAATAACTACATTGCAACTATTCTAGCCCTAAAAATAATAATAAATGTTTTTTTCAGACATCAGACTTATAATTACTATTTAGGTATACGTACTTTTTATCAAAAGTCTGCCCACACATGTCTTTTTTGTTATTATTATTATTGACGACTTTGTTTTGACCTGTAAAGTTTCGTCTCTGATGTGTAGGTACACACATTGTAAAATCAATACCTACATTATCAATTCGCTCAGAATATAAAAATGTGTACTATTACTTATACTAATGTACTTGATTTAAAATAGGTATAATAGGTATAATAGGTATATGTTATTGTCTATCTGTCTACAAAAATACTTGAATACGTATTTAAAATTAATTTTAAAAGCATTCACAAGAATATAGTACGATTTTAGAAAAATGTATTTTCAAATAGGTATCAGATGATTATTTAAATTATTTTCAAGCGGCTATTATTCTAATCAATCTATCCATACAGAAAATATTACTCAAGCCTATGGTTACGTTAATTTAAAAACCATTCCTAACAAATTATCGTTCGGCTTTAATTACAATATGTCTAATATAATATCTATCAAGTCTACTTTATATTATTATTAAAGAAAAAAAAGTAAGTATAAGGCATTCGATGAGTGTTTACCATTCCGATGACTAACACCTATTATACATAATATTGTTGACTCTAAAAACTGGTTTTCCGAATAAACATAGGTATTAGTATTAAGTATTCACGGTGAATTTCTGGGTTTAATAATTTTGTATAGGAAGGAATAAATCGTATTATTTTAAAATAAACATCGCTTGAAAAAAAAATTTCTATGCTACATAATGTATGATGACGAAACAACTCACCGGTCCACTACAGTCACAGTCCTCGTTAAACTTTACGTATTCACCGTCCTTGGCGTGCATTCCCGCAGCTACTTTCTTTTCAGTTGTTTTTGAACCGATAAATTCAAGTGATGCTATCGAGTCGAATAATTTTATCATATGTCTGAAATATTAAATTATAATATAATTTGTAGCAAGTTTATAGGTACAAATACTTTTTTTATAATTTATAGAAAGCATTTGCATTTTAAATATAGCTTGTAATTCGATTTTATTATAATTTATTGTGGAAATTTGGAGGTCCTACTATATAGTTGCATTGGATAAGTTGATTGATTGGTCTTAGTTCAATTGCAAAACTAAAAATTGTTATTTGAAAATAAAAAACCAATAAGTAATAAACCTATCACCACAAACTGTGGAGCATTTGTTTTTATAGATGTCTGCACTTTTCACAATGTATTTCGACTTTTGAGAACATATATTATATGTATAGTAAGTAATAATGTAATATACCAAGAATGGAACATCACAATGATCCAATCCAATCTTTGTATTTCACTATAAGTACCTAGTAAATAATTTTTCACTGGCCACAACTATACATTGTATTTTATTTAACATTGACAACCTATTTTTTTAAACACTATTTACATATTATATTTCGTTCATACACTATCATCTCACACATCATTCATGATTAAAGATTTTGAAATAATTTCGTTATTATATCACTTATTTTATATATTAATACACAGGGTTTTAAAATTTCATGAAATATTTCATTTTGATGAAAAATAAAAATAAAATGTTTATTATACCTAAAAGTTTATAGTCGTCAACTTCTAAGTGAATATTTTTAAAAGTTGGTTTATTGTATGAAACAAAAAAAATATGTAATATATTTACATATAATTTATAAGTTGTTTAACAAATCTATAATAGTCATAACAAACTATACGATCTAAGTATTAAATAATGAGCCCAGAGCACCTTCACATCACTCAGCCACATATATACACACATATTATACGACTTTTGTACATTTTATAATTACTGAAAATATACTATTATTTCATTCATTGTTGGGATTGACTTCAACTTTATAACAAACCATTATCTTTTGGATCGCTAATATACAACAATCTCATGTAAAAAATGTTATTATTCTCAAAATAATGCCAGGAATATTTTTCAGCACTATATAATATAAAATAAACAAATATGAAATAATAAATCAACAAGAATAATATGTTTATTTTTAATTCTAAGTGTGTAATAAATTTATTGTTTCTAATCATCTATAACCGAACACGTTTAAAAGAAGAAAAAATATTTTTCATAATTTCATTGAAATATTTCAAGAACAGTGAAATTTTCAACTTAGAAATATTTCAAATTTAGAACCCTAAATTAATACATCAATGGCTTAAGTATCTAACACCTATGGGTAACTTCTTCAGAATATTCGTGATTTAACTATCACTAGTATGAGCAAATATTATACATGTATGAGCACACCATTAATACTACAGTAATATTCCTAAGTTAATTTGTCAATCGAAATAAAATATAAATGTTTTGAAGTATTTGGAACGTGGTAAACGGGTACCTTCGACTTATATATTTAAACTAACCTAATCAAATGACAAGTTCATAATCGAAATGAGAATAAACGACTTTATGCCTACGACCTTAATATAAGCATATATAGACTATGATAGTATGATATTTCACTGACAAATAAACTAATTGATTTTTTTATGATAAATATAAAATAAATTTAATGTTCATAGTATTACCGTATATTTAGATCTATTATTAGTTATAATTTGAATGTAAATAAAATAATTTAGAAAGTTATAGAGTTTAGTTTTGGTAAATGTTGCCAACGCTGAACGTACAAACAACACACGTTTCTCATTTAAGCATATCAAAGAAAAAGTTATTATTATTATGTAATAACTTATTTCAGTTTTAGCCGTTTTAAAATAAATTGTTGAATCTTTTATTTAACTTGTAATACAGAATCAAAAATTGTATACAATATTATATAATAAAATAGCCTATATGTAACATACCGATACCTATATTAACCGATAGGTAGGTTATATGTAGGTAGTTATATGTTATATACCTATCAAAAATCTTAGATTTTAACTTCGAATCACTTTTTCTCAAAACTAAAAATTCTGAGTTACCTATGACAGTCTTGTTCTAGAGGTGTGATATTATGTAATCATATTATCGAACGCGTATATATTATGTAGATTTAAATTAAATTGATCATTATGGGAATATATTATAATATTTTTTAATAATAAAATCAGATACATAATTGTATATTTGTTTAGATAATACCTCTGAAAACTAAATATTGGTACATATTTAGATAATTAACCACACGAATTAATGTACCTAACTATTAAGTATTAACCATGGTAATATATAATATTATATAATCACTAGACAATTTCAAAAGCCTATACTAATGTCGGATATGATTTATAAATCCATCGTTATGTAAAACATGTTTTGTTCGATTTACCTGACGACTAAATCTGGATTATTTCCATTGGACAGGATGTCTAAGAGATCGGCGGCGGACACAAAATAAAATCTCGGAAAGGCTAAACGTTTTGTTTCTAAATATTCTGCCAGGGCTTTTTCACACAAGGTCAAATGCCCATGCAGATCGTCCAAATGTTTGATTAAACCTGGTTTATTTGTAGCTTCGATCACTATGGGTGTCTTAGACATGTTTGCCATTAGTTCCTATTAATGTAAAAACATTCAAATCAAAACTGTTTTCATTTTTAATTCAACCATGGGTATCTTAAAATGCGCATAATAAGCATACTTTAAATTCGGAATCGATACGGAAAAATCTTTCTGAATCTTCTGGTAATTGTTTGCGAATATCATCCGAACTCATGAATATTGATTCTAAATGCATCCACGTTCGTTGCACCTCAAACCACGAATTTATTACTTGATCAGCTATACTTAACTTTTGTTGCCAACTAGAAACTTCTTCTAAGAAAAATGCCACGAACTTCGAAGTCATTAAATTCTGTAATTGTACCTGTAACATATTATAAACAAAAACCAATCAATAATTTGATAATAATTGTTAATTTGTGAAGTAAAACTATTTCAGTTCAAATTTATTTTTAATAGGTATGAAATCTAAATACGTATTAATTAGGCTAATACCTAATGGCTTATACTTATAATATAGAAATATTATACATAATATTATACTCTAATTATGTTTTGTGTACCTATTCGATAGTATATTATATTTTGATAAATTTAAATTAGCTTTATTAATAAATTTAACTATAGGTTATAGATGTGTCTGTATGTTAAATTATTATGTTATAATGTTGTACCTATCATATATGTAATGGGAAATTTGAGATTTTTGTTATTGTGTATACAAGACTAATGACTAATGACTAATGAGTATAATGAGTAATAATAGTAACAATATAGATTAATTAATTAAATTAAATTAAAAGTTTTAACTGTATATTGTTATGCATATATAAGTATTTGTATGGTTTAATATGCACAAAAATGGTTTTATGAACAATCATTACCAATATACTATTAAATAATATATTACATTATTATTTATTTTAATATTTGTTTATAACTGATTAAACATATTAGGTATTATTGTACGTATACAATTTTAATAATTATAGACTTAATAATATTTTCCGTTTTGATGCATTGTAGATTCCGTAATTCAAATTTATTTTATACTCAGACATTTCCTTTATTCCTTACGCGTAAATTGGGGCTGAGATTGAATAATATAATATAACCTAAGAGGCAGACTAGTACAGAAATAATTATCAGCAAAATATTCTGTATGTACGGATGTCTAAGGAGAACAAAGCGATAAGACTTCTAACTTTTTTCCATTTACTACTAATTCATTATCCGATTATCGTAATGTACCTATCTTATGGGTACAATTATTATGTTTTTATACGTTTTTATACGTTTTGATTGCATGTTTAATAAAATTAAAAGGACAACTGCAAACGTGATCAAATTCCAAAGATCCCAGTTCGATGGCCTTATCGTTAGACGTTAGTCATTACATAACAGTATAACCATTGAATTATACCATGACCTATTATCTTACAACATTGAAGAAATATCGAACATAAATTCATGTAAAACTTGTTTTATATTTGTACCTATAGTAGAAAATCAAATTGAAAATAAATGTTAGGTATTGTTATTCCATGGATTATGTAAACTGCGTACTATATGGTTTCTATATAATGACTTTTTAATACGAGTCCTTTCAAATTTTTAATTTAAATGAAAACAGATTAAGGAAGGTTGAAGTAAAAAAAATGATAACTGTATGAAAAAAAACAAACTAAATTGTATCCGTTAGTAAATTAATTGAATTTAATATTTTCAAATTGAACAACCAGCAATTAAAAACATAATAGACTAAATAGTAGGAAACTAGTAAAACTATAATATAGTTAACAGTGTTACACTGTTATATCTAACAACTTTAATAAAACTACAAATATATGACATTCGTAACAAATAAAAATAAGTTTTTAGTTAAAATTATAATAGAAAAAAAATAATTCAACAAATAGAAAAAAATGTTAGTGTTTAGAAGGTATTTAATTACTTTTTATCAATTACACTACTATATACTCGTATAGTACTCTTTAGGTTAAATAAATAATGTATTTATTATTAAAGAGTAATTTAATTACTTTGAAATATAGGTAGCCAGGTAGGTACAATAAATATAATACCTACTCATGCAATTTTCACAAATTATTATAAGAATATGAATCACTATAATTTTAAAATCATTATAACTATATCCCCATATTATCTTAACTGTTAGTAGGACACTAGGACTAATAATTAGTAAGTACTAATTATTAATTAACCTATATAAAGTTTCATAACTCAAAACTAATTGTTCAAATTTCGATTTATTACTTCAAATAAAAACGGCTAAACAATAAATTTACACTAAAAAAAAAATCTGGTTCTTATTTGAAAAAAGAATTCTGTACTGAAGATCATCTATACAGGACGACAATCACATTCGTAGTTTATAATTTTGTTTGAAACAGATTAACTTACTTAAAATTAATTATTTAATATAATTTAAAATATTGGTAACTCACTTGATTTTCTTCTAGAGTTTCAATGAGTTTTTCACTTGCTCTTAACAAACTGCATCCTGTACGGCTGTGGGTTTCTTGATAAAATTCCATCGCGGCCCAAGTGGTTTGAAGCTCACGTAACATTTTTTCCATAGACATTTCTTTTACAGCTTTATCAACTATAGTCTTTACATCGTCTTCACATTCGTGCAAGTTTAATGCTAATAACTCAGCTAGGGTAGTACCTTGATCCATAACAAACTTAACCTAAAATTTAAACCATTTAATATAAATATATTTTTATAATTTAATTTTACCCATATTTATTTTCAAATTGTCAACTACAATTTATTACGTTTTCCCTATTAATTAAAATATAGACAAAACATATTTAGAGCAGAATAGTGTCAATAGACTTAAATACATATTAAGACGTACACATTTTTACATAATTTATATAATGTTAAGGCAAATAAACAGTATGTGTTTTTTAACGTGAGACACTTTTTGCTCAGCTAGTTTTAGTGTTTTGAAAACTTGTATAAATATTATATATTATAATCATTTTTGATATAATAAATATTTTTCAATTCTTTTGTGTTTTTATAGAATTATAACTTATAATAGAGAAAGTACACTTTCAAAATCACAAAAAAAAAACATGAATGTCCCACGTTAAATGATTCAATATTTCAATCTGTAAGTATATAGGTATATACAATTTATTTAATAAATGTATAATTATTTTACTAACATTTAAATATAGATATATGCTACATATATAAATTATATATGCATATTATATATTTATATAATGTTAATGCCTTTACATTATAATTTCATATATATATATTTTTTTATAACCCTTGAGTGATTCCAAGGCAATACGCAAATAATAGGACGATTCACAATGCATACAACACACACAAAAGACAAATACAAGTACAACAAGCAACGCACGAACACATCGTGTTTCGATTATTTACTCACATCATACGCTTCAGGTAAATCGGCTAAAGTCTGTAAACATGTTTTCGTATTGATTTGTTCGATTAGGGATTTTAAACGACAAAAATTAACTTTATCTTACTTTTGTAGAGCCCATAAGTTGTTTCCAATGACGTTCGCGAATCGCCGGGTTTTGCAGTTCGCCGACAGCCCTCAGAGACGTTACCATATTCTTCACTGTAGCTTCTAAACACGTATAGGTGTCCCACGATCGCATTTCTTTGTCCAACGCTATATTATATCACATGGTGGACTTTACAACATTACAAGCCCAATATATCATTTTACATAAAAAATTGTTTGTGAAAAATACATTTTTTCTCAAATAATACACATTATAATAATATGACGTGTATAAATATTTAAATTATTATAGGTATTACGAATTGCACCGATAATATATAACTATAGGTAGTAATAAAGTAATAATATTATAGTTTTGTATCTATATTTTTAATACATTATAATGAACAAATATAAAGAGATTATTCAATCATTTATAATCAAGTATAACCAACCTCTAATTTCCTTTGCAAACTTTTTACATTCTATGTCCATGTTTTCAACATCCACTTTACGCCAAGGCGTAGTTTTCCAATCGTTTATGCACGAATGAACTAAATGAACATAATCCCAAAGTTGCTGGAATAATTGTTTTTAAACCACAATCATTATAATACTGATTTAATTTTGAAACTACAGTATTATATTAGAATCACTTTACGAACCTTCAATAACTTTAATTCTTTTCTGCATTGTTTAAGTAACTTGAATTCCGGAACGTTCACTTCAAAGAGCGATGCGGATTCTTGTATCTGAGCCATATTCATCTCAAAATCTATTATCTTAGAGTTGGCATCATTCAATACAAAATATGGAAAAGGACAATCGTACCTAAACTTTCATTAAATTAAAACTGAATTGTCCATCGACGTAATGAACATAATAATCATGAATCAAGATAATATTTTAATAATTTCATACATAATCAATATTATGACAATATATTATATTATTATTTATTACCTCAATGCATAATCAACTAATTTTTACCTAAAAATGTTAGCTTTTTTGAAAATTTCTCTGAAAAAGTTAATTCGACTATCAAAATGTGATATTCTGTTTCGTATATTATTGACTTCAATTGCTTGCAGAGGAGCTACTTGTTGTTTGATATTAATCGCCAATTTGCAAGTGTTATTCCAAAGTTCAGGAAGCTCCTAAAATATATAAATTATTGCTATTATAATAAACATTTTTTTATCTATATATAAATTATAAAGTCAATTGATTTGAAACCTGTAATAGAACGTTAACTTCTTCTGATAGTTCCATGTCATAATATTTCAACAATTGTATTGTATCTGTGAGGGGTTGGAACATTTCGTCCGTTGTAGATTGTCTTTCTTTTACGTTGTATAAATAGCCCATAACACTAACGAGAACCTCATAATCTCCCTCAATCACAGGTTGCATTAAACCTCCATCTGCGTCTTGGATGAACTTGGCCAAATCAAAAAGACTAAAAATAAAAATAAAAACAGAAAAATATTTAAGATATACCTTTGGGCTAAGAATTATTCAAAATACTACAATCGTTATACTTTCGCTATACATTAAAAATTGATATTTTCATTTTGTTAATACGGCTAGTTTTTATTTTTATTATAATGAATAACTATTGAGTTACTTAATCGTAAAAGGTAATTATTTCTTATTCGTTACGCCTATATTAAATATTTTAATTATTTGTACTTAGTCGAATTAAATATTTAATAAATTCTGTACAAAGTTATACATTTTATAACACGTTTTACCTATTTGTTACAGTATCCATCAAATGTTGTTTAAACATATGACTCCATTTGCATACAGTGTTCAATAATGCTTGTTTAAAAGGTCTCATATCTACTTGAAACCATGAATCGAATACTTGTACTGATTTTAACTGTTCGATTTCACAATAAAGGCTTTCGAAATTGTCAATCTAACAACAAATGTTAAAAATGTAATACATAATAATATTAGTATATGATTTTAAATGAATAGGTACCTATTTAAAATTTTTTTTTAATTAGTCTAAGAATAATATAATATATACTTGTTCCTTAAATTGATCCATTGTAGGATTTACAATAGGTGGGGAATAAGTATCATCAAGTGACATATTTTCATATTCTTCGATTGAAAGCGGATGTCCATATCGTAAAAAGTGTTGCATATAAAGTTCTCGATCATCCAACCATAAGTAAGAATAGTTTTCAAAATTTACACAATAATCGTTTGCCTTGAACCAAACGTATTTATAGTTTCAAGAAAATGTTTAAGAGAATAAATGCCGATTACCTCTCCTATCACTCGAGTTACTGTATTCATAATATCTTCTTTCATGTCACAAATGTCAGTATTGGAATTCATTTCTTCCTAAAGTGTTTTAATGAAACATTTTATTTATTTTTTGTGTTAAATATCAGCGTTTATATTATAATAATATTAAATATAATCAAATTAAAACTCAAAATCTAATATTTCCGTCTTACAAAGTAATCACGAGCGTTCTTTTTGTCACAAATCCGCGGCATTAGCTTGGAAAGTTCTATTATTTCTTCGATTATCCCTTGAATGATGGAACAAAAATTACCTTCGGTGTTCGAATCTAATGACGGTGTAAAAACCAAATCCGGTTCGTGTAACTCGAGACAAGCCTCAAATAATGGTGCATTTGATACTCCCGGAATCATATTCTCTGCTATATAACATAAGCTAAAAATATCGAATGATCGAAAATATAATATTTCTACATCAACGTACAATTATCTATCTAACCGATAGTGAATTGTTCTTTTTATAAACAGGATGTAACAGGACCCGACAAATGTATAACTTTGGTTCTAATTTAAAAATTTTTTTTTATATATATTTTATTATTACATGTATAATATAACATTTTTTGTTTTTATTTTTTAATACTTTGTAGTATTAAACTTAGTAATTTAAATTTCTTTTGAAAATTTAAAAATAGCAAATTTGTAAATCTGGTTTTTAAAAATATGTGTATTGTATAAACATTTATTTAAATCATATAGTTTTTTATGATATTTTCAAATTTCCAATTTTTTTGTAATACCAAACTCATTTATTTGAAAAATAATAACTTTTAAAAATAATATTTAGTTTTTAACAAGTAGGTGGGTGCTTATTCCCTTAAATATTTAAAATAAGTTTATGCTTTTTAGAATGCTTTAAGAAATATTTTTTTATGACTGTATCAACATTACTTACCAAAAAATAATGAGATTTCAAAAAATTGTAAAAATAAACTACATGACTTAAATAAATGTTCTTACAATCAAAATTGTTTTAAAAACCATATTTATAAATTGGTCATTCTGAAATATTTAAATCAGAATTAAAACTTTTTATTTTCAGTATTATAAAATAAAAAATGATAAATATTATACCTACTAGTAGTGAATGAGCCAATAAATAATATATAAAAAAAAAATTAAAAATATGATTAGAACAAAAGTTATTTTATTTGTCAGGTTACACAGTTACACACTGTATATTTAAATGGTCACCTGCATCCTATAGCGTTCAACAAAGCATCCGCGACAATGGAATCTACAAAAGCCATATAATTTTGCCATTGCTTGACATTTGTTTGGTCCTGCATACCAAATAATACGCAATTTTCTTTAAGGAGCTTATGGATTTCCGTAGCAGCTTTTTCGATTTCTTTACGTCTGCTCGATATAAAGTATATATAGTTAGTGATGAGTTTTCAATTATAATAATGCAATTGTTTTCAAATAGTTATTAATAATATTAACAGAGATCGTAAAGTCTTATGTAATAATTATAGGTATAATCCATACAATGAACAAAGTTTGAAATGTCAGCGTTTCAAATCTAACCGATTTCATAGGTAAAATTAATGTATTTCGCATATAAATTCATATTAATAGGAAAAGTATAATTTTGTTATTAGTGTGTATACTTTGCATATTTTGTATACCTATTTTTAGAAAAATAACAGAATTATTTAATCTCTTCAGAACTAAATATTTATTTTTTTGCGATAAAAACGCAATGTTGATAAGTTATTATCTGATGGGTAAAAATTAAAAATTGTATAGATTTGTATAAATTTGTATAAATTTGTTCTCGTATACATGTTCAGAACAATGTAAATATGAACAGTTATCAAATGTGAAAAAAATACTAATAAGAAAATGTTATCTACTAAAAATAATCTAATTATTAAATTTTATTATATAACACGATTATAAAAAATAAACTGTTGGATGAATTTCATTAATGTTTGTTTATTACTATATTGGTGTACATTTGTCATTTTTGCACATAGGCATTTAAAATAGTATTTAGTCTTAATTTTTTTATTACCTACTATTATACTTCAAAACACAAATGGATTAGGTTAACTCGATAATATTATTTTGGTATACAAGCTACAAAATATTTAAGCGTATGAGATAAAGGTTATTTGGCAAATAAAATATTAAGCATTCGCGGTATATGGTATATTACGTACGTATAGGTAGATAGGCTAGATTTGGTTAGGTGCCTAATTCTTTAAGGTAGGTATTTGTATTTATGTTATGCAAAAATCAAGAACATATGTTTATATATGTAAATTAACTATAGTTGTAGCTTTACAACATTATATCGTAATACACATCACCTTTTGGAAAATCGGTCTACGCGATCGTCCATTGCCAGTAGAGTATCCTTTTTATTATCCTTTCGACATAATACTGGCAGTCTGGCCCACGAGGATATTGCCGATCGCATCCGTTTGATGTTTTCTTGTGTTTTTTGTACCCTTCGGTATAATTTATATACAAGGTCTTGAACACTTCCAATGTACTCGTTAAGACCTAAAATTATTAATTTAATTTAATTGATGTATATAGAATATATTATATTATAATATAGGTTATAGGTTACCTATATTACTTTGATAATATTTTTTTATATACGTTTATATTTATATATTTAAATACCTTCGGAATTCCAATTTAATGAATATTCGCCTTTTTTAACTAATTCATCGATTTGTTGAATCTCTTCTTGGACCAACTGAAACTCAATTTCTCGGCTATTGTTTCTCAATTTGTTGTAACTAATTAATGTATAATTCACTTTATTATTAGCACGAACCCTACATATTATGATAGTACCTAAACTAAACAATAATTAGCATACCATTCTTTTGTGTTATTAAGATTAATGCAGTATATTCTAAATGTATCTTCGCGTTCGTGAAATTGTAATGCTTCAATAGGTATATCGTGCAGTTCATATGAATGAAAATAATGGACTTCTCTTAATATCGCTACCAACTGAAAATATTTATATTATTATCAGGTATACGTTATAATTATTGAATAATAGAAAATATATTATTTGAGTCACCTCTGGATGAAAGTTGAGTTGTAACTCATTACACTTGGATCTACGATCAAATAACGGCAGCTTTAATAATTCTTCACATCTTTTTGATACAGTAACTTTCCAATTATCTATCAAATCTGTTTCAAGTTTATTTAATGAAATAATCATTTCATCCACTTCTTTTATAATTGATTGGGCCTCTTTAGACTGGACGATTCTATAAACTAAAATAATTAATTTGAATTAAAGGAAAAGTAAAATAGTATATTACGGATGATCTAGATTTTTAAAACACTGAATTGGATGTTCAACTCTAGCTTTAAGAGTTTTTGACCATTTCAAGGAACCAGCGATTGGGGGCATTAGCTTATCAACGTTTGCTGAACCTTGAGTTCTTATAGCAAGTTGTTGGCTTTCAAATAAATTCTATAGACAAATCATAAATTTAATATAGTCATTACGATATAATCAGCATTTTATAACTTTATAAGCAAATCTATACTAACTTTACAAATGGTAACTTCGTTAGACAACATGTTCAAAATTTTACCATAACTACTTGTAAACATATCTTTCATGCCAGACCGATCCATTACGACACCAACAATTTCAATTAACTATAAAACCATTATCGTTGTGTTTATAACCGACATTATATTATTATAGATAATTATTTTATATCATAATTTACAAATATTCATATAATATGTTTAAAAACAATAATTATAATAGGTAGATTTTTTGTACCCACTATAGTAAACATTATGTAAATTCAGTTGGTACATTTACATATATTTTATACAGGTACTTAACTACTTAAGTAATATTAAAACTTTTAAAAAAATTAAATCTTAATTTTAAGTCATTAAATAAAACTAATTTGACTAAAAATATTTTAACTGTATGTGTATCCACACTACAGGTAATTTTTTACGACACAAATGTAATTGACATTATATAATACAAACCTAATTATACAAAATAATTGTAACTATCCAATATCTATTATATTATATTAATATTAAAATAAATATTTTAAACTTAAAAGTGTTGAATATTCACATTTTAAATTAACAAATATTAAAATGTATTGTAAATATATTAATTCCTAATGGGTTTGAAAAAATCCTGAGTCCGTTGCTTAAAGTGCGAGGGTAGGGGGGTGAGAAATTTCACGCACGTTATAATTTAGTATTAATAATCCAAACAGCCAACAGCCGTGTAATTTAATATTTACATAATATTGTTTTATATTTTTCATGCATTATATTTTATACACCAAAAACACTGACCTTGAAAACACCGTCTAAATTATAGCTATCTTCGAACGCCTGACTAAGCGTAAAAGCTAAACGATGGTCTAAGTCCTTGATACTCTCTTTAAACTGTTCATAGTCTACTTCGAAGCGCTCGTCTTCTGGTTCAAGGACATCGTATGCTTTACTGGAAAACAACGAAAACTGCTCATTGAAATCTGCATATATTTCAGTTATACGACCGCTGAGCAATCGACCTTTAAGTCCGCTAAATTCAATCCTTTCCAGTTTTGTAAATTCAACAACCGTGTCGAAAAACCACTACCGAATAAAATGTACGTTTGTAAACAATCATGATAACGTAAAATAGGTACTTGCGTGTGTAAACTAGATAATATAGGTACCTACTACCTCTACCTATATAATGAATAAACATTAACATACTTCAATTATCTGTAATCTTCGAATAAACAAGTCAGTACGGTTGAAAATAATGTTTGGATGGAAAGTCCACAAAAGTGCAGTTTCTTCATTTTCGAAATACGACGGTAATTTTTTACGATAATCGTTGAATATATTCCTTAAACATAATATCACATAAATTCAACATATTACAATATAATACATCAAGATCTACTAACACACACACTAACGACAATTTATAATATTAATCTTATTGACAGAGAACGGATTTTGTTGACATTTCATTTATTGCGATCATGGAATAAAATACATGACATTTAATTACCTTTTTTAAAAACTTTTTTAGCTATTTTTTTTATTACCTTCTTTTTTACAAAATTTGTTCTTAATTGACGGATATTTGAAATATTTAAAAGATCAATATTTTTTTTGTATTATCATATGATATGAGCTAATGTATAATATACTCAATCAGTTTTGTCTTATAAATAATAATTTTTGATTTACATTAAAACAGTATAATTTATAATTATTGACACAAACCATACGATACAGTAGGTATGTTATTAAACTCGAATAAGAATAAGACAAAATCATTACACCATCAATTGGTTTATAAATAAATAATTTTGTGTTATAAAGCTACAAAACTCTTACTATGGTTGCATATTAATTGTTTTTTTATTGTAAAATGTAAAAAAATTATAATAATGTTACCTAAACTTTTCGAAAATAAATATACAATGCCGAACTCTCAATTTTGTTTCGTGAATGTCACTTTGAAATATTGACGTTGGGTCCAAATACCGAACTGCCTAAGGGTAAAGATCACGATATTTAATTAAATATTAATCTAAAATTATTTTTCAATATAAACATTTATGCCAACCTGTGCGATCAATAAATTACATATTTGCTTTAAAAGAACAATAATCTTGCCGGAACTACAGTAAAATCGTGAATTGGACCACACTAAGCAAACGACATGCATCAGTGGACTTAAGCAAACAGCTATGTCACCAAAATCAGTTTCTTCTAATAATTTAAAATGCTTTTGTAACGGCTTCAAATAGCGAATGATGTCATTAGCCTCTTCCAAAGCTAATAATGGGAGGAAAAAACAATCACATTGAGTAACTTAGACAAATTACAAATTCAATAAAGACTAGATACCAGAAACGACATTTGCGTAGATATTCTTCAAACATGGATAATAAGCACTGTTAGTTAACTGGACGATAGTAGTCATCTTCACTATCCGTTGATCTCTTAACTGTTCAAAAATATATTCTAAATTTTGTACCCGGTTATTCCAGAATGCCACTTCTATAACAATATTTAAAAAATGTTAGTACTTCAAACATAATGTATCCCTCGATTAATATGCATATATTGTAAAATTAAATTGTATTCTGCACATTTTAATATTACCAGCCCAAGGAGTTAAATGTTGATTACTCTTAAATGCAGATACAGAGTCAGCACTTAATACTTCGGTTATTTGCGTTGCCCATTTTATAATTACACCTTCAACAGCTGATTTAAAGTGTAAATCAACTATTTTTCCATCACTATAAAATATAACAACTTGTTGTTTAGTTGCAAACCATTTTTTTGCATTTTTTTGGTTACTACAAGTTTTTATAATTTGTAGTCTTGTTATTATACATAATAAGATCCTTATTAAAATACGTTTGTTTATTTAAATGTATTTATTGATATTTAAGTTTATGTTAGAGAGTCTGGTATAAAATATAACACGAAAATTATTAATTAGTGTTATTTTTAACCTACCTATAGATATTTATTATATGCAATTTACAAAGAAATTTTGAGGTTTAAAAGAAGACCAATAAAAGTCAAGAATTACATTCTATCATACTGAACATGTCTTAAGAAATTAAAACTACAAACAAAAAATTTTTTTTACAGTTTAAATTAATTTAAAATTCATAATTCACAATTATTTTTCAAATATTATTTAAAATGTTTAATGCCAATAAAATATTTGCTACATTTTTTCATCCGGAGCATTTAAAATCCGTGTCTTACTTATAATATAGACTGGGGCACTGAGTCACAGAAATAGTACGTGGAATTTGATGGTTCACTAACTAGTAAGTAATAGGTAAGTATAATATATATAACATATTATTTAATCATTACTTTCATAATATGACATGTTATACATTCGTTATTATTTATATCATTAAAATAACTGATGTAAAAATATTAAATTATAATTTATTAGTTTTATAATATAGGTATTTATATATCAAGATCTTTGGCTTACCTTTCCTTAACTATTTGTTCAATACTATCCAATCGTTCCACACCTACCGGCATTGGTAAAATAGTTTGTCCATTTATTTGACCTTTAACTTGGTACACAGTACTCTTTAGACTATGAACATGTTCTTTAACGTCTAACGAAACAACAGTTGCCCAATTTTTATGGTTTTCCGGATTCGCAAGCAATGGAACAAAAATCTGTAAATTGATGCGTTTTAAAAAGGATTACAATTATATTATTTATAGATAGAACCTATTACAATATTGAATACTAAATACTAATGCATTATAGTACCTAAGATAGTAAGTTGAATAGTATTTTTTACAATGACAATTTATTTCAAATATTTGAGTTTCTAATAGCCGTAACTATATACTTAGTAGATAGTTAGATAAATATTAAAGAATCATACTTGAATTATGACATTTTTATTCATAATTATTAAGAACTTTAATCTTTGTTTAAGGTAAAAAGTTGACGAAAATATAGCATGGTTAAAGTCTAAATGTATACTATTTTTAAAAGTGTAAAATATGATGTAGGTAGGTTATTTATAATATTTATTTGAAAACCTTCTCTGAACGAACTCTCTCTCTCTCTGAACAAAAATTGAATATCACACTGTGCAAAAACGTTGTAGTTTTTTCAGTATTAGGTAGTATAACTATGAAATAAATATACATAGGTATAGTTTATATACTTACTACTCGTATCTACTATGTTTATTGTAAGATTTCTCCCATTAATATATTTTATAGATTTTAAAAATGTATTTAAAAAAAAGTATCTAGTTTGAAAGAAAACTAAAGGCTGATAATTAAATATTTCAACCCGATTGTGATAACTTTAACTTAGGCGTTAACATACAACTAAGCTGAATAGTATAGTAACTTTATTAACTTCTTTTAGCCCATGTATATAGGTATTTTATTTTACTGTATTAGAGTTTCAGCAATAACAGCAATAAAGTTATCAAACTGTTGTCTTATAACACTTTCAAGTGAAATTCATAGTATTGTTTTCTAAAATTAATGTTATATAGTAATAACGCCACTCACTCTAATATCTATAGTCCATTAAATTCTTATAAGAATAAAAACCACGTGGAGAATTAAATAGTTACAGTTACCATTTAAATAGGTACCTCAACCATAAACCATGTTACCTCTACGGATTATCATTCAACATAGTTCAATGGATAGTTGGAACTCGGGAACGTAAATGACTGAGTTGGGACTGTATCATTATAATATGATTAAAATTGAGCCTCAGAAGTAAGAACATATGTAGCCAGGTAGGAAGGTAAAAATTATTTATAATTACCTAAAAATCTTTCATTTAGAAATTTATTGCTAGTATTGCTCGCATAAAAAATATAAGTTATAACAGTAAGTAAGTAAGAAACAGTTTTCCACACTATTTGTATATTATAATTTATATTATATTAATTATTTTCTAGGTACTAGGTAGTCGTCTATAATATAGTTCAATTCATCGAAGAAATTATCAAGTTTTACGGTAGGTAATGTAACATATTATGTTATATTGCAGTATCCATGTTTTTATATATATTATATACTATTCATATAATATTATAATATTTATCAGCATTATTAAACCGTAACTAATCGATTAATAATTTACCTAAATGTTGTACTTATCACCAAATACACAAACGGTGATATGCCATACGCGCATTTGATGGATGGCTATAGAGTATAGGTAGGACAGGTAGGTACTACCTACTGTGGCAATATTGCAAATAATAATCAGCGGTGGTACATTGCCAAAACCTACGTGTGTACACAAGGTCATAACCGTACTTTGTAACCAGCGTATGCATTATAATATTACATTGTATTGTTTTTTTCGAAGCATGTCACGCGCAGAGCTCTCCAACAGCGTTTTTTTTTCACTTTCGCGACGCTATAGGTATAAAAATACTCTGTGGCCGTGCTACGAGTACAAAATATAGGAACCACGTACGACACGAATAGAGTAAACAGAACAATAATAACATAATGAACAATCGACCGAGCAGACGGGTGATAATAAAACTATAACGACCGTCTTGTATTGATATATAAGAATATTATGTGTAGCGTATGTACGTGTGTACGTGTCTTACCTAGGTACCTGTAAATTATAAGCGGACCTAAAATACATTTCCGAAGCGATTGAGTCGAAAATAACATCAAATTACGCATTAGGCACTTATTTTGAAAACAATCAATATATTTATAATATTTAGGAAGGTAGCCAGGTAGGTAGGTACATCACAATATTATTATTCCGGTGTATATCCGAATTGGTTCCGAAACGTCCGAATTGGTTCCCGGTTTGTTACAAAAGGTGTATCCGAATTGGTTCCCGGGTTGTTACTAAGGGTATTTCCGAGTTGGTTCCGAGTTTCAAGGTTTAGAGCATTTTTAATTTTCCTTCCAATTTTATACAGACTTAGGACTGTCCACATATTAATATTATGCAGGTATGGTTAAAAATTATGCTTTTTGTAATAAAGCTACTTTTATTTTAATCAAATATCTTTTAATTTTTAAATAGTCATGGTAGAATAATGAATAATATTATAATAATAAAAATAATGATTTTTTTAATTCAAAGTATAAAATAAAATGTAATATAACAATAAAATTTTAACACAAATAAAAACGAAAATACAATCACTACACGTATACTCTGTGGTTATTGCGGTGGATTACTGAATGCCGTTGATACCGACTAACAAGTAACGAGTCGATATCCGTCCATATCAATAATATAATAACATCAGTTGTATCACAGTTTCTATCTAAATGACAATTTAGTCCATTTTATATAGCCATACTTATAAAGATGGGAAATATGCTAAATAATATTATGAGATTATATTTTGACTTTTTCGAAAGTGTTTATCAGGAACCAATTCCGATGTGTACCGCCTATCTAGAATACCGGGAACCTATTCGGATGTGTGTTGCCTGGATTGTCGGGAACCAATTCGGATGTCGATTTTCAGGTATGGAAACCAATTCGGATGCAGCCTATTATTCAATACGTTTGAATAACTTTATGATGTTATTTTAATCACTTGGTTTTTATGTTACAAATGACAATCGACTCAAATCGTTGTACCTAATAAGAAGTCATTATGAATCCTTTAATTGTAGTTTATATAATATTTTGTTGCCAAGAAACTTAAACATATTAGGTATATTATTATACTCTTTTAAATTGTCCACAGTGTAAACATAAGTGTTTAATGTTTATCATTAATAAATTATTTATTAGATAATTAATTAAATATAAAAAATTAGATTTAATCAAATCTTAAACACTACTACACTACTTATCTTATAATAATATTATTACAGCACTCAACTAAACATTTTTTACAATGTATTAATTATGATTTACGATTTTGTTATGTTTACCAAATATACTAGTAATTTAGAAATATAACTGGTAGTACATTTTGAAATGTCACTCCTAGCTCAATTTAGATGAACACTTGGCAATGCAGAATGCATCCGCAATCGTTTCGCTTTTTTGGTAAAATTATAAATCCTTTGATAGAAGTGTTACATATTATAACATTACATGTTACACCCATCTTCCGCAATGTATTACGAAAAAGGTAACGGTTCCGCAATTATTATTTATTATTTTATTCAATCGATTTACATAGGGCATTCAGAACGATATTTGAGGTCTTACGACGGTGCATTTTTTTTTCATCTTCAGTAGAAAAGAACTATTTATTTTATTATATTATAAAACATACAAATGACAGTTAATATTTAATTTTTAAAACATGCATGTCAACAAATATTGGGCATTTATAAATAATAAGAAAAATATTAAAACTGTAAATATTAGTTACCTATGTACCTACCTATAACGATCATATTTTATATTTAAATATTTTATAATGTTTAATATTATCATACAGATACATAATATAACAAACCATACGTATACATGTCTCATGTTAAACGTGAAGTACAACTGTACAAGAGTAAATGTAAATTTATACTTACGTCATCTACAATAGTTGCCAATTGTTCGATAGGCTTGCTCGCCATATCACCAATTATAAGAACTGAACTTGGATTGTCTTTAGGTACAACAACCTTGGCAATTTTCACAAAATATATTGCTTTAGTTTTCAGAGGAACTGGAAAACTGTCCATGGCAAATAGTTGAGCCGCCATATTCTAAATTATTTATTTAGTTTTAATATTATTACTAGAGCTCGGATGTTAATGACCAAAATGTCATTGAAATATGCATTTAAAAATTTAAAAATATGCTAATATATGTCTTTAAATATATCAAAAATATACCTATTTTTCAACAAATATATGCAAAAATGAAAAAATATACGCAAAAAAGGTGTTAATATTAATTCAAAATAAATTATGAACACTATTAAATGTATACTAAATATTATACATATTTTAAACAATTACAAAAAATGGGATAATAGTGATTCAGAATAACTTTTGTTTTAAATACTATAAATATAAATATATAAACTAAAATACATATTAGGTAGTAAAAAGTGTTATGTTTATATTATATTAAAATATTTTAAATGGCACTAAATCTAGAAATTAGCAATATATGCATTTATATGCTCAAAAATGTCAAATAATAAATATGCAAAAAAAGTTTGCCTATTTCTAATATAGACTTCAAGAATCAAATTTATATCTCACTCCGGTGTAATTCTGACTGCGCGAAAAAAATATGCTAAGTCATAAACATCCGAGCTCTAATTATTACCGATAAGTATCATACTTAGCACATATGACATTTAAAATAAATTATTTAAATTATTAAGAAGGCAAAATTACATATTTTCTTACAAATTAATAATTTATTCACATTACCTACTAATTTAATAAATTACCCATCGTGGATCTATTAATTTATATCCTATAATCTTGGAAGTAAAACATTTTATTTTATTTTATTAAATATTTTATAGAAAATATATTGTGTATTATATATTAATGGTTAATGGTTATCACGTCTTAGGTGAATCATCATTTACTGTTTTAAAAATGTTTCAAATATTATTATTTAATATTTTTATATTCACATTGAATATTTGATATATAGGTACCTTACTTGCCAAGGTTAGGTTAGGTTAGTATTGATGTTAAATGCTATACTTTCATGGAAGTAAATAATATGTCTATTGTTTTTAAATATTTATAATTTGTACTCTTTATTTTTGTTAATTCTGTCTACAAATTGTCTTAATATGACACAATATAACTAAGTAAATTAAAAAACAAAAATTAAATAAGACAATTTAAATTGTAAACGTTTAATGTTTGAATTATGATAAAATTATAAATAAATTGCATATAGGTACCTACAGTAGATTATGAAAAAACAAAATTTTATTGGTATAATATTATGATGTTATATAATATTTATGAATTTTTCTATAGTTTTCTTTATCAGTTATCATTTCTTTATAGTATAACTGTTGTGAGAGTTTTAATTAGCCCTTTTATCATATTATTATGTATTTAAAATAATTAGACCTAATAGATATTTAAATTTTTTTCCTATTTATTATAATATACCTATCAATATATGACCTATATAGAATTTCACTACCTACCTATTGTTTTGCTATTATTTTAAATTATAGTTATTACTAATTTAATTGTAAAGAAAATTACTAACATTAGTGGAACAATAATGAAATTTGCCATTTACCTATATATTTTTAAAAGTGTAAAATGAAATCGATTTTGGTAATTTTTTTGTAATGCGTTTTCACCAATTATTTATTTAAGTACCTTGGTATTTTTAAAACGTGCAATTTTATTTTAAAACAAATTTAACCATGTTTTCTTTCAAATATCTAGGTATAATGTTCTAAGGCTTGTTATTTTTATTTTTCATCATGCATAGGTTAATGTGCAAATGTGAAATATAGCCTATTACCTATAAACAGTTTAGTTAGGTAATATTTAGCTGATACCTACCAATAAATATTAGGTACCTATACTAAAACTGAGTTCAGAATCTTAGTTCGATGAAATTTATCATAATTCATAATAATAATAATAAGCACCTATACCGACTAACAACATGTACGAAACGTGCCTTATGGCAGGTAGTTGTATCCTGTTCAGATTTTTAAAATTCATATAACAAATGTAGAATTTGGATTTTAAAAATTTGAACATAAATACAGTACGATTAATTTAATTTAAATATTTCAACTATAAAATAATAAAAGTCTTAAGTCACATTTTTTATGACCGCTTAAAATTTTAAAATCTTCCCAAACTTTAACACTACCACTACTTTCCACGTATATGCATATGTGTTTTTTCAATGCAACAATGTATTATTTAGAAATTTAGAATATTTATTATGTTACTAAAAGAACAATAAATTTTATTTAAATTAAAATATAAAACAATTCTTGCACATGATTTCGTTTTAAATGTATAAACATATTATGATTTAATTGTGATACCTGAAATATAATTAAAACGATGCATTCCGGATTATCCAAGAAGTTGTAGACCTTTGTGCCTTGTTCTTCTGTCACCATCAATCTGAACCATTTTTCAGATTTAACTTTTAGAGCTTTTATAATATAGTTTCCAAAAAACTCGGGACGTGGATCTTGTGGATTGTCATTTCCTTCAGACATTTTGTCTAGAAATTAGCTCTCAACATTCATTGGCAAAACCCTGCTTAATAATGTTATTAAAAATTAATATTTAAGGTTATTTTAAAAGGTTTAGATACATAAATACATTATTTCGTACAAAAAATGTATTAGGTAGTTGTCAACCTAATCTAACATTAAAATATCATGATGATATTCACTTTAAAAAATATTATAATTACCTGATTAAAAGTGTACTCGCCGATTATAATATTAAATAAATACGATTTATATTTATATATAATATTTAACGATTAATAGTGACGAAAAGACTTGCTCATTATCGTACATTGTAGCTAGTGAACCGTTTTGGTGGATGAACAAAATGTCACAATAAACCTAAGCACGAGACAATATTATGTACAGTAATTTATTGGAGTATCGTGTCTTAAATGTCGTATGCGTGACAAATGTTTCCCAACATTTTCTCAAAGTTCAACTCGCGAACGTCTAAATTTAAATATATTGGTTTGGTAAAATGCTGATTGTCCATATTATTATATTAAATAAAAAAAAGTAATAATATGTATATAATATAAGTTCCTTTTATTTTTTTATAAATAAATTACATTATTTTTAAAAATGATGTTAATTTTCTATTTTGGAGTTTTCGACTTTTAAGTATCTTTTTTGAAATAAACATTTTCAAAAAATGTATATACAAACAACAATATTTTAATTGTCTTAATTATGATTCTTAATTATTAATTAAAAACTTCACATATAGGTTCAAAAAACAAACCAATTGATTCTTAAAAAATTGTAAACCCCTGAATTGTATATGTATATAAATCTGCAAAAAAAAATACCATGACTGCTTTAGTCACGCGATTGTAATATAATTCCTTGCTATGAAAGTTTTTACGTTCAAAAAATATATAACTAATATGAAAAATATAAAATAAACGGATTGTTTATTTTATTGTCATAGTAAACTCGTTAAAAATAATGTACTTTCATACCTACCTACTGCAAAACATTTTAAACATGCCATAGGATATAATAACATTTTTTTTCCATTAAGATTTTTATTAAATATCTACTAATATTTTTAATATTTTTATACGAAGTCCATTTAATAAAAATAGACAGCAATTAATACATTATTTTAAAATTTCTTTGGTGCCAAAATCTCTAAAAAAAATCAATATTTTTTAATGTTTCTAAAGCCACTAAACATCAATAGGTAGGTATATTCAAGCCTATATTGTGGATTTATTGAACATCGCAGGTTTGTTGATACATCTATATAGTATAATGGATACTATTTTACATAATATATACATACATAAACAATTATTTATTTTCATGGAGCCTTCTATATTAATATTATAGTATTTGGCCTTCCGACATTAAGTAAATCATTGAGAATTATTGAATATGAAAACCGATTCTGAGCAGATCCGTCAGCCTTATAAGTTATGACTAATTATATTTTACCTATATTATATATTTATATTGATATTACAGTAATTGATTTTACTATTATTAATAACATGGTAGGTTAAATTAATTTTTCCCAAAAACATTAGCACATAGCAATAGCATTAGTAATAACATTCATTTATTTTTTTAATGTTATGTAAAATCTGGTAACATTATTATGTTATTAATTATTATAAACATATATACCTATGTATAGGTATTTATATGATAATATATTAGTGTTATTAACTTATATTATATTCCCTAGCTGTATACAAAAAAAAGTTCTTTATGTTTTAAAATCTATTATTTTTATGTTTTTAAAACTTGAAGAACATTTTTTTTATTTCCGATTCAGATTTTCTTTTGATGTGATGAAAATTTCGTTTCTTAGTTATGACTTCAATACATTCTCGGCTCTTTCCCGCGCAAAACAGTTTTTATATGTTTCACATTTGTAAGACGGAAACAATACATGTGAGTATAGCGTCTTCTTAAAATTAATCTAAATATTAAAAAATTAAAAAAATTACATTTTCAAGACCCAACAAATAATATTTTTAAATAACAACCAAATTTCTAAAAACGTAATTCTTTGTTTAAATAATAATTTAAATATTCCATTTTTTTTTTCACAAATCATTAACTCCATTAGTCTATAAAAAAAAAATAATTGTACCTTTATATTTTTAATTTCACTAATAACTAGGTACATATAAACCTAATGTTAAATGAACAAATTTTAACAAAGCATACTTTTTTTTATTGACATTTATAACGTTAAAATACTAGCAAGAAAATTGGCAGCATCGCAGTAACACTTAAGTTTCTCATCCCACTATTTCCAGAACTTGAACTTACAGAATAACATATATTATAATTATTCTGGTCCAGTTAAAAAATTAAATTAAAAATTAAAAATCATTACAGTCCAAACGCTTAAATTTTTATTGTACCAATTATTATAATAAATCGTAATATTCTTTTTTCATATTCTTTTAGGTTCTGAGCGAAGCGATAAATGTATTGAATTTATAACGATGTGTGTTTATTTGTGTGTGTGTTTACTCTGTCATCACTTTTTGTGACAGTAAAAATGGTTCAATTTTCTTCAACAGCATCTTTTCTGGTAGGGACTTTGGGGAGTCAAAAGTAAAAAATTCCCAATAGTTTTTGAAAACGTCTAGAAAAACAAACAAAAAATTAAGGACAAACTGAGATTTTTAAACCAAAGTTTCCATCGATTTTGTTTTTTAGTGTGACTCAAAAAATAAAACGTGGATACATAAAATTGTAACTGAATGTTTATATAAGCAATTTCTATGCACAGTAAAATTTTTGAAATAGTGGGACTTTTTTAAGCTATTAAGCTATTTATAGGCTGAAAATTGTCTCCAGACAAAAAAAAAGACTTTTAAAATATTAAATATTAAATAAAACACATCATTGTAAAATATAATTTTATATATTCATCATTCAACTCTAAAATTAAAATATATATTAAAACAATCGTAAAAGAATCTAATAAACTAATCTATTAATATGTATCAAATCTAATGAATTTAAAAAATGTCGTATTTAAATAGTTTTAATATATTATGATCTAATATCTATGGTATACATTATAATATACCGTACATTTATTTGGCTAACATTTAATAATTCAACTTAATTCTGATAACTATTAACCTATTCATGGATGTATTTAAATTAAAAATATTTAATTATCGGTCCATATTAAATGCATATATGTTACAGACTACAGTTTACTTTTCCAAAGTTTTCGGGTTTTTCTTCCAACAAAATCGATTTGTTCCTAGAACCATAGAAACAAATGTCAAAACACAACGGTATGGCGTGTGAATGGGTGGAATACTGTAATAGTGTGTTCATGCACCCCTTCTAGACCAAAATCGTACTTCATTATATACTACGTCATATTCATGTTCATGTATCAGTGCGTGTAATACATCGCGCTTGACGTAATTCGGAAAAAAAAATTGTTCGATCTGCAAACTGTACCACTATAGTTTTCATTGTCAAAATATAATTTTTATTACTACATAATTGGTACAAATATTTTGAAAAACAAAAATGAATTCGATAGTCGTTCCCGACAATTTACCAGAAATATTAAAAAAATATGTGAAAGCCGCGATCCGATCTCAGCCTGAAGACATTGTTAGTTGGTCAGCAGAGTATTTCAAAAGCATAGATGATCAATACGTTCCATTGGCTACTACTCAAAAACAAGATCGAACTCTATTCAGAATATTAGCTTTTCAAGTTAGTATTCATTATTCAATAATATATATATAAAGAAATTGTGTAATTTTATTGTGAAACAGTTGAATACACGCTGTAAATGGTGAAATAATTTTTATTTGTTCATAATAATTGTTTCAGTTAGGTACCACAATAGGCACTAAAGAAAGAATAGAAGAAGTGTGGTCGGACTTATCACTCGATTTCAATCTATTAGAACAAATTTATACGATTGGAAATTTTCGTGCAGAACACGTAGACATGATAGAATTTTTGGGTATAACTTTTGGACATTGGACAAAAGTAAGATGATTTTATATTTTTACCTAATAATAATATAAAAACAAGATACATTTATTACATAATATAATAGGTATATATTATACATAGTATTTATTATTTATATTACATATTAATAAATTAATAACTAATAACTGTATAAATTCTACTACCTATAGGTACATACATATAATACCTATATATAAGTTAACAGAAATAATATAATATCGAGTAGGACCCTTTCGCAATAAGACAAATTTCAATCGATTTTATTCTTTAAATACTGCAATCAGAACATTTATAACTATACTAGATTGCTTTTAGAACCAATAAGTATTATATTATGTGTTTTTAGTTAGTTGACGTTATAGAATATAAACCTATACCCACATAGATCATAGATGCCGTGCACATGGGCTTAAGCACCTGTTGGCTGTTAGAATAAATTTAGATCAGATGATAACCTAATTCAACTTCTGTGAATCCAAGCTCTTGGATTGTACTGCAGTATAATATCTAAGCTCCAGGCATCCTTCCAGTAAGCTTCAGTCAGTGTACCGTCATTTCGCCGCTATGATGAACGACTGTCGATTTGTCGCATACATCATATGGGTACGGTTTGTTTCGCATGTGCGTCCGCCAGTGTACCATAAAATTACAACTTTGATTGAACGATCTGTCACATACATCGCATGAGAACGGTTTCTCTCCAGTGTACGTCCGCTGGTGTACCGTCAAATTGTATCTTTTAATGAACGATCTGTCACATACATCACACGGGTACGGTTTGTTTCGCATGTGCATCCGCCGGTGTACCGTCAAATTACAACTTTGACTGAACGATCTGTCACATACATCGCATGAGAACGGTTTCTTTACAGTGTGTGCACACCGGTGTACCGTTAATATACTGCTAACATTGAACCTCTTTCCACATACATCACACGGGTACGGTTTTTTCACCGGTGTACCTTCAAATTGCAATTTTGATAGAACGTCTTGTCGGATACATCACACGAGTACGGTTTATCGTCCACACGTAACCTTCAGCTATAGGTGTGATCGTTCATTCGAATGCTTTTAATTTTAAACCGAAAACGTAGCTGTTATCACTCGTATTTCCTCAGGTCCTTCTAAATAATGGTAAGCGTTCTAGCACTAATCAAAGATTAACAATATCTGACTATATTGACTCTCGTAAAATATAACTAACTCGTATTTGTTGTTCGTACAATGATATGGTTACTAGACTATTTTGTTTATGGTGGATAAAAATGTATTGTCATCGCCAGGTTTTCAAGCTAGTATTTTGTTGGGCTACCATATAAGTATAGATTTATTTAAAACTTTTATAAAATAAAAATAAATTAATAAATCGGTAGAATTAATAAGGTATTATGACCGTGAATAAGAGGTACGGGATAACTGTCACTATAACTGAATATAACTGTTAAGTATAATATGATTAATGGTAGTTTATCATTATTAACTATTATTATAATTTATAATATTTATAAATAATAATCAAAATTCATAACAAATGTATTTTATACTGTCACAAAAAAAATTTTAATACCCTGTTTATTTTTTGTCTATTTCTATATTATATTATAATTTATACAATTTTCTAATTTTTATTAAAATATTAAATTGACACAAATAAAGCTTGTATATTAAGCTTAAAAATATTTAGTTGTAAGTTTCCAAAACCATAACAATAATTTTTATGGGGCCCCGTAATGAACGGCCGTGGGCCCTGTAAAGAAAAATTGTGCCTAAAAATTACGTACGTTTAAATATTTCAATAAATACTTCACGCAAATAAAAAATTTACACGTTACCCCCAAAAAAAAAAAACAAAAAACGGAGGAGCCCGGCTGTGTTTGCGGCTCATCTGCCATGGCCAGGCTGACACCTGAACACAAGTACCTAATTTAAATGTATTAATTTACTTCAGGTTTTAAATCAATTGTTCAAATTTATTGTATACCATCTTATACAACACATATATACCTACCTATAATATTTGTATGCCAGGTAGTACTTTCTAACATTATTTATTTTTTGGAATAAGATTTATAGTATCAATACATTTTTTTCGAAATCTTTGAAATCTTTGAAATCTTTTGATGTATATATTTAATGATATAAAAAAAACCAATTGAGGTAAATCTATTTTACAATTATTATTGTCTTCTAAAATAAAAAGCGTCTACAACGAAAAATCCTGACAAAATCTTACTGTAGTAAAAACATTAGGTATTTGGTTTAAATTTTAATGCTAAGGTAATATTTTGGTAAAATGTGTGGTTACATATAATAAAAATAACCCACGCAAGCTTATAGTGATGAATACTATACACATTTGTTTTTAATTTTAACTGAATAAAAAGATTATTTTCAAATATTAATACATAATATTATGCAAATACACTTCTAGGTTAGATTATCAGGTTAGATAGAGAAGGTTATTTTTTTTATAGTGTATAAAGAAATATAGAACGCAAAATTAACTATTAATTATTATTCATTAAGCACACCAAAACGTACTATTTTCGAAAAAAGGACACTATAATCAAAAATTATAAGACATTAAAATTAAAATTACTGTATTTTTATAATTTTTTTGATGAATTCAGAAAGTTTCAACTATTTTAGGTAGTTTTGGATTCAGAATAGAATATCTTGATTCGTGAAAAATAGTAAAATTAAAATAGTACGTTTTTAAATATGTAGATACAACAACCAAATCGTGACGTCATAAATTTGATAAAATTATTTTCTTTTGTTTAAGTCGCTAAAAGAAACTGTGTTATTGTGCTGCGAAGCGTTCTGTAAATGTTTGGCCACTGATGGTTATTTCATGCACGTGGATGTCGCCTGCAAGCTCTACGGGTACCTAGCGAAACTGGATTGTTCACTTCCGGCTGATGATGATTGCCCAGGTCAGTCGTTTAGCTGCTAGGTATGCTACGATTTATAATTATTAGTTAGACTTTTGTTACACATGATTATGTAAAACTCCCCATGGGTCGGAAAAAAAGTTCGAGCAATTCATATGATTTCCGCCAACATTCGTTATACCCATGATCTATACATTTTCATATGAAATAGGTGATAATAATTAAAAACTATAATATGAAACGTTTTAAAAAAACAACCACGATTCTTAGTCTGTTTTCCTATAAATATAGTGTGTGTGAGTGGTGTTAGTATAAACTGCAACACGCCTCCTTCGTTCTTTCAAACCAAGTGGCCGTCGGTACTATAAATAATCCTAATAATGCCCGCCATTATATACGTCACTGAATCCTATCCAGTTAAAGGGTAGGTAGTTAGTTCGCTATTTCCACTACACGACCCGGGTCTTGAAAACTGGGTTATTGGACCGAAACAAATAAAGTTTTCCAAGTTATATTTGGCAAGTCCTATAAACTTATGGCATACGTTCATAAATGAACACATTCGAACACGTTATAGCAACGTATAGATACCCGGTTTATTAAATTATTGAAATAATATTAATAATATACAGTACACTTTCACCTGAGTAACCCTGTTCTTAAGGGAAATATATTGAAGATCACAGGAGTAGCTGAGTACGAGTTGAAACAAGTTGAATTGTTATAATTTATCTATAAGGTACCTATAGGTATAGTAAATTAAATTATTGATGTTATTTAAAAATGTAGAGATAAGATAGATAGGTAAGATAGATAGGCGTAATCTGGGAGGGTTAAGAGGGGGTGTGGTAATAGTGTATTTTTACCTTATAGGTTTTTAGTTTTACCACTGACTGTCCCCCCTCCCCTATGATATAATATAGTCTCTACTTCGCGATTCAAACTCGACTGCTGGCTATGCCGCAATAATATACCTATACGCTCGTTCTCAATAGTCAACGTCAACAGTATTCTGTCAACCTAAGGAAATTCACTGAGTGCGACGATATAAATGACGAGTCAGTAATCTGTAAACCATAACAATATGATTAAGCATATTAGTATCAGTGTTAGGAACAGATAACAAGAAAATCATCTAGATAAAGATAAAGATAACAACACTAAATTTTATCTAAGATACAGATAAAAGATAAACAAATCAATTTCATCTAACAAAAAGATAAAAGATAAAAATATTTTATCTAGATAATTATCTAAGTTTTTAAATAACAGATAATTTTAGAAATTATAATTATAATTTAGAACAACTAATTTAAAATAATATATATACCGTCATGTAAGTACACAAAATAATACACACCGGCCACTTTTCGTGTCACGTACTATTATTATTATTATTAATTAACAACATTGAAAAGATATTTACGAGTATTGTGTATTTGTGTATACGAAATAATGTTTATTATTATTATAAGTCATGTGCAATTAAAATTTAAAATTGGTTTAGAGATTGTTTATAGTTCATAGATTTATAATATAAAACATAAAACTCGAAATATATAAATAGCATCTCATGTATTGCTCGTCAGACTTATCAATTGTCATTAATTTCAGACGCATTGCAAATACGGAGAGAATAGACGGCTGGTTTATCTTTATTTCTCAATGAATAATATTATATTCTACGGAATTTTGTTTGGGACGGCGGTGGTTATAACTTGCCATCTGTTCTATTATTCGTATGTTAATTATAGTTTAAAAATATTTATAAAATTCTGGGAATTTGACATGTTTGTTGCGACAGTAACATACTAATATAGGCTAATTACATAAATTAATTAGTATATTATATATTATTAACCGAATACAAAATATTAATTACTAATAAGTAATAAGTACTAAATAGGAATAATTTATAGTCTTTTCAGAATAAGAATAACGTCATATATTTTTAGCCCTGGATGTTATTTTACGTACAAGTTGTGCCTCAGATAGTGAGAATAAAAATAAAACATTTTCGAACAGCTATCTAATTTTCTCCAAAAAATTTATTTTGTTAATTTATCTAGATAAGTTAAATTTTTATCCAAAATAAATACTTAGGTAACTTATATTCATTTATCTAGATAAGATAAAAGATAAAAAAATAATTATCTGGATAATTTATCTAGATAAGTTCTAACACTGATTAGTATATAATATTACAAAACCTATACTTACCTATATAGTTTACATACAATGTTGTTATTATTATTATTGTTCTTGAATTCGGGATACTTACGCCTTAAAAACTTATCCCAGTTAATCAGTGTATGTTGGATGATTGAAATTCAAAAATAGAAATACTGAAATACCTATATAATATATAGGTAGCTGTCACATTGTTTCAAATCTATGAAGCACGCTTAGTATAAACTATATAGATATACTGCGGTGACGCCGAGTTAAGTTGGAAAAAGTACTTATCCCTAGTTAAATTACTACTGAGACCCATATACTACCCACGTAATTCCACACCAATGAACCGCACTAAAAAATAAATACTTATTTTTTTCCCCAATTATAGTAACTATATGTATACATATTTTATTAACAGATAAATATCGAGAATTGACCTTTATATATTATATAATATAAATATATAATATTGATCGTATTAATTCATACTTACTAATCTACCTACTATAAAGAACATACATAAATAAATTGTATAATATGTCATTAGCAGCTCATCAGCGTAGGCACCCAACCCTAATATTTTTCTTAGTGAAGCACTGTGTATGTGTGCATTATGATACTCTCTTTCGAATATCATAAAAATACCGACTGATTTATAAAGATACTTCAAGCAATGGCATATTGGCATCCCTAAGCTTTGATTGTGTAGGAAAAATTTTAAACCTTTGAAAATTATATGTAAAATACAACCATAAAAAAATGTTCCTGTTGAGGATGGGTGAGTTGATGTCTTAAGGGTTCGTATCGATTATCGGCGTGGAATTCACCTGAGTCGTCTGAAGTGATGTTGATTCTAACACATCATATTTTTTTTTACAGACGGCGGCGTGAGTGGTAGCAAATCGGCGATAGTCCAAACCAGCAGGTCTCTGGACGCGTCTCCGGCGCCGCCAGCCAACGGGGGCCAGCTGCAGCAAAACGTTTGCGTATCATTGGAATCGATTTTGGCCCGTCGTCTGGCAGCAGCTGCCGTGGACGGTGGACCGAAGACAGGGTACCACGTACCAGGTATCGGAATGGCAGCGTCCGACGGTCAGGTGCAAGCGGTGTTCGTGTATTTCCGAAAATGCGCTGCCGACAACGGCGGTTACGTGTACGATTTCGACATCGAGAACGATCGTTGCCCCCGGTTGGACGCTATTAATAATAATTAAACCGCGACCTGAGTGTCGTAACCACCGTGAATTTCGCAGTTTTGTTTCGTAACGTCATTATATTTAGCGGGTACCCGCGCATGTCATCGACCCGAGTGCGGATTGGGATTCAAATATAAACGCGGCCGCCGCGCACCTATTTAGCACACACGCCGTATAGCGATACGCAACGCACATAACGCATTGTGTTATAGGTATTACCATTGATTATACATAGTATAAGTACTATGTATAATCAATGGTATTATATAAAATATACAATTACATTTTATATAAATAAGCCATAAGTTATACCTACCTAAGAAACTAAATAATACGAACTATACAAATAAACCCTTGTAGGCTTCAAGACTTCAATGGCACAATTGATTAGGTACTCGTTCATAATAGGAATTCACTTACAGCTGAAATGTAAACAGAATAAATATGTTTCATAATATAATAATATTATGAATGTTGCAGACTAACGTCAATTAACATCGATTCATTTAAGATTTTCGTGTGACAGTCGATCGAACTCCTTATTTCCCCCCCCCCCCCCCTAGATCCGGTACTGCCTGCAATCGGAACTACAGTATTGTGTAGTATATACCTAATTTCCTTAATAAATCTCACTTAGGTATATCATTAAAAAAATATTGATAAAATTAACCATTTAAATTTTAATCCGGCCTCGATTTCCGATCTCTACAAATTAATTGTACATTTTTTCATTACCTAGGCAATTTAATTATTCATTCGGCTCGCTGAAGTACATAAAACAACATTATATTATATAAAATATAGAATATAATATTAAGTTAAATGTTATAACCTAACAAGATCAGAACAATAGAATGTAAGTCTAAGACATAAACATAAGACATGTATAACAAAGTCCACAAATATATTTTATTACAATTTACAACCATAAAATTAATATATTATTATATAATAGTGCCTCAACTCTTTGGGGTAAATATTTATACTGCTGAAATCGTTATTTACCGTGATTTTCTACATATTTATACGACCTGCAATTCAAGAAAACATGCAAATACGGTTTACTCTTAAAAAAATTCAACGTGGGTTGATTAGCCAAAACCAATGTTTGGCAAGTTCCTTATAAAAAGGAATTCGTTCCGTTCCTTGTTCCTTTCAAAAAATAATTCGTTGTTTGTCGTTCCTTTAGAAAATGAACGAATTCCATTGGTAGTTCCAAATAAAATAAAAATTCGTATTTAATCATTAAGGTTTTTTTATCATATGCATACTTGTTTAATTTTTAATTATAATATATATCTACAAATTGGCTATAAGTAGATTTTCTTCAAAATTAAATTGTTGGCCGACGTATGTCGACTATCTTATCGTTTATTGTTATAAATAATTATATTTTATATAGGTACTCATTTCTATATAAATTATAACTTATAACTAAAGACCGGATTTATATGTTTTTACATATCGTTACTGGGTCTATGCAGTCTTATGAGAGTAAAAAATGTGGATGATTTGTTCAATTCTGAATGCATTGAAAAAAGTTTTTTTTGCATATTTGAGAATATTTTATGGGTTAGAGAATATTTAACTCATTTAGCATATTTTGGAATATTTCGTAAATTGTGAGAAAAAATTTGTATTTATTTTTAATTTTAATATTACGGTACCCAGAAAAAAATTTTTTGAACATTTACAATTTTTTATTTTATCATTTCCAACTCTTACTAAAGTGGAATAATATTCCATTAGAATACGAAACTTTAAATACCTAATAATTAACTCACTATTAATATAAAATTGAAAAAAAAAATTTTAAATGTATATTAAAGTAAATATAATGATGTTTATTGATTATTTTTGCATATTTTTGCTTTTTTTTTGTATATTTTGCATATTTTAGCATATTTTTTAAATTTTTAAGAGAATATGATGAGAATACTTTAAGGTTTTTTCGAGAATATTAGCATCATATTTAAGGTATTTTAAGAGAATATAAATCCGGTCTTTATTTATAACTTATGAGAAATATTAATAAAGTGACTAATGACTAATGTGTAACGATTAACGTCGATACTCGATAACGATCATTAATTGACAGTAGACATTTTTCACATTAAAAGAAATATATCTTAATTTAAATTATTTACATAATATCTGTGTAAATTATTGGAACTAGAAAGGAACGAAAAATGTTGTTATTTTCCCTTAAATAAAAGAACTAGAAAATCATCTAGTTCTTTTTTTTATAAAAAGGAATTCGTTCCAGGAATCCGTTTCTTCCGAACACTGACCAAAGCCCTGTTTGGCGTCCACATCTAGCAATATTGATAAAAAAAAATATACGACACTCCGTCACAACTGTTGCCTGGTTCTGAGTACCAATAGTCGTGCAGTATATAGTGCACTGTGCGCAGTCGGCTACTCGTCTATCAAGTTAATTTTTATACCTGAACAGTATTTCATAAAATGCACACTGTATGCAAAATGTGTAAATGTTTGATCTGTATAATAAAATAAGTAAAATTGTATTTTGTTTATCACGTGAAACATTACAATATTATGTATAATATTGTACCTATATTGTGTAGGTATGTGGTATGCAGGCAAATGTCGTAAAGGTATACCGAAGGCGTGAGAGTATGTACAGTACGATTGATTATTTAACGATCAAAAATGAAAAATGTTTTATTAATAGTGATATTATTTGGACTACCTAGTACCTATATAAATATAATACATATTATAAGTAATGCACCATCATTACTATTAGAATTTATAACGCGCGTTATAACACGTTTATTGCGTACCTACATATATAATGTTATAATATCACACATATATGTATATTTTATTTATTTGCACTTACCTACCATTATTACTAGATATTTAGGTAAGTGCACTAATACATTTTTTTAAAATATAATATTTTGAATAAATGCATAATATTATATAATAATATCTGGACGAACTGCCACCAAGCCTTTCTTTTATTACATATTTGAAGGGTGCAGTTATCGCTCATTGCTGCTAAAAAATATATATAACACGAATGTTCGACCAAAATACAAATTAAAGTTAAATAATTGTATTTCATTAACATTTTATATTTTGCTACCGCCTGTCTAGACAAGTATATATTAATTTTAAACAGCCGTATGCAAAGTCTTTAACGTTATGTATCACAACTCGATTGTGGAAAGGTCACTGTATGTCAAGTGATGAAACCCTTAAAATGCAATTTTATACAGGAGGGACTACAATTTTAATAGTTTTGTTAAAAATTATCCAAGGAACGTACAATTTGATTGGTAAATCGTTAAACACGTATTTTAATAAATAAATAAACGGTTAAAAGTGTAAGAATTATTTTTTTGATTAATATGATTTTTTTAATATGCTTCAATAAGTTAAGGAATTTTAGAGTTTGCAGTATTTACATGGATTGCATATGCATTCTATATTATTTAAATTTTTGATTTATTCACAAATATTATTTTAATAAATTGTTAATTACAGTTAAAATGTATAGAAAAATATAGGTAACGCCTTTGCTGTTCACTAGACCTAGACGTTCACTAGATATAGGTACCGATTGTACCTCGTCAATGAGTAAGTCCCTTTTACAGATTCATTACGAATTAATTTTGAGTTCAATGATGTGACTATGGATTTTTAATATTTTTCAAATATCATTGTAATTAACAATACATTATTAGAGGAATCTTGTATTAAAGGATTAAATTGTCAAGATTATTCAACGCTCCGATCAAAACTGAGATTTAAAAAATATTGTTTACGATATAATATCGATGGTAATAGATAAATCAATATAATACCGTATAGAGTATGGACTATAGAACTAAAATTGATGCGCGTAATGACTATGACTTGTGATGCACAAATTATAATCTATTTCTATTGTAATATTATTTTAATGATATGCCCACTGCGATGTAGTTAATCGTCTTATCTTTATCGGTCGCAATTAGTATAAAAATAATTGTATGACTATTTCGGTGTTTCTATTATTTGCATAAAGGTTATTATTTATTTGTGACTGTGGACTGTGCAATGTGCACCGTGTGGTAAACGGAGGGACTACCCGATGTACGGTTATCTTCTCTATAATATAGTCTAAATAATAAGTTAATTGAACTGTATGTTATTTGTATACATTAATGTTATTTATTACCTATTATTTTCTTTCTCAACATGGTCAATTTTTTAACAATAAATCGGTATGTCATTAATTTAAAGTTGTAGTGACTTATTCAACTGCTGATTGTTTCATTCGTATTATCTAAATTCCGTAATCAATGATAAAATAAATAATCTGGCTAATGAGTCTTTTCGATGTGTAAAAACTATTAAATGCGCATAATACGTAAATAAATCTTATGTATAAATCCTCGGTTCTCGATACTATTATAATATTATTATACATTTATTGACTATAGTTTATACTGCCATACTGGTATTATGCAATATGCTGCACGTGAACGTCCAATATTTACCAATTCACACCATATAATAATGTATACTATCTTGAAATTAGTGTCGCATTAATCATAATAATCATAGTAATGGTACCCACTGTTGGACTTGTTTTGTTATTAGATAAAAAAAAAAAAACATTTGTTTCATTAATTGTAGCAATTCTTTATCAGTTATAAAATATATTATTATTATCATGCTCGTATAAAAAAAAAGTTCAAACGTTAGTTCAATCATTTTATGTTGGTTATGACTTATGATTAATGAGCTTATGACGTTTGTGGTTTGTTGGATTAGGAGATCATCATGAAAAATATATAGCCTCGGCCCACCCCTATAGGTTATAAATATAAAATTACATTGTCTACGAATACGACTCATATTTTACTGCGGGTCTATACCTAGTACCTACCTACGTCCTACATCATACATAATAGAGTACTATAAGAGCTTCGTCGACAAAAACAATTTGCAACAGTACCCAGTACACCACAATAAGACTATTATATGTCATATTATTATAGTATTATACTATTATCCTTCACATATTATAATCGTATATAATAAACAGGTACATGTGCTGAGTCGTGCAGTCTTGCAGTCACCACTACTCACTAGCGTAGTAGCGTTACGAATTTTACGAAATTAAAGTAATACAATACCTGGTACTTAGGTACCATAATAACAAAGAATTTCATAAATGACCTACCTCTCCAGTAACGTTTATGACAGTATCATTATTTCAGTTTTTCACTATGTATGGTAAAATATAAATTTGTGCATGAAACATACTTTGGTAAATCTGATCCCCGTACCTACCTACTTACAGTAACCACTGTGTGACGTGTGTACCTAGATGTGTATACTGGCATTAGTTTTTAGCTAAAATACAAAATTAGGTAGCTGCTGACTGTATTTGCATGTAGTTATCACAGTGGTAAGAGGTTATTTGTGATAATAATATAATTATGAGGTATAGATGCGTACTACTGAGTAAGTACAAACATAGAAAAATATTTATTTTATACCAGGGCTTGAAAACGTATAATAACGTTATATTTGACAAAAAACGATAGAAATTTGTACACGTTATTATAAGGGAAAGCGATAATCAAAAATAATAAAATACCGCAAAACAAAACATAACGACTAACAAAATATATTATATGTCATTAAACAAAACATAACGCAAAACGTAATTCATAGAATATAATTAAACGAAAAATAACGCTAAACGTAATTTATAGAATATCATTGAACGAAAAATAACTTCTAAAAGGTCTATAGGTTTCGTAGAAACATTTATTTCATGCAAACCATGGCTATATTATATATATATATATATATTTAGCCATGATGCAAACAATCTAAGAATTGTTTATATTATACTGTATATCCGGGCCATTACCTACCCGCATTAGTTATTATTTTTAAATTTAATAGATATTAACACTATTTAAAATAACGATAAACGCAAAACTTGGATAATGTTTAATTCTGTATAACGATAAACGCAAAACTTGGATAACGTTTTAATTCTGAATAACGAGAAACGCAAAAGTTGAATAACGTTTTAATTCTAATTTCTAAGTAACGATAAACGCAAAACTTGGATAACGTTTTAATTCTGTAAAACGATAAACACGATAAACGAAAATCTTGGATAACGTTTTAATTCTGAATAACGATAAACGCAAAAGTTGAATAACGTTTTAATTCTAATTTCTAAATAACGTTAAACGCAAAACTTGGATAACGTTTTAATTCTGTATAACGATAAACGAAAATCTTGGCTAACGTTTTAATTCTGAATAACGATAAACGCAAAAGTTGAATAACGATAAACGCAAAAAAATTGTGTAACGTTGTAATTGTAAATAACATAAAACGGAATTTTTTTTCAAATGGAAGCCCTGTCTTATACTTTTATCGTAATAGATAGGTCATAGGTACCTACCTGGTATAATATATTACAAACATTTTTGATTCTATTATTAGTTATTACTATAACTTACTATTATATATATATATATATATAACTAAAGTCTATAAATTAAAAGTTACCACATAAACAATTTAACATGACATGGGAGGAATAAGCCCTAATAGCAGCTCGAAACCAGTGTCCATTTATACATTATTGACTATTGTACTTTATATTTACTATTCAGTATTCACCACACCACGTCAAATGCCAATGTTCACGTACATTTATAGGTGCCACGTACCTGCATAAATAGTATATATCTACTGTATGCGTGGTTGCCTACATACTTAATAATACTTTGGCACTTTGCATGTGTTTGAATTCATAATAAGATGATAATATAGGTACACTCTTTACCGTCTAAACTTCAAGCTTGAATACTTAACGAGAATTCATGACTCAACTCAAAAGACACTTAAAGAGCGAATTGGCCCAAAAAACTCGAAAACCGGCATGTGAATGTGCCTAACTATGTAATTTCGTCATTTCGAGTTAAGCTGGATGAATTGTAAAATACTATATAAAATTGGAGACGAGACACTATAATATTATGCAGGAGTATTCCTTGTCATCATTATTAATTTTTGCCAATAATTAATATTACACAGTCGTGATAATAATATTATAGGTGGCCGGTGGGTACTATAATATTTTTTAAACATTACATTGTGTCGTATTCAGCTAACGTAGGACTTTCATACTCGCCGTCACGTTTACGTAAAATACAACGAGCCTTTCACCGAGACGACGACGGCGGCGTCGTTACGTCGGTCGAGAAATCACGGTCCTGCCCGCCTGCCCGCGCCAACAACCGACAACGCCGCATAAGTCGCAATCGTTGTGGCGGTGGGTAGTGCTGACTGTTTGGCGTGGGGAGGGGCGGTCGGCGGTGCGGCAATGCTGAACGTACGCCACTGACGAACAGCGGCGGCGGCGGCAGCTGCTACCGCTGCTGATACACAACGCGTAGCGAGCTGCAGCCTCTCACTTTTTGGTTTTTTACCACCCGCCCGCACAGCAACAGTGCCGAGTGCCATTGTTTACGGAATCAGAAGTAGTGAGGACGTGAGGTGGAGGGAGACACCACCGCCACCAGGCTACCGATCGGCACCCGCATTGTCATTAGGTGGGGTGGTCGCTGCGGGGAGATAGGTGACGGGTGGCACACTGGCACCGAGTAACCACTATACCACTTCCACTTACGAGCTACGGCCTACGGACCGTGTTTTTGTTGTTGTACGACTATCGCGGTGGTGCCGCTTCCCGCAGTCGTTCTCGAATTTCCATCCGCTGCGTTTTTGCCAGTGGCGACGCGTCTCGTCCGCATCGCATTGTGTCTATTGTTTATTCGTTATTAAATTATTATTTGTATCGTTTCCGCCGTCCGTGAAAGACGGCCGAGACGACATTTGTATATTTTTGCACGTAGGCATTCACGAAACTAGCGCGCGTTTGTCGACGGAGAAACTATACGCAAATAATTATATATTATTATTAACATTATTATTATTGTATTATTATTAATTGGCGTCGTTGCCACTTTAATATAATATTATTATAATACCGACTGCGTCCCGTCGCCCATCTATTGTTGTGACATCGCTATTGCTGTTCCGGCGATTTTCTTTCGTTCGACCCGAGTGCGACAAAGAAACGGAAGAAAAAAACATTTTTCGCTCGTCAGTGCGGTACCATATAATAGTGTTATATTATTATCATCATAATAATAACAGTGAGCTTGTGCGTCGTTGTTCGGTTCCATTCGATTTCTCCAGCGAACGAGCACACCCGTCCGCAGAACACACACGTCAGGCCGCGGCCCGTGCTGCCCATACGTGCTGTGCGTGCGTGCGTGACGAACGCCATCCTGATCACGGCTCAGAGATTATCCCGTCGACGTTACCAGAGACGACGACGACGTACGCCGCCGATAGGTAAGCGATTGCCTCTTTTTGTCTGTGGTAAGCGGGGGCGGGGGTGGGGGGGATGTAGCTGCTAACCGAAGATCGATGCTCAAATCGTCCATCTATGTCATTTCGGTCGGGTGCGTTTACTGCTGACGGGGGGAGGGGGGGTTTGTGTGAGAGTAGGGCAATGGCGGGTCGAGGAGTGCATTTTTTTTCCCATGTCGAGCGGGGATTCTATGGCAAGTACCTAACCTACCTACCCATTGTGCTCTGCCCAGTCATGTTGTTGTTGTAATGTTGTTATTACTATTACTATTACCGTTATTGTGAATTGTGATGCTGTCGATGTTCCATTTGCAGACAAAGTGATCTATGATTATTATTCATTATAACACTCGTTATAATATTATAAATTGTGTGCTATTTGCATCTTGGATATCGCGTAGGTGAGAACCGCTACGAGCATCGAGTGTCGCAGGTACCGATTAGGGTCGACTAAGTATCTTATAATTTTAAATTTATTTTTATTTTTACGAAATTTGGTAACTGTACAATTAATGAAAAGCTTTCTCAAATCTTTGTTTGGAGCTTGTTCAACCTTTGTCTAATTATACAAATTTGAGATTTGACATATATACCTAACCTACAACCTATATATGTAGCAGTGGCTACCTAATTAAAACCTACCTGCAAAAATATTGGTATAACATAATAAATTCTGTAATAAATAGGGCATAATTAAAGATGTTGACATAAAAAAATGAATACAGTCTATTTGCTTATTGGACTCGGGGCACCACAAGGAAGGGGTTGGACCTGAAATACAGTTGCTCATTGAAATATATTTGTAATTTTTCAAATTTTGATAGGAGTAGGTACCTATTTATTTTATATTAAATAATATTTTATGATATAAATCTATACCATAATAGGTATATTAAGTCCTTTTCGTTATTTTAAGGCTCATTTTAAACTGTGGGCTAACCATTGATTACCTAGAAATCGTGTATAGTCCCATATCGCTTGTAATGGGTTCTTTTTTATTGGAAATTTTGTATAGAGTCCGCAATAACATTGAGCACAGGAACTCAAATTTTAATGTGGGGTACCTGATTGGACTCGCTTTGGGAACAGTATATAAGGCCATTCCCTAACCAAATGATTCAATATTTCAATAAAGCAAAACTCAGCGAAAGGTCCAATGTGGTGATTCCAGTAGATAATTTTTTTTCTATGTATAAGGATACATGTTAATTGGGCCAGTGTGTTTCAGCCCAATAAGTAAATGAATCCATTAACTATTGTCCAATAAGAGGTAACTACTATATTTATCAAAAATTTACTTTTAAAGTAGGTATCCTCTTTGTTTTATTATTATACATTCATACTATTGACAACAATCATGAAATATCGACCTACCCATGTCAGCAAAATTCAAAGAAATGATTTCTCTGAAAATGTCAAAATAGGTATAAAATAGTAAATAGGAACTGGTCAATATCGTACTTATGTACTTGAATGAGATCCTATAAGTACCTAAGTGATATACTCGTGTATCATCATAGTTAATTGTAAAATATTTATCAATGTTTTTATCTTTAATTGTTAGTGGAAACATTTGTTTAAACACTGTTTATTATCAAGTGACTACTATAGGTACTGAACTATTAATGATTTTTATAATACTTTATTGCTCTATATTTCTATTGCGCATTTAATAATACAGATAATAACTTGATACCTACCTATTATTAATCATTGTTGTATTGCATTTTGTTTATTTTACAATGGATTAATTTTAATAATTATTTGTATAATGAATAAAAACAAAAACAATTTTGTTTATCTTGGTGCCTTCCTAAATAGATAGGTACAGTTATATGCCATGAATCAATTTTAATTGACTGATTAAATGCGTAGACCAAATAATCAGATTTTTAATTATTATTTAAGAACAATAATACATATATTCAAAAATAATAACAAATAAATACTTAAATATAAATAATACAAACTATAGAATCAGATGTGAAGGAATATTCCAAAGCTTTGAACAGAACTTTTTTTTTTTTGTTAGAACTTCCAGTATAAAACTATTTATAGTTCAACAATTATTACAATATATAATATAGATAAGATTTACAATAGATAGTATCTTATTCTAGCATAATTTAGATAATTAGGTAATTAGATAAGAATATAAAATGAAATGATACGGTGGACGTATAACGGTATATGGAATTACAATTTACCTTTATTTAATAAAGCCGTTAGCAGAGACAGGAGGAGTTTTATGATTGCAGTGAATTCGGAAATAAAGGATGTAAATAAAGTTTCTATATTAGGAGATAAGTGGGAATGGTTATGATTGGAGGAAGTAGCTTCGGCATATGATGGTTTATTGGTATTGGGATTTGAGGTGGATTTAGGAAAGTTTGTATGAGATTTGGGAGTAGATATGAAATGTTCATGACGAGGTGGTCTGTAATTTAGTTTTTTATAAACGAGACAGTCTTTGTAATTTGCTGGGTGACTACCTTGGCATAAAGCACACCTGGCCGGAGATTCTGGTGACATAGTGCATACGTCAGATCTGTGTTCTTCGCCACATCTGATGCATCATGGAATGTAGTTGCAATAACTCTGAGTGTGCCCGTAAGACAGACAGCAATGGCATTGCGGTTGGCCTTTATGTGGGTGGGGCTTTTTGACAACAATTTTGGAGTGCAGTAGATACTCGATTTTGTATAAATTCATGTTGTTTGTAGCTTTTTTGAGGTTGACGAAAAAGAGAGGTAGAGGTGATTCATCGGAAAAGCGCTTAATGTTATGAACGTGGGTAACCTGGTGTCCCAATTCCGAAAGAGAAGTAATTATATCTGCAGTAGAGGTAGAAGAATGGAGATTGCGGATCACCACCCGTAATGGACGCTTATTATACGGTTGGTATGAATGAAAACTGATGCTGTTCTCAATTAGATATTTAATGAGTAGTGTGTAATGTTCATAGAAATGAGTATGGATGATCAGGTATGAAGGTGTGGTTTTACAGATAAATTCTGTTGTGTTGATAATTTTAATCAAGTTTGAGGTGAAACTGGAAAAATTACTCACGCCTTTGATATAGGTGGTTTTGGTGGGATATTTTGAGTATGAGTTTGAGTCATGTTTGGCTGTTTGTTTTCGTTAGAGTCATTTAGTGTGGTGAGAACTGAGTACCGGTTAGGAGTTATGAATATTTTTGATTTCTTATCCTCTGGCTTGGGTGAAAGCGAAGAAGTCGATAAATTTCTTTTGCTTGAAGTTGGATTATTTTTAGTTGTGACACGTTTATTAGACGATTGGGCCGCCATATTACGTAAACGTAACGGCAGAGTATAATAATATAATATTAGCGTATGAAAAACAGGTAACGGAGTGAGCGTAATGACCGTGCGTTCATGGTGAATGTTATCGCCGTCTTGACTTATTACAAGGTACTATTAGTTTTCTTAATTACATAAAAGCTGGGAATAACTTCGACTGTTGTACAATAACAATTTGTTATTATGATCTCGTCTTCCTTTAATTACATACAATTTTTAATTGCATACATTAATTACTAAGCTTGTAACAAAACTTACATTTAACCTTAATCTTTTTTTTGTGTAAAAAATGATATTAATATTAATATTTTTTTTTATGTAGGTTGACATTGCTCATTAAGTATTATTTAATGCAAATCATAAACATGTACAAACCAATTCGTCCAAGGAGAAACAGCTTACCAAGCAATGTACATAGAAGTAAAACAAAAAATGTACCTAAAACAGAGTTCAGTCCAAATAAAAATTCTAAAGTGATTTATGAATCAAAGAAACCCAAATCAAAAACGCCTATTTGCGTTAAACAACTAAATTATAATGAATCAAATACAATGAATGTTAGGAAATTTATGGATCATAGTTTGTCGGACGGAGATGAAATTATGGATGATAAAACAAATTTTCATAAAGTAGCTAAAAACAACCAAGTAATAAAAATTAAAAAACCTCAATTGTTATGCTCACAGCCTATTGACACTCCGACTAAATATCTACCTGAAGTGCCATTACATCACACCCCTCCATCTTACGAATCCCCGCAAAAATATGGTCCTTACAAGAAATTTAAAGAAGATGATATACAGCAATTGGTTATTGAAAAATATGCCCTGCTCAAACAACTTATGAACATCGATGAACGATGCAGCTCACCTAATGGTGATAACTTTTATGCTGGTGCCAAATTCAATAATTGTCCGTCTCCGGGAGATTTACCATTGCCACCAATGCAATGGCTTAACTCTTGTCAAGCACAAGCAAAATCCATGCAAAAATCTCCTCTTATCTTCAACATAACTATCTAAGATATTCTTCAGAATCTAACTTATGACAATTGTTTTTTTTTTCATTATTATTATTATTATTTTATTTTACATAAAACGCTTATTGTGATTTTTTATCACTATAGTGTATTCCCCTCCACCTTACTATATAAATTTTAAATAATAATTGTATGTAACCCCCTTATTTCGTATTCATGATGAACTTGTCTTTTAAATATTTTCAACATTTTAGTTAAATTGTATACATTATTATGTGTTAATAACTTTTTATTTTATCTTATATTATCAGTTTCTTTTTTTTAACTAAATTTTTAAACTTAAGTATCATAATTATTTAAATGTAAATGTTGTTTTTTAATTATTTAATTTTTTTTTTTTATTGTTTTTGTGACAAAACTCATCATGGACTGATTGTTGCATCAGTATCTAGTCACTTGTTTAGGTGAACTAAAAGTTAATGCAATACAAATTTTAGTACATAGATAGTTCTGAAAATTATTATTTTAAACTGCTATAATATAATTGAATTGAATTGCTGATTGGTTGTAATATTTATAAAAATCAAATCTATGATTAATAAGACAATTTTTATATATACCTAGCTGTATTATCAATCAATATGTAATGTCGGCAAAACCCACCCCACCCATTATTTAAATTTAAAAAAAAAATTATGTTAAGAAAAAATTATTCACTCGTTAATGTGATATTTGTGATAATAATAAAATCAGCGATTCAATTTTTATTTTCGTCAGTAAATGGTAAAATTTGTATTTGAATTAAAAGCTATGCAATGCGAAGAAAATATAACATACATACATATATCAATTCAATCAGATATATGTGGAACTTGTCATCGTCCCTTTAAGAGTTACCTTTTTATTTAATATTTATTCATATTTTAATTTAACTATCAATTTTATAAATAATGAACATGAGCATGTGAAAAAAAAGTTAAAATAACTGTTACTTCAAATACAATTTTTGCCCTTCTCTGATATTATTTAAGTACAATTGTGATACGGAACAATATTATTTTTTTTAAGGTTTACTTACCATAATTATATTACACATAGTAAGCCCTTATGTGTGTTGTATCTTGTGAATGTTGTAACTTTTGAAAAGATAAAATTAATGTATAAATGTTTAATAGATAAGTTGTTAAAAAAATTGCGAATGAATTTAAATTACATGTCAACCTCTCTTAAGTGTTAAATTATTATTGTAGTTCAATATCACAGATTATTGTTTACTAATTGTCTATTAAAAACTAACTATTCCACCGACTGTATCAAGTAGAATAGATTTAGTGTCTTTATGTGTTTTAGAGGTTGGTATGCATTTCATATCAAAGATCTTAATACAATCAAAAATGTAAATTGCTATAAGTGATGACTTAAAAAAAAATAATGTAAGAAAGCAATGTTTTTTATTGTTAACAATACGTGCATTTGTCTAGTACTGTATAATATGTTATCACTTATGCAATATTAATTTTTGGCATAGATTTTTGCTATAAATAATATTGACATACAAAGTGTGTGATTGAAAAAATGGGCACAAACCATATCCCATTGAACTCCTTATGTTGCGCGTTAGGCATTAATCAGTTAAGGTAGATTGATAATGAATAATTCTTCAATTTAGTTTAAGGAACACAGTATGTGTCTGTTTTAGTGGCTATCCTATTATTGTTGATATTATACATATAAGGAATGTGGCCATTGGTGTGATATTACTGTGTTATTTTTTTATGATAAATTATTTTATTATTGTTTAAAAATATATGTTAAGAATATTAATGTTGAATTGGAATTTTTTTTGTGAGACTGTTACAGTTAAAAAAAATTAAGTATTCCAATCCATTATGTGTAAGATGAATCACCAATATTCAAATGTATTTTTATTTACTTAAATTGTTTTACAGATATCTTTAAAATTGTTATTAATGTTAAAACATTTAGTAGTGTTTTCTTTTTCAATTAGTGTAATAAGTCAACTCAATACTAATTTTTTTTTTTATCAATAACTTTAGGAAAAAATGTAAAAACCAAAAAAAAAGAAAAACCAAAAAAAAACAAAAAAAAAAATAATAATAATAATAATAATGAAATACAGCCATTCCTAAGCTGTTAGTATTCCTTATACGATCTCATTCTTATAACAATACTACTACAAGTACACTACATATATTTAATTATTCCTTTTTACATCATAGTTTGTCACCACAACAAAACACGTCTTTCTTTAAAACAAAATATCAGCACAAAAAAAAGTCAAAATAAATACAATTTTTCTCTTTCATAAATATAGTACATTTTTGTATAATTAATAAAACCGTGAGTAACATTCCGCCCGACATTCAATTATAAAACCATAATAATTTATATTATTTAAATTAATTTTTTTCAAGTTTTAAATGGCTGTTCATATTTACTTATATATATTTCTCCTTGTATTGTACCGATTGCAATAATATTTTTTCTGTATAAAACAATTAAAATTATTAAACTGTTATGTATACAACACTAAAACTTTATAAATTAAAACCTTTTTGGATTAATATTCATTGCAGTTATATCGCAAAATGTAAATTTTTTGATTGAATCTGTTTTCCCATTTATCAGATTAATTTTTGCAAGTTCTCCATTTTCTTCACCGACATATACTATAAACTCATTTTCTAAACTCCAACATAATCTGGTTATTAGTTTTCGATTAAAAATAATTTTTTGTGGATCTTTCTGTGAATAAATTACATTTACACAATATATTCAAAATTAATAATTTATTTTTACCAACTTGATACACATTATATAATAGTATTGTAGAATCAAACTGTGTTATGATAAACGTAGTCGGATTTTTGTGACAAAATTGTATATTTTCAATCATTAATGAATATCCATTGTATGTTTTAACTTCTACAGCTTCTAAAACTTGGTCTTCTGAAACGCACAATTTAATAAAAATGTTGGTTAAAAATTTATCACCGAAAGTACAAAAAATATAAAATGATAAATTATGATAACAAAGCTCTTGCAGCTCAAAATTCTAGGTAAAAATTATAATAAATAAATTTAATTATATACTTAATATTTTTATATAAATTATTCAAAATTTAAATTTAAATATGAACGTCATCTGTATTAAAATAATAAGTACTTATACTATACTTATATACATTGCAACTTTTTCTGTTAATTTTAAAATTATCAATAGTCAAGTATATATGTCAAGTTAATGTACTAATTTCTATAATTCAATAAAAAAAATTGCACGGTACAAGTTATAATCCTCTGTACTTCTTATAGTGGACTAGGCCTATTGGGGATACCACTTTAAAAAAAACGCATCTGACACACAACCTCATGGGTGGTGTGGAATAGTGTGTAATTACTAATTTATAACTTCTATGACGTACCTTTAATGTTTCTTGTTGTTTCGCATAAGTGACTAGAGATTTTCCCGTTTTCCAGAGCTACTAAAAAATGTCTATTTGAATAATCAAAACACCGAATACCAACTTTCCCTGGAATCCCAACTAAATACCTAAACACGTCATGTAGTTAGATGTTTATTATTCATTATAATGTACATACTACATAATATACTGCTAACTACTTGAGTTCCGGTTTTAGTTCTGGAGAAAAATCTAACAAAAACGCTTAAGAAAACAATTTATTTTTGTTAGAAAATATTTATTTATTTTAAATTCTAAACCAAGCAAGAATTTTATTGGTTTTACAATAAATTATGTGGATATATTTTTATTTTATTTTAATCTGATAATACAGCCTATTAAGATAATATTTTACCTTTTACTCAATATTAATAGACTGTATCAGTTTATAAATAATTATTTACAATATAAAAAAAATATTTACAATTCTTCAATTTTCATTACATAAATACAAAATTATAATATTCGTTTCATCAAAAAAATTCTTAAAAACTGTATGCAATTTTATGCATTTTGATTAGTATATGTAAAAATAAACAAAAAAAAAAGAAATTTGTTCTATTTAATTTAGTATGAGCCAATTTGTGGACATAAGTGGCATAACTGACACCCTATCTATTTGGACTAAAAGAAAAAAAATAAGGTTATGCAGAGAAATCCTAGGCCAAGTCACCACGTTTTGGAGCAACATATTTATTCTAATCTTCAATTTTAATGGTTGTTTAGTAAATCATAATAATTATCTTAGAAATAGGTGTTCTGATCCACCCATTTACATCACTCAAAATTGCTTTTGGTATACAATGATTCATTATTGAATTAAAAATGAATATATCCATTACAGTGACAACCTACTCAGGGACTGGGAACACTCAACACCTAGCAGATTAAGTATCTCGGTTTTTATTCTTCTGTTTTTTTATAAAAAAAAATGTAATCAGGGCTGCAAACAAATTTCTCTATACATAAGATAAAGGATAAGTAGGTATTGGATGTCTCATTCTCTATTGGCAAACATAAATAATTAAGATATTGGTATTTGATTACCTATTGTCATATAACTAACAATTATACATTGAGAGGTAATGCAAAAAACGACACATACATGGCCAGCTCAACTAACACTTTGCCCTGTGTGGTTGTATGTACAAATATAATGAAAAATAAAAATGTATATTTATAGTAGTTAATGTTTATTTATCTAACGATTAAATATTGGAGTTTATTTTTCATTTAGTCCTTTTAAGTAGGTAATAGGTATATTATGTACTTGAAAATTATTATAGAGAATTTGAATATTGTCAAGTGCCTGATAATCAAAAAGTTGTAAGGGACATAAAAACACATCTATTAAGCCCTGTCCAGACTAAGAAACATGTGTTGTCGTAGACCAATGTGTAACATCCACTTATGACTTGAAATCAGAAACATTGTCGGAAACACATGTTTCCAACAGATGTTGTTTTGGTCTGGATGGGGCTTCATAATTACAATATTAATTTTTATTTATACATAATATGCAGTTACAACACATACACTTATATTTTATACTTTAATATTGAGAATTAATTTTATTACTGTATAAAGTTCCAATAATGCAACAATATACCTAATTAGTTATATTTTAATAAGTTATGAATATTATTTTGAATAATTTAATATCTGTTTTATATACCTGTATATTCTTTGTGTGAATTTTATTTTGTCACTTATCATAGTTCCTACACAAACATATCCATCTTTTCCTGCAGTTATCAATACCACACGATGATCAGATCTCACAAACCACAATGATTCAGATACAGCCACTGAATGCCATTCGAGGTAAACCATAGACATATTATCATTTGTGTTGCAAATCACCAATTCGCCTAAAAATTATGTTTGGCATCAAAAATATATTTATTATAATAAGTGTTGTAAGTATAAACATAACACTAAGTATACCTAAAACCTAGTACAATAATCTTTATGGTGTAAAAGTATCGTAAGCAATCTACATACTAAAGCATACTGATGTCGTATGCAATCTACCAAAAAAAATTTAAATACATACAAATTATTAAAGTAAACTGTTAAATATTAATTAATGAAAAAGTATATTACAAAAAATACGAACAAATAATTTTTAAAAAGGCTGTTACATAAAAAATATTGTTACTATTACTATATTAATTAATCACATAAGGTTGCTTTAATATCATTTATAAATTATTAATAATTGTATCCTTTGAATGTTTGATGGATGCATAGATATTCACTATACTTCTTGCATCCACCTTTGAAGTAAAGGAGAACCTCTATTAACATATATAGAACACATTTGTTTTGTAATACACCATAACCATTCAATGTGCTGGGTATGGGCTCCAATTTATGGGTCTATAAATATAGCCTAATTGTTAGCACAACAATTTTTAGATCATAAAAATAATGGTTAGATCGCTTACGACACCATTAACTCTTTTTCAAAGTGTGTTGAACAATTACTATAGTACATATTTTGATACAATACGTTGTCACTATATGTCAACATTTTGAAGTAGAAAACATTTTATTAAATGAATAATTTAAATATTAATTTAAACGCTACACCCGCACATTATCTTTGGCTTACAAACGAATAACATAGCAAATTGTACATTCTGAATAATCCATTTAACTCTGTAAAGAATTTATAATTAATATTGGAGCAAATTGACCCATTATCAAATTTAGAAGTAAGTATATTATCTAGTAAATCTCATTGGTTTTTTTTTAGATTTTAATTTCAAAGCAATTTATAAGTATTTTAAAATTGTAAATTATTTGTGCATTTTAAAACACTAACAACTTGCTTTAAAATTAAAATCTAAAAAAAAAACCTATGAGATTTACTAGATAATATACTTACTTTTAAATTTGATAATGGGTCAATTTGCTCCAATATTAATTATAAATTCTTTTACTAGATAATATTCTTACTTATAATTTTGATAATAGGTCTATTCGCTCCAATATTAATCATAACAGAGCTAAATGGATTATTCAGAATAATATACAATTCGCCAAATTATGAGTTTGAAAAATGGAGACTGCGTATGTGGGTGTAGCGTCCTTTTAATTGTATTTATCATAAGCACTTGAGCTGTACCGTTGTATAATCCTGCTGTTATTAGATGTTCATTGGTTGGATGTGTAGCTAAACATGTGATACAAGATGTAACTTCCAGTATATTAGATACAGTACTGCCACTTTTTTCTAAACTGAATGTCAAATAGAACACTTATTATAGTATTTATTATTCATTGTAGGTACTATTAAAAGTATCGAATAGTAATCACTAATTATTATAAAATTGGATACCAATACCAAAATAATTTACTCACTCCAACATAGAGTAAACAAACACTGAATTTAAATGATTACACCACTGTGTATGGCAATGTTCACCAGTAGCTACCATTAATTTATCACCACTACAATTCCAACTAATTGCACTGATATTTTTCTAAAAAATCAATTCAAAATTGTAGTACATTGTTAATAATTAATACCATTCTAATACCATTCTAATATTATACACATATTAAACTGTTCAAATTCATAAAAGTGAATTTAAATTTAAAATTCAATAAAATATTGATTTTTAAAATAATTGAATTAATATAGTACCTATGTAGGTAATAGCCATATGCGCAAATATGGGAGGGGGCTGGGGGCTTAGCCTCCTCAATTTCAAACACTATTTACGTCTATGGTAATAGCTTTATAGATTCAAGTATGTATTAACAAACTGAACACTACTAATAATATCTGAGAATAATTTACTAAGGTGTTGTTACTAAAAATAGGTAACACTTTACCTTAAACTAATTTCTTTAAGCTATTTCTAATAGCTTAGTCAAAATTAATGTTTATACTGCCAAATTCATATTATTTTATATTGATCAAAATATTTTGAACTAAAGAAATAATATTACCGTTAAAATACAGTTAATATTATACTATTATCTTTTACACAAAACTATATTTGAGAAACTACAAGTGATTACCATTCCAAATGAAGGGTGTTGCCTTATAGATACTTTAATAATTTTTTCATCATTTATATCTTTTTGAGTTGTCTCTAAATAACCAGTCATTTTTGGCCAGTCGTTACATTCAGTTTTTAAAAATCTTAAGCCTTTTTCCAAACAACTGTTTAATGCAACAAGATCAACATTTCTAATATCAATGTTTTCAATGGCATCAGTCTGCGTCTAAATCATTCAACAGTAAATAATATGTTGTGGAAAAATTGATGATAAATTTAACTAACATCTACAGTTTTCACATCAATGGTATCACATGATTTGTCTTCAGTGAACAGTCCATTATATTGATTTGATTTTTCAGCTTTTCTACTCAAACAAATATTTAAAAATAATTTAAAAAAAATATTAAAATAGCTTTTCGACATACCCTTTTCTATGCGTCTCAGTGTGGTTAAACCCAACTACATTCACTGGGCTGTCACTAAACATTGTATTTTAAATAAGTATATTATACTGTCATGATTCCTGATATTTAATAAACAATAATGTTTATCTAGATATGTCAGTATAATTTAAAATATAACACTATAACATATCAATGAAACAGTTGTGAAAGTTGTTACTATGGTGATCAAAATCATCACAATAATTGTTATTTGTTATTACTCTTTAGTCTCTACCTTTAATAATCATTAAAAAAAAAAATGTCAATGGAATTATGTAATAAACATATTTGAAACAAACACTGACACATCATTATAATTACCAGAAAAAAAAATTAACATAGATTCATACAATCATGCACTATACATGTATGTACTTACTACTTAGGTAGGTATAAGTACCTATTTTACAAATTGGTATTTTTGTTATACCTCTCATAGTTAGATATTAAACAATCAATTATAATTAAACAAATTAAACTGGGTAAAAGTATCTACATAATATCCATGTAAATAAGTAGATACCTACCAAAGTGGGTATTTATAATTTATATTTTATTTTTCACCACATTTTATCATTCAGATGTGTTTATTCTTTTCGTTAATATAGGTTCTATAAGTTAGTATGTTGGTACCTATCTAAGATATACCTATTATACTTTATCTAAATGATAAAAATTCTGGCGAGAGGCTCAACTTTCTCAACTAATAATTGTAACAGTTGAACCTACTATAGTTCTATTTAGTACCTAGGTATGTCTTTACACGTAAGAAATGGCTAATGTGCCTGATTAAATTTGAAGAAACTAAATTAGTAACTAAGTTAAGTTAATTTTAACTTTTTATAATTTAATTTTCAACTTAACTGATTTTTATTGATATAAATTTAATGAATAACGGGTTAATTTGAATTAAATCCAAGTTACGATAATTTAGAAATAATAAAATAATAAATATAATACAATTATTATTGATGAATGACGATACATGTTGTGTAAACATTTACTTTTTATTGTTTTAAACCATATTGCTGGCTATTTATAAATTTAAAAAAAAAATAATAATAATAACTTAACTTAAGTTAATAAGTTATTAATTGTAAGTTTCCATGTAACTTTTAATTTAATTGAGTTAAAAAAAAATTAGAATAACTATTAACTAGAGAAAACTTTTTAAAATATTTTTCATCAACTTAACTCAATTAAAAATTATCATTAACTTGCCTAGAATACTTATCTACTCACCACCTCATTAAGAGATCTTGCTCATAACTTATTTTTTCTTTATTAATTAATAAACTGATATCATAATATACATGTATCCATGTATAATGTATATGTTATAATGTATAAATAATAAATATAACATAATATGTAGGTAGTTTTTTTATCAGTCATCAAATTATTGGATGCGTATTCCAATTTCTAATATATTAGGTCATTTAAAATACAATGATGTAAACGAATATAATATTTTGTCTATGTTTGTATCGTTAAATAAAATATATGAATCAAGTACGGTGAAGGACCTAAATCATTTGTATAAATAGGTAACATTTTCAATTATCCCAAAACTAAAATATCCCTGTAGACAAAAATATATTCCAAAATATACTGTATACCTACCTAAATAATAATTCAAAATTTTAAGCTTTATGGCTTTAATTTAATTATAAAAGTAACGATTACAAGTTATAATCGTGCAAAAATACACCAGACAAAAATATTCCATGACAAAATATAATTACGACAATACAATTATTATTATATGCATGCATAGGTATATACCTAATATAGTGTATAGTTAACTAATTAGTCATTTAAAAAAATCATATTATAAAAAAAATAATTAAAACAACATGCGCACATACCTACATAAATATTTTAAATACAAATACGAAAAACTGTATCTTTCTTTTCAAAAATGCTTTAGTACCTACAAATTAATTTTAAAAAATGTTCTAAATAGGTATACTTACATAAATATTTAAGTATAAATTTAAACAACAATGATATAAAAAATAATAATACTTTAATGGCAAGTTATTTGTAATTGATTTTTTGTCACGCCTGCACCGAAAGTTTGGTTTTCGATGACGGTTGAAGCGTTGGAAAGCGACCTTTTTCCGTCCAGCGGGCGGTAAAGTGGGAATCCCCCCCCCCCCCAAAGTACTGAGCTCAGATTTCACGCGTATCCTCTGCACAAACAGACACTAAAATCTATACTATGGTCCTCGTAAAACTTTTGGTTACATCTTATATTCATATTATAACCTCCTTGCATGACGCGTAAACATTTTTCTTTCATGCAATTGTTTTCGTACAATAATTTGGTTGTTGCATAGATCCCCGCATAATGCGCTTTACCTTTGCCCGGATTACATTGTTTTATTATTATTTTATTTTAATATAATAATTATTATTTATATTGAAATCTATACCACGGTTCTTACAAAACATAAACTTTTGGTTACATCTTATATTCATATTATAACCTCCATGCATGACGCTTAAAATAAATAAAACCAAATTGTTTCTTTCATGAAATATTGTTTTCGTAGAATAGTCTGGTTGTTCCATAGATCTCTGCATTACCTTAGTCGATATCGATGAACGCAGAGGCGTGACAAAAAATAGTACGTGTGGCTCATGCAGGAAGGCAATTTCGGTCTTAGCAGGGATGCCACCCAGTTACTTTTCTCACTTTTGGTCACTTTTCTAAGATCATGTCAATTTTTGTCACATTTCCGTAAAATTGTCACCTTTCTCACTTTTTTTACCTACACAAGACCCTAATCTAATATGTCTTTTTTGTATTACTATTTATCAACAAAAATTTAATCATGATAATATAATATTTAAATTATAGATAATAATTTGGGTGAACTGCGGCCCTCCCCGCGACTGAAATAGCTCACTTCCCGCCCTTGCCACACAATATACTATATTATATATTTATTTTGACTAGTTTCGTTATTTTACAATTGCATTTAAACTCTCGTGTATTTTTTAATCCACACAAATGTATTTTTCACAATAAAATAAATAAATAATGGATACAATTTAAAAACAGTGGGAAAATGGGTGTCGCTCTGCTGTACAGTAGGTTACTAGTGGGTCACTGTAATGGATGAAATTTAAATTCAATGATATAATATCATTGTATAAGAAAAAACGATTCTGAGTGAAGACGGTCAGTAAGCCTATGATATTACTAAGTATATTTAATGATATTATTGTGAATAAATTAATTTATAAATAATCTATTCACGTGGAACCTTGTTTTAAATTTTCAATCCTTAGCTATAAAAGTTGAACATTTTATAATTTTTTAACTAGGTAACTACAATATAATTTTTAAATATGTGCCTATGTATTTTTAGTATTTTTCAACTGCTATAGTAACATTTTATCAGATGCCTTGTATTACATTTTCACACTTTTTGACCCAACAAATACAATTTTATTGAGAATTATAGAATAAAAATTTAAACAACTAGAAATTGAGAATGTCTGTAAACAGCTCACAAGTCAAAATATTTTGAATATTTTATGGTGTATAGCAAATGTTAATTTGTATAAATGTTCAGTGAATATTTCATGTATACGGTCATTTGTTTTAGAGTTACGCCAAAAACCAAAATCAATTTTGTCTTAAAATTCCAGTTTTCCTTAATTTTTTTTTCCCCCCGCTGCTTTTGAAGACTATTAGGAATTTTTACTTTTGACCCCCCCCCCCCCTAAAGTGCCTACCAACTATAGATTCATTTTCCTAAAAGGTGATAACAGAAGAAAAAAAGCACACATCATTATAAAATCAATACATTCATCGCTCCGCTCAGAATCTAAAACCTCCATGAATTTAAACATTTATTATTATAATTAAATGTTCTATTACCTATTGTTGATTATAGTTTTATTTTTTATTTTTATGATGAATTTATGTGATGATTAGTTCAATTTTCGTGATGTTTTATACGATTCTTTTTTAAACTTTAAATATAAATTTTAATAGTTATAGCAGCAGAGTGATTTTTTTAATTTAAAAAGTTAAAGGTAGATATATCATATTATATTATTTAAAGACAACCCCCCTTTTGAATGTAATTTATTTACCAGATAATTTTTCTGAAAATGTTGACGTATCAGAATCAAAATTCAAACAATATTGTTTGAGTTGCTCAACTTTGTGTAGGTTCATGATAATGGGTTTTGGATGATATAACTATATAAGGGCTATGTTGAATGGTGATTTAAAAATGTTGGTTATCAATATTAATTTATCAACATCACTATCTTATATATATAATCAACATTAATAATTTGTAAAAACTGGTCCATGGATTTATATTTTTGTAAAACCACTTTTAAGAATTATTATCTTTGGAAGTAGGTATAATATTATTGATTGGATAGGCGATATGGGAGGCGTGGCCCCAATACGTGTCTCTTTGATGTAGATTCAACCCCATCCCTCAACAATTTTAATTACTATTACATAGGTATATTTTGAAATGTATATTTATATTTCCAAATTTTCAGATATCATGATATATATTATATAATATAATATTAATTATACGATTAAAGTATTTGGTCGTAGCAATGGTTCACCAATAATGTAATATTGTAGTAGTTAACATTCGTAACAATTTCGATTCGAGATTGTTGTACCTATATTATTATGTGGTAGTAAAATATAGTATTAATAAAATATCGGATTCATAAAATATTGTAGAAGTCGTTATGACTTATTAATTGCAATTTGCAGCCTTGTCTGGTACAAATGTACAATCCCCAATAAACCAATATTATTATCATAAATTATTTTTTTAATGTTCGCAGTATAGTCGTAGTAGTGGTTGTCGATGTTGGTATATCACGACGTGGTACCCACATGCTGTTATCAATAGATAATCCACACCCGGCTAGGGAGATAAAAAGAAAGAGATATCAATCGTAATATTTTCTAAACTAAAAAAGTCGTTTTTGCTGCTACCCTGTTGTTTGTTAATTGTTTTTGATAAAATATAGGTACTTAATTTTCCATTTTGCAATTTTGCATAGTAAAAATGTTTTACATCATTGGAGTAGGTTTAGGGGACGTCAAAGACATCACAGTTCGAGGTCTCGAAATCGTTCGAAGTGCTAAACGAGTGTACTTAGAATCTTATACATCCATATTACCAGAGAACAAACTTCAACTGGTTGGTAAATATCAATAAGTATTGAGTATTATAATATTGTGATTGGTAGTTTTTGAATGCATTATAGAAAATATTTTTCGGTATTTTATAAAATCTCAAGGAGATGTACCTTTTACTGAATATGCATAGTTAACACTCATTGTTCTTTTGTATAAATATTTTTAAATATTCAACCATTCACATTGAGTCACGCATATTTAATCATAATAATTGTGGAGAATTGTGTTATGAATTTAAATAATAGCACATCATTTTAGTTTTTTAATTGACTGTATTTTTTAAGAGTTATTCTCATAGATAATATGGGTGCACATTGGGTGTATAGTCTAATATAATAAAATATAACTATAGTGTAGCAATAAGTAATAAATATAATAATATGATATTAGTACATTCATATTATATTTCTGATTTTTTTTTATTAATGTACTAATACAATAGGTACTAGCCCAAGTAATATTTAAGTACCTGCCTAAAATTCAACAAAAAGTATTACAATATGCATAATATTATTATACTTTATACATTTATTTACACTAGTTAAAATTATACAATATGCTTTATATAGGAAACTTTTTATGAAAGGCAATTGATTGAAGCTGACCGAGAGCTTGTTGAGCAAGGTGCAGATGAAATATTAGACAAAGCAAACGAGGACGATGTTGTCTTACTTGTGGTTGGTGATCCTTTTAGTGCAACTACACATGCCGATATATTGTTGAGGGCACGAGATTTAAACATTGACACTAAAGTGATTCATAATGCTTCTATTATGAATGCTATAGGATGTTGTGGACTTCAGGTGAGTTGATATTTGAATAACAATAATGTATCACTCTCTTCATATTTGTGTTTATAACTTAACAAACATATTATTGTATTCAAACTATACACCAAAATACTGAGGACTAGAATTGAAGGCTACTAAAGAACTAGGTTAGTCAATACTCATACAATTTGAGGTTTTCTCTTAACTAACAATAGGTTTGGGACTTATTGCAAAAAATTATCTAAATATGTAGTCAAAATTGTCAAAAATATGCTTTAAAATTTGCTGATAATTTTTTATTATATTTTAGAAGAAGCACATAAAACTTATTAAAATTTTATAAGTAAAACAATAAAAAATAAATAGGTACATAATAAAAATATTTTATACATGGGTTTACTAATTTGGTTATATATTGATAGATACCGACGCTATTGCATGTTTTGGGCATTTGTAAACTCTTGAAATAAAACAACTTATATTTAAAATAAACTGGCACATATAATAGGGTCTGGGTTAAGAAATAACTAATAACGTCATATGCAATATATCACCATAATATACACTCTATTCAAAATAAGACCGTGACCAGGCGGCGACCAGTTTTCCGGCCAGATGCCGTCCCCACTACGGCAACGCGTCGGGCGCTGCCACGGAACAAAGCCACACCCATGCGCACAACTCGGCCGCCTGGTCACGGTCTTATTTTGAATAGAGTGTAGGTATGAACACACACTGATTTTCATTTCTTCATATAATCTAGAATCTAGATATCATCAAGTATTAGTGTATTACCACAAATATAGAATTGTAGATATTATCAATAACAAAGTTGATTATTAATCAATAAATAGAATCATAAAAACTTACATACCTATCTAGTACCTACCCAAACATAATTTACAGTAGAATCTGCTTAGTACGATGCTATATATAACAATATTCCGAATTAAACGATTCTCAGCCATGTACTAGGTTGGTTGGTACACGTACAATATGTTTTTGTCATCAGGATATAACCATCTGATTCTCTAGGTCTGTTACTCTAAGATCGTTATAAGCAAATTCTACTGTATTCAAAAAAATATTTTTGAATGTTATTCAAGTACAATTTTCCTGATAATTACATACATAAACATTTTAAAAATTGATCATATTATATGCAATTTTCCTTAGATTAGACAGAATATTTAAAAATAGTCTAATTCAAACTTTGTATTTAATTTCACCATTTCATAAAACAAATTTATAGCTTACCTAAAATAATCTACGTAAAACAAAACAAACAAAAAAAAAAAAATACTCAAATGCAAAAGTTTTGAGCCCAATATAAACCTTTATAATCTTTTCTGTAATTTGAACAAATAGGTATTATGTTTATTTTGTCTTCACTTATTGTGTGTATAATTTTGATACTAGCAAATAATATCATTGTTTTTTTCTATTAAAATTAATCCAAGCCCTATACTATAACACAATCATAGGGCAGTTAAGTCTTAAATAGCCTTAAATTAGCATTTTTTTCTTATAAACAAGGAGTGTTTTATAAATTTAATCTTGCTATCTAACTCTCCAACTATTATTTTCCTTTTTCTTCTTATATTCTTTCTCATATTATATACATATTCAAAAATTAATAGTCTGAACTTTTGTATAGTTTTATTTTATTATACTGTATAGTGTGCATATTTGTTATTTTGATATATATCTGTAGTAAAAAAAATATTTTTACTACTACATTTTGTATAGCCAAACTTTTAGGTTGTGCTAAAATAAATTATCTATATACAGTAGATGCCGCTTATTAGGAACATGGATAATTTATATTGAAATAAAATGTCTAGGGAGGGGCCAGACTACTACAAGTAGAAACCAATTGCCTATTAGAAACAATTGGTTGATTGACACATTTCACTTTGGTCCAAAAGTTATCCTAATAAGCAGCTTTTACTGTATACATTTTCTTAATTGTTAATATACATATTTTTTTTTTAAATAACATGTTAACTTTTTGTTTTAGCTATATCATTTTGGAGAAACAGTTTCTATACCTTTCTGGACAGATATTTGGAAACCTTCGAGTTTCTTAAAAAAAATTAATCAAAACAAATCAAACGGATTACACACCTTATGTTTACTTGGTGAGTCAAGAGAAATATCTTAAATCCAAAAATAAAGTTTTATTAATCGGTTGTTTGTAGATATTCAAGTAAAAGAACCAACATGGGAAAGTATTACAAAAAAAAAAAAAGAATATCAGCCATCTAGATTCATGGAAGTGAAACAAGCCTGCTCACAATTATTACAAATAATTGACAGTAATGAATTTGATGGAGAAAATTGTTAGTCAATATGATTCAGTTTTAAATACTTGTTATTTATGTTCACGTTGATTTTTTATATAGATGTTACAAGAGAAAGTTTGTGTGTGGGTGCAGCACGTATTGGATGGCCAGATCAAAAAATTGTGGCAGGCACATTAGCTGAAATGGTCAATGTGGATATGGGATCACCATTACATTCTATTGTTATTGTTGGTACACTACATCCACTTGAAGAACAGTTTCTTAAACAGTTTTATATTGAAAGCAAATAATTAAATATTTAATAAGGTTAATATGTAAATTAAAGTTTTTATTAAATATTTTTTACTATTAAAAACTAAATATCTTCTTGAAAAAGTAATTATTTTTTTACTTATTTACAAAGTGTAATCATTAATAAAAAATATATGTATATATATATTTTCAAAAAAGTATTAAAATATTAACTACCAAATTTTTAAAATTATTGATTGAGGGCGCTGCACCGTTCTCTCTGTCTTACAAACTCATAGCATAGAAAATTGTACGCTCAGTAGATCATGTTTAACTTTGTTAGTTTAAAAATTGGAGTGAATTGACCTCTTATAAAATTTAAAAGTAAGAATATTATCTATACTCCATTCCATGAGAGAACGTACATAAGCCGCGCATCCGAATGACAGCGCAGGTGCCCGGCAGCTACGTGTGCTAGGAGTTGTTGCCGACTGCCAGTTGAACAATTGACGATCACAACCGAACGGTCGAAAATGGTGGGGGATGTGCTGTGACAGACGAAAAACGTGTCCGATCTCTCGTGGAGCGTAGTATAGTGAACCTCATAGGGGTTTTTTTATATTTTAATTTTAAAGCATGTTATGAGTATTTTAAAATTGTAAATTGTTTGTTCATTTTGAAATACTCATAGCTTACTTCAAAATTAAAATACAAAAAAAAAACCTCTTAGGTTTATTTTTACTTCTAAATTTTATAAGAGGTCCTCATCTTACAATCAATGTACAACATACTAAATTTGTGTTAGGTTATAACCAATTTTGTGTTGGTAGCTTTTATATTAGAGTGAATGGTCAAATCATCAAAATTAAAATTAAGAAAATTATCTGGGTTTGTATGTTGGTTTTTTATGATAAAACAATACATTTATAAAAGAGCTATGAGTACATAAAATATAACAATTTAAAGACACAAAAATAGATGGTGTGAGTTAAGTTGAAGTTAGACCTATAGTCCTAAGTAGGTGTAGGATTGGGGCGGTTGACTACAATAGTTAGGTGTGAATGGCAAAGAAAAATAAGATGAAAATGTTATGAGTATGTAAAATATTATATTTTAAAAAAGCTTAAGAATTTATATATTGTAAAAAGCTAACCTTCAATCACAGATAATGTTTAGAAGTTTAATTTTGATAATTGGTAAATCTACTCTAATATTAATGTTAACATCAAACAATTGAAATATTGTAAAAAACCAACACACAAACACAGATAAATATGTTGTTATCTTTGAAAGACATCACAACACAAATTTTTTTTTTTAAGTTTTAGTTTATTGGTTAATTATTGTAACTCAAATTATGAAAACATTTTTGGTAAAAATTCAAAGTCAAAAAATTGATTATTCAACGAACTAATAAAAGTTAATGAATAGCAGTGAAGTCATATAGCCAACGAGTGATCAGCCGCCCATATTTTACGTGTGAAAGTAATTTGATTTACACAATGATTTTTATAACTTACGATAGTATTTCAGAATTTTTTTTTTCATTATTCTAAGTATATTTATTTGCTTAAGACAATGGTGTGTTTTAAAATTTAATATATCTTGTTATTGTATACATACTATTAAGTAAAATTATTGAGTTCGCGACTTGCGGTATATTGTTGTATAAACCAATTTTTACCAAATTGACTATAATAGTTTTATCTACTAGAAAAATATTAGAAAGGATATCACACTATATCAAAACTATAATCACACTAGTGTTATAAACACAAAACAATTCTTAAGGTTACATAAACATTTTTTTTAAATATTATCTTTAACAATTGAAATTGTTGTGTTAATTTAGACACTTTTACACGTAAAACATACGCCGGCGTTCAGACTTCGATTCTATGACGTTGCATGCATATTTTCAAATGCCTGTATCTCATTGAATAATTAGTGAGACCCACACCATTTTATTTAGACTTTCAAAGCAAACTTGTTTTTAGTGTTGTTCTTTAAGTTTTTGGCAACAGGCATTAAATAATAGACCGGCAAGTATCCGTTAGGACATTCGGTCTGGTGTTTGGGCCAATTTTATACATAGCAGCCGTGGGGATGTTGTGAGAGGGTATATGATGGCGCATCTTCAAAGTTCAAACCATAACTATCAACTAGTATTGTACATTTATACCTTACACCTTAATTATTACTAGGCAAAAATCTAGATTACAGTTCTTCTGTAATCGTCTGTTAAAGTAGTTTTTGGTGATAGAATGCTCAAATATTTCCATAACTTAAGTTTACCTATATGGTATAGATTATAACATGTTTCTAAACTTGTTATAAAATCATTAATATTGTTTAATATTGTTAGGTATCTATGTTATTGTAACAACTATAAAATTACTTTTAAGTCCTCAAAAATATTGTAATATTGTAATAGACAATTTAAATGTTTTGGATACACCCTTTGTTCAAAACATTGTTCATTTTGTTTAAGGGTTCTTAATCGGTGGTCCCTAGGGGGTTTATGATGATTTTATTATAATTATTTTTAGTGATTCTATTTAATTTCATAAAAATGTTATACATTTGTAAGTAATTCTCATGAACCATACTCATTATAATAATACGTTTTTTTAAATAACCATTTAATATTTATAAATAATAATTAAGATTAAAAATATTAATTTTGTGTGTGTGTGAGTCTGTTGCCATACTTTATATTATAAAGGGGTTGATATTGCAGAAAAGGTTAAGAACCCTTGATTTAGTTATTATATTAAGTTGTCGAGAAATGGCATAAACGTAAACACTCTGTTATATTCCTCTGAACTGTTTGCTTATATATTACTTTGACCAGTCTTTCTAGATAAGCAAATATTATTTACAAAATTAGAAAATAGACTTAGAAACCTAAAATTATAATAATGTAATATAATAGTAACATTGAACTTATATTAATTAAAATTAAAAACTTATAATAAATTAGTTAATTTAGATAGTATTTTAAACGCTTTTGAACGACTAAAATGTTTAATGTAATACCTACCTGGTATGAAACACTCAGATGTCCAGTTCATCCTAATTGCCTACCTGTAAGAGTTTGGCACTCTTTTAAATTATATAACATGTAATAAGTATTATTTATTTCCTTTTTATCTAATTTTAGCACTTATGTTAATTTCAGTGGTTTCGGCCTTCAGCATTCTTGGACCAACAAGTTTTAATAAATATAATCTATAATATACTATGTATATAAATATTGTTCTAGCCATTTTACTTACCTATATTTACAGTAAAAATATCAATGAGTATTTACATGCAGCGTGGACAATGCATTGAGACACATATATGTCTTGTAAATTGAATACATTCATGGATGCGCTCAGAATCTAATAAAGTATAATGAGGTGGCTATGGTAACCCAATTATATTAATCATCGATTGCTAGGGGTGACCTAGGAACTTAATAACATTAATTAAGAGTGGTTGTCTGGGCCAATGTAATGTGTAATCGGTCAGAAATATTCAATAATATTTTAGGCTCCCAGCCACCACACGATAACGTCAAGGTAACACTTTTCGTGTGGCACAAATTTATAGAATGACCCCAACCATAAGACATAAAGTATCTATATATATGTCAACAAAAATCATTGGCTTATGATTTGGTAATGAAAATATTTAATAATGTATTATTTATATTAAATGTAAAGGAGGAAGGTGCCTACTAACCTACTTATTTATTATAAATAATAATGGACATTGTAAGCAGTGGCGTATCCAGAATTTTTTTTCGGTAGGGGTTATAATTCATTTTTGACAAATTTTATCTGAAAATAATTTATTAATGATAACGTTGTTATCATTTAACAATTTTCGGGGTGGGGGTTAAAACCCCCTAACCGCCCCTGGATACGCGGATACGCCAAAGATTGTAGGTTCTTTGGTAAATGGTAGTTTAGTTTGGTGTAATCATAATGATGTCATGTCAAACATTCAAATGACACTTTGCCTTAAAAATACAAAATTATATTTAATTATTTGTTTAAAAATATTATGCTGGAAGTGATTTATCGGGGATTTGTTGTGTTTGGTTATCACACACCCAATTACCTGGAGGTTAGAGGAAGATATTTAGATGTCATATAACATACCTATATCCAACATAAGTACCGATCAATTTAATTTTTATACCAACTGCTTAAAATACTTGCATAGGTATTAATTATTAAGTAAATAGGTAGTGTTGCTACTGGCTACTCCATAGACTAGGTATATAGAGTAAACATAATATATAGGGCCAACTAATACTAAATTACTAAATGAATTACTCTAAAATGAATTAGTACCAAAATATAATGCTCTACAAAATATATAAATATAATCAGTAGATCATTGGATAGTATACACGGGTTGTGGCCAAAACAATGATTCTATTTCAGAACATCTATATAAGTAGGTATTATAATTATTGAAGCATTGAGTATATACTATAATGTATAGAGTAACCTGGGGTATAAATGTATAATGACGCACTTAACATTTAACAGCTCTTATGTGGTAACATACACATTTTAGAAATATTGTTATGTTGTTTTCTTATTATACATATAATGCATATTTATTAAAATAACATTGTGCAATACCACAGTATAACTTGAAAGTTGGTTATGATTTAATTGTATATTTCTAAATAAAAATAACTGTAAAATAAAATTAAAACAATTTAAACTTTTTAAATAAGGAACAGAAAATATCACCAATATAAAAAAAAATATATGTACATTTTTAATTAAAAATATTGGGGAAGTGGGTGTCGCTATGCTGTACAGTAGGTTAGTTTAAATTTAACATATGGAATTGAAATATGACATAATATGTTTCACTTGTCTTATGCACATTTTACCTATAAACAATACAAATGTGATATCAAATCTTTCAATTAATGAAGGAAATCTATGGGTGGATAATAAAATATCAGTGACCACAGTCATTTGTGCGATGTGGGTAATAAACATACATATGTCGTGGTGATTGGACATGCATACACACGCTGGGGCAGTGGGAAGGTTAGGTAAACCGTACCGCTGTCTGAGCACGAACTGCTCACGGCGTTGTCGTAGGACCTCGACATGGTGGCTGCGCTCGGCATGAATTCATCATTGCTGGACAAGAACGATACAGGTTCACTGCATTGGATGGTATAAATTTGAATTCAATGATATAATACCTATCTTATTATTATCATTGTATACGAAAAACGATTCTGAGCGGAGACGGTTTGTCTGCTAAGGATATTTTCCATTCTATTATTATCATTATTAATACGGTAGCCGATAACTCGAATTAATGTTATTTGAATACAATAATATACTTTAAAAGTTCCAGGGACTCAAGAATAATATATTAAAATTATAACACAACAAAACTAACTACAATCGTTTTTCTTCGTTCAAATATCTAATTTCGTTCAAACTTACTCTTTAAATATCTTACTATAAAATAAAACTATTTTTTAGATTTTTTGGTTGGAAATCCACAACGTAGACTCGAAAGGAAATGGTGTCGTGACCATTTAAATTAAAATAATATCCCTCCTTAATTACCTAAACAAAACACCAAGCTAAGTGTCACTAATGGGTGGCATCTTATTCTAGAAATCCATGTTTTTTTCAACTATTATCCTATATGCTTATTGTACAAAACTGTATAGATTGTATATGTGCGTTTGTGAAATAAAAAAAAATGATTTTTTGGTTACAATATGAATTACTTAAGTGGAACCTTATTTTAAATTTTAAATCTTTAGTTATAAAAATTGAACATTTTACACCTTTTTAACTACAAAATAATTTGTAAAATTTCAATATAATAAATTATGTCGACATTTGAACTTAAAATGTTTAAAACAAAAATCTTGTCTATGTATTTTTAAATTGATATTGTAATACTGTGTGAATACTGAGGTGCCCTGTATTAAATTTTGAAGCTTTTTGACCCAACAAATACAATTTTATTGTTATTTAAAGAAATAAAAAACTAAAAGGACTTTTTAAGAGCTACTTTTTTTCGGTTTTTGAAAACCGATTTGGCGTAAAAATTCCTGTTATGCCTTAATTTGTTTATTGTTATTCCAGTCTTTTGAAAATTATTGAGAATTTTAAATTTTGACCTTCCTAATGCACCAACTAGATTCACTTTCCTACCATAAAAGATTCCGAAGTTGAAAATCGAAGCATCATTTCGACTACATATCGTGTACACTAAGACAAAAATAAAAATAAAAAGAATGTACATGAAGTTGCCCCCCCCCCCCCCCACTTTGTCCGAATGACTTCAAAATACCACCACATAATTGCAAATTAATTGCAAATAATTGCAAATCGAATTTCATTAATTGCAAATCACCCAGTTTTGAGTAAACTCAAATTCAAAATTGGGGCCAACTTCATGTAGCCCCCCTCTTTGTCCGATTCATTTCAAAATACCGCCAAATAATTGCAAATTCATTGCAACTAATTGCAAATCGAGTTTGACTAATTGCAAATCATTTTTTATATTTTTTACGAATTTTTCAATTTTTTAGCCAGCCCCCCCACATTGCCCGATTCATTTCAAAATGCCGCCAAATAATTGCAAATTAATTGCAACTAATTGCAAATTGAGTTTGGCTAATTGCAAATCATTTTTTATATTTTTTACGAATTTTTCAATTTTTTAGCCAGCCCCCCCACTTTGCCCGATTCATTTCAAAATGCCGCCAAATAATTGCAAATTAATTGCAACTAATTGCAAATCGAGTTTGGCTAATTGCAAATCATTTTTTATATTTTTTACGAATTTTTCAATTTTTTAGCCAGCCCCCCCACTTTGCCCGATTCATTTCAAAATGCCGCCAAATAATTGCAAATTAATTGCAACTAATTGCAAATCAAGTTTGGCTAATTGCAAATCATTTTTTATATTTTTTACGAATTTTTCAATTTTTTAGCCAGGCCATTTGTTATCTTAGAAGACATACTTCCTTACCTAGATACATTTTATTTAAATCATATTAATATTTTTTTTTACTAAAATTGCTCTATCAGAACACTATCCAATTAGTACATAATATTACTAAATCACTGTATGCACCTATTAACTATTAGTTACTTTATGTTCAAGTAGGTAAAGAAATATATTTGTTATTTAAGTATAATACAAATTAGTTTTTTCTACCTACCATATTATCTAGATAAAAGTTAGGTAATCTAATCTAATCTAGATAAATGTCAAATTTATAGAAAAAAACAACTTAATATGGTAATATTAAAAATTAACAGCCACTAATTGAATTGAAAAGAATAATCTATGTGGTTACATACAGTGTTGAGAATAAATAATGAAAACCTATTTCTAGATACGATACAGATAATTGTATATACATTTATCTAGCTACAGATAAAGATAAATAAATTTACTTACTACTCTATATTATAAATTATTATGATTCTGCATACATTTCTGTAAATTACGTTTTACTTATTTTGTCCAACTTGGGCCAATGTAATTGAACTCTGGTTTTTTAATGTTATTTACATATTATAATACCTACTTATTTAATTGCTAAAGTTACCTACCTATTATTTAATACCTGACAAGAATGTTATTATTTTTTTATTTTTATTTTAATACTTATTTAATTGGCCAACAAGAATGTTTTTATTTTTTTTATGTGTTAATAATATATACTCACCAGGTACAAAATATATTTGTTAAATTCAGAAAATTGTCTAGTATTTTTTAAAAATTTAACATAGTGCCCCAAGTTAGTTTAAGTAATAGATAAATTAGGGTTTTCATAAGAAAAACAAGAATGCCCCATGTTGTTGAAATTCAGTACAACATGGGGCAAGCAGTTAAATAAAAAAAAAGACTTAGAAGGAATTCTTTGTATGGTTCAAATGCAACAGATATCAATAAATCAAACCTTAACTAAAAAATGTTACATGGAAAATACGTCTAAATAAATAATTTAATATTAAAGTTATTTGCAATAGAATTTAAAAATTGCCCCAAGTTTGGCCGTTTGACGGTACCTATACATAATATGAACTTAACTTTATCATGCACCACCTCGCTAAATCGACAATATTGTTTTTCTTTATATATGTAGTGATTGGTGTTTAAAATAATGGTGAAGTCAAAATGTGTAGGTCGAACTTAGTTTCAAAGTTGTACAACCAGTGGTGGATCCAGGGGGGAGAGCAATCGCCATAGTTTCCCTTTGTTTTACACTGTGTTTAGCAAATTTTGAAACTTTTTGTACTTTTTGTACTTTTTGTACTTTTTGTACTTTTACCCCCCCCCCCCCCCAAAAAAAAAAAAAATTAAGCCATGGATCCGCCACTCTGCACAACGATATCACTATATCAGTTTTCAGGTATTGCTTGAAAGGGCGGTGGTCGTTTGAAATAGCTCCGTGTTCAGTGACGTCCGCAGGGGGGGCTAATGGGCTGAAGCCCCCCCCATTGCCCGTATAATATTACTTTAAAAAAAAATATTTATCAAGTTTCCACTGTCAACTATAGTAAGCAAGACGTAAATTTCATATACATCTGAATATGAATTCGTTTTTGAAAAAACATTGTATTTGCATACCAATTTTCCTAAAATTATCTGTAATTTTTCGATAATAGTATGAACTATTTGTATGAAAGACCTTGTATTAAATTGTCTAGCCATACAAATTAACTGTGGTTATGACGAAATTTGAACTTTAAATGCTTAAAGTTAAAAAAAATAACCATGATGCCTATGTATCGTTAATATTTTTCAATTAATAAAAACTTACGTATTACATTTTTGAGCTTTTTGACCGGATAAATAATTTTTTGTTGAGATTTATAGAAAAAAAATTTAAACTAATCAAATACAATCCAAGTGAGGATGGTATAACCAAGCTGGTTACCAAACAATTTTAATAAATTTTCATTTTTTTTCTCCAATTATTTTAAAAATCACATTTTCAATTTCGACCCGCTAAAAGTACCAACTAGATCCAATTTGCTTCCAAAAACATACATTGGGCATCGAAGCTTATGATCAGAGCATTTTTTCTACCAGAAAAGTTGAAAAGTTACAAAAATTTTAAAATACCTCGAATAAACGGCTGAAATTATTAGACTAGACAAAACAAAAATAAAATTGTAACTAATTTTCAAGCCCCCCCCCCCCCCCCCCCCCATTGAAAAGGATGCCACTGTCCGTATTCATACGTGATACGTACCTAATTCAACAATCATATTGTTCCTCAAATCGCAATGGTATAAGTCCGTGTATTTATAAATTATCAGCGATAGGCAAGGGACATGTCGTATTATAGAGTGCCGAGACACAAACGAGAGGTCTACTACAGGACCTTGAGTTTTCCGACCGAGGTCGGCAGCCGGCAGGCGGAGAGAGCGACTATAACTTATTATATTTTAAAATTGGTAAGGTTACTATACTTCGAGCATATAAAAATAACGGATAATTAATTTTAGTGTAACCATTTAATAGGTAGTATAATATGTTTTGTTGTGTATTTATATACATACATGATTCTATTAAGTGTTTTATAATTAAATGATTTTTTAATACTAATTAATTGTCTGAATATTTAAATGGGAGCCCCACGTCACCACTAAGTATTGAATAACTAAGTATCTATCTCATCCGGTAGGAGCTAGGAGCCTAGGGATGAGTATTTAATGGGTAGTTTAAATACTCTTAAATACGCCTCTGCTCGAATCTCATTTACACCACAATGAATATTATTTATTTATGTTTATGGACGATGGACCGCACTGGACCGTCGTACTTACCTATAATATATACTATTCAATTATTTTAGTTGTCAATTTTTTTTACCGACTTTCTATTTTAACTTTTAAGCACAAAGTCTCCAAAAATAATCACTGGTATACCTATTCTTTAAATCTGAATTTTGTTATTTTTGCAAATGTGCGTGTTTTTAGTTCATTATAATACATACCAATCTAGTTGTGATAGGCATTATAATATGTAACCAAAGAAAAACAAAACAGGCTATATCAATTTTATGTACAAAGTTCGTGCATTAAAATTTATTTTTATGTTTTTAAATGTGTTAGTTCATTTGAAAACTTAAACATTATATATATTGTATACATATATATATATATATATCAAACAAATGTTAAATAAATGACAAATTATTTAAAACTATTCCAACTTTCAAACTGTTATATTATTATTTTAGAAAAATTTACATTGCATTATTACATCGCGTTTATACTTCTCGTTTACATTACTGTTATTATTTTTTTATAATTATTATCCTTAAGACTGCGCATATATATTGTAGCCATTAATAAGCCATTAAGTCGGTTGTATGTATACTTACAGACAATTTTCTTACAAGTCATAACAGTTCTAAAACAAAACGTTTTGAGAGAAAGCGCATTCCCTTATTTATATTAACCGTATTCACTCTTCGTGTATCTTTTATACATCTGCATCGCGCTTTCAATAGATTTTGTTCGAGGAAAGAGTTAAACAAAAATGAAAAAATATTACAAAAATAAAAACAATATTGGTACTTTATTACCATATTTTAAGTCTTGTCCATCGTGACATTTTTTAACGTAAGTACCTATTAAAACAAAATTATCTGCACAATTGTGGGTAAAATATTATGCACCAAATTATGATTCTATACTCCCCTTTACGTAAGGATTACAGTATATTATGCTAATATGCTCAATAGCGGAGATGCTCGACCTTCAGGGTTATGACACTTTTCCCCATGTGTCATGCGATAACCTATAGATATGTTTATGTTGCATCCACTTCGTGAAAAGTATCCATACCGATACCATGATACGTCAGTAAACATTATTTTCACAATATCGATGTCCATATTGGTAATTTAATAATAATAAAACTTTCCTATCTGCAGTCCAGACTCCAGCAATGCTACTATATGACACTATTCCTCTGAGATACTATCACTTAAGTATAGGTCGGGTAAATTAACATTACCCCCCTGGCTGTTTTCGGTGTAGTAGGAAATTTCCCTCCTCCTTTTTTTTCGGATAGTTTCCCCATTTTATAAAAATATTTGGAAATATATTCTGTATTTAGACAATATTAGATAATAGGCTAAAAATAATAATTTCATATTCAATCATAATTAATAATATTATATTATTAAATAGTAAACTTAAAAAAAAAATTGAAGGAAAATGTCTGCATCAAAAAATATATCAGGGGGGAAATGTCCGCGTTTCAAAATCTACATTTTTAGTATACCGTATACCTTAGTATAAAATCAGGTAATATTAAAAAAATATTGAGGGAGGTGAAGTATATCTTAAAATAATGTAGATATCTATAATAATTTCACAAAAGTGGATACATATATTGTAATCTGTAATAATTTGTAGTTTTTTTGATTTATATAAAAAATTGTTGTACCTATATAAGTACTATTGTAACTTATTTTTATAATTAGCATTACAACTTTATGTATGTAGTATGTATAATAATATGTTTTCTTCAATTCTTTATATAATTTTTGTGTTTTGTTTGCTTAATGTTTAAATTTAGTTTTAAATTAATGTTATTGATATAATTATGATAAAAATGAACACAATTTATAGGTAGGTAAAGCATAATTCATATTTTTATAGGTGGCATATTTTTACCTTTATAAAATATAAGAGCATATTTAATAATTATATCATTGAACGCAAATCCAGTCTTTAATAAAAATATATGTGATTTATTTTTGGCAACAATTAATTTAACTTACCATATTATTATTAATAAAAAAATATAAATTATTGCTTTTATTACCTTGTAGGTACTAGGTATAAATACGTATATTGTATGTAATGAACTCTTCTTAATTCGAATTTCTAGGGGAACAGGAAAAAATTCAAGATATTGAAAAATTTGAGACTTCAAGTCTTATAAAAAATTAAAAAAATTAGAAATAATTTGAATGCTTAAAATACATTATTTAAATACTAATACTAATGCTAATACTAATGCCAATACTAATAAAAAAAAATTAGATAATCGGCAACAAAATTCCATTTATCATCAGAAATATTTGAGAAATTTGAGTTATCTATTGGAATTACATCACCGTCTATAAAACCACCTTTTAATAGCAATTTAATATAGTCTGAGGACACACACGTATCAGACATTTCGATTGCTTCGAGTATGTTTATAGAAAATGATTCATCATTACCTTCCGATATTATCGACTAATCGTCTAATTATTTTTAGAGATAACAAGAAATGAATATTTTTATATTGAGTTATCGAGAGTAAAATGTTATTGAGCGACGAGTGTAATGATAGTTTCAAGGGGATTTCAATGTTGTTCGAGATAACGAAAAATGCGAGCTAGCGACGTTTGACATAATTAATAATATAATCTACTATATAATAAAATATACTTGGAATTATAGGCTGAAGGCCGTCTTCCCTTAGAATTATCGTTTTTCGTATCCAATAATTTATCATTTAATTTAAATTTAACACATCCATTACAGTCGGCTACCTACTAAATGGCGAGGTACAGTCGACAGTCGACACATAGTTTACAGCAAAGCAAGTTCCCTGGATTCTCCATACTTTGTGGACGGGGGAAACGGGAAAACTAGGCATATTGTAATTTGTATGAACATTGAATAAGGGTAGATATCTTTTTTCAAACTCAAAAATACCTGATCAATATGTTTTGAGCATTAGTATAGTTTTTAATATCAACTATAATTATTTCAATGGTTGAGTAATATTTAAACGGCTGACTGTTATAATAGTAAATACCTATCAGTAATAGATAAGCGTTGATTAAAATCCCATTTCCTTTGTTCAATAATGAATAGGGATTTTTACTAAATATTTTTAGGTACCTAGGTAGGTTTTTTTAACATATAATATTCCTAATATCGCATTAAAATAATCTAAGTGTTAACTTGAATTTATAAATTCCCAAGCATTTACTAGAATTATGATACTTCTTATATTTACATAAATTGTATTGGATTGTTATCTTTAAAATTAATTCAAACTCATGGTTATGATTCTGTTGATGATAAAAATGTACATTGATGATTTATTAATCAATAATAATTGTAAAATCGCATGATTGCGTGTTTGTACTTAACTTAATAGGTACCTACCTATACTTATAAGTTATAAGTGATAGTTTCTAAGTCAGAGAAGTAGTAACTAAATAGCATGGCAGTAGACAGTAGATTTATACTTATTTGTGTAAGGAGAAACTAACAACATATCGAAAAATTCATTAGTGCGTGTCTTTAGCACATATATATTTGTCATAAATGTATTTCAAATAAATACATTCTTGAAGCGACTATAATATTATAAACGCTATATATTGTCTTAAATAATCTAATTGTATTACTTGATGTCTATACGCAGTAACGTGAGTATTCGCGTTATGCTAGATAGTAGATTTCATAATGCAATTAGGTATTATAATTTCAGCAATATCCATGTTTATAATACCTACCTACCTAATTAAAGTATAAACACATATCTGATAAACAATTAAAATAGTATGTAGAACTGCATGTAAAAATGTAGAATAGTGTGAAAATTATTGTATAAGTACCTACATTATTATAACGCATATATTATAATTAGGGTGTGGATTTAAATGCCATAAAAACTATCAAAATTGCTTCAAAAATAATAAAAATGCCTTTTCAACACAATAATGCCATTAAAAAATTACCCACATTTTTTTGATCAGTATGCAGTCAGAGGAAAACGAGGGTTTAACTTTCGTTATTTTTAACACTTTCTACTTTATCTTAATTAAACTAACAATAAAACAATATCATCATTTGGAACATAAATAAACAGAATAATAACTAATAAGCAGGGCTTGCATTTGAAAAAAAATTCCATTTTATGTTATTTGCAATTAAAACATTACACAATTTTTGCGTTTATCGTTATTTAGAATTAAATGGTTATTCAACTTTTGCGTTTATCGTTATTCAGAATTAAAACGTTATCCAAGATTTTCTTTTATCGTTATACAGAATTAAAACGTTATCCAAATTTTGCGTTTATCGTTATTTAGAACTAAAACGTTACACAAGTTTGGCGTTTATCGTTATTTAAAACAGTGTTAATACCTATAAAAATTAAAAATAATAACTAATGCAGGTAGTTATTCCCGGATACGGAATATAATATAATTAATTCTTAGATTTTTTTGTATGAAATAAATGTTTCTACGAAACCAATAGACCTTTTAAATAAATAGATTTTAAAATATTTCGTTCTGCGTTATTTTTCGTTTAATGATATTCTATAAATTACGTTTTGCGTTATGATTTGTTTAATGATATATAATATATTTTTTTAATCGTTATGTTTTGTTTTGCGGTATTTAATTATTTTTGATTATCGCTTTTCGTTATAATTATGTTTAAAAAGTTCAATCGTTTTTTGTCAAATATAACGTTATTATAATGTTTGCAAGCTTTGTTAATAAGTATTCGAATAAAACAATTACTAAAAAGTAATATGCACTAAAAATTGATAAAATTACAAAAAAATTCTAAAAATGGAAAAAAGTTAAAATGCAAAGTAAATGTTTCACTAACAAGTAACAGTTTAAAGTATCTGATATGTGAAACGAATTGTTATGTACTTTAGTACTTGGAATGCATTGTCCTAGAACACTGCATTTAAATCTTGAATTACTAATTAGAATGTACCTACTACCTAGGTACATTGATATTTAATGCTTATGTTATAAAATAACTTGAATGTAACCATATAGTAATATAATATAGTAATCTATTTTACAGTGGTGGTTTAATGACAATCAATAGCTGTTGACACACTCAAGAATAGAAACGATTTATAATTAAAATTATTTTGTCCAGTAAATTAACGTAAACAATTGCTTCAATTAAACGCACCACTGATAATATAAAATATAGTATCATAAATTAATATGTTTAATAGGACCGTATTGTGTCGTTAAGTCGTGGCATATCAGTAAAATGTGTCTGTATTTTGTCGCATTTAAGTGCGAATATTTGGTGATCAAATGTCAAAAGTGAAAACATCATTATAATAATAATAATTATTATTATTATCATAGTTTGTATGTATAATAATCAAAATGACTGTAGCGCATTGACGTTTATCGTCTGCGTATAATATGTAAATACGGTCGTTATATTATTATATCATATAAATCGAAAGCGGGTCGATGGAATTTTTTTTTTGTTTATCTTTTCGTTGTTTTTTTATAACAAATACCTACAACTTTCTGCGGGGATTATGGTACCTATATATTGGGTGCCTATTAAACCTCTGACGCGTTATACTGAGTTTGTACAATAGGGTTGTACAATACAGTAGGTGGGTACACGCACTACACGTGTACAGTGTACATAATGTACATACATAATGTACTAAACACAGTAAACACGAATATAATATTATACTGTTGTGATTATAGTCTGTTACTGCTTATACCGAAAACCGAATTGCAAGCGCAGCGGCATAATATAATAATAATATTATCGATTGGACACAGTCTATACCGGTGTCACCGTAGTAACCGGACGAATGTTGGTGAAAGCGCGGTGTGTCGCGAGTTTAAACCATGGATGGGGCCAACGCGGACGTTAACATGGCACAGGTCAGAGACTTGCAAGCGTCGCTATTCCCGATTTGTACGAAAGGTACAAACATTATTATTACATTTTTTTTTCAGTAACAATAATAAGCGTCGTGTTAATAATAATAATGATTATAATGATTATGATGTTTCCGAGCCCACCCGCGTCTGTGCGAAAGATGAGTATACCGACGATAGTGCTATAATTATATTGTTCTCTCGTAAAACGTTTTTTCGAACCATTCGTGTTACTTATAAATTATTATGTTGTATTTTCGTTACATCGCAGGCATTCTCCTCATCGCATATTACAATATTAAAGTTAGACGTTCAGTTGTATATGACAAAATTAAAATGTGAAAAAAAGACTAACTGGAAAATTGTCTTACGTAAAATATTACTATTTAACATTTAAATGAACCCTCGGTAGTACATTATTACGAACTTGGGTAGGTACCTGCCTACTTTGAATACCTATCTACACTGTGTTTATATGTGGAGTTAACTATAAAAATAAATTATCTATATACAGTCTCGAACGTATTGATAAAATCTTCGTAATTTAACTACCTATACAAGTTCCTAATGGAAAAATAGATATTTTTTTATTATATAATGTTTATAGTACAGTCTACGAGAAAGATTACACTACAATATAGGTACTCGTCGTACTATTTCGTTCTATGACAGGATCGCAATAGGTATTATGCATTTATGCTGGTAATATAATATTTTACGTTCTACCTAATTTGCATTTAAACTATTAATAAATCGTTAACAAACGCCGCGCCGTATATTGGTACGATAAAAATTTAATCCTAACGTCGTTATATAATATGCGCCTATACCGTAATAGGTACCCATACTTAATGTTTGTTTCTTGAGTTCGTGACATCACACGATAAAATGTTGTGCAGTATCTTCTCAAACTCAATCAATTTATGTAATAAGTATGACGCTATCATCGTGTACAATATGTTATGTTATGATTAATGGCTCATGTTACATGCCAAAATGCCATTGTTTTAATATTCATATTTCAGTATTAAAACGGAATCAATTTACGAATAAACTTATATCCACTTAAAGTACCTATAGGTATCTATCTGTATAATATTATTCGTCCGAGTTTCTTATGTATTATGTCACGTCGGGTAATAATAATAAATACCTACATAATAATATATTATAACAAATGTAACTGCAGTATTTTAAACGAATTTCGATGTCTCGAATGTCGTCGAACATTTACTTTTCAGTATAGATACAGTGATAAGAGGAAGCATTAACCGTTTGATAGGGTTTCGAAATTAATGTTTCTGTATAAAATACGTTTTTCATATGAGTTTATAACAATTTCGAACACAATTTATTTGCAGCGTAGGTATACCAGATAGGTACCTACATTATAGGCTATTTATAAATATAAGCGAATTTGTCATACTAGATATAGCAGTGGACCTATATCTGTGAACTACCTACATAATAGGTATTATATAAGTTGATTAAATAAATGTTTAAATTAAAATAATATTGCGTTTATTGTACACAAAAGCGTTTTATAACTATTATTGAAATAAATGGTTTTTTTTTATAATTTACAACCGTTGGTGACGATTCAAATGCAGATAATTTTATTTATTTTAATCGTAAAAACAAAATAGACTATATAACATTTAAATAAAAATAAAAATAATATTATTGTAACATTTCGTTTTTCATGACACTTGGGTTTTTATTTTAAAGGGTCATTTTTAAACAATTTACTGAATCGTACATTGAGAAACAGTCAGGTGGACTTAAACGCGGACGGCGACCCGAGGCAGTTAGATTCCAAATTACGAGACGTCAAAGAAGTTTTTCCGTTGATGAAAGAAGTAGATTGTCCTTACCAAGCTGCAAGATGGCCAATGGAGTGTCAGGTGAAAAAATAAATATTAAGTAAATTATAAATTTAATTCTTACCAAGCACTGCAAGTTTAATTATCACAGGATTATACCATTATAGGTAAATATTAATCCAACGTAGTTATATGCTGATAGCATTGTATGCTTTGATACATTTTCCATTTTAGCTAAATTAGAACTCTATCAACATGATCTACTTTGTTTTTAATGTGACATTTTTAGTGTAACCTATCCTATTTAAAACAAACTAATTTAATTTATTCATTTTTATGTCACGTGGTTGCTTACTATGTTTAGCACATAAACATATAATATTATACATTTATACATTTACTTATCATTGACTGTAAGTTTATGAATTGTAAATAAAAAATGGTTCATTCTTATGTACCTAATTTAATTTTGCTGGTATTATATTTATGTTCATTTGACATTTTAATATTTCTTAATTTTAAAGTTACAAAAGTATATAAAAAATATTTTACAAATATCCACTTTTTTATATGAATTATTATGGGTATCAGGGACGATCTCAAAAAAAAAATCATAGGGGGGTGTATTCTTCAAAATTTCTGACTAGAATTTGAAATTCAAAATTTTTATTAACTAGGTATTAAGTTATTTTTAGTTACAATATGCTATACATTTATAATTTCTTTATTACCTTATGTTTCAATGCATGTTTAAATTAAATTTTAAGTTGAAACTTAGAAATACCTAACTTATTATTTTTAATTTATATAAGAATGAAATAACATCAACAAACATAATATGAAATAGGTAATAATTATAATTCATCACTTATTATTATTGCTGCCAAATCATTATCTACATTATAAGAATCGTCCTCTTCTATCATAACCTATATAAGTATAAAATAATCTCAATAATTGTATTTGCATAAAATATAGGTAGGTACCTAATTATTTACCAATGGTTTTAATCTAATTATTAAAAAATTTCATTCAATTTAATAAAAAATATTAGATTCTGAGTGAAACGAGATATGCATAATATTTTTAAAATCTATATTTTTATATCTATAATCTATATTTCGTATATTATAAAAGTGATGAACCATATTATGTAGATATAAGATATTTTAAGCCTTGAAGTAAACAGGGTAGGTTTTAAATGAAAAATTACAATTTACAACTCGTGGTACTTTCTAAGCCTTGTACCGGAAAATAACTTGCGAAGTAAGCACAATTATTAAAATACCGAATAAGATATACAACAGACTGTTGTCAACTAAAGTTGTACGGACATCAAACGACAAACACACACATTATATGCGATACAAGATAATCGGTAATCTTCGTCTGTTGAGTGTTTCTTTGAAACGCGATTATCGCGTATTTTGGATATTCCAAAAAAAATGTATAGGTACCCTCACTCGATAACGTATTATAATATTATATTATAATCGCCCGCCTCAACCGTCGCCATATGCTATTAGATCATAATATTATACTAGTATATGATCTAAGACCGTACACCCACATTGCTTAAATGCGATGACGGATGAAAGAAATAGACGGTTTATCGATTTTCTACTGTATATTATATGCATGATTTAATATTTTTAGGTATATTGTTATAAGTATGCGTGTTATGTTATGAGCCGTTTATTAGGTTTTATCTTGTGCCGACTGCCGATTCTCGTAGTCTCGATGTGATTTTGCGAATCCGCTCCATAACCCATTACGAAAATATTGAGTTAAAACAATATTAACATTTAAACAATTTATTTAATTTTCCTTTCCTTGTCTTAAAAAAATTGGTTTAATTCAGGTGAAAATAAATTCCATATTGCTGAGGGGGGGGGGGTGTAACACCCCCCATGACCCACCTTCGGTTCGTCCCTGATGGGTATGCCTATGTGTATTATAACATTTTAATGAAAAGTCTGGCTGATTTGATGGTGAATTGCCATCTAGTTTTAGTAGGTATAGGTGCATTGTCATTCTTGAAATTCCTTTTATTTTAAGTAATTTTTAGAATTTAAATTAATACAATCTGTTAAGGTCATAGACGATCCCGTTCTTCACGTCCACCCGACGTCTGCGTCTTATTCAGAAAAAGAGCCTCTTTACAAGTTTACAGGCAGAGAAATACAACCAAAACAAGTGGGCGAAGATTCGGGAGAAGTAATATTCAAATATTATCCTATCAGCAGCGTGAACTACGTAAGTTTAAAATGTGTATTAGGTACCTACCTATTACTCATAGATTCTTTTTTTTCAACACATATTTGTTGGCTGATCTCTTGCAATTTATAGTTTTGTCGTTCAGCCGTTGGTGGTAGTGCGTGTACTCAAGCACATAGTAGCCAAGACACATCTGACTTGATTTTTGAATCACGTTTTGAATCCGGTAACCTAGCCAAAGTTGTCAAAATAACCAGTACGTATTATGAATTATCGCTAAGATCGGATATGTATACCAATCGGCACACCCAATGGTTCTATTTTAGAATAGAAAATACAAAAAAAAACATTAAATATAGGTAAGTACCATATTTTGTAAAAATCGGTACCTTTATCGTTGCCTTGTATTTTGTACCTAATGGAAAAACAAAGGTGGGTACCTTTATGTGGTAAAAGTATAATTTTCAAAGAAACTATATTGCAGTTTAGAAAAAAATCAACATAAAACTTAAAAAAAAAATAAATATATTTTATGTAATATGAAACAAATGAAAACAATGTATAAAAAAAATTTAAAAACCTAGTAGGTAGGAAAGTGTAAAGAAATACATTTTTTTTAAAAAAATTTTAATTTTTAACAAAATATATTTAAAATCAAAATTAACAAAACATTATCTTGTTCATGCTGGTTATTTGTTGTTTAATGCCATATTTCTGAAGATAAATTTTTTAATACCTACGTGTAGGTACCTACGTGTAGGTATGTTGAATTTGATATAGTCTAGGTCATTGGTTCTCAATTTTTTTAAGGCTTCCACCCTCCTAAAAATCAAAATATTTTATATTCTGAATTTAAAAAAAAATTAACGACCATTAAAACATTAATAATAAAAATTATATATTTGAATAATGTTGTTTATTTAAAAATTAAAAACGTGGCCACAAATAATTTTATTTTGATTGGTGAGATGTCTGTAATTGGCAGCTCAGAGCTAGTTTATTCATGTTATAGGTTCAATGCTAGTGAGACAAAAGATAAAGGCATAAGTCTAGCTAAGAGATTCACGGCGTCGAGTCAATTTCTTTTTAGACTCTAAGTTATTTATTATTTTTAAGAGGTATAAATTCAAGAAATTTAGAACTTATTATTGAAGCTTCCAAAATCCTCTCTTGAACCTAAACAAAACAAGCAAACGGGTAATTTGTTTTGCCATATGTAATTAAATAAAATTATCATAATTTGTAAGACATTATGAATGAATACCTAATTAAGTTATGGTTCCTTAAGTTTTTTAACGTAGGTATTTAGGTAAAAGTTTAAGTTGCTGGGGCATTAAGTGTTCAACCTTAACGATATGATATTTCTTTTTCATCAAATTACGTGATAATGATCAGATTGGCTTTTCACCACATCGAACTTTTTACTTAACTAAGTATTTTGCGTGTTTGGCGCACAACAATACGGCAATGTATATTATAGTAATATCTCAAATTTAAAATACTTTACGGTTCGTTATGAATTAAGATTCACGTGATGTTTAAACTATAAGGTCACTACCAAAAAATCTATCCTTCATAGAATATTATGAAAATCCATGATATTTGGCAAAAACTGCGACGTAGGTGTATCACATTTGACCATCCCACAGTTATATAGTAGGTATTCGCCCAAAGTATCATGGTAGGGGAGGGGTAATATCTACGGAACAAAGATCAGCGAAAATTGCCTGGAGAAAATAAATGTGAAGGATAAAAAGTACAAGAAAAATATATCTGAAGGAAAAAATCAACTGAAAATATTATATCGGTAGAAAAAATGTTGGCCATTATTATTTTCAATACACTGGTATTTTCAAAGTATTTTGGTAAATTTTAAGCTATAAACAATAAAATAAACTATTCACAGCATTCTACAGTATGAGTATGGTATTGTCTTATATATGGTAATAACAATTATATAAATTATAATATATAATAATTCCTCTCTAGTCTCCGTCAATTTTGAATTTTTAAGGTCGATGCTTATATGAAGTCTAAATTCAGTGGCGAATTGGCCCAGCGAGAATTCGGGATTTTTCCCGATGGACTGCTTAAACGAAATAAGCTGTTTATAATTTAATCACTTTTAAATACAATTTTTGATAACGAAATAGTAAATTAAAAGATCTATCTTGTGCATATTTAATCATTGGTCTCAACTTACTTAGATAGGTAGGTAGGTATTAATTATATTTTTGGATGCAAGTGTATAGTATGCACTGTATTGTGTATATTCAATATTGTATTAAAAAAAAATTCTAAATATTACTACATCGGCCCTAAATTTGAAAATTTTGGAACGATAGGCGCAATAAGGTGGGGCTTAGGGGGACTAAGTCCCCTCATTTTATTTGTAGCCCTCCAGTTTTTTAATCATATTATTTAATTATATTATTTTAATTATCAGGGTTTGTGGTGCTGATACAATTTTAGCCCCCTAGAAAAATGTCCCTAGTGGCGTCTATGGTTGGAACAAACAAGAATTTTATATTAATTTTATTTATATTATATTTTATATTATTTATGACTACCATAGAGCATATGATATAAGCACTTTTATAAATATATTACCTATTTGTTAAGTAGTTAAATGAAATTAAGTTTGTATATTGAAACTATTAAATATTTTAGACCAATCCTGAAACTGTGGAACTTATTGAATATTGATTAGGTATATACTATTTAATTATGTAGTAATAAGTATGATAATACACTTTCGTTTTTCATGAAAATCAAGTGTAAACAAACTTTGTTAAGATAATTAATCATGTGAATAAAGTTATTTGTATGATTTTTCAGAAACTGTTTCTTCAACTTCTTGTAATCAATTACAGTGAGCACTAATATAATTTATTTGCTTATTAACCCATTACTGCCTAGCGTTACAAATAGATACATATTTTCAAGATAATTTAATAAAAATGAATCTTGTGATTTTTAATGGGTTAACAGTGTTGTATAAAAATACTTAATATTTAATATACTGTTAAAAAATAGTATTTAAAATACTACCATAACAATGTTTTTCTTATGTATTTAAAATTGAGGTGTTATACACGTTAATCTCGGGTATTTTTTCTTGAATATTTTGTTCACAAGATATAGCTACTCTTCTATTATACTATCATGCATTGATTTACCTAAATATAATAACACGTCGCTACTATATATTAATTCAAAATTATTATTCATTTCAGATTCTCCATCGTCAATATGTATAAGTCTGAAAGTCTTTTCACCGCTGGTATGAAACCATTATTGTACTCAACGAAGGACGCAAGTCAAAGAAACGTGGGCTGGAGACGTTGCGGGGAAAACATCGCATATTACAAGAACGACGCACCGTAATTATTAAATGTTTATTATTTATTTGCGTTCTTCAAAAGCACGTTATACATTTGCTCTTATTTCGTCATTATTTTTGGCATTTTCAGAAATGGTGATAGCGAGGATAACCCACGTTATATCTTTTCATTTCTCTTAGAGTTCCCACATGATATGGATATTGTATACCTGGCCTACAACTATCCATACACATATACGAACTTACAAGACTATCTAATAAAGCTCAAGGTGATACCTATAGTAGCTGTCATGGCATTTACGCAATAACTTTATTTTAATTTTGATGGGCGAACTTAAACATGTGAATGATATTTTTAGGACGATCCGGTTAAAGCGGTATTTACAAAACTCAGAGTTTTGTGCCGAACATTAGCTGGCAATAATGTGCATTATTTGACTGTAACGGAGCCTTGTCAAGAAGAAGATCCAAAAGTATATTTTAATTATTAATATATTTTATTATTACTGTAGTATAAAAGTGTAGTTTTTTCATGTGTTTTAGCAAAAAAAAGTTATTGTTTTAACAGCACGTGTCCATCCATCTGAAACTCCATCATCTTGGATGATGAAGGGATTTATTGATTTTTTGACCGGCGATTCGTCACAAGCAAAGGTAGTTCAACTATAGATAATTATATTTATTAGATGTATTACTTTTTAATTTATCTATATTAGGTATACATAAATATATTTGATTGTAAAATTGATGTTTAGAAGAAAAGAGTAGTACCCATGGGTGTATGTGAAAGTGATGGTCATGTATAAAGGGGCAACGACGAGACTGAATTATGTATGTGGAAAAACTGAAGACTTAAGTGTAGGTGTGGGCCAGGGTTTAGCGTTGAGTATTTTCCTGTCCTCCTTATTAGTGGATGCAATTAAGAAAGACATAATATATGATGAGGTTAAATGGTGCATGATGTTGTGTTAGTGGCAGAAAACCTGGAAGAAGTGAACAAGAAACTGAAAGAGTGGACAAAAGCTTTCGAAGGGGCTAAGAATTAGTAGAAGTCATAAATAGGGACATTTGTATATGATTTTTGAGAAAGTAATCAAGAAATAAATAGGGCAAACATGTGATGAAGATGGGTATTGTTGTGTAATAGGTTAAATTACTTAGGGTCGTTAGAACAAAATAATGGTGGTTTTGAAGATAATATCAGGAGTAGGACTATGGTTGTATGGATAAAGAGGAGAGAATCGTCTGGCAATTTGTGGGAGCAAGAGGATGCAATTTAGATTAAACATTAGATTTGTTGTGAGGCCAGTAACGTTTTATGGATGATCTGAATGCGAGACAATGGACAATAAAATGTGATTGAGAGATTTGGGAGTTAAGAATACTAAGATAGATTTATTGTGTCATTTCAAAGGATATAATAAGAAATTATTTTATATTAGGAGTAGTATATGAGTGGCACCAATTGTAGATCAAATGATGTATAATAGGTTGAAATAGTCCAGTCATGTTATAAGGAGAGGTGATTCAGAGGCAGTGACAGTGATTATGGAAATACATGTAGAAAGAAAGATATGCAGAGGAATACCAACGAACAGACGGATACTATGGATATATTGAACTTGAGTTATAACTTATATAATATCTTCATGTTTATCATAAACTCCGGCTGCAATCAAATATTTAGTAGTGTCATTATTTTAATTAAAAATAAACAAACATAATTAACTGAGTAGGTAACTGGACTAGGTGCTGTAACTATAATGTGTAACTTGCTCATATTTGGTAAACCCACCATGAGTTTGTGAATGAAACTTTTGCTATCTGCCCCCTGAAAAAAAATCTTAAATACGCCACTGTAAGAGGATGAGGGAATTTACCAACTTTAACCACTATACTTTTTTAAACAATATTCTAAGACAATACAATTTTTTATAGGAATTACGGAATCGTTTTATTTTCAAATTGATACCAATGTTGAACCCAGATGGCGTGGTTGTTGGTAATAGTAGATGTTCGTTAAATGGACGAGACTTAAATCGGCAATATCGTAGCGTTATTCGAGACGCCCATCCGGTTATTTGGCATACAAAACTTATGCTTCGCAGGTTTGTGTTTATATATAATATTATAATGTATTTATGTACCTACAAATAATTCATATTTATATACCCACAGATTCTTTAAACAGGCATATTTTCCCCAATGCAAGTCTATTTTTATGAATTAAGATAGTTGACTATGATACAAGGTGGACTTTATTGGCTAAATACTTTGCCCCTTAGTTACTATTTCAACATTTTTTTCTCGTTTATATTTTTAGTTAATTTAGAAAAAAGGTGTATTACTTGTTTCTAATAGTATTTACAATGCTTTATTCTTCTTCTTCTTTTTCTTCTTCTGCTGGAATTTGATACTCTTTAAACAATCATTCTATTTCGCATTTGGTGATACAATCATCCAACACAACCCTAATTGCATTTCCTGGTAGTTTGTCATGTGTTAAAATTGTAAATATTTTTTAAATTATTCAACTACAAACTATGAAATAAAAATATTGTTTAGTATTTAATATTCAAGTTAGATAAATTGTTTCACCAACAAATATAAACACATTATATGGTCTTAAAAACAAATGGGACATTATCCAAAAAAAAACGCTTGCCAAGTCAGAGATCGGCATGCAAACTTTCTTGATTTTTAATTTTTAGAAATTTATTAACTGATAATCACATCCAAGTGGTATAACAATTTGAATCCACAAAAATATCGGTGTGAACAGCCCCTCAAAAAGGAAGGAGTGCTTTGATTTCAATATATAGTATCTTATCTTTTAGCAAATTGGATCAAGATGGTACTTTAGAGAGGTAATTTTTCGATTTTCTCAATGATTATATTTTAATGCCATAGAAAAAACCATCGAAAAATTACAAACAACCGCTAAAAATGGGATTTTTATTTCTAACGTTTTGTATATCACCATAGAAGCGAATAGAAATTATAATATTATAATATCAATTTAACTTACAGGCTATAATAAATAATAACAATATAAAATATCCAGACCGACAAACCGTCTCCGTTCAGAATCGTTTTTCTTATACAATGATATTATATCATTGAATTCAAGTTTAATACAATCCATTATACATTGACCCACTTGTAACCTACTGTACTGCAAAGCGACATCCACTTAACCGCTTTTTTTTATTAATATTGATAAAAACTTTTTTATTTATATCTATGATTTAAAATGTTATTAATAATATTTTCTAATATCGATTTGAAAACATTTAATATAATATATATTGACATGATTTTTCAAGCATTTCAAGTTAACATTTTGACAAAATCATAAAAGTCACGATAGTTTGCAAATTATGTACCTACCTAGTTGAAAATATATAAAATGTTCAATTTTTATTTCTAAAGATTGAAAATTTAAACAAGATTACTCATAAGTATTTAATACTGTAGGTAACCAAAAAATCTAAAAATGATATAAACTCAGTTTTGTTTATAGATATTTTAAGTTATCATTTAAACAACATTAGTTATTTAAACGGAGAATAATGATTTAAGTTATTATTTTTGTAATTCAAAAATATTATTCATGGGTACTTGAAACTTTTAAAGTTTATCAAATGATAAGTTTTCGGGAAAAATGAATTCAACCTACTTTTTTACTAATAGTATAATAAATTACTTTAATAACCTTTATATAATATGCTTAGCAACATAGGCTGATGACGGTCTTTGCTCAGATGTGTTTTTCGTTTGCAATGATTTTGTATCATTGAATCCATATTTAACACATCCATTACAGTGATCCCACACGATAACTAATGTACAGCAGAGTGGTACCCATTTTTAAAATTATAATAGGTATATTCTGTATATTATCATTGGATAAAATTATCTAAATCCTAGATTAATTTTAGATAATATTACTTATATTTGTTTAATTGTATAGTACTTATTACAGTTTTATTCTCAAAATAAAAAATATTTAAAATCTGAAGACTTATAATATGGGCTTAAAGTGGGAAAAAATTTCGGGGGAATAATATGTCTCCATATAGTTTCAAGCATTCTTTATATTATAATTTTATGTATAATGTATAATGTATATATTCGATGTAATATTTTGTTTTAAGATTAATTGAAGAACGCCAAGTAGTGATGTTTTGTGATTTGCATGCACATTCGAGGAAGTCGAACATTTTCATGTATGGATGCGAAGGAAAAGGCCATGAAGGGAGGAAACTACAGGAGCAAATATTTCCACTCTTGTTGCACAAAAACGCTCCAGAAAAAGTATATTAGTTGTGTATTTCATAGAAAAGAAACGGAAACTAATGTAATTTATTCTGTTATATTTGTGTTGTTTACGCCCCAGTTTTCATTCGAAGATTGCAATTTCAATATTCAGCGTTCAAAGGAAAACACGGCTCGTGTAGTCGTTTGGCTGATGGGCGTCGAAAACAGTTACACAATGGAAGCGTCATTTTGCGGTTCGTCTCTCGGTTCTCGAGCTAACACTCATCTAGGTATCAAAGACTTTGAAGATATCGGACAGACGTTTTGTGAAACCCTGTTGGACTATTATAACGAGGATCCCCGAAATGTTTGTTACTTGACTTTTTTTTTTAAATTTAAATTTTATATTTTGTATTTACCAAATATATATTATTTTATAACAACTAAAATAATTACTGTCGATTTTTTTTTCATTTATAGGAAAGAATGAAATTGAAAATATGCAGCCGACTAATGGAACAGGGCTCCAATGCAGAACAACCAAAAAATATAGACATATCAGATTATTCGAGGTAAAAATTAGGAATATACAGAGTGATTCTACAAGCATGCTCACCCGCTTTTTTTCTTTAATAATGCAGTTATTCAAAATCATATTTTAAAATGCTTATAGATCATATTTAAAAACTCTTGATATTTTCTATACCACTTGATTATTTTACTTAACTTGTATTATAGATATTTAGTGAGATTTCCAGTTAACTATCTAAATAAGTAATAAATAATAAGTATCTCATAACTATATAGACCAATGGTTCTCAACCTTATTACCGGGATGCGTGTCACCAAAAATATTGTTTATTTATATTTTATATGTTCACAGTATAAATTTATATGATTTTATGGCGTTATGATGTGAAAGTAAAAACCACAGATAAGATAAAACAATAATTGTGAAGATAATCTCATAGGTACTCATTTTCGTGTAACGTTTATTATAGTTTTATAATTGTTACTTTTTCAAAAATTCATTAAGCCGAGTGTTAAAAATTAAATTGTATACTATACTTCAATTGTTAGTTATTTTTATACGATAAATAGGTATAGGATGTGGGTACATTCAAGCTAAAGTACCTAGGTACATATATAAGTAAATAAACTAACCTATATAACCTTATATAAAATCAAAATTACTACCAATTAAAGATAACTTTTAAAATGCTCGTTCAATTAGTTATCTATCATGTTGTTTGTACATAATTTACGTTTGTATGTTAAGCGACGAGAGCTCATCGAGTGTATGCGAAGAAATCGTTGACAAGTTGAGTTTTGAAGACGACGCCACATCTCTGACGCAACTATCAATTATTGTACCACCTAGTACACCAGTTGTGCCGAAACGAAAATCACGAAAAAAAAAAAGAAAATCAAAAGATTGTAGTACGAAAATTATTACGCCGTAATGCCCTTTGGCTGTTGTAATTACTTGTAAATCCCACAACGTTCTAATCAGTAACATTTATGTACAGGGTAATCTGTTTAATGCTATAATAGTTAATTAGATATTATGTTGAATAATTTAATGATATTTTCAGATAGGTAGATGAAATTCTATATATTCAATATAATTATGCCCTATTTATTGTTATAGTAAGTACAACGTACATTGTAATAAAAAAAAAGTTGTAAGTAATACAGTTTTCAAATTTTTAAATAGTAAGTCATTTCTCATTTTTATTTTTTTATTTTGATTCTGAGGTTTTTCATAACATCTATGCTTACATTTTTTTCTGAAAATATTTATTCATTAATTCTCAGTTTGAAATAAATATTTAATATACATAATTATTTTATAATTCAATAATTGGAGTGGGATTCAAATGTAATTATTTCTAATCACTATACTGCCTATATACTCCTAGAATTTTAAATGCGAATGATATTAGTTGTATAAACATGTAGCTAATACGTGATACCTATTCGTTTAATAATTATTAACCTAATAAAATACATTTAAAAATTTCAGAAAAATATATTGTAGCACAATTTTCAATAGAAAATATTGATTATTTATTAAATTTTATTTTAAGGTTATAAATCAATTTTTTGTTTGTAATGAGATATTTTATGACTAAAATTAAAATCAATTTTTAAAAATATCACAAATTAGTTAACATTCAGAAAAAGTTCAGGTCCGACGTTAAAAATATCAGCCTGTATAAAAACTTTCTAGAAAATAATGTTAGTTAAATATGGTTCAACATTTCATATAAAAATAAATTCAAATAATGATTTAAAAATGTATGTTAACAGTAATAACATAATTCATTATTGCATTTGTTAAGAAATTACTGCCATTGAAAAGCTATGTTTTTCAAATCTTAATATACTAAGCACTATATTATGTCAATAAAAGAAGACATACAATTTTATACCTAATTTTATACAACGAAAATATTCATACATTTATTTAACTAAATTAATTAATTTGGACAAATTGGATTTATTCTAAATTAAGACATCATGTATAATAATTTATTTAAGATAATACAACTAATGACCTCTTTTTATTTATTTTGATTGTATATAGGTAATGCTCAACATGTACCAATAATAAAATAAATATACTCAGTGCTTAAATTGGAAGACACAAATTAGTTACTTAATAATTTTTCTTACTTCTGTCAGCTATTAAAATTGTTTTAATTTTCTTCGAAATATGGGAATGTTCTAATTAAGATGATAATTAACCTATAAAACTTTTTTTGAATTTCATTTTAGGCTTTGATAAATTGATATTTGTAACTTGGTAACATATCTATGATTATTTTATTCATTGAATTGTGTTTTTTAGTGTGTAAGTGTGTCAAGTATATCAAATAAATTAACACCAAAAATATTTTTTTTTTAAATGAGCTTATCCTATATTCGTGTACTAAGCTTTATTTTTAGTATAATAAGTAGTGTGTTATTTGATGTTTCATTATTAAACAAAATACAACAAATTATAAAGGATTTTTATTTTAAAATGCCCTATAATTGTTGAAAGTTATACAAGACTTAATTATATATTTTACATTGGTTATCACTTAGCATAAATAAGTATCACATGGAGCTTTTACATGATTGAGCATAAAGTACCTTTTTACGACGTTGTTGAGCTAATTTGTTCGCTTATCGTAAAGATTATACATATTTTTTTAAAAAAACCTTATGATTGAGCATAAAAAATTCTTCAAGTCACTATTCACCATATTCAAAAATTCTAATTTAAAATTAGAATATGTTTATCGTGCGTGTTGGAATATCAGTACTTGGGATTTTGGAAAGTAGGTACATACTTTTGAAAAAAAGAATCATAATTTCGTAGTAATTACATTAACCTAATCTTAAAAATAAAAATGACGTTCTTCTTCTTAACTTGAAAACACATAAACACAACATATTATTAGCGTGCCTAAAAGTTACCATTAAAAAATGGGTCTGGGTCGAAATCCCGACATACCAAATCCCGACAAATCACAATACCGAAAGTTTAAAATCCCGACAAGTCACAGTACCGACTGTTTAAAATCCCGACCAAACATATTTACATAATATTATCATGTTCATTATTCAACAATTTATCGCAATTTATCGGTACGATAATATCGATAAGAAATGTTGACACCCATAAACGTCTATAACGTATATAATGTCAAATACCCACGAATAATATTTTTAAATTACAACAAATTAACTAAAATCGTTATAAATTCACAAAAACTGTTACGAATAAAGGTGTTGTGTGTATTTTGTTTAAAGAGCAAAAATATAGATTTTTACTAGAAATGTCCAGTGTCATTCTTGTACCTTTGGCGCTTATGTCATATAACCAATTTATAAAATCTATAAATAATTAATTTGTCTTTTCGGTTAATGAAATAATAACTTACCTGTGCAGGCCATTAATTTTCTTTTTTCGCAGCACCAATAATGTATGTCCTCTCGATTCTTGTCTTTTGTCATTAAATATCCCTTGACACATATTTTGGCATTTCCTTTTTGAGATGGGATAATTTGACATATTTCACTCATAATAAAAAAACTCCTAACTTATATTTAAAACAAAGGTACTATACAATTAACACGCAAAAATACATTTGTTAATTTGAAATGTTCAATCGTTCACTGAGACTTGGGACAAATAATTGAGCGTTTTAGATAATTTAGGTAAAAAATTAAACTTTTATAAGATAAGATAAAATTATTTTATTTTGTCGATATTTCAAATGGTCGGTATTTTGAACTGTCAATATTTTGAACCAAGGCTGGGCAAGTTAATGATTTTTTTAAACTCAGTTAAGTTAAGTTAATATGCACCAATAACAAAAAGTTAAAAATTAAAAGTTAATTTAACTATAGGTTAACTCAGTTGAGTTAAAAGTTAATCCACACTTTTTGTTAACTTTTTATTAAGTTAAAAAAAAGTTAATTTTTTTAAACAACGCTAGCGTACTTAATTTTTTTCCAACCCAAAACTAAATTTTAGGATATAGTGTTAATACTTCATACAGTATTTCCATATAAGTTAGATTCGAATGATATACATTTTTAACGTTAGATAATTTACGATACATATTTTTTGACATGAAAACGAAATAGACTGAAATAGTGAAATATTATAAAATTAAAAACAAAATAAATTATCTTAACTTACTTCTTAAAACGAAAAATTAACTCGTTCATTTTACGTTAATTAAGAAAGAAATTTAGTAAGTTAACAGTTAAGTTAATGAAAAGCCAAAAGTAACTAGTGAAGTTAAAAAGTTAAAATAAAATTAACTTTTTAACTTAACTTTAAATTTTTAACTCATTAATGCCCAGCCTTGTTTTGAACTGTCGGTATTTTGAACTGTCGGTATTTTAGACTGTCGGGATTTTGGTTTCGGGTTTTTGACCATTCGGGATTATCATTGTCGGGATTTTGAACGCCTCCCTTAAAAAATGCATGTGTCCTAAAATGCTTCAATTTTCTTCAACAGTATCTTGTTTGATGAGAAAGAGAATCTAGTTGGTGCTTTGTAGAGGTAAAATTTTAAAATTCACAATAGTTTTTAAAAAACGGGAAAAACAAAAAAAAATCAATGAAAACCGGGAATTTTTATGCAAAATTGGTTTTCGACAAAATCGATTTTGGTTTTTGGTGTAACTCTAAAACAAATTAACATATATATATATGTATATGTTACTGTGAATGTCCGCAATTGGTGAATGCTGACAGTCACCTGGTGAATGTCAACATACACCTAATGAATTGGTGAATGTTGAAAAACTAAAATAATACAGACAATAATAATTTACTAGTGGATGTTGACATTTACGTTAGGATTTTGGACAATGTTGACATACACAACAAGATTTTGGTTAATGTTGACATAGATACGTATTCGCACATATATTATTATTAAAGTACTATACATATAGTTAATAGTTGAATGTATTTTATGTTATAAAGTAGAAACAACATAATATCTTTAATTAAATCAAAAAAAATATTATTATTACTATTATTATTAAACAATATTATACAATATTATATTTGTATAATTATTAGGTATTTAAATTATGATTATCTTATAATATTACTTATTACAGCATGACAAACAATATTATACTATATTATATTTGTATAATTATTAGGTATTTAAATTATGATTATTTTATAATATTACTTATTACAGCATGACAAACTGTCATGACATTGTGTACTACATAAAATGCCAACATTTCTACATTTACACTTTTTTGTAGTACACTTTGTTTTACAGTTACATCTTGTATATCCTTGCCCACCAATCAATGAATTTGATGTAGAAGCTTCCCTTAAAGAAATTTGTACATCCCTTTGTACATCAGTGATTGATATTAAATTTTCTTTACACACTGAAAACTGGTTTCTGGTGTATAATCGATTTATAACACCGTTTTTGGTAGCTAATTTATAAAAATCATTATCTACTATATCTAATACTACAGCTAAAATATTTTGGGGATCCATTTTACTACGATCAATATCTGGAACTCGAATACGGACAGTTTCTCCAACATTAGCTGGCTGAAACTTTTGTTTTGAAGTTCGCAACATTTTTACAGCTTGCACTTGAAGATTGGTGATTGCTACTTCTCTATTCAAAATTATTTTTTCTTTTCTTCTAGAAATTGATTTATCTAAAAATTAAGTGATTTGAATAAATTAAGTTTCGTTCATTAGTTTATCTATTAATAGTTAAAACGTACTTGATATTTTTTTTAGTGTTGTTCGTCATCACTCGACTCTTGCAGACTTTCTCGATCAATGTTTTCAGAATCTGTTAATCATTTTAAAGTATTTATTATTATTTATTTATTTATTTTTAATGAATTTTTTATACTTAATACCTGTATTATTATTGTCATGTTGGTCGGTATCACTCGACTCTTGCAGACTTTCTCGATCAATGTTTTCAGAATCTGTTAATCATTTTCAAGTATTTATTATTATTTATTTCATCAACTGAATATAATTATTATGGTATGCTTCATGGTATGCTGTATTTTTTGTAAATTGAACAAAATATAGACCATCCGCCCATTTATTCGTATTATTTTCGTACATCCATGCTCTTAATAGGTTTTGAATATCTTGATTCGCTCTCTCTATTGAACCTTGTGTTTGGCTATGGCGTGGTTTGCCGTGTACTATTTTTACACCATCCCACATTAAACATAATTCTGAGATTATTTTATTCACAAACTCCCTACCGTTATCAGAATGAAAAATATTTGGTGCCCCAAAAGTTAAAAATATATGTAACAAATTATGGGCAACCTCTTCCGCAGTTTTAGATTTTAACGGCCGTAGTTGTATAAATTTTGTTAAATGATCTTGATAATTTAAAATAAATTTGTATTCTCCATCTTTACATGTTTGCAATTTGCATATCAACAAGATCTATTTGGCATCGGGAATTCAACTCCGAACTTATTATAGGCTTCACAACAATACCTTTTCTAGGTGCTTTTTGTTTTGTTTGACATTGAATGCACAAACTCAAATACAGCATAACAATTTCATATGTAATATTTTTGTACTTACATTGCAATTCTTTAATCATCCGAGTACGTCCACCGTGACCAGTTTGAATGTGTGTTTGTTGAATAATGTCAAATAATTCTTCATTTTTAACATAATATTTTATATTTGTTTCTCCTGGTTTTAAAGGAACTATAAGTTTATTACTTCCGAGTATATTCAAAACATCATACCGCTTTAATCGTCGATAGTCATTACGTTGTTTATTATCTTTTGAAATGTTCACTTCACTAATTAAAAATTTATATTTTTCAGCTGATAGAAAAAATGAATTATCATTTCTTTTTTTAGATATTAAATCATTAAATTTATTATAAAATAATTCGCGCATGTTTTCCATTTTTAAAAAAAAATTGTAAGTAAAAATAAAAATATACAACTAGGTACGTTGAATGACAATACCACACTAAATTATAGCAAGACAGGATAGCATGGAGGTTATCTAGATATAATAAAAGTAGTTGGGTAAGGCAATACAACACTTTATCGAAATTATCAACTTGTACAATACTTTATGCTGCATAGGTACTAGATAGTATGTAACAAAACATTTTATCAAAATTATCAATTTGTATAATACCTGTTTTATAATTGCGATTAAATAATATCAGCATTACCAACATTCACCAATATCGTTGTATAAATGTCGACATTCACTAGTGTATGTTTACTAAGGTCACAAATTTAATCAATAAGTCGACGTTCACCAATGAATTTAGTGTATGTTGGCATTAACCGGTGACTGTCAGCATTCACCAATTGCGGTCTTTCACAGTAACATATATACATAACACTTTCACTGGTTGTTTATATTTGCATTTTCTATACACGATAAAATTTCAAAATATTTTGATTTGTTTTGAACTGTTTAGGAACATTTTCAGTTTCAAATTGTATTAGTCCTTTTTCTATGAATGTCAATAAAACTTTATTTGTTGGGTAAAAATGCTTGAAAATGTAATACAAGGCTCCTACTATATCTAATGTTACAATGTCATTTGAAAAATATTAAAAATCCTTAGTCACAGTTTTTTTTTTATAAGCATTTAAAGTTCAAATCTTCACAAAATACGGACAAATTATAAATATTATTTTGAGTTGAGAATTCATAAAAATTTTTATTTTTAAATCTAAGATTTGAAAATGTAGTACAAGATTATTCATAAGTTTGTCTACCTTTATCAAAAAAAAAAAATGTCTACAAGAAAATCAAATTAAATTTTTATGAGCGTTTGAAGTTCATATTTTAACAATATTGGATATTAACTCGATTTCTCATGTATCGGTTTTGTTATTTTATTTTTATTCAAAAACGAATAACTACTGTAGATACATGAACATTTTACTGAATGTTTATATTTTCATTTTCTATACACCATAACATTTTGACTCTTTTTGAGCTGTTTACAAAGATTGTCAGTTTTCAATTTTTTTAGTTTTTTTTGTCTACAATTGCCAATAAAATTTTGTTTGTTGGTTAAAAAAGCGTGAAAATTGAATACAAGGCTCTTGATATATTGTTACAATATTAGTTGAAAAATATTAAAAATACATAGGCACAATTTTTTTTATAAGCATTTTAAGTACGAATTTTCACAAAATTTATCAAATTTAAAATTTAATAATTATTTTGTGGTTAAAAATTTATAAAATAATCAACTTTTATAGCTAAAATTTAAAACAAGATTTCACGTAATTAGGTTAACTATAAATTACTAAAATCATGAAATTGAAAGTATAATATGATATAATATGACGAATGTCTTTTCTTAATCATTACCAGTGTGACTATGTTAAATTAAAACTATTTAATTTGAAATACTAGTGTAATAATAATCTGACTACAAAATATTTAATTTGTTTAAAAAAAATTAAAATGTGATAAAAATTATGAGTTAAAAATTTGAAATTTGCGCCCCTCTATGATCATGTATTATGGCATGTGCCCAGGATCGCCCCCTAGATCCGGTACTGTAGATATCAGTGGGAGATCGTTAAATATGAATAATAGGTCCCACCATAATCTTTTCTTTATTACAAACGTATTATTACGTCACGTGAAAACTTACCAGTCCTTTCAAGGCTTCAACGGAGTTGGTTTAACAGTGGCACATGGAGTAATTCTAAGTAGTGGACTTTAAGGCCATGCTTTTCAATGAATTCTTCGGTTATTCTGCCGTGATGGTTTCGAGAAACCGAGTGCCATAGCTTAGAATGGCCATTAGTGTCAGCCCTGATCAGTACCCTTTTTTCCTTTATCAGGATCTAGTTTAGGTGTTCGATGTGTAGGATGGTCGGTATGTTAAATTTAAAATAGGCCGACACTAAAACCACGTAGTCTCGCGGCCTGGGACCGTAAGTCACTTGGATAGCCAATGAATAGGCTGAATGAATAGGTCCTTGAGTTTATCGACTGATATCGATTTGAGAGGATCACGATTGCCGAACTAGCGTCTTTGCTAATCAGCGACCGTCTGTAATGTTCAAACGCATAGATCGATTGGCTTGTGATCAGTGGCTCTTGGATTAGGACGAAATCTATTTTTTGTTCCCGGCATATTTCCCTAAGCTGAAGGCTGGCTGTGCGGTCTCTATTCAAATTATGCTGTATGACTTTCATTTTGATTTTATTATTCATTTAGGGCAGGGTTGCTTTTTTCTTTCTTTGTGAAGTTTGTGCGGCGGATCGAGGTCAGAACTGCGTGGTCCCTCGCCTTACAGGCTCTGCTCGACGCCAAGTGCGGTCCCTTGCAGTTAACGCATGTTATAGTTTCGGAGACGCAGGCCCTAGAGTCATGTGCGCCGGCACACTTCAAATGCACCATTTTTTTAAGGGCATTTTTGTTGCTTTTTCCATTTGCCCCATTTACCGTTATCCTTGGATTGTTAGTGTTTTTGACTTTCCTGACGGACTAACGACTTGTTTGATATTCTCATCTATTGCCATTAATTCCACGGACAGATCAATTTCTGCGCGTGATGGCAGATTACCAGACGCAGCAGAGGACGGCCTAAATGGATTGCGGTCTTTACCTTTGAGATACTCATCGTATTCATTTAAGAGAGCTCTATGTTTCTCTCGCAGGGCGCTAAGATCGCCATGGAAATTTCCCATCATTATTCGTGTCTCACGGAGTTCAATTCTCTGCTCCGACCAACCACCGAGAATCTTTGAACCAGCCATTTGAAGCCGCCTGGAGCCGATTAACAGCTCATCGAGTTGACGATTCAACATTTCAGCCCAGCGTCTGCCAACTTTGGCTTCTTTTATCATATCTTCAATGATTTTCCTCGTATTTGAGACCGACTGTTCGATTTTCTCGCAGTGGTCATCAATACTTTTCGAGTATGCGCCTTCAGACCTATCTGACGAGGTGCTGTTGTCACTATCGGTTTCCTGCTTCCTATTCTTCTCCGTGGTCAGGGGGGTAGAAAAATCTGGACTGTTGGTTTAAACCACCGCCTTTCAGCCTCAAAAAGGTGCTTTCGGCTAAATCATAGCCATTGTCATCGATAATTAGAATGGGGTCAAGTTTATGATTGGTCAGCTGGTTGCCGGAGGCTTGTTATGAGTGTGGTCAATTTTTTCGCCCGTATGCACGTCAGTCGGGTCGCTCAGCACCGACCGGTGATAGAGAGTGATTTGCCCCCCCCCCCCCCCCCCAAAAAAAAAATCATTGGGCCAATGCTCCCTTGGGAGGTGAATTTGCCGGCATGGCCTGGTTATCACTTGGGGTAATATTGTTTTTGATCACTTCCGTCGTTTGGTTTGTGAGTGTCCTTCCCTTGCGTTTTTAAACCTATCCGCCTGGCTAAGCCCTGTACCTTCTGGCCCCGCCGGGCTCTACGCGGGTTGCATCCGTTTGTCGCCAGGTCAAGGTCAGTCCATATCAGTGCCTGGCGCCTACGACCGGAGTTGCCAACCTTCGGAAGTTCTTCTCCACGCCGGACCGCGGTCAATGAAGCCTACGGCCAAGCCTGACCACCTGTGAACCAGTTAAGGTCCCTGAGCGTTCGCCCCAGTTAAGGGTTGACGCCTGAACGCCCGTCTACGACGACCCTCAGATCTTGAGGCTGGGTTACGCCCGCGACGCCTGCCCATCGAACGACACTGCAGGACGACTGGTTTCTTTCGCGGATTGCTTCCATCTCGAGGTATAGGCCACCAATCGCGAGCGGACGACCTGGTGCCACGTAACAGCTCACGCGACGCCTGGGGTCCGCCACAACTGGTTTAACGGACCCGATTTTGAAGACCTCTTGGCGCCGAACTTTCGTTCGACGGGCGGGGTCACCACGACAAGGTGGGCCTTCCTTAGACCAGGATCTAATGGGATCATATTCAATGGAACCTCATCCAACACGAAGACTCCCGGGTTAGATGACCTCGGACAAGTCCTCCGTCTGCAACTACGGACCTTATGTTAGCACTAGGTGCTAGTCAAGAGCCGTAGAGGTTTACGACCGCCAACCGGCGGACCGCCCCACACTTTCGTATGGCCAGGGGCCGCCGGAGATTGACGACCGCACGTCGTCTAAGGACCACGAGCACCGGGCCTGCTTTTCTACGGCATGCCCGTACCATCCGGCTTGGGCATACAGGTGCCTTTCGCCACCTTGGTGGGGTCGCAATCTATCCGATTTGCTTTCCGTTTCTGGTTACGGACAACCTTCGCTGCATATAGCCCCAACGATAGGCTGAGTCAGCGCTAAGGAGGGTCCGTGCTTTCCCGGCCGGCTGTCGCCGTACAGGTCCGCCCGGTTCCGTCACTCGGCCGCCTACCTCTGACCAAGCATACGGTCTATTACCACATAGTATGCTCCTGCAAACTGCCACTCCGAAACCAAACCGTCGTCGATCGCGGGCAGTGTCCGCACGCGATCGACGTGTGAAGGCTCGGTGTCAATCTCTCAACATCGAGGGGTCCCGTCACATCCCGAAGTACTATTCTCTCTTCCCGTTAGGTAAAGAGCATCAATAGTTGGATGCTCGGACGAAGCTTCGTCGGCGGCTTGCCTCAGCTTGTGATCCTCCCGAGATTTGGGCCATGTACCACGGGCTCACGGTGGGCCCAGCTCCGCCTCCCAGAGGCGTCACCAGGTGGCTAAGCCCAGTGACCGACCCGCTCTTCATGAGGTCGCGGTCAGAACCTCAAACCTCGCCATCCTGGCGTCACCAGGTGGTTAAGCCCAGTGACCAACCCGCTCTTTATGAGGTCGCGGTCAGAAACTCAAACCTCGCCATCCTAGCGTCACCAGGTGGTTAAGCCCAGTGACCAACCCGCTCTTCTCGAGGTCGCGGTTAGAACCTCCAACGCCCTAATCCCCGAAGGTTTCGGTGCGTCCTCGCCCCAGGCGTCGGCCCCGGCTGGCCAGATCCCTTTTAGTCGCCTCGTACGACAAGCAGGGAATACTGATGCAGAATTCTGTAAGGCCCCTGCAGCAGGGCCGAACTCCTCGTCATCCCAAGACGTATGAGCACGTCCCGGGCCAGAACGCGCTCGAGCGTGTCCCCCCGTTTCTGCCGCTTACGCCATACGTGCTCATCGGGGACACCCCGAGACTAAGCCTTCCATCTACTGACGGGGCAGCGTTCTGACCCTTACGGTCTTGTGACCAAATTATCGGTTGGTTCTATTCGTGAGTACTTCTCTTGCGAAGGTCGCCAGCGCTTCGTAAGTCTTCCTAGATTTAAGGAATGCGCCATCTCTTGGAGGCCAAGGTTCACCTTCCTCTCTGAGCTTCCTCTTGAGCTTTATGCGCGCATTTTTGGTCCTTGGGCAGAATCTGAGGACATGGCTCGCGGTTTCCGGCCTTCTGTCACATTTGCATATTGGATCATCCACCAATTTGAAGCTATGGAGCTTAGCCCTGAAGTCTCCATGGCCGGTCAACATTTGTGTAGTGTAATGATCCAGCTTAAGGAGTATACTACACCTATGGAATACTGATGGGATCATCTTGAGGGTCCAGCTGCCCTTTTCCGACCCTTCGTAGATCTGTTGCCATTCCTCCATTAGGGCGATGGTTTCATTGACCATGTCTTCCGGCGTGATCTTCCGCCTGGCAAGATCCCTCCCCCAGAGCCTGGTACCTCACCTCCAGGTCCATAGGGAAAGTGCCCGCCACGACCGGGAGACAATTCGTAGACGCTGTCTTGTAAGCTCCCGTTATAGCAAGGAGCGGGGCTCTCTGCGCGCTAAGGAGTTTCTTACGGCTCTTGTCCAGCATGGTGCCGTTTTTCCAGATTTCCGCCGCATACGCAATTCTGGGAATAAAGACTCCTTTGTAAATTGTGCGGGCAGCCTGTTGGCCCATACCCCAGTTTGCCGAATATAATGTACGTAGCCTACGATACATATCCGTAGATTTGGCGCTCACAGCCTTTACGTGGTCCCAATAGCTGCGCCTGGGGTCGAGAATGACACCCAGGTATTTTGCCGTCGCAGCGGATTCAATTCTTGGTGCGTTACGCTCAGAGCCGAAGCCGACTGAGTAGCCCGGCTTAAGGCCGCCTTTCAGGGAGAGCAGTTGGCTCTTGGACGCAGAGAACTCCAGGGAAAAGGTGTTAGCCCACCCAGAGAACGAGTCCAACTGCTTCTCGATGCGTGTAAACGCAGTGTGAGGCCTGGCAGTGCCTACCATCAGCAAGATATCATCGGCATACGTTATTATTTTCGAGGTATTGAGTAAAATTTTCTCGTATATCGGGGATATTGCTATTATAGGGTAGGCCCGAGTTGGGACCCCTGAGGACAGCCACGGCTGAGTTGCCATTTGTATTGCTTGCCATCCATGTCCAGGCTTGCCCACCTGTTTGTAAGGTATGAGGTTATAATTCTCACTGTCCTCAGAGAAGCACCGAGACTTATTGCTTGTTGGAGCAAGGGAGACCATTTGACGTTGTCGAATGCACCCGTTATATCCAGAAAAGTTCCAAAGATGTGTCTGGAACGGGATGCATCGACGAAGTCGTACACGCCTTCCAAGGCACTGATCGTAGACTTCCCAGAAGTGAAACCATGCTGTTCCACATGGGAATCCAACTTAGTTTCAGATTCAATGCCTTGTATTATTATTGTTTCCAGAGCTTTACCCAATGTGGGCAGAAGGCTAATCGGGCGGTAAGACTTTGTTACGTTCGCATCGTGTTCACCGGGCTTGGGGATAAGAACTAGTTTTGCCATTTTCCAGCACTGCGGAAAAACGCCATTCATGATACATAGGCCAAAGAGTTTAGTAATGTGTATTTGTAAAGCTGGCCAGGCTTTTCTCAATATACCCGCTGAGATGCCATCCACTCTGGGAGCGCTGCTGGTCTTAATCCTCCATATCACGGCTTTTATCGTAGCTGAGTCCGGAGTATCCTTGTGCTCTAACGGGCCTTGATAGCACCAGTTACCCTGGTTGGAGTCAAGGGGAACAAATTTGTCCAGAAACAGCTCAGCTGTTTCACGACAGTCGGCCGTTTGCGACCCGTCCTCCTTGGTCAAAGTGCTTGGGATCGATTTTCCCCTGCTGCCTATTTTGGCCCAGGAAAAAGCCTTTGACCAAGGGTTGGAGTTTAAGTCCTCAGCAAAAGACCTCCTAGCCGCTAATTTGTGCTGTCTAATTTCCTTAAGGAATTCGTTTTTGAGAGAATTGTAAAGTTGGTGGTTATTGTTTCTCATGCCGAGACGCCTGGCTCGGGCTAAGTATCGACGTTTTGTAGTCAGAACCGGGGACCACCACGGGTTCTTTCCCGGCGCGTCCGATGCCCTTTTCGCTGGAATTGAGCGATTAGCTGCCGTTTTCAATACTCTGCTGATGCCAACAGCCATTTCTTCCGGGTCACTGTCATTAACGCTACCAAGCTCGCCGAGGAGGGTTGAATGGAATGAATCCCAGTCTGCAAGTTTGATGTTATACCTTGTTGGTGCCGGGGCCTTTGGTCGCTATCAGTCCAATCGTTCACCCGCCAGTCTTTTACCATATGACCAATGTCAGCTGTTGTTAACGTGACGTCAATGTTCGATGTCCTACCGTCGTTGCGGCAGAAGGTATTTATATGACCAGGCTGGTTGTGGACCTTCAAGCCATGCCTGTCAACAAATTCCTCGATAGTTCTGCCTCGGCTGTTTCGTTTTATCGAGTGCCAGAGCCTCGAGTGACCGTAAGTATCAGCTCCTATCAGGGTCCTTTTCTCCTTGACCAAGACTTGGTCCAGTCGCTCGACGTGGAGTACAGTCGGGATGTTGTATTTGAAATAGGCTGACACCAGGACTATGCTGTCCCGAGGCCTAGGACCGTAGGTAACTCGTATTGCAACTGTGTGGCTGGCCGAGTACGCGCTTAGGTTTATCGACTGGAAACGGCTAGTCAGCACAATGATGGCAGCCCCGGAGTCCCTACTGATCGCTGAGCGTCTGCAACCTTCGAACCCATATACCGCCTTATTTATTATCATCGGTTCTTGTAGTAGGACATAGTCAATTTTGTGCTCCCGGCAGAGCTCGTAGAGTTGATGGCTTGCCATGCGGTCTCGGTTTAGATTGTGCTGAATGACTTTTATTTGGTAACTCATCGGTTGACCGGGGTTAGTGCCGAGCTCCCGAAATCAGTACGTCGGGTGTTTTGCTTCATTGCGGCGGCTCTAGCCGGGCATTTAGCTGATGCAGCATTATGGGTATTACTGCGGCAATTAGGGCATCTCACGGTTTGAGCCTTGCAGGACCTGGAGTCATGCCTTTCAGAGCACTTTCTGCACCTGGGCTGTTCTTCCCTGCATTTGATAGCCGTGTGGCCAAATCCCTGACAGTTACAGCACTGAGTTACCGAATCAAAGATTTTCATCCTGCACTTGGTGAGTCCCAGGTATGCCAACTTGCCTTCTACCTTGGGCAAAGTTTCTGGGGCAACCTCAATGACCCAGTGGACCACGTGCCCGTCCCGAGGACCTAGTTTAAAGAGAGGCTTGATTTGTGCCGTCTCTTTTTCGCCAATGCCGAGAGCGGTATTTTGACTTAGAGCCCACGGTATTTCCTCTTTATCGAGCAGTCTGTCGACAAACTTAATAATGACTCGAGGTCTGCGTGGTGCTTTCTCTAACAGATTAGAGGTACGTCGTAAAGCAGCTGCGGTCTCAGCGTCCTCCAGGAAGAGAACCAGGCCGCCCGTCCTTAGCCTCACCGTCCTGATCTTGGGATTCGGTATTTTTTGCTCAATGGACTTTCTGAGGTCCTTCCAGCCATCGTCGCCCGTGGTCACTTCAAACCTAGGACCCACCCTGGCATTTCTAGCTCTTACGTCATTTTTGGCAGCTGCCTTCTGCCGTCGAGCGCTTACAGGAGGTTTCCTCGTGCCCAGCCTGGACTCAATGGGGACATTGCTGTTTGAGGATTGCCTTGGTGTCTCTAACCTGGGGAAGTCTTCCTTGTGCTTCCGTCTTCTCATCCAACAGTCATGTTCCAGGCGTATCAAATTTGACACGTACTGACGAAGGGTAAACTTGTTAGACGTTTCAACAGACCTTCGGCACGGGGCCCTGTACGACAGGGACTAAGGTGACGAAGGGCACCTTTCTACTCCGTACAAGAACAACCTATCCCAGTGGGGGATTTACACTGCCCTGCGCCAAAATGGTAGGACTATGCGAAACACACCGCTGTGTGTTGGACCACGCAGCCGCAGACCTCCGATCACGCGCCGGGCTCCCTCACCTAATTCTGACTGAGAGTTCACGGGGCCAGTCAACTCGTGGATGAACACGCGCGTATAGAAGACTAACTGGGAGTCACCTATCGATAAGGTACTCAAACGACAAACACGATGTTTCGGTGCGGACATCGGCTATCCGTCTTGAAAACCGTACTGCTCTACAAAGGTCGTGCCGCGGTAGTAAACTTGTTCCGGCATTGATGCTAGCAGGAAAAACAGTCATTGTGAGTACTGGAAATACGTATTCCTAAATCTCATTCCGCGAAAGTCGGAGGAGGTCCCACTGAAGTCCTACAATGTCAACGCCCGAGTGGTATCAGTGCTTCGACTAGCTTTGTCATGCACGTGCGGCTAGCGGGCGCCTGCACTTCGCGTGCCCACGCTCGACATCCACGCGTCCATGACTTATGGGGATGGCCTCGTGGAGAGTGTGGGAATACCGCCTTAGTAGAAGGGGAGGAATTAGTCTGGAGTCGCCGACGCTTGACTTTCAAAACACACAGATCAGCCTCAAAATGATCATTGCCTGCAGAATATTGTCTGGCGCTCGTGCGTCCAATGTACCTACCCGGGGGTATGAGCCCACATCACAAAAGGCGTGAAGTAGCCGCCCTTACGAATCACGATACATGGTTAGGGTATATAAACCACTGAGGGAAAGGTCTTATACTCCCCGTTATCAGGTTTAAGAATGGACCTGATGGTCTACCGGGTACATTCTTTTATAACCTTAAGTCTGTCCTCCGTCTTCCTTTATGGCTGATATTTAAGCGATCTTTAGATCAGTTGATCTGAAAAATAAGTTCGATTACCCCCATTTTCAAGAATGGTGACAAATCCAACGTTAGAAATTACAAGCCTATTTCCATACTAAGTATTATAGCGAAATTATTGGAATCACTAATTTTATTTAACATACAGCCATCACTTACATCTGTCCTAATCGTGAACAATATGGATGTATACTTGGGTGCTCCGGTACTACGAATCTAACTATTTTTAATTACTTTGTACCAAATGCATTCGACAATAAATCTTAGGTTGGCGTTATCTTTACTTATTTTGCCGAAGCTTTTGATCGAGTTGACCAAAACTTTCTCTCCGAGTTCCACTAAAAATCATGGTTTGGTGAACCTCTTCTGTCCTTGTTTAAATCATATCTGTCTGAAAGGTTCCAATTTGTAAAAATCTATGGATTCAAGTTTGAAGTCCTTCCTATTACTTCAAGGGTTCCACAAGGGGGCCACCTTCACCGTTTTTTCTTTGCATTATTCATCAATTACATGAAAAAAATCCCAAATTGTTATTTCCTCAACTTTGCTGATTGTCTGCCAAATTGAATCTTCATAGAAGACTGTTTTGCACTCCAGATTTAACTCTACTTAAATGTTAGCAAATGCCAGTCATTGTCCTTTCTCGCAGCAGAAAGTAAACAGTTCATAACCATACCATTAATGATATTGTGCTGGAATCTGTTACAAATAAAAGTGACCAAAGGGTCCTTCTTACCAGTGATATAAATTACCATCCACATATCCAATTAATAATTTGCGAAGCTTATAAGACATTAGAATTCATAAAAAGCGTTTTATACACTTAAAACTGTCATCCTCACTAAAAATTCTGTACAGCTCTCTAGTTTGCCTTTTATTAGAGTACGCTTGTGTCCTAGGGATCCTTACACGGCCTCCAACTCCTTAATCACGGAGTGTGTTTTAAGTCACATTCTCTGCTTTGCCGGTTATGTTTTTAAAATCAATCACATGACTACACTCCTGTTCTAAATTCATTATGCTTGGATACCTTAGCAGACACAAGAGTAAATTTAAACTTAAAATCCTTTCACAGAATAATTGATGGTGCATATGATTTGAGCTTCTTAAAATTCCACACGCTACACTGTTCCATTTGTTGTTCTCTTTCATACCACAAATTATAGTCGCAATCGCCACAACGACCTGCTAACGTATCTTTATGAGTCAACCACCTTAACAAAGGATAGTACTAGTAACCAATACAGCTATAAACTAAATTATATTATGTTCTGAAAATTATTTCACAAACAACTATACAAAAATAAAAACTATATTACAATAAATAATAATAAATATGTTTCATTAGTTTATTTATATTTGGAAGTTTTCCCAAACTGGCGTTAATTAATAATAAATAAATAAATATGTATTTGCAATATCTAATTGCCTGATAGAACTAACATATAACTTAATGATCTAGATAAGATTATCAGTTGTTACCAAATTTTGGGATCAAACTACACCGATGCCAGAAGAAAAATTGTTGAAAAATTCCTAGAAAATGAGCAAATTATTCTTCTAAACGTCGGGTATGGAGTTCATGCCCGACATGACGTTATAAATAACTCCTTAATTGATTTAGCAATGACAATCTCCACTTTCACACCAAACACTAAATGAAAAGTACTCATCAAATACACTTTCCCTCCAAATGGTATACATAGAAACCAAATAGAGAGCTATACAGTGATCTCATAAACCAATTGATGTATGTCACACCAGCCCACCACATATCCAATTTGATATTTTCTGGTATACACCTTTAATACGTCATTTGTTTCAAATTCGGATAACACATTTTAACTCTTCACTTTCAATACTCCCGCGATTGGGCTGATGAGGTGTCGCCCCAGTCCACCTACAACTCAAATTCAAAACTCACTCGATTTAGATCATGTACTCTGTATATTTTTTACTTTATTTGATCGTAAGGCTATCCATGGCTATACAATAGCTCACGTCAAATAAAATAAGGACAACAAAGTTCATACTTCTTCACTTCCATCAACAATCTATGTAAATTTAGAAGGACGTGATTTTGAGAGACGAAGACAATATGGGACTAAGTGAATACCTTTATCGAACGGCGGGAAACGATGGAGAACTTAATAATAATAATAATAACTTAATAATCATACTTAAGTTAATGATTATTATGATGTCTTAATTAGAAAGACAGTACATTTTCGAGCTGCAGTGGAAACTTGAGTTTTTATTTTTGTATCTGAATGGGGTATAGCAAATGTCCAATTTTTAGACGGGTCTTACAGGAATGTAGTGCTTGTCGACCTCAGAAGATGAGCAAGTTCCGATGAAAAAAGTTTACGAGAATCACAGCCACCAGGATTTTTCTACGTGGGGACATGGTGCTAAATATTTGGTGAGGTGAGTTCATGAATTTAGCTTGTTTGATTTGTAATAAACATAGCTTAATACGATTGTATCTATGCTAACGCAATGGTTGAATCCATCCGAGCATGTAACTCATCGATTTGAAGATTTTTTGAGTAGGTATCAACAACAAAATGTAGTAGTTTGGTGGCATACAGTCTCATACAGTTTAAGGTGTGTGATAGTAGACATTTTGTGAGGTGCTACTTTGGACTTCCAGTTACAAGGTGATAATGAGTTAAAATAGCGGTTTGTGTTCTCAGGTATACTGCCGCCACGTATCCTTTCTTTTAGTTATCCAAGAAAGCATGAAGTTGAACTGTTATCGTATCTTTGAATATTATCTGACGAGGAATAGAGATCCATTAAATCAACTTCAGTTCTAATTGATATCGTGTCCACAATACAGCAATATCTTTTGGTATTTTATCATCTCATGTGAGCCCTGCTGTACAAAGCTGTGAGAGTCAGCAAGCCCAACGGATCGAAGACTCTGGTATTGTTGGAGAGCACTGACCGTTTTGTAATATCAGTTGTATATAGTTGAGTATAAAAAAAACACTTTAATATTTGAATCCCATTTTAACCTTTGTATTTTTAATTCAAATTTATCATTAGACATTGCTTGAGATTCAGTTAGAACAGCTTGTAGAATATAACTGTTGTGGCTTGCCTATTTTCTTAGCTCAATCTTAGCTAATAAACACAAGTTTATACGCCGAGACTGATATTCAAGGGCACGCTCGCGTTACTCGGCGTTAGCTCCAGTGAGAATATCATTCACGACGACCTATTAGGAAAACTGACGCAGTAATGGTAAATAATTTTCCATAAATGGTGGCCAATTCCTGATGTGTACGAAGAGCTTAGTATGTGCCGCTGATGTAACGTAAGTGACTGTAAAGAGTCAGTATTCCTCTGTGGTATTTTTGAAATCTCCAGAATATTCGCAGATTATCTCGATCGACTGGATGCACCATTATAATACACATTTGTCCGATACATAATATGTATTATATACATTATGTTCAGTGTAAATCATAAATATATATTTCTATAACCGTGCACGAAGGAGAATAACTTGAATATCGGGCTGAAGTTTTGGACCCATATAATATATGTTTTCATTTAAGGAACACATGGCACTTATACGAGCTGAGGCATTGAAAATGACACGAAGTATGGTGGTGCTATTGCCAGGTCTAAGCACACAATGATCCGGAATATCTGAAAAACATTATCTGTTTGTTTGAGTGGAATCAGTTCATTGTGACCAACATCCAGGTAATCTTGCATAAAATCTGCGTACTAAGTGTCTGGAAACGGCAAAATCAAAAGATTTTGAATCAACTAACAGGGTGATGTTTTCTGAAATTGAAGATGGACTATAAATCAACCAGAACTCAGCTGAGTTGTCATTTTATAAATTTCTTCTGCAGAACGCTCATCAGGATTCAGATTTCAAACAGCAGGAAACTCTTCCACATAGGAGCATAAAGGGACATCTAGCTAAAAAAGTATCAGCAACACAAACCCTGATGGCTAACATTTTAAACTTAAATATGATTAAAAAAACTGGGGGTCTAAAAATAAACCCTCCCATCTATAAAACATGAGGAATACAACCCTCCTACAAAATTAAGATATCTAATACATATAAATAAAAGTAGGAAAGGGCCCCACGTGTTAGCACACGATGCCATGGGATAAAAAAATAATTTAGCGAACTAACAATCGTGAAACTCAAGGGGGAATAGACCAAAAGGGGGTTAGGAACGATGGGCACAAAATCAGAACTCTACCTAGCTCACGAACAGCACATTGGAACAACGGAGGGGGAAAACCCACTAGAAGTTCCCCAACTACCAACAACCTGGACCGATACATCAAACAACCTCGAAATCAACCCAGGAGAGGACTAGAAGCTCAAAAAAGGAAAACAAAAAAACCAAGAAGGGGGGAAACCCAAACCTGAGCACTGGCTTGGAGCGAACCATAACAGAAATTTTAGACTAGAGACTTGAGCCGTCAAGAGTATGCGAACTGACTTAAGGAGTAGTTGAGAACCTGTCAAGTCGGATCAACAAACTGGAAAAACCCAAAAACCAAAAACACTCGGAAAACTTCCCAGAAAATGAAAACAACGAAACACAAAGAAACAAGCAAAAAAACAAGGCGAAAACACCACAACCCTTCATTACAACATGATCAACAAAAGAAACACTGAATATGAATCATACTACGGGCAACAGGGTTTTCCCGAGTCACACAACGAGGGGATTTCCAGCGTGCATTCAACACCGTTTCCGATATAGAGGACAAACACAATGGTCACCACAAGCGTCACCAACGTGATCACATCTACGCCATATGCCAACACTAACATGGGGGAACAAATCCATACATAACCGGACACTGGGAAAACCAGAACCGTCGAGTGGGATTTCCCAATATAGAAAACACGCTAAATAACGGTCCACATAAAACAACGGACAGGGAAAATCTCACAGAAAGAGACACTACCTAACAAACAATAATACGGGACTGGTCGGAGGAATCAAACCTACTACCACCCGAAAATATACAGGTGGCAAAAGACGCGCTACCAGAGTACGCAGTGAAAAAAGAGGAGAACCTTATGTGCTTCCTAAACATAACAAGGGATATAATAGAAGCAGAAATCCTGGGACAACGATGGGTCAAAGTACTGGCACTGCAACTTAAAGGAGAGGCCGGAACATGGTGAGGAAGAATAAAAACAATCGACCCCACATGGGGAAGAATTCTACAAAGAATTTACCAACAAGTTCAACGAACCTCAAATCAGAGCAAAACTACACACAGAACTGATGGGGTGGAAACAACTCTGCGGACAATCAAAGGGGGATTTTGTGTTACAAAAACTACAGCTATTTCGAAGACTGAAAACCGGACTGGACGAAAATAATGCAGTGGAAACCATTATTATATTTTTTTGAAAACTGTTTTGAACGCATTAAAAAATAAATTGTGACTGCTCGCTCATATTTATCATGTTCTCGAGAGTCATGTGGCCGCCTCGAACATTTCACGGTCGCCAACCACGGACCGAGACCCGAAAGCCGGAGTGCCGTGGATTTTTTTTTAATACCTAAGAACGGGAATACATTTGACCCAGTAATAGGAAAGGTGACCGACGGTGAAATAATAACACCTCAATTTGGGGGAAAAATATATATATATACGTTTATTTGAACAAATTTAGGATTTAAGTTGGTGCCAAGAAAGCCGAAGGCATAAAACTCGGTCAAAGTAAATTATAAAAATAATAATAATAATGCATTTTACTAAATAAAATATAAACATTACTCACCACACGGCTCCGACGGAGCGGTTTACCGGCGGGAGGACAACAATAATGTACCATAATACATAAGTATATTAATAATAATATAATCATATAGTAATAATACCCTAAAAGTACCGGCCACGGTGAGAATAATAATAATGATGTACCAAAAAACGTTACCATTAAATAGTGTGTGTCCTATGCCGCCTTTCGGCGCATCAGCAAAACGCTTGCTACTCGCTCATGGTACCGGGAGCTGAGACGGGAAAAAGTTAGTAGTGGCTTTTGCTGGTGTCGGTCAGTACTTTGCGATCTTGGGTGGCACTGAAAAACCGCAGGTGAGGGAGGGGGTCACATACGTACAGCTAACATGAGTGGCCGGTACTCTGAGCCGTGGATACTAGGAGGGGAGTGTGTGTGCGACTGCCGGTACGGTGGTGCAGTATTGGATCAGCGGAGACTGAGGCGCGCGGGATAGTATGCTTTATCTATCTCGTCGCATGTCGCGCTCCTACGGTACCTGCTAGTACAATTATAAATTATAATAATATTGGTTTGCGTTGGACGTCACAGAAACCCCCCCTCCCCCCCCCCCATGAAAGTTCGCTACATCGGAGAGAGCTTTCATGGATGACGATGTTTAAACGCAAACTTAAATAATAATCGGTAATAATAATTGACGGGAATTTCATACGAGAGATGTGTTCGATCCGTTCTTATGATACCTGAGTGCTAACAATGACTTCAGCCTGGTGCAATGGTGAACTGATCGGTTCGTAGAACGGACGGAGGTGAACAATATTGTAAGTCCCAATAGTTCTGTTGGTGTTTGGATCTGCCAGAGTATATGCATTGTCTTGAGGACGGCTGGTGATCACGTAGGGCCCTTAGTATAGCAAGAAGAATTTCTGTATACATTTGTCGACGGATGAACTTAGGCAATGCGTTTTCACCAACACGCGTGACAAATGATAGGGGTACGCCCTGCTTGTCATGGCGGTGTTTTCTTCTTTCGGAATGGGTGAGCTGGATCTCTCGGGCTATGGTCAGTTTAGTTCTCTGTGCTAGAGGAAGACGAAGAGGGAACGAAACGACATTTCCGAATGGGTTATATTGTTCGACGGATAGAAAAAGCTCTTGTGGGGTGTGGCCTGTTGACTCATGGACTGTGTTGTTTAACACCCATTCAATGTACGATACGTACCGTGGCCACTCGGTATGGTTTTCGTCGCAGTACGCCCGGAACATGCGTTCGAGTTCTCTCATTACTCTCTCCGCTGGATTGAACTGGGGATGGTACACAGACGTCATTGTTGACGGTACACCGAGGGCTAACAACCGATTCTGCCACACGTTGCTCCGGAACTGTACACCGTGATCGGATACGATGCATCGTGGTTTACCGTATGTGGATATATAATCATCAATAATGCGATTGGTTACCACGACAGCGGTGGCCTTCTCCACTGGGTATAGACGGACAAATCGGGAGAAGTTATCTAGTACGACCAAAATATATCGGACTTGGTTCCAACCCGGAGGGAGAGGGCCATATAGATCGACTAATACTCGCCCGAGTGGGACATCGGCCAGAACAGATCGCATTTCCCCTTCTATACGGACCGTGGACGCTTTAGTCTTCTGACACAACACATAACTTCGGACTACTTCTCGGATACGTGACTGAAAGCTTTTGAAAAAACAGAAATCACGTATGGCGAGTATGCACTTCTTTGGTCCGACATGGCCAAAATGACGATGCACCTGAGTGATCAGTTCGTCTACCCTGTTGATGGGGATGTAGACCAGCCATTGATCAGTAGACTTGTGTCGTCGATAAAACAGTACCCCCTCTACTAAGCTATAGTGTTCGAGATACGGGGTCTGCTGACTCTGGGGGTCTTTCAGCAACTGTTGAAGTCTATCGAGGTTAGGGTCCTCCCTCTGGGACAAGCAAATTGATTTGAAAGACAATATTTGACGCTCAAACTCGGCTTGAACCTTTTTTGACGTGATTGTTAAAACACATGGAAAACTGGATATCACCTTCTCCACCTCCTCTCATCCGGCAGGACTTCTGGATAGAGCATCAATAACATTATCAGAGCCAGGGATGTGTTTTACTTGTAGATTGAACTCTTGAAGGTGTAACGTCCATCGAGTTCATCGAGCGTTTCGCAGGCGACATTGGAATAAAAAAGTTAAGGCTTGATGATCAGTAGGATGAATACCCGAAAATTCTCACAAGCAAAAGACTATAGATAACAATTCCAATTCTGTTATGGAGTAATTACGCTCAGCGGTGTTTAAAGTGCGGCTAGCAAAAGATATAGTACGTCAGTCTGCGCTTGGAGAGATTTGAAACAGCTCAGCACCGAGTCCAACTTTACTCGCATCAGTCTGAAGGTAAAACCTCTGGTCGAAATGTGGATGTGACAGATATTGTTTTGTGAATGATTCACGGACCGCATTAAATAGCTTCAGCTCTTCATACCCAAAACGCCAAGTACAATCTTTTTTGACGAGTTCAATAAGCGGGCTTATAATTGAGGCATGGTGACACGAAAATTTCCGATAGAAATTACAAAAACCGATAAATGATTGTAGCTATTTTTTATTCCGAGGTTGGGGAAACTCACGAATGGCTTGAAGCTTTGACGGATCCATAGACATCCCAAGTGGAGTCACAATGTGTCCGAGGAACTTGATCTTTTGTCGAAGAAACTCACACTTGGACAATTTCAATGTCATTCCTGACATGGATATTCTCTTAAACAAAGCGGCGAGGCGTACAATATGATCGTCAAACGAGGTGGATGAAATTAAAACGTCGTCGACATATATATGCAGATCGTCTAGGTTGTTGTCTGTCCCATTGATTTTAATGTTTGGCACAGCCTCTAATGCTTTGCCGAATGCTGTATTCGAAATGTTTAGACCGAAAGGGTTAGATTTGTGGGATGTAACGGCACTTACCAATATCTGGCACTAAAATCCAGACTGGAGAAAATTGTTTTCCCCCCGAACCGAGCTAAAAGTTGGTCAAGTGGAGGGGATGTATCACGCATCGGTAAAATTAACCGATTCATGGGTCGGGCATCGAGACATAAACGAACTGACCCATCCGCTTTCGCTACACATACAATCGGGTTGCAGTAAGGGGAGGAACATCATTCGACAACCCCCCATGAGAGCATTCGTTGGAGTTCCTTTTCAATAGCAGGTCTACGGGAGAATGGTATTGGGTATGGTTTCACTTTGAAAGGTACATCTTCTGATACTTCAAAACAGCAACTGTATAATTTGTTTATCCCAGGTCGATCATCAAAAATGCTATGATATTGGTCCAGTAGACTTATGAGCTTTGATCGTTCTTTATCCGGTACTTCGTGGAAATTTACTATACACTCGGACCATGGTTTTGCCAGTGGATCGGTAACTGGTTGTGTATGATCGACACAGTCCAATGGGTCACACGGAACGGATGTCAGCGTAGAGACTTGCTTTACGAAAGAAATGTCAGATATGCAGTGTTCCATTTCAGTAGGCATGAGTCGGTCTAGTTCCTGATGTACGATGATCTGGGTTATCTGGGTAGATGTGATATCTCCGATCTCTGGCCGGAATGGCGAAACAGTGTTCCATTTCGGGAACTCGACCTGGTGGGTTACATAATTCAAAACGACACCGTATTGGGTAAGCCAGTCATCGCCGAGAATCATTTCAGTGGACAGATGGGGAATAACCAGAAAAATCCCTGGAGCTCCATGTCCAAACACACTTAGTGGTACATACACTTGCCGGGTGATCATCTTACTTCGACCTTGGATGGCGGTGGAAATAGTGACACCCGTTACGGGAAGCGTAGACGGTTTCGATGCGGTGTTAGTTTGACTCTTCAGGGTCACAAAAAATTGTTCGGAGACCGCAGATATGGACGCACCAGAATCCAACAGTGCGGACGTACTTATTCCGAAAATTTCGACGTGAAGCTCAGGACGTTTCACAGTGCGTTTAGGAAAATCAGTGGGAGACGAAAATGGTTGGTTGCAGGCAGATGGGTTTTGGCTCTCGTCACGTGCTGCAATCACTGGCGAGAAGCTTCCTCGTTTCCCGACACATTTAATTGATGAATGGGCGGGGCGGCTGTAGTCGCAGGCTGATTCCTCGGCGGTTGCCCTCGATTGTACCCCCCGCGATAGCCTTGTCGGTTGTCCTGTGCCCTCCGTTCGTTTTTTTGATTGGGTTGAATATTGTTGTGATGTGGTCGGTGATCATCCTGACGTGGCTCGCAGAACGATGTGGACTCTTCGAATTCAGTCAAAACAGCTAACAATTCGTTTGTATCACGTGGACCACGTCCTCGTAGGGCCATACTAAGGGGAATCGGATAGTGTTGTATTATTGTCCAAACCAAATCAATTGGGTCAATGGGTGGTGACAGATTGCATGGCGTGCGTTGCGAGACCATCGTATCTCGTGTATTGAAATGGCCGAAACACCTCGTTGCGAGTCTTACGTTGGGTCGCAGCGGACCAAAAACGTTGACGGAATAATATTCGGAAATCATCGTAGCTCGGAGGGGGGGGATTAGTGAATCGAACCACAGACGAGCATCTCCATTAAGTCTACGTTGTGCAGAAGGTAAATTGTTGGTCTGCTGACATTGAAACATTCTCAAAATATACATCTAGCTGGCGGATAAAACGTTCTGGATGGATGGAACGGGTTTGTCCTGAGAATTCCGACACAGCATCGTTGAGGCGTTCTTGAGACCCAAAAAATGACGAATGACCCTGACCTGTGGTATTCAACATTGTATTATTACCACGGGATTCATTGTTGATGATGTAGGTATGGTGTTCCCCTTAAATGATTGAAAACCTTGGGACATATCTTGCGGTGCTGGGGTGTGCGTTGGTAACCCAGCTGTCTCATTGGTGGGTGGTGTTGGATTTGGTTGTTTGACAAAACTGTTCAAATCAATCCGGATTGTACGAACATCATCCTCCAGCGAGATTATACGGTTGGTGTTGCGTCCGATAGTTTCGTTCAGTTTAACCGTTTGATGTTCAGAACGGGCCATGTCATCTTCTAATTTTGTGGTTCGTGTATCAATTGACTGCCACCTCTCCAAACATTCATCCCACCGCGCAGTCATATCCTCCCTCATGGCCTGGATTCCGGCTTCATTGGACCGTTGACTTGCCAGTTACTGCTTAAACATATTCTGAATCGTTTGATCGGGGGTGCTCGGCTTGGATGTGGATTGACTAGAGATCATCTTTACAGTCTCAGTGGTTCCAGTGTCAATAGACGTTATGACAACAGGAGGCATGTTGGATCCGGACGGGGTTAAAATTTCTGGTTGGAGAATTTGATCTATTAATCGGACTGGTGGCTTGGTGTTTCTTTTCCCGGCACTGTCCATCCACGAACAGGTCAGCCAATATAGATGCTACGACTGATGAGGTTCCAAAAAAAACAGAAAACCCACAACGAGACGTTCGAAACGTAACAGAAAACAGTCAACAAATTATATTGAAGACAAAAAAACAATATTAATACGACTGCCGAACAGTGAGAAAAATAAATAAATAAGTATCTAATTGTCTTACGACAAAAGATTAATTAAGAAAAAACAATATGTAAAACGAGAATGAGTATCCTAGGGCAAATACGTCGATAGTAAAATAAGTCATGAAATAAATCTATCAATGAAAATGATCACCGGTAACGCCGGGACGACACATGAACAACACACTAGTTTGTTTGGTAATAAAATTTTGAAAATCAGCGTGGCGCGGGATATATTAGAATATATGTGCATAATTCAAATGAATAGTATAATAAAAAATAATAACTAAAGAGTACGAAAATGACTCAATACTACACGAATAATGATTAACGAATTATAGTTGTACTCATACAGTACTAGGAGAATACAAAAATAATTATTCGTGTTGAACGACAACAATCAGAGTCGTTAGTACGGAATAATACGAAAACGCGACAATCGTCGAGACTGAAACCACAACTCGGTAACCATTAATAAAATAAAATGGATATAGTGTTAGACACCACGCCAAGTAATCATTTTACGCTCCTACTAAGTACGCACAAATACTCCTGACGACTCCCCACGTGCACGGGACGTACAAACGACGGCACCGGTGTGCGACAACCTACATTGTGGGTGACGATAATCACCGCGGGCTACAACGTATGGCAAAATAAAGTGCTACTGGTTATGTAAGTGAACCAGGTAAAATGGGATGAGATATATATATACAGGCACATGTCGACGTGTACAGATAAGCACTTTACATTACGCCCCATCTTCGCCGATCAAACTTGCACCATGATGACGAGACACCTCCTGTCGATGGTGAACACCTGGATAGCAGTTTCGCGGCGTTGGTGACGGTGTAGTCCAACAATGACGAAACCTGTCCGGTCGGTTCAAAACACCCGGACGATGGCGACGCACACACGAAATACTCTCCGTTCCCAGCATCGGCGGTTAGTACTCATCACGGCACCGTAAAACCAATATTACACTGGAGCGTTTCTAGAAAATACGCAGACAACAGTTTGCTCTGTACAGGGACCTATCACCTATGATTCACCGGGCCGGTATCTACACTAAACCAAGCATAACCGTTTATTGGTTCGAGCTTCAGCCATCACCTTCGCGAACACCCTATGCGATCTCAAAAAGATCGATTTACACCTTTTTTTTTTTTTATATTTACACACGGATTATTATAATTTATATTATATTAAATCAACCATATTATATGTAATTGTTTCCACGAATACCTGTTTCGGCGTTATCGCACAACGACGTCGCGGCAATGCCGCACAGCGCACGTACTTGGCGTGTGACTCCGGCCTTTAACCGGTCGGCGTCGTCGCGACCTTACGTAACTATTCACTTTTACTGGTCATCGCCGTTTCCGTGATTAAACATAGCATACCAAAATAAAATAAATATTCGGATACCCACAATACAGTTAAATATATTAATCAAATGCCGGTCACATTACTGTCCAAAATGTACCCAATATAAATATGAACAATTTTTTTTCGTCCTGTCACGGTCGCCATCTGTGACTGCTCGATCATATTTATCATGTTCTCGAGAGTCATGTGGCCGCCTCGAACATTTCACGGTCGCCAACCACGGACCGAGTCCCGAAAGCCGGAGTGCCGTGGATTTTTTTTTAATACCTAAGAACGGGAATACATTTGACCCAGTAATAAGAAAGGTGACCGACGGTGAAATAATAACACCTCAATTTGGGGGAAAAATATATATATATACGTTTATTTGAACAAATTTAGGATTTAAGTTGGTGCCAAGAAAGCCGAAGGCATAAAACTCGGTCAAAGTAAATTATAAAAAAGGTGGATAAGTGGATGTCGCTCTGCTGTACAGTAGGTTACAAGTGGGTCACTGTAATGGATGGTGTTAAATTTGAATTCAATGATATAATATCATTGTATAAGAAAAACGATTCTGAGCGAAAACGGTCAGTCAGCCTATGATTTTACCAAGTATATTTGATGATATTATTGTGAATAAAGTAATTTATATATAACCTATTTACGTGGAGCCTTGTTTTAAATTTCCAATCTTTAGCCATAAAAGTTAAACATTTTATACATTTTTAACCACAAAATAATTAATAAATTATAAATTTGATAAATGTTGTCAAAATTTGAACTTTAAATGCTTATAAAAAAAAATTGTGCCTATGTATTTTTAATATTTTTCAACTGCTATTAGAACGATATATCAGGAGCCTTATATTAAATTTTCACGCTTTTTTACCCAACAAATAAAAATTTATTGATATTTATAGAAAAAAAACTAAAAAAATTGAAAACTGACAATGTCCGTAAACAGCTCAAAAAGAGTCAAAATATTTTCAACATTTTATGGTGTATAGAAAATGCTAATATAAACATTCAGTAAAATTTTAAAGTATCTACAGTCATTCGTTTTTTAATTACAATAAAATAAGAAAATTGTTACATGAGAAATCGAGTAAATATCAAATGTTGTAAAAATACAAATTTCAGACGCTCATAAAAATTTAATTTAAGTTTCTTCTAGACATTTTTTTTTTGATAAAGGTAGACAAACTTATGAGTAATCTTATATTACATTTTCAAATCTTAGATTTAAAAAGAAAAATTTTTATGAATTCTCAACTCAAAATAATCTGCTATTTTTCGTGATATTTCCGTATTTTGTCAAAATTTGAACTTTAAATGCTTATAATTAAAAACTGTGACTAAGGATTTTTAATTTTTTTCATCTGCCTTTGAAAAAAAAACCTAGGAGCCTTCTATTAAATTTTCAAGCTTTTTTAATCAACAGATAAAATTTTATTGATATTTATAGAAAAAAAAACTAAAAAAATTGAAAACTGACAATGGCCGTAAACAGCTCAAAAAGAGTCAAAATATTTTGTAAATTTTATGGTGTATAGAAAATGCTAAATAACACCTCAATTTGGGGGAAAAATATATATATATACGTTTATTTGAACAAATTTAGGATTTAAGTTGGTGCCAAGAAAGCCGAAGGCATAAAACTCGGTCAAAGTAAATTATAAAAATAATAATAATAATGCATTTTACTAAATAAAATATAAACATTACTCACCACACGGCTCCGACGGAGCGGTTTACCGGCGGGAGGACAACAATAATGTACCATAATACATAAGTATATTAATAATAATATAATCATATAGTAATAATACCCTAAAAGTACCGGCCACGGTGAGAATAATAATAATGATGTACCAAAAAACGTTACCATTAAATAGTGTGTGTCCTATGCCGCCTTTCGGCGCATCAGCAAAACGCTTGCTACTCGCTCATGGTACCGGGAGCTGAGACGGGAAAAAGTTAGTAGTGGCTTTTGCTGGTGTCGGTCAGTACTTTGCGATCTTGGGTGGCACGGAAAAACCGCAGGTGAGGGAGGGGGTCACATACGTACAGCTAACATGAGTGGCCGGTACTCTGAGCCGTGGATACTAGGAGGGGAGTGTGTGTGCGACTGCCGGTACGGTGGTGCAGTATTGGATCAGCGGAGACTGAGGCGCGCGGGATAGTATGCTTTATCTATCTCGTCGCATGTCGCGCTCCTACGGTACCTGCTAGTACAATTATAAATTATAATAATATTGGTTTGCGTTGGACGTTACAAAATATTTTGGGGATAAAAATGGGCACCCAAAATCAATGGGCCCCAGGATCGTGCCCCTACTAGGCCTCCCCCTTGATAATATGAATTTAAGATGTCTTGTAAGGACTGTGGTATAAATTTAAGTGTCTGGTTGTGCATGGAAAACAAATGATACGCACGTCCATCACTTCTTGGGAATTTTCATTTTATCGGCTGCCACTATAGAGATTCTCATTTTACTATCCACTGGACTGAAAAAGTTCGCTTTCCAGCGCTTCAACCGTCATCGAAAACTAACTTTCTGTGCAAGCGTAACAACATTTTGCTTAGATCTTTTGCAATGATCAATAGTTATATTCATTAGTGATTACATTTTTTTATTCTTATTTTATTTTAATATAATTTCGGTCACGGACCTTACAAAACATATACTTTTGGTTACATCTTGTATTCATATTATAACTTCCATTCATGACGCTTAAAATAAATAAACCCAAATAATTTCTTTTATGAAATTGTTTTCGTAGAATAGTCTGGTTATTGCATAAATCCCTCAGATCCCTGGACCATCTTTGCTGAGATCAATGAACCGCAGAGGCGTGACGAAAAATAGTATGTGTAGATCGTGCCACACATGTCACCTGCGACTGAAATATCACACTTCCACCCTTGCCACGCAATATACTATTAAATATAAATACATATAATAAAATATAACTAATAATACAAGCTGTCTTAACCGAATTGTTTTTAGTATACTAACAATGAGTTATCATTAACTCAAATGTACTACAGCGATCTACAAAATAACGAGGTACACTCGACATCTACACTATGGCTAACCTAACCTAACCAGGGCCTACTAGCAAAAAATAAACATACTTACATCATTGTAAAATCAATACATTCATCGGCATGTGCGTGCCTAGGGGGGAGGGTTTCATTTTAAGTTTAATATGACAAACATTTGACAGGTTTATTTATATAATCCATTATCGATCTGTCTAGTACTATGGAGTCTATAGTACTAGACAGCTCGATAATGGATTATATAGTGTTGGCCAACGATATCGATAATTCGATACGATATCGATATCGTGGGTATTTTTCAATGATTTCGATATCGATATCTAAAAATAATTATCGAAAACATCGCAATATCGGTGTGATTAAACACTAAACTGAGTAAACAGTATAAAATTAAATTTAAAAAAATATCTGACAGATATAATAAATATAAAAACGTAGATTATGATACGAGGCTGAAAATGAGCTGAAAGAATTAATTACTGATCCAGAAATAGAAAATGAAGAAGAATTAATCTCTGAATCAATATTAGAAAATGAAGAACATTTTGAAACACACTCTCCTCCTCGTAAGAAATTACGATCATTAATGATAGATAGCGATGATGATGACGAAGACGATTATTCGGTTACTCAAAGTCCTACGATGAAATAACTTGAAGAGTATAAAAATTTGAAAATCAAAGTTCCCTACGATCAAGATCCTTTAAATTGGTGGAAAGAAAACGAATCTAAATACTCAGCTGTATCATTACTAGCCAAAAATACTTAAGTATAGTGGCCACTAGTGTTCCCTGTGAACGGTTATTTTGCGAAGCTGGAACAATCATTTTCAAGAAAAGAAATAGATTATCTCCTGAACGACTCAATCAACTGTTATTTTTGAATTCATATTTCAAATCGAACCCAAGTTCTGAAACATTGATGGAAAAACTGCTCGAAGAAGAAATTTTTTGATTAAATACATTGGATACTTTTCAGTTTATACAAAATAAATTATAATTGTTAATTAATAATTAATTTACACTCATAATATAATATTAAAACAATATGTATTTTATACTTTTAATATACTTTCAATACACTCATAATATAATATGCATTCTATACTTTTAATGTTTTAAATTTTTAATATGCTTCGATATTGAAAATTATATCGTTGGCCAACACTACTATAGACCAAGTTAACTATACAGTGAACAACATCAAAAGATTTACATTATTGCCACGTACGTGTTAAAATTTATAGAGGATGAAAAGGTTCCAATCAAATAAAAATTAATTGCCAAAGTTTACTGATACTGACAATATAGAAAATATCGAAAGCGTAAAAATAAAAAAATGTTCATAGAAAAAGTAGGTATTTACTTATACATTACAACTATGTAATCACTTACAAACTGTAAATTCCGATAAACCTGCTGCATATGATCACGTTCAAAATAATAACTGATGCTCTTAGTAATCTTCATGAAAATAGTGATTCCAATTTTAAAGCAATATATGTTACAAGTTATTAAATACTTGATGATGTAAGTAGTGAAGTAACAATGCCTCACTGCGTAAAAAAAACAGTTAAACCGGGTTATTACTCCTATAATACTCTAATACTTTAACACTCCTTCGAAATCACCTGCAGAAAAATATCTAAATATTACAGACGCATAATATTTAATCCATTTTTAAAGCATGTCATTATTCATTTATCAGATCGTTTTATACAGCATAAACAATTAATAATCAACTTAGAAAAAGTAATGCCAAGTTGTATTAACGTAAATTCACTAGATCTATCAAAAGATTGTTCATTGCTCAGCTCAGAATCTAAAAGTTATAAAGTCACAATAGTTTTTAAAAAGTCAGGGAAAACAAATAAATAATTAATAAAAAACTGAGATTTTTGAAAAAATCAATTTTGTTATTTATTGTAACTAAAACAAAAATACCTATTTTGGTACTTGAAATTTTCAATGAATGTTTATAATAGTAATTTCTATGTACCATACAATTTTGAAATATAACTCTTTTTGAGCTAATTATAGACATAAGAAAATTTCGAATTTTATAAATTTTTTTTAAATTTATTGTCGATAAATGATTTTTTGCTTGGTCAAAAATCTTGGAAATCTATTACAAGATTTGCTATGTTTTTCTTCAATTAACAAAAAAAAAAAATGTTTACTGGAAAGTAAATAATTAATTTTTTACTTGCGTTTGATATTATATATTTTATATGCACCCATAAATTAATAAATTTTCATACAAAAATTTTCATATTTTGTTAAAATTTTGTTCTCTTAAGTCTTAAATTTTTAGTTTTTAGTTCTATAATTGTCAATAAAATTGTATTTATTTGGTCAAGAAGTTTGAAAATATAATACGAGGTTCCTCATATGTAGTCATTATAACAGCAGTTGAGAAATATTAAAAATCCATGGGCAATATTTTTTTTATAAATATTTAAAGTCACATTTTGTCAACATTTATCAGAATCTCAAAAATTTTCAAATTATTTTGTTATTAAAAAATTATTTAACTAAACATTTTTATAGTTAAGGATTGAAAATTTAAAGCAAGAGTTTTCATAAATAATTCATTTTGTAACTAACAAATATAAAAAAGTGGTTAAGTGGGTGTCACTCTGTTGTACAGTAGGTTACAAGTGGGTCAATGTATAATGGATTGTATTAAACTTGAATTCAATGATATAATATCATTGTATAAGAAAAACGATTCTAAGTGGAGACGGTTTGTCAGTCTGGACATTTTATATTATTATTATTTGTTATAGCCTGTAAGTTGAATTAATATCATTATATTATTATTTTTTATTTGTTTCTATGGTGATAGAAAATTCCCTTTTTAGCGGTTTTTCGTAATTTGTTGTTGGTTTTTCCCGTGGCATTAAATAATTATAATATTTAAAATATATTGTTCTAGGGTAGCTATATGAAACTTTTATAGTATACTAGATGATCCCGTGTACTTCGTTTCCCGTTAAATCTATATGACTCAAACTTTGTTCAATTCGTTATTTAATATTCGGTGTATGGTGTTCAGTGTAATATCTAGATAATTATTTGTTCGTCTTTTATCGTATCTAGATAAATAGTTACAAGGTATCTAAACGTTCATCTTAGATAATTTTTACTCATCTAAATGAATTCATCTAGATACATTTTTTATTGATAAAAATCGCGAAATTGTACAAACGCATTTAAATATTTATACAGATTCTCAAACCAAGTTTATGGTTTATAAATAATGTAATTATTTTTATTTATATCATCATTATTATTATTATGTTCCTAGTGCCCAACTAAAATATACCTAAATTTAAAACCCATTTAAAAAAAATTGTATCTTTTTTTTACCTAGATAAAAAAGTATTTATCTTTATCTTTATCTAGATAAAAAAATACTTATCTAATCCGAACACTGTTGGTGTTCAAAACTTTTCCGTTGCTCGGAATAAAAGTTCTGGTTCACAGCAGTATTTTATCAGGTACGCGGACCCCGTGCTGTTTGTACGTAAGTGTATGATTTAACTCTAAAGTATCAAAGTCATACCAAGTTTTTCCAATTTGGATCAATATGATACTTTAGAGAGGTCATTTTTTGATTTTCTCCATAGTTTTTGTTATGTATTTAAATTTTCAGACCACCTTGGCCACAAACGCTATACTGAATTAAAACACTATTTAATAAAATTATTAGATACTTCATTATTAACATTCTTTTATTAACATTAATATTGAAAAAATGTGTTTCAGAAACAAGAACATGAATTAATTATCGCGTCACTAACATATATTATAACAGTTTTTCAACGCCACGGGAAACACCACAGAAAATTTTCTAACGCTTTGTTTATCACCATAGAAATGAATAAAATAAAATTCCCACTAGGTATATTATATAAATTAATGGTTACTTATTATATTTATGATTCATACATTTTCTTTCGTCCACTCAGAATCGTTTTTTTTATCGAATACAATCATTGAATTCAAATCGAATACTGTAATAATACACTATCCTGTTCGTGGACCGAAGAGATATGGACAAACCTCCACCACCACTTACCTAGTCCACCCTGCTCCACTTACCCTATTTTTAATATCTAATTTTGTCTAAATTTAAACTTTAAATGCATTTAGGTAAAGATCTTCTTTTTTTGATTCTGATCGTAGTAATTTGTTTCTGTCTATCATCAACATTCGGGGTAGTTAAATTGCTGCAATTTTCGACATCAACTTATTTTCTGATAGAAAAGTGAATCTATAGTTGCTGTTTTTGGGAGGTCAAAATTTAAAATTCCCATTGTTTTTGAAAGCGTCGGGGGAAAAACGAAAACAAATTAAGGAATTTTTACGCAAAACCAATTTTTGACAAAATTGATTTTATTTTATGGTGTAATTCAAAAACTAATAAATAATATCAAGAAACACTTGAAATTTTCACCAAATATTTATACTAGCATTTTCCATGCAAGGTAAAATTTTTAAAAAATGTTTACTCTTTTTTGCAACCACTGAAAGGATAGTGACACAACTAAAAAATACGTATTTTGAGTTTTTACCATCAAAATGTGCAGAATTTCATCCTTTATATATTAGTATGCTTGAAATTTTTTATTCATATAATATTAAAGACAGTATGAGCTCAAATGTCTTAATTTCTGCTTAAAATAAAATATAGTTTCCAGCTGGAATATCAACACTTCTTAGATGTGATTTAATTTTGGCCTGCCTAATGTTGTTACACAATATTTTTCTAGCCAGAATAAAGTCATATCTCAAATGTAACAGTTTCACATGGAAAAAATTATTTTAATTTTATTAATACAATATAAATGTACCTATTATAAGAATAACTAATAGTTTTATCAATATTATAATCGTAAACTATTTATGGAACGATATGATTAAATTAGTCTCAGTAACCGACTTCTTCTATCATGGTATTATAAAATATAAATTATTGTTTAGTATACAAATCTATGGATAATAATAATAATAATTGGTACGTTGTCGATAGAACACGTCTATAATCTTTGTTGCACGTGTGTTAGACAAAGACACAATTCCGACTGGAGCCACTGGAGGAAGTTACATGGACATTTGTTGTCTTAGTCTTACAAGTGCGTAACATAGCAAATTTTACGCTCAGCAGATCACGTTTAGCTCCGTTGGTTGAAAAATTAGAGTAAAATGATCTATTATAAAATGTTAAGGTCAGATTATTATCTAGGCATCTCATACGCTTTTTATTATATTTTAATTTTAAAGCAAGTTATGAGTAGGTATTTTATGATGTACAGCCAATTTGTAATTTTAAAATACTCATAACTCACTCTAAAATTGAAATATAATAAAAATCCTATGAGATGGTCTTGATGATCAGATATATATATCATCTTACCTTTAAATTGTATAAGAGGTCAATTCACTCTAATTTTTAAACTACCTAAACATGATCTGCTGAAAATACAATTTACCATGTTACGCACTTGTAAGACGGAGACAACAAATGTCTAAGTAGCATCCTCTTAATGCTATAATTAATTATAATATTGTGTAATACTGTTTTAAAACGCTTTGTACGTAAAATGGATCTTCTACAAAGTTCAAGATCAAAGCGCTTTGTTATTAAATATTACATGTTTTATTAATAAACAATATCTCAAAATTACTACCTAATATTTTTTTATTTTTTTTATGTTTTTAACATAACTAAATATTAATACTATACCTACACTTAGCAAAGATAAAGTAGGTAGGTACCTATGTACCAAGTAGTTAAACCATACAATAATATTATAATAATAAATATTTACATACCTATTATTTTGTATTTAAGTGTTATTGATCTTAAATGTTATAGGACAAGTTATACATTTTAATGTTATAAATAATATTATCGTTACAAATTTTAATTCATTTTATGTGGCACAAATCAAAAAATATTATTTTTCCAAGCAGAAATAATGACACGAGTCAAACTGAAATCAGATTTACAATAAAACTTATAAACCAACAGTGAAATGGTACTTAAATTATTATTTTAAGCATATAAAAATAAAAGTAAACTACACAATATTAATAATAATTAATAATATAAGATTGAAAAAAAATTTTATTTATAGTTAATTACATAATGAAACATTAAAAGTCGATTTCCTAACATTTTGATATTTTGATTTGTGTCACTATTCTTTCCGGGGTGCGTTTTGACCAATGGCCACTAGAAATTTTTTTAAATTATTGTTGATAAAAACTTGGTAAAAATCTTGACAATTTAATGCAGGTTCCTCATGAGTTGTTTTAATAGTAGTTAAAAAATATTAATTAAAGATACAAAGGCACAATTATTTTTTATATGCATTTACATTTCAGTACCTATTGACAACATTTATCGATATCCCTAAAATGTTTTTATTATTTTTCAGTTAGAAATTCATAAAAGTGTTTATTGTCATAGCTAATATTGGAAATTTGAGTAGAAGATTCTCCACAAGTTTTTCTGCCTTTAACAAAAAAAAAGTTTACTGGAAATGTACGCTATTTATATAGTCATGAAATATTTTCGATTTTTATTCATTGTCAAATTTAATTATTTATACAAGTATCCTAGGTTGACACAACGTCTCCACAAATTTATCATTGAATTCAAATAATATAACACATCCATTACAATGACATACTCAACAACTACTGTACAGCAGAGCAGTACTTGTCCACCAAGTTTTATATTTTGAGAACACCCCTCAAATTATTTTTCTTGAAACAAGGGACGGAATGTTATATTTTGTTAAAATAATATTGTAGTTTTGTAATTTTTATATCATAAAGTTGTGCCTTATTCAATAAGATATTAAAATTAAATTTGATGGTTTCGTGATATCTGTTAACGCGATCAAAAGCTCGAACTAAGATGTAATAGGTATAATATTTTAGTCTTATACTTATATGTAACCATTAGTTATGTTAATAAATGACAAGTGAAATAATATTTATAGTAACTATTGGTGAATGTTACTGGTATTGGTATATTATATTTCAACTACCTATTGTCAAAGATGGATATGGATGGTCGGGGGTGTGGTTATGTTGAGTTTAATCATTGTAAGGTAAGGAACACTAATTTGTTTTAAGTCTGAGACTCCCCTTTCTTTTATTTTTCCAATTCAAACTCTTTGCGGTGACAGTGTGAATACTAACAAATTTTAAATAAATGTATTATAATAACATATCCAAAATGGTAAAATGAACGAATTAATCGTATTTCTTAATAACATTTTATATAATACGTTAATATATACCCAGAAATAACGAGTTACCAACTTCTGCAGATCTGTTCGTATTCTATTTAATAACTTTGGGCGATAGATGGCGCTAGATAACTTAAAATGTTCGAAAATAATAACATTTTATTCTAATGGTTTCAATGTTGAGTGCCGACAATAGTGCGTGAAATGTTGGCCTTATCTACAATCTATGCCCTGAGTTATTTTTATTTACGGAGTATTATAATATAATCTAAAAATAATTTGGAACCCAAAATACGGAGGCGCTTCCTTAAGATTGGTCATGCATTGAATTAGGAATGCTCTTTCATAGGAGAATCCTTTGTTCAAAAAGTGCCAAGTCAAGTTTGGGAACTATTGGTAATTCAAAGACGTGCACAGGACGTTGTGTCTGGTGCAACCCACATTTTTAACCGGCCCTACCGAACATAATGCAGCCGGCGTAATATTAATCATTGTGGCATATAGCTGCATAGCGTATGGGTTAGATAAGTAAAATGCGCGCAAGGTATAAATTATGTAATAGTATTCGATTATAATATTATGTTAGGGACATAGAGTAAACTAGTAAAGGGTCGTTAGCATGTTATATATGTTATGATAATATATGTTATGAGATATATATGTTATATGAATATAACAAATTTGGACTATGGTCATCCAAGGTAATGTACTTGGTTGTGTCTGGGGGCATGGACACATCACCAGTTGCTCCTAAAACAAAATTTGTAATTTAGGGTCAGTACCTATATTAATGGCGCTGCTTATACCTATTTTAGTTCAGTGTACCTGCAATTGCGCTGCATATATTTTAAGTATATTTATGTATATTAGGTATAGGTATTATAAATGTACCTAAATAATGTACTAACTATTATTGACTTTCATTGTTTAACAATTGAAAAACTTGATGAACATATCGTATTTATCGAATCTGAAAAATAGTAATTTATTTATATATTATGAATAATTTTAAATTATACACCAAAAATATACTGTAATTTAAAATAATATTATAATAGAAATTTATCTAATTGTAATTATAAATTTGTGTATATGTATATTAGACTATATTCCAATAAAAGTATTGTTATAATATGTGTTATTGAATAAAACGAATATTACCCTGAAAATTACCACGCACAATTATTGGTCTATCGAACGATTGAAAATGTTATACCTTTTTGGCCGAACGATTGAGAACACTTAAAATTAATGAAAAACTTACCGCTGACCCAAAAAAAGAATACGATTGAAAACAAATTAACGTGCAACGTTGCCATATCATTTATTTGGCTATTGAAAGATTCATGCCCGTATGTAATAACAATTAACATAATATTATATTGGTGGATTATTTCAATATCAACAAATAATCGTGCTCAAATTATCATTCGATTAAATTTGGCAACGTTGGAAAAAAAAATAAAATATCAAGCGTTCTCAATCGTGTTACCAAAAATACCGTTCTCAATCGTATTTTACCGATTTAAAGGGTAATTTTAAGCGCAATTTATTGGTAAGCTCTCGTGTTTGAATGTGAACAACGAACATACTATGCATACGGATACGTCCGTCATTATAAAACCCAGTCTTATCTTAGTGTTATCGCATTGATGAATAATGTTATAATTTTTCATTTGATGAACCATAAACATTACTTTATTCTACATAGGTACTATGTTAGCTTTATAAATAAATATTTACCTGCCCACATTAAATTAACAGATGCAGGGAAAGATCATTCATTATCCGTGAGCACACCTATAACTGGTGTATAAATAGTTATGTAGATACAAAACTGGGTTTACTGTGAAATGTGGATTATTGATATATAATATATAAATATATATAAAGAAATATAAATATAAATATCAGGAATTTTAAATTTTAAAATTCGGATAAATAAAATACAGAAATTTACTGAATTTGTTTGTAGAAAAAGTCGTAGTTTATAATTTATATTACAGTTATCAGTTTCTTTTATCTAAGAAAAATTTCACTTTATTGCATTGAAAGTAATTCTACGAATACTATTTTACCTAATAAGTAATATATTAATGCTATTAAAAATAATTCCTATGATATTTATACAAATAATTTTGAAAAATTAAATCGTAATGATCTGAATAATAATTGCCACATAAATATTAAATTTTCTTGATCTGATAAATCCTATTGAAATTTCTTATTTAATTTTAAAAATACCTGATCAATATTAATTTTATAATTATAATTTATCTAACTTTATTTTATAACAAACAGCTGACTCTATCTCAACTTTGCTTTCTTTTATTTTTAATATATTACTCATTTCTGGAAAATATTTTTCTACCTATAGTACAAAATGAATAGGTATTCATTTATACCTATATTTATATCAGGTGATCACTAGCAATGTGGACATTATATACCCATCAGTTTTGCCTTTTTTTACCGTTTCAAAAGTCTTTTAAACGATCACGATTTTTTCTCGTCTAATCAATTTTGCTTTTGCTTAAATATATCTGCTATAGATCCTTTCAGTAAAAATTCTCATTTCATACATAGTATTTTAGATTCAAAAAAATGTAATAAATAATTGTACTATCTAATCGTACTAATTTTGGAACTCAGTCATTACTCCCTAGTCAGTCCAATAATAAAAGGTAGGTAGGTTATTGATTTATTACGTAAATATAATTTACTTTTGGATAATTATAATAAATTCAATAACTAGGTAGGTAGGTAATTATAAGAAATGTATTAATAATATTATCTTTTGTTTTTAATTTGTTATTATTTTTATAATATTATTGTACTGATATATCATTTTCTTTATAATTCACTTCTTACCATGAACTCGTCTTATATTCGCATCAAGCACAATATGCTTATTATTTATTAGATAAGCTTGTAACTAGCGTTTATCTTATATGTCATTCTGTATTATATATTATTATTATTATATTATATTATTATATAATAATGTATACCATGTTACAAGTAATTTTGTAGGAAAAATAACATGGTTCTAGGCGATTCAATTTATTTGATTACTTCCCTTCTACATTAGTACATTACTAACATAATATTACAATATAAATAATGATCAATAATACATTTTCGCAAGTTATGCAACGTATTTAGGTATGTTTATTTATTTAAAAAAATGTATTAACAAATTAATAATTACCAAATCTGCACGCCTCTTAAGGCGATTGCTCGTGTTGGAAGTTTTTATTAATTACATTGGTAGTTTTTGAAATTTATGATCAAGGGCATAGTTAGGTAATAAATATTGTGTTACCTATCGTTTCGAAAATGTTCTAAACATCTTAATTAAAAATTAAAAATCTTATAATATTATAGGAGGTAGGTATTAGTGTATTACATAAATAGAAACTTGACATGTAATGTGCTTAATTTTTTTAAGCATCAGAATCTCATAGATAAATCTTAAATATAGATAATAAATTAATTTTGGAAAAAAATCCCTTCTCTAGGAAAGAAAATCCCCAGTAGAATTATACAGGGAATTGACTAAATATAAATAACTTATAAGAATTATATTATTTTATAAATTATACATTAGAAATAAAATTAATATTGTAATGTAATCTTTTCATAATAGTATACATGCATGCATTTTTTTAATATTTATTATGTAGGGTAAAAGACAATTTTTAAAATAATATACAATTTTAATTTTATTTCTATTATATAATTTATAAACTAATTTTTATAAATAATTTATATTTAATTATTGTTATTATTTTTTTATTATTATTATTATTACAACTCTCGGTATCGTGGCTGACTAGGTAATATGATCACATAATATAATACCTATATTATAGGTACTACTAACACAATATATTATATTATTTACATTTTAATTTATATACAATTATTATTATAAGCTTCGGTATCGTGGTATGCATTTCTTTTATATAATATATAATATAAGGTCAGGCGTGGACTGGTAAAATAGGGCACGGGATGCTACACAATTTAAAGGGCAAATAACAAAAATTTTCGCGGCAAATTTAAAACACGTAGATTATTTATAAAATGTTAATATATTTTATTTTGTCTTAAAAAAATATTGAATATATGTTAAAAACGTAAATAAGTACCGATTTACAACAAACATTCAATCAAAATTGTACAATATTATAGATAACTAATAATCGTAAGTTGGTAATGATCTGCTGTTCACTAGGTGTCTAGTGTCTTTAAATATACAATAAACAATGTTAGGCAAATATATTTTAGGGCAAGGGATGCTGTAGCATCCCAGCATCCTAGCCAGTCCACGCCTGTATAAGGCAAAAGACAATTATTGTTATTATTTTTTTTATATATTAATTTATTTACAATTATTATTTTTGTTATTATTATTGCAAGCATCGGTATCGTAGCATACATATTTTATGAAATAATAATTTTTAACATAATATAGGTACAATATTAATTTTATTTCTAATATATAATTTATAAAATAATTCTTATAAATTATTTATATTTAGTCAATCCCCGGTATAATGATACTGGGGATTTATTTCCCCAGTGCGGGTATTTTTTTCCCAACTACCATAGTAAATATATTAGTATAATATCCAATTATGTTGTTTATACTTTATTTTATTAATATAAAAGAAAGTATTAAATATTATGAACTGTGAAAAACATAAAATTAAGAAAAAATTAAAAATCTTGAGTACCCAATATTATTATTAATAAAACGACAAAACATAAAAATGAAAAAACCCTCGCCAACAAAATTGCAGGGGTAGGTATTCCCTGGTGCTCAGGTGCTATGCTATAATATTACTACTCTCGTCCATGATGTTACGTTATAATAATATAATAGTTAGGTTGGTAGTAATAAAATTAATGAGATATAATAAAATATAACCTCCGAGCCCGGGTCGGAAACCTACATCTAATGACTTATAAAAACGACAATGTCGATAAAACCGGGCGTATGATGTATTAAAAGATAATAATATTTGTCCGATTGACCCTCCGACCGCGACAAACTCGTGTGCAGTGCCGAAATAATTATATTATAATGACGCGTCGGGCCTAGTATTACGATGTTGTTAGTGTGTAGGTATTATACGCGATCGATGTTGCCGGCGACGTTGCCTAATGAAATTTTGTTCAAACAAGCCATATTATTACACCACGTTTTACGTGGTGGGTCGTGTTTATATGAGTACGGTGATAGTAATATTTTTCTATTGTGTAGATACAACACAAATTTTTAATATATTATAATAGTCGGTCGGTTCTCGTGAACCAAGGGGGAACAATAATTCTCCACGCCCGCGTTGGTTCAAGGCTACGTGTTGGAACTCAGTCACTTTTCATATTGCCAACGTAAATATTTGCTTCCGCTGTTGATCGTTCCGACGTACATTTTCGATGCGAGCAACGCAGAGCGCATGTTGACTGGTGGTCGTCGGCGATACAAAATAATATTATAATGATTTATGTCTCGTCGACACGCGCGCAACAATTTTGAGAACCACTCGGCGGGGTCCCTTGAAAGCGGGCGCTATATCATTATGATAGTAACCGGCGGTTCTGCCTTACGCGGTGGTTGCCGGTGGGCCTACTTGCTGCGTTGGCACGCTGTCGGCCGTCGGGTGTGTTCGTTCTGCTCCTGTGCACAGCTCGCTGCAGCTGTGGGCTGTGGGACTGTAGTTGTAGTGTTGGGCTGTACCGCCACCCGCCAGCCACCTGGCGCCGATAGCTCAGCTGCCGTCTACGTCGTAGACTATACAACATACGATGAATTTCATTCTTCCCTTCTCGTCGCCGTAACGTGATATTTTCAACGTTCATTCGCTGGACAATTTTTACCACTCGTTCCCAGGACGTTTCAGACATTTTATTGTTTAATAACACGTCGCTGGCCCCGTATTCTTTTTATTATTATTATTATTACTAAAATATCCTTCCAAATGATAGAAGTGAAATCTGTTTAATATTGTGTGTTTGTGTTGATAATATTATTCTGATATACAAACACTATTTTATAGCCTTATCCAATACAATGAACAAACATTATATTTTATTTAACACCCACACCACTCTTTTAGAATACCCAATCATTGCTTTCGGTTTTATATGACACATCACATGATTTTACGAGTATCCGGTACTCAGTTTTTAGACTCTGAGCGGATCGATGGATGTATTGATTTTACAATGATGTGTGGTTTATTTGGATTTTGGAGTAACTTTAAAAAAAATTACCGTAGATACAAAAAATTTTCACTGAATTAAACATAATATAAACATTAGTATAAACTACTAGCATTTTCTATACAGGATAAACGATAAATTTTTCAAAATATTTTTACTTATTTATAGCTGCATTTACTGACATATTCAGTTTCCAATTTTTTCTATAAATATTAATAATATTTTATTAGTTGGGTCAAAAAGCTTGAAAATGTAATACAAGGCACCTAGTATACCGTTATGACAGATGAAAAATATTAAAATATAAAATACAGTCACAGTTTTTTTTATAAGCATTTAAAGTTCGAATTTTAACAAAAGGCGTAATAATAACCAAAATGTGCAAATTATTTTGTGCTAGAAATTCCTAAAATATTTTCTTTTCAAATCTAAGATTTTAAAATGTAATATAAGATTCCTTATAAGGTTATCTACCTTAAACAAAAAAAAATGTCTATAAGAAAGTCAAATTAAATTTTTATGAGCATTTGAAGTTTTTTACAACGTTGGATATTAACTTGATTCTCAAGTAGCGCTTTTTTTATTCTGTTGTAATTCAAAAACAAATAACCGAATACACTTGAAATTTATATCATGTTTATTTTATCAATTCCTATACTTGATAACATTTTCAAAATATTTTGACTGTTTTCGAGCTGTTTACGGACATTTTTAATTTTTAATTTTTTTTTCCTATAAATGTCAATACAATTTTATTTGTTAGGTCAAAAAGCGTGAAAAATTAACACAAGGCTCCTGATATATTGTAACAATAGTAGTTGAAAAATGTTAAAAATACATAGCCACAATTTTTTTTATAAGCATTTAAAGTTCGATTTTTGAAAATTTAAAAATGGTTTCACGTAAGTAGGTTATTTAGCTGTAACCAAAAATTATCAAAAATATAAAAACACAGTTTATTTTATGTTCAAATCAATGTTTAGACGATATTACATATTAAGTAACCAAGAATATTAATAATAAGTAATAACAATATATATAATATATATAATATAAAACATCCACACTGACAAACCGTCTCCGCTCAGAATCGTTTTTCGTATACAATGATATTATAATATCATTGAATTCAAATTTTAATACCATCACCATTATACAGTGACCCACTTGTAACATACTGTACATCAGAGCGACATCCACTTACCCACATTTTTTTTTTCTATTTAAATTCATTACTTTCATATTTTGTTCAGTCTCGACTGTTGAAAAAACTAAATTGTGTAAACAATTATTAAAACTCATTGGTTGTGCGACTTGTACAAAAATAACGCTTATTTGTTCTTAAAAATATATTACATTATCATCGATCAAAAACAAAGCAATTAATGTTAAGTGTTTTATATGTACTATATTAATGTATTATAATGCCATGATGTACTATAGACTATAATAGTATTATTTATCATGGTATAAAGTATAAAGTATAAATCTATTATTGTGAATTTATGACGTCGTTTGTTGCTTGGTATCGATAACATTTTGCTTATGAATAATTTTTGCATTAGTCAATACGTATTCACAACAGTAGAGAATTTAATATTAATTTTAAATTCAAAAAAATAAATTCAAGTGTGGCCTTCATAATAAGAATACTGTAGAAGAACAAATAAATCGAGAAAACACGACACAGGCGTGCGCGTACACAGACACACACACACACACACACACACACACACGCACGAACACACATAATATTTGAATATAGCGTAGGTACTCACTACTCAATGATAATATAACTATAAATAAATAACTTACTATGAACGATATTGTGGTATTATTTATCTATTTTGTATATTATTATTATAAAATACAAGAGCGATAAGTCAACTACGCTAGGCCCTTTTGTATGACTTACCTGCGTGGCTGCATCATTAATCATTATTCATTAGATTAAAAATTATGAAATTAACGATTGAAATTTCTAAATCCAGAATTCAAACTGTAACTGCACGTAATATTTTTATAGTTTGATTATATTATATTATACTTACAACCTACTGCAGGAATATCAAACACTCGTCCCTCGCCCTCGGATAGAAATATTAATGTATTTATTGAAAAAAAAATCATCAAAACTATGTTAGTGAGAGGTATACCGTATACATTATGTTACTTTTATGTCTTATTTTTTGATAAACTGTAATTGAATAAATATTGTATATTATTGTAAGCAATTAATTAAATTAGAAATTTTATACATTTTTTTTCGATACATTTTGTGTGCAGTCAAGTTTAGTATTAATTTGGCCCAGTTAATACTTTGAGTTGGACATGCCTGAGGCCTGTTGTACATATATTAGTTATTTAGTTATCACCAAAAACAGAAATTAATATAAATTATGAGTCCATGTTAACTCTGACTGTTTTCCATAGCTATTATTCGCTAGTCAATTTAGTAACAAATGCTTAAATAAAAATAATAATTTTTGTGATGAACCAACATTATATTGATGATTATTGAGATTTGTCATTATCATTATTGACTAAGACCATGCACTATGTAGTCAAAGACAAAATCAACAGAACCAATGTATATATCTTTAGCAAAATAATGTATTCATACCATAATACTAGATATATTTCATCTGCAATGAAAATTTATGATTCATAGAGATATGTTTTGGGGGTATAGTGCACTAGTGCAGTGGAAAAATATCTAGTAACATTCAACATTTTGTTAGGAATTTAATGAATTAATAATTAATAATTATATATTTATAATAAATAAATATTATATTAATATAATATATTACTATAAATATTGTTTATATATTATATTTATATAATATATTATTATAAATATTGTATAAATATTATATTGATACAATATATTATTATAAATATTGTTTAAATATTATTAATATAATATATTATTATGATATAATATTTAATATTGTTTAAATATTATATTAATTTGCGTATCTATGGTGATAAACAAAACGTTACCTACGCAAAATCGGTTAGAAAAAAAAATGTTTGTATCCAGTGTTAAGACATATCTAATAGTTTTACATAATAATATAATGTTAATGTACCTATATTGAAAATTCTAAATGCTAAATCTGAACCGATAAAAATTTCTATTTTATGTAAAATATGGTTGACAAAATATGGAAGAGTAGGTACCATATTATTTCAGACGAATCATTATTGCAAAATTCAGTGTGATTTTAGAACAGTTGTGAAAAATAAATAACCTTCTGTAACTGCGGATAACTGAGAAGTGTTTGAATTTTCGGAACATTTATTATAATAACTAATAAATTACCTAGCTATGAATTTATAACATTAAAATATAAAACATTATTTTATAAAATCGTTTTTAGGTACCAAATAAAATATTTTTAAAACACTCGGGTTGCGCCTGTAACCCGCCTGAAATATGTAAAGCTGGAATGTCACACTTTTTTGTATTAAGCCATACATAATAATGTATGACGTATGTATCCACCTAATTAGTAAAATATTATATATATAGTTATGTCTTATGGTATAAATAAAACATTGAAATTAACTACCTATTTATCAAGTTTATTCTGTTTATACTGGCTCTTGAACATTTGAGTTATCCATTTATAAACTTGGCTCTCCCACTATAAATTAACCTCTGGATGAAACATTGACTATATTTAAACCCCATTTGTCCACCTTTTCCATTTTAACTCTTTATTCAAGTTTTAAACCCAGTTGTTATGTATTTCTGTACATTTTGAAATCTCAGAAGTCATTACGCATTTGTAGATTTATGTGTTTACTGTCAGTTTTCAAGGAATGACATTATTGTTACAAAATTAACAAAGGTTTTATTGCAACTATGATGGTCATTCAGTATACCTACATCTATGTGCATTGTGTATGAATATGAATATTTAATGTCTATGAATGATATTGTCAAAAATCACTTAACTATACCTACATTTTTCTAAAGTTATATAATTTTAGAGTTAGTGTTTTATAGAAATTAACAAATAAACATTATTTATATAGAATGGCTTAAACATATCACTTATCAATTCAATTTTGTTATTAGAGAAATTTAATAAAATCAAATGTATTATGATTAGTAATTGCTCAATAGTTAATATAATTGATAATTTATTTGCACTATTATGAATTACAAATGTATAATATAATTTCATTAAAACTATACAATTTAATGATCTAATATAGGTAGCCAGCATAATATATTAATTCCAGGTTAATGGTCCATCGTGTACCAAAACATGCAGAATTTATAATGTGCAAGGTATAAAATGTCCAAAAATATTCTAAAAAAGGCTGTTATGTTGGTAACGGTTTTACTGTACATTAAATGTCGATTGTATCTCGTCATTGGGTAGGTGTTCACATAGGTGTTCACTGTAATGAATGTGTTGGATTTGAATTCAAACATAAATCATTGTATAATACACTATGAATAACGATTATGACCAAAGTCGATTTAACCAAAGTAACCAAATAATAATTTTAGTAATAATAATAAATTACAATTTTGACAATTTATTAATGTTCATATATTTTGTTTCTCCAATTACTTTAAAAGTATTGAATATTTACAATTTTTACTAACCAAAATTTGGTACTTAATATATACCTAGATAATACATAGAAACTAAAAAAATAAAAAAATATAAACATTTCGATGACTTATGATTGCGTACGAACTACGAACCTTTAAAGGTGAAAATGTTCATTATTAATATTGAGTAACTATAGTATTTCGTACCTACTAAACAGTAATTTGAATGCAACGTTGCCGTTGCTTACAATCGTGATAATATTTTTAGAAAATAGCGTATACCTAATTAATTTTAATGTCAAAACAAAATGGTCCAGTGTTAACAGAACTTTTAATTCTTAATTTTACTATCCTCATACCCCAATATATTCTGACATTGAATCATTTAAAGAAATAATGCAAGTTGAAATAAATATTGAAATATTCATCGTGAATAAAAAATATTTATAGGTAATCAAACTATCAAAGCTTTATAATATTCCAATTAAAGACATCCAAAAAATGAACTATGTTATACAACCTTAGTTCATATTTTATGGATGGAGCCATGCCCCGATATTTGAAGCACATAATATTATAATCGATGAGTATCTTGTTGAGAAGTGCTATCAGCGCATGCGTTTGTATTATACTCGTCACAAATTTATGGTAATAACTGCATTCTCCCTGGAAATCCATGAGTGATAACCAGTGATACAAGTGATAACAAGCGATAAATATGTAACGAGTATACTCGCGCACTGCGCAGATAACGCATCTCAACCAGTGACTTGTCGCTAATATGTGCTTCAAATTGTTTACATAGGCGAGATAGGCTATGGCTCCATCCATAGTATATGATCTAAGAATTCAACTATACGACATTATGACAAATTTAAAATAGCGTAATACGTATTAGGCACATGTTGACAACGTTACACTCGTTTTCGTACGCATTCACGATATTTTAAAGGTCAAGTATTTCCAAATTGTGTATGAAAATCATTATCTAGATCAAATTGCACTTTTTTTCATGAGTTGAGTTGCGTGCGTGGTTTTTTTGCGATAGAACTGATTTCTGCAAAATATTCTAATGACATTTAATATTTAATAAATATGATCAGATGTGTAAATACTAAATATTGAAAAATAAATTTAAAATTTAAAAAAAACACAAATATTTAAATGTTATAACTTATAATATATTTAATAAAAATTTCTGTTCAATTTGTAAAAATCAAAAAATTTAAAAATAAATACATTTCAAAAAAATTCGAAATAAAATAAATATAATTAGATACAATGATATTAAACTCTATTCTCTGTATGTTTCCCACTGTTTCTTTTTTGTTGTTCAAGCATATTATTGCGAAATCGTTGTGACAATACAGTTCACTAATAAGTATACACTAAGGTGTTACACGTCGTGAAACTGTAGAACTACAGTGAGCTGTATTGTCACGTTTTCACCATACTCTACGTACTAAAAAAAACAAAAAGTAGGTAAACTTACGGGGAATAGAGTAGGTATACTGTATCCAATTTTTATTTGTCGTATAATAAATCTGAAATCTGGATGTTAACTTTTACAAATTATTATTTTATATACGTAGATCGTAATACCTACATAATCATCAAATTATAATAATAACATCTAATCGCTATTCTATTTTAATCTAGTCCCATTGAGAAAACCTAAATTACAATACATCGACTTTACTAGCTATATTTATACTATAAGACATATGTGCAAACTGCAGGTCAACAAAAACCAGTTATTTGTTTAAACTTTCACGGACGCAGATCAAACTATCGAAGATATCATAAAAAAAACGAAAACCGCAAACGCGATTTTATTGTCACTTGTCGATCAAAATTGCTTTTTTTAGCACACAATTCGCATACAGCCATGAAATCATACAAACGTATCGCAAGGGCGTACATCTTTGAAATTCCATGGGGAGGGGGGCATTATTTTTTCAATAATATTGACCTTTCTGTTAACCTGTTAACTGTCTTATGTAAGTTTACGTAGCATATTATTATATAACTGTATTCCAGCCTAAGGTTCAAAGGTCGTTATGTTTACAACACGATGTTTTAAACAACTTGTTTTCAACATATTTTTAAAATATTTGTTTTAAACATTTTGTTAATTGTTAAAAGATATTGTAATATATTGTAAAATATTATTTTAATGATAATCGTTTATAACAATTAACAATAAGACAGTTGGCATACGTCAGCCATCAATTTAATTTTGAAGAAAATCTCAAAATAGAATTATAAATGTACTTGGAGGTATGTATAATTAAAAAGTAAAATAAGTATTTATTTGAAGAAAAAAATCATTGATGATTAAATAACAATTTGTATATTTAACGGATTCTTTTTTTCTTATGGAACAAGGAACGGAACAAATTTCTTTTTATAAGGAACTTGCCAAACACTGGGTATTTTATACAGTTAAGATAAGTACGACGAAAAATTGTACTATCGTACCTATTTATTTAGTTAGTAACATTATCAATTTCATGTTACAACGCACTATTTCCCACGATGAGTTTCAAAAACTTTAGAAATATCAAAATCCATCATCTGTTCTGATAAAAAAAATCGAATTATAATGAGCAAATACTTAAAGAAATTATATTTTTATTTCAAAAATGTGTATATATTACAGAAGAATATAGGTACCTATAATAACTAATATAATATTGTAATAGTTTGTTAAATGCATTTATGTATGATGTGATAAAGATAATAGTCAATAATAATTAAGACATGTATTGCGTATATAATATTATTATGTTATTTTATTTTAATAATAAAATATCGTTAGTTTTATTGAGCCAAAACGTGTATTGACAACTGACAAGTCATTTTTGCTGCTTACGAACTACCTAAGTCCCAATAAAACCTTTTTGAACGAATTGAGTCCCGTGAAATTTAAAATATTATACTAATTGTGTCCATGTTTAAATACTAACTGAGTCCCCTTAAAGTTCAAACTTTGAAAAAAAACATCTTCCCTACCGTTTTTACAAACTTAGTCTGACTGACATAAAAAATTCTTCGGTTCTTTCAAGTAGGTATTAAAACGTTTTTTTTGTTAATTTTTAAAAATGTATTGATTAATGTGTGAAATATATTATTATGTATAGGTAATTCAGTTGCTTAAAATATAACATATAATAATATCTATGTAGGTATATAATTTGATTGTTACTTGTTTATAGTAAATCAATATAGGTAGGTAGGTATTGATTAAATTGAATTTCGCATATTGGTAAATATGACATTTGATATAGACTTTGTACTTATATGTATTAAAGTCGTACGATTGATTTTATATTTTTCTCAAAATAATCCTAGGGCTCAAATACTCAATAGTCAATTAGAATATGTTATAATATAATTAAATGTATTATAATAATATATGCCTAATTGAGTCCGGTAAAACAGCTGTAATGTTATTGGATTTTGTTATTTTATCTAGGTAATATTTTATTACTAACGATATGGAATAAGACATAAGTACAGTATAGAATGAGACGACTCAGTGTCTCAATGGCAATATTTGACAATCTATAAATATATAAATTAATCTTTGTGTGTGTGTGTGTGTGTGTGTCCTTTATGGATTCCTAAACCAGTCATCTAATTGCGATGACATTTGGTACAGTCGTATAGAGATAGATTAGACCTCTGGGGAGAAGACGGGCTAATTTAAAAAGAGTAAATTACAGGTCCGACCTGGGGAGGTGCTCAAATAACAGGTATTTTGAGATTTACGATGGAAATGTTTGTTTGTAAATGGTTGCTATTGGTTTTAATAATAATAATAACTGTTAATGCCTGTTGGCACAGTAGCACTTCAATGTATTTTAGTACAGAATGTCTCAAGATCGAACCACGGCTTTGGTGGACCAATCTTTTGCATTGTTTTTCTTATTTTTACTTTTTTACTTTTCTTGTTTATCGAATGTTTGGTGTTTTTTTATTTATAGGATTTCAGTACGGTTAGGTTAGGTTAGGTTAGGTATTAATCAGCCGTAGATTGAATTAAGTAAAAACGACCAACTTGGTATAACTTTGATACTTTAGAGTTACATTATACACTTACATACAAACCGCAGTTAGATTGCCTACCTGATAATATACTACTCGCTTAATCCACAAGCGAATCTCACGGACAACGCTGGTTAGGATGGCTATACATTAAAATATATCATTTACACTTAAAAATACATTCTACATCATGTTACACCCAAATACGTAGAACGATTACAATTTTTTCCCGGCAACGCCGGGTCATTCGGCTAGTAATAATAATAAGAATAAGAAGAAGAAGAAGAAGAAGAAGAAGAAGAAGAAGAAGAAGAAGAAGAAGAAGTAAAAATAAAAATGAATAAGAAAAATTGAATTGCAATAAATTATAAAATATATAATATTAATATTGTTTAGTATTGAATACTCTAACTTCAACATTATGATGTATGTATTATGTACTGGCAGTTCTAAGTCTGTAAAATGTTTTACGAAAATATTTTTAGGACTCAATTAGCCATTACCTAGGTCCTAGGTATTTGTTTTCGAACCAAATTAGGTGTAAATTTGGAAGTACGAGGCTTAACTGTATTGGTGCAGTGTGAATGTGCATTTTTAGTTGCTTGGCATACCAAATCTACACAACGTGTGGGCACTCGATATCGCTAAAAGTTACCATGTTTGGGTATTAAAATGTACCCTTTGTTAAGAAGTATATTAGCCATGTAAGCCATATATGGCATATACCTATAACATATTATAGTAGGTAGTAGGTACTAACGATACTAATAATAATTCAAATAGATACGTGAAAAATGCGTTACGTCATACCTATTAATTAAATTATGAATTAATTTAAGTTCATATCGATTTTCTGTCGTAATCGGTCGTACTGTCTTCGTGTTAATCTTATCTCGTATTTTTTTTTTGCAGATTAATGCGTACATTAATATATAATAATATGCCGTGTGAAAAGAGCAATACTAGTATTTACGCATTTAAAGCGGCGGTGTTAGGTAATACAGGTCATGGTGCTTACTGCTTACTATCACCCGGCGTCTCTAATCCCAGCATGTACTAAGCTTGAGACACTGGCAAATTATACCAAATTATTATACGAATGTTAAAAATTGCTTGAATTCTAAGCATCATAATAGTAAGTTGAAAAATATTTTGGCTCTTAAGTAAGGAATTTGCGTTAGAAAAAATAATATAGGTAGATAGGCAAGTTTTAAGAATTTGAAATTTGAAATTCTATGATACACGGACGATGAAAAAAATAAAGTGAAAGTACTTTGGGAAAACTGAAATATTATTTTAGTATTATTGTAATCTTATATCTATTATTATTTGTATAATCAATAGAAAATATTAACAAGAATGATTTTAATATTTTAAATGTAGATTCTATAATTTAGAATATTGTATATATGAATAAACTTTTTAGTACTATGCATGAACTTTCGAATTATTTGCAAACACTTTAATGAATTTATTGTATTTTTAAGCAATAGTAAAATTATCTTTGATATTATTTATTTAGTTGAAACATGTCTAGAAAATAATTCTTTAAATTTTGAAATTGAAGTGTACAACTACTATAAGAAATTAAATGAGTCTGATGAAATCTCGTTATTTATCAGAAACGTATTACGTGTTAATCCTGTTAGTTTAGGGGTAATTGATTTTTGTAGCTTTATCAGTTTTAATATTTTAAACTAAAACTCTGTATTAAATCTAACATGCATTATGTATTTATGTAGGTATGTTGGTATCACTCACAGAGATTTTAACAAAATCTTTGTATAAATAGCGTAGAAGAATTTTTAAATTATCTCCCTAAAAAATGCACGTAAGAACGAGGTACCTAGCTTTCGCGGTGGTATAAATATAAATGTACAATACATTTACAGTAATATTAAGATTTATAACACATAGGTACAGTTAAATATCTAAATGTTTTCAGACTATATGGTAATAAATTATTAATTAACAATGCTACTAATATTTATGAACAAGTTATGAGGAACCTTGTATTATATATTCAAACCTTTTGACCAAGTAAAAACATTTTTATCTACATTTTTTCTGAAAATTTCAAGTTGAGAAATACCTGAAAAAGAGTCAAACTATTTGAAAAATTTATCTTGTATGGAAAATGATCACGTTACAATTTTGTGAAAGTTTAAAGCATCTATTTGTTTTTGATTTACTACAAAAATGAACTGAAATTAAACTCTACATTTTAATAATTGCAAGTTGCAAGTGGCAACTGTAGGTGTTCATAATATAAAATATTTAGCCTCGGTGAAATACCACGATGTGGTGGGTGTGCCGATTTATAGGAACCTATCTGAAATGGGATTTTCACATTGAAATAACTATTAAAAATAATAGAAGCTGATTCTATAAATTCAAAACTCAAAACAACATATTTTTATTTTCTAACACCGTTCGAATGACTTACGCTTATTGATATTAATATATTATTATGAAGTATAAACAGTTTCCATAATTTTAAATTACTTATATAAAACGAGCTTGGATGAAGTGAAACTTCTTTCAGTCATTCAACTGATAGAATATAGATTTGTATTACATTATCAGACTTGCATTTACATTTTACATCATTATATAAGTTCTATGTTTCTATTTGTTTTATCGGTATACCATTTGTGAATTATTAAAACACAATATTATGATCTTATATTTATTTATTTGAAATTTAGGTCAGCGGTTTATCTACTAATGAATTGCTTAAGGGAAAGAATAAAGCATTTCATCGTGTACATCCGGTACATGAAAGTAAACGTCCCCTATTTAAGGTTCTCGATTATTTTAAACTATAATATGGTAATATGCTGTATAGCAGCAGTCCTCATATGTTTTTATTTGTGGAGCCCTCATGATGTTAAAATTCTACTGAGCTTCAAACATTTTGAATGCTCATAAAATATACATAGCTCACGAAAAATCATGCATAAAAACAAGCCCGGATCAAGATAATATTGGGCCCGATGCTAAATAATTATAATAGAATATATCCATTATCAATATATTATAGGAAACGTACTACAGGCAGGAGCCTACTATTGTTGGATATCCGTTGTAGGACCGGGACCGGCACCTAACTCTGCCACCCTTAATCGAGCTTGCATAAAAGAATTGGTTGTTAATTTGTTTCTTCAATATATAATCATAAACGACATGAACGAGAAAAGCAATATATCTTTCAACCAACTATCGCATCTAACACCGTTCTTGACTACAAAAAAAATATATTCGGATTATGACTTATAAATAATAAGTATTAAATTTATTAATATTAATAAAATAATCATTATAAACCAAATATTATTGTATTTTAATTTAATTCAGATAAGTTCAGGGACCCCTTAGGCCGGCCGCACACCAAAAGAGCAAAACTGTGTTAGTCATCGTTAGTCATTTTTGTCTAAAGATTACTATCGCAGTATCACGAATCTCTAGGGCTCTAGGGCAGTTTAAACACCTCTGCTGTATAGTGTAAATGACATTCTACATGCAATCTGATTAAGATTAAAATAGAACTATAGAAGCCAGTAGATATTAGATAGTAGGTAGGTACCTACTAACTACTAAGTTTAAAATAAATATAGGTATTAATGTTTATATTTAAATATCCAGTACATTATATAATTAATTACAATCAGCTTGTGTTTTGTCCATAGTTGGGAAGGCATTTTTTTTTTATATTTTGTACGATATGTTTTTGTTTATAACTTATAAATTTGTTAAGTTTTTCTTACTTTATTCACAAAAATGGAAAACTACCGAAAAATACTCTTAAACATAATTTTTAATATCTAAAAAAACCACTAATCTATCCACCCAAATCCCCTGCTTTAAAAATAGTAAATACGCCACTGGTTATAGGTCGATAGACATAGGATAATAATCGTACCACCATAATTGTTCTGATAGACACGGCAACACAATAATTTTTAATTTTTAAATTTTTAAATTTTTAAATTTTTTTTATACAAAAACAAACCTGCAACGTGTGTGTCGTGACAGCCAACCATGACGGTTTTACTTTGAAAATATGTTGTTTAAAAAGTAGGTAGATACCTGTCAGTTTGAAAAAATAAACTGAAATTTTCTGTATACAAAACACTAATTATTATCTTTGAATTTATCGTTTTTGCTTATAATTATTGTTGTATATCGTATTGTTATTTTCTCATTTGTATTTACTGTAAGTACCTACTTATTTACATTGTCAACAATGTATAGATTTATGAAATAAAATAATATCAACTATTATCTCCTCCACAAGCTTAGGATTTTGGACAAAATCCTTTTGTTATATAATGTGTTATATTTAAATGTATATTGTTTCGAAATAATAATGAATAATAAAATAATATCAATCTATCATCTAATAATAAATTAGTAAAGGTTCCGTATGCATAGTATCACACTCGGTAATGACTAATATGGTGTAAGAAAAATGAATAACGTTAAAATACAAATAAAGTTATTTGGAATTTACAGTAGATTTTCGACAATGTTTGTGATATTGCACTTTATCACAGTCCATTATAAATATTACCGTCGCGACGTAGCTTTCACAGGAACGCGCAAGGTTAGCGTTTATCGATTTACATTGTGAAAGTTCGTACGCGCCGCGCTGTCAGTTTGACATGCTTACGGCTTTATTATTACGCCTTTTTAGTTTTAATTCATGTTCATAAATCATAATAATATATGATTTTGAACATATTAACTTATATTTAACTTACATGAAAACGTATTTGGTACTTACATAAAAACCTGTAATCTAGTTAACATAATATATTTCTTATAGACTAGTGCCCGAACGTGTTATGATATCAGAAAAAAATTGTGCCCAGACGTGTAGTCGCCAACTATAGTACGTCCTTTTCTCTGATTTTTCAGGTACAATAATAATTATAGTTATGTATCCAAATATATTTTATTCGATCTGTACAAAAGTTATGTTTGTTCGTACCCAGGAGTTAAGATTTTTGACGCAACATTTGTATCAACCAAATGTATGGAATGTTTATGAATCCAAAAAAAATACATAAGTTTACTCTTCACACACAGTAAACCAATATAAATACATCTTCAATATTTATCAAATATTCCAGTTACAAAAACAATATTAAATAATCATTTGTTAATTTGATATTAATTTTGTACATAGTTTAAAATATATTATGTTGAAAACTATATAAATATTTTTTTAAACCAGAAACATATATTTCCTAAATAACAATCACTAAAGAAGCACTAAATATTTTATTTTAATATTACAAAAACATTTATTTTAAGTTAATGTACATTTAAATATAATTTCAAAATATCTTATCAAATCTTACAAAATATATTTATTTATTAACGGGCTGAGCCACCTATACAACAGTTTAAGAAATAATACAATAATATGTAATTTAAATAATTAAAACAAAAACACAAATAAAATATTTATATAAAACTATAGTCTATATCTATAACTGACCCTGTGCATCTCGTTGCCCTTAAAAAAATTATGATTGTTCAAATCCTTTTGGATGTAACTTGCAGCAGTAGATGCAATTCAGCCACCCGGTAGACAATCCGACTATGTCGAATCTCGGACAATGTGTGATAGCATATCAAGTAGATATGTCATATGTATATCTAATATATAAAAATTTCGTGTCACAGTGTTTGTTATTAAACTTCTCCGAAACGGCTTGACCGAAACTAATGTTCCAACTATTAATAGGTGTATAAATCTCTAATTAAATGGATCAAGTATGATAGAGAAAATCGTAATAAATATTTACCAGACTTAGATAAATACATTCAGTTTCCAATTGTTTCCCAGGAATTTTTTGAGAGTACTGTTGATAAAGAACCACTTTGGAAGTTAAATAACAATTGTAACTATATAATATTTTTATATTTGATTTTCTTATTTTTTCAAAATATATTATGTTGGTAAGTAGAAAATATTTAGATGAAGCTTATGCTGTTCATACAGTCTTTGGTACTGAGTTAGAAGTACACAATTTTACTTGTTGCAGAATGTTTTAATTATGAGCAAAAGAGCCAAATACCATCTTCCTCTTTTGTTCAACATAATCACAGATTAGTGAAAAACTATACCAATAATTATACCACTAAATAGGGTAAAACTTATTTACTAAATGATGGTCGCATATTTTTTCAATTCGCGATTGTATGCATCAAGCGCGGGTTTCCATTATAAGTAGCTGAGAGAATAGGCAAACGACCAATGTTGGCTATGTCTCCTTCAGTAGTGATGGCGTCACGCAAGTGGATGCACTCGTCTGATCGTAACTTCGACTGATTGAAACGAATGAAGTTGAGACGTTCCGTTTCAACTTGACGTACATGTCGACGCAGTATCGTTGAAATATTTAATATTATATTATATTAAATACTAGCTGATCTCGTGCACTTCGTTGCCCGGCAACCAATAATTATTATTATAATAGCCACAAAACCCATGGCCACCATTTATCAACAACAATTTCCCTCGGAAATCTCAAAATTCCTGTTTGAGCACCTCCCGGGGGTGATAAATTCCCTTTTTAAATTAGTCTATAATACTTCCCAGAAATGTAGCTTTCTATTGGTGAAAGAATTTTTGAAACCGGACAAGTAGTTTTTGATTTAATTCATTACAAACAAACAAACCTTTCCTCTTTATATAATATGTAATTTTTGCTATTGTTCACGAGCGCAGAGCAGTCAGATAAGTTTTCGATTTTCCTAAAAAGTTTTAAGCCGTCGTTAAACACGAGTAGTTCACAGTTTTTGACAACCTCCTTAATGCTATTTACATACAAAGAAAACTAAATCAGGGATAAATGTCCTCCCTGAGGAACTCCAGAAGAGGCCTTAGAGATGGCAGATTTGCAGCCAAATACTTAAACTCATTGAACTCTATCCGACAAATAAGATATTTTGAACCATGCCAACAGTGGCTCACCGAACCCAGATTTGTATAGGGTCTCAATTAGGCAGCCATGGTCAACTCTTTCAAAGGCTTTAGTAAAGTCTGTGAAAATAACATCTATTTGAATGTGCTTTTCGACAGTCTCCAAAACAAAATTGTTAAAAACCATTAAATTTGTAGTGGCCGAGTGACCAGGTCTGAACCCATATTGCTCATCGTTTAAAATAGAGTTAATAGGTGATTGGATATTTCTCAATATTAGTAGTTCAAAAACTTTAGATATGTGGCTCAAAACCGAAACAGGTCTATAATTGTTGATATCGGTCTTAACACCAGATTTAAATATAAAAGTGACAGAGCTAATCTTGAAAGAAGAGGGGAAAACTCCGCTATCGACGGAACGCCTAAAAAGTACTTTACATTGTACAAGAAAATACCTGACAAGCCATCAGGGATTACAAACCCCACATATTTTATAGCATCTAGACTAGAATCATCTCAGGCGTAAGACGACCACAAAAGCCTTTGGCCATTACGCCATTAGGCCAGAATGTTGGTTCGTGGACATCATAAAGCATCTCCGCAGGCAGGTACACATGGAATGAGAAGTATGATGGGTGTCTTATTACCATTTAATTTATGGTCACATCTGAGTAACTATTGAACAATTCAGATTCCAGCATAATAGTTGTAACAAATGGATCAAGTCTCAAGACAAAGATATCAGCATGTTTCCACGCTGGTACTGATGACAACTTGAAAGATGAATCTTTTTGAGAGCTGACAATGAATTTTGATTTTAAGGACGAAGATAGACTACTAGTCAATTGGTTTGCGGGCTGTCTGAAACGAGTATCCGTATTCAGCTTAGGGTGTATACTGTACAGTAATTGGCAGATTGTTGGGTTCAGCATTTTATTTGGATGTAGAGGTACCATTATATTTCATATTAAGACGGTTTAGCTTATCATGTAACTTAGAGTTACTAAGAGCTACAGATTTGATCTCCTCGACAACGGATTGAAAAATAGAGGCAATATTTAATGAGTTCTCAGAAGAAAGCGTCATAGGGTTAGAAGAAGAACTTTTTAAAAACGTTGACATTTCCTCACTTGATTTCACACCTACAGGTAGTGGTTGTGTTATAATGTAGTCGACGAGCATGCTTTTTATCCACTTATTCAGCTCAACAGAAAGAAGATCGTTACTTTGGGCCATTGTGCGTTAGTTACTAATAGTTGAGATATGAAGGTGATGTCGCCATGTCGGTACAATAATACGTATTGTATATTGTATATGAATTTATTTTAAATTTGTAAATACTACGTTAGGATAAAATTATTTAATAAACATATATACATAAATATATAGTGGGAAATAAATATATTTATTTAATTTACTGGGCAAGATTGCATGATATAAGTTAATTTCTAAGTAGAATAATTGAATATTAAGGCAAAGTGTAATTTAAAATTTAACTTGACTATCAAAATGAAATCACAATTTTTAGAACGGATTTTTAGTATGGGTATGCGATATTTCACACGAATCTAACAATATTTTTTGTTAATTAATAAATATAAAAATAAACATTACATGTTTACGGATAATAATTATAAGGGAGACGGAGTGGCCGAGCGTACTAAAGGGTCGGTTGCGATGAGTACCGACGCCGGTTCGATCCCGGCTACGGGTGGCATTTTTCTTTGGTAGTCCCGGTGTCTGAAGATAAAGGCCCCCACCCGGTGCATGGCAGATACCTATAATACAGGTATACAGTTGCCCACTTAAAAATTCTGCCAAACACAAACACTTGCGTGTTAAAACTCACTGTTCCAAACCCTACCACCACCACAATACACCCCTACAAACAACTAATGGCCAAAGATGCCAGGCTTACGGATCAATAATAAAAAAAAAAATTGTAAATATAAAGTCAATACTCAATATATAATTTACTGTAAAAAAAATTTAATTAAAATGAAATCAGAATACCAAAGAGCATTATTTATAAATTCATAATTTCATAATAATAATACAATTAATTTTGAGCTTGGCCATTTTATAGTTTCACTAAATTATTATAAAAATAATATGTAAATAGAAATATAAAAATGAGTGAACATTAATAATGTTTTATGGATATGAATGTCGGGCAGTGGAAAATACAAAAGACGAGAGGGGAAGCATAGCAAATATGAGAATGTTGACCGTTGAGGTAGATTTGTGCAGTGACTTACGACTCACCTCTCTGTACCATTGAGAGGACATGCTAATAATTCTGCACATTCATTGAGACCAGTTCCATTAGGCAGGGTGTTGCGTGAGGATTCACAGAATTGGCGTGTTCTCTTTTTGCACAGAGTATAGGTGGAATAGAATAGTATATAAATTCATTAGAAGTAGTATTATATGAATAGCACTAAAGTAGACAAAATTATAAAGAAAAGGTTGAGATGATTGGTCGTGTTATGAGGTGAGATGACTCGGTATAGAGTAGAGTCTGTAAATTTTTTTTTGTCACGCCTGCACCAAAAGTTAGGCATTTCAATAAACTTTTGATGACGGTTGAAGCGTTGAAAAGCAAAATTGTTCCGTCCAGTGGATGGTATAGGGGGAATCCCCATATTACCGGGTGGTGAAATGGAAATCCCCAAAAGTGCTGGGCGTGTATCACGAGTATCCCTTGCACAACCAGACACTTAAATCCATATCACGGTCCTTACAAAACATAACATTTTTGGTTACATCTTATATTCATATTATAACCTCGATGCATGACACTTAAAAAAATAACACCAAAATATCGTGTTTTTCATGTTATATTGTTTTTGTAGAATTATAGTCTGGTTATTGTATTGATCCCTGCATTACTTTTTCCGTGATCGACGAACCCAGAGGCGTGATAAAAAATAATATGTTTGGCTCGTGCGAGAAGGCAATTTCAGTCTTGGGTGAAATGCAGACCTTGCCTGTGGCTCGAACCGCACACGTCACCCGTGACTTCCCACCCTTGCAATACTATTTTGTTACTCCTGCACCGAAAGTTTAGTTTTCGATGATGTGATTTTTAGAATTGTTTAAGTATACCTTCTTTTTCTTTAATAAAGGCCTTGCCTTGTCATTGTAAATCTGGTTCGCCATTCTTTTCTGTTAAGAGCCAGTATTTTCATGTCTATACATCGACTATAGTCAGCTTGTTTTATCATTTCTTCTATATATGCCTTCATTGGTCTGCCTCTGCCTTTGTATCAATTTATTCGTCCTTCAAATATATTTGTTATAAACGAATTATGCCTAATACGTGACCGAACATTTTTCAAATTCTTTCTATTATGGTGTTGAACAGAATTATTTTTTCCCCTAATTGGTATTTCATACATCTACGTTACTTATCCTTTCTGTCCAGCTAACTTTCAACAATCTTCTCCATGTCCACATTTCCATTGCTTCCAACTTCTTATTGTCTTGTCCATTTATGGCTCATATTTCACAGCCATATAAGTACGCTCTACACATAGCATTTGATACAATTTTTTCTCATGTTTATATTAAGTTTTTTGTTCGTAAGTAAATGCTTTTTTTGTATATATGCTCTCTTTTCCATAGCTATTCTTTGGATCATTTTATTTGAGCATTTACCATCGCTTGTAACCGTACTTCCTAGGTACTTAAATTGTTGGATTTGCTCTATTAAGTTATTATTTACTTCCGACTTCACTAAGGGAATTTCTTTTGCTTTAGTCACCACCATTGTTTTTGTTTTATTTCTATTTTTCATTCCTGTAATATTTTAGTGAGGGTGGTTAGAGATTTTTGCAAGTCTTTTTCCGACTCAGACATTAAAGCAATATCATCTGCAAATCGTATGCAGTTGATCTTTTCCCCATTTATGCTTATTCTATTACCCGAATGGATCTTCATCAAGTTCTTCATCGAAGTTTTCTTCCTTATACTATTTTTTATGATGATTAGAAATATCTTTGACGCGTGTGTCAATAGACTTATTATTCTGTAATTCTTGCGTTCTGTAGAATTTTCTTTTTTAGGAATTAGTACAATTTTGCTTTTGGAAAATTCCTCCGGAATGTGCCACCCCTATATATTTCCTCAATCATTTCAAATAGCTTATACTCGGTATCTTCTCCAACGTTTTTTAATAATTCTGCTAGGATGTCATCTACTCATGTCGCACTACCTTATTTCAATTCACATAGTGCTCTAACGAATTCACTTTTTTGTATATTTGGGCTTATGTCTTCTTTGTTTGACTCAATTATATTTTCAATATTCATGTCGTTTTCTCCTATCGATTCATACAGGTCTCCTATGTACACTTTCTATCTCGTCGCTATTTCACTTTCATCTAGAATTAGTTGCCCATTCCCGTCTTTAACAATTTTGGCTTCTTGGCTTCGGTAATCTTGAAAATCTTTTAATTTATTCCTTATGCTTTGTCCATTTTATTAGCAGTCATATTTATTTTAATATTTTCGCATGTTATATCCATCCATTTCTGATTTTCAACTCTGCCCTTTTGGGTAATACGGTGCTTTATTATTCTGTACATCGCATCATCAGTCTTCTTTAATTTATTGCGGTATTTTATTAAGTCCATTATCTCATTCGTTATTCATGGTTTCTTTGGATACAGTTTCCTAAATCCAATTATTGATTCCACAGCAGATTGTCGAATATTGTTAACTATATTTTCCAATGGAGGGTCGTTGCCAGCAGCTATCAGTCCATTATGAACTTTGTTTTGTTTCTTCATTTTTAAGTTTTGTTACGTCCCATATTTTACGTTTGGGTCGTTTTGTAATTTTCTTGTGTATTATTTTGTACTTCAATACTACTAGGTTATGATCGCTATCGATATCCACGCCAGGGAGACTGTGACTTCTCATTATTTGTTTCTTGAAACGGCTCTTTGCTAATACATAATCAATTTGGTAACGATTAGTATCGTACCTATTAGTATTTGTACCTGGTGCTACACATGTATACCTTCTTCGTTTCGGTACTTTGAACATTGTGTTGGCAACTAGAAAAATGTTCTGCTTACAAAAATTGACTAATCTTTCACCTATGATATTTTTTGTTCCTAAACCATATTTGCCTGATTGTCTTGTCCTTTTCCTACTACTGCGTTAAAATCGGCCATGATAATTACATTATCGGTATCTTGAGTCATTTCTAGCAGTTCATCTAGAAAGTCATACACATGTTCAATTTCGTCGTCTTCACTATTCGAGGTTAGAAAGTATACCTGGATGGTAATCATGTTTATTGTGGATGTCTTCAATTTTATAAGGGATATTCTTTCATTCACATGATAAGTATTTGCTATTTGCAGTACCCATTCTTTATTTCTTTATTTATTATTGAATACGGGAGGTGCCCAATTACATTGTAATATATACATAATTATAAAGAGAAAGTTACACAAATAACAAAAATTACAAATATTAAGATATAAAGAACGAACAAACAATAATTTAATGCTAAGTACCAAGGAATAGTGGGTCCTTATTGGGCAGTTTCATCCTACGGACAATAGGACGATTTGTTAGATAGTTACAGTGGCTAAAAGGAATTTGGAAAGGGAAAGAGTATCTGGAATAGAAACTTGGAACTCTGAAATTAAGTTTATAAGTAGGGTAGAGGAATCGACATCGCCATTTATAAGTTTAGAAAGAAACGTAAGATTAACCTGTTTCTTCCTGTCACATAGGGTAGACAAATGGAGGCACTCCAACACAGGTTGATACTCGTGAGATGCGCATTCAATGCGTAATGCGAAAGCGTCAAATTTCAAAAAATTACGCTGAACTCTTTCCAGTTGACTACTACCATCGAATGTGCACGGATTCCAAATAATTACCACATACTCCAATACAGACCGAACAAAAGCGTAATATAACGTCTTAAGAGAGCTGGGCAGTTTAAATTCAGCTGAAATTCTTTTAACAAAACCGAGAAGCTTCAAAGCCTTACAAATAACTTTCTCAATATGTGTACGAAAAGTAAGCGGTCGATCAAAAGTAATACCAAGGTCCATAACACAGTCACCTGGCTGCTTTAGCGCAATATCATTGATAGTGTATCTGATAAACCACTGTGTGACGGGAAATGCGAAGACCGTATACTTGGTGGTTTCTTAGATCTTTATCCATATGTCACAAGCTCGGCTCCTTCCGCGTCTTGTGACACCACCGCATCCCGTGCTGGGGGGTGTACTGAACAACCAAGGGCGCGCCTGACGGTCGGACGCGCGTATCCTAGTTTATCAGTGTACTATTTTACCAGTAGGGCTCTCACTGATACCCGTGGAATGAGATTCGGATTCCAATATCCTAGACCCACAGTTACCAGATTCCCACTAGCACAGGTGTCGGGATAGTATCTTACTTTATCGCGACGCTGCCTTTTTGAGTGGTACGGTTTGTTGGGCGGATTTTTGTTCCCGCACCGGGTGAGTTTCCCGGATTTTTTAGGTGGCTGATAATAAATGACTGGTTAGGCCTACTACTGGCACCGGGTCGCTCTTGCGAGCTCTTGATCGAGTTTTTAATGATAATGAACCGGCGTGTGGTCGGAGGTCCACGGACAGGTTATTCGAGGTACATGTGTGTGGTTGCTTGGCCCGACCCTTCCGTTCCATTCTCTATTTCAACGTTCTCATCGGTGCGTCGCAGGGTTTCCGGGTGATTACTATTTTCGTAAATTTCCTTTCCTCCCCACTCGGATAATTTTATTCTCGTGCGGCTTAGAAGGGTATCCCTCTTCCCCTTGTACGCTGTTTGTCACAGGGCTCCGCCACTGGAACTTTACATATATCACCAGTTGCGTCTACCGAGGTAATCCTTCATCGGCGCCCTCTAATGCATCGTGAGAAAATACGGTTAGGGCCCGGAATACGACCTCGGTACTTGTCATGAACTCTAAGTCACACGGCCGACCGCACCGGCCGCTTGCACTGCTACGAGGTTAGGTTAGGTCGTACTTTGAGTTTTATTCTAGCCTAGTTTGCAAGTGGGCATTCTATCAGCAGATGTTCCGCGGTACCCCTAGGGGACCCGCATTGGCAAGCTGCATCGCCTCTAAGTTTAAAACGGCAGAGTTGGGCATTGAATTTCCCATGGCCCGACATTAACTGGGTCGTGTAGGGATCCACATTGCACCACCCACGGTCCAGTCACCGCCTGACGTCGGGGAACCACTTAGCCGTCCACCTTCCTTTTTCACTGGCGACCCACTTGCTCTGCCAGAGATCAAGGCGGTTGTTTTTGTATTGGACTTTTCTGACCTCGGCTATTTTCATCGTTATAGCACCATTCCTGACCGCGATCCAATCCTTTTCAATCCTGGCTATTTGCAATCGTTCCAGGTCGATAGGCGGTACTCCAGCTAGGATCTGCAGCGCCATTGTCGAGGTGGTATTCTACGCACCCGTGATCGCCCTAAGTGGGTTCCTTTGGGCGCTGTTTGCCCTTCCCCGGTGGTGCCCGTCGGTCATACACTTCAGGGCCCACACTGAGGCCGCGTAGCTCATCTGCGGTATGAACACTGTTTTATACAGGTTCTTAGTTATATCCTTGTTAATACCCCACTTAGTTTCGGCTATACCACTAAGCTGGCTGAAAAGCGCTGTTGAGCTCTTCGCTTTTTCCGTTAGATGGACGCTAAATTTCCCTTTGTCATCGAACGTTACGCAGAGGTATTTAGACTCGACAGTAGGCTCGATGATTTTAGCTCCACCAAGCCGGAGATTGGCCAGTGGCTTAATCAATCTCCTTTTCAGTCAATGGGTCTGCGACTTGGTCGCGGAAAAGGTTAGTTTACGCTATTCTGCCCATAGCGACGCTCCACTGAGCAGCTCGTTTCCACGGCTTTCCAACTCTGCCCGGTTTTCACCAGAGATTAGTAAGGCAAGATCGTCTGCATACGCAATTAGCTCGGTATCTGTGGGCGGGTCTTCTTTCAGAAGGGGATTCACGGCTTGTTTCCAGAGATCTGGTCCATATTCCGACCCTTGTGGACATCCCTTTGTTAAGGTTCTCGTTACTGTTTGGTCGCCAATCTGCATAACGGCCTGGCGGCTGTCCAGGTAACTCTTTGTCAGTTCGACCAGCCCACTGCGGCATCCTGCACTCCGCATGTCCATAACTAACTGTGCCCACCAGAGACAGTCAAATGCGCCCGAAATGTCCAGGAATACGGCTATCACGTGTCTTTCCGGCCTGCTTTCCGACCAGTCGAGTGCGTGATGCATGGCGTCGACCGTCGAGAGGTTTATAGTGTATGTATGATCGTGTATGTAAACATGACGTGCTCATTGGATCGAGTGTAAGTCATGGTATGAAATTTAGGGATACTAAGCTCCACGCCTAGTCCCCGGGCCCAATGAGCGACAGCATAAAGATCATGTTGTAAGAGTTTACAATCATCAGTGGTGCCAATACGGAGAAAAAGTTTAATATCATCAGCGAACAGAAGTTCGCTGTCCTGTATCACATCTTTGATGCCATTAATAAAGAGTGCAAAAAGAATGGGTGATAGATGCCCGCCTTTAGGTTCACCAGTCCTCTCAGACAAATAGGAACTGAAACACGATAATAGAGGCTCGCCAAACCCAAGATTTAACAGAACGCTCAAAAATGTACGATGGGTCACGCGGTCAAAGGCCTTTGCGAAGTCCAAATAAACGGAATCAACCTGTGAATGCTTACTGAAGGCCTCAAAAACGTACTCAGTAAAAATTAAATTACAAGTTGTAACAGAACGCCCAGGGTGAAAACCATGTTGTTCATTGATAATAATTTTATTAATTGGCTTATGTATGGACTTCAAAACTAATGATTTGAGTAGTTTGGCAAGGTGACTGATAATACTGATTGGCCTGTAATTGATGACATCCGTAATGTCACCTGACTTAAAGATCGGAATAACTGAGCTGATCTTCCAAATATCAGGAAAGACACCTTCAGACAATGATTTACTATTAATAAGAAAAAGTAGAAAACACAAAACAGACCTAAGGTTATAAATAAAAAACCTGAGAGCCCATCCGGACCGACCGATTTAGTAAGACGTAGGTTGACTAGGCTTGACTCGACATCAGTTAGACTAATAATACACGAAGAAGGAATATCGTATGGTAATCCACCTGGACCACAGGAATCAACATTTAAGCTTTGTTTAATAGTATTCCAACTCCATTGTTTTCCTTGCTTATCTCTGTTATGTTATCATTCGAAATTCATCACTCTAGAAATCTCCGTTATCCCTCTCATCTAGTTTCACACACTCCTAAAATATCAAGATGATTTAGCTTCATTTGTTGTTTAAGTTCTTTAAATCTTCCTGGTCTTAACAACGTTCTTACGTTCTACGTTCCTATTTTAGTTGGAATAGTTTTGTTTTTGATTTTATTTTCAATGTTTTGTTTTTTGTTTCAGCGTGGATTTCGCTGGCTGATAACCTGGGACGCCATGCTCTGTATCCCCCGGCCGGACTCCAGGTTCCGAATCCCATCGTTTTATTTCCTATTATTATGATTGTCCTTCATTCCTTGATATTTGGGAAAATTAATGCAATGGTTTTCCGTTGCCGACATCTCTTATTATTAAGGGATGCTATTCAAATATAGATAAATCTATACTTGATGCTAACAATGTTGCTGTCCATTGCTAGATCCATTTTGGTCGCCTTTTCTTCGGGCATGGACTGCTGTGGGTGTATTCTCCCCCCACGCATAGGTGGCAAGTATACCTAAATACCATATTTTCAAATTCCTGATATATTTTTTACTACCTAAGAAGTGTTTTGTGGCGATAAAAACTTCTATGTTTCAAACAGTAGCCCCCCCCCCTTTTTTTACTGCAATTTTTTTAGCAGGTGATTTTCTTGAAAATGCTGATGTATCTAAATCAAAATTCTAATAAGTAGTTGCTGAATTATTGAAATGTTGAACTTAGGATAATAATCCTTAAATATCGTTTTACAATAATATACACTATATGTTATATAATTAGATCTTTTTTACAAATTATTTATATCGATAGATCAATAGAAATTAACAACATTTTCAAATCACCCCGATCTACTTAACCCATAGACGTTTTATCCTTTTAGTACACAAAGATATATAGCTCAAAAACTACTAGCTTGAATTTTGATTTAGATACATTGAAATCCTCAAAAAAAAATTATTTCTGCTGACATTTGTGGATATCAAAGGGTGGTTGGAGGGGGGTTAGCAAGTTTATATTAATACAGTAGCCGGTATGTTGAATTTATATTATAAAATTACAACAAAATAACTTAAACTGTTATTTTTGATTAATTAATTAAGTAATTTCGACCAAATTCGAACATAAAATAACTATAAAAAACTGTGTTTTCTTTTGAAAACTAATGGGAATTATTTACTTTTGACCCCCAAAGTAACAACTAGATTCACTTTCCTATCAAAAAAGATAATGTTGAAGGAAATCTAAGTATTTTTACTGTCCTAAAATGTGGTGAAAGGCACAAATAAAAATAAAATTAAAAAATATTAAAATATAAAATACACGCATCATTGTAAAATCAGTACATTCATCCCTCCGCTCAGAATCTAAAATTGTATGAGCATACTTAAAAAACCATGTATAATATGAACGTGAAGCCTGACGCAGGAAATTATTCGTTTAATAATAAGCTATGAAACTACTGAAAATTTTGAAATTACACAATAATGGATAATTATTATCACATTTTTACACATAAACGAAATAACGAAAACCAAAATTGTATTTATGTTATAACATTTTAACTTTGAAGACAAATTCATAAGCTATAAGCATACTATTATTTAGGTAAACTTTAAAAAGTATGCAGTATTTTATATTTGCATGACCGCTGAATTCAACAGCGGGGCATCTGCAGGGTTAGTCAAGCGTGGCCCATTGTTTTTTAAGAAGATAGATAAGTTAGTTTTTACTTGCAGTGCTGCAATTAATCCAAAAATACCTCCTCCTTCTTGTTATTTGACTTTTGTACTATTATGCCCTGCTCACACTATAGTAAGTAAGTATCTGAACCCTGTAAAGCCAGTGTCAGTAGGGGACATGTCGTGAATAAAATTCTTTTTTCATACCTAAAATGTATGAGGTTTAGCCTTCAAAACTCTATTCTAAAAATATTGTGACATTATGAATAAAAATATATTAGCAGTACCTATACTTTATAAGATTATAAGAAATAGGTAATAACGTACTTATATAATATACCTACACACAATTCGATGTATCTACTGATTATTTAAGAATACTAATTAGTAATTACACATTAATAATAATAATCAGTCATACATAATAGATACTCTTAAAAATAAACATCGTATGTAATTATATTCTAAAATAATAACAATTGGATCGTTATTTTATTACAATTTTAAAAGTCATATCATCAATACTGTTTTGTCTGTCTGTAATGACTTGTATAGCTCCACTGAAAAGTTTCAACAGGCGCTGATGATGAGTGAGTAGTGTTATACTTTAAAAAAAATTGTTTTATAGTAGAAAGATCATCTAATAAGTTCAGTTTTTTCTTTTTTGTATACAACTTGTAAATAAGGTACTCTTGATTTATTAGAATCTAATTTGTCTGATAATATGTTATTAAATATTAGATTTAGGTAGATTACTTTGTATATTTTAATTAAAATCATAAAACATTATTTGTTGGGGAGAGGGGTTGAGATGGTACCATTTTTCCCAGTCTAATCTTTAAACACCTTCTTGGTTGATTTATTGGGTTATATTTGAGATTGGCCCCATCGATTCAGTATAGTAAATATATTTTATTATTTTGTACGACATCCCGCATACGTATGTTCATGCATAAGATTGTTCGTATGCATTATACTCGTGTCTCGTATAAATTAGATATTTTGTGCAGTCTATGGAACTTAGATCATACATCATTATCTGATGACGTATACCCGTATTATAATACGAAGAATGGATCCATCGGAAAACTAATTTAATATAATATTATATTTTATAATTGTTATTGGTTGAATTTAAATTGATGTATATAATAATATACCTATTGCATAATAATACAATGGTATAACAAATTGTTAAATAACATAGCTTTATTTTTTATCTAAAAGAGATCATTAATATAGGTATAGGTACCATATTATATGCAATATGCATTTTAGGTACCTACCTACTTATTAGTTATTATAGTAGAATTCTGAAATTATAATTCTATATGCATAATATGCAAAAATTTAACAATACAATTATTGAAATTAATTACTAATTAATATCCATAACATATTATAAGACAGAGAGTCTATTTATTTTATGATTAAAACAAAACAAAGTTTTAAGCCCGTGATACCAATTCTGATGTACCTTGTGATTAGAAATACATTTAATTTAAAATAATGTAGGTAGTTATAATTCATAGTAAATCATATTCTCAAAATATATCAAATTAATTTGCTAATAATATTAACTAACTTTTTTTTAAACATCTTAAGTAGACTTTTTTTAGATGTGACCATTAATATTATTACTTATAACGGTCTGACAGAAGTAATTCGTAATTTCTGAATTCAAATATATAGGAATTAACATTATATATACCATGCCATGCAAAAGCTCGGGTAGATGAATTTTTCCCCCCAAAAAGGTCACCGTCATATAGGTACCTACTACGTAAAACCTGTAAAGTGATACATAATATTATATTGGTTTGTGAAGTCGGGGGGCAAAAGTAGAAAAAGAAACATTTTATAAAGCAGGGGAACCAAACTGCGGGTTTCATCGATTCCGCCAGACCTTTTTACACTGGGGGATAAGGTGTATCGATTCCGACAGGGCTGTAGCCCATTAACGCCCCAGAGTAGCCCATTTGCGCCCCGAGGGTTATGGACATTTGCGCCCAAAATAAAAACTTAACACCCTGATTTATAGCCCAAATGCACCCATTTTCCATACAACGTTGCCGTCAGCTATCGTTTAAGATCGTTTAAAACAAATCAGAAAAAAAGTAATTATTTTCAAAATAATAAGTAGGCAAATAAATAGGCACTGCACTGTATACATATTATATATCTAAATATTATTTGTATTGCATTAAATTAAATTTCAAATAGTTAAATTTTTACGTAAAATCAAAATAATTAATAAATACAATTGCAATACTACACATATATATCTAAATTATTAATATTGTATTAAATTAAATGTATATAGATCCAAAATAAATAATACATATTAGTCGTAAGTTATCATGTAAGATCGTTTAAGACAAATCAGAAAAAAAGTAATCATTTTCAAAATAATTAATAATATACATTAGTCAATAATAAGAATGTCAATAATACAAAAATTAATTACCTAGTTACCAGAATAATACAGTTATTATAAATCGAGTCCCCGAAATGTATAAGAAATTTTTTTTAAGCATTCTAATCTATTTAAATGTTTTTCTTTGTACTCATTCCACGCTTCATAAGTAAATTGTATTCGTTCTTTTTCGTCTTTACATCTAGGTTTTATTTTACCCTTCTTGATCTCATTTATTTTTAAATATGATTCCACTAAATTAATTTTAAATTTTAAATAACACTAATTAATGGAGGATGAGGTGAATAAAATTGAAAGTTAAAGTGTTTGTGAAATGATTCAGCGCAATTTGTAGTGCGAGGTGCGTCAGTTGGAGGTTCAGAATTTATGGTGGAAATGGATATCCTTCAATGATATAATTATTCAATATATATTTAGAAAATTCGGATAAAGACGCCAAACTAAAATGTGGAGTTAAGTTTTGTAAATCAAAAAAAGCATCTTCCACTTCATTTGACGGTAAAAATGGTAACCCAAAAAATAATGTTAACCATTTAGTGATATTACATGATTGATTCTTGTACAATTTTTTTTAGATCTGACAAAGAATTTATTTTTTGGTACTACGATTGACCTAAATGAAATCTACAGGCTTTTATTTCGCTGTACGGAAATACTTTTAGAAATGCTTTGTATGCTGCGATTTCAAAATTTAAATAGATTGATAATAATGTAAAATTGTTTTGTATTTTATTTGTACATAATTGGCAAATAAAGTTCCACATAGCTCGATAATATTCAAATGATTTTGATGGCAAAAACGCAATAACAAGTGGTATATAAAATCCATTTACATATATATGAATGCCATACATTTGATAAAAATATGAAGGTTTATAAGTAAAAGTACCATCACCAAATATGTCAGAATTGTTGAAATCTCATAAAAATTTTAATTCGTTTTGCATGTAATCGAAATAATATTATTTATATTATCAATATATGTAAACTCTTCGTTTTTATTTGTTAAAATTACTAAATTAGATATTTGTTCAATTGCTTCGTTGAGTAATTTAGGTACTGGGGGTAATATTTTTTGGCGTTCGGGGTATATAGATTTCCTGATATTATGAACATCAGAATGCTTAGCAGTACTGCACGTGGAAAGCTCTATACGTATTATCTTATTCGGTCATAAAGTTAAATCTTCACACGCTTTTCTTTTACACCTACCTAATACCTTGAACGTCTAGTAAGTTTAAACTTTCTTCAGTTTCCGGATTATAGGTATGACTGTCTTTAATTTCGGTTCACTTCGTTTTTTAATTATTAGTTTTGACATGCACTATAGGTTTTTTTGCACAGCGCCAACTTATATCTCCAGAAACGAGGTTTCTACTTACGTGATATTTAAAATTACGAAAAACTAAACAAAGTTTTTGTTTACTTGAAATAGTTAAATTAAATTCCATTACCTATATTATAGTAGTACTTACTGTTCATGTGCTGATGCAACTGACACACACAATGAGACTGATAAATCCATTTTATATAATATAATCTTTATCGATTGGGATTTTACAGTTTCAATTAGCACGACTAACGACAATATATTATTATTTTCATTGATTTGGATATTGGTTTCGATAAGCATGGAAAACGATCAAATATTAATTTATATATTATAATTATACTAATATATTCAATAAATGGCAACGTTGCACGATTTTCACCTGATCTGAATCGGGCGCATACGGGCTATGATTTGGGGCGCAAATGGGCTACAATAAATGGGTTCGGGCGCAAATGGGTTGTGCCGCCCGCCAGTACAGGTAGTCTAAAAACAATCTATCAATTCCGCCAGGGAAAAAATAGTTTTATTTTACTTACATAGCTATATTATAAGTATTATATTAAGAAATACCTGTATAAAAATGTTATCGCTATAATTAATGATAGAAATTAGTAAGAACACAAAATATATTTATCAAAAAAAAAAAAATCGTAGATTTATTAATAGATTATGAAGATAAAAAATTAATCGTTTACATTTCATTAGTTTGGCATCATCACATTATAAAAAAATATTAATAAATGTTATCAAATTTAATTTGTATTATTTTATATACCTATATAATATTGTATTGTATTTATTATATTTATTTAACTGTTGTGTTATTTTAGAAATATGATTTATATTGTATTGTATCAATTATTACATTGATTATTAATTTAATTTTAATATTTTAATGAATTGTTGAATTATTTTGTAGATATATTATTACTATTATAACAGAAATAGGTTGACTGCTGCAGCCCGCAGCAGGTACCAGGTTGAGGTAAAAATTGGTGGGTGGCCCTGGAGCGCTTTTGCTTATAATTCATCATAGAAGTTGTTTTTAATATTTAGGAACTTCATGGATCATATTAATATATAATTATAATATTATGAACAAAATAAAAATAAATGTAATAGAAATATATTATTTATTTATTTATTTATTTCAAACATTACGGACAGAGCCCAATTACAGACTATGCAGTTAATTAATATTACATTTTTATTCTTATTATTAATATATTATATTATATTATATTTACTAGGTATATAATAAATTATTAAAAAAATTAAAACTTTAAAAATCTTAATAATTCACAGGTGAACAAATATTTGATTACAACATTTTGGCAACTGGGGCTGTGTCGCCATCCGCCCAACACCCCCCTCCCATAATTCAGCCCTGATAATAGGTATTATTCCTTTCCTTTCTCTTCATATTATTTTTTATTATTTTGTGGCACTCGCAACTCTTTTATCGCTGGCCATCCTTGTTATATAGGTAGGTACAGTAGCGGATAGACATGGTCTGACCGGCCCGGGAAAAATAGAATCTAGTGGCCCATATGATTATATCCAGAATCCAACAAAACAATTACCTCGACATTGAAACCAGTCCGGCAACCCCCCACCTTTTTTTTTTGTTAAGAATAAATCTAAAATTAATATTAGTCATTAGATACACTATTCAACTACATTTATTATTTTACTATATATCACAATATTATAGTGATAATATTATATTATTTTATATTATTTTATATTATATTATACTTACTTTATAGTAGTACGTATTGTACTAATTATAAATGTATAACTATAGAAGGTAACTTGACGTACTTTGTCACTTGATATATATCATACTGGTTGTGGTGGTAAAATAAACAATAACTAATTCTTTAAACATGAATACATTTATCAATAAATAAAAGTAGGTACATGCCTATAATATCATTGATTATAAATACTAGGATATATAATCAATGATAATATTTATAAGCTCTCTTTTCTTTTCCGCTCCGCCTTTTCTTTTTAATTCATTTCGAAGCATAGTTATATAGAATATAGTATTATTTATATAATATAATCAGTGTTGTGTTTTATCTAGATAAATTATCTAGATAGGTATATTTTTATCTTTTATCTTATACAAATAAATGGGAAATATGTTTCTAAGCTATTATCTAAGATAAATAATTAAAATATCTAGATAAAATTTAATTTTTAAATATTTCTATTATAAATTATAATTAATGTTAATTAGGTGTTTTATATTTTCTGAAAACAAAATAGTAAATTTGTATTTAAACATAATATGTAAAAATTATAATTTTAACTATTACTTATAATATGTATTAGTATTATAATTTATGATTTATAAATATATCTATATATATTTTTCATTCTTAAATTATTAGATATATCAAGTTTATATTTTAAATGTTCTTATTAATAAACTTTATAAACGTTGTCTACGTATCAGCGTCGTTTCGCTGACCGTCAACAGCTGGATACCCGCATTCTGCAATTAACATTTGAAACGATCACAAAATAAATTATTATTAATAAGTATAATAAGTATCATAATAATATTACCTAGTGTAAAATAAAATACATATAATACTAATTTTAGCATTGCGGTAACATATACATGATTAGTGTGTATCTATATTTTATTAAGGCGGCTCTAGCCACCTACCTATGTGTTTATTTAATAGTTTCCTATCACTTATTAGTTATTAAATATTATTACCGGAATTTTAAATAATACATTTTTATGTAAATATCATTATTATTATTTATTTCTATTAAAGAAGAAACAATACATTTGATTTGTATTTTTAATTTAATTTATTTTAATTGTGTTCATTAGGTAAAACAATAATTAATTATTAAAACACATAATATATGTAAATATAAAGAAAATTTCAAGTCGAAATAATTTTGAAGTTTTGTTTTTTGACATCAAATTTTTTGGTGTTTTGAAAATTGCCCTTTACTTAATTTAAAAAACACATTTTTTGAAATATCATTTAATTAACTTAAAGTTACATAATTTACAATTGTTATGAAATTAAGATGTGTTCAAGCCTGGATTAAGGGGGGCAAGGGGTTCAAGCCCGGGGTTCATTGATTTTGGAGGCCCATCTCTATCCCCAAAATATATTTTTCTAACGCGTCCAATAGTTTAAAAAAAATAAAAATATTTAGCTCTTGTAAATCAGGTATTTCAGTTAAAAGTATTAATGCATATTATTATACTACACTTTAGAGGACCATAGTTAATAACCTTGCAAACCAAAATTGATTATTTGACTGTCAAAATGTTTAGAAAAAAGCTTTACCACCTTACCGGAATCCATCAAAAAATATTGTGATTTCCATTTGAAAATATAAAGTCGATTTTAAAATTGGTACAACTGCGTGTTAAAAATAAAGAAACACGCGTCTTTTTTTATTTTAACGAAACTCCATATCATCGATCGATAATTGTTAAAAAAAAACCCGCGTAGGTACAATGACATAGGATACACTCTGTATATTTTTTGTATAGTAAAACATTATACAATAATATAAAGTCGTTAATATGTAGATAATGATACAATTATTTTGAAGTTAAAGTTGAAAGGGCGCCCACTTGGTGTATGGTGTCCAATTGATCCTTAATCCGGGCTTGGATGTGTTACATAATATTATAAATTATCTAATATACTTTATTCACTTTAGGTTTGTAATAAATAGGTAGGTAGGTAGGTAGGTACATATTAAAAAAAAAATTTATCTTTTTTTTTATCTGGATAATAAATGTTGATTTTTTATCTTTATCTAGATAGTTAAATTATTATGTACCTTTTATCTTCATCTAGACAACTATTCTACCAATTATTTTTTATCTTTATCTAGATATTTAAAAAAATATATTTATACAACACTGAACAAGGCGGCCATGTTAATATGCGAAGTCGGCGCAGTGGTGGTTAATATCGAGTTGAGTATAGGTAATCAAAATGTTACATAATTTACAAAAACAATAATAATATCAATAATTACAATGATCATCGTATTATTATGTGTACACTGTACGTGTGACCAGTTTATAGGTTATGGGTGTAAATTATAATACGAAAATGTACCTACTTGTCTTAGATCCTGAATCTTAAATAAAAATCCATTATCTAATAGTACCTAGGTACATACAGTGACAAAATAAAACCAAAATCAGAATGGCGTAGTTACTAGTTGGAAACATGTTACTGTACTTTCTGTGCTCGATAATAATAATAATTTATATTAGTTGATGACAGCAGCTAGGCTGCATCCGCGGGTCAATAAGTACAAAAATAATACCAAAATTTCAAAATAAACACCAGTGACAATGGCCAGTCGATAACGCGACCGCACAACTATTTTCCGTTAGCGCGACGATGAGTGTGATCTCGCCTCACTACTCAGTCATACAATGATAATATTATAGATTTAAGCTAAATTTAAATGAAGATTTCAGTATTATATTATTTATTTACTTTTATTTTTATGTATGCAGTATGCACATTCGTAATAGCGTTAATAGTACCTAATATTTTTCATCAGTTATCAGAAAAAAACCCTCGGATAAAATAATCCCTGGAAAAAATCCCCAGAAAGATACCCCAAGCTGATACTTATATATTATAGTTGTACATCTTAAGAGGACATAACACTGGTATTTGTTGTCTCCGTCTTACTGGTGCGTAACGTAGCAAATTTACGCTCAGCAGAATACTTGTATCTTCGTTAGTTTAAACATTAGAGTGAATTGACCTATTATGAAACTTGATGGTAAGAACATTATCTGTGTTTGTACTTTGGTTTTTTACGATAATTCAGTTTTTATGTGAGTTATGACTTATGAGCATTTTTAATTTACGGTATATTATATATGCATAACTTGCTAAAAAATTTAACTATCGTAAAAAACCTTCATGCAAACATAAATAATGTTCTTACCATCAAGTTTCATAATAGGTCAATTCACTCTAATTTTTAAACTAACAAAGCTACACGTATTCTGCTGAGCGTAAATTTGCTATGTTACACAATTGTAAGACGGAGACAACAAATACCAGTATTACGTCCTCTTAAAATACACATATCTCGTTTTAAAATGAATTAATAATATAACCTCGATTGGTAATAATCTTACCTTTACATTATATATAAGAGATCAATTCACATACATTTTTAAACTAATGTGATCTGCAGAGTGTAACATTTTTAGATTTTTAAATAAGTATTTTTCATTTTTGTATACTAATTAAAATGACTTAAATAGTTATATATTATACTACTGTGTAAGTGTTTTTGTGGACACTGGGCACACAGTATTACAGTACCTAGGTATATTGTTCACCGTTCCCACTTCATGAATTTATCGATTTCATATACGAGTAGTTACACTGTTTCCTATCAGACATCAAAATTATATTATAATAAATAAATATTAAATATGTTTGACTATTAAATGTATCCAACTGATACTTTAATTTTACTGTAAAATCTAGACCAATTTGTTATAAATTATAAAGTTGATAATATTGTAGTATATTACATATCAATACTTTAGTTAAAAAATCATTTAAGATGTTAGGATTCATAAACAATAATACGATTAATTTTTAAAATATTAACTCATTTAAAACATTATAGTATTTAATTAATAGTTTCACTGTTATATTTTCCAAATTTAAATTCTACTTACTTCATTATTATTACTAAAGGGTACCTACTGGTTTATAAATAAATAAATAAATAAATATTTATATAGTAATTTCATATAATATAATATTTACGATGTACTTATTCATCAATATTGTAATAATTAGAGTGCGGATTTGTATGTATTTACATATTTGTCGCGAATGATAATATTTGAATGATTCCTTTATAAAAATATGTTACAGGACTATTTGATAATTTTAAGTTATGGTTGATATTACAGATTTTTAAATATTTTTGTTAAATATTGAGCTATTAACAAAATTAGTAATGTATCGCCGTTTTATATTATATGTTGTTATCTTGTTATCTTCTTGTTATCATATTATTGCAACAATTTTAATGTCATTGAAAATGTGATTTCCAAACTTGAAATAGATACTGTTTCAGTAGAAAATGCAAAAAATTTAATTAAAAGTACCTCATTGAAAAATAATTTAGTGTACATCCAATATATTATATTATATTCCTTGCCAATTCTATTACGAAACTTGAAGCTCAAAACTTGTCCCTGGCCTGGGTATTGTCTCTAACACAGTCAGCAAATTGAGAATACAAATTAAGAAAAAAGTTGAACAAGTACTTAGTAAAAACCCAGGTTTTAAGGCACTTGAAGCTATTGCAAACCTTCACAACGGCAGCGATACACAAACTTCTTTTCAATTCAATCTTGCTGAATTAGAGGCTTTTAAATTTGCTCCTACAACTTCCGTCGACGTGGAAAGGTCCTTTAGCCGCTATAAAAACATATTGCGTCCTAATCGACGTAGATTTACTTTTGACAACCTAAAAAAGTATATGAATGTCAATTGTTTTGTTGACGATGAAGTAGATTCTAACTCCAATGAATGAATACTTAATTGAATGTATTCCTAATTAATGTTAATAAAATAATAATATATTGTAGTGTTGTATAATTTATATTTACGTACTTATTTATTTTAATATACTCATTTTATAATTTTTTTTTCATGAATAAAAACATTTTATTTTTATACATATTATCTTTTATTTTTAATTACATATTTGGATGAAATTAAATACATATTTATATGTACATATTTTTGAATTTTTAATACATACAAATCCGCACCCTACTAATAATATAATAATTATCATTTAAACTTTATGTTTTTTATTATTATTAATTTTTTTTTACAGCCGTATCTAACAGTTGGGTATATTTTTGAGGTTTTTTTCCTGGGGATTTGTTTTCCTCTTTTCTTTTCATCGGCCCATTTCGTCAATATAAGTAGCGGTCCACCGGGAAAATCCCAGTGGGCCTATCCACCCCTGGGTATAGGCCTGTGATTTAGGAGTCGATAAACTGGGTATTGGCAAACTTTATGTAGGTGAATTGAGAATTCACCTACTGGTAACAGAGTAATGTACAAAAATGGATAGCTTATATAATTTAAATTAACAAAAAATGTTTTGCGTGAATAAAAATTAAATTAATCTGTAAGCCGCTCTAAAGCATCATATAGGGTCTGAATAAAATAAGGTATAATAATAAACTATGTGTCTCTAGGAATCTATTGATATGACATTGATTAAAAGTTTGTGCAAAAATCACATCATCATAACAGACGCACAAAATTACCAAAGACTATTTATAATTTATAGATAACAGACATCGTAGCATAAACGAACATAGAAAATATTATATATTAAATCGTATAATACGTTTATACGACCGTAAAAAGCAAATTTAGATACCAGCGTCGAGTATTCAAGTAAGTATACATTATTGTTACTGCCATCGAATAATGTTCATTTACTCGAGTACCTACCAATACTATACACCAGTAATCAGCATCATATCTATATGTCTATATCTATATGGACTTAATGCTGATATAATTAATATAATATAGGACCCAATGCTGGTACCTCTAATAACCTTACGGCAGAGCGAGGCCTGGCCAATATTTTTTATGTGAGGCATTTAGAATATATAATTTCATATAACGTGAGGCCCCAAAGGTCATACAAATGCGCGAGGCCCGGGGCATGACCCTGCTGACCCATACCTAAGGCCCAGCTCTGTTAGGACCAGCCCCTAATATCGGACCTGTTATAGGTAAATTAAGTTACTGCGACGATCTATGTATTTAACATTATTATTTTTTCCATTGAAATATACATTTTGTATAATAGCTCGATATGTACCCGATATAGGTATACTTATTGGCCTTAATTCGTATAATTTGATTCATCACTGATAAGACTTTATGTACAAAATGTTTATAAGTTCTATGCTTATAAATGTATAGAACATATTATCGTAGCCACATTTATATACTACTGCAGTACCTATTTACGTACAAAAAAAACCTGGTTTGTAACAATATTCTGTGAAACAATTTTTTTTACGTGACTAAGTATATATTTTATGTTACCTACTTACTTATATTGTTTATTTTCTATGAAAATACCCAAACCCGCCGCCCCTGCGCTCGTCGCTTAAAGACGAATAATATTTAGGTATAATGAAACAAACTTGAAATTATATAAGTAATACATATTATCCATGTAATTTAAACAATACACGTAACATATTATACATACCTCGTATACAAGTTTATATTGTATTGTCTCATATTTTTTTAAATGTTCTTTTTTTCACCTTCAATTTACAAACCATTTGACGTTTGTCAAATAAACTATGAATTATGGTAGCTTGCCAAAAAAATATTGTAAATATAACATAACTATAGCAATTTCCTAAAAGCTAAATAAAATATAAATATTAAATAATCGTTAAACATTGAGCTCTAGGTAATGTCATTCTGCTTCGTATTTTTGTCCTGATTAGGTGTCACCGGCACTATTTGTGATATAACATGTCCAAATGTATTGCAATCTTGTAAAATCAAATTAGACAAATGTATGAAAGATGAAGAACAAGAAATAGAACTTTCAATTTCGAAGGGTAATTTGACATTTTGGTCGAAATTATTACATACACTTTCTTCGTATTATCATCCCCGTAGCTCGGTGTACATTGGGATATAGGTAATCAAGAAGTTCATTGATCCAAGTCGATGTAACAAAAAAAAACACACTGATATAATAAACCATATTATTATCAATGATATGGTGCAAACATCCTGCTGCGGTTTTTTCACACTGGTGGCCGGTGGGTGTATTTCTATTGATAAATTCGCATACCATATACAGCGCAGTGATAACAATCAGTGCCGCTGTTTTATCTCTGTACTGTTAAATCACCCCCTGGTTCTTATATATTATCATCTGATATGGCCTAGCAGGGTGGTTACCGACGCCCTGCTGGTTAAAACCAGGAAAACTTACCCCTCTCGGTAACCATATCTGGGTCGACTGTGCAGACTGCAGCGCTGATCAAACTGCAGCCGCCGCCGTCGCAGCAGCCATTACCCATTGCAAATTATCTTCTTGTTGTTCACATGACGCTACTGTCTCATAATTTTTCACAAACCGATCCACGTCAACTACAATCTTTGATCGTCATGCATTTAGTCCTTAAAATCATCAAAGATCACCGATATAGTCGATCTGGTGCCAGCGAGATTCGTCACCGTCGTTTGCCGATCAGCGGTGCAAAATGTTATCACACCTAACCAAGGACGACGCCGCCATTCGGGTAAAGGCTATTACGACTATTACTATACATTGCATTATATTATAATGTAACACATACATTTTTACCACTTGTGTTTAAAATAATGCCGGAACGCGCCACTATATAATATAATTGGGCACTGCTTTACTGCCGCTCATTCTTCTATTATCGGCGTCGTCGTCGTCGTCTTCGTTGCCGTCGTTGTCGTTATCAAGAGTGTACGGTAACGACATTTTTTTATCCGATCGGTTCGCGTCTATGCGCTTACCAGTCCCACATCTCATTTTTTCAGTCCAGTCGAGTCCCGATTTATTTTAGCGGTATATACACTGGTTGCGTGTCAACCTTTTTCACTTCGAACACCGAACTAAACTATTCCGTTTCCAATATGGCCGTATGTAAAACGTTTCCATATCATTGACCGTCCTCAATAATTGATGTCGAGATCAATGTATACCTATTTAAATTGTTTAAATTTATTTTGTCATTTTTGTAGTAATAGTCTGTGATATTCGTCATATATATCGTGGGCCAATCGTTGTATGACCTTTTTAATAGATGCGCTATAATTATTATAACTGTAGTAGGGGAAGATAGGGGAATGGCGGCCACCTAAGCGGGAGCATGTGTATCTCCGGTTATAAAAATCCAAATATTTCACTGTCAATTGCATTAGAACTATAAAGTTGTTAGCTACTACATATATAAGTTTCAAATTTTTAAAGTGAAGTGTAATATTTTTTATTTTTATTTTTTAAAAAAACCGCAATTGACCGACATTACCCTTATAGTGGGGTAATACCAGTCACATAAAAATACATGTAAAAGTATAGGACAAAATATAAATTTCTAAAAATCATACAAATAATGAACAAATTAACATGTTTTCAGTACAGAGATATTTATCAATATTAAGAATTACTTAAGTGTATTAGATTTGTTTGTTTTTTGTATTTATAAATGTTAAAAATATAAAAATATATCTTAGGTATTAAAAAGTGAACAAACTTTTCATTTATTTCAATTAAAATTCTTTTCTGTTTTGTGTTTTGTATAATATCAGATTATAAATTATAATAAACAAATATAACTACAGTAAATAATATATACTACAGTTATTATATTTAATATAATTTATTTGCTACGGGGTAATGACAGCCAGTCAAAATGTGACCGCCATTACCCCATCACATTTGGCCGGTAATACCCATTTCACGGTTTTTTGAAATACATGCATTTACTTAAAAATTATACTATGGAAGTGAATTATGAGCACATAATTGCAATCCTCATAATATTTAGATGTAAATATAACCATTGATGTAGAAAAAAATATTAAAACACTTACCTTCAGACGATTGTCAATTTTCAAAAATATTAGAACGAAAGTGATAATGAAATTGATAACAAATTTTTGGTGGGAAAAATTTTGTTTATCATTTTGAGACGTCAGATATTAGGTTTTGATAACAACACTTATCAAGTAACGTGAAAATCTAAATTTTAGCTATCATATTTCATGAGATATGCCACTGACCGGTATACCCACTGACCGCCATTCCACCATCTTCCCCTACCTACCTGTGTCCGGCTTGCAGTTGCTAATTAGTGATTACGATATGTTTAGTGAAGGACCAAACTCAGCTACCAGTACCCAGCTCGATTCGTGGCGATCGTCGTACGATTTTTTTTATTTTAGCTATACATACTTAACTAAACTTAGGTAAAAACTTAAAAGTTATTAAGACTACAATTCGTGTTTAATTTTTTTTTTATATTATTATTTATAGGGAGCGCATAGTGATCGCTTTTTTTATCCCCTAATCTCTATCAATATGTACCAAAAAAGTAGTAAAAATTGAAAATATACTTGATTTTATACTCTATATATATACTCAATTTTTGTGATCTTGACATTTCATAATACATAACATAGTAAATTGTACGCTCAACAGATCACGTTTAGCTTCGTTAGTTTAAAAATAGAGTGAATTGATCACTTATAAAATTTAAAGGCAATATTATTATCTAGGCAATGCCATAGGTTTTTTTATTATGTTTTAATTTTAAAACGAGTTTTAAGTATTTTAAAATAATAAATTGTTTTTAAATCTTAAAATATTCATAGCTAGAGCTCAGAGCTCAAGAGCTTGGTGATTATATAAAATTCCCGTGCCCATGTGATAATTCTGAATTTCTCACCCCTTTCCCTCACATAAGGTATTGTATAATGCACATTTTTCTACTTTTCCTGTAACGCATATTTAATTTAACATACATCTCTAGACGGCTATCTTGAATTTCTCCCTTTGACTCAATTTTTTGTTACTCAAATACATATTATGAATAGTGGAAACTGAACGATGTCCATACATTTAAATATGTCATATATAACTATAATGAGAAGTAAAAATTATGAAAATATGCAGTACAATAAATATATATTATGTATCAAATATGCGTAAGATAAACATGTTTTAACATTTCTTTTTATAAATTAAGTTAGTAAAAATGATAATAATATAACCATATAGGTAATCTTTATGTACCTACCTATAGGTATATAATGCTTCTGTGCGTTTGTTGTGATCGTGCAATTTCTGAACCACTTGACTGTTTTCAATAAAAGTTATATCAATACATTCCTAACAAATCAGGGAGTGCTTACCTATACCTACTTAATTTTTCAACCCTTGTACCTATTTTGCTAAGGCATAAGGGTGGCTTACGCAAATCAAATATTATTTTGTTAATTTAAATGGTAGCATTGGTTACAAATAGGTAATAAAATAGTTGTTATGATTGGATACCTACCTATAATTTTCTGTATTGTATTACTATATACGGTGCTACTATACAGTAGCTGTTGTTGCATTTGTTTACGTTTTAGTGATGTTTGATAAAAATATTTCATTAAAATTTCAAAATTTCATCGATTACCAAAAATGAGAATTATACCTAAATTAGACATTTTAAAAACAATCATGAAATAATAAAAACAATTTAATATTATATTTATTTTATTTTAATTATCTAAGCGTTTTTAGTAAGGTTGGACTAATCTAATACCTAATCTCCTAACCCAAATTGCGCTTATGTCTAATTATAATCATCCATAGTATCGGCCGAATGTAGAAATTGGTTGTAACTGTTAGAAAAATGTTTTAGGATTTTTAAAGATTTGAATTGTTTACTCAACTGATTTAATAAATTTAAAATTTGATACTTATTAGTTATTGTATGTATTTTGCATAAAAAAAAACAATAGCAAAAGAGTTAAACAAAAATATTGTGCCATGAGCAACATAACCCATACACCAACAAGTATATCTTAGTCCGAGGCACTAGTCAAAAATATCAATTCTCATTTATCATTTCTCAATTCTTTTTAATATGTAGCAAATGAATATGTATAAACTATACATAGGTGACTATACTAGACTATTCAGAAATACAAAATCCGTACCTACCTTTGATCAGTGTTGTGTTTAATCTAGATAAGTATACATTTTTTTCTATCTTATCCAGATAAATGGAAAATATATTATCTGAGAGGTTGTCTAAGTTAAATGATTGAATAATCTAGATAAAATTATATTTTTAAATATTTATACTATAAATGTTAATTAAGAGGGCGCTTCTCTCTGTCTAGCGCATAACATATCAAATTGTACGCTCAGCAGATCGCACTTAGTTCTGTTAATTTAAGAACTATAGTGAAATTATAGTGAATTAACCTCTTATAAAATGTAGAAGTAAGAATATAATCTTTAAATTTTATAAGAGGTCAATTCACTCTAATTTTTAAACTAACAGAGCTAAGCGTGATCTTTTGAGCGTACAATTTGGTATGTTGTGCGATTGTAAGACAGAGAAAACGCATGCGGGTGTAGCGTCCTCTTATGTATTTTATACTTTCCAATTATTACAAAACAGTACATTTATTTTTAGCCTTGTAGGTATACATAAACATAATACAAGTAATTATATTATTTTAATAATTACTTGTATATATAGTCATTACAAATAATAAATATAATTAAATATTTTTATCATTCTTGAATAAATTATTAGATTTATCAAGTTCATTTATATTAAATGTTCTTAGTAATAATTAGGTAAATAGGTTTTGGGAAACAATATATCGACGTTATAATTAGCCAACGTAATAGAATACCCATATCCCCCACTTTCTTAATTTTGAAACGATCATGAGACATGAATCAAAATGATATATTATCTAATATATTATATAATAAAATATACTAAATACTGATAACTAATAGGTATAATATTATAAAATACAATACTAATTTTAGCATTGAAATAAAATCTACATGAACAATGTATATTATAATATGATACCTAATATTATATTATTATAAATAATATTATACCGTAAACAATAATGTTTCTCATAGGTTTTACACTTATTAATTATGTACTTATACAAGGAATTTATTTCAGTATACTAATCAGAAATTCAGCACCTTATTAAATCAACAATCGGCTAATCCAACTATTGTAAATTATTAAATAATAAATAATAATGTAATACGTATGTATAAAAATAATTTCAATTCTAAATAATTTTAGATTCTGAGCGGAGCGATGAATGTATTAGTTTTACAATGATGTGTATTTTTTTAATTTTTAATTTTTTTTTGTGTCTGTTCACGCGATAAGTAGTTGAAATAATACTTAGATTTTCAACTTCAGTATCATGTTCGATGGGAAAATAAATATTGTTGGTGCATTGGGGAGGACAAAACCGGGAATTTGTACACAAAATCGGTTTTCGACTAAACCGATTTTGGTATTTGGTGTAGCTCTAAAATATACGTATATACATAATACATGAAAGTTTCACTGCTCATTTATATTCGCGTTTTCTATACACGATAACGTTTTCAAAATATTTTGATTCGTTTTGAACTGTTTACGGACATTTTCTGTTTCAAATTTATTTAGTTTTTATTTCTATGAGTGTCAATACAATTTTATTTGTTGGGTAAAAAATCTTGAAAATTTAATACCCAGCTCCTAATATATTATTACAATGATATTTGAAAAATATTAAAATCCATAGTTGCAATTTTTTTTATAGTCATTTAAAATTGAAATATTGACAAAAAACGTAAAAATCATGAAAATGTGCAAATTATTTTGAGTTAGAAATTTCTAAAAAATTTTCTTTTTAAATCTAAGATTTCAAAATGTAATACAAGATTCTTTATAAGGTTATCTACCTTTATCAACAAAAAAAAAATGTCTATAAGAAAGTCAAATTAAATTTTTATGAGCGTTTAAAGTTCAAATTTTTGGAACATTGGATATTCACTCGATTTCTCATGTAAAGATTTTCTTATTTTTTGTAATTCAAAAACTAATAACCGTAGACACTTGAGATTTATATCACATGTTTATTTTATAAATTTCTATACTTGATCAAATTTTAAAATTTTTTTAGTTGTTTGTTTCCATAAATATAAATATTTGCTGTGCCATAACGCATGACAATTTTATACAAGGCTCCCAATAGCACTGCAATAGCAGTTGAAAAATATTGAAAATACATATAGGCACAATTTTTTTTTAATAAGCATTTAAATTTCGAATTTTGACAGAATTTATCAAATTTAAAATTTAATAATTATTTCGTGTATAAAAATGTATAAAATGTTCAGCTTTTACAGCTAAAGATTGAAAAATTAAAACAATGTTCCACGTAAATAAGTTATAATATATAAATTACTTTATTCAAAATTATATCATCAAATATATACATACTTATATTATTATAATAATAATATCATAGACATGTCTTCGCTCAGAATCGTTTTTCTTATACAATAAGATATATTATATCATTGAATTCAAATTTAACACCATTCAGTACAGTGATTCTTTGTAACCTACTGTACAGCAGAGCAACACCCACTTGCCCATCTTTTTTGACTTTTTTTTAGATAGGCACCTATTAAATTGTATGGTCTATTTCCATAAGCTTACTTTTACATTCTGATAGGCCGATGAATGTATTTAAAACTAAATTAAAAAACGTTAACATTTTTTTTAGAATCAATTATCTTTTATCTTTTTTAAGATATTTAAAAATTAAGTAAATCATAAAAGGAGTAATAAAACTCTAATCTAAATCAAAACAGAAGCTTTAAAACTAAAACCAAAATTTGTACTTAACAAGTACCTCGTTCGTACTTAATAAAATATTATATTTTTAAGAAAATATAGTAAATTTAATGTCTACAGTATTTCATTTAGATAACACAAAACGTTTTATTTTATTGCTAAATTAACCTTATTTTAAAGCGTTGTATTATATTATAATAGTTTTTCTGAATGGTCTTAAATTAAAATATTCTAAACATTCTCAAAACAAAAATCTAAGAACAAAATATCCCATAGTTTAACACTAACTGATTTTCTATAAAAAATAAAATATTAAAAAAAATACATAAATATGTAGCGCACTTCTTGAAATTTTTTGTACATCATATATTTATAGTTGTTTGTCGTGTACGCAAAATCGGTTAGTAAAATACTATTTATTTATTTGTTAATGTTTGATTGCTATTGCAACTGTAACTCAAAATATTATGCTTTGTGAAATCGTTAAGAAATTATCGATATAATCAAATAATGATTAATCGATATAACAAATTAATCTCCAAACAAATCTGCCAAGCACTTGGACCTAACCCACAGGTCACAAACAACTGAATTTTAATCTTAAAGAAAACACAATTGTATAATTTAATTTTAAAAATATAACGCATTTAATTATATAACACCTAATCTAATACAAAACCCTTGTACTTAACGACCTAGATGTCGATGTATTTAATGATCAATAATAAAAAAAAAATTAATCGGATAAAATGAGGCGGAAATATTATTATAAATTTCTAAAATGTATTGTTTCGATATTCCAGTGGTCGAGCATTGTTCAAATACCACGATAGCTGCGGTCGTTCCAGACAAAACTGGTCACGCAGCTAAAACGAAACAAATGAACCGGTCGTTCACGAAACAGAGAAATAAAATACCATCCAACAATTTCAATTTGCATCTCACCTCACAATTTTAGAAGGCAGCGCAGAGCAAAGGTGAACGGGGTACGGGTACGAATTATTCAATAATTAAGTAAAAGGAGGCGGTAATCATTATAAATTCCCAAAATGTATTTTTTCAATTTTTCAGTGATTGAGCGTCGCAGTAAACCCCGCCACAGCACCGGTCGTTTCAGGTCGAATAATTGGTCACGCAGCTAAAACGACATGGTTCATTCACGAAACCGAGAAATGAAATACCAACCAACAATTTCAATTTTCATCTCACCCCACAATTTTAGTGGGCAGTGCAGTGGAAAAGTGAAGGGGTACGTCTATAGTACACGAACAATAACGGCATTTTCGTCGCTTCCATCGTTTGTACGTGTTGAATGCGCTACGGGGAACAAACGTCGCGACGGCGTCGTACTGTTCCCTAAAAGTGACCGGATAAATTCCCCCAACGACGAAAATAACAAAAATTATGGAAAATCATGTTGGCATTAATCGTAGGCGATATTATATAAGTAATATTGTTTACAGGTGGGGTGAAGGGTGAACAACCCCTAGTGGGACACCCTCCCAAAACATCCTCCACCCCATCCGACCCCTCTGTGAAAACGCAGTGCAATGGAAACGACGACTGTTACGATAATACATAATAATGAATACGGCGATAATATTATATATTAACGACAGCGACGCATACGATATTTTTTAATAATATAATTTTAACTATCGTGTATTCGTGTGAATTATAAATTCGTAACGTAGGTCCAGTCGTTGAACGTCAATATCGATCCCTGTTCCATATTCATGGAATAGTAACTGAAACTTGAACGTTGACAGGCCACCTACATTGGGGGGCCTGTTAAACGACGGCCTCTCGTGCCCACACTGCCTTGGATAATAATAATAATAATAATAATTATTATTATTATTTTAAAGGAATAAAGGATCAGGAATCATTTATAATTTATATTATTATATTATGATTGCCGCGGCTGCCGTCGTCGTATTATCCTGGCGATAACAATATGCGGACAGCGGACGAGATAACGGCTGGCCCACACTGACGCTATCACATACATTGGCTGGCACTAACTAGAACCCAGATCTCAAGGCCGAATCCCCGGCTGCCGCCACCACCACCGCAACCACCACCACAACAAAAATGGACGAACATTGTATGCAGTCAACTACAGAACACAGACCACGGTAGAAGCGGGCTTGTAGCACACCATTGGCTTGGTTTGCGCGGCGCGCAGTTGTCATCTGTTCGCCTCGATCCGGTTACTGCCGCTCGGGCGATCAGTCGTCACTCGTCGTTCGTGCGGGTGGTGGTTTTGTTATTAGTCGACCTTACCATGTCGGAGAATATTCTGGAAATCATCGATACCAGGCAACTGAAACCATATAAATACCCAAGACTTGTGTACAAAGGGTACCTGTTCCATTACCACAAGGCATGCAACCGTCACATCCGATGGAAATGTAACCGTGTTTATTCCATGAACTGCCAGGCTGTTCTCCGAACGACAGTAAATATGGAAAAACCAATTCTTATTAAATTCGATCACGAACATCTACACGAGGACGACACTCATTCAATTTTTGAATTAAAAATGAAAATAATGGCACTCCGTTCAACGTCCCAGTTTCAGTAAGATATTATAAATAATATGTTATAATATAATGCATATAATGCCAACGCACGATTCACGCACATACTGTATATAATAATGTATTAAAATATTATTTAATTTAATTATTATACCTCCATAGTGGTGGGAAGGGGGTTCCTTTAGACCATTAATTTACCCACAATCTTGGTGTTCAAGTTATCAATTGAGAATATTGATAACATTATTGTGCTGTGTTATAGTATTATCATTTTCTGCTTCGAATTTTAATAGTATTTCTCACTACACAGTAAAATAAAATATTATTAATAAAATTATCCTGGTTTTTTTTTTTATTTCGGGACACCGTTAATAATCTTTTTTTTCTTTGTATTATTGATACAATGATAACGTAACGACCAATTTCTATAATATATAAATATGAACAGTCAGTGAGACTTCTTTCTAATAATAAATAATTATATCATCTCAAATTAACTATTACTTCCAATTTAGTTGTCTTCAATTTTTACACCTTATTAATTACTCTAAAACTAGTCATGTATTTTATTAAAATAATAAATTATAATTTTCAACTACAGTTTATGCATGAAACACCCACTTGCCATAGTAGAGATGGACGTCACTATAAGTTGTATTCAATATTACTTGAACAAATCAAGTATATAGTTTTGTATGGCATTAGCTTAAATATGTAGGACAGGTGAGCAATATTCCTATTATTGGCAACTTCAAATAATATTTAATACATCACATTTTATATTTAAATTTTTAAACGAACTACCACTTGTATTTAGTATTAGGTACCTGCATCTTGTATGAAATTTTTCAATTTTATTGATTGATCGTTCTGAAATTATTGTTTGGTTACAATTTGTTAGAATAGGTTAGGTTAGGTACCATCCTCCATAATATTACTTAATTAAATAGATTATCTTAATATGTTATTATGCTTGTATATTATTTTCACATTTCATTTGTTATCATGCTTATATATTATCTTGACATTTCATATTATGTTAATTGCTTGTATATTGTTTATGGTTGTGCACAAAATAGTAGATAAAATGTTGTCCAAAACATTTGTAAAAAGACATTAAGTACCTTAATACCACATTTTAAACTAATAGTAGTTGTATTTTTTACAGTTTTATGTCTTAGTTTGGTTATTTCTTAATGATGGTCCTATATTGTTGACCCATATTACTAGCACATTATTATACGTGTGCATTTCACTTTTGTTCATTTGCACAAAACATACTTGCAAATTTGATTTTATAATTGATTAATGTAAAGACATAATAGCAATATGTGCCTTACTGCCTTATAATTTATGATTCAGCGACGTATCATTATGTTTAATCGTATGTGACAAATTAATTAACTACCTATACAGGAATCAATAAAACATGTAGGATAATATTGTACCTATACATATTTGAAAACTGTTTTACTATAAATTACTGTTAATACTACAATCAAACAATTCAATGATATATTTATGATATCAAAAATTACAGTAGGTAAACAAAAAAAATTGTCATTTGGTAATTCATACAATCTTATGACTTACGTTATACATAATAACATAATAAATGCAATTACTAATTACCTATATCAGTAAAATACTATAGTATCTTTTTCTTCAGCTTTAATTTCACTATATTCTTTTATGTTTGCCTATTGTATGCCACTTAAAAGATGACTCTCTACCCATCAATATCACATTATCATCTACTCCTATAAATGTTGTATTTATATATTATATAGAAAATATAAACCTATACAATTAAAACAACTACCTACAATATAAATATATATATACATTATAAGAGGTCATTATTTTGGTAAATGTATGAATACGTTTATATCAAATTTATTAAAAATGATTTTCAATTAATTTGTCCTGCCCTAGATTTGGACTTAATGTTATTTTTTTGTTATTTCACTAATTGGTTAAATTAAAGACATAACTGCTATTATTTATTTATTTATCATAATATGGTGTTGAGTTCCAACATGAACAACTAAGTAATTAAATATGAAAATATATAGTACACAACAAAAAAAACAAATTATATTTTATTAATTACTATAATAAAGATAATGATAGATGTAGAGCAACAATAAATATGATTAACTACAATTTGGTTGAGTTTAAATTTGAATGCCAAAGTTTGAGTTCCTGTTGAATGTCTCTGGTTCGGTTTGTCATATTATTATGGAAAGTTCACATTGAATATTTTTCAACAATCTGTTAAACTGTTTATTTTTTTAAACAAATAACTCAAAAGTGTTAAGGATAAAGCATCTAAAGCGCCTATTTAAAAGAAAACAAACCTGTTAGGAGCTTTGCCCCTCGCACTCACTAAATACTGTACCACTACTTCCTTAATTAAATTGTCATAAATAAAATAAAACTACCAACAGATAAAATAACAAATGTATTAGGCAATATACCTATCCAAATAAAAAAATTCAAATAAACTATTTAAAAAGAAAATATTAATAAATTAAGTACCTATATTATTTTTTAATTAGGTTTATTGTTCATTTTTAAATCATTTAATAATATAGTAATAAAATAAATAAAGCTGGTTGTAAATGTAATTTGTTAGTTTATTATTTTTACAATTTTTCTGTTACATATTATCATATTATAATATTTTTAAAAAAAATGTTTTTATAATTTTATAATTAATTTGAACTGACTTATTATGTCCATTGCGATATTGTGTAAGCCCGTAAATTTTTTTTTATTTGGATAGGTTAGGTTATTTTGTTTTATGCCTGATTCTATTGGTTATTTCTGGATATTTTATCTATTGGATATTATGGATATTTATGACTTAATTTATAAGTTGCCATTGGTTACAGATAATAAAATAGTTATTGTGATATTGAATTTAATTTTCTCTATTACAATATATTTTGTTATTTAGGCTAATAAAGCTATTCTATAGAAGTATAAAATTGAGTACCTAACAGCTATTATATATATAGGTTTATAATATATTAAAAAAATCCTAAATTAATTTTGACATTAATAATATTAAAACCTCAACCGCATATTCATTTATTTCTGCTTGCAATATTGGTCCATGTAAGAAAAAAAAATCCTTATTAGCATTATTTATGTACCAATACTACATTTTCAAATTACTAAATAAATAGGAGGATTTATTTGTTGTTTAAAAGTTATAGTCGTAATATGTAGTGATAAACATTAAAATATTATCTTAAGGGTCACAGTGCCAGTTTTTCAATTTTTCCACAATTCTATAAAATTTGATGATTAAATTTTATATTTTAGTTGCCACCTCAATTATAAGACTTTTCCACTAATCTACTATCTGATACCTATTTAGTGGGGGTTGATAGGGTGTATTATATCTAAAAAAATTACTTTATGGGAATAACTCTCAAGCTTTGTAGAATCGTCTGATTTTGATGACTATTTTTTTATCTGAAAGAAGAAAACTTCATTCAGCCCGCATCGATCCCTGATTTTGTATTTTATTTCAAATAATTGTATTAAAAAATTTGTGAAAAAATGCTTTTTATCGTATTTTTTTAGACATATTAAAAAGTTTGAGAATAAAATATTGAAAACAGAGATTGATGCGGACAGTAGAGTATTTCTTTCTAGTAATTAAAAAAAAAAATTATGAAATTTGGTTGGTTTTACTAGAGCGTATCATTATTCCCGCAGAGTGTATTTTATTGAGGACAAAATGGCATCGGCACCGGGCGCCTTGATGTTACATTAAAAACCGCTAAAATATGCTCAAAAAATTCTTAAACCTAAAATATTCCATATCCATATTCATATGCTAATTATTTACTTATATTCATTTATTTATTCTGTTACATAATCTACATAATATGGTAAATTGTTTTAGACTATGGATAATGGTTTTACAAAAATGAAGAATTTCAAAACATTTCAACTAATCATGTTTTCAAATATTGATAAATGATTACATTTTTAGTTTGAAACACTATTATGGATTATTGTCATAGTGATAATGGACTATAGATCCGTGAAAGCCAGGTTCACGCCACACTTAGAGTAAATAAGTGACTAACATTACCAATTTTAATAACAAACAAATACTAGACATTTTGTATTATTTTTTTTTACAGAAAATCGTGAAAATTAGGTTTAATATTCTTACATCTTCAAAATATATTCAAGTATGCTAAATATTAGCTTTTTACAAATTCGACAAATCGTCAACATTTTTACCGCTCTGAATATATAATATAATATAATATAATTATATATTTTATTTAAAATTATCATATAGGTATTTTATCAGTGGCATTAAATAGCAAAATGCCATTACAAACAATTAAAATTGTAGTACAATCATTATATTAGAGCTTGAAGATCTATAACCAAATTTAAAAGGAGTAAATCTAGATATTGTCTAACAAAGAAGGGATTTACAATAGTTTTATACTACATTACCTACTAAAGGTGGTTCAATTGTACCAACTAAAAGTAAGGGTTCGGTACTGGGTATCAGATGTGTCTTTAGATTAAATCGTGTATTTAATACATAATATACCAAGTAAATAATTTGTTCTGAGGAGATAAATGTGGTTGGTTAAGAAATAATAATACAATGTGCACCCATAATCAAACAAATTTGATGCCATTAATAATATACATATGCAGTAATGACTAGCTATAACTTCTTTGTTAGACAGTATTTTGTTATAAAAAGAATATTGAATTATCTTGACAATATTATTTTCTTAAATTTGGTGATAGATCTTTAAACTCATAAATTCACTTAGATGTCACAGTATTAATTTTGAGCTGTGGAATTTTGGCTTTATCACCTAATAGATTAGTAGGAAATAGGAATGATTGTTAAATATGATATGGTTTACGTTACCATTTTCTATAATATCTTTAATGAACTTTACATTGAATGACAGCAGCAGAAAATATTTGGCAAAATATCTAGTGACCAGTACCATAAGCTAGATCATCTTATAAAACATATTCTAGCATCAAATATTTGTTTTAAAACTTGTTTGTTCATGTCTTGCAATCAAACTGATAGTCCTTCAAAAAAATCAAGTTAAGAAATAAGTAATAACTAAAACATTTGCATAGAGAACTGTAAATTGTTATCCATCTGTAAAATTATTTTCTTAGCTTAAATAAAACATTTATTATCATTATTTGTGCAAGAATGATTCAAGACAGCTATCAAATTTAGATTATGCATATTCCAAGTGAGCTCTTACATAGTTATATGTTCTGTTGAATTATTATAGATTGAAACTTTACCACTTTGATATTATACAATAAAGCAACTATAGTCAATTCTTGTTAAACTACCAGTTAAATCACTTTGACAACCACTCACACTACCCACTTTTAGGCGTAACTAAATAAAAACTAATAAAAATAAGCCTATAAATAGCTCAAAAATTGTCAAAATATGTACATATAAATGTTTATAGAAAATGCTAATATGAACATTTGGTGAAAATTTAAAGTATATCTACGGTTGTCAGTTATTATTTTTCGAGTAATACCAAATAAACTATCTAAATCATTTTTATCAAAAACTGGTTTTGCATAAAAGTTGCAATGTTTTCCAACACTTGAAAACTTCTGAGAAATTTTTAATTTTGATCTCCCATAGTTTTAACTAGATTCACTTTCCTACCAGAAAAGATGTTTAAGTAAAAAATCAAAGCATTTTAACTGCCCTAAAAAAAGTGATTACATACAAAAAAAAAATTAAAAAATACATTCATTACTCCGTTTAGATTCTAAAAAGTTTCCACTTTGTTCTACAGTTATGTCGAGTAAACCTCGGTAAGTAATGAATGTGCTGTTCCATTTGAATTCATTGCATATGAAAAAAAGATTCTGAACAGAGACTGTCTTTTAGCCATTTAGTTATTACTAAGTAATAAGTATATTTTATTTTATGTTTATATTGCTATTATAGCAATTTATTTTACTATAATTAGTAATACAGTAGATTGAATTACTTTTTGCCAGAAAACATCAGGTTTATTATATTACATATTATAATAGTATATACTATATATTTTAATATTTATGCTATACATTTTTTAGTCAATACTTACTGACTTACCTTAGAACTTCATACATTAACTTTATAAATATGTTATATGTTATTTAAATTTAATCTAAATATTTTGAAAAAAATTCATTGGGCTTAATAGTGGCGTAGACAGGAATTTTTATTGGGGAGGGGATATATATTCATGCATTTTAAGGTAATGTCCTACGCACTAATATTATATAAAATGAAGTGGGCTAGTGGGTACTGATCTGCTGTACAGCCGGTGTCTAGATAAATAAATTAAGAAATGTATTTGCATTTGTAAAAATAAAAACTAGAAAAAATTTCTACTAGGTAATAAATCAAAATGAGTAAATATATTTTGATAATATTTATTTTTCATGTATAGAAAATAATAAAACAAAAACATTTGGTGAACATTTTGTTAATTTACCGGTGAATAACCAATGTCTAACTTCAGATGCTCATAAAAAAATATTGTGGATTTACGCTCAACTTTTTTTTTTAATTTCCACTAACAACAACTTATGATAAACCTTGTATTGAATTTTTAGGTTTTTTGACAAGTAAAAAAATGTTCATAGACAATAGTTTTTAAAAAAACTAATAAAATTGAAATTTTCATCTGCCTATAAATAACTTAAAAAGAGTTAAAATATTTTGAAAATGTTATTGTGTATATGAAATGGTAATATAAACATTCTGTGAACATTTCTTTTAACTGCGTTATGGTTAATTTTTTTAGAGTTACACCAAATAACAAAATCGACTGTTGAAAACTAGTTTTGGGTAAAAATCTCTGTTCTTCCTTATTTTTTTCCCCTTGACTTGAAAACTAATGAGTAAAACTTATTGACGAATCAATAAAAATTTAAATAGATCGAACCAGTTATTTTAGGGTTACTCGGTAGGTATTCATAATATTAACCGCATATTCTTTTATTTCTGCTTGTAATATTGGTTCACTAGGTTCACGTACGAAAAAAAAGTTACTTATTAGTTATTAATGTCCATCTCAGTTTCATTAATCTTCGTGAAACACCAGGTAATACAAACTACAGTAAATAATATGAGACCAAATTTAAAAATTCTAATTTAATCGTAATTCTGTCATAAAAAGTTATTGTGAATTTACACTCAACTTTGATATAAAATGAGAGGTACTAGTTTGTTGTCCAGTCCACACTTAAAAACTTAATAGCCACTCTAGTTTGTTATCTCACCGTAATTCATAATAATCAATACCTATAATATAACTTTAATAATTCGACGGTTCTCAGAAAAATGTACCATTGTTCATTATTATAAGGTAGTTACTACATAATATAGTGATGGGTTATTTAAAAATCAATAATCAAACGGTAAAAGTGTAAAACAATAAGTGTGGGGGTTAGTTAGAAAAAAAGGGAGAGGGTCTTAGTAGGTACGTGTTTTGTTTGTAGTCATTCGATTTACAGATTTAATAGATTTAGGTATATAATATATTATTATTTCATATATTATTATGGACATTAGTCTAAAGAATTGTTAACACAAGTGCTCGATGTAAATTCCGGAAACTTAAATAGTTAATACTAATATATCATTAGGTATACACTTTTTTTGAAATGTATTAGTGTTGGGGTTATTAAGTTTTTACGTGTCTGGGCGGGGAAATGACAAACCAGTACCAAATTACACTAATTATAACTTATGACTCATAAGAAATAAAATTGTGTATATAAACATATTTGTTTATGAATTACCTACGATTATACAATTTATTTATATCATGGTACAAAATATTAATGCAGTGGTAAATTTGGATAAAAATAAATACGGGGCCGTCGACTGTCATTATTACGAGTTCTCGGTACTATAGACTATAGACTATAATATTATTGTTGAATGTTGAGTGCATACAATAATAGCCGTTGATGAATTAATTTATTTTGTCATACGATATAAAATTTAGAATTTTGGTTGTTGTATATCTAATATTTATTTAATAAACTATAAATTTCGAAAAAAAAATTGTTTTGTCAAATCTTAAAACATGCGGATTCGTACAAAAAAAAAACGAAACAATATGCAAAATTATGCAACAAATATGTTTGTGTTTCAAATATACGTACTCTGAATCGAATTTGTATCTAATCAGAATTTCAATATGCACTTTCTAGATAAATACGCAAATGCCTAAAGTTGTATTACCTAACCTTGTATTCATTTATCAAGCATTTTACAGGGCAAAAATTCTAACAACACTTAAAAAATTTCAAATGTTTATAATTAGCTCAAAAAAATTCAAAATATTGTAAAAATTGCATCATGAATATAAATTGCTGAAATAAACATTTAGCCAACAATTTCAGATATCTATTGTTATTTGTTTTTGAATTACAATAAAATAAGAAAATCTATTTCATCGTAAAATGATTTTTTGTCACGCCTGCACCGAAAGTTTGGTTTTCGACCACGGTTGCAGCGTTCGAAAGCGTCCTTTTTCCGTCCAGCGCGTGGTAAAGTGGAAATCCCCAAAGTGCCGGGCGGAAAAGAAGAAATACCCAAAAGTGCCGGCCGCCGGGCGCGTATCCCCTGCACAACCAGAAACTAAAATGTATACCTACCACGGTTCTTACAAAACATAAACTTTTGGTTACATCTTAAATGTATAGTATAACCTCCTTGCATGACGCATAAACATTTAAACATATTTAATTTGCACTGTTCCTAGATAAGTGCGTCGAACGATGAGTTAGTAAGTTTATTTCACGCAATTTGTATAATAATCTTATCAGTTACAATAATAAAATATACAAAGTGAAAATTGTAATTTTGAAATAAAATAAAATGTCTTCCATGAAATTGTTTTTGTAGAATAGTCTATAATTGTTGCATAGATCCATCTTTTCCATGAACGCAGGGGCGTGACAAAAAATAGTATGTGTGGCTCACTTCCCGCCCTTGCCACACAATATACTATTGCGTATTCCCGTTTTCTTATTTGTAGATTTTGAGCAATTGTGTGTTTTTCGAGTATAATTACACGGTTTGCTATGATTTTCAACGTCAATATTTTTTATGGTATGAAAGTGAATCTAGTTGGAAGGTAGGTATTATGAGAGTTCAAAGTTCCCTGTCCTTTTCAAAATATTATGAATACCCCAAATTTTTTACGTGAATTCAGTTTTTAAAAAAATCTTGTTAGTTGTTTAGTTTGTTGTAATTCAAAAACTATTAACCGTAGATACTTGAAATGTTCTCTAAATGTTATATTAGCATTTTTGATACATTCGGTAATTCAAAATATTTAGACTATTTTCGAGCTAATTAAAGACATTTTACATTTTCAAGTTTTTTTTTGTATTTTGTTTTATAAATATCAATAAATACATTTTTGCTTGGGAAAATTCTCAAAAAACTAATATAAGGTTCCATGTATATTAATATAAGGTCCCATATGTACTTGATATTGCAATTTTAATATATACTAGGTACATAGAGACAATTTTTTTTATAGACATTTAAATTTGATGTTCAATTTTAGACAAAATTCACGAAGATTTGAAATTTATTTTATAGATAAATTTTAAAAAATATTATAGCTAGCTAAAGATTAAAAATGTAATTCAAGATTTCTCATATTATGCAAAGTACATCAAATAATCAAAAAAAACGAAAAATAATAATATATACAAACAGTTTTATAAACACATATGTACATTATAGGTAGTGATTTACTCAATAATGAGATACACTTGACACCTACTGCATAGCAAAGCGGTTACCTATTTATTTATTTTTGTTGGTCCTAACTATGAAGATAATTACTGAGAACTGCCTTACTTTTGTCTCGCTAATGTACTTTACTTTCCTATCAGAAAATATATTTAAGATGAAGATTGAAGCATTTTTTCTACTATAAAAGTGTCTCTGCAAATAAACACATTATTGTAGAATCAATACATTTATCACTCTTTTCAGAATCAAAAATATTTCGGTAGATTAATAATAGAAGACAATAATATGTATAGTAACAGAAATTGTTTTCCTATAAAATTTCAAATTATTGGTAATTTTTAATGATGTTTTTTTTATGAATAATTTTGGAAATGTGTATTTAATAGATTAAAGCAATGTTTGATTATTTTTTTTTTTTAGGAATAATACCAAGTTTAAATCAACGAATGGTTATATTGAAATTAAATTAAATATTGAGGATATACCTGTGAACAATAAAATGTTTAATCCGAAGAATGATTATGCTGACATTAATTTTAATGAAGACGATATAGCTCTGAAAAATACAATGCTTAAACCAAAGAATGATTATGCTGATATTAATATTGATGAAGAAGATAAACCTAATAAACTTGTTTCATTTTGTACTTCTTATAATCGAAAGATTTTTGTTCATCCCCTTGATCCTGATTATGAACATAAATACACAGATGAATATGAACAAAAAATAAAAAATAAAAACATAAATGATATAAGTTTTGATTTTGAATGTCCAAAAATCAGAATTACAAGAAATACAAGTAAACAAAAAAAAGTAAGTTATTTAAATTTACATTTAATTATTTACTTTTTAAATTGCATGTAGTAGATGTTTTATTTATGAAAACTTGTTCTTGTATTATTTCTGTTAAATATATTATAGCTGCATATTATGTTCAAATAATTAGTTACTATAATTTCAATATAAAAAAAACTTGGATTTTAACAATATCATTAAACTGCTTGCATTTTTAAATAAAAAGTTCAATATATTAAAATGTTATTTTATCTATTTAAAACTTAAAAAACCAGAATAAGACTTTTTGCATGTTTTTAAGGAAGTTAGTACATTTTAATCATTTATATACACAATAATTGATAAATATATTTATGTATATATTTTTTCTAATATTTTTCTGTAGAATTCTGATTCTGATTACGAACATAAATACACAGATGAACGTGAACAAACAATAAAAAATAAAACCATAAATAATATAAGTTTTGATTTTGAATGTCCAAAAATCAGAATTACAAGAAATACAAGTAAACAAAAAAAAGTAAGTTATTTAAATTTACATTTAATTATTTACTTTTTAAGTTGCATGTAGTAGATGTTTCATTTATACAAATTTGTTCTTGTATTGTTACTGTTAAATATATTATAGCTGCATATCATGTTAAAATAATTAGTTACTGTAATTTAAACATAAAAATAACTTGGATCTAAACTATATCATTAAACTGCTTGCATTTTTAAATAAAAATTTTAATATATTAATATGTTTTTTATCTATTTAAAACTTAAAAAACAAAAATAAGACTTCTTGCATGTTTGCAAGGAAGTTGTACATTTTAATCATCTATATACACAATAATTGATAAATATATTTATTTATATATTTTTTCTAATACTTTTCCGGATATAAATTTACACTATTGTGGTGGTCAAGTAAATTTTTTGTTTATGAGTAATGCATGAAATGAATACAAGTAAAATTACATATCTATGAAATAAATCATTATGCTATAATTATAATTTTTTTAACTACCCATACATAATTTTTATTGAAATATTACTACTTAAATAATATTATGTTGTAGTTACCTATTGTAAAATAAAATTGTGTCAATTGGCATTATTTATTAAAATATACAAAGACTCTATAATATAATTTAGAACTACATAATAGCAACTGTTATCTATCACTGACTTATTTCTTAATTTTACCTTAATATATTTATTTCTCCATGTAATATCTAAAACAGTGACATTCATGCATGGTGATTAATAGAGTATATCTGATTTTAGCCATGTGTACATAAAATTATGTCAAAAATAATTAAATAAATTGCTGTTGTCAACCTCAAAGAATCAGTACAATATTGGTGAATTGTCAATCCCATTATTGAATATTAAATAACTGTTAAACCTGAAATATTAAACAATAATTAAGTAAAAGCCCATTTATGGTTTCTTTAGTGAGCTAAGTAAATTGCTTCATAAATACTTGATGTGCAGTTTACAAATAAATATAGCTTGTACTCTTTAAGTTTAATTTAAGTTAATTATATTACTGATTTGACTAAATGGTTGGCTGTCTATTACAAAATAAATGTCTTGTATTTAAGTAACAATCATTTAAAAAGTCACTTCTTACTTATAATATAAGAAATGCCTTTACAACATAAAATTAATTATTAATAATTCTTAATAAAATTTACAATAATCTTAAAAAAGATTATTTTTTCATGTATTATAAAAATGATAAATTAATTTAAATAAGTAAATATAACTGAACTGTTTTGTAATTTGTCTATATTGATAGTTATTATTCATAACCATGATTATAAATTAAACTGTTTTTTAGATTGACATTAATAATGTGGAAAATGACATAACAGAGAATAATATAAGGTGTTCTCCTTTCAAAGCTAAGATCAAAACTTTTAACAAAGCTCATAAGAAAAAATTGCCAAAAAAACAAAACTTGATTGTCAGTAAGAAGAAGAAAAATCATGAACAAATGAATGCATGTACTTTGCTTACAAATATAGGTACAGAAAAAAGTGCTTTGAATACTAACACAGATAAAAAAATAAATAATAAGACTATTAATACAAGCGATGAAAAAAATTCTTTGATTAGTAATATAAACAAAGATAATAATACATTGACTAGTAATAATACCTATGAAGAAATAAATCCATCAACTAGTATTACTCACAAAGAAAAAAATACATTGACTACTAATATTTCGACTAGCGATGAACATAACAAAATAAATATGTTAGCTATTAATACTCAAACTATCAAAGAAAAAAATGGATTGATTAGCAATATAAATAAAGATGAAAATACCTTGACTAGTGATATAATCAAAGATATAACTACTTTAATTGCTTGTCATACTGGTAATACAAATGATGAAATAATTAACTTAACTAGTAATACTCATACTCACAAAGAAAAAAATGCATTGATTAGTAATATAAATAAAGATGAAAATACCTTGATAAGTAATATAATTAAAGACGAAAATGCCTTGATAAGTAATATAAATAAAGATAAAAATACTTTGACTAGTAATACACTTGAAGAAATAACTATGACAACTTCTGTTACTACTCGAAGAGGAAAAAAATCATTCTTAAAAAATATAAATAAAGATGAAAATGAAGCTCACAAGAAAAAATTGCCAACAAAACAAAACTTGACCGTCAGAAAGAAGAAGAAAAATCATGAACAAATGAATGAATGTACTATGCTTACAAATATAGGTACAGAAAAAAGTGTTTCGAATACTAACACAGATAAAAAAATAAATAATAAGACTATTAATACAAGCGATGAAAAAAATTCTTTGATTAGTAATATAAACAAAGATAATAATACATTGACTAGTAATAATACCTATGAAGAAATAAATCCATCAACTAGTATTACCTACAAAGAAAAAAATACATTGACTACTAATATTTCGACTAGCGATGAACATAACAAAATAAATATGTTAGCTATTAATACTCAGACTATCAAAGAAAAAAATGCATTGATTAGCAATATAAATAAAGATGAAAATACCTTGACTAGTGATATAATCAAAGATAAAACTACTTTAATTGCTTGTAATACTGGTAATACAAATGATGAAATAATTAACTTAACTAGTAATACTCATACTCACAAAGAAAAAAATGCATTGATTAGTTATATAAATAAAGATGAAAATACCTTGATAAGTAACATAATTAAAGATGAAAATGCCTTGATAAGTAATATAAATAAAGATAAAAATACTTTGACTAGTAATACACTTGAAGAAATAACTATGATAACTTCTGTTACTACTCGAAGAGGAAAAATATCATTCTTAAAAAATATAAATAAAGATGAAAATAAAGCTCACAAGAAAAAATTGCCAACAAAACAAAACTTGACCGTCAGAAAGAAGAAGAAAAATCATGAACAAATGAATGAATGTACTATGCTTACAAATATAGGTACAGAAAAAAGTGTTTCGAATACTAACACAGATAAAAAAATAAATAATAAGACTATTAATACAAGCGATGAAAAAAATTCTTTGATTAGTAATATAAACAAAGATAATAATACATTGACTAGTAATAATACCTATGAAGAAATAAATCCATCAACTAGTATTACTCACAAAGAAAAAAATACATTGACTACTAATATTTCGACTAGCGATGAACATAACAAAATAAATATGTTAGCTATTAATACTCAAACTATCAAAGAAAAAAATGCATTGATTAGCAATATAAATAAGGATGAAAATACCTTGACTAGTGATATAATCAAAGATAATACTACTTTAATTGCTTGTAATACTGGTAATACAAATGATGAAATAATTAACTTAACTAGTAATACTCATACTCACAAAGAAAAAAATGCATTGATTAGTTATATAAATAAAGATGAAAATACCTTGATAAGTAACATAATTAAAGACGAAAATGCCTTGATAAGTAATATAAATAAAGATAAAAATACTTTGACTAGTAATACACTTGAAGAAATAACTATGATAACTTCTGTTACTACTCGAAGAGGAAAAATATCATTCTTAAAAAATATAAATAAAGATGAAAATAAAGCTCACAAGAAAAAATTGCCAACAAAACAAAACTTGACCGTCAGAAAGAAGAAGAAAAATCATGAACAAATGAATAAATGTACTATGCTTACAAATATAGGTACAGAAAAAAGTGTTTCGAATACTAACACACATAAAAAAATAAATAATAAGACTATTAATACAAGCGATGAAAAAAATTCTTTGATTAGTAATATAAACAAAGATAATAATACATTGACTAGTAATAATACCTATGAAGAAATAAATCCATCAACTAGTATTGCTCACAAAGAAAAAAATACATTGACTACTAATATTTCGACTAGCAATGAACATAACAAAATAAATATGTTAGCTACTAATACTCAAACTATCAAAGAAAAAAATGCATTGATTAGCAATATAAATGAAGATGAAAATACCTTGACTAGTAATATAATCAAAGATAAAACTACTTTAATTGCTTGTAATACTGGTAATACACATGATGAAATAATTAACTTAACTAGTAATACTCATACTCACAAAGAAAAAAATGCATTGATTAGTAATATAAATAAAGATGAAAATACCTTGATAAGTAATATAATTAAAGACGAAAATGCCTTGATAAGTAATATAAATAAAGATAAAAATACTTTGACTAGTAATACACTTGAAGAAATAACTATGATAACTTCTGTTACTACTCGAAGAGGAAAAAAATCATTCTTAAAAAATATAAATAAAGATGAAAATAAAGCTCACAAGAAAAAATTCCCAACAAAACAAAACTTGACCGTCAGAAAGAAGAAGAAAAATCATGAACAAATGAATGAATGTACTATGCTTACAAATATAGGTACAGAAAAAAGTGTTTCGAATACTAAAACAGACAAAAAAATAAATAATAAGACTATTAATACAAGCGATGAAAAAAATTCTTTGATTAGTAATATAAACAAAGATAATAATACATTGACTAGTAATAATACCTATGAAGAAATAAATCCATCAACTAGTATTACTCACAAAGAAAAAAATACATTGACTACTAATATTTCGACTAGCAATGAACATAACAAAATAAATATGTTAGCTACTAATACTCAAACTATCAAAGAAAAAAATGCATTGATTAGCAATATAAATGAAGATGAAAATACCTTGACTAGTAATATAATCAAAGATAAAACTACTTTAATTGCTTGTAATACTGGTAATACACATGATGAAATAATTAACTTAACTAGTAATACTCATACTCACAAAGAAAAAAATGCATTGATTAGTAATATAAATAAAGTTGAAAATACTTTATCAAATAATATAAAAAAAGATAAAGTTGCTTTGAACAGTAATACACATAAAGAAATAAATACGGTAACTTCTAATATTCTTAATCACAATAAAAAAAACTCGTTGACTAGTAATACACATGAAGAACTAATTTTGTTAACTTCTAATACTCACACTCACAAAGAAAAGAATTCATTGGAAAGTGATATAATTAAAGATACTAAGACATTGACTAATAATATAAACAATGAAAAAAATATTTTGACTAGTAATATAAACAATGATAATAATACTTTGACTAGTAATACATGTGAAGAAATAATTCTGTTAAGTACTAATACTCATACTCAAAACGAAACAAATTATTTAAAAAGTAATACAAATAAATATGAAAGTACTTTGACTAGTAATATAAACAATGATAAAAATACTTTGACTAGTAATACATGTGAAGAAATAATTCTGTTAAGTACTAATACTCATAACCTCAATGACAAAAATTCATTGATTTGTAATATAAATAAAGATAAAAATATTTTGACTAGTAATACACATGAAGAAATAATTCCATTAAATACTAATAATCATAATCACAATGAAAAAAATTCATTGAAAAGTAATTCAAATAACGATGAAAATACTTTTACTATTAATACACATGAAGAATTAATTCCGTTAAGTACTAATACTCATATTAACAAAGAAATAAATGCATTGATTAGTAATATAAATAAAGATAAAAATACTTTGACTAGTAATACACATGAAGAAATAATTCCATTAAATACTAATAATCATAATCACAATGAAAACAATTCATTGAAAAGTAATTCAAATAACGATGAAAATACTTTGACTAGTAATATAAACAAAGATAAAAATACTTTTACTAGTAATACACATGAAGAAATAATTCCGTTAAGTACTAATACTCATATTAACAAAGAAATAAATGCATTGATTAGTAGTATACATAAAGATGAAAATACTTTGATTAGTAATACACATGAAGAAATAATTCCATTAACTACTAATACTCATATTCACAAAGAAAAAAATTCATTCATTAAAAAGAAGAATAAAGATGAAAATACTTTGATTAGTAATATAAATAAAGATGAAAATACTTTGACTAGTAATACACATGAAGAAATAATTCCGTTAACTACAAATACTCATACTAACAAAGAAATAAATGCATTGATTAGTAATATAAATAAAGATGAAGATACTTTGACTATTCATATAAATAATGATAAAAATACCTTGAATAGTAATACACATAAAGAAATAAATACATTAACTACTAATATTCTTACTCGCAAGAGAAAGCACTCATTGATTAGTAGTATAAAGAAAGATAAAAATACTCTGACTAGTAATGTAGACAAAGATGAAAATTATGTTATTAGTAATATAAATAAAGATGAAAATATTTTGACTGGTAATACACCTACAATTTTAACATCTAAAATTAATATTACACCTTCAATCAAAAGCTGTGTGAACAAGTTTATTGGTGTTGAGGATGATACTAGAAATATTGACAACGATAGCGATCAAAATCATATAGACTATAATGATGGAGAGCCTAATAATGTAACCAATGATGTTAATTTGGTGAAAGATAATATGATATCTATTTATTGTAAAGAAAATTGGCCCGAAATTTTAAACAAATTGAGTGATCCCTTGAAAGGAACTAAGGTAATACATTTTTTTACATTGAAAATATATTTAATTAATAATACTAATTAATATTGTAGGTGTTTGAAAGTATTTTATTTAACAAAGTATATGAACGAATAATACGTCAATCTACTAAAAATAAATTACGTATTAAGAAAATGAAAGGCCTTAACGATAATTGGAAATTAAAGTTTGAATGTTTGGCATTTAAATTGAAAAATTGTATAGAAAGTACAAAATGTGATATAAATACAAGACATATCAGTATTCAAAATCAAAATCAAATGGTAAATTTCAACACTTTATTTACATTTTAAATAAAAATAATAATATTAATATCGATATAGTTATGTATATTGCAGTTCAGAGTTTTTGGCCTGCTCGAGGTTCCTCTGTCGCTCCTAAATTAAAGATTGTATCCAATTGATTTGCACCTACTATATTTTTTTATCTCTATTATTTCCTAACAGTTTTAGTTGCTTATATAATATGTGTATAACATAGGCACTTTTATAACAATAGGAGTTTTTAGTTGTAAAAAAATCCCATAGTCTCCTATGCTGAATGGTACATTATTCTGACTAAAGGCTGACAACTAGTTTTAGACAAAAATCCAGTCTGTAGCCAAAACATTACAAAATGTTTCCTCTGTTATATTCCAACTTAAATTTTAGAATAATAATAATTTTTATATTATTATAATGATTTATTGTACTATTTAAAGTGGATAACAATAAAATTATCTATACAATTTTACTAGCTAATTATTCTTTTAAATTTAATGTTATACTTAAAGTTGTCTTGAATATGTTATAGGACATAACATTATGTAAAAATATTGAAGTTGGAGAGAAAGAAAACAATTCGGCCATAAACAAAAAAGGTAAATCAAACTATCTTGCATAAAAATATCTATCACTTACATAGGATTTAAGAAAACTAAAAATTAAACAATTGTCAATTTTTTTGTTCCAGCTTCTACAGATTTACAAAACAATATTACATCAGAAAACTTCAAAACTCCAAAATTATACCAACATTCTTTAAACATTGAAAACAGAAATCTAACTGAATCTGTTACAAATATTAAGACAACTAAATACAAAGAAATGAAAACGAATATATTTTCTACACAGGCGATAGCAGATTTGATTAAGGATATTCCACTAAGTACAACAGTTTCAATATTAAGTCCAGAACCGTCAAAAAGTAACAAAAGAAATTTAACCGAATCTGACACATGTATTAAAAGAGCTAAAGCTAAAATAATAAAAACTCAACATTCTTCTATACCAAATTTTGATCATATGGATGTACATGTTCCTCCAGATACAACAGTTTCAAGAATAAGCCCAAAATCATTTTATACTAAACAAAACAATTTAACTCAATTTGACTCTGTTATTAAGAGGACTCAATCTAAAACAATCGAGTCTAATGATCAGTCTACTTCAGTGTCTACAAATGTATGTCCAAATACACAAATTTTGACTCAATATGACCCAGAAATTGAAACATCTGAAATAACTGAATCCAATATGATTAATTATTACAAACCTTCTACTCCAGCATCCATTGATATAACTGTAAACAATCCACAGGTTATGACAACTTCAGAATTATGCTATTATTCGTTAAGTAATGAAAAAACAATTTCGACACAATGTAACACGGATATTAAGAAAACTAAATCAAAAATAATGGAGTCTACTCCCGCGTACATTGATTTAACTGTAGACAGTCCACCAGATATGAGAGCTTCAAGTGTAAGCCCAAATATGTTAAATGGTCAATCAAGTTTGACTCAATGCAATACACAACTTGAGTGTTATGAACCTTCTACTTTAGCATCCATTGATTTGACTGTAAATAATCTACCAATTATGACGAATTCAAGGTTAAGCATTGAGAATAATATATTCACTGAATGTAATAATGGTATTAAGGTAATTTCATCTACTTCAATGTCCACTGATTTAAGTAGTAATATTTCAACGTTTTCAAGTCCATCTCTGAGGGCAATTACTCTGAACGATAATCCTGCTTTGCTTAGTCGATCAAATATAGAGATACTTGTGGTTGAAAAAGATGCAACACTTACGACAATACATTTAAATAGATTAAAACGCTCAGATTGGAAGAGCCCTAAAAACCTGACGGTTGTTCCACAAAATATTTCTAGCACGTCATTACATGAAAGTGCTCTTCTTCCAGTTGCTATAAAACGAGCATCAAAACCTAATTCGTCTCCACCATCAAATTATCCAATGTTAAATAAGCTGCTTACAAGACCGATTGGTAAAATTCTAAAACTGGATAAAAGAAATACATTAAATACACCAGCGAATGTAAGTCATTTCTATTTTTATTACTAAATACGTATTTATTTTGATGTTTGTATGTAATAGAATCAAATGAGAGCACCATTACCACCGACTAATACAATTATGAAAATAGATAAAAGAAGTTTTATATTAAATACACCCGCCATTTCTGTCAGTGTAAGTCATGTATATTTTTATTACTAATTATATATTTATTTTGATGTTTTTATGTAATAGAATCAAATTAATGCACCATTACCACCAACTAATACAATTATTAAACTGGATAAAAGAAATATATTGAACACAACACCCATCAATGTAAGTCATTTATATTTTTATTACTAAATACGTATTTATTTTGATGTTTGTATTCATTAGATTCAAATGAAAGCACAATTACCATCGACCAATACAATTATAAAACTAGATAAAAGAAATATATTAAATACACCCGCCATTTCTGTCAATGTAAGTCATGTATATTTTTATTACTAATTATATATTTATTTTGATGTTTTTATGTAATAGAATCAAATTAATGCACCATTACCACCAACTAATACAATTATTAAACTGGATAAAAGAAATATATTAAACACAACACCCATCAATGTAAGTCATTTATATTTTTATTACTAAATACGTATTTATTTTGATGTTTGTATTCATTAGATTCAAATGAAAGCACAATTACCATCGACCAATACAATTATAAAACTAGATAAAAGAAATATATTAAATATACCCGTCATTCCCTTCATTTTTATTTTTATTTTTTATTGCTAAATATATATTTATTATGATATTTGTATTTTATAGAATCAAAGGAACGCACCATTACCTGATGTTGTTTATGAAAGCACTCAAATAACAAATAAAATCAATTCTCAGGAGACTATTCAATCAAATTATTCACTTAATCAACATAAAGTACCACACCAAATCAAACCTGTACCCACAGCTATTCCATTACTACCTTCAGAAATAATCTATAATTATTCAGACGGGGTATAAATTATTTGTATTTAATTTATTATGTATTTAAAATATTATATGTATATAAATAAACTATTTTTAAACATTGATTTAATTTTGTGTAAATAATGAATTTAAAAATGAACCAATTATTGAATACTTGGTGTTATATTTTATTTTCAGAATTAATGTTTTAACATTAAAACGATTAATTAAAGTAAATTAATAATGTTCAGTATTTATATTATAGTGTTTTTATAGCCGCAAAAATTAACACTACATAAATACATATAGACTAAAATTATTTTTGGCAAAAATTGATAGTTGAGATCATATTCAAGACCGGATTAAAGGGGGCGCAAGGGGGGCATGGTCTCGGAGCCCATTGATTTTGGGGCCCATATTTATCCCCAAAATATCTTTTTTTAACGCGTTCAATACAGTTTAAAACAAAAATTATGTAAGTAGGTAGGTATGTAAGTATAGGTAAATTATTATTAATAATTATAAAATAAAATTGTTCTCAATTTTATATCACGAAAAATTACTTTAAATAATTAACTATGTTTGCCAACAATTTTGTTTGTTTGTTGGTTTTTTTTTTTTTTGAGCATTTTAGATTACCGATTCAATTATTTAAATATATAAAAAGGTAGTTATAAGAAAAAAATTTTTAGCTCTTGTAAATTAGGTATGTCAGTTAAAAGTATTAATTCATATTATACTAAAATTTAGAGGACCATAGTTAATAATCTAGTGGCCCAGAATCCATCAAAAAATATAATGATTACCATTTGAAAAAATAAAGTCGATTTTATTATTGATACAACTGCGTGTTTAAAAATTTTGAAAATGTCAATTCCATATCATCGATCCATAATATTGTTAAAAAAAAGCCGCGTAGGTACAATGACATAAGCTACATCTTGTATATTTTTTGTATAGTGAAAAATTAACAATAATATAAAGTCGTTAATATGTAATGATACAATTGTTTTGAAGTTAAAGTTGAAAGGGAGCCCACTAAGTGTATGGTGCCCCGGGGCCCAATTGATCCTTAATCCGGGCTTGATCATATTAATATAATTATATTAAAAAAAATCTGTATATGTAGATAATATCTTACCAAGTATAATAAAAATATCTTACTTCCAAGACCAATACCAAGTATAAAATTAAACATATAATAGTATACAACCAAGTAAGAATGTTGCTACATATATTGTTACGGATAATTTCCAATGTCCGGGTAAGATCAACATTACCCGGATAAACTTGACATGTACAACATGAACTTGGCAATGGTTTATATTAAACTTAGGTTAATAATAATTATACATAAAAAAAGAGAAAATAATTGGTGTTTTTACTTGGTGAATCTTGTTGATGAATTCGGGGGTTAAAAATTTAAAATTCCCAATAGTTTTCAAAAGCGCCGGGAAAAACAACATACAAATTAAGGAAAAACGGGAATATTTACGTAAAATCGGTTTTTGTCAAAATCTACTTTGGTTTTTGGTGTAACTTTAAAACAAATACATGAAATTTTCACTGCGTGTTAATATTCGCGTTTTCTATACACTATAAAATTTTCAGTTTCCATGACAAAACCGGGAATTTTTACACAAAATCAGTTTTTGACAAATTCGATTGGTATTTGGTTTTGGTGTAACTCTAAAACAAATATTCGTATATACATAATAAGCCTTTGTGAAGCCCTTCTTCAGTTTCGATGGCTGTGCGTCGGTGCCGATGGTTGCGACTTTGCGAGCACGGTAGATTACCTATATTATAATCTACCGTGGTTGCAAGTTTCCGACGGCAGTAATAGCTACCACCGTCATGATCACAGCATTATTTATATTATTATGTACATAGTGCGGACAGTGACCGACCGTAATATAATGTTTTTACAACGTCACATATGAATTATGAGTAATAATAAAAATAAAATAATATATAAATAATAATATATAATAATATATATAAAATAATATCTAGTTACATCTTTACCAGAATTTCTCATTAGTCATTACTCATTACGCGGTCATATTTAGTTAAAACTTACAATCAATAATGCCTAAATAATATTAAATTTGGTGGGCACATTAATGAAAATAATTAACTCAAGTTAAGTTATGTTAAGAGGACACAGGATCGATAAGGGATGGGAGGGGAGTCGCTGTGCTTTATGTAAAATTATATTTATTGAAATGGAAACTGCAGAAGAGGAATGCGGGTACAGTAATAATATACCCACACAGCATTTGGGAATTGAAAATATTTTGTGAATATTTTGGAGTGCTTGAATAATAAATATTTGATTAATTATATTGTATAAATATTTTATTCTCATGATAACAAAATATTGGACTATATAATTGCACAAAAATGTTGACTTAATATTTTTATAATGTTTTCATGTTAATGTTTTTTACAATATATTTTTCAAATGTGAACTTCTTGGCCAAAAAATATAAATAAAATATTTCCTTCTTATTTACGCAACTTTTTCAAATATTTTGACAACTATATTGTTTTCGTGAAAATATTTTTACCATAGTTGGGAAATATTAAAATGCTATATGTAAATAATATGTAAATCAACAGGATAAATCAAATTTCGGCAAAAAAAGGATCCGAATGTATTAAATTATTAAAAAATGTTTGAGATTAAATTTTAGATTCTGAGCGGAATGATGAATGTATTGTGATTTTACAACGATAAGTTTTTTAATTGTTAATTTTTTTTTTGTGTGTCATCATTATTTAGGGCAGTAAAGATATGCTTCGATTAAAACAAAATACAAATTAAGAAAAAACGGGAATTTTCACGCAAAATTGGTTTTTGGGGTAACTCTAAAACAAATTACCGAAGATATATTAAATTTTCAGTGAATGTTTATATTAGCATTTTATACACACCGTAAAATGTTCAAAACATTTTGACCGGTTTTAAGATATGCTTACTGGCATTTTCAGTTGAGAAAGATTTGAAAATTTAATACAACATTCCTCAAAAGGTTTTCTACCTTCAAGACTTGATCAAAAATTAACCTCCACTGTAAATTCACATTAAATTTTTATGACCTTTTGAAGTTCAAATTTTTAGAACATTGGATATTCAATCGATATCTCATAATATTATAGCTGTTAACTTAGTTTGTTGTACCTAATTCAAAAACGAATAACAGTAGACACTGTTTTTTACTAATTTACATCATATTATGTTTATTTTATCATTGTCTTTACCTACTCTATAACATTTTCAAAATATTTTGACTTATTTTAAGCTGTCTATTTTAACTTATTGACTTAACTTTTTTGAATTTAATTTTCATTAACTTAATTTTTAACTAAACTGGTTTTTATTGATTTACGAGTTAATTTTAATCAAATCCAAGTTACATTAATGTATAAATAATTAAATAATAAATATAATACAATTATTACTAATGGTCCATATTCCATAAACATTTAATTTTTATTAATATAAACCATATTACCAACTATTTATACATAAAAAATAAATAACTTAACTTAAGTTAATTGTAATTTGGTTGTAATTTTCCTTATAACTTTTAACTTAACTCAGTTAAAATAAAAATTAAGATAACTATTAACTTTAAACTTTTTCAAATGTTTTCTACCAACTCAACTTAACTCAATTAAAAATTATCATACATTTGCCCAGACTTGGTTATATCTATGACTAAGGATATCATATTAAAATCGTACCCCCACCAACAACAACTACAAGCCACCACTGTGTACAAAAACGAATAATTATGTATGTACCCGCAACCCGCTACATACATAATTATTCATTTTAACCAACCAGTGAGGAATTAACATAAATTATTATGTATTATGTAGAAAATAAAATAGTACGCAAACAATTTAAAAACCAAAACCATTAATCGTCAAACCTCAAATCGGTTTCTTCCAATTTTATAAATAATTAATAATTACAATATTTAAAATGTTAAGGCAAGTAGACAACATGAGTGATTTATTACGAAGAGATTAGAAAATAAAATGTATGTTTAAATGCATTAATACAAGTGCTGATGATTATTTTACTATCTTGAAATTCATTCTAAATTTGCTATAAACATTTCGATGAACTACGAAGTTATAGTGATAGGAGATTAAATGTTACGGAAGAGAACTTTAAAGCTAGAGTTTTTTACTAGTAATTGTTTGGTACTGTTACCTATTTTACAATTTTCTAATAGATTTCATGCGTTTAAACTTTAAAGAAATTGGTAGGTAACTGAAAACTTTGATTTTTTACAACCAATTACACTAGTTAGTTCGTCTGAAAATGGTATAATATAAGCTTTATATGATTTTAACCAATTATACAAAAACGATATGAATTTAGCCCGGAAAATACTCTCAATAAGAGTATTAATTAATAGTTCCGAAGTTAAAAGTACCTATCGAACAATATTGACAATATGCATTTTTAAATATGACTATAGTAGGTAGGTACATCGTATTGTGATATTTTAAGTGCAACCTTAATTATTTATCTTACATTAATGTAACAAGCAGGGCTTGCATTTGAAAAAAAAATTCCATTTTATGTTATTTACAATTAAAACGTTATCCAAGTTTTGCGTTTATCGCTATTTATAACTAAACCGTTATACAATTCTTGCGTTTATCGTTATTTAAAATAGTGTTAATACCTATTAAGTAATGGCTCTGATACATAGCCGTGAATAGTGTTTGAAATTTGGGGAAGGGCAATGCCCCCCCCCCCCTATTGGCACCTTATGTTCTGATACGGAATATAATAATTATGTAATCAATTTTTAAATTATTTGCATGAAATAAATGTTTCTACGAAACCAATAGATATTTTAAATAAAAAGATTTTAAAATATTTCGTTTTGCGTTATTTTTCGGTCAATGATATTCTATAAATTACGTGTTGCGTTATTTTTCATTTAATGATATTCTATAAATTGCGTTTTGTTTAATGCTAATATATAATATATTTTGTTAATCGTTATGTTTTGTTTTGCGGTATTTAATTACTTTTGATTATCGCTTTACGTTATAATTACATTTACAAATTTCAATCTTTTTTTGTCAAATATAGCCATAATAAAATACATAAACTCTATCGAATGTTTGTTCCCGTGACTTATTATAATTACCAATTGTCATTGCCAAAGCATTAAATCAAGAATAACTGAAAACTGTTTTCTTAGAAGAAAATCGAACGGTATAAAATAGTGGTCAAGTGAATACGAGGAATACAAATTCACTTATATCACGCTACTTTAGTTAAAATTTCGCAATCTAATGACGTGCAGATGCAAATCCACTTAATACGCATTTTTTTTTCATTTACTAATGCTTTCGACGTATTTAAATTATTCTGATGTGTAAAATAAAGGAATTTATTTTTAATATTAACATATTTAGCGAGTCCTTTTTTAATGAGGGAGAGATTACAATGTTGGATGCGTAGGTGTAAATATGGGAGGAGGGTTAACCAAGCCCCTAAACATTTCCTACATTTTTTTTAATCTTATTTAATATTATTATAGCAGGTCTTCAGCTCCCTAAATATCAAATACTGTTTGCACCTATGGTTGGATTTTTTTGATTGTATTTTTTGATGAGAGTTATTGTAATACAATGAACTTACCTAGCCGTTTGCTTGTTTCGTATTTGCCAGGCATATTCTCTATCGGAGAAGTCGAAAGCTGAACAATAATTTCACATCTTGAATATTGAGGGATTGGTGGTGGGATTGTTTATAGTTAGTTTTATTATTGACAGTGTTTAATGTGCGACGATATATTATAAGAGATTTAAGTTTGACCTTGGACTACACGGACTGCAGCAGTGACCCGTTTTACTTAACGTTATAAATTATTATAATTTATAATCTATTATGTAATTGTCAAGTAAAAACATACCTATTTAAATTAATTAAAAATGTTGACAGTTAGGTTATCTTGGGTAAGGTGCTTGACGCACAGTTGATTTATTTGATAGAAAAATAAAAGATGAGCTAGTAGGACAGTAGGTATAATATTATATTGACTTAATTGGGAACTGATAGGCAGGCATGGCGTGACTGTGTATTATATTTTATATCTAACTATAACTAAAATCAACTAATTTCAATAGAAATTCGATTTATATCTATTTAATATAATATTCCTACTCAAAGTTATAAGTACCAAGTTTTGAAAGTAATGTATAATTCCATATAAATGTATAATAAATCCATTCATAAAATAAATAATAATTGGGTATAATTAATATAATGTTCATACTTCATTTAAATTTCTTAAATTGTGCAGCCTCTCCGATTTTCACCAGGTACCGCTCACCCCCTCTCTCAATACAGCCCCACACCATCACATAAAGCCCTCGGGTATATTTTTGTTAATATTTACCATACTCTATAAATTATAATATTGTTATTTGTTAATAGTTAATATAACCACTACCGTAGAATTATCAGACAATTATTATTCATTAGGTAAGAAATCATTTATATTACATTCGTAAAATCTTAATTAGGTACTATATATAGGTTCCTATAAGCTATCTATTGCATAACTTTCAAGATTATTTATTTTTATGTTGTGTTATCATGCACACGTTAATAATATTATGTATAGTTAATATTTAATACTAATGTTAATAAACGCGATTTACATACTAGGATTATAAATCGAAAATTGTCTTAATTTAGTCAATTTTTAATGAGGTAAATCTATAGAACGTCAGTTTTATGTTATTTATTACAATTAATAAACGTTATCTAAGTTTCGCGATTATCGTTATTCGGGATTAAAACGTTACACAACTTCGCGTTTATCGTTATTTAGAATTAAAACGCTATACAAGTTTTGCGTTTATCATTATTCAGAATAGTGTTAATACCGATTAAATATATTAATAATAACTAATGCGTGCAATGGCCCGGATACGGAATATAATATAATTCTAATGTTCGTATGCATGGAATAAATATTTCTACGAAACTATAATATAACTTTTAAATAAATAAATTTTAAATTATTTTGTTTTGCATTATTTTTCGGTCAATGATATTCTATAAATTACGTTTTGCGTTATTTTTCATTTAATGATATTCTATAAATTACGTTTTGCGTTATGTTTTGTTTAATGCTAATATATATCGTTATGTTTTGTTTTGCAGTATTTAATTATTTTTGATTATCGCTTTTCGTTATAATTACATTTACAAATTTCAATCTTTTTTGTCAAATATAACTTTATAATCATGACGTTATTATAACGTTTGCAAGCCCTGGGCAAAAACACATACGGCATACGTATATAGCAAATATACATGGCAAAAATGCATAGCGACTAATAGCACTATCCAATCATTTTTTATAAGCAGTATATTTTTTTCAGTATCAGTATATTTTATAAACAATAAAATTACGACGACTTCGTGACAAGTTTAACAATATTTAGGACATAATATCACATATAGCTAGGTAATAGTGGTAATACCCACATATACTAATACTATATAATAGTATATATACCATTATAGGGTAAAACAAAATAATTTAACTGTAGGTAGTTACCTAGCTATGTACAAGATATAATAGGTAATTACCACACTATACCGCCACTACTGCAAAGTAGGTACAAACCACAATCCTTCCAAATGATTTTTTTGTTTCAAAAAATATATAGCTAGGTACTTAGTAATTAGAATTAGGTACTAGATAAAAAATACTACCTATGATTATAAATAGCAGATATGACCAAAGAGTGAATGCTTATGTCTCTGGATCTATGTCCACCGCTAAGTCCGGAAACGGATGACTTGAACTAAAACTAAATGTACCTACCTAGTTTTAATGAAGTGAATACCCATAGTAGTATAATATCTATATTATATGTGATTGTTGAGTCGTAGTAAATAAATTAGTTATCATAATCATAAACATGTTTATATATAAATGCATAAAGTAGGTCGTTTATAACTTATAGTTGTGTTGTACCTAATAAACTAGTTGGTAGGTAGTTTTAACACTACGTAACACTACAGGACAGCAGAGACTTAATGGAATGGCTACTTTAAACATACATAATGATATCGAAGTTAAACCAGATTTGGTACTAGATGAAATGGCAAAGCACTCTACACGACGAATTAATCTTAAACTGTAAACTATTATATTATTAGACTCTAATTTATGGATTATGAATAAAGTATATTATTTAAATATTCAATGAGCCTAAATTATTTCCCAACGTGCATTATCTATAAATATAAGTTAAGCCGTCTAATTTGTAGTTTAAATATTTTACTTCAGTAAATAGATAATTAGTGGGACCTTAACTCAGAATACATCCTTAAAAGAAAAGAAAAATTAAATTAAAAATACGATTTTACTATTATATTTTTTTTTCAAAAAAAATCCATTTTTAAATACAAGTTACAACCAAGTCATAACTCATAAGTATGTCAATAGGTGTAGTCAACTACTTTAAGTATTCCCTCAACCAGAGTGGCGTTACGAATACATTTTTTTTTGGAGAAATTGCCCCAAACAATTTATTAGGGTGGTGGGAAATTTTGTTTGAGTGTAAAAATTATTTTGATATTTAACTATCTGCATTATTGAATAGGTATGTAGGTACCTAATTAATAATATGTTGAGTTCAATTCAGTGTGATAAATTAACATAATACAATTAGTATATTTTACTACCTACCTATTTATACTGATTTACTGTAAAAGTCGTATAGAGGTATCAAAATCTATTTTTTAAATGTACCTAATAGCAGAACTAGGGCCGTGCTTATAATTATTATTGGAAATTATATGTTAAGTAGGTAGATAATAAAACATATAATAATCTGTTAGGTATATTAATCTTAATAAATGAATATTGTAAAATAATATCAATATTTATTTTTAACAAAAAAATTACACAGACACGTTTTAATTTTATGTGTGGGTGAATGGGCAGCTTCCATATTTGCCATTATGGATAAAATATTTGTGCCCTCGACCCTAAGATACGATACTGAATCGTCTAAATAATAAATAGATTTTTTCATTGCGATTAGTATTGAAAGAAATCGTAAACGCTTTTTATAGTACCATTGACATATATAGCATAGCCGCATAGGTATTAGGTACAAGGTATCATGGCTAAATAAACATATAATATATATATATAGGTATATATATTTAGCCATGCAAGGTATCAAGTAAAAACCATAAAACCATAAAAAAAAGAAATATTCAGTCGTAATATAGGTAGGTCGTAGGTAGGCAAAAATATTAACATTAGGAACCTACCTACTTTACAGTAATTTTATTACCTATATAAATTTAAATAATTGTTCACTCATAGATAATACATAATATTAAAATTAATCCTATTAATGTTGAAATGTAAATAATACAATATTATGCTATTATGTATCTATTATCTATTCGTACCTATGTTTATGATAACACCGTGCCAACTCTTCAACTTTTGATAAACGTAAAATGTAAAATAGTAAATACAAACTTACTATGATAACGAGAGAGTAGAGACTCGACGTTACGAGACGTGTTCGTGTGCGATCGAGTACCTACTTCTTTTATTAGTATTTAGTACTTTATCGCTTAATCATTACGATGATTTGAATAAACTTTGATCTCTGAGTTTAAAACAAAACGGTAAATATTACCGGTTGCCGACATTATCTATCGTTCTGTGTATATATAATAGTATATATGTATTTATATATATTTTTCCAAATGTCCGGGACACGACATTTCACAGAAATCGAGTTCGTGCGGGGACTAGATCTGGTTCGAAACAAGTGAAATAACAACTGGTATTCAGTTAATCAACCCGCGACTACGATGGCTAATGCCATAATGAATGACGAATGGAGAACATTGTATCTGGCTCGAGCGCTGTATGATGCCGTCGAGGATTGTAATATTCAGTATGTATATTTGTCACATACTTACATGTTTTTGGTTAAAATTAATAACAATCTCTTGAAAAAGATTTGAATGTCATGTGAATGCAATCAAACCGTGTCACATCAATGTATCTATCTTAAAATCGCATAGACCCTTAATTGTGCAACAGTTTGACAGTTTGGTTCATACAAACTAAATAAACTATTAAATTTATTAAATTTCTGTGCGTTTGTGAATTGGTATTTATCATTTAAATTTTAAATTATTATTTTTGTTTAGGCAAGTCAATACTTTATTATCTCAGAACAAAGCCAATCCCAATGTTCTCATACCGGAAGAAGGGATGACAGCATTTCATTTAGCTGCAGGGCATGAAAACTTGGCATTCGGAAAAGTAGCAACTTCATTAATTTTACATAACGGTGGTGATCCTAATGTACGTTGTGAAGGAAATCGCACTGTTCTGCATATTGCTGTTGCCTGGAATCGTTCACAGGTTGTTGGAATTTTGCTCAAAAGTCCTTACATTATACCCAATCCGTACATAAAAGATGAAGACAATCTCAATGTATTTAATTATGCTGTGAAATTTAGTGCTTGGGAATCACTTGCAACTCTTCAATCTTACATGAAACATTCAAACTACACGAGTAAGTACGAATCATAGTTTTGCAAGGTTTATGAGAACAAACAATTGTTATCTATAATTGATACCACATTTTAATACTAAATGTTTCGTTAATACAACAATTAATTAATACCTTTTAATATGTTTGTTCTTATGTTTTTTTTGTATACAATCACGTGATTATTTCATCATTATTAAAAACATTTTTTATATTAGGTAATTTAAAAAAACAAGTTTCTAATGCAATGCAATCAAATTATATTAAAGAGAAATATCAAAATTCTATAAAAGTACACAATACTGAAACATCCATTGGTGCTGAATCAACAATTGATAAATCCGATAGATTACACACAAGCAGTGGATATCTTAATAGCGGTGAAAGTTTAAATAGTATTTCTAAATCAATAACATTTGATTCAGTTAGTCAAAAAAACAATAACATCGATGAATGCATAATATTATCTTCAACAGCTTACTCTTTTGGCGATGTTTTAAACACAAATGTTTCATCAGACTATAAACTACCCATTGATGATATCCCATCAAAACTTTATTATGATGGATCTATATTAAGTTCAATCAAATGCGTAACAGATGAATTTGAAAGTATAGAAAACATAAGCTTTCCATCTAATAATTTACTAACTGATTCTGAATTGTTTGATCTTGACGAGATTGAATTGGGAACAAGAAATATTTTCAGCGAGATAGAAAATATGTCTTTAAGTGACAGTGACTTGATGTCAGATATATCTGGATTATCCAGTTGTTTGAGTTCCGATGATTTTTTTACATGTCCAGATACAAATTCTGAACAACAAATTCTTAATGGTGATACTTATAAGACTGACACTCAATTGGAAGATATTACAAAAAGCGTATCAATGACAAGTATTTATGACTCAATAAGGTACTTTATTTATTATCTGTTAATTCTATTAGGGCTGTGAATTTGTAGGAAAATATATTCTTTTTAACTTATTGTAAAACACAACTTCACAACTTCCTTTACACAAAGTTTTAATTATGAACTAAAAATTTAAGAAAAGCAATATTATTAATTAGTTTTACAATGTATTTTTTGTGTGTGTGTGTACATGCACATTTTATAGTAAAAGTTACTTTAATATTCAACTTTGAGTATGGTTTCTGATGGAAAATTAGATTTAGTTGGTACTTTTCCAGTAAGTTTCAAACTAATAGGGAATACTTGAATTTTTTGCTAAACCATTTGTTTAAACGTTGACCTAATTCAACAAAATCACGAACATTTGATAACTATTTTGCAGTTAGAAATTAATAATAATTTAAATTTTTATAGCTAATTTAATTAATACGTGTTCCTCATAAAATCCAACAATTTTAGGAAATACATAAGACAGTTTTTAGAAATTTAAAGTTTACATTTAGACAAAATATATTTAATATATTTAAACAAAGAATAACAATGTAAGTAGTTTTATTGTTGTAATTCAAAAATATTATTTGTTAGGACTTAATACTTATACATATTAATGTATACATGTATTAGCTTATTACACTTATTTAGCGATATAATTATTTGATATTTAAATTTTGATTTTTGATTACTTATACAGCAGTTTTAAATGTTTTTTTTAGTACATTACATTCACAGCTCTAATTATTATAAAGTATTTTAAGGTATTCATGATTTAATTTTGAAAAATCTATAGATATACCTAATAAACTTATCTTTTATTAGCTTTATTTTGAGAAAATCGTTTATAAATTCAAAATTGTTTGGCTTTTCCTAAACTGTTTTTACTTAAAAATAATATTTATTTCTACTTCAGGTATAATATGTTTATAGTAATTTTTATTACAATACATTTTATTTTGTTAAGTTTTTATTTTATTGATTTATATATATTATTTAATATCTTTTTTTAGCAATTCAATTTCCAGAACATCAGCTGCAATAAACAATCTAGAAGTTTCAAACATTATTACTTCTCTAGGTATAATTTATAAATATTATTTTTGCTTTTCACAATAAATTGTTAGTTTATTTAAATCTCGTACATTTAATATTATTCTTGATGATGATTTTTATTTTTTACTTAGACGAGAGCAGTAGTAGTTTAATTGAAGTTTCAAAAGATTATGATACAGATTATGTTCGTCAAAGTCTTAGGGAGTTTGGCCATCCTCCAGGACCACTAGTACCCAGTACAAAACAAGTTTATGTACGACAACTCAATAGACTATTACATAGGCAAACAGAACTAAAGGATGATAAGCATGTTAATAATTCATCTGGTATAATTTTGATTGTTATTGCATATTTATAATTAATACATTTATAGTATAACTTATTTTTTATTTTGAAAGGTTCATATAGTTTTCAGTTGGCTAAAGTTCTAATTGACGATAAATATAATTCATGGAAGAAAACCATAAAAAGTTGGAGTTCTCTGGAGGAAACCATTGTTTGTACCGAGAGTGGTTCGTCATTTACATATTTATTATTAGATCCACGTATAACAAACAATTTACCCGCTCGAGCTGATCAAATGAATAATCCCATTGAAATATGGCAAACATTTATTAGATCAATATTTTACATTGGTAAAGGCACCAAATCTAGACCCAACGATCATATGAATGAAGCATTTCAGTCTTGGGTCGCAAATAGAAATAAAGATAAAAGTCGCAAGGTATGTACCATTGTAAAATTTTTCATTGAATATAGTTATTATACATTGCATTTTATATTCTTAATAATATAGACAGAATATATTTTGAGCTTATGGAAGGAAAAATTGGGGGTGGTTTGTGTACAAGCATTCCATCATTTAGTGATAAAAGAAGCACATATTCGAGAAGCGGCTATGATTGATGCTATTGGATTGGACAAACTTACAAATGAAAAGCGTGGTACATACTACAATAACACAATACGATGGTTAAATAGTGATCGATGTAAACTAGGATGTCATCTTCTATACCGTGCCATGCTTGTGTTTTTAGCTGACGGTGAACGTCAATTGCGACCAGTTGATTTGACTTAATTGTTGACATACTATTTTTACTGTAGTATATTTTAAAAATTTTTCTCAAATAATGACTATGATTTTAAATCTAGCCTTTCCTCCCCCCCAATATTAGTTATATAGAAATCTATATTTCTGAATTTTATTATATTTTATCGGAATATTTTTGTACAACATTATATCAATAATATTTTATATTTTTATTAAATTAACAATTGATTTTGTGATAACTTAGTGTCTACAAACACATATAATTTAGTTAAATTATAATACTATATTTTTTATTATAAAACTATTTTTGTATTATAAATATATTTTTACTTAAATACTTAAGTCGGTTTATATTATTATTTGATGTCACTAGTTTACTATACAATATATCAGGCAAGTTACTATTGACGTGTGTTTAAACTTAAATTGGTATGTCCAGACAATGTTAACAATTAACAATATTTTTTAGTAAAAATAATATAAAACTATTGCAACAATTATATAATAAATTTTTCAAATCGACTATTCATTTCAAATTGTTTGCTATAGTTATTTCTACTAATAGATTATTATTTTCAATTTTTATTCATGATTGTGTATTATTTAACTTATATCTCTATAATATGCCATATTTTGAATTGAGTGTTACCCATAATATTTCAATGAAAAAAATAATAAATTGAAAAACTACAAACACAATCATACTATAATGTAATAATACAAATAATTTCATTCTGTGATCAAGAATTTATTATATTGAATAATGAAAGTAAACAAATTATTAAAATTGATAAATAATGTTTAAAAAAAATTTATTACAACTGTTTAAAAAAAAAAAGTATAACTGTTTATACACATGTGTATTATGTATATAAGAATTATTTATTCAAGACATTTAAGTTACAATTGTTGTGTAGAGTTTCCATTGTATGTGTTGTTTTCATCATCATCAGAGTTGTTGGTATTCAATTGGTGGATATTAGATGCTTTATACGTTGTTTTTCTAAATGACAAAAAAAAAAAACAGACATTTAAATGGATATATTTAACAATATAATTTATATTGCATTTACTTAGTGTGAGTTGAATCACACTAGTTGCCTCCCATTCTTATCACAACAAAAAGCTCCATGTATACTAGTTGCCCTTGATGATTGGATAGTTTATAATTATATACCAGTTTCCTCCCAAAAATTTTCACACTGATTGCCTACTACCTATACAGAAATAAGAAGTGGCTTGAAACTTAATTAATGTAATAAATATACCACATAAATAGAAAAATCTATCCATAACATTGGTCGAAAAAACTTTTTGGACTCTGCATTCAAAAATTAAAAAAGTTTTACGTGTTGTATAAAAATTAAAACCTTTTAGTCTTATTTAAAAAAATAATGGCTGTATGGGATAGTCACACAAGCTGGTGGTGGTTGCCGACGACTGATCTATAATATTATATAATATAATAATATCTATAATATGTTATTGTGCTATAATTATAAACGTATAAGTTAACAGGAATATTATTGAATATAGATTAATTAAGTATAAACACATTAAAATATTGATTTAAATTCAACTATATATTTATTTTTAATAATTATTATTGTAGTGAACATAATGGTTTCATTTAAATTGTTGAACACTTTTTAGATATTTAGAAATATATAATATTATAAGACACCAGTCAGCACCCATAGGTCATAAGAACAGCGAAACTTCTATATAGCATAGCCTGATGGTCAACAAATAAAATTCATATTATAGAGAATTTGTTTAAATATAATTAAAATATTTTGTTAAATGGAAGTTTCACTGTATAAATGTATGTACATTTAAACACTTGTTTCATAGTTACTTGTTTTGATAACCGTATCATTATACAAAAGAATATATTTTTAATGTTTAGTCATGTAACCATATAAAATATGCATGTCATAAATTACAAATCTATTTTAATGTTAGAATTGTTTAGGGATTCCTTATACATATGGTTAGTTGAGAAGTATCTCTTATATAGTTAGCACGCAATTCATATACAAATTATTGTTTTGACTTTTGGAGGCAACTAGTATATGGCACGGTATCAATCATGTGAATGCTTAAATCAAACTGTCTATTCAAACCAATTAGCTTAATGCATGTAAATAAGAAAGATTATGTTAGTATAAACTATTTAAAATTGTTTTTTTATAAATAAATAAATTGAATAGATTTGTTTGAATTTGTGTCGTTAAACATTTCATCTTTAAGTTTCATCAAATTTCATACAATGATTTTATAGCATTAATATTGTTCTTACTTGACAGTTTGTTTTTTATTTTTATTCTGATGATTAATCGTTCTTGGCGCTTCAACAGATGGTGATGGTCTTACAAGACTTATTAAAAAATGTTGAATAAAATTAAATGGATTTATAATGATAAAATTAAGTACATTTCCAAGCCAAGATTGATAATTGAGTATGGAATACAGCCATTGATTTGATTGTTCCTACATTAACATGATAAATAATATAAAACAAATAAACAATAGTAATCAATATTTATGCAGAGTTGCATAAAATCATGTTTCAGGGAGCATAGCTCTCTACTGATACATTAAATATTTAATTGTTAAGTAAATTTTTGTAAAACCTGGCATTAAAATAATAAAAGTTTTGATTTTTTATATTTACCATATCCAAATGTACATAAATAGTTGATGATGGACATAAATTTAGTGCTTCTAATGTTTGGTTGAAATCTTCACCAGTAAATTGTCGATGAGCAATAAATTTTATGCCTCTAAAAATAAATGTTTTATTTTAGTTAAATAAGATTTAAAAAAAAAAATTAACTAGTTAAGACAATTGTTATACCTTCTTGAGAGATTTACTTGACATAATATATAAGTTGCAATATCATTGAGTGTAGAAGTTGTTTGAAATTCTTTAACTATTGTAATATCTTTATACGGAACTTTGAATTTAATTTTTGCAATACCATTCGATCTATAATATATTCAAATGTATCACTTTTTATAAGCTATAATGGAGAAGTGATAATATCTACTATTGGACTTGATTTAAAAATATTTTTCAAGATATTTTATAAACATTATGGTGCATGTCCATAATTATATAAATATAAAGTAAAAATAGACTACATAAGTTATAAATACACCTAAGTTAAAAAGTTTAGTTTATTATAAAAAAACCAAAAATAATATAAATTAATAGAATATATTTTCCAAAAATGTTAGATAAATATTAGAATATTAGAGCCATTAGTTTCTAGAGCAATGCAAAAAAAAATATTTTACATCAAAATCTTCATAATTTATAAATAAATAATAATGTTTATAAAGTAGTATAAACAAAATATGATAATGTTATAAACTTTTAAATTATGTGAAAAAAAATTACTTTTTAATTTCTTCTGCGACATTTTGGACACCAGCATTTATATTAGGACTATCAAAGAGCGGCAACTGAAATACAAAGTACAATTTTAAGCTATTAAAGTTATATAATCTACAGACTAAAAATGTAAAATGTTAGATTGTTAGACATTCATTACTATATTATTAGTGGTGTATTTTTGAGAGGTGAGCGTGGAGATGAATCTCATGATACTGATAATTCTATAATAATATAACCTCATCAAGTGATTAGGTCAAATTATTGTCACATTACTTTTTTTAATTATTTAAGATTCTATAAAAATGAATAAACTTGAATTTGCAATACAAAAATGACACATACACTATTTCTAATATATATTAATATATTATGAATAGATATTGTATACATGTAACTCTACAACCCAAAGACAGTAAAAAATTTAAATTACTAAAAAAAAATTATTAATTTTTATAAATATAAATATATTTAGTATTTTGTGCTATAATAAGGTTACCTTTTTAGAAACATCAGTCAAGTATTGTAAATATTTCTGTTTATTGTCATCGACATTGATTGTGTCTATAATTAAATGATTACATTTACATCTGTTAATTTGAAATAATAATTAAGTAAAATAGAACATAAAACATCAAACAAACCGGAAATATCTTTTATAATACAACAAATAGCATTCAACAATTGACGTTTTAAATCCAGATGAATATCATGAGAATTTGTTAAGACTTGTTTTTTGTTTATGATATATTGTTGAGTATTATTTTTTTCTAGTAAATAAATTGATGGAATAACCACGTTATTGACTGATTGAAAAATAAGGTTAAGTATGAATTTATTTACAGTATATCAGTGGTGAAAGTTTGAATAATGTACATGCAAATATATTTTCAATAAAATATACTTAGTAAATAAAAGTATTTGAATATTTATATACATAAGTTTAAAAGCATACACACTAATGTAGCAAGAATGCAAGACCTTAGTATATACAATATTATTGGTGCTAAAATTAAAATTAAAATTGAATATGAATTGTTTCATTAATTTTAAAATAGATAGTAGGTATTTAAATTATTTATTGGGTGGAAAATAAATTATTAATTAGGATTCATTTTATGTGAATAAATCATTCTGAAATCACCTGATTACTTGATTAGATTAGGTAGTGATTACTAACATCAAAACGTATTTAAAATTACAACACTCGTGAGTGGTGTGTTCTTTATAATTTATTAGAATTATGTTAAATATATTAAATAAAAATCATATATTTAAGCTGTAAGAAAATTGTTATTTGTACTTACATACGATTCTAATATGAGAATAGGTAATTAATTAATTAATACAACCACATCAATAATAACCATTTGCAATGTTTTAGTTGAATTGGAAAAAGACATTATACCCACAATTGTTGTCTCCAACTTACTAATGTATAACATAACACATTTTTTGAGAAAAATAATCCATTTCACTCTGTCATTTTTAAAATTAGAAACTTGACCTATTGTAAAACTTGAATGTAAGAAAATTATTTATTTTTACAAAAGCTATTTAAGATAATTTAATTTTGAAGTAGGTAAGCTGGGATTGAAAGTTAGGTCTATTATCAATTTACTCTATTATTAAAAACAACCGAATTAAATGGATTATTCTAAATGTAAAATTTGATATGTTGTGTGAGACAGAGGCAACACCTATTGCACCTAAAATTTTATTTATTGACACTCAATGCTACATCAGTACAAAATAATAATAAAATGTATTTTGAATAATTAAACATTTAAAATTATTAAAAATTATTGAGTTGAAATATTAATAAAAATAAAAGGATACAAATATCTTTGAAGTTTTTAAAACTTGGGCTTAGTGGATCCATTTTATAACATAAAATGAGTTCATTATTCAGCAATTGAATTATATTTGTATCATCAAAAATCTTGGTAAGATCATCATTTCCATTTCCTAGAAATACAAATCATTATAATATTTCAGGCATGTACCTTATTATCTTATTAGCATATCTAATAGGAGATCAAGTACTTTAAACAAAAGGCAAGAATGAATAAAGAAGTAAAATAAATTGTGTAAAATCGGTGTACCTATGTGCTCGTACCGATGCAAACAAATAATATTAATAAATACCTATATACATCAAAAACGCGCAATTGCGATCCATCATTTGTTGTAGTGCTGCTTTGGAATCGCCTCCAAACCATTTCAGCGACGACATCACTGTCGATGTCAATTGAATATTGATTTCGATAATAAGGTTTTTTTTTTTTATTTGATGCACTCAACAACGGAGTGTCGGGAACATGTTTAACTAAGAATTTTTAACCGAATTGAAAAACGGTGAATGGTTTTAAAATTTTTTTTCGAGACCGCCCTCTTCCAAATAAACGAGCAGTCGAGTGTCGATTCTGATTTCTGATACTCGGGCACTCGGCTATAATAGAGCTATATGGATTATAGCGTATAGTATATGGTGTAGTATTGTATATGTGTATGTTCGAGCAGGACGAGTGATGGGTGGGACTGGCTGGTGGTAAATCGTTGTACTACACTACAACTACAACAACTGTATACACAGTACACACTACAACTATAGCAGCGAGCAGCTAATCAATTCGTCGACTTATTTGTTATCACGGCCAATGGGTATACGGGGGTAACATCATCATCGATCTTCTGCGTAGCGCCACTTATTTTGTGTAGCCAGTAGCTACGATTACAATATATTATTCGTCGTTGTGTAAACGATGGTCGGCAGTCGAGTGCCGGCTAAAATGATGCCACCGAATACACCGCGCGACGATATTTAATACAATAAAAATGTATGCTAATGTTATGGCGGCGATTGCTAATGAAAAATGACTCATACCAGTTTATCAGTAGATATATACATTATTATCACCTCGTCGTTTACCGACGACGACTTTTGTTTTGTTTCTGTACACTCGTCTGCAATACAGCAATGATTTCGAACTTCGCTCGATGACATCCGCAATATCTCTACGGTTTACGGAAGATCATTCATCGATCGCGAACAGTCGTTTTGAACGAAATTCGAGAGCACCAACATGACCGACGAGTTTATCAGGAAAGGATTGACCACCTCTGTGGCGCAGATATGTTCAAACATTGGTTGGCATTCTATGTCAAATTCGACATTGCAAATGATGACAGATATCCTGTACGAGTATTTCAGAGATCTAGCTCAGTCAGTCAAAAAATTTTCCGAGATTTGTGAGTATTGAATTGCTCACGCTGTTGATTCAGCCACACTAAATATGGAATACGTATTAATACGTAGTTTGTTATATGTACCTAGGTAGACACCGATTCCTTTTTTGATTTATTGAGATATAATACTTAATTTTATCTTTGGTAGTATTGTTATAATCTTCTTATTACTGTTGTATTTATTACAGTAGCGGGTAGGTATATATACTAGAGTATATTATTATATACCTTGTAGTACAAAAATACGAGCGACTGCCCACACACTATTTGGTACGGCTATAATGCTTCTGGTATCTAACCGATATTTATATCGAGGGGTGGAAGCAGCTAGTCATTTTAATTATCTACCTAAATGTTGGTAAAAATAATTTGAAAAATTTAGTTACTAGGTATATCGTCAATATATTGAAGATTTTCAAGAAGAAAAATTTGATATGTATCGATATGGAATAGTTACGTACCGACAGGAATAATTTCGTAATGACTAGTGTTTGAGTCTGATACGGGTCTAGTATGTATTGCTTGTATATTGCACATGTAACTTCTTGAACAATCTTGAACTCCAATAGGTTCCTTGAAAATCTTGCTTTTTTACACTCATATTAGCCATTCTCAACCTGCATATCTAATGTCATACTTTTTTATGCGGCCAAAAAAAACTCAAAATCAATAATTATACCTGTTTATAATACCATTTTAATTATTGTTGGTTATATATTTGTAAAGACTTTCATGCATCAATAATTATTAAATATGCAAGAAATACAAGAAATATGCAGTATAAAATGTTCCCAATTATTTTTTATTTAATATTTAATTATTATTATTATTATTTGTATTTGTATTTGTATTTGTATTTATGGTATAGCATCAACTACTATAGGTTGTTTTCTTACAAAAAATTAAATATTAGTTACATATAAATAAATAATAAATATTAAATACATTGGTTTTCTAAGATTAAGTTGTACCTACATAACAATAAGTTTTAGAAATGTGATGATTTAATAATATAGGTAGCTCTCCTCACTTTAACTGACGCTCCGTATTACATGACCAACTATTTTCTTCATAAAACCTACAAATCAAAAATGTCTTAAATGTCACTAAATTCATCTGCAATCGATTCCATTAAAACCTAAACTCAAGTACTAAGTATTAACCCTCATTAAAAATATGGCTGCCTCTTACATTTCTGCTAAACTCCCTCGCAGGCTAAAACAAAATTGAATGGTAACCTTGTTTTAAATTTTTAATCCTTAGCTATAAAAGTTGTACATTTTATAAATTTTTAACTATAAAATCATTTTTAAATTTTAAATTTGATAAATGTAAAAAATCAAACTTTTTTTAATTTTTTTATGTTTATAAATAAATTGTGCGTATATATTTTTAATTTTTTCTAACTGCTATTATAATAATATAACAGCCTTGTATTAAATTGTCATGCTTTATGACCAAACGAATAAAATGTCTGTAAACAGTTTAAAACGAGTCAAAATATTGAAAATGTTATGGTGTATAGCAAATGCTAATATAAATATTCAATGAAAATTTCATGTATCAGCGGTCATTTGTCTTAGAGCTACACCAAAAACCAAAGTCGATTTTGGCCAAAACAAATTTTCTTCAAAACTCCCGTTTTTCCTTAATTTTTTTTTGTTTTCCGGTGCTTTTGAAAACTACTGAGAATTTTAAATTTTTACCTCCCCAATGCACCAACTAGATTCACTTTCTCATCAAACAAGATACTGAAGTTGAAAATCGAAGCATTATTTTTAACATAACGAATAATAATTTTACTGTAGGTATTTATTGTAAGGAACATTATTTTAAAAATATCCTAAATTTGTTATAAATAAAAACCGGATTTATATTCTCTTAAAATACCTTAAATATGATGCTAATATTCTCGAAAAAACCTTAAAATATTCTCATTATATTCTCTTAAAAATTTAAAAAATATGCTAAAATATGCAAAATATACAAAAAAAAAAGCAAAAATATGCAAAAATAATCAATAAACATAATTATATTTACTTTAATATCCATTTAAAATTTTTTTTTTTCAATTTTATATTAATAGTGAGTTAATTATTAGGTATTTAAAGTTTCGTATTCTAATGGAATATTATTGCACTTTAGTAAGAGTTGGAAATAATAAAATAAAAAATTGTAAATGTTCAAAAAAAATTTTTCTGGGTACCGTAATATTAAAATTAAAAATAAATACAAATTTTTTCTCACAATTTACGAAATATTCCAAAATATTCTAAATGAGTTAAATATTCTCTAACCCATAAAATATTCTCAAATATGCAAAAAAAACTTTTTTCTATGCATTCAGAATTGAACAAATCATCCACATTTTTTACTCTCATAAGACTGCATAGACCCAGTAACGATATGTAAAAACATATAAATCCGGTCTTTAGATATAAACAATGATGACCTGTGGTACTTATTACATATTACATTTTTGATTATTTCATAGTTGACAACTATATAAATAAAAAAGATTAATCTTTATTCTTTATTCTAAATCTATTAATTATGTAGCAGCGATTGAGTAGATATTATCTAAAGGAAAATAAAACATTAACATAAATGAATACATAAAAATATTTTATAGTATTAATTAAATATGATAATAAATAGAACTAGGCGGACAATAAAGTTAAAAGGAGCGAGCATCAAATAGAGGCCTGAATGTATGAAAAAGAAGATAATAAATACTAATAATAATGAAATAAACTATTAATTAGACCATATTTAACATTTAATACATTGTGCTATAAGCATAAGTTTGAGCAGACGTCATTGGCAGGGTAATCATAAAAAGTTTAAGTATTCAAATTCATATATTCAACAGCTTTTCCAAAAACTTTTTAGAGGGTAAAATTGTTTTCATCTCCAACCACTACTACCATTACTACCATCACATACACAACATATAGGCGTAAGATGATCAAATATATTGGGCGAGGAGGGAAGCCCCACTATAGATTTTCAATGTAGCTTTTTGTGGGGGCTCTCCCTCTTTTATCGACTTAAGAAAATGAAATAAATTTAAAAAAAAAAACATGCTTATTTATCTTTAATATTTTTAAATTGTTATAATATCAAAGGCGACAAAATAATTTCAACATTTTACCATATACATAATACATATAGAAATAATTACTAATATAAGAATTTGGTGAAAATGTCAAGTATCTACAATTATTAGTTTTTCAATAAATTACAATAAAATTTCATAAATAAATTGAGGAGAAATAGCTGTTAAATTAAGGATCAAAATTGTAAACATAAAACGTTTATAAAAAATTAATGTGGTTTTCCAGTAAAATTGTATTGTTATTGTTAGAAGAACTTATAAGGAATCTTGTATTCAATTTTTAAATCTTAGATAGGTATAAAAAGAAAACATTTTATAAATTTATAACGCAAAGTAGTGTAAATTGTTGTGACTTTTATGAATTTTGTCAAATCTGTTTTTAAAAGCTTTTAAAATTATATTTGTTTTTTAGTTACCTACACCAAAATAACCATATTCATTTTGTCAAAAACTGGTATAGCGTAAAAACAAATTTTTCTTGTATTTTTTTTTTCTGATTATTATTACGAAAAGTACATGGCATTTTCAATTTTTAGTTCACAAAAGTACCAACTTACTGCTCAGAATCTAAAATTATATTATTTATTATGTCCCGATGTGAAACACAATTGTGATAAATAATTACAAATATGATAATAATTACAACAATAATTTTGGGGAGGGGCTAATATTCACACGGGGTAGGGGGCTAAGCCCCCAAGCCCCCTGTTATTATCACCATATCACTGCAATAACACATAAATAAACGCATACATGATAACATTTTCAAAATATTTTGACTTTTTGAACTATTTATCCATATTGTGAAAAAATTTAATACATGATTCTCGTTATTTGTTATTATAGCTATTTAAAAATAATATAGATCCGATAGGCACAATTTTTTTGTATATGAATTTTTAGTTCAAATTTTAACAAAATAAAATCTTCAATTTGTATAGCTAAAGTTAATACAATGTTCCTCATAAGTAGTTCAGTAACCAAAAAATCTAAAAATATTTTGACACAATTTTTTTATGCTCATTTTATGTTAAAAATTGGATATAATTACATATTTAAACAAAGAATAACGATTCGTTCAATTATGAATGCGTAGAAAAAAGTTTTTTTTCCATACTTTGGAATATTTTTTAAATTGTGAGAAAAAATTTGTAATTTTTTTTAATTACAATATTAAAGTACCCAGAAAAATTTTTTTTGAACATATACAATTTTTTTTTTTATCATTTCCAACTTATTAAAGTGCAATAGTATTCCATTAGAATACGCAACTTTTAATACCTAATTAATACCTCACTATTGAAATAATGTTGAAAAAAAATTTTTTTAATTCATATTGAAGTAAATAATGATAAAAATTGATTATTTTTGCATATTTTTTAAATTTTTAAGAGAATATAATGAGAATATTTGAAGGTTTTTTAGAAAATATTAGCATCACATTTTAGGTATTTTAAGGGAATATAAATCCAGTCTTTACTTATAATGTATATTTTAAACAAGTATTAACATTTAAAATGTAATGTTTTTTTGTAAAAATGTAATCAACTTTCGCTAATACTTATAGGAAAATAAATTACCTTAATAGGAATATAAAAATATCGTAAAATATACTTATTACAACAGCCGAATAGTCTTCGCTCAATATCATTTTTGTATGCGATGATTTATCATTGATTTCAAATCTCACACACATTACTGAGACTTACTCCTCAATGATGTGGTACATATTATTTGAATGTTATTATTATATTTATACTCTGTACAAATATTGTTGCCGGCCGCTAGTTTCTATTAGGTCCGTAGTCAGTCAACACCCATTTGTCATCCTCAACTAATTAACTATCTGTATACCTTCTGCGTATTATTGTCACGTCCCTGTGCTGAAGTTGGCCGCCTACAACGTTTCTTAGCTGAACAAAATATACTGGAGAGCGATTACCTATTTTCCCTCTGTTTATTTGTTTATATATATTAATTAATTTTTAATCATCACCAGTGTCCATTATTTAAAATTTTTAAGTGATTATATTTATATTTCATATAATTTTATCTTATCATGTATAATCTTTATTTTTCAGCTGATACAATCGAGCCAGATATTGATGATGTGAAAATGGCATTTCGAGATAAAGATGTTGCTGTACCAGATTTAATAAGATATTTGAAACAAGTTGGGTCAATAGAGTTTCCTCATCAAGTACCTAAGTTTCCCATACCAACAAAATCAAATTTAAATATCATGAAACCCGGAAGCAGAGAAATTGTGACCAGACCGGTTTATGTTCATGAACATCTTCCTACAATGTATCCTGAACAATCTGGTAAAACATTTTTAAAGATCTTTGTTTTTATTTTGAACAGTTAATGAATATTCTGATGATATTCTTGGACAATTTCTAGATTTTATGCCCTTATTTTGCATTACTATGCATTTTAGTCATAAAAGTCTAATTATAATTATTTATCACAGATGAAAGACCCATGCAAAATGATAGAAGCCAGACACCACATTCAAGTTCCTCATTAGGAATTTTTAATGAGCCACTAAGTTTTCAAGAATCTCAGGCTTCCAAAATATATGATAGGTAAACATTATTCTTTAAGTAAATGAAAATTTTTTTATACAATCATAAAAATATTTTTTGTCTTTTAAGTATTAAACTAAAATATGTTTTTATTTTTTAGACCATCGAAAGACAACCTGGTAGTTCACAGACGACTTAGAGAGATATCTAGTGTGGTTATGACAACATCTGGATATCTTTCACCGTCTCGAGAAGGCAAATTGCCAGAATCACGATTAATGCCATTTCCTAATTTCAAAGTCAATTCATCACATGCATCATCTTCTTATCCAACAGTCCCGCCAGAAGTCAAAGGTGAACACATACAACAACGTAACAAGAAATTATCACAAAAAACATTGAACAATTTTAAAGAAAAGGGAAAAAATATAGCTGACGGTAATAATAGCAATAATATTAATAATAATAAAAATGAAGATTCTAAAGTAAAAAAACTGGCAAATGTGAAAGAAACTTCAAAACTTAAAGCATTGAAAACTGGTGCTATCCGGGAGTCTAATCAAGGACCTCGACTTAAAAAAACTCCAAAGATCAAAGATAAATCAAAATTAAGTGTACTAAATACTATATTTGATAAGCCTCAAGCATCAACATCACATTCTAAGTACTCAAAAAGCCTTTTGTGTGACAGTGAAAAACTGACAACAGAACCTGATAAGCAGAAATTAAATATATTTAAAAAAATATCCAAAGTAAAAGAAGATAAGAATAACGATAGTTCAGTACACCAGAGTTCAAAATTAAATAGCTCGATTATATCCAGGCCAAATTCTACTATTGTCAGTTCAGATATTTTGGTTAAGCCTGAAGTAAAGGTTGAAATTATTGAGGAGAAACAATTTAAGCCAGATTTCTTTAAACCAACTGTTGAAACAAAAAAAACTGATAGTGTACATAAACCATCTATAAAAGAAACCAAACCAGAATTGAACATTAATGTACCTAAAAAACGAAAAAAAAAACAGAAAATACCTAGTGATGATAATTCTAAAAGTGTAGACCTCAAAACCAAGAACATTGGAAATAAAAAGTCAAAAAATAAACATGATTCTGACCTGTTTTCATCCCCTTTAAAATTTTCATTTTTTGGTCATCTACCAACAGTGCCTGGTCTCCTGCCAACTGTGCCAAGTATTTTACCACCATCTCTTGCTTTAAATCCATTGGTTCCAAAATATACTGCTCCTAATAGTGTTATACCAATATTAGAAAAAACAAACACAGCTGCTTCTATGATGTATTTGCCTTTACCTGGAGAGGATGATTTTGATAAATCTGAGTTTGACGAACTTTCATCCACTCTTACTTCAGAAAAAAAAAAAGTTCCTACGGAAAAGATTAAAGTAAAGTATATTATATTTATTGATTAATTTTTAATTTTCTAACTTATATTTATTATTGATTTCAGCCCAAAAAAGAGCATAAAAAGATTAAAAAAGAAAAGATTAAGTCTAAAAAGAAAAAAGATAAAAAAGACAAAACTAAACAAAAAGATCGAAGCGAAAGAAAAAAGGAAAAATTATTGAAAAAATTAAAAAACAAAGAAAAAGTGGACTCCGAAGAATCTAAACCGGAGCCTACTATCACTGAGGTTACATATAGCATTTTTAAAACTATTTACAATTTTTTTTATAAATTTTTTTTAAGTATTTATAAGTTATTTTTTTAGCTGTACTGATTTGTACCATAGTTTGAGTTAATACATTTTTATTTAGGAAAAAGAACCAGAACCTGTTTTGAAAGAAGAAGACCCATTGGTCCCAAAAATAAAGCTGAAGTTGCCAGGTTCAAATGGATCAAGTTCATCTCCATCAGTACAACGGAAAATGTTAGAATAATAGATATCTTTAGTCTTAAGTTAAATTTAAAATTATACATTTATACATTTTTTTTTGTTTTAGTGTAATCAAGCCTATAGTTAAAAATAAATCTCCCTTGGAATTTATTGACGAATCACACAATTTATCTAAAGAAAAGTCACCAGTGGAACGAGTTAAATCATCTACTATAAAATCTAAAGCACATTCTAAAGATAAATTATCTACAGCTACCTTACCATCGGTGCCGTTAGTACCAAAAGAAGAAGAAATTGAAAGTGTTACTGAACCTATACCTAAACCATCTAAATCAAAAAAAACAGCTGTACTTCCTCCAAAAACTGTTGTGGATTCTGATATCCCCGCCACAACTTCAGGAAATGCTTCTGTATCTTCTGCCGTTACAAATTCTGTTGCATCAAGTAATAAACATAAGGTTAAAACTACCAAGAAATCTAAAAAAATTACAACTCAACCACACCCAGCTTTTTACTTTGTAAGTACCCACACAAATGTAGCAATATAAAAAAACTTTATAACAATGACTTTTACTATATAAAATATAATATCATATTTTTTCATTTATTGAAAATAATTGTAATTTTTGTATTCTTTCCAATAAAATAAATTACCCCCTGTATATTAATAAAAACGGTGTCGTAAAAATGTAAATCAAATATATAGAAATTACTATAGTATGTAGGATTTTATATATTTTGTGTTTATATTTGAATAGGACGATGCTGGAAATCAAGTTTGGATATGTCCAACTTGTGGAAAACAAGATGACGGCAGTCCAATGGTTGGTTGTGATGGATGTGACGCATGGTATCATTGGTGAGTATAATATATGTTTTTTATACAACCAATAAAAATAATTGGGGGGGACGAGGTGGCCGAGCGGTCTAACGCGACGGATTCGGCACAGCCGGTCCGAGTTCGATTCTCGACCACCGGGCGGCATTTTTCTCCGTGCAAGTCACGGTGTCCGGAGAACAAGTGCCGCCATCCCCCACCCGGGCATGGCAGATACCTACGGGTACAGATACCTACAGGTGCCTAATCAAAAATTCTGCCAAACCCAACACACACGTGTTCCTCCCCCTACCAACTTAATAACCTACAGTAAAACTAAAAATAGCTAATGGCCTCAGCTGCCGGGCTCAAGATCAATAAAAAAAAAAAAAAAATAATTGGTCTTATTTGAATAAATTACAGGGTTTGTGTGGGAATTCAGTGTCCACCAGATTGTGCTGTATGGTATTGTCCTACTTGTTTATTAAAACGAGCTGAACGAGGCGTGACTGCACCAGTTGAAAAGGCTAAAAGAGGAAGACCATTAAAAAAGAAATCAATTTCGTAAGAGTTAAAACTTAGTGGTTTTTTTTTATCTAATCAAATTAATTTTTTTTAGACTAAACTTTAGGTTATTATAAGACTTATAAAATCAGTGGGCTTATTGATATTGAAAACCATAAATGGTTTATCTTGATTGTTAAGCTTATTTTAAATGGTCCTCCAATAATAATTTTTTAGTACAAACATATATATCTTTCATTTTATTTCAACATAACATTGATTCAACACAAGGTACTTTACCAAACAACTAGAATGTTCAGTGTGTTAGAAGTATAATATACTGTTCAATAAATTAAAATACTTTTTAGTAAAGACAATTTTATTTTATTTTTCATAATTTATATAGCATCTAAAATTCCTATTATTAACTAAAAGTTAAATTAATCTATTATATATTTTGTTATTATTTGGAATACCATTAATTCCATAACTTGTTATCATTTCCAATTAGAAGTTTTTCATTATTTATATTTATATATTGTTAAGTATTTTACATATTATATACACTGTTTAATATACTTACTAACATTTTTAAATTCCAATTTGTTTGGTGAATGTAGTTCAAAATGTGTGAACCACACGATGTTGGATATATTGTATACATGTATTATTGAATTACTTGATGACAGATTCAATATAATTTAAAAATATACAACAATCTGTAGATATTAATTGACTAATATAATATGTGACAATTAATAACAATTATGTTAATTACATACATTGATTACAAGGTATGTCACCGTGTTTTCTCAATTTCCTATAAAGCTAACCTAGGGATATGAAAAACATGGTTACCCACTATGTATACTGCCAAAACTATATATATATATAGTTATGAATAATTTGTCAAATTATAACAAATAATGTTTGATAATTAACAATACATACTAAAAGAAAGCTATAATCAATTTGTAATTTATACTGTTCATCTTATTTTTACTGTATTTGAGGCCAGTTCAGTATAAAATAAAGTAAATTAAAAATTGAATGATAGTGAATATTTTTAGTTGATGATATTCATAGTGTACATATTTACAATTCATTGTTAACTTAATAATTAAATGATCTTATAAATAAATATAAACATGTAGGGGTAGGTTTTGTAGATTAAAAAAAAAATATATAATTTATTGTGTATATTTTTTGTGTAAAAAATATAGAATTACATTTTAATCAATATACATTTCAAGGGGGAAGAGAATTAATTTATATTTGTACATATTAATCAAAAATAAGATTTAAAAATCTTCACTGAAATGTACACTTAATTTGTTGTTAGTCATTGTGCAGTAAGAAATAAGGACTTCTACAATAAATAATAATAATGTTTTTACTATAAATTTAAAAGTATATTGTATAATATGATAAAGTTTAAATTCTTAAAAGGAAAATAGTTAGATTAGTTTTATGTTTTGGTCTTATCTAAAAATTGTTTTTTAATAATCTCAGCCATGGTTCAGAACAGTTATATTTATATTTTACAGTTTTTTTATTGTGTTATTTTTGGTACATTTTTAAAAAATGTTGTTTTTAACTTTTTAAATTATATATTTTTTAGTTGCTAAAACTTACAGTACATTACATACATTAATTTTTCAATTTTTATTGAATATTACAAAACTCATAAGCTATATTTATTATTATTATCAAGATGTGCTTTAATAAAATTAAAATTTCATAATTTAGTTAATCACCAAATATATGTTTGTACTGGAATGAAAAATTATTATCTTTTTAAACTTGGGCTTTTCATGCATGTAAACACAACAAAAATATTGATTGCAGTTTATTGCTTTCTAAAATATTAGTTGATGAATCAACATATTTCATTATTATATTAATTATTAAATAAATATTAAACATACCATTCTGTTTAGGAGATTTGTTCTTAAATGATAAATGTGCTCTTCAATTATTATATAGTAATTGTTAGATTCGTTATGTCTTACAATACTGTTAAAGTATTGATCTTAGTGTATAATCTGTTCGTATAAACTATTTAGCTTACTCAGTAGTTGAATTCAAATTATTTTAAGATATGTTGATCCGGAATAACTGAAAAGTTGTTTTGAAATCATATAATGATGTACATGTACTTGTTATTAGTGAACTATATATGTCTTATTTGTCGTATTCGTTTATATACATAGATAATAGATATTACTAAGAAAAAAATACATATTGCCAATTTTGTTATTTCGGCTTAAATTCAATATTGTTACTAAACTATTTATAATCATTTAAAAAGTGATCGCACTTAATAGATTTATTCTCCTTTAGATTATTGTAGTTTATAGTAGAATATGGTTAATGTTTACTGCTGTGTGTTATTAAAAGTGGCAAATTAAGACAAAGAAAATAATTGATATTTTTTGGGATCCAAAATTTAGTAACAAGTAGCTATTGATAATTTATTCTAAGGGCTTTATAAAACTAGGGGACTCCTTAATAATACATCTTTTATACATATTATAACCTATAAATTTCTGTTTATATATTATATTTTATTTGTTTACTTTTAAAATATTATTTCGTAACATGGTTGGTAGAGTCTTAAAGCAATGAAATTCTGGCCATGTAGATAATTTAGTTGAGTACACAGATGTGTAGTGCATACACTTTGACATTACCTATTTTAGGTTTCCCAATTTTATATTTTTATCCTATTATGTTTAAAAAGTCCACCATACATTTATTTTTTTTTACATAAATATTTGCAATATCAGTTCAAAAATTTAAAATTTGCATGTTATATATTCTACATTCTTTAGATAATTATTTATTTAATAAAGTACTCAAAATGCTGTAAAATACATAGTACATTTTGTGATAATTATATCTCGCCGCCCTCCTAATTGTGTCGCCCTCGAAGGCAGTACTTAAACACTAATCATCTCATGGCCTACACTGTGACATCCCTGGTGTACAACCAAACACACCCGCACTATTAATGTTTATTATTATTATTATTATTATTATTGTATTTATAGTCTATTATTAATATGTATTATTATCTATGTCTATCTATTATATTATACTTGTTGTGTGGATAATATGTTTTTTCTTGATTTATAGTTACAATGTTACACATACTATTAAATTGTGTCTTAGTATTTATGACTATGTATTATTTATATTTTATGAATGTGTATGTTACTGTAAATGTTTACTGGCGGTCATTGGCAATTTGTTAATTATTTTCACATAACTACACATGCGTTTTGGGAAATTCATATTGAATAATATGATCATCACAACATTCACTGTGTATGTTTACCATGAACAGTTTTTTAGCGATTATTCATAAAATACAATTTATAATTATAATTATTATTAATTATTGATTTTTTTATATTATTGTTATAATATTTATATTATTTATTACAGCATTGTTAAGTGTTAGCTATTGTGTCATTGAATATCGACAATCATTATTACGTTATGTCCAGTAGACTAATTGTATTTTTTTTTTTATTTTGTGATATTCACTGATACTTTTAGTGTAATTTCACCGTTTATTTGAGAAATTAAGACAACACCAACAGTACATATTTACAGTAACAAATATATTTATATGATTTATTATTATTATTATTATTTATTAATATAAATTTATACCAATTTTGTTTTTAATATTTAGTTTTACCTATACTTGTTTTAAATTATTGGATTTTTATTAATAAAAAACAGATAAATATTATGTATTTGGCATATTTAATTGAAAATTGACCATATTATATACGTAATGTAATATCAACTCTGTATTCTGTCTCAATATATTAATTCTAATATCTTATTATAATTTGCATTTAATTTGAAATACCTCGTTATTGTAACACCTGATTTCCAAAAATCCTTCTACTTATTTATTTAATGATTCAAGTTTTAATAAAAATTATTTGAAGAATCAATAGATAATAACATTTGATAGATATCAAATTTTGAGTGGTCACTGAATTTTCTAGATTTTTTTTAACCTTCTATTGGTAGCATGGGGTAAATAATCTTGCAGCTCAAATACAAACGTCTTAACACCTTTCCCAAGGTATCATACCTACCTTATTTGTCGTATACCTGTTAGTTATTTATCTAACTTAATGAGTCAATCAGAGCTTTTTTTTAACTTTAAACTTTTAAACTTTTTTATCTTGTTTATTAAATGTTGTATTAGAAACAGATATATATCAGAGTGATTCACCAAGCAGGCTGAGCCCTATTTTTTTCAATTATTCAAAATATGAATTTTAATTTTCAAATTCTTGAGATTCGTTGAACTACTAGGAGTGTTATATAAAGTTACAAAATTCTATTTTTCAAATAAGAACACCCCTGTTCAACTATAAATTATACAATAGAACATTTTTCTGAAATTGTTGACGTATCAAAATCAAAATTTGTTTTGGTAGCGAGGCCTCTTAAATGTGCAATCTATCTATATAAATAAAAATGAATGAATATTGAGTGTCGATTTTTTCCGCACTTGTAATCTTGATAACAACCCTTCCAATTTACCTACACAGATACTCAGCCGGATCTAGGGAAGGTCAGTACGAGAATCACAAAATTTACCTCCCAGCCGCAGCATGTAAAGTGACAAGTTTGTAACTAGTGGTGCGCTCTAATGGATTAATTTTATATATTATATATTATATAGAATCTATAGTTCCATTAGAGCATAGATAATATATCTAATATATCTATATATATCTTTATTATCTATGCATTAGAGGCTCGAAATTTTATGGAAGAGTGTTCATTAAAATAATAATACATTAAAATCTCATAAAAGCATTGATACTTCTGATTAAATTTGAAATGTTCTCATTAGATTCAATATATTATTATATTATTTATTTTAATATTTTATATATATTCTTATTAAAAATATTTAAATCTCCCATAAAATAAATGACATTTGATATTACAATTAATATATCGTTCATTAGAGGATTGATATTTCACAGAACAATATACATTTCTCATAGAATACTTAACAATTTATATTTAATCTATAAAATTTTTCATTAGAGCATTGATATTTCACAGAATAATATACATTTCTCATAAAATACTTAACAATTCTTATTTAATCTATAAAATTTCTCATTAGAGGATTGATATTTCCACAAAAATCTAATTTTCCTATAAAATCCTAGTCAATTTTCATAAATACTGTAACATTTCAAATAGAATCCTTTATACATCTCATAAGTTCCATGATATTTTCTTTTGAAGAATCAATATATCCTAGAACAGAGTACATTTTCAATAAAATATCCTTGAAGTTGGATACTTTACATGGTAAATATTATGATACTTTAATACATACAATTAAACTCTTGAAATTTCCCATTAAATGCAAGATATATTCTATAAAAGTATAACCTCTAATATATTACTCGACAAATCTTAACAAATCTATGATATTTTCCATTAGAAGATTGATATTTCACAAAAAAGCATAAAACTTCAATACAATTCTGCGATTTCCATATCACGTACCATTAGACTCATCTTTCATCAATTGTAATCCTTAGCAATAATCATAATAATAAATAATAGTAGAATTATAATGAAAAGCTTGATTTATTTATTTTTTTTAGCTTTTTTAGATCACTGTTGTGTATAATTATTTACTATTTATGTATTATCTACTCGTATTTCAATGTCATCGTTGATTCCTTTCTTAAATCTTTTTTCACTTAAGGAATCTCTCTTCCATTATTATTTTTTTTACCTGTTGATTTATGTTGAAAATGTATTATAATTAAACCTTAAAATGCATATTCAATTTCAAGTCTTAATTTTTGTTTTATACTTTTGGGTCAACATAATAATATAATATATTATACTTAACAACTGCCAGTCAATAAATTAAACTATAAGCTCCTATGATTTGATGGCCCGAGTGAAGACCGGGTAACTAACCTCAGCTATTAATTATAAAATATTCTATATCATTGTTAATTTAATTATTTTTAGGTAAATATATTCTTTGATATACATAGATATACATTTACATATACATTTTTTCACCAAACTATGTTTTACAAAATAAGTACAAAAATAAAAAAATATATCAATTAGAAAATTAGAAAATCAATCATTTTAGTTTTATAATAAAATTCTTCTAGATTATTAGAAACAATTACGGGTTTAATAGTGGTTTGAAGTATGATGAAATACTTGTGCATGGTTTTTTATGATTTGAACTTGAAGCTTTTGAATTTTGTTTACGTTTTAGACCGCATTCATTTTTTTTCTTTTTTATTGGTTTACTTTTCAGTGTTCTATTATTTAATGGCTGTATAGGGTTAATAGTATTCAAACTTTCGCTCAATTCTATTGCTACATGATGATCTATGTGCTCATCGTATGTATTTATATCAATCATGTTGTCACACCGCTCACATAATAATGTTATAGGAGTACATTCAATAGTATCTTCAGTAATGGTAGATTGAACAATTGGTAATAACTCTATTCTTGAATCATTAGTTTTTTGGTTTTTCGAAGGCGATACAATTTCTAGTTTTCTTGAAAAAAAACTATCTGCTGGTTGAGTTGTTATGTTATGATTATCATTTAATATATTTTTTGAAGGAGAAATAACATCAGAGCTTTCCAATAAAAATCCCACTGAACTTGTTGAGGAAGATTGATCAACTGTTGTAATTTTCTCATTTACTTGATTTTTAACTGGAGAAATAATTTCCAGTTTTTTCGTAAAAAAACTGTTCTTGTCAAGTTTATATTGCTTAATTTCTTTTTTAGGATCCACATTTTGTAATGTTGAAGAAGAATTAGTGAAGAAACTATCAGAATTTTTCATTTGAACAAACAAAGTTTTTAAATTCTTAACATCATTAATACATGTTTTGTTTTTTTTATCGTTAGAGTGATTTACTGACGGCGGAGGTTGATTTGATAGTGGTAAACTAATTTTAGATTTGAATTGTCGTTCATTAAAAAGCGTAGAACTATCACTTTCACTATTGATATTAGAGCAAGTCGTACTGTTTTCTGGTCTAGTGAATTGAATATTAATATTTTTCACTTCTTTGGCAGCTCCCTTATTGAAATAATTATCTATTGATGATTTGGCATTAATTTCCAAAAACCTTCCAATAGCTACACCTAAAAAAGATATCGGATTTTTCCTGTGAACAATACACATAAAAATTAGAATTATTCTGTTCAAAAATGTAAAAAATGAATATTAGTTTATTGGTGTGCCTATAAGTTGTGCTAAAAAACATAGTTTATTAATCTCTATTAATTGCAAATACCTTAGTGCCATAGATTAGCATATTTTAAAATTATGCTATACGAGATAATATACCTATGGATAGACCAAATAGTTCTAGACTTCTAGAATAAGAGATATACATTTTTTCTTAAATACTTTCTAATTAATAATATAATATCCATGCTTGAGTGTTATCACGACCCACTGGTCACAAGTACCTAAAATAAATAATTATGAAAACTCATGTTGATTCAATAAAGTTGAATATTCCTTCTAATGTAAATATAAAATATATCATATTACGTTTTAAACATTTTAGTCTACATAAAAATCATTTGAAGTCAAAGAAGTCATTCAAATTAAAGCTAGTGTACATAATTTTGTACCAAAGTATAAGATAAATATTATATAAAATAATATACAGGAAGTTGCACAACTATAATAATTATGTAGGTGTTGTCAATAGAAAAAATGCTAGATTTATTATTATTTTTGCAATTATGAAAAAATAATTAAAATATTTAAAATTAACTAAACAATTTTTATTTTAATAAAAATAGGTAGTTAAACCAAATTAATTTATTGACCGTTATATATGCTTATGTCAATTGTGCAATGTCGTAATGGCTCATGACTAAATATTATTACAATACTGTTTGCATATTAATGTCCACATCGCTGCGTTTGAACTTGAGAGTATAAAAACTGAACATAATTATTGTGACTCAACTATTGATAATTGATATTTTTTTATATCACATAATTTTTATGTAATGATACATTATATGGTAAAAACTACAGTACGGATCACAAAAACATGCGGATGACTGCATTGCTATGTGTCAAATTTTCTAAAAACTAGTGGGCCTCAATATTACTCCATCAAAGCTGCATCACCGCAGGCAACGGCGGTGTGCCACAGTTTATCGGTCACGAAGCGCTGCAGTCATTTGCATGTTTTGTAGTCAGTTACACTAAAACAATCTCTTATTCTAGAGGCTAGAAGTTGTATATTCTTAAAAATACATAAATTCAATCAAGGACAATTTGATCATAAAAAATATTTTATAGTGATTATTTATAAGTTTTACCATTTAAATTACAATAAAATAAAAAAACAATAAATTTCCTATGCTATACATGTAAAAACAACATCACTACTGTTCTAAGTGCAGTCAGGCAAACGGATCATTTTTATATACACAGTCTGGTGTCCTTCATGACATGATTATTTAAATTATTATGAAGGGAGGGGAGAGTTAAAATTTTAGGTAAGTATTTAATATTCTTAAAATAACAAAATACCAATGTAAAGACTTTTGATTTTCAGTCATGTTGCATAATGATGAATAGGCAGCATCCAATAGTTTATTATGACTATACGTAGTAACTTCAAAACACTGTGATGTCGGCAATTTCATTTTTTTATCTAAGTATCTAACACTGACAGTCATCAGTGTTGCTTTTCTTTTATTCTAAAAAACAAACAATATTAATTTTCAAAATAAAATTGGATTAAATGAATAAATTATACACACAGTTTCATAATCATCTTTTAATTTATGTACAATATCATTCATCAACGTGTTCAACCATAGTTTTATTTCTTCTTTGACTTTTAACCCCGTAGGAAATGACTTACAACTGCCAATTGATTTGGGTATAAGTCTAGATTCCACAGGTTCATTATCTATACCTTTAGAGATTTGATACAAAAAGTTACTGAAAAAAAAAATCTTATTACAATTTTTCATTAGAAATATTATGAAATTGATCATTACCATGTTTTATCATTAAACTTTTGTTGTAAATCATTTAAGGGTATTGCAGCTAAATCAGACATGAATTTACAGTTAAATTCTTGCCTTATTCTTTCTCCCAGTTTACCACCTAAATTTTTTATTTTTTTTATTGGTATGGTTTCAAACAAATGAGGTACACTAGAAGGTGGCAACATTGTTTGTTGATTAGGTTTGTGTAAACCACACGCAAGCTTAGATAAAATCTGGAAAAAATTAAACAGCATTATTAAATTAAATTCATAATCTAATACTTAAATCATTTTATGTGAGAAACTATTGAAATGTTTAAACATTTCTAAACTGTATTCGTATATACCAGCGGCGGCCAAACTTTTTTTGATTAAGATCTACTGAGGGTATATTCTTTCTTTTAGAATAAACTAATTTAAAAAAAATATTTTATATTAATAATAAGTATACTTATATAAATAATAAAATAAAAGTGTAAAGTTATCTAAAACGAGTGTTTCACATTAAATTTATAAATAATTTTAAAATGTATTAACATTAACATTATACTGTTGATATAGAAGCGGTCGTTGCATATCATGGCCAGTAAATTATAATTTCGGTAATGTTCATTAACTTCTAAATGATCATCAGAAAGTATAGCTCGGTACCTACCTATTCAGCTTTTATAAGTTTCATATAAGAAAATGCCATTTCACACTAATAGGTTAATCCGAAATATGTATTTAATAGCTGTATCTACTAAATGACAAATGTATAAAATAATAAATAAATTCTAACAAAGACTTAGAAAATATAAATCTATCTCTGGTATATACATTACAGAAGTATAATTTTTATTAATTATATATTTAATCTTAAATACAATTAATATAAATATAATCTATAAAAGTTAAAATGACGTTTACCCATGTATTTGTTGTCTGTCTTAAACACGTACGGCATAGCAAAAATGTTTTGGCCCGTGACAGAACTGAGAAAGCTACAGGCATAACTAAGAAACAAATTTTTTACCACATTTAAAAGAGATCTTTGGCTCTGCAATATCGTTTTTTTTTTTTTTGATATCACTTAAACAAAAAAAGTTCTTTTTGTGTCAAAATCCATTGTTGTTTGTGTTTTTCAAACTTTAATAACTTTTTTGAAATTCCAGCCTTGGATATAATATTAAATTTAGAATATAAAAAAATCCATATTTGGGGGGAGTGTGTTTACCTTACAAACTGATTGTAACCGTAACAATTTAGCCCAATTTACACCACTGAATCAGTTTATTTATTATAGAATATTTTTTGACAAATGCTACATAGAATTATTTCCAAAATACAATGTATTTTAAAAGATAGACAGAGTTATTTTTCACATTAATTAGTATTTACTATATAAAATATTTAAATCATCAAACCTTGTTATTTGCAATACCAGCTGAACAACGAAAACCAGTTTGTTCAAAAATTGATTGTCTTAATTTTTCAACCATCATAGCGCCAATTGTTAAGCGGAGTAAATAGTCATCTTGTAATTCATTATTGTATACATCGTGGAGCCAAGATTTTAAATTCACATTTTTATCTTCTTAATGAAAACATAAAATAAATACACATATTCACATATTTTAACATCATAGTTAAACTTTCATTAAATGTTTATATTTTTATGGAGTACAAACAATTATTAAGTAACTTTAAATTTAAACAAAATTTTTATTTTTAGGATTACTTAAGAATTTTTATGGTAGAAAAACTACAAGGAACAAAATGTACACAGAAATATTCATAAAGCAGTAATTTGGGTCATCTTTAAGATACATTCATACTTTAATTACCTTTTGAGTTATCATCTGAATATCCTTCAACAAATGTATTGGGTAGGTCATTTTCCGTAATTACATTATGATTAGATGAAATGTGATGATTTACCACACTAGTTAAATCAACATAAGCCTCATCAATACTAGCTCTTTGCACACAAGAACTAAATTGACTGAGAACCTCAAATACTTTTTGACTGGCTGTACGGTATCTATAAAGAACAAGATAAATGAAACAAAAATAAACATAACATTGTTAAGGAAAATTAAATGTTTACTATTTTTTATTTTTATATTTTAAAATGAGAACATACACTAATTGTAATTTCATGTTCTGAAGCAGAATATTTCTGAAGTATATTGATACTTAAAAATTGAATTTCTAACAAGTAGTTAATTAGTATTTTATTACATAAATTCAATAAAATCACAAAGTATGCAAAAATATGCACTATATATATTTAATAAAGTTTAATTTTTGTTGTTTCTTGAAAATAATTCCTAGTATACTTAACAATAAATCCAATATTCCACAAAAAACATTCAAATATTATAACTTCCAGCCCTAGACTTATAAGTGGTAATAGTATTAAAAGTTTAGAGAAGCAGAGTAATGTCCATTGTTTCATACCTACTCCACTCATTTAAACTTAAAACACTAATAATTTGATTTGAAATTATCAAATACTTTTAAAAACATCATGTTCAGAATATGAAATTAAAAATATACCTATATGGTGAAAGTTTATAAACAATTAAAAAGGTTAAACTTACACAATTATAAAGATTACATTTTTTTCAAAATTGCATAAACATGACCAATTTATGGAAAAACACATGTTTTCAAAAAAGTTACAATTTTACAAATAATGAGTGTAGATAACATTGTATCTTAATCATAACGTCATATTTAAATCCACATTAAATAAAATATTTTTAATGTAATATTTAAACAATATGGGTATTTACTTAATTTATAGTTAATAGTTTTAATAAGAAACTAAATTAAATTTACAACATAAAAAAAGTTTAGTATATTAAAATTAAAATATTATGTGTTGAACCTTGATGAATGTGTATGAAATAATAATTGTTTTCTGGGATATTTCTAACTTTTAAATAGTAAATACAATTTGTATAAAACCTATATTTAAATACTTATTACTTAAGGAACATTCTTATAACCTAATTGTAAAAATTATCATGACAACTAAGTACCTACCATATATAGCAATATACCAGTATAGCACCCATGTAACCATGTTGCTAGAAATACTGCATTATTTTTATTGAAATAATGAATGCAATTAAAATTATATATATACCTAATTTAATTGAATGTCAACATTCAACAAAATGTCTGGTAAATGTTAACAATCACAGCTACGGAGTATATTATACCTGTCAAGTGAAAATCTCTTACTTTGATAAATCTGCTTTTCCGTGGAGCTCCTTCACGCGTACCAAATTTAAATCTGGACATGCCTGTAATGCATCATCTCCTCTCATATGTCGGTTTACACCCTTTGCCCTTGCCTCATAATTCACTGCGATTATCCTGAAACACAATAACAGAATGACTATGATCCTATGCTTGTCAGACACAAATATTGTTATGCAAGACGACTCACCCCCCACCTCTCCAACTGTTGTATTGAACGACTGCAACCGGCTTTCCAGTCAACGACTGGTTGTGTTGAACCTCTACTTGACAGTAGAAACAATCCATGTCGACTAATGCTATTACTCGTTTGCCACCACAGTCGTTCATGATTTTGCTTAATTTTCAATGGAAAAAACGCAAGCGATGATGACAAACTTTAGGATGGTTTGAATGTCATGTAAATCGTTTCCCGATTGTACGGATATCAATTAATGACATTTAAACAATATCGTTCACGTTGATGATGCAGTCGGTAGATAGACTTTTGGAAAAGTATAAGGTGAACAAATATCTTAAGGTCGCGACGTAAGCGTCGAGTAGTAATATCGAGACCGTCACGTAAAATTGCAGAAAAAGTTATCGAACAGCGGTCGGAAGATTTTTTGTGTAGTCGCAACTTTGGAAGAGTCGAAGGCTCTTGAGTGGCGGCGAGATGATAAATGATAATAGTGATAAGTGATAACTGATAAACACTACCAGTTTTTGCTGTATATTCCGCGTCTACCGTGTTCCGCGTAGTCTGCGCTTGAAGCCGATTTGGTTGGCCCGTTCGGCTCCGATGATTTTATTGCGCATGTGTCATAAATGAAAAAGTTAGCACGGGATGGGGTAACATCACGGACTAAGATATAAATCTTAGACCAGTCACCAGTGGTCGGCAATAGGCGGCCCGCGGGCCATGTCCGGCCCGCGGAAGGAATAAAAATGGACCGCCAAAAATGTTCTTAATTTTCCTATATATCCTATACATCACTCCCCCAACCCTTCATAACAAAAATTAAACTAATGTTGAAATCGATTTTATGAGCTAGGCGCTGAGACAATAATAACGGTTTTTTCATTATCTGTGTTGTTGTTGAACGTGCCGCAGTAATAATGTATTACTTTATAAATAATTAAATATTAAATACTTTGTCTTCAAATGTGTTTTTAATACAAAAATAAATACATTAATGATAAAATTATGTTTAAGATTTTTTTTGCCCTCGAATTTTTTTTTTTAAATATCTGGCCCGCCATATAAATTAATTGCCGACCCCTGTCTTAGACCTTAGTCCGTGGGTAACATAATTCAATTTGGGCCTTCATATACTAGATAATAGGTATATTTAGGTACCTATCCCTCTACATATTATGTATTAATTATTTAGTTATTGTTATAGCTCAAAATATGGGTTATTTTATATTTATGCCTATGATAGTAATCAGGAGGTAATTTTGAAGGTAACTAATAAGCATAAAATTATGTAAGAAGGCTATTTGTATTGAGATAAAAATGGAATTGTAATGTAATTGTTAGCAAGCGGTTTTTTTTGCAGTTTTATTATGTGCCGGTCAAAAATGTTGCCCCCCTCTCAAAAACTGAAATGACGCCACCGGCTTACAAAGTAAGTACCTTTCACAAGACTGCACATAGTTATCCACATAGTATTTATGAGAATGACATCATAAATTGTAAGCTACCTTAACGTTTTAAATATTTATAAAACTATAACTATACTCTATTCAAAACAAGTTTGAAAAAACTGCGCATCTTCGGAACGGTGAGAACGCTGTGATTGGCCAGTAGTTGGCAGCACACTTGCAAACGCGACATGTTTTCCTAATTTTTTCTAACTTATTTGGAATATAATATAATTTATTCTACAGTTGTATTGTTTCATAACAGTTATAGTCATAACTTAAAGATATGTATAGTATAATCATGGTTCTAGTATGGTATAAAAATGCATGTTAATTGTAATTTATTGTATAACTATACTCTATTCAAAACAAGTTTGAAAAAACTGCGCATCTTCGGAACGGTGAGAACGCTGTGATTGGCCAGTAGTTGGCAGCACACTTGCAAACGCGACATGTTTTCCTAATTTTTTCTAACTTATTTGGAATATAATATAATTTATTCTACAGTTGTATTGTTTCATAACAGTTATAGTCATAACTTAAAGATATGTATAGTATAATCATGGTTCTAGTATGGTATAAAAATGCATGTTAATTGTAATTTATTGTAAAAAATATTGTATATTTGTACCACCACAATTCATTAGTAGACATCATATTATATCATATTTATTACATTGAACTGCTTCTAAAGCGTTGCCCAAATGTACATTTTAACTTTTTTCTCGTTGACATTTCAATTATGAAGTCATAATTATTTTTATTATGCTTAACTTGTTGTCTTATATAATTATAGGAATCAAAAAAAACATGCATAATATGAAAATATTAATATAATGTTTTTATAAATACCTATCAAGTTAGATATTATAATGTTAATATTGTATATGAGAGCTATTTTTTTAATGTAAAGAAAATCAATAAATAAATTATATTGTAATATTGATGTTCAGTTAAATGTTGTATTTTAACTAGGTATTTCCATAAAACTGTTTTAATGCATAAACATTATACAAGTATATAAAAACTAAAATAAATGCTTATTAATTATTTTTCATATATTCTACAATACTAAGACATAACAAAAAATTGTTTTGCAATTGTTCCCATGCATTATGTTTTGATAATGGCTCAATAATATCCATCGCTTCTGGTTGTTGGGCCAACGCACGTCCATTATATTTTAAAAATACACCCAAATAAGATTGTGTTAATTCAAAATCTTTATTACTTGTAGATACTTGTTTTAAAAGCTCTAAAAATTTAACCATTAGTTCATATGTTCCACCAGCTTCTGGCGACAAGCTTCGTACTTCATAATTTAAAGCTGATGGTCCCATTAATTTTAACTGGTCGAATAAAACTTGATAATCATTTAAAGAAGTGGCTTTTAAAAGTTGTTGAGCAAAAACAGTTTGCATTAGTGTTTCAGGAATAACTTTGGTATTGGAATCTTTCACACCAACTCCTTTTAGATCGAATCGGAAGTCTAAAGATTGTATAGTAGGTAGGAAAAATGGAGCAGCAGCAGGAGCTTTTGGTGGTTGTAGTGGTTTGTTTCTTTTTTTGACAGCGTCTAAATTCAATATATTCTGCCATCTAGCATCATTTAGACCACTCATAGTTATAGTGTTTTCAATTTGTACTTTTGATATGTATTCATCTGTATCTTCATCAATATGGCATTCTAGAGATTCTTGATTAATTCCAGTCAATGGAAGCGGTTCTGTGATCTGATCTTCTTCGGTGATGGGTCGGAGGCTAACATGATTGTACAGAGATTTATTAAACCATAAATATATTCCCAAACGGTCAGCATGCGCTGTAGCCAAATAGCTACCAGTTGGTGCAAATGTCAATGAAACGCAGGGTGTATCAACCTAAAATATATTAAGAAAAATTATAATGTAATATTTATGATCCAATGATTATTATGTCAGCTTACTTTAAGTATATCGATCATTGATGATGACGGAATGTCCCAAGTGCGAATAGTTGAATCCATTGCTGATGTAACTAACCATCTGGAATCTGGACTAAATGTCAAATCAGTAATTGGACCTCGATGACCAGTAAACTTTCTTACGACGGTGCGTGTATCAATATCAACTAGACAAATGTCAAAATTATCTAAAGCAACTGCTAGAAATGAGCTTTCCGTATGCCAGCTGAATAATGAAACTGTATCTTCCAACTCCAATTTAGACAATAAATCTGAAAAAATGAATACATTTTTAATAAAATAATTGACAAACAATAATTTCAAAAACAAATCTGACTCACTTAATTTTTTGAAATTCCAGAATTGTAAAAATGTATCTGAACCACCAGATACCATTATTTGATTAAGTGTATCCACATAGACACCGCGAACATATTTATGAGCTGTTGGCTGTCCATAGGTTCCTCTGTGTAATCCTGACTGAATGTTGTACTTATCAATGTGACCAGAACTGTAACCGATGACTGCAAAATTACCACAATGTGTAAGACAAACACATGTGGCACTGATTCCTTTCTGCCCACTGACGTTTTTCTTAAATCTTTCATGGCACAATTTATGCTCTCCCATTTTACTTTTGTCAAACGACCAAGTAGTTACTGTTGGTATACCTCGATGTACAGCAACAATGCTGTCCCATTCTTTATCTCGAGTGGTTTCCGATGTGAATGTAGATATTGGAGGCATGATAAGAGGATCAGCCCATTTATTTCCTTTTTTTTTGGAAGCTTTACGATTATATGATGCACGTCCAAAACTTTTGTTTGCAATTTCAGTGACTGTGTTAAAGACACGCAATGATGAATCATTGCCAGAACTTAAAATACTAGCACCATCTATTCCATGAAAACGAATAGAAACTGGAGGTTTAAAATGACCTTCGCGTATTTTAAACAGACTGGCTGAACCATCAGACATGTCAAAACGCCACATTTTTAAAGAATTGTCAGAAGATGAAGTCACGAGGAGCGGTTCATCTGGTAAACATTGAAGACCACAAATAGGTCCATGATGCGCTTTAATAATTAAACTGTCAACTTTTCCTTCTTCGAGATTCCAAACAACTACAGTACCCTTTGGGCTACCAGTTATCATAAGTTGTCGTTTAATAAGAAAACTTATACGTGTAACTGAGCCCCAATCTTGAGTAAAAGTTATGTTGGATACATCAAACTTTAAATTGTGCAAAATAATTTTTCCATTACTCAATCCTATTGCCATCATATCTTCAGCTGGAGCTGGCTCTAAGCTGGTCACACTACTATTCCAACCCTCAAATTCATATATCATGGATCCTGTTTTTATATTCCACAGCTGTAGTTTTCCTTCAGCTGAGCCAATTAGTAATTTATTAGTATATGTTGGTGGATGGCATATAGCTGTTGCAGTAAAATCTAACTGAATTTCTTTGTATATACTTTCGGTTTTTACATCCCAAATTTTCAGAGTTCCTGATTCATCAATAGACACTAAATTGGCCGCAAACGGAAACAATAATTTTATTGCCGCTTTGTGACCTGTATACGTATGTTTTAGTTCAATACCACGTCGCCAAGCATATATTTGGTTTCCACAACTGGTATATACCAGGTAACTATCTGCAGCCAAACATGAGATGTCCGTCTCATGTTGCGGGCTTACAGATAAAAGCTGAAACCTATCAGAACTGTAAGTGTGAAAGGCACGTCCGACACATGTTATTATGAGATTTTCTCTTCTGAGGTTTATGTAACGGGTAACGAGTGGAATCTCATTACTCACATATCCTGAAAACAATAAAAACCAATTTAATATAAATTACTTAACTATTATATTTAAATAAACATTTATTGGTAATTAATAAGAAGTCTAGTTATGACTCATGATAAATTAACATCCTTATGATGATATTAGTTAAGTAGGTATAGTATTATTATGATTACTACGTCTGGCGCACCTCAGTGTAAGTGAAACTCATTGCACCAGGATACACCTATTATGGACACTGTTCACCAATATAATGTGGTTACTTCACACATACGATTGGAGCCGAGGAATGGGGATTTAGGTAATTGAGGCGGGATATGACACATTTTGGTTTGTGAGCACAACAGCATTCTCTCGGCAAACGGTGTATAATTGTTAGTGTCCAGTTAATAGTCTTCTAAGTAGTTTTAAAGTAAAAAACGGTTTTATTAAGTTGGTAACCCTAATAATCCAATATGTTTGTTTCAATTCAAATATCACTTAAGACCAAAAAAAATATTGTAATTTAGTGAAAATATTATTTTTAAATGATCCATTTGTGTGCAATTTAATATATCAAGTGTGAATCACAAATACCTATTCTAACAACAATCTTTGACATAATAATAATAATTAATAGGTACCTAAGTCATTTATTCTATTACATAATATTAAGAGGACGTGTCATCCGCATGTGCTGTCTTCGTCTTGCTAGTGCGTAACATAGCAAATTTTATGCTCAGCACATCACGTTTAGCTCTGTTAGTCTTAAAAATTAGAGTGAATTAACCTCTAATATAATTTATAGGTAAGGTTATTATTAGGCAATATCATAGGTTTTTTATTATATTTTAGTTGCAAAGAGAGTTATAGTACCTATTTAAAATTGTAAATTTTTTGTACATCTTAGAATACTCATAACTTGCTTTAAAATTAAAATATAATAAAAAGCCTATGAGATTGCCTAGATAATAATCTTACCTTAAAATGTAATAAGAAGTCAAATACTCTAATTTTTAAACTAACAAATTCGTTTTATGATCTGCTGGGTATACAATTTGCTATGTTACGCACTTGTAAGACAAATACATCATATGTGGGTGCTAAGTCCTCTTAAATATTTAATATGTACATACCTAAATATGAAAGTTTAACTTGTAAAATAGCTATGTGGAAAATAATTTTAATTTTAGAAAAGGTACCTTAGTAAAAAATATGTATGGAAAATACATTAGATAGAATTATATAAAATATGAATATAAAGTAAAACCTAATATTATGACTGGAAAACATTAATTTTGGATAATTTCTTATTCAAATTCTGTGCAATATTGAATTATAAGTTCTTTATAATACCTACTTTAACTGTAAATGTTGCCAATATTAGGTCTTAAAATATTTTCAAAACGACTAAACAAATGTTCCACATCAATTTATGTAATTTAAAGTGCATGCTATTCAATAGCAATAATTAATTCTAAATTTAAAAAAAATGCATTTATACATACATTTGTTCTCTATTTATCAGTGTTGTAATATATAGTTCAATAGGCCCTATCTATCGGTTGTCATAAAAATAAATCTTCGGCGGAAACAAAAATATAGCACTATTCTAGTGTTCTGTACCATCAATTTATTATAATAGACAGCAGTAATTTTGTCGTTATATAGGGGTAACAATAATATAGACGATCCATGGACATAAATATTAATCAGACACAGAAAAATGTATTAAGTTACACGCAAAGAGCATCTCAACAGTGTAGAGGAAGGCTAATGGAAAAAAGGAAGTGATCGGAGACGGTTTTAATCGAGCGTTTTAATATGTACCTCGTACAGAAACCACCATTTACAAAGAGGAACGATTACTTTTAAAACTGAACGAATAACACTGCAAACGTGACAACGTCGTCCGGCAGGCCACGTGAAAAATTTAAATCAAAAAATGGAAAACAGTACTCACCGAGAGCTCGGTTCTGCAAGAATATTTTACTGGACGACATCGCTCAGGACGGCGATGCGTTTAAAACAGCGTTCTGACTGTGAATAGACCTTGCTGATCTGAACACTTCCTGTGATTCTTTGAGTGATGGACTCAAACAAGCAAATATATAGAGAAATCCGACGACGATCCAGCGCACGTGTGTAGGAACGCGTACTCTATCAAGTATCAACAATCAGCACCGTAGTCGACGGCGCGCCGACGATCGTTATCATCTACTGTGATTGTAACTGTTATCATCCGATATGTAATGGTCAGACGTCTTTGCGAATTGCCGTAGTCTTTTTTCAGGCATTCGTCATCCATTTTCCACTTGTGCGAATGTTCGATTATCCATATACGGTATTATAATATTATAACTATAATATATATCTGTGATTATGAATTATGATTTATGCTATAAGAGTATACGCGCTCTCGCGAGAGAATATAATATGCATATTATGAAAAATAATAATATAATAATATAGGTATGATAAATAGGCTCCTTGGTCCCTGCGGCTGTGCGACGTATAAAATTGTTTGTACTATAAAATGCATGTTTTTACTCTGTGAAGAATCACTTCTTGATAAGTAGGAAATCGCAATACTGCATACTCTATTGCCTAAATATATCATAAAAGGGGTTCTACGCTTCTATTTCTAATAAACTTATTTTCTTTTGCAATAGACTCAAAAATCAAGTTGGCTACAAATTAATTAATATGATTTACCTACATATTGTGTTTATAGCTTTTAAATGTTAATTATATATCTGTATTTTTAAAACAAGTCTTTAAGACAATATATTTATTTTCTCATTGCATTGAATAAAGTATAATGTACCTACCATGGGTCGAATAGGCAATTTTTGGCCTACAAGGAAATTTAAAATCCGAGTGGGGCTCTCAAGGAAATTCCCGGTAGTCTTATCCGCCCATGTAATGTTCTAAGTACTAAAGTACCTACTATAATGCTAGTTTTACAAGTGCATGTTAAGTGTTAACCCATGCCAGTTGAGGCGCCAGTGAAGTGTAAACATATTCTGGCGCGCAAATGTAAATAAAAGTTGGAATATTCCAACATTACTGGCGAGCTGGCGCGTAGATGATGGTGCCACAACAAATATGCACGTGTAAACCCACCTTCATTACTACCTATTCAGTACTAAGCATAAATTCTTCTCTTATTGGTTTAATTATACTATTGTTGTGTTACCTACAGTTGTCGCCTGTCGGGTTGAGTATAGGTAAGTACATTATAAACGCATTACAAAAATCCAAGTGGGTACTAATAGAAGTTAATACAAACCGTATGAACTTGAAACTTTGAAATGTTATATAGTGATTCCTCCAATGCATGGACTATTTACTCATTACTATGATGATTACTATGATAATTAAAATACATTTGAATTTTAAAGATCGAAAATATTATATTGTTTTATACCTATGTATATTAATTGGTTTCCATGGGTTACAGAAAAATTAATTTGCTATGTCACGCACTTCTAAGACGAAGACAACACTTGCGCGTACCACGTTTACGTTACCAAAATTTAAGAAGGAGTAAATCTATGAACTTTTAATTTGTCTCAGGCAACGCTGTACACGATCGAGCTATGTATATTTTTTTAATATTTTTGAAGTGTATAGACATTTTTATAAACAAATTAAAAAACAAACAAACAAAATTTTAAATGTCTGTAATAATACCTAACTTAAAAAAGTAAATTTTTTTTAAATGATATCGCTTACCTACTTAAAACACTAGTATACATAATTGGTGAGAATTTAAAGTACATGTCTACGGATATTTTTATTTAATTAGGTACAACAAAATAAGAAATTGTTAGTATATTTAAACTACAAACTATCATAAAAAATTAACTTGACTTTCCAGAAAACTTTTGTATCTACAGAAAAACTTATGAGGAATCTTGTATTAAATTTTCATATTTAAGATATAAAAAGAACATTTTTTATGAATTTCTAACTCGAAATAATTTGAATATTTTGTGGTTTTGACGAAATTATTCAATATTCTAATTTCAGATGCTCATAAAAATTTACTGTGAATTTACGCTCAATATTTTTAAAATACCCTAATAATAATTTATGAGAAACCGTGTATTAAATAATAAAAATCAAAAATTTCATAAATAGCTCAAAAAGAGTCAAGATATTTTGAAAATGTCCTAATGTATGGAAAATTGTCATAAAATTGTGTACAATGTCTAGGTCTTTTTTAAACATTCAGATTTAATGGATGTAATAAAGAACCAATAAAAAAAATTAGTTCCATGTTTACAAATTAATTATGAATAGCTGAAATTGCTTAATTTTTTAAGACAAAATATTTTTTTATTAATATAAATTGGCATAATAGTTTATTTATACACATCACTGAGATGTGTGGTATTTAAAAAAAAAAAATTGAGAATATCTGGGGAAACTTCATAAGGAGCGCTTATAAATTAATAATATATCATCAGAATGTTCCAAATAAAATTTATGGTAATCATAAGATTATTATTGTTCAGACTTATATATTTATTCATCTCAAATAATTTAAATAAATATATTGTTTCACAATTAAAGTTACAAACGTTCAAAATTAATTGGTACATATTATATAACATTACAAATCTTTAATTTATTGTTAGGTACAAATTTAATTAAAGTAAAAATATAGTATAAATAAATACACTTAATTATCCATAAATGTAATATAACAATAATAACACAAAAAAATTTTTTTGCTTTCCATATTCATAGAATCGCACGTACAAGTATATATTTTATTTGATTCTGGAACATACTGAGTAAATAATAAAGTACAAAATCATTTATATACGGATGTCGTATACTTGTATATGAATGATAAAAATGTTTGGCTAGTTGATTTTTTTTACAGAATATTTAGGATATCTGAGCATTAAAATAATAGATAATAGTATAAAAATTGTTAGTATCTGGTACATTTTTCTTGCCATACCAGATATTTGGTCTTTAATAATAGTATTGAGCAAATAACAAATGTCTTAAAAAAAAAAATTGGAACTATAATTGTAATTTGTTTGTTTGTTAAAATTGTTTGTACTTGAAATTTGTATTGTAATTATATGACTTAATTAATTATACATACATGTTAATCAACAAACAAATTTAAAAGTATTGGAGATACAAGACATATAATAAATTGTCAAATTAAATATTGTCAATCTCAACGATAACTGAAGTCCTATTTTGAATATATAATTAATCTAAATTTAGATAAAAGTACTAATTTTAAATCCCAATCAACAAAACAATTTTAATGGGAAAGAAATGGAAGTAAAATCTGTAGCATGAACAAATATACCTAATTATTCATAGAAGTAATACAATAATAATATTAATAATAATTATAACTTATAATAATACTCTTAAATTAAAAATATTTTTGAAGTTAACAGTTTCCCGTTCAAAAATTGTAAATCTTAAAATGTTTTTATAATGTACCTACCCAATATATATATTTTTAAATAATACTAATCTGTACAATAAAAATGAAACTCTGTGTGTTGAGAACCGCATCAATTGGGAACGGCTGGACCGACTTAGCTAATTTTTTATTTAATGTTTGTAATATTTTGAATGAGGTAAGACAAAAATTGACAATTATAAAATTGTTGTTTGTATTTATGATTACATTTTTTCTACTTATTATAATAAAGTAATTAAATGAATTAGTTATATAAACATTATATTATATATTAATCAACACAAAAATATAAAAAGAAGTGTGAAATTATAATTGTTTAACCAAAAATGCTCAATGATAATCTAAGACCTAATTCAAATATAATTTTTGTCTAAAACAAGTCTTTACACTTTTTAAATTATTTTAAATCGTTACTATAAAATTTCTAGATGGTACAATGAGCTAATAATTATATATACAATATACATTTCTTAGAAGTGCAGGTAGGTAAAAAAAAATTGGTACATAACTTTAATTATGGTACAAGATAGATGGATAAATAATATTATGTTTAATATGTTACAAAAATATTCATAAGGATGTTAGCAAACCTGGGCAAGTTAATGATAATTTTTAACTGAGTTAAGTTAAGTTGATGGAAAACATTTTAAAAAGTTTAAAGTTAACAGTTAACATAATTTTTAACTCGGTTAAGTTAAAAGTTATATGAACATTTTTAATAAACTTATTAACTCAAGTTAAGTTAAGTTACTATTTTTTTTTTAATATCTACATAAATATTAAATACCCAGTAATATAGTTTAAAATAATAAAAATCATAAATATTATTGAACACAGGATATAACCAATAGCTTTTCTATACATAGAATTATTAGGTACTGAATTAATAGAATTATGTAGTAGGTACCAAAAGCATATGAAATTGAAAATACCGAAATAAATACATTCTTTTGATTTATAAATAAATAAATAACTTATTTATGGCAAAAATATTTTTTAATATGTTCTTGAGAATTGTACATTTATGATTTGTTTCTATATCAATATAATAAGATAATAGCATATTACTTATTATTTATTAGTATTTATTAATTATTATTATTATAATATGCCTGTATGCCGCAGTATGGTACCTATGGCATATCTTTAATCTTTATATATGCGATACACATATATATTATAATATATACCTAATGGCTATTGCTATATTAATATGTATTTACTATTTAATTAAGTTATTTTTTTTCGAAGAATTCTGGTTAATGGAATAAGAAATTCATTTAACTATATTTCTAATTTTCTATTCTAGTTAATGGTTATGTAATATGGAACATCAATAATATTTATTATTTAATTATTTATAAATTAACTCAACTTGAATTTGATTAATAGTAACTCATTATTTATTAAGTTATCAATTAAAAAAAGTTATGTTAAAAATTAAATTTTAAAAAGTTAAAATTAACTTAACTTTAACTTTTTAACTTGTTGATGACCAGGCTTGGATGTTAGTGATATCATAATATTATACACCATACAAGTACTATTAAATGACCTTAAAATAGATTATAGCATTGATTAATACAACCTAGTTATATCTTCAATGAGATTGATTACATCTTTAATACCAATCTCTGTCTGTTCTAATATTATCTGGAATTCACAATTATATGATCCCTAAAAAAAGGTCACATGCAGTTGTATGTATTAATACTATTAGGTGTATCTAACAATAATTAAAGATTAAATAGGTAGACACTTATAAATCTATATACAAATAGTTAACTCCAACAAAACTAATTTATAACACTTATGTAATCCACATTAGTGTTTAAACACTTTTATAGTTTTATATACTCATAGTTTTTATAATTATTTCCTTCATAATTTTTTATTAGTATAAAATAATTTGCAATAATCAAAAAAGTACAATGATTCAAAGAGGACATACCAAAGATCAAAGTATGTTTGTTTTTTGAGAAATTCGGAAACATAAGCTATTAGGTACCAACTGAAATGTTATCTAAACAATTAAAAATCCACTATATACAAATTGTGGTGGAACTAAAGTGAAATAGAGGTTACTTTGGTTACATTACATGTATTGTTCTGGAAGTTTATTATTGTGAAATAATTGGTATGGATGAATCTGGGCTATCTTTAAAATAGCTTTCATAAAGCTAAGTCAATAAATTACTTTTTAAACATTTAATTACTTGGGAATAACTATTATTTATTAAATAATTTTACAACAACAAATATTACTATTACCTTTAGTCCTTTAATGACTGACTCCATGTCAGAAACAGGCAATTTTAAAAAACTTTTTATCAAATTCCCATCAAAAAATCCTTTGTTAGATGTCGTGAATTCTGTTTGATGGTGATGGGGTATGATTTCTGCTCCATTAACAACAGTAGCTAAACTTTTTTGAAAATCTGACAGGAAGCTAAACAGTTTTGGACTCATTTTTGTAATAAATCCTGTTTAGATTATTCCAAATAATTACAATCATAGAATTTAAAATGAAAATTAAGGCAATATCAAATAAATATTTGCCTTAATTGTCTACAAAATTATATAAAAACCATGCCTTGAGAAACCAAAATAGTAAGCTTTAAAATAACATTAAAAATATACTAATTAATTATGTATTTTAAAATTGTATACAAATATTCAAAATGGTACATTGGAAATTGTGGTGCTTACATCAATAATTGTCAGGTTATTTCATTCTAAAATTTAATAACATAGTTACCATGTAGAAACAAAATATTTAACACTCACATAAATCACAAGACTAAATTCACTGGGACAATAAATACAACCAATGTCCAACAGATTACCTGCAAACAATCCAAATACTACTTTACCACTGGAACTATATAACCATCCTATTTTGAAAAACAAAGTTATAGAAATAAACTTGGATAAACATTGATAAAATAAAATGGAAAACATAAAAATCTAAAAAAACAAGTGAAAATCTAAGAGTAAAAAACTTGATAATAATGGTATTTTCATATATTGCAACAAATTTCCTCTAACAAGAAAATACATAAAAATATATATATAACTAGTAGGTACTTCTAATGTCAGACAATCATTTATTCTGACCTTTCATGGAAGATTTTATAGAAATTAACTATTAAGCAATGCAATTTCAAAACTTTCTATGCGTATTGGCTGAAAATGAAAATGTAATGGAAAACATGTACAAAAGCTGTTCAATAACTTTGAAAATAATGTCAAATTTGTATTCAAAACACATGTTTTCAATTTTTAACTTATGATAAATACTTTTTATTAGAACAGCGGTACCTAATAACAATAATAGTAAGGATAGTAGATTGTTTTAGAGACTAGCAACACTATAATTACAACACTATAATATTACAAAGTTTGTGTGTTATATTTTCTGACAATAATATGTAAATTAGATATTTTGGAAGAAATACTATAGTATCTATGAATTTACGTACAGGCATGCAAATAAAAATTATGATAACTAAAGAATTTATGTTAAACAATAAAGTATATACTAAGTATTGTAAAATTAAATAAAGAAAAAGCCGCCAAGTAGGTAACCGCTCTACTGTGCAGTATGTTTCGATTGTAACTTATCATTGAGTAGGTCACTATAATGGATGTGTTAAATTTGAATTAATTTATCAATCATTGTACACTATAAAAAAGCAGTGAAGACAGTCAACATTTTAAGTAATTATGGTTACCAAACAATTATTTTAATCAAAATATAAAAATTAAACAACTTTTGTATTTTTTTCCCTGATAATTTTAGAAAGTACTAAACAAGTTCTACTTTTGACTCACCAAAATAGGTACAAACTAGATCCCATTTTTACCAGAAACCACCCTCAAAGTTGATGATTGGAGCCTTTTTTCTAGAAAAAGTGTCACACACAAAAAACAACACATATCATTGTAAAATCAATACATTCATTGTTCAACTCAGAAATTAAAAGGAATAAAAACATATACTTTTACTACTTAATTATAAACTTATATAATCATACTGAACTGTAATAATGATTTAAGGGGGTTCCAGTCGATGAAAAAAAGTGACTTTTAGACCAATAAGCTAGACAAAACTGGAGGAATTTGGTTTGACGGATTTTATTTTTGAAAACAGATTGATGATTGATTAACAAGTTTACTAGGTTTTGCCAGAGGCGATTTTGAATATTTATTTTTTTAGCTGTGATATCCAAGAAGAAAAATATGATATTTTCGTATTTATATTATTCATCATGATACTAACAATAATTGGAATATTAAAAATCGCCTCAGGCAAAACCTAGTAATCTTGTTAATCAATCATAATCTGTTTTCAAATTAAAATCTGTCGAACCAAATTCCTCCAGTTTTGTCTAGCTTATTGGTGTAAGAACCGTTTATTTTAAATTTAAAATCTCCGTTAATGCTTGCGTAAGTTAATTGACAGCTAATATAAAAACGATCGACCTACTGCGCAGTATTATGTGGGCCTACTGTTATAATTCAGGACATATCTGGAAAATATTGACTGAAAACGATTACAGATTAAACTTACACATACTAATATTCGTTTACTTTGCACACACTTACAAGTAATTTTAATGTCCATTATGTTAAATTGCCTATATTAATTTCCTTAAAATACGACAGGCTGGAGCCCCTTAAATAGATGCGTATAATATGTTTCAGTCTTAAGTCTTAATCTTATATCTTCTTGGACAACCAAACTATTTGGATTACATTTTTCTACTTATATTTCATTTCAATTAAATTCATTTCATCAATGCCTTTTATGGTTTTTATTTTACTTATAAGTGTGTTCCAGGGACTGGAACTAAACTGAAAAGAACCGGTTCTGGAACCGAAACCTTTATTTAATAAATAAAGTACCGGACCGAACCGGATTTTTAAATTAAATAGGTTCTTTTAGGTTCAAAAATAAAATAATTTTATTTATCATAATTTAATGGTATTACTATTTTGTGTATAGACTATGTATGATGATATGAGTTTTGTAATAAATTACATACTCATAATTAAACCAGCATTCCGGATAGTTATTTAAAATTATTATACTTCTCAGTATCTTAAATATCTGGAACCAGTACCAAAATTATTTGGAATTGATACCTTCATTTTTTTTATCAAAAAACCAGAACAGAACCGAAACAATTATTTTATTTTTGGAAAACCAGTACTGGAATCAATACCGATAAATTCAATAGGTTCCAGTGTCTGGTGTTCATATAGAAAAAAGTGGGTGTCACTCTTCTGTACAGTAAGATACAAGTGCGTGACTGTAATGGATGGTGTTAAATTTGAATTCAATGATATAATATCATTGTATACAAAAAATGATTCTGAGCGAAGACAGTCAGTCAACCTATGATATATTACTAAGTATATTCGATAATATTATAGTGAATAAAGTAATTTATTTACCTATTTATATGGAACCTTATTTTGAATTTAAAATCCTTAGCTATAAAAATTGAATATTAACTACATTTTTAAATTTTAATATTTGTCAACATTTCAAACTGAAATGCCTATAAAAAAATTTGTGACTATGTATTTTTAATATTTCTCAACTGCTATTGTATTAACATTTTTAGAAAAAAAAGATAAAAAAAAAGAGGAAAAGCAGTTTTACTTCTCTAAACGGTGACGACAGACACACAAAAAAAAATAAATAAGAAAAACACACATCATTATAATATCATTACATTCATTGCTCCGCTCAGAATCTAAAATAGCTTATGAAAATATGATAACCCAAGGGCCAAGATATTATAAAATTACTAGGCAATTCCATTTAGTTAAAATAGATATTTCTGTAAATTTTTTATTTTTTTTTATATTGTCATGTTTTTACACCAGTACACAGATAAATTAATATATTGACTTTAACAAACTTTTAATACTAATTTAAAGCATACTATTTTGTTTTACTAAGTGCAGTACTCTTATTATTTTATAGGTTTTAAGTTTAAAGTTCAATCTACTGTGTATAAAGAATTAAGTATAAACTCTAAATACAAGTAAAAATAAACATGTCAAATTAGGTAGGTATATTATCATATTATTTTTTACAAACCAAGAGCTCCACTAATTGTGCCATAAAGAATACTTCCTTGAACTGATAATTGTGTTTCATATGCATTTTCAAATTGTTTCATAACTAATGAACCATGTCTAAAAACATTTACCAAATCACCCAAGTTGAATCTACCAATTTCTTGAAAATTATTATGTTGATTATCACCAGAAACAAAATTACTAAAAAAAAATTACAATTATAATATATTAATTAATTACATAAATACATAACCATAATTAAATAGTTTGATATAGGTACCTGTGTTTATAAAAAACATATAAATATTTATCATTTTCTGCTCCGATAAATAAATCATCATCAATAATCTCTATGGCGGATGACCATTTTAGGCAATCGTCTGTAACTATCTACGCATAACATTAAAAAAAAAAAAAACAAGTTCTTATTTAATTTTAAATACAAATATTAAATAATTAAATTACCTTTTCTAAATTGGTTTCATCAGTTTTGTACTTAAATAGTGCTAATGACTTCATTAAATCACCACAAAGAATATATTTTCCATTAGTTTTAACATGCTGAGATAAACTGTTATTATTTTGTGTACATCGAAGAACAAATTTTTTTTCATGAGTCCAGCTATATAATTGTACCTAAGTAATTGTAAATCTAGTATATTTATATAATCAAACTATAGTGGTCTACAGGTAATGGTCAGGTGTCTGATCTTGAATTCTGAGGATCATATTTCAAAAGAAAAATTGTTATTAGGTATTAAGATTTAAGGTACCTACTTACTTATTTTTATCAAAAAACAAAATTAATTAGTAATAACAATATGATATTAAAATTAAAATTAATCTTTAGCTCTTCAAATAATGTATTAACTTCGAGAACATGGTTATTGTGTGTTATGTTCCCTTTGTGTAGCGGTGAGTTGTTTCACTGTTGTATCATACAATATGTACCTAGAGGCAGACTGGGCCGGCAGAATACCGGGAACTTTCCCAATAGCCACTGCTCAAAAATAATATGATATTATTATATATTTATAATTAAATTGGTATAAATATAAATTATTAATATTTTGTATTTTTGTATCATAACGCGTGAGTGTGAAAAATTGTATATATTAGGTGTTTAAGATTTTAGATTTCGGTTCGACTGATTGTCAACATAAACCCCCCTGGTGATAAATGCAAAATCAGAAATTCCTTCGGAAAAAAAATGTTATATAATTTTTTTTACTTATATTATTAGTTATAAAAGTTGCTTTCGAATAACTGTCGAATTTATTTTAAAATATTAAATAGCATCTGATTAGATATCTGAGTGTTATAAATGCCTATAGCGAATTACAAAATATAACAAATACGTATACCCATCTAAATTGTATTTTGTATTAATTTAAATTGGCTTTTAATTTTTGTGGGCATTTTATTAAGCTTTGTAATATTAGTGTATTAAATTGTATTTTATTAAGGCATTTTTCTTGTCTTATCGCATTTAAATCCACACCATATTTATAACTTAATCTGGCGTTTATTATACCAATTGATTAATATATCCACGTCTAGCCAGCGATAAAGTATTTACTTAATATTAGGTACTTATAAAATATTGTACACAATTAAAAATATAATATAAATATATTGTACACAACATGGGCGTACTCATGAGCACGTACAAAGATGTCTATGAGGGGAGGAAGGGGATAGGAGGCTTTCTAAGTCGATCCCCCTTGTTAGAATTTATTAACTATTGTTATACAATAAAATTGTCCTTTAGTAAATATAGTTATTAAATACATATTAACCTGTTAGTGTGATATTACATTTTTTCACATGAAAGTTATAAAAGGTAGGTATCGAGCTATACTTTCTGATGATAATTTAGAGAAGCATATTTGTTTAGCCGTTAGTGAATATTACCGAGACGCTTCTACATCAACAATATAATGTTAACACATTTTAAAATTATTTATAAATTTAATGTGAAACACTAATTTTAGATAACTTTAAAATTTTATTTTATTATTTATATAAGTACTTATGTTTATTATTAATATAAAATAATTGTTTTACATTAGTCGATCCTAAAAGAAAAATAAACCCTTAGTAGATCTCAATCAAAAACAGTTTGACCATCCCTGTTTTATATTGTAAGCTGAATAAATAAAAATAATATAATTTTTTAATTTATTTGGATTTATAAATATATATTATTTAACTTACTGAACTATTAACTGTAGCTATAAGCATGTCATGAAATGTAACCATGCCAAAACATCCACCATTAACAATTTTTTCTGATATTTGTGTCAGTTTTGATAAAGAAGTATCATAATGGAATACAACAATTCGCCCTTCTTTAGGATCTTGACATTCTTCTGCCATAAGAGCCGTTCCCAATACATAATAAGCATTTGGATCATTTGCCAATTTAGTTGATATGATGCTTAATGCATATTCGTTAGAATATAATTGATATACATGTAAAACTATATATATATTTCAAGTATTATAAAATGAATACAATGTATTTTATGTTTGATTTTTTATTTTACAATAAAATTACTTACTTTCAAAAGTATCTTGGTGCAATATTATCATACTGCTGATTTCAAATTCAGGATTGAAATCACTATCACTTAATGAACTTGCTTCACTACTGCTTGACAATTGTTGATCAATTAGAAAACGATTTCCAATTGCACTAGAAATATTCTGTGTTCTAGTACTAGCACTAGGGCGAACAGATCCTTTTATCATTTCATCTTTAGTATTTTTTCTGATAGTTATTATACCAAATGTCTAGTAAAAAAATTACTTAAAATACAAAATAACAAAAATATTTCTGGTTAACAATACCTTGCTTGCTTCTTGATATGCAATTCGCCGAGGTGATTCTCCTAGAGGAATAGTACGTACATGATGTTTTTTCTTCATATCAATAACACCAATAATAATAGCGGTGTCTGTAGCCAGAATGAAACTTTATTTTAAAATAAACAAATTTAATTAAATAATATAATTTAATAGTTATAGTGACAGCTAAGTTTCTTTACCTATTAGGATAATTATCCGTATTAACCATACATATATTATTAATTTTTATTGAATTGACATTGGTAAAAACCAGCTTTTTATTAGAAGAATTAATTATAATTGGAAAATCAGTACATATAAAAATACTTGAAGCAGTTTGAAAATTTTTGATTAATGCTGGTCGATTACCAAGTTTGATCTAAAATAAAAATTCAAGAGTTTAATAGTTTATATTAATTATTTAGGTACAAGGTAAATTTGATTTATTAATACTAACCTTTCCATTCTTATATAATTTACCAGTTTCAATATTTAAGTAAAAATAACATAGACTACCATTTCCCAATGCACAAAATAAGTAATGTATATTTTCTAATGTAACAAAAGATATAGATCGAGGAACAATTCCTAAAACATTAAAGAATTATTTGAATAAAAATATAACCTTACAAGTTGTATACAACTTTGCTCTTTTAATTTAGCAATAATATTTCTGGTAATTTTAAATTTTTAAATAAAAACAGGAAATAATATTTTTGTTTTATGAAGACGACATGTCATCTGAAATGTCATACCTTTATATTTTAACTTTCAAATGGTTTTGTATGGCGTACAGTTTTTACTAATTTAATACCTACAACTTAAGAGGAAGTAACACTGGAATTTGTCGACACTGTCTTATAAGTGCGTAACATGGCAAACTTATACTCAGTAAATCATGTCTAGTTTTGTTAGTTTAAAAATTAGAGTGAATATTATGAAACTTGATGGTTTTTTATGATGGTTCAGTTTTTAAGTGAGTTATGAGATTTTTAATTTACGCTATAATATACCCGCAAAACTTGCTAAAAAATTGAACTATCTTAAAAACTCATGTACAAATACAGATAATGTTCTTATCATCAAGTTTCCTAATAGGTCAATTCACTCTAATTTTTAAACTAACAAAGTTAAACGTGATCTTCCGAACGTAAATTTGCTATGTTACACACTTGTAAGAGAGAGCAATAATAAATGCCAACTATATGTCCTCTTTATCCTAAATAATTGGTGCCTTTGACGTATGAGATGAATACGGATATCAATAAAAACAATAAAAGTTCAAAACAAAATCACTAGAACAGGACGAATTATGATTAGTGATTTCATACTTTATATACCTAGTCTCATTTTCACATAGTTTTATATGATTGACAAGTTTTTATCAATACCTATAGTAATCACTTGTGTAAATACAAAATATATTATGGTGTATATTTTTTAAATAATTTAATAAAACTTAATGCCATACATTGATGATCATTATTTATTACCTTCAAATAAATTTTCTTTTTCAAGTTCTACAAAATCAGGAAGTTTAAGTACTTTAATAGATGTATCTGTCCATAGACCAATAGCAAGCAGTATTATAGTTTCACCAAATTTGTCTTTAAATAAACAAATGTCAAGACAAGATGCTTCATGTTCTAATGTAATATGCCTATTAACATGTTTTGAAAAAAAATTAATACCAAACATTAAATGTATATACAAAAAAGTTATACTTATTTTGAAAAATTTTGTGTGTTCCAATTTCTATGTAATATAGATCATGTGCTGAAGAGCAAACCGCCTGACGACCATTACACGACACAGCATTAATATTTCTGAAATATGGTACTTTCCATTCACTTATTAATTTTTTTGACTCCATACAAATTAACCGAACACTAGCAGATGTTATTTGAACCATCTTATTATCTAATGTTTTACCACAGTAAAATGTTTGTAACTCAGATTCAAAACCTTCAACATATATTTCTTCTGCCTCTTCGCTATCATATGCCAACACTTTACTATGCCAAACAAAAGATAATACTAATGTATCATCTAGATCACTTTTAGTATTAAAACTTAGAGACCAAATTCCTTTAATTCCAAGCAAATCAATTGTGGCTATTTCTTGAATCCCTACTCCATTGTTTATAATTCTAAGAGATCCATCTTTATATGCCCCTTCAAATTGTTAATAAAAAATAAACTAATTATTTCTAGGTATATCCTTCTTTTTAATTTTTTAAATAAGCAATACCTACTAAACATACCTGAACAAGTAACAATTTGTTCTTGACCACGTTGGTCGATATCAACTAAGCACATGTCAACAATTGGTCCTAAATTAAGATATTGATCTAAAAGTGTTATATGTGAACCAGTTTCATTAAATTCATGATGTAATTTAATAAGTTGAGAGTCACCAAATTTAGATGCGACATAAATTACTTTGTTATCCAAATATGTAAGTGATATAGGAATACTAATTTCTCCTGAAAAAACATATTTGTTTTATTGATATTCCAAAACATTAACATAATTGTTTAACCAACCAAAATAACGTAAATATAGATCTGTAACTTTAAATTTTCCGTTTAATGTTTTTTCATACTTTAAAAATAACATAAGCAAACATCCTGAATGGTCTCCAAGTAAATATCTTGTTCCCTCTAAATCAACTCTAGTATAACATACAATTTCTATTTTCTGAAAATATAACAAATGTAAGAAATATATAATGTATCATTTATGTTAAAAATAATTTACTTGTTTTATGGGAAGACGAATAATATTAAAGGAGCCATTATGATAAAAAATTGAACTTTCACCAATAATAATAGCCCCACAGAGAGGCGGAGGAACAGGAATGACCATTGAAGCTTCTTTTTCAATACTTTTATATTTCTTGGAATCCTAGTCAAATATACAATTTAAATTTAACTTAATAAATTAGTGGAAAATTAAAAAATAAATTACCTCAATACATGTTATAAAATCAACAATAATTTTTTTTATTTTAATATTTCGACCCATTGCATTCTCATGAATGATTATAATAGTAGGGTTAGTAAAACCATACAAAAAACCAATATCTTGTATATTTGTTTCTTCCGTTCTAGAATATATGACTTCATAAGTACAATAAGCATAATATGATAAATTTAAAACAAATTAAGTGTTTTTATAGAATTAGAACTAAATTAGACAAATAAGCGATGATATTATGTAACAGATAACTCATTTTTTTTTTTATATCAGATATATTCTTCTTATATACTCCATACTTTAAGAGAATAATACCCTTTGGAAAATGATGGAATTTCTTAATAAACAATTTCTTACATTTTATCAAAGGATATCTAATCTGTTTATATTAAAATCTATGATTGGTAATAGATTATTACATTTAATATTAGTAATTACTAATTAGTAAGTACATAGGCATTTTTGAAAAACATAATTTTATATAATTAATTTAATTAATATAACTTTATGCATATAACTCACGTAATAGAATACACTTCAAGTTCACCCTCTTTGTCTAATGGTATGATTTTAAAAATTTTTTCAAATAATTTTAGCATTACTAATTTGGCATTAGGATCAATTATGCCCATAAATTCTGTTGCAACCCCAAAATGATCAAATACATTACAATGCCCTTTTGTCAACATTTCAATTTTATCAGATGACTGAGTATATTCTAAAACCATTGCATTGTATTGAGTAGTTACTACAAATATAAGGTCTGTAGTTTTGTTCTGAAAAAAAAATAATAATTTTATTACTTTAAATGTAGTAGATGATTTAAATTAATTCATCGTCATTCATCATACTTTAGGTCTAAAAACTTTCATTATTTCAACTTTTTGATTAAAATCCGTTTCTGATAGTAACAAGAGACCATGTTCATTAATTAGGTATATTTCTATGCAATTCAATTTTGCAACAATCAAATTGCGTTGTACTGGTGAGATAAAAAATCCTAAATTTATAAATAAAATGTATTTATTAAATAAATGAATAATGTATAGTATATTCATACACATTCAAGGAGGAACAAAAATATCAGTTATCTAAAAACTATAATGTATATATAAACATATAGGTAACATTGATTTTAAGGGTTTTATATTCATTTTACCAACTAGGTTAGGTTAGGTTCATTCAATTTTTTGATTGGGCACTCATTTTATACAATTTTCAAATTTTTCTCCAGAAACCTATATTATCTGGACATGTTTATATTTTCCATTCTATTATTTACAATTTTAGTTATTGTCATTAAATTGTACAAAGTTCAACCATTTATTTACTAGTTGCTTTATATTTAACAAACAACATCTCAAATTTTAAAATATGTATAGATTTTCATACTGTTTTAAAATTGAATCAAGACAACAATTAAGATAAATTAAGTATCTTACATGTTTTTCTTATTTAATTAAATAGAGATTAAAATTAATTACCTACCCAAATAACAAAATATATTTTTACTTACTTAAAAATAAACATATATACATAAATTATTCATCTGGTTAAATGTAAAGTATATTATGTAGCATATTATTATAAGCATATATTATGAAAACAAGTATTGTGAGCATATGCAGCATAATAGGGGTATCTTGAAACTGTTTTTGAGTATTGAATATTCCTTTCAAATTGCTTTTAAACTTGAAATCATAACAATTGAAACATATTAATTCCACAATAGATGACATTTGATTATTATTATATTATTTTCTAAATAAATAAAGTACATTGGACCTATTCCAATCCACTTGTTATTTTACTTAGTATAATTTAAAACTAAAAGAGCAGTCAAGGATGTCCGCTGCGGGCAAGTAGTGGCAGTTGCTAATTCTTCCCCAAATTTCTGCGGGCGTCCTTGACAGTAGTATTTAATGGTGTACAACAGGGATGGGCAACTCTAAGTTACCAGAGTGCCAATTTTTAGAACTTTAAAATCTAGCAGGCCAGAAAGCAAAGAAATCAAAACAAAAAAAAATAAAATAAAATAGTTAAGTGGATCTCACTCTGCTGTACAAGTGGGTCACTATAATGGATTGTATTAAATTTGAATCTAATGTTATAAAATCATTGTATATGAAAAACAATTCTGAGCGAAAATGATTTGTCAGCCTATAATATTAGCAAACATATTTAATGATATTATTGTGATTAAAGTAATTAAAATTACTATTAAGCAATAGTGCAACAGTAGGTTAAATTAATTTTTGCCAAAAAATTACAAAAATATAACTAAAATTGTTATTCTTGGTTTTAATATGTAATTTTGTCCAAATTTGAACTTAAAATGTCTGTAAAAAATAGCTGTTTATATATTTTTTCGATTTTTTGGTTACAGTATAAACTATTTAAGAGAATCCTTGATTTAAATTTTCAATCCTTAGCTATAAAAATAGAACATTAATAATTTTTTAATTACAATAAATTTGAACATTTTAGAGATTTTGATAAATTTTGTTAACATTTAAATATTTATAAATTAAATTTGTTCCTATGGATCATTAATATTTATCAACTGCTATTATAAAAACTTATAAGGAACCTTATTTTACATTTTAAAGCTTTTTGACCCAATGAATACAATTTTATTGAAATGTATAGAATACAAATCTAAAAAACAAATAGAAATTTTTTTATGCCTATAAATAGGTCAATAAATGTTGCAATATTTTCAAAATTATATGGTATATGGAAATCGCTAATAGAAATTTAATGTATCTACAGATTTATTTTTTTTAGTTACACTAGTCAATAACTGGTTTTGTGTAAATATTTAGATTTTTCATTAATTTTTTGTTTGTTTTTCCTGACGCTTTTGAAATCTTTTTTACTTTAGACTCCCCAAAGTACAAACTAGATCAGTTTCCTACCAGAAAAGATGCTGTTGAAGAAATTGAAGCATTTTTACTGTCCCAAAAGGTGATTATAGACGCAAAAAAAAATGTAAATATGTAAAATATAGCTTCAAACAAAGTATATAATTTATTTAATTTAAAATAATTTTTGTAATTATGAATCCATGTATTATTTCAATATATTATATTAATACTACAATTTCATAATTTTACCTATATAATTATTTTACTTATTCAATAAAATACATTTAAAAGTAATTAAAATTAAAAATTTGACTGATACTACAATAAAATAATTGAAAGTAAATAATTTAGATATTTTATACCTTCAAGGCATTGCATATGATGGATATGATGGATTGACCAACATTTCAACCCCTTGATTTTATATACTCATTGTTGGAACCACATATTTAGTATTAAATACAGTTGGTATAATTACAAATGATAATAATTTTTATGAGAGACTATCTGCTTTAAAATCAAAACATTTAAGTTTAAAAATAACAGAACTTTTACCTGCTCAAAAAGCAGTTAAGACAAATATTGAACTTGTTGGGTTGAATGGTATGATTGAATTTTACACTTTTTAGAAATATTACCGGCTATAGTAAGTACAATGGATGATTTAATTATGGAAAGAGCTATGTTTATTGACTATCCACATCAATAATAATTTTGAATTTTTGGTTCGCTTAAAAATATTGACAAAATGTTTAGTTATAACACTTCCACTTTCTATTCAATTACAAAGTATTGAATAAAATATGAGATAATTTTTCAGCAAACAAATTTCACATTATTTTTGACTAAAATAAAATTATAGAAGAACAAATGGATATTGAAGTACAGATTCTCAGAATAATAAACAAATAACGATATCGAGCAAATACTATCCATAAAAATCAATATAAATCATATATTCATATGTATTTTTCCAGGAAAGGCAGGGTGGACAGCTGCTTCCCTAGTGAGATTTGTTATATTTTAATAACTGTCATAGACTAGATTCTAGAAATAATCTATCCAACAAATATAGATAGTATCCCCCTCTCCAGCTATGAAGATCTGGAAACACTTTTTATTTATTTTATTTTTATTTATTCACTTATGATCTTAATATTAACAAATAAATCATTTTTTATCTTACTTAGATAACCTTATATCAGAATTTAATTTGTGATTTTCTAAAGATTACAATGCTATAATTTCTAACTATTCTAAGAATTATTGGACGCTGCTAAAAAATATGAATCAGATTTACCCTCTAGCAGTAAAGTACTTTATGAAGAACTGTTTATGTAAAAAGTTATGGAAGAAAAATACCTGAAAAAGCAGATACTCCAATTGAAGCGTACAAATCTACATATATGTTACCTAACATTGAGTGCCTACTAAAAATACTACCTATGTTCTATATATAAAACCTATATGTTACAACAGTGACTTCAGAACCATCATTCAGTTCATTGAAACATATTCAAGGCCTACAATGAATTAGAATTAATGGCTTAGCAATGCATCTAACTATTACTAATAAAAAAGTAAAAGTTCATAAAAACTGATTAATTTAATGGTGCCTTAAAATGTAATGGACCAATCATGGGCCACTAAATCATGCTACAGAAAAATTATTAAAATATTTAGTGAATGTTTGTGCAACCCAGCATCAATCTATACTTTTTTATTATTTGATCGTTCACATGGACTATCGATTTTCTTTTGATAGTAGAAACTATTCGGTAGTGTCCAATGTCCATCACAAAGTAAAATCGGCAAGAAACAAATGTAGGTACCTGATTCGCTGAAACTGGGGGCAGTAGCCTTGATTACCGTGGTCGTGTAGAACTGGGAATTCATTATGGTTCTGGTTTCAGTGTAGGTTCACAACTGCTACTATTATACTTTATAATATGGACTCGTCTTGCCTAAAATGCAAATATCAATATAATATTACAATATTTAGAATAGGTATAGTACAGGCACATCGTACCATGCGATCATAAACCAGATCATGAAGTAGGTACCAGATGCTATTATTAATATTTCCGTAATCAGTATCACAAAGTCCAGAGTACGTCTTCCTTACAGCCGACGATCAGAGCAAATAAAATTAAAATACACACAGGAAAAGGACGGACAGCGTCAACTCGACTGCACCAGATAGCGGACAATGACTCATATGACTACGGTCAGCAGGCGATAGGCCGGGAGGAACGACAGGGCCGCCGTGTGGATTCGGGACGCATTATCGATTGCTAACAGTGTGAGCGTGTGACCGGCCTACGGTAAATGTGAGCTTTCGGCTTTCAGCAAAATAAAACCGCTATATTCCAATAACTACTTGTGGGAATTAGAGCATCACCAATTATTACGAACGTTTATAATATATTATATTGTATAGAATACAATAATATAATATTATGAACCTAATAATATATTGTATAAAATATAAAATATGAATATTTTAGTTGTTTATAGGCAATAGCGTATAATTACTGGAATATTCTATGATAAAGCCCATAGTTTACTTCATCAACTATCACCTATCACCGTAGTATAAGAAATAATATTCCTTAAAATCTTGCTTCTATCTTGCTTATACTATGCCTATCACGAATATTGCGATAAATAGTTGTTTATATATATTTGTGGGCTGTGGCTCGCTATATGAGGTATGACGCTTGGCTTGCGTTATCGACCAAGACGTGAAAATAATATAATAATAGTCCAAAGTCACAAGGAACCGGCCACTGTACAGTGGTACTTCATGAAATTGGCGGCTCTAATTTGGGCGAATGACCCAAAATAAAGTATCAATTAGCCAAAATTACATGGCCCCTTAATTTTTAAATGATATATGTTTAATTCATAAATTGTGCAAACTAATAAAATATAAAATATTTATGAATATATTATTTATGCAAATTATGAACTTGAACGTTTTCTTTCCCATTTTTAGAGACTTAGGACCAGTGGTGGTTTTGGATATAAGGCAAGTGAGGCGGCGCTTCACCTAAAATGTTGAAACAAATAATACTCAATAAGTATATTTCTTAGCTCACCGATAGCACATATTTCGATGATAATTTTTAACGTATTTATGGTTTTATTTGAGAAAAAATTCTTCTTTACGAAGTTTAATAATGTGAATTATGTATTATCATTTATTAATTTATTATATTATATATTATTTATTAATTTCGTGTTTAATACGATAAATATAAACGATAAATTGATAAGAAGTGCACGAAATAATGATTACGTAAACTAACGCTGGTATTTTAGCCAGCAGCAATTTTCCGATGACGTCAGATAAGCAGTGAGCACCGTCTAACGTCGCCTCTGAGTTTGTACTTTCAAACGCAATATGTTCGCGAATACATGCGATTGTTAAATAAGTAGAATTGTTCAAGCTCAATGATTATTGTGAGGCTCGATTTTCATCGACTATGTTTACTAAAAATAGATGCGGTATACTGGTATTATGGTCAGCCCGCAGTTCAACATCAAAACACATAATAAGTTGTTATTTGTTACAGCCGGGACAGCCCTAATTAAACCGTTGTAGTATTGATTTATATTTCTGTCCTGTTCGAATCGCTGCTTCTATTGGTTCGATTAAATTGGTTTATCTACGCGTGCTGCCGTGCTTTTTATTAAACATTAATTACTCTGGCTACTGATAGATTTTTGTTATAGAGAGGGGGATTGATACAAGAGGTGTTCTGGGTACCCATCCAACGAGTCCAAACCGGGTACCCGATATCATATTCAGTACCAGACCAATACTCGTTACCCGGGGTGTTGACTTGAACAGTACCCGGCTTACTGATAAATTTAATAAAAAAAAAATGTTTCTGCAATCGACTAAACGAAAATATTTTATAAATTTATAATATTATATAGCATCATCGAGATGTAGTAGAAAATAGAAATATAATATTTCTAAGATTTATTTATTATTGTTATAGTTATAAATAATAATCATCTGTTACGTTTACCGATAACAATTTAAAAATAGAGTTAACACGCACAGCATCATCGATAGTAAATAATAATATTGTCAATTTATGTGATTTATTACTGGACCTGCAGTACCCGATACTAGGTTTTAACAAAAATTATTACTCGACCAGTACTTGAGACTAGGTTTTAACACAATTTAATACTCGATTAGTATCTTGGACTTGGTTTTAACAGACATTGTTATTTGGCCAATACTCGGTACACGGTTTGTTTGTAAAAAATCTACCCAGAACATCTCTAATTGATACATATGTCACTTCACCAAAAAAATACTACCGAAACCACCACTTCTTAGGACTCCCAGTTAACTGTAATTGATATGGTTAAAAGTTCAAATTTTTTTACGTCGTTATATTAATTTATGAAATACTTCCATTCGTCTATTGGAACATATTGTGATTCCAAGTCAATAATTTCAGAACTTCTTGAGGGTCAGTTGTAATACATTTTAGATTCTGAGCGGAGCGATAAATGTATTGATTTTACCATTGTTTTTTTTTTTTAAATTTTTTTTTGTGTTTGTATTGTCATCTTTCAGGAGAGTAAAAGTGCTTGGATTTTGATGTAAAACATCTAATTGCGCGGTATGGGAGTGAGGCCGACTGTGGCGTGGCGACGCATGTGTTTCCTTATTACCATTGCAACGATTACGAAAAATTCCATCGGAAATCTATGTATATAAAAATGAATGTATGTCCATATTACCATAGCACCCAACCTCGGAAGGAGATAGAATGTTTGCCTGCCTATGTGTGTGTCCTTTGGTTGCCATGGGTTTTGAAGCTATTCTAATAATAACTATTGGTTGCCTAGCAATGAAGTGCACGGGATTATTATTGGTTGCCAATGTGTATTGCAAATATACACACTAAAAATAAACAAAAATAAAAACCAACTATTTCATTAAATTCTTGAGACAGTACCTGATCGCCTATAATATATTTGAAAATGTTATCTCATCGCCAATCAAAATAAAGAACCATCAAAGTGAACACTATATTTGTGGACGAGTAGTCAACACCGGCGACCAGGGCAATGTTAGATGTCGACTACCCGTGTACTGTAGCGTTTCAATTTTCAACATCAATACCAAAAGAAAATGTTTGATGTTTTACATCTGCCAGGCGTCCCGCGACGTCTTAGTTTTTCTTCAAAAGTATATTTTCTGATAGGAAAGAGAATCTAGTTGGTACTTTGGGAATTCAAAAGTAAAATATTTTCCAATAGTTTACAAAAGCGCCGTGAAAAACAAAAGAAATATAGGTCCATTTCCTCGGCCCCCCCTTCTTGAGAAATTCAGAAATCCGACCACGCCAATCGTTTGTGCCATTTGTGCCCGGTGGTCCCACGTTTGTGCCCCAGAATTTTTCAAGTGAGGGGCTCCCATTTCGTTGGCTCTCCTCGGTATAACTCTGGTTGGAAGGGGGGCACAAACGTGAGACCACCAGGCACAAACGGCACAAACAGAGAACAAACGATTGGCGTGGTTGGATTTCTGGATTTCTCAAGAAGGGAGGCCGAGGAAATGGACCTAAGAAATATTAAGAAAAAAGGAAATATAAGGAAATTTTTAAGCAAAATCGATTTCGATTTTTTTTGTAACTCTAAAACAAATGACCATAGATACATGAACTTTTGACTAAATGTGTTTATATTAGCATTTTCTTCTGTATACGGACATTTTCAGTTTCCAATATTTTTAGTTTTTTATTCTATAAATATCAATATAATTTTATTTATTGGGTAAAAAAGCTTGAATATTTAATAGAAAGTTCCTAATATATTGTTTCAAAGACACATAAAAAATATTTAAAATGCATGATCACAATTTTTATTTATAAGCATTTAAAGTTCAAATTTTTACAAAATACGTAAAATTCACGAAAATGTGCAAATTTTATTGAGTTAGAAATGTATAAACATTTTTCTATTTGAATCTAAGATTTGAAAATGTAATACAAGATTCCTCATAGGCTTGTCTACTTTAATCAAAAAAAAAATGGCAACAAGCAATTAAATTAAATTTTAATGAGCGTTCATATTTTCACAATATTGGATACACATTGGATACGGGATACACTCAATTTCTCATGTAGTGATTTTGTTATTTTGTTGTAATTTAAAAACAAATAATTGTAGATACATGAAAATTTCACTAAATATTTATATTTTCATTTTCTATACATCATATTATCATACAATTTTGAAAATATTTTGAGTCTTTTTAAACTGTCATTGTCAATTTTCAATTTGTTTAGTTTTTTTTTTCTAAAAATGTCAATAAAATTTTATTTAAAAATGCGTGAAAATGTAATACGAGGCTCCTGATATATTGTTACAATAGCAGTTGAAAAATATTAAAAATACATAGTTACAATTTTTTTTTATAAGCATTTAATATTCAAAATTTGACACAATTTATTAAATTTGAAATTTAATAATTATTTTGTTGTTAAAAATTTATAAAATGTTCAACTTTTATATCTAAGGATTGAAAATTTAAAACAAGGTTCCACGTAAATAGATTATATATAAATTACTTTATTCACAATAAAATCATTAAATATACTTATATAGGCTGACTGACCGTCTTCGCTCAGAATCGTTTTTCTTATACAATGATATTATATCATTGAATTCAAATTTAACACCCGTTTTCCCACCCTATTTTTACATGATTATAGTAATAAATACTATAAATTAATGAAATCATTTTATTGGTCTATTGGAACATAGGTATGATTCAATAAATAATTGAAGAATGATACCTGCAATACACTACCCTATGGAGATTTTAAATTCCCTGGAAATACCACATTTTCCTCCACATATATTAATTTAACTAAATACACAAAGTTTGACTTTGCATATTTTAGGAAAAGTTCATTCGCTGCTTTTTGGTCATAAAATCTTTATTGCAGGAACTTGGCATTTGCATCCGGGAGTCTAACCCCTCTTTACCATTTGTGTTGGACTGAGGATGGTGGGTGCATCATCTTACACTGGATAACATACAACTTCCGAAGACCACCAAACATGTGCAGTTCCCGGAGAGTTTAGCAACTGTCTCCCGTATATGTTGGGGTCGTTCTGTTGCCACTCTCAGACATCTTTTAATGTGACATTTCTGTCGTTCTTCTCCGGCTGAGTGCTCCACATCCCCACAGCATTTTAATAATGAATATTTGACTAATAATATTTTATAAATATTTTCTTCTCATGATAAAAAAAAATTGTACTTTATGATTGTATAAAAATGTTGACTTAATATTTTTATAAAATTTCGTTATAATGTTTTTTATAAAATATTTTCAAAAATATGAAATTCTTGGATAAAGAATATAACTAAAATATTTCCTAAATATTTACGCAACTTTTAAAAATATTTTGACAACTATATTATTTTCCTAAAAATATTTTTACCATAGTTAGGAAATATTTTTACACTGTGTGGGACTGGATGATCCTTAGTCTGCGCCGAAGCACCAGAGGATCGTAGATATTGTTCTCAAATGACTCATGAACTACGGTATTCGGTCCCACCAGACAAAGTGGTAGACCACCGGGTGCTTTATTTTCTACTCAGGGTACATGTCACATTTCGAAACATTAGGCACATAGACACATTTCAAAATCAAAAGCCCCGAGTTGTTAGTTTAGTCACGTTATTTTGTTGTTGGTGCAGCGAGCTTGCTGTAACCACCAGAATACCACGTTACCTGTAAATAGCATAAACTTACCAGACTCGAGACACAGCCTGAACTGGTCAACCACCCATAGTATAGCTATTCAACTGCCGAGTATCTTCCTTGAGCTGAATGGAGATTATTTTCCTTTTGCCCCTCTCCCTCCACTGGAAGTTAGTGTGGCACTAACTTCGCTTTGGCTGTATGTAGATTGAATGGCTTACCTGGAAGAGGAGGACAGAGCCGTGGTGTTAACACCAAAGACTGTTTCAGCATCAGGAACGCCTCTTGCTCATTTGTGACCAACGCCATCTGGTCTTTATGGCCAACAGACTCGTTAGTGGTGCTATGATCTTAGCGTAGTGTGACACGAATTGGTTGAAACAACCACAAACGCCTAACATCCGCAACACGTCCTATTTCTTTTTCAGAACCGGTAGTTCCTGAATCGCCATCAGTTTATCTGGTTCCCAGTATATTCCCTTACCGTCCATACATATCTTAGAAATTTGATTTGTGCAACACCGAATGTACATTTTTTCGGTTGGTTCGTTAGACCATAAGACTAGTGTCGCTCCAAGACTCTCTGTAAGTGGTAAACCACTTTAAAAGTTGAACGAGACTATCTGAGTAGGTATACCATAATAACATACAAATAAATCGATAGAATGTGGCAAGGAGGTTTTTAAGTTCGAAGGGCATTACTCTGAACTGAAATAATCCTTTTCAGGTCCTAAATGTCGTCAGTTGACGTGTTTCTGTGGAAAAACCCACCAGCCAATATCTTGATTTCAAATCCACGGTGGTGTAAATCTTCAATCCTCCCATTTCTCAGACCATGTCATGAAGGTCTGACATTGGGAGAGCGTCCGATTTCAACTGCATGTTAGGACAGTGATAGTATTGCAAAACCTGTGTGAGCCATTCTTTTTCATCACAAGTACTAAACGATGCAGCCTTTGGGGATATACTAGGTTCAACAAAACCCTGTTCCTCCATGTCTTATACTATTTCGGTAATTACCTAATTTTTCTCTCGTGAGTATCCTTAAGCGTTAAGAGCCACTGGAAACCTTGAAATGGATTTGTTGCATTATCAGCCATGTTCTACCTACCTGCCTCTCCGAAGAAAACCTCCAGATATTGGCATAGAGCTTGTTTGACCCACGAACCTGCATACCGGTACCAAACTCTCGTTCGGGTAAACCTGCGGTTGAAGTGTACTACTACAATGACTGGAGTTACTGGATTTCTCAAACTCATAGAAACACGTCTTTCATTTCCCAAATGGATTATGTAACCAGTATAGTCCCAAGCGACTTAAAGCCCGACGAGGAAATCCAGGAAACCTCCAGATCCACTATATATGGCCCAAAGTATGGAAAACTCCGTAACTTCTCGGGTTTAACCGTCCAACATTCGGACAACCTCCGGTTCTTCGATTAAACTCGTGCCAAAATTATTTGTCCAACATGGTTTGACGTATGTCCTCGCCACTTGGAAGTCCAGTAGCACTACTAATGCCCTGAGTCAATGGAACATCCGATACTTTCGTTTTACCCGTTGACACCGTTGCAATGACTGGAGACTCGCTTCGGTCCACAGATCCAAAAAGCATTCTCATAATTCAAGCTTTGAGTCCATATTTGAGTTTATTCTCTCGCACTTTTCTCGTGAATAAGGAATAAACGCCTCGGAAAAATCTTTGGGTATGGCCGGGCAAATTAACAACTACTTTGTTAACTTATCTTGTTCTACATCATTTGAAAAGCTATCCACGACATTTTTATCGGAAAGATAACTCACCTCGGTGAGATTATCATTTTTGTCCGGAAAATTTTCAATCCTAATTAATTTCCCAGACATGTTGTCCAGGTGGTCAGACTACCTTTTCGTCATTCTAAAAGTAACCCGGTCCATTGTCACGAACTGTGGTTCCTTTACCGCAACGTTGATTTAAATTAATTTTCTCGGGTGGCATCGGCATTTTCTCTGGTGTTTCTCCGGAGGATCGATGTTTTTTCCGGACAACTCCTCACTCTGTAGGTTATTTTCGGGTGACCAAAGTTTTTCTCCAGAGGATTTTCATTCTTATCGGATTTCTCCAGCTCAGAACTCCTGTTGCCTGATTCAGACCTTCTCCATAGTCACTGATCCGTAAAGCTCCGAAGGCCTGTTTCTCCCTGGCCGTTCTTGTAATTTGTTGTTCAGTACCGGAATGTTTCTAACTGCCCGGGTAGAACTCTGTTGCGTATCACTCTTCGGACGACTCGTGATTTTTTCACCGGTCACCTCTAGGCCGGCCGGGGCCCGATGGTTCCACCTATCAATTTTGCGTTTCCCGACTACGAATTTCTTTTCAGATATGTAGCTTGCCAGTGATCATAACTACCACATACCCTGCATCCTAATCCCGAAGATCGTCGTTGCTCACTCTCACCTTATCCGATAATATAACATAGGCAATTTCATAATTTTCTGAACGGTTTAAGTCGCTGAGTACGTGCATGAATTCTAAATTCGTCACGCATCATCAACGCATCTTCTGGTAAATTAATGAAATTTTGATAGTTTGTTGTCATTCCAAAATAAATAACAATAGACACTTGAAATTTCCCCCCCAAATTATAAATTTATGTCGGTGACTGTAAGTCCTGGTATAGCTCCGTAAACCTGAGTCCATTGACTCTCTTTAGAAAATATGATTAATGATTATGTAGATCTACTGTATAGCGCATTTACTGCGTGATCATACTGGGGTGCACATTTTAATACCACCACAGCAAATTCCTCGGTACTCCAAGTATGTATGTAATATATACGTTCTGCACGTGTGCAGACTTCTTACTGAATTCCGCTATTGTATATAAATGTATACTAGCTGAATATCTCGGTTCCACCCTGTGTAGTTTTTGTTTTCTGGCAAATCCTATATAGTATAAATATCATCCGTTTCAGTGTATCTCAGTTTTACCAGTACCTGTACTAGGTACCTCAGTTCACGGACAAATCGGTGTCAGTGTACTTAGCTTTGTGAAATAATTTCATCTAGATAGGCAACCACAAATCACGGATTGGACTTAGCTCTTGGTATATTTTTTAACGTAGTTTAAACTACTTACTCTCTAAAAACAATCTCTGTTATACACATACATAGAAAAGGTACGTAGAGGTGACTCTTTGAATATAATGAAGATAATATGTGTAGTCTGCCCCGTATTTAGGTACCAACTAGGGTGGTTGCACGTCACTTGTTCACTGTTTTTCAATATCCGTTTATTTTGATTAATTGATTAATATTTTAATATTTTTTATGTTTATTGGTTTTCTTTAATTACTGAAATTGGCCTTTTTAATATATTGAAGTGAAACTTCTTTACAGAGGGTACGAAAAATAATCCGTCACTGTTGCCCTTCAGGACACACGTGTTTCTATGATTATATGAAAAAAAATATAAATATTGTGTTGCCGTGGTCATTAGTTGGTGATTCTGGAAAATATCCTTGTATTTAGGATACAGGCAGGGTGATTATCATGTTGATACTAACCTTCTTAAGACCCATATGAATATAATGTATGCCAAATTTCAAGTAAATCGGAAGGGCAGTTCATGAGATCTTGCGTTTGAAAAAATGTGACATTCTATTTTAATAATAAATAGTTATGATAATAGTTATATTAATTTAAATTGCCAGTTCTCTGTAGAATATCGGGAGACTAATTTGATAGTTGGTCTTTCAAAATTACTTTATGTGTTGAAACAGTGATTTTATTAATACCCAGACCCACACGACTATAATGCATATATGATTTGTATAATCCTATATAATCGTAATAATCGCGCAGTGTATACGGTACCTAGGTACTGATCGACCGCGACGGCGGTGGCCACGGGAGATGGTATTTTGCGCCACTTTTATTACTTGTAATTTGCGCCACGAATAAGTACATTTAAGTACGTATGTAATTTGCGCCAAAATATAAAAATATAACATGTATTTTGCGCCACATATACTAATTAATTTTGGTATTTTGCGCCACGAAAGAAAACGAAATGGAATATGTAATTTGCGCCACACTTTAAACTTTAATAGCAGTTGGAATTTACCAGCAAATAAATTTAGTGATATCGCATAGGATGTACAATAATACGTACCGACACATCCGACGCGTGTCACATATCGTCTCAATAATTGTCATAATCGATCTCCGATTACGTCTAATCTATTATTGAAAATTATCAATTTATTGTAAGTAAGACATCGAACAATATTAAACAGCAATGTCGTGAATCGTGATATTTACAGTTAGTCCGATATAAACCGCGTGTGCGTTCATATTATTTTCACATTTTACATTTCAAAATTGTTCACAATTACCTATATAAAAGTATAAGGGGGGGGGGGGGGGACGAGGTGGCCGAGCGGTCTAACGCGACGGATTCGGCACAGCCGGTCCGAGTTCGATCCTCGACCACTGGGCGCCATTTTTCTCCGTGAAAGTCACGGTGTCCGGAGAACAAGTGCCGCCATCCCCCCAGCCCGGGGCACGGCAGAAACCTACGGGTGCCCCATTAGAAATTCTGCCAAACACAACACACGTGTATCAACCTACCCAATATAAAAAACCTACAGTGCCCTCCCCACACCCAATGGCCTATGTTGCCGTGGGTTACCCAATAAAAAAAAAAAAAGTATAAGACGTAATGGATACAAATATTGGTGAAATTATTAAAAGTATCAGAGACAAAGATTTATTATTATATAAAAATTGTACGTATCGAAAAGTGCATGAATCGAAAAATTGTTCAATACGATGGCGTTGCACTGTCAGAACTTGCACTGCAAAAGTGTATACTTCCTTAGAAAACATTGTACAAATAGTTGAAATTGTAAATGAACATAACGGACATGGTCAACCAAATATGAATAGAAAAATGTTTTCAAATGGATGTAAGAGAAAAGCTATAGAAAATCTGTATTCTAAACCAAGTAAGATATTACGAACAGAAATTTCTGATAATATATCTAATTTACAAACTATAACTACCGATGATATATCATTAGTTCGACGAAATATTTATAACGCACGTAGAAAAATGGTGCCACCATTACCAAAAACAATGGAAGAATTTAAAAACGGACCTGAATGAACCATTTTTATTAATCAATGATCCGGACTGTCATATAATAATATTTTCATGTGACGCAAATTTAAAAGTTCTATGCCAATCTGAAATTATATACATGGATGGAACTTTTGAATATTGTCCCAAGTTATTTACACAATTGTTTTCTTTGCATGGTTTATGCAATGATCATTATATACCACTTTTATTTGCATTACTTCCAGACAAAAAAACTTTAACTTACGTAAATTTATTTAAACATATCATACATTTGTGTATACGTGAACTTTCTCTAAAACAAAATTTATTTATATCTGATTTTGAAGAAGCAATTCATGCAGCATTGAGACAAGTCTGGGATGACACTAAAATATTTGATTGCAGATTTCACTTAACTCAATCGTGGTATAGAAAAATTCAGGAATTAGGCCTATCCAATGTGTATCAAAATATTAAAACAGAAGAAAGCAAGTGGCTAAACCATATATTATTTGGCTTGCCATTTATTTCTCCAAAGGAGGTCAGTGACTGTTTTATTGAAGATTTTATGACATCGATTCCTAATGACATACGATTTAAAAAATATGCTGATTATTTAGTTGACACATATATCAGTGAAGAAGCTAAATTTCCACCAATAATTTGGGCTGCAAACATCGCGTCACTAGCTCTCACTACTTATGCATGCGAATCATATCATTCTCGTTTCAATTCTGAGTTCTATCACCCACATCCTACTATTTACCACTTTTTGGACGTACTGAAAGGATTTCAAACAGAAACAATGATTAAAATTAAAAGTAAACATCTTAAAAAACGAAATTCTACTAAAAATAAAAATCGGTTGGAAACTTTCAAACAAATATATGAAAACTTCAGACAAAACAAAATCGACAGAAAAGCCTTAGTTTCATCCTTAAGCCATAAATATAAAAAAAAAGGTAATATTACAAAAATAGTACTTGCTTAACGACAATTTAGATATTTAATATGCATGGAGTTTGATTTTTTACTTATATACATTATACATTTATTTATGATTATTAATATGACTGATTATTTTTTATATATTATTTATTTAGTTTTATTTGGTGCAAATTACAAATTTAATAAGTGGCGCAAATTATCAAAATAAATTTTTAGATGTGGCGCAAATTACATATATTTTTTTTTTTTTGGTTGTTTTTGGCGCACATTACATACGCCCGTGGCCACGGTACCTCGATAATACACCGGCACGACACGGTGCAGTGGCTGCTATCGAAAAAATTCATTAAAAAAAAAAAATTGCTAAAAGAAAATGGAAATATTTTTTGTCACGCCTGCACCGAAAGTTTAGTTTTTGATGACAATTGAAGCGTTTGAAGCGACCTTTTTCCGTCCAGCGAGCGGTAAAATGGGAATCCCAATAATGACGGGTGGTAAAGTGGAAAACCTCAAAAGTGCTAAGTCCTTTCAAAACATAAACATTTGGTTACATCCAGGGGTGGTTCCAGAGACTTGGTTGGGGGGGGCCTAATAGTTATAATTTTCACAAAACATATAATAACAAATACAAAACAACAGTTTTTACAGCACAAATTCAAGTCTTTTTACTTAATTAGTATTCTCGTAGTCCATACAGATAGCAGATACATGCTACAAGTCATACACCGACGTACCTCCAATAATTACATACTTTTACGTGTCTATAATAGTCGATACTATAATATATTTTTTTGTTAGCAATATACAATTTTATAGAAATACGGGTTTTGGACCTTGGGGGGGGGGGCAGCCCTAGGCCCCCCTCTGGAACCGCCCCTGGTTACATCTTAATATATTTAAATTATAACCTCCTTCAATGACGCTTAATCATTTTTCTTTCGTGGAATTGTTTTAATAGAATATAGGTAGTCTGGTTGTTGCATAGATCCCCGCATTACCTTTGCGGTAATCGATGGTCAGAGGCGTGACAAATAGGCTCGTGTAATAAAGCAATATTTCAGTCTTGGGCGAAACGCGGCTCTTGCTTGTGGTTCGTGTCCGCGACTGAAATAGCTCACTTCCAGCCCTTGCTACACAACATACTATTTCGTATTTTTTTTTTTAACATTTTCACGCTGAAATGTTTTCACGTCTAGGGGGGCCTTTGAACCTTTTTCTAGGTGAATTAAATGCTCATCGCGTTTGGCACACTTAGTGAATATATTGAGGAAAGCCCTGAAAAATGTGAAAATAGGGATACGTCGGTAAACTTTTTTTTTGCTCAAGGTAGAAAAAACTTTTGAGAAATCTTATTATTATTAAATTTTCAAATGTTATCTATGAAAAGAAAAATTTTATGAATTTCAAAGTGAAAAATAATTTGCAAATTTTCGCGATTTTGATTAATTTTGGCAAAATTCTAACTTCAGACAATGATGCATTTTTTTTGATCAAACTATTATTAACTTATATCGAACCTTATATTATATTATAAAGTCATTTGATCTAGTAAAACATTATTTAGAGACCATTAGATTTTTGCTATTTGATAAAGAGTAGGTATATCAGTAACTTCATTCATGGTAATTGGTTTAATATGATTTACGAGTGGCTATATTTTAGTGCATGCATAGGCATTTGACAAGTTTTATATTAAAAATAAAATTCAGAGATTTACGGTAGGTAAGTAGGTATAGTTAAAATAAGAGGCGCGATCCGTCGTTATCATAAATATTATGTCGTTATTGATATAAATCTAACAATACAAAAAATACTAAGTAACAATACAAATACAGTGTAAAAAAAATGATAGTTTATCTAGATAAATGTATTCTTATATTTATCTTTATCTAGATGAATTTTTTAGTCAACTATTCCCAATACTGATTACGTCATAACAGATAGTAATATTTATGAATTATATTATTATTACTTATATAATATTTATGTTTATTTTTTGACAAAAAATAGTTGAGCATACTCTAATAGCAGTACTAAAAGAAATATAAATATATAAAATACAAATATTAATCGCTATTCTTAAAAATGACAAAATGTATACCAACAATTATTTTAAATAGTGGTTCCTTCGGTGTTCTAGGTGTACAATAAACAGAGATTTTTAAAAAATTCACATGTTAGATATGGGTTCACATAGAAATTTTGTTTCGGCAAACGGAAAAATTATATTTTTTGTATAGTAGTAACCTACCAATATATACCTATATATACATGTATGTATAATGTATATGTATATATACCTGTGGTTACCAATAGTTACAGAAAAAAATAGTTATTATGATGAAACGACTGGATGTTATAATTAAAAAATAACTGAACAATTAAAATAATAAAATTATTCAACTGTTTTATATTTTTTCACTATAAAACTGTATAATTAGATTATAACTACATAGAGGTACCTACATAATAATGTTTTTTTAAAACTATTATAGTGTTATCATTACTATGTACTAGTATATACATAATTTATTACAATAATATTATATTACACGGTGTATGGTTCTGATGTATATGCTGAGCCGCTGAAGTGGCGGTATTATAAGCAGTATAAACTATAAATACAAATAAAAACACATCGGCTACAACAGCTCTTATATATTATATAATATTATCACTCGGGCACTTGGCATAATATAATAACATCATATAATTTTGTAAAAACTTGTAATTTTTTATACAAACCTATGTATACAAAATACACTATACCTACACTAAAGTGTAGCTATTATAATAGTATAACTATTTTTTGGATATTCTAAATAAAATGTATATTATTAATAATAAATAGATATATATTGGTATGACTTTTGCTACGAAAAAACTTTCGTTCCACCCTGGCCAGCCTCGTCAAGCCCTTGTTAAGGCTATAAATGGATGTACCATGTACCCACAATCATAGATAATAAAGAGTAAATACATGGATAGGACATAACGTATTCATTATATTTGTTTACATTTTTATACGCAACTATAATATCTATATAGATTATCAGATAATCGATATAGGTATTTTTTTTTGGCTCAATTCGTATAATTTCATTCTTCACCGATAAGACGTTATATCCTATCCATGTCTTTATTATCTATGCTACAACACACATTTTAACACTAACCAATCTCGGATGTTTAAGAGGACGCCACACCCACATAATATATGTATTCTTACCACAGACTTCTATACTTCACTATATAGAAACTATATAGAAATCTGTGGTTCTTGTATATTATGTCCATTACAAATAACGGAATAATGGACACCATAAATTTGCGTTCAGCAGCTCCAATTTTATGTTGTTAGCTTCAAAAATTAATATTAGAGTGAATATTGACCAATAACTATCAAACTTAAACTTCTCTCGTTAATTGTATACAATATTTAAATTTTTAAGCTAGTTATGGTAATTTTCAAATTTTAATATTTTACATACTTACCTTTAACCCAGTTAAAAATTTAAATAGGTAGGTACCAACAAGAAAATACGCAGATAATAGTCTTACCTTAATAATAAGTCAATTTACTGTAATATTTAAAACAAAATTAAAACTGCTGAACGTAAATATTATATGAAATTATTGACATTACCTATACATATTGGTGTCTGGAATACGTTAGTAAAACAACCAAATATGCAAGTACGATGACCTCTTAATGTAAATGATTCTTGTTCACTTTATGCTATATCAGTAACGGTAAATTGATTATGTCTCGTGGGGGGGGGGGGGGGGGGGTATGGCTGATTTCTTAACATGCAATATTTTATATAAGAAATTAAAAGTAGGTATAATTTATTGTTATAAGATCATAAATATTGAAAAAAAAGATCACGGGGGAATCTATCCCCCCACCACAAACAACGTTTGACCGTCGCTGTACCATATTATATTCCCTAATATGGCATAGCTGGTACACTTTGGATACACGTACTATATAAATATATGATGCAAATGTAGGTATCTATATATATGGTGTATTACATTTAAATATTACGTGAATAACTAGAATCAAAACGTGTCCGTATATATTATAATATCTAGGTATCAAATTTCATCTCATTCGTTACAAAGCCTAAGTTTTATTATTTTAGGTATTCGCTAGTGCCGTTATAATATAATAATCGTGAGTACAAAATGTGCGCTTTTAATTAATTATTAATCTGTAGATCTATTTAGATTCTGGTTGACGATTGTTTATTTCTTTGTTATGCTTCGTTATACGATACCAACATATATTTCGTCGACACATTGGCAGATAAATATATTAAATATATATTATATATATTTAAATTAGTTTAACATATTTATATTTACGACTACTGAGCTTGTTGAATAGGTACATCTTATATAAATATAGGTAATAGATTATAATATCTGTATACAATTGCATGAATAAATATTCTAATTTGTATATTATTATATTTATTATTAGTATTGTTATGTATCCATCTATTCAACATATTTTGTATGTATAAATATTTCGAGCATACATTTATTTAAAAATTGTTCATTATAATTGTTATTTAAAATTTTTTAATGACAAGTGCAAGAGTGACGTCGACGTGAAGAAATTAATTTTAAACTACTATGTTCCTACCTAATTTAAACAAATGAGTCTTTATATAATAAATTCTATAAACCAGAATCGTCGGGCGGCAAACGAGTTATCGACCTTGAATATAAATGCCAGACTGTAATCACGAAGGTAGTACGGATATTATTCTTGAAGATATTATTTTGTAATAGGTAGGTACATGTAAGTCGTTCATAGTCCTGTGTTAACGTTTCATTGTCATATTTTACTATTTCTCCATCGTAGTATTGTAAATCTTATACAGTAGTTTATATTATACAAACAGTGACAAGGTGTTAGGCCATATCGTTTTTATGTTAGGTACCTATATCTTCGCTTGTTCGTTTGGTTTTTGATCATACGTATATAAAGCGCCCAGTATGATTCATCTTGAGTCCGCTACGAATATCTATATCTCGAAATTACATCGTGTGAAACATACATTTAATTTTATATAACTTCTTACTTTTTTTTATGCGTTTCAAAAATTTAAAACATCTCATATTTTATGTAAATCATGTTCCGTTTCGTGAATTTTTTAATTGTGTTAAGTAGCGTTGTGACCTGTGTCAAAGTGTTCGCTGCGAAGCAGAGTCCTCCTCATATAGTTTTTGTGTTGGCCGATGACTTGGTAAGTGTTTTAATAAAAAAAAATCTCAGCTATACAAATAATACAAACATAGAATATAGATTATCTATAGGACTGGTATCCTAGTCTCCTAGTGACCTTTAAGTCCGACAAGACTAAAATATTCATCGTAAAAAACTTGGTTCAGCCAGGTCGACTAAAAATATTTTTTAAATATGTACCTTACCCGAATATATAATAAATATAATATATATATTTATTAATAGGTATTTAATTCAAACTAAATTATTTTAGATTCTGCGCGGAGTGATGTATGAATTGATTTATAAGTAATGTGTTTTTTTAACTTATTTTTTGTAGTCAACAATTATCATAAAAATTAATTAAAATCGAAATTTTTTACGCAAATTCAGTTTTTGACACATCGATTTTGTTAATTCGAGTACCTCAAAAAATAATAACCGTAGTTATTTTTACTGAATGTTTAAATCACCATTTTCCATATGCCATAAAACGTTAGACATTCATACGTAAATTAACGAATTATCATTGAACGATTTTCTTATTATGTTGTAATTAAAAACCAAAAACCGTAGTTACATGATATTTTCATCAAGTGCTTATTTTATCATTTTCTATACATGGTAAAATTTACAAAATAATTTGCCCCTTTTTGAGTTATTTATAGGCATTAGACATTTTAAATTTTATTTTTTTTTTTTTTCTATAAATGTCAATACAATTTTTTTCATATGGGTCAAAAATCTTGAAAATTTAATGGAGGGTTTCTCATAATTTGTTACAATAGCAGTTGAAAAATAAATAATGTTAATATAGATATTTTTAAATTAAATTAGGTCGATCACTTTTCATAATTTTATGATTGAGTAAACATAACATGATTGTGCACAACATTCATATTGCTTGTTAGTTTTAAAAAAAATGATAATTGTCTTATATATATCTATAATAGGTATTGATTTATTCACACTAATAATAGGTACCTACTTGGTAATTAGTTTATAATGATATATTTATTTCGTGCCTTTAATTATACGTTTACCTATCTTGAAGCAATAAACTGTTTATAATTCCTTGCATATTAAACAAAATATAGTACAAGGTGTTATGGAAATATTATAGGTATATAATACCTTTTTGTACTACAATGTTGTAGAATTATAATACATAATATAGGTACTACCTATACATTAGCCGAATTTCATAAACTATCGTGTTGTGCTTTCCCAAATATAAAACGGTAAATATGCGCAACCGTGTTGTGATTTTTGCAGGTTAAAAGGTAAAAAGTGCGTAATAATCGTAATGTTGTATGTCACCAACGTGTACTGCTCAAATTAATTTGGCACCAAACTTGAATTCTGCAGTCTTCGGTTTAGGACGAGTTGAATTAAATAGTATTCAATGGTCGGGCTCGATTAAAGGTCCTCTGCGCCATAAGTACCTACTTATCTACTGGCGGGATCATGTAAATTCCACCGATTTTCAGGTAGAGTCGATTTTTTGGGTGGCTTTATAGCACTTATAAAATTACAAATGTATATTTTTCTTGACCCGAAAAAATAAATGTCAACTGAAATATTAATTAAAAGTTAAAACTAAATTTGTTAACAATGATTAAGTGAAATTGGGAAAATGTAATACCTATACCTACCTATTTACACGTTTATTAGAGCATAACGTCAACTTTACTAATGTATTACTATTATATAGGTATACTATTAGTATTATATTATTACCATCATAATCTAAATGATAATAATCAATAAAGTAAACATTTACCAATAAAAATTTTAGTCTATTACATTGTACTAGATGTATAATTCATTTAAGTCTTAAATTGGGAAAAAAATTTATTTCATAATAATCAAATTTTATTTAAACTTAAACTTTAATTTTTAAAAATAAAATTACTTAGAAATTAACTATGGTAAAGTTTACGTTTATTTACAGGTCAAAAGTTAATAGATACCTGTGGAATTCAAATGTTTTTACAAATAATAAAATCGTACTGGTGGGATTTACATATGAACAAAAAAAATATTTAATCGGTGGAATTTACAATCGTCCCTACTGACTACTGTTACCTATAGTCCTATAGAGGTACATATTTATTTATGTTAAAACTGAAAATTCAATACGCACTATACAGGGTTGGAACGACGTCAGCTTTCATGGTTCGAACCAAATAAACACTCCAAACATCGATGCACTGGCATATGACGGAATAATTCTAAACAATCATTACAGCGAATCTTTGTGTACACCGTCCCGGTCGGCATTGCTTACTGGAAAATATCCTATTCATACGGGTTTGTTATTGATTATTATTATTATCATCATTATTATTGTAGTTGTTATTGTTATTACTATTATTATTATACGACTTATACTATGTATATCTATGTAATATATATTATAATCATTGTGACACTGTTGATTGTGTTGCTATTTATATAGGTACCTAGTACTGTGGTAGACGGTAGTATAATAGTGGCTTAGTGCTATAAGCGTTATAGGCGCACAAATATATTTTAATGAATTTACAGGCATCATGTAGCTATATTATAATAATTATTAATAACATTATAAACTACTTAACAATAATTTAATACAGTTTACAAACATGGAATATAATATATTACCTACCTTAGCCACCTAGGTACCTATTTTATTTTGTTATTGAGTATTATTAGTTATTAGTATTAGTTATTAAATGATTCCATTATTATAATATTATTATTGTCCACAATATAAATTAAAAGCCACAATCAATACCAACACATTAACTATCGGTATTATAGTCAGTATATTATATACAAATATATATATGAAAGGTGTACCTACCAGAAGAAAACATGAAAATTAAATGATGAAAATACAAACTATTCTTACAATAAATAGTGATAGGTATTTAATGCATTATAATATAATTTATTTTAATACCTTAAAATTGTATATGCACACTATATTGTTATAAAACCTTAAATAAACTATACATAACAATGTTAATATGTTAAATAAAATTTTAAAGTAAAAATTTAAATTAACATACTTTTTTATAACATTTTTATTTAATTTATACTATGTTAAATGTAGCCCAATGTAAGTGGAAATATATGGGATATTCAATTTTAGCCACTTCAAATGTACACCATAATATGTTTATTTTATCAATCCTATACTTGAAAAAAATTTTAAAATATTTTTACCCTTTGTGATCTGGTGTCAGACATTTTCAATTTCCATTTTTTTTTTTAAACAGGTAAATAAATTACTTTATTCACAATAATATCATCAAATATACTTAGTAATATATCATAGGCTGATTGAAATCCTTCGCTCAGAATCATTTTTCACATTTAAATTAACTTTATTTGTTTAACATTTTTATTGATAATCCTTTTTTGTGCCCGAGTTCAGTTCGACCAATTAATTTCAGTAAAAAGGGCAATTCGACTATCCCCACATAGACATAGGTTATAGGTAGGAATACAAAACAAGTTTAGGTGCAATACAATTAACCATAATATACATACGTAATACAACTTAACCTACTTACTATAGTTACTGTTTTAGATTGAATATAATAGGTAGGTAAAAAATACATAATGATAAAAATATTTGTATATAATAATATTTTATAATATTTATTTCTTATAGATTTAGTATTATAAGTTATAACGATTAACATATTTTTAAATTAAAGTTGCAAACAAGTTTTTAGGAAACAATTAACTATTAAGAGCCAACTTTCTTATGGTGTCTCTTGTGTATTAAATAAGGCTAATAGGCTTAAAAAAGTAAATTGTAAAAAAAAAATTTTCATGTTTAGTCTTGCAATGGGTATGATGTGTTTTTATTAATGAGTTGCACTTATGAATTGTGTTTGCACCTAAACAAGATTTTTCTTAGAAGTACTAAAAGCTTTGCATATAGAAATTAGATACACAAATAATACTGGTTTGCTTATGAAACTTGTTTATTTTGTGGGATCGAATGAACTGTTAAGATGATGCCATTTCCGCGTGAATTGTTTCCGTCTTTAAAGTCCCGTTGCCGCGTAGGTACACTTAGCGTATATGAGTTTGTATACGTATATACGTATATATACGTATTGGTTATATAACATAATAAACAAACATCGATATCTGTATATGTTAAACACTGTACGTCTGTATATATATATTATACATATAAAAATATAATATTTATATAAAATGAAAAATGTTTTTTTTGGTAAATTTAGCTTATAATCTATGATAGTAGCACGGCTATCGGCTATCGACTATAATATGAATTAGTGGTAACAGAATTATTGTATAAATTATAAAGCTATTTTATTATTTGTTCAGTTATGTTATCTTTTACAAAAACTTGACAAATCACTTTAGAATTAGTATTGTATTTTAAATTTTAATAGGTATAAAATTTGGCTCCTGCAGTCCAGCAGGTACAAAAGTATATCTGTACAACTGCTTCATAATAGGTACTAGGGGTGCCAGTGCACCACCGTGGAACCTCGTAATTACGTCACTACGTTGGTTTTTTACGATTTTTAATTTTTAAATATTACAATTTGAAAACGCTTAAAAATTAAGACCAAATTCCTTACCTTTAAATTTGATGATAGTTCAATACTCAATTCACTCTGATTTAGATATATGATTATATCAAATTATCAACACAAAAAAAGTTCTGCCCTGCGCAGTTTTGCTATAGTAAATTATACCTACGTTTGTAAGACGAGGACATGTGTTGAGTGTGGAGTCATCTTAACAAATAGTCAATAATATATTGACATGGTTAAAATTATGAATACAACTCATCAGAAAACAATCTATTATGACTTCAGTGACGTATTTATGGGGGGGGGGGGATATGGGGGATAGATCCCCTCCCTTGACCTTTTTTTTAGTTTAGGTATAAAGTTTAAGCTGCAGTACTGTTGCTATTTATATTTTATAATTTTCTTATCCTGTGGGCTGCGAGTGATATTACCCAACAATAACAACAAAATTAAAATAGGACTATATTCGAGAGAAGTCGGGTAAAACCCGCTAGTACCTAACCTATTATACTGTTATATACGTAGAACACGAAACTAATTGCGACAGCGGACAGAAAACGATAAGGAATTCGTAAATTTTAAAATAAATATTAAAAAATGTATGTGTTTTGTGATTATAGACTAGACTTAATGGGTTGGCTATGCTTTCTTGTCACAGAGAGGTCGAAATTACAACAGATGAAGTAATTGATGAGTTGTGCTTAAAAAACAGAAAACTAGAGTTTATTTTATAAATTAATAAAACGGAGTAAAATTAAAATCAATATTATTGTTTTTATTGTTAGCCTTACATGGAGTAACTAACAAAAGGTTGCATCAACACTAAAAAATTTTGATATCCCCCTCCTCAAGAAAATCCTATATACGCCCCTGTATGACTTATGAGAAATGTATGTAATGCTGGAAATAAAAATCAATAGTCAAGATTTGAGATATTTTAAGTTTAGTATAGTAAGCTATATCTACCTATAATAAGATAACTGATCGGATACAAGTTATTAAACCACAAGATAACCCCACACAGCATAAAAATATGTCATTACTATGGTAAAAATATTTTCAGAAAAATAATATAGTTGTCAAAATATTTTAAAAAGTTGCTTAAATAATTAGGAAATATTTTAGTCATATTTTTTGTCCAAGCAGTTCAAATTTTTGAAAATACTTTATAAAAAACATTTACGAAACATTTTAATCATATATTTTCAAAAAACATTATTACGAAACTTTATAAAAATATTAACTCAACATTTTTAAGCAATCATAAAGTACAATATTTTGTTATCATAAAATAAAAATATTTATAAAATATTATTAGTCAAATATTCATTATTCAAGTACTTCAAAATATTCACAAAATATTATCATTTCCCAAATGCTGTGTGGGACATATTTTGTCAAAACGAATATAATAAATGCATAAGGTGTTAATATTGTCGTATATCTTGAAATATAATAACTAGGTACCTATGTAAACACTAAACATTGTAAACATAATTAGTTTTTTAATTAAATGCCTTTAGCTATGGTTATTTTTTGTTTATAACAATTAATCGTTATTATATAAGAAACAGTCAATTTTAGATTCTGAGTGGTGCGATGAATGTATTGATTTTACAATTACCTATGTGTGTATATTTTGTGTCTGTGTACACGATAAGTAATGCAAATAATGGTTCGATTTAAAATATCAGTATCTTTTCCGATTGAAAATTGAATCTAGTTGGTACATTCAGGTGGTAAAAACACTGGGAAAAACAAAAAAAAAATTAAGGACTAACGGGAATTTTTACACAAAATCGGTGTTTGACAAAATCGATTTTGGTTTTTGGTTTAACTCTAAAAAAAATTACCGTAGACACATGCATTTTTCACCGAATGATTATACCTATTAGCATTTTCTATACACATATGTTGACTCATATTGAGCTATTTTGAGCTATTTATAGGCATCTGAAATGTTTGATTTGTATTAGTTTTTTTTAGACTTATTTGTAATACATTCGATATTCTTGTTATGTTGTAATTCAATATTGAATAACAGTAGATACTGGAAATGTACATCATATGTTTACTTTGTCATTTTCTATAATTCATGGAATTTTCAAAATATAACTCATTATGAGATGTTTATTGGCATTTTCAATTTTCAATTTTTTTAGTTTTTCTTTCTATAAATATCAATACAATTTTATTCTTCAGATAAAAAATCTTGAAAACTTAATACAAGTATCCTGATATATTGTTACAATAGCAGTTGAAAAATATTAAAATACATAAGTACGATTTTTATAAGAATTTAAAGTTCAAATGTTGACAATATTTATCAAATTGAGACTTTACTAGTTATTTTGCAGTTAAAAATTAAAAATATGTTCAATTTGTATAGTTAAGGATCGGTTAATACTGTAACCAAAAAATCTAAAAAATATATAAACAGTTTTTTATGGTTATTTTAAGTTAAAATTTAGACAAAATTAGATATTTAAACAAAAAATAACTATTTTAGTTTTGTGTTGTAATATAAAAAATATTATTTGTTGGTACTTGAAACTTCTAAAGTATATTATTATATACAAATATGATAATATGCATATAATATTAATTGAATTTACTGGCTACCGTATTTATAATAACAATAGAAATAAAAAAATATAAACTATCCTAGGCTGACAACCCGTCATTGCTCAGAATCATTTATCGTATAGGTAGGTACAATTATATGATATCATTGAATTTAAATTTAACGCCATCCATTGCAGTGACACACTTTAAACCTATACTGTACAGCAGAGTGTCACCCATTTAACCGCATTTTATATTTAATCATCTAAATTATACTTCAATGAGACATATATGAATAATATAATAATCTGAATAATTATAAAAGTATATCCAAGGGCAAATGTAAATGCGATACGTATCTATATTATTATAATATAGTACCTATACCTAATAAATAGGTATTTAAAAACAAATCAGGCCATTTTATATTATAATATATAGCTTTATTTAATACGATAATATATAATACCATTGAGTATAGTCGTATAGATAGTACTATAGTACTATAGTACTATCTATACTCAATGATAATACCTACCTGTAGTCTGTTGACTACCATTTTATATTAAGATCTTATACACTGACTCAGTGGCATATACATAATGTTTGTACTGAGGGGATCAGAAAAAACCTAGGTATCCGCACATTAAAATAATAAATTACAAAAAATATATATTTAATACATTTTATTTCAAAAAACCACAAACAATATTATAATATAAAATTTAATTTTCTTTTTTTTAGTCAATTCATCAATTACTTTTTCAGCTCATATGTATATCATATATAGCATATATATAATATATATATATATATACATAATATATATACATATATATAATAACTTATAAGACCAAGATAACCTCTATTAGGAAGTGGGAATCTAATACTTACCTAATGATACTTAAAAAATAAAATGTTATACCTTACCACTCGTATCACAGTAAACAAATAGCAAAAATAATCCTACCTTTTTAAATGTATATTCAATTAACTAATTATGCATGAATTATATTGGTACAATTTTAAAAACTATACAAATAGTGTTAAATTTTGACGTCATATTGCCATATTGGATATTAAATATCAATTCCATATAATATATAGCCATATACTTATATATTATATAATAATATTATTATAACAACGATTTCTCATCAAAACCTTTTTTTTTATAGTTTTAATTCTAAAAATATTAATTGTAGACACTCGAAACATTCCCCTATTATTCAAATTATTGTTTTCTTTGCAAAATGAAATTTTAAAATATTTACACTAATTTTAAGCATTTATGGGCATTTTAAATTTACGATTTTTTTTGTTTCTTTTTAATGTAATAAAAATGTTTATGTTTGGTCAAAAAGCTTTAGAATTTAATACAACGGTCCTTATAGTTTTTCTTACAACAACCTGAAATTTTTAAAAATATAAACACATTATTTTTTGGGTAAAACACGATTACGTACAAAGCATTAAGTGTTGTTGCCAATTTTTATACCAGTATACAATACGGCAACACGAGTGAACTAAAAATAATTCATAAATACTTTGCGTTTTTTCATAATCATAAGGCTTTTAAGAAAATTTGTAGTTTATGATGAATTGTTCAGAGCTTTTTGCAGATGGTACATTTCAATGAGCGCCTAAATATTTCTAACAACTTTATACTATAGAGATGTCACGGAATTCAAATTTAGGCATTTTAAAAATAACTTATTGACGATTTTGAATTTTTTATTTATTAATTATTTTATCACTCACGATTTTATTTATATATTACTATTATATTTAGTTATATTATACTGATTATTATAGAATTAATGTACATGTACTTGCTATTTATTAAGTAGGTATATATTATGGTAAAATTAATAAATTTTACAACGTTGCATACAATTTATTACATACGCAATCGTGTTTATTATTTTTTCTCAAAGGTATTTGTTGACCCTTTATTAGTCAATATAAAAATTTTAAATTAAGACATTATATATTATTATTTTCTTATGATAATGTCAGCGCATTGTTTGTTTTCTCTCTCTGGCCCACACGTAACATAGACAAAAAGCATAATCATTATTTTTGTTTTTGAGTAATCTTAGAGTAAAATATTACAAAACCGATAGAGAATAATATTTTTGAGAGTATGACATATCGATTTGTCTAAATATTGTCCCAAAGCAATTTAAACATAATTTAAATTTACAACATATTTTATTTTATTTTGAAAGTCGAATGCAAAGTCAAATAATAATAAAATATAAAACCGATATGTCAAATCCTCAAAATATTATTCCCTATAATTATTGTAATAGGTGATTGTACTCTAAAATAACTCAAAAATCATAAAAGAAAACGATTTTAGGTGGAGAGACTTAACTATGTTGTGCGTGGGTCTGAGAGAGAAAACAAATATTTTGCTGATATCCTTTTAATTTATAAAATTAGAACAATCAGCATATGCACAAATAGCATTTGGGATTTGAAGAGGCTAAAGCCTTACTTTGATAATATTTAATAAGCTGAAAACAAAATGTAGGACATTTTTGGGGGCTTAGCCCCTAAAGCCCCCTCTATTTGTGCCTATGTAACAATGTTAAAGTTCTGATAGCATGATGCCATGATCATAATATGTAACCGCTAACAAGTAAAAAGTGAACTGAAATTGACCGACTCCCGTTGGTTATATAAATCAATATCACTTTTAGTAACCATGGAAACTGTTAGGGGAATTTTCATCGAGAGTTTATTCAGTATTGACGTCGTATGAAACTAAAAGCCAAATGAAGAATATAACTTCTAAGTAATGCAATAATTATTGGAACTACTTTAGAAAATGTTATTAAAGACATCTAATTGAATTAAAAATAAATTTATTGGTGATGAATGATAATCTTTATAAATATAGTAATTAGGTATACCTACTTACTCATTAAGATTAATAATATATGTTTTGAATTAGACAAAATAATACTGACTACACAAAATCTATTTTCTACAAAACGAGTTCACTAGAGTGATTCTTATATTTATAGGGATATTTTTTTTTTTTATTATTATTATTGAAACCTAACCCATAATTGATAAAAAAAAATTACTATGAAATTCAACAAACAATTGTCATAATTGAAAAATGTTTAATCGATCGTATGACCTAAATGAAACGTGTGAAAGTATTCATTCAAAACAAAAAAGACAAAATATTAATTTTACATATTATTATATAGGTAGTACTTATTTATTTAGGTCAGGTATTTTATGGGTACCTAGATATTTTGATTGTAACTTATTAAGATATATATTTTATACAATTATATTATATGAATATGATAGTTTTATTTTTATCCTCAATCATTTTTAGGAATCGCATATAATTTAAATGTATTATAATTCAAATAATAACTATACCTAATTATTTTGATTAAGTTGTTTACTCTTGGTATTTTTTCATAACTTCTAATTTTATTTTGAAGAATTAAAATGTAGGTAAGTACCTATTTAATATATTATTCTAACTACTATATTACAATATATAAAAACAAAATCTTGAGTAATTATATTCACTTATTTCTATAAGAACATATCAATTATAATAATGAGAAAAATGATGTCATTGTAAATTGTAGAAACCCTATAAGAATAGTTTTTCCTATGCAATGTCAGATAATTGTTATTTTCAAGTTCACATTAATTATACATACGCAGTTCAGTCGAAGTTGGTAAAGCCATAGAGTGACCATCAACGTGCAGCGTTATTATATACCTAATATGAACATATTATGACTGATTAACTTATTATTTTTTTTTAACATAATTAATCAATATTATTGTAATTTATTTAACAATCAAATATTTCTATATTTACTAATGATAACACCGAAAGCTAGAAGACCCTGAATTATAATAATTAGATAGATAGAAAGGTCAGCCTAATGAATATGAGTCACTTAATTGCAGAGCCGTATTGATTTAACTAACATAATATTATAAGCAAAATCGTTGAGTTCTGATAGAACTCGAACAAAAAGATTAACCTACCTGCGCTTGGTGTTGACTTAACATGTAGGACGTAAATAGATATAGTGGATATTTCATAACACGTTTAGGTTATCAGGATTTTTTTATTTAACTAACGAAACTGGCATTATTTCATACACATATATTTTACTATACCTACTTGTCTAATATGTACCTATACACAAACCATTATAGTGCGTTTACTCCACTATTGTATAATTTAAATAATATATTATCGTATGCTCTTGGATGTCTATCTACCATAATCTGTCTACATACGCGTATTTTATTACTTATTGTTTGAGATCTAGAGCAAGGACTTTAATGCATTATACCTATGCATATTTTATCTGCGTAATTTTATTGTACAAACTACATGCTTAATAAGTACAATAAAATACAATTCACAGCGTCTGTGATCAAATACTTAAAAATGTTGGTGCATATATTTTTGAATATTTTGATATTTTACGGGTCTTAAATTTTAAGTTAAGTACCTAATATTTTTGACTCAAATGCATACTTTAAATGTTTATTTGATAAACATATTTCGTAAATAAGGAAATTAAAATTTTAAAATGTAAGTACGTACAGCATTATTTGATGTGATTATTACCTAATATTATGTAATATACTAATATTATTAAAACATATTAATTTAATAAAAACATTTATGTACCTATGCGCTTCGCAGTTAGATGCCCACCTCGCACCTATACCTATATAATATTTTCGTGTATGGTTAATATATCTATTATTTAGTAAATTTGATAACATTTTATTAAATAAGATCTGATTTACTTTATAATAATATCATCTAACTAAATGTTTTTTGTAATTTTTCAGGGACTCAACATAATGTGATATTAGAGCCTGAACCTTGGGGGTTACCATTGAATGAAATATTATTGCCTGAACATTTAAATAAATTAGGTTATGCATCTCACGCCGTTGGCAAATGGCATTTGGGTTACTTCAAGAAAGCTTACACACCAACATACCGGGGTTTTAAAAGCTTTTATGGTTTCTGGAATGGATATCAAGATTATTATACACATATGGTCCAAGCAACTGTAAGTTATACATAATATATATAGGAAGTTAATATATTAAATAATATTTTTAATGTTTCTTATTGAAATATAATATACAAACATATTTATTTAAATTACACTAAATATAACATCATTGTCCATTGAAAATACCTATATGAAGTCTGTAAATGTTAAGAACATTTATTAGTATAGGTAATAAATTAAAGTACGCTACACCCGAATGTGTCTCCGCCTTACAAAATATGTACAACATAGCAAAATCTGTTCTGTGCGGAATAAAACCACTCAGACTGTAGTTATAGTTAAGCCTCCAAATTGATATACAATATAGTTGAGAACTTTATCTGTGAAATATTGTTATTATTTTTTTGATATCGCTTATACAAAAAAAGTTTTTATTTTTGTGTTTTTAACATGATTGATTAACATTTTTTGTAGTTCCGATATCGAAAAAATTCAAACGATATTTTACTTATTTTCACAGCCATAGTTCTCTTTTTTATGTGGTGAATATTTCGTATTATACTTATGACTGTAGCCTTTTCGGGTTTTTCGAAAGTAACAGTTTTTTCTATGTTTTACATTTGTGAAACGGAGACAACATTTTCTGAAAAACCGGTTAAAAGCGCTATTATTTCATATTCGAACACCGAAACCAAAAGCTTTAATTAATGTAATTATACAATTGTTTCGTACTCGACTGATCCTTGTCCGTCCCGCCGTCATCATTCGCTTGTGTCATTATCATCATTCATCAGTATATCGCCTCTATGTGTACCTCGAATTACAAATGTGTGTACCAAATCTTATAACGTATTAACGTGTATTTGAATCTTCACAGTAAAACTTTTTAAATAGGTAACAATATTTCACTAGTCCAATACGCTTTTAGTGTCCATTTAAATTAATATTTTGTTCAAATACCATAAACATTAATCTCATAACAAGGATTTATTGTACTGTAAATTGCAATATAGCGTTATGTTATTGTAAATTAGTTAAAATTACAATTAAATATTAATGTAATCGAATAATTATTTCAACCATATGTTGTATGCAAAAGTAGGTAAAACATATTAAAGTTAACAACACAAAATTAGATTTACTGAACGTAAATTTGCTATATTGTACCTATGTACTTACCTTACACTAATTATACAAATCGGACATATTTTAAGGATTTAGACTCAGCCCTTATTAGATAGCAAAAATCAGGTCTACAGTTAAATAAAATGAACATTTTCAAAAACCGTTCTTGAATCTTGATACTGATAAATTTGTAAAACTGATCTTAAAACTTAAACGAAAACCAGAAAATGTAGAAACTCGTTTTAAAACCGAAACAGTAACCGTTAAAATTTGAAACGGTTTCGACCCCTGCTTGTGCGTATGTACTCTTAATCATTTTTGTTAGTGAAATTTACCAATTTAAATAAAATAATAAAATATTTATCCATCATATAATTATATACCTTTTATTATTTATTTTAAATTTAAGCGAAATTTACGAATAAGTAAAGGTTTCAAAAGTAAAAAAATAGCCAATAGTTTCCAAAAGCGTCGGGAAAAACAAAAACAAATTAAGGAAAACGGAGATTATCACGCAAAGTAAATTTTCGACAAATTCAATTTTAGTTGTTGGTGTTACTCCAAAAAAAAAATAACCGTAGATAGGTACATGACTTTTTCACCAAATATTTATTTTATCATTTTCTATAATTCATAAAATGTTTAAAGTGTTTTGACTCATTTTGAGTTAATTAAAGACATTTTCAATTTTGAATTTAAAATCTAAAAAATATATAAAACAGTTTTTTTATTGATATTTTAAGTTCAAATTTGGACAAATGAGATATATAAAGAGAGAACAATTATTTTACTTACTATTGCAGGTTGTAATTTAAAAATATTATTTGTGGGTACCCATTTAAATCTTTTAAACTTTTTAAGTATATGATTAATGATTATATCGTATACCTACACACATTTTCAAATACAAATTAATTCAACCTCTTGTATTAGTGTATTACTAAGTACTATGCGAACTAAATAGTTCAATAAATTACTTTAATAGCAATAATATCATAAAATATACTTAGTAATATTATAGGCTGACAGATTGTCTTCACTCAGAGTCGTTTTTCGTATGCAATGAATTTATATCATTACCCAGACAGCATTTTGTAATGATTAGAGTTAGGATGTTGATGACTTTTGCATTTTTTTCCTTTTATTCTGTACAATGGTATCCTAGCTAAAAAATTGTTTCATGCTCCCTTGATGCAGAATATTCTAATTTTATTTTGCATTTTTTGCATTTTAAGCTATAAATGCATTTTTTTTTTGTTTTTTAACGTAATTTTTCAACATTTTTAAGTCATTTTTTCATCTTTTAGGGCATTTTTTGTACTTTTTATACAATGTGGGGCATTTTTCACAAATTATAGATTTTAGGGCAAATGTTACACCCAAGTTTGGAAACAAATTTAATTTATTTAAAATCTAACTTTGGATTTGGACTATTAGTAAAAAATAATTTTAATATTATTATTGCGGGGTTTTTGTTGTGATTACATTTATCGCGTTCCGATAAGATTTACTCTTTCAGTGTTATAAATTGATAAAACAAGTGCTCTTTCAGACATACGCCGATCATACACGCTTATCGAGTATTATATTTATAAATTGTTTATTTATTTTAAATTTATTAACTGATCGACGTCGTCGCCTTTTGTTTGATAACATCAGACACATATTAATTGTACAGTGCAACAATGCAATATGAATATTATTATAACATTACCATCTAACACTAATAATGAAAATATTTTTAATATAATTTTTTTTTATTTATATTTTACTTTTTAATTTATTTTTAATATTGAAATTTATTTATAAATTATTTAAATGCTTAATATATTTATAATTCATATTTTAAATTACTATTACACCCATTATTATACCCATATCTCTAAAAAAAATTATTATTTATAAATACATTTGTTCACTTACTTAATTAGTATTTTAGATAATTTTTAAGGTCATTTTTGCACTTTTTTTAGGGCTTTTTTGCATTTTTTTAGGGCATTTTTGTGTGTTTTTTAGGTCATCAACATCCTAACTCTAGTAATGATAATATTATAATAGTATTATAATAACGTTATACTATATTAGTATAACGTTAGGTTAGGTTAGGTTAGATTCGTTATCAGTGGCGTAGTGAGGAACTTGGTGGCCCTAGGGCCATAAGAGACAGAGGCCCCCTTCAACACAGAAATTTAATAATAATACAAATATAAATTATTCAATAATGATTCATGAGTTAATAATAATTATAAAATATATTTTTTATTTTATTATTTATTACATATTTTATTAATAAAAACATATAATATGTTTTAGTATTATACTTAAAAATTAACTTTTCGAGCCTTCATTTGAGCAAACTTGTCAATTACATCTTCTAAATTCAATTGCTGTGCCCGCCTATTCTCAATGGAAATATTTGCCAAACCACTCAGTCGTTCCTCTGCCATCGTACTCCGTAAATAATTTTTTATTATTTTTAGTTTTGAGAATGATCTGCTGCTGCAACTGTAATGGGTAACGTCAAATACAAAATAAAAGCAGTGCATACATCAGGGTATGTTGTTGTAAGAGAAGAATGTTCAATTAATAACATTTCTGCAATTTCTTTTGTTGTTTTTGAATTTTTCAATATTATATCCTTAAAACATGATCGAAAAGATAGAATCTGATGAACAAACTCTGGAGAAATATCGTGGTTATACTTTTTTTGTAGTATTTCTGCTTCCTTGTGTAGTTCCTCGTCGTTTAGTTCTGATAATGAAATAGGTTGTAAGCATTTAAAAAAGTGAGAAACGTAATTAAAACTTTGAAATCTACGTTCCATTTCGTTGATACTACGATCAAGTGTTATATTAAAAATTTCAACTTCAAATTTTTTTCCAGGTGATTTTAATCTTTGGTCTTCACAAAGCTCATCAAAAAACATTTTTTTTTGCTATACCTTTGGTTTTTAAATGTTGGTGTTATGCCCCATGTTTTCGAAAGATTTGTAGCTTCTGTGAAAAATTCCGAAAAATGTCCTCTTATAATTTTTAAATTACTTGTTAATGTTTGTAGTAGTCCTGTAGCTTTGTGAAGATCAATATCTCTCTGTTGTAACAATTGTGAGACACCATCTACTTTCCTTAGTATATCACTTACAAATACCAACGTTAAGATGGCGTGATGACCACCTGGTTTGTTTTTTAAGTGTTACTCCACCAACTGGTAAAATGTCAGTTAAAATTTTCCAGCGTTTTCCACTTAACGCAAAATGAACATATAGTTTTTGTATAATGGAAAAAAAATTTTGAATTTCAATTGAGGCAGTCTTAGTATCATTTAAAACCAAGTTCAAATTATGGGCGTTACAGTGAATATACTCTGCAAGAGAACAATGAGCTTTTATTTTTGTTTGGACACCGTTATAAATTCCCGCCATAACAGCTGCTCCGTCATCACTTTGTCCGCGTAATTTACTAATATCTAATCCATCATTTTTTATATTTTGTACAGTCTGATCGGCAAATCCGGATGCTGAAATTATAGATTTTTTTACACATTTAGCAATCATATCAATTATTTCATTTTGTATAGTGGCACTTAAATAATTGATTTTCTTAGGTCCTCGTTGTAAAAGTTCCGATAATATAGGGTCATACATCCCAAGAAGATCGATGACTGCTAAGAAGTTACCACGGTTTTCACTGTCAATTTTTTCATTGTGGCCTCGAAATGATAGATTTTGAAATCCTAGCGTCATAGTAACATTTATAATACGTTTTATGACTTGCCTCCAAAATCCAACTTCTACGCTAATTTGAGATTTTAATTCTTCAGATAAAGTATTATTTTTTTCCCATCGGTCTACTGTAAGACAAGCGTTTATATGGGATAAACTCTTTTCATGTAATTTAATTTTCTCCGAAATATGTTTCCAATCATTTTTTATTAAACTATTATAGAATGGCAACATTAAACTACTTACAATATCAGTTGTTTCCGCAGGCGTAGATTTCACAGTCGTACTTATACATGAATCTATTTCCAAGATCATCTCTATTCAAAAAATCATTTATTCGAGGGAGTAGTTTTTCTTTTTTAATGCGCTGTTTTTTTAATTTTCTTTTTAAACTTCCACTCAAATATACACGTTTAGACATTATTAATAAACAAAATTGTAAAAATAATTGAAAATATATATTTAAATAATTAGTATCAAGTAAATATAAAATGTAAATATAAATAATAACTTAATATGATTTGTATGTAGTAGACAACCCGACAGGCGACAACGAACGTGTCGTACAAAATACAAATCATAATAGATTAAAAAAACAGATAATAGAACTGCCAACTGCGAAGCCTACATGATGGTGGCTGCTTTAGAAACAATATTCTTAGAATAGCTTATCTATATAACTAACCGTCCGTTTGAAAAACCAGTGACGTTTATTATTAGATAGTAATATTAATATACAAGATGTCAAGATAATGAACGTTACCGCCGCGTACATATTTTTTCGTTTCGTATTTTAGATCAAATTTTTTTCTACGTAAACATAATTTTTAAAAAAAATGTTCAGTATTTTTTTGTATGTAATATTGACTATTAAATACGCCCCTGTTCGTTATTACATTTATTACGTTATTACTATTCATTATTACAATGTTATAATAATATTATTAATCAAAAAATTGCTGTCTGGGTAAATTCAAATTTAACCTTTAACACTGTAACAGCAATCCCTCTAGACACCTACTATACAGCACAGCGTCACCCACTTGCCGCTTATTTTGTTATGTAAAATATTTGAAAAATAATATGATAATGTATAATGTATAATAATATATTATATAGATTATAGGTACTACCTAATACACATATAGAACATGAAAAAAACATTCTTTAGAAACGGTTCTTTTGCTATTCATTATGAATTATGATTTTTGTTAACATAATATTATTTAACTCGAATTATGTTTTTATCTTTGTTTATTATTTGTTGTATTTTAGTTTGCATCTTTTGAAGGGTTTGATATGAGACGTGATTTAAATCCTGACTGGTCAAGTGTAGGGAAATATTCAACACATTTATTCACCAAGGAAGCCACTGATATTATAACGAAACATAATAATTCTGTGCCATTGTTTTTGTACCTCGCCCATTTGGCTCCACACGCAGGCACTTACGAAAATCCATTACAAGCACCCCAAGAAGACATAAATAGTTTTCAATCGATCAAAGACAAGTACCGTCGTAAATATGCTGGTATGACCTAATTAACTATTCATAAATATATTATATTAGGTAATAGGTAGGTTAAATGTAGGTAGGTAGCTACTTACAAAGATACCCAATATACAACAACTAGAATACTAGATAGCCGTCTCCTTCTTATCGTCGTAGTCGGCCGCCAGTTACAAAGCAGGCAATGCAAAAATAATATATAACAAAATAATATTATAACAGTATATATAATATATGTATATAAAAGTAGATATGTATATGAATAAATGTAAAATAAATGTAAATATAGATAGCTTGCTTTATAAATGGCGGCCGACTTCAACATTGGTCACAACTTTAGTACCTATAAACTATAAAGATGGCTAGCTAGTTGTTGTATATATATATATATATATGAGAACTTACGACCTGCTTATCAGTTATCAGGGTTGTATTAAATAGATGTACCTATACATTAATCCGTATAGGTACTTATGGAGTTTCAATTGTGTCTAACTGCATACACAATATATACCCGTACAGGGTATATTGGTAGGGGTTAAATAAGATATATTATATGTTTAGTACATTAATAGTTGGGGAATCATTAAACTTGATGTAAATAATTGGTTAGCTATAGTGCTATACAGATTATGATTAATGATAAATAATTTAAGTCAACAATTGAGGCTATTTATTTAAGCATTTATGGGAGTTTTTTTAAAAACTTTTATAAACTTATCTAAACTTTTTTTTTAATGTTGAAGTTTTAATAACTGTCAAATTCAATGCCTGTTTGCCATCTTAACCGTTCAAAGTAGGAATAATTAAATAGTTATAAACATGACTTAATAATGTTATTTAGCCATGATTATAAATTACAATAAGGAATAATACCCACATGTAGCCACTCTGTATTGGTATACATACTCAGTACTCACATAAATATATAATTATTTTTCTTTGTAAACTTTTCAAATTTGTATTTGTAATTGTTTTGTTTAATATAGTTTTTATATGGTTATATTGTATATCTTAATATAATAATATGTCCTCTAGGAATGATGAAAAATCTAGATGATTCGGTAGCTGAAGTGTTTAACGCATTACATACAAATAACATGCTTGATAATACAATATTTGTGTTTGTGTCAGACAATGGAGCTCCAACAAATGGTATCCACAGGAATTATGGTTCCAATTGGCCGTTGAAAGGAGTAAGCTTTGATTAAGTTAAATAATATTAATATGTTTTTACAACACAATATTTTATAATAGTATAACATATCCATATAATATATAAAAGAACTAGTCGACTGACTATCTGACTGACTGATTCATCATCGCCTAGTCGGGATAAATATATGAAGCTATGAGTAGTGCCGTATGCTAACTTTCATTGGCACCCCCAGGGGCCAGGGCAATAATATTTGGAGCCCCTATTCAACATATATATTTAAACATTTTCAGCCCTTTAAAACGTTACAACCTTTGCAACCCTAGGGCACTTTCCCCATTTTCCCCAACCCTTATTTCAGCTCTGGCTATGAGTATGAAATTTGGTCAGTAGGTTCGTTTTAATATGTAGACTGTAGAAGCCCATTAAGAATGCATTTTCCCAAATTGTAAAAAGAGTGTAAAAATGGAAAACGAAATTTCTTGGTCAAATTTTTCGGAAGAGGGTAAAAAGGGTAAAAAAATTATGTTGGTAAATTTGTTGCCACCGCCGCCGCCTATTAGATGTATATAGGTTAGTACAATGTACATGAATAAGACCATGGATAACTTAGCTAATTTTTCCTGATAGGTTTATTATTGAGTCTGAGAACTATATTGGATTAAATAATTAGTAAAAATTTAAAATACTAACTGTGATTTGTTTTTATTCAAGGAAAAAGCTACACCTTGGGAAGGTGGCATTCGAACTGCAGCATTCGTATGGAGTAAATTATTATCGAAAAAGAAAACGCTTCCAAATCCACTGATGCATATTTCTGATTGGTTACCTACATTATACCAAGCAGCAGGTAAATTATATTTGGTTACATTTCTTATATCAGCTTTGGATGTAGGTACCTACACCTAATTATTCTCTAGTTACAACGCGTAAAGACAAATCGCTGAATGAATCATATTGTATATTAAATAATGTACATTGTGACAAGTTAAGATGTTGAAATATTTAAAACAAAATAATACATTAATACAAATTATAATAGATAGTAGGTATCAACCAAAAACAAAATAAATAATAAATATGATTAGTTGAACAATCGAATATAAATCAGTTAATAAACGAAAATTCCCTGGGCGATTGCCGATTGCCCAGTAACTTTCACACTAATCCGAATTGACACCCAAGTCAAATTAATATAAATAATATCAAATCAAAATATCTTATGGAAATAACTAACATGCAATCGCCCATTGAAGATCAGGGATTTGAAAAATGCTTAGCGATACAACATTTTAAAACAAACAAGTATAAACGAAAATTAGCTGAAACCTAGCTATTTAAGGGGATTTGATACCGTGATTTTCTGTTTTTGTCTAACACACGCGTGACATAGTATTTTAGACGCGTTTTTTGCCAAACATTTCAATTGATCTATTGAAGCGATAAGAATTCTGAAAACAGATTTGAATTTGTCGTCAAGTCTACTTTAAATCGACTTGGCCACATGTTTGATATTATCCCCCAAATTCCAGAAAACGTCATATTAAAAAAGAATATTTAAACATTTTTGTATTTCAACTTTTGGAAAATCTAAAATCAAAAAATCTAAATTGTGGGAAAGTCGATTTCAAGTAGATTTGACGATGAATTCAAATCTGTTTTCAGAATTCTTGTCACTTCATTAGATCAGTTGATATGTTTGGCAAAGAATCCGTCTTAAATTCTATGTCGCGCGTGTGTTAGACAAAAACAGAAAATCACGGTATGGAATCCCCTTAAGTAATTTATATACTTGATCAAATTTCAAAACGGTGTACCGTGTTTCAATAAACAAAAAAAATAAAATACATTTTTAAAAGTTTCAGTAAACTGTAAACCTATAGGTTACGTAATATAATAAATAATACCGTATACGTATAATGTATAATTATTAAGAAATATAAAAAATGGATCGATTTATTCATATAGGTTATAGGCAGGGGCGGTTGGCCAATCGGGAAATCGGGAATCTTCCAAATAGGCTGATTCTTGTGAGCGCCGGTAGGGTCACTATATTTATTATAATATAATTATACAAAAAAAATTATATTTTTATAAATTAAGCATAAAATATATTAAAAAATCAAATACCTACGAAGGTATTGTTTTTAATATCTTAAACTATTGCAATTCATAGTAGGAATTTTGGTATTTACACTATTTTCCTTACGATTAATGCTGATGTATTATTTAGGAATTTGTGGTATTGGTATTTTAGTATTTATATTTTATACTCTATGGTAGAATTCAGTTAGTTGCGTGATAACATTGATAACCTTATCTTATTATTTTTTGTATGTATTTTGATTTTGAACTTTTTACACAAACGAGTTACCGAGTCAGTTACAGTACTTACAGAAGTGTATTTAGTGTAAAAATTCAATTGAACTGTGGAATTTAAATTATGTTTGACGCTGGTGAAAAACGAAAGAGTGGCGCTGAAAACGTACGAGAAAAATATAAAAAAAACTGTTAATGGGACCTATTTACGAGGAACTTTGTTTTACATTTTCAATCCTTAGCTATGAAAGTTGTATATTTTATAAATGTTTAACTACAAAATAATTATTAAATTTTAAATTTGATAAATTTTGTCAAAATTTGAACTTTAAATACTTTTAAAAAAAATTTGAGACTATTTTTTAATAATGCTCTTAAAAATGAACACACATTCTGACATTCGTATATGTATATATATTGAATAACTAGATAAAAATTTTTAGTTAAGGTATTTAAAAAATACAATAAACTTACATTTTTCCGTCCTTTCGGCCCATTACATAAATATGTACCTATATAATATTTTTTAGTGTTCTATACGTTTATACCTAAATAAAATATTTGCAGGTGGAAATACTCAAGATCTAGGTGCTATTGATGGTATAAGTATGTGGGAATCATTTTCAAATAATATAAAATCTCCAAGAAAACAAATATTACATAATATCGACGACATAACTGGTTACGCGGCAATTAGAGATACTAACTTCAAATATATAAAAGGTAAGTTAATAATTTAACTTTCGTGTATTATTTTTGAAAGAAAAAATACTCACTTAGGTATTTCAAAATTCCATAAAAAAAATATAATACACCTATTATATTACGGCATGCACATTAATAGCCAATTAATATAATACATGTGTAATATATTATTGTATTATTATATTTTATATTAACTAAAATAATACATAAACAAATGTAATAAATTATATTGGTAAAAACTTACGCAATAGCCAATAGGTATGCTTTTTATATATTTATATCTTGATATATTGATGTATTTATGTTTTTTTGTAATATGAGCATTTTTTCTTTAATTTCATTTTCGTTAGACTTTCGTTGTGATATCTAATGTAATTTATTTTGGTTGGGTTTGGTTAATGTACTAATTATTTGTTGAATAGTTGATATTGATATTTATGTTTCAACCAAAACTATGAAAATGCAAAATAAAAACTTAAAAAAATAAATAAATTATGGTCAAAGGACACAATTCAGATATTGGATTCAAACATACTCAACTAGAAATAGACACCTTCTATTAAAAGTTAATTATTTCCAATTAATACGAACACATATCAAAGTAATTCATTGTTTTAGTATTGATTATAAATTATACTAATATAATATATCTATATAGCTAAATAGGCTATATAATCTATTTATGCTGGAATCTGTATATGCTATACAAATATAGAATAGGTAATATTTAAGTAGGTACTTACAATTTAAAAAAATTTCATTTTGAATTTTCAATAATAATATGCTGTACCTACCTATTATTTTCATGTAATATTTCTAAACTCAATTTACATTATGGTAATACATTTATTTGTATAATAATATACCTACCTTCAATATACTACAGTGCTTAATTACTTTTCATTATTCTAGGAAGTACATTCTTAGGTTATCTTGATTATTGGTCAGGATCGTTGTCCCCGAGTGCACTCCGTTATAATGTTGATGCTGTATTGAACAGTACTACGGCCGGCATACTGTCACAAATAAATGGAGATAGTTTAACGCCGTCTTTGATCGAGTCACTGCGCAACAGTTCGACAGTACGGTGCGACTTCGAGAAAGACATGAGACCATGTAAGCCATTCATAAAACCATGTTTATTTCACATTGTCAAAGATCCCTGTGAATTGGTTAATTTGAATTACAAGCCCAACAGCAAAATAAGAAAGTTTGTAGAGGCAAAAATTGACTATTTCGAGACATCTTTGGGAAAATTCAGAGAATCTGCGTCCAAGCCCATGAATGTGAGAGGTACCAAAGATGCAAATCCTGCTTTGTACAACAACACGTGGATCAGCTGGGATGATCATCGACATAGTATTTGAATAATTGATTCAACATGTTCACGTTTAAATTATATTTGAATTTAAAATTGAAAAATTGTCAGACTTTAATTTAATTATATTATTCTTATAAGTTATAAGTATCACATATCAAAAACATATCTATAATAAATATCAAAACATTCATTTTATATATTTGTTTATGGCTTTAGGCAGTGGTGTATTGACGGAGGGGGGAGGGAGGATCAAGGGAATCAATCCTCCCCATAGCCCATAGGCTGTATATAATATGCAACATTTTTTAGAGTCCTAACTTAAGGTCTCTAACTTTAAAAGCGGGGCTACTGGATAAAAATCATACCCCCCCCCCCCCAAGACAAAACCCCACTGGTTTTAGGTATTAGTCCATAAACGTTCATACTTTAAAACATTATCTAAAATAAATTATATATTTACACAATAAGCATAATAATTAAAAGTTTTATATTTTTTTTTTTACTACCTACCTACATAGAATTATTTATTATTTATTATTTTCTTTATATTGTTACATATTACTTATATTATAGGTTGTATAATATTTAAATTATAATTTGGTGTGTTAAGGTGTCGTTTGTCATTGTAAATTTGATTTATTAAAATAAACTAAATTACAAAACTACAAGTTTTAAAAGTAGTTATTAGTTACGTCACGCTACGGTACACACGATATACCAATATCCCCCATATCATTTCGACACTCTTTCTATTTTTTTAATCCAGGTTTTTGATTTTTTATTATTTGACAAATATGATATCTAACAGAGATGCTCAAACATTTTTCTTCGGCAGGCTACAATACCAAAATCTTACTTTCGCGTTCGTGCTGACTAGGTACTAATAAAAGAAATAAAAAATGTTGGAATTTAAATATCTTAGAAATAATTTTTTTATATATGATTTGTTTCAACATAAAAATTAACCGCGAGCTGTTTTTTAAACCTTAGCAAACCCCGGTTTGAGAGTTACTGATTTACAACATGATATTATTTCGATAGCTATAATAATTGGTAGCCGCGGTAGGGTATTATAAATAATTCTAACTTTTGATAGTTTCAACGCTATTATAACAAAATTGTCATGTCCATCGTGTATGTTGTAATTTGTACTGTTCAATTAAATTCAATTACGAGAAATAAAATCGTTTCCCAAACCTATAGTAGTCATGTATATGTAGCATTTATGTATACGGAAGGGCCGGGTCCACGAATTATTATTATTTATTATCGTTAGGAATACTCGAATACAATCATTTTTACTATTATACTCTTAGGGATAGGAGTCCGGCGGAGGAAAAGTTCGGGAAACGCTAGTAGGTGTATAGACTATAGACCGAACTTAACGAGGCAAACAGTGGTGACACAAACATTCTATCCAAAAGGGCAAATATTGAAGCTACCTTTCAGTATCCACCTACACATAAAATTAAAACCTGCCAATGTATAATTTTTTTATCATAAAATAAATACTGGTAGAACCTATATCTTACGACTTACAATATCAATTGATATTAAAGGCTAATCTAGGTTGCTTATAAATTCTAATAATAAATAATATACTTATATACCCTATACGGCTATAGTGCCAGTGTGCACAATGCACATGCAATATTATAATATTATTTAACTAGTTCTCCTATTACATACTGCAACAGTCAACAATACAGCATGCGCTTTATTAGGTACCTATAATGACAGAGTGACAGCTGACCCCTTTAGTACTTAAATCAGTAAAATATGGATATACTTATAGTATAATGCTAATTCATTTATCACACTTAATTAAAATCAACACAATATATTCAATAATGATAAAGTTAAATAAATTGTTAAATTTAACTTCCTACCAATAATTTATGAAGTGGTGTGTTGGGGTTATGCACGAAACAAATATGTACGTGACGACATTAGACATTAAATATTAATAACATGATGAAACAATGTCTAAAGCAAAAAAAAACTCAAATTGATGCAATATAGGTACCTAATTAATGTGCATTTTAGATTCTGAGCGAAGCGATGAATGTATTGATTTTACAATGATGTGTGTTTTTTTTTTATTTTTTTTTATTTTTGTGTCTGTCATCACCTTTTAGGACAGTAAAAGTGCTTGGATTTTCTTCAATAGTAACTTTTCTGATAGGAAAGTGAATCTAGTTGGTACTTTGGGGGGTCAAAAGTAAAAATTTCCCAGTAGTTTTCACAAGCGACGTGAAAAACAAAAGAGAAATTAAGGAAAAACGGGAATTTTTACGCAAAATCTGTTTTCGAGAAAATCGATTTTGGTTTTTGGTGTAACTCTAAAACAAATGACCGTAGGGACATGAAATTTTGACTGAATGTTTATATTAGCATTTTCTATACACCATAAAATTTACAAAATATTTTGACTCTTTTTGAGCTGTTTACGGCCATTGTCAGTTTTCAATTTTTTTAGTTTTTTTTTCTATAAATATCAATAAAATTTTATCTGTTGAGTAAAAAAGCTTAAAAATTTAATAGAAGGCTCCTCGGTTATTTTTTCAAAGGCAGATGAAAAAAATTAAAAATCCTTAGTCACAGTTTTTATTTATAAGCATTTAAAGTTCAAATTTTGACAAAATACGGAAAAATCACGAAAAATAGCAAATTATTTTGAGTTGAGAACTCATAAAAATTTTTCTTTTTAAATCTAAGATTTGAAAATGTAATATAAGATTACTCATAAGTTTGTCTACCTTTATCAAAAAAAAAATGTCTAGAAGAAACTTAAATTAAATTTTTATGAGCGTCTGAAATTTATATTTTTACAATATTTGATATTTACTCGATTTCTCATGTAACAATTTTCTTATATTATTGTAATTAAAAAACGAATGACTGTAGATACTTGAACATTTCACTGAATGTTTATATTAGCATTTTCTATACACCATAAGATGTTGAAAATATTTTGACTCTTTTTGAGCTGTGTACGGACATTGTCAGTTTTCAATTTTTTTAATTTTTTTTTCTATAAATATCAATAAAAATTTTTTTGTAGGGTAAAAAAGCGTGAAAATTTAATATAAGGCTCCTGATATATCGTTCTAATAGAAGTTGAAAAATATTAAAAATACATAGGCACAATTTTTTTTTATAAGCATTTAAAGTTCAAATTTTGACAACATTTATCAAATTTATAATTTATTAATTATTTTGTAGTTAAAAATGTATAAAATGTTTAACTTTTATGGCGAAGGATTGAAAATTTAATACAAGGCTCCACGTAAATAGGTTAAATATAAATTAATTTATTCACAATAATATCATCAATTATACTTGGTAAAATCATAGGCTGACTGACCGTTTTCGCTCAGAATCGTTTTTCTTATACAATGATATTATATCATTGAATTCAAATTTAACACCATCCATTACGGTGACCCACTTGTAACCTACTGTACAGCAGAGCGACATCCACTTATCCACCTTTTTTGACATGAAAACGAAATAGACTGAAATAGTGAAATATTATAAAATTAAAAACAAAATAAATTAACTTTACTTACTTCTTAAAATGAAAAATTAACTCGTTAATTAAGAAAGAAATTTAGTAAGTTAACAGTTAAGTTAATGAAAAGACAAAAGTAACTAGTTAAGTTAAAAAGTTTAAATTAAATTAACTTTTTAACTTAACTTTAACTTTTTAACTCGTAAATGCCCTTGCATTGCATTTTTACAGGGTTTTGCATCCAAATCATTTATTCGGGTTTAGGGTGCTGCATGCATTCGGGTGTTCAAAAAGCAGAATAAAAAATGTAAACAAACGTTTGGGTGTTAATAACCATTATTATTCGTGTTAATATTATTGGTTAATACCTACTAGTGTTAAGTAGTTAAAAAAAAACATAATTTTTATAGTTATTTTTGTTAGATCTTTTTTTTAATTTAAATGTTTATCCCCCTCCCCCATAACAAAAATTAACCAACTTAAAAAATAGACGGCATTTTCACTGCAAATACTATAAATTATATTAACAGTGTTTGGTCGCTGACTAACCTACATAGTTTAGTTGTTGACACCAGACCCAACTATCGGATGTACGTCAAGTAGTCAACATGCTAATATTTTATATTGCTATTGCAGGCAATAATTGGAATTCTAATTTGTTCTACGATAATTATGTAATAAATTATAATTTAAAAAATTCAATATCTGAATTTCGGTTTTATCAGAACCGAATGATAGAATCGGATTTTATTTTCTAATTAATATTAATAAAAATATTTTTAGTATTCACATGCAATCTATTGTAAAATGTCCTAATATTGTTGTTATTAAACAAATAATTAACTAAAAAATTGAATAACCACTTATTAAAAGACATACACAAATATATATTATAATGTCATGATGACTGTAAAATAAAAAAATATTTGGGTTTTGGATTAAACAAAATGTTGTTTTATTCGGGTTTTGGATGATTTGGGTGTTTAGAAATATTCGGTAATTATATGGGTTTTGATTTTTTAAGGGGTTTTTAGGCTGTTAAACTGTTACGTGTTCTGGTTAATTCAGGACATGCAATTTTAGCAAGGAAAACGTAATTTTAATTTTCAGTCATTAAAATTGTAACATTTAATATAAGATTTTCATTGGGTAAATATTATTATACTATACCAATTTGTATAATACTATAATATAATATACAATATACATAAGTCATAACTATAGTATAATATATACTATAGTGTATTATACATTATTCGACCTTTTTTTTTAAATTGTCTAAAAAAACCACTTTTACACAATTTTCATAATGATAACCTTTTTAATTATACAAACTAAGTAGGCCAAATAAGTAGTGCCAACTGCTATCACTGTTATCTTAATCGCGCTCCGTCATCGCAAATGTCGATGCATAATATTGTACACGAAACGTTTTGAATTATTACGTAACTTACTTACGCTACACCGTTGACCGTTCATTGGGCTACCAAATAACAGCCGCCTTGATCACCTTATACAAATAAATCAAAACGGCATTTGTCATCGACCTCCATCACATCTCAACAAGATGGGAATAAAATTAAATCATGTATTTCGCCAAATCACTATACGTGGCACTGACCAATAAAAACAGCGAGACTGAAACCGAGGTATTTCTACCTAATAATAACATGCAGGTTGATTATAAGTAACTACCCCAAACTGAAGTCGCACCCAAGCTCACTCGAATCCCGCCAATCTATAGATATGTACAGAGCATCTACATTTCTAAAACTTCTCAATATTCAATAAGAAGTAAGAAGTTAAGATCACTCTATCCCTCACAGGTACTAACAATATTTCATTAAGTCCACACCATCATTTCTAATAGTCCGGCCCAAAAACCACATAACCTACAATATTACCAATAATTGATTAGGTGCAGAATTTGCACCAATGCACCAATGCAGAATTTCACTCCTTTAAGCTGCGGCTGCATCGCTAACACCAATACAAGGTAGTAATTAAAAATCTCCATCACTCTACAATCCTACCCGTTATGGTGATATTTTAGACGCCCAGGCCGAACTAGGACACTAATGGCTACGCGCAGGGTTAATATCAAAAAGAATTATCGCCCTTTACGACTGTTCCACGTCGAACTGGTTCTTAACGTCAAAATAACCAAGACATTTTCAAGATGAACACACGGCTTCACTCTGCCGTGGTGATCGAAAAAGTCCACCCCGATACTATTCATGTCAAGCATACGGTCATACGCGTAACTACTACAGTTAACAGCCTAGGTGCGTTAAATGCGGCGAAGATAATTTAACTGATAAGTTCACTCTTGTGCAACTTGTAACTTTTATTTGCTGAAACATTTTTAATACAATAAATAAAAAAAAAAAGGTGGATAAGTGGATGTCGCTCTGCTGTACAGTAGGTTACAAGTGGGTCACCGTAATGGATGGTGTTAAATTTGAATTCAATGATATAATATCATTGTATAAGAAAAACGATTCTGAGCGAAAACGGTCAGTCAGCCTATGATTTTACCAAGTATAATTGATGATATTATTGTGAATAAATTAATTTATATTTAACCTATTTACGTGGAGCCTTGTATTAAATTTTCAATCCTTCGCCATAAAAGTTAAACATTTTATACATTTTTAACTACAAAATAATTAATAAATTATAAATTTGATAAATGTTGTCAAAATTTGAACTTTAAATGCTTATAAAAAAAAATTGTGCCTATGTATTTTTAATATTTTTCAACTTCTATTAGAACGATATATCAGGAGCCTTATATTAAATTTTCACGCTTTTTTACCCTACAAAAAAATTTTTATTGATATTTATAGAAAAAAAAATTAAAAAAATTGAAAACTGACAATGTCCGTAAACAGCTCAAAAAGAGTCAAAATATTTTCAACATCTTATGGTGTATAGAAAATGCTAATATAAACATTCAGTGAAATGTTCAAGTATCTACAGTCATTCGTTTTTTAATTACAATAATATAAGAAAATTGTTACATGAGAAATCGAGTAAATATCAAATATTGTAAAAATATAAATTTCAGACGCTCATAAAAATTTAATTTAAGTTTCTTCTAGACATTTTTTTTTTGATAAAGGTAGACAAACTTATGAGTAATCTTATATTACATTTTCAAATCTTAGATTTAAAAAGAAAAATTTTTATGAGTTCTCAACTCAAAATAATTTGCTATTTTTCGTGATTTTTCCGTATTTTGTCAAAATTTGAACTTTAAATGCTTATAAATAAAAACTGTGACTAAGGATTTTTAATTTTTTTCATCTGCCTTTGAAAAAATAACCGAGGAGCCTTCTATTAAATTTTTAAGCTTTTTTACTCAACAGATAAAATTTTATTGATATTTATAGAAAAAAAAACTAAAAAAATTGAAAACTGACAATGGCCGTAAACAGCTCAAAAAGAGTCAAAATATTTTGTAAATTTTATGGTGTATAGAAAATGCTAATATAAACATTCAGTCAAAATTTCATGTCCCTACGGTCATTTGTTTTAGAGTTACACCAAAAACCAAAATCGATTTTCTCGAAAACAGATTTTGCGTAAAAATTCCCGTTTTTCCTTAATTTCTCTTTTGTTTTTCACGTCGCTTGTGAAAACTACTGGGAAATTTTTACTTTTGACCCCCCAAAGTACCAACTAGATTCACTTTCCTATCAGAAAAGTTACTATTGAAGAAAATCCAAGCACTTTTACTGTCCTAAAAGGTGATGACAGACACAAAAATAAAAAAAAATAAAAAAAAAACACACATCATTGTAAAATCAATACATTCATCGCTTCGCTCAGAATCTAAAATGCACATTAATTAGGTACCTATATTGCATCAATTTGAGTTTTTTTTTGCTTTAGACATTGTTTCATCATGTTATTAATATTTAATGTCTAATGTCGTCACGTACATATTTGTTTCGTGCATAACCCCAACACACCACTTCATAAATTATTGGTAGGAAGTTAAATTTAACAATTTATTTAACTTTATCATTATTGAATATATTGTGTTGATTTTAATTAAGTGTGATAAAATGTGTGAAATCGACTTTTCCACATTTTTGTTTTTTTGATTTTAACTTCCCCGAAAAATAACTTTAAAATTTTAAATACTCTTTTTTAATATGTCATTTTTAGGAATTTGGGGGATAGTATCAAAAATGTGGGAAAGTCAATTTCAAGTAGACTTGATGACAAATTCAAATCGGTTTTCAGAATTCTTATCGCTCCATTAAATCAATTGGTGTGTCTGGCAAAAAACAAGTCTAAAATACTATGTCACGCGTGTGTTAGACAAATACAGAAAATCTTGGTATCGAATCCTCTTAATTAAAATAATTCGGGTAGTTCGGTAATACATTTACACGGTTAGTATAATATATAGAATATATCTTGGAAGATATACATTTGTAATATACATACAGGACACAGGTACATACACCTAGACACAGGACACAGGTATTAATAGTTATAGTATTTATTTTTAAATATGTACAAAAATTCGAATTTTAGAATAACTGATAAAATTACCCAAATGTTAGGAGGCCAAACATTGAGGAGGGGCTTAAGTCCGTTAGCTGGGTGTGCTCTTCTACCTAATTACATTTTTTTGCATTATTTATTATGTATATTATGTTTATTACGGGATTGGTAAATTGGGTCCCAAATGACTTGATCACGGTAAATTAGGTCCCGGCAGGGGCGAATTTACCCATAGGCCACCAAGGTACGTGTCTAGGGCGCAATATTTTTTGGGGCGCAAATTTTTAGTTAATTTTTACTTTTTAGTTTTTCATAATTTCATAATTATATTTACCTAAATTTATATTTTATATAAATTTTTTTTTTGTATACTACTTGCGTGAAATTGGGGAATGGCTCACGTAGTCACGTGGCAGTTACGTTTTCATTTATAAGCTATAATAACCTTGCCGTTTGAGTTTACTTCTGCAACCGGCAGAGGTTCGACATCGACACTCGAAGAGGCAGTTGCCTATATTAATTCATACGGGTATACGGGTGTGCGGCGTAAACACATACAATATTGTGAATGCCGCATGCGCAAAACGCCAGCCTAGGCAGTCAAAATATATACTACCTCGGGCCGCCGGGTACATGGTATATAGCCCCTCTACTAACTAGGTGGGGGACAGCTCGCACAGTGCTTAGCAAGTAAATTATTTGATATTAACTGGAATGACACCGCACCCGGCACCACAATAACCACAATAAGTGTGCGCGGGTGCGCGGCCACCAAACTAGTCTATTCTTAGAATACTGGAATTATATTCTAGAAATCAGATGTCTTGATAAAGTAATTAATAATAATAAACATTGCGACGACGCGCGACTCCTGCATAATGCATACTGCTCAGATATCTGCTAATCGATTACGATTATAGAGACTAGAGTGCTCACCACTTTAATCAGTACAGTCGTTGCCAGATAAATTGAGACGGCGGGGGCGGCGCTTTTCAGTAAGTGTAGCACATGCTAGTCGCTGGCAGTGTGGTGCAAAGGTCACATAGTTGGCTACGACGCGCGCCGTCATCAGTTCGAACCCGGCTCAGTGCAAACAATTTTATTTATTATTATTATTATTAATTAATTAATATTATTTTACAATTTCTACTTTTTGTTCTTAAATAAAAGATTATTATCAGAATATTTGATTTTAAATTAATAACGTATAATCATTTTTGGGACAATTTTGGGTTTATTGATGTATTTTCGGTAATAATATTCAAATACGGAGAACCACTGGTTTTCCGTTATCGCGCCGCTGCCGCCGTCTCAATTTATATGGCAACGACTGTACCTACCTGGCTACCTATAAGAAAACATAAATTACAATATTAAAGATTAAACATGAGAGCACGCCAATGTACGGGGCGCTAGTGTTGTAATGCCTAGGGGCGGAAAAATGGTAAGTCCGCCCCTGGGTCCCGGAAAAAAAAGGTTATAGGAAGTTGAGTCCCGGAAATAAAATGTTAGTATGTTCATTCCATTTTTTTAATATATTAGAAGTCAAATTTAATAATAATTATATTAGGCATATATAGTAAATAGGAATTCATTATTGTAATATTATGTTCTCGGTATAAATTGTATTAATAAAAAATCTTACGGTATAAATTAAAATATATGTGTTTATTACCTATAATATTATGTTATTGGTAAAAACTGGAATGATCGGGCCGAACCGGTAAGTAGGTTTATAGCCGAGACCCAACTTAACTACTACTTTTTTTACCCGGGACTCAACTTACCGATTTCAAAATGTACCCAAATTATCGCAGACCAATTTACCTAGCCCCGTTTATTAATTCGACGATTCCTTAGTGTACCTATAACACATTTTTAGGTAGATATAGATTAAGTAGATATTCTTAATAATAATTACCAATCCGAATTTTGGTTTGAAATTTAACTACTGCTGTTATCATTCGAGTGTGTATTCGAAACTAGACCTCAGTGGAAATATAAATACTGGTGACATAATAATGTATGAGTAGTGTAAGTGAAAGCGGGATTCTGTGGCGTATCCAAGGGAGGAGTTTGTGGGTTATGACCCCCCCTCCCATTGAGTCATGTCATCAAATTATTGCATGAACTAAACTATAAAGGAATTTTTATTTTATTTTACAATTATTAATTTATCATTATCATTATCTATTAAGTATAAGTCATAAGTTATAACAGACATACATAATGTATTAAGATGTTTGCTGATTAAAATTAAAGTTTTAGTTTATACACGAAATTGTTATTGAATAATATTTAGAATTTATTAACAGCTAACACCCCCTTTACAAGAATCCTAGTTACGCCACTGGCGGCATCACTGTAATTGACATCCGAGTTCGTAGTTAACGAGGTCGTTTCCTTCACGAGATTTATGCGCTACCCAAAAACAAATCTGAAAGATGGTATTAAGCGAGTGTTGTAAATTTGTAATAGAAAAAATAATAATAATATAGGTAGGTAATACGATTAGGTATCTAACGACGAAACTGTGTAAACACAATAGCGCTAGAGCGCCTGATACGATCAATATTTTGGCCACCTCTCGGCTCTCAACAGCAAACGTGTAAACGTGTAGGTAATCTGTAATAGTGCGCGTTATAATTTGGTGCCAATCAACGACCGAGAGAGTTCGTCGTGACGAAATCATGCCACCATGTCCGATACAATGAATGCTCAGGCGTGACTCTAGATTCTAGAACTAAAAATTAGGGGTGTGTCTTTTTTTCGAAAGGACACATACCTGTATGCGTTGTCCCCGACCTTCGTCTTACACATGAAAACAGAATAAACTGTTTTGTGCGGGAAAGAACCGAGGAGGCTACGTCGCTGTGCAAAATATATAATATTATAGATTAAAGTATATTAATATATTATACATAAACACATTTATACGAGTTGAGAATAATCTTTTCTTTCCATCGAACAATTACCTGGCTCTAAGTGATCAGTATTTAGTCCAGGCGAAGCAATATTTTGATCTTAAAATTTTCATTACACACATCTACAGCTATAGTTGAATTTTCACAAAACAATTCAACTTAATCAACTATAAAATATAAATTTTATAATTTCACATCATTACTAAATTAATACCAATACTATTTAAGAGGACGCTACCCATACAATTGTTGTCTCTCACTCTCTCCGTCTTACACACGCACGGCATGAAAAATGTCGTTCACTAGTTTCAATAGTGTGCCATTTGTTTTTATACTAGAGATAATTGACATATTATAAAACTTTTAGGTAAGTAAGAACATTATCTGTGCTTCAGCATTGTCGATTTTTCGAAATTTTCATTTTCAAGCAAGATATGGGTATGTGAGATATCAAAAATTAAAAATAGGTCAAATCACTCTAATATCAAAACTAACAGGACACTGTGCAACCATGGCTAAATAATATATAGGCATGATCGCAACTTTGTGATACGCAGGTGTCATGGCCGCCACTGGCAGTGAATATTATTATCACTTCGATTTATTTGCAAACATAACCATACAAAATATTAATTTCTTGGCTAAATAAATCCAAACATCACTGCAAGCTGAGATTCCTCTCCATGCTAAAACATGCAATAATTGTATGTGCGCAGCCAATAACGAAAATGCGTCTCAATGCGATCATACCTATATATTTAGCCATGATTGTAACTAGTGAACGAAAATTTGTTAAGTCGTACGTGTGTAAGACGAAGACAACAAATGCATGGGTAGCATTCTCTTAATAATAAATTGGGGGCCGGAGTGGTCGAGGCGTCAGTTTGATCCCGGCTACGGGCGGCATTTTTCTTCGGGCAGTCACGGTGTTCCACTCGGGCATGGCATGTACCTACGGGTTCCAACTTAAAAATTCTGCCAAACACAAACACTCACATGTAAAAACTCACAGTTCCAAACCTTACCACCACCACAACACAACCCTACAAACAGCTAATGGCCATAGATGCCGTGCTAAAGAATCAATAAAAAAAAAAAAAAAAAAATTATATTGTACATAATGAAAACTAAATAATACTTAAATACATAGAACAAAGAACTCAACATATAATTATTAATTTATTCAATTTTAAGAAGTATTAAAATATGCTTCATCATATTGCTATTTATACTTGAAGTATATAGTATATCAAATTTAAAAAGTTGTAATACTTAGGTAGCTAATTTGTAAATAAATGTTCAATATTTAACACTGAATAAGTAAACAAATAAAATAATCACGTTGAATAAATTAATTAATTTACTTGAAAGTATAGGAATATTAATTACACAGCTCTAAGTGATCAGTATTCAGTCCAGACAAAGCAACATTTTGATTGCAATTTTCATTACAAACATCTACAACTATAGTTGAATTTTCACATGAACAAAATTAACACAGCAAATTTCAATATTAAATGCAGTTTTACAAACAAAAAAAAAATATGCTTTAATAATATGATTATGACATAGATATTTAATTGTATGATAGTTATATTAATAACTAGCTACATAAACTTATAGTAACAAGTAAACTGTTTTTAATCAGTAAATACAAGTCTAATACTGTATATTTTAATCTATAAAACAAATATATTTTAATAATGCATTATGATATAATCAGTTATAACTTAGAGCTTATAAGTTATAATCATGGGTTATATTATATTAGTTATTACTTATTACTATTAAGTTATTAGCCTATAATATTATCATAGTCTACAGACTTAATGTTGATATAGGTATAATTAAATATTGTCCTATAACAATTTACCATACAAAAGTACACCCACCCCATATTTCTTGGGAGTGCAGGGCACCTCTTGTAAGTACGTCAAAGCCACCACTGGTTTAGTTTATATATATGTACTAGCTGAAACTGTGCACTTTGTTGCCCGTTAAATGTACCAACTTTATATGACTCAAACTTTGTTCAATTCGTTATTTAATATTCTGTGTATGGTGTTCAAAATTAATCTTAACTTTTCCGTTGTCCGGAGTAAAAATTCTAATTTGCAGCAATATATTATCAGGTAGACAATCTAGATCACGTCAGATAGCAGACCTGGTGCTGTTTGTACGTAAACGTCAGTGTATGATTTAACTCTAAAGTATCAAAGTTATACCAAGTTTTATATAATCAATTAATACAAATTCCTAACCTACCCTGTTGCGTCACTGTTGTATTTTTGACATCCAGATTTTCTACTTTTCTGGTGGATTTTTCTAAAATTCTCTCTCATATAAACCTTCTCCGTGAAATACTCTTTCGTTTAAAAAAAAATCAAGAAGATTTGATAAGTAGTTCCAGAGTTTAGCCTGTACAGAGATTTTCATTTCACATTTATATAGTTAGATTTCTATATTCAGGTTATTTAGGTATACATTTTATTTTAATAATCAGTTTGTTTTATATAATAACAGTGGATACATATTGGAATTACATAGTTTGTAAGTTGTTCATGTTTAAACTTTAAAGATCATTACACAAACTTCCTTCCAACAGAAGAGCTACAGTTTCTTGTAAACAAATTTGATGCTCTACAACTTTTGAATTCCTCAACTTTTTGGTTGTTAATTTATGATGGTAAAAATGGATTACTTATAATTTTCATAGGATTTTAAAAAAAAATCCCTTTAAGAAAATATCTATACTTTTTTTCCTAGTTTTTTCTATTTTAGATTCTGAGAGGAGCGAGGAAGCTAATAGTTTTAAAATGGTGTTTTTTTTTTTTTAATTTAATTTTTTTTTTATATACTGTATACAAAATATCTACCAGAAGGAGTGCTTCGATTTCAACATATAGTACCATATCTTTTAGCAAATTGGATCAAAATGGTACTTTAGAAAGGTTTCGATTTTCTCAATAGTTATTTAATGCCACAGGAAAAACCGCTAAAAATAGGATTTTAAATTCTAACGCTTTATTTATCACCATAGAAATGAATAAAAAATAATAACAATACCTATTATAGTATAAATTCAACTTACAGGCTTTAATAATAATTAATAATAAAAATATACAAAATCCAGACTGACATACCGTCTCCGCTCAGAATCATTTTTCTTATACAATGATTTTATATCATTGAATTCAAGTTTAATACAATCCATTATACATTGACCCACTTATAACCTACTGTACAGCAGAGCGACATCTACTTACCTGCTTTTTAATCTTATTATTGAAATACAAAATTATTAATTAATACATTTTAATAAAGCTTTCACTTTGGGAACAAGACAACAAAATAAATATAATAAGCTTATATCAATTAAAAAAATATTTGTTTTTGGTTCAATTCTATTGAGTTTATTATAGAATATTCACTGATTGAAGTATAATGTAAGTTGTTCACAACTACCAAGTAACAATCAAATTTTAGCAATAATTAATTGTGCGTTTATAAGAAATAATTCAATTTGTATAAACCAGTAGTGTTATTCGGTCATGTTTGTGGGGAAGGGAGATTGAAACATATTTTTCTAAAACATTTGGTTTATATCATAAGCACCTCTCAGTAAAACTATAGTTATCTGTAAAATGTAGAACGCGTATAAATGCATGCTCACATTAAAATAAATAATCACATAGTATTTAAATATTCACATTTACAAATTATAGGTATTATACTTTATTGGTACATACTATAGTACTATCTAGATATAGTTTAACAACAGTTTCATAACGTTGCTGTTATTATATTATTATTATGTTATGTTATTTGATAGTTGATATAGTTATATAAAATATGTTTTATACAGCGTTGGAGCATCGCTCCACGATAAAATAATATTCAAACGCTGTGGTTTATTTTTGTACCACAGTATAATATATTTGTGCAATAGACATTAGTGTTTATTACAAAGTAAAGCTAGCATAAGGGATTTGGTGTTTTTTTGTATTACTTCTATAAAAAATAATATTTATATAATTAAATAAGTAAGTACATAAATGTGGTTTACCAGTTTTGAAAAAAGTCATGGGGGCATATAATGCATAAATTCCCACCTTTAATTATGCTATGGTACCAACATTAAAAAAACTTTATGATTTATTTATTTAGTATATATGGCAAGGGTAGCATCAAAGGTAAGATATAATTCTAAGATGAGGTGTTTGAGTGTAAACCCTACAAATATAATAACTTGTTTAACTTTTCTATATTATAGATTTAGGATTATTGTTTCATTTGATACGTTTATTAATTAAAATTTTCAACCAAGAAATTTAATATATTTTAGCTATATATTGTTAACTATTTAGGTGTAAATTACATTATCAAATGTGTTTAACAATAAATATTTTAGGCTAGTAAAAAAAAATTGATTCTACAATAAAACTTTACAAATCACCATTCACCATTAATGAACTTACGTTAATATCAGAAGAGTACGATGGTATCTTACAAACACTTTTAATTATTTCATGTAAGTATAACTTAATATTAATAACAATTACAAGAATAATTAAGAAATACTATTAGCTTAAATAATAATAAACATTTAAATTAAATGTCAATTATATAAGCTGAGTAATTATTACAGTATAACATTATACATATTTAACAAAAAAAATTAAAATTGTATGAAAAATTCATTTATAATATATTATGTACAGTCGAGTCCTGATAACTCAAATCTCAAAGGGAATAAAAAAATAAATTGGACTCATTAACATATTTTAAAACTTTGAGTTATTGAAGTTTGAGTTATCACGACTCAGCTGTAGTAGAAATAAGATATCTATTGTAAATATTAATATTATGAACAACAATAATATGTAAGTCTTTTTGTACATATAATTCAGATAATGCTCCTATTAACAATTTGTGTAATAATAATTATACTTGATTTTTTTTTACATATTACAGAAATACGGTACTCTGCAAATAATTGACAATTTTCTTACCAAATAGGAACATAGGTATGTTAATTGTAATGATACACTTAATTAAAAATATTATTTATTTGAAAATTAATTACTATAAATTTAAATAAATAAATAATATGTAAATTGCATTAAAATGATTATGTATTAATTTTAATTGTAGGGGAGAGAGTTGTACCTTGGGCCTCGTGTATTTCTTCCTTAATAATTGGTTAAAACCTATATTTCAATGTAAATTCTGAGGTAAATTCCAAGGACCATTGTGTTAAGAATTAAAATTATTTCAGAAGGCAGTTGAATCAGGAATTCTAAAAAAAACTCATGTAGGTGTAGATTTATTATAATATCTACAATATTTTTAATATGCATTAATGTGAAATATTGACAATTAAAGCTGTTAGAGGATATTTAATAAAAATAGTCCCAGGGTACAACACTCTCCTATAACATAATTATTCGCATTGATTTTTATACGTAGTTAACATAACAGTTGAATGATATAACATAAATATAATAGGAGCTTAATTACAATTAGAACTTATACAAACTTCAAAGACAAATAATAAACAACAATAATTTGATATATCATTTTCAAAAAAATTATCTATTAATCAGTGCTCGAATTTGGAATTATTAAGTAGTGGAACTCAATCCGACAGTTTAAAAACTGCGACTCAAGTGCAAAATTATTTAATACATGCTCGTGGGGAATTTTGTGAATATGTTAATACATTTTACAGATTTTTATATTTATTTCATTATGTAGTCGATTACAAAACTTATATTTATAATTATAATAGTACACAATGGTAAATGGGATTGAGTCTTACAATAGTAAACGGTGATTGAGATATTAATGCTTATTTAACCAGTGCATTGAATAATTAAAAAAATTGTTTATTCTGAACTTATAGTTTATCATCAAGATCTGTGTGGAAATATGAGTGAAAGCTTAATTAAAAAAAAAAACAAAGTTTAAATTAATATTTATATTGGTTTTGGCATAATGCATAGTTAATTTATACTCACATGATTTAAGCAAAATTGTACGTACTTCATGGCACGCTCAACATTGATGGGGAACAGGTAAAACATATAGGCAAACATATTGTTAATGCGATCAAACAACATCAAGAGCAATAATTTTGTATGTTTATCGTTCTGGTTTTCTTTCTATAATTTTCAATAATTACAATTAATTATAACTCCATGAGTCAATATGAAAATGGCAGCCTTACCTTTATTATCGCAAGACATTTATGAAATATGTCTATTTCGACTTCGATTTGTTTGTAAAGCTGATCTTCGGTCGAATCGCCAATCAAGAGTGAATAGTCTAAGAACTCACGGTCGTTGTCTAACTTTCTGAAATAGCAAGAAACAAGATGATTAAAATTTACAAAGGGTCTCATGAAAAAATTAAACTTACTTGGATTCCTCCAATGTCATGATGCCCTTGGTGAGATAAAATCTAGTTTCGGCATTTATGCTCATGATCTTGGTAGTAACGAAATGTTTGTAAATCGTCTAAACCAATATAATACGACTAGCACGGCTCGATCGACTAACTCCAAATCACGTTTCAGTGAATGGTTTGAACACAAACTATTTTATTACTATTATTGCAGGTTGCAGACGACCACAAGACAGGGCATAGACGAGATCAAAATTTCAAATAATGTCAAATCTTAGTTCACGAGTCGATAAGACAAATTACAATATTGTATTATTTAATAAATAATAATATTTATTATCTTATGATATCTGTGTGGCCACGACTTTTAAATTACCTGTTGATGACGAGCACGGCTATAGCTGATACTAGAAAGCCTTTATATAATATTATCTAGGTTCTCTAGCTGATACTGCAGTAGTAGTGTTAACTGTTTACATGTATGTCCGTGGTTACGGTAGCGGCAGCGTCGGCGGCGTCGGCAGCAGCAGCTTACAGTGTTGCACATACCGGAATGCAAACAATGAACTGGCAACAGCGCAACCAAAAATTGACGGGGCTGACCGCCACTACCCTACCACTACCACTAACCTACTATGAACTAATGGACAGCGTATTCCACTCCGCCCTGCCAATAATGCACGGGGTCATATGAGAGAAAGAAAGAAGAAAGAACGAAGGGAGAAAAGAGAGAAAGAATATAAAATAGTAATCATAGACCTATAAACTAACACTGTAATTCCCCCCACGTTCTCTTTTCTCTTTTACTCTATATCGTATTATCGTACCCCTAACCTCTGTCTCTAAGCGCTACCCATCAGTAAGTTTATAGCTCTATGGCCACTACCCACTCGTCTGTCCGTGATATAAACAACAAGTCATGATCGTAACTTTTTTACGGTCAAATCCTTCGATAAGCACGCGACGCAGTGGCGTATATACGGGGGGGGGGGGGACCAAATTGTGTACACAATATAACATGTATATAATAATATGTGTATACTGAATGTCCATTAATAATTTTATATCCCTCCTTGAAAAAATCTTAAATATGCTACTGACGTGACGTAGCATAGTCATTGGCGCAACTAGGGGGGTGCTTGGGGGGTGTTTCAGCACCCCCAGTCTTTAATTTAGCTCCCCCAGATCAAAAACACCAAAAATGGAAAAATCTTATGAAAAAAAGTTTACTTTGTTTTACATAAGGTTTTTTTTTATTTGACGTTTTTAGCGGAAACACAAATTGTTTATGATGATTATAGTTATATGTGGTTATATCAAATATTAGGTATGTAACATTTATATCGACAACTATATCGTTGTAGTCATAGATTAGATAATAAATTCTTCAGCCAGCAGTAATTTTGATATCATTTAAAAATATGAAGGTTTTAGATAACAGATAAGTGATAAGACGATAAACCCAGTAGTTTATTTATAAAATATTGTGACTAGTAGCTTATAATTTGATCAGCCGCCAAATGTTATTGTTAGATTAATACACGCGGTCGGCATATTTTGTTTATCAAAAATCATATTATAGTGTATACGCATTTGTATGATTTTAATAAAATATTTCGTTCCCTTATGTTAATGTGAAGTGTGAAGTGTGTTAACTATTATAAATTTCAATATTCATTTTTAATTTGAATAAAAAAAAAATCAAAAATATAATCACTCTATAGAAGATGAAAATAATGATGACGCTGGAACCCCTTGTCAAAGTTCATCTTGTGAATTAAATATCACAGCAGCACTTCCAGGCACAGTAAAATAATTGAGGCACTCTGCACAATAATGGCCTATTTCACCAAAAAATTAGAGGGAGTGAATTTTTATTTTTATTGGAAACAATTTATAACAAAGTACACCAATTTAGCATTTATGATTTATATTTACTAAAAATGTATCGTTATTTAAATTTTTTAGTTTTAATGGAATAGGCCACTTTATTTGTAAGAATTTTATAATTTACATGTTTTTTCCAAATGTTTTATTTTAAAGAACATAATGAATTACTACAGTTAAATTTAAACATTGGAATGTCTTCTGATTTAGCTGACTTAGGTACATTGGATACTGGACCCTGTCGCCCTGTTCTCTATTTAAGTTTCTTTTTATAGACATACAAGCTAAATATTTATTTTAACTTTAAAATACATTAAAAATTAAAATATATTATATTTATTCCTTCTTATGGTCCTGATAAGTTTATTTTAATCTTAGACTTACACCTAATTTGGAAAGCAGTACAGATCATTCCAAAGTGAATGGTTTAAATATTATGAATGGTTAGAGTACAGCATCAAATGTAATGCTGCGTTTTGTTTTGTTTGCCGCATTTTTGGTACTAGTAGTGTTAAAGATATATGGACAAAAACTGGATATAACAATTGGCAAAAAGTAAGTTATTATTTCATCTAACCTATAAAATAGTATATTTCATTATAATATTATATATATATTTTTTTCGATTGATTAAAGTGCTTAGTTAAAAAAAAAAATAATAATTATAGGTACCCTCATTTTAACCACTAGCTGACCCGGCATGCTTTGCTATTGCTAGGTTCCATTATATATAAATATATAATTATTTAGCTTAATATAGCAATTACCCGACGTTGCCCGGAAAAAAATTATGATTATTAAATACTTCGACTCCTTTTAGGTGTGACACGCTGTGGAAGCAATGTATTTTTAAGTGTAATTGAATGATATTATATTTTAATTTATTGCCATCCCGAGAGGAGTTGTTTCACTTGTGATTATGCAAGAAGTATATTAACAGGTACGTAATATACCTGAGGTAGATCGCGGACACCGCGTGGTTCATACGTAAGTATATAATTTAACTCTATAAGAATTAACAATGCAAAAAGTTGATCCACCGAAACCGTGGTTTGAAATCGATACATTCTGTCCTAAAGCAAACATTTTTTCTCGACCCATCTTCTTTCCCAAAGTCTAAAGTTCATCGCGCAATCGGATGGACGGCTTATGAATGCATAAAGGACATAGGCATTAGGTACAAATATCATATATTTAGATATAGATTATTGATTAACCGGTGTCACGTAAATACATCGTGGTAAATTGGTCGCAGTAATTTGGGCGCGGGTGTAATATCGTCGTGCGTCATTTAGTTCTGGGAGGACTAACAAAACTATTTATTCAAAAAATAATAACCCATAGGGGGCTTATATCTAAATCAATAAGGGATATTTTGTGGGGGGCTAAATCTTAGTAAGGGGGCAAAGCCCCCCCCCTAGTTTCGCCAATAATGCCTATGTACAATACTTTAATCTTAATCAAATTCTATGTATAATTATATAAATAAAATTGTATCACAGATAGCAAAAACAAAACTATATAAAAATTAAATTTAAATTATAACTACAACTGAAAATTAACAGCTATCCCACGTAAATAGCTTTGAATATTAGTGGGTCAAATGTTGAAGTTTATTTTTTAATACTAATTGCAGAATCTTTTTCTTTTTTTCTTTTTTTTCTTTTTCGGTAATGATATTCTAGAAAGTAAAATTAAATTATAATAATGTTTTTACTGTTGATACAGCTGATCCAATGACAGCATAGGTACTCAGTTGGGATGTTTTCGTTACTTTCTTTAAATCTTTCATAATATATTCCCTTCGTTTCAATTTAGCTATGTCGGGTACATGGTGGTCATGCTCAACATATTTAATTACAGTTTAATCTCGAGTGTGAACATGACCACCACAGCTGAATTGTAACATTAATTGTTTGTAATCGTTACATTTCAAAATGATTTTTTCGTCACCGTCTTTTTCTTTTTGGTGCTCATAATTATTGTGAACCAATAACTTTTGATTCCGTTGATTCAAAATATAATTTAAAGGCATTTTATTTCAAAAATTATTATAGGTATAAATAATTAAATACACGGGACTGTGTAATTGTATACACGGAGTACGAATCGTCAATCGTAACAAGCGTTGAAAAAATACTAAGTTAAAATGTAAACATAACACATCATATGATTTTTCTTGACAAATCATCTAATCGCGAAATCGATATCACAATAGAGACGACGATAATATAATACGATATCGAACTATATGACGCACCACGATATTACACCACGACCAATTTACAGCACCCAAATTACATGGAACTAAATTAACCATTTGTATTATTTTATTTTAATTGTCTTCCACATATTCTTTTGAAAAATTCAAATATTGACCACAGATTTTAGCTTTAAATACACCATTAAAAAGTGCTTCTAAAACTATTATTTGATTAGCTTAAAATTTAAAATGTTTCATTTTTAAGTTAAAATCGTTTTAATTATTTGTGGTAAATAATTTATTAGTCCAGTATATTGCGAAATGCTTTCTAAATGGTCGGTCCTCACAATACTGTGTGAGTGTGCTTGATTTTTCGTAAAAAAAATACTAATTCTGGTCATCTTCCTGAAATGGGCGTATTATTTTCATTTTCCCCGGGGTGTTAAAAAGCTAAGATTATAATATACTGGTAAATTGTAATGTACCGGCCCTGAACATAAGCGTGCGCAGACCATGCTGTCAGGGGGGGGGGGGCAGTATGTAATAAAATATATATTTTATAATATATAGTTAAATATTATTTTGGTTGTTACTTTATTAGTTAGTTCAATTAATATTAGTCAGAAGTATTAGTATAGAAGTATTTTAGTTTTAAAAATCATTAATTTAACTACAAATTTAATATAGTAATATTGAAACTTCAAAGTTAGGTTATTTATATTATATTAATATGTACATAAACAAACAAAATAAAAACATTCTTTAAAATTTACCAAAAGACAAATCTTAGCTCTTTACTTCTTCAGAGTACCATTCTTCTCTCAGAAGGAGATAATATTTTAAATTGTTCAATTATGTCATCAATATTAAGATTATAGGCCAATTTCTGTTCAATTGACATGGTGAGAAGTCCATCTAGTCGATCCTGATGCATTGTACTACGTAATTTGGTTTTTATTAAGCTTAATTTTTAGAACGCCCTTTCACAAGAACAACTAGTTACAGGAATAGTAACAAATATTTTTAACATTTTAAATATATTATTGAATATAGTTTCCCTTCCACTATTAAACTCTGTTAACCATTTTATCCACGTATCACAATTTTTTATAGTACTTTTGGGTACATTATCTGTATGTTGAAGTAGACTTTTTCACTTTTTAACATTTCAGCTTCCAAATGAAAGGTTTTGGTTAAAATGGTGATATCGTTGTCGTCAACATTTAATTCTAGTACATTGGCAATGCTTTTTATCATATTTAATGTTTCCTGACTAAATCTCAAATCAATACCATTAATCATTTGATCTAATGTCACATTATATACTGTAATCCTCTGATCCTCATTTCTTCTTTTTTAGTATCCATGAAATTTTGGGTACTAGAAAAACAATCAACTTTACTTGAAACTTTTCTTTTTTTAACCGGTGGAATTACGATTTGATTGTCTTCACATAATTTAAAAACTTTTTTGTAAATATTGTCAAAATTAGATTCAGTATTTCTCAGTTTCCAGTGTATTTTTCAATGATTCGACCAACTGTACTGCTGTTAACAAATTAATATCAGATTTTTGCAAATATTCACTCACTTTTAATATTGAACATAATATAGGACTCAACATTTCCAATGCAAAAACGAACTCGAAGGTTTTCATTTGGTAAATAATACCTAAACCTTTAGCACGAATATCAGCTTATCTAGTGGATTCTGAGATTTCATTAATAGCAGTAAGTAGAGCTGAGTAATTTACTTTGACTGCACTAACGGCTTCGTAGCGGCAAGCCCATCGTGTAGTAGAAACCGATTTTAAAGTTTTTAATTTTAAGTTCATTGAATTGGCAATTTTCTCTAATACTGCATGTCTAATGCAGCTGCTTTCAATAAAATTATGAATGAGCTGGATATTTCCAAAAAAAATCAAACGTCAAAATTAATAGTAGAATATATTGGCGCGATTTTGTCTGGATTACCGTGAAACCACAGTGATTGCCGCTATCTATAAACACTCGTTATCACTCGTTATTTACATATTAATAATTAATATATTATTCATTATAATATAAAAATGATATTATTATAATATTATGTTTTTTAAAAACAATATTTGGAAGAAAATTTCAGCTCGGAGGAGGGGCAGCTGCCAACCCTGCCCCCCCCCCCCCCCGTGCGCACGCCTATGGCCCTGAATAATATACTCCGTTCATGCATCTGACTGTCGCCGGCGATAGCTGCCAAAACGAAGGCCAAATCACTCCCAATGTTTTCTGCCCGGTGACGAGAAAGTCGTTGCCGACCACCGAACGTTTGACGATCGTATCCGAACGGGCAAAAATAGCGCATCGAGTATCGACCGGCGAAAAAACATGTACCTTCTCTCTTGGAATAGAGTATACAAATCCTACGATATCCTTCTCCAGTATGGTGTTTTCCGGGTCATAGGTTGGCGACCTATGCTCTAAACTAAGGCGTCAGCAACCATAATATTACATAATATAACATAATAATATATTCTTGGAAATGTTGATGTGTCTAAATCAAAATTCTAATGACTAATAAGTAATTTCTATGTTATTAAAATGTTTATACTAAGAATAATAATCCTTAAAAATGTAAACTATATGACGTAATATTATAGATGTAGTATTTATTAAACTCGATTTATTTTTACAAATTATTTATATTGATAAAATACAAACTTTTTCAAATCGTCTAAACCTCCATACCTACTTAACTTATTACTACAGCTATACTAATTGAGTCTGAGATTATTTAAGGTACTACACTATTTGGATCCCGGTTTTTTTTCAAGTACCTACTACACTAGTAGGGTCCCCACAGTTTTTTATAGGTAGGTACTACAATAGTGGGGTACCAGTTTTTTTCGGGTACTACACTATAATCCGGGTCCCTAATAGTTTTTGGTAATTACTATACTATACTAACATTTTTCTTCATACTTTAGCAGACTGCCTATGATTTATTTAAAGTGTAAACCAAAGTTATAGTTAAAATATTTTTAAAAAGTTTTTTTTTTGGTTTCTTTGACTTTAACAATATATATTATAAGAATTTTACAAATTATAAAATGATAAAAATGTAGGTACAATACCAAGAAAAAATATTAAAAATCTAAAAAATCTAAATATATAAAAAATATACATATTAGGTATCTATAGTATAATATAAATAAAAATAAAATGTTCTTTAAAAAATCACTTTTGTGTTGATAAGAATGTATAGGTAGGTATAACATTAATTTTTGGCATTTGCATTATATCATAATTTGTACAATTTATATACATAATTTATATTTTTATATCAAAGAGACTAAAAAAAGTAGGTAAGTGGATGTCGCTCTGCTGTACAGTAGGTTAGAAGTGGGTCACTGTAATGGATGGTGTTAAATTAGGGGCGACATTCTAAAGTGTACTATTGCCAAAAATTTAAAATATGAGTTATACATCAAAACATATAGTCATCAAAACTAATAAAGCCATAACTTATATAGTCTTATAAAACTATTACCCATTTAGTGTAAGGTATAAACAGTATGCAGTTTTGTATTCATAACTCATTATTATAATATTAATATGACATTTTGTGTGTATGGATTACATTTTATTGAAATTTAAAATGTTATAACAGGATACTACTGAAGACAGTAATAACTTAACAATCCGCCATCCACCAGATATTGCTGTTGAAAATAATGTATCAAATAATGATAAGAATATTCTTCAATGGATACAGGAGGTAGATACAATCAAATGTGTACCTAGTATAATAATTAATATTCTATAATAAAATTATAATATAAATATTATGTCTTCAAAAAACTATTTAATGTATTAAATATAAGTAAATATAGTTTTGTATTCATAACTTATTATAATAGGCATGACATTTTTGTTAAAAGTGTATGAATTAAATTTGTTTAAATGTATTACCTACTTTATAACAGGTTACTGATGAATAGGGTGGGTAATATTACATTATACTTTAAAATATGTTCTTGGCATTATATTATAATTCTATTGATATTCATTTTCAATGAATAATTTTTTTTTAATTGTGTAATAATATATTTGACTAGCATAAAAACAGACTCATATTAAACCATGAAGTAGGTATGCACCTACCTATTATATTTATTTATAAGTAATCTCACATTTAAATTAAATGATATAATTTATTATTTATAGTAAGTATTAGGTATACATAACTACTGAATTTAAATGTATAATTATTTAATTTTAAATGAATGCCATCAATGGGTATGCATTTTATGTTTTTATGACCATATTATAAGGTACATTTTAGTTTTGTATAAACTGTATTTATTTTAAACAGATAAAGATAATATCTAATATTGTTAAATTATTTTATTTGTTTTATTTTAGTAATTTCTCCTTTTACCTTTATTAATGAATTCATAGATTCTGATTCACAAGGAATATCGTAAAAAAAAAGTTTGTTTTATTATAAAGGTTATTATTTATTAGTTATTAATTGGTGCCATGCTATCCAAAAACTGTAAAATATTTGTATTGGAAATAATATGTTAGAAGACAAACTTTACAACTTTACTGTTTTCATCCATCATACATTATTCAAAAAAGGCTACTTAATTATTTTGGATTTTATTTCATAAATACTATTCAACATCTGGAGGAAATATGGAGTAAGTTTTAGAAAAACTTGGTTCACTATTCTCTAAATTCTTAAGGGAATATTTACTGTGAGGACGGTTTACTGCTTTAATTTTATGACCATAATTATTTGTAGAATTCACAATTATATCAAAAATTTCGTCAGTCCATAAAAGTTTAAATAAATTTATTGGTGAATCTCGAGCAGATTCGGGTACGTTTATTTTAATTCCCGATAGAGTTGAATCAAAATTGAAATCCGGTATATCTTTTTCAGTGTCTATCCATAAATCTGAGTCAGACCAATCACAATCTTCGTCACTTGAACTTACCTCCACAGAAATGTCATCATCATCTGAATCTGATCTACCAACAGGAACGAATGTGTTAGATGTCGATGTTTCTTGGCAACTTTGCAATTTATTACCACCAGGAATATATTCAGGAACGGCATCTGAATCGTACATTATAGATTCATCTGAATCTAATTCATCAGATAAGAATTGTTCAATTAATTTATCTTGTCGTGATGACATATTGAACGCACTAAATAGTAGGTACTCGTAGTTCGTACAACGAGGTCGCCAAACGTAATGATTAATTCAGTCACATTATACGGTGCATAAAACTATACCGACAACACCGATAACGATTGTTAATGTTGATTATTATTATTATTATTATTATATATTAATGGAAACACACGAACAGGGATACAAATAGACAGGAGAAATTAAATTTACTATTTTTATTTTTATTTGGCTTTATTTTGACAGTGCCCGATGGTTTTTTGAAATCTACTGGTCAGAACAATATGCTCTTTCATATAAGACCATAGAATTAATTACTGCTATAGCAGTACTGACATTTTTTCGACGGTTTTCGTATTACTGCTATAACAGTAATATTTGAAAGTGTCCCCCGACATCAATTTTTGAAATTACTGCTATAGCAGTACTGTCCACCAACGTGTTAACATATTTTACCTTTTTTCAACTGCTTAATAACAGTATACAATAGAAAATCGTGATTCCTAAACTTAATGAAAAGTGGCAATAGTACATTATGGAATGTCGCCCCTCAAATTTGAATTCAATGATATAATATCATTGTATAAGAAAAATTCTGAGCGAAAACGGTCAGTCAGCCTATGATATTACCAAGTATATATTTTGATGATATTATTGATAATAAAGTAATTTATATATAACCTATTTACCTGGAGTCTTGTTTTAAATTGTCAATCCTTAGCTATAAAAGTTGAACATTTTATAAATTTTTAACTACAAAATAATTATTAAATTTTAAATGTACAAATTTTGGAATTGTGGTTACAAATTTGTACAAATTGTATAACAATTACTGATGTGGTTGTTGAGTTGAATTTCAAAATTGCGGGTGCCAGCGTCACGCACCTCAAATAAAGTATTATTGACATCCATAGAAAAAAATACTTATAAAATCGGAAACTGAAAATGTTCCTAAACAGTTCAAAACAAATCAAAATATTTTTAAAATTACTATCGAAATATAAACAACCACTGAAAATTTCATGTATATACGTTCATTTGTTTTAGAGTTACACCAAAAACCAAAATCGATTTTCTCAAAAACAAATTTTGCGTAAAAATTCCCGTTTTTCCTTAATTTTTCTTTTGTATTTCACGTCGCTTTTGAAAACTACTGGGGAAATTTCACTTTTGACCCCTTCCCCCCCAAAGTACCAATTAGATTCACTTTCCTATCAGAAAAGATACTGTTAAAGAAAATCCAAGCATTTTTACTGTCCTAAAAGGTGATGACAAGCACAAAAATAAAAATCACACATCATTGTAAAATCAATATATTGCTCAGAATCGAAAAGAACTCAACATACTTCTACAATATTGTATTATTTGTAATTAGAATTTTTTTCTCTTAAAAATAGAATTATTATTATTTTATAATTACAACTGTACACATATTTCTAAATAATAAATACTTTTTATTGTAAATGTATTATTATTTATCACCTTCTATTTAAATAAATGTATTATGTATACTATATATTATTGTGTAACAATAACTGTTAAAACTTTTATAAATAATAGGTTTTTAAATTTTTATACTTACTATTTAAAGAAATGTATTGGGAATTAGGATATAGAGTATAGACTATCAAATGTAAGAACATTGAAAAATTTGTAAATTTATAAACGATTATCAATATCATATTCTTTAATATTATTTTAAAGTGAGTGTATGAAGTTTTATGGTATGAAATGTAAAAAATAATATATTATAATATTCTGTTACTAATTAGTAATTTCTATAATGGAAAAAATAAAAACATAATTATTTAAAATCGGAATGTACTTAATAGTGTCATGGTTTTTACATACATATTATATTGTAATTTTTAAAAACTTTTGTAATATTATATTTATGGTCACCAGTCACCACTGATTGCTAACTAGGAATATGGCCACCACATTTTTGTGTGATTCACATAGATAATAAAGACATTGATAGAAAATAACGTCTTACCGGTGGAACTGTGTATATGGCCCAGTTAAATTTTACCCACCAGTAAATATTCACTAGCGAAATTTTACCGTGGGTAAATAATACGTGTGTGAAGTTGCCCCCCCCCCCAGCCCCCCCCCCATATTGCCGAATCGATCCGGACCAATTGTAAGTTAAAGATATTCATTTGTAAGTATTTGTAAGTTGGTCTTCGGAATTTGTAAATTAAACCCCTACCCTCTGGCTATAATATGTTATTAATATTATGAACTATAATATAATGTTATTAATATTATAAACTATAATATGTCAAAACAATTAATTAAACTAAGCTGTTAATACATTAATAATATTTATAAATAATTGTGTTCATTTTTTTTATGAATAGTTTTTTTTAACAAATATAGATTTTTTATCCGACTTATCACATGTATATTATTTTATTAAAAAGATTTTCTTAATGAATAGATTTTTTTGTCAAGTATAGATTTTTTAACTTCCATAGATTGAACGTAGATTTATAAAGCCAATTTGAAAAAGCTTATTGCGATGAAATTGAGAAATACTAAATTCTATAAACTAAATTAAATAGATTTTTTAATGTATATTTATAATTAATAATAAATTGATACTTTAAAATATTAAAGAATGACTAAAAAAAAATTAACTAATGAAATATAAATTTTTTTTTTTTTTTAGTTTAATTAATTGTTTTGACATATTATAGTTTCAATAATTAATTGTTTTGATTTATGTTATTCAACAATTTTCTTTGATATTATGTAGGTAAAAATTAGTTTTCCCGTGGAAGTGGATGGTACTACAGTCAAAAAACCAGATTTTCTGAAGAATGGGTGAAGTATTTTTGGAAATTCGCCAGACGGTAGGGGTTTAACTTACAAATTCTGAAGACCAACTTACAAATACTTACAAATGAATATCTTTAACTTACAATTGGTCCGGATCGATTCGGCCGATATGAGGGGGCTGGGGCGGATTTTTGGAAATTCGCCAGAGGGCAGGGTTTTAACTTACAAACTCTGAAAACCAACTTACAAATACTTACAAATGAATATCTTTAACTTACAATTGGTCCGGATCGATTTGCCCGATATGGGGGGGGGGGGGGGGCAACTTCACACACGTGTAAATAATCACTGGCAAAATTTCACTAGTGATTATTTACCACAAGTAAAGTTTTGCTAGGAATATTTTACCTAGATAAAATTTCACTAGCGAAATTTTACCTCCCGGTTAAAATTCACAAGATCAAATTCATATATTTACACTATTAAAATGTTTTTATATGAATTAATCTTTTACATTAACTTAACTAGGATTATGGTCTATTTCCCCAGCCACCCCCCCTCTTCTCAAAACCAAAACAAAACAAAAAATACATTTAACCAATTTTTTTCTTTAGTTTTCGTTTAAAATGTTTTATGAAAATACTCATTTCATCTATATACAACCGGTTAAGGTTTAAAAATCAATCGGTAGTATTTTATGGTATTATAGTAGTATAGTATTATTATTACATTTTATAATTTAAAAACATTATGCTTCAATAAAATCTACCTATTAAAAACAGCATCTGCCGCAAATACCTTTGTACTATAGGTTAGGTAGGGTGCTATGGTAAGTGCTGTATTATTTTTTTGCCTATTGTGATGTGGAGTTTGAAACTCATTAAGGTGACCCGTCTGACACGACTACCTATAGATGTCAATTTCTCAAATGATAACATTATGTATTATAGGTTTACTAATAGCTGGTTTTCGAATTATTGAGAACTTCAGTCTATACGGTGCCCATGTGTATTGTGTAATATTATATGATAATAAGGATAGGCATATACATAATAATATAATATATAAATACAATAAATACACCCATATATTTAATACATTTATAATTATAATGGGCCTGTTAAAGAAATGTTAAGGAATGTTTTCAAGTAAAATAAAAGAACTTAACTGTTAGTCTGTTTTTTGACTTCGTACGGTGAACATATTTTGCTTATACTATTATTTCAATTTTACATGTAGCACAGCATATTTTTCAAATAAACTCCTGAGGAAACGTTGTTGAAAGGTAAGTTTTTTATAATTAATTTTAATATTATGAGAATAAACATTTAAATTATATTATATTTAATTGTACAAATAAAACTTTGTATTTTTAATACAAAAGCATCGAAACAATAAAACCTAATAACTCACTCTGCTGCATAGTGTATTATATAATAGCCATAGGGTAGATTGAACTATAATATTATATCACTCTTTTTGATATAATTAATTAGGCAGGAGTTATTATTCGTATTAACTTATAAAGATGTACGTACTGTAATCCAATTATTTTCATAATTTTATCAGATCCAGAAAATATTAATATACGTAATTGGGAAAAAGTGTTAATAGTTAATATTTTTAAAATTATTTACAACAAAAATTCTAAGATGAATAATCGTAATTTTTCGACTAAATATATAATTTTGTAATCATTTGAACTTCGAATAGTTAAATTATATTTTTAATAGAGATCGCAATAATAATTATGTTTTATCAACTGATGCTGCGTAGATATTCCCGATTTTCAAAATTATTAATTATTTACTGTACCTAAATCTTCGACATTTGAACAAAAAAAATTTTAAGTTGTAAAATTAATTATTATTTGTGTAGAAATTTACATTAAACTAATAACTATACTAAACATATTATAGTATCAAAATTTTTGAATTCAATATAAATAAATAAAAAAAATGTCTATAATTTTCGAAACTAAATTATAATAATTATTTAAATTTAGCGCAATTGCACCTAATCAACTTAAAACCAGTGAGAATGGAATAATTTCACCGAAATAGAACATAAGAAGGCCAGTGGTGTAGTTATTGGTGGGGGGGGGGGGCGGGATGATGGGGATGGATCCCCTCCAGAGCCTTTTTTTTTTTTAAATGTTTAATTATGTTTAAACTTATACTTGATATAAAAGTAAGGGAAAAACGTGAATTTTTACGCAAAATCTGTTTTCAACAAAACGGATTTGATAAACTCCCAATAACTCCCCCCAAGCCCCCCCCCCCCTATATACGCCAATGAGTATAGTATTTTTATATAGTATTTCAAAACTAATAAAAATATTAAAAATCAGGAGATAAATGAAATTAAAATGTTGAAACGTCAATATTTTCAGAAAAATTAACTCTTCAAAATGGCTATCATTAATTTTTTTAACAACAATTAAGTAAAAAATATATTTTTTAATTTTTTTACCAAAACATTAAAATAAATTAAAACATGAAATGTTTGTAGTTCTTGTCCCTGTGAGTCGTCTTATTAAAAAACCAGAATTATAATAACTCCTTTATTTCAGGAGATTTCGCAATGGGTAAGTCCTCACGGGATATACCCTGTATATGTTGAAATACATTATGATTTATGGCAATAATAACATGATGTACATATTATAATATCTACCTATATAATAAATATACGTTAAAGTATGATTTAAAATACATTTTAATGTACATCATAATGAAAATGCATATGCAATATGTCCTTACTTTAAGAATATTTTTGATTTATTTCTTTTTATAAACCATGAATATTAATTTTTTTATATTTATAATATATTTATGTAAGTAGGCACATTCACATTTTTATCCATACATTTACAATTTTTTTATTTATATATTTTGTATACTGCATCGATAATTTTCATACTATAATAAAGAAATTGTAAGAATGTAATTTTCAATGCTTCGTCGTACACTCTTGAAATTGGCCTATAGCTGCGCTTGCTTTTCTTACGTTGCTCAAACAGTTAACAGCAGCCATGGCCGTATTAGGATTATCCGAATGTATACATTTTTTTAAAAACTAAATGATTTCAAGAACATTTTTAAATAAGTAAGTACCCACATTATTTCTTTAAAAAAAATGTTAACATACCGGAAGGAATCCTAACGCCTCAATCCTTACACAATTTAAGGGGTCTTCGGATAATCCGCTAAGCGCAAGAGGAACGTTGTCTCGGACGACTTTGTGCTCAGAATGCGTGTACTTAATTAATTTATCTATAATTTGTTTGCAGCTGAATCTACGTGCAGTCACACCAACAGTGCAGCATTTACCCAAAGCTTTGCAGAGATTGGCTCTCAAGTTCGTGTGCTCCTGTAACAGATAATAATATAAATGGGTATTTTTCTGTAAGAACACATATGGTTATTTATTACTTACCCACTTATTTAATATATTTTCTTATTATGTGTAGGTAGATATTATATTTTTATAACTATAATATCATACTCCACCTATATTAAAATGCAAACTTACCGTAGATACGAGTTTTGCCAAATTTTCGACAATTCCTGCGTCGACCATTATTTTTGAATTTTCATCGAACGTAGCAATAACGACGATCAGATGACAAACTGCCGCTAAAAAGTCCAAATTCTTGTGCGTCAATAAATCTACCAGGTCACAGATCGCCTCGTACATTCCCTTCAGAGGGTTCAAGCTGAACTAAAAACACACAAGATGAAAAATTTTTTGAAAAAAACGAATAAGAGACCACTATAAAGTATCACGTTTAAGGTGGGTTGTTTCCTCTATACACGTTTGCCGTGTACATGAAAAATATTCAGTGTGGTAACTTAACCTAACCAACCAATCACAGCAAAGGATTTGTAGCACGTACGTGTTAGTGAAAACCCGCCTTAACAATATAATATAATATTGATAGGTATAATAGGTATATTTTACTTGTGTGTTTTCGACTATCATGGCCAGGCATTCGGCAGCGGCTATGATCGTTTGCGGTTCGTAGAAATCTTCGTACTTGTCGAACTCGTCCACGTCCAGGGACGGCAACAGTACGAAAATCAACCGAAACCCTTTGGCCTCGTCGATCATTTCCATGCTCTGCGGATCGCTAGACGCTCGACCTATAGCGGTGCACACGTGTGCCAAAACAAGGCTGTGCAGGCTAGTATTGAGCAGTTCCAGATACTTTGGCACGGCAAATTGCCTGAGCTTGCCACGCAACGATTCAGATTTCCACAATTCAGACAGCGTGGCGACTGCGTAGCCGATTACCCGGTCGTCGAATTTGTATGCCAACAGTTCTAGAAGGAAATCTACGATGCGGTCTTTCTCGATCACTTGTCTGCATTTCGTGTGCAATGAGCTCTTCCACAGCACAGTGATGATCAACACCATAACGTGGTCGTCGTTCCTGCAGGACGCAACGGTATAATTAATAATTGTAGTCGTTTTATTAAGATTGTTGAATTTCAAGCTTGTAACAGTGTATATTATATTATATAGTAGGTAATAAGAGTTTAAGGTTAGTCGTAATATTTATATCAAATAGATAGAATCAAATCGAACATAAAATTGTGTTATTTTAAATACGTGTTTATTATTGAAACAATCTACATTGACTGCTGTGTTTTGTACAAGACACACACATCGCGTATGGTAGCCGGTAGGACGATCCCCCACCATATATATTATGTATAAACTTTATTTGATACGTAACACCTCTTTTCTTATAATAACATTTGGTTTTATAATAATTATGATTTAATATAATAAAATTGTTAACATTTCAATTTATTATCTGTTTATGATAACAATATTAAAACGCAACTTAATAATAATAATATAAATATATAATATTATTATGTGTGGTGTATAATACGTTATAAACGATAGATAAGTAATTTAAATTGTTATTTTTATGAAAACAACATTCATATTTTAGGAAAATGTGTTTGTGTTGAGAAGGCTTAGTAGTTCTTGAGGATCTAGGAATTGATTGTGTATCGGTTGATGCTCATAAGCGTCCGAACTGGGTAGGTATGCCAGGTGTGTTGTGGTCTGTGGCCATTGCCTATTTGTACGACTTTTATTCATTTTGGGCTTTGTTTAATATTCAAGTTACAAAAAAAATAGTAAGAATAATAACCAAGATGTATGAAGTATGAGGTATGAAGTATGACTATACCAAAATTTAGATAGCCAGTTAAATAAAACAACCACAAATGGTGATATAATTCATCTCTACCGTTCAATGACCGTTAGATCGTGTTAATATACATTTTTATTCCAAGACGTGTGTTCCTACTTTTACTTATAAAAAACTAAAAAAAACCTATAACTTTCTATTATTAAAAATGTGATTTTAAGTTGGGTGATGTAATTGGTGTAAATAAGGAATCATTTTATTTAATATTCTAATGTAGATGTATAATCATTTATTATTTTTATTTATATTTATAAAAATTTTACAAAATATACATACTTATTTTTTTAGATAATAATCTATTTGTTGAAACAAATAAAAAATTTTTTTTTAAAGTTAGGTAGGTGTATAGAGTAGGAACTAACCAATATAAGTATTTATGAATTTATATTTTGCATTACATTTTGTCTATTTTTCTTTTTAAGTGGGAGGAGGGGAGTTATGTTTGGTTTATTAAGGGCATTTAAGGGAAAGTGTCCCATTTTCTTCATGACACACCCCACAACAAATAATTGCAGTGACGCCTATGTTGATGCTATACTATGAGTTGGTTCAGATTGAGTCCAGTGTCTTTGAGGCCTTATCAATGGAATTAATTTGATTTTGGAGTCAATCAAAGGGTTTTTAGGAACCAGGTTTACCAATATAAACTGGGTTATTGGTGGCACGATTCATAGTACCTATAATTGAAGTTTCATAATAATTATCAATTCTTATTTTATGAAAGTTAGAAGTACCTAGTCGTAGCTGTATTCATAAATATTATTATATTAGGGTCACTGACACGAGTTATCTCGGTGGGGGGTTTGTATTTATACAATATAGGTACATACTAATATATTATCATTATAATTATTATGTAATTATGAAATAAAAAATGAATAAATATTATTTATAGTCAATAATTCTGTTATTATATTATAGTTGCTCTTTATAAAAGTTATAATATTTTTATGTTTTTTTTATGTATATAAATACAATATATTTTTAGAAAATTAATTATAGCTAAAATTAATGATTACAAAATCGGGCTCATCTGTTTTGTCTCATCTGTTTTGTCTGTTAGCTATAGGTAAAAACCACATCTGGTAAATATTTTGAAATAACTGGAACCGAATTACGTAACAAAATACCATCCTCCATAATAAACCTACCAATTAATTTATTAAAAAAAAAAACATTTTGCAATGGTTAATGGAATCTTTTGATGAATTAATAATATTATGGAAATAATATTGTATTCATTTATATGTATTCAATTTTAATCATTATTATTTCTGCAGACACAGATTGCAACTAAGTATTACTACCTATCATAGAATAAACTATTCTGTGTTAGTATTTTTACTGTCTAATAGTTTATAGATATTATTTTTAATTTCATAATTAATGAAATCAGTGAAATACCTTACTAAATACTTTGAAATTCTATTTAAAAACAATTGTTATAGTGAAAATATTAATTAAGCACTATGTTATTACATCAAAAAAATGAACGGTATCTGGTTTATTGAAATCTAAATTTCTACACGGGAAAACTATTTTGGTAATTTGCCATTTGCAATGATGCACTAAAATTTGATCGGCCAAAGATTCCATTCTGATTTGATTAATTATGTGCATATACTTAAACAATTACACCTACTATAACAGGCGCGGATTCAAGGGTGGTCTGGGTGCTCGGACGTTGTCACACTGTTATCTAAATCACCAGTAAATTACATTTGTACCATAAATTATGTAATTTAAAATAGAAAGGTATAAACAATTTTTTTTGAGCACCCACTGTCAAATTTTCTGGATCCGCACCTGTACTATAATATTATTATATATGTTTAATGTATAGGTTTATTTTTACTGGAATTTTGTAACAGCTTTGAATAGGGTTTCCATACCCTTGTGTTTCAGCAGAACGTTGTATATAGCAGGATTACCGTCAAACATGCACAGTATCGTTTCGGCCGCTTTTTCCGCGAGTTGGGTAGAATCACTGACCAAAAATTGTATGACCTGCTGTAAAATGTTCTGCTCCTTAAGTGCTACTCTAATGTGTACGTCTGTTTTTTGTCCAGCTACTTCTGGCCGAGTACGGCAACATTCCGCTACTAAACTCATTATGGAAACTTGGGTTTCCCCATGTTTCGAGTTCAACAATTGCGATAACAGCTGCACAAACCCGGTTTCCCTATAATAACGTATATTTTGTTTATGAATGACTTGCCATGGAAATAAATGTACATTACCACAACTGTTCTTGGCATTTTAAAGACCGGCATAACTGTCTTAGAGTGCCGGAACAGCAGTTCATCAAACCCACTGCGGCCCGATTTATCTCGTTCATATTATTCAAGTGCATGGGTAATACGTGTTTCGATACATTCATCATTTGTACCTTAAACATTGATAGTCGTTTTATTATAATATATGAGACCGGACACCGGTAGTTGTGTGGTTAGGTATAATGTGTGATCGACAGGGGTCGAAAATACTTTCCATACGTACCATGGTCTTAATTCCACCACTCAAGCGTATAAGCTTCCTGCCTCTCCTCAGTTTCGCGATGTTCTGTAACGTTTCCGAAGCCAAGTATTTGACTTTGTAATTGTTTTTGAACAATAAAATGGCAATCAAAGGTTTCACCGCGTCTAATGTACACAACGAGCATTGAATTCCGTAATGTTGGGACATTTCATGTACAATGATCAAAGCATTTTCCTAAAATATTGTCGTTGCATTGAGATAAAAAGAATATATAGTGAAACGTATACCTAGGTATACTATAGATATAATAATTCAATGGTTTTCTGTATACCATACATTCATCGTTGTTACATTCAAGTATGTTAATCAACACTTTGAAACCATTTAAAGCAATAAACATGTTTTGATAAGGTCCCTCCAATATTTTTTCAGCTTTAAGTTTGGTCAACGCGGCCAAGGTTTTTGTCGGGTCAGTATTCTAAAGTTTCAAAGAATTTCAAAAATATAAGTAAATAAAAAATAAACAAATATTTCGATGTTACCAGTTAAAAGTTAAAACCAGAAATCAGCCCAAACAAGTTTTAACTAGACAAAACTAGTTATCACAAACCTATTTCGTTAAACCTGATTTTTACTACCTATCAGTCCCGTAACCAGACCAATTCTTCAGGTTATCAAATTTTAGGGGGGGAGGCCAATAAAATGCATACTTAAAATAATATAATAATACTTAACGATAACATACTACCTAGATACATACATTTAAAATTTGGGGGGGGGGGGCAACGATTAGGTCCAGAGCAATGTCTCCCCCTTGCTTCCCCGTGGTTACAAGTCTACTACCTAGTTAACCTCAATTTTAAATGTAGACCACACTAGCTTAAGAAGCTTAAGAAAAGAATCATTATATTATTATAATGACATTGCAAAAGACTAAAGATGCGTACGATTCTGTTCTGAAGAGCCGAGGACTAAAAATAGTATGAATATAATAAAATCTCGTCACTGCTTGTACATCTACTACCAACTGGCTACTTATATATAGTTATGTCCAGTTCAATGATATAAAAAAAACTTCTGAAAACCAATTTTCTTTACTATCTAGGTTTCACTTTTGACCAATATAATATTTTAGACACAAGAAGTTCTAATTAAAAAAAGAAAGCTAAAACTAGTTTTACAGTTAAGGGTTCTGTTTGATTCTATAGTTTTAACTAGGTACCTTGTAATAATCAGCTTTGACGAAAGAAGTTTGTGAATGCTAAAACTAGTATTGATAGATTTCTGTATTTCTTAACATCGCATTGTACAGCATGGATTATTGGATTACACTATACACTACCAACTACCGATTACTTATATAATATAATTTAACATAATCTACGTTATATACCTAATAATAAGATAAGTACGTGTGAAACTGTTTAACCTATAGTAGCCTGTAGGTACATTGCAACGCACTCTCGGAATCTTAGAACCTAAAAGAAATAATATGTTTATTTCACAATAAATCCCTAGTACGTAAGCAACCAAAGGTTTTAAGAAAAACAACAGCATTTTATTGTACATTATAATCCAATCACCATTATATTAATTATTAAAGATTTTATTAACAAGTTGTTTAAGTATTATAGAAATATCATAATGGCTTTTACAATTCTGGGATGACCCGCCCAAAGTGCCTCTCACATTTTGATGAATGGCATATTATCTATTCACGAAGACGTAAAAAACATTAATTTAGGAAAAACAACTAGAAGGACATTGGATATATTATAGGACTTCTGCTCCAGGAAACGAGGAACCTCATTTATAAGAAGTTCGTTGTGCATAACTGTAAAATGTAGTTAGTATAGCCCCTGAGTCCTGAGGACCTTACACCACATGACTTGTACTTTCACATTTTTAACTTTTGTTATATTTCAATACACATCTATTTTATTTAAACTGCTCGAAATTGCTTAATCAATTAAATCACTCTACAATAATCTTCATTCCTGGCAGAGCCGTATATAACGCAATATTCACAAGTCAAAATTATTATATAAATATTATATTTATAACACAATTTTCTCCAAAATATATTGGCTTTCTTACTTCTTAGTTCTTACAATATATTTGTACATAGATAATCAATAATCATTAAACTTAACGATGAAATAAGATAACAACGAATTGTGGTAAGATCACAACAAATTTAATTTCGTCCAGTTATATGGTTAAGCGCATAAGAGAGGGGACCTTTCTGTTTTTGATCGGTTTATAATATATCAATATATATTATGTACTGATAAGAATACAATATATAATATTAATATTAAAATATATTTTTCTCACTATTATTATTATTATCATCATACCATTATATTAACCACGAATGAAAATCAGAGAATTTTCACACCAGTTTTGACGATTTTGTGTATTACGAAGTTATAAGCAAACCTATCAATCTATTCATGAGTAATTATTACAGGCACAAGTTTACAACATCTACATGCAATATTCAATCACATCGGTTGTATACCAGTTAATAATAATAGTTAATAGTTTGTTTTTAATAGTTCCACACAGTGTTTATATAGGTAGATAATGCTAGTAATAACAAGTTACCTATAGAACGTGTGTATAATTTATAAATTAGATATTTGCAAAGCTTAACACAAATGTATGTAAAACAAATAAAAATAATATACAACCATTTAGGCAATATATATTAAATAGGTATTATATTATATAGTAGGTTTATGATATTATGTTGTATTAGTTTATATTTTATAATTAGTGCATATATAAAATATATAATAATGTATAATAAAATAATATATAGGTAATATTTATTATCTATCTACTAACGGTTTTTGAACGTGGCTGTATAATAACAATATCTTAAAAATACTTCTTATCTAATACTTTGCTGTTACAATCCGGTCACACAAACTTGATACAAAATGAAATAAGTAAGTATTAATTCTGTAAAATATATTTGTACATATACCTACCGAATATTCCGTTATCTAGATTACTTATCTCCTAATTTAAATTTGTTCACCTTAATTTCTGCTAATAGCCTTCTTAAACCTTCGAAATCAGATTTTTCTAGTCCTGTGTTCAATGCTGGATTATACCATCGTTGTTCTTCGATTTCAGTTTGAGTTAAACTATCAGTAGAACTGTTGTCCAAATCTTCTGGTGGTGTTACATCGATAACAAGTGGTGCAACAACAGTCTTGAAATCAAGTTATTATTTTTTTACCTTACAACTATTTTTAATCAAATACATAATATTTTAATATATTTTAGTAGCTCTCATACATTTATAACAATATATTATTATATTCAATAGATATTCATAATAATTGCATACACTATAGTCTATAATTTATATTACTCAGTGGATCTTTCACCCAATTATTACTCCCAAATAATAATCCTATCCTTGTTTTTACCAGCCTGCAGGTACCACCCAAATAACATTAAGTACTTAACGTATTACTCTCATTACCATAAATTTAGTTTTGTCTTCTTCATCAAGTGTAAACACTGATTCGTTTTCATCGCCTTTTGTATCACCTTGTTCTTGCCGTTTAGTTCCAATTTCTAGATTTTCAGGAGCAGAGACTCCCAGTAAAACAAAAACATCTTTTGACGCTAACTCAACTTGCTCATCTGCCATAATGATTTATTTTTCTCAATATTATTGCACCAATCTTAGATACATAATAAGTATTAAAAAAAATAATAGTATTTATTAAAGTTATATGAAATAAACAACATACGCGTTACCTACCTAACTGAAATAATAAATAATTTGCACAGAATTTTCAGACATTTAAAATGCTTTGTATAATATATATATACAAGGTCTCCCGAATTTCGTATGACGAAAATGGTTGAGAGAACTACCCAATATAAACTCTGAAAGAATATAAATGTTTACACAATTGTAAAACCCAAAATATCTTTATTTGTAAATAAATTATTAATTATATTTATTTGGTACCAATTTTTTAGTATTGGCTAGTCTTAATATCAACAATCGTAACTATGTATCTAGTATTTACCACTGGTAGCCGGTAGGTAAATATCACGGGATATTTTTCTATCCGATTATTTTTTACCGCTGGATATGATTTACCGGCATAATGACGTATCACAATCTTAAAACACCTTATATCCCCGAGATTTTTTTTACTTTAATATGTTAATGGACTGGGTAACACTTTGATTATCACCATAGAAACGAATAAAATGTAAAAATTACCTAATTCGCACTAGGTATACAATTAATAGAAGATTCCTTAAAAAAGTGACTTTTAGACCAATAAGCTAGACAAAACTGGAGGAATTTCGATCGACGGATTTTAATTTTGAAAACGGACTATGATTTACAAATATTTACATTAGTTACGTCAAGCCAAGTTTAGATTTTAGATTAAATAAAAAATAATAATACAAAATGATAAATAAACAATATTTTTAAATTGTCATTCAATACAATAATATGACTATTATAAAATTATATTTATTGGTTGCCGGGCAACGAAGTACACGGGATGATTTGGTACAGACATAGGTTAGATATTATCTTTATATTTATCATATTTTATCTTATCTATCTTTCCGTGGGTTTCAAAGCTATTATAATAATACTTATTGGTTGCCATTGTTTTAAAATTGTTGGTATAGCAACCGTTATAAATCGTGACGGATTTTTGTTTAATAGCTCGTGTGTCGCAGCCTTGAAAATTTACTCCCATCGCGCGTATAGAAGTTTCACTTCAAAAATCTAAGAAATATAATATTATAAACAATATTATATTTTTATAGACTTTCAAATTTGGACGAAATTATATATTTAAATTTTAAACAATTAATAACTACTCAGTGTTGGGGAAGTAACTTATTTTTGGTAATTAAATTACATTACTAATTCCTTTTAAAATTGTAACTAGATTATTTTTAAGATACTTTTTTTTATTAGGTTAAGTTACATTACTTTTGAGTTACCCGATTACAATAGAAGTTACTTTTTTCTTCAAAATTAGGTATCACTGGAGCTTAATAATCATGTTGTCAATACAACAATACATAAACTAAATAGGTATCTAATGTCAATCAACAAAATTAAATTATTAACAAATACTCATTATGCTACGCTATTATTAATATTATTTATTTATTTTTATTGAACTTAAACCCGGCAACTATGGCCATTAGCTCTTGTAGGGGGTTATTAAGTGTGGTTAGTAAAGTTGGTATGGTAAGGTGTTGTTACGGTAGGTATGCAAACATGTGCATGTGTAGGAAGGTTTTTACTACTACGGATCTGGGTGGTCACTCATCCGGGAACTAGTAGCAGCGGACGTAACTTACTCTCAGTCGTATTGCGCGACTGGTAGCAGCCAAGCCACACTTTTATTATTATTATTGTCCACGAAAATACAACGCAGAGTAAATAATAAGAATTCCATTCTAAAAGTAACACTTTATAATCAAATAGTCAATAGCTATAACAAAAATATTACAGTTCAGACAACTTTACCTATAAATTATAATATTTATAAGTTATATGCTATATTTTAATATTTACACACAATATTATCAATACGTTCTAAAAATGTATTTAACCAAAATATGTAACGAGTAATTTGGTAATAATAACTACACAAAAGTAACTTAAATTACATATAAATTACTTACAATAAAATGTAATTAAAATACCATCAAATTACTTGAAAAGTAATTTCGTTCATTAACTTGTAACTTAAATTAAATTACTCCCCAACACTAGATATACTGCAGTAGAGATCGGTTAGAACGAGTTTATAGACCAAACCAAATTGTTCTTGTTCTAACCAGTAGCTCGTTGTATATGGTTTAAAGAGCGTTCGTTGTAACCAGTCAATTATCACAGTAACCAGTGCCGGAGGGATTGCCAAACCTTACCGATCCAATCAGAACACAATTCAGTATTAACTGCTGATGGCCCCCCTGAGATTTCGTTAAAACCTATGTCGGAACATAAAATTAAACATAAAATGTATACAGGTAATCAATAAAAAATACATCGATCAGATTGGCTCAAATATGTATATAATTATTTTGTGAATAATTTTGTTAGCCAATTTATCATTTTGAATGTATAACCTGAGGAGAGTTTGATTCTGTAGTTAATCCAAATCGCCTAATACTAAATCATTTCTTGTACCTAGTATATAATATAGTTTATTGCTTTACTAGTAAATTGTATACACAATAAATCCAAATATAGCCAATAGCATTATAAAATATGGTCATGGTCGTGACACAGTCATGACCAAAATATCAAATACTAATAAGTAATAATACCTAAAATTAATACATACCTAAACAGTATGTCCCAAAAATCCCATTTCATCCTTAGGATCTCCGTGAAAAATCAATATATTTAAATGCAGTTTTTTTACAGTAAAATGAATGGATATTCTGATTGAATTGCATAAGATTCGATTTTTTTCCCAAAAATTCCAAAATTATTAAACATTTTTTTATGCAATTATGTTTGTTAAATTTCCAAGATAGCCGTTTTGTTGATCATTATTTTTAAAATAGTTTAATAGAAAAAAATATTTAAATTTAATGAAAATCGACCAATTTATAAGCTATAACTATAGAGCTAATATTATTATTTTGAATTTCTGAAAATAATAGTTACCTATGTGACCTATGTCCGTATGCATAGTCATGTTTATGTGCCACCTAAGACAAAGTTTAACACAGGGCCGGATTGGTTTGTCGAGCTACCAAGGAAGTCCAAAAAAAAATAAATATTTTGATACATGAAATCGAAAATCATTCAATATATTTTATTTATAAATGTCCAAGTGTCTTCCAATATTTGTAACACAGAGTTACATTTTCTAATGACTCAGGTAAAATATTTTGAATATTTTCTTCAATGCTAAGAACGGAGATCAGACTAAAACACGATGGATAACTATAAAATTTAGAAATTTAGAAAATTAAGAAAAAAAGTATTTGCAACATTATTGTAACACAATAAAAACGCAATTTTACCTGTTTCTAAAAATCAAGACATTAATATGTTGATAACATCGAACGATAGTTTCTTACGATCGGGATACCTACTAGATTCCATAGCTGTAAGCCACTTGCCTATTACTTCCGTTGTTTTGGTAGTAACATTTAACCATGTCGATGTCCTAATGTACTGAGAACGTATGAACTATGAGTCATTTTAAATGTTTAACAAAAAAGTTATAGCTAAAGACGACAGTTCGACTTTACGAACGACACTAATAGCTATAAAGAAAGACCACAAGTGAATAATTTTAATTATATAATTTACAAAATGGAGATATGTGTAAATATATTAATAATATAAATTACATTAATAACTGTAATATAAAATCATGGGCCAGGGCGCACAGCCATTTGTGCCATTTTGTAATTTTAGGTTCACTTTATAATGTAACTTATAAAGTTTACTTTATAAAGTTATTGTTATTTCTATTAAAATCAAAACTTTAATTTGTTGTGTATTAGTTTTATCAGATTGAAATAGATATTTTATTATTTAAATGAAAAAACAATTATTTTTTTTGGAATTATTATGAATTTTGACATACAAAATATCAGCTATAAAAAATTGAAATCTTATAACTTTCTTAAAGCTTTCACTAATAATTTTATATTAATAATTGATTGCCAAAAAAAAAAAATTAGCGTTCCAGTTTTTAATAATCATTAAAGCATGCAAATCGTATTTTGCTAACGCCGTATGCATAGGCAACATAAATATTTTTTTAGAAATTCAAAATAATAGTTATCTCTAACTGGGTCGATTTTTATTAAATTTTACGAATTTTTGAAAAAAAAATCGTAACTTTTGCTATTCAATCAGAATTTTTAAACTAATTATTGCAAAAAGAACCGAATTTAAATATATTGATTTCCCATGTAGATACTAAGGGTGAATTGAGATTTTTAGGACATACTGTATTATTTACCAACCATCTTCCCAAGTAGTATAATTATAATTTAGTAACGAATATCGTAGGTGTTATTATTACTTTTAGCTATTTTCCTTATTTTTTTGTAGAAAATCCACATGCTCCGCTTTCCGAACCTCGGCTGTGGATTGGCGACCTTACAACTAAGTTTTCGTCAACGTACGCTCCACGCCGAATCTGGGTAAGCAACCGTGTGAGACGTTATACAGTTAAAATAATACAAATGACAATTACATGAAATTTAATGATTAGAAACAGTCAAGGTTCATTCAAGGTATGTGAAAGTTAATTTAACTCAACTGCTTTATTACCTTATAGTCAGTTGGTTCAAATTTTGAATTAGGATTTTATAAGTGGGGTTCTGAGAAATAAATTCTCAGACAATTTCTCAAAGTGTGTGTGTCGGTTAGTTCCTAGAATTATTCGGTATAATATCTAAATCAACGTCCCTACTAGCTTTGTTATTTGAGAATAATATTGAGGTTCTGAGATTAATTTTACAAAATAGGTGTATTGTCAATCTGCCTATGTCCTCAATTTCGATTTTGGAGGTTATGTACAAGTGATGTTACCTGTTTACTGTTGGGTATAATAAATAGTTTTAATTTTCTTTGAATTATATGGTTATTTCAGAGATTCGGAGAATATCATTTAAAGATTCTGTATTTACTTCCAACGGAAAAATCACTTCCAAACAGCACGCCTACTATAATTTCAAGAAATTTTTTAGCATGAGATACTAGTAAGAATTTTACTGTCTAAATCAGTGTTCAATATTGATTCTGTGTTTCATAAGCGTACTATGCTATTTCAAATAGTAATGCTTGTCCTGATATGTTCAGAATGTCAATTTGTTAAGATTCAAAATAGTAGTTATTGTTTGTGTTTGTAGGTACTGAAGATTTTGTTCTAATGTTTGTTGTGGAAGTTGTATTTGTTGTGTATTGTGATTCGCTTCTGCTTGTAAGATTCTGATCTTTTCTGGGATATTGCTTTTGTTATGTACTTTGCTTTTGTTAAGTTCTAATATTTGAATGAAAATTAATTCAACATTGATTTTTGAGTACACACCATACAGACGTTGGCCTTCCGTCTGAATGTGGGTCGCAAAAGGTGGACTCTATTTTCATCATTACCAATTGCTAACATCAGATTTCTGTGATTATCTTCAATCTCGTTTAAATATGGCAACGTCGCTCTGGTAAATTGTTGTATAAACACTTTTAACAGTGAGAAAATCTCTTCGATTTCCACATTACCAAAATTGTTCTTCATCTTTTTTCAAATGGTCTTGGTGGCTTAATAATGAGCAATGCTGATATCATATTTTGAGATAAGTAATTGCACGTCTAAAGAGATCACTAATTCCCAACTAAAATATGACAACCTGGCTCCTCCTCTTGATCCTCAATAGATCCCTTGTTGGTTCTTGAATTACGTTAGATTGAATATAGATGCAAAGACTTTGTGATAATTTGCAGAGTGTAATCTATTGGTTGAAGGTTCTGTGGTCCCTATTGAAATCAAGCTAAATAAGAAACATATTTAAGTCCTTTCATGAAATTGTTTTATATGATTTCGATATACTTGTACAGGTTTGTTTTTCTTAGGTATCATGACGTTAGGAGAGTCTGATTGAATGTCTATTATAGAGTAGAAGCCTAACCATTTTGGAGCTAGTTTTCCTTTACTGGCTTTTTAACGTATAAGGAATCCATCCCCTTCAAAAAGTTTTAGAGATGCTATTGTTTTATCATACTGCTCTTTAGATTTGTATTTGCCATTCAATAGTTCTGCCCTCACCAATTTAGGGGTTTCCTGCATTTGGTTTTTCATCTCAAAATTATAGTCTTCATTGTTGTACTACTGTTTTAGATCTCGAGTGAATGAATGAGGGACTGCTATCTTCTTGTCGTAAACTAACTGATATGGTGTGTACTGTAGAATTATGTTCGCAAATGAAACATAAGTGTCCCATTTTCGAGGTTATGGAGTGTTTGAGGTTTGTCTGATCTTAAGGAGTTGGCGTACTTCCTTAATATGTGGCTTCGGAATTCAGTACCACAGTCTGTACCAGAGTTTGAGGTAGTCCAAATAGGCACACAAATCTGGTTACGAAATGGTATGCAACAGTGTTTGCTTCGTGATTTAACATTAGTACTGCCCACGGAAATTTGGACAGGTAATTTTGAATAGATCTGAACATATTTCCTTTATGAGATGTAGGAAATGATCCTCCAATATCCAAGGAGATTTTCTCAAAGATTCTGGTGAAGTTGTAATATATACCCATTGGTTCATTGGTCGATTTGGTATTTTATTACGTTGGAATGTAGCACAGGAAAGAATACACATCTTGATCATAATATGTATCATTAATTTTCAGTTTGGCTACTGTGAGATTCTTTGATGTGTGCCATTTACTCCTTGATGTCCTCCCAATGAAGTCTCATAAAATGTTTGAATGATCCGTAACTGGTCATCTTCTGATAATTCCTCTTGTGTTATGATTGTTATGAGCTATTGTTATTTTTCTGAGTCTCAAAATCCATAGTACGGCATGGTACAGAAGGTTTTCCACTTAAGTTCGTCCCGACCACCCGCTAAACGTGGTCAGTTATGATGTTGAACTGATGACCAAAATGTACGGAAAACTTTGACTTCCCATACTATGCTGGCTAATTCTTTTTCGGTTGTATTTTAGTTTACCTGTGCTTTATTTAGTATTCTGGATGCATAGACAATTAGCAGGTCCTTCCCTTTGGGCCCTTGAGAAAGAACGCAACCAATTTTTCATAGTGGCTTGCATCAAATGTAAGGTTGAAGGGTCTGGTGAAGTATGCATACTAAAGGATCGCATAGTTTATTATTAAGGGTGATATCGATTGCAAACGGGTGTATCAATAAATTCAAATGATATTCATGCGCGGGCGTGTATAATTCGTACGCGGGTACGATCCACGTGAATTTGTAGTGCGTGGCGAGTCGTTCCGTGCACACCGTCATTTTCACAGCCGCGGCCGTAACATATTTACGCCTCACGTCACCATTCGATATTTGGGTACGGAATATTAATAGGGGAGTGCCATCGGTGGCATATTATCGCGAGTGCGAACGGGCAGACAAGCGTTTTGCAAGGTTATGATCGTATGGATAGTCGAGCGATCGGTGGCAACCAGTAACGCGGTATCATAATATTGTGTGGTCGTTAACTATTACATCTTAACGCAATGATGATAGTTTAATTAAGTTTAGATCGCTGCCTGAGTCAGTTAAGAATTTTGTGTCTGTCGGAATGATTTGAGGATTTTGACACTGTAAGTGATCCTTCTCTATGGTTGGGGAGTTGTATTATTTAAAATATTCCATCGAATAAAACACGACTGTTTTGAGACTTTCTGCTGGGCAGCCACTGTTGGCTCCCGACTGTGAAGAGTTTTTCAATATTTGAGTTGATAAATTGTTAGTCATCAGATCGTTTTGAATTTACGCCTCTTAATCTTTTGCATGGCCTAGTTTTTAACAGTATCTGCAAGTAATTGTGCTCATAGATGTCCCAGACACATTGCTTAATGATATTCCGAATGATGACTTGGTTGTATTGGTTTGAGACAGTCTCGGGCCCAATGTCCCATTTTACTACAGTGAAAACATGGCATGCTAGATTTGTTTGTACTCTTTTTACCATTTCCTTCATAGAATCGTTTTGACTCTGCTAGTGAACTTAATACTCTCTGTTCTTCTTGTGCAGCTTGAAGTGCCTTTTCCAACGTCAAAGGGTTACGAGCTTTTATAAAATCTTACAATTTTAGATGACCTTAAATGAAAACCTGTATAGTCTGTGCGTTAAAGCTGTTTTCTTATGATATCGCCACCTCAGCTGCTTTTCCAGTAGTTTCTTGCTCCAAGATAAGGGTTTGCAAGGACTTAATACGTGTAGAATACGCCAAGATGTCCAACTCTGATTTCTGTTTGCTTGAATATAGTTCCAAATAGAAGTGGGTGGTTGTACGTTGAGATTCCAATGAAGTTTTTCAAGTTTCTAATTCTCTCCATGACTGAATCGAACAAAATTGTACTGCGGCCCGGGCTTTCCTTGTAAGCGGAATAATAATGCCTTGGGTTAGCCGCTACTTGGCTTTCTCGTTGGCGCACATAATTGCAAATTCGCATTGTTCTTAAAACAACTCAATGTCCTCTTGATTTGCCCCACTGAATGTCACGGCTTATCACTTTAAGGCTGCTTCCAGCCAGATTGTGTCTACTATTTTCCCTGATGTAATAAAAGTTCTTGTGGATAGTTCTACGATGAGGTCTTTGTCAATGGATTTTATATAGTTGGGAGTTTCTCATTTTAAGATTTCTTGGTTTTAGTATGGTTCCGTTATTGTTTATTGCAATGGACTGTTCTAAAATATTTGTATTTTTATGGTTCGTATGAACAAGCACTATATATACGGCATTCAATTTTTGGTTAACATTTTGTAACAATGTCTCGTTGCAGTCAATGACCTGAAGAGTCTGATTAATAAACAGGTTATCAATCAAAATTTCTACAACGAGTCATTCGGGATCGGGAATCTGTGAATTTGCAATTTAACTGGAAGACTAACACGTGGAGTAGGGACAGCGTTCTCAAGAGTTTTCCGACTATCTTCCAAATCAGGAGTGAGGGTCCTAATACTAAATGGAAATTCCCATCACTGTTAGGCCCAGTTGGTAAAGTCCAAACCTAGCCCGCATGTTGAGTTTGGGAAAAACCCGTAGTGGTTCAACTTGGTTGTTTTCGCTTGAGTCATTTTGGAAAAACCCCGAGGATGATATTTGGGTTTTTCCCAGCCCGTATGTCTGTGGCTCGGTCCAGTCTGCTTATTATAAACTAAATCATCTGGTGTGGTTGGTTTTCCCGTTTCGCTGGTATAGTCCATGTTGTTTCGCGAGATGTTGGTTTTCTTTCACTCCTAGTCAGTGTTGGGAATCATCTAGATAAATGTAATGGTTATCTGTGGTAATTTATCAAGATATATTATAATTTAATAATAAGAATATTTTTAAATACTGAAATAGCCAATAATTTACGAGAACCTAGTAGTGATTCCAAATTCCAATATTATTATAGTTAAAAAAAAAGATATGTTTACTGAAATATTGTCAGTTTTATTTTGTTATTTTATTTTTATTCAAGTTGTATTAAAAATTTAAATTGTATATTATTTTAGTTGAGAAATGACATTGAGGATTTAATAATTAATAAATATTATCTAATTAGTAATTACTAATAAACTACATTATTTATAATACAATTTTAAAAAAAATTATCTATTTTTTTATATAGATAAATGTATGTATATTTTTATCTTTATCTAGATAAAAAAAAATGATGTTCCATTTTATCTTATCCATATGATTTTTTGGTTATCTTTTCCCAACACTGGTCCTTGTTCTGCTGAAACTCTGTTCACCGTTGTACGTCACTCGGGTGGATCGTGGTAGAGTTACTTTTATCTTGACAGGGAGTCACGTCCGTTTTTTTCGTTGTGAGACCCTTTTGGGATATATACTTTGTGTGTGTACCACCACCGGCGCGTGCGAACCTTAGGGTTTCTTCCAGCGTTGCCGTACTTTACCACTTAAGGGTCCGTCTACTACTTTCACTCGTGTCTCAGTCTTTTTATTGTCCTTCGAATCCATGGTGTTGATTTCCTTCGCTTCATGACTTGATTTAAATTCCCTACTCCGACTGGGTTTTTGGTCGTGTGACGTAATTGTCATTTTTATCAGTTTCAACGACTCCAACGTCAGCAACACTTGGTGTTTGTCTACTACCCTATTTACTATAGCATTGGAGTGACATTGACACCTGTGGAGACACCTTTATGGACCTCCGTTCACTAGCGTGGTGAAGTTACCTCTAGATTCTTTCGGGCGTTGTGTTAGGCATGCGTCTCGTTACTTTGACTTCGCGACGCATCCTTTTGGTATTGACTGTGAGTTGTAGTATTTTGGTCCTATCCGTTGTCAGCATTTGAGATTGTTGTTTGTTAATGGGCTTACCCGCATTGTTTCACCGTTGATTTCTGTCATCCACTATTCGGGAGGGGTTTTCGTTGGTGTGCCGATTGTTGTTGGTCTATTCCCCGGTTCTTAGGTTTTGCCCGTGTGTTTCCTCGACTGTGTTTTCCCGACATCGTTATCAGGAATTTGTTGCAGTTGTCGACCGACCCGTTCCCGCCGATGCAAAACCTGTTTGTCACGATGAGCAACATGGGTGTTCCCAGCGTTCATAAAAAGTGACCTACGTGTTTCCCAATCAGCCCATGGGTCTTTCCCAGTTCCGTTTCTCCCATGGTTTTAGGACTACCTGAGATTACCGAAATGTGTTGTACCTTGTTTTGTCGGGGCTACCCAATGGTGGTTGTTGCCCTTTAGTGTCCGCCGGTGCATTTTTACCTGTTTAGTATTCAAAATCCACACAACGTTTGGGCACTCTATATCCCAAAAAGATACCAAGTTTGGGCATTAAAATGTAAAATGTATATACCTTTATGTATATCAAAATAATATGGGTAACAAGTTTTATAAAGTGTAAGTTACTATTTATTTTTGTAAAATAATCAAAATAATATAAGTACAACTAAAATAAATAATAATGTAGGTATAAAGTGTTATAAAATACGTAAGTTATTTATACTCTTGTTAAAAAAAAATAGTAATATTATATTAATCAAAATAATGAAGGTATCAAGTTTTATATAAAAAAAAAATAAATAATATATTGTGTAAATTATAATATTTATATTTTATTTTCTTGATAATGAATTCCCATAATTTTTAAGTATTCAATTAGTGTTATGTATCCTTTGTCACAAGCATTCCAATTATCAATCAAAAATTTCCTTTTAAGTTCAGCTTCTTTTCTAGTGTAATTGAATTGATTTTTTTTTTATACTATTTATTTTTAATGCAGTTTCTGACTGAATGTTAGTTAGAACGTCTACTACATGGTGTATTTTTGGATGCGGATGGTAACATTGTGCATTGAAATGTTGTTTATGGAAAGCTTCGGGTCCGCTGGTTGTCCTAGTATTATTTATGGGAGTTTCTGTCCAAATATTTGGTGGAAATTGAGACTCTTTGTTAATATAATTTTCTAAAATATAATCAGTAAACGTATGGTTATCTGTAGGAGCTATAGAAATGAGCTCATCAAAACCATCATCATCTTGTTTAGGTGGTAAAAATGCTAGACCAAAAAATATTTTAGCCATAACCCTATTTCCGTATTATTTTTATAGTGATTAAGTAAATAATTATTTGATTGGATTTTACGATACCAGCTTTGACCCAAATGAAATTGGCACGCAATAATGTGTACAGTTGGAAACGATTCTTTAATCAATATGTGCACTTTTTTCAAAATTCAAATGTATTTTGTTAATTTGTATTTCTTTGTTAATTATTTTTTTACAAAGTTCTTTAATTAATGTCCACATTTCCTTATATTTATTAGTTGATTTCGAATTTAAAAAACAATAAATCAAAGGCAGATAATAATTGTTTTGTAATTTGTGGATTGTATAAAGTTGATAAGAATATGACGGACAATATGTAAAAGTACCATAAGCAAAAATTTCACGTACTTCACACAACATAACTAAATTTGTATAAGAAGTGAATATTGGTATGCTTTCATTATTTTACATAAAACATAATTGTTCGCTTTTATTAACAATGATATCGTTTTTATTTGAAAACAGTTGATGCTTAGCCTCGTCTATTGATGTAGGAATAGTTAATATTAGTTTTCGCTTAGCTTCATACATAGATTTCCTAAATAAACGCACATCTGAATGACTTCTATTAACAGTAGTTTGATCTTTAAGTACTTTTCTGATTATTTTATTTGGTTTAGTAAACACATCATCAATGGCCTTTCGTTTAAGTGTAGACATTATTTTTTGTCGATTTAAAATATTTTCAGAAGTGGCCGGATGATTGTGATCATTTTTTTGTAAAATTATTAAATCAAGTTGCTCACCAATGATTGCTGTTACGTTACATTTTTATTTGTACATCTGAAGTTAAAAGTTCATTCCTTCAATTGTTTATTTTTACTTAGCTTATATCCCTGTATCAGAACACATCGTTTTCCTCGTTTTGTCACAAATATGAAATATATCATCTATGGAGTTCATGGTAAGAATATTTACTTTAGCACTACACACTCGACAAGCGACTACGGACTGATTGTCTGATATGGACTTATGGTGAAATAAATATGGATAGGTACCTATTGCATTTTGTTACACTATTAATACAACTTTGGAAATTACAGATAAATAGATCTTCGATATTTTCGATAACGTCTGTGATTACGCATTTTATCGCTTTCTACTAATATTTATTATCGTAGGAAGTCCCGAATGTGGTTATTATATTACCGTGCTCGTGTAATGCACTACGGTAGTGACCGCTCCGCTTTTATTTTTACTTAGCTTCGCGTTACTACCGTCGCGCTGGATTAAAGGTATATACAGATATACAGTATATACTTACCTATATATGTTACCTATATTATTTTGATATATATGTATATTTGTATATATATATATATTACCTATACATGTATGTACATATTTTATATACATTTTACATTTTAGTGCCCAAACATGGTATCTTTTTAGGGATAAATAGTGCCCAAACGTTGTGTGGATTTTGAATACTAAACAGGTAAAAATTGCGCAAACGTGCTGCACCGAAGGACACTAAAGAGCAAAAACCACCATTGGGTAGCCCCGACAAAACAAGGTACAACACATTTCCATATACTGCCTAAACGTTTCGCAATTTGGGATAAGATGCCAGTGGCGGTTTTGGGGGTGAGGCAAGTGAGGCGCCGCTTCACTTGTAATTTTCAGGAAAATAAAAAATATATGTTTCTTTATATTAGTATTTTGTACTATTTTGAATTTTAAAATTTTAATCGTATACTTTAATTTTTAATTTTAATTTATATAGGTACTCGTATAATGCTTTAGAATATAAGTTTAATAAACAACAATATTGAATATTATTTTTTTGTACAAAACTTGTACAGTTGTACCTACGAACGCGAGAACGGCTGCGCGTCGCTGTAACGTAACTTACGCGCCCGGTGCCGCCCCCGCTAAAGCGCTGAGATCGACAGAGGCGGTAGCCGCCGTCGCCTAAGTTTGTGCATGCGAGGTGCGTCTACGCACGCACATGTAAGCTCGTAAAGTCCATTATATCTTAGCCCATGCTTAGCACAGAACACAGAGTAAGTTACTCTATGGCACAGAGCCACAGAATAGTTTTTATCATAACTGGCTAATCTTCCCGCTCCATGTTGATAACTCAATACCATTTAAACATTTTTGTTCCTGTGGGCTGTGTTAGAGTAATAATGTATTTACCATTTAATATTTTTCCGCCTCATGTAAAATTAAATGTGAAAACCACCACTGTAAGATGCTCAAACGTGTTGTAGCCTGTCCTTATGTTGGTGGTCAAACTATCCTGCCCAACCCCTAGAGTACCATGCCCTCCCACGTGGTCCATAGATAATACTTGCTACTGCACGTGGGGTACACGTGGGATCAGCCCGTGGTAAGTATTATGGTTAATGTAATATTGACTTACCTGTTAAATAATTGTTAAAAACCCATGGATTATATAATGATGCCTAAGAATCCTGTTTTTTAAGATGTTCAATTATCAGTCCAGCTGGTGTCTCCGGCACCAATAAATATTATATTTGATTGCAAAATGTACAAACAAAATACTTGTAGAAATAAAAGCAATACATTTATTAATACGAACAAAAATATAATATTAGTTCATATTTATTGATAACTGTATTTTAAATAATTGAATCCAAAATTGATTTTGTATTATTTATTAGTTTATTAGCAAAAAAAAAATGTTTAAATTATAAGCCACAATGTTAAACTCATTACAAATATTATGTATCCATACTTTATTTGAAAATTGTTTTGAAGACCTATAAAATAACTATTTTATGTCATAATGGAATTCTTTTGTCTGGTTATATTTTCTAAAAAAAAAAAAAAGTTGAATTAAAATAAATAATATTTAGTATAATAATTTCAAATAATAATACTTTTGGTTATTGGCATAACTGGTATTGGATAATTTGTAGCTTGCACCGGATTCATTGCTTGTCCATCCAATTTTTCTAATTCAAGATTTTCTAATTCCTGTTGTAATTCTTCCTATAATATAAATAATAGTTCAATTTATTTATTAAATAGTCATCTATAACTACATTTTTAAATACTTTAAATGCAGTTTGTATTGTACTAATAATAACCGAATAGAGATAAAGTTGGATGTATTAAATTACAATATTACATAAGTAAAATACAATTTAATATTAACATGGTAATCAGATAAATTATATTTAGTGCTTATTTATTTATTTATATGAAACAGGACAAGCCCAATACAAATTTAGATATGAATCTTAAAGTTAAGTAAGTAAGACAGTATAAATTATAACAACAATATAATGAAAAACTTTACAAAAATAGGAACTGGTTTAGTCCTCCAATAGAAACGACGGATCTTCGATCGCTAATCCCACAATTTGTGATATAAGACTGTTTCGAAAATAATTCACAGAACAAAAGCGGATAAGAAAGGAGAAGACACTTAAAGAATTAAAAACTGGGATTCTAAAATTAAGCATGTTTAATAGAACAGGTAAGTCGATTTGACCAACAATGAGATTTGACAAAAATGATAGGTTTGTTTGAACTTGCCTGTCAGCCAGCGTGGTCAGGCCCAGGTGGCAAAGTACTGGATCATAGTTATGAGGTGGTCAATCTCAATGACAAATGTTATTGTACTGAGATGAAACAGCTTTTTATTTTTTTTATTTTTTTATATTAACTATATTGCATTATTATATGTTTTACAAGGCAACATTTTTATGTTTGTCTGTTACATTCTTTTTATTAATAACAGGCTATGAATTAAAATATGTAAGACCCAGGTAGTCCATGAATTTTTGACCAAAAGATTTTGTTAAATATATCACTTTAACATTGTATGCTAAATGTTTCTTTTTTGTTTTTTCATTATTTATAGTTCTCCAATTATTTATATTTTTACTTACCCATAAAATGTCAGTTTTTTAAACAGTAAATCTACAGGTAATACATTAAATTATTTTAAGTTTTGACTTGTTTAACCTTCAAGAGTAGGGTTCTGTAGACATATTCCAACAATTTGTCTTTGTTGTATTAGTAAAGGTTTTAGAGCATTGGCAGAAAGGCCTCCCCTAATAAGTAAACTGTATTGCAATAATGCTTGATATGTTAAGTTAAAAATGTATGTCAATAGAATCTAACTTATATAAAAAATACTGTATAAAGTATAAGCACTATAGTCTGTAATTTAATTTTGAGTTGGAAAAAAATTAAATACGCAAGCATTGTATAAACAAATCAACTTTTTTTTAACTTAATTAAAGTTAACAAAAAGTGTATATTAACTTTTAACTTAACTGAGTTAACCTATAGTTAAATTAACTTTTAACTTTAAACTTTTTGTTGTTGGTGCATATTAACTTAACTAATCTGAGTTAAAAAAAAATTATTAACTTGCTCACTACTCAGCCTTGATGTTTTATAATAATAGCATTCCTTAATTTTTTTTTTTTTTTTACCGACGCTATATTAGTACCTTTTGTAGAATTTTCAATTTTGACCTCTCAATAGCATCAACTAGATTCACTTTCCCATCAGAAAATATACTGAAATTGAAAACCTAATCATAATTTCGACTAGTTATCGTGTATACATAATACATGACAATAATAAAACACACATCATTGTAAAACCAATACAATAAACGCCTAGCTCAGAATATAAAATGTACAATAAGTACAATATCGTGTGCTTGCTAATGAAAACATAATTTATAGCTAAAATTAGCTCGTAATTCCTGTAAGATAATTTATTATAACATTCTTCTTTTTAATGTAAAAGTTCTAAAATATACTATAAATGTTATAAAAAGTACTATTAATATTTTTATTATTATTATTATTTATTTAGCAAAAAATATTTAAGTATCTATTCAAAATATTATTATATGATCTTTAAGCAAAAATAACTCTTCTTACCACATCTTCATCAGTTTCCAATCTAGTTGGATTACAAATGGCTTCTGTAATATCTTGAGTTAAATCATTTGACGTTGCTATATCATCAATCATATTATGAATATCATCTATGTTGCTGTAAGAAGAAATAAAATTTATTTTTCTTTTAAGCGAATTAAATATTTTTAATATAATGTAGAACAACCATTTATTTAATAACTATGCACTAAGCGTTAGTGACTAAGGACTAATAAATTTATAAAATATACAGTTGTATTAAATTAATGTTATTAGTCAATATTATTAAAGTAATATAAGTCCTAACTTTAAAGTATGTAAACACATACTACCAAGGCTTGATATTAACTCGTTAAAAAGTTTTTTTTCTAAACTAAGTTATTTTTTTAATAAGTAATTTGCTACTTAATGAGTTTAATTTTTGTCTATGCAATTACTAGGTAATAAGCTAAATTATTTTATAGTCAAGTTAAGTTTATTTATTTTTACAAATGAACCTTTAAATTTAAAATAAATTTTGTTTTGTAAAAAGTATTTATGAATAATCAGAAATATTATTTATAAATTATTGTAATTTTATATGTATTGTAAATACAAAATGGTTGGCCGTTGAAGTGTTTGATGCTTGTGTAAATTTCCATAGAAAATTACAATCACACACATAAACATTAATATTAAATCTCTCAACAAAACACTATTAGATCACTCAGTTAGACATTTGAAGAGACGTTGATGCCTTGCTCTCTCAAATAATTAACTTATTAACAACTTCTGTTGATAGGATTCTATATTTGGTTGATATCTTTTTCTGTTATTTTTTTTATAATTAGGTACCTATTACATGTAATTTTTTTTCTATACATTTTTGTTTTCATATTATTACATTTATAAAATGTGCTCTTTTTACTTAGTCATAGATTGTAAATATTGAGTAATAAAATTGGTGACTGAATATTAACTTACTAGTTGAACGTTACTTTTTTTATTGAACATTTAACTTCTAAAAGTAAAAAAATAAATAACTTAAATTTATCCATATTAACTTAACTTGGCAAGTTAAAAATATTAATTAACTTTCCTAGTTTTCCATGTTACTTATAATATAACATATAACTATTCTGAAATTAAATTGGTTATAATGGTAAATAGTAATTTTTGACATATCTATGAGCGCGCCTAGGTAGCATCTATTAAGTCAGACCTTGTGTTATTCATGTTATATTCAAATTTAAATATTAAATACCTAATCAAATTTTTATTTGATTTTTAATTTTTTATACTAGCTAATCTTAATTTTGAATTCGCCACTCAACCATCTCAGCATAAACTTTAAATTTGTTTTATTGTGTTTTTTTCTAGTTACAGAGTTTTCACTAATGAGTAATATTTTAAACTTTTTTCTAAGAATTATTATACTTGTACAGACTGAAAAATTAATAACTAATATACGAGTATACATAACTGTATTAAATATATTATAAACTGTTTAAAAAAATGTTGTAAGTCATTTAAATGAGCTGAAAATTATGGTGAGCATGGGCTAGGTGGCCGGCAAAATGATTTTTCCTCTAGGCGATAAAATTATAAATGTGGTATTGCCAGTGATTTTAATAAAAGTATATACTGTTTGAACTTAGGATTACAAATCTATTGTAAATAACCACATTCTATAACTGATTAGTGATTATTAATGCATTTATACCTAGAACATATTTTTTTTTAACTTTTTCAAGTACTTTGATTATGTTCCAATAATATGAAGGTCATAATATTTAATGCATATTTGAAATTAAAATAAGAAAGTATTTGTTATTATAGTTTACATACAAAATCAAACAATAAATACTGGATCAAAATCCAATCAGAAAAAAAATCTAAAATTAATAACACTTACACATTTTGATTCGCCATTTTAACAGCGTATGAAGACGAACTCATTAAATCAAGCGCAATGTTGTTTGTGTTTGCATTTTCCAAAGCCAACTGTTGTTTAATGACACTTAATAACATACTGTCATTCCGGGATAACTGTTGCTCGTAACGCTTCTTACGATTTAACGCATTCAACGCAACTGCAATAAAAAAAATTAAAAATGTTAAATTAATTAGTGAAATAATTATTACATATGTATTTCAAGTAAGCTATAATATTTACCTTGTTTATTTTTTATAACATTCTCTTTTACTGTAGATTGCTCTGTTTCAATATTTATTTTCAAGGCTTCACTTTTATCCCTCAACAACTGTTCAGTTGATCGTAATTTTTCCATCGCATCGACTTCGGTCGACTGTGGCGGTTCTTTTATTTCTTTTTTCTTGCGTCCGAATAGCTTGCGGAAGAAACTCATTTTCAGTGTTAATCGTTGTTGAGGTGGAGTACAAGACAACAGGATATACCACTATAGACCATATACTAATGAATGTACCTAAGGATGCAGTATTGTAGTTCCAGCGGTCAGTCGTAGCACCCAACCATCGGAGTCTGGAAGTTACGTCTAGTAGTTTAAGGTTAGGATCATGACATAATCACGAGGTATTTCAACAACAATAAACGGTATAGGTAACCTAACCCATGGATAACAGGTGAAGTAAGCAGTGTGGGTCATGATACTCAGGGGTCACTTATAATATTATCATAGACCTTGATAATAGACCAATAGACCGGCCCACTTCATGTTTCCACCTAGTCAAGATAGATGGCGCGTTTCAGCTATCGAGTTCGTCTGATATAGTATAAAATATATCTATTTATTCATTATACATTATTCATACTATATTTAATGAATTATTTAAATGGTTTTGCTACCCTACAGTACGCATCACGAAAACGTGCGGATGACCGCAGCGCGCCGTGTGTCGGTTTTTCAGTAAACCAGTGGGCCTCAATATTTGATCCATCACAGGTGCGCGCCACTGGCGCGACGGGTACTATACGTTTTGAAAAAAACAACTAACCTGAACCTTTAAAAATGTCCCTGTCTTTTGTTGACTCTTGGCGCGTTCGGTACTGTAATCTATTGTGAATTTAGCTGTGCATACCTACAATTTACAAAGACCACCTTTGACGATATATTTTTTTTTATTATAAAATATATTGTACATTTTTTATACATTAATAGTATTATTATTATTATTATTATTATTATTATAACTATTTTTATTCTTTTTAATTAATTCACGTTTTTATTGTGTACTGTAAATTGTGTTTTTTTTTAATATCATTAAATACATACACATAATTTATTAATATAAAAATACGAGTTTTAAATTTTATATTTGGCGCGAAACAGTTTGGCCACCACCAACGAGAAATTGCCACTGGGCGCGCGGCGGTCATCCGCACGTTTTCGTGATGCGTACTGTATAAGGATAAATCTATACTCAATGAAACTGAAGTAAAAAAAACATTTTTGGCCAAAACTTGTCAAGTTATAGATAATTATTATTATTCAGACAGTGGTTCGCAAAATGTACTCAATTGAATAAATTTAATTAAAAAATCATTCAAGCATTAGGTTTTCATCATAATTAAAAAAGTTATTTCTACTTTTGGCCAGAAAAATAATAATAAACAATCAACCGTAATATACGCCTGATAACAAACAAGTGATAAAAATATTACCATTTTGGGAATCACTGATTTTTTCCAAACATGGTTATGTTAATAAAAAACTTCTAGTGAACAAGTTCTAGTGATAGACTTTTGATTTTTCTTTTTAAACTTAATTACCTTTAAAATTATATCACAAGTTGTAGAGTAGTTTTTTTATACTTAAAGTTTTTTTACAAGGAGTATGTTGGAGTGTTTTTATTGGAATGTATTTTAGTACAAAATGTCTCAAGATCGATCCACGGTTTTGGTGGATCAATTTTTTGCATTTTTTTTATATTTCTTCTTTATCTATACATTCGAATGTTTGGTTTTTTTTTATTTGTCAGATTTTATTAGGGTTAGATTGGGTTAAGATTTTGTAAAAGTTGATTGTATTAATCCATTGTAGGTTTAATTGAGTAAAAATGACAAACTTGGTATAACTTTAATACTATAGAGTTAAATTATACACTTACATACAAACCACATGGAGTCCGTGATCTATCTCCAGTAGATTGCTGACCTGATAATACACACTGCCGTCTTGCCAGCACCACCCATTCACAAATTAAAAATTTCTTTTTACAGGAAATTAGCATGTTATTAGCATGAATTTGCACGATTATCATCAACATTTGCATGACAAAATTTACACCTCCATGACAAAAAATTATGTGTGGTGCTGGGGAAACATCTTGCCAGCACCACCCAACATGAAAAATTAATAATAATAACACACTTAATATGCCAAAATGTAGCACATGACTCGCATAAATTTGCCCAACAGACACCAAAATTCGCACGTGTCTGGTTCGTGAGCAAAACCCCTTCGACTATTTTGTGCGTCTCACCAGCACCACCTAAATGGAAATTTTGCGAAAGTAAAAAAACTGTTTGTGCCAATATTTAGCACGTGATTAGCATGGATTTGTACGACTGACTCCGAAATCTATATTTGATAAAAAAAAATCAGTATTTAATAAAAAAAAGTTGTAGGTAAAAATATTGATTATTTTTGCTTGATTTATTATTTTTTTTTTTTTTTGCTGTTTTTAGGTCGTTATATTCTGTACGATTATTATTTACTTTTTGTGTATTATCTACTCGTAGTTCAATATCATCAATAATATCTTTCTTTGAACTTTCATATTTTTTAAATCTTTTTTTATTTGATGCATCCATTGATTTGTGTTGAAAATATGTCGTAGTTCAACCTTTAAGTGCGTATAAAATATCAAGACTTAATTTCTGTCTTGTCTTTCTGGGTCAAAAAAATCATAATATCTCACTATATAAATGTGAAATCAAAATCTCTGTACAGGCTAAACTCTGGAACTACTTATCAGATCTTTTTGATTTTTTTTAAGCAAAAGAGTATTTCATGGAGAAAGTTTTTATGAAAGAAAATTTTAGAAAAATCTACTGGATAATTAGAAAGTCTGGGTGTCAAAAATACAACAGTGGTGCCATCTGTCCAGAAAAAAATAAAATAAAAATGTAGTTTATTGTTGCAGATTAAAATAATAATCTATACTAATATTATAAAGAGGAAAGATTTGATTGTTTGTTAGGGATAAACTCCGAAACTACTGAACCGATTTCGAAAATTCTTTCACTAATACAAAGCCACATTCTTTGTGAGTGTCATAGGCTAATTTAAAAAGGGAAGTGATAACCCCCGGTAGGTGCTCAAACAGGAATTTTGAGATTTACGATAGACATTTTTGTTTTTTAATGGTTGCTATGGGTTATATATATAGATAAAAATAATTGTATAGACGTTGTTGTTGTTTTTGGCCATGTCACCAGGTGTGCACTTAAGAGGCTATAACTCCGGAACCACTTATTCCACAGCGTACAAACTTCACAGAAACCATCTCCATATTAATTTTAATATGCACTGAAATTTTTATCGAAATCGGTTTGGTGCATCTTGAGTTATAAAATTTATTCAAAATGTACACTTATTTTTATATATATAGATTATAATATCAATAGTATTATACTATTATTTAGTATAATTATTACTATTAATTAATAAATAAACATATTCAATGATAATCTATTTATACAAAAATGGAGCTTGAAAAATGTACGTTACCTCATCAATCGAGAACGGCTGGTCCGATTTGGCTCAAATTTTTTTTAAAATTATTCTTCTATAAACCAATAGCGACCTTTATATAAACAAACACTTCCACCGTAAATCTCAATATTCCTGTTTGAGCACTTCCCCAGGCTTCTATAAATTTGTAGTAGCGTGGTGTTATGATATAGCCTATAGCCTTCCTCGATGAATGGACAACAAGAAAATAATTTTTCATTTCAAATAGTAGTTCCTGAGATTAGCACGTTCAAACAAACAAACTCTACAGCTTTATATATTAAAGTATAGATATATAAATTAATGTTTTTGTGTAGATTAGACCTCTGGGAAGAAGACAGGCTAATTCAAAAATGGTTAAATTTGGTTTTCTTTTATTCATCTGATATTAGTACGGTTAGGTTAGGTTAGGATTTTGTATTAATTGATTATATTAATCCACCATAGGTGGAATACGACAAACTTGGTATAACTTTTATACTTTAGAGTTGAATCATACACTTACGTACAAACAGCACGGGGTCCACGATCTACCGCAGATAGATTGCCTACCTGATAATATACTGCTGCGAATCAGAATTTTTATTCCGGGTAACGGAGAATTTAAGATGAATTTTGAACACCATACACCGAATATAAAATAACGAATTGAACAAAGTTTGAGTCATATAGAGCTGGTACATTTAACGGGCAATGAAGTGCACGGGATCAGCTAGAAGTGTATAATTATGTATAATTATATATTGGTTGCTATTGGTTAATCGGTCATGTTTATTAATTTTGATTATTATAAAATGAATGTTCGTGGGTAGATTAGACCTCTAGGAAGAAAATAGGCTAAATTAAAAAGGGTTAAATTTGGTTTTTTTTATTCGTCGGAGTTAAGTACATATCAGCTAACCATTTTTTACGTCGTTGTAAATTTGGTCGTGATTGTTGTTTATTACTGGTGTATTCTCTCATATTTTTCGCTATTCACCATACACCAGGCGCAAGCACGCCCACCGCTTAACAGTATAACCACCACATTTTGTAGTATAACTGTTCATGTTGGTATTACACTATAGCCGGTAAAACGTAACAACAGTTGTCGAAGGCTGAGTTATGTTGTGAGTGTGTTTTAAAATTAGCATATCTTGATCAAAGTTTGATAATTAGGCTGGAGGAATATTTACGAGAGACCGGTCTAGAACCCGCTAACGTGCGTTTCTAAAGTGTAGCAAAATTTTGATTTTGAATATGGGGCGGGCTGGGGTGACATTTCGCCAGCCCATCCATTCTATTTGTGTTATAACTCGATTTCAAGTGGCATACAAATGACGGAGATGGTCATACAAATACTAAAATATCAAACTAAGGGCCGTCTACGATTAAACTTCGATTAAGCTTAATCAGCTGATAACAGATATTTAACAGGGCAAATTCGACCAATTAAACTCCGGTTAACTTTAATCAGAGATGGTACTCCTGGACCTAAAGGTTACTTACCATATTTGGATATGTAGTGGGCTGGTGTGACGTACGTCGTTTCTTACCCACGCAAATTTCTGAAAACACGAATACGCCACTGTCCGGGTATAACATTGCTAGCTTCATTGGTATGCAAACGTCCACTGTCCATGGACTGTCGCCGGTACACAGCAGTCCAAGCTCCAGTTGACCACAAATCAGGGCGAGACCACGCGTGCAGAGAACGATAAGCTTTTCAAAGCCGCCACGAATCAAACAAATATTTTGACCAATCGACCGAAACGAAAACTTTGAATCACGACTCACATTTGCTAGCGCTGGAACTAGCATGGCGCAGTTCTTCAAGGAACAGCGTACAGCTACCACTCAGCACCCACAAAATTATGAGATATTGCGACTTATCAACCACCCATCACCCGTACACGTAACCACTCGCACACACGATGGTTACCAGTTGGAAGGTCGTCCGAGTACAATCTAGACAGCGCCCAGCGGGCGTCAGTCTCTTTTCTACCGTAAATGAACGGGCGAAACATTTTTCACGCACAATACATTCAATAACCACATAAACCACATTTAGAAATTTTGCTCCGTGGGGTAAAAAAAATTGACGCCCCTTAAGGAGTCTAACTATGGGAAAAATGGGTGTTATGGGAACCTTTTAGATTATGAGTAAAGAAAAGATTTGTTTTACAATAATATGTGCTTTTTTAAATATTGGCGTTGAATATTGTTTAATAATATCATGAACTCTCCTCGTCCTCCCCCTCACTAAAGATAAAATTGGGTGTATGATATATATAGATATTTAGGTACCTACTTCATGGATCATATAATATGTTATTAATATGAACAAAATAAAAAATAAATTTAATAAAACTAAATAGGGTTTACCGTGAATTAATATTATATTTTTTTAAACATGTTTTGAATTTATCTGCAATGGTTAATAACTAATAAGTAATAAGTAATAACATTAAGTATTTATTTTGTCTTTTAACAAAGTTTGTTTACGATTTTGATATCCACTATTAACTCTTTTTTGGCAGTCATAATTAAAATAATACAAAACAATTATATAATAAATAATCAACAGCGCCGAGTAATGAAAGAAAAATTATTAATCAGTAGGTAATTACAAGTTTAACAACTACTGTGGATTGTGGTTTTTGTAGACTAATAATTTATTGTGCTTTTTAGAAGGCAAGTCGTACGCGTTAGCGAAATACACCGTATTATTACAAATAACTTATGTCTATTGAATATTGGAACCACAACAAATTTGGGAAAAGTATTATGGAATTATCATCAGGTATATTAATTTTTAATAATTTTCAAACGCTGATTACTATATTGCTATAAAGTATAAATGCATTAGCTGTTTTAATTTCAAACAGCATAATACATTAATATTAGATTGTTATTAAAATAATGCCTAACCTGCTTAGGTTAGTGGACTGTATTGTGACTACATATTTACTACTTCGATTACTCTTGCGGTACTCCATTTGAGTGGAGGAGTTGGTTCTTTGATGATGACTAGATCATCGAGCTGCAGGCTCTTGTCGGGACAATTCCACTTGGGTCTCTCCTGTAAAGAATGCAAATACTCATTTTTCCACCTGGTCCAGAAATGATACTGAATCTGTTGGGTCAGTGACCATCGTTTGTGGGAGCTCATCGTAACAAGACCTGGGACATCCTTGGGACTAGGAATCCTTACAAGTGGTTCCAGGGTCAAGAAGTGAACCACCATAAGGGTCCTGTAGTCGTTTGGATCCGATGACATGGCACTTAAGGATTGAATTTAGCGAGGCTTCTACTTGGTGGAGTACTGTGTTAAGTTCTTCGTATGTGAGAACGGTGTTCTGGATTACACAATGTAAAAGTGACTTTATTGATTTTACGGCGGACTCCTATATCCCTCCCATGTGTGGCGCCGAGGGTGAGTTAAAATTCCATCGAATTTGATGTTCAAGAACGTTGTTGGAAAAATCAGCCCTCTGGATTATAGTCTCTATCTCCTTTAAGTACCGATGTGTTCCCATGAAATTTGTGTCACAGTCACTATAGATATCCGTGCATCGGCCTCTATGGCTGATGAAGCGGTTCAGACCAGCGATGAAAAGAGGGGTCGATAAATCGGAAACGAGTTTGATATGAACAGTGGTAGTGACCAGGCAGATGAATGTACATATATAGGTTTTGGTTATTTTGATCTTACGTATCATGGCTGCTTTCACGTCAAAAAGGCCCGCAAAGTCCACGCCGACCTTGCTAAATGGCTTTACTTAATTTAGACGGAACTGAGGTAGATTACCCATAAATGGCTGTGCTGGACGAGGCTTCGCACGAAAACATGGTACGCATCTGTGTACTCTCTTTTTAATAACACTACGCGACGAAAGTATTCAGTAGTTCTGGCGCAACAGATTTTGCATCGTTTGTGGTCTGGGGTGACCTTTTGTACGGTGGATGTAGTCGATTAATAACTCGGACAGTCGAGCAGTTTTTGACAAGAGAAGAGGATGTTTTTCAGTGTATGGTATAAATTCATGCTCTAAGCGACAGCCCACCCTGAGAAGATCCTCGTTGTCCAAGAAGAAGGTGAGCCTTCGCAAATGAACAGGGCCACGCCACTTTTACCGGCACTGAGTGCTTTCTTACCGTCTGCAAAGAAAGCCTGTTGTGTCCAACATATCAGGAACCGTAGCGCTCTGTCGGTCTCCTCTGTCGTCAGTGGTGACGTCTAATGTGGAATGGTTTTTTTTCTTAGCTGGTCAATTATCCTCAGCAGTAAGTCTTAGCACTTTGGACAAGTTATCTGATTGCCGCAGTATACGGCATTCATCGTCGATAACTTGGGTGAGTAGTGTGATCCGCTTCTGCTCAACGTCTTCCTCTGGACAACTAGCGGGACGCCTTGTACCTTCCACAGGCCACGTGTTCTCAGGTTGACGTAGGAATGTTAGACCTTTCCAACATAACTCGTGTAGCTAGATCGTTGGGCCCAAGTCCTCGGAACGCACAGTCGGCGAGGTTGTCACGGGTTGGAATATGGCGCCAGATTTTCGTGTCGGTTAGCTGTTGTATTTTTGCTACACGTTTTTCTACAAACGTCTTTAGTCTTACCGTTGGTGTCCGAATCAAAGATAATACTACCGTAGAATCCGTCCAAGCAGTAACGTTCAATATCTTTAACACTTCGAGATGTTGCTGAACGTAATTGATGAGACAGGCATGAAGCCACGCGCCGCAAAACTCCAACCGTGGGACAGAAACCTTTGAAGCTGGAGCTATCTTTGACTTTCCCATTAGAAGGTGACAATTGGTTTGGCTTTCTGAAGTTTCACGTATGTATACGACCGCTGCGTACGCTGCCTCTGAGCTATCGCTAAATCCGTGCAACTCATACGACGCACAAGTATGTGTGACAAGATGAGGAATTTTTAACGTCGCCAATACGGGCAATTCCTGATGATATTCGTTCCACACGGTCGCCACTTCTTCAGGGATGGGTTCATCCCAACCGACTGCTACCAACCAGAGATATTTCATGAGTCTCTTGAGGTCTGTGGTAACTGGTGATAAAAGCCCAAGAGGATCGTAAATACGAGCTATTTCCGAAAGTATAGCACGTTTACTATACTTCACAGGATTCGGTTGGTATTTATAACTAAGTACATCAGCTTTTGGGTCCCAGTTTAAACCAAGTACCTTGGTTTGCTCAGACTCTTGCTTGATGAGGGTGACTGGTTGTGTGTACCTATAGTCAATGGAAATAGAAGCCAATAATTTTTCTGAGTTACTTGACCATTTTCTAAATTTGAATTGGCCTTATGCGAAAACTTCCACGAGGTTTTTTTGAAGTTTCATAGCCAGTTCTTCGGTTTCTGCTCCTGTCGCCACATCATCCACATACAAATCATGCTGTATGACCGCTGTCACGGTGGGCATATTAGCGGCTTCATCCTTTACCATTTTATGTAGGGTCCAAATGGCTAGGAACGGCGAGGATTTCGGACCAAACATCACCCTATTCATTTCGTACTTTTGAATCGGTTCATTTTGCGTGAAACGGTATAGTAGACGTTGGTACGACCTCCAGTCATTTTTTTTTTACGGAACATTTGCTTTACGTCAGCAGTAAATACAACGGAATGTAGTCTGAAACGTAAGATTATGCTGGGTAATTCCTGTTGTAGTTTTGCTCCACACCAAAGGTTATCGTTTAAAGATTGTCCTGAAGAAGACTTTGCCGAAGCGTCAAAAACATCACATATTCTTGTAGTTGTACTCTCCGGACGCAGCATTGCCTGGTGGGGAATATAATACGCGCCCGTCTGTTCATCGACTGATTTCAGTTTTATTTGAGACATATGACCTAAGTCCAGATAGTCTTTCATTGCGTTGTGGTACTCGTCACGGAACTGAGGAAACCGTTTGAACCGATTTTCCAATAATTGGTCAGTTATTGTTCTGTTCGATCACTGAGTAAAGCGGTGGTTTTTGACAACTTGTTTCCTCTGCTCGTTGCAGGTGTTTATCGTTGGCTTGGCATACAGTGGCTTATTTACAATACTTGGTGAGGTACGTGACAAACTCTAATACCGTTGGACCTTCTGTAGTGTCTACTAAAAATTCCCACTGTGTCCTGAGATTTTGGTCCGATTTCTTTGAAACAAATATAACAGAATTGGATCCCATTGAGCTACGGAGTATGATAAGTTTTGTAATGCTCCGGTGGACTCAACGATGGTGTTCAATGGTGTTTTTATTGAACCACCATCATCGTAGAATGCATTAGGTGCATTAGACAACTCGTCAAGATGATACGACGGTTTGAATGCCATACATTTAGCTGTAATAAGGCTAGCTCATAATTACAGGCCGTCAGCATCAGATTTCCGATTAGTTTTAAGGGTCTCCTTTCAATCTGGATTTCATATATCCAAATTTAAGCACCGGTGACATATTAGTTTCGTGTACCAGTGTATCGAGCATGTTTCGAAAACTCTTGTACTCTATTGTACTTCCCCTAAATATTGGAACAAACAATTTTTCTACTGGAAAATAGGTATTTGCAGAATTAAGTGGTTTTTGTTCGAAAAAAGTTCTATTTAACGCTGACTCAGCCGCAACCTCGGGCAGATACTCATCTGCAAGAATTTTACAGCCGATATACAAATCTTCAAATTTAGCTTGCCATTTTTCAGTTTCCCCTTTGTCTTCCTGCTCCACTGCTCCTTTGCACTGATATCGAATAATTATCGACAGCTACGTTTCAAAATCTTCAGATAACTTTTCTAGAGTTGCGTACATTATCTTAAATTTAATTTTTGCCTTTGTATCGTTCGAATCTCCTTTGATTGCCTCACCTGCCTCATACACACGTCGAGTTCTATTTTCAACTTTGATATGTGAGCTTTTGCCTTTTCATAAACGCCCATTGTTGAATATTGTATGTGTATAAGAAGTTGCAACAATAAATTGTTCGTGTATAAATACGTGACCTAGTTTTTTTTTTTAATTATAACATACCAAACGTATTGTGCAATGTTTATAACTACATACGGGTAGTGTGGATCCACGTTGCTCTTGCGGTACGGTGTGTACTGATATTCTGATATTCGCGCAAACCGCTTGGCGCCTAGCGATAGCGGTAGTATCCGAATTAAAGCGTAATGAGCACAAAGTCCAAGTCGATTCTTCTAATTTTCATATTATAATTATAACGTAATGGCCTAATTCATTGATCATACAACTAACGATTAAATGTCTAAAATCCAACAATGATTCAAATCACTTAAAATATTAAATTGTAAATGTTGTATATCCAGCCCGAAGGACCAAATGTTAGCTCTGCTTAGGTTAGTGGACTGTATTGGTGGGTTAATTAATGGTAACAACTGTATTTTCTAATGTTGCCGGGAACGGCAGACTACTATTTTTAAAAATTCGAAAAAAAAAAAACTAAATATAATTAACCGTAAAGAGATGCACTGGGACTGGCCAATCTGGGGGATTCGTCGGGGGTGACGAATAAAATAACACAAAATAACTTATAAATTATAATATATAAAGACGTACGTAGACAACGCCAGTGAAAGTGCGTTGACTTCGGTGACGGTGGTTTTAACGGTGAATAAGAGGACGAATAAGACGGTTAATAAGACGGTGACTTCGACGGTGATGGAATTGACAGTGACACAACGCACAATAAAAACACCGAAAAAAAAGAATACAAACGACAATAGTCGCGTCCCAGTGATCAGTCTAACTCTCTAAACCTGGTTTAAAATAATAATTAAACACAGGGAATTTAAATAATAACCCAGTGTTATATAATATTGATATATCTGGTTAGTATTTGTAACAATCCATTAAATTATATCATTATCGATGGGTTTAGTATAATTTCACCGTCAAAGCTGTTACAGTCCAAACTCTAAACTGCGTGAGTTAATGTATCATTATAATCCGAACAATACTAAAATCATTGCACGGCACTAAGATTGTTTGATTTATTAAATGTTCAATTACTTAATTGACGCTATACCCCTCGAGTACGTATCATAATATTTTCACCTCATTATCTATCAAATATCATATATATATATGCATATATGTTCACCTGATCAATTAATATATAAATTATAATACTCGGCAATTAATCTTAATCAACTGAAAGGACCGTAGGCATACACGTTTCTAAAATAAAAATGAAAATAAAAAACCCTTATCTAGACTAAGCAGTCTAATTAGATGCAAAGCGCCGACAAACGCGATACTCGCCCCCCGGAACGCTACGACCCATCCCGGCCATATGATATCAATCTGCCCGCCTCCGATTTTGATATAGGTTGGAAAATCGACGCTACCGCAGGTCAATATGATCCAAGTTCTGGACGATCAGGACTACTTCCAACGGATGTTTGACCAAGTCCAGACTCAAAATGAAGTGATCCTAAATCAAAGCGAAGAGTCAAACAGGAAATTTAATTTAATCCACAATTCCATCGAACGAACATGTAGTGCACTCAACTAACGACAAACTTGAACAGAACTGGATCGATTTAAGTACGGACTTTAGAACCAGTCTCGCTGAGATCAATAAGATCGAGGGAAATCGTATAGAAATTAATGATAGGTTCGACCGCCACCAAAGCATATTAATAAGTTCGACTCAAACTTCACAAGAATATTGAGGAATTACGTGCAGATCTAGGTTCCACCAGTGGACAATGTCAATCCGAACAACAGAAAGTTCGAACTAAGTGTAAGCAATATGCTGATCATTACATAGCGAATTATAAACGTGAAACGAAGGAAGAACTGTCAAGCCTAACGTCTTGCTGCGGTGGAAAATGTAATCAAAACAATTCAAATACACGGGACTACTTCGAGTGTTTTGGAACACCCAGTACGATGACGTCACAAGAATGCTCCAGGATACTTCCACCCTGTAATTTTAACCAAAGTTTCACTAGTTGCACAGAAAAAATAAAAGATATCATCCCGGAATTTAACGGTAATATTGATCCGATACACCCCGAAGAATTTCTTGAAAAGCTTAACAATTATTTTCAAAACCAAGAGTTCACCGACACAACAAAAATTAACGCCGCATACAGTAGACTCAGTAGTAGGGCTAAAAAATGGTCTTACACTCTAGGTCCCATAGTCCTGTTTAACCAATTTGTTGAACGTTTTCGACGACATTTTTGGTGCCTGATTAAACAAGTAAAGTACGAAATGAATTCTATCGCCCACATTGTCATCAAGATACATCGAGTCTACAAGAACACACCATTGATTGGATCAACAAAGTTCAGTAATTCCAGAGATGGAGAAGATTAAAAGACTACTATCGCACTATCCCCGATTGATTTCCATCACAATTCGTAACCTTCGATTACAAACCGTGGATGAGTTAACTAATGAAATCAGTTATTATGAGTATACTCCCAAGCCGACGAATAACAATCAAAATAATCAAATCACTATCAATAATGCCACAAATCATGACGGTAATGAGGTCAGTAATGCTAACAATTCATCTCAAGATAACGGTAACACAAATGATAATTCTCGATATCATGGTCGAAATTTTAATTCGAATTATCAATCCAACAGCCGTAATAATAATAATAGGAACTACAATTATCGTTATAACTATCAAAACTCAAATCGCCCCGAGAACAGTAACGGTGCTGCCCCATCAACGACAAATATGAACCATGGAACGACAGATGACCAGGTAAACGGACCCGACCAGGGAAACGCGAGTGGACTGGCTTCGTAAGGACCGAGGTCACGTCCCCTCTCATTGTCAACAATCCTCATACCATAAATATACTATCACACCCATTAACAGAAAATCTACCTCAACCCGAAAAACCGCCGTTTATTCCGGAAATGTACATTAAAATTTTTAATCACAAATACTCTGCCATATTGGATACCAGTCCATCAGTTTCGGCCATGTCTGAAATTTTCTTTAAATTTCTACAAAAAAATTCCCAAAACAGAATTTACCTATGTTACCAACTACCGTTATCACTGTTTCAACTTCCCTACTAGGTAAGAATAAGAAATCCATACTCAGACGTTTTTGGAAATTTACATGCACAATGTTAAATCAAATGCTATATTTCTAATTGTTCCTAGTCTATCAACGCAACTTATTCTGTGGAAATGATTGGTTAACCGATAACAAACTTATAATTAATTAAAATGATAAAATTATTTCCTCTCCGTTCTGGAATGGTAGTCAAGCCGTAATTATTACGTCCGATAACATTAATCCCCGTATCGACACCATATTAAATCATATGTCGCTTAACGATGAATATAACCACGTTGATAACGAAACCAGTATATCATACCCATTAGAGTACAAAGGTGACACCGGCATATTATCGATAAACCATCAAAATGCCATTAGTAGTAATCAAATAACTGGTAGCATGTTAGACAACGATGAACAACAACAATTAGACCAATTACTGGCTGATTATCAAGAAATAATTCAAAACCGTCCCGGGTGGCATAATTACTCCTCGTATCAATTTAAGGTCATTGACCACAAGCCATTCCGATTAAATCTCTATCCCGTTCCATTTTCACGGCGTCCCACGATACAACGTGAACTAAATCGAATGTTGTACCGGGGGGTGATTGAGCGATCTGGGTAAGCGTATAACAACCCAATTTTGAGTGTTCAAAAAACCGATGGGTCAATACGGCTGTGTCTCGATGCGCGTAAATTGAACACGGTGTTTGAACCTACGCGTAGATGATATTTTCGCAAAGTTCCACGACAAAAAGTACTTCACTACTCTTGATTTTATTTTGGGATAATGGCAGATACCGTTGGACCCAGATTTCCGCAAATATACCAGCTTCTCGTATGACGGTCGCTCTTACCAGTTCTGCGTGGTGCCATTTGGGTTGAATGTTTCAAACGCAGCGTTTGGTAAAGGACTCGAGATGGCACTATCTCCGATGGCCCCTGAATATATTAGTTCGGTCCTACCCAAAGATATACACATATATGTAGATGACATATTGATTGCGTCACAAACTTTCAGTGAACATATCCGAAACATTCAATGGATGTTCAACAAAATATTGAATGCAAATTTAACGCTCAAATATAACAAGTGTCATTTCGCTAAACAGAAAAAAAATTCTTAGGTCACTATATCTCGGAATGGGGGTTCTCTATGGATCTCGAAAAGACTCAAGCAATCAGAGAATTTCCAGAGCCCCGAAACTGGAAAGACTTGCAGTCATTTATAGGATTTTGTAATTTTTATAGGAAATTCTCACAACATCATTCAACATTATAAGTACCAATAGCTCGTTTATTGAAAAAATAGTTTGGGAATTTGGACAATCCGAAAGAACGACCTTTCAAGAGATCAAAAATGTATTCAGTAAACAGGTATCCCTAACGCATCCCGATTTCAATTAAACGTTTTGGGTCCAGACCAACGCTTCTATCTTAGGGTTCGGTGCCGAACTTTTTCAAGTCAATCATAATAATGTACAACACACAATTTTGTTCACGAGCCGAACCCTCATTGCAGGATATATATATTAGGGTACCCGATAGAGTTATACACCGATTATCAAGCTTTGATATTTCTCCTTACGTGCAAGCTATGAAATGCACGGTTATCCAGGTGGACACTTTTGTTACAATAATACAACTTAAAAATTCGTCATTGCCCAGGTAAAGAAAACCCTGTAGATACACTGCCTCGACACCCAGTTGGACGTGATGACGTCAACGACAATAGACAACCAGTAATTTTATCTATGATGATACCTCCCACGTTACCCAGCTCTTTAACCCAAATTCTATACAGAATGTCCAACGAGCAGAAACGACACAATAAATTATTAAAAATTCGTGATAATCTCAACGGTAATAATTGTTTGAGTAAACAAATGTCGAAATACTACGTAGTACATAATCATATCTTGTTTATACGAAAGTCCGATCTTAGTGCTTCGCCGTGGTCTATTTACACACCAAAACATTTAGAGCGAACTTTAATTATTGCGTTTCACGACTATTATGGGCATCCTCGGTCGGTAAAAACAGCACATGCACTTTGTAAACACATTTATTTTGGACGTTTTTTCAGAACGGTCCGCGAAGTAGTACGTGCCTGCGACATATGTCAACGTAGTAAAGTAATTAACTATAATCCCGAGGTCGAGATGGTGTCAGTGTTAGTTGGTCCATTACCGACGGGACAATATCTATATGCCTATATCCTAGTAGTACTCGAAAACTTAACTCGATTTGTTAAACTTTTCCCGTTATGCAAAGCCACAGCGAAAGTATGTATGAAGAGAATATTAACCGACTATATACCCACGTACGTAAAACCAAAAACTATCATTTCTGACCATGGTAAACAATTTACAAATAAAATCTGGCAACAATCCTTATGTAAACTTGGTGTCCAGCCGTATAAGATCAGTGTGTATCACCCACAGTCAAATCCCGCGGAGAGGGTCATGCGTGAAATAGGGCGGTTATTCGGAACCTATTGCTACAATAGACATCAGAGTTGGCCTAAATACGTAGGATATGTTTAATGGGTGTTAAATAACGTGAGACACGAATCAACACACTCTACACCGGCCGAATTATTTTTAAATATCACGGGGAAAGGTCCACTTGTTGATATCGTAGATTTTCCCCCAAGTTCAGTCATAAGTAACATCGACCGAATAACTATAGCGCGAGAAGTACAATGTACAAACGCTGAGAAGCGTCGAGAGGCACACAGGCGACGCGACGAATCAATCCTATTATCTATAGGATCGGTGACAGCGTGTTAGTTAAGACACACAAACTCAGTAGTGCGATTGACAAACACATATCGAAGTTTTTTTATTATATAAGGGCCGTTTTGAGATATCGGAAATACGTAACCGTAATGCATATATACTTATACATCCCGAGTCGAGATTGACTCGTGAGACGTTTAACTGCATTCATCTAAAAAAGTATTATCCACCCCAAGACGAATGAATATGGTAATCAACTCAGAGATGATACAATTATAATTTCTGCATGTTTAAAAAATTAAAAATTAAAATGAAAAAAAATGAAAAAAAAAATAAAAAAGTATTACTAAGGTTTATACCACTGTATAAATTTAAAAAAAGGGGGGAACTGCTTAAATCTAAATTCTCCACAGGTATAATTTCACATTATTTTTGGGACAGATTATGCGCATGATACTCATACAAATCTGTCCGGCGGGTTCTGTAACGTGACTAAATTATCCCCTGTGGTACTAACTGAAACTGGTATACATTTATGTGTCGTATATATTATATACATATATTTATATATGCCACAATATAAAGTCCGGCGAGATAAGGCGTACCCAGACCCAACCGCACACACATACAGCAAAAGATAAGCAAATGTCATATCGTATTTCGCATTATATCGATATACACCTAAAAGGCCACCACCACGGTATTGCGTTGCTGCCGATCTATCAGTCGCCGTTTCGCTCCTGATTGTGGTCATCAGCGCGACGCAATTTTTAAATCAAGTGCGCTATGTCCCCAGCCATGGAGTAGAACAATTGAATCGGCCAGGACCGTCACCCGATAGTCCGAGGGTGAACGAACAACACATTACAACAACAACAAAAACAACAGCGGCTGCGACCAAGCAAATGTGGTGGTGACCCTACAGGTGTCGGGTAATCGATGATGTACATAGTATATAAATACTCATGCTCATAATTCAGGTGTTACCAGTATAATTATCCTATCAAAAATATCAAATAAAAGTATAATTTGCATGTAATTTACAACGTGTATCTTACTATTTAAACCGCTTATTGTAAAGTTGTTAAAAACAGCATAAATACAGGTGAACTTATTTAATCATAACTTAATACACATATATGCTATATACTACATATGCTAATTTCAAAATAAATATGTCAACATACTATTTGGCAATAATAAAAATAATACTAATTGGTAATTACGTACGTAACGGAATAATTATATTAGAAAAAAATCAAAATTAAATGAATTCTTTTATCATACATTGTACATTTTAATACAGTGAAACTTCCATATAACAAAATTTTTTGAGAACTAAACCAAATTAGAACCAAGTTAATTCAATTCTATTTAACTAAATTCTCCATGATACGTATTTTTTGTATGCCCCGTAAGACTTCTTAATATGGAAGTTTAACGGTATAGGTATATTATTATATTGTATACAAATATATAATTATTACAAAATGAAATGTCATGTTTAATATATTATTATAATCGTTTGAATTACTATATCAATAATTAAAATATTATGATATCGGAATAATTATGTGTGACGTCCAACACAAATAACGCACACGAAAGTGCATTAATTATAATAATATATAATATATTACAGGTACACTATCATGAGCGCCGCGTGCGATAAGGCAATGTATGCCGCGGACCTCAGGTCTCCCCCGATCAATGACCGCACCACCTGTGCATCAGTCGCACACACGCTCCCCTCCTTATACCTGTGGTTTAGGTATAACTGTATAATATATAAGGTCTCCTCACACCGGCGATCACTATACCTTGACCGAAGCAACCAGAGTATCGGTCACTCATTGTTATCAATTATCTGCGTGCATGTGACCCCCCTCTGTCGCCTGTCGCCTGTTCGTGCCAACCACAATAGCCTGGTATCGGCCGACAGAGCAAAATACCGGTACTCCATTTTTCCCCGTCCTAGCAATATGAGCCACGAGTAGGCACCGTTTTTGCTGGTGCGAGGTGGGCGGCACACGAAAACACATCAGGCGTATAATAGTAATGCGTTCTAATTGTTAACGCAACAACTCATTATATATATATATATATATATATACTAGCTGAATAACCCGGCGTTGCCCGTGAAAAAATTTTGATTAATTAACTCTTTTAAGTATAATTCTCTGTGCATATGGAAGCAAAATCAAATAGCCATAAGCGTGGCGTTCCCGTGAGAATCGCTTATGATTATGTGAACCTGTAAGCTTAAATTCTTGTCATCCGCTCCCTACAAAAAGTACTAAACGCCACTGGTGTGTATATTCAGTAGGTCTGAGAGAGTGAAGTAAACTATTTTTCATACCCCTAGGTACAACCCGGGGAGGTGCTCAAACGGAAATTTCAAGATTTACGGTGGAAATTTTTGTTTATAAATGGTTGCTATGGGTTTTAAAGCTATAATAATAATAATAAAATTATTGGTTGCCATTGGTTAATCGTGAGTTAAATTATTATTATTATTAATAATTATTATATAATGACGTATTAGTATTAGTATTTTATTTGTATATTGGTTAATCAAGCATGCATAAAAATCTATTAAATAAATGAAAAAATTTAATTTAAAAATAATAATTCTTATAAGAGATGTGGGTGTGATAATGGATGTGAGAGTATAATTTAAATTATGAATTGTAAAATGTATAATATAGACAATAGTAAACATTTAAATAGTGTATGTTTAATTTACAGTACTTAATAAAAATATATTAAATTATTAAAAATAAATTAAAATGTAAGGTACAAATAAAAAAAAAATGAATAGTGGGCACTGCTCTGCTGCACAGTATTTGTCGAGTATATTATTGTAATAGATGTTTTGTATACATACATTAATTTAATTCAATTATATACCATTCCAAACGAAAAACGATTATTTTGTCATCCTAAAAGCTGTGTGGGCCACAGGACCCCCGGCAGAAGCTATACTTCCGAGAAAGAACCTTTTTTCGACTATACATAATGTATTAATGTGTACTTATTTCTAATAAAATATTATAACATTTTGATGTAGGGGAGAAGGGCAGATTTATAGAAGGACAGAAAATAACATATTTTTTTTAAACATTTTTTTTTTTTTAGTTAATTTGAACTGTTACATTTTTCATATTATTTTACACCATACTGTAATTGTTTAAACACTATATTATCAAATAATAATTTTATAAAAAAGTTTTATACACAAGCAACTATTCATTCGTATGTAGGTACCCTGAAGTAGGAGTACTTTTGAATACATGTAAGGAATATTTGAATGAGTCTTTATTTTTAAAAAAATTAACACACATATAAGTATACCTTAATATAAAAGGTACCTTAGGTACTTAGGTATTATTTTAATAAATTCACTCAGTATATAATAAGCTTTTAACATAATAATATATAAATCATGTTCTAATAAAAAATAAAATTATATCATCTTAGTCTAGTAAAAATTAAATATAAAACATTATATTATATTGTATTTCTAGTAAAATTAGGTAATTACTTACCCACCTACTTGTAAATAATACAAATAACAAATTAAATTAATAAGGTTTTAACTTTTAAATTAGTATTCAAATTAAATAATCAGTCTTTTTAATGTAATTATGTAACCCCACTATGGAATATTCAATTGGACCCACAGTACAGGTTTAATATATTTATTAATAACTGTAGGTACAGTGAAGTACAACATAACATTCAATAGTATCTCATTTGAAATTTGAACGAGTATAATATTTTAATTTAGTATGTGCTGGTGTGCTGCTAAATACTTACTGAATGTTTTTATTTTTTTCAAATCTCTTAATCGTAAGCGATGATTGGGGAGTTTAGTCTAGTATTCCTTAGTTAGCTCTGTCTCAGTCTAATTTTTTTTTGTTAACCACCAGTGGCCCAGCGCCCGGTCGTAAAAAGCATACCTTCAAAAATTAAGAAAAATCTGAGATTTTTATGCAAAACCAGTTTTCGAAAAAATAGAAATTTGTTTTTAATTGTAACTCTAAATAAAAATAACCTTTGATACATAACATTTTCCCAAAATGTTTATATTATCGATTTCTATGCTCCATAAAATTTTCGAAATATTGCGATTTTTTTTGAGCTATTTATAATAAAAAAATTTTTGCTCGATCAAAAAACTTTAAAATGTAATACAATATTGTCCTCATAAGTTTTTGTTAGTGGAAATTCAAAAAAAAAGTTAAGGGTACCTAAATCTAAAGTAATTTTTTATGAGCCCCCATCTGAAGTTAAATTTTTGACAAAATTCATCAAAATCACAAGAATTGGAAAATTATTTCGTGTTCGAAATTCGTAAAAAATATTTCATGTACCTATATTTAAAATTTAAAATTTTCATACAAAATTCCATTTAAGTTTTCCTAAATTTAACAAAAAAAAAATTTAAACTAAAATTCAAATTAATTTGTTTCGAGCGTTTGAAGTTATATACTTATATATTGAATATTCACCGGAAATTAACAAATTCTCATACACCTATTTTCTTATTTTGTTGTTATTCAAAAACTATTAATCGTAGGTACCTACTTGAGATTTACACCAAACGTTTATTTTATCATTTTCTACACATTATAAAATGTTTGAAATATATTGAATCGTTTTGAGATATTTATTGACATTTGAAATTTTAAATTATTTTACTTTTCTATTCTATAAATGTCAATAAAATTGTATTCGTTGGGTCAAAAAGCTTGAAAATTTAATAAAAGTTTCCTCATATATTAGTTATCTATTAGTAGTTATATTAGCAGCTGAGGAATAACAAAGAACTATAGGTATGATCACAACGATCATAAGTACTAAATAGGTATTTAAAGTTCAATTTTGATAAAAGGTAAATAGGTAATTATTTTATAGTTAAACATTTATACTTTTATAGGTAAGGATTGAAAATTTAAAATAACGATTCTCATAAATAGTTTATACTGTATTACTGTAACCAACAAATCTAAAAATATATAAACAGTTTTTTTTTACAGACATTATAAGTTCAAATTTGGACGAAATTACATATTAGAACCAAGAATAACGATTTTAATTATTTTGTCATAATTTAAAAATATTATTTGTGGGTACCTATATGTACCTGTATGTATCTATATGTGGGTATATTATTATATTTTATACATACAATGACATTTTCAAATGAATTTTTTTTTTAGCAAAAATGAATTTAACCTACTGTTGCAGTAATAATGCGACTAATAGTAAAATTAATTACTTTAATCACAATAATAATATCATTAAATATACTTAGTAATATTATAGGGGGACCGTCTTTGCTCAGAATCGTTTTTCGTATACAATGAATTTATATCAAATGAAATTTGATATAAAATTGAATTCAAATTTAACACCATCCATTAGAGTGATACACTTGTAACCTAGATACTGTAACGCAGATCAACATCCACTTACCCAGTTTTTTTTAAAAATTATTGTTGATAAAATATTTCATGTTAAGTAAAAAAACTTGAAAATAAAATACAACGTAGTTCATTGAAATTCATTAAAATCACGGAAATTGGCAAATTTTGAATTAGAAATTCATAAAAAATTGTCTATTTATACATAAACTTTGAAAATGTAGGTAATACAAGATTCCCTTTGTTTTTATACATTTAACATACAAAAAAAACTTTACTTGAAAGTCAAATTTAAATATAAATTGTTAAGAACGTTTGAAGTTGGAGATTGGATGTTCTTATGTTCACCCGTAAATTAACAAATTCTAACACAAAGATAAGTTATTTTAAATTCAAATTAGGATGAAATTACATATTAAATTACCAAGAATAACGGTTTTAGTAATTTTGTTGTAATTTAATAATATTATTCATGGGTTCTTAAAATTTCTCAAGTACTTATATTATTATATACACATTTAAAAATATGATAATATGCAAATAATATTAATTCAACTTACTGGCTACTGTATTAATATAAACAATATAAATATTATATAAAATAATATTCTATGCTGATAAACCGTTTTAATTGTATACAATGATATTATATCATTGAATTCAAATTTAATACCATCCATTACAGTGGGTCACTTGTAACCTACTGTACAGCAGAGTTTTTTTTTTTTTCCTAACTTTGATAATAAAATAAAATTTCAATTATTATATTACATTTGTCATTAAATTAATAATGTATACAATTAAATTACTTACATTACTAATATTAATTGAAGTAATAACCAAAATAATATTCAATTATATATTTATATATTATTATATAATATAAAATATAATATATACATTCTGCCCATTGTCAGCCATGCCTATGATAATATGAGTATTATTTAAAAACAACGTTGTACATAAAAAAAAATGCAAGATTTATCCACCGCTAGATGTTACCTGTAATATCCACTGTGGTTGGTTATGTAACTACTAATGTTATAACAAATTAAAAACTTAAAAATAAAAAAAATTGGTATGTTTTAATATAGCAATTCATTTTTAAATGTACATACACAATATGTAATACCTACTCAAAGATGTGAGTTTGTATTATACAGTGGTAATAAAGAATATTATACACTTAGTATAAAATAATTTTATACAGGCGATATAAAAGAAAAAAAATATTAATTGTTTTGTACAAAGAATATATAGTAACTGTGCCTAATCATTTATTTTTAATATACCATTTTTAAATATATAAGCAACACTAGATATGTATTAAAAATAACAACACCACCTATATCAGAATTCAGAGATGAGCAACTGGCGACCCACGTACCATTTTTCACTGGCCTGTGATACATTTTAATTTAGTTTATAAAAATATAAAATGTTTTTATAAGATTTTTCTGTATTTTATTTTATTATATTTATAAAATTATTAAAATCAATAAAATGTTTATCGTAGATAACGTAGATATAAATTCTTATTTAGTAATGAACTATTAAATATAAATAATATTATATTATTTATAAGGGTATAGTTAACATAAGGTTTTTTTTTTAGCTTTCTATGTTCTCTGGCCCGCTAGATTCTTGCACATTCAAAATTGGCCCTCTAGTAGCATTGAGTGCCCATCCCTGGCCTGTATGATTCAAAATGTTTGTAATTTTCGTCATTTAATACCCAGCATAGTGATGTTCAAATTTTCCGTGACAAATTACCGTGGATTTACCCATTCTTAATCTCCATTAAAGACTTTTGAACACAGTCATGTCACATCAGTGACTCAACACAAGTCTAAATTTATATTCAATCATAATAACTATTTTATTTTTTGTAACCAATAGCAACCCCATAATAAACAAAAATATATTATTATTATTTCTATAACAACATTTTCTAATTTGCAGTAAAAAAAATTAAGGGCCACTTATTGAGATAAAATATAGCTTATAGATCCTTGGAATAGTGTAACTTTCTGATGGCAGAAAAAAATTTTTAAATCAGTTAAGTAATTGCAGAGATTACCCTGAACAAACAATTTTTCTTCTTTATGTATTTGTATAGACATAGATATATAATTAGGGACAGTTATGGTATGTCAGAGAGTTAAATTATAATCTTGGATTTTTAGCATGGAAATAACTAAAAATACCAATTTTTATGTGCATACATTATAATTATGTTATTAATAAACTAATTGCTAACAAGTAATAATGTATCATATAATTTTAGTATTTACTCCACTATTAATGTTTTACTTGTCTATAATGGATTTCCAATAAATTATAGTATTACCTAATAGGTATAGCCATGGTAAAGTTAGCCCTCCTATATAAACATTTTTTTCTGGAAAATCCAAAGGCATGTAATTTCTAAAAATTATATAGTGAATTCTAGTATATAAATATCATATGTTCTGTGAATGTTTGAAGTGTTTGTGTTAAAGCCCCACTTTAATATATATATATATATATATATATATATATATACTTTATCCCCAGGAGGGATTCATTTGACTGTAACAAACTTTTTATCAGATAAAAAAAACATCATCTAAAAATATTAAGAATATGCATTTAATAATAATAAAAAAATACAATACATTTATGAATAAAACTGAAAAAAAATTATTTATCAATATATTATTTGATTACAAAATTCCCTAATAATAATACAAAATAAAACAGCAATAATCATTTTAAAATAAAAAAATTCCCATCCATATTATATAATATTTTATTGATAACTGTATTAATAACAATTCCTATAAGTGAAAAAAAAATTAACATTTTTTACAGGTAGCTGGAGGTTAGCTTGATGAAAGGCACATTTATATTTTAAAGCAGTTATAAATTATTGAATTCTTAATAGATTTTGAGAGGAGCTTGGGTTACTCACAAAGAAGTTGTTTAAGTTTATTATAAGAAATTATCCACAATGTTCGACAAATCACTATTATCATTTAAGTCCATTTCATGCTTTCATGACATCGTGGAATTTCTCCGTTCAGATGTTTCTAAAAAAAATGTTATTAAAATAAATAATACTTAATATATTACTTTCAAATAACAATAAATAATAATAATAGTACTTTTCATTTGTGCAAGAGGTTCAAATGTTGGCATAACTGGCAATGGATAATTTACAGCTAGAATCCGATCCATGTTCATTACTTGTTCATCCAATTCTTCTAATTCAAGATTTTTGAATTCTTTTCGTAATTCCTTCTATACAAATAATTATTTTATTTTAATTGTTGAACGGTCACCAAGGAATACATTTTCAAATACTTTGAACTCAGTCTCTCTTATAAAAACTGGATAGAGCTAATGTTGCATGTATTCAATTACAACACACTAATTACATATTATACATCTGCATATGAATGTACTACTACCAGTAAACAAATAATTCTACAAAATCATCAAATCACATATTTCTACTGGAAAATAAGAGGACGTTGTACCCGCTGTGTTGTCACCGTCTTACTAACGCATAATTTATCAAAATGTACGTTCAGAAATTCCAATTTTGAGATGTTGGTTTAAATTTTAGAGTGAATTGATTTATTATTAAACTTAAATGTATGTTTAAGTCTAGTTGGTTTTTTACGATATTTTTATTTTTAAGTGAACTATATGAATTTTCAAATATTAATATTTTATATACTCATAATTCACTTATCAATAAAAATATCGTAAACACCAAAGAGAGAAAAATAGTCTTACAGTTGTGTTAGGAAGGCGGAGACAACACATGTTGGTACAACGTTGTCTTAACAAAAACAATCTCACTTTTAAAATCAAACCTGTATATAAAACTAGACATCATATAATATAAATTACCAACCGTGCATAGAAACCATACAAAATGCATTTGCAACACAATCCACACACCCAAAAATAGATCTAAAAATATATAATTTATTACACACTAAACATGGTAACTGTTTTAAGACTAATTGAAAAAAATTACAAATTGGCTACATCAAAAACCAAATATAGATGTGTTGTGTATAAGAATTTTCAATGACCATTAATTTGTACTAGTTATAGATAAACATTATAATATTTATTAATAATTTTGGTGTACTACCATATTATTGTATTTTCTAACCAATTTTATAATTTATAGATGTTTTTATAACTTTATTAAACTCATAAGTTACACTCAAAGTTTAAATATTATAAAAAAATTTCAAATTCAAATTTCAAACAAAAAACAAAGAATAACAATTTTAGTTATTTTGTTTTAATTCAAAAACATTATTCGCGGTGTCTTGAAATATTCACTTATATTATTATATTTATATACATTGTCATATTTTCAAAACATTTAGATTAATTTTAAGCTATTGCCTATTTTTACCACCTTCCCATATAAACAATTAAAACAGAACCATTAGGGGTTACGCCCTCAATACCTTTCTAAAATACATAAAATAATACTTAATTTATTATAAACTTTTCAAATTCGGAGGGTTAGTCTGCTGTTTAGTAGATTTTGAGTCTTGTGTAGATCACTAGTACGTGTTACATTTGAATTTGTTGACTAATCAATGATCATTGCATATAAAAGTTGATTTTGAGTGGTGAATGGTAAATTTAAATCAACTATTCTGTTTTAATTTAAACCAATTATCTATAATGTTATACAGCCTGTCTGCCTGATTAAAATAATAACTTATGTTCGCCAAAAATATTGCTTATAATTAGGGCCTGGAATTTGATGATCTAAAAATAAAATATAAAAAAATCATGAAAAAAATGCATAAAATAACATAAAAATTTTAAAAAATGACATGGAAAAATAATATTAAGAATTTATATTTTACTATAAATAATTAATAATAATAATTTTTAATAAATAATAACATAATTTTGTAATTTTTGTAGAGGTATATTCGCAAATATTTAAGCATGACATAAATCGTAGTTAAAATATGACTTTTTAGATGAATAAAGTGTAACTTTCAACAAGAAAAATGGATATCCATATAAAAAAAAGTTCAAAAATGAATAAAATGTACCAAAAATACTAACATGAAATTCCATAAAAATGCAAAATAAAAATTATACCATTAGATTTTATAATCCATGAATCAAGTTTCTGCAGAGGCGAGCAACACATTTAAGTAAAAGAAAAAAAGATGCAAATGTATCAAGTTCCGGGCCTTACTTATAATATTAGCTATATAATATTATACTATCAACTATCATACATTATTGTTTTTTGTTATTAACTAAGCCAAAACTGATGTACTGTAGAACTGTGTGAATAATCTCCTGGTATAAAATATAGAAGCTTGTAATTAGTCTAAATATTTTGAAAATGTAATTGTGAATAGAAAATATTTAAAAAATAATATACATAATTTAGTTAAGTTTCAATTTTTGAGTCCCCTCTATTAATACTTTTTATAATTAGAAAGTGCAACAAAGTAACAAACATCGTTAAAGGAAGAATAATTTTTTCTTAGTATATATCCAATATCATCATAATTTGAATTTTTGTATTTTTGAAAAAAATGTTAGCATAATATTATATGTTTTCAATATTTCAAAATATTAATAAGAATCCAAATATACAGTATTGAGTTATAAATTATAATTTATATATTTTGATTTTAGTAGATAACCATATTATTATTATGTTGCAAACTTCAATTGTATTACTATAGGTACTACAAGTGCAATAAATTATAGGTAGATTAGGTACTTACATATTAATTTATGCCAACTACATCCAAATGTAAATATTTCACCAAAGCAGAGTGTACCTACATTTAGCAATCAATCCTCACTCAATGCACAACTTCACATTTACTGCCAACCTCACTTAGACTTACTGCCAACCCACCATAATACTGATCCATAATATTTAGATTCGGTGCCACTAACACTGACATTAGCTTTATAATATAGTATCTTAAGTCACTATCACCCACAAATTGGTGATGTATACAATTAAAATTAGTATTATGCCAACCTATTTTAATACAATTTAATAATATTAGCTGTCACAATAACAATGTGACCGAACCTATACAAATGAAACACCTCATCAATATTTATTACTTGTTTGTCCAACTCTTCTAGTTCAAAATTTTCTAATTCCTTTTGTAATTCTTCCTATATAAATAATAATTCAATTTATTTATTAAACAGTCACCAATTTCATCATCTATCCTATATTTCTTATTCCTCCATGTTCATATAATTGTCAGGATAAATGGTTTATATTTAACACAATAATATGCTAAATATGAGAATATATAAAAAAATTAAAATTAAGTACAATTATGTGTTACCTAACCAATAAAAAAAGGCATTTATAATTTAAGTTAGCACCTATAACTTTATATTTATAAAGTAATTTATTTTGTAATTTTTCTTTTTGATGTAAAAATTTTAAGTAATGGTTAACTAAATAATCAAACAATAAAATGTTATAAAAATAATAAATAACTGAGAAATCAGTATATATTAATTATTTAAAAAAAATTGAATTAAATCCATCAGAGAATATATCTCAACAAATGGACAAAAAATAATAACTCTGTTACTGGATACCTATCTATTTAAAACTATCATTTCACTTTTAAGCAAACATAATGTTTCTTACCTCATCTTCATCTGTTTCCAAACTGGTTGAATTACAAAAGGCTGCTGATATTTCTTGAGTTAAACCATGTGACTTTGTAATATCATCAATCATATTATGAATATCATCTATATTTCTGTAAGAAAAAATAATATATTATTTTCTTTTTTTTTACTTTAAAGCCAATGATAAATTATTTTATTTTGTAGTACAGCCATTAATTTAATATTATACTAAGAAACACTAAGGACTGATAAATTGATAAAATACACAGTTGTGTTAAAATAATTTGTTTATTCAATAGTATTAAATTAATATGACTTCTAACAATAAAGTCTGTAAACACATTCTGGCAAAGCTAGATAAACTAGATAACAAGTTAAAAAGTTTAAGTTGAATTACATAACAAGTTAAATTCATTTTAAAATAACTTCTAGCTTAAAGACTAACTTCTAATATGGTTTTGATTAATTCATTCAAAATGTCCACGTTGTGAATCATATAACATAATATTATGAATATTATTTATATTGCTGCAATAAGAAATATTTTTTGTTATGTTTTTACTTTCCATTAATTTATAATCATGAAATGTATTAAACTAAGATAAATTAGCTGCTCATTAATTATTAAATAAATAGTTATATCAAATATATTTGATTAGTCAATATTATAAAATGTATTGCATGGTATTATATTAAATGCACTTGATTTATAAGCACTTAAAATTAATAAAGCAATTCAAATATATTGAATTTCTAAATAAACCATGTGAAAAAACTATCTAAAATAATTGATAAATTGATCGTGTTTCTATCAATTAATTATTTTGTGTAAAAAATTAAATGTACAACTATATCAAAAAAATATACAGTTCGGAATCAAAATATTCCTATGGATCGAAAATGATATTTTAACATGCACCAAAGTTATTGGTGGATATAATATCATACATGTATAATGTTTCAGATAATCGGGTTACTATAGTTTCCAAATTATCATCATACCTTCACTCTAATAGATTTGTACAGCAAAAAATATGTGCACAATTATTGTAATGATTGATAATTTAACACACAACATAAGAAAAGAGAAAAAAAGCATTTATACTGAAAAAAAAAGTAAAAATTTTGTTTATCCTATAACTTAAAAAATAAATGAAACACAATTGTGTATAATAATTATTTGTATTGGTAGAGAGTAATAACCTATTGGATGTACATAATGAAATAGTTTTTTGTTGTAAAAAAATTGTTACATTCCTAGTGAATACAATTTACTGGGTAATTGGCTTAAGAATTAAGATCATAATACTAATTTAGTATTATGAAACACTATTAATATGAAATTGGATAAATATGATAGAAAAACTGGACGTGTATCAGTATACCAATTGTACCGTAAGTTAAACTAATACGCAACCAAAACATTACAATAATATATTTGTTTTTTAGATAAATGGACTAATTAAAACAAGAAAAGACAAATTATTTTTTAAAAAGGGGGGCTAAGGTTAAGCTTGACTTTATGTTATTTTTGTTGGATTCAAAAATTTAGAGAATAAGTAGCTAATCATTATTATTATTTATATAAATATCTAATATAAGTTTAATACATATTAGTATATTACAGTTAATTACATATTTTAAATGTTTATAAGAAAGTAATCATTAATATAGACGTATTATACCCAGTTGACGTTATTTAGTATTAATTTAAAACAGAAAACCAATCTGAATTTTAGATACCTTATCTATTTAACTACAAATGAATAACTATTCTAGCTCGCATTCTGATGATACTTACATATTTTCATTGGACATTTTGACGGTGCTTAAACTCGATTTCATCACATTAACCAAAATTGTGTTTGTGTTAGCACTTTCTAAGGCTAAACGTTGTTTTATGACTATCAATAAAATACCTTCGATCTGGGATGAATGTTTATCGTAACAGATTTTCCGTTTTAACGCGTTCAGCGCAACTGCAACAAAAATGGAAAGTACATTAAAGAAATAATTATCAAGTATGTCAAGTTATAAGCACTCTATTTAATATCCACCTCGTTTGTTACTGATAATATTTTGTTTTATTGTAGCCAACTCCTTTTTTATATTAATATCCAATATTTCACGTCTTGCCATCAACAATTGTTCAACGGATCGCAATTTTACCAATACATCAACTTCAGTCAATGATCTGGTCGATGGTTTCTGATCTGGTTCCTTTGTTTCTTTTTTCTTGCATCCAAAAACCTTACGGAAGAAATTCATTTTATTGCCGGACGTTCCTGTAAGGTGTTAAATTAGTGTCGGTGTACTCTACTTTACGTGTATAATTACTTACAGGTAAATAAACGATTCGCAAATAATTTAAGTTTAAATAACTTTATACATTAATTTATGAAATTTGTATCATCAACAACGATTTTAAATAACGTTCTTTTTACTTTAAAGCATTAATAAATAAGAAATAACGGCGAGTTGCGAGTTCCCAATGTTCGAATAGGACAACTAGTATATTATATTATAATATGACAATTGACAATATTATGAGACATGAGTTTCAGAAAATTAGTAAGCGTCGTAATAACAGTCAGACGTACCAACCTCTTATTAAAAAATGACGCCTGAAATGGGGTACGTCGTACGTAACACTCAAGGTGTATTGACAAAAGTACAAAACATATTATTAACACTGGGAACGCTGTCGACGACTATCGTACTAATGGTTAGGCGCGTACCTCCCCTACGTAGAGTCGGGAGATTGTATTTATTTTCCCGACATTTCGTATACATTTTGTCCTAAGTGAAGTGTATTTGATAATATTAGAATAAATTGTACTTACCAGCGTATACAGTTCATAGCACGGCTATAGATAGACTATCTTTTCGTGGTTCATAGATAATATAAGAATGGACAGGACATGCCTATACCAGTTTCATATGGGGCCGTGTGCTTTTTTGAGAAAGAGAGAGCGTAAAGAGAGAAAGACAATGTGGGGATTTATTAAGGTTATGTCCAAAAACTGTTTACAATATTAATTGTCAATTTCAAATTTGTATTTTGATTGTTGTGCCTGAAAATGAAAATTGGAATACTCAAATTATTCTATACTTTGCGTACATAATTAATTGTAATTAAAATATCGAAAAATATAGATCGTTAATTATCACTAATTAATCATTAATGTTATTTATTATCATTTTTCAATTATCATATCAATATTTGCCCATCGAGATAAAGACTAATGTGTATTTATTTACGAATGGATCATCGCAGAAAAAAACTCCGGATCCATGACGTCATTAGTTAGTGTTATCAATATTGTTCTAATCAAATGTTATGGTGATTAAATGCGCGGGGATTAATTTTTGGCATTTGTTAAGTATTCGAATTTCAAATACTTACAAAATACTCGTTATTTGTACTTTTATTCTAAAATACTAAATACTAATTTATTACTAAATACAGCATACTGAACGCTGAAACCCCCATATCGGGCCATATTACAAAACACTGACCACCACTGGTTGGATTGGCATTTATCTTCAATCTTTAAATAGACTTTTTTCTTATTTTAATTTAATACATTTTTTCAATGAACACAATAGATGGAGGGATACATAAAAGGGTTTGGTTGCCTTGATGAAAGAAACTATTAAATAATAGTACTTCATGGCGTGGGTAGTAGTGGTTAGTCGGCTAGTCTTTGAATTGATTGAATTATTGATTATTAATTTATTGAATTTTAAAAAAAGTATTTATGTAAGTATTTTGAATACTTTTAAAAGGTATTTGTATTTATATTTAAATAATTTTAAAAGAGAGTATTGGAATACGTATTTTAAATACAAATGACACCATCTTTATTTAACAATTTTCACATTATTTATGTTACATATATATTAGTTGATTATTTATTATACACTTGAAACGTACCGTCAATCGAAGTGACTTGAAACGATTTTGACATACTTCTTAGTATTATGAGCTTAAAAAAAAATCGCACTGGGCTACAAAAATTATATTTACTTCCGCATACGCTAATGAATTGAATAAAACCTTCAATTAAGTTTTTTGATAAAAACTCGCTTAAAAAAAAAAATAAAAATACGTGTCACAAGTCACATCAAATTTTGAGTGACTTGTAACAACTATGAAAATTCAACGTAAAATTAAATTCAAGAACATTAGAGTTGACTTGTAACAAAATATTTATTACATATCTCTTTAATTCTTGTTTAAATGATGGCTCATTTCCATCGTCTTGGAAATCCACCTATATTAATCCAATTATCAAAAAAGGTAACAAATCATTTATCTCAAACTACCGTCCCAAATAATTTCTATTCTCCCAAAAATATTTTCTAAGATAATAAATGATGAGCTTACACCCATATTTAAAAATATTTTAGCACCACAACAACATGGATTTCGCAATAATAAATCATGTCTTACTAATTGAATAACTATTAAACATCATATAATACAATCATTCTCTAATAATCAACAAACAGATGTTCTTTATACTGATTTTGAAAAAGCCTTTGATAGAGTAAACCACGATTTATTAATTAATAAACTACAGGAAATCGGCTTTGCAAATCCCCTATTATCATGGTTTAACTCTTTCCTAAGTCAAAGAATCCAATTTGTCAAATATAAAAATTTTATATCAACACCTATAAACGTAATTTCTGGAGTACCTCAAGGCGATCACCTTTCCCCTCTCCTATTTAATTTATTTATAAATGATGTTGTATCCTCCATTACACACTCCAACATTTTATTATTTGCCGACGATGCAAAAATTTACAAAGACATTTCTTCCCCCGATGATATTAATCTTCTTCAAAGTGATTTAGCTTCATTTAACGAATGGTGCATTTCAAATAGTCTTTCATTAAATATTGATAAATGCCAAATTGTTACTTACTCCAAAAAGCACAATCCCTTGCATTTTAATTACCATATATGTGACATTAACTTACATCGTTCGTCATTGTTTAAAGATTTAGGGATTTTATTTGATTCCAAGCTATTATTCAATGCTCATGTATCAGCGATTAAAAATAAAGCTTTAGCTGTATTTGGTATGATAAAAAGAAACTGTTCCGATTTTCGTGATCCAGTTACTTTAAAATGTCTATATACCTCACTAGTCCGCTCTTTATTAGAATACGCTCCATTAATTTGGGACCACAACAATGTAGGACATAATGATCAACTTGAAAAAGTTCAAAATAAAGCTCTCATATTTATAGGTCATAAATGTAATATTCAAAGAACTCCTCACTCTGGTTACGAAAATATTTTAAAATTATTAAACTTAGAACCTTTAAATGTACGTAGACACTTATCATACAACACCTTTCTCACCAAATTGCTAAATAACAAGATTGATGATTCATTTTTATTAAGTCAGTTAAATTTCAAAGTCAAAAACCACTACACTCGCAACAATCATTTATTTTATATTCCTCATTCATCTAAAAAGTATACGTCATACGACCCCATAAATATTTTAATGTCTTCGGAAAATAGTAAATTATTTTAATAAACATTGAATGTATTTTATTATTGTTATTATTATTATAATCATTATTATTATTATTTTTTTTATTATTATAATCATTATTATTATTATTATTATTCCTATTATTCTATATATTAATAGTTTCATCAATTATTATGTTATATTTTATTATTTTAAATTATATTGTATTATTGTTATGTATACAAATATATTGTGAATTGGACTTTTGTCCGTATTAATGAATAAATAAATAAATAAATAAATAAATAAATGTTTACATGCTTAACATTTTAGTGAAATCAGAATTTACCTATCTTACTTACTTTTAATGTTAATAAAAAAATAAGCAATTGAAGTTTTTTTACCATAATTTTCCAAATGAAGGAAGAGAGACTTTTTTTTGAAAATACCATCAAATTAAGCATGCAAAAACACACATTTAGAAAAAAAAAATTCTTAAAATCGCTTAGAAGCTAAACTGCATTTTATCACTAACTAATGACGTCGTGGATCCGGAGTTTTTTCCTGCGAAGATCCATTCGTATTTATTTATCTCGATGTATTTGCCCCATATAACGTATCACTAAATTTTCTAGTGATAAGTTCTTATGTCCTATCCACGATTTAGAGAAGATAAGGTGACACCATTTGTACATGCAAATTTTCTCGGCAGTTTGGTAGTACAAATGTCTCGTCCGGGTAGCGCTACCATTCACTCGAAGGCCGGTTTTTATATTGTGAATACAATGTTTTAAATGTAAGAAATATATACATTTTTGTCATTTTTGATATAAGAATTATTTTTAAGTAATTATTCTATTCAATTGGGTACAATTAATAATAGTTTTATTATAAAAGTATTATATTTTAACAACTTTATGTTACACACTTAATAATATGGCTCGTATTATAATAGTGGATTACTATGCATTACAATGATTGATCAACAAGTTTACTAGGGAATAATCAAGGCAATTTTGAATTTTTTTTTTTCAGCTGTGATATCCAAGAATAAAATTATTGAAAAAATATGATATTTTTGTATTTATATTATTCATTATGACACTAACAATAATTGGAATATTCAAAATCACCTCGATCATTCCCTAGTAAATTTGTTGATCAATCATAATCCGTTTTCAAAATTAAAATCTGTCAAACCAAATTATTCCAGTTTTGTTTAGCTTATTAGTCTAAAAGTCACTTTTTTCATTGACTGTAGCCCCCTCCAGCACCCTTAAGGTTCATTTTATGATACGGAGTTTAAATATATTGAAAAACATTATAACAAACAAAATTAATGTTTAGATTGGTCAAATCTACATTAGTTTTGACTTTTAACAAAACCAGCTGCAACCCACTGATTTTACCGGCCGAATTCCGCGGTTTGACCTGTGATCAACTATTGCTCATCTAATATTAAAAATAATAAATTTTTTTGTATTTTAGTTTTTGCAATAATTGAGCAAATGGCATCTTCGAGCTAACACAAATAATTATTATATTAATAATTAATAAGTATTATTATTACGTATATATTATTATTTGAACTGATAATATATTCTAATCTCTATTGTAGATATTATATTTTCTCTACATCATGCTTAATATTTAATTTTTATTATATATTATATAGGTATCTATAATCTATATAAATATAATATTACGATTTTTATTTGGGTATTTGGGTGTGCTCGGGTCAGTAGGTATAGTAGGTAGTATATTTGAGCTTTTATTAATAGTTTAAACTCGTACCTTATACCTAATGTATATTTGTATGTAGATATTCCTAATTCCATTTTTGTACATATATGTGTCAAATATCAATTAATAAATGATCATATTATTATACAATAAATATACATTTTATTTAAATCAATAAATTTGTACGATATGGCTAATAATATATTATTACAATTTATTTTTACATAATAATTGGTATATGATTCCAAAACATTGGTTTATTTTAATAATCTATACAATATAACATAAAATATATTATGTTGGCATGTAATCTACATTGACATTTGAACAACAATTAATACACTTAAATTAAATTTAAATGTAAATCTCCATTACGACTCGTATAAAAGTCGACCTTCGAGCGACGGGTGGCGTACTCTAGTGTTAAGTTCTGAACTACCAAACTGTCGTGATTTTTTGCGTCAATATTGTACATTTGTACCATTGAAAGATACGGGAGTGGTGTCACCAGCAGTGCCGCAACTACCGGGGGGACTGGGGGTGCGTAGCACCCCCAAATAGGTCTCCTTTCCACTTAAGTGGGGCCCCCAAAAACGGCAAAAACACAAAATGTTTGTTTGATAATTATATTTATGTGTGGAAATTAAATCAACAATCAATCCATAGAGTAGGTAATAAAACTACAAGAATAAAATATTATAATATTATGTAATAATAATATTAGTGTATCAATTATCATTGGGAATACCGATAACCGAGTATACTGGGGGTCACTGGATATTGTATATTTGTACGTTATAATAATATAATAAAATTAATAGATTACTATGCACACTGACACTATATAATATATAATATATATTATATATAATTGCTCAGTTGGTTGTGCCTTATCATTAGTGGAATTTTCCCGTACGTTGTTTTATTTATAGATGCGCCTGCCGCCTGGTTCGACTGCAAAATTGATACATGCACGATGCACATATTATTATAGCTTATGAGTTATGACTATTGACTAATATTTTTGATTAATATCAGTTATCACATGACTCATGAGAAATTGTTCGTATCAAAATCGTGACAAACTGATCTCTCCTTTATATATTGCACTCTTGCAGTTTGCTGTCTTCAGTCTTGAAGATTTTTGTTTTATTTTATTTGAAGTTTTTATTTCTTTTTCCGTAAAGCTTATTATTTGTATATTTTGTTATGTCTTCAAAAAGAACTTACGATAGTGGCTGTAAAAAACGTAAAGCAAAAGAACTAAAGATTGAAAATCTGAATCTCATTAGAGGTTCTATGAAAAAATTTCTACGAAAAACAAATATTTCTGGTAATTATTACTTGCCATGTGCCCTTGGCCATTTTTTCTTGTTACGAATTACCGTAATGATTTATTATTTTAGAAAATGAAGCATTGACAGACCAGAGTTCAGAAACAGCGATTTTAGATTTGTTGAGTGAAAATGTTTTGGAAAATAATTTACATATGCAAAAAGATAATGTTAATGAAAATAACATTGAAATGAATAGTGGTAAGTTTTTTTTTCTGAAATTATTAAAAAAGGAAATGTGATTTAATTAATGTAGAAAATTCCAAATTGAGTAAATTTTATCATAATATACCAATTATAAATTAATTATTGTAGTATCTATAGTGCAATTTTACTCAATATTTAACTTTTAAAAGCTGTGTTTTAATAATAATAATAAAGCTGTTTTAATGAGTATATTAAAAAATTAAAATTAAAATAATTTATTTTTTAATATACCTTTAACATAATAAGTTACACATGTAGATTTACACCTACTTAACTTACCAACTTAAAATTTACTTAATTTTGTGGGTTTGAAAATTAAATTAAATTTTTATCAATAGCTTATTTAATTGTTGATCATTTTTAGGTAGTGAATTATCTTCAACTTTTAAAATTATAAACTCATTGAAAGAAAATACTGTTGAGGCATCTAATATGGAATCAAATTTTGGTAAGTTTAGAATTTATTTTCAAAGTTTTTATTTATTTAATTATTGAAAATTGAAGTGTTACTCTTACAAAACTTGTAATTTAGGTAGGTTCTCAAATAATAAAAAAAAAATTAAGTTATTATGTATAGATACCTACCTAACTTAATTGTTTGTATAATATTTCATTTATCACAAAAATATGTATTAAAAAATTGTTTGTAACTAAGAATTTTAAAGTTATTTGATATAACTATTTCTATTCATTCTTTTAGAAAACAGCAAAATCCAATCACACAGTTCTATTGAAAGTAATGAGGACTTTAATAACTTAGGTATGTTTTTAGTTTTATTTATAACATAATATTTGATTTCGTATCTTGCTAATTGTTAATTAAACTAACTGTAATCTGTTTTATATTTTTAATGCCTAAAGGTACTACCTATTTTGCCCACCACTATTTATATTTATAAATTAAGAACTATTTTTATTAAATTTTAAGTTGATCAAATGCTAATACTAAGAACATTTAATCGTACTCCTTAGTCTGATCAATTTCAGTATCTACTGATTTATATCAAGAATTAATTTTATATTATTTTTTAAATGTTGAAAATTACGATGTCAAATAGATTTTTCTCAATTAATTTAAAATTTATGATTAGGCAACAATAATATTTTAGTCTTTAAATTTAATTTACCATTATAGGTATTTCTGATGATTTTTCTTTGGATTTGAATTGTGAATTTCCGACTGATCGTGGAAAGTTTCCTGATATTATTAAAAATTCCAATTTAAAAAGACAAATAATTTCGTTCGGTCCTTGCAAACCAAATATCAAATTTCCGCTTAGTACCACGTATTTTGAAGACAGTAAAGACAGCAAAAGCAGAAAATTTTCCGTTGAATATTATTTTACTACAAATTTGTCTGGCCAAAAAATACCCCGAGGCTGGCTCTGTTATTCTATTATACTTGACAAAGTATATTGTGAATCATGTTGGTTGTTTGCAGATAGAAAACATTCTTATTTCAAATCAAATTGGATAAACGGAATAGACGACTGGCAACATTTAACACTGAAAATTAATAAACACGAATCATCTGTGCAGCATATTGAAGCTGTTAAATTACGTACAATTTGGACAAAAAATTTAACAATTGATCAATCAATAGAAATATTAATATCTAAAGAAGCTCAGAAATGGAGGGACATTTTAACTCGTTTAATAAAAATAATTTTATTTTTAACAGCTGGAAACACTGCCCTTCGAGGCAATGAAAGAAAATTGTCTGAAACTAATCCATCTGAAGAAAATTTTATTCGGGCTGTTAGACTTCTTGCTGAGTTTGATCCTGTGTTAAATAGCTTACTACTCACTGAACAATCACGAGTTAAATATTTGAGTTGGAAAATTCAAAACGAATTAATTGAAATATTAGCTACTAACTTGCAACAGTTGATATGTGAAGAAATCAGATCAGCTCAATGTTTCTCTATCATAATTGATTCTACGCAAGATATAACCAAGATTGACCAAGTTAGTTTTATTTTTCGGTACACAATTGTTGATTATAAAGAATCTAAGTTAGAAATCAAAGAATCATTTTTAGGATTTTATCCCTTAGATAAACATGATGCTGAAGGACATGTTAATTTAATTAAAGCAGTTTTAAATACTCACAACTTGGATATTAGTAAATGCAGGGGCCAAGGTTATGATGGTGCCTCTGTAATGAGCGGTTGTTTCTCAGGTGTTCAAAAAAGAATTACAGATATAATTCCTAATGCATCATTTGTACATTGTGCTGCTCACAATTTGAATCTTGTGTTATCAGATATGGCAAAAAGTACACCAAAAATGTTAAATTTTTTTAACATTGTTCAAGATTTGTTTTTATTTTTTAGCAGTAGTGCTCCTAGATGGGCAACTTTGGCCTTAGGAGATGATGTTGCTAAAATAGCTTAAAAAAAGTGTGTACCACCCGATGGGAGTCGAGACATAATGCGGTTTTTGCCCTGAAGTTTCGATATAAAGATGTATTAAAATCATTAACAAGTATAATTTTAACTAGTGATAAAAAAGAAGAAAATAATAGAGCTACAGGTTTGAAAAGAAAGCTTGAATCTTTTGAATTTGTATTAATTCTTTTTATATGGGAACAAATTTTAAGACCGTTTTATTTAGTTTCCAAGAAAATGCAATCAATTGAAACAAATCTTCATGTTGCATGTGAATATTTACAATCGGCTGTTACATCCATTGAAAATCTAAGAGATAATTACGAGTGTCTTGTTAATTCAGCCACAGACTTGTGTAATAGTTGGGGCATACCAGTCAATAACATTACAAAACGAAAAATATTTTCTAAAACGTTTTTCGGTGATTTAGATGGAGATAAACGACACGATATAGCACAAGAAAATCTTAAAGTTAAAGTATTTTTGCCTGTAATTGATACAGCTTTAGTACAACTTAAATATCGTTTTATAGGTTTACAAGAGGTTGTTAATAAGTTTAATTTTTTACAACCACAAAATATGTTACAATTCAATGAAGAAAAACTTGTTAAGGCAACATATGACTTTATTTTATGAAAAAGATATAAGTTCAGATTTCACAAGACAAGTATTATAAATAAAAGAAATATTAACTGATTCACTCTCAAAAATCAAAACTATTAAAGAACTAGCAAAATGCATTTTAGAAAATGATTTAGGATCTCTGTACAAAGATGTTTTAACTGCTTGTGTAATTTTTACATCATTACCCGTCACAGTAGCATCAGCAGAGCGTTCTTTTTCCAAGCTCAAAATTATAAAAAATTATTTGAGGAACTCTGTGGCACAAGAAAGACTTACAAATATCAGTATACTAAATATTGAACATAACAAAACTAAAGATTTGAATATAAATCAAGTAATTGACAATTTTGCCAACAAAAAAGCTCGAAAAAAGAACTTTTTAAAATAATAATAATTTATTTATTTGTAATTTAAAATGAATAATATTTTCAAGTAAATTTTGGTTTTTTGTGTATTATATTGTTTTATACTTTTATGTTTACTAATATGTGTACCTTCCTTTTCTACTGATATTATATCATTTACATTGTACATTTTATCCGATAAGTATAATATATTACGAACTTTTAAGTAAGTTGTACTTATAACTCACTACTTATTTATTTATTTATTGTTAATTAAACGGGCTAGAGCTCAATATTGTATAATATGTGTAATAATCATTGAGATTAAAAATAATTATAATGAGTACATGTATAAATCAAAAGAAGAAACAATTAAGAAATAATTATATTACAATAATTTGAGAAATAGAAACAAAAATGTGAATACTGATAATATCTAGTAATATAATTACAGAAATACTCAATAGTGTGAAAGTTTAAAAAAATTAATCTGGATATCATTAGCTAATTTAGTGGATCTATTTAAAGGTGCATTTTTTATATAGTTCTGATTAAGTGATTGTGAATGATATAATAGTATTCCTGATTTGTCATTGAGTGACATAAAAATATATAAAACTAAGCATTTTTACATAATTTATGTAGTCATTTTACCAATCTATAAATATGTTTTTCTGTAAGCAAGGTTGTTCATATTTAGTATTTAATATTTAGCTTATATTGTGATTGTGTGTATTTAGACACATCTTCTAAGACGTTTTATAATATTTTATTTAGGTACATACTTAATATTTTTATGATAACAATTTATGACATTCATTAGTCATTACAGTGTAAATGCTTAAAAATTAAGTTGAAATTACAACAGTAAGTAATTTATTGCATACTCTTTTATAATGAAGGTTTAATGTTTAAAAAACAATAAGAACAAGAATATTTAGAAAACAAAAAAAATTGACTAGGTACTCTATAAAGAATTTTCTCTAATCAAAGTAAAAATATTTTTTAGAAAAATTATAAATATAATTTATTACAGTAATAAAATTAAGTTATGACAAAATCCCATTAAAAGGGCCCCACAATAAAATTTGCACTAGGGCCCCACAAAGCCTAGTTGCGGCACTGGTCACCAGCGGCGTATTTAGGAATTGCTAATTTTTTTGCCTTTTTTTGGGGGGGGGGGCGTTGTTCCAACGTTAAAATCCAATTCATACAATTATTATAGTAAGTAATAACTAATAGACCATATTGATGAAGGTACCTAAGACTTTGGTAGTATCTTCAGTACAAGAACTAGAGATGTAAGCTCGGTAAATTTTTACCTTGTAAATTTACCGGTGAATTAACCAATTATTTTTTTACAGGTAAATATTTCTTTTACCGAAAAAAATAATAGCATGTGGCACCTCAAATTAAACGTCTTCACGGACTCACGGTGCCAATATTCATCAGTCATAACATATTAATATAATGGAATACTTTATATTATACAATGTACAGGGCCGGCCCAAGGTATTTTGACGCCCCGGGCAATTTTTTGATAGGCGCCCTTAATTTTTGCTCTATAATACATTTTATACTTTTTATATTTACCTACATATTTTGTTTAAAATTCTTATATTGATGGATAGGTTAAGGATTGCAAAACTTATACGGATACAATTTATTTTTATTTTTATAATTAATATGTATTTAGATTATTTCTTTAACCGTATACAATATAATAATTTTTTTTAAATATACATTTTTTTCTAGATTTTAAATCAGCAAAATTTTGTATTGCTTCGTTTAGATCTAATTTAGAAACTATATCATTTTCTATACTGATTAATGCCAAATTGTTGAGACGTTCTTCTGTCATTGTTGATCGAGATGTACGATTGTACGTTTTTATTAACTTCAATTTGCTGAAATTTCTATCGCAGCTTGCAGTAGTTACAGGAATTGTCATCATAATTCTTAAAGCGACCCATAAGTTTGGTAAGGTATCTTGTAATTTGTGTAACGTGCCCCAGTCAATAGGATTGAAGGATGGTGGAAAAAATGTAGATCTTAATAATAAAAATAGTTATTAGTAATTTGATTAAAAATGGTAATATAATAGTTTTAATACAATTTCAATATAATAATTTAATTCATGTTAGTATACATATATATATTTGATTACAATAAAATAATAATTAGTATTAAAAATCTCCAATGGTATATATGGGACCAGTATATATTTTAATTTGTTTATATTAGATTATATTATATTATTAATTTATCTTTCGTAAAACAGTAAATCTTTTGCACTTGGTACAATATTAATATATCTGGCCAAAACCAAACAAATTGGATTTGCCAAATCTCTTTCTACAACCATATCTGTCATAAAACACATTTAGTTTAGTTTTACACATTTAGTTATTTCTAGAATTTCCCCATTTTCTGTCATATCATATAAAAATTGTGCTATATTATTAGTATATTCTTTTAATTTGGATCTCGAGAATGGTTCAGTTAAATTATAATTTGCTGTGCTTATATGTTTTATTAAACATTTGGGTAATTCATCTGGGCGTAATATGTATTGGTGGGTTTCACTTCCGAAGCCCGTTCTAATTCCAACAGGAAATTCTTCTGCTTTTCCCTAAAATTAAAATATTTTTTTCTTATCACCTACGTTATTTACTCAATAACTTATTACTAGGTATATCTAGCTTAGTTATCTTACTATCTTATTATTTCCTTAGCTGGGATTTTCATGATATTTTTTTTTTTTACATCATTTCTATGTACCGTGTACGTATTAAAATTCGGATTTTGATTATACTGTGATCTATTAAAATTCGGATTTTGATTATATTGTGGCCTATTAAATGTACTAGTACTCGGTCTATTATTATTATTATTTGGTGAGTTATAATTATTATTGTGGTTACGATTATCATTGTTAAAATAATTATTCTGCCTATTGAAATTATTGTTATTAGAATTATTTGCTTGTCTACGGGGGTTATCACCTCCGTAGTACTGGTATGCCTCCGATTCAGATTTGAGCTCGATCTCTTCATCCTTAGCAACCTGTATAGCTAATTCTAAGGTGGGTGGCTTCTGAGGTTTTACTATATTCTTTAAATTAGGTGTTAATCCCTTAATAAATACTACTAATGTATGTTCTTTTAACTGATCGCGAATGGTAGTTGCCTGCTCTGTACTCTTATTTTTGGTACTAGCTATGCATAAATTGTAAAATAGTTGTTCTACGCGTCGTGCATATGCACCTACGTCTTCGTTGTTCCTCATTCGGACGGAATTCAATGCTACTTGCAATGATGATGTCAACTGTTGCGGTTCGAATGCGTCTAATAAAATTAATTTTATTCCTTCCCAATCACTAGTGTCCCTATATCGACACGCAGTTAACGCCTGGTCAAACAATTTAGTGTTAATATATTTCATTAATATGGGCAGATCTTCCTTTTCTACGGCGGAACATGCTAAGTCACCTGCCTTAATGAACTGGTATACATCCCTTTCACCAGTACAGGTGGGGATCATACAGGGTGGCTTTGCCTAATGGAATTTTACTAGTCATTTTGGTTTTCCTAACTCGTTTAGTTTCTTCTAACTGAGTATGTACTATCCCTTTCTGAGTCCGGGTACCTATCTTTCGTAATTCCGTTTCGTTGACTAATATCGGTCTTATACTTGTATTCAACAAATTCCTTTCTCTGATAGCGGTTAAATATTTTTCCCTATCGAAATCTACAGAATATTGATACCCTTCGTCTGTACTTAAGTCGATTAATAAATCCTTATTATCGCTACTTGTTGTATCTTTTTATTTGTCAGTTCCCTTATTTAATTCACTATCACTTGTTACTTCAGTGCTTACGGAAACTTTAACCTGATCTATTAATTGAACACTTTCGGTTTCGCTTTCAGTTTGGTTAACATTAATTTCTTTTTGACTCATTAAATAATAGTCATAATAATTTAATTAAATAAATATAGAATTCTAGTTAAAATAGATTAATTTCAAACTTAATTAAAATGTAAATGACACACTAGCGTAAAATAAATTAAATCGTTTATAAATAATTAATTATACAATTAATAGCAACGGTGAATAATAACTAAAATAAATAATTAAACACGTATATCTAACGAATGGACAATTAAACAATAACTCCGTTAATATATTTCCCTATTAAAACCATTTTTTTTTTTTTTTCAATTTTTTTTTTTTACTTACTTAATTAATCAATCATAGGACATCTATACTTAAATAGTGACTCCTACCAACTGTATTAACTAAATTAATTCAATTTTATATTTAACTCAACACTTAAGGACTTATTCCTGCCTTATATAAAATAAATCTCAAACATAAACTCACTGTCTTCAAATAAATTCACAAAATATCAGGACTTACAACTTGGCCTATAAAATTCAATAACTCGACTTCAATTGTCGTAATAATAACTCAAAATTCAATAAAACTCGACTTCAACTGTCGTAAAAATTCAAAATTCAATATAACTCGACTTCAATTGTCGTAAAAATTCATATAAACGGAAGGACTTACTACACGGCCTATAAAATAATTTCAACGAAGACTTCAATGTCTTAAATAAATTCAACAATATAAGGACTTACTTCTCGGCCTTCAAATAAACTCTCAAATAAATTCACAAAACGTAAGGACTTACTACACGGCCTTAATAAATTCCCCCAATATGGACAACAAATGTCCCTAAATAATTCACAAAACGTAAGGACTTACTTCTCGGCCTTAATAAAATATTCAAAATAATTCTAATAAATTTTTCGTAATATATTGTGGAATATATTCAACACTAAGGACTTAACTGCCTTTCAATAATTAAAATATTAAATAATAATTCTCAAAATTATTATAAATAATAAACACGGTTTAATTCAATTAATTGTTACGTAAATCTGGATTGTTGTTCAACCTAAATAATTTAACTATTTATTATTAATCGTAAAAGTTTTATTTAAATATCTAAAATAATTAATTCAATTTTTGTTTTATTTCAATAACTTATTTTTAATTTCAAAATAATTATTTATTTACGCGATGTATTTTTTTATTAAAAAAAAATTATCATTTATTTAAGTTATATTAGTTTAAGTTCTGAATAATTATTTATTAATTTTATTTAAAACAATTATTAATTTATTTATTTAAAATGATTGAATTTAAAAATAATTTATTATTTTATTTTATTTAAATGACTGAAAATTTATTTTAGTTTAATTTAAAATTATTTAATAAGTAAGTATTTAATAAGTATTAAACGTATTTAATAATTATAATAATAATATTTTATTTTATTTAAATGATTGAAAAATTATTTTAGTTTATTTTAAAATTATTTAATTATATTAATAATATTATAATAAATATATTTTATTTTATTTAAATGACTGAAAATTATAAAAAATAAAAATAAAAGTATTATTTTAATTTTATTCAATTGTTCGAAGTTTTATTTTAATATTAAATTTATTAATTAATTTATTCAAATGATTGTAAATTTTATTTTATTTAATTATTATTAAATTATTAAATTATTAAATTACTATTTGTTTTAAAATATTCGAACTACTATTTAATTTAATTCAATTTGATCCTAAATTATTATTTTATTTAAGTTAAAAGGTTGAACAATTTTATAATATGTTTTTAATTAAATCGAAAATTCAAGTTCCACAATTCTTTTTTTTTTTAAACGCGACTATAATATTTTTATTTCCCTATTAATATACTATGGTCATACGCTATACCATAGGAGACGAACAATGACAAATAAAGATAAAGAAAGAGGGATTGCTCGGTAAATATTGGCGTGCGAATTCCGTGCGTAGGCGTGCCAATTCATGCTAATCGCGTGCTAATTATTGGTTATAAAAAATTCGGGAAAATCTTTTTTTTTCAAGGATGGGGGGGGCTGGCGAAACGGTCAAAATAAAGAAAGAAGGATCGCTCGGTAAATATTGGCGTGCGAATTCCGTGCGTAGGCGTGCCAATTCATGCTAATCGCGTGCTAATAATTGATTAAAAAAAATTCGTGAAATTTTTTTTTTTCAAGGATGGGGGGGCTGGCGAAACGTTTCAACAGCCCCCCCAAAGTTTATTGATTATTTCTCATTACATATTGTCATGCAAATTATGATAATAGTCTTGCCAATTCATGCTAATTGCATGCTAATTTTTAGTGAAAAAAAAATCCGAGATTTCAATTTTGGGGGGGCTGGCGAAACAGACGTGTGAAATATTTCACACTACAAGCACTAATGTTTAAGCATAATAGGTATGCGACAGTGGCGCCCAATGTAGGGCTCGAACCCACGACCCCGAGATTAACATACAGGGAAATTTACATTGCTTTTTTAGTATAGAATTAAAGTAAGCATTGGTTTATTTATAAGTTGTTTATATATTTTTTATATTTATACTAGCTGGTCCCGTGCACTTCGTTGCCCGTTATGTACCAACTCTATATATGACTCAAACTTTGTTTAGTTGGTTATTTAATATTTGTTGTATGGTGTTCAAAATGTATCTTAACTTTTCTGTTGCCCGGAATAAAAATTCTGATTCACAGCAGTACATTATCAGGTAGGCAATTTACCTGTGGTAGATCGCGGACCCCGTGCTGTTTGTACGTAAGTGTATGATTTAACTCTAAAGTATCAAAGTTATACTTACCAAGTTTGTCGTTTTTACTTAATTCCACCTACGATCAAGGCTGGGCATTAACGAGTTAAAAAGTTAAAGTTAAGTTGAAAAGTTTATTTTATTTTAACTTTTTACCTTAAATAGTTACTTTTGGCTTTTCATTAACTTAACTGTTAATTTACTAAATATCTTTCCTAATTAACGTGAAATTAACGATGTAATGTTTCATTTTAAGAAGTAAGTTAAGTTATTTTATTTTGTTTTGAATTTTATTATATTTCACTATTTCAGTCTATTTCGTTTTCATGTCAAAAAATATATATCGTAAATTGTTTAAAGTTAAAAATTAATATCATTCCAATCTAACTTAAATGGAAATACTGTATGAAGTATAAACACTATATCCTATAATTTAGTTTTGGGTTAGAAAAAATTAAGTACACTAGCGTTGTATAAACAAATTAACTTTTCTTTAAATTAATAAAAAAGTTAACAAAAAGTGAGTATTAACTTTTAACTTAACTGAGTTAACCTATAGTTAAGTTAACTTTTAACTTTTTGTTATTGGTGCATATTAACTTAAATTAACTGAGTTAAAAAAAAATCATTAACTTGCCCAGCCTTGCCTACGGTGGATTAATATAATCAATTAATACAAAATCCTGTACTAACCTAACCGTACTAAAATCTAATACATAAAAAAAACAAATTTAACCCTTTTTAAATTAGCTTATCTTCTTCCCAGAGGTTTAATCTACCCACAAACATTAATTTATATATATATTGACAAAAGATAATAATACAAATTAACAAACATGCCCGATTATCCAATAGCAACCAACATATTGTACACTATTATTATTTTAATCTGCAACAATAAACTAAATTTTTATTTTATTTTTTTTTTCTGGACAGATTCACCACTGTTGTCTTTTTGACATCCAGATTGCCTACTTTTTCGGTGGATTTTCCTAAAATTTTCTTTCGTAAAAAACCATCTCTTGGCAATTACGAACATCTTAAAAAAAAAACTAGCGTAATCGGTTCAGCTGCTCTCGAGATTTGCCTTAGCAACACATTCAGCGATTCTTTTTTATATTATATAGATAATAATAATAATACCTAGGCAATTTTTATGTAGTATTTCAAGATTATTAACGGTTTATATATTACGGTAGTTGGAGTAAGAAATTACCTTTTTAAGCTTAGTTTTATATTCATTGCTTTTACTCTCTTCACTGAATAGAAAGTACCTACATCGTACATGATCTTCAAAATCATCGTTATTTACATAGACAAAATTAAGTGAAAGAACTTACACATCTAATAAAATATAATGTATATACGATGTAATAAGATGTACTAAACTATTTTCATTCAATATTTTAATTTAATTTAATAAAATGTTCTTATACTAAAAAAAAATAATCGAAGACCTATTTCCTATATAACCAAATAACCTAGAAAAGAGAATAATTGTATTAAAGTTAAAATTGGACTTATATAATATATTAGTAGGAACTTATATATTTTGTTCCGGTTATTAGTCAAAATGCACGAAAAAACGAGCATGGAAATAGTTTGATTAACCTATGGAAGGGGAATAAGCAGTGTACCTTGGATTGTTTAAGACCATTTACGTTTTTGGATAAGGGGCTTCATTTTATATACTACTTTAGGGCCTCCAAGTGTATAGTTGCGCCACTAGTTTCACCACATATTACCTAACCTATTATTATTATTATTTTCACAGTCTAGTTTATAGTTTACACCCCCACAATGATATAAGGTTAACAGGGGCCCATGCTACTGTTCCAAGATTTTTAGTTCAACTTCTCGTTTGAAGCATGTTTACGGTCGATTTTGTTATGTTGCCTGCCAAGATTGGGTCCCGTAACCAGGGGCGTATGGACTAGTTGCTACTCGACAGCGATAGTCTTTTGCCAGTTTCACTTCGTCGGCGACGGCCGCGGCACTAGGTGCCAGTCCCTTATCCATGGAGAATGACGACGACGGCGCGCGTTATTAGCTCACCGGACATCACGATCACAGCATAAGTTCCTATTACATTCCGATATGAAACCCAAAAACCAACCTAAAACAAAAAAAAACGCAGTCGCAGAGCTAAGTGAAAAAGAAGAGCTCATGACGACCATGACTAAATAAATTTATTTAGTAGCGTCGGACAATAAGGGTTAAAGTATTTAAAAAAATATTTAGGTAAATATATTTTATTTTACTGGCATTGTAATTTCAAATTTAGATGAAAGTCAATACTTGAACGGAGGTTACCAATTTTAGTTATTTTGTTATAGTTTAAAAAGTCGCATATACGCTGATAGACCTTTGTTCATAATCGTTTTTCGTACCTATGCAATGATAAAATATCAATGAATTCAAATTCAACACATCCATAATCCATTACAGAACCCACACGACATCTAATGTACAACGTATAGTTGTACTGAGTTGCCTACCATTTACGATTTTAAAGTTTTAACAGACTTTTTTCAGACGGTTACACGGTTACAATACCTTAATATGGCTTTATGAAACTTCTGTTAATGAAATAAAAAAGCTACGTACTCACATGTTATACGTATACCTATTATATTAAATTATAAATAAGAGAATTCCTAAAAAAAGGTTGTTCATGGAATATGATTATTAAAATACATTGGGTGGGCCTGAATTGTTTAGCCAATCCACCGATAGTGCCGCTGTTATTTTTCCAGTCGAAATGGAGTATTTAAAGTAGGTGTTAGTGGTGTTACAATATTTATTTAAACGATAACACGTTTATAATGTAAATAATTTGGTATATAATTTAAATAATATTTTAATAACGTTTTATTTCGAAGTACCTAAAGTCACAGTAGGTGAGTTGATTCCCGAGACCTACGCTTTATGTATTAGTTGATTCCCAGGTCATTATTAGGTATGTACGAGTTCAGAGTTGATTCCCGGGTCATCAAGAGATATTTACGAATTGATTCCCGGCTCATTATATTTCATGGACTCAGGGGTGAATCTAGTGGCGGGGGTAGGGTGGTTATAATACCCCCCCCCCCCCAATAATTGGTTTCTTCACTTTTCAGTTGGCCATTTTACATTTATGAAAAACTCAATAACTTTACATGATGGCCAACTGATAATTTATATACGATTGTGATAGTGATATACTAATATTGACTAGAATCAAGGTTATTAGAATATAGTGAATATACTAATATTATTATATTCTAACACTGTCTGGACTAGAATAATCAATAATACCTATAATTGTCTATTATCGGAAAAATGAGAATAGATTCTGAATGTATATTGATTTTACAACGAAGTGGTCTTTTTTTTTTTGTGTGTGTACACGATAAGTAGTTGAAATAATGCTTCGATTTTCAACTTCAGTATCTTGTTTGAAGGGAAAGTGAATATTGTTGGTGCAATGAGGAGGTCAAAATTTAAAATTCTCAATAGTTTTCAAAAGCGCCGGGAAAAACAACATAAAAATACGTAAAAATTACGAAAATTTGCGAATTATTTTGAGTTAGAAATTCATTAAAAATTTTCTTTTTAAATCTAAGATTTGAAAATGTAATACAAGATTCCTCTTAAATTTGTCTACCTTTATAAAAAAAAAATGTCTACAAGAAAGACAAATTCAATTTTTATGAGCGTTTGAAGTTCATATTTTTACAACATTTGATATTCACTCGATTTCTCATGTCACGATTTTCTGATTAAAAAACGATATTTGAAAATTTCAATGAATGTTTATATCAGCATTTTCTTTACGACATACAATTTTGAAAACAATTTTACTCTTTTTGAGCTGTTTACGGACATTGTCTGTTTTCAATTTTTTTAGTTTTTTTTCTATATATATATCAATAAAATGTTATTTGCTGAGTAAAAAACATGAATATTTAAAGCAAGGCTCCTGATATATTGTTACAATAGCAGTTCAAAAATATTAAAAATACATAGGCACAATTTTTTTATAAGCATTTAAAGTTTGAATTTTGACAAAATGTATCAAATTTAAAATTTAATAATTATTTTGTAGTAAAAAATGTATAAAATGTTCAACTTTTATAGCTAAGAATTAAAAATTTAAAACAAGGTTCCACGTAAATAGGTAAATATATAAATTACTTTATTCACAATAATATCATCAAATGTACTTGGTAATAACTAATAACTAGGGGCCGGAATTATATTCTTTTGCATATTTTTTTTGAGGCTATGCAGTCAGACGGGGGTTCGAAATCTTTACAAATCATGAAACCGGTTAATTAATGGCAAAAGTTTTTTTAGCATATTTGAGAATATTTCAAGATAAAAGAATATTTCGTACAATAAAGAATATTTGAGAATATATCGATTGATTTGTATAGACATTCGATATTTTTTGTTGCAGTGGCGTAAATAATATAAATTATGTGTCCGATAATAGTGATATGATATTGATACACTATATACGTATTATAACTATCATATAGCATGCCTTAATTAGTAATGTACTGAAATATTCTGTAGTAGATAAGAAACTTATAAGTCAGTCAGTACTTAAATGTAAAACAGTTTTTGACATAGAAACCATAGAAAACGATCTAATATTTATTAAGGCCCATTTTCTTGTTCTCGTAACATTCATCAAAAGTTTGGAAAAATCTAATGTGTCTCTTGTTGATTCGATAAATCTAATTGAAAATACAATTGGTCAACTTCAAAAAATACCCGGAGAAAATGGAAATAAAATAAAAATAAAAATTGATCAACTTCAACAAAAAAATAAAGGGCTCATCATTATGAAAAACGTAGCTAAAGTTTTGAATGGAAATAATAAAGTTCAACTTATAGACAATTTTTCACCGGCTATGATGACTGATTTGCAAAATGCTCCCGTGACTTCAGTTGACGTCGAACGTTCATTTAGCACGTATAAAAATATATTAACAGACCGTCGTACAAATATGACACCAGAACACATGGAGCAAAATATAGTTGTTAACTGTTTTCAAAAATTTTCGTAATTAAAAATACCTTATTGTTATTAATATAATTTAATCAATTTTTTTTTTAACATGTATTATTTTGCTTATTTTTTGCATATTATTTTTTATCATATACTTTTGCATATTACTTTTTATCATATACTTAATTATATCAGTTTTTTTTGTATTATTTTGCATATAAATGAATTTTTTATTTCAAGAGAATATTTTAATAAAAAAGCATATTTTTTTGCATATTTTATTATGATTTTTAAAGAATATTTTCAACTTTTTAAGAGAATATTAGCATCTTATTTTGGCTATTTTAAAAGAATATAATTTCGGCCCCTACTAATAACATAGGCTGACTGACCGTTTTCGCTCAGAATCGTTTTTCTTAAACAATGATTTTATATCATTGAATTCAAATTTAACAACATCCATTACAGTGACCCACTAACTGTACAGCAGAGTTACATCCACTTACCCACTTTTTATTATTTACTTTGTTTTGTTTTTTTTTATTATTTACCCTGAAATTGGGTATAATTTGCCTACATTTTGTAAATGGTAAATTGAGCCCTGAGGGAAAAAATGTAGCAGGTAAGTCATGGCTTCAAACCCACTTACTCACTTGGTCGTAGCCGTCATTAATACAATTATAAATCTAACTTCTAATAAAGATTATAAAAACCATGTTGTAATTTAATTGTACATAATAATAAAAATGAAATTTGTTTTTTTAATATATACAATAATTTATATTATAGGATTTTTTTAAATGTATACAATGTATACCATACGATTTTTTAATTTATAATATTATTGACTTATTATTATTATACATTAAAAAGATGGGACTATAAATTTTTTTCCCGAACTCAACTTGCCTACTAACTTTTTTCTGGAACTCAATCTAATCGAAAAAAGGTCATTTGGGACCCAGTTTACCACTCTCGGAATTACCTACCACCTAACCTAATTCTTCTCCGAAATTGATTTATACAATATATTACATTTACAGCGGCCGATTATTGTTTGCGCATTGTTTATTTACCTGTAGCAAATTATCGTGCATCATATTATGCTCATCAACATACTAAACAATAGAAAGGTATAAAAATAATTTTTGATTAAAAATTCAATGATTGTCATGTAATAAATATATACAAACAATTAAAAATATTGCATTTATTCAATTGATTTGTAGTCATAATTATATATAAATATAAATAGATAATAAATAATAAAGATTTGTAAGTTTACAAATAATTTTTGTTAAATAACCATTTAAAGTTAAAATGTTGACAAGTCTTCAAAATCTCAAATTTTATTTAAATTTTTTTATTAGTAAAAAGTTGTATTTAATTTATAGCCTATTTTAACGTCAAGCCCATTGTAAATGATAGATACTACTAGACATTTAGAAACAACTTGCGATTTTTGAAGTACACCTTTTTTCAGTTATCCTGTTAAATAATATTGATGGTTAAAAAGAGGTTACAAGTGGCCAGCGGGTCACTGTAATGGATGGTGTTAAATTTGAATTTAAATATATAATATCATTGTATGAGAAAAATGATTCTGAGCGAAGACAGTCAACCTATGATACCTATATTGATATGAGTATATTAATAAGTATATTTGATGATATTATTGTGTAACATTGTCAAACATTGTTAACTATTCAAGAGTTTCCATATAATACAATGAATTTCAAACTTAGATATTATGTTATGAAATGAAATTATTTATCTGAATATTCATTTGATGGGTTTAAAAAACCCTAGCTCGTGTACAGAATTCATCTGCTTCACTCCACATCTCTTGAAAAAAAATTCTAGCGCCATAACTGGAGCACAGCAATCGCGATTAGGTAGGCACCTACTTATAACGTTATACCAGTGCTCGACTCGGCAAACGTAAAGAATTGGGACTATCTGTATAATTTTGAAAAAAGAGCATCCCCATCACTTGTTAAACGTTACTGCACCGAGGGAGTTATGCCTCCACTTACCCTAATACCTTTTTTAAGTAAAATATATTTTTAAAAAATATTTATGAATAATCAACTAAAAAAAAAACAAGTTAATATAAAAGATAGGTCATTACTGTATAATATAGTTATAAATAATAACAAACTCAAAATAATAATAAAAGTAAATTAATTAATAGTTTACTAATACTTAGTTAATCATAATATTAACTAATTTATAGATCCGCGGTTATGAAATAATCCATAAGACAATTAATTATGATGGTATCTTGCGCATTTTGATAAAAATGCAGAATGATTAATAATCCCTTGCATTTCCCTTAAAAATAATAGTAGGGGTACGCTAAAATTTCTGAAAAATTATTTTATGTACTTCATCCTCCAGCGTTCCCTCCCCTCCCCCAAGTAGAGCACTGATTGTACCTAATAAACAAAAATGGAGAATTATAAATGTGTATTATATCTTTAGTCTTGATGGGGTAAAGTAAACTGTCCCCATGGTGCAATTATTCTTTTTTAAACTGACCATATTTTGCATTGCTTAAAAAGTTAACTCTTTACTATTTCTTCTAATATTTAGGTATCAAGTAGGTAGATAGATATTAATAAAATAAAAGGTTGGGCATTAACGAGTTAAAAAGTTAAAGTTAAGTTACTTTTAACTAAGTTCAATAACAAGTTACATTTTTGTCCTTGTTATTCAGTGATTTATGAGTTAATTCATTTTATTGTCACGTTAAGTAATTTTATTCCTGAACCGCAGATTAAAAATATATTCAATATTGTAAAAATTAATTTTATAAAAAAAAAAATAATAATAATCAGAAATATTAAATAATATATTAATTAATAAATACCTAATCTCTATATATATAAATATGGATCCCTGTTTCCATTGGTCATCGCATCACGCGTGAGTGGCTACACCGATTTCGCTAATTCTTTATTTGTTGTGTTCGTAGTTGCCAGGAGAAGGTTCTTATGTAATACAATTTTAGAAAAATCCACCAGAAAATTTGGATGTCAAAAAATACAATAGTGGCGCCATCTGTCCAGAAAAAAATAAACTAAATAATAAAAAATTTAGTTGCTGATTAAAATAATAATAGTGTATTGTATATTGCTTGCTATTAGTTACGAGCATGTTTGTTGTTTTGTATTATTATTTGTTGTCAATATAATATATATATCTTCTAACTATATAAATGTGAAATGAAAATCTTTGTACAGGGTAAAAGTAAAAGTAAAAATAAAAGTAAAAGGTAGTAAATATTATTAATTTTATATGAAAAAAAAACTGATTTTTGACTAAGTTAAGTTACTTTTATTTTCTAATTGATTTTTAACTTTAACAAGTAAAAACGGTTATCACTTAACGGTAACCTGTAATTATGAATATAGTACCGGTATTTGGTTACCACTAACAACAGGACGTATAAAACCGGCAACCGTTATCCAAACAATTTTTTTGATTAAATTAATAATGGTTTCAAGGCCTGGTTGTCATTAACTATAAAAAGCAAAAATGTAATTACCATAACACGTTACATTTTGATGAATGTTGGGCCTAGGCTTTTTATCCGTATTTAATTAATTTTTTTTTAAGACAAGATGTATAATCTTATATGAAAAACATTTTTAACTTTTTCATTTTCTTAAAAATAAGTTTTTAAGTTTTCTTAAAAATGTGTACTTCTAATATTTTATTACAGTTTTAATTAGCCCATTAGATAAACAATTTGATTTAAGTGTAATTCAATTTTAATTCATATCTAAACTGTGATAAAAAAAAATTAATGTTTTGAACCACACATTTGCTTTCCTGATATTTTTAATAATAACCAAGTTAGAACTTTTTCAATCCAAGCTAATAAATTACACACAGACCAAATAAAAACATGTAAAAATTACACATGAATACAATTTGTTAACAATGGTCTATTGAGAAATTTTAATATAAAATTGTCTATATCAGACCAAGACTAGAATAACTAATTTTATATTCAAACTATTTCATTTTTGTTTTTTTATACCCTTCACTTACTTAGTGTTGATATATAAAAATGACATGTATGAATACAAACAAATATAGTTAAAAATTAGTCAAAACATAAATGTAATTATTCAAGCTTCAAGTAGAAATCATTTTATTGTTATTCATCTTATGGAAATTACAAAATATGTAACAAACCCTACTAAATTAACATACAATCATTTAAGAATAATGTATTTAAGATATTGGTAGACATTGTCAAATTACTCTCTACAATGATTTGCCACTATACAGCTTTGCAGATATTTTATTTTGTCTTTTTTTACTTTTAAGTTAATCTTATTGTAATTTTAAACTATAACAATTCAAACCCATTATCGCTTATATTATATTTTCTTAGTTGAAAAATATAAATGTTGCATGGAATTACATACCTAATACAATAAAATACTTATTATATTAGTTGACACAATTAATTTAAAGGTAAAATATAAAAAAGCAAACAAATAACATGATGTATTGTAGAAAAAACGTATATTGGTATTTGGTGTTCCAATTATATTGAATTATACACTATAAATTAGTATAAATAGAACTTCTATTCCTGTTAATATTTAACTTAAACATAAAGTGGCTTTGCTGGTACGTAAAAATAATATTAATTAAAAAATATAAACAATATAACAATAATATATTAAAATGCGCCCATGTAAAAACATAAAACTCATATAAAGAAAAGAATAAAAAAATTTTATATTACTTATACATTTCATAAAACATATTTTAAATTGTAAGTAGGTATTTTATAGAATAGATATTTAGCTTATTTGTTCTAAACTATAAATTTATGAACAGATATAATTATGTAATTTTTATTAAGCGTGTCAATTTTGAGTCAATGTTTAATTTTACGAGCGCATTGTTTATTGTTTTTATAAGTAATAAATATGGGTTTCGTTTAAAAAAAAAATGTATTGCTTATATTTTATATTCAGTTAAATTGAGATAATAGTTTATCCAGCTCTTGGCCCAAGCTTATCCAAAATAGATATTCCTCTGTCCTGGTACTCTTCACGTGATAACCAAAATGATTCTCTATCCTTGGTTACTTCACCTAATACAGCTCCACCAATAAACACCATGTCTTTACGCAACGGCGGATCTTCAATACGGATTTTAAGTTTCTAAAAATAAATATCATCAATAAATGTTTAAAAATGAACTAAGAAAGTGTAATTGTAAATATATTACTGATAAGGTAGTTGTATCATTTTTCAACACTCGTTCCACATAAAGTTGTTTAATTTCACGTTCCAGTCTTGACGGTAGTCCAGGATACATTGTTGAACCACCAGAGAGCACAATATGTTTGTATAATTCAGTTCTCATATCAATATCAGCAGTTTGGATTGTGTTAAACACTAGTTCTGCAATACCTGGTGGATCACACAGTAATTTGTAATAGGAATTAGGAAAAATTAAATTTAAAAATGATCCTATGAAATAACGAAGTAAGTAATTGTCAATTTATATTTTTTGATCTTTTTATATGATAACTATTATACTATCATAATATGATGAAATTATTCAGAATGAGTTTTATATCACAAACAAATATATTAATGTATTATAATCCTACAAAAAATTTAATACTTTCAATTCAAAAGCAAATATTTTCTCAGCAAAAATCTATATTTTTTATAGCCTGTCCAGTGCGAGAGCACAAGTCGCTCGCGCTCCAAATAAACACTCTCTACCATCTGGAGGTCAAATTCTACCACCTCGCGGTACATGGTTTTATGTGGTACTGGTGACGGTGGCCGCGCTAGTATAGTGGTAGGAATAATCAGAAATAGACGAGTTTTGGTTGCGCTCTCTCGCTGGACAAAGAATAGTAGTTAGAGTGAACTCATTAGTTTTCACAAACATGATATATTATTTAAATATTATAGAAATAATTAAATAACCAAAAACTTTGTCTTGTACAGAAAAAAAAATTTTGTTTTAACAGAACCCGCCACATTAAGGTATGTAGCAATGAACAAAACAGATAAAGCAGCAAGTCAACATAATACAATTAACTGGCATTTTTATGCTATGAACTCACAATTTTAAGCTAAGCAACAATTTGAGGTATGTTTTTGAATAGTATTAACTTGAATATATAAAATATAGAGAACAAAATATAGAAATCTCCTCATTGATTAATAAAATATGGCAAACAATTATCATCAGATAATTAACCAATAAATAATCAACACTACCGTCTATCAGACACACCTCACTTCATGTATCATCAAAAGCAACATTGCATATTATAATATCTAAAATATGCAATTATTATACAACATATTTCCTTATGTACAGTATCAAAATAATATTAATTTTAGGCATCTTAAGAAAATTAATTAGTATAATTTGTAATAAATTAAAGCTTTACCCCCTTGCCAAAAAAAAAGAAAAATTATTATAGAACTATCAATTTTAAAAAGTCACAATAGTATGCAAACCTTGGCCTTCAACATTTATTAAATGTGGCTGGAATAATACTTCAGGTGCTTCAAACCTTTCACCACCAACTTTGATAACACGGCCATCTGGTAACTAAAAAATGTAATAGTCATATTTCATTAATAGTTTATAGTTAGTACCTAAATGTTTGAAAGATAATAACCATTATCATGGAATTATGTTGTTTTCATAAAATGTGAATAGATAAATCATAGTAGTTCTCAATGTAAAACACTATTTGACACATTAGATAGGTCAAAGCCACTTAATATAAATCATAGTTCACCATGTAAAATACTTATTAACACATTGAGTGCCGCGGTCGACAATTTGTATAGGCATCTTATGGCCTTATAATTTACTTGGTTATCAGAGCAATTCTTCGATTTTTACGTGGTTATTCAGTAAAATGTCTATTTTACAACGGTGTATTCGGATTTTATTTTCGTTTATTTTTAGCAAAGTAATGGTTACTTTTCCCAAGAAATAATCAATGGCAACATCGACGCCATGTCGATTGTTTATGTTTATTGCTATAGTTATTATATCTAGACATTATTCTTATAATATACAGTTTTATAGTTTGTATAGTTATTAATGGTATTATTTTACTTATATATAAACGAAAATAATACGAGGAACTTACATAATAATATTATTTCGTTTTAATTTGTATATATATTATTCATTGCTACAGGTTTAAGATATTTATAAATTTTATTGTTGGATATTAATCGTTCAAATACTAAATAATAACAGCAAGTAGGTATGTAGCGAAATACAACCACAATCTACTGGAGGACGACGTCAACACACAGACGACCAACGTAATTGCGGGACTGAATTCGCGCGGATACTCGGGCACCGCGCACCAAATCTACGTGGCACTCAACGTGTTAATTATAAAGGCACACTATTTGATACATTGGCTAAGTTGAAACCTGTTAATACTTCTAAGCAACTTTTAATAAATAATTCATATATATAGTATACTACCTATTACAATAATAGATTCAAATTATTATATATTTATGTTACATGTTGTTGTTTTTGCAAAACATTGGGATGTTTATTGTTATATTAACTAATTTAAAAAATAAAACTTACTGTGTATGACTGTACAAGAACAGTAGTTTCCAAAGCTAATTTTTGTTCAGTCTCAATGTTGTATGCAACATAACATAACTTTTCTTTCATCATTCTTACAGTTTCAAAATCAGCAGAATGATTGAAAGCATATCCTCTTAATAGTAACAACTAAAATAAAAAAATTAAGTTACATTAGAGTCTGATAAAATATAAAAGTTATTGAAAAATAATTACCTTTATTAAATAACGAGTGACATCACGACCTGCGATATCTAGTCTTCGAGTTAAATGTGGTAAAACATACTCTTCATATACAGGGCAAATGTGAGTAACACCGTCACCAGAATCAACAACTACACCACTAAGCAAACCTTGAGCATATAATGTTAGAATAGCTTGAACAGCTACATAAACAGCATTAAATTCATACTTTTCAAACATCACCTATTTCACAAAACATTTTTCACATATATTTTAATATACAGACTTCTTTTATTACAAAATATTCTTTATACTTACTTCTATCATTTTTTCTCTATTTTTTATTGGATTCATTGGAGGTTCTGTTAACATAATTTTACATTCTTTTGGATCAATATTCATCTTTTTTGGTCCAAAAGTGTAATCCCAAACATGGCACATATCGTCCCAATTCCTATAAATAATTTGAATAAGCATTAAACAAATAATTACTGAACAATTATTAATTGAACATAAAATTTAAAAATACAAACCTCACTATTCCATTTTCCATTGGATATGTGACATCTAACATGGATCGTAACTGACTAGCTTCATCACCAATCATCAAATCCTAAAAAATAACAACATTAAAACCAAAAGTAATTTAACTAATGTATAGAGTATTAATTCATCAGTTTGTACACTTAATTATCTATAAATAATTTTTTTGATTCATGTACATGTTCATGAGCTTCCTTACTCATTTGTCCTCCCACCTCTCCCCAGAAAATTGTGTATAAAATAAAATAAAATAAATTCTATATGAAATTTGAATCTCCTCTCCCTTGAAAAAATGTATATAAGCGCCCAAGTGCAAGTTACGGGTACGTCCTAAACACAGTTAGTGTACATATTAACCGGGTAATATAAACCTTATTCATATGAACAGTGTACTGTATACATTATACACCTTAAATAATATTTATATTAGATATTATTATGTATAATGCATATTATTATAATTATTATTATTATTATCCAATTAATTTATATATTATAGTGGATTTCAAATCAAATACGACTCAATCATAGCGATCCAGGAGGCTGTTTTTTGTCAGGGTTACTCATTAATAGCGCGTGAATAAGGTGGGAAATTTAAAATGATTATATTCTTATTTTCCAGCCAAATTTACAAACCATTGATTCGAGTAGAAACCGTTACCCAGCGCGTTATGGTCGGGTTGCATTTGATTTGAAACCCACTATAGAAGGTGTGCTGTAGATAATTCGTAAGCTGATAATGGCAGTACAACATGACCATTGCACCAAACACTTCAAATGGTTCAAATATCAGAGTAAAATGCCAGTAGCAAATACCGAAACAAAACAATCTAAATAAAAATTATTTATTAGATGACTATTAAATTATTAATAAATTATTAGCTGATCTTGAATGGAGTTGCCGTGATAAATTAAATAATGTCAGTGGATTTAATTTGTCTTAAATTCCCTTAATTGTAAACAACAAATATCCTTATCGGTCATTTGAGTAGTTTTGACCATGGTTAAAGATATAATCTTATATCTTGTATCTTTAACTGTGGTTTTGACCAAATATAAAAAACAGGTCTAAAATTATATCCAATCACAATAACTATTTTATTTTCAGTAACCAATGGCAACCCTATACAAAAAATAATGTATTTATTTTTTGTGAGCCAACAAATTCATGTTCCATTAACCCAGACAAATGTAAACATCATAAAAAAAAACCTAAAATACAAATAAAGGTAATTTTTTTGTTAAAATTGAAGCAAACATTTAATACATTAAAATATAAAAATGCAATATTCTATAATTACCAAAATTATAAACAAAATAATAGTAAAAAAATCCACTGTGAATATTTTAGATCATTTAAAATAACACGTCTAAAACTCTCATGTCCATATGCATTATGCATAGTCAATGTATGTGTCACATAAGGCATAGTTTAATATGTATCAGAACTATAAAAAAAAACATTTAAAATAATAAAAACTTAAATCATAAGTTATGCATAAATATTTTAAATATCAACAATTTTAAATTTAAGACTTGTCAATAATAGTTTTTATGGTTTTTTTTTAACAATAAACCACATCAAAGTTCTTTTTTCGGTTATAGAGCATGGCATACATAATAATATTTCAAAAAAATTCCTTTAAGATTAATGTTAACATTTTTTTTTCCAGTTAAATTATTGATTCATCATAAATTGAATTTGTTAATTTATTAAAAACTCATTAAATATTCATTTATGAACTAATATCCAACAATCCTCCAAATATGCAAAATAAAATACGGTAAGTATTTGAATTTAGTATGATATGAACTGTTGAAATTTCAAATTCTTATAGACTAGCACATGCATACATTATGTACAAACATACAAATGCATATAATTTCAGGTTCTAGTCATAAATCCTACTATTGATTGATAATTCATCAAAAAATGTACTTAGTTAAGTTGTTGGAATTTATCTTCTCAGCACATTTTAACAAAAGTAAAATTTAAACCTATTGATGATTTGATGTAACTAAATACTACTTTATAGGAACATTGACATTTTTCTAGTTTTAATTTTATGATTTTTATACATAATTAGAGATAAATGATTTATTTTTATATAGAACTATGTATAATACTTTGGGTTCTTTTCTGTTATCTTGATTACTGTCTCAATCTCAATTAACGCCAATGCCGAAACTAACAGGCCAATAATGTACCATATTATGCATAGGAATTTCTAATTATTATTCTACATTCTGAATATTATGTTAAAGAATATATAAAAATTATTTAATTAGTTAAATATATTTTATACATTTTATATTAAAATTGAATGAGTTAAAATATGAATATCAACATTTTTCATAGGATATAATAAGAACACAATTGACATTACCCGACATTACCTAAATAACCTAACTAAAAAGTTTAGTAAATTAAGCTTCAAAAATACCAACAAAAAAAAAAATTAATAATAATAATAACTTACTTTAACTTCAATATCACCAATTTTGTTGTGTGCCCGAATGATTGGTCGACCAACCATTGATGGAAATATATGAGCAGGGAAATTAGTGCCAGCATAGCCACATTTCACAAACTAAAACAGAGAAATGATTATTAACAGTAATATAAATGTAGACATATATAATTATAGCATATAAACAGTCAATAAAACTCTAGGTAGTAAAAAAAGCTGAATAGTATCTAGGTTACAAAAGTTTTAACTAATTTACTTATATAGTTACATCCGAGATCCGAATACACCAACTAATATGCGTGTAATAATCAACAGAGTTAGTTGTGATGATTCAATTACAGCAGCTGTACTAAACTACAGTGTATGGAATACCTAGTCAAAACTGGCAGTGCAAGTATCAACCAGACTGTATTATAGGTATGACCGAATATGGCTACTGTTGGGTCAATACAGTAAAAAGATTGACGCAAAAGTAACAATAACGTAACCGTAGATATTGTGGTACACACGATTAAGGATCACCATCGATATGGGATAGTAGCACTCACCCCTGTCCCGTTGTCGCAGACAATGACTTTCCGACCACGACTGTCCATTGCGGCGGTGAGAGCGTTATAGTCCTTTGAAAAGAGATCAAAAACCGCCGACGAGATGTATTCCGTCTGATGCGCACACCTTAGTGTTTATTTTACAAAAAACAACGACGGGATTTCATTCGTGAAGTTATCAAAGTCCGGCCGAACTGGACTGTCTTCTTTTGATCGCAGTGGTGCGTGCGTGCGTGCACGCTCGTGTCCGGTCTGAAGATGACGCCGACCAGCTAGGCAATCGGCCGTAACTGCAGCTACTACCGGTGATTTGATTTGACACCTGCACGAACGCCGCGATTAAATTGTTCCGATGACGGCGCCAAAAGATAAATCGAACAACAATAGTCAATATTTATCGAACATTTTCGTCCGATGTATGGACGTGAGGTGTGGCGGGCGTTCCGACAAGGCGACGAAATTGATAACAAAAATAAGAGCGGATGACACATACACGCTGCCGCCGCCGAGTCATTGGTCCGCACGGACGATAAATGATAACAGCAACAGCCGCGCCGCTGTAGACATAGATAATAAAGAAAAGAAATTCATAATTATCTATCATTAATCATTGTAGTTTGGCAGACTCATTGAATAATGATATTATAGGCAATTGGCCATGGGGCGGTAGGATTTGTATCTAGATCATATTAATATCATCCATCTTGGCTATTCTATTAATTATTATAAATGTATACGGTATACCACCGGCATAATAATGCCGTTTCGTCAGTCGTGCCCAGTGGCCGATATGATGTTGGCAACGACAGACTGGGTCGACGACGGTTGTTCTTAGAATTATTTACAACCGTGCTGTCGGCTGTATAGACTACACAACATGCAGCCCAGAGTATGTGGCGCAATCGATATTTAAGGGGTGGTCGACTGTGCACTTAACAGTATTAAATAATTTAATACTATTAATGACCTTTAAGTATCGTATGGAGCAGAAATAAATTCGCAATCATTCATTACGATGGATTTTAAAACAATATTGAATATTACATGTTTCCGTTTGTCGGTCCAGTTTCGAGACGATTAATTATATTATTATTATTTTTGTTCAATCCTAAATCCAGTCGACCGATGAACGGTATACAACAAGCATAACATGTACGAGTCGGCTACACGATTACACAAATGATTTTCTGAACCCTATAACGATTTCACTTAATATTAAAAACACATGACACTCATGAGCATATTTTATTCTGAGAGTTCAGTCCCAGATTTGGAATTATATTTATAGCTTAATTCGGGTCAATTGACAAAAATACGCACTAATTAGGTCCGGTATAACCACTAGTTGATATTGGATTTTCCTATTGTTATTTTATTTACGTCAATTATTACTAACAATATGAAATAAGTATAGCGTAGCCGCGTAGGATACTAGGATGAGATGACTATTTTCATACAGCAAATATATGTCAATGGCATATAGTCGCCACTACTCGGTAGTAATATTTTATCGATATTTCTCTGTGTATCTATGATATCTTACGTTTAGGTTAGTCCATTAGTATAGTATGTGATCTATTTGTGGAAATAAGGTACACAAGTTTTGGCGTCATATGATGTGGTGCCACAAATGTCAGGGTGTAATGTTAAATTTCTGTTTACAGTTTAAAAAATTCTGATAATATTAAAAATTAAACGATAATATTTAATTGGTAATGCTGTCATGACCAGGATATGGGGTATAAATGGTGTAATGCTTAGACTTATCGCTAAGATAAACATAAATCGCGTGAAAAAATATTTCCACGCAACCAATTAGTAAATGGCAAAAATATATTTTATTTTTATATTACAGAAATATAAAATAAGTTTAATTATTTGGTTTTGCATTACATTGTGTTTTATTCTATATATTTTGTTAAGCATTATGTTTTGTTTTTATATTTTTCATTTTAATTAAATTATATGTTTAAAAATATTGCAATCGTTTTTTGCCATGCATAACGTATACAAGCCCTGGGGGCTGGGCTCAACTGTACTACGTTCTTTTTTTAAATAATTTTTATTTACAATCTATAATACATGTTACGGCTCTTAGGTACCTATGTTTATATCACAATAAACACGCCAATGTTTTGCAAAAACAACAACATATAACATAAATATATAACGATTTGAATCTATTATTAATTATTATATTAGGTAGTATACAGTATTCTATATATTATATAATATGAATTATTTATTAAAAGTCACTTAGAAGTATTAACTAGTTTCGACCTAGCCAATGTATCAAATAGTGTGTAATTAAAGTAAAGTAATAATTAAAGTATTTCACATGGTGAACTATGATTTATATTAAGTGGCTTTGGCCTATTTAATGTGTCAAATAGTGTTTTACTATACTTGTGAACTACAACTACTACTATTTATCTATTTACATTTTATGAAAACAACATTATTTCCATGATAATAACTACAAGGGTGTTATCAAAATCATATAGGACCTCTGGTCTATGAAAATAGGAACTGGAACACTATTTAAAAGGGAGTATGCGTACAACATTTTCAGATGTACCGGTTGTTAAGTACCGTAGTCGTTGAGCCTCGAAAACCTTCACGCCATACGGCTATGTATACCTATATAGGTACCCAGGTACTGTTACATATTAACATTTAACATTTTATTTAATGAACAACTGTTTCATTTCAACTAATAGAAATGTTATAAAATTAATTAAATCACTACAGTCATATAGGTATATTTTAACGTACTAAATACAGCGGGATAAATCAGTGGCTAATATGTGAAGAATATTTGTTTCTCAAATTAAGTCATGCACATAAATACAATAGACAATAATTATGTTTTTTATGATTGACATTGTTTTTCATATTAAAGTAATTATCATTTATCTGTCAACGTAGTTCATAAACCAAATACATTATTAAAATGATTGATTCGTAATATTATCTGACCTAACACTGTGCTTATATTTTATAGTATATATGTCATATACTCACATCCATTTGACGTTCCGATCCGTTTCGTGAAATGGATAGAGATTTTATTTATTTCATAAAACCGAACTTAATTTATTAAATGTTGTTATTAAGCATAAAAACATTAAACAGCAACTATAGCTGTGACTAGTTATATTTTAATTTCTTAATTTTTGTTTTGCATGTTAATTGTTAAATATTGTTTTTCAGAAAGTATAAATCAAATTTTTTGCTTAATAAAATAACATATAATACCAAGTCGTTGACTAATATATATTCAAACAAATAATAGAATTTTATTTTATAATTTTTATTTTGATGAATTCCTATACATTTTTTATTTTAATAATTACGTGATATGGTTTATTTATATTATTATTTTTATTTTTGCTCTTCTACTATATTGCTTTATTGAATTGTATTTATTAATAATTTATATTTATTTACTTAATAATTTACTAGAAATTATATTTGAATTTAATAAATAATTAAATAGTTTTCAGTTTAAGTTTATTTGAGATTATTAGTTTTAATAGCTAGTTTTAAAAATGTAATACGTAAAGGTATAGGTTAGGTTAGGTATCTATCATTGTTTCGTTATAAGTTATAACTTACTTATATGGATGTACCGCTGTACAGATTACAGAACGCGTTCCGTATACTACTAAATTTCTATGCCTGTTTCGTGAAAAGTGATCTATTTTATGTAGTTACATGATGTGTACAAAATGAAGTTCCGTTTCGTGAATTGGATGCAATTTTTTTATTCATTTCATGAAACGAATCAGAATATTTAATGAAAGCGACATATTATACATACTTTAACTACGTAATAAATTATTATCTCTATATTATATAAAATTACTTGTCCTGAGTCATTAATACCTAACCACTGAACGGATCTGGCTGAAATTTGGTATATAGATAGCTATTATGACGTAAGCGTCCGCTAAGAAAGGATTTTTGGAAATTCAACCCCTAAAGTGGAAATAAGGGGTTGTAAGAATATAACAGTGGCGCCATCTATCAAGCAATATCTTAATTAAATATACAATATTGGTTTTAAAGTACAAAACGTACGAACTTGATATTTGGAATACTTACTTGTTCCTCTAATGATCTAGATAAGCAATAAGAAAGGATTTTCTGATATTCGCTTTTTAAAGAGGTGGTTTTAAGAGGGGTCTTAAGATTAATGGTGGAAATCGAAACTTTTTTTTTGATTATTAATGGTTGCCTTTGGTTGCAGGTTATATTTGCGAATTATTTCACAAATCTAGGTACAATTACGCCGATTTGTCCGTAAAAATAAAATAACCCCCCAAAATATATTAATATATGAATATTACATACTCCTAAAAATGCGGGATGATCAACTATAACTTCAATACTATTTTACATGGCTTTAATATACATTGTATATTTAAGCCATGCTATTTTAGGTAGACTGTATACAAGTTTTTTTCAACTACAAAACTATACTAATATAGGCCAAATTTTATCACCCACCTCGCTGTGTCCGCACTCCGCAATCGACCGCAGATAGATTTCCTACCTGATAAATGATAATATACTGTTCGCATAATATTATTTTGCTTCCATACCTATACACGGCGAATTACACCCAAAATGTGTTAATTAATCAGTAATCACAATTATTTTCCCGGGCAACGCCGGGTTATTCAGCTAGTATACTATATAACTATTGTCACTAATTTCAGTGATATGTCAGTCATATGTACCTATCCAAAATGGACAAATACTGAGATACCTACCTCGTAATCGAGATAGGTGGATTATTGTAAATAAATTAACTTAATTTTATTTAGGTTGAATACTTGAATATAGCTGGTAGTTTGGTCGTTTGGAAGCCTGTAAATTGCACCACTGCACCATGGTTCATCTAAAATGTAATTAGAAACTTGTTGTCCTAAACTCCTATTGTGTATTTTAATCCTACATGCTACAGTTGTAGTTTTTCAGTGTTCTAACATGAAAATATTATAGATTAATATAATTAGGGTATTATTATTGATTTGTTATAAATTTTTTTTTAAATTATACACGTTTTAATGGTTTTGTATATGTAACAGTAGCTGGGTACCTAACTATTATCATAACCGTTAAGCAAATAAAGCTTACTTAAATGAACCTCTAGAAAATGTATTCATTTGCAATTTTTACCCATAATGGTTATGATGGTGGTCATTCACTTAGAAGGTTGACCATATTTAATCGAATTTGAGTTTTGAAAATAAAATTATATTGACATAATTATATATTTTCAACTTTTTTTGAGAGGGGTCTATAATTGTTTCACAATTTATATTTTAGCGCGTCTATACCTGTATTAAGTATTATGATGGCTGTACATTTTTACAATAGACAGTAGGTAAGTAGGTTTATAAACTTATTTATTTTATACTTGTAGCTAATAGGTACCTACTTATTGTCTTTTGTGTAACTATTATCAACAATGCAGATTCTAAATAATATCTTAGCATATATTTCACTATTTTATTATATTATTTAATTGATTATTATTTGATTCTAGCGGGGCTGTGGGAGAAGTCAAGAACCTACTCATAAGACCCCCCTCCCCTTGTAAATACACCAGTAACCAGTGATACAAATGGAAACATTTGTTTGCTAATACGTATTCACTATATACCTATTCTAGGTACCTAACCTAACCTATTTAGTAATAATTATGCGTTCAGTTTTTGTTAAGACTTATGAGTGATCATATTATATTATATGATAATAATAATTGGCTATTGGTTATAATGTATTCTTTACTAATTAGAACACGGACCAAGGTACTAATCTAAGTCGTGACACGTATATTTATAATTTATCTATTATACGTTAACGAGTGTGTACGTGTAGGTATACACACATATAGTGTGAGTGGTTTGATGATCTCGACGTTCCTATAATGTCGATAGTGATGTTCAAAAAAAAATTGCTGCACAAAAGTGGAAAACAATAATTAAAATACTTATGGCCTGTTAAGTATTAAGCATTCATTTATGTTACCTGCACTTATGATTTATATACCTAAATTGGTACGTAAATAATCACTACAGAAGATATAGGTATAAGCACCTTACTAGTTAGTGCGAATTATAAATATAACTAGTTGTAAGATACGCAATAACAATTTAATTGCAATTATACGCTAGTCTTAGATGTTCAAATAAAATATACCGATTTAAACATGAATTTGCAAAGTTCATGTTTATTTTGGCTTATAACTTTTAGATCATAATAATCACTTAATGGTAAAATGTAACACTTACGTAATTGAATAGATGGCGCTAGTATTCTTAAAACGAGTAAAAACATAAAAATATAGAATTACATCTTCAAGACCTTTAAACGTATCTAAGCGGTAGGTATTTGACGCAATATTTGATAAAAATAATATAATATTTATACAAAAAAATAACCAGATAGCAAAATAGATAGAGCAATAAATTTCACGATTACCTATACACACCAAACAATTTGATACATTATTAATAACATATTAATTCTAGTATTTATAATCAATTATCAATAATACAATTTATTAATAGGTAGATTATTATTTCAGTGGCATCAATACTTAATTTTTTTATGGAGACTCTGTAGTATAACTACTTGTGGTGTGTGCCTATACCAGCATTTAAAGAGGGTAGAATTAATAAATAATAATAACTTTTTTAAAACTATTAACTTGCAATATTGATAAATTTATTATTTTTAAATGGGACAGTTCACTACCTGAGGCATTATTAACCAATAACCGGTACCTATTAAATCTATAGGATGATTCATTAAAATGTTGTCATAATAAAACAATTTTCAATCGCATATTCAGTTTAAAAGAAAATTTAAAAAAATGTTTTCAGATAGCTCAGATGTATTCCAAATGTCCAAGAAATTGTTGAAACAATTAAATTATATTCCCAGGTAAAAGACAAACAAATTAAATTGTATTCCTCATAAAAACTTACAGCTTAGTACTTACCTATAAGTTATACTAAGTTACAAAAATAATATTCACGTTACAAAATTTAAAAAAAAAAATTTTGTTTAGCATATAATATATACCAATAGTATACTAGTATGTAGTACTATCTATACATTTAGATTTTGAGCCTAATATATATTGGTTACCTATAATTTATTATGTTTACACTTATTTCCACCTGTTATATTAGGTACCTTGTACATATTTCTAAATAACAGTAATATTAATTGTAAAATATCATCAGGTTATCCTTAACCAGAGAAATTGACAGTTTTTATATTTTGTTGAAGACAGTTAGACAATATGGGATTTTTTGATAATACTATGAAAATAATGTGCCCCATATTCTTAAAAAGTTATTTCTAAATTCTCGCATGTTAAGCAATGACGTCCTACCTATTCGTATATTAGTTATTATCTATGAACGAACGCTGTAGAGCTTTTAGATCAATATATTGTACATTTTACAGCGAGTCCTATATGTTCTCTATGTTCATGATTATAGTATTAAATAAACTATACAATTAATTTAATAAGTGTGGTTTACTTTTTAATTATTAATTAAAAAAAAAAAAAAACAGTTACCTATTCTAAATACGTCATACTAGCTATGTGTATCTATATATTTGATAACAAATATCTGGTCTATTTAATCAAATATAATATTATACTTGGCCGGTAAGTAGGTAGGGATATGTCTATAAAGTTAATTTATTACCGTAACAGTTCTTATATAGTAAGAACAATTTAACTTCGAATTTCAATTTGCTATGTTGATACTGTTCTAAGTTCTAACAAATAAATAGGTTGTAGATACAATACCGCATACTTATAACTTATGATTTATGAACAATGTTGTAGGTACAAGTTACAACAAAGAAATGTTAGAATATCAAATTCTAATTTCTGTCGTGAAAGTTTTCAAAAAAAGATATGAATACATCCTGAAATATTCATTTGAAAAGAATCACTTGTGTTGACCTAATATCAACCTCCTTGAGAGTTTTTATTTTATAGGTACCTATTATTTGTAAAATAATACCAGGTGTGTTAAATTTTTCTTTGTCTTCTTAAATATATTTAATATTTAAAAACCTAAATGAAGAATGAATATTAATGATATACTTCCGTCATACATTTTATAAAACGGCAAATGGTCCTAACCTACGTACATTATGCATATGAATAACTGAATGTGTTATGTAGGTACCTATACATACTATGAACGAAGTGAAGAGTGTTCTTGTATAGTTATTAGTTATTACTTGTTAGTTATATACTTACCTACTTATATAATTTAGATAAGTTTCTACTTTGGACAAAAACATAATTTTATATAAATGTAGTTAATACTTGGTTGTGGTCAGATTTATTACGAAAATTTAAAAACTTTATATTGTTAATAATGTATTTCGAATACGTCTATATATTATATATATATGTATATAGGTACCTAGAAGAGTAATTCCTATAGGTATTATTACAGCAATACTATAATTTACATTAAACAGATAATGTACGTATGAGTTATGGAACAATTAGTTATTTAAATTTGAGTACTTACTACTTACAGAAATATTATAAGTATAATAAGTAATATTTTATTTGTAATAACATATTCATTCCATTTTTCATATAATATTTTTAGATTTTCAGACAACAAATGGTTTTTTGAAAATTATTTAAAATGCATATTATACGAAATATGGTAGTAAAGTGCCTAACTAATAAGTTAGTTTGTAGATTACATAGTGTTATATAACTTAACTAGGTTTCCTACTTGTTAGCAATATATATTTAAATTAATCTTTATTCTGAATATATCTGGGTATCTAATTGGAAATTACTACAATCCTACGGATCATGATTTATAATTTCAAAATATACATATATTTTTAGATCTAATTATCATGGTCCACAAATCATTTATACAAATATATATAAATACTAGCTGATACTGCGCACTTCGTTACCCGTAAGAAATGACAAATATTAAAAAATTGTGATTGTTCAATTCCTTTTGGGTGCAACTTGCTGCAGTAAGTGCAACTTAGCTACCTTGGTAGGCAATGTGCGAAAATTTGATTTGATGCATGCTTTTACCTGCGGTCTGTCCGGATAACTAATGGAAACTAATAATAAATAAATACTAATTTCTACTAATTATTTCTCCCATAGCCAATAGCAACCATTTATAAACAAAAATTTCTATCGTAAATATCAAAGTCACTGTTTGAGCACCTCCCAGGGTTGGGCCTACCGGGTCCAATTGTGAATCTAATCCATTCGAAGACCCACTCAAAAAATTTCATCAAATGCAGTCGTTTAGGAGGAGTTTGAATATACTTACACGTGGAAAAGAATATTAAGATATGTATAAGATAATATTATGGATTCATATCTAATATGCTCCACACAGATCTATATCTTAAGACGCTAAGTGAAGAAGCCAAGCTCTCCTATAAAAGGTTTCATGACAGGATAACTATACTCATACAAACTCTCTAATTAAAAACTAGCGTCTACTACCACACCCGACAATCACCCAAAGTGCTTTAAGCGTAAGTGGTGTTGAGATCTTTTACTTAACTAATAACATGCACACTAAGCTCCTCAATTGAAAGTGTCACCATGTATTGGGTGGCTTCTTTCTTCAAATATACTTATGTTTTTTTTACTCTTAGCCTATATCATGCTGATTATGTCAACTGATACAGATTGTATAATACTTATTTAAAATAAAAAATAAATATCTAATATACAATGTATTTCAAGAATTGTAATTATAAATTAAAAAAATTGTTCATAATATAGATACATCATAACATAGTTTTACTTAAACAGTTATATGTTTAAGAATGTAAAAAACTCGTCGAACAAAGATTATGTTATTCATACTGTATTTTATGTATTTTATATTATACAGTGTTTGACTTGGGGGGGGGATATATACACATGTTTTAGGATTTTGTTATTTCATCATTTCAATTTGTTTGTTTGGTAATTATTATTGTGTATTGAGATTTTTTAGCGTAGAGCCGTGGAGGAAATGAGCTTAGGAAGTGAGCTTAACATATTTTCTTGGCCCTTGGGATAGGTACCTGCTACCATTGCTTTTTAGATTTCATTGCTGCAGCATCTTTCTATTATTATTTTATTTCAAGCACTGATAAACTATGATCACTGAAGCTATGATAATATATTACACGAAAAAAAAATGAAAAAACAAAAACATGAACTAATATGTAAATAGATAGGTATAATATATACAATTATTACACATGTATCTAGACAAATATTACAGTAGCACGCTGCACGCATAAGATATTTGTTTTGTCAATTGAAGGGTTTAAATTAGGGAGAATAATTTGAATCAAACTAATCCTACAACTTAAAAGAGTTGTCATCGTGTGTATATAAGTACACTTAAATATAGGTAGGTCTATATGTAGACATGTAGGCAGCCATATAGTCATATTACACCATAAACGTAGCAGTGAATTAATATATAATCACCATTTAAAAAATAATAGATAATGTTAGATTTAGATAAATTTATAATTGTGTAAGAAAATCGTATATATAGGTAATATCTACCTCGCGATTTTATTTTATTTAAACTTAAAAGTTTTTAAACGTGATCGAATTTACATAGACAGCTATATTAATATTTGATTCACATCGATCGTCAGTATTTGTTCTATATATTATATTATTTATTAATTATTAATAAAATGTACTTATCATTTTAGTTTTAATTATCCTTAGGTTAACATATATTAATAAATAATAATTGGCGTTCGACCATTTCGTGTACATGTATAATCAAAACAAAAATAGAATGTTGAAGTTATCACGTAATGATTAATTCGGACGTCGTTATTTATATTGGATATTAAATTATTGAAAGTGAAACACATAAAGGTATAGTAAATTACGTATGTACCTATACGACTATACTGTATACCTACTACTTATATCTAAACCTAACCTACTTCCTTGTTTCCTATATTATTAGGATACTCGTACAAATTGACAATTGTATAAACTTACAACAGTTAAACTATGTCAAACTTCTTTGTTTTATTTATAACAATCAAATCTATGATTTTATGTTACATGCCAAACTATTTCGAGTTTAGGTATACGAAATAAGTTATAAACTTATAAATAAATAAATTAGTTAATTATAGGTCTACAAATATTCCCAATAGATGACATTTTTCTGAACGTTTAAGTAAAATTATTTACCATTCATAATTAATCATTATTTAGATTAGGTAGGTAATGAAAATAAAAATTATAACTTAGAAAGATAAGTCAGAATGAAAGAATATAGACTTAAAATAAATATATTGTTTAATAGGTAGTTTAAAAATTACAAAAATATTAAATAGAAAAAATAGTTTTTGTAATAACTATAATAAGAGAAGGATAATAAATTATAAGTACCCATAAGTGTATATTATTTGAAATAACTAAAACTTATCAATAACGAATATTTATTATAGTCACTAAGGATTTTGTATAGGCCATATATAGCCATTTATAATAAATAATAATATATTTTACCAAATAAAACATAAATAAAAAACATTTACGTTTTTATAATTTTATAAAATGAGTTATTTAAACTTACTAATGTTATACTTTTTTTCAGCCGTTGCTAGTTAATAAAATATCGTATTACACTATAGATTCGAGTAAACATAATATATTATATTATATACTGTGTAGTTCACCAAGCATGCACAATCTACATTTTTATTTTAACCATGCATTTTGATTTACCAGAATAATAATTTAAAAAATAAAATCATATATTTTATGGTTTAACAATTTACACGGAAAAATTTAATTTAAAAAAATAAGTTTGTATCCTAAAAGTTTAAATAGTACCTACCTATAAAAAAATAAGAATTTGAATAAATGCATAATTAAAGAAAATTGAGGAGAGTGAGAATGCTTGATGAATTACGTCAAATATTATAAAGTTGGAATTAAAATCAAAATTATGTATCACTCTGTTAGTATTAAAAGCACACACGATAGTAAGACTATATAGGTAATCGACTTTATTAACTTTGGAACCGATAGTCATTAATGTATGTTGTAACTTGTAGGTGCATAATTAGAAAAAGCAAATATAGGCATATACCGATATACCACCTTTGGGTAGTATAGGTTAAGACTTTAAGAACACCATATATATATTGTCTATATATTCGTATATTGATTTATATTTTATGTTTAATATTAGTTACCAGTGTCGTGGTAAACGGAGTTTTATGACGCCCAGGCGTCGTGGTGGAATTTTTTTTTTTGGGGGGGATGGTTGGATACATTATGGTAACCAATAACATAAAACAAAAATCAAAATATTAACAGTCACATAATAATTATAATATTATGTACTATATATTATATTAAGGGCCAAGGGGGATAAAGAGTGGGTAGGTACTGAAATATATACTGGGGCATCATAGTTCATAAATGTTTACCACGCCACTGTTAGTTACTATTTAAACAATCAAACATAAAATCCACCTGCTTTTAAACTACTATTCGAGTTCAATGTTACCTATAATATGTGGCTATATTTGCGTATAAAGGTAAAAGGTTTGATTCTTACAATGAATCTTAATATATACGATATTATTATGGGTACCTATATTGTTCATATTTTATTTTTAAGTTACTTATAAATTAATGATTATACGCAGTAATAAAAAATAATATGGGTCAAATATATGCACTGTAAAATTATGAATTTATGACTTACCGTTTATCAAGTATAATAATATTTGTACATACACCTATAATAATGATCCACCTAATATATTACAAAAATGTCAAATGCCATAAAAAATATCGTTATAAAAATTGTATCAAGTATATTATACTTATTTCCTTAGAAATATTGTTATTGATTTATATAGAGTCGGGGCTTGGGGTAATTGACTTTTGTTTGTAGGTAATAAAGTTTCCAATGTAATTATATGGAACTTGAAGACAAAGAACATGACATTTACCAAATGTATTCCACTTTGTGGGTTTGTCAATTTTTTTAGAATATTAAACGTGTTCAACAGCTAGACTTTTATCGAATATGTATTATTGTACATTTGTACTATGTAATAAAACCATGAATTCGTAAATATACAATGGTTCTGTTGCAGGTTCAGATGTCTATTATAAATGTTTTATAAGTGTATGAAGCACTTAAGACTCAATAGCTTTGCTATATACAAAAAAATTAACCTAATATAATATGAACATAATATCATAATAATATATCCCATAAAATATGTATGAATGCAATAATAAAAAAAATTATTCGATTTTGTAATTGATTACCGTATTGCATAGGTACAAGAAGTTTAAATAATAACGCGTGTATCTAATACACATAACATAATTATATTGAATATGTATTTATTTCGTTTAAATTATTTAGATATTCGTTGCAAATAACATTACCCGCGGTAATCGTAAAATACAAGTATAGGTAGGTACCTACATATTTCATTTTTTTGTGGACTTTAAATTATCCTTTATAGATAGGTGCCTTTAATCGATTACAGAACATAATATTATGAGAGTTATTATTGTATCACGTATTCACGTTAAGCTATTATGTAATAAACTGAATATTATTAAACATTTTCACAAATTGATATTTACTTATAATTATGTGAGAAACCGGATAGCGACCGGACAATGTGTTTCTAGTCTTATACTTGAAAATGGAGTCGGATCCCAAACATAAATCATTAATGAATAATAATAATAATTCTTAGGACTTAAAATCTTACCTTATAAAATATTATCCCATGCAATACGAAGTATTTTCGATTGGAGTGGTCAAATGCATAAACGTAATAACCGACTAAACGCATATAATAGTTCCTATGGTGTAATACTAGCTATAATATATTATAATATGATAAACCTAATAATATATTATACGCGTTGCATTGGTATTTATAGGAGAGTTAATAACGCAGGAAACCTGCATATTGCATACATTATCACACGAATAAAATATAAAATATTCTCGGAAACAGTGGAGCCGGTGAATATTAATACAAAAACGATACTCATAACTCATAAGTGGTACTTAAAGTGGTCGATGTTTTCGCCTCGAAATGTATGTGTATTATATTATATATTATACATAGGTACTATTAGGGTTTTAAAATTTCATGAAATGTATTTTCTTGAAATATTTCATTTTGATGAGAAATTAAAATAAAATGTTTCTTATACCTAAAAGTTTATAGTCGTCAACTTCTATCGTAAAACGTAGATATAAATTCTTATCTAGTATTGAACTATTAAATGTAAATAATATAATATTATTAATAGGGGTGTAGTTAACAACAGGTATTTTTTTGCTTTCTATGTTTTCTGGCCGTCTAGATTTTCGCACATTCAAAATTGGCCCTTTGGTAGCATTTAGTTACCCATTCCTCATCTATATCAAAGTCAGTGTGATGATCAGATGTTTCAAGTGAATATGATTTTTTTAATGGTGGCCACTGTGTACGCAGTCAACTGAAATTATATCTTTTTTTGTTAAATTTAGTGAGTATAGTTACTACTTTACTAGTTAGCGTGTATATGCGACTGAAATCGAAATGTATGCGCCAGTAATTTCAGACGAAGAAAACAGCCAATTGTGTACAATAAAAAAAACACATATTATATATAATATAATATATAGTTATACACGGTGTTCGCTTCGAATGTCTTTCGGAGATATATAATAAGATAATTATTAATAATATTATATAATGCAATTTATTATATTGTCTCAACGGTGAAATATAGTACCTAAGTATATCGTTATGGCCGTTATGCAATAGGTTATATGTACCTACATATATTACAACAATGTGGAGAGTATTTGATGTGATCCGAGGAAAATGGCTTAGAGGGTAATCCCACGGGGTCACTACCCTCATGTAACAATAATATAACAATACGCCGGTCTACTCTGGAGCCGGTAAGTCGAAAACCCCGCAACGGTCGACCATATAGGGAAGTGTAAATGTTGTTTTTACGAAGAGCAAACGGTCTTTTATTGGTATATACTATATAATAGTATTGACAGCTGGAGAAAAACAAACCGAAAAATATACCGTACTTACCAATAGTGGCGGTGACTTCAAATATTTCCGTCCAAGAGATCGACTTTTCAGCGGGCCACCGCTCCCAATACGTCATATACGTATTATATAGAGTCTATATTATATTATTATAGACTATAATATTATATTATAGTTTTAGGCGTGGGCGAAGGGAAATAGGAATGATAAGTTTTGAGTCACTCTATGTTTGTGCGTTCTATTGTATTGTTTCGTTGTATAGAAACAGACGCAGAACTATTTACTACCCATAATATTATTATATTACCATTTTCCAACAAACACATTGGACTTTTTCTAAACTTGATAATACATAATCGAAGGTGGTAGAAGAATTTAGTGAATACGGGTTACACCTTAGAAACCAATAGTATTTTTTGTAATACTTTTGGGCCCTACCCAAGCGGAATCCGGGTGCCCACTGCAGCACGCTCTGATATCCGGTCATAATCCGGTGTATAGAATTCCACTAGCAGGTACTTACGCATGAAAAAGCGCAATGTAATTATTGTCGTACAAGCATATTCACACGCGGTGTTCGAGGGTGAATATCGGTGTGCGTGTATATTATGCTATATGCGTCATAGATCACTATTCAGCTATAAAATACAAACATATTATGTTGGTATCGTGGTATACATAATAATATTATATATTATTTAAGTAGGTAAGCAAAAATACGAGTAGCGGGGTCGGAGTATACAATGTGAAGTGTGAAGTGTCTGTGTAGGTATATATTATAAAATATTATATCATTATGCCTACACGAGTAAGAATAATATACCTATTGTGTGCGATTCGAGCGAATTCTGAGCGTTTCAAAAACTACGACGTTGTCATAGGTTATAAAATAATATGGAAATTCAATTTTTGGATAACGATCTCAATGTTTTTCTTTTCTTTTCTTTTTTGAACCAATTGTGACGACGGCGGTATGTACACGTCACGACTGGCGAGAATGACAAACAAATAACAATATATTATAATATACCTACCTATAATATTAATAATATTATTATTGTTATATAATATTATACGTATTACACTATTACCTATGTATTATGTAAATAACACGCCGCGGCGTAAACGGTGCGCCGGGATGTTGGGGAAATGTAATACTATGTGTGTGTGCCTAAAGATAACCTCTTCTTGGCGTTAATTCTGACGAGGTCAAAAACCTCGTTCGGGAGTGTAAAAAAATGTAAAACATCACATCTGGTTTTTTTTCTTCTTTCTTTCGGCGCTATTAACAGCGGCGGTCGTATATCGTATCGTACCGTATATGCATATACAGGCGAACGTACGACTTATATAACACACACACACACACACACACACACACACACACACACACAATAAGCGCATTGTATACACCGAAACGTATACATATTATATATATTATAATCCATGCACTATGTAACGTGTATAAACGAGTGAAGATCGGATATTTTGTGGTGTGCGTAGGCACATAATATAACAATATATTATATTATGATATAATATTATGTACGGAGAAAATAAGATGAAATAGAAAACCGCTTGTCGTCCGACCACGCGGTCGCGCCAACTGCTGTACAGTACAGTCCGGTCTTTCGACGACCCTACGATTAATGTTGCACCGTCGTAACAATGGAGATGTTAAATTTAAAAACGAAACCTACCTATAGGAACACATTCAGATACAAACTTCGGTGTATATTATGTGCACAATTTCCTGAATCGGAAATCTTATAGAATATTATATTATTAATTGCAGAATTGCAGACTATAAAAATTCATCAATTTCCAATTATTTGAATCACTTCAATACAATATAGTCGTACAACAATAAATATCATGATGCATATTATACACACCTATAATAGTATTAATGATATAATAATGTCATAGCGCGTGGCGCGTATAATAAGATCATATTGTGTATTTGTGTATAACAACGCGGCGCGGCGCGATGACGACGTGAAAAGTGAAAACGAAAATCCACCCCGCTGTTTGTTTACGGGCGGCGCATGCGCGTCGGGTGCGACCCCAAGAAGGTCGTGACCTCTCTCTCTCCGCGCCCCGCCCCGCCCACAACCATTCTGGAATCGCTCTGCCCTCGGTCGCCTCTCACCGAGATGATCGCGGAAGCAGATGCGGCGGCAGCGGCAGCACACGCACGCAACGCCGGGTAACGTAAACACGCGTAGATATCATTATATATAATGCGTGGGTGTACGCGCCCTCCACGAAGGGTCCTGCACACGGTGCTTTTAGTGAGCTCGCGGGAAGGGCTGCTGACCCTCGCACCGGCCCAGCGCCAGGGCGGGCGTCGTTGGCGGCAACGGCGACACGTGTGCGGTGCGGTGCACGTGTACCCCGCATTGGCGTATACGCGTATATATATACGTGTGCTGTATACATACACAATGTACAATGTATATAATATGCGCACAGCACACGTATTATATATAGTATTGTATCCAGCGCGCCCGCGCGAGAGAAGTGCACACAAGAAGAACGACGAGCGTTTCGAGGTTCGACGAACTCTGAGTGCGCGGACCATCGTCGCCGTCGCCGCGGCCTACCACCAATCCCAAGGACGGTTTTGTAAACCCACCGTGCGACAAACACCGGTGACCAATAGGATAGGTGGTAAACCCATGCCGGGTTTCTGCCTCGGCACGAAGAACGACCGTGATATAAATTATTGAATGTTGAGCGAGCGACGTTGCATAGCTATTTATAATTACATAATATTATATTGTATTATTAACACGTTGAACAATGACTAACGATATTATACTGTATTATTATTATCATCATCATCATCATCATCATCATCATTGTATACTTTTTCATATAGGTAGGTAACGCGTGACAACTGGACGTCCTGCAGAAGTGCGTTGTGCGTATATATTAGTACATTACTGTATGAGATAGGTATCGTACAGATATTTCAATAATATATCATAGAGCATCGCGTGTGTTGCAACGCAGTATTGCCGCGCGGCTACAATAATACATTATCATATTGCAGTACAATAATATTATAATGGTTTTATTGCACACACGTACGCGCGTAGGTACCTATAGGCTATGCTATAGTGTTTCTACGCGTGTGCGTGAGCCCGGCAAGAGGTCGCGCTTGCCCGCGGAAGTTCAACAAACTCGGGCGGCGGATGCGTGGCTCGCCGAGAGCCGACGCCAGCTGCAGCGGCTGTGCGTATTATACCATTATGTGCGTGAGTTGCGTGCGTGCGTGCGTGCGTGCGTGCGTGTGTGTGTATGTGTGTGTGTGTGTGTGTGTGTGTGTATGAATGTTTGTGAATGTGTGTGTGTGTGTGTTTTTTGCGTTTGTATTGTGCGTGCCTGTGTGTGTGTGTGTGTGTGTGTGTGTGTGTGTGTGTGTGTGTGTGCGTGAAGGCGCGCGAGGCTCTAGTGGGGCGACGACGGCGAACCGCCGCCGCAATATCGTACGCATTCATACTATTATTATTTCAAGAGGAAACAGTCCCCGCTTTGCCAGGAAAATGGTTCCAGGCCGCCTTCCTGCGCCGCACGCTCAAAAATGTTCTCGGCCGGTCGCCGCCGATCGTGTTATATTATAAACTCACGCGTACCGTACGCCATATATGTACTAGTGCATGTGGATTGTGGAATACGATACGATCGAGCCACTATACTAATATGGGGGTTGGGGTGTTGTATAAGGGGACTCCAAAAAATGTTGTCAAGATTTTTAGACATTCTTAAATTTTAATCCCGATTCATAAACTCTTGACAGTGTTCTATATATCACTGAAGATTGGTCCACTCCACTCTGTTTTTACATCCTCTAAAAAACAAAAATCCATGTTACTCAAAATTGCTTATACTTATGTATAAAAGATTATCTGCAGATTGTACATTTTAGTTGTATTTTTTCGGTACTCGTTGAGTTTATTGTTCACATCACGACTATGTAGACTCATTTTTCTTGTGGTTTAAATTGCTAAATTTATCACGATTTATAAGTGTGTGTGTGTGTGTGTGTGTGTGTGTGACTTCTATTTAGATAGGTACCACAAGTCCACAAACAATTGGTTGTTACTTGTTATAGAAATATTTTATATACATAATATTATACGTAACATAAATAATAGCATAGTTTAACATATAATATCTAGTATAAATACATAATGATATAATATATTATCTATAACCAAATAAATGAACAAACAAAAATCTAGATTCTGATACTCGATACCAAAGACGATTCGCGAGATGCATGAGTAACGTATTGGGTGTATCGAGCCCGATCAAATGATCGAATAAAGTATAATACTAATGAGTATATATTGTGTACTCAATGATAATACCTATAATATATGTGATATTATACTGCGAGTGTTAAAGGGAAGTGTTGGCCTACTGATTTTAGCGACCGGAATGGTTTAGATCCACGTTCACGCCTATTAAACGCAAGTGATGGATCGTATGAATTTTTTACACTGCAGTCGTCGGAAAACTCGCAATATATAATACGTTACTTATGTCTATGCTGTCGTTTTTTCACTTTGCGCCGCTATACTTTGTTTTTAGTAGGGATATACAATATTATAACATCACAAACGTTATCAGCTGTCTCGGTGGTGGCGTTTGCGGCATCACTTTATAGAAGGGATGATAGACAAACAAAACCACGGTGTTTTTCAATTCACGGGATGAGAGTACCTTTGCCGCCACGACCTACTGAATCACCGTCACACACACACACACACACACACACACACACACACACACACACATACATACACCCTAGTTATATACCTAAAAATATATAATAAACCTTTGTGCACACCACGCCGTAGAAGGAGATCGTGACGCCGCGTCCTGCAACAGCGTATCCTCAGATTCGATTAAATTTTTCCACCCCCTTCTTTTAGATTTGTGGTCTATATCAACATTTTGCGACGGGGTGTGATTTCCAGACACTTTGTCTCTATGACGGGAGTAATGTCAACGAGACAGCGGTGCATAATATACTGCAGCAAGCTATTATAGCTATTGACTCGTTACTGTATAAATGCATAAAATTATTATATATTTTGCGTTCTCCGGGCACGCGATATGATAATATTATTATGCTAAAAACATTTATGATATTACAATCGCTTGGATAGTCAAATGTTCACTAAAAACGATTGTCTGTGCGAGAAAAAAATCACATGCGTTTTACTTATTTGTGGTCCGATATACGGATTTTTGACATTAATATACCTAATAATAATATAATAACACGCGGTGTTTGTGCGTCCGTATGACCGTATAGGACTATCGTCATCGTTTTTATACATTTTTTTTAATGATTCTCCGATTAACCAAAAAATACGAAGTACCTACGCAGTCACGTGTATCATAATTTATGATTCATAAATGATATTACTATACATTTATTGCATGTGACGCACAAAGTATAAACAAAACGTGTCGAAAATTGAAACATTTTAAACACGTTAATTAATTAATATTATTTTATACATTTTATTGTTATAATATCTTTTTACCTTTTAATAATTGTAAAATATTACCTCCTCTCAACAGTCCACCCATTTTTCAAAATAAGTGTCACAATATTCACTGCTGTATTTAGCAGAGTTATATAATATATCAATTATCAACTTCCGGGCTTAGCCCTATAACGGCCAAATTATTATAGTTTCGTTGATTTAAAACCAGAAACAAAGACTTTTATAGTTTTATAACATTACATTGCACAGAGTCGTTCTTAAAATTATATATTTAATATTCAATGCGATGATTGCTATATTACTAGCATTGTTGATACTGTACGGTTGTGACTTATGAGTTTGAGACCAATAATAATTATTGTATTAATGTATAAGATAATCTTCAGAAAATTTAAAACAATTGACTGCTTGAAAAGTCACTGTTTTATAATAACTTTATTAGTTATGGTATAATTAAATAAGCTCTTAAAATAAGTTTTGAGTACACAGAGTAAGATGATTAAAACCAGACGTGATAAATAAAAATAAATAACCCTCATTATGCTCATCTGTACAATAAGTTTCGAAAATACCTCGTCGTATAGTAGGTCAATGTAGTGTCAATAGGGTTGTGTTAAATTTTAATTGGTTAAACTCACAAATATTTTTAAACTATTTTGTATATAGTTAAAAATGTTTAAGATTTTCAATTTTAATAGGTAAAACTTTGAAATTAAACTTAAAAGTTAATAACAATAAACTTTGATATAAATAATACCTATATACTATTACTTATAATAAATGCAATGATTTCGGTAAAAATTAATTCAACCTAAATAAATGACTGTAAAAAGCATTATAAATAGATTATAAAATATACTTAGCAATATAGAATGACAAACCGTCTTCGATTTAGGTGAAAAATCTGACTTTATGTTCCAAAAAAAAAGATTTGTATATTTAGTAAATTTGAAAAACACTACCAAAATATAGGAAAAAATAAAATAAAAATAGTGCCAACGGCACGTAGTGTTCCCAAGCGGTCACCCATCCAAGTACTAACTACGCCCGACGTTGCTTAACTTCAGTGATCGGACGAGAACTGGTGTATTCAACGTGGTATGGTCGTTGGCATTTGATTGGTATTGTATTACAACATTTTAATACTTTTTTAGATTTTAACGGAGCGAAAGGTTTCACAATGTTTTTTATTTACACGTTTTAAAGTAGAAAAATTATTCCAATTTCTAACTTCGAGGATGGTTTCTAGTAGAAAACTATATCTAGTCGGTACACGTTTTTTTATACGCGTGTTTGGTGTTCAATTATTTTCAAAATCACGAAAATATGCACATTTTTTTGTTGTTCAACTATAATTACTAATAACATTTTTAATCTTAGTAGCTTAGGCTACAAGGTTTCTTTTAAGTTATTCTAACAGAGGCCTAAAAATCTCAATAATACAATCAATGTATAATTTTTTACAAGCATTTTTAAGTTCAAGTATTGATGGAATTAGATAGTTAAATGGATTATGAATTATGATTATAGTTATTAAGTTCTAATTTCATTTAGGTACCTACATAATTAATTTTAGGGACTTGAAACAGTTGAAACTTTCCGCCAATACGTATATTATTTTTACTTAAATAATTTTGAAAATATTTATAATTATATTTTAAGCTATTTTATAATTCCTATATACCACGATCCACGGACTTGTTTACACTGGCACACTTCTCTACGGTATGGCAGTATTGACTAACAAGTTGTATAATATTATTAATAGTACTTAGGTATCTATTAATAAATAATATTATAATAATATACAAATAGTATTTTACAATATTTTATCATATAACTGACAGACGCTCTTTTCGTTTTTATTCTTTTTTTCGTACCCAATGATTTATCATTGAATTCAAATTTAATTCATACATTGATACAGATACACAATGACGAGTAAACTTGACAGTTGACACCTTTTATATAAAGACCGGGTAACTCAGATTGCTATTACGCATACATAGTAGGTACATTTTATTAACAAATAATAATATATTGTTTAATGTATAATGTTTAATGTGTTAATACACAGCTTATAAATTATTTTTTAATTTTCATCTAAAATAAGGTCGTACTTAATTAATAATATCTTTATTATGGATTAATTTTTAAATATTTTTTTTGTTAACTGTAGTAACTACCCTTTTATACCTATTTAAATTAAATACCTAATTTATTGTAAGTTATAAATTGTTTAAGCTACCTAAAATAATTAAAAATTCAGCCTTTTCTTTTCATAAAAACATGATTGAATTTTATATTTTTTATCTAGCGTTTTTTTGAGGATTTATAGTGTATTTTAATCATTTTATACAGAATTTTTCAAAGGTTTTTTAAAGTTTTGAATTCACAGGCCTACTATCGCCTAAATCTAGCCATCTATAGGTATTGAAATATATTTTTTTTTTGCTATACTTATAAACAATTTTAGCATAATATTTTAGTCAAATTATTGTTTTTTTGTAGATAGGGAAGTAAAGAGATAATTTGGGAGAGGATAAATGAAAACTTATTATTCTAAGTTCTTCATTCGTCCATTTCGAGGAATAAACAATCCTTAAACGATGGATTCTCCCAAAATAATTTAAAAATTAGAAAAATTTATATTTGAACGTAAAAAATATGAGGGTGTAATAAATTGGAAATTTGTGGATCCCCCAAAAAAGTTTAATATCAGTTACTATCTTACATGTAAGTATCTATTATTACCACTTACCAGTTCACCATCCACTTAAATAAGCTTCAGATTCACCACTAAAAAGTTTAAGATTGAACTATTTTTACTGCTCTAAAAAGAGACAAAAAAAAAATAAAAAACTACTTCATTGTATAGTACCTATACATTCGTGGTTCATCGCCCCGCTCAGAAAAATGTGAAAGCAAAAGTAATTATTTTCACTTTTATAGCAAATACGTGCATACACTGCATTGTTAGGTATTGTTTTTAGTCTAGTTTAAAACTTAACAAACCAACGTGATTAAAACATTATAATAGACTTAATAGTAACTATAATTTTAAAAATATCTATAAACTAATACTTTGGTATATTGTACACTGCCTATGAATTAGTAGTTATTACACTTTACATTACAAAATCGAAATTACATTAGTGGTTTTATTATTATAGTTTCCATTGATCGATATTTTCTGTTTGGGTATTATTATTCATTTTTAATGAAATGTATTTTTTAAACTTTCACTTTTAAACCAACATAAAAGTGTTTAACAATGAAAATCAATATTTGAAATATGATATATTGTTTAGAAAATAAATTTGGTTTGAAGATTGTTTCACTTCGAGGACTGGAGAGGTTGAATACGAAATTTGACCTTGATGTCACACCTACAGATTTTGTCCGTATGTACGCACAGGAATACCGTCGTCCAACGCTCCCCGAACGAGTAGGTCGGGTGACGTGCGGGTGAAGTCGTATGCGATATGTCTGAATAGGACCAGCGGTTGGCCATTTCTCGTTCCAACTCGCACTCGGCACTATGCATATAAGTATTACGTTTGAATAAGCTTGGGTGTATTAATTATCTTCGGTATACGATTATACGAATAATAATAATTATTGTTATTATTTCATTGTGTTTTATGGATAGGTATAAAAGTGTTGCCTATCATAAAAAGTTCTGATAAATATACTTGTTAACGTATTTAATATGAAAATAAATAAACCACTTACATCATTACAAAAAGTGGGTATAGACGTACAGTGTAATTATTAGGCCAATAGGTACTAGCCATTAAGTAGGTAGGTACCTGGAAAGCCTACCTAGCTTTATTATATACATTATGCAATGCTGATTGTATAAATTGAAATATTTGAAATTAAAACCAACCAAAAAGCCATGATATTTTAGTATTGTGAATCAAAAAGAGTTTATTATCACAGCGATTTCGTTAAAAACTTGAATATAGTTTTCCGTCGTACTGTTGGTGTAAATTCGAAATTTCCCAAATTTATACATAATATAATATTGAAATATTATTGTATATCTCAATATATGTATGTAGGTATACAATATTATAATATTATAATAGATCCCTGCATATGTTCCTATTACTTAGCTTAGAATATTAAATATTTTTTATAATTCATTATAATAACCAATAGGTATCTAGATATTATTTAAAATAAGTTTCACAAAACCGAATTCACATCACCAATTAATTTTAAGACGATACAAAAAACGAAACGAAACCAATTGAAATAATAATGCTATACAGTTAATAATAATATAGGATAAATTATTAAAATATTTTTTTTTAGGCAGTATAAAAACAGGTATATTTTAGACAAACCATTAGCATAATAATATAATAATACATCTTAAAGCATACTATGCATTGTGATAATAGCTGTCAAGTTCATCCAGAGTATACTAGCGATACTAGATAACGTGTTGACCTTGATGAGTTAAATCAAAAATACAGCTCTTAAAAAGAAATATTTAAATTTCCAACAGTGTTAGAATTGTTTATCTTATTTATTTTCTTGTCCCTCACTTACAGTCTACATAGACTATACTATTATGTGCACACTTTCCTTCACTTCACCGATCTGCACTGAATAAATAGAAATTTATAAATATTACGATATCTAATATCTATATAATATATTATATATTTATAAATATAATATATATATATTTATATGTATATTATTTGTTAATATAATTAGTAATTAGTAATTACATTACATATTATATCATGCATTATACTTATTAGTTATTACTCTTACACACCATACATAGGTATCTATTTGATTGTTCTAAAAAAATTCATTGTTTAGATTCGTGTTGTTTCTATAGATACCTACTGAAATTAAAATTGAAATTATCATTTATACATTTAGTTAAATGATAGATGTGATGTATATATTATATATTTAGGTGTTTACTTATACTTTTCTCACAATATTATATTGTCATTTTTAAGTACCTCCCTATTCGTTAAATGGTTTTACTTTATTATGACATTATATGATTTATCAATTTATCTATTACATTATAAATACTACTCCCACACCGAGTGGTTTTTTTTAATTGGACTCAGGAAATATTCACAAATCATGGCTAAGAATTGTCTATTTTTTTTTTTAGGAAACATCTAACAACATACTGGGTTATCTATTATATTTGTTCATAGTTATGTAATATTTTCTGTTCCTTAATTCGTTATTTTATTAAATTGGTATTGGAAAATTGATATTTTTCAGAGAGAGATAAAACTAATACAATTATGAAAAATATATAATACTTACCAGGCTATAGTATATAATATTTTGTTAAAAAAAAACAAAGACGTAGAATGTTAGTTCACTTTTATGAAATTACCCTGTACATTATAGGTACTCAATAGTCTATATATACAGTGGCTTCGTTCGTTCGTATTTTCTCAGATATTAATTTTATATCTGACTTCATACTTCAATATATATTTGACTACATAAAGATAAATTATAGTTAAAATATAAAAAAAAACCATACAATTTTTACTTAAAGTTAAGATTATTTCAAAATACATACCTATCTATGTTATTCAGTTTTATTTTAAAATACCTATTATTCTGGTTTGTTTTCTTTAATAAATTATTTTAACTGCATTATTAGTAGATTCAAATATAGATTTGAATATTTTTTTCTTTGTAATATTATATTTTACCTACCTTTAATCGTCATACTTACATATAGTATAAATTCTTTATTGCGTATAATGATTATACATTATATTATAGTACTATACCTATATTACATATTCTATACATATTACATATCTTAAGTGCATTAATTTCTTCTAATCAATTTCCTATTTTCTAATGTACTAGTGTTATTTTATTTGTTTCTCTCTTTATATCAACTAATAGATATATGTCGACTGTCGAGTTTTATTCACAAACAAGATAGCTAAAGAATTCGTATTGAAAACAAATTTAGTACGAATATACTTACATTACTACCATACAACCATAATTAATTACTCATACTTTAAATTAGTTATTTAATTATTAACACATATATTATGACACACATATTCATCGATAATATAAATTCAGGTAGTTTACCTGATAGTTTCGTGATTGTGAAAATAATTAAATATAAAATACCTGGTCATATTTAACAAAAAAAAACCAATAAATATTATAAAAAAACTTGCAATAAATATAAATTTTTTTGTAATGCATTTAAACTTAAATTAATTTAGATCTACCTAAATGTATTAAATATTTTATTCAATAACCTTATAAGTTATATATTTATGTCCACCCAATATAAAAATGTGCATTTAATTAGGGATTTAATCGTTAACTACGAGGTCAGAATTTAAATACTATAAAAACCAACGATACATCATATTATCAAAGTAGCAACGTTATTAATTATTTAGACCTAATTTAAATAAAAGTACAAATTAGGTAATAGGTTTATCTATGAATAATTTGTAAAGAAACTATAAAGGCTATTCTATTAACTATCAAGTATAAATAATATATATTATTATGTACTCAGGTCGGTGTAGACCGCTTTATTATTATATGATAACAAAAAAATAACTTTTTTTCGAAATTGTATTACAATAACAAATAAATAGGTATTAGGTAGTGTTATACCTGTATTATCTTTTAAATATACTTTATTTCGGCGTGTAAGTACGATGATAGTATAATACAATATTAAGCTCTAGCCATCGAGATGGATTAGAATATCTATAATATATTCTATTCTATCTCGGAACTTCTACTTTACCGGACATCCTATTTTTGGTCATTTTTTATTGAGGGGGGGGGGGGAGGGGGCTACTTTAATCTTAGAACAAAGTCTTGGACATAAGTATCTAAGGAAATATATAATATTAGTCAAATGTCAAAAAATTAAGTTATTTTCAAGTTAAATTCATCATATTTTATTCAATTTCTGTAAATATTGAAAAATGTATTATGTTCATTCGGAACGGGTGAACACTATTTGACTAACACAACGCTATCATAGTTAAATTATTTAAAATACTAGGTGGTTATTAAATATTACACTGGCTTAAGGGCGAGACCAAAACAATTTTGAAATTCAAAATAGAAGAACATATTATTTAATTGTACCTACCCATATGAGTTTAAAAAAATAAAAATAATACTTTTATTGGGGTAAAAAAATTTACATTTGTGGTCCATGGTTTTGATTCATATTTTCGGGCTATAAAATACTGATGTTGCAGTAATTCTTATCATCTGGTTGTATTATGTTCATCTAATGGTATGGAGTGGTAACAATTTTACCCTCTCTCCAGACATTTTTGTTGGAACAGAACTTATGTATACATTTGAAAACATATGTAGGTACAATATGAGTATTTTATTTATGACCACCCTAATTCCCTACCGATAAAGTCTGTGCACACTTACTTTTTAGATACTACGATCGAATTCTGGACCACCCAGTATTTATTATATTCATAATATAGCATATACATACAAGTATATACTATATAAGTACAATAACATGTGGTTCTAATTTCTAAATCTAATAATAACATTTCTGGAATCATTTATAACTATGTGTTGTTAGAATATATAATATTATTGTGATAATCAAAATGTCATGTTTAATTATTATTGTATTTATCAATGAACCGCTAAATCTATTTTCTCGAAGCATGTGAACATGTAATGCTATGCCCAGCAGCACTTATTTTACAATCATAAAATTACGTGAAACTGGGATTATCGAGTAATAATAATATTATAGAGACAGAAATAATATTAAATCAGTTATTAAATTATGTCATTCATTTTTTAAGTAAGTTTAACAGACATTCTAAATCCTTGGTAGAAATAAATTATTGATATAAGATTTGTTTTTAGGTGGATTAATTAAATTTGTTCTCATCAAAACCCATATGGATTTGTCCATTTTAATCTTTTGAACAACTATTCACTATTGCCATATTATGCTGTCATAATAAATAACAATTTACTACAATAATATTTTTTGCAGTTTTAGTGTGATGACTTTAAAATAATAGTATTAATATTATACCGTTTGCCTTTATACATATTATGTGAAATGATAATAAAATGCACATCACAGTCACACCTCACACTGTTTTAATGGATATTAGAATACTTAATACTATCGAACCACAACCAAGATTTTCTCTCCTTACTTATATAATCGGTTTTTTCCTGATAAATTAAAAATAAATGTAAATAATCCGAATATTTGGGAAATAAAAAACCCCCCTACATTGTCATAACAACTCCACAAAAATTAAACTAACTTTATTTATTTCTCCAACAGTTTCATTTTTAAATTCATAAAAAAAAAGTTTCCAGTGGTTGCAAATTCAACAATGTCTACTAGTCTACTAATTACTACTTATTATGTAATTTATGGCTATCGTGGATTATTATGTAGGTATACCTACTATTATAATATTACTTATATTATAATACATTGTACCTACTATCGCCTGCCACGTTATATGAAATTATCGTCAACCGACATGACTACTATATTAATAATAAAAATAAGTAGGTACGTGCTCAATTGCTCAAATGCCAGAGTAACCGCCTCACAAATATCCATTAGTTTCTAACGACTTAAAATTGTGCATAGTGTTTTCTGTTTAGTTCATATTTCAAACATACAACTTCCGAAATACCTCAACAGCCTAAATAGATATATCTACTGTCGTACTGATAAGTGATTAAAATACCTATTTAAATATTATAATATGCATACTTATAGAAGTATATATATAATATTATATGAAATGCCTGTATCGACCTGTTGACTATTATTGAAAAAATAAAGCAATTATTAGAACTATATTATTATTTATTACTCTGTAACCAATATTTCACCAATATTTTACCTAATGCGTGAATTACAGAATGTAGATTATTATATGAGGCTTTACTATGAATCATGGTATTGTATTTAGTAAAATAATAAGCTTGTAATAATTACGATGTGTTTATTATTTAAAGAATCAAAAATGATTTATATTTATAAATAATAAATCAAACAAACAAAATATATTATATTTAAGTGCAAGACTTAGTAAACCGTTAGGCAATTTGTATTTTTAACAGTAATGTTGGTAGTATTCAAGGGGTATTCCTTGTGTAAGTATAATACACAATAGAAATCTATTATTTTATCGAATCGACGGAAAATTAAATTTGTTTTGTAATTTGTAAATGTAACAAAAAATATGTTTTTCGTTTTAAAAATGTATATAATTTAGGTTTACACTGAAAAGTTGGTCCGATGATAGAATATATATTATTATAGACTAATTCACTGAGAGTATTTATAATTTATGTTATAGTTTTTATACGTGGTCAAAATATAATTGAAATATTAAACCGTTTAATTTTATACTTATATGTTATAAACTACTGCTTTCCAAAAGATTAAAATAAATTACTTTAGATATGCGATATGGCACGGATAGGGTCAAGACCTACATAATGTAAGGAAACATAATATTATACTCGAAAATAATGAACAATATTGTCAGTTTACAATGAAATCATACGCATTTTAGTTTGATCTGTACGTTTGGTACGTATAATATGGAAATATGGAATGCTAATGTACATCAAACATAATATATTATACGGACGTACAATGTTATATACCTAATTATAAATAATTCGAATGCACGTATATAGGTAATATATTTTTTACTTTTATATATTGTAATAGATAATATATTATGTAAAATAGCAAAAATATAATTGCTGAGCCATAATATACTTTTTTAATTACAAATTGGATTAGGTATATACTTGTTGGTAGGTACCCGGTACCCACATACAAAATATGTTATGATATGTATATTATACTTATACATATATAGGTTATTATTACTAATAATAAGTACTTGATACTACTTAGTACTATTTAGTTTTATATTATTATTTATTCAAATATATATGTAATCGTATTATACACTATACATTATATTATAATATGTATTATGTCAACATTGTATTTTTATGATTTTAACTATACTGCAAATAATATTAAATATTTGAATAGGAAATATTTTAATTTTGGTAGTAATATTTGTGGCTTTGAATGATCCAAATGTGACCTCAATTTGGCTTTACTATTTTAAATGATCCAAGTTCCCGGCGGTTATTGCCACGTAGAAACACGTGATGATCCAGATGACACTTCCTGGTCGGTGAACTGTTTCCCAGGTCGATCCCATAAACTATTTTCATTGCTTGCATCCGTCTAGAATCAATGATCTAGTCCCTAGATCAACAAAAGACTTTAAGGAGCATTCGAAATAGTTTGCAATTGTGCCTACATATTTAAATTAAATAAAAATACAATTAATTTAATACCAAGAATTTATGGTTGGTTAATAAATTGTTATTTAAGAAGTTACTAGCTAGCTAAATTAGTTGTATATAAACAACAATTTTTTTAATAACAAGGATGAAAAAAAACCATTTTCGTTTTATATATAGCTATAATAGGTATCTACTTATAAAGAAGGTACTTATCTATATAATATACTGTAGGGAGCAGTACAATGCATTTTTATACTATTAATCTACAAATTGAAACTTAAGATTTTTACATTATATCCATTTCTAAAAAAAAAAAATCAAATTTCAAATTAAATGATATTAGTAAATAAAAAAATCAATAAACTAATAAATACATATTTTAACATTATAATGATATTATTTGAACATTTTTTTTTAGTTGAAAACTTCTGTATAAGTTAAATTTTGAAATAAATATAAAATACTATAAAGTGCCTACCTGTTTAATAAATTATAGTTATAATGATATACTTCCTATACAGGTGGATTTAGAATATTACGATACTAATTTAATGTGGGTATTCGGAAATTAAATATTTAACGGAATATTCAACGTTTTTCTTTGATTTTATGGTAAATTTTGAAAAACAAATAATTTAAATAAAAAAATTTTTATTAGTTCAAGCAAATATATTTGATGCGCATCATAGGTAAAATAAATAAATAGAAATTTAAATATTTTAAAATTGTATTATTAAAACATGAAAATATGTCATAACAAGAAAATAAGAGCAAATTAAAGAAAAATAATAGCATTTAATAAATATTTTTTGAACATTTTCCAGTTTCAAATTATTTCGACTGAACATAGCGTGGGCTTACAGGACAAATTGTATTTTCATCGAAGATTTTTGTCAATTGTTGATGCGTAATAACTAATAAATAATAATCGAGAAAATCAAAACGACGTAGATTTGATGAAAAAAATATTTTTTAAAAGTTCACCCCTAGCTGTGTATTTTTTTTCTGTCCATTAACAATATTTATAAAGGTAATTCTAGAATATCTGTTAAACGTAAATCTTTTTTTCCTTGTAGAGGATTTATTGACACGTGCGCACAAAAAGGGAAAAATTCAGCATATCCCAAGACAGTCAAATACAGAAAAAGATTTTTTCAGTGTTTTGTTAAATAACAACTAATAATTTCTTTACTAGTTCTATAAGCTCTATACTATGATGAGATATAATAAAATATAATAGGTATATAATATTATATTTTGATCGAGTGCTCAATTATTTGTTTGTTAAATGTCATAATTGATTGTTAAAATTGATTTTTTGTCTTCAGTTCTTTAAAATAACTTTTTTTTATAAGTTATACGTGTATTATTTTATATTTTTATTATTATAACCTACAAAAATGTTAAATACCAATATAGATGTTACTATTTTTAATTAATGTTAAAATATATTCATAATTTATCATTGAAAACTTTTAAAATACCTAGGTTATAATTAAAAAAATTATATTGTTTTCATTAATTGTTTACCTACTTACAATGTTTGCACAATACAACATAACATATTGTTCGAATTAAATTTGAAAAATTACGTAACCTAAGTTTAATATTTCCAAACTAAAGCATAATACCTATTTATATATATATTATTTATATAATCTACTAAAATCATTCACTAAGCTAATAAAGTTAACCTAATATAGTTCACTTTAAATAGTAACTACATTAGTTAATTACATTTTTTAAATTAATCTATTATACGTTACATTTAAATTTGATATGTTTGCGAATGTGAGTGTATGATTACAATACGATTAATATTATGTATTATGTATACTGCAAATAGGCAATAGGTGGCAGCGTCAGCAGACAGCAATATTATTATGAACTGCATAATAATATTATGTAGCCCGCCTTAACTTTTCTGATCGAGACACGAGGCCGCACAACCGGCGTGATTCATTAATGGTAGGTAGGTATATATAATAATATATTATAAGAGTATGTATATTGTATACACAATAAGAGTTGGGAGAGGTAATTGATTTGGGTTGTGGCAATTTAATAGTTATAATATATAGTAAGAAACTGGCATCTTACTTTTTGACACAATGCAAGAATTATAATAATTACCAATACTGACGTTCAAATTCAAAAGTATAACAATATTCAACTGTCAGATAAGAATAAATAGGTATAAAATATAGACTGTAGGTAATAAACTAGGTATAGTAATATGCCAGGTTGTATAAATCTCAATCATTGAATATTTTATGAATCAATAGTGAGATATTAGTTATGATAATATGGTCTCTTGAACATGTTTTAGTGACCCATGGTTCAATCTTTAAATTGTAGAGAGCCATTAAATTAACTATATTTTTATGCAAACTGGCATAATAGTACTCGTAGGTATAATATGCACTATGCAGTATTAACATAGTAGGTACAACATATCGATATATTATGTTTTTTTGTCAATTGCATCATTTATAACTTGAACGTATACATAAGGTAAGTACTTTTTTGATTTTTCCAAACTAATTTCTCAACTTGACCGTTGGTTGCTTGCATAAATTATTTGTAAGGGGCAAACGCAACAAATTGATTATTTAATACCAGCTACACAGCTGGTAATAAATTATTGGATTGATGAATAATTATGATTTTGAAGTGAAGTGAATATTTTCTATTGCAGGAAGAAGGTAGTAGTAGGAAAAAGGAATTCAATTGCTATTTTTTCGTCAATTCACATTAACATTTAAGTTAAAACACATACCTACATTAATTGTTTACGAAAAATTCAAAAATTGATATTTATTAATTTGATTGTAGAAACAAGATGCCATAAACAGTATATTATTGTTGTAATCCTAATTAATTTGATAAAGAAAAACTTTAAGTTGTCGTTATATTGACCAACCTAATAATTTTGGATTTCTAATTCGTTTGATATATATATATAATATAGATACACATTACTTTAAACTGTGTGCAACAGGTGATTGTACAAAAATTATAAATATCAAACTTTTAAAAATTAAGTGGTACAGTTCACACCTTTTGAAAAATAAACCATCTTTAATTAAGCATTGAAAATGATTTACAAGTTTATGGATCAAGATTTTATGAAAAGTTTTGTTATATGATGACTGAATATGTCTTATTCAAAAATAATTAATACCCATATAGGTACCTACCATTCCAATTGTATGTGGTTGATGAATTAATAATTTAAATGAAAATTACACAATACTCACGATATCTTTATAGTTGATGATAAAATAGCTATTATAAATTTAAAAAAAATACAATTTAAAACGAATTATTTAGAAACATTCTCTTCGTCATCTCAAAGTCAAGAAAAACGACTTAGGTATTTCAAAATAAATCGAATCAACCTTGAAATGATTTACATTTGTTAAATAATTAACAAACTGTTTACAAAATAATTAACAAACTGTTTAATCAAAAATTGTGATTTAAAAAAAATATATATAATATTTATCTATATTTAGATATAATAATCTACATTATTTTAACTATTAAACTTACTATTTTTAGTTATTTAAATGGCTTATTATAAATTATAGTGATTATAGTTATTTACATAATATAATCATGCAACTTTTCACAGTTTACCATCTTCCTTAGGCAGTTAGGCCAAGTATTATAGGTGTAGAAACCTGCATATGACATCACTAAAAATGTATGCTATACAGACTATGGACTATAATTATTACGATACCCTAACCCTATGCCCTATGGCCAATCCTTACCAGTTCACCAACATTTAAGAGGGGCCGTGGTATTCCTATGAGTTGCCAGCACGTCAGTAAAGCTACACGCATTCATATAGATCGTGATTGAATAATCTGCAAGGTTTACCACTAATTTAGTACCTAGATATCGCATATAGTTTAAGGATTTTAAACATCTATAGACTATATAAGGTATATATAAATATATATATTTAAAAATAATATTATACCATGTCACAACATGAGTTTTTTTTTGGAAAATAGAATGTAATTTAGTGTTATCGTGTAGGTAAACATCCTAGTTAATTTCATTATCAGGACAAACATTATTAGGTAATGAAATATGAATATATTATTATAACTATAAGTCACCGGCCAATATTATTGTTATAAAATAGTTATTATTTGACAATTTTACATAATCCAAAATGTAAAAATGACCGATCAAGTATACTCAAGTCACAAACTCTTAACTTTCTTTTTATCTGAAGTGATTAGTTATAATTATATTATTAAAATAATAAACAAAAATTTTCATAACGTTTTCAAACCACTGTTTTTTTAATCAGATTTACCATTTACAAAACACTGTACTGTATTAAAGCCTGAAACTATATATAAGATCTTAGAACAATTTTGTATTAGGTATTAATAAGTAAGCAGTACATTTTTTAGAAGTTTACACCACGATGATAAATAATACAATAAATTGCAGATATTATTGTGGCCAGCAGTAAGTAATTATGTACCTATACTAACGTTGTAGTATATAACCTATTAATGTTTACCTATTTAATATGTTTTGCAACTGCTCAATGCACACAATGAATAATATTGTAGATAATAAGAAGACGTATAAATCATTCAATTCTTTCATTTATAGTAATGAATTGCTTTAATTTCCAAATTTTACTAACGTATATTAGGTATACATATTACGAGTTATGACAGCTGTGTAACTATAGTAAAAGTATAAATATTAGTTATAACTTTATAAGGATTTATAAGACATTAGAGTCCATTAGAGACTATAACGTCTTATTAGATACTCGTATATCCGTAACGGATATTCATTTAAAACGTTTCTCCTGATATAAACTTCACGTAGGTACCTCATCGGTCATCGTTATTATTTATTATGATAAGAATGACAGTGAAAACGAGAATTTAAAAATATTTTTATTTTAAAAATTGTCAATGTATCAATGTACATCTATAGGTACATTATACATGTTATATGTTATTATATCGAAATTAGGTTAAGATTTCAGTTAGGTTAGTATATATTATTATTAAACTTATATTTATATAATTTATATTTAATAATAACGTTCTTAATCATTATATGTAAGTAAAACTACCTATAATAATATTATGTATTGTTTTAATTTTTAATTGTTTGTATAAATATTAATATACTTATTACCTATGGATGATAATAAATAATAATAATAGGTAATATTAAGACAGAAAGACGAATAATCATAGTCCAAAGAATAAAATTACTGAAGTGATTCAGTAAACACAACAGTAATAATAATATAATATGTTATCAATTATTATCATGTAACAACACATGGAATACGACCTAAATTCAAATAGTATTCCATTAATTCGAGCCTTGTTTGCATAGCAAATTAGTACAAAAATGTCTATAATCCCAACAAGAATAATCCTAAAACGACCGAGAATGAAGTTCCAGGAGTCACGAACATTGTATTTATGATTCACTGATTCAAGACCACTTTAATTCTTTTACTCAGTTCAGATTTATACAAATCAGTAATCACTGGCTCAAAATTGAACTTATATCAATTACCAATTACACAAATAACCATGATAACTCATTTTGTTTTAAGAATAAAAATAATGTTATCAATGTTAACACAAAATAAGAAAAACAAAACGAAATATAATACTAAATAATAATCAATAACTATTTTATTGTTAAAATATTATATTATTGTAAATTGTTTGAGGTACACGCAAACTAATATATTAATTAATATGTTGAAAATCAGAAGTATTACTCTGATTGGTCACCTTTGTGACGAATTCATGATATTCAATAATAATTAAGTATAAATTCATAAACCTACCTTTTTATGATTGTTTATCGTAATAACATTAAGTAATTACATTTTGTTAAGATTTATAATTTCATAAACGAGACATAATGATCATAATATAAACATCTTGTATACGTGAAATTTGATATTTCGATTGTACCTATTGCAATGGTTGTCAAATATTCGTAAGTCACTTTAGCACATAAATAGTATACACGTTCTACAGGTCTGTTTGTTCGATCGTATATATATCGTAATATTCATATACTTTTTATAAGTATTTTAAATATTTTCAAATACCCACAAAAAAATCGACTTCCTTAGTGTTAACGCAAATATAAGTAGTAATTAACTAATCAGCGTATAGGTACGACATAACTTAATTTAAATTTTTTACTTCTATATGGATTAATCAATCAACAAAAATAAAATTAATTGAGTTTCTTAGATAGATCCAGGGAGATCTCAAAAAAAAATCATAGGGGAGTGTATTCTTCAAAATTGACTAGAATTTGAAATTCAAAATTTTTGTTAACTATTAAGTTATTTTTAGTTAGTTACATTTATAATTTCTTTATTATATCTTATGTTTCAATGCATGTTTACATTAAATTTGAAGTTGAAACTTAGAAATACCTAACTTATTATTTTTAATTTATATAAGAATGAAATAACATCAACAAACATAATATGAAATAGGTAATAATTATAATTCATCACTTATTATTATTGTTATCAAATCATTATCTACATTATAAGAATCGTCCTCTTCTATCATAACCTATATAAATATAAAATAATCTCAATAATTGTATTTGCATAAAATATAGATAGGTACCTAATTATTTACCAATAGTTTTAATCTAATTATTAAAAAATTTCATTCAATTTAATAAAAAATATTAGATTCTGAGTGAAACGAGATATGTATAATATTTTTAAGATCTATATTTTTATATCTATAATCTATATTAATTTATCTATATACTTATAATCTATATTTCGTATATTATAAAAGTGATGAACCATATTATTTAGATATAAGATATTTTAAGCCTTAAAATAAACAGGGTAGGTTTTAAATGAAAAATTACAATTTACAACTCGTGGTACTTTCTAAGCCTTGTGCCGGAAAATAACTTGCGAAGTAAGCACAATTATTAAAATACCGAATAAGATGTACAACAGACTGTTGTCAACTACAGTAAAGTTGTACGGACATCAAACGACAAACACACCACATTATATACGATACAAGATAATCGGTAATCTTCGTCTATTGAGTGTTTTTTTGAAACGCAATTATCGCGTATTTTGGATATTCCAAAAAAATTGATAGGTACCCTCACTCGATAACGTATTCAAATATTATATTATAATCGCCCGCCTCAAGTGTCGCCACATGCTATTAGATCATATTATACAAGTATATGATCTAAGACCGTACACCCACATTGCTTAAATGCGACGACGGATGAAAGAAATAGACGGTTTATCGATTTTCTACTGTATATTATATGCATGATTTAATATTTTTTGGTATATCGTTATAAGTATGCGTGTTATGTTATGAGCCGTTCATTAGGTTTTTATCTTGTGCCGACTGCCGATTCTCGCAGTCTCGATGTGCTTTTGCGAATCCGCTCCATAACCCATTACGAAAATATTGAGTTAAAACAATATTAACATTTAAACAATTTATTTAATTTTCCTTTCCTCGTCTTAAAAAAATTAGTTTAATTCAGGTGAAAATAAATTCCATATTGCCGAGTGGTGTAACACCCCCTCCCCATGACCCACCTTCGATTCGTCCCTGGATAGATCTAACAGATTTTTGGAGGTGATATGCATAGGCGCAAATTGACTAAATTTTTTGGGGGGACTCAAGCCCCCCTCCCTATAGGCCATATTGCTTATTACCACAGAATATAAAAATTAGTACTTATTACTAGATTTTGAACTGGGGGGACTTGACCGACATTTGGGGGGACTAAGACCCCCAAGCCCCCCCCCCTATTTGCGCCAATGGTGATATGAGATTTCAATACATACAGAAATCAATACATTGGTACAATTATCTCTCCCTTCAGAATTTAAATTGTATAATATGCCAATTAGATATACCCCCAAAACAAATTTATAAATTATAATCATGCCACAGAAATAATGTGATTGGAAAATGATTATAATTTCGACATTTAATTAGGAATAGGTACGTGAAGTAAATAATAAACAGAACTGATATTATATATTCGATAATGTAAATGACTACATGAGTATCGAAAAATAAAAAAAAAATGAAATAAACCACCAGAAAATAAAAATCCATGTATTGAATTCTAGTAAGTATTCGTCACAAAAAAAAGTATTTAAAATACCAATGAACTACTTGATATTGAAACGTATTGAATAGGTATGGGAATATTGAAAAAAATACCTGAAAACAATTACTCAAATATTATACTTTGCAACACCACGTATACGGTATACCTACACTATTATAATATAATAACCATGTTATAATTTTGCAGCGACACGTATGTGAAAAGGTTGGCTGCTGCAGTGCTGCGTATACAGTTTAAAAGGTGGCACATATCGGTACGGATAATAATAGTACCCGACAATAACGTCTGATATTTTAATCAGTGCGATCGCTGCTGCACAGTCGAGAAACGTGTGCTATTCAACTTAGATTCGACCGTCTGCGACTGTCGAAGCAGCACATAAAAAAATAAAGTAAAACGACATCGCCCGTGTGATGGCTATGCGTTATGATAATATTACTACGATAAAATAATATACTCGTTGCGAGTTGTAAAATAGGTACTATCTACCCCACCTATAAGGCGCATAATACGATTCTCCACTCGATTGGCCTAAAAAACGCGTTTTTATATAATAGTTGCACTATAGTTGTAGCTGGTATGTCCGCAATAATTATATACACATGCGGTAGGAGACATTAGTTGGAAATTAATAATATGTGCATAATATTATTATAATATTATACGATGCTTCTCAGCTTCCAACGGCGGGAGAGTATTAACAACGTATTTATAGACAGATATTTTAATATTAATATATTTTTATATTTAGTTTAAGTATCGATTGGACGCGTACAACGCGAAGGGCAGACAGGTAGGCAGGTCGTCTATAGGTCTGTCTGTGGTCCTGCTGTATCGGACGCGGAAACCATAACTACTTATGGACTACGGTCCATAACGACGGTATATCATTATAATACCGGTCACACAACCGCCGGTGACATAGCCCAGGCAGCCGCCGCGTACTCGATGTACTTTCCCCGGCGTCTTTTCGTCATTTCGCCACGATAAACACACGCGTTCCACCGGTAATCTGTATCATCGTCGTCGTCGTTATATTATATCATCGTCGTTATTGTTATTGTTATTGTTGTTGTTATTATTATTCTTATATATTATTAGGTACAATACGACGTATACGCGCATTTCGATAAATTACTCGGTTTGGCCACCGCCGTTTGCACCATTGTTAAAACGTCTTGTGCGCGAACGCGCGCGCCACGGGGTGGCGGTCGTCGACGGTCGGGACCGAACGTTGGGCGGACGGACGGCGCGGGGACCACCAAACCAAAACGTTTCGGGCCAACGACCGCGGTCGCGCGGTAGCACGTGTGCGCCCGCGCTCGCCTTTACCGTGTGTGCGCGACGCGGCGGCCGAAACGACCGACCGGCTCCTCCGCCGATTCTGAGTGCCGCACTCCCCCCGCAACCCGTGCATCGGTATGTGCGCGCGGCGGGTGGTGCGTCATTCAACGACTGGCCCGGACGCCCGACAGGCCGCGACCGACCGACGACAGACCGACCGACCGTCCGACCATCCGACCGACCGACCGACCGACCGGACCAGCCCGTCCCTGGTGCACTCTCGTCTCTCGGCTCGCCGCCATGCCACCTCGCTGCGCACGATGTGGGCGTACCGGACGGGGTGGTTGGACGAAATGCGCACCACCACCACCACCACCACGGAGAAGACACTAATCACCGTCTTCGTCGCCGGTCGTCCCACATGATAATAATATAATATACGTTATTACTTTATTATCTAGTTACTACTTATTACTAATATTATATTATTATTATTATTATAGTATTGTTATTTAATGTACACGTGTGCTGTTGTTGCCACTGCCACCGAACTCGAGTACGGAAAAAAAATATTAATAATAATAATAGTAACTTTTAATTTTAAATTATATTATGTGAGAACGCGCGTTGTACAATGACAACGATACGTATATTATATTATTTTAATATATTAATATGTATAATAATATGTGGATAATATTAGATTTGATTAGAATATTATATTATACACAGCATAATAATGTGACGTATAACACGCATGATCAATGTGCGGTGTTACATGTACACTGTGGTTATTTATGCGTGCGTGTGTGTTATTTTTTCAACATCCCATTTATTACGGCCGACGGTCCATCGTCTGTTCTTTTTATTTTTATCGCCATCAAAAATAACGAAATAATTTCGACCACGCGTTATTACAATGTTATATATATATATACATATAACAAATATATATGTACGTTATATTAACGTGTGTGAATTTGTATAATATTATTCCACTTCCACACAGACCCCACTGCAGTTTCCACCATACCCGCCAGCCAATCAACGCCGCGCCCAGACGAAGAAAACTCTTCTTAGCTGGAGCCTCCGGTATTTCGGTATCGCGTTTCTGGCTATTTATTATCTCGTCCTAATACTAATATTAGTAGGCACTATAATAGGCAGCAGTTTAATATTATATTCAATTTAAATATCATACCTAACCCGTTTATCAAATTTCGTCTTTCGATATAATGTTATATGCACACCGCACTGCACGTGTGAACAAATATCATTTTCGAAATATTATATTATGATAAAATATAATATGTGTTCAAGTATAGTTGCCTATAAAATATTATACTTTCTATATGTTTTATAATATTATCGTTTTATACGAACACGCATTTTTCCGATACCAAACATATAATATAGTAGGTACGTTTACGCGAATAAGTGGGTATTAAATATGAAAATTTCAAACTTTAGTACAACCTGTTTTTCTTTATTGAAATTAACTTAAATTTAAATTTAAGGAGAACTCGCTCAACTGTGTAATAGGTTTTGAGTACACCTCGTCATTGAGTATAGTTCTGCAGCACTGTAATGGATGCGTTAAATTTGAATTCAATATGATAAATGATTGAACAATATTATAGGTTCAATAATAAATTATTCAATACTCATCTGAAACCGTCTTCGTTTGTCAGCTTTTATTTCAAACGATTATATTATTTTATATGACATGTATATTTATTTGGATTACCTTAAACAAAAATGAATTTTTTTATTAGTAATAAGCTTGGTTAAACTAATTTTTACTGAATGCATCGAATATTTTATTAAAAGATTATTGTTACAATTGACCTATAAGTCAATACCGAATTTCGATGTACTTACAGTAGATTCTGTGGTAGATAATTTGGCCTGCTCGAATAAATTTGTGCAGATAGCTTATAAATATTTTATTGTCAGCCCGAAATTGAGCCAGATTTTCTGTTCTTCCGGGGCAAATTTTTATTCCCATTCCACCCCTGGATCCTGCAGAATCTCGTATGAGAAAAAATAAAATTACAGTAAAATAAATAAATATTACAACTGAATTATCTGAATATTGTTATCAAATTAAAATACATATTTCAAGATGTTATAACTATATACTATAATTAGGTACCCACACCCCTTTAGATAGCCTCACAACAATTTAAATCATAATTTTTTACAAAACACATTTAAATATTTAGGTATTACAATTTAAAATACATAATGCTTTTCAGTTTTTTGTCTTTTTTGATAGTTCTAATTTTTAATTATTCAAAAATAATGCAGCTACCCAAAATTTTATTACAGGGTGAGAAAGAGGTTGATACGAATAATGAACAGTGAATATCAAGGAACAGATAAGACCTTTTTTCAAGAATTAAAGCGCAGTAGAAAATATTTTACGTAACAGGGAAAACATATATTTGCGAAAATCAATTTTATTTATGATTATGTCATGGGTACAAAATACTACAAATATATAATGACATAACTAGTAGTTTGTCTTTCCGTTTATCATTTGATACATTTAATAGCTACATGTAGCATAGTAAAAATAGAAAAAATAACTCATTATATTTTACAAAAAATAATTGCCAATAAAATGAGGAAAGAAATAATACCGGTGTACCTATATAATATTAGTTATTATTTATTAATAGCCAAAATGTGAACTTCCTGTACATATTAATTAATAACACTATTCCTTCAGCGAATTATTTCCCTACTGTGTAGGGTCTATACGAAGAATCAAATAAACAGATGGAGAGAGGAAAAATAATTTAATTTTTCTAAATTTCAGTGGAAGATTGAGAAATAATCATTTATCATAGCGTATTATTACCCTAAATAATATTGCGTTTTTACTCAACCCTGAATTCCATTACCCCGTTCTGCAAATGTAGGTACAATATAAATTGATTATATTATGAACATTAACATTCAACATTCGACATGAAATATTATTTCGATTCAACGGTAAGTATATAATATTATAATATATTCATCGTCGTAAAGGTGCCATTATGATAAAAATTGTTTTCATCTAGGTACATACAACTGGTAGGTCGTATCAATGTCAATCATGATTAGAAATTTAGAACGATGCAATGCATCATATTGTCTCTAGTCTTTACATGCCTGTATATTATTGTTGGGTGTATAAAAAATGATGACCAGCTGGTAATGGGGTATTATAAGGGTATCCCTTAGACAAATGCAACGTTTCCCTTTCATCCATTTATATCGATTTTTATCGAAATACTGATTGGTTATCTGGAGATTGGAACGTTTTCAAATACAATATATTCTGGGCATTGTATTATATCTTTTGATTGAGTTTTAAAATGCAATGTACTATGTTTGACAACCGGATAACAAACATTGAAACATTATGTCATTATATGGTTTAAATCGATTTTTTTTCACAATATTAATATTTATTTATTATTGTGTATTAATGCAAAATATACGAACAGAAAAATTAGTTGATTTTAAGTCAGATTAATTTTTTCTATAATTTATCACTGTGTTATCATGTTGGACAAATAATGATAAAATTATTCAATCAGATATAAAACATAATACTTAAGCAATAAAAGAACACTTAAACATGCAAGGTCGTGAGTAAAGCGCGGGTATAAGAAAATGCTCCCTAAACCAACAAAAGAAAAAGTTCTATGGATTAACTTTGTACAAAAATATTTAAAAAAGAGACGTTGAGATTACTGTAAAAATAATTTTGTTCTTATAATAAGTGCATGAATTATCATTAAAAACTAGTAAATTAAGGAATAAAGTATAAAATGGTAAGTATAGGTACCTAAACTAAAAAAAAATTTCTACTTTGTTCTATGTTTTTCATTTTGTGTTTTTTGGATTCTATTTATTATAATTATTAATTATAATCAGAGCTCGGGACTTAAAGCATTTGCTTATTTTTATGGATTGACTTAAAATGTAGCAGAGTGCTATGGAAGTGTATGTCATGTTACGACACTTTCAATTATGAAATTTGAAAGTGCTTTTTTTTGCTTTTTTCATCGATTTTTAAAAAAAATGCTTATTTCCCGTTTTTCTGGTTATTTTTGCTTTTTTGACCAGTTTTTCTACTTTTTTACGGATCTTTACTGCAAAATTGATTTTGATAGAATTAAAATTAAATCATTTAATGCAATAATAACGGTAAGATTTAATTAGTTAATTTTTTTCAACTATTTGTAAATATCGTTTACATTTTAATTTTCAGAAAATCCCTCGGAAAATCTATAAATAATAATGCAAATCGTCTAAAAAGTGAAGTTTGATTTTTTTTAGAATATAAAGATTTATTTTTTTTTTTGATTATTTAGTTAGGAACTTTTCTTAATCATTATTTTTAGCACAGTTATACAAATTATGTCTATAGTACCTACTTTATCATGTAAAAAGAAAGTTTTTTTTTTTTTGATGAAATATTTTTGCTTGAATTGAAGTTTTTTAAATGCTTATTTGAGTGCTTATAATGATGTTTTTAAGCGCTTATTTTCATAATTTAAAGTACTATAAGTCCCGACCCCTGATTATAATATACCTAATTAACTTAAAATTATATCAATAGGTAAAAAAATGAATACAAAATATGTGTGTAAATATGAATCATAAATTTAATTCATGAACGCCGTGTATTTTATTTCTGTGCCTATAATCCCGCAGACAGTTAAATTAATCGAAAAACCGGGTAATTAATTTGAACATGAGACCTATAGATAATTGCAGGGCTTTAAATATATCTTTTGTGATAAAGGTTAGTGAACAATGAACTACGTGATGTTAATGCTGGGTGTATTAATATTTAATATAGGTACCTACATATTATTATGTAATTGTTTTATCTTTTATACTTTTATATGTTTAGCCGTTTAGGTACAGACGGTACACCTATAAATATAATATTACCTTTGTCTACTATATACCTACTCGTATGTAAAATGATTGGTTTTATTTCTTATAAGTGTGTATACTGTATGGGTATATATTTTTTACATTATTCTATTATAATTTATTGGTAATTTAATCTAATAAAATACTCGAATTATAGTCGTATGTTAAGGTTACACTATATTGTTTTTATTATTATAATGAACAGGTACTATAATATTATATACTAATACTATAATATTTGAAATTAATTATATTTTTTTAATAATTGTGCAATCTTGAAATTAAATTAAACACGCAAAAATGGTTATAGATTTGGCAGTAAATTAGATTAAACAATACAATACGTATGCAATTCAATTATTATATATTTGTCTACTGATTTCTGTCAAAAGTTAACTTATAAAATATAATATACACGTACTTAATTATATGCGAAAATTAAAAATAAATGCATTATTTTTGGGGTCATTAAAAATATAAATCTGTAATCTGTATTATCATTCATAAAGAATCGTAAGGCTTAGTTTTAATTTTTTTTGTTTTTTTAACCAGACCACAATATATAAGTACTTGACATTTGAATGCACGTGTTTATAATAGTTACATACTTATAATATGTGTATAATACTGCAATGTATTATTGAGTAATATACAAGTAGTATACAACATATTCCATATAATTTCTAATCTGTTCCATGTATATATGTCTATATATATATATATATATCATAGGCTAGTAGGCAACACGCCAACACATAATTATTTAGAATTTTGGTTGTAACATTTTTCAACAGTCATATAAATTGTTGTATGATAGTATTAAACTAGCTGAATGGGCGGGAGTGGTTCGTATTGCTAGGTACCAATTCATATTCGGCTGAACTTCCAAAGTTGAAGTTACAATTGTTATAAAATCACTAAAATAAGAAAATTAAAACTGATTGTTTTCTCTCCATGGATATGCATAATTAGAACAAAAATAATTTATCATTAATATCACCTATTCAAACTCTGAGTTCTAATTATTGATTGGATTTAAAACAAATGTTTAACTATATTTACTCTGATAGTCTGATCTGTCTTCAGTTATACTTTAGATATTTTTGTCTTTCTATAATGCATCAATGCGTACCTATATTGTAATTTGAAGATTGAATTGAATTGAATTATCAGTGGACGCTATGCTCATTACAAATAAATAACTATAATAAAATTAAAAAAAAACAGAATTTAATATTATGTACCTATTATATTATTCCCCTTTAACCTATAACCATTAACTAAACAACTAACCCCAAATGCATTTGGACTATATACGTTATTTTTTTTATAAAAAAAATGAAATACTGCAAAAAAATACCATTATTAATTAGTAATTTAAAAATCCGAATAACACAGATTAATACATTTATATAATATACAGGTATTAAGTTCTATGGTGTATTGTTCTTATCATTTTATAACTATTTCATTATACTAGAGCGTAACTCCATACTAGACTAAATATTTTTTACCCAGGAAAAATAACACTTTATTTAAAATCTTTTTGCATAGTAAATAATTACAAAACATAGTAAATATTGGTAACACAAAAACATTTTCACTTTTCAGTATACAATTGTACCACTCAGAATCTATAACAGTACAAACTACAAAGTCTACATCCAAATTAAAATAAAGTATTCAGTTTAATATGAAGCGATTAATAATTGTACTGGGATGCTAATTACTTCGCTTATGACCGATGACGAGAGAAGGAGCTGGGTCAATAATGGAAGTGAAATAGAAAAAAACTGATAATAATAATAATTTATTGTTATAACGGTTGATGTAGGTTGTGTCTTTCAAACTATTTGAAGTAGTAGACACAAATGATTGTAATCAACATTTTATTTGGAAATTACATTTTGAGGTTTTATGTATAACTGGAAGAAATTAATTTCAAAGATTTCTACAGAACACTCGCTCGTTATTGTATACAAATTAATTTATTGAGTTTACTATATTATGAATATATTATTGCACATAGGAATACCTACTTATATTACTAATGTTAACTTTTTACTTTCTTTATGTGAATAAATGCATTGAAAAGTTCAATTGTTATTTGTTGGTCTCCAGGATAGAAGTTGTAAACTTGTAAGTTAAGTTTATTCAACTGCAGGTTGATTTCAATCAAAAATTTCAATGAAAATATAAACTTATTTAACTATAGGTACTTATAAAAACTATATAGTTACAAATTACAATCAGCCATTTGATGTACTATTTGGCTAGATGTTTTGTTAGTATAGAATTTAACATTCGTTTTCTTGAGGAATAAAATCACTCAATACACTTTCTATGACTATATATCCAATAACCTTGTGGTATAACGTATATATCGTATATTCATATCATATAGATATATGATCCATCTGTGAGCATCACTAGGATTTAGTTGTGACAGTGGATAGATTCTTGCGAAATCAAAACTAAAAATAAGCCGTTGGGGAGCTTATAATATCTCCCCACAGCCCTTCACCACTTAAAATTAACAAAATATAAAGCTCTTACGTGAAGTTAGAAATAAAGTACTAGATACGTTTTAGTTTGCAACTAACGAACAAAAGCGTAATATAATTAATAGTTATTAATTACTGGCATTGATATACAGTATATTATTATTTATTATACTACATCGAAAGCCGACACGGGTATTTAAGATCAACAATATACGAGTAATCGGGTAATAACTATAATAACTAATAACTAAGAAGTGTCCAGATTTGGGTGGCATTTCACTGAAACTTTAACGCAAAATACAAAATTGTAATCATGAAACTATTCTGTTTGAAAATTACTAAGTATAACGTGCGTTGGAATAAACTCGAACGAAAAATACTATACAAATATACAATTTTTATTACGTATTATTACCGTAGGTACCTACTTGTATAATATAAGTAGATATGTTAAACCTTTAACCTAATTGTATTTTATAGTACAATAAATTTATGTTGTACAATATTATACTGTATACAAAAATATAAGTTATAAATATACTAACAATAAAGTTAAATTTTATAAATTTCAATGTAAAAACATTAGATGGCATTTTAATAATATTATTAAATTACTGTATATATACCAATAACTCATGACCATTACGATAAATAGGTATTACTGATTTTCGTGAGAACTTATGTCAAATACGTGACCTTCTATTTCTACCTTTTTATTCTACTCCACGGTTTGATACAGATGGATTCGTAAAGTTGCCATGTTGAAAGCTGTTGTATATCGCACGCAATATGGACAATTTTGAAGTTCGATACATCTAACTGCGTGCGTCTCAAAAATTAAAGCTACAAACAAGACAATAAGACATATTACATAGTACGAACCATGCAGATTCATCAGTATACTAATGGATAGTGATTTTAATTAATTTCCGTGTAATGCGCGTGAACCCCGGTATTATATATTACGTGCACTTTAATAATGTACATTAAAATAAAACAAATTCTGAGTTTTTATTACTAATTCAATTTGGATAATTTTGAAGTTCAGTGCATCAAACTGCGTGCGTCTCAAAAATTAAAGATATACAAACAATAGTCAATAGGTACAATAGGTACATGTTACATAATACGAACCATGCAGATTCATCAGTACTTATGGATAATGATTTTGATTAATTTCCGTATAATGCGCGTGAATCCCGGTATTATATATTACGTGCACTTTAATAATGTACATTAAAATAAAACAAATTCTGAGTTTTTATTACTAATTTAATTTGGATAATTTTGAAGTTCGGTACATCAAACTGCGTGCGTCTCAAAAATTATAGATATACAAACAATAGGTACATATTACATAATACGAACCATGCAGATTCATCAGTACTTATGGATAATGATTTTAATTAATTTCCGTGTAATGCGTGAATACCAGTATTATATATTACGTGCACTTTAATAATGTACATTAAAATAAAACAAATTCTGAGTTTTTATTACTTATTTAATTTGGATAATTTTGAAGTTCGGTACATCAAACTGCGTGCGTCTCAAAAATTATAGATATACAAACAATAGGTACATATTACATAATACGAACCATGCAGATTCATCAGTACTTATGGATAATGATTTTAATTAATTTCCGTGTAATGCGCGTGAATTTCGGTATTATATATTACGTGCACTTTAATAATGTACATTAAAATAAAACAAATTCTGAGTTTTTATTACTAATTTAATTTGGATAATTTTGAAGTTCGGTACATCAAACTGCGTGCGTCTCAAAAATTATAGATATACAAACAATAGGTACATATTACATAATACGAACCATGCAGATTCATCAGTACTTATGGATAATGATTTTAATTAATTTCCGTGTAATGCGTGAATACCAGTATTATATATTACGTGCACTTTAATAATGTACATTAAAATAAAATAAGTTCTGAGTTTTTATTACTAATTTGATTAATAAACCTCCTAATATGTTACGTATATTATACAAAACGATTAGCACCCCTTCAATAATTATACCGTAGTCAGCTACACAATTATTATATAGTACCTAGTTACTACTGTGAGCCCAGGTTCAGTGGCGTGCATAGGAACTATTTTCGTTATGGGCCAATATACAAATTACCACTAGCATGACCACAACTATATATATTTTTAGGGGACCGCGGGTAGTTATAATTATGACATAATATAGAGACAATACAAATAGAGATATCGCAATTTCATTTTATAAATATTTAATATATTTATTATTATATGTTATTATATTATAAATTATAATATAGGTAATATAATTAATATCATGTACAATTTATTTTAATTATTTTAAAAACATATCCGTAATTTTATCTATATTTCATTGTATAATGGGTATTAAAACTGTTGTCATCTGGTCATTAAAGCAAGTCGTAATAGTCTAACATTTCCTTGTTGATTCCTCAAGAACATTTCTAGTCGACCTATAGTGTTGAAAAACTCCTTTCAACAGTTGCAGTGGTAACAGGTATGCTACACATTAGTTTCAATTGAACATGTATATATAGTAGGAAATTAATCTTTGTTAGATTTTTTTATCGCTTCACAAGAATTTTTTAGAATACTATCAGAAGTGTTTAAACAAAATAATTTCCATTTACTACTCCTATCTGGAGCATCCTCAAGTATGCTATACCTCTCACCACCCGCCATTTAAAATTGGTCTATAAAAACACCGCAGTAGCGAATTAACTAATGTATTTTTTGTAAATATGTACATTGTTTATAAAGAAAGTTGGATATTTTAAATATACCTACGCAGTGAAACATATGCTGTTATTCTTAAATACACACAGCTGTGTACATTTCAATAATTAATGACTAAATTACCCTGCATCGGGATTTCAGTTTTCAGGAAAATGGTCATTAGGGAATACGAATTCGGGAAAATATCCGGATATCCTATTTTAACAATAACTATACAGTTAATTCGTTATATTATTATATATTTATATAAACCAGATAAATTACACCTACTACCTATACAATATAATAAAGACAAGCTAAAAAATTACTTGAAAATATTTGAGTACTTTCAAAAAGTTTTTGTATTGGTAGGTACTCAAATACTTTTGAAAATCAGTTGGTATATCTGTATCTATATTTGAATATCTACTTTTAAAAAGTATCTACAACAATAGGTAAATGCATAATAATATATTTACATAATTACATTACCTCAAACAATCAATATTTGTACTACTTACGTTTATATAATTTGATTTATAGTAACATTATATTACGATTGCTACCTATTAAAATACTTATTCAGTATTTCTTAAGAAGTAATTTTTTAACTACATTTATTTCAGTGATTAATACCTATCGGTAAATTTGTGTAACTTGTCTTGAGTCAGTATTTTAAACAAAAAGCTTCATTTACGCCTAGGCAAACTTAAATAGATTGTTAGAGCAACTTGTAACAACTTATACACATTAATCTAGGTATATAAAACAACACTACACGAAATAAATTAACAGATGTTTTTTCAAATTGTTTTTTTGTATTAGGTCAGGGGATGCGTAAGCATCTCAGTGCAACCCTCTTCTAGTTACACCAGCGTCTTTGAACTTCAAATACCTATAGTTGTGAAATATTTATGCCCATGTATATTATTTGAAAATATAACTTTTTTCAATTGTTTGGAAATATTTAAATATTTTAAGCCAGCAGCCAGCTGAATACAACCCTTCAGTTTTTACAGTTATTTACCCCTGCTTTGTACAACAACACAATGTGAAATAATAATAACATAATATAACACATTCACTGTTTTTACCATTCGTGATTACATATACGATAAGCAGCGATGACCCACAACAACACTTTATGTCACATCAGAGCACGATGAATTACAATAAATGTTTATACTTGTCAGTCAAATGTCCATTCGTCCTAATCATTTCGGTTAAATGTTTATTCAGCCGAAATCATTCGGTCCTTTGTCCAATTATCAAAATGAACAATGTAAATACGACACGAGGGTTAGTTTAGATTAGATTTAAATCGTATATTAAGTAAGAAATACGAATACGAAATAGGTATACTGCAACAAACAGTTATTAAATTTATAAAATATTATAATGATATGAATTTCACATAATATCACGACAAACGACATGCATATTAATATTGCCACGTAGTGAGTAGTGGCCACTCACCTTTTAAAATTAATGCGTATGTTCTAGACGTTCTAGTAACAGTATTTGAGCTGAAAAATCATATCTCGGGGCCGACATTCCACATACAGTATCCATGTTTTCCATTAAATAATATTCATCTGATAGGTTTTGTTTTCATGTCTTCGTAAATCACATATTTTTCTTGTTTGTTAACTACCTATGTAAAGCGTATCGCGCGTGTTGTGTTAACTGGAAATAGTCAATAGGAACTAAATATCTAGTGGATTACCTACAATAAATATGAATTATGTATATTTATTACATGTTGATTATCATCTATATAATATAAAACTAAAAAAATGTCGTAAATTGGTGGAATTTACATTCGCCCATTATTGAATAAAATAATAACAAGGAAGTCTAGTATGTACATAGAGTAATTAATGTATATTATATTATTATTATGGTAGTATTATATTATGAATTTAGAATTTTAGTGTCATTTACAATAGCTGATGAATATACATAATACAATCATAATGTTTTTAAATAAATACAATTCTAAAAAGTGGGTAAGTGGATGTCGCTCTGCTATACAGTAGGTTACAAAGTGGGTCACTGTAATAGATGGTGTTAAATTTGAATTCAATTATATAATATCATTGTATAAGAAAAACGATTCTGAGCGAAAACGGTCAGTCAGCCTATGATAATACCAAGTATATTTGATGATATTATTGTGAATAAAGTAATTTGTATACATTATACAACATACATATAACCTATTTACGTGGAACCTTGTTTTAAATTTTCAATCCTTAGCTATAAAAGTTGAACATTTTTAACTGCAAAATAATTATTAAATTTTAAATTTAATATATGTTGTCAAAATTTGAACTTTAAATGCTTATAAAAAAAAAATTGTGCCTATGTATTTATAATATTTTTCAACTGCTATTGTAACAATATACCACGATTTTTAAAATTCCCGTTTTTCCCTTAATTTTTATGTTGTTTTTCCCGGCACTTTTGAAAACTATTGGGAATTTTAAAACATAGAAAGTGTATACCTACTATTTATTAATCACATAGGTAATTCAGAATAATCCGATTAAAATTAATTATTTGTTAATTTTAAAATAATAATTGTTAAGAATATTATCGACTACCTAATTATAATATGTATTATATAGGTTATATTATGTATGACCAGATACCTGTAGTTTAAATCGTTATTTTTTATTGTGAGCAATGATAACCATACGGTTTTACTATGATGTGTGAGTTTCTTATTATATTTATTTTTATGTTTGTCATCAGCATTTAGAGCAGTAAAAATGCTTACATTTTCAACATAGGCAGAATATATTTTTTTTATGGACATCCGAATTAATTTTGTAAAATGTTGACGAAATTTGTTATTTAAACGAAAAATAACAATTTTTTAACGAGATTCGTTATTTTGTTGTAATTCAAAAAATATTGATCGTAACAGAGACACGGCATAATAATATTATAATATTGACTTATTTCAAGCTATTTATACAACGATTTTCTTTACACCGTTGTAAAGTATAGAAACATAAGTATTTATTTGAAAGTTAATAACAATAATATATTATTATCGTATAATATTATAATAATTGTTATATAATATAATATGACTCCATGAGATATTCTCGGCAAAAATTCGTCTATTCAAATATAAAAACAAATTACAAATATAGGTATTAGCGTAGTATAAATAAATTATAAAATATATTCTTAGTAATATACTAAAATAGGCTGACAGACTCCACTCAGAATCGTTTACCGTACACAATAGTTAATTATTGAATTTAAAATTTAAATGGAATATATTAATCCATTGACGAGGTACACTCGAAATATATTATACATATTAGTTATTACATAGCGGAGCGACCATCCCAGTATTTTTACGTTAAAAAAATTGTCTATACAAATTGGAAAAATTAAACTTCAATAATAAATTAATAATTTTTTATTTCATATGATATAAATATATTCCTATTACCTACTATTGATAATAGTCTATTAATATACTATAATAATATAATATATGCAATGTTGCTGGCAAAAATGTATTTAACCAACCATATAACTAAAAGTAAAATAAATTACTATATCTATAGTAATTAGTAACAATATAAATACATGATAAAATAAACCTAGCTATATAGTCTCAATGACGAGGTAGGTACTCTAGACGTCTACTACAGAGTGATTACCTACTTGCCCACTTTTGATAATATTAAAATCAAAAAACCGCTATAGGATACAGAAAATATCGTCTTCCGTTTCATGAATAAATTTAATATATTAACTATAACTGCGTCCGAAGTTATTCTTTTTTACGTGAAGCAGTTTTCAAAAACAAATTTATGGTACGTTATTTTTAAACTAAGCATTACAACACAGATATTTTTGTTGAAAACTTTGTACACTCAGAAAAAATGGACCATTACAAAATTTTATTGGTACTTAGTATAATTCCAGAAAATAAAATATTTATATTTTATACAGTATATACGTTATACTTGTCAACGATTATCGATATTTAATTTAAGATTCTAAACGAAGCGATGAATGTATAGATTTTACAAAGATGTGTGTCTTTTTTTTTATCTTTTTTTTGTGTCTGTCATCATCGTTCGGTTTCAGAGTAAGAAATTCATAAACGCATTTTTCTTTTTAAATCTAAGATTTGAAAATGTAATACCTTATAAGATTCCTCGTAAGTTTTTCTACCATTATCAAAAAAAAAATGTCTACCTGACACTCAAATTAAAGTTTTATGAACGTTTGAAGTTCAAATTTTTTAAAGATTGGATCAAGTCAATTTCGCATGTAACGGATTTTTATTTTGCTGTAATTCAAAAACGAATAACTGTAGTTACTTGAAATTTACTCCATATATTTATTTTATCAATTTCTAAACTTGATAATATTTTCAAAGTATTTTGACTCATTTTGAGCTGTTTACGGAAATTTTCAAGCTATAATTTTAGATTCTGAGTGGAGATTCTGATACCAACTAAATTCACTTTCCTGTCAAAAAAGATATACTTAAGTTGAAAGTCAAAGCATTTTTCTACTAGAATAAAAAAATTTACTGAAAGAAAAAAACACATCATTAAAATCAATACATTCATCGCTCCGCTCAGAATCTAAAATAGGAAATTTCAAATGTCTATAAATATTTGAAAATATTTTGAAAATATTACCATGTGTATTAATTGTGTAAAATGTATAATATTAAGTTTAAGCATCTAAGGTTATTCGTTTTTACGTTACACTAAAAATATAAATGTTAAAGTTTTTATTTTATATTTTTACCCTAAAATAAACATTAATATTACAATACAATTTTATCAAACATACAATAAAAACTAAAAGAAGTAGAAAATTTAAAACGCATATAAATAGCAAAAAAGATCCAAAATCTTTTTAAAACGATAAATTACGATAAAACATTTGTTGTAGATATGTTATTATGTTCTACAAAATAAGTTCTATTAATTTTTATGTAAGTGCTAAAGTTTTTGAACTAAAATAAAAAACTGTTTGGTATAGCCATTTAGAAATGGAAAATAGGAATTGACATTTGAAGGTTCAAAAAAAATGTTAATGATAAAAATAGTAATAAATATTGATAGTAACTACTACCAGTTAGGTATGTTAACTCCAATGTTTGTTTCAAAATTATAAATGTTTTGCATTAAAAGAATCACCTTGTAAGTATATACCTGTCCTATATTATGCATTTATTTTAGTAAGTAAATTATTTTTATTTTGTTATCTTTTTTGATTTCAATAAACGGATGTAAACTCTTAACACTGATTGTAGTTTCGAATAAACTATTCAAATAAATTTAAGTTTGAAATATAAATAGAATCATGACATATTAAATTAATCCATACCTACATAAGTATAACTGTATAACTCTTATAAAAAGCATCGTTCTTAGCGTGGATAATAATTATTTATTAAAATTTCTGATATGATTACTGATAAATTATAATATAATGAGTCATATTAGTATATTACGTTACTATACATTTATCAGACATTAATTAAGCACACCAGTCAATAACTAATTATAGTACAATAGGATAGGTTAGGTTTTTATTTATTGTTTCAAAATTAATTTACTATGGTATATAAAAATAGTGATATTTAAGAGTTAGACGTTAAGTCATTTTTATAATTGATTGATCATTTCTGGGGAAATTACTAAAACAACTAATGAAGATTTCAACAATAAAACCTATTTTTAACAAAATATTGAACAATTTTGGATAAATCAAGCTAGTCCTAGTGCATAACTAGCTTTTGAATTATTTTAATTTTTAAAGGCGTCCTTATTTCAGTTGCATTTGAACTTAGTATGTCCATATAGTCTTACACCACGTTAATTTTGTTTTACTGTTTGGTACATTGTTCTGTGTTTGTTTTAAATAGGTCTTAGGAGAACTATGAAAGAGAACTTGGGGTAACACGAGACACCTAAATATCTTTTTTTAAATATTTTTAATACATTATGTATTAAATAAGTATAGGTTAAATTTTTCAAATTTTACATTTATACAACATTAGTCGTTATAAGAGACAAACATTTAAAAACACTGATATTATTTTATGTTAATCATTTATCACTAATTTATAATCCAACGTCATCTTACTTACCTCAAAAAATTAGGTAGGTATACTTACTCTAAAAATGGTAATATCGGTGATATTATGTAAGTAGTATAATTTATGAAAATTTAAAAAAAATTTAAACTCTATTAGCTATTTAGGTAGGTTCTTACCCTATACATACGTCATACATTAGTAATATAAAATAATTTATATTAACGCATAATATAATACTTACTATAATATATTAGTATTTACAACTTTTATATAATACCTATACCTCTACTTGCAGTACCTCATTATTTTTTGATATATTAAAAATTAACCATATAAAACTATTTGATAAATTTATATTTATTGTAAGTACCTACCTACTTACCTATACACTAACATACTAACATTAATCTGTACTTAACTTTTAGTAGAAATTAACAAAAGTTATTAGGAGAATCGAGATGGATTTGACTTTTAAGTAATTTCTTCATGTAACTCAACAATTAATAACCGTATACATTTATTGCACAATGTTCACCAAATATTTATGCTAACATTTTCCATATATGTTATTCATGTTGGTACGCCCGCTAATCTATAGGGACTTCAAATTAAATACCTATTATACTACTCGAAACTGTAAAATATGTATTGTATTCATCAAGAAAAAATCATTAAAAAAAATTTCCTTTTAGGAATATTAAATTAAAGTGCATCTTGTCGTTCAAATAAGGAAATATGTTTTGCAATAACTTAAAACTAAAACAAGTTTCAAAAACGTTTTTACTATTCGAGATCATGAGTGTTTACTGATAAAATTCTTATTCAGTCATTCAGTCCAACACGCTTATGTGTGTTTATTTATATGATAGTAATTGTAACTGAGAACCCAATGAGTAGGTACAACGCAAATTTTACAACTACCTATCACAGTATCACACTAATAAATCATCACTTTGAAAGTGTCAGCTTTTCTTAACAATTCAGTTTAGATTGAGTGGATTTTCGAATCATATACTTAATTAGAAAAATATATTTTCAAAAATGTTAGTAGGTACCTATAGGTACTATATTCGAGGTTACTCGATGTATAAATTATATTATACCGCAGATGTAATTCTGAAATAGATTATTATTTTGAGTCAAAATACGTTTTCGAGAGAAAAAATGGGTTAGTAGATATTATCAAGTTTATTTTATGATACTATTGTGATTAATGTAATTTATTTTACTCTTAGGTTATATAAATATATTTTGCCGAAAAAATTGCATTTGAAAATGTCATTGTGTGTTAACAATTTTATAATAATATACTTTCAAGTACCTACCTACGAATAATATTTTTAATTACAACAAAATAACTAATACCGTATTTATTTATTTAAAATTTAAATATCAAAATTTGTTAAATTGTCTATAAAAAACCTGCGTATTATCAAACTGTCATCCTAAATTTTGTATCGTTTTCCTTCATTATTTTATTTTTAGATAATTATTAGTTAAAAAAATAAAAAATGATATATTTATTTTTATTCTGGCCACTTATTTAATACAAATATTAATACATATTACTTACTTATAATTTGATTGAGCATTGAACATTGAGAATGAACAATGTTGACATTATAATGATGTTTGGTTTTTCGATGTATATAGATTGGGTACTATAATAAGGTCTTATAAAACATAAACTGATATAAACCAAAAGGGAAATAAACTATTTATGTATGCATTCCATATTTTAAAACTTTAAGTTATAAAATATGTATTTTTAACACAATTATAATTTTCATAAACTACTTCTACACTACTACAGCTATGGTAGGTACTTACTTCTTATATTAGTAAATTGTGTATATTCTTGTAAATTGTTAATAAATTGCAATATAATTTTTGAGTGTACATAATATTATAATATTAAACACGGTCAGATGCATATTTTATATAGATATTACAATGTTTAGATTTATCAATTTTAATTATTGCGAAGTTAAAAAAAGAATAATGGAGAGAATAATTTATTATTATTATTATTATTATTTTGTAATTTGTAGTTGGTTTTAATATAAAATAAACCAAAATTAAAATTGTTTTAACTATATTATACTGAATAGATTACTTTATAGTATTATTAATATTATAGCATTTTCTAAATAGGTTAGGTTTTTTTAAATAAGTGCCAGCCAATTTTATAAGTAAGTACATCGTTATATACTTATATATAGGTATAATATGATAGTTTGATTTACCTAATGAATATTTTCGATAATTTGTATAAAAACTTATTGTTGAATGTTAATAGATATATTTTACACTATTTACATTAAATTATACACCTATAGAACAATGCAATTAAATTAACCAATATTTACAACAGTTGTATAAACGATTCGTTATAAAATTATTTATAAATATAAATGATGTTTATCTCATAATAGGTGCCTATATTATTTGTTATACATATATTTTATTTTTAACCATTAAGTAATATTCAGAATTAAATGTTTGAAGAATAAAAATGGAATTAAATTCCAATAAAATGAAATGTTTTTAACTTATGAAAATGAAAAAGTGATGAAGAAAATATTGTCAAACATTTATTTATTATTTACGATACATAATATTATATCCCTAACATCTTCCGAGTATACTATACAGAGTCTAGGTGGAGTCTAGGTGATGGGTATATAACATCAAATTTAAAGTAGGTATGCAGAAAGTTTTAAAAGCAGTTGGTTATTTCTAGATATTGGTGTTTTGTTTAAATTGTTGAGTGGCAATGTGGCATGTCGCTTGCGGACTGTCAGGAATAGTTATCGAGAATAGACAATAGGTATATTATTAACATCCTGGCTTTTTATACTAGAAAATTAAAAGTTTTACTTACCATAAAAGTATAAATGTATTTAATTTAATAATTTAATGGAATTTTTAATTATTTATATTGCTTGTTTCAAGTTTTCTAATTTAATCGAACTTATTACAGCGTTTACGTTAAAATAACCCTCAATATTCAAATAAAATAACAAACGATTATTATTCTATAGAATAATGACTATCTAAATTGGAACTCATCCTTGGTTATTTTAAATTCACTGTTCTAAAATCATTTTTTTTTATGTTATATAATTCATATCAACGACCAACACTTTTGAAGATTTCTTGGCGAAGTCACTCTGATGGTATAGTAGGAATCGAGTGTAATGGGTCTGGGTGTGTTAAATTTCAGTTCAATGATAAATCATTGTATACGAAAAATGATTCTGAGCAAAGACTGTCAACTTATATTACTAAGGATATAGCCATATAAGTATTAATATTATTATATATACTTATGTAGTTATGTCTTATAATGATATTAAAAATTTTTTTTATTGGTAATACGGTAGGTTGAACTCACTTTTGACAAAACCAAGTTACAGGTACATATTATATAGGTATACCTATTAAATTATTACTACCTATATTAATTCATGAAAATATCACTAGCTTGAAAATTATGTTATTTCTAGAAATTGGTAGTTAAACTATTTGGTGACAATTTCAAGTCTGTGGTTACATATTCATATAATTGTATTTTTGTTTATTCAGATGATTTTGAAAAGTACTAGGAATTTTATGAGTAATCCGCTGCAAGAATTACTGAGTAACTTTTACTCTTTTTACTAGCGGTTTTCTAGTGTTTTTTGTTTTGTTATTTCCTTATTATTTTAGATTCTGAGCGGAGCGATGAATTTATTAATTTTACAATGTGTTTTTTTTAAATTTAGTAAAGTAGGTTATTATAATATTATGTGACCAAAAAATATAAAAAAATTAAAAACACAATTTTTTTTACAGTGATCTCATCTTCAAATTTGGATGAATTTAGATATTTAAACGAAGAAGAACAATTAAAGTTTTGTGTTATATTTTTAAAATATTATTCGTGGATTCTTGAAACTTTTAAAGTATATTATTATATTATACAAATATGATAATTAACAAATAATTATAATTCAACTTAATCGGCTACCGTATTAATAATAACAATATATAAGTAATATAAAATATCCTAGGGGGGACGGAGTGGCCGAGCGGACTAAGGCGTCGATTTCGACGTACACCGGCGCTGGTTTGATACCTTGGCCGCGGGCGGCATTTTTCTTCAGGCAAGTTACAGTATCCGGAGAACAAGTGCCGCCATCCCCACCCGGGCATGGCAGATACCTATGCAGGTGCCCACTTGAAAATCTGCCAAAACAACACACACGTGTTTACACCTTACAGTACCCTCCCCCACAATTAAAAACCACCCAATGGCCTATGTTGCCGCTGGTTAATAATTAAAAAAAATTAATATCCTATAGGCTAACAAGTCTCCGCTCAGAATCGTTGTTCGTATAACAATGATATTAGGTACCTATATTATTATATTATTAAATTCAAATTTAACATCATCCATTGCAGTTACCCACTTGTAACCTACTGTACAGCGGAGCAATTTCCACTTATCCGTTTTTTTTCTTTTTTTTCTCTTAAAAGTACCAACTTGATCCAATTAACTAGCAGAGACGACCCTCAATATTGAAAATTGAAGCATTTTTACTCCCCCAAAGACTAAAAGGCAAAAACACACTCAATATAGGTAAAATAAACAAACATTGTAAAAACAATATACATTCATCGCGCCTCACAGAATCTAAAACACTTTTAAAATAATAAACAGTTATTCTTTTATTGTATTTTACAAACAGTATATTTTGGTTTTTACTAATTTCATAAAAAAATATCAATATTTAATATTGTAGACATAACACATAAAATTCAATTTAACTAATTTATAAATAATATTATTTATTTAGTTCAAATTTATAATTAAGAAGTTTTAAACGATATAGCGCGAGGTAGGTACCTACCTAAATTATATAGACGTGTGAACAGCTGTCTAAATTTTAAAACAGTAGGTAGGTACTGTTGTACAGGATGGTAATAGTCTATATTATTGTATAATGACATCTGATTTTTGAACCTAGAATAGTAGAACAGTAGAATGTGTTCATTTGCATATTTATATAATATGATATATAGTCATATTATAGAACTTTCTCTAATATATAATAATTTATATACAATATTTTTCATATTCACTATGACGGCCTTCAATTTACTGTCAATCTAGTTTTTTCTCAAAATATTAAACATTTTTAATGTAATACAATTATGATTATATTTTTGATATACTCATATTTAAATAATTGATATTGGAATAAATTAGAATTTAAAATGTTTAAATTATTTTTCAACAACTTATAGATTAGATTTATATTAATGTGTTAAAAACTATAGTTAATTTTTAAATATCTAATTAAATTATTTAAAACAATTTACATTACGCGCATACACACGCATAAATAATGAACTAGATGACTATAATATTATATAATTATATGAAACTATATATATTTCAACAGTATAGTGATCATACAAAAATTAGAGTTTACTATATTATACAAGTTCAAATATAAAAACAATTAATAAGTTTAACATTTTAGTAAATTGTAATAAAAAATATAATTGTTTTTTATTTAGGTAATTTGATTTTATTGATAAAATATACCGGCGACATAGGCCATTGGGAAAAAAGTTATCTTACAATAATGGTTTTTTGTTACCTAGTTTGTTAGTATGTGTAGAATTTTTGTATAGTATTATAATATATTATAATAGATTTTACAATTTTTTTATTCCTCTGTTTTTTTAAAACAAATCTAAAAATCTTATGTTTAAAATTGATTGGACAACCTTAGTTTTTGAGATATATCTAAAAAATTGCGGTACACCGTAAAGGCGTAAACGTTTAAACGTAATTTTATTATAGTAGCTCATCTCACTCATAGTTCAGTTCTTAATTTTTTTTTATTCACTATTGATTGTGTATTTGTGTTAACTATATTAAAATACACATAATTTTTAGCCTTTTCGGTGATAAATTTAATCTTAATTCATAAAGAATTAGTTTTATATGTATCCTTATCTGACCTATTTAGAATGTTGTTCGAAATATATTATGACATGAACCGATGAGGTCAACTTTTTTCACGCATGTCGGTGATTTTGCGTGTTTTGAAGTTATGTTTGCTGTATAGTATTTTAGCAATGACTCAAAAACTAAGTGTTTGTTCCCCAAATTCCGAATACTTAAATATGCACCGTTTTACAGCAAAAACATAAACAACATAAAAAAAATAAAAAAAAATTGTCTTGTAAAGTGCATTTCTAGTTTAACCAATGTTTACGCCAAAATAATATAATATTATTAATTAATTTAAGGCGAGGAATTTTTTTTTAATTTAAACACATTTTTCTTGCATGATTTACCAATTCATAGTCTCAATGCAATTCCAAATTATGGGCCTCAATATCAAAACATATAAAATGTACCTCATGATAGAGAACCAACAATTATCTTATTGATCTAAATTAAATATGCTACAGTCGTTCTTAAAAACTTGAGTTATGAATTTATCATGAACTTACGAAAAGAATAATATATAGTTATTATATAATAAATGATAATATTATATATATATATAATAAACACCAATATAGGCAATAGGAAACCACTAGAAAGAATAGTTGAATCCATGTAATTATATAGACTATTCAATACTGTTGAATAGCTGTAGGGTAGAGAAAAACGTACCAACTTGAAAATCTGATAGGAAACTAAAAAACATAATATAAATGATTATTGTTACAATATAACCATAATATTATGTTACACAGTGTATAATATTATAATATACAACATAAGCGTGCCCACTACGCAGACATTATTGTTTGAGTGGTCATAAATAATATATAAGTATTCAAGTTTATATTTAAATTCTGTTTCAACTATTGGGGAAGGGATAACGTTTTTGAACCATTCTTACGATAAAATGCTCATATTATTATATTATCAATCACATAAGATAATATTTACTACAATATCACATGATTACATGAAATAAATTAATAATGTTAAATATTATTTGCAAATTCTTAATATTATAATAGGTATTAAAACTACGAGTAAATAGGTAGTAGTCACTAGTCAATAAAGTTACATTCCCATAGTCCATACCAAGAATATTATAATTTATAGGTAACTGGTACACCGAGTTTTTTTAAATCAAATGTTAGTGGTTATTTTAGTATAAATATTATAAATCATAAGTCATGACCATATTTTAATATAGATATAATATATTATTATATAAGGTACGTAACTTTTATTTTACGTAATACTTATTTTAAACCTATAATATTAATACCTATCTATTATACACATAACTGTGTACAAAAAAATGTTTACAGAGTACTCAACTGCCTACCTTGACTGCTCACGCTTATGTTTTATTTTACACTTTTGCTATATTTCATTTTTGAATAGGCATATCGACTAATAATATTTAAGTGCTTACAAAACAATGTTTGTTGTATTCTATATTATAACCATTTACGAATATTTAAACCCTATAATATTTTAAGTAGTAAACAATCGTCTATAGATAATTTATTTAGGTGTCAACAATCAAGGTTGTAGTGTAACATTTTTTTTTTACTAATTCTGTTTCTAGACCTGATCTAGTGATCTATTTGCATTAAAATATATTATACAACCAATATAAGAACTATCTAATATTTAACAAAGAGAAGTTAATGACTTGTTTTAGATGCAACACTTTCATAGTTTTCCAGTTTAAAGCCGTATAACATATTAATAATTTGTTATTAAAATCAAAATTAAAAATATGATTATCATCAAAATAATAATGAATCATAGTTGATATAAAAACACATAGTATTCGAATTAAAAAATAAAGTAGTAGATTTCTGAGTGTTGAGAATAATTTGAGTAAATGACGAACCAAATAGGTAATAATAATACATAATAATAAACTGTAATCAGATAATAATATAGCTACAAGTTTTTTTTTTTTAAATCTCAGTAACACGTAATGATTAAATCCTGGAGAGCAGTAATGTCGGTACTAATGTACACAAATAAACAAATAATAAAATATATACTATATAATATTATTTTCATAGTAGATAATACAAGAATTTTGCAAAGAAAATATTTACGTTATATGCATAATTTGTATTCAAGTAATAGGTAGTGACAACTAGCATAATAGACTTTGTATTTTGTAACACAGATTTTAAATAAGAAAAAAAAACAATAATAGAGTAGGTATAAAGACGTGGCATAATATTTCGTTACATAAACACATTTTTTTATAAATAAACATTTCAATATCGTTGTAGATTCTATTATGTCGACATGCGTAGATGTTTTTCCAGAGTTTTTACGAACGTAAAATATTGCCGTGTAAATATTATGCTAGACGGTGGGAAGTGTGCCGGTGGCGGACTTCGGAGTAAGAAAACACGTCGTCGGGTGCATCGAGAAATCCAGTTCGTGAACCTTAGAAGTTTCGAGTGGTCAAAAAACGAAAAAAAAAATAACAAATTCATAACAATCAACCAAATCGGCGTGGCGCGGCGGTGGCCTGTGAGTATACCTATGTCCTATGGTCCACTCCACTCGGTGTTACGTCGCCTACGACTTAAAGTCGCATTCTTTTACGCGTGTACGTGTGGTGGGTAGGAGCGGGGGTTAGTGGAAAAGACTAAAAAAAAAACCCAAACAGGTTCGAGGCAATGATTTGCGGTGGACGGCCGTAGCTGATCGCGATCTCTCAGGATTTTTGGATTGTTTGACACGCGTACGTGGAAAATCGCCGCGGCGGCAGCAGTGTCAGGTGGCGTGGCAGCGGCGGACCAATAGAAATACGACTCCGGGTGAGTATTTCACAACAATTAGTTGTTTCATTCTCTCGGTTAGTTTTTTATTTTTCGGACAACCGGTGCGCCCTCCCCCCACCACCGCCGACAAGAAGTGAGGTGGAGTCTGCCGCGGCGCGTTCGTTTTCGGTTGTTCCACGAAGACGGTAATAATATTATAATATTACTATATTTTTCTTTTGGCATCATCACATCGCGTCGCGCAACGTATGCGTGAGCGTGCGTGAGTGCGTACGCCCCGCTTGCGTGAATGCGTGCGTGCGTGTGTGTTCGCACGAAAGAGCGAGCGAGCGAGTGCGTCGCGGAAACGCGGCGGCGACACGAACGAACCGTCGACGTACGGGCGGACGGGTGGGACGACTTGCGCGTGCGTGTGTGGTCGCGACCGACCGATCGTGTTCGTGTGAGCGCACGGGCGCGTGTGTGTGCGTCCGCAAGCGATGCCACGCGCGGCACGCACTCGGTAGAAACGCCGGTCCGGCTCCTCCACGCGCTTAGAAATTCGGCACTGTGCCGGGTTCACAACCGTGGCGCCCTTCGGCAGCCGCCGCTCCGCCGTCGGCCGCGGTCGGCACGGCCAAAGAGGTAAGAGAGGTAAATAGTCCGGGCTGGCTCCGTTCGGATTTCGTTCCTCGTCCCCATTAACTTAACCATTGTTGTGGTACTGTTTCGATCTTCGGCCGGTGCCGTTCGCGAATTTTTTTCGCCCTGCAAAAACGCGTATGCTTTTGACATTATCATTTATTAAATTATTATCATCATTATTATTATTATTATTATTATTTTTATTTTTTACTATTAATATTATTGTTATTATTTTTTTATTTTTCGCCGTTTGCAAATACTGTTTGATAAACCTCATATCCTCTGAGCTTTCACCGCCGTTATCGTATAGCACACTGTTCGTTTTTTTTATTTTTCGTTCGTTCGCTTTGGAATTTTCCGGAACACTTGCGCTCATGCATTTGCGCCCGAACCTTCGCGAAAATGTGTCCAACTTAAAGTTATAATATTATGTCAACGGCTGCCGTCGACGCAACCCTCTGACTCGATCCGACGTCACACAGTAGCACACACGCACCTTTGCTGCTCTACCAAATCCAATTTCTGTACCATTCAAACGAGTCAAAAGTGATCGTCTGAAGTAAAAATCGCGACATGAATCATCAGCAAACAACAAAGGTGTGTACATTAGTTGCTTTTTATTTACCATTTTTATAATTGGAAAATGACACAACATACTGCGTATTAGATACTGTTCAAAATACGTTTCATATAGGTAGTGTATTACGTTTTAAAAAACAATAAATGTTATCTTTCCTGTTTTTTCCAGTACGTTTAAGAAAATTTTGAATTACAAATTTACGGTTTTTTGCGAACGCGAAAATGCTTAAATAAGTAGATTAAATCTATATCAAATCGGCGTGATTATTGAAAATTGGGTGACTTCTATTTAAAAAAAATTTAAAGTACCCATGTGTTTATCACAAATACTTACTTATTCAGCTTCTTTTAGTACCTACAGTTAAAAAAAATAAATAACGTGGCACAATAAATGTTTTTACTTACATCAATATTTATGATAACGTCGTTTCAAATTTTAGTTCAGTGGATGTAAAAGATTAAAAATATTAAATATAATTATTAAATTATTGTATGCATATAGGTAGAGAGGTACCTATATACTTTCTTCTTTTTTAAATTATAATTTTACCAACGTATTAATCAATTGAATATGGTATTATCGCCACGTCTATATGGATCGAAAAAATAATTTGAAAGTTTTATCTAATACCAATAGTACTTGTATTGGTAGTCGATGCGAAAACCGGAGCCAAAACATACTGGAGATCGTGTTTATGAACTCGGTTACGCAGTATACTCGTACTGCAGTAATTGTCAGTGAAATCATTGATCCTATATTTTAATTTTGATTTTGTTCCGATCCATGTCAATACTAAAATATTTTAAATATATAAAATATATCTTGACCTAAGTCAACAATACTTTTTTTGTTACTATATTTACAACGATATTTGTCAAAGGGCTAAGCCCGTAACATAAAATAAATAAATAAATATTGAAGCTTCAACTCGATATCTTTTATATTTTTACCAGCGACAAATACCAACATCGATCAGATCAACGACTGATAGTTATAAATTATAATACAATAAATTTCTTAATGCCTCCAACGATATAATATAATCATACACACATTTAATAATAATTATGCTCTCTGATTAGATAGTAAAGAAAACCATTTGTTGCTGAATGACTTAAAATAATAGTTTTATTATTAATTGGGTATTGTATTATTTATCCCTATAGTTTTTAGCGATCAAATTCTATACCTATGTCCTATAAGTTCCTACAGTTTTTGGAACGGAAAAACAGAACGAGTGCAACGATGCATGTAGATGATATGTGACGTGGCGAGTTACGTGTAGTAGTTTGGCGAAGAGTTTTAGTAGAGTTATTTGGTGAAGTTAAATATTATAAGTTATTAGTAACTTATAAGTAGAGATGAGATTTTGTTGGAATATCATTTTTTTTCTGGTGTTCTGAATAGCTTTTCAAATGGACAATGTGTTTTAAGAAATACTGATTATTATAATGTAATTTTTAACAAATTACATTTTTTAGGCATTTTTAGGGAATTTTGAATTTTTGCAATTTTTCGGGGCATTCAAATCTCATTCTTATACCTATATACAAGTTATAATAACTTATACATTTTTTATTTAAACTGTTATTTTTATATGTTTAAGTCTTGAACAGGTTTTTAAGAGAGTTTGTGCACTTTTAAAATCATAGTTTAAATTTTGATGGTTTATTGTTTAATAAATATTGTTTGCTAAATATTTAAAGAATTTTGCAAAATCATAATCAATAAAAATATAGTTATAAGAATAAAAGTATTTAGGTACTTACTATAATAATAGTGTACTAAGTTGTATGGTCTTATTAAATATAGTATACAATAAATCAATACAATATCAATACATATCAGGACAACGTTTAGTTTAATTTGTTATTAAATTTACGAACATAATGTTGAATATTGCGTAGCAACTAGCAGCATAAGTTTCGTACAAAATAATACGTCAATAGTAATATAATTTAAGTCATGTACTCATATGTCTGGACACTGCATTAGAGCGACATTTCCTGATTTTATTTCTGAACGATGGATAGGTTCAAAGGTTATCAGAATACATAAAATTATTTTCATTTTAAATGGTTTTTATTTTTATAGTAACTTATTACCACGCCGATAAATGACAAGAACACATTAAAAATTAGCCATTTTTAAATAATAATGATCTGATAATAATTGTATACATCGATGTATACATTGTACATAAGTGTAAAGATATAAATATTTAACACTAATAATAACAAAATAAATCAATAAAAATAATTATTACTGATTTTTTTAAAATTTATGTTGATAATTTATGAGTTGTAAATGATTAATTAGATATACAAGAAATTATATTATTAAAGTAGTTCATAATTAAAGATTTAAGCCTATCCGTTCTATCGTAGTATACCTACTATATAATTCATTTAATTTATAATTATCGTAAGCACTTAAAGTAGGGTTTTTTGATTATTTCAGGTATAATAATTAATTTGTTTGTGAAAGCTGATTTTTATTTTACAATCGAAAATATTTTAATAAAAATATACATATTATAAGTAGGCAGTAGGTATTACATTAGCATGCGTAACGAAATTAGCATAAAAACATTATTTCGTATACACTGCGCGTGCAGTCGTCAAAACGCAAAAGTCAATGAGAAACGATGAGATGTATAGTCCCTTGACTTGCGAATAAATATGACATGATTTGGAATTTTGACGTTTAACTATTTATTATATTATATTATATATTTTTATACTATTTATAGTGTATTACGAGGTCTAGTTTAAACAAAGCGATTAAAATATAAAATATTAATATTAATATCAACACAATTGTCCGCCAAACTAAATATGGAATAATTAAATTAGGAAAAAGGTCGGACATTGCCAATTTATAATATTATGTTACACATTACCTACCTAAATAGGGTATTCTATATGTATTTTCTATGTTATACGGCGACAGGTAGCCGGTCTGCCGATAACGCGGAGCGCGTAATACGCGCGGAGCTGATACCGATCGTAAACGGTTACAAATTACAATGAGCATTATATTTATGGCCCGTGTTTGTTTATATAATATATTATTATGTTTCTTCGCACACTATCTATATGCGTCTCCCCTGTTTACGTTGAAATAGTATTGTCGTAATACGTATACACATCATGGGTACATTATACTCGTCCATATTGTTATCATCTTAGTCCTTTACCATACTTTGTTTTCTTTATTTTTTTTCTTCTCATTGTCAAAACCGATCGGTAGCAAACCGGGTCTCCGAGCCGACATTTCGCGGATAATATCCGTCAATCGCCGGCCGGCTCGTGTACCGCACAATAATAACAATATAAACACACACCCATTTACTACCCTCTCCCAATCACTTCACATAATATTACCTACCGACCAGCCGACCCGACGCATTAGGGGTTGTTTTCGAGGGCAACGAACTCTCTTTCACACAAACGGGGCGTCGTCGTCGAACCGGATGATACGATATAATATTAGTATATTTATGTTATTATGAACACACTTATACTTATTATTATGGTGCGTCGTGTAAGCGCGTACGACATGACCACTACCGTGGGCCATGACTACTACGACAGTACGACACACACACGAGCAGGAGATAAAATTATAAAATGACTACGCGCAAAAAATATCGAAGCAGTGTACAACTTAGTATAATATAATATGCGTACATATAGGTGCTGGTTTTTTTTTTTCGAAACCTTCGATGCCGTCTGTGTTTGGCGTATAGAGACAAAAGCGGCGGCGGCGACTGACTACACGACGACCGTCGGCGGCGGCGGGGACAGCGTCTAAAAAAATAAATATATATATATATACAATACAAAAGAAGCGAATTTCCAGTGCGAATAATAAATGTATTATTGTGTAGTGCGTGTCGGCGGCGACGTTTGTGGGTGGGAAAGGGTATTGTGGCGGGTTGGACTGGCGAGCGGGGTTTACATTATAATATTATACGAACGCGTTCCACACTCTCCGCCGCGTTGTCGAGGTCGGTGTTCGGGCGGCGGCGGCCTCGCGTGGCCGGGGAGCCGTTCGCGGGGGCCCACGTGTAGGCGTCGGACCAGCGTTTTTACCGACGGTGGAGGCCCACCTAAACGGCAGTCCGGCTCCTCCACAACCGCCGGCCCGCGCCGCCGCCGAACCGATGCGTTGGGAAAGGTTACACTAGCCGCCGCCGCCGCCGCACGCATGTTCTGCACCGCGACGCCCGCACTCTCAGACGCCCGTATCGCCTAATGAAAATATTTCGTGTTACGATTTGCGCGTTGCATAACTATACACACTCCAATTCTGTTCCCACTACTGCCTGCATAGCAGAATCTCACCGCTGTCGACGTACGCACAAAACGATATTATTGTTATCTTGTTTTTTAGGCCGACTTTTTCATAACCGCGTCGACGACATTATATGCGCGCGATACGACCGACTGCAACAGCACTCATGATAATAGTTTAAACGTCCGCGTGTGACGTGTGTGCAGTGTGCACACTACTCGACACCACGCGACGATTGTAATAATTGGCGATAATAATAATTGTCTGTAGCTTTTTTTTTTATTTTTCCGTGACCCATTTATTATTATTATTATTAGTAGTAGTAATAGTAGTAGTAGTAATAGTAGTACTGTGACAATCTCACGACGGTATCAGCGTACGAGCACTCGGCGTTACGCCGGGTCTCCCACATACGTCCGCCACCTATGTGGCCTATGTCATGTTATTATTATTAATATTATGTACTATTATAATTTTATACGTTTTATGCGTATATCAAAAACTAATATGATATTATTATAATATTATTACAATCACTATTGTTATTATATACTATTATACTATGCAAGCGCGCGATCATGTGTAATTTGTTGGGTTCATTTTTTTATCACTGTTTGCTCACTCTCTCTCGCTCTCGTCCCGTCCCGGTCTTTCACTCTTTCTCTCCATCGGTAATGAAACGTACGTTGCCTTCCTGCGTGCATGCGTAGTGCGTACTGCGTTTTCGACAAGAACAACAATAAAATAAAAATTCGGCAGATGCACACGCGCTTGCTCCCGAACGGCCGTGTCAACGAACCCCGGGCCGTCCAAATGCAGGCGCGCCCCTTTTTTCGGAGAATAAACGCCGCCGCGATCGTTTTCGTCGTCGTCGTCGTCGTTGGTATCCCGACCCCAATGCCCGACTTATTGGCTCGCGTGTGCGTGCGCGGTGCGTGTGATTCACCGGGGTCAACGCACCGGTGTCCCGCGGTCGTTACTGCAGAACACGTCGTAACGAAAAAATCAAAACCTTGTTTTTCCTTTCTTAAAAAAAAAAAAAAATCGTTCTATTAATACCGGCGACGATCATCGTCATTCGCCAAGGTTGTATAATGTTTTAATGATATGCGTTGGGACCAAGATGAGACACCCGCCACGTCGGCATTTATCGTGTGTTCTTTCGCGGGCGGCGGTCAGGGCTCGCGTTTCCCACACGAAAACCACCCTATGTTCCACGTGTACCCGGCAGGTGGGCCGATGCAGCAGCAGCAGCTGAGGTCGGCGATAAGTTTTTATTCTTACCGCAGGAATATTCTTTTAATATTACCGCTGTCGTTTTTCACCCCAACCCTCATACCCACCTCCCCCCATTCCTCACCGTGTAGTGTGCATATAGTCGCATGCAGGGGAACAAGGACGAATCGAGGGCTTTGTCGTCGTTCGATGACCTCCGTATTTTTGGGCTTGTTACGTTATTATTTTCCCCCTATGGTTCGCGAGCGTAAATACGCGCGGCGCGCTGTTCCTCCACCTCCCCGCACCGATTCCCTAGCGCGCCTGCGTTCGGCCGCGTTCGGTTCCAGTCGGCAGTCCGTGGTTCTTCTTATCGCGGGTGCGTGAGCACAAACACATATAACTATATATATATATATATTATACACAGTACTATATACGCAGCGCACGCACAAACGCACTCAGGAACAGGCTAAATACGCACGCACGCAATGCTATCGTCGTCGCCAAAGCACGAATCGCCGCTCGCGTGGGGAGGCACCATAACACCACAATAATACTCGACGACATATAGGCAGTGTAAACGCGCGCGCCGTTGACGCCGCCGCCGCCACTGCTGTTTGCTTGCTTGCTCGTTCACTCGCTCGCTCACGCGCGCACACGCACACACACGCACACTTGCGAACGTCCGTATACACGTGCCGCCGGGAAACCGAGAGAGGAGACCGTTTCGGACGGAACGCTCCCGCCGCCTTCGGGGCTTCAGTAGGCTGTTGACTGTTGGCCGCGGTCCCGCGACCGTGCGATAATATCGTATATTATATACTGCACGTCCGCATCATCGCGCAACATTCGTACCGCAAGCGTTCACCTGCATAGTCGCGTACTGCTTATCTCGAGTTTTCACAATTTCCTAGTTTTTTTGTTGTTTTTTTTCTCTATTAAATTTGTTTATCATTCATCTTTCTCTCCCGCTCATTCCATCTCCTCTTTTCGTTCTCTTCCCCTCTCCTAAGACGGCCGTGAGCAGCTGCACCGCTCGCATATATACAAAATATATGTATATAGTGTAAGAAAGAGAAAGAGAGAGAGAGAGAGAGAGAGAGAGAGAGAGAGTAACTGCATAGTTGCAGTATAGTCACTACATTATACTATTAGTCTCGTCTAGTCTCTGGTCCCGCGCGCTCGTCTCCCTGCTGTCAATAACCGCGGAGGAATGCCCCAGTGAAAAATGGCTCAGCTTTGGGACAAGTCGCAAAAACAGTGGATAAAAAATTTCTGGCTCAACCTCAAAAACAACAACAAAAACGCCGGCGGTAAGAACTATAGAAAAAAAACGCACGTTTTAATTTCAGTTTCATTTTTTTCGTTTATTATTCCCGTTGTCGTTCGATGTCATCGACACACACGCATTGCAGACTATTTACGGTTCTAATACCGAAAACGGACGACAGACGAAATTTTTAATTTATTTTATTTTTCAAATTTTTTAAGCACACCTTTCTAATACTTTGGTGTGCCAATGCAGTTTGCTTTGTCCAGAGACGTCGAATTTTGTTTACGTTTTCAGTTTTTGTTGAGAATAATAATTTTTTTTTTTTATTCCATTTGAATTCTGATGTAGTGATACGTAAAACTGTCTACGTTTGATATGTATACTGTTATAGATATATAGCCCGTATATAGTTGACGTAGCAAAATATGACAATGTATTATTATTCGCGTTGCACACGTGGATATTCGGTTATGAATAATTATCGTCTTATGGTTATGAGTGATTAATAAATTAACTACAATAAAATAACTATATTATATTCCTTGTTATTTTTTTGCAATTGTTATAACTGTATTGTTCATAGGTTTCATAGAATATAACTTTATAATAATAAATAACAGTTATACTGCTAAGGATTGGAAAAAAAAAAATAAATATTATTCAATATAATAATTACTATTAAGTTCGTTATTAACTTGATAAGTATTTAAAAATACGTTTTACATGTTTAACATTTAAGTAAAATTATTATTGATATTTTCTATTGACGAGTAGAAAATAAACACCTTAGCAATCAAATTTTTATTGGACAGCATTTAATTAAGTACAAAGATATAATTTTTTTAATTTTTTATCTCAAATATAAATTTTATAGATTTAATTATGATAAAATAAAAAAAAAAGTGAAGAAAATTTTAATTATATTAATATGACATTGTTTGTACCAACTAATAAATAATAATAATGATTAAAAACATTGTTTTATTTGATATATACGTATAGGTACTAGATATGTATAGGTAATACGTATGCCATGCTGTCAGTTAGGTTTAGCTGCCGTGATATCGATTAATTATGTATACATTTTACCAATTTAAAATGAAATCTATAATATATTTTTTTCATGTTAATTTTATTTATTTATTACTTAAATATTTATATGTTTTAATATTATTGTAGTTTAAAGATACATTTTATACTTAAATTGTAGTTAGTAATTTCCTTCATAATATAGATTGAATTAATCATAGATTTAAGAGTTTAGTAGATAAAATAACGAGAAATAAAAAAATATGCGTAGATACCTATATAAAACCTAAAGCCAAGACTTTATTGTTTTGGATGGTCTTATACATTATATTTTATTTGGTGTTTTTCAATTTATAGAAATTAATTAATAGTTTTCATTAAGTATAGCAATAGCAAAACAAAATACCAGTTGTAATTTAAAAATAAAATAATAATAGGTATTAAAAAACTTTATTACCGATGCAAAACTATTGAGAGTATATTATTATATATATTTATAAATCGAATTAATATTATATTTAAAATACGTATTTTAACACTTAATATTTCAATTCTTGTGTATAAGAAACAGCTAACTTACTAACTGAAATGTTTCTATTTTTAACGCGCGTGATCTTTAATGTAAGACCTTTGCCTTGTTTTGCCTTTTATATCATTAAATTAGATATATAGCCTGAAATAGTATTCGGTGATAGTATAATACCCGCCATAATAACAATAAACACTGGTAAGACACGATTAAGTTATTCTTATTGCCCGTGTTAAAGTGTTTTGATTGTAATTTATATGCACGCATGTACCTATAATAGTTGATACTTTTTAATCACTTGTATTAACAAAAATTATTTATTTTTGTAACTTATTTTATACCTATTATATAATATTATGCTTAAGTACCTACATTATCTTGAAATATATTTACTTATCATGATTTTTGTGGGGTGGTACGTAATAAAAGCTATATTATTATGGGCCACGACTATACGACTATACGACCTATGCGTATTTCTTACTATCTGTAAAGAAAAATAGGAAAAAAAAAATATTAAGTAGGTATAACATACCCTTTTTCTTTAAAAAGCATTTTGATTTAATTTGAAATATCGTCGTTTTGTTTCTCTATATTATATGTTGGTATAACTATATAAACTAATGATTAATGAACAATCCTGCAAGTAGGAATAATAATATAACCACATAGGATTTATTCATATTCCAACTGTTGATGTTTCGTTCACGTCGACTTGTTTTGAAAATCTATCAACATACGTTTCAGAATAGCGTTAAACTTTCGTAACTTCGTTATAACAAACATCGGGAAATTTGCGAGTTTCGCGTGGCGCGGCGTCACGAATAGGCAATTCACGGGCGTCTGCGTCTTGCGTGCAAAATACAGTATTTCGCTAATCTCCTCCCACATTTGGGTTTTTTTTATGCTGCTGAATGCCGATATATTTTCATGTTCCGCGTGCTCATCACTATCATCATCAGATACGGCTGGAATAATCGCAATAAATCGATGTCAAACAAACATTTCTTTGATTTGAATACACAACCGTCACACAACAAAAAGTAATTGTAACATTTTCTCCAAAAGTACGCCGTTGGCTCTCAGTATAACGAAGAAAAATAGAATTATTCTGTTAGTTATATAATATCTATACATATTATGAATATTATATACCCCGCAGCCTGCGTGCTCTAGACAGGCCATCTGTACTGTAGTGTAGGTACCTATAGGTAGTGAATATTATATATTATAAAACACGGTTTATTTATATTTCCACAAAATAACTGACTATGTAATATACACAGGGCGATTCATTTAACTGGCTACACACATTTTTGGTAAATTGTTGTGTTTTGAAAAAACTAATAATATTTATAATTTATACTCCTTATAAAAAAAATTCAAATTTTTATCTTGATGGTATTATTACCTATACTTATTAAAAGGTTTATACAAAATAGCGAACAGTTTAAAAATAAATAAGTAATATTGTTATAATTCAATGGTTTTATAACATTTTTTGTTCAAACATATAACAATTGACCTTAAAAATGTGTGTAACCTAATGTACTCAGTTTATTGGTTACATGAATATACGGGTTGACATATTTTTAATACTTACATGTAATATCCAAACTATTTCTGCAGTATACACTCAACCCATCGTCTGTTCAAACGGTTTGTTCATATATAATAATACCCTCCCTCACTGTCCTTAAAAACCAATACAAATTATTAATTAATTTCAACAATGACAAGAGAATTTACCGTGTGAAAAAAATACAGTAGGTACGTAAATGCGTCGAACAATTAACGTGCATTATAATATATAGCTGGAATCATTAATCGCACGTATCACCACACAGTAAGCTTTTATACTTAACGACCCGTGCATAAAAACGACACAATGATGCGACGACGATTATACGAAGAGTGTATGACAATAATACTATTCTAAACATTATTTCATCGACAATAAAACGGCAGTGGCGCGTCGCTTTGTGTACTGATATAAGTTTGTACGTTTATACATTACAACCGTATTTCACGCATTATAAAGGCGTGAGCTTTTAAAATATTATAATATACACACACACAAATATTAAATTAATACTGCGAGCCTAATATGATATCTATTATAACATAAAATATAATACAACACTCAGGGAAAGGATATTTGTCGAGTACTACGACATGTCGACATTATTACATTATTACTATGTACAATTTGATCTAATAAAAGTCATCGTGTTGTCATGTTTCTTTTAAGCGTTGTAATTCGTGAGTTTTTGACTTTGGTCTTTGTGTTCACGTTTGAAAATAAACTACTTATGGGATACATAATATAATATAATTAGTCAAAAATAAATGAGTATCTTCCACAAAAATTATTCTATACAGTCTCGTACACACACAAAATATGATACAACCTCAAAATAGATGTATATACTTCGGTAACCCACCCTTTTGATCGGCGTGTATGGTGTATGCGTAAAATTATTTCACAAGTAGAAACCTAAATTGAAGACCAGCTGATATAAATTGAATGTTGGCATTATTACGTCTTCCCAATGATACAAAAATTAAACACGATGCATAGTAGGCGCAGAGATTATAAAACCGACATGTTAAATATATAACAATTTAACTTATAAGCTATTATTAGCTATGTATAATCAATTCAATATTACAAAAAAATACTAGGTATTATTGAAAACAAATAAAATAAACTTATTAATAACAATTATATGGTCCCAGTATTTAGTTTTGTATGACTTATTTGTTCACCTTCTACAAATCATATACCGTGATTATTAAATAGAAGATAACATACTAGCTCGTATTTCCGTGTCATTGATTTCGTTTTATATGACATTTTGTTTTTTTATTTATGTTTATAGAAAACGTTTTGGGCCATGTATCCGACATGGTAGAACTTATCAATGGGGAAATGCCAATATTGAGTTCGTCTGGTGGAGGAGGATCGACAGATTTCGTTCGTGTTGGCATTGACTGTACGCTCAGCCCGTTGAAACCAGCCACTGCTACAACGGGAACCCTACACAATCAACAACAACAACAACAGCAACTGCACCAAAAGACGGCTATCGACGTCGCAGAAAACGCTTCCGAGGGATCGGCGGCGGCTATCAAGCGTGTGGTGTGCAGCCCGGATCTGCCGGTGTTCACCATAACGCCGGTGGTCGAAGAGGCGGCCGTGATCATCGACTCGGCTAAGACGGCGGCCGCGGCGGTTGCGGCCGAGCCGGCTGTACTTCCGTCATCTCACACGGCTACCACGGCGTCTGACAAGTCTTTGCAGTGCAACGTGTGCCACAAGGTATTCATGCAGAAAAACGCTTTTCAAAATCACTTGCGATCTCACGTGAAAGACACGACGACGGACGGCCCGTTTCAGTGCAACTACTGCAGCAAGTCGTTTACGGTACCAGCTCGGTTGACCCGCCACTACCGAACGCACACCGGTGAAAAACCGTACAAATGCGAGTATTGTGACAAACCGTTCTCGGTCAAAGAGAACCTGAGCGTGCACCGGCGTATCCACACCAAGGAGAGGCCGTACAAATGTGACGTGTGTGAACGGGCGTTCGAGCACAGCGGCAAGTTGCACCGACACATGCGCATACACACTGGTGAACGGCCGCACAAGTGTTCGTTCTGTGACAAGACGTTCATCCAGAGCGGCCAGCTGGTCATTCACATCCGCACTCACACGGGTGAAAAACCGTACGTGTGCAAAACGTGCGACAAAGGGTTCACGTGCTCCAAGCAGCTCAAGGTGCACACACGCACGCACACAGGCGAGAAGCCGTACTCGTGTGACATATGTGGCAAGTCTTTCGGCTACAACCACGTGCTCAAGCTCCACCAGGTGTCGCATTATGGTGAGAAAGTGTACAAGTGCACGATTTGCAATGGCACGTTCACGTCTAAGAAGACCATGGAGAGCCACATCAAGAGTCATTCGGACAACGGCGGAAGTGGAGCGGTTTCGGCCGCCACGGCTACCCAGGTGACCGGCAGTGCTGCTGCGGCTGCGGCCGCGGGAGCACTGGTCATCACTGTACAGTCTTCGTCCAAAAAAGAAGCGGCATCCGAGGGTGAGACTTCGTCGAGCTGCGGTAGCGATAAGGAGAACAACAAGTCGACAGTGGCCACGTCCGCTGCTGTAGTGCTTCAGCTGTCTGATGAACCGAAACGCACCAATCTACTCCTGCAGCAGTCGACGGCAGCGACAGCTGCCGTAGTAATGGTTCGGGAAGACGATGGTGGTGGTGTTGGAAAATCCGACGAGGACGAAGATGACGAGGACGAAGAGGATGATGACGACGTGATGGTGATGGGTGCCGCTGATGTAGACACTGAACTTAACAAGCTGTGTCAGTACTTGTATCCCAGGTTACCGGGCAGAAACCGGAAACG